>NC_084827.1:37832500-40332500 GCF_033115175.1 Lepus europaeus
TATTCAGGTTGAATTTAGTCAGTATTTATTACGATTATATCGGATTGTACCATATAAAATTTTTAGCTTCATGAATAAAACATAAAACAATACTTGAGTTCTGCAATTTCTTAAGGTACATCAAAGGCCTTGCTTTTTATTTTTTCAGTTGTAGGTCAACTTTGTTTTGCTTTTTCTTGCAAATACATACAGTAAATAAAATAATTCCTAAATAGACTAAAATATTTTTTTCATTTTCAATTCTCTTTATATACAGAAGATCAATTTAGTATAAAGATTTCAACAGTTTGCACCCACATAGAAACACAAAGTGAAACATACAGTTTGAGTACTAGTTATAGCATTAAATCAAAATGTACAGCACATTAAGGACAGAGATCCCACATGAGGAGCAAGTGCACAGTGGCTCCTGTTGTTGACCCAACAAATTGACACTCTAGTTTATGGCGCCAGTAACCACCCTAGGCTGTCGTCATGAGTTGCCAAGGCTATGGAAGCCTTCCAAGTTTGCCGACTCTGATCATATTTAGACAAGGTCATAAAAGACAGAGTGAGGATAGTAACCAATGATCCTAAGAGTGGCATTTACCAGGTTTGAACAATTATACAGCATTAAGTGGGGAAGAGGACCATCAGTACACACAGCTTGGGAGTAGAGCCATTGGTGGTAGAGTAGAGGTTATGATTACAAAGGAATGAGGCCCAAGTGCACTAGACAGGGTCTAGAACAAAGGACAGAGTCATTATTAGAGGAGCTAAGAAAGGTGCTGTCTAAGCTACAATTAAGTTTTCTGATTGAGAGGCAAATAGAACCTGATAGAAGGGGCTTGATAATAATCTGGTGGGCTTTAGGCCTTGTAAGTTAAGAGGCCCAGACCTACCTATCTCTTCCCATGGGGTATATCCTAAGGGAGGTGTGAACCTCCTAGGGGAAGGCACTCTGTTGACTTTCATGACTTGGCTGGCCTGGGAGGAGAGCTGGCCAGGTAAAGGCAGGTGGCATCTCTAACAAGAAATTTACAGTTCTGCCTGCAATGTTGCTGACCCTACTTGACCATCCCCTCAGCTGCAGTGGTCACTTTGGAAGTTGGGCTGAGTGAAGGGCTTTTCAGCTTAGAGCCAATAAGATCTGTGGCTCTGACCTGGGCATCCTTCGACTCCAGGGCAGGTCCATTTCCAGTGATCCAACTCTTGGCAGAGCTGCCAGGGCTCTTCACAAGCTGACTTCTGCTGAAGCCCAGGCTTACCACATTGAAAGCCACTGCAGTGGACTGGCCTGTTGGGTCTCCTTGAAGGCAGATCACTGTACAGATCAGCCATTAATAGGCCTGCCACCCATTGCTTCTGATGCCTAGCTTTCTTTTCCTCCTGGTTTGTGTTAAAGCAGACCAGAGGATGCAAGTCAAGGGAGTGCCCAAGTCCCATCTCTAATCTTCGGTGGCCTGAACTACAAGTCTATAGTCACAGGCATGTTCTGTAGTAGTTTTTCTAAGGTAGACAATGCCCGTGAGGAAAATTATATTCTCACTTGAAAACTTTCTTTCCCTTTGGTCTGAAAGGGAGGTTTTTTCTACTTACTGTATACTTCGCTGATGGCGAAGTGAATCTAGCTATGAGATTATTATTTAAGTTCTTATTTTGGCTATGCTATTACAGAAAAATGTTAGCCATCTCTTTTATAAGGTCTAAAGATTAAATTGTGCGTCCTACAGATTCCTTCATAATAGAATTAGTTTCCTACCTTGAAGAGAATAGAGAAATGAAAGAACAAGTTGGGCTTAGAATAGGGAAATGAGGGAGCAAGTCCTAGATCGCTTGCTGACAATAGCAATATCACATGAATACTTAGCAAACCGTTTCAACCATTAGATAACAACTTAAGAAAACATTTACCAGAAGGTCCAATGCCTTCTATAAATTTTAAGAATCATGTATTTGAAAACACCTCTTAAATATCTAACATGGTGTAGTTTGTTTAACCAGTAAACTTAAGCACAACCATCTAAAATGTTTTTAGTTTCTTTCTACCAACAAGTCTAAAACATATGATACACAGATTCAGGTCCCACAAATTAAAATGTATCTTTGATTGATTTTAGCAGCTTAAATTTATGGACAATCTTATCTATAAGCCATTTAAAATAAAACTCTTAATAAAATTTCCCCATGTGGACATACAATATGTACACACATATAACATAGCATAATATACCAATATAGCAATTTTAATAATAGCTTTTAAAATCTCTAACTCTTTTTGTAGATTGCCAATTGATTTGAATTGCTTTTTCTTTTTAGTAACCTCAGTTAACCATACTTTCTCTCAGTTGGTACTGGTAATACATTATTGGCTTCATCTGTTTACAGAGCCGTCCCAAAATGCTGAATACGATAGAAGTGGCTGGAAAAAGTCCATAGGAACCTGTAGGAGGACAGCTAAACACAGAACCAACAATGCTTTAGTTTTATGAGCAGCAAATCATATATAACTGTGGATGACAAAGACTTTAAGTCGCCATGTTTAAAATTATAAACTCATCAACCAACAAGAGGCACTTGCTTACTTCACAGTATTTTTGAAAGCACCTGTAGGATTTTACAAGTATTTAACCCTTTAGGCTTCTGGGGCTTTCTCATTAAGATAACTATCATGTCTAGTAACACAAGATCATTAGACTTTTTAATTCTCAAACATTTGTATTAATAGCATTTTCCATTATAGAAACTTAAAGTTTGGTACCACATCACATCTTGACAGTACTTCTAATATAATCCAAATAGCCTGATTAGTTGGTGTCTCTATAAGATGAGAGACATAGGTCCTTTGATTTTTTCAGTTGGGCCTAAACTGGAAAAACCAAAGTCCAGGATTTACTGGAAATTTTAGAGACCAGATTGTTTGAAACTTTGATTTTTTGAATGCCTGTCAAGAATGCCAAGAAGGCTCAAAATCCAAAATATCTGGTTAAAATAAGATTCCTTAAAATCATAACATAACATAGACCAAATTTGATCATTGTTACAAGGTGATTATTCAAATCTTTGAAAATAAGCACATATTTAAATAACCCATAGCTCTTAATAAAAATTCAGCTGTTTTTGAACAATTAGAATTTAACAGACAACAAGAGAACATAATAGATTACTTTAACACATTGCTTTAACAGAGCATCAGAGTTTAATTCTATGTCAAAGAGAAATTGAGCTTCCTGTGATCTTTTGCTGTGAGGTTTCCTTCCTTACCTTCTTTCATATTGGTGACCATGTTTCTGTGTTTCTGTGTGTAACACATCTTTAAGCATCTTTTGCAGGGCAGGATGAGTGGCAACAAATTCTTTCAGTTTCTGTTTGCTATGAAAAGTCTTAATTTCACCTTCATTCACAAATGAGAGCTTTGCAGGATATAGTATTCTGGGCTGGCAGTTTTTCTCTCTTAGTACCTGGGCTATGTCTCGCCATTCCCTTCTAGCTTGTAGGGTTTCTGATGAGAAGTCTGCTGTGAGTCTAATTGGAGATCCTCTAAGAGTAATCTGACGTTTCTCTCTTGCACCTTTTAGGATCTTTTCTTTACGTTTCACTGTGGTGAGTTTGATTACAACATGTCGTGGTGAGGATCTCTTTTGGTCATGTTTATTAGGGGTTCTATAAGCTTCCTGTACTAAGATGCCTCTGTCCTTCTCCAAACCTGGGAAATTTTCTGCTAGTATCTCACTGAAAATGCCTTCTAATCCTTTCTCCCTCTCCATGCCTTCAGGAACTCCTAGAACCCGAATGTTGGGTTTTTTAATAGTATCCTGTAGATTCCCGACAATATTTTTAGATTTCTAATTTCTTCTTCTTAGGTTTGCCTGTTTCCTTTCCTGTTCTCTGTCTTCTAAATAGACTAAAATATTTATCATTAATTTAAAATATGATTCAAGATAAGGATTTCCAAATCTGTTTTGAAAAATAAAAACTTCCCTCTAGTGTCCAGGCGGTATAATTCAATAACCATGTTGAAGGACCATGTTTATGTGTTATCATCATAAAGTAGAATATATTTCTGTATTTTTGTGTAAATCAAGTCAGTATTCCTATTTATTTGTTTTTAGTTCTGTTCTACCACAACCTATTTCCTTAAAATGAAGTCCTTCTGTTAAAATATTCTCACAGAAGTGAATGAAGTATCCAAAAAGTTCATGGAAAAATGGAATTAAAAATTAAATTTATTTTCATTCAAAAATATTTGAAATTGATGCATAGTTTTTTCATAATATTCATTTTTGAACTTTTTGAAGATCCTTCCTATTCATTATTGTTGTAGGATGTTCTCAGTTGTTTTTAAAATTTCAGAAAGACTTTTCTTGGTAAAAAAATTGAGAAAGAAGTTGTACAATGTGAAATGTATAGTATATTGAATAATCTTTGACAAAAGTGGAAAGTGATTCCAAAAATAAAAAATGGGTAGAAAACCAAATTTTTGAATTCTAAAAGAAATATTATGAAATTCAATTTTAAAATGAAAATATACTAATGCATTTTTAAAATGAAAATATGTCAATGAATATTTAGGTAAACGGTCCTTTCCTGCTGTATTTTCACGTTGTTATTGAGAATTTTATAATACTTACTGTAATACTTCAGAAAACTTTAATGATTAAAAGGGACATTTATAAAGTAACTGGACCACTCTTTCTTTTTTCAAATGTTTGTTTAATTATTTTCATCTACTTGAAGGCGAAATGACAGAGAAACAAAGAAATTTTCCCTCTGTTGGGTCACTCCCCAAGTGCCACAGCAAGCCAGGGCCAGGCAAGGCCAAAACCAGGAGCCTGAATCTCCATCTGGGTCTCCCAAGTGGATGGCAGGGGCCCAGGCACTTGAGCCATCATCTGTGGCTTCCCAGAATGCATTAGTGGGGAACTAGAGCGGAAGCTGAACAGCCAGAACTTGAGCAGACGCCGATATGGGATATAAGCGTCCCAGAGGCAGCCTGACTTGCTGTTCCACAATGCCTCTTTCTTTGTTGCTGTTTCATTTATTTTCAGTAGACCATTCCTAAGTGACTGTTAAACCAAAGTCCATCTTATTTTATCTATCAGTAGGTTTCATTTTCATAAGAAAACAAGTGTAAGTTGTTTTATATCAGTCTGATAAGAATGGTGTCATTTACAAATTATTCACATGGAACTGAGTACATAATTTCTGTTTCTCATTCATTCGTTCAGTAAAATCACGGCTTTCATAAATGTTAAAATAGAATTGATGAATTATGGAATTAAGTAAATTTATTCAAATGATACTTAAGTTAGAATTATTTTATATCCAGTAAGTTCTTTTCACAGTTCTTTTTGCAGTTATTATACGATGGCAAGTAGATTGTGAACATGAATTTTAGTAGCTGATTTTGAGATAGGTTTTAATATTTTAATGAATAGACTATCTGAAAACTTAAATGTGAAATCATATTTACTTTGAAGATCTTTAAGTTGCTAATATGTAATTTTCCTTTATGTAATAAACTACATATTTTAGAGTTCATAAATTTCAGGTATTTTACTAAAATTCAGTGAAGTTTACTCAAAATGTAATAATACAAGCCACGTTATAACTAGAAAACCAGTTTATATGGATGACTAGAATTATCTATACATTTTTTCATAAGGCATAAATTATACTGTTTCTCACTTTCAATCAAAAAGCATATGTTAATGAAAGTAACTTCTATTTTTATGTGTTCTAAGGAAACTTGAAGATGGGTATACAAAGGCCTATTTTATAATGATCTAGTTGATAAGTGGGATTAGCTTATACAAAGAATAGGAAAAAAATCAGAATGTGCAAATGAAATTAAGGCTGTTGAGTAATTGTAACATGCATTATCATGTATTACAGTATTTTGTGAATTTTATATGGGTTTTATATACAAAAACTAGTGATTAGGGCTCTATGCCCTAAATGGTATCTCATGATCTTTTTTGCTACCTTTCAAGAATTTTAGTATCTGGCCAACCTGTCTCTACTTATCATCAAAACAGACCTTTTTCTCTATTTAGAAGAGTATTCACTTACAGATCCATGTTCCACAGGTCATGTCAGAGATCTCCTGAACATTTTGTCTTTTGTTAGGTTGGTCTTCTTATGTTCTACATGAATCATTATTGAAAGAGAAATCATGGCCTATCCAGCTCATGGGTTATGTTATTGATGAAATGAAGAATAGTTGTTTCACGGGTATATCTGCTGCCTGCTAGAGACCTCACTGCTTAGCTGAATCAGTGCAAATACTTTAGATGCGTAAGAGGACTGTATGGCTTCTGCACTTGTGGCAAGGTGGTGTTTGTGGTGGGTGCTGTCTTGTGGCTTCTCAGTGGAAGTGATAACTGTGAAGTTCAAGCCAGTGGATTTATTTTTATTTATTTATTTTTTTGACAGGCAGAGTGGATAGTGAGAGAGAGACAGAGAGAAAGGTCTTCCTTTTTGCCATTGGTTCATCCTCCAATGGCCTCTGCGGCCGGCGCATTGTGCTGATCCGAAGCCAGGAGCCAGGCGCTTCTCCCAGTCTCCCATGGGGTGCAGGGCCCAAGGACTTGGGCCATCCTCCACTGCCTTCCCGGGCCATAGCAGAGAGCTGGCCTGGAAGAGGGGCCACAGGGATAGAATCTGGCGCCCCAACCGGGACTAGAACCCAGTGTGCCGGTGCCGCAAGGCAGAGGATTAGCCTGTTAAGCCACGGCGCTGGCCTAAGCCAGTGGATTTAATTGCTGGTATTAAACCCCCCTCAAGCCTCCTTCCTGCCTCATGACCAATTGGGTGAAGTCTCATGGGTACAGTCTCCATCATTCTAGACCACAGGTTGAGTAAGGGTATAAAGCAGAAACTACCCTACTTCTGTACCTGGGTTCCAACAACAACAAGCAGTTGTTTATAGGATGAGAAGAAGCAACAAACCACTTTGGTCTTTTACTATGCTTAATTCATATACATATCAATACATAGGAAAACAAATATGTTCTGATATTCCTATCTTACTAATCTTCCTGAAATAATGCTAGTCATCTATCTATAAAATTCCCGATTCAAAGGTGGCTGCTGCTACTTTTTAGGATTTGTTTTTCCCCAAAATGTTTAAAAATAAAAGTTTTCATCTGAAAGCTTTGTCTCAAATTTTAAGACAGTTTTTTCCAAATGTTAAAGCCCTTATATTTCTCCCATCTGGAGCTGTAAATCTAAGCGTATTTTTCCCTTCTTATTCTCTGTTTTCCATTTTACTATTCTTTTTTCTTTATCCAGATTTCAAAAATATCATGAGATAACCAAAACACAATTTTCAAGTTGGACAGTAAATTGACTTTATATTCTGAGAGTTGAAAATCCATAGTTTTCTTCATTTCCAAGATAACAGATCAAAGTGTCATATAATTAAATTTTTTAAATTGAGATAGTATCTGTAGTGTATTAGTTTGCTTTATATAACTCAAAATAACTAATCTATAATTCACAAAGGTGATGTTTATGACTCTTCCCAGTGACACAATCACTAATGTTAATCTATTACAAAATATTATTTAACTAACATATACTTTGTAATTACTAGACTGGAGATCAAATTCAAGGTTCGAGACTTGAGTTTAAGCTGGGTTAGCAGGCTATGAGCAAAAAAATTATATTTAAATTATCAGTAACACATGATTTTGCATTTCAGGGCATGCTATGACATATTCTGATGCCATTACCATACCTGTAATATTTTGATACTTAGTTGAAATATTTATCACTTTGTTGTAATTAAGGGTAAGAGCGTGGCAGAAGTTGAAAAAACTGAATTCTCAGTGGATCAAAGAGGAATATTATGTGCTTTGCAGAGTTTTGATTGAGCAAAAAAGTATAATTTATAAATATATTGAAACTTTGATTTTGGAACGCCTAGAGCTTCATTCATCTCATGACATGGCATTTCACTGGTGCTGGTTCTATCACCCATCCTCACTTGTCTGCCTCCCTAGAACTTTGGTCAGTTGAGATGGAACCTTCTGTTATGGTGACAGTATTGGAGATTTGGATACAAGAAAGTTGAGCACTGTTTTCTGACCAGACCAAACCAGGGTACTTCAAGAAGGTTGTGGAGGGGCCTGCTGGCATTGTGGTACAGCAGGTTAAGCTGCTGCCAGCGTCCCATATCAGAGCGCTTGTTGGAGTTCTGGCAGCTCTGCTTCCAATCCAGCTCCCTATTAATGCACCTGGGAAAGTAGCAGAAGATGGTGAATGTACGTGGGCCCCTGCCACCCACGTGGGAGACCTGGAATGCTCAGCTGTTGCAGGCATTTGGAGAGTCAGCCAGAGCATGGAAGATCTGTGTCTCATCCTTTTGCTCTGTCATGCTCCCTTTCAAGTAAATAAAATTAATCTTTATTAAAAAGTTTGTGGAATATAAAATTAAAATGCAAGCTTATTTTGATACAAAAATCTTGAAATCCTTGCATTTTCCATGAATTTTTTGAAGACCCCCCCCCAATATCTGGTTTGAACACTCAAATTCTGTTGTTACCATGCCATTTGTACATAGGTTTTGTTATTTTCTCTGCAGATTTTCATTTAGTGTTAATGCATAGTTATCACACATTGAATCTTTTGTAAATAAGTATATCCCCCAGCATAGAAGTCTATGCACATTTAGTATGTATATTCCTTTCTGTTTGTTGTAATTATTGCCAGATATTTAAATTCCATTTTGTTTCAGTGCATTTATCCAAAAAATCATGGTGTTGCTATGTTTTATACATTTCAAAAAAATAATTATAGGCTCCACTTTGAAAATGATGTTATTTGCCAGAGAAAAGTCAAATGATATGGAAATTAATCTTTCTTTGTAATGAAAAGTGTAGTAAAAATGCACATTTTGGGGGTGCCAGCATTGTGGCATAGCAAGTAAAGATACCACCTGCAACATTGGCATCCCATAGGGCACCATTTCTAGTCCATGATACTCCACCTCTGGTCCAGCTCTATGCTAATGGCCTGGGAAAGCAGCAGAAAATGACCTGAGTACCTAGGCTGTTGCACTCATATGGGGAATCCAGAAGCAGCTCCTGGTCTGGGCTTTGGCTCAGCCCTGACCTAGCTGTTGTGACCATTTGGAGAGTGAACCAGCAGATAGAAGATCTCTTTCCCTCTCTGTCTCTCCCTCTCTCTGTACCTCTGTGTCTATCAAATAAATAAATAAATCTTTAAAATAATACACCTTTGTTGAAATCATTCTGAAAATTGAAATATATAGGATACAATTTCAAGTCTGTTCCTTAACCCTCATTTCACTTTGCATAAATGCACTTGATTCTGTGTTGCATAGTACATGTATCCTATTCATGGGTAGAACTCTTTCCAGCAAACTATTCTTCACTTCAAATTTGAGATAAAAATATATTAAATTATGAGAAAAGTATAACTTGGTAGTCTGTATTTTGATATTATTTATTTAAGTTTATTGTGAAGGATAGGAAAGACGGGAATTGTTTGGTATTGGATCGGCTGGCACTGTGGTGGTAGGTTAAGCCTCTGCCTTTGGCACCAGCATCCCATATGGGTACCAATTTATACCCTGGCTGCTCCTCTTCCCATCTGCTCCCTGCTAATGGCCTGAGAAAGCAGTGGAAAATGGCCAAAGTGCTTGGGCCCTTACATCCATGTAGGAGACCAGGAAGAAGCTCCTGACTTCAGATCAGCCCAACTCCAGCCATTGTGGCCATTTTTGGAGTGAACCAAAGGATGGAAGACCCTTCTCTGTCTCTCACTGTCTGTCTGTTTGTCTGTCTTTCTCTCTCTGTAACTCTGCCTCTCAAATAAATAAATAAACAAATATTTAAAAAAATAAAATTGAATATGACAAGCAGTGTCCTTGAGTTTCAGGGACATTTTTATTTTAATGAGTACATGTTTTTCTTAAAAAAATTATTTAAAAGGCAGAGTTACAGAGAGAAAGAGAGAGATCTTTCGTCTGGTGTTGCACTCCCCAAAAGCCCGATGAATACCTCTTTATGTTCCCACAGCACTAATACCTGTTTTATTCTACTTGAAAGGCAGAGTAAAAGACACAGAGTGATAGCTCTTTCTCTGGGCTGACTCCCCAAATAAGTTACAACAGTCAGGGCTAAGCTAGGCTGAAGTCAGGTGACTAACCCCAGCTAGGTCTCCTACAGGGACCCAACCACTTAAGCCATCATCTGCTGCCTTCCAGGATGCATTAAGAGGAAGCTAGATTGAAGGTGTAAATTCTAGATAATAAGATTAGATTTTTGGATTTGTTTTAAAAAGGGAAAATTTCTTATTAAATGATGACTATGATTGGTTCCAAGGAATAGCAAAGATCACTGGACATGGTGCATTAAGGAGAAGCCTCACTGAGTCACTCTCATTGCATTTAGAATTTCTCAAAGTTTAAAAGAAATAAATATTCTATTCTCACCAAAAAAAAAAAAAACCATGATTTTTTTTTGCATTGAGTAGATGGTAGATGGGTTATCAAAAGTAAATGCCTTTAACATAAATTAATGTTACTGATTATGCATAGAATAAGTACATATTAATTTAAACAGAGGACAAAATTATGTGATCTGGTGTCTATAGTGACTCATATACACATCTACCTTCCTGTATAAGAAGGTATTAGATTCTTAAGAGTATGTAATTTAAAAATACAAGATGAAAATCATGAAACGATGTTAAATAATAATAAAATGCACAGGCTTTTGATTTTAACTGAAAAATGTTGAAGGTGTCGCATTTAGTAAACAGACAAAAAAGCAAAGGTTGATATTTTAGTAGTATGAGTATAAAATAATTGAATCAACAAAAAATGCAAAGGCTTTGCTTCAGATTTATTTGGAAAGACTAGAGATACTTACATGAAAGATCCCAGCTTCTGTTAGTTTGATACACAAACAGAAGAAAGGAAAGCCCTCCTTTAACAATAGGAGTAAGATTAATATCAAGACAGATATATTTGGGGAAGGTTGGTAAAATTCATTTCAATATACCATCAATGTTTATATCAGAGACTGATAACCATTTGTTGAAAGTTAAATGGAGGCCGGCGCTGTGGCTCACTTGGTTAATCCTCCACCTGTGGTGCTGGCATCCCAAATGGGCGCCAATTCTAGTCCCGGTTGCCCCTCTTCCAGTCCAGCTCTCTGCTGTGGCCTGGGAGGGCAGTGGACGATGGCCCAAGTGCTTGGGCCCCTGCATCCGCATGGGAGAACACAAGGAAGCACCTGGCTCCTGGCTTCGGATCGGCGTAGCTCCAGCCGTAGCGGCCATTTGGGGGCTGAACCAAAGGAAGGAAGATCTTTCTCTGTCTCTCTCTCTCACTGTCTGTAACTCTACCTGTCAAAACAAACAAACAAAAAAAAAAATTACATGGAGTACTTCCTGAATGTAGGCCTGATTTTCTGCTTTGTGAAATACCTTCTGTCCTTAAATGATGCTGAGGAGTCAGTGAGGTTTCCTCTTCATGAATTAGCGCCCGATGCATTTCTAAGTAATTCAGTCCGCCACACAGTCCTGCCTTCTGATCATGATGGTGACTGGTGTTGGTGCCATCAGAGCTCCTGCTGCAGGCCCTGCTCATTTCACAAAACCAAAAGGCAAGTCCAGTGCAAGGGAGAGTCATGCCGTGATGTCGAGGAGGATATGTGCAGCGATTGTGGTGTCTTTGTAGTCCATGTCCAGCTGCTGTGGTTGAACTTTGATTGTACACGGCTGCACAGTCATATGGAGCCCAGCCTCTCAAGGCCCTCTGTGAGTGTGGGTGCACAATAGGTTATCCCATCATTCTAGCAGAGAAGGGCGGTGGCCTCTTCTCCATGCCCATGGCAAGCATTAGTCAAAGTGCTCTGTGTGCTAGATGCAGGCATTGTATCCCTGGGCACTTGATCTAAGCCAATAACTATTTTACAGAAAGCAAAATTCAAAACAGTGCATTAGAGCATAATAGGCTTTTATTGGTTTCAGTGTCTCTTTTGTGTGATCTCTTGATAGACTGGAATTCATAATCAGTACATTTATTTTAATGCAGACGTGAAAATCACATTTGGAAGGTACATTTTGCCATTTCTGTTAAATAAAAGGAGTAAATATTAAAATGTACTTTTAACTGATTATTCTTTAAATCTTTATTTATTTATTTATTTGAAGGGAGAGAGAGAAACAAAGGCAGAAAAACAGACAAAGGGAGACAGAGAAACAGGCAGACAGAGAGAGAGAGGGAGCGAGCTCCCATTCCCTGGTTTACTCTCCAAATACCCGCATCCGGGGTTGGGCCAGAAAGATGGAATCTCAAGCAGAGTAGGACCTCCATTCCGGACACTGTGATCCAGGTGTCTCCAGTGGCCTCCTAAACCCTGTACCCAGTGCCTGCTCCTGATCGCTTTGTATGGGAAACGATGTTCTTGTTTCGCAGAGTTGTGTCAGTGGATTCCTTCTGTGGAGCAGCTTCTCTGATAGCAGACTCCTGAGTACCGAAGCGTCTGCAGACCCTCCTGGTATCACTTCATTCATAATGATATTCCAAGTGCCACTTCAACAGTGGCCCCTGCATTTGAACTTCCACACATAGGCTTCAGTCTTGTGGATTGACACTGACCCCTCACCTGAGATCCTACTGATCTCACAGTGTTCTCATAGTGTGTTCAAAACAGGGTTTGTCATTGTTGTCTCCAAACACACTTCTACAAATGTTCTGTTCTCTATTAATAGTGCTGCCCAGGCTCCCCAGCAGGGACACTAAATTTCCTCTTTCCTCCTCTCTCACCATGGCCTCTATGTGGTAATTCTCAAAACTCCTTGAACATCTCTGCTTTTTGTGTGCCAGCAGGGTTGCTGCTCACCAGTCTGGCTGTGCCTGCTGTCCATCCTGCCTTGTCCGGTCACTGCTGGTTGGTTTCCCACCCACTTAGTCTCTCCGTGCTGGCTTCTGAATGAAGTCTCAAAAGCAATTTTTTTTTATTATTATTTATTTAACAGATAGAGTTAGACCGAGAGAGAGAGAGAGAGAGAGAGAGAGAGAGAGAGAAACGTCTTCCATCTACTGGTTCACTCCCCAAATGGCCGCCACGGCTGGCGCTGCGCCGATCCAAAGCCAGGAGCCAGGTGCTTCTTCCTGGTCTCCCATGCGAGTGCAGGGGCCCAAGCACTTGGGTCATCCTCCACTGCCCTCCCGGGCCACAGCAGGGAGCTGGACTAGGAGAGGAGCAACTGGGACTAGAACCGGCATCCATGTGGGATGTCGGTGCCATAGGTGGAGGATTAACCCAAGTGAGCCACGGTGCCAGCCCTGAAAAGCAATTTGACTTTACTTCACACTTCAGTTTATATGACCCTCTGTAATTATCAGAAGAGAATACTTCATTCCAAAATATCATAATAGGGACCGGCACTGTGGCTCAGCAGGTTAATGCCCTGGCCTGAAGTGCCAGCATCCCATATGGGCACCGGTTCTAGTCCCGGCTGCTGCTCTTCTGATCCACCTCTCTGCTATGGCCTGGAAAAGCAGTGGAAGATGGCTAAAGTCCTTGGGCCCCTGCATCTAGTGTGGAAGACCCAGAAGAAGCTCCTGGCTTCAGACCAGAGCAGTTCCGGCCGTTGCAGCCAATTTGGGGGGTGAACCATCAGATGGAAGACCTCTCTCTCTCTGCCTCTCCTCTCTCTGTGTAACTCTGACTTTCAAATAAATAAATAAATCTTTAAAAAAAAATATCATAATAAAAGGGGCTCCCAAGAACTCCTGGAAAATGCTTCTTATCTTTTCGGTCCATTTTTCACCAAGTTTTTGAAGCTCCATCTGATAAATCCCTGTGTTGTCCTTGCTGTTGTCATTGTTCCCCCTTATTCATTTTATGCCATTTGAGCAATGCCTTAGGTCTGCGTTCGCCTCCGTGCCCAGCACAAGGTGTTCCTTGCATTGGCCCCACAATCTTTCTCCCGCGACTTCTGCTGTTTAGCATTGTGTGTGTGTCCCTTCTTCAGGAAGCCTTTGGGACCATCCCCCTGTCCTGCACCTGGAAATATTTACGTAGCTTCTGAAAGGCAGGTGTTGTTAACAGAGTCTGTAATATAAAGAATTTGATTTTTAACTCTCTGATTTGTTGTTCTGACTGCATTAGAGCCATAGTAATTTGAGCATGGTTATTGCAATGTAATGGAGATAGAATTCCAAGGATGTGGTCAAGCATTATTAATAAATGGTGTTTTCTTTCTGAGTGGTTAAATATAATTCCAGAATTAGACCTCCTCCTTTCTAGGATACATCTATTACAGTAAGAATACCCAAAGTGTCCTCACTGTGCCACAGTAGTCACTAGTGCCATGTGTGTCTAGTATTTTAGTGTACTAGGTACTAGGGCAACTGTGTGAGACTCTGTCCTTGAACATTGTAGTGAATCGCAGTGAGATGAGGAGACTGTCCAGGCATTTCCTACAACACACACACAGCTTTTCAAATAAAGAATACATACATTTTCTGACAACCCAATCCTAAAGTAGCCAATTAGTCAATCTCTGTGGCATCCCCAATTTCAGTTTGTTAAAGGATTCTCTATACATTATTAGATGGTTATTGATTTTTGTGTTTCTCCTCCACCAGAATGTTAGAAGGCCTGTGTGTTTCAGTGGGAGTTGTTCTGGAGGAATCTATACACATGGCCCACCACGAGTTTTTGCAAATCAAGTTTTATTGGCTCATATACCCCTTTTTTCATGTGTTGTCTATGGAGCATTTTTGCCATAGCTGCAAAATGAGTAGCTGTGACAAACATTACTTGGACCATAACCCTAAAATATTTATCATCTGTCCCTTTGAGAGCTTAGAACAGTGTCTGGTGCATAAATGGATGATCAGAAGATGTCAGTTGGATGCACGTGTGATGGAAACCAGGTAATCAGGAGATGAAACACACAGATCAAGAGATACTTACTTAAAAGCTTTTTAGACATAGTTAGTGATTTAAAGATCTCTAAAAATTAGGCCACAACCTTTATACCATGCTCTTGCAAACATTTCCTGTCAAACAGGGTGATCTGTCAGCAAGAGCACAGTAGAAGCAGGACCAGCAAATTCTCTGGGGATACCCACCACTCACCAGTCATTCTGGCTTAGGGGAAGATAAGGAAATATTGGACCACTTGGAAGGATGTGGCATCTATCAAGTAAAAGATTTAAAAACCAGAACACTTTTATACTTTGCTTAAGGTTGCCTTTAACTTAAGAATAGGACCAAGCACAGGAGAGTTACAATTCATATATTCATGTACTCTTTCAAGCATTAACAGATACTTGTTGAGTACCTATACATGTTAATCTTCACTGGCCAGTGAGTGCCTATTAGGCATTTAGTGTAGCATGATATTCTAATTTTTGTAACAATCCTACCTAGGTATCATAGATAATGTTTTCTCCATTCTGGACTTGAAAAACTAGAAACTCATTCAATTGTACAGTTTACCGCAGTTTGTACAACTGTGCCTTAAATATAGCTTTGTCACCTTCCCTTGCCTCTTGCACAATATTTTAGGTTTAGGGTTGGGGGAGGAATGCATAACATGTTGTTGTGGTTCTTACTCTGAAGCCACTCACAGTATAATAGAGGTGCACACATAAACCAGGGCAGTGCAATGTGGAGGTATTCCAATGGCTGTATGTAGATAAAGCTATAGGAGACTAGTGAGGGAGTTTATACTCTGCTAGATGAGGAGGAGCCAGGCTGGGGAAGATGAAAGAGCACCTAGAATGAAGAAGATGCTGCACTGAGGCATGAAAGAAGGGAGAATTTGAACAAGTAGGCATGGGCAGAAAGCCAGTACCCACAGGAAAGATAGTGTATCCAAGAACGTGGGAGGCAGGCATTAGGACTTGCATCCTCTAGGGATGTCAGAACGTCTTTCATTATGCCTTAGACTTACTGTGCGTAGAAAAGACTAGGGTTTCAGTCTGAAAGAGGGGCAGAAGCTACTCTTGAAAGACCTGCTCCTATGGAGAACAACTTTTAATTAAGGAAGGCCGTTTCCACAAGTAGACTACTGTGGCAGCAGAAGAAAAGTGGGTGGAAGTGAGTTAAAACTGGAAAATCTTAATGGTTACTGCAGAAGGCCTAAGCGAGCATGTTGTGAAGTCAGAACCAAGCATAGATACCTTGGAGCCCAAAGCAGCACAACCTGGTTGTTTACTGTCCCCTGGTGTTTTTTGTCCTGAGTCTTTAAGTTGTTATAAGAATACTATATTACAAATGCTTGTTTTGATCAGGAGTTGAATTATTTACTATTTTTTAAGGCTGCATCACACTGGTTTGATCTCTTTCACTCTGACAAATGTAAATTTTGTTGGAAATTTAGCAGTATCTGTGAATGAAAAAAATACATGATTTATTAGAGTAGAAAACCGATTGTACTTGTGTTATTTAGGTAGTTGCTGAGCTATGAAGTAGCTAGGACTTATAAATTTAATGTGTCAATGACTGTAATGATTCCATTAAAACCTGAACAAATTGTGCTTACTATGTTGTAAGCATCCTTGAAACCAACCGTGTTCATGGTTTGTGTTTTTTTGAAGATAGATGTCTATCTCTGTATAAGTAACAAAATATATAATGAATGCTCTGCAAATATACATATGGACAATTTTCTATACAGTATGACTAGAAATACTAACACAAGGCTCGTAACACAACACAAGGATATTAATCCCGTGTTGTCTTCAAAATAGTGTTTCCATTCATTCCTGCCCTTATGTAATATGATTCCATGCAGCAATCTGTACTTCAGGTATTGAGATGTATTTAGTTCAGTGTGCTTTTTCCCCACTCTGAATCAGCACATGTTATTTAACACAAGAGATCTCTGTTCTGGATTACAGCTGACTTGTCTGTACTGTGCTTCTGTGCATCTGATCTTTCCATCTTAGAATCACCAGGCAAGTCTTTGTTCTAAAACTCGGTGACACAAAGCCTTAAGTACCAAGCAGCGTGGGCCTCATTGTGAGCATCACCCTTTTCCCCTGGAGCCTTGTTATCCTTCTCCCTCAACCGTATCTCATTAGTCAGCGCCCTACCTGTCTGTCCTTCTTTGTGAATTCAGCAGCCCAGATTGGATGGAGACATTGAATTCCCTTTGCAGTTGGGCAGTCTCGGGGCAAAGGCAGAAGTTCCCACATCTAATTTGGTCTGCGTTTCCTGGTCAGAGTTTCTCCTTTTTCTAACAGGAGCCTGTGTGTGTGTGTGTGTGTGCATGTTTTGGGTCTAGTATACTTACTAGATCTTACATAATGTTCTTCCTTTTACTAGGATATCAGCATATCTCTGTTAGACCCAGGATAATGATTTCAGGAACTCTGGGAATGTTCCTTTGTAAAAGTGATATGCTCAATAAAATCACATTCCACGTTAAAAGTTCCTATTACAATATTTATGATTTTTGGTTTGGCATTGCCTTATGTCATGAAACTGGTTTTGGGAAGGTTGGCACACTGTTTTCTTCATGACAGCCAAAGCAAGGAAATGAAGCATCCTTCATGTCCATGGCCTCAGGGTAGAGTGAGAAAGGAAAGGCAAGAACCAGGTTCTACTCACATATTCCAGCATTTAGCAGCTGGATCAGAATTGCTCCATGATGATACGTTTTTAACAAAATCTTTCAAATGCTGAGTGTTAAGAGATAGAGAAGATAGTAATGATAATGATATGGGCCAGTAAGTGACAAGTATTTGTAACCTTCAACAAGGCTCTGGGAGATACTCTTGTTACCCAGAGCACTCAGGTGAGGAAACAGGCCAGAGAGAGTGAAGGACCACCCCCAGGTCCAGATCTGGCAGGAAGATGCTCAGTCTGAGTGGTGGCAGTGGCGAGGAAACTCTCTGATCGCACTACATATATTCCCGTACTTGTTTTCCAAATACCAATTACTTGAAGGAAAAAGGCATTGCCAACAAGAAAAGCTGTAGTATGCATGCATAAGAAATCCCTCAATTCGGAGTCCTTTAAATTTGGTTTTAACTGCATATTCATTCCCATTTGGTACCAATCTCATTTCTATTCTCTCATAGCTGGGGATTTTTAAAAAATTGCATATTTTACTTCTCTCTTTAAGCACAGTATCTTTAGGGCATTTTAAGCTATTTTCATATGCTTAGAATTTAGCATGCTATGTGCTTACTGAAATATTATTCTAATATGTAGAAATAGAGATGTGTCAGATTACCCAAATTTCTGATGAAGATGATTTGGTGAATTTCAAGGGTTAAAATTGTATTTTCTTTTCCTAGCATTTAAGTCTAAAGTTCCTGTTTTATATGTATAAATTATATAACATTCCAAAATTTGAAATGTAATATTTTAATGATCTGATTCTTGTGCAAGATACCTGGGCAGAAGGAATGTGGCTTTATATGAAAGACACAGAGAGAATTACATATATATATATATATATATATGTATATATGTATATATGTATATATAATAGGTTGGTGTTCAAGGAAAAGAAAATAACTGACAAGACTGAGATAAAACTCTGGCATGCAAAAGCGAGCTGTTGGCTGCGCAAGACACCCGAAAGAGATGTGCGCCTTACAATTTTTTTAGATCTAGCCAAGGAAAGAACTGTAATAAGTTTTCATCTTGAAATTCATTTGACATCCACACCAGCCGTGTGGCCTATGCAAGATCCTTGGTGTAGATGGCCTTCACTTTGTTAGATTAAAAAAAAAATGACAGAAACTCAAGAATGTAAAGGATGCACTAGTGACTGAAATTCTTGGCTAACACAGTTACTAGTATTTTATTTGGTTTTTATAATGCTAGCACTAGAAATTCTTACAATGCTTTAAGGATAAATAGGTTTTTTTTAAACTTCCCTTCTATTCTTGCAATGTTTCTTCCCCCAAATCCTGACACCCCCCCACAAAACCTTAAAAATCATAATTTTGCTAAGTGGCATTAAGTCGCTCATTGAATAGCTGTTCTATTATTTTCTAGTGTCTTCCCTTTCTCTTGGATTATTCTTATTTTCTTTAATGATAAAGTGGATCTTTTTTTCCCGCTCCTTTTGTGTGCTGCACGATTTCCAGCTTTCATGAAACCCACACAGCTGTGTTGTGGGCATTGGCCAGGTGCTCAGTCCACAGGAAACTGAAGAGATGGGGAGCCAGAAGTCTCAGTGATAAAGGGGTTACAGAATTGACAAGGACAAGGGCCTCTTAATATTTGCAGCACACTGGCTGCAGGAGTACGGCTTATCTCCTCATCAGAGTCCTTGTGTGCCTTGGCTTTGCCCATCCTCAGTGGGAGGTGGATTCTGGTGCCTGAGACGTGATTACAGAGATTAGATTTGGCCTCCCTGTTTTCCGATACCTTATTAATTTTTCATTTACATTGGGCTTAGATGAGATTCTATTAGCCAAATCCACTGAAAAGATTTCATTCATTTTAATATTTATGCACACTGTCAAGTCCTTAAAGTGGATTCTTTTTGTCTGTACACTTAATTGGATCAGTAGGTTGTTCTTCCTAACATTTTTCTTTTTTAGAGATTAGAGTTGAGGAATAAAATCAGTGACATCTGGCTCATCTCATCTGTTATATGGAACATTTTTAATGACTCCCTTGTTTACTATGGTATGAAACAAGCATTTTCTGTATAGATAAAACATAAGTTCAGTTTAGAATCAGACTTACAGTTTCGATCGAATCTAAGCCAAAAATAATTTAGATCTTCTAATATTCTGTTACTGTCCAAAAAATAAAAGGGAAGAAGAGGGTGACATTTAAAACATTAAAACTAGCTTGGAAATCCTTACTAGCTTGTTAAAGGAAGAGAGTAGAGTGTGTTAGAGTTTCTGCAATTGAAATGAACGCTTGAGAACCATTGTGCTATGGAGGAAGAGGCAATTTTGTGTATCAGATTTAAAGATTTTGGACAGCCATAGCTACAGATAAAATGAAAGTGTAGAATTAAATAGCATACGGACCTTGGGGATTTAGGGATCTTGACATACACTTATATGGGTGCTGTCTCTATAGTTCTCAGTGTGTGATGTTTGTAAAAACTTTCTAGGTTTTATTTTCATCATCTTAAAAGAAAGGCAATACCAGTATCCCACTTTAGTGTTATCCTAGAAATTAAATAAGATAATGCAAGGAAAATGATAATATCTGATGGCATGCAATAAGTGCTTAATAAATCTTACTTTATTTTTTAAGATTTATTTATTTATTTGAAAGTCAAGTTACAGAGAGAGGAGAGGCAGAGAGAGAGAGAGAGAGAGAGAGAGGTCTTCCATCCATTGGTTCACTTCCCAATTGGCCGCAACGGCTGGAGCTGCACCTATTTGAAGCCAGGAGCCAGGAGCCAGGAGCTTCTTGTGGATCTCCCACATGGGCGCAGGGGCCCAAGGACTTGAGCCATCTTCTACTGCCTTCCCAGGCCATAGCAGAGAGCTGGATGGGAAGTGGAGCAGCTGGGTCTTGAATCGGTGCCCATATGGGATGCCAGTGCTTCAGGCCAGGGCATTAACCTGCTGAGCCACAGCGCCAGCCCCTGACTTTATTTGTTAATAGGAGCAAGTTTAAATAACATGCTATGTTAAGAAATGTATTTTATGGGCTGACATTGTGGCATACTGAGCTAAGCTGTCACCTACAACACCAGCATCCCATATGGAAATGCCAGTTCGAGTCCCAGCTGCTCTGCTTCTGATCCAGTTCCCTGCTAATGCAATTGGGGAGGCAACAGAAGATGGCCCAGATACTTAGGTCTCTGCCATCCATGTGGAAAAACCAGCTTGAGCCATTTGGGGAAGTAAGGCAGCAGATGGATCTCTCCCTCCCTCCTTCTCACTCCACTCTCTCTGTCACTCTACCTTTTGAATGAATAAAATACATCTTTTAAAAAAAGAAAAAATTATTTGAGGGACAGAAACACAGACCAACATAGAGCTCCTATCTGTGGATTCACTTCCCAAATGCCTCCAGTGGCTGAGGCTGGGCTGGAATTGAAGTAGGAAGAAGGAACTCAATCCTGGTTTCCCACATGAGTGGCAGAATTCAGTTACTTGAGCTGCCACTGCTGTCTTCTGGGGCCTGTATTACCAGGGAGCTCCAGAGTCAGGCATTGAACCCAGGCACTCCAGTCTGGTACTTGGGTGTGTAACTGGTGTAACTGGTGTCTTCACCAAGCCAAATGTCCACCTCAGAGTGCTTTATTTTTATCCTTAATGCAAAATTAGAACAGAATGGTAGTACTCCTTGAATGGAAACAGCATTGTAAACATTGTAGTGAGTTCTCTGTATTACCTATTTAACTGTACAACACTAAGCATTGTTAAAATTAATGTTTATCTAGTCCTTTCCATTGCTATAATAGCAATAGTTCTTAACCAAAGGCTTGTCAAAAATTATTTTATACTTTGAGTAAATCATGAATTTGTTTTCTCTGTATCCTGGCATATATTAGAAAGATGTCATGAACGATGGAGTCTTGGTTATGCATAATGAATGCGCGCACACACACACACATACAATGGTAAAGAGATAATTAATTTGATTATGGTGATTAGTGCTTGATGTATGAGTTTATGTATATCAGAACATCCAGTTTTACACTTTAAATATACATGACTTTATAAGTCAGTGATATTTCAGTAAAGCTACTTAAAACAAAGAAAGCTGTAGTTGATATAAATACGCTGAAGGTTTTTCAGATATTCATATAGAGCCTTTCATGCATGCTAAGGCCCTGAACCTTGAATAAATAAGATGTATTTAAATCCTATACAGATTTTAAAAGGACACAATAGTGAAATATTTTCTTGATTGAAGTTTGTAGAAGAAAATTGGATTTAGAGATTGTCAGTAATTCTGTATTCCATGTCATAAACAAGAAATGAGAGTCATGTATTTTAGAATTAGCAGCAGACATAGGTGTGTCTTTTGTGCTATTACAAATTGGATTCCTCTTTCTTCCCTGGAGAAGCCAGACCGAACAAAAGGATACACTACAAGAGAAAAAACGCTGAACACCAAGGCCATGTTTTTGAAAGCTAAGTATATGAAGAATAGCATATGCTCAGCATTCTGTATCAATTATCAGTGAAATCCTGTTACGCCTTTCAGAATAGAGGCTTTAAGTCAAGGTTTGCTCTCTAAGCATTCACTGCTTTTAGTAGGCATGGCCTTGAACATCTATAAAAGACGTAATTTTGCAAAGTAGAATTTTATAACAGAGATACAGATCTTCATTTCTTAAAATTTGACAGAAAATGAGAGCTAATCTTAACTCTTGAAGTAGCCATACAATACTTAGCTAAATTGATTAGTAACTGACAGTAGGTTCTAGGCTAGACTTCTACAGTGAAAAAAAAAATGCACTCATGTATTTCTAATACCAGTTCACTCATGTACTTCTACTCATAGTTAAATCAGGAGACAGAAAGCTTATGTGAAGGTAAAACACTATTTTCTGTCAAGGGTGGGGAGGAAAAGAAAGGCTATATCAAGTACAACATAAAATATATGTTATAACACACTGTCATGTTATCTGCAATTGAGAATATAAAATAAAATTTATTTTTACTGATCACTTAATTTTTTTTTAACTTTTAGTTAATAAATATAAATTTCCAAAGTACAACTTCTGTATTATAGCAGCTTTTTCCCCCATAACCACCTTCCCACCCACAACCATCCCATCTTCCACTCCCTCTCCCATCCCATTTATATTAAGATGCATTTTCAATTATCTTTAATACAGAAGATCAATTTAGTATATGCTAAGTAAAGATTTCAACAGTTTGCACCCACACAGAAACACAAAGTATATAGTACTGTTTGAGTACTAGTTATACTGTTATTTCACATAGTACAACACATTAAGGACAGAAATCCTACAGGGGGAGTAAGTGCACAGTGACTCCTGTTGTTGATTTAACAGTTGACACTCTTATTTATGATGTCAGTAATCACCCGAGACTCTTGTCATGAGCTGCGAAGGCTATGGAAGCCTCTTGAGTTCGCCAGCTCCGACCTTATACAAGGCCATAGTCAAAGTGAAGCTCTCTCCTCCCTTCAGAGAAAGGTACCTCCTTCTTTGATGGCCTGTTCTTTCCACTGAGATCTCACTAACAGAGAGCTTTCATTTAGGTTTTGTTTTTTGTTGTTGTTGTTGTTGTTGTTTTTGTTTTTTGTTTTTTTGCCAGAATGTCTTGGCTTTCCATGCCTGAAATACTCTCACGGGCTTTTTAGCCAGATCTGAATGCCTTAAGGGCTGATTCTGAGGCCTGAGTGCTTTTTAGGAATCTGCCATTCCGAGTCTGCTGTGTATCCCGCTTCCCATGTTGGATTGTTCTCTCCTTTTTAATTCTATCAGTTAGTATTAGCAGATGCTAGTCTTGTTTGTGTGATCCCTTTGACACTTAATCCTATCATTATGATCAGTTATGAACTGAAACTGATCACTTTGACTAGTGAGATGGCATTGGTACATGCCACCTTGATGGGAGTGAATTGGAATCCTCTGGCACGTTTCTAACTCTACCATTTCACTTAAAATTATTATTTCAATTATGTGTATTTTTAGGGTAATGGGATAATTCAAAATATTTGTTCAATATATGATGATTAATCATATTAGTATTTCTACTTTCTCTCCACTTCTGCTAATGTGCCTTGGAGAGCAGCAGAGGATGGCCCAAATACTGGTACCCCTGCGACCGACATGGAACACCTGGGTTGGGGGGTTCCAGGCTGCTGACTTCAGCCTGGCTCAGCCTTGGCCAGTGGGGCCATATCAGGAGTGAACCAGCATATGGAAGATCTCTTTTTCTGTCCCTCTTTATTTCAAATAAGTAAAATATTTTGAAAAAATTTGTTAAAAATTATACGTACTTCTAGGATAAAGTACAGTATTTTAAGAAATATATATAATGTGTGGTGAGCAAATCAGGGTAAATTAGCATTTCTTTCTGATGTTTATGTTTGGAGCCTGTGAGCTCCTTTCTTTCAGTTCTTCAGAAAATGTATCACAGTATTTTTAGCCACAGTCACCCCACCATGCTGTGGATCCCTAGAACTTCTTACTTGTGTCTTATGTTGTTTCCAGACCCATTGCCAACTTCCCGTTGTCTCTCCTCTGCTCCTGCCCTTCCTAGCCTCTAGTAGTTGCTATTCTATGTTCAGACCAACTTTTTTTAGTTTCTACACATGAGAGAGAACATTGCAGGACCCATCTTTCTCAGTGTGGCTGCTTTCACTCAGTGTCACCTTCAATTCTATCAGTTTTGCTGCAGATGGCAGAGTGATATTCCACTATGTATATGTGTGTATGTTTACCACATTTTAAAAAATCCCTTCATCTGTTGCTGGACACCTTGTTGATTCCATATCTGGGCTAGTGTTAATCATCCTGCAATGAATGTGAGAGTTTGGGTAACTCTTTGATGAAATGGTTTTGTTTCTTTGGGTCATCCAGCGATAGGATGGCTGGATCATATGGCAGATCTATTTTGAGTTTTTTCGGGATCCTCCATACTGTTCTCTTTAATGGCTATACTAATTTGTATTCCTTCGCATTCAGATTCTGTTTTCTTTACATTCTCCCCAGCATTTGTCATTTTTTTTTTATAGGCATGCTTACCATGGTGAGGTAATATCTTACTGTGGTTTAGACTTGCATTTTGCTGATTATTAGTACTTTTGAGCATTTATTCATCTGTTTGTGGACATTTGCATTACTTCGTTGAGAAATATCTGTTCATACAGTTTGCCCACTTTTAAATGGGATTTTTTTTTTCCTGTTGAGTATTTGGGATCCTTGTATGTTCTTGGTAGTAATCAGATAAATGGTGTGAAATATTTTCTCCCATTCTACTGGTTGTCTCTTACCTCAATGAATGCTTTCTTTGCTACAATCCCATTTGCTACAATCCCATTTGTCTAATTTTAATTTTGTTGCCTGTGCTTTTAAGATTTTATAAACACAACATAATATTTAATAATATTGGGCCATACATAAAAAAAACAGAGCTCTCAATATTATTAAATATATCTATCCAAATAAAAGAATATTTTATTTTTGATCAAAAATATTTCAGGTGCTTTTTAAAAGAAGACCATTTATTCTGGAATTCTTGGATGAAACATAGTTTAGCTACTAATTTTATTAATATTTCTGCAGTTAAAATTCAGTCTTCATTTCTTGCTCTGTACATTAAAATAAAGATGGTGACATAAGGGATGATAGTTGCACTTTAAGGGCTTTGTAATACACAATGCCAGATGAAAACTGAAACTTTGGTAAGTCAGAGCTTGTCATTTATTTATCTTTTGCGTGTTGTGTCTTTATGTGAAAGAACAATGTAGTTTTATCATCCATCGTAATATTTGCTGAAAATAAGGAAATTTTTCAAGGAATTTGGTATTTTTTTTGTTCTATCATATTTGAAACCTTTTAATAACTATGATCTCAGGGCCAGTACTGTGGCATAGTGGGTAGAGCCACCACCTACAGTGCCAGCATCCTTTATGGGCACCGGTTCCAGTCCCGGCTGCTCCACTTCCACTCCAGCTCTCTGCTGTGGCCCCGAAAGCAGTGGAAGAAGGTCCAAGCCCTTGAGCTCCTGTATTCACATGTAAGACACGAAAGAAGCTCCTGGCTTCAGATATATGTAGCTTTGGCCATTGTGGCCAATTGGAGAGTGGGCCAGCAGATGGAAGACCTCTCTCTCTGCCTCTGCCTCTGCCTCTCTGTAACTCTGACTTTAAAATAAATAAATAAATCTTAAAAAACTAAAAAAAAAAAAAAAAAAAAAACTATGGTGTCAAAAAAAGTGAGGCCAAAAATGCTTGCTGAGGATAAAGAGGCACCCAGCTAACTACATGAACTCTATGGAATATAAAATAAAAGATCTGCCAAGAACAACCTTCAACAAGTGTAATGCACTTGGCTTGTTACCCAGTTATAGATAGACTTGTCACTTAAAAAAAGATCATACATAAACTCTGCTTACAAATTTAGAGATAGGGAAATGGGGAATGTAGGTTTATGAATGTAGTGAAAATGGTAAGGGCCACATTAAAATTTAGGAAATGACATGAAGTTGGTTTAGCCTGGCCAGTATTGTGCATTGGGTTTTTTGTTTGTTTGTTTGTTTTGCTCTTTTTTTATTTTTTATTTTATTTTTTATTTCATAAATGTGAATTTACAAAGTGCAACTTTTGTATTGTTGTGGCTCCCCCCCCCCAACCTCTCTCCCTCCCTCCCATGGCCCTCCCCTCTCCCTCTCCCATCCTGCCCTTTATCGAGTTTCATTTTCAATTACCTTCATATACTGAAGATCAATTTAGTATATACTAAGCAAGGGTTTCAACAGGCTGCATTGGTTTTGTTATTCCATCATCTGCAGATTACTCCATTATTTCAGTATTATTCATCCTGAGTATGCTATTAGCAAAGAGCAGGGAATTTTTGAACACTTTAGTTATTCTGAAGGAGCTGTTTAATTTCAAGAGATTAAGAAAAGGAAAGTCTATTTATTTCAGGATAATTCTGGATCAGAAAAATAACAAAGAGGGCCAAATAAAAAAGAGTCTAAAATAGTAGTCCTTCTTCCTTGATTGTTTGCTTTGGTGATTTACATATTCTCTTTTACAATTTTTAGTTGTTTTCCCTATGGTCTGAGGAAAAAAATGCCCTCATGCTGCAATTTTTCCTACAGTTTTGGTGTTTTAATGAATTTGAATGGCATAGTTAAATGAAGGATTCCTGTTTTAAAATTCTCTGATTAAAAACAAAGACACATACTCTCTCCATAATATAAATTTCTTGAAGTAGAATTGTGGATTTAAAGACTGTGTGCATTTTGATGGGAAGAGTCAAAGTGTCCTCTAAAGAGGCTGTACCAATTTTACATTCCATGGCAGGTCCTTTGAGTTTTGATGTCTGCTTTTGATATTCATATAAAGATTGTGATTAGTAGAATAATGATTGCATTGACAAGTCCATATAAATATATACTGAAATATGAAAGTACCTGTGTCCTCCCAGCATACTGCACGCTGAGTAGCATCAGGTTTATAAATCTTGCTCCAGTGGCAGGGGGAAAATACAGTTTCTTTGATTCTGAGTAAAATTTCAAATCAGTTCAAGTCTCTCGTCAGTAACTTCTTTCTGTACTCAATTCATCTGTAGATGGACACATTTTGAGAAAAATATTTTGAAATCTGCCTTCATAATGGCTTCTCTGAAAAAGAGAGACCACAATGATAGAACTCTCTCAGGGATTCCCCTCAGTGCATAGAAGTATAGTTCCCAGTCGGTGTATCAGTGCCTAATACTTAGTAGTTGTTAAGCTAGCAAATAAAAACAAGGAAAAATTAGCAGCCTTGGAAACAAATTAAACTTTATTACAAATAATTAGATGTCAGTTGTTACTTAATATGTGTTCGAGTCAAGGAAATTGAAGAGATAGAATAGAATAGGGATTAATGATGTCTTATCTTGGTCATAAATAAACATCATTATTTGTTCAGTAGAACATTACTATAAAACTCATGAATGTTTAAAGAAAAGGACAATGTCGCTGTTTTTCTATGATGTTTTCTATAGCAGTATAAATATTCATGACAGTGCATATCAGTTCAGGTTATCTGTGTGAATGTAAAATTTCATATAACTGGCCACTTAGTGTTCATTGGATCATGCTTTTGAATATGAATTTTCTGCTATCTGAGATGCACAATGGATCTGACCCAGCTCATGAATATTCACACGCACGCAACTGATCTTTCTGAAAGTGATCACATCCATAAAGATGAATATCTTGGTAGTTCTTCAATAATGAGAACCGCATCAAGATGCTGGTCCCAGAACAGTTCCCCAGTCTCCTTGTTTTCACTATTTCTCTTTTTTGATTTTTTTTTGTCAGTGGTACAAAGTTTGAAATATAAACACCTAATGCTGTGCATGATTTAGCCATGGTTGCATTTGTTTACTCTATCTGTTATAGGTGCACAGAAAAGAGTAGAACCAAGATAAGCAGCGTTTCCAGTTCTAAGCACATTTCCCCTGTTCCAGTTCTGCCAGTTTCTCACATGCAGTGCTGCCCAAGCTGTTGGAATGATGATACCTATAAAGGATAAAGGATAAAGGAAAAGGAGAGAGAGAGAGAGAAGGAGAAAGGGAAGGAGGGAGGGAGGGGGAGAGGAGACATGGTTTCTGTGTCATTTTTTTCAGAAAGTTTCATGTATTTATTTATTTGAAAAGCAGAACAAAAGAGATTGAGAGAGAGAGAGAGATTTTCCATCTGCTGGTTCACTGCTCACATGCCCGCAAATGCCAAAACTGGGTAAAGGTAAAGCCAAGAGCCCAGAATTCAATCCAAGTCTCCCACATGCGCTGTGGGACCCAAGTACCAGCACCATCAGAAAGAATAGCATTCAGGACTTGAAACTGACACTCTTGTGCTAATTCCTGCATCCCAAACATCAGCTTAATCACTATGCCACAAGCCCACCCCTCTGACTGCTTTTTGAGTAAAGGGAAAATTATTTTCTAAGCCAACTACATATCTCATATGTTAGACTTAGGATTCTGTGATCATGGAGTCCCGTAATTAAAATCATATATAATTTTAACCCTTGTAGAATATCTCATATCATTATTGCTTCTTTTTCCTGGTAATGAATAATATACATTTGCAAAAACTGTCCAGTATCAGTGGGTACTTTTAATTAGATATCAAAATCAGCTACCTGGTGCTTATTAGCACCCTGCTTTAATTATGAATTAGGAAAATAAAATAATAAAATGATTATAAAATAAGAAAGTAAAATAAAAACCACTGTTTATAAAGACAGATAGTTCCTCTTTGTATCACTCATGTTGTCAAGTCCTGGAATGAATTTTGCCTCTTATCAAACTATGTGCATTTTTTGTTGTTGTATAAGCTTAGCTAATAAGTGATACTCAATGGTAAAGCATTTATTTATTTTTAACTCTGGCAACATACCAGTTTATGTTTGAGTACCCTAGGGGAGCAGCAATACTTGGGAGCTGTCATCTTTCAACTGTGCCCTAAGGTGATCTGTGGGTCTCCTCAGCACTGCCACTGAGGATGAGGAGGAGGAAGAAGACCAACCGCCCCCTGCTCGGTTGGATGTGTCCTAGTGGTTCTCAGCCTAGGCAGTTTTCCCTGCAGAGGCCATTTGACACAAATCTGGAGACATTTTTGATTGTCACTACTGACGAGATGGCACTGGTACATGTTGGTTAGAGGCCAGAGATGGTGCTCAACTTCCCATAATGCATGACAAAAACACTATCCAGCCAAAAATGTCATAGGCATATAAAATTCTGTTAGAAGAAAGAATCCCTGCTCTACAGTCTTTTGAGAACCACTGTATGAGAGGACTTTCACAGATAAAGCAATGAAAAATGTATGCTATTATTTTGTAAATAGATGAAGACAGATTCAGTAATTAATTATACGTTTGGATTCATTGATTCTTCTGTCTTCTTTCTGTTAGCGACAATCGTGTTAAATGAACTCAACTGGACAAGTGCCTTAGATGACGTTTTCAAAAAAAATCGAGAGGAAGACCCTTCACTGTTGTGGCAGGTGTTTGGCAGTGCCACTGGCCTGGCCCGGTATTACCCAGGTAAGTGCTCAGCGATTCCGCAGCCATCCAGTGAGACCTAAGTACCAGCTTCCATGTTCCCTGAGAATCCTGTCACCTTCTCCTGTGTTTTAAGATATGATTATTTCGCACAACTTTCCTGAGGCACAGATATCCCTTCCTACATGGCTCCGTATTGACCAAAATCACTCTAAACTGAAACCCCTAAGTAGCAGCTGGACTGGTTGGTACCTGGAATTAAGCCAGGAGGCAGTGACTCCATGAACAGGTCTCCTTAGGAGTGCATTTGGAGCAGGAAGTCACCATGGATCCTATAACTGTTCTGAGATGCAGGCCCAGCTGCCTAACCTGAGTCCAACTGTGCTTCACATTAGAGGACTGGATAGAGTTTTTAGAAACTGATTGAAACATTTCTCTTCAGGTTTTAAAGGTGCTTGAAATTTATAACAAAAGTACTCATGGTTTTCTTTAGTCAGCACATATGGATTTGTTAAAATGAGTAAGACAGGAAAGAAAAGGAAATCACAAGGAAAATAGAGCTTTCTTGTGTGCGTCATGTTGTATTAATTCTGGGGGCATTCACTGATCGTATATATATTCAGTGAAGAAGAATGTATTTTATAAATTAATAATTTTAAAAGCTTTCAGTAAAGTTCCTATATAGGAGGATGCAGAGAAATACATAGTAACTTCTAAAACACAAATGAAAAATTAATCACATGTACATCCTGAGAACCTATTGAAAACACTTAAGTGGAAAGTCTGTTGGCGTTTTTAACTTCTCCATGTTTTAGAACAAGTTGACCAACACAAAATGCACTTTAAGGCATGACTTAAGTTATGAGTTATATAGTAGATAGTTAGGCATTAAATGCCCACAATATAAATTAAAACAGGAGAGTTCTTGAAGCTTGATTTTTTTTAAACACGTGTAACAAGTTGAACTGTTCAAAATAAAAAGCCACAGCTGTAAAAATGGATGAAATGAATATTAGAAGGGGGCTTAGTATTCAAAGACCAATGAATAAAACTATCTGGTCATCATCTGGGTGAATAGTTCTTAAATTAAGTAAAGACCATAAAACTAGATGGTAGCAAATGCCAGATTGAGATATGCAGTGAAGTATTATTTGTAGAAATCCAGTGTTCCAGGAAAGTCCAAATTTATATTAAATATTGAAAAAACAACTGAGTTATAATACATCAATATTAATATCTGAAATGGGGAACTATCCCATATTACATGTTATAGCAGTGAGATTTTTCCCTTATATAAATACATTTGCAACAAAAGGGTACAACTGGAGATCTATATGCTGAATGAAATAAGCCAGACCTGGAAGGACAAATATCACATTTTCTCTTATTTACGGAAGTGAAATGAGACAGAGTAGTTAGTCATAAATATTGCCTAACTGAATGATACCATGTAAATGACAATATACTCTTCCACCTTAAAAAAAAAATATGGAGAAGAGGGAAGAATGAGGACTCTTGTGGTACTAGTAATGTTTTGTTCTTTATTTGGGTGTTAGTTATGTGTTTGTTCAGAGCATCAAAAATTATTTATCTGTACACTTATACGAATTGCTTGGTATGTATACTGTATTTCCATAATATTAAAAATTATTCACTATAATACCCTCACATTACTTCATTAACATGTTAAATTTTTAAAAATTGTTTTACTTATTTGAAGGGCAGAATAACAGAGTGACAGAGAGAAAGGGAGAGGGAAAAAGAGAGTGATCTTCCATCTGCTGGTTCACTCTCCAAATGCCCTCAACAGCCACGAGTGGGCCAGGCGGAAGCCTGGAGGCAGGAACTCAATCTGGATCTCCCACATGGGTGGCAGGGACCCAAGTTCTTGAGCCATCATCTGATGCTTTCCCAGGTGCATTAGAAGGGAGCTGAATCAGAAACAGAGCAGCTAGGAGTTGAACCAGCTCTGTCTGTAATATCAGATGCCAGTGTCACAAGTGGGGGCTTAACCCTTCACACCAGAATGCTGTTCCCAGTGTTAAATTTTATGTATCAGGAAACTAAATATTTTGATATATATGATAAGACAAAGGAGAAAAGCAACATTATCCATGTATATAATAAAAGTGTATCAGGTCTTATAAAACATATGAGTGCAGTTATAAATTGTAGGAACTAGACACCTTATATCCTATCCAGTAATACAGCAAAGAGAAGTTAATACAACAAAGAGAAGACAGTTAGCAGTGGCTCAGGATTTTAAGTCTTTCAAGACGTAGTACCTTGAGGCAGGTATTGTGACATGGTGTTCAGCCCCAGCAAGGAACACCTGTGTCTGAGATCCTGGGCTGACTCTGCCTTCCACTCCAGCTCCCTACTGATTGCACAGCCAGGATGGCAAGAGGCGATGGCTCAAGTACTTGGGTTTCTGCCGCTCCTGTCGCAGGCCTGAATGGGCTCCCTGGCTCCTGGTTTCAGCCCGGCCCAGGCCCATGTTACAGGCATTTGGGGAATGAACCAGCAAATGAAAGATCTCTGCCTGTCTTCTGTCGCTCTGCCTTTCAGACAAATAAAAAGGAATAAACAGTGGAAAATATATTACTTCATCACAAAACTCAGCATGAACAGTTAAACGAATATGTAATAGCAAATTAGGATAAGGATGAGAAACCAGAGCCCAGGACCTGAGAGAAATTGATGATGCAGGAAAAGAAAAATAGAGAAGAGTTCCAGAAGAGACAGGAAGAGGGGAGGGAGGACACATGGGCCCGGCAGGAAAGGCATGCTGTGGTACACCCGCCTTTTAAATGTGGGTCTTCTACAAGTTTTACTAAGTAACTTTCAGCTGACTAGTGAATCATCTTCTGAACTTCCCTTCCTGTTAAGTGCAAAGTCACATACGGCAGCTCTAATTTTTCTCAAGTGTACTGACATATGTTCACCTCAACTTGGAAAAGATCTTGAGATATTTAATTTCCCTGAACGCAGGCGGTCCTGCTCTGAGCACGAGCTGTGGGAGCAACCCTGCCCTGACCCACGATGCCCTAGTTTCCAGTAAGTTTAGCAAGGCACATGCAGGGACTGGAGAACTGTGACTGAGCTCATTTCCCTGCTGGAGGAGGTTCTTTAAAGACGGCTTACTTGATTAGGAAGGACTGCACTGAATGCAGTTGTGGTTTCAGGAGACCCATTGCTGAGTTCTTCTTTGCGACAGTGATGTTACCATAGATCCAGTCTCTTTCAAGAAGCCATTAAGACGCTGTTATCATCTTAAAACTGAACCACTGTGTGTTTCCTTTTATGCCAAGGCCTATTTTGAATACACTGGACACTTTCACCAAATATAAAGAGTTTTTTAAAATCATAGGACTTCTTTCTTAATTCTTCTTAAATTGAAAGAAAGCAGAGAAGAGGGGAGGAGAAAGTTCTTCCATGTACTGGTTCATTCTTCAAATGCTGGCAATGGTTGGGGCTTAACCAGACAAAAGCCAGGAGGAACTGTGACTCAAACACAGGCACTCCAATCTGGGGTCACAGTCATCCCAGCCAGTGTCTTGACTGCTATGTCAAATGCCTGTCCCAAATAATATGACTTCAAAAAAATTTCTCAGTTGACTGCATTTCCTGTCTGATTTTAGCCTTTTGATGCAAGTCTAAATAAGATAAAGTGCCTCTTTGGTCCTGCTTATTATCTGTTAAATCAAAGATTTTAAATTTTTGTTCCTGCTTATTATCTGTTAAGTCAAAGATTTTAAATCACAATCTTTAAATATTGTTAATCATCATAACCAAGACTGGAAACAGAAAATATGAGGGTACTTCCAAAGGCTCATGAAGAATGGAATTAAAAGAGAAATTTATTTTGGTGTGAAATATCTTAAAATCCGTATTTCCAAGAGGTCTTCCAAAAAGTCTATGGAAAATGCATATTGTGGGAAAAAAGTATGCATGATTTTCAAAATTGCACCAAAATAAATATATTTTAATTCCTTTTTCTTAAGTTTTTGATGTACCCTCACATGTTCCCTCCTTTTAGTACATTGGATTTTTCACATGTAAGACTCTGCTTTTAGGCTAGCATCTCACCGCTTACCCATGGGATCAGAGTAGGTCTACTAAACTTCTTAAGTCCTACCCATCAGATCCAAAAAACGGAAACACCAGTTGCTCCTCCATTTACCTGCTACAGGTTATTTTGAACAATGAGATAATATGTTGGAAAGTACTTTGGAAATGCAAAACAGTAAGCATTGCTACAACTGTGCATACCCACTAGATGAATTTTGCCTATGTCTAGTTTTCTCTTCATCAGTGGCATTAAAGAACATAATTGGAGTTACAATCAGCTGACAAGCAAGCTAAAGTAGAAATGTAGAAGATCTTAAGATGTTACACTATAATACCAGGCAGTAATATCACAAATTGGAGTTGGGCAGAACAGGTTGGTTTTAGCTTATAGCACAGTTCACTTCTCTAAATTTGCCAGAAAAAGTAAAGGGGCCAACCTAAAGGTAGTTTTCAGATGAACGGTAAAGAACTTTTTAATGTAAATATGACTCATGCAATATTTTGGGTATACTTTTACGAAATAAGTATTTGCTTCATGTATTTTATTTTTACTTTTTTCAACTTTATTTATTTATTTGAAAGGCAGTTAGAGAGAGGGAGAGACTGATGGAGATTTTCCATCCACTGGTCCACTCCCCAAATGACCACAACAGTTTGGGCTGGCCCAGGCTGAAGATAGCAGCCAGGAGCTTCTTCTGGGTCTCCCACATAGGTGGCAGGAACCCACACGTAGGCCATCTTCTGCTGCTTTGCCAGGTGCATGAGCAGAGAGCTAGATCAGAAGTGGTGCTGCTGGAACGTGAACTGGAGCCCATATGGGATGCTGGCGTAGGCAGCAGCTTAACCTACTATTTCATAAGGCCTGCCCCATGCTTTATTTATTCTTTCTTTTTTATTTTCTTTTTTATTTATTCTTTCTTTTTTAAAAATTTATTTGAAAAGCAGAGAGAGAGGGAGACCTCCTATCTGCTATTTCATTCCCCAGATGCCTGCAACAGCCAGAACTGGGCCTGGGACTTAGTCCAGATCTCCCATCCTATTATTTGAGCCATCACTACTGCCTCCCTGGGTGTGTATGAGCAGGAAGCTGGAATCCAGATCAGAAGTGGGACTCCAACCCAGGCACTCCACTATGGGATGTAAGCATCTCAAGAGGTGTCTGAAACGCTGTGCCAAATGCCTGTCCCTATTAATTTTCTTCTTTTCTGAATCTCTAAACCCCTTTTCTCAGGCTCTCCATTTCTTCCTTTATAATATGGGGGAATCTGCTTCCCTATTACTTCATGGAATCCTGAAGATCAAACAAAATCCTAAAGATCAAACATTCATCCAATAGAATTATATAATATTTTTTAATTCTGTAAGCTACCTATTTTTATTTTTCTTAAGAGAATTCTGGCCACAGAGGCATTGAAAATGAGATATTGTGCAGAAACAAGACTCTTCTGATTCACAACAGAGTCTAAAAACGTTCCTGTTCATTGTTGAGATGCTGCTTCAGCAGGGCCACACAAGCAGTTAAATTCCGGAGCCAGGCAGCCAGGACATAAATCCCACCTCCACCACTGGTGGTGGCCGTGACCTTTAGAAACTCTGGCTGTTGTCAGCTGTGAAGCAAAGAGGATAATAATGGTTAAAATGTCGCATTGCTAAAAGAAGAAAAAGCCCTAGGTATATTTCTTAGTGTATTGCCCAGATGTGGAGCAAAGGCAGAGGTGGTCACCCACCCTCAGGATATTCATGTTTAAGATCCTTTAGAAGATGTGGAAACATCAGCTTCCAAGACAGAAGTCTCTAGAGCTGACATAATATAAAGGCACTGTCCAGAGATGGTTCTGCAGAGTAGCTGGCTTGATAACCCAGGGAGATTTGAACTCTGCCACCTGTCTCTGGGCCTGTCTTCTTCCTTTGGTTGATGTGGATGGCAGTAAGCTGTGGAAATCATTCCTGCCTGACCTTTTGCCTCTCCTTCTTTCTTTCGCGCTCTCTCTCTTCTTCATCTGCTTCTTCCCTTCTTCCTTTGCAATTTGGAGGCGAGATGGGCTCTGTGTTATAATAAATGAACACTGCTATGGGTGGAGTTCTTGATTCATATAAGCCACTTCTATCAGCTGCATTTTATACTTTGGTCAGGTCATGCTCTGTCTCCATACCCATTTCTTCACCAGTAACACGAGGTGATGAATAGGATGATTTGCAAGGTGGGCCCCAATGTCATCGCCTTAGGTGTCTAGCCCTGTAGCATTTGCAAAGTCTACAGTCTGTGTTGTGCAGGGTAGATGTAGTGATTTGCCTTTGTCATTCAGTCATAGGTAAAGCTGAAACCCAAGTTGATCTCCTGGTTGTACACAGAATAGTGATGACCCGAGGCTGGGAAAGCAATGGGAGGAGATAATGTGGAGATTGGCCAACAGTTACAAAATCATGGTTAGCTAGGATGCATAAGTTCTGGTGTTCCATATAGTATAGTAGGGTGAATGTAGTTAACAATGTAGTAATGTATATTTCAATATAAATAATAACATATGATTCTGAATGTTCTCACTACTAAGTGATGATAAATGTTTAAGATGATGTGTATACTGTGTACCAAAATTTGATCATCACATAATGTACACATGTATCAAAACATCACACTATACCCCTAAATATGAGAAATCTTTAATAAGTTCATGGAAAATGCATATTATAAAAAACTGTGCTAGTTTAAGCATTTCAGTTTTTATACCAAAATAATCTTATCTTTTAATTCCATTTTCTAAAAACTTTGTGAAGTCTCTTCTTATGTACAATTAAAAGCAAAATAAGGGACAGACATTCGACCTTTTGGTTAAAATACCACTTGGGATGTCTGCATCCCATATTGTGCATGCCCAGTTCCAACTTCCTGCTAATGCAAATGCTGGGAGGTAGCAGACAATGGCCCAAGTACTTGGGTCTCTGCCACCTTGTGGGAGATCTGGATTGAGTTCCTGGATCCAGGCTTTGACCAGTCCAGCCATGGCTGTTGTGGGCATTTGGGAATGAATCAGCAGATAGAAGATCTCTGTATCTTTCTGCTTCTCAAATAAATAAATACAATTTTATGAAAACAAAACAAAACTCAAAAGTTGAAGGAGCTGGTGTTAGCAGTCGGTTAAACTGCAGCCTGCGACACTGGCATCCCATGCAAGTTTTGGTTCTAGTCCCCACTACCCCACTTCCAATCCAACTCGCTGCTAATACACCTGGGAAAGCAGTGTAAGATGGCCAGGTAGTTGGGGTCTTTCCACCCATGTGGAGACCTAGATAGGGTTCCAGGCTCCTGGCATCTGTCTGATCCAGCCTTACCTGTTGCAACCATTTGACAGGTAAACCAACAGATGGAAGATCAATCTCAATCAATCTTTCTCTCTCTGCCACTCAAATAAATAAATAAATCTTAAAAAAACAACAACAAAAAAAAAACCACTTCGGGCTGGCGCTGTGGCGCAACAGGTTAAAACCTTGGCCTGAAGCGCCGGCATCCCATATGTGCGCTGCTTCTTGTCCTGGCTGCTCCACTTCTGATCCAGCTCTCTGCTATGACCTGGGAAAGCAATAGAAGATGGTCCAACCCTTGGGCCCCTGCACCCACAAGGGAGACCCGGAAGAAGTCCTGGCTCCTGGCTTCGGATCGGCGCAGCTCTGGCCGTTGCGGCCATTTAGGGAGTGAACCAGTGGATGGAAGACCTCTCTCTCTGTCTCTACCTCTCTCTGTAACTCTGCCTTTCAAATAAAAAAATAAATCTTTAAAAAAAAGAAAAACAAAAGTTGGAACCCATGTCTCATTCATCATTCAGTATGTGCCTTGTTTGAAAATCAGGTTAAGAGCTCTTTCCTTTAGAAGTTCTTAAGTGATTTATGTAAATTAACATTAAAGCTATTAAAACTGTTTTCAATCCCTGACAACTTTGTGAATTCTTATGCGTCATAAAAACTGTAGGGACAGACTGCTCATTTCCCTATTAGCATCTCCTGAAATTGTAACAATTCCTGCAGTCATTGAGACTGTAATTAAGACTCAGCCACTCATCGAAATGCCAAGCTAGGCAGCACTTACTCTTTTTAGATAATTGGTTGCATTTACACACATGCACACACACACACACAAAAGAGAAAAAGTAAAAACCGACTTCATCTCCAGATGACATTTACCAGATGTCTTATTAACCATTTGGTCTTTCCTTTCCCTGCTTTATTTGCTCATTTCAAAACCATAGTACTATAAAAATGGGAACCAGTGCATGTAGCATTAGTGTTGAAAAGACCTTGGTGGGGACATTTCCGTATTACTGTATGTGCTAGAATTATACTGGAATAAAATAAGACCCTGTGTACAAAATTTATAGGGTGACTTTTTCCCCATCTGAGTAGCCAGTTGTTAGTAAATTGTGCAATGCTTTTTGAAAAATAGCTTGAGGATATTTTAGTCAAATAGCAGAGAGGATAGGGTCCAAAACTCTTTCTAGTTGAGTAATGAAGGAGGCTTGAAGAAGTAAATACCGAATAAATTAGATAGACTAGAGTGATAGATTTCTTACAGAATTTTAGAAAAAGTAATTATGCACTAGAGTCATGGGAGAGTTTGATGAACTTTTTTTTTTAAAAAAAGATTTATTTATTAGAAAGAGTTACACAGAGAGAGAGAGAGAGGAAGAGGGAGAGAGGGGGAGAGAGAGAGATCTGTTGGTTCACTCCCCAGATGACCAGCACTGTGCCAGGCCTAAGCCAGGAGCTTCTTCCAGGTCTCCCTGTGTGGGTGACAGGGGCCCAAGTACTTGGCCATTTTGTGCTGCTTTTACCAGGCCATTAGCAGGGAGGTGGATCAGAAGCAGAGCAGCCAGTGTGCCCATGTGGGATGCAGCAGTGGCTTTACCTGCTGTGTTACAGTGCTGGCCTCTGATGAACTTTTGATTGAAAATAAGTCAAGAGGAAAAGCAGAGACAGGCATTGTGGTATAACTGGTTAAGCCACTGTCTCGGACACTGAAATCCCACATGGAGTGCATGGTTTGAATCCCTGCTACCTTGCTTCCCATCCAGCTTCCTGCTCATGAGCATCCTGGGAGAGAGCAGATAAAGGCTCAGGTACTTGGGCCCCACTTGAGGGAGATTACAGTGGAGCTCCGAGCTCCTGGCTTTGACTTGGCCCAACCCTGGCTCTTATGGCCATTTGGGAAGTGAACCAGCAGATGGCAAATCTTCCTGTCTCAGTGTCTCCGTCTCACTCTGCCTTTCAAAATAAATACATATTTTTTTAAAGCATGAAAGGCAAAATTCTTCTGGAAGGAATGAGGGCACAAAGCAAAAAACAAACGAAAAGATCTAGTGAATCCAGTTAATCTCATAAAGAGTAATATCAAACAAAGAGATTTGGTAATACAAATTATGTGGCCTTGAAGAGAAGAATGGTTTGGGATTTGTTATGTAGGCAAAACAACACAAACATTTTGAGCAGTTGAATACAATGGTTAAGGCAGAGTTTATTCTCTTTGCAAGGAGAAAGATTTAGGAAAGCTGGACCAGAAGGCATTGCTATAATATTGGTCAGGTGACATTTTAAAGAGGTGAACAAAGGACCAGATAGGAATTTTAAAAGGAGAATCCTTAAATAGAAAAGAAGAGGATATTAGAGGCTTAAAAAATAATAAATGGAGTTAGTAACTGACAGTATAAGTTGACTATGATTTTTAGTTTGCATGGATTTGAAAAGGTTGGAGCTAATTACTATGTTGACATATAAGAAGTATTTTTATTATGTGTGGCATAGCACAAGCAGTTATGCAGCCACCTGCAATGCCAGCATCCCATTTGGGCGTTGGTTCAAAGTCTTGGCTTCTCCATTTCCAGTACAGCTCCCTGCTAATGCACCTGGGAAGGCATCAGAAGATGGTCCAAATAATTGTGCCCTTGCCATCCATGTGGAACCCAGATAAAACTCCAGCCACCTAGTTTCGGCCTGGCTGTGGCTGTTGTGGCCATCAGGGGGGGTGAACCAGCAGAGCTCTTTCTTCTCTCTCTCTCTCTCTCTCTGAACCAGCAGATCTCTCTTTTTTCTCTCTCTCTGCCTTTCAAACAAATTAATAAATTGTTTTTTAAAAAGTATTTTTATTAGGGCTATCACTGTGGTACAGCAGGTTAAGCCGCCATCTATAGCACCAGCATTTCATATGGGCACTGGTTAGAGTCCTGGCTACTCCACTTCCAATCCAGCTCCCTGCTAATGAGCCCAGGAAAGCAGCAGAAGAAGGCCCAAGTACTTGGATATGTACATTTGTGTGGGAGACCTGGAAGAAGCTCCTGGCTCCTGGCTTTGGATAGGTCCAGCTCTGGCTGTTGCAGCCATTTGGGGAGTGAACCAGCTGATGGAAGATTCTCTCTGTCTCTCCCTCTCTATTTCTGTAATTGAGCCTTTGAAATAAAGAAATAAACCTTTAAAAAATTTTATTTTGTAAATAAAGTGATTAATTTAGAGTGATAAAGTTTAGGGCACTCACAGGGTAGTGCAAATACCTATACTTACACCCAAGCAGTGGGTTTCCACTGTGAATTATGTGACTTATGATAGAGGATCCAGCAATTATGTTGTGTTTAGGAGACATATATTACATATACAAAATAATGACATGCTTTTGAAGTTATCCCATCATCCCCATTTGTGGAGGTGATTCTATAACCTCATCTTTTGTTGTCTTTTGTAGAACCTCATTCTTTTCAAAATATATCTTATTTTTCACAGGTAATAGTTGTAACAGTTGCTCACTTTAGATCCTGCTCTGGAATCAACCACCCTTAAATAGATGAAATGATTTCTTTCTTTGCTCACAGAGCAGTTAAATAGGATGCTAATGTGGAAGTTGAGAGGTGCATATAATGACTGGAGATAGAACCACGTGTAAAATACGTGAATAAATGTTGCTAAGAAATATGAATGTTTTAGAACTTTTTATCTTTTTCTGTTCCTTATTCCTCTATCAATTACTACCCTTATCTTGTGTCACTCATTTTTAGATGCCTAAAACTATCATTAGTTTTACTAAGAAAAGAAAATGTTATTGATTTAAAAGGCTTTGTCACATAGTCTTTTTAGAACTTTTTCATATATGGCAAATATAAGCTTGTTAGAGAAATATATCATTGTTGCCAGCATTGTGGCATGCTGGGTTAAGCTGTCGTGTGCAATAGTGGCATCCCATTTCAGAGCAGTCTCAGCTGCTCTGCTTTTGATCCAACTCCCTGCTAATGCACTGGGAAATCAGTGGAAGTCAGCCCAAATACTCAGGTCCCTGTCATGGTGGGAGACCCAAATGGAGCTCTAGGCTCCTGGCTTCAGCCTGGCCCAGCTGTGGCTGTTGTGGCCTTTTGAGGAGTAGACAAATGAATAGAAAATCTTTCTCCCTCTCTCTCCTTCTTTCTCTTTCAAATAAATAGGAAAAAAAAATTAAAAAGAATAAAGGAATAGGGGGCCAGCATTGTGGCATAGTGGGTTAAACTGCCGCCTGTGACATCAGCATCCCATATAGGAGCCCGTTGGAGTCCTGGCTGCCCTCCTTCCAATCCAGATCTCTGCTGATGGTCTGGGAAAAGCAGCAGAAGATGACCCAAGTGTTTGGGCCCCTGCCAGCCTTGTGAGAGATCTGGAAGAAGCTCCTAATTCCTGGCTTTGGCCTGGCCCAGTCCCAGCTATTACGGTCATCTGGGGAGTGTACCAGTGGATGAAAAATCAATCAATATCTCTCTCTCCCCCCTCCCCTCTCCCCCTCTCTCCTCCCCAACTCCCCAATCCCCACTCCCTGGTCTGTGGGACTCTTTCAAATAAATGAATTAATCTTTAAAAAAAAAAAAGTAAAGAAATTAACCATTAATACCAATTTAAAGGCAACTCCTGACTCATAAAATCAAGAAGATTTTAGAAACATAATTCTTGGGACCGGTGCTGTGGCTCAGTGGGTTAACACCCTGGCCTGAAGCACCAGTATCCCATATGGGCACCAGTTCGAGACTCGGCTGTTCCACTTCCTATCCAGCTCTCTGCTTTGGCCTGGGAAAGCAGTAGAAGATGACCCAAGACCTTGGGCCCCTGCACACACATGGGAGACCCAGAAGAAGCTCTTGGCTCCTGGCTTCAGATCGGCACAGCTCCGGCTTTTGTGGCCAGTTGGGGAGTGATCCAGTGGATGGAAGACCTCTCTCTCTCTCTCTCTCTGTCTCTCTCTCTCTGTCTCTGTGTTTCTCTCTGTCTCTCTCTCTGTCTCTGTCTCTGCCTCTCCTCTCTCTATGTAACTCTGACTTTCAAATAAATAAATAAATCTTTTTTAAAAAAGAAACATAATTCTTGTACAAACATAATTTTTTAAAAAAAATTTTAGAAGCCTATATTATAATTGCTGTGTAAATGGAAATTTGGCTTACAAAAATAGGGAGTTATTTCTTGGTCACAGTTCACATTTTCTGTAGGTGACATATGTTTGAGACTTTCAGATAAACCCTACCCATCTATACTTCATAAAACATACTGTGCTCATAATTATTTCTGAAACACCAGATGACTCACATATGGGCCATGAGCATGATTAAATCTTTGTGTGCCATGTAACATTATTGAATATTCCACTTAACCACACAACTTGTCTTTGTTGTCTAATACTCTTGATAATAGAGAAATATCCATTTATGTTATGTGAAAATGTTTTGGGTGGTTTACATGGCATCTGTAGAATTATCAGCAAATGACTTCACAAGAGGTTTTTTTATTTTAAAACTTATGGTGGTTTATCCTCAGCTGTAATGCTGCTTTCTGCCTATGAGTTTCCATCCTTTGTTCACGTGTGAGAAGTTAGAGAAGACTTCAGGAGATTGGACAGTGGAGACATCGAAGCCACCTGCCGGCCAAGGCAATGCCATCATCTGAACATAGAGTCCCATTACTCAGAAACAAAGTTAAAATGTAAAGATTATTTGCTTAAGTCAAGAAAGTCAGGCTGGGCACAGGATAGAAGACTGGTGAGACGCAGGCAGAGCTCCCACTTCTGAAAGAACTGCCGTGTTCTGAGGGTTCATTGCTAGGAAGAGTGCGTTCTCTGGTGAAATAGACAAACTGGCATTGCCGGAGTGACGTCTGGCTCCCTGACTGTGCCTTTCACCTCTGAATAGTCTACTCAGCCTGCCTACGGGGCTTTGTCTCTCCCCTCACAGGTTAGCTTTCCTCATACACTCCTGTGTTGCCACTGCCTCCTTTCAGTTGTTTGACTTTTTTTAATTTTGATCATCTCCAGATCTGCCTTTTTCTTCTCATGTTCTCATGTGGTTTGTTTGTAGCACCCCTAACATTCAACATAAAATGCAGACACAGCCTCCCACATGAAGACTTGGTTGAAAGGAATCTTTCCCTTTTTAAACGAATGTTTATGTATTTATCTGATAGGCAGGGTTGACAGAGAAAGAGCTATCTTCCATCCTCTAGTTCACTCCCCAAATACCCACAACATCCAGGGCTTGGCCAGGCCAAAGCCAGGATCAGGAACTCCAGCTGAGTCTCTCACCGCATGGTTGACAGGAGCCCAAGTGTTTGTGCCTCCTCTGCTGCCTTCCATGTGCAGTAGAGGGGAGCTGTACGTAAGGTGTGCAGTAGCCAGGACTCCAACCAGTGCTCCCACGTGGGATGCTGGCATCACAAGTGGCCACTTAGCCTGCTGCGCTACCGCGCTGGTCCCTGTAGTTCTCATAAATGGTCATTATCACTTTTACTGATGGCATTCGGGAATGAGACGCTCACATTTTGTGCTGTTTCTCTTCTCTTCCCAAAACTCTTATCAGAAGGCTAGAGACATCTAAGGAGAGCAGCATTTCACTTTTGCAGGAATGTTAGAAGCTCTAAGTTCATTTCAAAACGTAGCTTTCCCTATGCATGATTACTGCACGGATTATTCAGGGAATTTCAGTGTTGTTTATTTATTGTTCTTTACACTGCTTGATCTCCGATAATTCTGAGATATAAATAAGATACCACTTAAATGCCACCATGGGACTTTACATTTTAGCTAGCAATATCACAGAATAAATTATACTTTTTAATTTTACTGTTATAGAAGTATCTTCATTTAATAAAAACAAGGGATATTACATAATAGGAAATATCTCTGCAAACTTCTATGCAAACATCATTAATAATTTTAATATAAACAATCTGAAATTATGAATAATATTAAAATTTAATTATCTCACTTATACTGTAATTTATAGCCTCTTAAGTTTTCTTCTTTCATTAAGGAAAGATATACATGTCACAGAGCACCATAGCTCATATCGCAGTTCATTTCAATTAGCTGTTACATTGAAAACAGAATTCCTAGGTGCATGTTATTTGTGCAGGATTCAGAAATCTAATTTAATCTTTAAACTCTAGTTTCGTTGAATCATTTATCAAGTTCCTTGCTGGCCTCTTAATTCTTGTCTGCTGCCACTGTCCTGGCAGTGCTTCCTAATCTCACTTCTCTCAGCTCCTGTGTGCCTTTGTATCAGTCTTGGTCCCATCAGGAGTAGCTTAAACAAGAAAAGTTCGTTTTTAAAATAATGAATTAGTAAGTTTAACAGGGATGTGAGTAGTAAGAGATTGGCTAGAAGTGTTCAGAAACTCTAAATAATATATGAATACCAGATATAATATTACAGAATCTAATAGCAGGTACCACTGGGCTGAGATGCTGGGCTGAGATCAGACCTTATCGTCCATGACCTGGTAAGGCTGAGAAGCCACTGGGAGCCACATTGTAGGGATTTGCTAGAAGTCCACCCTCTGGGGTTCCAGGTATCTCACTGGCAATTCCTTGCTACAGAATCACCCGTGGGTTCTTCTGGCCATTCGGCATTGGGGAATTTGAGCCATACAGGAGCCCAGGCCTGGAGACCGTACCCAAGCTAGAAGAGCCTTGTGGAGACTGGGGGAACTGCAGCCCTGTAGGAGCAGCACTCCAGAGAACATAGCTGCACTGCAGGAGGCGGACAGAGGAAGCCTGGCTTCTGAACCCAGGAGGCAGAAACAGAAAGCAAGCAGCCTTTTCTCATCCAGTGTCTGTCTTATAACATGTGCTGGCAAAACTTGAAATTGTACCTGCTAGGGGGGAAAAAAAAAAGACATTTTTAAAGTGTTGAAAGGTTCCAGCGAGCAAGGGGGCATTTGGAGTTGAGAGGCTATAAATGTACCAGTGCAGCATAGTACTGCAAGCAGGATACAGTCGCTTTAGATGTGTGCTCCTTACCGCGAAGACTTTAACTCGAGGAGTCAGATTTTATGGAGAGCTAGTTGAAAGAGAACTGACTTGTCTACCAGCTTGCTTGTTACTTAATTCTAGGTCTACTGTCAAAAAAAAAAAAAAGTGATAATTTATATCACTGGCTCTCAGTTTCAGCAAATGCAAGAATTAAAGCAGATTTGCCATTTCAGGTACACTCCCTCTGTCAGTAGAAGACTGTGGGAGGAGTGCTCTGTTAAAACCTACTGCTTCATGGAAATGTGATGAGTCATTTAAAAAGAATAAATCATGTTATAAGATAGCCACTAATGAGAGAGATTCACAGTCAAGAAAGGGCTTAGCTGTATAAATTTTTTTGACATATTCTAATTGGCCAAATTATTCTCGTTGGCTGAGAAACCTGAGTAAAATCTTCCATAATTTCCAGATTTTCTCAGGAAAGAAAAGGGCAAAATAGATTGTGTCACGTACATCATATGGATTAGGCATCGTCCCAGACTCATAGTGTCTAAACCTGTTCAAGGAGATATTTTTTTTTTAACATAAGATTATCATCCATTTTTTCAGCATTCATTTTTCTCCATTTAATCAAAGGTGTATGTGTGTGTGTGCGGGTGTTTGTGTGTGTATGTATGTATGTATGTGCATGTAAACCTTTGTAAGGCATTTAAATTAAAATAAATGTAGACTTAATTAGAGTAAATTACATTTAAGAGTCATAAAATTAGATAAAAACTTTTTTCTAATTCTTGCCAAATGATAAAGGCTGTGAAACCAAAGCAAGATTGGTAGTCTGTCCTTCCTTCAGACAATGCAGATACATGTAGCGTTTGTCATTATCAAATATGTGAATATGAAGGTTCAAAAATTATGCCATTATATAATAACAATACCAGAAAAACAGTAGGCCTATAGGGACCAAGGCAGTAGGCTCTTGGATCAGAATAGCAGTGTAAGGATTAAACATTTGAAACTGGAGATTTCTGGTATTGTAGAGGGGAAAGTAGACAACCGTCAACACCTAGTGAAACACGCAAGTTCACAGCCAGGAAACACCTTTGTCTAAAAGTTACTTCTGAAATAATTGATGAGAAACCTGCCTTATGTTACATTTCTCTATGCTGCTGTATTGTTTTCCATTTTAAAAAATAAAAAATATGATGGAAATCAAAATGGTGTCTCCCATTGGCACATTACTGTAGATAAGTGAAATTGTTTATCAGGGACATTTAAAAAAATGCTTCATATTATTTTTGGAGAGCATATCCAATATTTTGGTTTAATTCCTCTTTTTTTTTTCTTTTTTTAGCTTCTCCATGGGTTGATAATAGCCGAACCCCAAACAAGATTGATCTTTATGATGTACGCAGAAGACCATGGTAAGAATTTTCAGCCATGTAAAAGATAAACAGAAAAAAGGATACTTTTTTTTTTAAATTAAAAAGTGAAGGAATCTTTAGGATTGAGTTGGAATAAATATTACCTACTTATTGAATGTGCTCTGTAGTTGTGAGTAAATGGCAATGATGGGTTCCAGTAGGGAACGAACATGAATATTGTTGAAGTGATTGATTGTATTCACTGCATGTGGACTGTTTTCAGATTTCTCTTCAATCTCAGCCATAAACCTCTTTCTGCTGGTGGGTATTTCCCTTGAAAGTCTCCCAATTTGCTTGGAGTGGAGTTTTACTCCAAGCAAAGATTAGATAGCCTCCATTGGTAGTTTGCCTCTAGCAGTGAACTAATGAGAACTGGCCTCAAGGTAAGGGCGGCCCCTGGTTACCTTCAGATAGCTTAGGTTTTATTATTTTTCCAAAAAAAATTTTTGTTTGTGTCTCACTACGGAAACAACTCATTCTCTTAACTCAACACTTGAAAAATGTCAATGATTGTAACTGGTCTCCTGGAGAAATAAGTTAATTTTTATCTTCTTAGAATTAATTATATTTTGTTTGTATTTTGTTAAATGAATTTAATGTGTGGAGCTTTTCTTTTTTCAAATTTTTTTATTTACTTTGAAAATCTGAGTAACAGAGGGAGAGGGAGAGAGAGAGGGAAAGGGAGGGAGGGAGAGAGGGAGGGAGGGGGAGAGAGAGAGAGAGAGAGAGAGAGAATAAGAATGAGAATGAGAATGAGAATGAGAATGCTTCCATCTGCTGGTTTACTTCCCAGATAGCTAGAAAGACTAGGACTGGGCCAGGCCAAAGCCAGAAGCCAGGAGCTTCATTTGGGTCTCCCATGTGGGTGCAGGGGCCCAGACACTTGGGCCATCTTCTACAGCTTTTCCCAGGCCATTATCAGGGAATTTGATTGGTACTAGAGCAGCCAGGACACAAACTGGCACCCACATGAGATGCTGATGTCACAGGCAGCAGCTTTACCTGCTATGCCACAACACTGGCCCTGGATGTATCTTTTTAATAAGTTCATTTTATATTCAACTTTGTGCTTTATACCCTACTCCTTTTAATAGCAATGACTTTGAGTGTGTATTCTTCAGGAGATCCTTAATATTATTTAAAAGAATATTACATGGTTATTTAAGAAATCTTCTATTCTTGGACATTCAGGCTATTTCTAACTTTTTTTATAGGAGTCAAAGAATTTTAATAAGCAATTCGAAGGACATATTTACAAGTCTTTAAATGTCCTGTTAAACTTCCCGATGACAATTTACATGAATGCTGACAATGTGTAATAGTGGCAGGTGTTATTCTTGTTAATATTACTCCAAAATGTCCTTGATTGTTGCATGTAGACAAAGACTACTATATCACATGGTTCAGGTTCAGGATTTGGTTGTTTGGGGAGAAACTTGGAAATTAAGTGCCAACAACCAGGAGAAGCAGTTAGTATCCTGAACTCTCATCTCATTGAGCAGCATGCTAGGTGGTGTGAACTAGTTTTGCCTTCGTGGGAATGCACCCACAGCCTCGCCAGCTTCCCTTCTTATAGAGAAACAAGAGTGAGTATAGATTTTAAACTCTGCTTTATCAACACACAGTCCTAGGTAGATTTTTTTCTGTGCTTCATGTTGTCTGGAAACCAATTAACATGTTGCTTGGAAGGCTTCTGAGAAGTAAGATTGAGACTGGTGGCCAAAGAGACCTCCAAAATAAGTAGAGGGCTGAGTGCAGGTGCAGCTGTCACTGCTGGGGCAGACAAGCAACACAAGTTAGTCACCTGCACTCCAGTTTCTCTCCATAATTGCTCAACCATCTGCATAAAGCAATCGCTCTTCTAGGTCTCTTTCAAAGGAAGAGATTTTGATTTTTATGGCTGAGGTTGAATTTGGGAATCAACAGTTTGAACTGATTCTCCCCATGATTCTTAAACACAGTAGAGAATCACCTCTTGAAATTCTCATTAATAACATTACAGAGTTCACTATTTCTGATTACTGGTTTGTTTCATTTTGTTGAGTTGCTCTTTTATGTTCTTAGACCATGTAGTGTTTTGCACTTAAAAATATGACAGTCTGTCACTTGTTAAACTGACTTTTCAATCCTGTGGCCCACAAATGGTGTTTAGAATAATTTTTTTCCAAAGACTGTCATTACTGAAGTTAAATTTTTCCTGCCAGTATTAAAATGTTTCTTTTGTTACAAGTATCAGAACAATACATTTAAAGTCTCATGCCTCTGGCATCTCTGATGTTATGTTAAATATACCTTTCTTCAAGCTGACATTGTGAATAAAAAACCATCCTCTCCTGAGACAGAATAGAAGTATGTTTGTGCCAGGGAAATGCCTTACCTCAGAGATCTGTAAATATCATTGCAATAAACATCAATGTTTGATGATTTGCAAGAGAAAAAAGTATTTATCTCTCTGTTTCAGGTACATCCAAGGTGCTGCATCCCCTAAAGATATGCTTATTCTGGTGGATGTGTGAGTAGCCCAACATTCCATCTTTATACACTGAGGATTTGGGAGTGTTTACAAATAACAGCCATATATTGGAACCAAGACATCTTTGATAGGTCAAAAAAAGACCCTAAAGAATAATTATGTTGACTTATATCCAAAGAGGATATGTTAAGCCAGTAGCAAAGGAAACAAAATTTTATTATTAAAATGGAAAGAATCTATGTTAGAATGGAAAAATATGTTTCTAAAGTTCAAGTGTTTAGAAAAATCACTTAATTCTAATTTTGCTGTACATTTTGAACAATATTAAAGAACAGGATTGCTAAAACTAAGCAGTTTATCTTAAAAAACGGAGAAAAACATAGAAGCATTTTAGCTGGCACTTTGTCATTTATGATTCAATTAACCTTTAGGAATTTGGTCACAAAAGAGATAAATATTAAATGTCAGTACTGGGACTTTTTCCAAGGGAAATACTGATTTGCAAGAACAGCTCCAAGAGTTTTTACACAGGTCATTTTACTTATTTGTTTCATTGTTTCGAGTTAATTTATATGTCTGAGTGCATATGTACACATTTCTAATAAGATTGAGTATGCACATGTGAACACTGAAAAGATTATGTCCTGTTATGGAGATGTACTTTTTAACACTAATATCAACTAATTAAAGCACTGAGAGTAAGAGAGTATATCCTTATAGGTCTTTTGGCTCTTTGGAAGAAGAAAAATATAATGATTTGTAGGCAAATAAGTACTTATTACAAGCAAATCTCAACATTTGGATTTTTCCCATTTTGATCTGAAATTAAAAAGTTAAAATTAGTTATCAAAGCCTTATAACCCAGCTTGAGATAGAGAGATTATTGAATTTGACAAATGTAACTTAAATGTTAATTTTTATTTAATTTATAAAAGGCATTTTAGCCACATGTTGCCTTAATCAAATTATTCTGGGTGTTAGAAGTGAGTCCATGAAGTTCTTCTCATGCACAAATTGAAATGACAGTCCAATATTTTATCATTCTGTTGGTTATATAGTAACTTCCAGAAATACTTTCTCAAATTAATATCTCTGGAAGCCAAATGCATATCCTTAGATTGAAAATGTGTATGAAATTGAAATAACCATACATTGAAATTATCTCCACAGAGATGTACTGAGATTCTTCTACATATAATGGCATAATGTAGAGACAAAGATGACCAGGATGTCATCCCTGATCTCAAAAATGATTCAGAAAGCAAAACCCCATTCTCAAGGAACTAAGATAATTGCAGAAAGTAAGAGAGAAAAAGAGTGAGAGGCGGCGCTAAAGGAACCCACAGAAGGAAGATAGCACTTTGATGTATTGTTGGATATTTAGTGGCTGACCATCTGGTCTCAGAAGTTCCTGGACCTGTCTCCAGGATTCTTGCCTGTTAGCATGAGGAGGAGGTGACTGAGCGCTGGAGGGAGTGGCTGTTACTTCAGGAACTTCACCTTGTGAGGACTGAGCCAGAGAGGAGAGGGCTGCAGAGACCACGGCCTTGGATACTGTGAAGCCAAAGGAACGAGGGAGGTTGTCTGAGTGGGGAGGGAGAAAAGTTGGATGACCAAGACACAGACTGGTTGATATCAGGGACATAAATCATTGAACATGTTGGGGAATAGTTGCAATGTTGGACATTGAGTCTCAGTTTTTAGCAAGTAGGTAAAAGAGTGAAACTAAGAAAACCTTGAGAGCTAGCACAATGGGGGCGGGTACTTCCTAGAGATGAAAGGCCAACTCTGTAAGTTGGTGAGGTTAGTTCATAGAAGATGATAGAAATGTAGAATATGTAGAGACAAGAGAAGGCCAAGCCCTAGAGATAACCATCCGCATTGGGGAGCAGAACAGGGCATTGTTGCCCACCAACCTTTAATGGGCTTTATAGCATTGATTTAACCAAGTCAAACAATGGGCTCCCCAGGGCAGTGACTGTGCCTTTTAACCTTTGGCTAACGGAGCCAGTATTTAAGATATATTTTCTGAATGAGCAAATATGCCATTAGCATCTTTATTTTTAATCAGTTGACAGGCAACTTTTGTAATTTCGGTTAGGAATGTGTATGTACTGATAGGGTGGAGCGGGGAGGGCAAGACTTCTTGTAATTCCCACTTTATCAGTCAGTCAGACTTTTTCCTCTTCTACTCATAAAGACCAAGGTATCATTTGCATATTCTATAAATGACCTCACTGTATTGATAAAATCCCTGGCAACACGTGTGGATCCCTTTGTCTGCTCTTACAGGAGTGGAAGCGTTAGTGGATTGACACTTAAACTCATCCGGACATCCGTCTCCGAAATGTTGGAAACCCTCTCAGATGATGATTTTGTGAACGTGGCTTCAGTAAGTAGAAGATGACTGCATTTTCCTGGTGTAAATCTGCAACTTCTGTCTCCACTTGACTTCAAATCCTTTGTTTTTATTGAAACAGAAGTTTTTGGTAGCTCACAAGACTGTCTCGCTGAGCTGTCTTGTCCTAGTTCCTTATTCCCATGTACCATGGCAGGCTCCTTTTTGCGTTTCTAAGAGTTGATTCCTGGGGGAAATAGTTGAAGTAATGAATATGAATGAAGCTTCTCACATTTTCTGCCTCACTCAAGAGCGTAAACACGTAATGTGAGCCTCTTTCTTTACTCACTGGTACTGCTGAACTTCTAAGTAGAGCTTGGCAGTATGATTCTATCTCAATTTTCTACTCATTGTGGTGCTCCTTTTTCATCCTGGATACATATCCATAAAGTATTATGTTTTGAAAGTATGTTTTTCTTATTAACACAAGAACCAATAGACATTTGAATGTGCTCTTACTAAAGTCTTATTTCTGAAGATACATCTTCGATCTTCCTGCTCTAAGCTAGACGAAACTGAACTTTGATGCCAGCAAAGCAAATGAGTGTTACATTGCCTCATTCTTAAAAAAAATTTTTTCAGGCCGGCGCCATGGCTTAACAGGCTAATCCTCTGCCTTGCGGCGCCGGCACACCAGGTTCTAGTCCCGGTCGGGGCACCGATCCTGTCCCGGTTACCCCTCTTCCAGGCCAGCTCTCTGCTGTGGCCAGGGAGTGCAGTGGAGGATGGCCCAAGTGCTTGGGCCCTGCACCCGCATGGGAGACCAGGAGAAGCACCTGGCTCCTGCCTTCAGATCAGCGCAGTGCGCCGGCCACAGCGCGCCGGCCGCAGCGGCCATTGGAGGGTGAACCAACGGCAAAAGGAAGACCTTTCTCTCTGTCTCCCTCTACTGTCCACTCTACCTGTCAAAAAAAAAATTTTTTTTTCAAAGATTCATTTATTATTTGAAAGAGTAGAGTTCAAAGAGAAAGAGGGGAAGAAAGAGAGAGAGAGAGAGAGAGACAAAGAGAAATCGAGATCTTTCATCCACTGGTCCACTTCCCAGATGGCCTTATTGACCAGATTTGGGCCAAGCTCATGCCATGAGCCAGGGGCTTCATCCGGGTCTCCCATATGGATGCAGGGGCCCAAATATTTGGGCCATCTTCTGCTGATTTTCTAGGCCATCAACTGGAAGCCAGGTCAGAAGTGGAGCAGCTGGGACTCAAACCAGCACCCATATGGGATGCTTGCATTACAGGCGGTGGCTTAATCCACTCGCCACAGTGCAGGTCTCATCATGCCTTATTTTAACTCATAGAATTTATGGAAAATATTCCAATGTCTGGTGGACACAATTTCATATTTGAAAGGGAAACACCCATAGACATGTTTGTGGAGGAGGAATCTGCGACAAGGCTGTTTTGTATTGAACGGGTAAGAATGGATCTGTCTCTGAAATCACTTGGGGGGAAGATGTTGAAGCAGCTGGTTTGCGACAGATTTACTGCTTTCCCTGGAAGGGCTCCACCAGGGGATAAAAAGAAGGCAGGAGAGCTGGTATAATCCCCCATCAACTGCTGCAACAAGACTGATGTTATTTATTGAGAGGAAGGGAATTCAGGTCTAAAAAACATTTCGTTTGGTATCCCTGTCCAAGGGTAGCTATGGTAAACAGGACTCAATTCTATGAGGCAGGATAAATCGAAGCTGTTTGGTAGTGTAAATAATTATGCAAGCAGCCCGGGCAAGTTCTTTCTGATGCTTCATTCCATGGGGGCTGAAGGACGCATCGCCAACACGGGAAGGAGTTGGGAAGACATCTTTTCCATCTAAATTTCCGTCTGTTTCACGTAAACCTTTCGGACTCCTTTAGTTTGTCTACACACTGACATTATTTAGTGAAACCTGATACTACATAGATCTCTGATTCATGTCGTCTGATTTTACCATCTGACGGCCATGTGTCAGCTCACATTTGTTTCAGCAGAACACAAACAAGTAACACGTAGTGATTGATCTCTCTAACGAGACGATCAGGAAAGATGCTTACTTCGTGTTGTTATAAACATTGTTCATTACAAAGGCACTGAGATGGTTGTTAACAAAATATTTTTTTTGGCGTAACAGAAGAGAAAGTCTTAAAAAAGATAGAGTTGTGAAAACATTATATTCAGTGCAGATTTGAGGAACATAGTGCAATGTGTATAAAACTAGCAGATATTAAATGTGGTTAATATCTTAATCTGTTTTTTTCTGGGAAGTGAGCCTCATTCATTGGTTCAGGGATAATTAGTTTATATGGGAGGTGATCACAGGGAGGCCACTCGAGGAGTTGGGAGTGAGGCAGGTGAAGGAAGGAAGCCAATTCAAGGACCTTAATTTACTGTAAATGAACTTATTCGGCTGAATAATTCTGCAAGCTACACAGAGCATTCGCTCCAGAGTTATTCTATCAAAAAACCAAAGAAGATGGAGAGTCCTATACCGGCCTTCTCCATTTGTCAGTAGAACAGTCAGTGGCCACAACAGGGAGTACTGAACCCCCCAAAAAATGTTAGGTGTTTGTTGTTGGAAGGCTGGCCAGCTACCTTGTCCAATCAGTGATACTAACAGTGGAGACTAGTCACAAATATGAAATACAGAAACAAAGGAACCAAGGTTCATGCATCCTGATGGTATGTTGCTTGGGTCAGAACCAAGGTCACTATTTATATTTTTTCTCCTCTAACAGCCCTCGTACCTTCCCTCCCAGTCGGCGAGCTCTTATGCTGGTAACTTATTTGGTGGGATGACCAAAACATTCAGCCCAGGAGCCTAGGGGTCTGTGCTTTCTATGCCCACTCAAACAGCACCTTCTGCATTTGTCCCTTCACAGTTGTCACTTGTCACGAAAGGCTAGAGTGAGTCTTCTGAGCCCCTGCATTGTCACCCCTCCCCATGCTGTGCAGCTACAGACCTCACGATAATCCCCAGGTCAGCTGGAGTCCTGACGCTGTCAGTAGGATAACTTTATGTTTTGTTCTGCTTGCATACTGGTGTAAGGCATGAGAGGCTCGTAGTGTCTGCATAGTAGCTGTGGACTTAAGTTGAGTGAAACCTTGCTGTGACCCTGGTAGGAAGGAGCATTGCCCAACACGCTTCTTCTCCCTACACTCCAACAGAGCAGATTTGTTTTCAGTGAAATCCACAGTTGCAGGGATTGGAAGTACAGATTTCCCACGTGGATCATTTTGAGCTATGAGGAGAGGGGATGTTCCTACTTCTTCCCCTCGGTTCCCACACTCCTGCATTCTTCCTCTTGAGGGCAGAGCCATTGGAATGGAGGGGAAACCTGATTTGTAGCCGTTTGCTACCTTTTGGTGAGCGGGAGGTAAAACTATAGTTTTGTCTTGAACAGATAGGCCTTTCTCATTAAACAGATTTAATGATATGGAGAGTCTTAGAGAAATATTGACAGTGCCGTAATGTGTGGTGTGAGTGCACACTTGTGCACAGAAGTGTGTGCTGTCCTTTCTCTCTGATGCTTTTTGAATGCTCAGGAAAGCTGCAGAGTTCAGCTCTTGTGTCTTCACGGATGCACAGTGATAGGCAGTGAGGAAGCTAAGGAATGGTTCTAAAATTGATTGTGATGGTAATTTACCCACAGAGCCTCACGCTTTTCTCTGCAACCTTGTGCATATGAGGGTGCCATTCCTTGAATGACTTACGGTGCCATCTGTATTAATACTTGAACAAAGCTGCCTTGAACCACGAGAGAAAAATCAAGCAGCTTATTTGTACGTTTTGACGTCTTAAGTTTCTTTCTCCTTTTCAGAATGGTAATTTTCATGCTTAGATCATGTTATAAGATGGCAGAACTAATGCTGCATCCTTACTAAGTATTTCTACTCTCTCCAGGGCTGGTCTTTGTTGCCGAAAGGTAGCCTGCTGCTAGACAGGGCTGAAATGCAAGCTTAGTGTAGCTGTTTTCTAACTAATCCCCTTACATGCTTTGATAGGAGGAGTGGAAGATGATAGGAGCAGCAATTCCATCCCAGCATGTTCTGATTTACAGGCAAAATTTCAGATGTTGGCACAAGAGAGCGGGATTTGTTTAGGAGTGTGAGGGAGTTTGACATCTGAGCAGTAAAATACTGCACGCCAGGAGAGGATGGAAGGAAAAATGTCTGCTGTCTGGGTGAAAAGTTAACAACCGAAGGAGATGTTGAGGCGTTTCAGGGAAATGTTCTCGCTTGGGAATCTGATCCAGTTCTTAAGTTGTTGTGAGGAAGGTGAAGCACTTGGAGTGTTCTTCCTGGAAGCTGCTCTAATGCCTGGTCCTTATCCAATACTGTCAGGTTTCTCACCAGAAAAAAAAGGGGGGGGGGGATAAAAATATCATTCTTTACAACATCTTTGCTGTTGTTTATTTGAAGAACTGTTTTCTTTTAAAAAAAATTTCTAGCTTTTGTTAAATTTCAGTCACGGAGCAGCGGCAGTTCTAGAATCGACGGTCTCTAAGTACAGATGTGAAATGAGGCTTGAGCGAGCATGGTTGGTACTCCAACTAGAATCTTTACCCCCAGTGCAGGCTACCGATTTCCTGGCCCAGACCTCTGTGTGAGGCAGGCCTGTGGTTCAGGCATCTCATTATGAACAAACCATAGTTCTCAATATGATATTCTTAAGGTCCCAAAAGCATTTGTTTTCCATGGCATGCAGCACCGGCATTTGTTGCATCAGATGGAGTGGAGACCAGCGGTTTGATGGCACAGACCCATGGACACGTTGTTCCGCATCAATGACATTATAAGGCTTATACCTGGTTTAGTGGTCTGCTGCTCACTCTTCTCAGACAATACTGATTTTCATAAGTCCTTGTAGAATTGCATTAGGGACAGTTTGGAAGCTTTGAAACTACTGGTTATACGACCTTGTAAAAGTGTCTTCAGGATTATCAGTTTCTGTCTCATTCTCTTTTTCAAAGGCAAAATTACAGAGGGAGGAGGAGAGACAGAGATCTTTGGTCTCCTGGTTCACTCTCCAAATGGATGCAACAGCTGGGGCTGGGCTAGGCTGAAGCCAGGAATCAGGAAGTCCATCCGGGTCACATTTGCAGGGAGTTGGATTGAAAAGCGGAGCAGCCAGGGCTCCAAACAGCACTCACACCTGCACTCTGTAGGATGCCAGCTTCGCATGCGGCAGCTTAGCCCACTACACCAACACGGGCTCCATCTCTTTAAATGTCGACAGAATCGCATAGAACTTGCCAAAGCGTCAGAGGAAAAGTCACATGGAAAGTGCTTGTCCACTGTGAGTGTTACTGTCACTAATATTGTTGATATTATTACCTTCTAATGCTCTTCTACCCACTGTCGGGTAACATTCATCATGGGCCTATCTTATTTCTTCAAGTCTAAGCATTAGCAAGCAATTTGCTTAGATTTGTGTACAGTCTAAGATAGTAAAGATAGAGACATCACCTTCCCCGGAAGAGATTTAAACTGCAGAGTAGTTAAACTGTTGTCTCTCTCTGGAAGGGAGCAGGGGCCAGCCACCAGCCACCCTGGCGTAAGAGCAAGCCCTTCCTCATCTTGGGATTCTTGCCCAAAAAACACCTCCCGGCTTGCACAGGTGGCCCCTGGCCCTCCTCCGTTGTACCCTGCAGTAATTAGGGTTTGGGGAACTAGAGCTGTTGCTATTGATTGTTAAACTGCCCTTTGTCTCTGAGCCGGAGGGCTTGTGGTGTCCCTTCTGTTTTCTCTGAAACTGTAGGAGGCTAACTTCTGAACTTGCAATGAGGACAAAATCCCAGGCACGTCACAGTTCCAGGCTGGACTGTTGAAAATCAATGGAGTGAGTGGGGGCTGGTTTTCATACGGAGTTGCTCTGGGCGGCAAGTGGGACACAATTTTAAGTGCTCATCTTTTTTTCTTTGAATGTGAAATACTAGATTTATTCAAAAAGAAATGAAATTGCCTGAGGAACACATCTGTAGTGATAGCGTTTCTGATATGGCTCTCAAAAAACGGCCAAATAGTCACTTTGTCAATACATTTAGGAATGCTAATTAGCACGTTCAGGACATACATTGTGAAGAAAGAGACTGGATGAGCCAGTTGCCAAAAGAACATAAATATCATGACAACTAAAGATAACATAATACTTAATGACAATTTAGATGATAACATTCATTCTGTGGACAGACATAAAAATACAGTAATTCATTTTATCTACTACATTTTGTAAAATGAGATATAATGAATTGATAAGCAGTGTTTTTATCAGTTCCCATAAAAATACTATGCCCAACCTATTGGCCCAGTAAATGTGACTAGTCTTTTGCCCAAGGCCAAAATGGTAGGATTTTGAGACATCTGCACGCAATTCATCAGGCACACATACATTCCTGCCCCTCTCGCCTATGGACACCAGCGGGCAAGCAGTGCTTCCTGGTTCCCTTCCTCCTCATAGGGACCATAACCACTGGCACAGATCCTCTCTCAATTCAGACCAGTGAGTAAGTCTGATGGCTCAGCATCAGAATCCTTTCTGCCTGCCTCCTCATCCTCTTCCTGGTAACCACCCTCCCACATTCATCAGATGAAAGGTTTTTCCAATCAGCGTTGTACCCAGAAGCTCCATTGCCCTCTTCACTGCTGGCCTGTGTTGACCTGCCAAAATCCTTGGTCTCTTGAGTTGCATGGCCACACTTAGGACCTGAAGGCTGTTCCCCTTTTTTTTTGCTGACACATATTTTTAAAGGTTTATTTATTTATTTTAAAGGCAGAGTTACAGAAAGAGAGAGAGAAAGAGGAGACACAAAGAGATCTTCCATCTGCTAGTTCATTTCCCAAGTGGCCTCAATGGCAAAGGCTGGGCCAGGCCAAAGCCAGGAGCCAGGAGCTCCATCCAGGTCTCCCACAAGGGTGCCAGGAGCCCATGCACTTGGGCCATCCTCTGCTGCTTTCCTGAATGCATTAGCAGAGAGCTGGAGAGGAAGTGGAGCAGCCAGGACTTGAACTGGCTGCGCATAAGGGATGCCGGCATTGCAGGTGGCAGCTTAAGGGGCTGCACTGTGCTGGCCCCCAAATGATCATTGTTTCCCTTTCTTCAAAGGAATTTTTTTTATGATTAATTTTTTTTTGAAAGGCAGAGTTGCAGAGAGAAAAGAAGAGATCTTCCATCCACTGGTTTACTCCCCAAATGGTCACAAGGCCAGAGAAGTGGAGCGGCCAGTACTCTCTCCTGCACCCATCTGAGATGCTGGCATCACAGGCAACTGCTTAACCTGCTGCTGCACAATGCCAGCCCCATTGCTTTCAACACCTTGCTCTTTGTTTGCTCATCTCAGAAACAAGCCTTACAGTGGAGACACGAATGTGGACCAAGCTGATGGCATGAAAACACCCTTATATATTTCTACTGCTAAATGCTGGCAGCTGGCTTGATGCTGGAATTGATCATCTTCGTAGAGAAAGAGCAAAAATAGCAACTGAGTATTCTGCCTCCATGATCCCCTACACCTGGTTCACACTCAACACACTCAGCATCAATAGAGGGCAGGCACTGTCACATGTACTGAGACGTTCCTAACATGGTCCACCCAGGTTTTACCGAAGCCACATATCGCATCCACCAAGGCAGTCCCAGTGCTGCACACACCAGCATGCTCTATGACACAGTCGCAAGACTACATCATGCACTTTTGTTTTCCCACACTGTGCATGGATTGGAAACTGCTGTACAGAATTACAAAAATAGCAACTAATGCTCAATTCTTCTGCCATCTCTGACAGTTGGTCACATTCCACTGAAGCATTCCGTGGGTGTTCAGCTAAATCTACAGTGCTTCTTGATGCTGTTAGTTGTTTTTAGCATTCTCCATAGTTCTCCACATTCTTCCTCGCACCAGACTTTCTTTTAGGCATTTTTCCCTTCCTTCTCACACATGGGCTGGGCCAACCTTGCTTACCCTTGCTGGGTGGCTGGGCTGCAAGTGCAGTAAATCCTACTCATAAGCCAGGGCTCAACACAGGCCTTGGTTTGTCCTGAGCCCAAATAAAATAAAGGTATTTAGCATGTTGCTGCAGCTTTGTTGCAAACGACATCTGGGAGAGTAATTTCATTTCATATCTGGTGGAATAACCATCCATTTAAGAGTTCAGGAAATCTTGATGTTGCTCCATAGCTCAGGTATGTCACAAATGAAAGGGTCACACTTTCTACTCTTGCTATGTAAGATGTCCTCTGGGGCCGGACAGTGTGAACCTCACCCTCACCTTACATCAAACAGAGGCCGTAAATGCAGAGCCTCAAGCTCCACCACCCAGGAGCAAGATGCACCTGGCCAGCCCTGCAAGTGAGCCTCCCACAGGGTTTGATCCATTCACTGCTATTCAGATACACATACGCCTGTGCTCATCCTGGAACTGACACTGCTTTCTGTCCATCATAGCAGTGCTAGCTGGGCATCAGATATGTATGTCAACTTTTAGATTTACTTGTTTGAGAGCTAGAGAGAGAAGTCCATGTGGTTCACTCTGAACATGGCCACACCAGCTGTGGGTGAGTGGACCGTGGGAGCCCAGGAACACAGTGCAGGTTTTAGATGATCAGAAGGAAGGGACTCAGACACATCTTTCTGGGACTTATTATTATAATTCCTCATGTTTATCACTAACCTGGATTTTTAACAGATTGGTAATTTATGGAATTCTTCATTCTGTGGGTGTTTGTGGGATATTTTCTTTCATAGTCGTTGGCTTTTGGTGGGGGTTACAGAAAGAAGGAGCAGAATTAAGGTCATTTAGAAGAATCAAGATTCTGCTACCAGAGACTTGTTCTTTAAAGGTAAAGACAAGTACTTTTAAAAACAATCTGCCTTAGAAAGACACATAGAGATATTGTGGAGCATGAAGAAATAACACTGAAAAACAGGAGAATGTAGGGATTAAAAGAACAGGCCAAAGAAATCAAGGTTACTGAGTTTTAATTAAGCGATGCTTTGCAGATATAGGGATAGTTTATAGCTAGGTGTTGACAAGTCTAATAAATATTTTTTTCCTTTAATAATTACATACATGGTGCACTAAGTTTCTGGTACTTGGAAGTTAGTTGTTTATGTGGTTTTAAAACCGCAAAGTAACATTCAAGGGAAGGCAGATATTTTAATTCTAACTCAGGTATTGTCTTTAAAAATATGAAGATTATGCTTGTGATTATAAAATAATCTGAAAGTATCCTATTATAAAAATGAAAAGAAAAAATAAGAAATGAAGGAGGAGGGTGGATGCTTGGAGCATGAGTGGGAAGTAGCTGTTAAATCTGTATAAATGAAATACATGAAATTCATTCACTTTAAAATTCTTTAAAGTTATTGATCCATTTGCTGGAGCTTGATGGACTGAGAAATGACTGTGTGTCGGTACTTATTGGTTAGTTTTTCAAGTTATATTCATTTTGTTTTGAGTATAGGCAAAAGGGGTGGTTTAGGCTGGCCTGAACTACACACAGAGTAGAATTCTTCAGAATTATTTACATTCAGTTATTATATTTGCTCTTCATTATTTAGTAGACTTGAAATTCCAAAGAAAGAAAAATGTGAACTGGTACTGGAAGTACTGATTTGCACAATGCAAACACTTTAATCTTAATTGTTAATGAAACAACATCCCATTTCAGCCAATTTCTCAGGGACTAAAAAAGCATTTGAGAACTTTAATGTAAACACTATAACTTAAAATACATCTTAGACATGAAAATCTTTTTTTGTTACGATGTAAGGAGCTATGTCCTAAAGTAATAATTCTTTCAGTTTTTCTTAGAAACTTCAGATGCATATACCGGGCATTTACTTTTTCCTACAGTTGGTTTACCTTTCTAATATTTTGTTCAGTAATTCATGCTTACTAACCTTACCCTTTGCAAATTATTGCAAAGTGTGTTTTCACTCCTGCCTACGTCTGCCCCACTTAACCTTGTGCTTAGGGATTGTCACTACTGAGGTCTTTGTCTATCCCATAACCAAGCCCCGTACTTTTCACCTGTGTATTTGACCTCAGTGGGGCCGAGTTACCGGGCAGTGTCATTCGTTCCCCGCTGGTGGTGGCTCTCACCACCGCTTGTTGCTCCCAGCCAGATGCCACTTCCCGTTTACAAGCACTCTCTGGTGAAGTCCATGAACATGTGTGTCCTTCCTGCGTGGTGCTTGTCCGTGCAGAGAGGCACTGCTTGGCAGCCCTTTCCGTTCCCCGTGGCGTAAATCCTGATGCGTCCACATCCAGTTGGCAGACGGCACCTCCCCCAGCTTTGCTCAGCTCTTTGTTCCGATGCTGCCTTCTCAGGGGCGTCCTCCTGATCTCACTCCAAATCTGATTATTCCGTCACGTTAGCCATCCTCTGTCATTCTACCACACTTCTCCTGTATCCACAGCATTGCTCTTCATCCAATGTTTCTTCCGTGTGCTCTTTGTTTGCTGTACCCCTGGTTCCCTCCTCCCCGTAAATGAGGGCTTCTCGGGGAGCAGCAGCACCACTCCGTGCAGGAGTTACTGTGTGTGCATTGTTTCTGTGCACACAGCGGTCATTCTGGAACTGACACTGCTTTCTGTCCGTTGTCGCAGTGCTAGAAGGGCATCAGGATTTCTGTGTTAACTTTTAGATTTACTTGTTTGAGAGGTAGAGAGAAGTTCACGTGGTTCACTCTGAAAATGCCCACACCAGCTGTGGGTGAGTGGCGTCTGGGAGTCCAGGAACACAGTCCAGGTCTCCCAGGTGAGTGGCAGGGACCCAACTACTTGAGGCATCACTTGTGGCCTCCTGGGGTCTGCATGGGCAGAAAGCTGGAGTTGGAGCCACAGCTGGGGATGGTTGAGAGACATTCATATGTGGGACGTGTGCATCCTCACTGGTGCCTGACCACTGGTCTAGTGGTCATATTTCTTTTTTTTTTTATGCTAAGATAGTTTATTATTTGTAGGCAAAAATATGAAATATACTGTACATGTTTTAATCATAACTATACTGTAGAAAATAATGCCATAGAAGAATATTTAATATCTGAGAAAAATCTTCAGAAGATTTTGTTAGAATGTAGAAACAAGATACTATGTAGAGAAACAGCCCATTAAATGTCTTTAAGTTTAGGTAAAGTGAAAAATAATGTGAACAGAATGCTGTAATGTTCCCAGTGGTTTCAGGAGGTAAATGATATCAGGTGATCTTAATCTTCTTCTATTGGTTATCTTTTTTTTTTTTAACTTTTATTTAATGAATATAAATTTCCAGTATACAGCTTATGGATTACAATGGCTTCCCCTTCCCATAATTTCCCTCCCACCCGCAACCCTCCCCTCTCCCGCTCCCTCTCCCTTTCCATTCACATCAAGATTCATTTTCAATTCTATTTATATACAGATCAATTTAGTATAAATACTTCAACAGTTTGCACCCACATAGAAACACAAAGTGAAACATACTGTTTGAGTACTAGTTATAGCATTAAATCAAAATGTACAGTACATTAAGGACAGGGATCCCACATCAGGAGCAAGCGCACAGTGGCTCCTGTTGTTGACCCAACAAATTGACACTCTAGTTTATGGCGCCAGTAACCACCCTAGGCTGTCGTCATGAGTTGCCAAGGCTATGGAAGCCTTCCAAGTTCCCCGACTCTGATCATATTTAGACAAGGTCACAAAAGACAGGTTGAGGATAGTAACCAATGATCCTAAGAGTGGCCTTAACCAGGTCTGAACAATTATACAGCATTAAGTGGGGAAGAGGACCATCAGTACACACAGGTTGGGAGTAGAGCCATTGGTGGTAGAGTAGAGGTTATGATTACAAAGGAATGAGGCCCAAGTGCACTAGACAGGGTCTAGAACAAAGGACAGAGTCATTATTAGAGGAGCTAAGAAAGGTGCTGTCTAAGCTACAAGTAATTTTTCTGATTGAGAGGCAAATAGAACCTGATAGAAGGGGCTTGATAATAATCTGTTGGGCTTTAGGCCTTGTCAATTCATGATCTCTGTTCTTAGAAGACCAGAGTCCCCTCACTCGAGTTATCAGGGCTGAGGTATCTCCAGTCTGCAAACAGATATGCCCATCACTCTGTTCTGTAAGCAGACAAGTCATCACCACCCTGTGATTGCCATGGTTTCAACGAGGGCATGTTTTCCAGGTAATCAGCTCTAGGTGCCATGTACCTAATGGACATATTGATCAGGTCTGAATCACAGTGTTGTTAAACAGAAATTGATCCCAGAGTATATGATCATTTGATCATTTCATTTAGGTTTTTCTTTTGGAAGCTGACATTCAAATTTCCACAGGGCTATGAAAAAATATTTGTAGTAGAACTAATACCCATAAGATTACTGTGTCTTGAGAATAATGGAGTGGGGAAGAAAGCCCCATATTTCCAGATAGACAAGTTCTGTAGAATCAAAATTGCACTGTGGTTTATTAAGAGATGGCTGAGAATATATAATTGTCAGGCAGAGATGAACTAAATACAAATTGCTTCGAAGTGAAAGAGTAGCATGGCATTAATTGATTGCTGGCAATTCTTCTAAATGCATACGATTAGAGAACTGTAATATTTCTGTAGACAAATATAAACACAATGTAATAAATATGATACACAAGACTGTTTTTTAGAAATCTGTAGAACACTCGAACAAGAAGGAACAGACTGAATATTGAGTATATCGTGATTCAAATGAATGGGAACATTTGTTTAAAAATGAAAATTCTATTTAAAGGTTTGACATATGATGATTTATCATTGTAAGCAAGCATATTGTATGTTTATAATTATAATATGATAATTCTTTCACTTGATTTATATATACAATAGTCCTTATTTATGGTTTTGCTTTTTATTGTCACACTATCAGGTGAGATCCAGGTCATCATTTTGGAACTTCCAGTTCTTGCCCAGACTTTTGTTTCAGAAAGTAAGACACTGAAGCTCGGAGGAGATTGTGGTTGTGCAGTGATGGTGGCAGGGATTTTGTGAGAGAAAGGGCCTAGATGAGACCTGTGTTTCCTAATTGAATTAAAGTGCAAATTCTTTATCAGTATGTTCAGAAATTGAAAAAAAAAATACTTCTTTAGTTTTTATTTATTTGACAGGCAGACAGGGAGGGAGGGAGGGAGAGAATCTTCCATCTGCTGAGTCACTGCCTAAATGCCTGTAACAGCTAGGCCTGTGCCAGACCAAATCCAGGAGCCCAGAACTCAATCCAGGCTTCCAGTGTGGGTCGCAAGGACCCAAGTACTTGAACCATCCGCTGCTGCCTCCCAGGTCTGCATTATCTGGAAGCTGGAATTAGAAAGCAGAGCCCAGACTCAAACCCAGGCCCTCTGGTATTGGATGCAGGCATCCTGAGGGGCATCTTAACAGCTGCATCAAATGCCCACCCTGTTTCTCTTTGGAATTTTTAAGGTTTATTTATTTGAAAGGCTGAGAGAGAGAGAGAGAGGGAAAGAGAGAGACAGATCTATCTTCCATCTGCTGGCTCATTTCTCAAATGCCTGCAACAGCCAAAGCTGGTCCAGACTGAAGCCAGATGCTAGGAACTCCATCCAGGTCTCCCATGTAGGTGATAGGAAAGCAGATACTTGGGCCATCATTTGCTGCTACCAGGCCAATGCACATCATTGCCAAAAATCATGGCTTAATAGCAGTACCTTTTTTGCTTTTATTTTTATTATTTTCTTAAACGTTTATTTATTTGAAAGGCAGAGTTACAAAGACAGGAAGACATACACACACACAGAGGGAGAGGGAGAGAGAGAGAGAAAAGAGAACTTCAACCTGCCGATTCACTCCCCAGATGGCGAGTGAACCAGGGACTTGGAACTCCATCCAGGTCTCCCACATGGATGGCAGGGGCCATCTGCGGCTTCCTTCCCAGGTGCATTAGCAGAGAGCTGAATTGGAAGTGGAACTGCTGGGCTTGACCTGGTGCTCATATGGGATGCTGGCATCACAGGCATGCTTAACCCATGCTTAACCCACTGTGCCACAATGCCTGCACCTGTCTTTAATCATATATGTAAGTCTGTATTAAAAATAGAGAAAAGAAGTCTGTGAACATGTGAGATAGAAGAGTTGGAATGTACCATTAATGGATTCCATTCATTCCTGGGATAAAATATGACATCAGTGTTTCTCACTCACTGGTAAATGCAAATTTCATTTGATAAGGAAACAGCTTGTTAGCAAAGTAGCCTGAGAGGCTGTGGTCACTTAGTTTCCTGGTATAGAAGTTTGAAGTCAGAGGTGATGACAGCCTTAGAAGCATGTTGGGAAGCTTGGACCCGAGCCTGTGCTGTGAGGTTCCTGTGTGGTTTTGGGCACTTTGCTGACATTATAACCTCGTTTCCTCAACTGTGTCATATGAAAACCAGAGTGCGTTGAAAGGTCCATGGCGATGCTTGTCATGTGTTCAGCATGGCACACATGTGACTCGACCAATGTCAGCTACTATTTTATTAATACAGGCATTATTACATTGTCTGATCATAATAATGATTATAAAAAGAATAAGTTCACAAAATGATGGAAATAGTGAAGGGATGAAAGTTCCAGAAATATACCCCAAATCTTAATTTACCATAAAGAATGGATCATGAAGCAATAATTATTCAATAAAGGGAGAAATTGGCTATTTGCAAAGATAAATAGCTTAATTCACTTGTCACCTCAGAGTGTTGAAGAGAATAAATTCTACCATGGCTAATTACCAAGATGTAAAGTAAGGAAAGAAAAAAAAAACAAAAACAAAAACAAAAAACAACAACAAAAAAACCCAAAACCAAAAAACCATGAAACATTAAGACAGATTATAAATGAGTACTTATCTGATGGGTGGATGAGTGATTTTCTTGGAGTTATGCTATGAATTCATAAAAGGGGACTGGCATTTGGCAGAGTGCTCAGGCCACCGGTTAGAATGCCCCCGTATCTCACATTGGAGTACCTGGGCTCAATGTCTGACACCTGCTTCCTGCTAACGTGTGATCTGTGAAGCAGCAGGTGATGGCTCAAGAACTCGGTTCTCTGTCACTCACCTGTGAGACCTGGATTGAGTTATGGGCTCTCAGCTTTAAGGAGTTTGAAGTGTAAATGAGTGTATGTGAGGTCTGAGTGTATGCTCACGTGCACCTGCTCCCTCTGCTTCTCAATTAAAATCATAATGGAGTAAGTTCATAGATTCAAATTAACAGGAGCAACAGGGGATGACGTTGTGGCACAGCAGGTTAGTGACCGCCTGCAGTGCTGTCATCCCATGTAGGTGCTGGTTCAAGTACCCATTTCTCCACTTCCCATGCAGCTCTCTGCTAACGCAGCTGGGAAAGCAATGCAAGATGGCCCAAGTTCTTGGGCCCCTGCACCCACCTGGGAGATTCAGATGGAGCTCCTTGGCTTCCGCCTGACCCAGCCCCTGCCATTGCAGCAGGGAGTGAACCAGCAAGGGGAAGAACTCTCTCTGTTTCTCCCTCTCTCTGTAATACTACCTTTCAAATAAATAAAATAAATCTTTAAAAAAAAGGAGCAACAAATTGGGAAAAGAGACTTAAAATTCACAGAACTCTGTGGAAATTAATGTATGAGGAAAAAGTTTTACTTGACTAGTAATCGATATTCAGGTAATTGAAATATTCAAGTACCCTTTTCACATGCACTTTAGCATAAAAAATGTTAAATGTTTAGGAGAATGCAGTGAGACTGGCAAATATCCTTTAAATTGGTGCAGTTTCTGGAAACTGTTGACAGATACAGAATTCAGAAGTCTTTTTTTTTTTTTTTTAAGATGTATTTATTTGAATGGTAGCGTTACAGAGAGAGGGAGAGATGGAGAGAGACCTCCACTTGCTGGTTCACTCCCCAAATGGCCACAATGGCCAGGGCTGGGCCAGACTGAAGCCAGGATCTAGGAAGTCCATTCAGGTCTCCCCTGTGGGTGGCAGGGGCCCGCCCAAGGACCTGAGCCATCCTCTGATACTTTCCCAGGAGCATTAGCAGGGAGCTGGATCAGAAGTGGAGCAGCTGGGCCTTGAGCCGGCACTGCAGGCAGTAGCTTTAACCCGCTATGCCACAGCACCAGCCCCAGGAATCATTCTTACCTGGGAATATATCCATACCTTTATGGATACTTATCAGCTTTTTAATGTATGATTTAGAATAATCATCTTGTTTGTAGATAATATTTCCTAGTGTCCAAATTTCTTGTGAAAAATACTTAAAATAGTTGTAGAAATATTTCTATTGGGAATATATACAGAAAGCTTAAACATAACCAGGATTCCCAAGATCATGGCCCGGGTTCATGCTTTCCTTTTCGTTTCCTACATTGCCATCTTGTGGCCACAGTACAGATAGCATCTGATACTATAATTTGTACCGCTTATTATGCAGAACTGTTTAATTTACTTTGTTTATATCAATCACATTTTATATAATACAAATGTAGTATACATTATTCATTATAATTGTGTATTATGTAAATAATTTTTACTAGTTTTTTTAATTTAAAAATAAAAGAAGCCATGTTCCAAAACAGGTGTAGGTCTGGGTTTGAAGTTTCCGTCCTTACCCATCATCCACACGGCTTGAGCTCACAGATTTTTTGCACCCTGTTTATTCCGTGTGAACTGAAGACAGAAAGCAGAAGACCAAGACGTGCTTAAGAGATTATTTGGATACTGAGCCAATTCAAAAGCCGAGAAATGTCATGTTCCATTTTCCCTGTTACAAAGTGTCAGGGCTGATCAGGGCACAGAGTACCCTTAGGCGTGGCTGCCTTGTAACAACATAGAACTCACGGAGGAGGAGGAAGATGGTTTTTGTGAAGCGGGCGCAGACTGAGGGGCCAAGATCCGGTGACCCCAGGCAGAGGGATTGCTTGTCCCAAGTCGTAGTGCTTCTGAGGTAGGACTGCGAGGACCCACTCCCCGTGTCCGTGGGACACCTGACGCTCCACGAAGGGTGCCTTGTAGTTGCCCTCCAAGACACAGGGCACAGTCTGAGGACTTTGCTGCTTCTTGGACCTGGCAGGTTGTCATCGTTCATGTCCCAGGAACATGTGACCAGCACTCCTCCACCTCCAAACCCCCTAACCCCCAACAAAATGGTTTCACGGAATGATCTGGTATGTAGCAGAGGACATCAGAACACCAAATAGCTACTGTCTTCACAAAACCAAGAGTGGGGTTTAGCTGATGTGAGAAATCAACAGTTGGTTTGGCATCCATGTGTCTTCTAGTTGGATGTGTGTGCTTGTGTAGGGTGTTTCATTGGAAGAGTTTTGGAAGCACTGGAATCTCTAGCTCATGTTTATCCCAGAAACTATTTCCAGCACTAAACTAACCTTTGAGATATGTTGTCTGTCAGATATTGGCCTTTATTTACAGCTTACTCGTGAATCAGGAGTGAGTTAGGGATCCTTTAGTGTTGAGTACACTAATTTTTTTGTTGTTATTAAAGTAATTGTAAGTCGCTACAGGTGCAGTTTATTTAACATCTGCTTTTGTGCCAGACGATGCCAGGTGCTCTACAAACCATCATTTGGCTGTTTTAACAGTGTTTACTTGGGCAGAATATTTATATTTTTGAATGCCCCAGTGTAACAGCCGTGATGCATCCAAGTGTGTCGCTTCACTGTGCATCACCATTTTGCACTAGCTTCTAATTCTCTTAAACTTCACCTGCCAAAGGTTAAGCAGAGAATTCATAGGTTTGTTTCACAAGCACGCACAGCCTACCAGTTAAGTGCCGAGGACCAAAGCTGCCATTGATGGGCTGATCATTTTCTTCAGCCGTGTGGGCTAATCATCCTTTGGCAGAATCTCTTTACAAAGATAGCACTCGAAGAAGCATAGGACTACAGCTGTGTTCCAGAGAATGGGCGACAGGCAGGCTGATAGTGAAGTGATCTGATCTCGTCAGGGACAGACCTGAAAACGGATGTGGAACTTGGTGGGGCCATCATATAAAGAAGGAAGGAGAGAGGTGGTGGGCCGAGGAGCAGCGTGTAGGGTGGGACACGAGCTGCCAGCAGAAGGAGCAGATGCTGCGTGGGGCAAGCTCTGAGATTTCTCCTGGGTGCTCCTCTGAACACTCGTGCCCACCTGTGCAGGTGTGCCAGCAGAGGTTATGCTTCACGGTTCTAGTAGGCAGCCTATGCGGTTGACTGCTGTGGGGTCAGAAAGCAATCAGTGTGATGATGGTCTGTGTTTCTGATTACAGCATGCAATATTCAGTTTTAGGGGTGGGTGCTGGGCACAGCAGTCAAGACCCATCCCATGCCTGAGTGCCCAGGATTGAGTCCTGGCTTCACTTCTGATCCCAGCTCTCTGCTGAACTGCACCCTGGGAGGCAGCATGTGGTGATTCAGGTACATGGATCCTTGTCATCCACATATGATGCTGGAGTTGACTTCCCAGCTCCTGGCCCAGCCCCAGCTCCTAAAGGCTTTTAGGGAGTGAACCAGAGGATAGATGATCCCTGTCCCACCTGTCTCTGTCTCTGCTGCTCAAATAATTTTTTAAAAAAATCTTTATTAGGAAAATATATACACACTTTGAAAAAGAAATATTTTCTTACTAGATAACAAAGCAATACTTTCCTTAAGTTTATCTTTTCACTCATGGTACACCATTTCAAAATTTGTAATGCTATAGTAGTCCACTTTTTCTCTGAAGTTTTTAATATGTGTTTTTTAATATTTACTATGAATTAGTAATTCTTTATTTTTTCAAGATTTTTTTTTTATTTGAAAGGCAGAGTTACAGAGAGGCAGAGGCAGAGAGAGAGAGAGAGAGAGAGAGATCTTCCATCTACTGGTTCACTCCCCAGATGGCTGCAATGACCAGAGCTGCGCCAATTTGAAGCTAGGAGCTAGGAGTTTCTTCCAGGTCTCACACGCGGTGTAGGGGCCCAAGCACTTGAGCCAACTTGTACTGCTTTCCTACGCCATAGCAGAGAGCTGCATGGGAAGTGGAGCAGGTGGGACTCGAACCAGTGCCCACAGGGGATGCTGGCCTGCTACGACATGGCACTAGCCCCTTGATATGTGATTTTAAATATATATGTAGGCTCTTGTTACTAAAGGCTGCAATTTCAGTTTGTGAAAATGAAATTTTATATTTCCATATAGACACAGGTGATGTATCTTTATCAATATGAACGTAAGTATGTTCTAAAAAGAGATACGTCCAAGTTGCCTATGGAGTACATGCTTGTACAATTGAAAGCTTTTAAAACTTCTCACCACTTTCCCAATAAGATTTGCTACAGGGAGGAACACTTGGTATATGATTCCTTTCTCTGCATTATTTACGAGTTTTGTCACAAGTGCAATTGTAGTATTTCTGTTATATGCCACTAAATTTGTATGTAATGAATTTGCATGTCACCAGTTAAAGTGGCTTAATGAGATGCTTCACTTTTCTATATTAAAAGCACGTCAAGGCCCCCAACAAGACTCAGGGCAACGCACCATTCAACTCTCACCTTCTGAGTAACTTGTACCTTTATGATGATCCACGGTTTAAGTAGATCAGCAAGTCAAATCCCTTGTAAGCATTTCTACTAAGGCCAGATATTGTACTGTTCATATATTGGACACCTATTTGCTGTAACTTTCAGGGGAATTCACATTGTGGTTTCAAAATGGAGCATGTACAAGAATGTTATATCAGGCCGGCGCCGTGGCTCAACAGGCTAATCCTCCACCTTGCGGCGCCGGCACACCGGGTTCTAGTCCCGGTCGGGGCACCGATCCTGTCCCGGTTGCCCCTCTTCCAGGCCAGCTCTCTGCTGTGGCCAGGGAGTGCAGTGGAGGATGGCCCAAGTGTTTGGGCTCTGCACCCCATGGGAGACCAGGAGAAGCACCTGGCTCCTAACATCGGAACAGCGCGGTGCGCCGGCCGCAGCACGCTACCGCGGCGGCCATTAGAGGGTGAACCAACGGCAAAGGAAGACCTTTCTCTCTGTCTCTCTCTCTCTCTCACTGTCCACTCTACCTGTCACACACACAAAAAAAAAAGAATGTTATATCAAATTCTCAAAGAAGGGGAAAGTGAGGAAACAGGCAGTGGCACGGTTCATTTGGACGCAACCAAGTTAACTTTTTAACATTCGAATGTATAGAAATCAGTGAATAAATATAGTGGGACTTTTTCATTCATGAGAGATGCCTGAAAGTGGAGCTCAAACTAAAAATGGGACCAGTCTTGCCCTGGTTATGTGTGTGTGACACTTTACACCTACATGCACAATACTTTATGTCTGTGCCGTATACTTTACGTACTGTTTGTCCCCACTCTCTGCAGACCTTCTGTCACCTCCCTTCTATGTTTGTGTGTGTGTGGGTTTACTTATTTATTTGAAAGTAGAATAACAAAGAGAAAGGGAAAGAGAAGGATATCTCCTAGCCACTGGTTCACTCCTAAAATGGCCACAGCAGCCAGGGCTTCGGTAGACCAAAGCTAGGAGCTGGGGACTCCCATCTGGGTCTCCCACATTTGTGGCACGGACCCAAGTACCTGGGGCATCTTCTGCCTTCCCAGGTGCATTCACAGGGAACTGGTTTAGAAGTGAAGCAGCTGGGACTCCACCTGGCACTCCCATGTAGATTCCAGCATCATGAGTGATGGCTTAGCCACCCAGCCTGTGTAATGTATGTGAGTTAGGTGGGCAGAGTTCAGTCTTCAGTTTCCTGTCTTTCCCCTGAGACATCTCCCCCTCTCATCATCTAGTACAGTCCAGTCCTCCTATCTCCACAGGAACGTGCCCTTTACTTGGTTTTCTCCTGTACCCCCTGCCTACTCCACCTTTAATCCACATGACTTTCAACCAGATTTCCAGGGTGAAGATTTCTGTTTTGCTTTTAAATCTTCCAACAAAACCTCTTTTGAGTTTCACACTTGAAATGTCATCTTTTGTTGACATCTCCACTTGCGTATCCTGAATATATTGAAATCTTACCCTCAGCTGAACTCTCTTCCCTATTCCTGAATATTCCAGAAACCAGGCATTCCCCAAGTCCTCCAGCCACCCCGGTGCCCATGGCAGCTGCCTGGCAGTTATTCAAGATACCTACTGTGTTACTCATAGTAACTCATAGTCACATAGTAAGTCCACCTCTGCACCTTATCAATTCTTTCTCAAAAACATGTCTTGAATCCTCCCTTTCTATTCATCCCCACGAATAACAAAGCCACTACCCAGGTGCTTCAGAATGTTTGTGAAAAAATGAAATTAAAAGATAAGTTTATCTTGGTGCAAAAAAAAAAAAAACCCTTTGAAATATATGCGCAGATTTTTCATAATATTTATTTTAAAATTATTCATTAGAGAGTATGAGATAGATATATCCTGTCTGCTGGTTCACTCTCCAAATGTCCACAACAGTCTGGGTGAGGGAAGGGTGACGCTGGAGCCACAAACTCAATCCAGGTCTGCCATGTGTGTGTCAGGAACCCAACTCGTTGGGCCATCGCTGCTGCTTCCGGAGTCCACATTAGCAGGAAGCTGGAGTTGGGAGCTGTAGCCAGGTATGAAGATGGGACGCAGGCATCGTAGCTGGCTGGTTAAACACTGGGCTAGTGCCAGTCCCATAATGTGCCATTTTCATGTATTTTTGAATAATCCTTATATAAACATTTTAAAATTCCATTTCTATGACTTTTTTGAAATATGCTCCTATATATTTCTCTCTCTTGCTGTCTCTCTCTCCCTCTCTCTCTCTCTCTCATCTCTCTCTCTCTATGTCTCTGTCTCTGTCTTTGTCCCTCTCTCTTTTCTTTTTCCCTATATTCTCTAGTTCAAAATATAAACTTTATGGAGCTTATCCATCTGAGTGGAAATATTGTCTGTGTAAAACTAAATGGTGCTGTAACTCCTGCATCACAATTAAAATCCAAACAGTTTTTTAAAAACTCAACTCAGCTTGGCATTGTAGCACAGTGGATTGAGCCACCACTTATGGTACCAGCATCCTATATGGGCATCAGTTTGAGTCCTGGCTGTTCTGATTCTGATACAGCTCCCTGCTAATATGCGTGGGAAGGAATTGGAGGATAACCCAAGTTCTTAGGTCTCTGCCACCCATGTAAGAGACCCAAATGGAGTACTTGGCTCCTGGCTTTGACCTGGCTGAGCTCTGGTCATTGCAGCCATTTGGGGAGTGAAGCAGTAAATGAAAGATTCTCTCTCTCTCTCTCTCTCTCTCTCTCTCTCTCTCTCTCTCTCTCTCTCTCTCCCCCCTGCCCCCCGCCTCTCTCTCTCCTACTTCAGAAGAATAGCTTGTCTGAAGCCACCGTTACACTTAGACATAGCTAAGACTCCAATGCAGAAACAGGGTTGGTGGAAAGCTAGTTAAATTGCCATCTTGCTCAGAATTACAGCAAGGCAGAACTGTGTTTTCGACAGAGACACGGTCCACTGGCATCCCCAACACTGCCCTGTTGTTAGAGTGGCTGGAGTCCCGAGGAAACAAAGAAGCCTGGCATCCTTCAGACCACCTTCTGTTGCCTTTCTTATCATCACAGCCTTGGGGGGGGGGGAGTGGATGACCCACCTCCCGTGAACGTGGTCTTCACGAGAGTCCAGTGCTGCATCTCCACACACAGCAAGTCGAGAGTGACCAGGGGTGAGTGTGACGGTGCCCTTGACCTTTCAGTCTTCTGCTGCACTTCCTGCCGGTTCAAGTGCCCTTGCGGGCTGGTGCTCCAGCATAGCTGTGCTGGCACAGCGGTGGTCATGCCCACGCGTCCACAGCTGGACGTCGTAGATCTCAGGTGCGGGTGAATATGTCTGGCTGCCCCAGAGAGCATCCTTGTCTTGGCTTTCCAGAGTCCCTCATAGCCTCAGCCTCCAACCATTTCAAATTGTACTGATGCTCAAACAGGCAAGGCAGAAAGAGGGCTAATCCGATGTGCTGCCCACCACCTAGTCCCTTGTCACTCAGTCATGCACATCGCATTCAGTGTATTTTCAACCAGCTTCCTAATGGTCTTCCCTCCTCTAAATTTTGCTCACTTTAAATCAATTTCCCACATAGCAGTTAGGGGGGACATTTACAGTTTTAGATTAAATCATACTGCATTTGGCTTAAAATCTTGAACAACTTTCCTTCTAGTCAACAGCAAAAATGCTACTTCCTAGGCATTTCCCATACACGTGGTGTGATTTAGCTCTCTCTCATGCTCTCTCTCACTCTCGCTCTGTCTCTCAACTCATTTTATTTGTCCTCATATGTGATTGAGTGGCGTTTTCTTGATCTCCTTGAAAGTCTTCCTCTTCTCCAGCATATACACACCAGGGCCTTTGCACAGGTCATTTGCCTGGGCTCTTCTTTCTGTGTCTTCTCTAGATCGTTTCTCTGAACCTACACAGGAAATGCCATTTCTTGGGATAATGTCCCCAAATGCTCAGCGTCTGAGTTAGAACCTCTCCTCTGATAGTGTGGTCTGGAGCGCAATTTCACATTGCTTTATATAGAGGGAATCATAGATTGTCATACCATACTGAGAACAGTGTGGGGGCAGCTACAGCCACGGGCTCGGTGCCACAGTGCTGCTTTGGACCCTGAGCCTCTTGTCTTTCATTAGCCTTGTGACTGGGGACAAGTTATGTGACCTCTCTGTGTCTCAGTGTGCCTGAGGGTAAAGTGAGGATACTGCTCATGATTGTTTTACACAGCATTTCAAAGAGGAAATGATGAATGTTTGTAAAGTATGTAGTAAACTCAGCACATAGCAAGAACTATATTAGTATTTACTCCCACACACACACACACACCAGGAGGCGCCAGAAAATCCACAGAACATGGGTATTACCTTCTCATTCCATTTTCCACGAACTTTTTGAAGTCCCCTTGTATGTGGCATATGTGAGTACACCTGTGTATGCATGAATATTTTACTTCATGTCTGGAAGCATAAACTTGTCACCTGCCCCAATTCTTGGCATACAAAAGGCTGCTACTACATGTTCGCTTAATAGATTGATGAGTTGTGCAGGGAATCTTATAATTAAGCTCTGTGATCTTCAGAGAAAAAAAGAATAATGCATTATATTGCTAAGAATATGGATTCACTTGTGATTAACTCATAAAAATCATTGAATTATGTGTTTTTGATCTGAGAGTATCTTCAACATTTTATTTGGCCAGTCCTCTGCAAGTTTTTCTTTTTATTATTCCCATTTTACTGATACAGCAGTCTAGACAAGGAACTTAGACAAATGACAGAGTCCATCCATGGTGAGTTGGTCATACTCATTTTAGTATCCTGAATTGATTAGCAATACTTCTATTCTTATTCTTCTCTTTTCTGAAATAATAAATGAATTACTTTATAACTTACAGAGTGAATACTCTTTATGCAGTTGGTGACTTACTCGTTTAGGGGCAGGTGTCTTGGAGTGTAGCTCTCTTCTCCCATAGCCTAGTCACTGGTGGCAAGAATTCAGCTGTGTGCGTGTGGCTCCCTGCATTCTTTTCAGTCTCTGGAGTGATCCTCTGTAAGGTCGAGCAAAGGTTGCTTTTCCGTGTTAGCACCCAAGGAAAGATTCAGCCATCAAAATGTCCTAACATCTCTCCTTGTCATTCAGTATACTATTTTTTCCAACCAGTCTTTCTTGAGGAGAGGCAATGAAAATGTTCAACTTCTCCCTGAATCCTGGGCAGGCCTCTCATATTATTTCTGGATTCTAAATCTATTTCATTGCTTTTGGATTTTTGTCTGCATGCTCATCGCATTTAAGAACTGGAAGGCAGGCACCTTATGTAACTCACATCTTGAGTTTATGAAGAAGGAAACCAGACTGTAAGAATGGAAGGGACAGGCTCAGATACTGGATGAGTTAGAGACATAGGAGAAAGTTACCACTTGGTCTTTCATGCACCTTTTTTATCCATCTGTTCACTTGTCTTAAAAGAGGAAGCAATGCAGTGGGATTGAAAAGTATAAAGCACAAATTCAATGAATACGTGCTGGCTGATTTTAATGTTCACTTACATATCTTCTTTTTTTTTTTTTTTTAATCTCTTGCAGTTTAACAGCAATGCTCAGGATGTAAGCTGCTTTCAGCACCTTGTCCAAGCAAATGTAAGAAATAAGAAAGTGTTGAAAGATGCAGTGAACAATATCACAGCAAAAGGAATCACAGATTATAAGAAGGGCTTTAGTTTTGCTTTTGAGCAGCTGCTTAATGTAAGTATCAGTTCTGTGCTTTTTTTTTTTTTTTGGTTCATTATTGAATTATAGTATCTGAATTTCAATATCCCGATAGGTACTACTCTCTAGTACTGTTTTTAATTTCCTTAGGAGAAAAGAAAAAGGTTTGTCTAGGAAGTAGAAGTCTTTCTTGAAATTTTTAAATTTAAATTTTTAAAATTTTAAATCCAAAATTCAGATGTTATACAGAATATAAATTTTCTTTCAGATCTTTTATTTCCTTAATTTTTGAAAACTGTCTTAAAATTGTGCATCAGCTAATCATTTGATTTCAGATGAGCCCCAGAGAGTTAGTTGACCTATATAGAATGTCATTGCTTTTTCTTATCTCAGTTACTACAATATTTATATTGTAATACTTATCTGGAAACTTGTGCTGTCAGTCACCAGTTAGTTTCTGGAAATATTTGAGAATTGAACTTCTAGTTTGGGTCTTTATATACAGAAAGGTCCAAATGGTAAATATATTTTGTTAAAGATTCATTTACTTATTTGAGAGGCAGTTACAAACAGAGAGGGATAGACAAAGAGGGAGGTCTTACACTGGTTCACTCCCCAGATGGCTGCAACTGCTGGAGCTAGGCCTATCCAAAGCCAGGAGCTTCTTCTGGGTCTCCCACATGGGTGCAGGGGCCCAAGCATTTGGACCGTCTTCCACTGCTTTTCCAGGCCGTTAGCACAGAGCGGGATCAGGAGAGGAGCAGCCAGGACATGAACCAGCTTGAATGTGGCTTGCTGACTCTGCAGGCAGAGGCACAATGCCTACTATGCCGCAGCGCCAGCCCCCATGTGGTGGATATTAAGGTGAACAGGAAGACAAGTCCCCAGAGTGGAAATTCCTTCCTGGAGAGGGTAGCCCTGAACCACCTGTCAGAATCTGTCCTTAAGACCATCAGACACTGGGCTGCACAGCACCCAGGTATAGCATGCTGCTGACACTGTGGCCACTGTTTCCAAATGGCCGTGTCCTCTATTTTATTGTGAACTCCTTCAAAGCTCTCAGGAAGGTCCAGTACAACACATGGGCACCTCATCCACAGCGCCCTAGCAAATGCCCACACAGGCCATACAGTGTGTGCTAGAACAGCCCTGGAGGAGGGGCTCCACCTGCCCAGGGAAGGTGGGAGAAGTGTGGCCATCTGCTTAAAATGAAACTTTTAGTGGCCAGCTCTGTGGCTTAGTCTGTAAAGCTGCCTCCTGCAGTGCTGGCATCTCATACAGGTGCCGGTTCAAGTCCTGGCAATCCAGTTTTCTGCTATGGCCTGGGAAAGCAGTAGATGGCCCTGCATCCACATGGGAGACCTGGAAGAAGCTGCAGGCTCCTGGCTTTGGCCATTTTGGGCAACGAACCAGCAGATGGAAGATCTATCTTTCTCTCTCTCTCTCTCTCTCTGACACTACTTCTGCCTCTGCCTCTGCCTCTCTGTAACTTTGCCTTTCAAATAAATAAATCTTAAAAAAAAGAGAGAGAAGAAAATGAGGTTTTTGAAGAAAGAGCAGAGGAGAGAGGAAAGATCCTTGCAAAGAACAAGAGTGGATGAAGCATGGAAGTAGGAGACAGCCCGATGCATTTATAGCATGGTGGGTGGTTCAGCAGGTGTGGGATATAAGCAGTGTTGTAGGGGGCATGGGGCGTGATGTAAATGGAAAGGCCACATGGTGTCAGTTTGGAAAATGCTCAGGAGCAAACCAATAATCCGTCGTGTGAGAATGACGCTGCTAAGTGAGGAAGCCATGATAGAGGCCCCATGTGGGGACCGAAAGTGGAGAGATGCTAAGGAAGGCAACAGGGGTAGCTAAGTGGATGGTGTGGGCAGGGGCTTAGGTTGCTCTAAGTCCTCTGAACTGGACTAGTAGACGGATAGGGACACAGGGACCCAGATGAGGGAACACGGATAGCAACCTGCTCAAGCTCCAGTACCTTGGATATGGCTGCGATATGTGGGTTGGGATCTGAGATCCTACTGTTCATACACACCATTCAGTAACAAGTAAGGAGGCTGAACAATAGAGACATGCAGCATCGCCATCTTCCAGGGCAGCCATCTTTGGTGAAATAAGTATATTTTTTAAAAATGTTGTATCTTCGTTAATAAAAATTGAAAGCTCAAAACTGTGAAATCAGGCTATTTGACTAAGGTATATATATGTATTCTCTAGTAAAGGCATAGAAATTATTTTTTTGTAAAAAGGGAATAAAAGTTCTTTTTTCTTGAGTCCATAGTGGAGTTTTTTACCTGTTGCCCTGTAACTCTTCCTCTCGGCGTGGTTGGTTTGCCTGACCGCATTCCCTCCTGCCAGTGTCAGCTGTGAAATGATCACGAGCCCCAATCCTGTTTCCGAGGCAGCCTCACTGCAGAGGCCATGCTAACTCCCAGGTCCGTCACTGGCTGCTGATCAAATACAACTTAACTCCTGTCTGCCTCTCCTGCCACTTTTCCACAGTTGTCAGCGATGCCAGTTGTGTATGTCTCATGGGTTCTGCTTTCTACATCTGCCCTATAGATGGAAATTTTCCACTGAAACAATTCCCCGCAATGCTGTGGGCTCATCTTACTCAACCCTGAAGCATTTTGTGCTAGTTCTTTTACTGTAACACACTACGGTGTCTGCTCCTTCTTTGTCCTTGCAAAGTTTGTCTTTAAGATCAGTGGCACAAATAAAAAATAGAATTATCATTTAGCCCCACAACAAGCTTCATTTAATTATTTTTTAGCATTTATTTATATTTGAAAAACAGAGTGACAGAGAGAGAGAGAGGGAGAGAGATTTTAATCTGCTACTTCACTCCCCAAATGCCCACAATACCTGGGGCTGGACCAGACTGAAGCCAGAAGCCAGGACCCCATCTGGCTCCTCCACATGGGTGACAGGGGCAGGGGCTATGTACTTGAGCCATTGTCTTCTGCCTCCCAAAGATACCCATTAGCAGGAAGCCGGGTCAGAACTGGAGGCTGGTCTCAATCCCAGACACTCTGATTTCAGATGCAGGCATCCTCATTCCCAGCCTAACCTACTACACTATAATGCCTGCCCCTCCCCAGGAAAGTATGAATAGAGATATGAGTCTTAGAAAATGTCCATCCTTACATCAAAGTAGTTGGGTTTGATTCTCAGCCCCAGTGCATCACCAGCTCCCCAACAAGACAGACCCTGGGAGACAATGGTACCGGCTAAGTAACTGGGCTCCTGCTAGCCACGAGGGGGACCTAGACTGAGTTTCCAGCTCCTGGCTTCAGCTGGGGCTGTTGGAGGCATGTGAGGAATGAACCAGTGAATGGAAGCTTGCTCAGTCTTTCAAATAAATAAATACATTTTTAAAATACCATATATCAACCTACTACTTGTAATTTTATTAAGTTCTTTTAAAAAAAACTATTTTATTTATTTGAAAAGAAGAGTTATGGATAGAGAAGAAGAGAAAGAGAGAAGGTATGAATGATCTTGCATTCATTGGTTCACTCTGCAAATGGCTGCAATGGCTAGGGTTGGCCCAGGCTGAAGCCAGGAGCCAGGAGCTTCTTCCACATGGGTGCAGGGGCCCAAGCACTTGAGCCATCTTCCACTGCTTTCCCAGGCACATTAGCAGTGAGCTGAATAGGAGATGGAGCAGCCAGGACTCTAACTGGCACTCATATGGGATGCCAGTGCTGCAGGCAGTGGCTTAATGTGTAGTACCACAATGCCAGCCCCTACATTAGATTCTTTTAATTGATTAAAAGCCAATTAGGTTAATTATTTGTGACTGCATGATTCTTTGAACAATTGCAAGTAAAACTTGTTGTGATATGTTTTACTACACCTTGAGATCTGAGAAGACTACACAGTGAGAATCATGATGAAAGCAAAATAAGTTTTAGCTTTTCCATACTCTAGTTTTCTGTAGCCTAACATCTATCTCTCCTGGGTAAAGTTATTATCATTTTATTTACACAAGTATACAGATGATCAGCAAGACCTAGTGTGTTAGCTTATGTGAATGTTTGCATTCCATAATTATAATACCTCATATTATTCCATAATTATAATACTTCAAAAAATAAAACCATGTCCTATGATAAGATCTTTTTCATTGTTATAAAACAGGCCTTTAGGTACATATTGATTTGTTGGCTTGTCAGTGCAGATAGAAAGGACAAATCATAGAATTGATTCTAGTTAGGGGATTCCAGGTATCCTTTACAAAAGTATTTTGATGATAAATATGTAACTTTTTGTATAATCAAATTTTTAGACTATGTCCAAATTTAAGAATGGTGCTTGGATGTGCCAAGGTGTATTAATCAATACTTGTGTTTTCACAACGCTTCATTGAAAGCTTTTACTGTCAGTGTTCTAACAACCTAGTCAATAAGGCGTGAGCTAATATGAAATATAGAATCTTTTGATCAATAGGGTAAAATGTTATCTTCATTATTTTTACTACAGATAATGGGATTTATGTTCTTTGAAGAAAAAGATAAAGTGTGGACTTTCAATGAGTATTCACTAAAGGAGAATTCATGTGCTTTAAAAATATTAGCCATTTTAACACCAAGGCTGTGCTGTCCCATGTGATAGCCACAATCCCATGGGAGTGCCAAGCCCTTGACATGTGGTTGTGCGGAATCAGAATGTTTGCAAATATTAAAATACACACAGAAGTTTGAAGGCATCGAAGGAAAAATCATGTATAACATCATAACAATTTTTAAGTTGATTTCATGTTGAATTGATAACATTTTGGATGACTGCTAAGTGAAATTTATGGTTAGGAATAATTTGTTATTACTCCCCCTAAGGGGACTATGAGGAAATTTAAAATTACATTTTAGGCTCGCACTCTTTGTCTTTTGGACAGCACTGAGCGAGAGAGTTGACATTTGCAAAGTAGCTGAGCATTCAGAACGCAGTGATTTTTTCTTTTTTATTCTCAGCATTTCAGCAAACACATTTTTTGCAGCCAAAGAAAGGCTAAGATCGTTGTTTCAGACCTCACAGAAGTCCTGTGTTGTAAATTAATTGTTCATTTGAATGGCCTTCCGTGCTAATCCACCGATCTCTCACGTCCAAGTCTTTGGGAGCCCTTGAGGTTTAGGAGGATTAATTGCTGGAGCTGAGCCTTTCAGGATGAGAAGGCGAGGGGTTAGGAGGATATTCTGGGAACAGGCTTCAGCACTGGCCAAAGAATGGAAAGGCCTCGCGTGTTAGGGAGTCCCTCAGGGGCTGTCATTGTGGAAACAGAAAGCAAATAAATAGAATGAACACGAAGGGAACAAATGTTTAGAAATATATTGAAAATATATATGAAAGGGAATGCACATTTTTAGTTTGTATTGTTTCTTTGGGGTATAAAATCGCAGGCACATGCAGTTGGCATCATAACCATTGATTTGTTTAAAACCCGTGTATTAATGAGTCACTGAGAGATGATTATGTGTGAGGCAGGGAGACAGCTTGGAAGGAAAAGATGAAATGTCCTGCCCCTGTGGAGTGTATACTGCACTGGGGGAGCCAGCAGTGAAGAAAGAAAATATGGACCGGATCTAAGGAGACCGAAACGCTGTGTTCACGATTGCAGTCTGGAGGGAGATTGTGATGTAAAAGCTAGTTGTAGGGGAGGTCTCACTGATGGAGTGACATGGGATCAAAGACCCCAAGGAAGTGAGCTTGTGAGGGGAGGCCCTTGGTTGGGGGGTGGGGGGGTGGGGAGCTGCGCTAACAACAGGTTCTTAGAGTGAACTTATTTAACTGGCAGTTCTACTCGTTTCTCGCAAGCTGCTCATGCTCTTTGCATATTGCTTTATAGACACTGTCAGTGATTATGGATGATATAATAGTACTGATTATTACTATTCCTTTAACAGTATAATGTATCCAGAGCCAACTGCAATAAGATTATCATGTTGTTCACGGATGGAGGAGAAGAGAGAGCCCAGGAGATATTTGCCAAATACAATAAAGACAAGAAAGTGAGTGAAATTTTTATGTTTCAATTCTAGTATTCATCTAGGTGGTTTGTAACAGATAATGGGTAGTGGTGGTGAGGGGATAATTTTTGATCGAAAACATTAGTGCCCAGTTATAAAGTCCTGTGAAACATGGATTATACACCAATAGCTGAAGTAGAAAGTAAATAGGATTTTTTTATGGAATTCACAGATATTTGGACCTGTAAGTCCTATTGGATTCTTACACAGAGAATCAGATTTAAGGAATATTTTTTTTTAAAGAATGAAATCAGAAGACAATGAAAAAATAGGAACAATTTCAGTTTTTCCAAGATAAAATATATTACATAATGTAACTATTAAAGATTGTGATAATACTCAGATTTCCTAAGTTCTCAGAAAACTCTCTATGTATTATTTTGTAGATTTACCAAAAAAAAAAAGTTTATAACAGGAAAAACTACATGCTCATTTGAAAACTGATTCAAGAAGAGACTGAAACAAAATCCTTTTATACTGTGTTACGAGTGCTGTTGCAATAAGCCATGGAGATTATGAGAACAGGGTTTTAGAGTGGGGATGCGTTTGTTTTAATGCTTATTTTACCGCCGGGAAAAGGATGCTTGGGGAGGGATCCGTGAGAACCTATTGTCACTCTGGAGTATATCAGCTTTGATCAAACTCAGGCTGATTTTGCTTTTAAGAGTCTTATCACCAGCTTATTCAACTTTCTTACCAACTCTTCACATTGTTCCCAACCTGTTCTATTAAAATTCTAAGGCTCCATTTATAACATATAACAAGAAATTTAAACTATTGCTTGTTATTTCAAAAATTCTGCCTAAAATTATGCATCTGTTCCCAAGAAAACCTCTATGGGGTAAACTGCTCATTCTCTTAGTTTTGACTGGACTCTACCGCTTGGAAAGATGTGACCCGTCATTAGTTCTGATGGGTTGTTTTGTGTTTGAGGAACACGCATGGGTTGATTATCTGAGTTACAAAGAGAGAAGAACATGAATTAATAAAAGATGGTTTGGCAGACAAAATACTGTTCATAGTGGGATACAGAGTTGACAAAAGTTTTGAAACACTTTAAAACACTCAGGTTCATTTAGTCTATATGTATTTGAATATGATCAAGTAATTGAAACATGTACATATTGATATGTAATTTCAAGTTAATTGCAAATCTTTTTCCTCAACTGTTTATGTACTGCATGTGCTATGTCATACAGTTTAAAGCAAGTCTTAGTTATTTTTTTTCTTTTGTTGTAACATTTGGTGATTTTATTTATTTAAAATATTTTTAATTTATATAAAAGGAACAAATTTCATGTATTTCATGTGTTTAATTTTAAGAGCATAAATAATGATACTTCCCACTCTACCCTCCCAACCTCCCTCACTCCCACCTGTCCTCCTCCTTCTTTTCTTATTGTTCTTTCAATTTACTTTATAATCACAAGCTTAACCTTCCACTAAATAAAGAATTCAATGAGTAGTAAGTAGAAAACCACTGTTCCTTGAAAGTGTTAGACAAGGGCGATAAACGATAATGAAATCTCAAAATGTCAACTTCATTCATATACTGTAACATTTGAATAATAGACCGAGCTGTTGGTAAATTGTCAGTATTTTTCAACTGATAGTTTGATTCTATGAATGTTTCTTCCGAAGAAATCATCAGACTGAAAAGCAGTATGAAAATACAGGTGCGTGATTGTAAGATAGAATGTACACATTTCACCTTGTTGAGAACTCCATCTCATTATTGAAAATCCAGGGAAATCCTCACACCTGGGAACATTCCAGCACAGTGCTCCTGCTGTGGGCTTGTTCACGTGCTGGGCCTCAGGTCCCACAGCTCACTGTGCAGAGCCCTGCGTGTCCCCCACTCTGCACTGTACTCGTGGGGTCTCCCTAGATACAAGGTGCGATAATACTGGGCCTGTGTCTTGTTTGACTGTGGAATTTAAGCTGCCAGCTGAAAGCACACATTCAATTATAAAATAAATTAAGTACTTTTAACAAAAGTTGGAAGTGTGAGTCTTATTATAGGACAAATTCATAATTATCAATAGACCAAGGGGAAAGGAATATTCTTCTTACTCAAATAGTCTAATAATTTTAACACTGCCATGTTATCTCTTCAGGAAAGAAGAGATAACAATGAAATAATGGTAGGAAACTTCAATTCTCCACTTTCAGTATTTGATAGAATACCCAGAGAGAACATCTGTAAGGAAAGAACTTAGGAAGAAGTTCTAAGTTCTGGAACTAGCAGACAAACACAGAGCCTTCCACCCCTCAGAAGCAGAAGGCATTTTTCTCAGGTGCTGAGCAGTGTTCTGCAGGGTGGATCACATATCATTTCACAAAACAAGCATTAACAAGTTCAAGAAGATGCATATTGTATCAAGTATCTTTAATGACCACAGTGGAATGAAACTATAAATTAGTAGCAGAATGAAATTGCCTCTGAAGATGCCATTAGCTTAAGGATAGAAAACTCTAGGAGTGGATATTGGGCACAGCAGTTAAGATGTTGCTTGGGACCCCCGCATCCCATATCAGAATGCCTGTTCTTGAGTTCTGACTCCACTTCTGATTCCAGCTTCCTGCTGATGCACACCATGGGAGGCAACAGGTAGTGGCTGAAGTACTTGGTTGCCTGCCACTCATCAGTTTCTGGTTCCTGGCTTCAATATGGACCAGCCCCAACCATGGGGGCTTTTGTGAAATAGACTAATGGATAGAAGAGCTTTGTCTTCTCTCTCTCTCTCTCTCTCTCTCTCTCTCTCTTTCTCTTTCTCTTTCTCTGTATGTGTGTGTGTATCTCTCTCTATCATGTATCTAATAAAGGATTGATAGATATAAAATACATAGGAACTTAGCACAGAAAACCCCATAAAATTAATAACCCCATTAAAAAAAATGGACCAGTGATTGTCTACACATTTATCCTAAGAAGATGTACAAATGGCCAGAAGATATTTTTTTAAAAATACTTCAGTATTACTGATCATCAGGGAAATGCAAATCAAAGCCACAGTGAGATATTACCTCAAACTTGTCAACATGGCTATTATGAAAGAAACCAAAGACAAGGGTTTAGGAAGGATATGGAGAAATTTTCACCTTGGCACACTGCTCCAGGGTAGTCAAAATGGCACGGCTGCTATTTTAAACAATATGGAGGCTCTTGAAAGAATAAAACCTAGAACTACCATAGAATCCAGCAGTCTTACCTCAGAGTATTAATCCAGTAAAGAACAGAAATCAGGATGTTGAGGAGCAGTCCCCTGTTTATTGCAGCACTCTTTAAAGTGGCCCAGAAATGGGAACAACCTAAGTGTCCATTGAAATTTGAATAAGTAAAGAAAGTGCAATATGAACACATACAGTGAAATACTAGTCAACCTTGAAAAGAAGGGAGTTCAAGGTTATACAACATGGATGAAACTTGAAGACACTAAGTGAAATAAGCGATCACAGAAAGAAAGAAATAACAGAAATAAGTTTCCCACTTACACGAGGTATCTAAAATAGTCAGATTCATAGAATCAAAGAGTGAATTGGTAGCTTCCAGGTGCTGAGGAGGCGGAAATGGAAAATTACTCATCTGTGGAAATCAGATTTCAGTGAAGGGCAATGAATGTGCTCCAGAAATCTGCTCTGGAACCTTGTTCTAGTCAGTCATGATAGCTTTGCTCTGAAAATGTGTCGAGGATAAATCTCATGTTCACCATTCTTACTACAATAAAATACAAATTTAAAAAGACACTAAAATTACAAACTTTAAAGGAAAATTTAGTGAGCTCTTCAAAAAGATCTGCAGATGTCTGTGAATCCCACTTTCTGCCCAAGCCTCTTGCTGGGGTTACTGAACGCGTCATTTACATTCATTTTTCACTCAGACAAATCAGAAATCCTTTAGAGCAACCCAGGTCAGTAAGATGCCGGTGCATCCTGAGAGCTGATGAATGAGACTGCAGATAAGTGGCACCATGGAACGAGACCCCCAAGACCTGAGACACGGGACAAAATGTTTGGGATGTTTTGTGGAATGGCCTCCTCTTGGGAATTAATCTACCTGATTACAGATAGGTTCAGCTTTACAACTGAATCCATGTTAATCTCCTCACACAGCTGTTCCAAATTAAAATATGTCCACATTCTAATCTTTACCTGCAGCGGTACCATTCCTTAGAGCTCACCCATGTGTATAAGACCTCCTTAAAAATGGTGCCAAAACGAAAATGTGCTCTAACAGAGCCCAAACAAATGAATAAAGGAAAGTGAAACCAGACGCAGAGTTGAAAGATAATCTCCAGGACCAGCAACATAAAAATATTGAATTTTCTGTAGAATAGCCGGAGGAGCGCTTAGCAATACACACTTGAGATTACTCAGTCAACTAAAAACTAGTTTTCTGTTTCTTAGTTTAATTCTCAGAATTAATATAAAAACACGTATATACATTCTAAATTAATAAAATAAAAATTTCAAAATAACTAGTAAGTTGAATGAGAAGACTAGCGGTCAAAAAGCATATGACAGATGAGGAATCATTTTCAAAAAAATGTGTAGCTAAAGGTGTAATTCCTTGATGAGAAATGCATTTTTTTTAAATGAACTTTTTTTAAAAAAGATATATTTATTTATTTGAAATTGGAATTACAGAAGCAGAGAGAGAGATGGAGAAAGAGGAGGGAGGGAGGGAGGGAGAGAGAGAGAGAGAGAAAGAGAAAGTCTTCCTTTTGCTGGTTTACTCCCCAAATGGCCACAATGGCTGGAGCTGGGCTGATCTGAAGCCAAGAGCCGGGAGCTTCCTCCAGGTCTCCTATGCGGGTGCAGCAGACCAAGGAATTGTGCCATCTACTGCTGCTTTCCCAGGCCATAGCAGAGAGATGGATCAGAAGTGGAGCAGCCAAGACTGGAACCAGTGCCCATATGGGATTTCGGCACTGCAGGTGGTAGCTTCACCCACTACACTACAGTGCCAGCCCCGCATTATTTCTAATACATTTATTTTTAAAGATTTGACTTCTTTAAAAGACTGAAAAAGTATTTTCCTATATTGCACCAGATCCAAAAGAGAGAGAAATTATCTATAACCAAATCAGAAATGGCTGAGTATGCATATGTGTCTTATATAAGTTGTCAGTTTTTCACCATATGGTAGGTAAAGGTAAAATAATTCATTGCATTCTCCACTGTGTCTCTGCCTGTCTGCTCCATTCGGCCTGAGTGAAGCCTTTGGAAAAAGTGATTAAACATAATGAATGGTATTTAACTTGTGAAATATTGAAATCCTGCTTAACAAATGCACTGCTTCTAAAAGCTTTCATTTCAGATACTTTGTCAGTTTCAACACTTCCATTTTTTCAGTATCAGAAAGGGCTATGCTTTTGTTCATAAAAACCAAATATATTATTAATGCTGAAGTTGTTGTGGAGATGAAAACAATAGAAGCCATCCATCTAAAAGGCATATTGTCTGTACATGTGTGTTTGACAGTATGGATTTGCATTCATTCTCTTAGAATGAAGTGAATGCTGACAATTCATTCCCTAAGCTATGGAAAATCTTAACAGATACATTTCTCCAGTTTTTTAGGAATATTACTTTCATACATGTTAAACTCTCCTTAATTTAATGTCTACAGAGTAGTGAAAAGTGAGGGGTAAGCAATGTGCGTAGTGCAACATGAGCTTCAGGGTGCAGAAAATATACCTGAAATGATTTCCAGGTGCACTTGTGCCACCCAGAATTGGGATTGCCCATTGTTTGTGGAAAAGGTGCCATGTTCTGCTTTTTCCGTGGCTGCCTTCTGTGTAAGGAACTCTGCTTCCGGCGTGTCTCCCCAGAGAAGTCTTCCCCACACACTCTCTCCAGAGAGACAGTCCTTCTCATTCTCATTTCAACACCTTGTTTCTTCTTATTTTCTTTCCCGTGGGTAAACCTTTTTGATTATTTTCATGACTTAAGTCACATTTTAATTTGAACATCTGTATCGATTCCAAGCCCCATGATACAGAGATTGTTTGAGTTTGTAAATGCCCATGAATCCTTAGATTCAAGGATGTACAGGAGTTGCTCAGTGTTTATGGATATCATGCCCATGCCAAGAAATATGTAGGAAATATGCTCCCAAGGTAAACTGCAAGGAGTATGTTGTAAAGAAATTTAATATTCAATATCAACATAATACTCAATAAAATATTCAATATCATTCCATATAAATGCCAAAGAATTCAATAGCTTTGTTTTTCTTTTGAAATGAAGTCACTAAAAAGAGCAGTTTTCCCTTCTAATTAGAATACAGAATAAAGCTGTGTTGATGCTCCACTCTTGCCTACACCATCTAGAAGGACGGAGTGAAGTCTCCATTCCAGACCACTGTATGGATGGCATCTTTTCTTTTGCTGTCATCCATCCAACACATGGGTCGTCTTAAGTGTTCTCCTTAGCAGTGTCATGAAGTATGTGGTGCTACTCAAGGAGGACATCTGAAATACCCACCGTATGGCTTCACTTCTGACTTCTCAGCTGATCATACTCCTTACAGAGCTACAAGGTGCCTAGAAATACAGTGTGCTCATGGCTTATCCATCACTCATCAAGGACCAAAGCCTCCACCCCCCAGACCCATATCTGTGGAGATGTGTTCCAAGAACCCCTGTGGATACCTGAAACCACAGACAGTACCAAGCCCTATGTATATTACATTTATTTCCTCTGTAACATATTTGTGATGAAGTGTACTTTAAAAATTAGGCACAGCAAGAGATTAATCATTGATAGGCTAATTAATAACATTTTTCCACCAGAGTATAATAAAGTGATGTGAATGGGGTCTCCAAAGAGGGAAAATATTAAATATTAATAGTTTTGCTGGCGCCACGGCTCAATAGGCTAATCCTCCACCTGCGGCGCCAGCACACTGGGTTCTAGTCCCAGTTGGGGCGCCGGATTCTGTCCCGGTTGACCCTCTTCCAGGCCAGCTCTCTGCTATGGCCCGGGAGTGCAGTGCAGGATGGCCCAAGTGCTTGGGCCCTGCACCCCATGGGAGACCAGGAGAAGCACCTGGCTCCTGGCTTCGGTTCAGCACGGTGCACCGGCCGCAGTGCACCGGCCGTGGCGGCCATTGGAGGGTGAACCAACGGCAAAAGGAAGACCTTTCCCTCTGTCTCTCTCTCTCACTGTCCACTCTGCCTGTCAAAGAAAGAAAAAAAAAGTTTTGGGGGCTAGCGCTCTGGCATAGTAGGTTAAGCCTCTTCCTGCAACACTGGTTCATGTCCAGTTGCTCCTTTTCTGATCCAGCCCCCTGCTAATGCACCTGGGAAAGCAGTGGAAGATGGCCCAAGTGCTGGGGCCCCTGCACCTGTGTGGGAGACCTTGGAGAAGCTCCTGGCTTCTGGCTTCAGATTGGCCCAGCTCCTGCCTTTGCAGCCATTTGGAAAATGATCCAGCAGATGAAGACCTTTACCTTTCTCTGTCTCTCCCTCTCTCTGTCTGTAACTCTACCTCTCAAATAAATAAATAAAATCTTAAAAAATATTAGTAGTTCTCTGTGATCGTTGATCACAGATAAGTGCAACCACAGAAAGTGAAGCCCTGAGGGGAGGGACTACTGTGCTACTATGTGGACAGAAGGAAACGGAAAGTGAAACCACTCCCCTGTAATCTGATAATGTGAGGCGCTTCATAAGCATCACTACTAAATTACAAACACCACTGTCATCTCGTGCTTTCCACCCAGACCTAAGACATGGAAGGGGAATAACATCAGCTTCCTCACTTAAGATCATGCTCCCCAACTTCTGTGACTATTGCTTTTTGTTTTCCCTTTTAAACAGCTGTTTTGTGAACAAAGGCAACAAATAATTGATGACATTCCTGCCTCAGTCAGACCCTGCAAAATTTCACGTATTCTTTAAGAACCCATTGGCATTATTGAAATCGGACATGACCCTCTAAAATTTACACAAAAATGTGGCCCCTTAAAATTCCCCAGAAGTGCTATCTGGGGTGCCACATGTGCTACCGGAATTTGGGGTGTCATATGATTTCACCATATGCTTATTAATAAATCCCCAATGTTAATAAGCCCAAGAGGATTTTTGCCTAATATTTAGAGAAGAATTCTAAATACCGGCACAGATAAACGAGGCAGCATGGTACATTTTAAGCCTTTATTTAGTGAGAAAGATGCATAGAAGAGTGAGAGCTTTATTAAGATAGGTAAACCTGGGTTCATACCGAGCACCAGGAACCAGGCACGTGGAGGAGCATCTAGGCCAGGAGGCGCAGGGCTACAGCAAGCCCCCTCCTGGCAAGAGGCCAGGGAAGAAGAGAAGGGCCAGACACACCGTGTCTTTCAACCCACTTCCAAAGGGGAGTGGTTAGTTAACCTAATTGGCTGCTGGGCACCCAGGTGAGGCCAGGTAGGGTGATGAGCTCACACAGGGGCGTGGTGAAGGCGTGGTCTTCCGGCTCACAAACCTAATCAATTGTAACCTAAATGCCTGCCTACTTCATTATGATAATATTAAACCTTTTTTCATTACAGCTTTTAGCTGAAGATCATAAAGTGAGCTCAATTTGCTCCTCTAGAATGGCTTTATTTGGAGTTATTTTCAATTCTTTGTGCGCCAAGAAAGGCTGATAGTGGACCACCAGTGGAAAATACTAACTCATGAAATGGTGGTATTAATTATAATTGTCATCTTTTCTACCATGGCTAATATTTGTTGAACTGATAATTTCCCATATAAAAGTGCTTTACATTCATTAGTTCATTTATATCTGAAGTAATAATAAAAATTATTATAACCATCAACCCCCAGTTTGGAAATTAGAAATCCTAAACTGGAAAACAACAATTCATTGAAACTCTTACAACTACCAGGTGGCAGAAACAGGAATTTCAATAACCCTACATGGAATGCCCCTCACTGGTTGTCCCTTTCTTCCTCCTGGTGGCTATCTTAATTATCATTTGCCTTCCAGGAACCTTCCTTCAAGTCCTCTGGCTAGAGTTTTCACCAAAAGCTTTTGCTCCTCAGAGCCTGAACAGCCCACGGTGGATTTTTCAAAATTTTGCCAGTTGCAACTAGCTTTCAGACTCTTGGACTTTATATAGAATAACCATGAAAGCTGGATTTGCAGACTTTTGTTTGTATTGCATAATATTGTAAACTAAAAGTGAGGTCTACTCACGTGCTCCAGATTCGGGTATATTTGTGAATTCTGGTAACCACTGTAGATTTTTACCCTAAAATATTCAGCCCAATCTAGTATTTTCATAGGCACGATGCCAAAAATTTTAGTACACAGAGTAGATTAATAAAACCCATCTCTGACATAATTTTTCTGACATGTTTCGATAGCTGAAGTTTTTATTTTTATTTTATTGGCTTCCTTTCTTCATAGACTCATTTCCATTATACTTTGGAGATTTGCCTATTATAAATTAAACTTGAACTCTGGGTAACTGATAAGTGTTGAGGTGACAGTTTCCAGTAACCAGATTCTGCTGGGAAACCAGAAGTTCTTATGGCTTTTTAAAATAGGTTGACCTTGTGTCTTTAGAAGATTCTTAATTGAAGACAAGTATTTGAATTTTCAACAAACAAAACAAAATAGAAAACAGATTAGCAAAAGTCAGAAATGTGGGATTTAAGTTTTAAATCTGTGTTCTATTATAGGCAACAAATCAGTAATGACATTTTAAGTAACCAAATTTGCTGATAATTAAGCAGTTTCTTGAATCAAGTAGGTTAGGCATGTTGTATCAAGCAAAGTTATTGGAATTATAAAACTCTGCTCAGGGAAAAATTAGTTTTTGAAACAAATGAAGTTAAAGCTATGTAAGTTTACAATGAATAATAAAGACCAATTTTTAACTTACAGATTTAATCTTATTGAATATGCTCTTCAGATTACTACTGCATTTATGCTTATAGAACTAAGCATGCCTCAAGAATAACAAGAATTCTTTTATTTCTCTTAGTGTAACACAGTACATAAATGGTATAAGTCTATTAAGTATATTTTATGCTACCTAAAAATTTTGCTCAGGAACAGTTATTATGTCTACATAATATTAAAAGGATACAAGTTTACCATGCCATATAAATAGAATGAAATAGCCCAAATTACAAAATAAGAGAGCTGCTGGGCCAGTTTTGGCTCTGTTCTTCCCACGTTACAAGGAACTGACCCATGTGCTGGATGACCCCAAATCTTGTCTTACTGCGATCCCTCAGGCATGGAGTAGAGACCACTCACGAGACTTCACTTCTGTCATTTAATAAGCAAGCATATATTTCGATTGTGTGTAAGTCACTACAATAGATGCCACGTTGGACAGTCTTGGAACTGTTTTAACCTAATCCAGTGTTTCTTCAGCGCCAGCCACCCATGTTCTTTCTGTCGAAGACCTGCACTCCAGCATTCTGAAAAACATGTGTCAAAGCTGATTTTGAGTGTGTACCTCGTGCGTTCCTATACTGCAAACCTCATAGAAGCAAACATTTTCACAGCAGAGCCCACCGGAAAGTCACACACCTTAACTGAGAAACATGTAGCTAGCTTTCTAGGAACTAGAACAGAAAATTTCCAGTGTGTCTCTGTTCCATGAATCTATGGTGTGATTATAAATACACTATGCCACACAAGTGGAGGAGAGTTCCCCCCACAGAAGTTAACTTTGCCTGTATGTAGTCTTGGCCTGATCTGAGGAATTTGCTTAATTAAGACTTTAGATGAAATATTTAGCTTGTCTGATTACATATTAAATATCTGCAGCTATTTTTTTTATAAAATATTTATTTGAATGACAGAGTGGCAGAGAGAGAGGGAAAAGATCTTCCATCAGCTCGTTCACTCCCCAAATACCCACAGAGCCAGGGCTGGACGAAGCAAGCCAGGAGATTGCAATCCATCCAGATCTCCTCCATGGGTGGCAGAGACTCAAGTACTTGGAGCCATCATCCACTGCCTCCCAGTGTGTGCTTTAGCAGGCAGCTGGATCAGATGTAGAGGTGTGGACCAAGTACTTTTTTAAAAAAAAATAATTTATTTATTTGAAAGAGTTACAGAGAGAGGTAGAAACAGAGAGGTCCTCCATCTGTTGGTTCACTCCCCAGATGGCCGCAACGGCCAGAGATGAATTGATCAGGAGCCAGGAGCCTCTTCCAGGTCTTCCGCGTGGGTGCAGGGGCCCAAGGACTTGGGCCATCTTCTACTGCTATCTCAGGCCATAGCAGAGTGCTGGATCAGAAGAGGAGCAGCTGGGGCTAGAACTGGCGTCCATATGGGGTGCCGGCGCTTCAGGCCAGGGCTTTAACCTGCTGCGCCACAGCGCCAACCCCAGTGAACCAAGTACTTTGATATGGAATGTAGGCATCTCAAATGATGTTTTAACCTGCTGCACCACAACACCTGACGCTGGAGCTGTCTTATATAGTTTAAATTGTTTTAATTTTACATAAGATCCTACAAACACACTGGTAAGAAATGAATACTTCAAATACATATTTATGAGAATTTAATGTAACTTATGTTTTAAATTGGATGCATTTCAAGGAATCACTTTATTTTTCCATGTTTTTCAAAACTAAGAACTGTACATTTACAGAAGTGGAAAACATCAGAACAGGGGGATCAGCATCTCTGGACGTTGGCATCTGGAATTTTAGAGTTAGTTCATTGACTGTTCCACAGGGTGGCAGTAACACAGTGTGGAACAGGAGGGATGACAATGCCTGCAGTTCCAAGTAGAAAGTTAGTGTACAGTAAGATTTTCAAATTTCACCTATTCATTATATACCTATACTATAAAATGTGTAATGCAGATGTTTATTAAATCAAGTTAAAATTTTTCTTATATGATTAACTAAAGTGTATTTAAAGACTATAATAGTAAGACATAAGACAGTGGCCCAATTTATGAAAGTAGGTTGCATTTGTACTTCTTGAGATTTCGTTAATCCCTAAGAAAAAATTTCAGAAAAATCATGCCTTTAAAATGGCTACAGTCAGGCCAATTAAAATTGAGAAAAGAGGTGTCAAATATACATTTATAATACAGGAATGATTCAGTCAAATAACGCAGCTTGTGTTAAATCACCAAGAACATATGTGAGAAAAGAACAAAAAGAAGCAAGAAATAAAAGATTAGCATATTTTTAAGCATTATAATTAACTGTGACAGAATGTACACTTGAAAACTCAACCCTCATCCTAAATAGCTTGACTTTGACAATCTCCCAGAGCTAGCAAACACATGGTAGTGAAACTTTTGTAGTAAAAGATACAGAAACAAGCTTTCCTTACTGTTTTTCTTTTTTGCTAAATTAAAGTGTGTATTTGGACTATCAGTCAAAATAGTCACGTGGTTGGATTCTAAAGTGCAGCTGCTGTGTTGTTAAAAACGCTAGCCTCCCACAGATGTAGGTCTAATAACTCATTTAGTCTTCTTCATTTATGTTTTTACTGAAAAGTATTTCATGGAAAATATTTTAATAGAACACTGCTGTGATACCAGGAACCATTACACAGAGCTGTGCTTTCATGTGAAAAATGAGGCCTGTATTCTAATGTTCGTCATGAAAGATCCACCAGATTTTTTTTTCCTTGCCCTGAGTTCATGAGATGATTGTGTAAGGTATGACAGTTAAATTGAATTATTAGTTAGGGTGGCCAATCCGCTTATAAAAATATATCCATTTCAGAGTAAGGTCAATTATGTAAGCACAACAACACTACATCAAAATATTCAGACTGCTACCCAAGTTGACTCAATTGAAAAGTTAAATGAAGAAATTGCATTGTTTTTCTTTCCACTTTTTTTATTGATATTAAGGGAAAAAATTCCATGTTTTTCATATATACAGTTTTAAGAACATACTGATACTTCCCACGCTCCCCTCACTCCCACCCTCGATGCTCCTTCCTTCCTTATTTTTCTTTTAGTTTTTGCAATGACATACTTTCAATTTACTTTATAATCACAAGCTTAACCCTCCGCTAAATAAAGTGTTCCACAAGTAGTAAGTGGAAAAACCACCCTTCCTCAGGAGTGTAGACAAGGGCTATAAGCAGAAATCTCAGGATGAGCATTCCCAGAGAAAGAGACAGGGAGAGATCAAGGAGGCCAAAGGGGGAGAACCAACCTCTCCTGTTAACTTGGAATCAGTCATTTATTACTTAGAATTTGAGAGCATGGAAACCCAGATGGCAAACTTGGATGACTTAATGAGTGACACAGCAACAATCAGGACATGTTTTGAGGGCAGGAATTAGAATGTGATTTGTGTGATCAAAACTGGCTAAAGAACAGAGAACACACATGTAATCTCTTTTGAGATTGTGCTCCAGAATTATGTGTAAAAGGTTAAAAAAAAAAAAAAGAATGATTGGAAAAGGTCAGTTCAAATACTCAGTAAGCATGAATTAGGGAAAAGCTGTAAACTTTGTTCTTGGATTTCATATTCATAGAAAATTGATATTTTGGATAACTATGTTGAACTTGAGATTTGCTTTAATATGATTACTAAATTAGTAAAAGATCAACATACGTTATAGCCCTTTGGGTTTTTTTTTTTTTTTTAGGTATCAGTGAATTTATCTTTTATATACTCAAACAATTATTTGAATTCAATGGTTCTTAATAAATATTTAAATAATTGTGATTTTTAAATTATCTCAGAACCAATACAATCCCAACAAGGTGGCATGTACCAATGCCATCTCACTAGTCCAAGTGATCAACTTCAGTTCACAATTGATCACTCTGATAGGTCTAAGAGTCAAAGGGATCACACAAACAAGACGAGTGTCTGCGAATACTAACTAATAGAATCAAAAAGGGAGAGAATGATCCAACATGGGAACTGGGAGACACAGCAGACTCATAGAATGGCAGATGTCCTAAATAGCACTCCAACCTCAGAATCAGCCCTTAAGGCATTCAGATCTGGCTGAAGAGCCCATGAGAGTATTTTAGGCATGGAAAGCCAAGACACTCTGGGGAAGAAAAAAAAAAAAAGAAGAAGAAGACCTAAATGAAAGATCTCTGTTAGTGAGATCCCAGTGGAAAGAACGAGACCATCAAAGAAGGAGGTACCTTTCTCTGAAGGGAGGAGAGAACTTCCACTTTGACTATGACCCTGTCAGAATAAGATTGAAGTCAGCGAGCTCAAAAGGCTTCCATAGCCTTGGCAACTCATGACTAGAGCCTAGGGAGATTACTGACGCCATGAACAGGAGTGTCAAATTGTTAAGTCAACAACAGGAGTCACTGTGTACTTATGTCTCATGTGGGATCTGTCCTTAATGTGTTGTCCAATGTGAAGTAATGCTATAACTAGTACTGAAACAGTATTTTTACACTTTGTGTTTCTGTGTGGGTGCAAACTGATGAAATCTTCACTTAGTATATACTGAATCGATCTTCGGTATATAAAGATAATTGAAAATGAAAAAAACAACTTGGTTTTAAATTGGACATTGCATAGAAAATTAATCAATTTTTTAAAAATATTATGTAGGATCTCTGTCCTTAATGTGCTGTACATTGTGATTTAATGCTATAACTAGTACTCCAACAGTATTTTTCACTTTGTGTTGCTATGTGGGTGCAAACTGTTGAAATCTTTACTTAATATATACTAAACTGATCTTCTGTATATAAAGAGAATTGAAAATGAATCTTGATGTGAATGGAAGGGGAGAGAGAGCGGGTAAGGGGAGGGTTGCAGGTGGGGGGGAAGTTATGGGGAGGGGGGAAGCCATTATAACCCATAAGCTGTACTTTGGAAATTTATATTCATTAAATAAAAGTTTAAAAAAAATGATCTCAGTTGAATTTTAAACTATTCACACACTTGAAAGCATGTTAGAAACAGTAATTTTGAGTCTCTCAAAACCCTAAGAGCTGAAAATACCTTTTTATATATCCCAGTCATCTTTTCCAGAGAATAAGTCATACACAAACAATCATTTGTATATACCCTAAATATTTTCATGGTGTGAGGGTAGCAAAGCAGTCACTAATTTTAGTTGATTCTAGCAACTTTCTGTATACATTTTCATCATCACATACCCTGTGGAGTAGGGAAATATTTTTTGCAGGGACCAAATGTGTGTAATATGTTTTGATGAGATGAGACAGGTAAGGTTGAGTTAGACCTGAAAGATGGCATTTTCTACTAATGAAACTTTAGCAAGGGGATAAAGTGCAGAGCACCCATGTGCTAATTTAATTTGGCAGTTGTAGTCTGTGTTTACAGTAGATCATGTGGTTTCTCTCTGGTACCTTCCTGAAGTCTCCACTGGCCTCAATTTCTCTTGTCACATTAGTCAACCAAAAAGCTTGCTTTTAATTGTCTTCACTTTGACTGTTTTGTTTTGACATCTAGTACATTTTATTCAACCTTACAGATAGCTGTTTTTCAATTCATTCAGGTACGGGTGTTCACATTCTCAGTTGGCCAACATAATTACGACAGAGGACCTATTCAGTGGATGGCTTGCGAAAATAAAGGTGACAGATGTGTTTTCTTAACTACATTTCACTAGAAGAAAAAGGACTTGCTACTTGTTTTCAGGTCTACATATTATTGTATAAAATATCCTAAGTCGTATAGAACTTTTATAGGACTTAAAGCAAGAATAAGGCTCCGAATGTGTGTTCTGTAGAGAAACACACAGCAAATTTTGATGGGAGCATCACATCCTGTAAAAATTTAGATATCTGATCATGTTACTGCACATTTATAAAAATATAGATTGTATGCAACAACTTCTCATAATACTTGTCAACTATAGCCTTACCTGAAAAATCAGGAATGACAGAGTGGCTGAATTTTGTAAAACGTAGATATTAAAGAGTGACAAGAATATTCTGAGTGGTTTAATTATTGCTTTGGAAAATGTCTTCTTGAATGTGCCTAGGTAATTAAAATTTTGTGCAGGGAGCCCATGGTTCCTTTGAACTCAGAAAAAAAAAAACACTCAGAAAAAAATGTTATTTGGAAAATAAACTACAAAAAATAGCAACAAAAAGACCTGAATTTATTCTGAAAGCTATATTCAGGCAAATATTTGGGGTAAATACAATAATCATCAGATATATAACCAACTGCATCTTTAATAATTTCTCCAATTAAAACGATATTTTTTATGGTATCAGGTTCCTTATTGTTATATAACATTAATTTTGTTACTCATCCAAGATATGTAGCAGTTTCTCATAAAGTCTACATATTTGCTGTGAGCATGCATTAATCAAATAACTTCTTACTATGTTGTCAATATTGGTGATTTTGTATTTGCTCAACTAAGTGAAAAATACTTTTTTCCTTCAAAGACATAAAATGTTTTGTGTATCTCTTTATTGTAATATTTACATATATGTTCATATATGTATTTCAGGTTATTATTATGAAATTCCATCCATTGGCGCCATAAGAATTAATACTCAGGTATGGCTTTTAAAACTTGTTTAAATTAGTTTTCATAGTATAAGATTTCTAGGTTAAAAATGCTCAATATGGAGATAGTGTTTGTAACTAAGAATGGAAAAAAGATTCACAGCCTTACATTTATATTAAAATGCTAAATGTCAGGGTTAATGTATTGGTTTTTATTTCATAAAAGTTCCAAGGGTTTTCAAACATCCAAAACTCAGGTAAAAATTATGTATATGAGTGTATTGTTATACTTCAATGTTAAAAAAGATCATAGAAAATGAATAGATCAGATTTACTAACAATCTCATCTCATGCAATTTGAATTTAATTCTAATACATATCATTTAAATGAGATTTTTTTAACTTGTAGGTACCCAAATAGAAAATTAAACAATAAGTGTTATGGATAAACCATGTAAGATTATCAGAATTTTGATAACTCAAAAATAACTCCTTAGAGGTCTGTTTACATGTTTAAAGTTTACAACAAAGATGATTGTTCTAACCTCCACTCAGTTGACAAGCTACCTGATAATTTTTTGTAGAACAAAAAAATTTAACTTAAATATGTATCATTTTTAAACACTCATAAATTATGATTTAAAATCATTGGCCAATTTTGAAAATAACTGAGAAATCTTCCAAATGGACTAAGTCACAATTGAGACTACATAACATGGGATTTCTGGAAATGCATACTTAAGATGTTGAATGTTGAAATGAAACAGCAGCTACATTAGAGTCTGCCTTCTATATTTGGAATAGTATTTCATTTATTTTCTGATATGTTTTAATGTAGTTTTGAATTTCCTCCAAATAATTTTGATATGAAAGCAAGTATGGAGCTGCTCTGTTATTTCATGTTTGTACCATTTCAGGGAGTAAATCGCAGAACCTTAAATAGTTCAGATTAGCATGAAACACTTCACAAGGAGCGTATTTTACTTATAAGCAGTTGTACCTGGGAAAAACAATGTTCTTATTGTTACTAGAAAAAAGGAACTGGGTTAGATATATCACATAAATCATGTAAGTAGAATATTGTTGCTTTAGAGTATGTAGATATACTAGATAGGGAATGCCCAAAGTAAGAATTAAATGATTATATACTTGCTGTCTTAATTTTGAGTCCACATTTATTTTTAACTCTCAATTACTTTTTTCTCTATGGAGATCTATTTTAACAAAGGATTCCTAGTTTTCAACCACAAGTGTTTTTTTTTAATGCATAGGAATACCTAGATGTTCTGGGAAGACCGATGGTTTTAGCAGGAGACAAAGCTAAGCAAGTCCAATGGACAAATGTGTACTTGGATGCGCTGGTAAGAGGCTGGGTTATTGAATATTGCACCAAACTATCATAAGCACAGCTGACTACTTCTCTGTACGTGATATTTCTCTTTCTCTCTTCATCAGATCCTCTTTATAATGCCTTCTAGCACAAGCTTCTTTGCTGGAATTTAGATAAACCACATAAAAACCTAAACTTGAATGTGTAAGAGAACCACAAGCTTAATATACCATTTTTCAATTGCCATGTTTACTATGTACAATTTCCAATCCAGCCTATTGAATCTATGAGTATTTCAGTACCTTTCTGACTTTTGAATGTAAAAATCATGCTGAAAGTATGTGAACGAGAAGGTATCTCTGCGGATGTTGAGCAAGAATACTGAAGAAATGTTGTTTGAAGTAGAGTTCTGCTTTTAAAGTAGAAGCTCCTCCACAATAACCAGACCCTCTAACGCTCAGAAGTGCCTGCAGTGCGACACGCAGCAATCATCATAACCCAATTACTTCTTCATATAGAATTTCTTGTTGCAGATTCAACCCCAGACATTTTGAATGAAACTATACCATTGGGGTGATGAAATTTGCTGTGAAAACAACACACACACATAAATTACTCCTTGAACAGCTCAGGTTTAATACAGTATTCCATCATACTTTAAAGCAGTGATTCCCCCACGAGCGGTGATTTGCTCATCACAGGTCATTTGGAAATGTCTTTGGACATTTTTGATTGTCATGGCTGGGGAGAGGGAAAGGTTCCTACTGGCATCTAATGGGTAGAAGCCACAGACACTGCTTAACATACTACAGTGTTCAAAGCAGCCCCCCTTCCACATGCATGCAACAAAGTATTGTCCAGGGGCAGGTGTTAGGGGCAGTGGCCAAGATGCCATGTGGAACACCTGCATCCCAGATCAGAGTACCCAGGTTTGAGTTCCAGCCCCACCTCCAATTCCATCTTCCTTCTAATGCAGACTCTGGGGGACAGCAGATGATGGCTCAAGTAGTTGAGTCCCTGCCGCCCACATGGGAGACTCAAATTCAGTTCCTGACTCCTAACTTCTGCCTGCCTAGCTCCAGCTGTTGCAGACATTTGATAAGTGAACTAGCAGATGAGAAATCTCTGTTTCTCTCTCTCTCTCTTTCTCTCCCTCCCTTCTGAATAAAATGAAAATAAATACGTTTTTAAAAATAATGCAATAATTATCCAACTGAAAATGTCAATGAGGCTGAAGTTGAGAAATGGTTTTTAATGTAATCCTTACTTTCCTGATAAAAAATTTTAAATTATTACACTTAATATTATTAATATGTGTAATCTTTACTAATTACTTACTAAATAATATATTGGATATAATGAAAACACTAAGCCCTGAAAAGTCACTGCTGATTCAATACCCTTTCCCCTACTTGGAGTTCAATTACATGCTGTGACTACTTTTCTAAACGCAATGATGAACCTCAAGGGGCAAGATGCAATCCATTTAGAATTACTTATCATTTGGTTCTTATAAAATAAACATATACAGGAAGTTAGAAGAAAAATAGGCACTATTAGCAGCAGCCTTGCATGCTAGGAAAGATAATATGCAGCTTGCTTCCCTTAAGCCTTAGCTAAAATTACTGTCCAGGGTTCCTTCTTGACATCACTTATTTACTTAAGGTCACATGGTCATCTAGAGCTTTGGCCAAAATGCTTCTTTTTTCCCAATCCACTGCAGAACTGTGTACAATAGAAAGAGTCACTAATCATGCCTTCCTATGGTTCCTATGGCCAGAAGTTCATTAACCCACATGTCTGCATTGCTGGTGAGGTTTGTCCTGATAGCACAAATGACTTAGGAGGAAACATGGGTTCTAAATGTACAACAAGGTGAAACTCAATGTAAAAAATAAAAACAAAGACCATGGAACACATGAATTGGCTCTTCATTGGGCACACTGAGCATTTTTTGCACTGGTTTGAGAATAACGGACCCATTGTGTGTTTGTAAGTTATTTGTCTAAAAATATCTACATCCATCAGATTTGAATTGCAAGTCAGTCATATCAACAGTTTTATCAAGAAGGAGGATTTAGAAATATTTCAATTCCAAATATAATATTTATAATGAGAAAATTCAAAGAGCTCTGGAATTTCAGAGAAGTTCCAAGTTTGGAGAGGTGTAGTGGGCTGTGATTAAAATTGATGACATTTAGTTGAACATAGGAGTTTCTGTAGTGATGTTGAGGTGAAGGAATCCAACATAAAAGCTGTAGAAGTACTGGGTGTATTGATTGAGCAATACCTAGTTACTCATGCAGATCAGTTTCTGTACTGAGAGATCAGTGCAGAAACAAGACTGGGACAAAACTGTGGAGGGTTGTTTTACTTGGGAGAAAAGTGAGCCTCTTTGTATAAGAAGAGAATCATGTGCGTTGAAGAAAGTAAGTGTTAAATAAGGTGGCAGAAATCCTATTTTATTTCTCTTTTTGTTCTCTGGAGATGTGTGAAGTGCCCAGGAGTAGGATACACATTTTGTGCCTCTTAAGAAATGAGGGAGAAAACAGAAGTTGATCATGAGGGAGTTTATCTATGATTGTCTTAAATCTAATACATTAGTAGTCTGGTATCTTCTTTTTTTGATACATATTACTATTTTTAGAAGCAAATTATGGTGTTCTGGATAAACGCAAAAGTAATGCAAAGAAAAAGATTTCATCCATATATAGTTTGTCTTAGACTACAGCATTTTAAATCTTTTTCTTATAAGCTATAATTCAAGTCAAGATCTCACCAGAATAATCTTCACTGAATTACCTTGTGGATACTACGTTTTTGTAATAAGCCTCTAATATAATTTTATTGATGGGGGAGCTTTGCATTTGGAATATTAGTATACATACTTAAGTATGTTTTGTTATCAGAAGTTCTTGTGTAGGACTAGAGAGCCAGTGTGCCCTACTGTGTCAGTTGTTCCTAAGTTATATTTGCCCCAGATAATTTGTTCAGTCAGAAGCCTCTCTGTCATTGTCCTTCCTCCCCAGTGCAGTTTCCATTGGTTTTGGACTTCCATGTGCACGACTGTAAGTTATAACCCCTCCAAGACATTTTCCCTATGTTTCTGGCTCTATGAGACCATGGTCTTTGTGAGATTTGGATTTGGAGGCCACTGTTCACACAGAGATTACCAATGTTTTCAAATCTTTGAAAATCCCCAATTTCCAACAGTAATTTTTAAATTATTCAAAGAAGCAAATTTTGTTGAAAATCTAGTTTTAGCATGAAATACTAGTTATACGTGGTGTGTGTGTGTGTGTGTGTAAAATGGCTGTAGCTGTCCATAATTGTTTAAACAAAGCAACCTTTGACTTAGATCATTTTATTTCACTACTTTCTGTGGGTCCATTCATATATGAAATTATCTATACATTGATTAAAAGGATGACATTATTTTTGTTATACTAAACTGCTAAATGAGAAAACTTTCCATTTGATGCTTTTATTCATCTTTTCTACACCATTTTACTCTGTCAAAAAGTTCTATTTGTTTTCAGGGTTATTTGAAATATTGCTTCTTTCTTTTGAATAGTGTAGTGTTTACCTAAAATATCCCAGAAATGAACTATCAGTTTCTTGTTTCTGCTGTTTACCATGTTATTCAGCTACACAGTTGTGATTTAGCCTGAAGTCTTTGGCATAAAAAATGTAAGCATGAAGCAACAAAAGAGAAGGGTAGATAAATCATTCCGAGTATTTTAAGATTGCTCTGCTGTGGAGGCCCCTGAGATTCATTCAACTATCACTGTGAAAAACTACAGGCATGGTTCCTAAAATGTTTAGTAGTTATTAATCATTTGTGTAAGTAGATAGTTTTTTACTTTATTTGCAATATCCCAATAGAGTATTATTTTACATGTTACAGGCTTCAGTAGCTGCTTAATAGGTCTCAATTATTTCCAAGACATTTTTGCTTGACTTTTTAAAATAAGCTTTAATAGATATTTGAAACAAGTGACTCGTTTTTGTGACTTTTTGTAAGTAACTACAGAATGAATGTTAAATATCAAAAGCTAATGCAAATTGTAGTTTTCATTTGCCTTTTCTCTCTGCATCTATTTTTAGGAACTGGGACTTGTCATTACTGGAACTCTTCCGGTCTTCAACATAACTGGCCAATTTGAAAATAAGACAAACTTAAAGGTTAAAAGTTAATTGATAAAATTAACAATAATAAATGATAAGCTGTGACGTTTAAGCCCAATGTTGATAAGATATTTCTATAAGAAAGCACATACAGTTTAACTATCTGATGAGGCCAAAAGTCAAAGGCAACAACAGCCTATGTGGTAACCACCTGGGAAAAAGGAAGTACAGTCACACTGTCTTGCCCTAGAGCCAAGATTCAACTTAATTCTACTATGACCTTATGCAAACACAAAGTTGTATCCTGGGAGTAATTACATGATGAATGGACAATAATATTGTGTGCACGTTTTTAAAGTGCATCTGAGATATTCATGGAGTTCACAAAGAAAAATCCAAAAACCAAAATCATGGTGATGTTTGCATTGGGTACCTAGGTATATTTATTAAATCATTCCACTTCAACTCCCAAGCAATCTTTTTTTATTCATTCTGTTACCTAAAGATCTGATTTTAATTAAGTTCTCTATTTTTTTTATTTTCTAAGATATAGGAAAAATAACAAGTTTCTTAAAAACACTTAACTTCTGTAACACTAGTAATGTAGCCAATGCAATAAAATGCTATCTACTTAAAAAGTTCTGAAAAATATGTGCCTTGCAGCTATTCTGCTTCTTATGTTTCAGATATTTATGATTTAAATATAGGACTTTATTCCTTTATCCTATCTTGATTCATGGAGAATCTGAGAATGTAGAAGTTAAGATTGTATTTTTAATACTAGATACTTGTTTTATGGTGAATGTGGTCTTCCTGACTTCAAAGAATGTTCATCTCCAATTTATAGAAAAGTCTACTACACTTAGGTGTTGTTTGTTCAGTTATTAGTAATCTCAGATGAACTCATTTTAATAACGTGGCCATAGAAAGCATTAATTATTTATTTCTCTTTGGAAGTCCATTACCATTCCTAAATACCTGTGTTGCAGTTCATTAAGGAGTAATTCTCTATGTCCTTCAAGTACACTTCAAGTACGAGTTTACAAATCTCACTATGGACTTTGAAACAGATTGCATTACTTGGGGAGTTTTTTGCTCAGATTAGGATTGGTTCACAGGAAACAGTGAGGTTGTTGACAGAACTTTCGCAATCTGCACCTATACAAAGTTTAAAGTTTTTTCATAACCAGTAACTAAATTTTATAATCTTTGTAAACATCTCAACTTGTTATTTTATGCTTTATATAAGTTTATTTGAAATCAGTATTTCCGATTCTAAATGTTAACATTGTCATGTCCCATTGGATATTATGATAATAATTTGCCATGTAATCTCCTCAATTTAGAATTAACCCTATGATGCCCATCATTTGGTATTTGGAAGTTATTATTGGCAGTTAGGAAAAGTGTTTTGAGGATCTTATTACCAATAAGATAACAGACATACTTTCGAGGTAGTCACATGTGTACAGGTACGATCAACATCAAGCATCCAATGTGTTCTGGTCCAGTCTATAAGCTAGACATTCTCATAGTTTCTTAATCATAGTTCATCGTAAGTCTGTGCACACATACATGCATAAAAACACCCTGAGCTACAATTGCTGACTGTATAGTATCAATTAAATATTAGGAGAAAAGGATACAAGAAGTCTCAAATATATTCAGTCACCCACTTCATTTAAGTTAAATAATAATGGTGATAACATAGTGGAAAACAATTAAAGCGGAGAATCTTTGTAAGTTGACACCCAATGTGCCTTACTCTATACTGAATTTATGTTTGAGGTAATATGGAAAACGACCATTACCAAAGGAAAAGGATGAATATGTACTGAGAGAGCGATTATGTAGAAATAAGTAGTTTCTTAGTGTAAAATACACTAACTCTTTGCCATCTTATTATAGAACCAGCTGATTCTTGGAGTGATGGGAGTTGATGTGTCTTTGGAAGATATTAAAAGACTGACACCACGTTTTACAGTAAGACACAATTTACTCTTTTGGTAACTTTCCTCTTTTAGAACTTAATTTACCATAACCATAAACACTTAAGTAATTCTCAAAAATTAAGTAAAATTATCTTAACAAGGAAAGCAAATGGTTAAGAGCACCCTTAAAATGTGATACCAGGTTATTCTTCAATGTGTTATAAAATGTGTATTTAATAATTGTTAAAAAAGTATAGATTTTTGATTGTGTCTCATTGATCTCTATCTAAACCTTTTTGATTATTTTTCAGCTCTGCCCCAATGGCTACTATTTTGCAATTGATCCTAATGGTTATGTGTTATTACATCCAAATCTTCAGCCAAAGGTATTTATATCTATTATTTATTTACAGTCAATAATGTTTTATAAAATTAATGATTAATATTCTTAATAGGATTGTCATTTTTAAATTCACTAGACAACACTAAACATGAAAGAACAGTCTGTAATGGGACTTTCTTCTTGGATATAACAAGACCATAGACACTAATGTATGCAAGTGTGAAAGCAGTTATCATTTTTTCTTGCCAGTGTAGCTGAACTAATATTGCTACCTAAAGACAGTGATTATTACCCACTGACCATCAGTTTCCTACATCCCCCTGGTGACTGATTAAGGCTGTATGGTAGTGAAAGACCTTGCTCCAGACGTGGGTGTGAACCTGACAAACATCAGCAATGCTCCTCTAAGTACAAGCCAGTTTCCATTGCTCTTCTCTCTGCTTTCCATCTCCAAAGGGTTTGTCTTTATACCTCTAGCCGCCTTGTAAAGTAATACAGGAAATTCAATAAGCAAAACACATGTGATGAGCGTCACAAATAGGAAGTATTTATTACCAATGATTTTCTCTGGAAGGAGTAAAATTCCATAGAGGAACCATTTTATTTTATTTCAAATGCCTATTTTGTGATATAAAATATTTTCGTAACTTACCTCATTCATATCATTTCACTGTTCATTAATTCTTCACAGGGTATTGATGGCAAAACGTATTTGGAAGTAAAATTAGACAAAATAGTATATCATAAATGCAGTTTTATGAACATCTTTTAAGTTACAGTTTCACATTGAAGATAATACTGAAGATACTTTAAACCATGAGACTAATGCATGCTATTTCCTTCCCAGACATGGAAATAGAAAATAGGCCGTGTGTTAGAAAGCGCAAATGAGTGCACATACACGCATACATAAAATCGTGTCATTTAAATAGTGTCCAAATCAATAATTAAGAACCATTGATACTGAATGCAAAAACATTAAATTAATTGCATTTTGTTTTAATATAATAAATAATGTTACATGTTGTGATTAATTTTCTATTGAATTCTTCTCTCTTTGGAACTTATTTACATATAAAATCCATCATGATATAAATATAGCAGCTAAGCAAATATAACTACTAACCAGTGTTTATTATGTTTAATATAATGTGACTATATTTTTCTGATTTGTTTGAGAGACAGAGAAACTGACAAAAAAAAGAGAGAGAGAAGTAAACAAAGGAAAAGAGTTCTCATCCCATTTTACCCCCAGATTCCCACAATGACTAGAACAGGGCCAGGCAGAAGGCCAGAACTGGGAACTTGATCCAGGTCTCCCATGTGGGTGGCAGGAACCCAGTTACTTGAGCTGTCACCCATGTCTCCCCGGGTCTGCATTAGCAGGTAGCTGGGCTGAGGAACCAGAGGGTGTTGTGGAACCCAGACACTCCAATATGGGATGCCACTATCTTAACCTCTAGGCCAACACCTGTCCCATAAATACATTGTTTTTATATAAGTATTACATAGGCACTGTTTTACATCATTGCTGACTCTCATGGGCCTTTAACTACATGTCATGTTAAATTCTCCTTAGTAGAGTTGTTTACCATTAGGTGATCAATCTATGACTTTGCCATAGCTAAAAATCTTTTATCTTTTTAAATCACAAAAGAAATTTAAAATTTTCCAATATTTGGTCTTTGTATATCCGATATCTCCTTAAAACCCCCAGCCTCAACTGGACTGCGCGCTCAGCTCTCTGCATCTTTGCTGAGTTGCCCGCCTGGCCTGGCCGGGTGTACTCTCCACTCACCCATGCAGCCCCCCCACTCCCCCAGTCTGAGCGACTGGGCACTCTCTCTCTCTCAGGCCCTGTCTGGAGAGGTGCCCATCCATCCTTACAGATGTTCCTTCCTAATAAACCTTGCTATTTTACCTCCCACTAAAAAAAAAAAAAAAAAAAGATTATATTCCTCAAAGTAAAATAATTTAAAAGGATAGAAATGCAATGTGCTTAATTTTTGGAAAGATTTCTAAATTTATAGCTACTGTATTCTTAAACTCCCCCCTCAAAAGAACTAAAATATATCATAGACAAATGAGAAAACAAGAAAAATGTACGTATGGTGGACATATATAACTCTATCATCTGATGGTAATATCATTTAGATTGTTTGCATAGTAAAGGAGAAAATTATTAGTATTTACATATTTGTTCTATATGTTGTATAACTTTCCATGTCTTTCTCTCTTTTTGTTTTTTCCTGAATCATTGGAAAAGTAGTCTGGGACATATTATCTTTCACACTTCCCAAATACATACTTTTCCAGGGGGAAAAATCAAACATTAATGGTTATTTTGCTTAAAAATAATTTTTTACTAGTATGAACATCTTTACTTTTTAAAGATATGTTTGAACTTTTATTTTCTCATCATAAACTCTGGTAGCTATCAAGTATTTTGAATTTTAATTACATAAGTTAGACCTGTTTCTAGTCAAGGAACTATCTGATCAAAATTGATTACGGGATGGAACCTTCCTTACTTGTGTCAAAATGCAGTGTGAATGAATTACCATTTTTCTGTTGCTCCAGCCTATTGGTGTAGGTATACCAACAATTAATTTAAGAAAAAGGAGACCCAATGTTCAGGTAACTGTAAATGCAGACAGACATAGCTGTGCTTTCAAATGCGCTAAATCAGAGTTGAGATGAAGCTTACGTTCTTAAAGCCTATGATTAAAGCCGTCTTTCCTGACAGCAAGCGCCCAAGCATGAGATTTCTCAATCAACTGGGGCCAAGGCATTATTAATGGTGGCAGTGGGTACGCACTGGCTAACTAAAGATTGCTTAGTAAATGATGCGATTGTAATGTTAACAATCAGAGTAATCATAATGAGATGGCATCTAAAAATATAGTTGTTACTAGTTTAAAATTAATGTCAAATCCATGTGATCCTAACAATTTGCTTGTAAAATTATTGACTTGTAAGTGAAAATAAAAATACGGTTTCTAATTGACAGTCTCTGTAAGTCATAAATTTCAAGCCCAGATTTCTTTTAGTTTCTAAAAATGTAGTTTTGGATTAGAAGTTATAGGAACTTCTCTTCAGCTAAATAAAAATATTCAGCATTAAACATAAATAGTGTGAGTTTTATTGTCTGGCAAACTCACTGCAAACTCTTGTCAACAGGAGTTAAAAGTTATGTGTATACATATTTCTATATGCATACTAAAATATTTAACATAAAAGGATACATTCTACAACTTAGTAAGAGAATTTTAGGTTCTCTAGTAATATTAAACATTATTGAAGATTGTATATGTAAGCCTACCTTTACTTAGAAACAAATAATTTTGAGAGGCAGAGGGAAAGAGAGGGATGTGGAGAAAAACAGAGTTCACTTCCATCTGCTTGACCCACCCCCAAATGCCTGCAACAGTCCCAGGCTGGACTAGGCAGAAGCCTGGAACTACGACTCAATTCAGATCTCCCAAATAGGTAGCAGGAACTCAACATTTGAGCCATCAACACTCTCTTCCAGTGTTCACCTTAGCAGAAAATTGGAATCAGAAGCAAGACTGAGGCATTGAACCCAGTCACTCAGATGTGGAATGGGGGCAGCTTAACTGACACCTTACCCTTTAGGCCAAGTATCCATTCCATATGTTTACTGTTTCTTTAAAAATACTGGTGATATTGGGATGGGCAAAGAATAGATATTAAGAAGAGGTCATAAAGCTATGAGTTGGTGAACTAGTTTGGTTCTCCCCCAGCAGCTAACTCTGTATTCTTTTGCAGTTCACTAAATTCTGTACTCCTTCAGTTTCTTCACCTGAAAAGGAGGATTGAACTAGTCATTGCTTTCTACCCTACACAGCATATTAAATGTACCTAGGCAGTTAAGTCGATGAAGTGAAAACTTCCATTTCCTGGAGACTTCTGATTTAATTGGGCCAGGAGTGGATCCCATAACTCAGTAATTGTTAAGGATCCCAGGTTGTTCTGAGGTGCAGTCATTGAACTGTGGTAGAAGTTTCCGTTCTCTTGGAGCTCCAGGACTCCACGGCAGTCTTGAGTTTTATGTCTCGGCATATGAAAGTCTTTCTATTTTCCTTGATTTCTGTAGAGATTAAAACTAGGGTTATGCCTGTTTGACATGTTATATTGTTTTGTTACTCTTTGTGCATGATTTTTTTAATTTATTATCTTAAATATTACTTTGCAAAGTCATGTGCATTTTAGTGACTTTTTATTTTTCTAGCCATCTCATATTGCATGAAAATATTATGACAGAAGTATAAAAAAATAAACAACCTGCAAAATGGTTTGTTTTATTTTTTTTTTTTTCATTCTATGAAAACCCCAAATGGCAAGCTAGCAACCACAGAATTTTCCACAAAAGTCTCAATTTGGGGCCGGCGCCGCGGCTCACTAGGCTAATCCTCCGCCTTGCGGCGCCGGCACACTGGGTTCTAGTCCCGGTCGGGGCTCCGGATTCTGTCCCAGTTGCCCCTCTTCCAGGCCAGCTCTCTGCTGTGGCCAGGGAGTGCAGTGGAGGATGGCCCAAGTCCTTGGGCCCTGCACCCCATGGGAGACCAGGATAAGCACCTGGCTCCTGCCATCGGATCAGCGTGGTGCGCCGGCCGCAGCGCGCTACCGCGGCGGCCATTGGAGGGTGAACCAACGGCAAAAGGAAGACCTTTCTCTCTGTCTCTCTCTCACTGTCCACTCTGCCTGTCAAAAATTTTAAAAAAAAAAAAGTCTCAATTTGGGGAATAATTTTTCAGTTATAAAATAGTTACAATACTACTAGTAGCTGCTTCAATTTCAAATTTGTTAACAACATTGCCTTCTGCCTCTTCCACAAATGATTGTGGTCATCTGTCCATTTATACTCAGATGTTACAATTGAGAAATATTATTCATTTAAACTATCAAGCAAAAATAATGGGCACACAGGCCCTGATGCCCGCTCCTGAGAGACTCTCTCAGTGCTTTCTTGTGAGCCTATGGTACTTCTGAATGTGTCAGGCACTTTGCCTCTGAAAGGACGTTGACAGCGTGGTAAGCCAGATTGCCATTTAAAGTTCAAGTTCTGCACTGACATGGCTCTGTTATGATTTCATTTTCTTCTCTGTGTCTTTGGATGCTGGATTGGGACATGACCTGCATATTGCCAATGCTCCCCGATAACGCCTCCTCCATGCATGCCGTTTGGGTCTGGTCATGCTATGCATTATCCATTGCATGTAAGATCAAGATTCTTCTTTCTCTTTCCGTTTTGTCATGTTGATTACTTGGGGCTTTGTGTTGCGGTGAGTTTCTTGAATTTTTTTTTTTTTCCTTTGATGTGACGGTATTTGTGTGTAGACTTATTTCATGAGACTTCAGTAAGCCATTCTGAAAAATACCATAAACTTGGAGAATCCATATGTTAGGAACTTTCTAGGTTTTGTTTCTGAAACAAAGACTTAGAAGGCATTTCAATATTGATTTTTTATTTTCTTGTCATGAAACATGTTAGTCACTAGCATTTGTTTCTGAGGCAAAGTTGCTATCCAACCAATGGACAGAAATTTCACCTTTGAAAAATATAATACTTATTTTGAATGTTACAGAAACTCCTAGTCTCCACATATGAGATCGTGTAATATTTGTCCCCCATGCTCATAGACGTTAGAAGTAGAATGGTGATTATCAGAGGCTGGAGAGTGATGGGAAAGGTTGATTAATGAGCACCAGATTATAGTTAGGTAGGAGTTACAGGCTCCTGCATTATATTGCACATTAGATGACTATAGAAAATGTTCTGTATATTTCTTTATTAAAAAGCAAACAACCTAGAAGCTATGATTTTGATGTATTACCATAGAGGTAAGTCAAGTGTTTGAGAAATTAAATATATTTGCCCTGACTGGATGTTACATTATATATGTACATATATATATATATATATAGATTTGTGTATATATATATGTACATATATATTTATTCCTGCATATATATATATATTACCCCATAATATTACCCCATAAATATGTATGTGGTTTTTAAAATAAATGTAATGCCTGTCAATTTTTTAAATATAAAGTCCATTTCCTCTGGGAAAATATTTTGGAAGCTTCTAATTATAGTATTAGAATCCATAAGCAGTGAATTTTTTTTCACAATGTCAAAGCTTATTTTTTAAAATTTGCTCTTATAAATCCTCACAGGAATAAAATGTGTTCATTGTTTAAATGGAGTTACTTTATGAAGAAGACATTTTTGTCATCATAAAATAGATATATGCCATGTATACTGTGTTATTCAGTGTCCAATAAAATATGTTTAACCTGAAGACATTGTAAATGATTGTCAGTGTCTTGAGTAGTCCATCCTATTAAAGCAGTGTTTAAAATAATGATGTTCTACACATCTTCTAGAAGATCCTGTGGGGCCAATGTTATAAAATACTCTGTGGGCCCTTGCATAACACAACATAGCTTTTATTTATTACTTCTAATTATCATATTTGAGCAATATATGTTGCAATAAACATTAAAATCTAGTTTCTAAAATTTTTCAGTTGTAAAATTATGTACATAACACACATGATAATTGTGCTGTTGCATTGAATGTTGAAATGTTAACATGGCACATTACTTTATTCCATAAGAGTTATAAAGGGATAAGTATATTCTGCTTGTTTATCCAGTAGTTCAGTAAGTCTTCATTTTGTGGGTGTTAGATTAAAATAATATCATTTGGATAAATTTGGCAGGCTAACAGTATAACTCGATAAAATTATATAAATAACGTGTCTTACTCCACAGTGAATTTTATTATTAGACATCAGCAAGAGGAAGCAGGAAGTAGGAAACAGTTTTTAGTGAACCCAGAGGTTATTATTCTCATTATATTTCAATTGCAGTAGGCAATCATTGTTAAATACTTTATGACTTGACCACAAATTTTTCTCTTACAAAATTTTCACTTAATTTGAATTATTAAAATATAAAATTTATGAGTTTCAAAAATATGAAGCAAAAGTGCATCTTTCCTTGGTTTTTCAGGAGGAAGAATAGGTCTGATGGTTTTTGTTTTACTTAGCAAATCCAAACCTAGTTTTGTAAAGCATTTTCACTTTTGTAATTTCTTGTTTCTTTACAAAATATAAATTTAAAAAGCATGCTTATATGTTGCCTTAGTGTTGTTGCCGAATAAGTTATCTGGTGGCTGTATTTTGCCTCATTGCAAAGATATCTCCAAAAATCATTTACCCACACAACTTGTAGTTGTAAATATAATATGTAGTACAACACTCTGAATGTGACTCTCTTCAGTTGGTGATTAATAAAAAGGTGCTGCATTCAAATATCACTCTCTTGTTTTGACTACTTAGTTTCATATATTTTATATGAACACACCATTACATAATTTTAGTCAATTATTAATGGACCTTAGGTAAGTCATTTTACTGAATTTCATAAGCATCAATTCGATTGCTGTGTGGCAGCATCCGTTTTTAAATGTCATCGTGCTTAGTTATGATTGTTTTCTGTGTAGAACCCCAAATCTCAGGAGCCAGTGACATTGGATTTCCTCGATGCAGAGTTGGAGAATGACATTAAAGTGGAGGTGAGTGTAATCAATGCAACTCCACCCATATCTGTGGAGATGCTTTGTGTGTCACAGTGACTATCAGGAGATGTGGGCACAAAGGGAAATGTTCTTTGTCTTAAAAAAAAAAAATCCTTGAATCATGAACTCCAGCTTTCAAAAGATCATCTGCAAAGGAATAAATATTTTATGATGAGTGGACCTTTAGTTTTCTTCATTTCTTTTTCCAAGGGAGAAAGAGATGTTAACTGTTTCAACACAAATGTGACTTGTAAACTTCGATAACAAGCTTAGACCTAGAAGATGTCACTGTTCAGCTGAAAGAAAAGTTGGAAGGGACCCAGCCACTCAACCAGGATGAGCAGCATGAGAAGAAAAGCTGCCCTGTGCTCCCGAGCACCCTTTGCTTGATACTTTCCATGTTGTTTCTAAACCATGTCATTGTCTTTGAGAGAGTCTTTTATAGTAACAAGGACAGTCACATTAAACACAAAAATAACATTTATTGAATATAGAGCTTATAGGAGGGGTCTTCAAAATATTAATGGAAAACAGATAGTATAAAGCAGCTGTGCATAGATTGCAAAAAATGTTGTCCCCAAATAAATTTATCTTTTAATTCCCTTTTCCATGAGCTTTTTGAAGTGTTCTCATACGTCAGTCATGGACTTACAAGCGCCTTTGAAATAGGCATTGAATGTCTCTTGTACTGATGAGTGGTTTGCAGTACAGAGAAATTTATTTAGTTTGTCCATTGTGAGTCAGCCAGTTGGTAGCAGAATCATTCCTTTGCCCTCCAAAGCTCAGCCATTTAGGATTTTTTTTTTCCAAATGGATTACCTCCTTTTCTTATCTATCCAAAGGTTACCATGTTTTTTTTTTCTTTTTTTTTCTTTTATATTTTATTTTATTTTATTTTTTACAGGCAGAGTGGACAGTGAGAGAGAGAGACAGAGAGAAAGGTCTTCCTTTTGCCGTTGGTTCACCCTCCATGGCCGCCGCGGTAGGTGCGCTGCGGCCGGCGCACCGCGCTGATCCGATGGCAGGAGCCAGGTGCTTCTCCTGGTCTCCCATGGGGTGCAGGGCCCAAGGACTTGGGCCATCTTCCACTGTACTTCCTGGCCACAGCAGAGAGCTGGCCTGGAAGAGGGGCAACCGGGACAGGATTGGTGCCCTGACCGGGACTAGAACCCGGTGTGCTGGCGCCGCAAGGCGGAGGATTAGCCTAGTGAGCCGCGGCGCCGGCTGGTTACCATGTTTTTTAAAAAATAACTTGTCACAGTATGTTTTAATTTGTACTTGACTCAAACATTTTGCACATTTAACCTCTCAACAGAATTTATTTATTTACTAGGAAGAACATAGACTTTGTAGTGCTGGAGTATTTTAAGTGATTCGTGAATGTTTCTTCTAAAGCATTTGACATCATAAAGTAGGAGGAAAAACTGGAGAAGAGCTTGGTTTCTAGACCCTAACTCCACTGAATGACCTTGTTGATCTCATTTAGTCTCTAAGCTTTTGCTTTCTCTCAATCATTTACTATTGTGATTGAATGAAATAATACTTGGAAAGAGCTTTGCAAAGGGTCTGGTTAGTGCCAAATGCTTTTATCAATGAGCTCTCATATGTGGATGCTCAACTTAGATGGGGAGCCGTTAACTAAATTATGATAACCATGTGCGTTTTTTAAAGATTTATTTATTTGAAAGAGACACAGAGAGCGAGCAAGAATGAGCAAGTAATCATATTCTTTAAATTCAGATTGTTTACACCAAATTTATTTACTTGTTATCTGCACTTTTTAAAGTTAAATGTAAATCACTGGTTGAGATACATAAAATGAAAAATAAGTTAAAGAAAATTCTAAGAATTTGCAGCAGACTGGTTCTTGGTTATTCTGTTTTCTCTCTCTTAAAAAATTTACTTATTTAAAGCAGAGTTAGAGAAAGAGAGAGAGAGATCCATCTTCCATCTGCTGGTTCACCCCACAAATGCCCGCGATAGCTAAGACTGGGCCACAGCTCAGGAACCTTAAACTCTATCGGGGTCTCCCCTGTGGATGGAAAGGGCCCAAGCACTTCGGCCATCTCTGCTACTTTTTCATGTGCATTAGCAGGGAGCTGGATCAGAATCAGAGGAGCCAGGATTCAAAGCACATTGTAGGTTCTACCTTAACTTGCTGTGCCAGACTGTTACACTTTGTGAATAAATATGACCTTGTTCATTTTTAAGAAGTTTAGAATTTTTTTAAGAAATGCTATATTAAACCCAAGTAAGTTTTTATAATTTTTTCTACCCCTTAGGTTTTTTTGTGTGTGTGTGCCCTGTCCCATATGACAAATAATCATAAAAACTAAAAAGTATAGAGAATACTCTTAAAAATTGCTGTATCACATGAAACAGGTTGTGTGAGTCAGGCAGAAATTCTGAGCATTCTATATTAACTGCTAATTCTGTACATCCATGTACATTTCCATAAGGTAGTTGATCATACTTTTATTAAATGTCTTAAAGAAACTAATGAGTGACTGAAGATTGTTCACTGGGAATGTTTTCATCTTCTTAAAATAATGTAAACTGACTGTAATGTAATAACTTGGAAAAATTTTCCACTGGAAAACTGCAGTTACAGGTACAACCAACTCACTTTTATTCAGTTTTAAATAAGGCAAAAATCTTGAAAAATCAGTATTTAATAGTTGTACTTTGGTAGGTCAGTTTGGTTCCTGGAATAAAAATAATTATTTCATTTTTCCTTAGATTCGAAATAAAATGATCGATGGAGAAAGTGGAGAAAAAACATTCAGAACTCTGGTTAAATCTCAAGATGAGGTAAGGATTATACTCGAATATAAAAATATACATTAAGAACAGTTGATATTTATTTGTCTTTCATATTGACTCAGTGTTTACATCAGGACTGTCTAATAAACAATTATTCTTTTTAAAGAATTTTTGAAAGATCAGTTTATTTATTTGAAAGCAGAGTGACAGAGGAGGAGAGAGATTTTCCATCCACTGGTTCACTCCCCAAATGGCCCCAACAGCTAAGGCTGTACAGGAACTCCATCCTGGTCTCCCACACTGGTGGCAGGGTCATCTGCTGCCTCGCAGGTGCATTAGCAGGATACTGAAATGGAAACAGAGCTGCCAGGACTTGAACCAGCACCCTAGTAAGGGATGTGGGAGTCTGGAGCATCAGCTTAAGTTGATGCACTATAATGCCTATTGTCTGGAGGGAAATTTCCACAGATACATTTTTTTACCCTCCCCTTTTTATAAAATTATCTTATCTTTGCATTCTTGATGTATTATGTTATTAACCATATATTATTGAAATTGTATTTTGTGTCTGTTGTTTCATAAGAAATAGAACACAGTATAACTTTGTGACATTTAGACTACACTAGCAATGCAAAACTGAACTTCATATTTAAAGGCTTTATATTTTATATGATTTATAGATCATATATATAATATATATAATAATCCTATGTTCTTTTGACATGTAAGAGCTTTTTTTGCATAAGACATGTGTCTGTCCATTATTAGTTGCATGTGGAGTACAGATATTCACATATTTAGGAAAATAAGTGAATATTTTGAAAAATATGTAAGATCCAGAAGCTTGTGAGCTGGAAATTTGATTTAAGCTTTTCTGTTTAACTTTTATCCTCTCTCCACAACCTCATCCTTTTTAGATGTACATATATCTCCTGAATTTCTCAGCAGCTCTTTCCCTAAGAGCAACTTAGGATCTAAATACGATCATTTGTTAGCACATGGCTTTCCTCACTTTAATATCTTTATGAGATGTCAGCACTGTGGCTCAGCGGGTTAATGCCCTGGCCTGAAGCTCCGGCCTTCCATATGGGCACTGGTTCGAGACCTGGCTGCTCCACTTCCAATTCAGCAATCTGCTATGGCCTGGGAAAGCAGTAGAAGATGGCTCAAGTCCTTGGGCCCCTGTACCTGCATGGGAGACCTGGAAGAAGCTTCTGGCTCCTGGCCAATTGGGTAGTGAACCAGCAATGGAAGACCTCTCTCTCTCTGCCTCTCTTCTCTGTGTAACTCTGACTTTCAAATGAATAAATAAATCTTTAAAAAAAATAATATCATTATGAGTTCCCAGTACCAGAGTACAAGGGGAGGTGTATAAATTCCAGTCCTTGTTGAAGTGTCAGCTCTGTTTCCTTAGACATTAGCCCTGCTGCTTACAGCCCTACTCCCTAGGAAGGTTGGAAGCCACAGAACGGCTCTACCACCTTCTCAGGCCATTTCACTATAAGAACTCTTTGGCCTTGTGTATTCTTTCCTCAACTTACAAAGTAATTTTTTTCCTACTAATTCACATTGCTGTTTTCCCTCTGCTAGTTTACTGTAAATTGCTGTTTAACTGCAAGCTGTTTTCCATCTTTGACCCTTTGGGTTTTACTTTGAGCACGCTGTCCTCAGTAAATACAGCTGCTCAGCTTCTGTTCCTCCGTGGCTCCCCCTCCCCTCCACATTTCTGTGTCTTTGTCTTTGCATTTCAAGGAAAGTTGTTATTTATTCTGTGAATGAACACAGTTTTTATCAGTATCCTCTTTTTTTTTTTTTTTTTTTTTTTTTTTTTTTTTTTTTTGAGAGACAGAGACAGATATAGGGAGGGAAAGATTGACAGAAAAGAGCTCACATCCAGTGGTGCACTCTCCAAATGCCCACAACAGCCAGGGCTGAGCCAAGGCTGAATCCAGGAGCTGGGAACTCAATCCAGGTCTCCCACATGTGTGACAGGAACCTAATCAGTGGAGCCATCACCTGCTGCTTCCCAGAGTCTTCATTGGCAGGAAGCTAGAATTGCGAGCCAAAATCAAGAGTCAAACCCAGGCTCTCTCATGTGGTACACAGGCATCTTATCTCATGTCTTAACCACTGAGCCAAATTGCTGCTCAGTGGTTTATATTTTTATTTATAAATTGCTGCTCAGTGGTTTATTATATTGTATGCTTTATAGAAGATTAAAACAATTACAACATTATGTGTACATCTTATTCCTTTAAGTTTTTATTTATTTTCATTTATTTGAGAGATAGAATGAAAGAGGGAAAGATATCTTCCATCTGCTGGTTTGCTCTCCAAATGGCTGTAACAGCTAGGGCAGGGCCAAGCCAAAGGCAGGAGTCTGGAATTCTATTGAGTCTCCCATGTAGATGGCATGGACCCAAGTAGAGTCATCATGACCTGCTGCCTCCCAAAATATGTGGTGGTAGGAAGCTGGACAGGAAGCAGAGGGAAGACTTGAACCCTGGCACTCCAAAGTAGCAGGCAGGCATTCCAGGCAATGGTTTACCTCTTGTACAACACCTGCCCATATTACTCTGATTTTAAGATTCTATCTGACAGGAAATTTATCTCTGTTTATCCTATTGTGGTATTTGGCAGAGACATTGAAGATGCGATGCATCTTTCACATTACAATGTGATTTCGGGTAGTTTTACCCAAAGAAGCAATTTCAATAGTCTGAGGTCAGAAATTAATTGTGAAGCACGTAATTTTTGTTGTAGGAAATCACGTAACTTTTCTTTACATCATTTTCTTTATCTAAGAGATAGGAAAAGCCATCTTACCACATCTCACAACGCTTGGCACAATGAGTTTGCAAGTAATTTTAAATTCCACACAAATGAAATGTTTCCCATGGAAACTGTCTTCACATGTGACCTGTTGAATATTTTAACCCAAAACCTGTCTCAAATTAATTTTTAAACATTTTTCTCATGGTCATGTCTTCCAGGAATCCAACTACTCTGCTGAGAAGTTCATGCATGCATCAAAAACAGTTTTTTAATTTTATGAATAAATAGTCAAATCTTTAATGCATATGCGCATACCCTCATTTTTTTATCTATTGTGGATTTTAATGGTACTACTGAAATGTTTAAAATTAGGATTAAAACATCACTTCTTAAATTTATGCTCAATGCTGTGATTTGTGGGAATATGAAAGCCATTTGTATTTGTTGTATGTACTCCATCAGTAGTGCTTTGTAACTTTTTGCTTGGACTAGTACTAGAATGCATTTGTACTTTTTCATACAAAAATTTACTGAAAATAGTGGAACTGAATGTTCTGACTCCTATAACAATTTCCTAAAAAAACAAATTTCCAAGTTAGCAGTTGGAAAATAGATTCTTGACTGTAGAAAATTAGATACTCACAGTGTTTAACATTATGTTTGATCACTTTATTACAAATTGACAGCTGGGCAAGTTTATGATTTCTTCTGATACTGAAAATGTTGCATTGTGATTTCCTGATTCAAACTGTTTCTCCAATTAAATTTTTGTTAATACATAATACTTGTACATTTTTAGAGGGTACAGTGCAATACCTCAATACATATACATAGCAGAAATCATACAAACCAGCCTTTCCATCCCCTCTCTCTTGGTTTTGAATACATTATGAGGTACATTATTGTGAACTGTAGGCAGCCCCAAGCCCCACTGGACTGTGGACCCCAACTTGTTACTTCCATCTGATGGTGTTCGGTACCTGTTATCTGACCTCTCTCTTCAGATAACTATTTTTGATGCTGTTATTCTTATAACTTGCGGAACAGCACCTCCCTGTTTTGTCTGAATAGTAACAGATATGTAAATACTGTTTCTTCCAATTCTTTTAAGAATTTTAGTAGTCTGAAAACCTCCTTATCAATCCATTCCCTCTGCCATGTACTACACTATGCACTTAGAAAGCCTTAGGGACACTTGGTGTATAGAAGCAACTGTGCATAGTTGTTATAAAAAGCAATCTGTCATCATATGTTTTCCTCCGCCTTGATAGCTTAAGGATCTAACCTCCTCCTTTAAGATTTATTCGTCATCAATAAATTTTGGAAATTAATAGTTTCTGTTACTGAGATTTGGTTAAAGGAAACAATGACTTTAAAGTGGTTAGCATAGCCTAACACCAAGTTAACATTTTAATATAAGTTTCTGTTTTGGTGAGGATGATGAAGCTGGATACAGCTTAGACAAATTAAAAGTCAGACATGTGTCATTAATGTATTTGGTGGAAGAAAGGACAAAAACATCCATAGCTCTCTGTAAAAGTCTGTAAGCATGAAGTTATTTAGCTTTGTGCTTCCTTTCCCTGGTGTATTTAGATGTTTTCCTAACCTTCAAGGATACTGAGTAATCAGCCTCTTGTGATATCATAAAAATGCCATAATGATAGCTTAGTAAGTACAATACTGTGATTATCACGTGACTGATCTAAATATACTGAATGCAGTAACTGTTAGATACTCCCACTTACTCTTAAACATACTCTAGTATGGAAATACCAGAGCCTTGGCTAATATTTCATAGTGCAGCTAGATATGGTTAGTCTGGTTTGAATTTCACACAACATACATATGTATCAAAACAACGCATATGCGCGATTTTTATTTATGTTAAACTTTTTAAAATTATTTTTCACAAAATGATGTTTTTAAGTATTTATTGTCATAAACTAATAGGTTTTGCACTTTAAAGCCCTAAAACTTTTTCATTTGGATATTAATTTCAGTCCTAAAATTTTGCTTCACACACATACACACAACAGAATAAGTAGGTGTGAAATAGAATAAATTATGCATTTGTGAAGAGGGATATTGAATGACCACAGAATTTTAAAGCAGATGCTATTACTATGCTCTTCAAATAAATTATTAAAGTATGTAAGGTATTTGGTCTTTCAGTTAAGACGCTGATTAGGATGCCCACATCCCATGTCAGGGTGCCTGCTGAGTTCAATACACAACACCAGCTCCTGTTTCCAACTCCCTGATTAATGTGCACCCCGGAAGCAGTGATGGCTGTCATAGTTTGGTACCTGCCACCCACATGAGAGACATGGATTGAGCTCCCCACTCCCAGCTTCAGTCTGACCCAGCTAGTGCAAGATTTGCATCCTGGTCTCTGCTCATAAATAAATAAATAAATAAATGCTTTTGAAAAAGAATGTCAGGCAATGATAACCATGTCATACTTTTTTCTAGAGATATATTGACAAAGGAAACAGGACATACACGTGGACTCCTGTCAACGGCACAGATTATAGGTAATTAATGATGTTGATAGGTACACTGTGGGAAAAGTGCGTGGATAAGTGTCTATCTTTAATCTTTAGTGGTCCATTCTCCAATGAGTGAATATAATCTTTAGGTTTTCTTAAGTAATTTTAATGCAACTTTCAACAAGAAAATTATTCTTTGTAATATAAGTTGTTTGAAGTTCAGAGTCTGATTTTTCAGAATGGTAAAGGTAGAAAGAAACTATGAATATAAAATTTAGAAGTGAAACTATGTATGATAATGTATATTTACATTAGGAATCATAAATATTGAAAAAAATCCCTATACTATGTAATGATCTTGCCACGCCCCTAACTTAGCCACCTGTTCTGAAGTGATGTTCTCCAGCTCCCTCAGTGTCAGAGCTACAACATCATCTTAAACTTGAGATTTGCTCATAACTTTCCAATTACCAGATTAGTTTTCCATCTGCTCCACTAACAGCCCAGTTCCAACAGTGCTTTGGCTCAACTGAGTTGTGAAACCCCTCTGTCCCTTCTGACTTGTCGCTGCCTTGCCCTCTTCCTGACTTTGTGCCTCCCTATTCTGCAGAAATTTCTTGGGTCTCATTGTTCGATTCACTTGCACTCTGTCCACTCCCTTCATCACATTCAGGTTTGGCAAACCAGTGTGGCACAGTGCCAGTCCTGGTTATCTGCAAATAATGACCAGCTCCACACCAGTACCTGTCCTTTTAGCTGAAAGTGACTAAAGAAAATACTCACTGACTGGTATATCACCTAAAATTCATGACATCTAACCACAAGTGAGCTAGTTGAGTGGTGCGTGGCGAACTCTGTAACAGTAAATTTGAGGTGCTTCTCGGTTACTTTAGATAGCTTCTCTTCCAGCCTGTGACACGTTGCTTCCATTTTCTCTCAGGTGACATCTTTTTTGCTTCCCATTTTACTGAGAAAAAAAGCAGAAGTGTCAGAGGGAAGTCCCACTCCCACTGTGCCCAAGTACTCACATCCTTATGTCCATCTTCTATTTCTACTCCTGACCTCCACACCACAGCAAGGATCTTAACACCTGAGTTACTCTGTTTCATTTCCCACCCCGCCCCCTGCCCCTACCAAACTTTTGCTGTCACTTAGCATAACAGGACGGGGTCATGGCCACCAGTGACTTAAATCAGCTGGCCTCACTCACCCTTAGCTCTCGGAATGGATCTTCCAGATGCTGCACTGAGTCCGCTCTGGTTAAGCCACATTGTCTTCCTTGCTAATCCTCATGAACGCTGGTACCCTTCTTCTATAAGGCCCTTGTACTTGCAGTTAATTCTGCCCAGAGTGACCTTGTCATTCCCTCATCTTGTTCAGAGCTTCACACACTTTCCGTCTCCTCACCAAGGCCTTCTCCAGCAATCCTATCTGAATCCTCCTGCTTCATGTTTTCCATAACCCTTGGCACACCACACACACACAGCATGTACATAGAAACTTACCTGCACTCACTCTCATTGGTCCTCTCTCACTTCTGAGTTCTCAGAGGGATAGGGATTATTGCCTGCTCCACTTACTTCTGAATCTCCAGCTCATAAGACAGGGGCTCGTAATAGGCAGTGTGCAGATACCTACAGAATTGAGCGGTTTCAGTTATGAAGAAGTTGAAGAGTTTTCAAATTGGAGGAATTTTCAATCTGTCTCATCTTGTCAGTTTCATTCAGTGGTGTCCAGAAGTTCTACTGCAGTGTGAAAGGGTGGAGGTGCCTTTGACTACATATTGATCTGCATTTAATATGTAACCTAATTAGAATACTGTGGTGTAATCAGCAATTCCACTCCTAATAAAATAAAACCAACCCCCCAGAAAATATAAATAACTTTTTAGATGAACCTACACATTTCCTGGAGCTAGGGATTTCCTTGAGCTGCAGCTTGTTCTCGCAGGAACCTGTCTCCTTTGTGTTCCTAGGATGCACGTAGAAGTACTGAAGGTGAGAGAGTACACAGCATTGTCTTCACACACTGCGTGCCAGTGTTTCTGCACTTTCAGTCTTTGACATAGTCTTAGATTTATTGAGACATACCAAAATGACTGCTTCAATAATTTTATTTCTTTCCATCTATGGATTCCTGTCTCTGATGTCCATTCTGGCGTTTCTTTACATATCCACAATCTTCAAGTATAGACAGAAGTCATCTTTTTTCATTCCTCATTCTGGATTCTTGCCACATTTAAGTTTTGGGATACACTTGTCAAAAGGCGTCGAGAAAAGAGATCTTGGAGCTGTGTCTCTCGAGAGGCTGTGCACTGTGTGGGAATGTGTTCCATGCCTTTGTTGCTGAGATGACGTTCTAGGTTAGAAAAGCTGGGTCTTTTTGATCCAACAGTGAGTCAGCGGCACCTTGGTCCTACTATGTGATAGGGACCTTTGCGGGTATTTTCAGTTCTCATGCACCCTCCTTTTAGGTATTTAAAATTGTCTTGCAAGTGTCCTCTCCACTCAGTACCTCCATCACAGCCCCAGTGGTAGTACACACACATAGTACAGGCAAATTAATGTTCTTTTCTCTGGTTCTCACATTCAATCCCTGTTTACAGAAACACTGGTCTCTTCCCATTTTCAACCAAGTTAAATGGGGTCTTCAGCTCCGCTATTCACATCACACATTTCCATCACATCCTGTCAGCCCTGTCATTTCTGCCATTTCTCTCACCATGTGAATCTCTGTTCTCCGCAAAGGCCCCGACATCCCCACTTTTGCATGTTTTTCTCAGGCATAGCTTCCCAAATCTCCAGCTTTGGGCCATATTAGGTCTGCTTCCATTGCAAATACTTCTCCCAATTTCTGGACAAACCAACTCACAAATGAAAATTTAGAACAACATATCACATACAAGTAGGCTTTGGTTTAATGAATAAAGTACCAAATTGTACCTGGTGATCCCGTGTCCTTAAGCCTTGGCTTAACATAGGTACCATATTTTGTAATAAAACAATTAACTATTTTAGTAGAAAGCTTTCTCTGTTTTAATGAACTGTTTCTTTTTATGGGGATAAATGATTAAGTTGAAGAGTATGGCATAAGTCTGTCTAAATCAGGTAACCATGTTTATGTGAGTCACAAAAACATTGCATGGGCTGTACCATCCATCTGGTGGTCACTTGTTTTACTAAACTTTAAGAGGAAATAAAGCAGTCTTGGTCTATTGGTTTTATATGGAGAGAGACACAGCAAGCATTGCAGGTGACAGAGCTGCTGAGTCAGAATGTTGGTAAAGATCTTATCTGGCAATATGTTGAAGAAATGACTTGACTTGAGATGGAAATAATTAAATTAAGTATAATTGAATTTTTCTGTAGCAAAAGATTATAGCTATTAATAACAAACTGAGATTTACAGCCAACAAAATGTATATTTGATAGGCCAATTTTAAAATTCTGTTGTGTTCCTCACAGGTTTCCACGCTGTTTTTTATGGTACATGACATGTAACCCAAGCTTGCAGAGTGACACTGTAGCAGTTGCATGATATACAGTTATCGGTTTCAATTAGAAGTTTCTCTTAGCAATAAGTACTGATGGAGCCATAAAAGTGTCCTAATTTCCCTCGAGAGGAATTTGTAGGAGGCAATCTTCAAATACTCAGTAATTCTGCTCTCCGTTCTCTAAATGGCAAGTGAATCATGAAAGGTCATCTTACTCTCAGACTGATTACATTGCTTCTTTTAATTTTCATCTCTGCCTCCTCTTAAAGGGTGTTACCCATAAAATTAATGTGGAAATCTTCATTAAATCTATGTAGCATTTTATTTCCCTGACCTTTTCTCATAAGGAAAGTGGATGAATTACTTAATGATGGAGAAAGATTTGGGAATTGGAAGTAACAAGCGTTCACTCATTTTGCTATCTTTATTGCATAATAAATTTGAAGCAAATAAACCTCTGCTTTTTTCTTTCCTGTACATAGAGTGGATTTTTAATTTATACGTTTAAGAAAAGAAGTCTGAAATTGTATATTTCATTCTATTCTATCTTGTCCATGAACAATATATAACCCAATTACAGTTTGGATATCCATCCCCAAAGCTGGGGATACATGAGGCTTGAGTGGTTAAAAAAAAACTCTGCAAATGTCTAGAAATACTCAAAAGCCTAGAAATGCACACCTTTTCCTGTATAACATTAACATCTGGAGTAAACATTAAAAGTGATTGTCAAATTGCGCCCATAGTTCTCATTCAATAAGTATGGCTTCTGGGAAATAGTGTACATGTTAAAGGTACCCTCATATTTGCCACAGACAGCTTACAAGTTTCTTTCTATATTCAATGGCTAGCAAAGGTCATTTGCACTGCACATGTGGATGTGGAATATTTAATCATGCCCTGAACAAGAGTACTAGCCGGTATTGGGGGTAGAAGAATCACTTACATACATTTGTGTTATTAGAAACCGCGTGATATTCTGACATCATTTAACAGTTCCCACACATCCTGCATTTTGTTCATTGGCAATTTCAAAAGGAAAGTTACCTACAGGATGGCTTCTTATTTTTGTGCAGTGACTAAGGTGAGATTTGATGACAGGCTTGTCTGACATTCCTTGTGTCTAAAGCATCCTGGATTCAGGCTAATGCTAACCCTAGAACTCTCCTCCAGCTTGACCATCTACCATTAGGCCAGAGTACCCCCATGACTCTTGCAGATTACACACTCAAGATGTATTTCCCATTGAGCCTAATAAGAAACTTCCAGATAACAGAGAATATCCATAGTAAATGAGCTTGAAACAAATACCACGCTCTCGTGATATAACTGAGTGAGAAACAATTGGATGAGCAAACAGTCTCTATTAGTGCTATAAAGGAATCTGAATTTGCCCATCAGTGGACACTGGGGAACCTACACAACAATTAGAATGTTAAAACCATAGGTGTGTGATCCCTTAACAGAGTATATTTCAGATAGCTCTATGATTGTCCAATAGTCATTCATGTTAATAATTCTTCCATTTGTATTTTAATAGTGTCTGTTTGCTGCAAAGCAGTTTAACAGTGTGTATAACACATTAAGGAGGGAGCATCCAATTAGTAGGATATATGTACTTATTTAAACCTACCCCTAGTGTTCATCTATTTTTGTCAAAATTCAAAATATTTAAATATAATCTTCTGCAAATATGGTAGGGATCAGTGACATTTCCTCCTCGGCTAATTTATGGTTATATCTAGTAGCTTATTTCCCACTTGTCTTTTCTGGCTCCCTATACCGTAGGCAGTTGGATGACTCTGGATGGCAAGCCTGAAATTAAGGATTCAATTTGCTGAATGCATTTTTCTCGTCAAAGTAATATGTCTTTTCCTTCCATGAGGAAGATCTTTGGATTTTCCCATGAACTTGATGTGTCTTTTTTTTTTTAAGTTATGTTTCATTTTTGTTTGTTTGTGTTTATGCTTCTCTTGTTTCTATTGCAGTTTGGCCTTGGTATTACCAACCTACAGTTTTTACTATATAAAAGCCAAAATAGAAGAGACAATAACTCAGGCCAGATGTAAGTACTGTGAAAGCAACTCCAGGCTCTATTTGTTATCTCCCAGTATCAGATGTTTAAATACGTCTAGATTTTGGAATACCCAAGGCTTCTACATTTTAGTAGGTGTGATTACCAAATCGGCAGCAATGATTCTAACCCATTCCAAACATGCAAGGAACAAGAAATATTCTACATGGATAGAATATGAGCAGGTACTCCAGTCTCACTGGCAGTCCCCTCCTCCCTTCCCTGCCTTGCTATGTGCTCATAGAATCATTGCAGTGCTGTGTCCTCTGTAGCTGTCATTCTCAAGATCTGCTAGCTGGCGCAAAGTGTTTCACATGCTAATTATCAACATGCTCTCTAGTCATGGCACTGTAAAGCTTTTCCTTTTCTGATCTTTCCTTCTTTTTCATTTTTCTCTTTTGCATTTGGCCAGAATAATACTGTGCTTGGCAATTAACTTTCTTTTCATAACCCAAATTAATGTCTCAGTAACTCCAATGGACTAGTTTGTATTTTCTTTAAGCATCATTTGGAATGTGGAGTAATTGTTAATAGTACATATTTCTTTTAATTCATCTTAATTTTGTTTCTGGTGACTAAATTTAGTGAAGTCAAATGACCATCATATCCTTTGCACATCTCTCAATTATTATTGACAATCTAATTTTCCTGTTAGGAAGAATTAAAACACAAAAAAGTACAAATCTTTTTCACCTAACTTTAAAATAGTTATGCTCATTTCTTTGTCAGTTATGTTTTGCTGTCTGCAGGCCTGGTGTTCATAACCCATTGTGGCTATCTATTAAACATTTATATTTTCACTTTCACTTGATAGATATGATGGTCTTTTAACAACCAGCAATTTTGCATGAGCTAGTTCTTTACTTGATACATGTGAGGGGATAACTAGTGAAGTCTTTGATGATAGGTAAGTGCTTCTGTATATAGCCTGACATTGGTACTGCACCTGCATTTATCACTTCGCAACACAGGCCCTAGAAATAACCACAGGACAGAGAGGGTAATCAGTCAAGATGGACAGGACAGACTTCCCAGTCTTCAAACCTAGGTGTCTTTTCTTCAGACTACAGCTGTACATAAATGAACCTTTGATCTATGCACAATATTTTTATTCAAGAAAGTCATTGAATAAAATATTGTTTGTGACCCCCTTTGCTTTACCCTCTTTTTTTTTTGTTTCCCTGCTTTCTCTTTCTGATGGATTTTCACAGCAAAAAAGGGCAAAATGAAGGGCAAGTATTTTCTTGTTGCTCGATTTCTTTCTTTTAGTACACTTGAAAATTCCACTGATATTTCCATTCCTACTGGGTATTATCCTCCGTGCTTCTCATGTGCTAGATTTTCCTCCATGGTCACTCAAACCTGGGCAGCAGAAAGGGGGGAAGAATTTGCTTGTGTTTCCTATGCAATCTGTTTCACATTCCAGTTGTTTTCTTAGAATTAAAAACAGGTGTTTTTTATTCTTGTACTTACTAATTCATACCTCATATGAAGAATGTTATTAATTCACTAAAGATATTAATGAGCTTGCTAAGATCATTTTCTTTGTCAATGTTGATAAATTTCACACTGAGATTTTAAATAAAATACCTATTAGGTAATATTGATATTCTCATTTTAAAAGACATCTTGGCTATGGTAAGGTTAGTAAATGGGAAAATTATAGTGTTTCCTCTGATATAATTATTACAACAGATGCTGTGAAGTTAATCTGTGTTATGATTTTATTATAATATTGGGAAGCATTGAGGACCTTAGTATTCATTGATGTGTTTCAATTCTAGGATATAAGTAGTGTATTTTACATTTTTTAAAAGATAATCTTTTAGTACCTTCCGTCATCATAGAATTTCAGAAAGTATGCTCCGGGTTGCCTCTCCAATCCCGTGCCATTATCTTTTCAGATTCAGAAACACTGAAACCGGATAATTTTGAAGAATCTGGCTACACATTCCTAGCACCAAGGTTGGTTTTTCTTTTCTTTTCTTTTTTTTCTTGGCACTTGTATGCATTGGAGGCCTTCAACAACAATCTGAATTGGGGTCAATACTGCTATGTGTTAATCCCATGTCAAATCATAGAACCAACTTTAAACAGAAATGTTTGTTCATTTAGATACTTACTGAGCAATTACTATGTGCTTCAAAGTGTGCTGACTCACGTATACAGTGGTGAATGAAACAGATACAGGCTCTGCACTTGTAGCAGTAGCACCCTATCTGATAGTAATCATAATGGAGAATTTTATATTTTCACTGATGAGTATATATACAAGCTGCTACTGCAGAAAATTTGTGAAAAATGAAAGATGTGTACTTTTGGTGCAATTTTGAAATATATGCATAGTTTTTTCATAATACGCATTTTCTATAAACTTTTTGAAGTCCCTGGTATACACAAATGTGTATTGTGTATCTCTGTACCCTTAGATATACATAGATATGGGCAAATCTGTATTTGTAGCATATGTCTGCAATGTTTGAACCTTGTGATTTTTTTTAAATATTCAAACACAACTGTATGGGAAAACATTTTAGTTTGTTATTATTAATTTGTTAAATTTGAGATGCAGAAAAACAGGTAGAGGGCAGGAGGAAAAAAGATTGACAGAGCTCCCATCCACTGGTTCACTCCCAGATGGCCTCAACAGCCAGGAGTGACTAGAAAGCCCAGAGTCAGGAAAGGGCTAGAATCCAACTAATTGAGCCATCACCCCTACCTCTCATGGTCTGCGTGAGCAGGAAACTGAAGTCAGGTGCCAGAGTTGGGAATTAAACCCAGGCACTGGGATATGGGACAGGGGCATTTCATATAGGGACTTAACCACTGAGTCAGGTGCCAACCCTGAAAACAAAAATCTTAATACAGTGATATTGACTCACATACTTTTTCACATGAACATTATTCCTCCTCATTTTACTTCTCTCTCATATAGTGCCCTCTCTCTATCCCTAAATAGTCAAGTTTTGATGTGTTAGCAAAATACGTAGACACAATATGCAAAAAGACTGTTAAAGCAGCTCTCTTTTTCAACTGTCTATATCTATGGTGACATTTTTCTTCATGTGCCAAAACAAAATCTTGCAACTTATTGGGTACAGATGCGTATGTGTCTTCTCTTAAGTTAGGAATTAAAAGGTAATTTGTTAGTATATAAAATGGTACAACTTTTTGTTTACCCGTATCTTAAATTAAGTTCTCATTAACATTATTAATATTCAATTATATTCAGCAGCATGAAATATCAAACTATTTTTAGTACCTCCAGATATACTGTAAAAATTTGATTTTAGAATCTGATATCCTAAAATATACTTTTCCCCCCCAGAGATTACTGCAGTGACCTTAAACCTTCAGATAATAACACTGAATTTCTTTTAAATTTCAACGAGTTTATTGATAGAAAAACTCCAAACAACCCGTCCTGTAAGTATGTATTAATACACAACAATTGCTTCGGTGCAGTTATCTCCAAAAGGCCTGAAGTCTTTGTATTATTGTATCATATTACTATAATCATGTTAGTTTGTTGGTGATGTGATTTATTTACTGCATGACTTTTTAACGGCAAAATAATTTGAGCCTTAACTTTATATATGAAAGAAATGAAATTTCACCATTAAATAAAATCAAGTTTTCAAAACATAGTAATATATATTTGCAGTAGCTAAATGTAAACAGGGTATGCTTTCCTTAACTACTCTCAAATTTAGGATAATTAATTTTGTCTTATCTTTTGAAGATTTCTTAATTGCTCCTGCTATGCAGAGGAACATATAAATTTTTATGAGTCTTCACATGAGTAGAATAAGAAACAAAAATATAAAGATATATCACTTAATGTTTTCCTTTTCTTTCTGACATTATGTTTTGATCACAGTTAAGTATATATCTTCAAAAGAAAAAGCAAGCTGTTATTTCCCAATTTATGGAGTAAAAAAGTTCAGCTAGAGAACCAAAATTTTAGTCACTCATTTTTAAACATTATGCTTGTCTTTCAGATAAATGTGCATCATTCATACTATGAGACTTCATAGAGATTTATGGATTTTTGGATTTTAACATGTTTAAAAATCAAAACATTTCTTTCCTAAATATATTTATTGTAAAAGCACTGTCAAGAACAAATGCAATTTAATGGAAATCAAGAGAGGAAAACCAAGTAAATCCAAGTTTACTTTAGTGGATATAATTTGAAAGAAAAAAAAGAGCAAATACATCTAATTGACTTTTTGTGTTCTCTTTCTTCCTCCCTGTCCCTTGTCTCTTTTCCTTCCTTCTTTCTTTTTTAAAAATCTATCAAGAAGCACCAAACAAAGCACTTTATTATCAAAAACAAAACAAAAACCTTTTTCTAAAGCTGTCTCTGAAATTTAGATTTCTCACATAGGAGAACAAATGTCTTCCCAGAGCCTCCACTTTGGCAGGAATTAGCTAGTGGCCTCAAAAGCCACTTCGAAAGCCAGTTATGGGTAGCTGGTCTACATTGTTCATGCTTGGACATAACTCTAAACTTTTCTACTCATTGTGCACCTGCTCTGAGCATAGCCTTCTAAATGTTATTTTATGTCAATGTTTATTTCCTGTTAACAAGTGATAGGCATTTCCAAGAGAGAACTAAAATATAGGATTGTGGAATCTTTTTTAATTGGATACAAAATTATATAACACTCTCATACTCCTTGCAAAGATGAGTTTTTCATAAATATTTCAGAATACCATGAAAATTGCAGTCATTCAAAAGAATGTGTGAAAAAGATTTTTCACTGCCTCTAGTTTCTAGAGAAGTCTAAATATGTTTAAAAATAGTATTTCCAGTGTAATTCATACTTGTGTTGTCTGTTCCCATCTTTTTATTTCTCATCACCATTTGTCTGCCTCCACTGCAATCTAGTAGGAAATGTTTGAGATGATTATATGTGAAAAATTGAGAATTTATAATTATTTTAATTAGAGATCATTTTATAGGCATTAGCTCATTGTTACATTTTCCTTTGACAATGTTATACCCCTATGTTATAGATTTCTCTCAATTAAAATTGGAAATCTAGAAAATTAGAAATTTAGAAAAATTAGAAAATGAATACAGACTATGTTTTTGAATTAATAGGAATATTCACTCTAACTTGCTTTTGGAGCTAGAAAATATAATTGTTTCATTACTGTCTTAAATAACTATGTGAGTGTAATAGAAGATACCTTTTCTCTGTGTTAGGTAATACAGACTTGATTAATAGAGTCTTGCTGGATGCAGGCTTTACAAATGAACTTGTCCAAAATTACTGGAGTAAGCAGAAGAATATGTAAGTATTTGTTCTTATTAATAAAAACAGATATTCTACCTTTGAGTTTAGCCTTTCCTTGAAAATCTCAAAATCATTTTACAATTGTGGAGAACTTACATTTTCAATTGTGGGTACATTTCAGTATTAATACCTGTCATTTCTCGGCTTTCCATGTATATACCCTTCGGTGTAAATAAACCAAATTAAATAAGCATGTTTGTGTATTCCAAAATCAATTATGAGCTACTCATTCTTAAGAAACTTGTATTTAGGCCGGCACCGTGGCTCAACAGGCTAATCCTCCACATTGCGGCACCGGCACACCGGGTTCTAGTCCCGGTTGGGGCGCCAGATTCTATTCCGGTTGCCCCTCTTCCAGGCCAGCTCTCTGCTATGGCCCGGGAAGGCAGTGGAGGAGGGCCCAAGTCCTTGGGCCCTGCACCCGCATGGGAGACCAGGAGAAGCACCTGGCTCCTGGTTTGGGATCAGTGAGATGCGCCGGCCGCAGCGGCCATTGGAGGGTGAACCAACGGCAAAAAGGAAGACCTTTCTCTCTGTCTGTCTCTCTCACTATCCACTCTGCCTGTCCAAAAAAAAAAAAAAAAAAGAAACTTATATTTAAAATTTGCTTGCCACCATTTCTCCCGTATGCTTTCAATGCACCAAATACCAGCATTCTTCACTACTTTTCCCTGGCATATGATTCTCACTCTATGGTGACGTCTTCTGTTTTCTGTCATGCTGGTTAAGTCCCATTCTGTCTTCACAATGTAGCTTCATCTTCATTTCCTGAGGAGCCTTCCTTAAGTAGCCTCCTATTAAGGACTTACTTCATAGATACTTCAGTTATTAAGGCATAGTTTTGCATCAGTTGGTGTGTTTACTTTGGCTTCCCTTACTTCAGGAACTTGTTTTATTTCTCTTAGTATCAGCAATACCTAAGTTAATATCCTAGGATAAATTCAATTTGGAAAAACAAAATCTTCTTTTCATGTGTTCCAGCAAGGGAGTGAAAGCTCGGTTTGTTGTGACTGATGGTGGGATTACCAGAGTTTATCCCAAAGAGTAAGTTCAAATAACATCTGTAAAAGTAAGTGCATTAGGAAAACTGTACCAAGGATCTGTACATTCCTGTATTAAGAAACCTTTCTCCAGGGAAATTGATCATCGTTTGCAGATGGCACTGGTGTCATCGTTGTCAAGAATTTGCAGTATTAAAATACTCCATTCTGGAAAATGGGATCTTAGGATTTTTTCAATGATATAGGTATTTATGTATATATATATATATATATATATATATATATATATAAATGTTTACAAGATGTTTAAAGAGAATTTTCTCTTGGTGGACACAAGCTCAAACTAATTAAATTAACATAATGATTTTAAACTATTAGCAGGATTTGTATAGCATGCCATTGTTTCCAGTGTTCCTTGATGTATCTTTCTCTGTAATGGTCGGAAGTGGACCAAGGAAGCACCAAGACTTACTAATACTAATTGGTCTTGTTCATAATTACCTGGATAGTAAACAGCTGAGTAAGACTAGCAGTTTTTCTGATTCTTGATACTGTTCTGATGTATTGCTTAGTAGTATCAGTTCCACTGTCAGCTAGCACTAACTTCCTTAGACATACCTGGGATGTAGACGTATCTGTAGAGCTCAATGCGTCCACCAAGGGAAAAGTAGGTTATCAGGTAGATTAAAGAATATGAATGATGAGCCATTTCCTCCTTAGGGCTGGAGAAAATTGGCAGGAAAACCCAGAGACATATGAAGACAGCTTCTATAAAAGGAGCCTAGATAATGATAACTATGTTTTCACTGCTCCCTACTTTAACAGTAAGTATTGCTTTGGAATTCAGCTTCCTCAATTTCTTTTTCAAAAATAAATTATTGCTGCTACCTTCTTTCTCCCAAATCAATATATTTTATGTTAACTGACCAAAATGACTATTCAAAAGCCTGCATTATATGCGAGGCATTAGAAAAACAGAAAAGAAGCATCCATTTAGTTGAAGAGAGAAAATTCTTACGTAGCATGCAATTACACAGTTGTGCAGAGGTAGCATTTCTAACAGGCATGCATAGGAAATAGACACACATGTAGAGCATCCTTCATGGCACAGCTGGAAAATATATTGGAAGAATGCTTAATAAACTAAATAAAATAGAGTAACTGATTAATTATATTTTATCAGTATTAATTACATACTGTAATATTTATAAAATACTAAAAATATTCTATTGAGTTATTTCCAAAACATCTTTCTAATTTAACTCCATTACATCTCTGGAAATAGGTCTTACCCCCATTTTCACAAAAGGGACAACTGCATTGGGACTATGCTGTGGCATAGTAGGTTAATCCTCTGCTGGTGGCGCAGGCAACCCATATGGGCACTGATTCGAGTCCTGGATGCTCCACTTCCAATCCAATTCTCTGCTATGCCCCGGGAAAGCAGTGGAGGATGGGCAAGTGCTTGGGCCCCTGCACCTACATGGGAGACCCAGAAGCTCCTGGCTTTGGGTCAGTGCAGCTCTGGCCATTGTGGCCATTTGGGGAGTGAACCAGCGGATGGAAGACCTCTCTGTCTCTCCCTTTCACTGTCTGTAACTCTGCCTCTCAAATAAATAAAATAAAAAGGGGTGGGGGCAACTGCAGTTCAGAGAATTTCAGAGCTGTGTCCAGGAACATCTACATTATAAAAAGTAACACCAAAACCAGTCTTTCCTCTTTATTTTTTCCTCTTTACTTCTGCAACCTCCCCAGCATTTTGGCAGATGGTAGAAAGCCAAGATTTGACGTGCGTGCATTATGTTGCAGAAGTAGATAAAACCAAACTAGGTAATTCCTGTCTCCAAATCAATCAATACACAACAATTCATGGACATTCCAAGTAGCTTGGTTGGTATGTAAAGAAAGAAGAGAGGAAGAAGGAACCATGCATCTCTTTATGTGTTGTATAATCTATAATCTTTAAGTAAAACACTATCCATCTGTATCTATTGATATAAATTTAATATTATCCACTTTATCTTCTAGATAAGTCTGTTTTCTTTCTTTTCTTTTAGAAAGTGGACCTGGGGCCTATGAGTCAGGCATTATGGTAAGCAAAGCTGTAGAAATATATATCCAAGGAAAACTTCTTAAACCTGCAGGTAAGCATACACACTATACACATACACACAATCAAAATTAAATGTGACCTGACAGCTACACTATAATCTCGCATCATCTGAATGCCTTAAACAAAATAATGTCAGACATGCAAATTGAAAAAAATATGTAATTTGCTATCTATCAAATTGGGGATAAAATTAAATTGATACTATAAAGGGCTGAAGAATTTAAGAGGTATTTTTATATATAATCAACAAAAATTTATGGAATCAATTTAACATAATATATTAGGATTTTAAATGCACAACTTAAAACATTGGGTTGATCTAGGAATTCCACTAGAGAAGTCTCTCCTAATACTTTCAAATAAATAATAAAGCTACATGGCCAAGGACATAAATATTTGCAATAATTTAAAGATAGAAAGTTAAACTTCTGTCACTAGGGGAGAACATAAATTATGGCATATGTACTCTATAGAGTCCTATCAGAGAAGATTAGGAAGGGATCTGTTAAAAACTTGCAAATAAATGTATAGAAAAATGACTTTTTTGGTAAAAATTAAATAAGTAAGTGAAAATACATAATAAAATTAAACATTAGAAGTGGAAGTCAGCTGAGGTGGGTGAATACAATAAAGTAAAAACTTGTTGTTGTTTTTATTTCATTATATGATTTAATTTTGTTTGAAGTTTAGAAAAAAAGCATAATATTATGGAGGCCAGATGGATGAGCGATGACCATCCTACTCCAGAGGGCAGTTTTACCCCATCAGTGGTTCTGGTATTTGGTTCACCCCATCACTCACAACTCACACCTGTTCCTTCCTTCCCTCAGTTGCTCATTTACCAGTTATTCTCTTAACCTGTTACACGTGCGAGGGGATTAGGGCAGCTTCTTAAAATACACCGCTTGAATGAAGTCATATTTATGGGATATCTTTGATATTATTATTATCACTATTATTGTCATTATTATTATTATTTCAGCTTACTGTATTAGATAATTGGCCAGTGTGTGGCCAATGAATAAATTGTTTTGTGAATATAAATGATTGATGATGTAATAGTTCAAGAACAATTAGCATCATTCCTTAATGAAGAGCTCCCCCAAAAATCTTCAGTAACTATCAGTCCAACATTTTTTTGCTGTTGTATAAATTTTCTAATATGTCATGTAGCAAAGATTGTATTACATCCATTTCTATCTTTAATTTTTCAGTTGTTGGAATTAAAATTGATGTAAATTCTTGGATAGAGAATTTCACCAAAACTTCAATCAGGGATCCGGTAAGATAGTTTTTTAAAACCTCTTATGCTACAATTATTCTCAAAATAAAATATGAAAGCTACAGGTAAGGTCCTTATAGAGCAGCAAAATAAGTTTTCAACACCCTACATTGAAGCAAAGTTATGAATTCTGTTTTTTTGATGATTTTTTGTTTGATCAATTAATAAATTATAACCTTGAAATATTTCTTTTTTATAACTTAAAATTCTAGTTTTTCTATTTATTGACTGGTATTTTCTAATGTTAAAATTATTTTCTTACAGACTAGACTGTTATTTATTTTTATTTTTATATTAAGTAAATTATTCCAAAACTTCTAATTATAACTGTAGTAACTAATGTGATATAATATAGTTAAAATCCAACTTAAAAAAAACACGAGATGATAATTGTATTTCTGTCTTTCAGTGTGCTGGTCCAGTTTGTGACTGCAAACGAAACAGTGATGTAAGAACCTTCTTACTAAATGTCTTTTAACTGTGCTATGTTCTTGTATTGCTCTAACTTAGCGTTTCATGATAAAAAAGAAAAAGGTGTGAGAATTTTTAATCAAATGCTAAATTCTGTGGATATGTGAATTCATTAATATAAGTGAATTTGAACTTATATGCTTTTAATTTCTAACTTTAAATGCTTCTTTAAATGTCTTGTCAATATGGGTGGTATTCACTTACATAGTTCCCAACTCTGAAAACAGTATAAATTGATTTTCATGCATGATTTAAATTGGGTAGTATATTCCCTGTTTCAAGGTCAATGAAATATTTTTCTCAGTTGTGAGTATTTTTTGTTTTGCTTTCTGCTTTCAGACCTCTAATTATCAAGCCAAACATTTCTAATATAAAAATATAGTGTTTTATCCTACTTGTTTTTTCTTTCTTTAATCAGTCAAGTGTTTCTTAAAATGTTACTTAAATGTATTTTTATAAAAAATCAAGACTGTGTTTAAAATAACAAAATTATACATGATTAAATATTTTAGTCTGTATCTTTTCCTGGATCATTTAGATGACCTTGAAGTGCTAAAACTATTTCTGATTTATTCTGATCAGTTGATAGTCTAACTAGTTAGCCATGTATTATCAAGCCCTGGTGGTCTGATAGGAATATGAGCATTGGAATCATCTGAGTAAATGAAAGTACTCAGAAACTTCATGCAGAACTAGAATTCAATGATAAATTTCTTTTGGTGCAGACGTTGTTGAAATCCATGCATAATTTTTTCACAACATGTATTTTCTGTGAACTTTTTGAGGACTCCCTCTAGGCACAGATTTCAAAATTGTGTACATCAAGACAAGCTTGTATTTGAATTCCTTTTTCCATGAACAATTTTTTTAAAAATTTATTTGACAGGTAGAATTATAGACAGTGAGAGAGAGAGACAGAGAGAAAGGTCTTCCTTCCGTTGGTTCACTCCCCAAATGGCTGCCACCACCAGCGCTGCACCAATCCAAAGCCAGGAGCCAGGTGCTTCTTCCTGGTCTCCCATTCGAGTGCAGGGGCCCAAGCACTTGGACCCTCTTGCACTGTCCTCTTGGGCCACAGCAGAGAGCTGGACTGGAAGAGGAGCAACTGGGACTAGAACCTGGCGCCCATATGGGATGCCGGCGCCATAGGCGAAGGATTAACCAAGTGAGCCATGGCACTGGCCCCTTCCATGAACAATATAAAACACCCTCGTATGTTCAAGAGAAGATACAGTCATGTGGATTTTTCTCCTATTTTTGTTGTAATCATATAACGGAGTCGTTTGATAATGCAGCCTCTTAACCTCTTGACTGTGGACTTTTCTTTTAATAGGTAATGGATTGTGTGATTCTAGATGACGGTGGGTTTCTTTTGATGGCCAACCATGATGATTATACCAATCAGGTATGTATATGTGGTAAGAGAAAAGTAGGGTCATCATTACAGTACCTCTTCAAACATTATTGAAATTGATGAATTGTGTCCATTCCTTCCACAAACATAATATCAAGCAGAAAAATACCTAATCTCATTTTGGTGTTTTCATGGTGACAAATGCAGATTTTCCATTGCTTTTGTTTTTTAAACTCCTGGGTTTTAGTTCATATTTTATTCACATTTCTTTTCACTGTATTGATTTAGGTATTCACATCTGGTTTAAATTTGAAAGTTTATTTTATGATTCTTTTCTTTATATCAGATTGGAAGATTCTTTGGAGAGATTGATCCAAGCTTGATGAGACACCTGGTCAATATATCAGTTTATGCCTTTAACAAATCTTACGATTATCAGTCGGTGTGTGAACCTGGTGCTGCGCCAAAGCAGGGAGCAGGGCACCGCTCAGCTTATGTGGTCAGTAGTACCCCCGTCAGATGAGCCCATCTCAAAGGGGTCCTCAAGTGCAGGTGAATGTAACATCATCTTTTTTTATGTTTTATAGCCATCAATAGCAGACATACTGCAGATTGGATGGTGGGCCACTGCTGCTGCCTGGTAAGTCAGAGTTTTTGTTTGTGGGTAGTGAGAGAATGCATGAAATTGAAATGGTAAAGTATTTGATGAAAATGTGGGTTTTGTGACATGCAAGTTGTTATTATGAGAATAGCTTTGTCATTTCTTATAGGAAACACAGGTCATGTTTATGAATTGTTTCTTAAGTGATCACTGTAGTACTTGTAGTTATTCTGTTTTTTATATGAAAACAATGTTATGCTCATGTAAATGTTAGCCACTTTTAGAAACTTCCTTTCTCTATGGATGTGCTGAAACTTTTTCTTCCCTTTGTATGATATTTAATTCCTTCCATTTTAAGCATAGTGATCCATAAAAAAATCCCTAAGTATTTCGTTTTTAATTTCTGACATAGTTGTGCACATTGGTCAAATTCATGCTGCCTCTTTACTATTAAATGCCAGGACTGGCATAGTTTTAGAGGTAGTATGTTGCTGAAAAGGACCCAGTCCTTTCTTTTCACTGTCCCGCCCTCTCTACCTCCCTCGCCCGACCTGTGCCCCACCACCTGTGGGAATAAGACATTGGAACTGTTTCCTGAGGCACTGTGCGAAGTCTGGAAGATCAGAGTTCTCACTGTGCAGTTCTGGTCAGTCAGGTAGCTGAGCTACATCTCTAGTCTGGGATCTGTTCTCACCCTCTTTTCCTCCCTCCCTCTCTTCCTTCCTTTTTCTTTCTGTATTATCACCCTGCTGTGTTATCCTACCCTTATTCCTTGTAGGTTAAATTATAACATTAATTTAAAAAGTGAGGCTTTTCTTTAAGATAAAATTAAGTGTGACTGTATCATTTTATTAAATCAGCAATCTTTTACATTAAAAATTCTGTGTTCCCTCAAAAATGGTTTTCTGGTTCAAGAGTGATTTTTTTTGTGTGTGCATTTAAGTAAGTTTTTCAAATCTCATAGTGATTCTGAAATGCTTGATTGTCTTTATCCTCTTTTATGGCTAAAGTCTCCATTCTGCCTCCATCTCCCCCCCCCCAAAAACTAATTTCAGTTCCAGTGATTCTGTACTGATATTAAAATGAAAGGTGACATGTTCTATGTGTACTAATTTCTTGAATGTAACATTACTTATCTACAAATAAATGCTATATTATAAAACAATTCATAGTTCACAAGCCCAAATCCATGGCATAAGGTCATTTATGTTTGCTTTGTCTTTCCACCACAAAATTTTTAAAACTCAAATAAGAAACCATGGATGTAAAAACCCACGCCCAGAAATATTAGCATTCTCCCTCCAAGAATTAACTACTTCTGCTTAGTAGTGTATAGTAGGGCCCCTCCTCCACTTCCTCCTGAACACTAACTCCATGACCTCACTTACAGATTTAAAAAGATGGTTGCAACGTTTTGTATAATTTACAAAAACTTATATAAATATGCTCCTAAATTTTTGATTTCTCCCAAAAAGATGTATATATGTAAGCATGTAAAAATACTCAGGTTTTCATTGTAATGTTTATAAAGGAAAATGTGTAGCCTTTTATCAGTTTGTTTGTTTGTTTTTTTAAATTCAGGTCTATTCTTCAACAGTTTCTGTTGAGTTTGACTTTTCCACGGCTCCTTGAGGCAGGTATGTGAAGATTCAGCTATTGTCATTGTAAAGATTAACAATCAAAAAAAATTTTTTTGCTGTGCTGAGTTAACAAAGAATGTGTATGTGCATGGGGGATGTGTATGTGTGAGACACAGGGTCCAGCCATCTCCTACTCTTGCAAGGTGGAATTTTTTGTCAAATATTTCTTAATGTTTTAGAAACTTCCTTAGGCCATGTGGCCTCTATTTTGTAGCTGTTTGTAGTTGAGTTCATTTACTCTAATAATATTTATTGGGTCCCTTTTATGGGTTCTCTTCATATTACAGTCAAGGGTTTTGCCTTCTGTTTTGACTTTGCTCTGGGAGAGAGGAAGGCTCTGGGGGACAGACGACAGTGTCCGCTGGTGACAGTGTCTTTGTTCTGACTCCCTACAGCTGATATGGAGGATGATGACTTCACCGCCTCCATGTCAAAGCAGAGCTGCATCACTGAGCAAACCCAGTATTTCTTCGACAATGACAGCAAATCGTTCAGTGGGGTATTAGACTGTGGAAATTGTTCCAGGTAACGTGTGTCTTTATTTCTGGAATAATCTTATTTCACTACAAAATTGGTTTCACTTTTCTAATCATTCAAAAAATAATGGAGATTACTGTTGGGATTAAACAACTGTTTTAGGTTGAAAATGTGGAGGGATCATCTGTCGCTCTGTAAGCTTTCAAAATTAGAATTTTTCAAATTAATTTTGACTTTTGTAAGTTATTCCTTTATCTATAATAATAATAATTATATGGTCAAGTTAATTGATTCTCTATTTAGGCAGAACATTAAAAAATTTGATTTTATTTTAATGCATTTTTGCCAAGAAACTGATTTAAAATTTCTAGTATAAAGTTGTAGAATTATATTTTAATATATTTAAAATTATATTGGTAATTCTAAATCAAATATTATTTTTAAATAGTGGTCACTAAACAGGTTTTCAAATATATATTCTGGAGTTTTCTGTTTTGCTTCTCATCATCTGACATGAAGAATTTAATGTTATTTTTTATTTGAAACTGAAGCAACTGGCAGAAAATAACATTTCTGAGGTTCATTGTTTATGTTTGTCAGTATCTATAAAACATTTGTGAAAGATATTAGAATTTTATTTATGAACTACACTGAATCTTAACATTGATTCTTCACATTAACATGAGACTATGAAAGTGCTGGAATTGGTTGCTAGGGGATCCCCAAATGTAGTCACTAACTGTTTGAAAGGAGTTTACTGAAAATATGAACCTTTAATACACACGGGTCAGTGTTTTATGACTTGAATTTAGTGTCTAAGAAGGAGGTAGAGGGCATGAAAAGGAATGGAAAGGGGAGGAGTCGAGCACAACCACCTTGTTTAGAGATTAGTATATCAGACCATCAATTTCAGGAAATGGAACTACAGCACTTCAGTGTCTCTTTGTCAAAGTTTCTATGTCCTTTGGCTTTGCATTAGTTGATATCCAGCAATAGCAATGTGTACTTCAAAAAACAAATTTAAATTGGGAGGTAAAGGTCAATGTAAGCAAGACATTAAGTTGAATCACGATTTTCTTATGCTTGTATTCCACATTCAGTGAGAAAAAAATTCCACTTCTTTTTTTAAGCTTTATTTTATTTATTTGAAAGGCAGAGTTAGAGAGAGAGAGACAGAGAGAGAGAAAGAGAGAGGTCTTCCATTTGCTGATTCACTCTCCAGTTGGCCGCAGAGGCCGGAGCTGAGCTGATCCAAAGCCAGGAGCCAGGAGCTTCTTCCAGGTCTCCCACATGGCTAAGGGGACTTTCCACTGCTTTCCCAGGTGCTTTAGCAGGGAGCTGCATTGGAAGTGGAGCAGCCAGGACTCAAACTGGTGTGCATATGGGATGCCAGAACTGTAGACTGCGGCTTTAACCCACTGCACCACAGCACCATTCCCAAAACCTCACTTCTTGAAAAATAAATAAATAAAGCCATAAAGAAATTGTTCAGTGATATACTCACATTTTTATGTTGGTTACAAAGGAAGGCAGAAGCAGCTTGAGGTGTGGACTAAGGGAATGGAGTTTAAAGCCTTTGATTCTCTCTACATCTGTGTTGTGCAGTGCAGTGGTTATCGGCTACCTGTGGCAGTATAATTTATTTCAGTCAAATGAGTTAAAACTAATATTTTGATCCTCAGTCTTACTTGTCACATTTCAAGTGCTCAGTAGCTTCTTTGGCTAGTGTTTGTTGAACAGCACTTCGAGAAGATATTTAGCCATTTTTGTGTTCCTGGTTTTCTTACTGTAAAGTAAGTCAACCTTGGTTCAATTTCAGTGATAAATATCACAATTCTTTAACCATGTCCCATGAAACATTTCATTCTATGAGCTTCAACTGCTAGTGCTTACTATGCAATGAGAACTAGCCCTTGGAAAACAAAAATCACACTTAAGATGTTTTCTATTGCATTTTTTTTAAGTATTCAGTTGAGAGAGGTAATATGTTTAGGCTAATATATAAAGACATAGTAATTTTTCTCTTCTAAAAATACTCATGCTGTTGAGTTAATTGTGAGGGTGATGCACTCTGTGTTTCAGTATATCGTATTTTGTCTCTCATTTTAATATCCAAGAGTCCTTGGAAGATTCCCAAAAGATATTTGTCATTCTCTGTGGTATCTTAATATTTATTTTGCAGAATCTTTCATGTAGAAAAGCTCATGAACACCAATTTAATATTTATAATGGTAGAGAGCAAGGGGACATGTCCCTGTGACACACGGCTGCTCATACAAGCAGAGCAAACTTGTATCCTTTGACTCGGAGAAGTTGGGAACAGAGTGACCCCCGAAAGCAATGCATGTTTAACCCTGTCACAGGCATTATGCTTATAAAGAGAAACATAATTAAAGTGTTGTGATCACCCCGTGGAGGCAGAAGAGACCCCCTCACCCCAGATTTGGCTTGAATGTCAAGGGTGATTGTGCCTCACGTGTACAGGCAGAGAAGAATTCACAAGCTTAGTTCCTTCTATCCCTGACTGCTTGAACTGTTGTGTTGGATGAGAGTAATGGCATAGATGGCTCTTGTTCACGTTGGGAAATAAGTGCATTGCATTGTTTATTTTTAATCATGTGAGAACAAAAATAACTTCATATTCCTTAACAAGTCTCTTTAGCTGATGGGCCAGATCCTTGTGATATGGTTAAGCAACCCAGATATCGAAAAGGGCCAGATGTCTGCTTTGACAACAATGTCCTGGTAAGATGAAACTTTTACTGGATTAAAATTCTGCCAATTAATGGTCAGCATCCACAAGAATTTAAGGAGATAAGTCGCAATTTTTAACTCAAACTTTAACGTCTTAATCATAGTTTTCCTTATTAACATGATGTACTTTCTGGTAGATAGGTTTTTATTTTTGTCATTTCAATAGTTTTCTTGGTTAGCATATACTTAACAGTTGCTTCTTCTATCTGTCCTTCCCACAAGAAATTGTACTTTCAAACACAGTTCCAATCAATTTACTAATAATCAAGGTCTAATGATTTTAAAGACTTTGTAATAAATAGTAACTTATAGTATATGTTAGTTATGGTATATGTGTTGTCTACCTTTATTTATATGCCAATCCTGAAGACATGAAAGTTATTTTTATTATAGTATTTTATTTTGTATTAGTTTTCTGTATTTAAAAACCTGCCATCCAGTTATTGTCCATTAACTTATACTTCTACTTTCTCTTATAAGAGTTTCTTTATTCTACTAGACATTAAATTTATATTATTTACCTTAATTATTTTCTCTTTCTATTGTTTTAAATTAGACAGGTCAGTTACACAGAGTTAATTGGATTAAATATTTAATGTGTATTATCTAAAGATGCTCACTACTATTTCTATAATTCAGCTATCTTTTCCTAACAAACATTGTTCTGACTTATTATATATGTAATCAGCTTTATACTTTCTAGATTATTTTAACTATTAAGAAAAACTTTATTCTCAGATGGACACAAAAAATGCTCTGCCCACGTTTTTATTATTGATTTTTAAGTCCTATATTCCCCCATCTTGTTTCTTCAAGGTGTACCTTTGCATTAAGTGTCTTGCACACACATTTAAGCATCCAGAGCATTATCATCTCATGAATGATTTATTCTGAAAAGATGTCAGAACATCTATTGATTTATATGCATTTAGAGGATTATTTATTTGTTTAGCTTATGTTTAGCTGCTCTAATATGTATAGCCACATTTGTCCCAGAAAGGGTAGGAGATTTTCAGTTACATATTATACAGTTAGATGATTTAAGTTAAAAATGGGGCAAAGAAGAAAGAAAATCAGTAGTGACTATTAGGGCTAAACAGCAAAGATGTGTTAGCTAGTAACTTCCAGTTATCTCCGAGCACTACAGGGATCATTCTTCCTGAGAGGAAAAGTGATTCAGAATCTTCAAGGTTGCCCATGCCAACTCATTGCCCAACTGTTAGCACCAGCCTTTTCAGTCTAAAGATTAAACTCACTCAGAAGTAACTTAAAAGGTATAGAAATCCTGTTTATCACCCAAAATATTCTTATCCTAGGAAGCTACCTCTTTTAATCAAGGCATTAAAAAGATTTAGCTGATAAAATTTTCCAACAATTCAAGTTCCTGCCCATTTTCTATCAGGTTGTGTGTGAAAGTACAACTCCTGCTCGGTGGCTTGGTGTGCTGGTACTGTGTTGTGTTTCTTTAGCAGTGGAGTATGTTGGTAATGCTTATCTGCTACGGTCACTGTGATTCTGCTCTGAATGGAGGCTCACATGAACTGCTAACTGCCAGCAAATTGCATGAAATCTCATCTTGTATGTCTTCTTTTCTGTGTTTTCTTTCCTTTTCCTATACTTGCTACTTTGCCCGTTATTAATAGGATCAACTTATATGCACAACGAGTCGTGCCTGTACCATGATGTCAGCTCCTATCTTCATTTTACTGCAAGTTTTCATGTGGTGTGGATGGTCAGTCACTTTCTCTAATTTTTCTTTGTTTTTGTTTTTGGCTTGAAATTTTATAAAATAACCCATATCCTTAAATTCACAATAATAAATATCCCGAAACCAGGCTATTCAAATTCCAGTGCTACTGTTGCTTTGTAAGTGGCTGATTTCAAATGGTGTGTTAAGTTTCTAATCCTAAACAGAACATATCATTTTCCTGTATTTATTTAAAAGTCATTATTTTCTCTTTAGGTGTTTGGGTATTAATTAAGTCAACATAGAAAAAAATTATATATGTCTCATGATATCACTTTTACTAAAGAATCTTGATGCCAATTATCAGAGCTAGACATTTCAATTTATGTTCAAAAATGCTAACAAAAAATTATAGGACCATTTTAATTGTTTAAGAACTTCTGAATCAGTCATTCTGAATTTTCCTTGCTTTTAAATGAATCTTGTTTAAAAAACTTGCTGGATTTTTACTCCCCAAATATTGATATTCTGAGTGAAAAGTTTTAGTACAGGTGTTTCTAAGTTCATTTTATTTAATGTTGCTTATGTTATTTGCCAAAACTTGTCATTATTTATTAACCTTTTGAAAAAATTCTGAATTTTATAAGCAGCACTAGTATCAAATGTTTTAGGACTTGGATCTCTTTTCATTGTTCTATTTATTGTTTTGAAATTTCTTTTCTGATGCTTAAGCATCATCATGATTGTGTTACTAGAACACTGTTGTGTTTTTTCATCATTGGTCTCCAGGTATTCATTGCTTAGGGAACCACTAGATGGAGATGTGGCCGTTACTATGCATGGAGGGAGCTGATGAGGGTGGGCGGGGGTGGGAGAAGAGTGTGGGTAGCAGAGGGAATATCAGAAGAAAAAAAAAACAGATTTGTTCTGAGATAGTAAAATAATAGTTTCCATTGCTGAAAATCCCAGTTAAAGAAAACCCTAGCTGATTTTAAAAAGTAAATGACTGAAAGAAAACCCACATTTTCCAAGTACACATTTGTAAAATTAATACATAGGCAGCTATTTAAAATTTTGATTTGTTGAAGAAGAAACTAAGTAATGAAATTATATGTTTTGAAAATTGTCTCTGTGGTCATAATGTAAATGAACAAACAAGAACATAACAGTATCAAATTATGTGCCGTGGTTGAGGAATAGTATAAAAATTAGATACATTTTCACCTGTGAGTCACAAGTTTACTCCATCGCAGTATTTTCAGGTAAGACTTACAGGTTACCAAGTAATGGCAAAATTTTGCAAGTGCTGTTGCCAAATGTCCGCCCCTTTTTTACCTTTATCTTAAAAAATCTGTAATTACCAGCGAATTTTTGAATTTTTCATCTAAGACTCTACTGGTAATATTTTTCTAGCATAATATTTTTCTTTTTCACCATTGTTGTTTCACAAAATAAACATGAACGTAGGCTTGACGGAATGACATCAGTACATTTGGGCAAAACAAATTGCAGGTGATAGAAAGAGCACATCTGGGATTCCTTGACATCACTCTGTCCTTGAGAAATACTTAGTGATTCGTCCCGAGAAGGCAGTGTTGATGGTGTATACTTTTCATTAGCAAAACTTGGTTAGTTATTTTAAAGCACAGGTATCAGTATGGAACAGTGAATCCCATTAATGTGATTTGAGTGTTGACGTGATGTCAAAGGAAAGTATTATTTTCTCCAAAGCCATAACTTAAAAAAAAATATTGTGAATAAAAATATTGCCAGGATAGTTGGCTGTTGTTTTTCGCATTGAGGACCAATAAAAGTCAAGATCTAAACTTCAGTGTTAGTCTAGCTGAAATTCGCAATTTGTGGTAGATTAGGTTCTGCTTACAGGACAGGAGGAAAGATAGTGTAAGCTCCAGAGTGAAGTATCTCTAATGCACTTAAAAATGACTCAGTCTGCATCTAGGGCCCTCGCACTCCGTACAATCCAGAAAGGGTAAACATTAAGGTCTCTAGTTACAAAGCTCCAACCATGAGGACTTCTTTAACACACAAATGTAAAAATGAGACCTTCTGACACAAGCTTTTGGAGGAACTTCAGTCTTCCTGAATAAAAATAACAAACCTGGGGCTGGCACAGTAGGTCAAAGCCATGGCTTTGTATGGGTGCCATTTCGAGTTTCGGCTGTTCCACTTCCGATCTAGCTCCCTGCTAATGCACTTGGGAAAGCAGCAGAGGATGGCTCAGGTGTCTGGGTCTCTGCCACCCACACGGGAGACCTGGAAGATACTCCTGGCTCCTGGTTCAGCCTGGCCCAGCCCTGGCTGTTGTGGCCATTTTGGAAGTGAGCCAGGATATGGAAGATCTCTTTGTCTCTCCTCTCTCTGTAACTCTGCCTTTCAAATAAATAAATACTTAAAAAAAAAAAAAAAAAAAAAAAAAAAAAAGGACAAACCTAAACTTTATCAAGGAAGAAAGTAAAATAAATCAGTTCTTTGAGAAATATTGTTATTTTTTGCAAATGCAATTTCTAAAAGCACATTATTGTCTTCAGAAAAATAAATAAATAGTAATCAGTCCGCATTTGGTGAGTTAATAAGTGTTAAGGTACTGTGGCAAAGAACAAATCGTTTGGTCATCGTTTTTATTAAAAGAGTTATTGTGCAGTATCCATCTGCCTACATAACTTTAAATGTAAACTTTCTTCGAGACTTACCTGAATTTGGAAGTTAGCCATGGTTTGGTAGGTGTCTTCGCTAGTGATTTGCCTTTGAAGGAAATGAAATGACAGCTATAATTCCCAAAGAGCAAACACTGAGCCTTATGACCGTACCACGTTCTGTTGGTGAGATGTATTTTAAAGTTAAATACATCAAAGATGGTTGAGGTCTTGCTGATTGCCTCAGGTTCTATTTGGGGAAAGACAGGCAAGACTAAGGTTCGGTGATACTTCTTTAACATCAGTAAATTGGAGAGGTTTGCACTATTATTGTTCCTCCTTGAACAAACTAAACCTTGACACAAAGTCACATGAATATAATTATGATTAATTTTTTTTTACTTTTAGCAAATCATTTAATGAGTAATGGAGAAGGAAAAGTAACAAAGAATTCTCAGTTGATATCTTTATTTAAGAGTCTTTTGAGAGATGTTCCCTTTGAAGAATGCTAGTAAAATTAGTCTATCATTTTTTAAAGCCAAGATATATGTAAAATGGCATAGCATTCTTTCTCTGTTTTAATGTGCTAAGCTGAAACAAGATACCAACCTGTTATTTGCTCCTATAGTAGTCTTTAAAAATAAGTCTTGTCCTGGTGTCAAGCTCTAGAAGACAGAGGGAATGCTGAGGTTTCTCCCGCATCTGTTCTTTGTGATTCAGAATGTATCTCATGTACTTCCAGAGAATAATTTCTAGTCTCAGTATATGTGGGGGCACCATGCAAAACACATGCGAAAACACGATCAGGAAACTGTTTGAACAACCTGCAGACGACAGGGACTTCAAATAATTTATCTACAGGATCACCTCCCAGATTGGAACAGACTTATCTCATCACCACATGGAGGAAATGAAACCCTCCCCCCCCCCAACAAAAAAAAATTAAAAAAAAAAAACAAATATAAAAATAATGAAGAGTCAGAGAGAATATTTTTCTTTCCATAACACATTTCTAAACCATAAAGATGTGTTTTACGTTAAGAATTTCCTTGACAAAATCTACCCTTAATACATAAAGGAGTCTCCTTTGCATGCTAATTTTTCATTCCATCTAAATAATTCTTTCCTGGAACTAGGGACTGCTTGTGGTACTCCTCTGAATGAGTGTTTCATGTTGGAAGCACTTCTAGCCAGTCAGTATGTGTGCCTTATTGAGTACCTACTGTTTACTTACCAAGGACTAAAACTGCACACCTACTATGTATCAGGCCACTCTTCTATGTGTGAAATACTTGAGCTACACTAAAGCAGTATTTTAACGTGCAGTTCAGATATAACTGGGCGTCCTGTTTTACACCTGGTTACTGCACCTGGAGAGAACATCATCTGAGCAAAGAGCAAGACAAAGGCCCTGTTGCAGAGACATCCTGAGTTCCCTGGAGTAGAGTGAGTGGTAGGGGAGAGGAGTGGAATGTGGGAAGGTGAAGGTGGAAAGGCAGCCAGGCCCCAGGCCCCAGAAAGAACACAGGCATTGTTCAGGACTGTGGATGCTGTTCTGACAGTAATGAGAAATTTCAAGCAGGCATAAAAGGTTTTTATAGTTTTCAGGAGACTATAAAATGGCAGGATAGAAACAATAAGACATGCTTTGCAGAAGTGTAGGCAAGAAATGGTGGTGGTGGCTTGGACCCGAGAGAAAGGGAGAAGTGATGGATGTGGGGGCATATGTTGATGCCAGAGTTCACATGATGTGCTGATGGTTGATTTGAGATGAATTACAGATGACTTACAATCTTTGGCTTGGTCTGCCACTTTAAAAAGTACTTTTTACTGATACTCAGAATAATAATATTTTGGAGCAAGTAAAATTTTAAATCTCCATGAGAGATCCAAGTAGTGATCTGGAAGTCAGAGAAGAATTTGGGGCTAAAGACAGAAAAGGACGGGTTATTAGCAAATACATGAAATTTAAAGCCATGGTACTGGGTAAGGTCACCTACACAGAGTACACATGAAAAATAAAAAGAGAGAGCGAGCTGACCCCTGGAAAAGTCTAGCCTTTAGAGGGCATGACAAGGAGGAGCTGAAGCCAAGGAGAGTAAGACTGACCACAAGCAACTTTCCAGGAAAGCCAGAGGAGTATGTTAACCAAAGATACATGACAAAATATATTTTTAAAGAGTTATTCATTAGAAAAATGGAGTGACAGAGAGAGGAGGAGAGAGAGAGTGAGATCTTCTATCTGTTCCCTCCCCAAGTGGCCTCAATGGGCCAGACCAAAGCCAGGAGTTAGGAACTGCATGGTCTCCCACGTGGGTGGCAGGGGCCTGGCCAGAGCACTTGGGCCATCTTACCAGAGGTATTAGTAGGAACTGGATCAGAAGTGGAGTGGCCAGGACTCAAACTGGCATTCAGATATGGGACACAGCTTAATCTGTGCTGCAGAGCTAATCCCCATGAGAAAATATTTCAGGGAAAGAATGCTATACATTGTAAAATGTTCCTGAAAGGTAAAACAGGAAGAGGGCTAAGAACTGTTTTATGATTTTGTTTAGATTGAGGAAATAAGCTTTTGAAACAGTAACATTTTCCTTCATAGATGCTTTTCTTCCAGTCTTGTCTTTAACAAACGAAATAGGAGTTCTACTGCCTTAAAATAAAATTCAAGACAAATTTTTTGTTTACCAGGTAGCAGGTGTGGTATTAAATCCCAGAAAATAAAATGAGCCAGAGTTCTTACTGTTTAGATGACAAGCTTTGTAAAATAATTGTGGGGAATGAAACTTCATGCGGTCACGCCTTCATTTACTTAATCTATTATTTTGGGTCTTGGAAGGTGGACCTTGGATTAATGAATTCCTAACAGATGTTTAGGAGGATAAGATGTGAGGTTTCTTAAAATGTAACCCACTATGTTAAAAGGAATTAGAGGACGTAAAAATGTTACAGAGTAAAGAATAACTTTGCATTAGAAGGGAACCAAATGAGCCACCACTACACTGGCAAATCCAAGTGAGCATATTCATTGCTACAAGTTAATGGTTCTCTAAGTAAGATAAACCTCTCTTTTTAGCTTACTTCTTCATTTTAAATACATATTTTCAAAAGAGGATCCTTTCATTGTTTATGGTTCAAATATGTCACTCTTTAATTCTAGATAGAAATCCAGTTGCTACAAATGCAGTATGTGATCACCTTAGAAATGGGATATAGAAGTTCATTTCTTAAGCAAACTTTTCCTTCTGACATATTCTTCCTACGATCACAATTCTTGGGAATATGAAACATAGTATTAACTTTTATTTTTATTTCTTACATTTAGTAATATATAGAATTTTTGTTACTATGAAATTGTTTTACTTAAAAATGATATTCTCTTATTACTCAACGTAACACTTATGATGAAAGCGTTTTCTTTCATAATCATCTAATCTACACTTAAATATTTAAAACACTTGACAAATGCTGCTATGGAAATTGCTTTGTCTAAAATTGCTGAACAATAATATCCAAGACACTATCATTTATTTTTTAATTAAAGCAGTTTTGAAAGGTAAGTTTAAAAAATGGGTAAAACAACAGGTTTCCCTGGAAATATCATACTAAATGGCATTCACATTTTTATTTTTTTCTTTCCAATAGGAGGATTATACCGACTGTGGTGGGGTCTCTGGATTAAATCCTTCCCTGTGGTCTATCATCGGGATACAGTTTGTACTACTTTGGCTGGTATCTGGCAGCAGACACTGCCTGTTGTGACCTTCTAAACCAAATCTCCATAATCAAACTCCAGGCCCTGCCACAACATGATCCCTCCGTTATGTTAAAGTAGGGTCAACGGTTAAATCAGAACATTAGCTGGGCCTCTACCATGGCAGAGCTCTAAGGCGCAGACTCATCAGGCACCCACTGGCTGCATGTCAGGGTGTCCAGTCCTGAAACTTGTGTGAATGCTGCATCATCTATGTATAACATCAAAGCAAAATTCTATACGTGCTCTCTTGGCAAATCTGGGAGTTTGTTGTTGCATTGTTGGTGATACATGTAAAAGGGCTCCCCATCCAGTTGTTTATGAATCATAAGAACTGTCTTGATTTTGACCTGGAATTTTGACTTGCTGCAATTCTACCAAGAAAATCTATTAGGGGAAGGGGGAGGTTGTTTTTGCCTTCACTTCTTCTGTTAAAAGTTAATTCCTGCTTTGAGTGGTTAGTGACTATATATAACAATATAATATAAAGAGAGAGAATTAACATTGGACTGTGGATGTATGAATAATGGCTAATTTTGTACCAAAAAAAAAAGATGCCGTGAATAAAATGCCTTATGAAGAATGGCTTCTCTGCCAAAAGCAAAACACAGTTGATGACCAATTAAATTTTGGTGGAGTAACGAATTAATGATTGAAATAACAACTAAGAGATTATTAAACTAAAGGTGCTTGAGGGTACAATTTGAATATGTGACGTATTTCCTCATAAATGTAAGCCCTTAAACGCTTTGATGTCACGTTCCTTTTGTTCGCAGTACAGTTAGGTAGTGCTAGCCAGATATTTAAAGATGCTATAAGAAAAGCTTGTTGGGGGGAGGGCAAATGTTTTTCTTGTGACAAATGAACTTGGGTTACCAAGGGTATTTGCATGATGCTGCTGCTATTTTAACTTTTCGGTTTGTTTTTCTCTTACTGTAGAGTGTAGTCCTTTGAAAAGTTAACTGAGTGACATTATTGTTATGTAAGAATCTGAACCTTGCAGTGTAAATGCACCTCAGTCATCTTCTAAAATGTTGTTAAACTACTCTGAATATACTGTGCAATGTAAAGTGCTGAATGATTGGGTTAGGTAAATGGTGAAATGAGAATTAATGGATTTTATACAGACTCGTGCTTTTGCCTGAAAACCTATGTACAGATATTTTAAGTACATAAATCAGATTTGACACATTTATTTTTTGAAAAGCACATATATGTTCTCAAAGAAGGCTCATTCTGGGTTTCCTCTTTGTTCTTTTCGATAGTAGCATGGACAATCCAAAAAGCGCTGCTGCTTGTGCCCCTCCACTTTAAATTCTATTATCATTTGACAGAAATTTCCATATAACCTGCTGAGGGTTTTACAGTAATTTGAACAAATAGGAAACCTTGAATCTATATGTATGCACATGATTGTGAATAATAATAATTGTTTTTATACAGCTTCAGAGGTGAAAATGGTTAGCATAGTAAATCAGATATTTCATTACAGGTTGACATGGTAGCAGAGTATTACTTATGCTTTTAAAAATTATTTTCAGGAGTAAACAGTATTTGAAGAAGGAGTAAAAACAACGAATGTGTAACTCTAGGGTAATGAGTAATTTTACTGACGGCTGAAAGTATGCAGTTTTTTTATGGTAAAATGCTTTTTTTTTTTTCATCTTTTGAACATGCCAAATAATTGGTGTGTGTAAATGCTGGAAATTTTCTTATATATCATTTTTAAGTCAGAGTTATTAACATTATCCAGCATGCTTTAATATGCTCCACATATCAAAGTTAGAACCAATTCTTTAGCATAGTTGAAAAGATATATTTGTTTTGTCTTTAGCTTTACATACATTTGTAATTCCGTCCCACCACCAATATGCCCTAGATACCATTTGTGTACATCTCCTTATTTAAGATTTTTTTCTGAACTTAAAATGGGGTAGGGGGTAGGGAAAGTGGAACCACTTTGCCAATGATTGTTCTAAGAGTTGACATCAGTTACCATTTCTAATGCACTGTCGTGATTTTGTAGTCTCATTCATAACTGGTATCAACATTTTAGAAAACACCAAAGTGATAGAAAAGAAAAATACAGAACTTCTCACTATATTGACAATATGTTTAAAATCATGTTGTTTGTTAATTAAATATTTAAAACTTATTGTAACTTTTGCTAGACTTTTAAATCATTGAAGTGTTGAGAAGCAGATATAAAAACAAAAAAAAGATAGTTTGTGTATATAAATGGCTCACATTAAAACAATTGAATTGCTTCCAGCATACAACAGACTACCTTAAAATTATGTTTAAAGTCTATAAAATATATTTTCATGGGTAATGTCAGTTATATAGTACGTTTCCATCAACTGCATTATTGTCATATTAATCATAGTTAAACTTGGCATCTCTTGACAGAACCCTATTTGATTTCTGTTCCCATCAAAATATACTTATATGCATGAGTCTTGCTATAAACCTCTATTTTCTGTTATATGATGAAGTTATATCCTGTGACAACCATGTACAAGGAAATAAATGGGGTAAGAACATGCTCTCTGCCTAAAAGTTTTTCTCATGACTGATACTAAGTCCTCATGGCTTTAGAATACTTTTTTGGAAGACAGTAATACTCATCCCATCAACTTGTTATTAAATTTACCACTGGTTTTCTGTGAGTTCTGTTGATAAGAACTATAATTCTATCCTATTATTAATATTAATTCCCAAGACAGAACAAGAGATCAATAAAAAAAGTCTTAAACTGTTTTCACTTATTTAATTTTTGCTATATTCATGTAGCTTAATGCAGTTTGTTACCAAAACACAGTCAAAATCAATCTTGCATTGATGTTAACATTTCACATTAATGATTTCTTTGTATTTTCTTCATTTGAACAACCAGCATTACTGCCAAACACCAGTCGTGGTCCATATTTGTAACAGGTTTTTAACATGACATAGTTAGCAAGTTTGATTGAAAAGATTTTTAGGTCCTGGGCCTTTAAGATTTTGGTATGATCTTTTTTCATGTTTCTAATGCTTGAGGCGTTATTGCTTAACTTGGAAAAAAAAACAGTGTTGCTGCCATTTGTAAGTTTTCCTATAATATTCCTTTTATTAACTTTAAACTGGCCTTATGGGGTTCAAATAGGCAGTATCCCTTTTAAGTGACCTTTGCAACCCAAGTGTTACTTGCTTATTTGATGCTCTCTTGTATGTTACATCTCATTTAAATCTTCGTATTGTCTCCACCAAAGCTCAAATTCTGTCTTAATTTAAAACTCTTAAGCTATTCCATTAATCATCTTAGTTGACACTAAACTGTCTGAAAGTAGAGTCAGATCTAGTGAGACAAAATGGATGTACTTTTTTTAATGTAGAATAGAAAGACTATCTCACTCAAATTTCAAATATTTTATTCTCATCTGGAACCTGTATTGTTTCTCCTAGCAGAATGTTAATATTGTTAATATTCAATGTACATTTCTGTAAAGAGCAAATCAATAAAATGAAAATATCAAATGCAGAAAAATTCCAAGAGTTTTGAAGAATTAGACAACTCCTGCTGATGGTTTCATCTACATCATTTCTAATCCACGTAATTATCTCGAAGAAATTCCACTGAGACTAATGGGATACTGTCTTGCATAGATGCCAGTTGAGTTTCCAGTGTGACCTGGCAAAGCTGTCTTCTCGTGCTGTATGATTGTTGGATCATGCTTTTAGAATACTTTTATTGAAATGCTCTGTGTGCATTCCAGTGAAAGGCCAAGTGGCTTTTGTGAACAATAGATCTCTTCTCCCCCTTTATTATGTTCTCTTGACACTTTTGTGGAAATTAACTAGCCTGATAAAAAACATTTTGTAAAAATTTGTATAATACTATTATAAAAATATTTATAATCCCAGAAAATGTTGTGTTAAATCTTGTGCAAAAACAGTATATTCAGAATAAAAGTTTATCATTTAAAGTCACCACACAGTTTGGATCTTTTGCTTTTTTTAAGGTCAACTTGAAAGATACAGAAGGCTGTGTCATAAATATTTTTTATAAAAGCAGGCCTTTCAGGGGAAAGAATTCTGGTTTGGGGAGATAAAAACCTGGGGTTACAGAGTGTTTTTTATAATTGCAAACCTCATCTCACAAACCGCTGCGCTAGTATTTCCTTGATGTAACTCTGACCCTTCTCACTGGTGCCCTCGGCACTGCAGCATTTGGGAACGTCAATCACACTTTGAACTTCGATTGTGAGAAACATTTCCTTAGGTAAATATAATGTTTACGTGGATCTTTAGAGACCTTGGGGGAAATATGAAAGTACTTCAAAAAGTTCCTGGGAAATGGACTTAGATGTTTATTTTGATGCAAACAAAATTGAAATCCTAACATAGCTTTCTCACAATATGCATTTTTCATGAATTTTTGAAGACCCTTCATATTCATGAATTTAAAAAAAAAAACAACTTTGAATTCCATTTTCTAAGAGCTTTCTGAGGCCCTTCATAGTTTGAAAGAAGCAAGGTAGAATTTCTGAAATCTGCATATCTTTCATACATCTGACATTTAAATATTTCTATGTTATAGCAAATAATGAGACAGTGAAGTGTAAGAAGTCCCCTCCCCCCAAATCTCTTGTGTTCCATTTATACCAATTTTTGGTGCAATCGAGTACAGTCTAAATCTATTTTCTGTGTCTGTCTTGGAAATCCTATGGGAGTGAGCAAACATACCTACTTGTGGGTGGAATGCTATTGATGGTCATTACTGGAAGCCTGGCCCCCACCATGTCTGATCAAGGCATTTTAGCAGGAAAACCCCTACTTAAAACTATAAGGTGGATAACATTTGTATTTTGAACATCTGGCTTCATTCTGTACCAATTTATCTCCTCAATCAATACTCTTACTCTCCAGAGACCCTCATTTCCTCTATCAATCATCTTGATCCCATTTCCACCTCTTCTGTTGGGAACTTGCTTTATCAATGCTTTCTTAGGTGTATTCAATCCCATTTCTTTGCAACCTTTTCCCCCTCTGTCTACAGACTGATTCAGGGTACTTACTTTTATTGAAAACAAACATCCATTGTTGCCTATTAATGCTATTTGTTAGACTTACAAACCTAGGAAAAAAATATTTCATATCCACAGGACTACTGTTGATAGTTCTTTTGTTTTGCTTTATACTCAACTGATTTTAAAATTTTACATCCATAAGACTTTATCTCTGGTCTCTAGTTTTGTGCTAACATCAGTATGAGGTCTTAATAATTTCAAAGTCTTGGACATGTCTTGATTCCAGAATATTTTGCTCTCAAAAGTGGAGTTATTCACAGAACACCTATACCATTTCACATAAACTGGTATACAACTCAACAATGCTATTTATTATTGAATTGGACTATTTTAAAAATGTACTTAAGGACTATAATGTTCCTACCATAATTGGAAAATCAATACAACTTGACATAATTAGTAGGTGTGCCCCATTAAAGTAAGCTCATAGCTATTGCAATGGGAAGAAATCAGTCAGCGTGTGCCTACTGTCAAATGTGCCTGTTTAACAAAGTATGTCTGTAGTGTACTTATTATAATGATAGATTAGGCAGATTTTTATAGTTCTGTCATTAATGTTTTAAAGTATAAATCTGGATTCAAACACAACTATTAAATATTAATATGTTAAAATATATATGGATGAAATATTTTTCAAAGGTGTAATTTTCTTTGGTGTGTAGGGGTTTCCCCCCCAAAAAAAAACACTTTATCATGATCATAACAGTTCTGTGGTCAATTTAAACATTTTCCATTTTTCTTTTAAAATCTATAAAATAGTTCACCATGAACTTTATGTAGTAGGAATAAATGATCTAAAACATTTTTATTGTGCCATTGTATGAAATTTCCATAAAAATAAAATGTACAAAATAAAAAGAGTTAATAGATTCTAAGTCATACAGACCAAGCAGTTAAAAGTGCTCACTTTTAACATGACGCTGTCCAGAGGAATTGAGTCTTCTGTAAGGCCACTGACTTCTTTTTGTCAAAACTGAACCAGGAACCATGGCACCAGACGCTTTGTAACTCCCTGAAGGATGTAGAAAGAAAATGTATGGGTTGGAGACAAACTAGAACAAGGTCACCGATGTCCTCTTTTGGGAAAGACCTCTCTTTTTTTCTCTTTATTTTTTTATTTTTATTTTTTTAATGACCTTCCTTTTGTGAAAGTATGTGGTGCTTGATAACTATTGTAAACAACAAATGTAATACTTGGTAAACTTGCCATCCCCTCTGCTGCTCATCCATCTTTTTAAATTTACAAATACACTAGTCTGGAAGATGTCTAAACCCAGTCACCACTAACCCAGTTCTCATGGTGAAGACAGTGTAGGCAAGTGGCGAGTAGAATCTGTTTAGACTTGGATCATGATTTCAGCACTTACTAGTGATGAACCGTGGTCACCTTGCAGAATGTCTCCAAGCCATGTTCTAGAAATAACAGTAACTACATCGTGGAGTTGCCATGATGGGAGCAAGTGGTGTCATTCATGTAGAGCACTTAGCGTAGAGCGCAGTACTGTTGAAGCACTCAATTTTACCCTCCATTGTATTTTTTCTAAAGGTTTATTTTATTTATTTGAAAGAGTTACAGAGAGAGGTAGAGACAGAGAGGTCTTCCATCCTCTGGTTTACTCCCTAGATGGCCACAGTGGCCGGAGCTGCGCCAATCCGAAGGCAGGAGCGAGGAGCTTCTTCTGGGTCTCCCATGTGGGTGCAGGGGCCCAAGGACTTGGGCCATCTTTTACTGCTTTCCCAGGCAAAAGCAGAGAGCCGGATTGGAAAAGGAGCAGCCGGGACTAGAACCGGCACTCTTATGGGATGCCGGCACTTCAGGCCAGGGCTTTAACCCACTGCACCACAGCGCTGGCCCGGCCCCCATTGTATTTTGAGTAGTTAATGTTGCAGTGACCTTCCTCTTCGTCGTTAAGTATCATTTTGGGCCAGAGCCCTAAAGATCCTAACCATCTGTGCCATTAGTTTGTCATTTAAAACTTTAATTCTTTATCCAGCTGAAGTTTCTAAACTTAAGAACACTACACAAGATACAAGAGGCCCCTGCCCTTATGGAACTACTGGTTGGGAATACTAAAAATTTAATAAGCATTTACAATTGCATGAGGTAAGTGCTATGATGCAGGAAGTAAATGTACATCTAACAGAAACATAACCTAGCAAAACAGAGTTGGCCAGAGGAGGCAGCCATGATTGTTAGCTGATGGAAGAAGGTTGGCAGTACTTAGGAGCCTGTGGAAGCCAGGAGCTGCAGCCAAGAAACGTCAATTCAGTGACTCTGGATGGAGATAGGTGGCAGGGGGCAGATTAAAGAGTGAAAAATGAGGCTAGAGGGACAAAGGGCCGGTGCTGGGGAGTACTCTCTGGATCACATGAGGTGTTGATCCAACTGGAAGCCACTGAAGTTTTGTAGGCAGAGAACAATATGATCATGTTCACATTTCAAGATAATCGCCTGGAATGAAATCTGGGTTCTTACTGGTAAAAAAAAAAAAAAAAATACAGAAAAGGAGAGCAGTTCAGCGTAACTCAATGAGGTGACAAGCCTTTGTTGACTGGCAAGAACGAAGCCAGATAGAAAAACATGGACCAGTTCTTGAAATATTGAGAAGAGGGGCCAATGCTGTGGCACACTAGGTTAAAGTAGCTGCCAGTAGCGCAGGCATCCCATTTGAGTGCCAGTCCCAGCACCTCCACTTCCAATCCAGCTCCCTGCTAATGCGCCTGGAAAAGCAACAAAGGATGGCCCAAGCCACTGGGCCCACCCCTGCCACCCACATGAGAGACCCAGAAGAAGCTCCTGGCTCCTGGCTTCAGCCTGGCCCAGCCTCCAGCTGTTGCAGCCATTTGGGGAATGAACCAGCAGATAGAAGATCCTCCCTCTCTCCCTCTCTCCCTCTCTCCCTCTCTCCCTCTCTCCCTCTCTCCCTGTGTATGTGTGTACGTGTGCAGGTCTGTGTGTGCCTTTCCCTCTAACTAACTCTGCCTTCCAAATAAGTTTTTAAAAAAAGAAGAGAAAAAAAGAGTATGGCATACTTCACTTACTGGTTACTGTAGAAGGAGAAAGGAAGAAAACAGGGTGATTCAGGGTTCTGAAGTTTAACATTGTGGTTAGGATCAATTAGGTGTGTAGCCCAGGACAGCTGTGAGGGAGGCTGGACAAATCCAGAGGGTAAAATGAACGATTAATTTCAGAAATACTGTGAATGAGCTTTTATGCAGTGTTAAGGATACAAAGATTAGATTGGTCCTTTCTGCTTAAGAATATACACCAGCATAAGCATTCTCAACACTGACCAAATATTAGAAACCCTTGTTGGCAGTGTTGTTTGGTTTTGTTTTAGATACTGATACCCAGCTCCCATTCTAATTAATTCAAAATCCTGAGCCTTCATATAGCCAGGATTACGTGTGACAATTCTTATTGCAAGTTATTTCTGTATTATACTGTATAAAACCATACTAGCAGGTTATTGATTAGATTTTAAATGAACCCATCTTATTGCATTTCTTTAGTTTTATTTATCAGAGACAGAGATCTTCCATCCCTTGATTCACTCCCCAAATGCCCGCAACACCCAGGGCCTGTCCCAGCCAACGCCAGAAGCTGGGAATGCAATCCATATCTGTCATGGGTGACAGGGACCTAAGTCCTCGGTCCATCACCTGCTGCCTTCCAGAGTGCACGTTAGCAGAAAGCTGGAATCAGAAGCAGAGCTGGGACTCGAACCCAAGCATTCTGATACGTGAGGGGGGCATCCTGAGTGGTATCTTAATACCAGATATGTGCCTTGAAACCATCTTTTTGTACACACCCTGATCCCAATTCAATTGAAATCTTGAAGGCTGTATTTTTATTATTTTTCTGTTTTGAAGAAATGATTTTCATCTTAATTAAATGGCTGTACATAGCTGATAATCAAAATCTTCATTGGGTATACAAATAGCCTACAGGTATATAAATGTTCATCACTACTAACCATCAGGGAAATTAAAATCAAAACCACAATGAGATATCACCTCACTCCAGTTATCAAAAATAATAAAAGCTTGCAAGTATACAGAGGAAGAACAACTCTCAAATAGTATTGGTGGGGGTGCAAATTAGCAAGTCATTATAAAGACAACCCTGGCAGTACTTCTAGCAATAGAGCTACCATATGAACCAGCGGTCCTACTACTAGGTATATATCCAACAGAAATGAAATCAGTATGCCAAAGAGACATCTGCACTTGTGTGTTTATTGCAGGGCTATTTGTAATAGCCAAGATGTGTGATCATCTTGATGTCCATAAGTGCATGAATGCATAAAGAAAATATAGTATACCTACACACTGCACTGTTATACAGCCATAAAAAAAGAATGCACTTCTGTCGTTTATAATATAGATGGATGGAGGGACATTATGTAAAAAAGGGAGAAGTAAGAGAGCCAGGGAGGGAGAGAGGGAAGAAAGAAAGGAGGGGGAACGGATGGGAAAATGGAAGGGAAAGAAGAGATAAAAAGGAAAAGAGAAGAAGGAAGGAAGAAGAGAGGAAGGAAGAAAGAAAGAAAAAGATCAGACACATGCATCACTTAGCTGTGGAAACTAAAGTTGTGTTGAAGTAGAGAATCGTTATTGCTGGAACTCTGGGAAGGGTGTGGGAAAGGGAAGGTTGGGGAAAGATGGTTAATGGTCGCAGGGTGCAGGTGGATAGGAGGAATAATTTCTTTTGTTTTATTTCACTATTGAGCAAACTGTGGTTGCCCACAATTACTTGAATATTTCAAAGCAGCAGAGAGGACTTTGTTCCAGAGAGGAAGAAATTATGTGTGTCCTAAGTGATATGCCATTCACCTGATATGATTGTTACATATTGTACACATGTTCTGAAATGCCACACTGTTTGCAAGAAAAACCTAGAATTACCATAAATAATTGAGTAGGGTGATGGCTGCCAGGGGCTGGGAGAAAGGAGCATACAGACAGTTGATAAAAAATAAAAATTTGGAATGGGCAGTGCGTTTGTGCAGAGGTTAGGATGTTGGCCTCCCATTTTGAAGTGCCTTGACTCTGCACCACTCCTGATTCCAGCTTCCTGTTGATGGGCACCCTGGGACAACAGGCAATGGCTCAAGTAGTTAGATTCCTGTCACTCATGTCTGAGACCCAGACCCAGATCAAGTTCCCAAATCCAGGCTTATGTCTGATATTTGGAGAGTGAACCTGAGGATGGGCGCACACACATATGCACATGTGTGTACTCTGTGTGTGCATGTGTTTGTGTGTCTCCATGTCTATGTCTTTCAAATTAAAGAAATAATGTTTTAAATAAAATTTTCTTCATCCAATGTGATGATAATTGATATCACTATTAGGACAGCTCCTTCTACAGGACATTCTGTTTTACTTAAGTCATACTATCAAATGTCTCACACCATTGAACTACCTTTCTATAAATAGGATCAGAAAATTTGGTTAATCAGGTTCATTATTAAGATAATAGCAAAAGTCAGGCTGATTCTAGAAATGGATTATTAATTGACAATCTGGTTTCTGGCATATCATATTTAATTAAATAATGATTATCCCTTAATGAAAAGGCTAATTAAAGCTTTTAAAAATACATTTACTAGGTGAGTGTTTCAAATGACTTCAGGCTGCTTGTCTCCTTGTCCACTAGACCTCAGGGAAAGCTGATGAGGACAAGAGAGAGTGTGTGGCATGTTATATGATGTCTCTCACTTCCTGTTCCCTTATCACTCAATAAATACTGACAATAGCGAATGATCAGAGTTCCTAATAGTCACTCGGTCCTTCTTAGCTCAGAAGCTCAATCACTGTGGGGCTGACTTCTGGAGTATCTGGAGAAATGTGGCATCGACAAAATTTCCCACGTGTAAGGAACATTGTCGGAGTTTTTCAGCAATGCAGAGTTTTCACAGGACACAGGGATGAGCACAGCTGTAGGAGAACTTGGGGGGACGATCTGTCTCCCCAGATCACATCAATGAGCATCCTAGAACTCACTCCAGAAAAGCACTATGCAATGAAAGATCTTGACAACAAAGAGTTGATGGCAAGCAAACGCCTGGATGGACAGGGACCTGGGTTGCATGGCTGAGCTGCAGAAAAGGCAGATGGAAGAGCAAAGCTGTCCTGGGTGCCTTCATCCAAATGTTGGAAAGCAACAGGGGTTTTTTACTGTTGTTGTTTTGTTTTGAGTGTTTGGATGCAAGTTACTTGAAAGGTTCAAGAATCAGTGAGTGAGTACAAGGACTTGACAGAGGTGGCTCCTGTCACTGCCCTGCAGCCTCAGCTGCTGTGTACTGGCTTAGATTGTTGAAGTGCTCTTGTAATTGGCTATTTAGATCAAGATGCTTGGCAAAGCAAATGGTTCCAAGAAGTCTCAACAGTTTAAGAGAAATCCAAAAAGAAAAACTGATGAGGAGGAAGTAATGTTGCCAGAGAAAGAGGTTGGAAAAACAGTCGAAAGAAATAAAAATTATACAAGGCATCTGTCTCCTGAAGGGCACACAAATCTAACAAGAGAAAAACCTGGTAGCCTTTTTCAAGGAGAGCCAGAGAGGGTGTGCAAACTATGAGGGACTCAGTAATAATCACAATTTTAAGTAACAACATTAAACAAAGAACAAATTCAGCATCATCTCAACTACCTGATGAAAAGGTTGCTACAATTGTATGAAACTCTCAAGGCCCCTTCCGAAAAGCTAAAAGATCAAACTAATACGTCAAGTCTACTGAAAATGGAGAGAGCACAGGACAGAGTTAATGAAGGTGATCCCACATTACTATAGGCAGAGTTACAGAGAGAGAGGGCTTCCACCTACTGGTTCACTCCCCAGATGGCCACAGTGACCAGGGCTGGTCTGGGCTGAAGTCAGGATCCAGGTGCTCCTTCCATCTCTCAAGTGAGTGCAGGTGCCTAAGGGCTTGGACCATCTTCCACTGCTTTCCTAGGCACACTGACTGGGAACTGGATCAGAAGTGGAGCAGTCAGGACTCGAACCAGCACCCACGTGAGATGCCAGCGATACAGGACTTGACTTAGCCTGCTTGACAGAGTATGCCCCAAGAGTATGGTTCTTTTTTTTTTTTTTTTTTTTTGACAGGCAGAGTGGACAGTGAGAGAGAGAGAGACAGAAAGGTCTTCCTTTTCCGTTGGTTCACCCCCCCCAGTGGCCGCTACAGCCGGCGCACTGCAGCCAGCACACCGTGCTGATCCGAAACCAGAAGCCAGGAGCTTCTTCTAGGTCTCCAATGTGGGTGCAGGGGCCCAAAGACTTGTGCCATCCTCTACTGTTATGCCAGGCCATAGCAGAGAGCTGGATTGGGAGAGGAGCAGCCGGGACTTGAACTGGTGCCCATATGGGATGCCAACACTTCAGGCCAGGGCTTTAACCCCACCGGCCCCAAGTATGGTTCTTAAGCATTATGTTATTTTGCATCCTAATGTCATAATAAATTTCAAGCATTTAGTTAGTAGATATGTAAACAACCTTAAGGAATTGCTAAATAATTATGAAAAGTTTTTTAAAAAAAGATCAGGCCGCATATATCCCTTAGACTTTTTGAAGTAGTTTGTAGATGTGGTGCTTAAATTATTAACAATTCAGTAAGTTTCAGGTAATAATAATTTATAGAAGGAATACATGACCAAGAATTTCTAATAATTCAAAATTATATACTCTGGTTCTTGCATAAGATTGAGAATAGAATTGAAGGGATAGGTTTCTGGAAAACAAATCTACATATATTGTCAGGCTGTGTTTTGTGGTGGTTATTTTACTTTATTCTTATTGTGATCATATATTTAATTTCTACCCTAATATTACAATGTTTTAGGACTTTTTTTCAGTATTTGCACAAATGCCACTATTTAATAAACACTTAGGTGGCATTAATTTATCTTAATATATTTGAAAGTATAATGGTGAATTTTTTTAACATTTAATACTTCCACAAATAATTTTAAGTTTTCTGAAGCAATAAACCATAATATGCTTTTTCATTTTTTAAGATTTATTTATTTATTTGAGAAGCAGAGTTACAGACAGAGAGAGGGAGAGACAGAGAGAGGTCTTTCATCCCCTTGTTTACTCCCCAAATAGCTGTAACAACCAGAGCTGAGCCAATCTGAATCCAGGAGCCAGGAGCCAGGAACTTCCTCTGGGTCTCCCATGTGGATGCAGGGACCTGAGGACCCTTCTAGGCCACCAGCAGGGAGCCAGGTCAGTAGTCAAGCATCCAGGAACCTAACCAGCACCCATATAGAATGCCCTTGCTGCAGGCAGAATCTTAACCTACTATGCCACAGCATCAGCCCCTGTGGTTGTTCAATAGTTGGACATTATCTTGTTTACAATTAAAATTGGACACTCAAATGACAGAATAAATATAGTCTATAGTTTCCTTGGTAATCAGTTACTCAGTGGAAGCACCATCAGCCTTTTGGGCTGAAGAGTTCTGCACTGGCACAAGAAGATCTCTGAACTAGCCATTTGAGGGCTGTGTCTTTATCTATTAGTTTTCTCCTGTGTGCCTTAATTAGAACCTTTCTCCTACTACAGGGTAGTTATTGTTGATGGTGATTCTCTAGAACTTCTAACAACATGAGAAGTTTTATTCATTCGGCCATATGTTCATTGTAATCTAAGTGATGATGTAGAATAAAGGCAATAGTGAACAAAATTCTGAGAGATTCCTCTAGAAAGATTGCATTAGTTTTCTATTCTCCCTGCATCTTATAAAAACAGAACCATAAGATTTCAAAATCAGAATTAGCATAAGAAAATTTGAAAATGAAGACTAAAAATAACACTCATTTAGACAATGAAGCATGCCTAAAGGACATGTGCACAAAACATTTCAACACTTAACCTAATTTTTCAAGCTCACTGAAAGAAATGTAGAAAACTGACAGAAGGTACGGAAAAAATCATAAATCAGTGTTAGTGCCAACAAATAATGTAACAGAATTCAGAAAAGAATTACACATAAAAGGAAAAAGATCTTCCAGATTTGCAGAATAAATAGAGGAAACACTGAAGCAAATAAACAACAGATAATGTTTGTGATAAACAGAAGACAAAATGAGAAAATTTTCAGAATTGTAAAGACACTTTTAAGAGGAATTAAGGAAGGAATGGTATATAAGATTTTGGCCAAGAAGATACAGCATGCAAAAAAGTAGCACTACCCAAAGAATATAACCAAAGATAACAAAATCAATTTTTAAAATTACAATGGAAAATTTTGTTAGTATATTTAACTCATCATTCAGTGATGTTATTCATTACCTTTTGTAGTAGGTTGACTCATGGCCACTAAAAGAGTCTCTGTAATGCACCTAACCTTCTAGTTTTTGAGTGTAAGTTTACTCGGAACAGGGGTCTTGGCAGATAGTAAGCTAAGACTTTCTAGGTGAGATCCCCTTGGATTATAATGCGTGGATGTTAAATCCAATAGCAGGTGTTCTTATAAGAGGCAAGAGAAGGCACAGAAAGATGAGTAGAAATCAGAGTGATGCAATTAAATGCTGGAAGAGACCAGAAAGAATTTTCCTCTATGATCTTCAGAGGGATCAAAGCCCGGCTAATACATTAATTTAGGACTTGTGCCCTCCATCACTGTGCATAAATTTTTTGTTTTGAACCAGCTTTGTGGCAAATTGTTACAGTAGCTACAGTAAACTGATATATGTGATTTACTTTATATTTGTATTAGCAGCCTGTGGATCCAATAACCAATTCACAGAAAATGCAGGGCTAAGGAACAAATTACATGTCATAAGGGAAAACAGTCTACAAAATTCAGGCTGTGGAAAATTCTACAAAGAAAACTAATCTCAAAAAAATAAGTTACGAGAAATAAATAAACAAAAGGCAGAAGCCTATAAATAAAGAGACTTAAAATTAGGCAAAAGAGATTATATCAAACTTAGAAGCTTCCGCACATCCAATAAAAAAATAGAGTGAAAAGACATCCAACAGAACATGAAAAAAGGATTTGTAAGCTACTTATGCAACAAAGGATTAATATCTAAAATACATCAATGACTCAAAAAACAACACCAGAGCCCAGTGTTGTGACATAGTGGGTAAAGCCACCACCTGCAGTACCAGCATCCCATATGGGTCCCAATTCATGTCCTAACTGCTCCATTTCTGATCCAGCTCCCTGCTGATGGCCTAGGAAAACCAGTGGGGGGTGGCTCAAGTGCCTCTGCCCACATGGGGGACCTGAATGGAGTTTTGGGATCCTGGCTCTGGTCAGGCCCTATTACATGTATCACTTAAGAATCTATTACCAAGTTGTTGCCACAGAGAAGCTGTGGCTCATTTTCGATTTTTTACTTTTATTTTTTTCAAAGAAATAAAAATGAGAAATTTATTTTTTCTTGAAAATATTTTATTAACAATAAATATACCTATTTATTGATTACAGTATAACATTTCCTTTTTTCTTTGTGTTTCTAGGGGTGCTTTTAAATTTTTTTAATTTGATGATTTTTAACATTTTGCCATATTCACTTCATATATAGATGTTATACACATATATTTATATACTACTTGTTCTTGAAAACATGAATATTAATATCATATAACAGATTCATGACAACGATCAGAAAGTGGAGAAAGAAGGTTATTTTGTCATGTAGATGGTATAATCCACTGAAGACAAAATTTATAACCATCTATATGGTAAAAAAGTTCTGATGATTCGAAAATGGTTCAATAGGGACCCGCGCTGCGGTGCAGTGGGTTAAGCTGCTACTTGTGATGCATTGCTCCGTATCTGAGTAATGATTCAAATCTCAGCTGCTCTGCTTCCGAAGCAGCTTCCTGTTAATGCACCTCAGAAAGCAGCAGGTGATAGTCAAAGTGCATGGGCCTTGGGAGACTCCTAAATCCCCCTAAATCGTGGAGTAAACAAAAACACAAGAAAGGCGTCTAGTCACTCTCAACCATGTGAAGCACAACACCATTAGCCACCAGGTAGGAAGAGGGAAAGGAATAGAAAGAAGCAACAAATTTTGATTTTCAAAGATTTATAGTGAACAGTATAGGCAGGGCGAGGAGATCTCAAGTACAAGTGTTTTTGTCTCACTTGTCTGTATCACAGCCTGATCTGTATGTAACTAGAAAAATTTTGTTTCTTAAAAAAATTTTCTTCTGCGTTGATATCTCTATCTCTTCTTCCATGGTGAAATGTCATTGTGCCCAAATGACATTAGATTGAAGAAAACGTAAGACATCAGCAAACCTATATTATAAATTACAGGTAAATACAGCTTAGATACCAAATTTATTTTTGTATGTGTGTAAAAAATGTATTTATACATTACATTACCAGATATAGCTGAACTGTTACCCCAAAATCGACTATTAGCTATATAATGCAGTGGAAGTTTGCTGCACGGATTTGTATTATATTCTTTGCCCATTAATGGAAATGATAAAGCTGTGAAACAAGAATGGAGAATCAGAAAAATTATGAGTAAAAAAGCCATGAGGGCCGGCGCCGCGGCTCACTAGGCTAATCCTCCGCCTTGTGGCGCCGGCACACTGGGTTCTAGTCCCGGTCGGGGCGCTGGATTCTGTCCCGGTTGCCCCTCTTCCAGGCCAGCTCTCTGCTATGGCCCGGGAGTGCAGTGGAGGATGGCCCAAGTGCTTGGGCCCTGCACCCCATGGGAGACCAGGAGAAGCACCTGGCTCCTGCCTTTGGATCAGCATGGTGCGCCGGCCGCAGTGCGCCGGCCGCGGTGGCCATTGGAGGGTGAACTAACGGCAAAAGGAAGAAGGAAGACCTTTCTCTCTGTCTCTCTCTCTCACTGTCCACTCTGCCTGTAAAAAAAAAAAAAAAAAAAAGCCATGAGAATGATTACAGTAAACCCAAGCATACACAGCTTCAAGCTGATCCCCCAAGATAAAGCTGTATTTTCAACACTATGGCATGCATCCCTCAATACCTAAGTGGCATGTCCTCATAGTCTCTACATAACAGTAATGTCTCAGGGCCACTCTACCCAGAGATAATGTCACTTGGGTGCACGATGACACTAAAAGGTTAACTGAAAATGATAATATGTCAGGTACACTGCTGCCCATTCGAGCACATCTGGGTCACTCCCCCTAAGCCCAAGGAACGTGTGAGACCCAAGTTATCCCAAATGCTGTTTGTCTCCTTGGATATTAAGACTTGAGGTAGTACTGGATCCCTTGTCGTGTGTTGGGAGCCTTGTGATCAATCCTGTGTCCTGCTATGTTACAATCATGGATGCCTTAGTTTGTAACACTGGAGCATTTATTCTCACCACACCCGAGTTCTCACATATTATTCCCTGCTTAATGTCTCCTTCCATTGCCATCGATCACAGCAGAAGACTGTGGGCTCCACAGAGGAAATTCTACCGCTTCTCTGACCCTTGCTCTATTTCCTGCACCAGAGTTATTCCTAGAGTTACAGAAGTTCCAATGACCTCAGCTGTCACTTGTTTTGTATATTTCTCCTTCAGTCTGTTCACGAATGTGCGTTATGAATGTTTAGCAGTGCACCTTTCAGGTGGTAGAATATTGATTCTACAAAAATAATTTCATGAAACGACCACTAATGCTTGACCTTCATTTTTTAATTTTCTAATTAAACATAGATGCAGAATATTATTAAGCTTAATCTAAATGTATCACAAAAATAACAAAATCTCTTCCTATGATGTCCTTGGCAGTATATAAATCTTTGTTATTAGCTCTCTCCCTCTCTCTCTCTCTATATATATATACACAAATACAATGTAATCTATGTTGTGTGTATATATATATATATATATATGATTTACTTACTTACTTACTTATTTGAAAGGCAGAGTTAGAGAGAGAGAGGGAGAAAGAGAGATCTTCCATCCTCTGGTTCACTTCCTAAATGGTTAAAATTGCTGGGGCTGGGCCAGGCTGAAGCCAGGAGTCTGGCTTGACTTGACTGCAACTCATAGATAATATTCTATCCAGAAATTATATGACTTTTTAAAAAAATATTTATGTATTCATTTGAAAGGTAAAGTTACAGAGAGGGAGAGGCAGAGGCAAGGAGAGAGATCGTCCCTCCACTGGTTCACTCCCCAAATGGCCACAATGGCCAGGGCTGGGCCAGAGTGAAGCCAGGAGCCAGGAGCCAGGACCTTCATCTGGATCTCCCGCATGGGTGCAGGGCTCAAGCATTTGGGCCATCTTCCGTTGCTTTCCCAGGCACATTAGCAGGGAGCTGGTTTGGAAGTTGAGCAGCCAGGACTCAAACCTGTGCCCACATGGAATGCCAGCAGTGCAGGTGGAGGCTTAATCCACTTTGCCACATGCTGGCCTCACCTGATCTTCTGATGTGGGCAATGAACATATTAATTTCCAACCCAATAATAATGAACCTCCTACAGAGGGTAAGAACAGCACTAAGCGCAGACTGGTATCGTGTGCAAATAGGACCAGGATTTATTTAACAGTTTAGGGGATAAACACATTCACGCGTGAGTGTGAGCCGCTCCACACTGAGAAATACCTAGCATGAGTGGGCCAAAGAGTTACCCACAAGTGAGTAAGAAAAGCCCAAAAAAGGTACCTGTAAGTGAGTACAGGTTCATCCCAGTGTGTTCTGAGGCAGAACAGAGAAAACGAGAGCAGTACCTGGGAGCAGGGGCTGTGCCAGAACAAGGGCTTTCTCCTGTCTTCCACATGTTTTTCTAAGGAAGGGGGTGGGAGCCCAATGAGACCTACAACTGGTGTGGGATCTGAGCATGTGCCCTAGTTTTGGGTGCAACAGGTGCATCCTAGGAAGGTGGATGTAGCAAACTGACAGTTAAAGAGATAGAGTTCCATTGCAGTGATGCAAGAATTCCCCCCTGGCCTAGAATTTCTAACTAACTGCATAGTTACAGCGTATTACTCCTGTGGTCTCAGCTGAAAGGTGCCTTTGCCCCACCCAACTGTGAGTCCTCAGTGGCTATGCTGGTGCCAGAATCTCAACCATCCTTTGCATCTCATCTGGAAATTTTCTGATCTTCCTCATACTGGAGACAACCAAGGATCTCTGTCCATACTGAGTTTTACCTATGCTATTGCATAGCTGACATGTGCTAAAGGGTGAGTAAGTAAATAGTGAAACTGTACTGTGAATATGCAAACTAGGGCCGATGCCGTGGCTTAACAGGCTAATCCTCCGCCTTGCGGCGCCGGCACACCAGGTTCTAGTCCCGGTTGGGGCGCCGGATTCTATCCCAGTTGCCCCTCTTCCAGGCCAGCTCTCTGCTATGGCCCGGGAAGGCAGTGGAGGATGGCCCAAGTGCTTGGGCCCTGCACCCCATGGGAGACCAGGAGAAGCACCTGGCTCCTGGCTTCGGATCAGCGTGGTGCACCGGCCGCAGCGGCCATTGGAGGGTGAAGCAACGGCAAAAAGGAAGACCTTTCTCTCTGTCTCTCTCTCTCACTATCCACTCTGCCTGTCAAAAAAAAAAAAAAAATACAAACTAGATTTTAAAATGATAAATTACTGGAGTAAATATGACCGAGTTTTATTTATAAAACAAAAGAATCTTGGGGGATGGCGCTGTGGTGTTCTGAGTAAAGCTGTCACCTGCAGTGCCAGCATCCCATAGGGGTGCAGGTTTTAGTCCGGGCTGCTCCATTTCCAGTCTAGCTCTCTGCTATGGCCTGGGAAAGCAGTGGAAAATGGCCCAAGTCCTTGGGCCCCTGCACCCATGTGGGAGACCCAGAAGAAGCTCCTGGCTCCTGGCTTCAGATCGGCACAGCTCTCTGGCTGCTGCGGCCATTTGGGGAGTGAACCAGTGGCTGAAAGACCTCTCTCTCTCTCTCTGCCTCTGTCTCTCTCTAACTCTGTCTTTCAGATAGATAAATAAATCTTTAAAAAATAAACTTGAATTCACATTAGAATAATCTATCCTTTAAAAAATTCTCTTGAGAATCTACTTTTATTTTAGGCTTACTCTAACCCTGTGAACTCTAGTACCATGGCTTGATTATATATAGTAGATACAAATTTTAATATTAGGGCTTACTCTGGCATAATAGGCTAAGCCTCCGCCTGTGAGGCCGACTGCAATAGGGGCACCAGTTCGTATCCCAGCTGCTCCTCTTCTAATCTAGCTCTCTGCTATGGCCTGAGAAGGCAGTGGAGGATGGCACAAGTGCTTGGGCCCCCACACCCATGTGGGAGAATCAGAAGAGGCTCCTGGCTCCTGGCTTTGGATCGGCCCAGCTCTAATCATTGTGGCCATTTGGGAAGTGAACCAGTGGATGGAAGACCTTTCTCTCTGTCTCTCCCTCTCTCTGTCTGTAATTCTACCTCTCAAATAAATAAATAAAAATCTTTAAAAAATTTCCTACTTATACAACAGCAATTAATTAAAAATAAGATAATTAGTAGCTGGATACAAATAAGAATTTAGCTATTACTAAATAACAAGTGATCTAATACATGGTGAATGTGATCTAGGCTGTTTGCAGATTTCAAGTCTCACAATGTCTCTAAGACTCACAAAATGCCATCAGAATGTGGATCCCTAAGATTAAGACATAAATACTGCAGTTTTTCACAAATGTTTCATTTTGGCTCAACACTATTCCATAATAAGACATTAAACAACACCACACTTGCTATTATTTGATTTAGGACAAATATGTGGTACCCTTTAAAGATTCTTTTAGTGGTCAAAGTATTGCATATCTAATATAGGGCCTTAGGGTACAGAAATAAAATCTGTGCAAATGATATTTTAGCCTTTGTATTAGAACTAATTAGTTTTCCTTCCTAGTTAAGTGCATTATTTCTAAAGAGAAAATCCTGATTATCAACTACTATATATATATATATATATATATATATATATATATATATATAAAGGCCTCTTGCTTATTCTTTGATGGTATAAAGAGAAAGAAAAATTACAAAAGAGCTGCAACTTCTTATGAGATACATTGGTCAGCAATGCTTTAAATTGCATTCTTGCTATTTTATTTTCATCTCAGAGTGTGGAAAATGATTTGTATTTTGTAAGTCATTTTACAACATAACTGTTGGGATCCAGGCAAAGGCAAATCTGTTCTTTTTGGAAAAAAATCAATTTTTCATTATCTGATCATAGCAGCTTCTTATACACATACACACACTTCTTACAGCACCTAAGTCCAGAAACCAAGGGATGAAATGTGATGAAGAGTCTGTGTTACCCATCATATTCCCAATGCTGAGCTCCAGTGACGAATTGACCAGGCTCCGTACCATGTGCTGTATGAGTTAGATCCACTTTAACTGACCCCAGATATTGGTCCACATGTGGAGTTATGAATCACCATCCTTTCAGCATTGTCTACACACAGATAAGTGTACACAAGGAGAAAGTGGACAAAAATAAATAACCACCAATTTGTATTTAGTGAACATAGTAGGCCCAAATGTGAGGAAAGAGGGAGCCCATAGGACATAGCCAAGTAAATAATGAACCAAGTTAAAGGCATTTGTGGAAAATGCAAAACGCAGATGTCTGGCAGTCAGTGCACCTGGTTCCCGGCCCTGATGCTGTCACTGACTACCCATGTGAGTGACTAAACTGTGAATTAATGTTGCTCCTTACAGCTAAGGCAAGAAGAGAGATGGAACACTTTATCAGACGTGGGCTGACAGGTGCACCCGAGGAAGACTATCTGCCTGGTGAGAGAAGAGGGCCAAAGGGGATTGCTTTGGCCCATAGACACCAAGTCCTGTCTGTGTGCAGGTCCAGTGCCAGACAGAAAGGTGAAGAAGAGGGACAAGGGCTGTGTTAGAGCCAAATAAGACCAGCAGTTCTCAGCCTGACTGTACAGTTGTAGCATCTAGCTCAGACTGACAACATCAGCACTTATGGGTGAAACCCAGACATGTGAAATTTTGTATCGCTCCCCAAGGAATTTTAATAGGCAGCCAAGGACGGTGACTAGTGAGTTTTGTGGTACTTGCCAGATTAGCCTGTGAGGTGGCAGATCTTAAAATGTTGTGCCAGTTCTCAGACCTGCCAGGGACTCTCAACCCAGCCCTGGGAAGAAGGTATGCAGCATAGGGAGCACCAGGATTAGCACAGCGGATCAGGGGAACAGAGTAGCTAGTGCATCCTGGATGGAACTGACAGCACCTCTGAGAAGATGAACGTGCACATCCCTAATACTAAGGGAGGGCCCTGGAAGAGGAAGCCCTAGCTCAGTGCTTCCATTAGCACAGGAAACTGGTTAGGAGAAGGGCAACAGAGCAGGCACCATGAGCTAGAACAAGGGGAGAAGCAAAACAGGTTGATGAAACTTCTGCCTTGCTTTTGTCATCAGTAAAATGAGGTTGACAAAAAAATGACTTGGAATATTCGGTGCCCATGTAAGTCATGTGCTCCATCAGAACCCCTCACAGGCCACTCGCCTCCTAGGTAAACTTTCATTCATTCCTTTCATCAATACTCTGAATCATTCATTCTGAACCATACGCTCATTCACAGACAATTCTAACATGACTTGGCACAACTGTGATGAGACCTTAGCTCTAGTTATTTTGAATGATGCTATACCAACAGCTGCTGTGATAAGAAATTTCTAAAAAAAATGAGCTTTTAAAAAATTTGAAAGAAGCGGTAGTATAATCATTTATTTAAGACATGGTACCAGCTGCACTCTGGAGAATATAACAAACATTAAGTTATATAGTAAAAGGATAAATACAAAATTAATATGCAGTATTAGAAGCTATTTTATAAACATCAAAAGAAAATTAGAATAAAAAGAATAAAAGAATAAAAAGAATTTTAAAAAACTAACACAAAATGTGGAAAAATAACTTAAAAAAAATGCTACTAAAGTTCTTAAAATAACTGAATGGTATTTGTTGAGTTTATAAGAAAATCGACAGTGGAATGGGTGTTTGGCATGGTTTTAAGATGCTGTTTGAAACACAGGCATCCCGTATTGGACTGTCTGGGTTCGAATCCTATTTCTATTCAGGACTCCAACTTTATGCTATTGAATACCCCAGAAGGCAACAGGTGATGGCCCAAATGCCTGGGTCCCTGCCTCCCTTGTAGGAGATCTGGACTGAGTTATTGGCTCCTGGTTTTACCCTGGTCCAGCCCCAGAATTGCAGGCACCTGAGGAGAGAACCAGTAAACAAATCTCTCTTTGTCTCTGCTTCCCTGACTTTCAAAACAGAAACAACTAAATACATATTTTAAAAAACAACTGCTGCAATGAAGATGTCTGTTGTCACGGGAATTAATTTTTAAAGTTAATTAGAATAAGAGAAATACAATAGGAATTTATTTTTAAAAGTTACCATGGTGGGGCTGGCATGGTGGCTCACTTGGTTAGTCCTCCACCTGTGGCGCCGGCATTCCATATGGGCGCCAGTTTCTAGTCCTGGTTGCTCCTCTTCTAGTCGAGCTCTCTGCTGTGGCCCGGGAGGGCAGTGGAGGATGGCCCAAGTGCTTGGGCCCCTGCACCCACATGGGAAACCAGGAAGAAGCACCTGGCTCCTGGCTTCGGATTGGCACAGCGCCAGCTGTGGTGGCCATTTGGGGAGTGAACCAACGGAAGGAAGACCTTTCTCTTTGTCTCTCTCATTGTCTATAACTCTACCTGTCAAATAAATATATATAAAAAAGTAACCATGGTAATTTGAAAGTTCATAAACAGAGGCTGACGCTGTGGTGTAGTGAGTTAAGCCTCCACCTGCAGTGCCGGCATCCCAAGTGGACACCTGTCCATATCCTGGCTATTCCTTTTCTGATCTAGCTCTCTGTTATGGCCTAGGAAAGCAATAGAAGATGGCCCATGTGCCTGGGCCCCTGGACCTAGATGGGAGACGCGGAGGAAGCTTCTGGCTCCTGGATTTGGATCCGCTCAGCTCCGGCCATTGAGGCCATTTGGGAAGTGAACCAGTAGATGGAAGTCCTTTCTCTGTTTCTCCCAATCTATGTTTGTAACTTTACCTCTCGAATAAAACATAAATCTTAAAAAAATGTTTATAAGCAAAAATACCCATGTAACTTGCTTTTTCATAAATCAAGATGAAAATACTGCAAGAATAACATTTGGGTTGTATGGAAGAGGAGGCTAAATGATTGAGGCTATGGAAAAATACAAATGCTGGTCAGGAAGGTGTTATTTTCTCTATGAAGGTATTGGCTACTAGTGAGCTAATCAAAGATCTCAAACAGAAGTGTGGTCCATGTTATTTGGTTCTTGATTTCTCTACCTCATTTTTAAGAAATCCATGTGTAAAAACCAGTCACAGAGGCTGGTGGTGTAGCACAGTGGTTTAGGCCAGCACTTGAGATGTTGGCATCTCATGTCTGACAGTAGATTTAAATCCCTGCTGCGCTGCTTCAGCTTCCTGCTAAAGTGCCTGGGAAGACAGAGGAAGATGGCCAAATATTTGGGTCCCTGCTATCTGTGTCAGAGACCAAGATGGAGTTCCTGGCTCCTAGCTTCAGCCTGGCCCTGCACCAGCTCATGTGGTCATGTGGGGAATGAACCAGTGAATGGAAGATCTCTTTCTGTGTGTCTCCCTCTCTGTGTCATCCTGCATTTGAAAGAAATAAAATAATTCTTTTTAAAAAGTCACATCAATTCAGTTTGCAATAGATGGCATTCACGTTGCTGGCCAACTCTGTTTCCCTTACCCATCCTGATGTGGCATTGCACTTTCTTATAACGGGGTTTCTTAATAAGAACACTTGTTTTGTTTTTCTCATCTGACCCATGTTTCTCAATTGGAGTCTTTTCCCAAGGTCTTCTTTTCACTGCCCAAAGTCAATCCCTACCTTGACCTCATTTCTCTCATCCCGCAGTTTTTCAAATAATAAATTTCTTTCCCATAGGTTCCAAGATCAACAATACTGAGAGAATCCTTCCTGCTCAATGATTTTATATGTGCTGCTGTAAGGTAGAATAGACCTCTGTGTCCTGCCCTGACGTACTCATTCTCAGTAAACCTTGGTGACTTCATCTTACTATATTTAATGTCTCTATCACAACCATAAAATAAATGACGATGAAATATTTTCCCGGGAAATAATCCAGTTTCATAGTTTTAAAAACGGTTAGCCTATGAAGAGTTAATAGTGTGCTACATGCCATGTGGATTTATTCCATGCTTTGAGCTCCATTATTAATTTATTGAAACGTGGAATAGTTTGCAGTTTCATAATTCACTGATATTATTTTAGATGTATGGTATATTCATGAGCTTTGGGGGGAAAACCATTTAGAATAGCAATATTTTAAGCCAGAAAATGAAAACACATATTATTTTTCCACTGAAAACATATTTCTAGCTGACATTATTTTTTCTGATGATCATCCATATGGTGGAGCCATAAGTAAGTCTTCTAAGACTGATGTGACATGGTATTACTTTTTAGTTTAAATTTGTGTTTTTCTGTGAGTACAAATTGCATTTATATTAATGGAGGGGTGAAGCAAAACGTATTCTTCACAAAGAGGTTCTTTTTACATTTTGTAGTTTATCTACATCATTGTTGGTAGTTATAGCAAAGAAAATACATTAAACATTTCTCTCCTTTTAGTAAACTGCCACTCCATACTGTTCATTTAGAAAGGATAGATTTTTGTTCACCTGAAGCATAGAATTTGGCTCCAGGCCACTGAAACTGAAAAATTACCTCTAAAATATTCGAAGTAACAAAGTAACTGTACTGTCTGTATTCATTTTTTTTTTTTTTGTTTCAGAAGAAGTCATTCATTTTATACCCTTTGAGCTACATGGTTAATTTATCATTAGCATTCATTTCATGATATATTTTAGGAAAGGCATATGGTTCCAACTAAAATATAGAAGTGATTTCAAGCCAAATGAAAAAGTTTGTCTTATGAAACATTTTGGAATATTTTTGCCAGTGTACACAATTTGCTTAAAGGTTGCATAATTGCTGTAACTTTTTTATTGCAAATGTATTTCTTGCCTAGGATCAAGAAATTTACAAGAAATGGAGGAAATTTCACTCATTAGAGGGAAGGAGGAAGAGGAGGAAAAAAGGGATGAAGAGGAGGAGAGGACGGGGGAAAGGAAGGGGAACAAACAAAACGAAATGGCAATCAATTAGGCTAATGGTTTTAATGAAATTAAGCAAATTAGTTATAAGACAGCAGATCAATGACCTCAATGATTCTGATGGCAGTGAAGTGTTGAGGACAGAAACCTTCTTTGATGAATTAAACAGAAATGTGGGATAAGAGACATTAACATCATGTTATTTTTATATTTGAGCTAAAGTGTTTGCATTTTGCAGTAAGTAACAGTAGGAATGAAGTTTTAAGGAGAAGTGGGGCTCAACTATTGGTTTTCGAACACTCAACTAATTCACACATGAAATGACACTGAGAAATTATTAAAATGACCTGCAAAGGACTTTGAGGGAAGCTAAATGAGGCAGTCACTGTCACTAGTCTGTGACATGGGTTTTTTGATTTTCTATCTTGTAGATTACTTTTTAATTCAATTTTAGCCACTTTATAGCAATTATGACATCCTGAATTATTTGTGTAACCACACATTCTTTAATCACAGATTTTCTTAAAGCTGTATAAAAGAAATACATGAAAATTTTCCCTTTGTATAAATAAAAAAGTTAAAAAAAGAATTACAGATTTTCTTAGCAGAACTACAGACCTATATTTGACACTTATTGTAATCTTTGCAAAATAAGCCACTAACCCAATGAAAATAATTGCATTTAATTACAATGGAAATTTGCTTGAAGTACAACAAACGCAAAATTGCTCTGCTATCTTTTACGCTGCTCAGACGTGAAAGTCTGGTACAATGAAAATTTACTTTCACTGCAGTAGAAATAGTGAGGTTGCAGGCCAGGTATTATGTAGGAAAATGTGGTAGTATTTAAAAGCCCACATCTTCCACTGTGTGAGATGAAATGGACTTGTCTGGACCTAAAGGAACAGATTAACCTCAAATTGGTTAAAGTTATCCAATATCTATGAGTAAGAAATTAAAAACATAATAATTCTGTAAATCACAAATTAAAACAATTTCAATAAGGATACAGAAACATTATAAGATAAACTGCATATACAATATACCATTACTTCTACCCAATGTTTCCAGAATAACCTCAGAGCATTGCAAAAATGATGGAGTGGGCCGGTGCCGTGGCTTAACAGGCTAATCCTCTGCCTTGCGGCGCCGGCACACCGGGTTCTAGTCCCGGTCGGGGCGCTGGATTCTGTCCCGGTTGCCCCTCTTCCAGGCCAGCTCTCTGCTATGGCCCGGGAAGGCAGTGGAGGATGGCCCAAGTCTTTGGGCCCTGCACTCCCATGGGAAACCAGGAGAAGCACCTGGCTCCTGGCTTCGGATCAGCGAGATGCGCTGGCCGCAGCAGCCATTGGAGGGTAAACCAACAGCAAAAAGGAAGACTTTTCTCTCTGTCTCTCTCTCTCTCACTATCCACTGTCTGTCAAAAAAAAAAAAAAAAAGATGGAGTAAGTCAGAAACATTCTTGTGTATATGTATATATTTATAGAAAATTCTACAAAAAAATTAAGAGAAGCATTATTTATTTATGTTACAAACCAAGAAAGTGGCACTAATAACTTTCTATTTAACAAAAAATATAAATAGAAATCAAGTGTTGCATTAAGCTATTTACTATTCACCCATAGCAATTTTTATATAGTTGGTTCCAGGTTGTGAGGTCATTTTGATTGAACTGATATTTTAAAGGGAACATCACACAACTTAGCAGCTTGATTTTGTCTCAGTTTACTTTGTTTTGCATCAAAGAAAGTTCCGTCTTGTTTTACAAATTGCTCCATACCTAACAGGTTCAAAATTATCATTACCATTGTTTATGGTGCTTTAAATAATTAATGTTTAGTTTTGTGCAGGTAAATAGGGAATATTGCATTTGGTAGTACTGCTAGCTTCAATTCCTAGAAAGTTATGTTTGTAAGTAATCTATGGCAAATATTTGTGCCTAATTGATGAACCCTAGAAGAAATTATTTATTTATTTAGAGTGCTGAGTTTAATGTATATGAGTTAAATCTGCCATCTTAAAGATATTATTTTGGCCTCCTATGTGTCTCTTTAATTGTCTTCCTGCTTTATTACAAAGTAAAAAATAGAAATTAAAATTCCCTTCGCTGAACTTGCTGTTTCTGCTTCTTTTACCCCTATAAATTAAATTGCTCTGTTAACTAAAATCTGTAATCTAGCTAACAAACCAAGAAAACAAGAGAGGAAACTCAACTTACCAATGAGTAATCAGCTGGGACATCATTACTGATCCCAAAAACATTAAAAGAATAGTAAAAACATATTATCCAAAAACCTAAGCCCATAAATTCAATAACTTAGATGAAAAATATCAATGATTTGATCGATACAAACTACTAAAACTCATCAAAGTAGATAAACTGAATAGTTCTATTAGAGAAATTAAAAGGTAGTTAAAACCCTGTAAAACATAAAACTCCAGGATCAAATTATTTCAATGGGGAATTCTATCAGATGTTTAAAAATAAATAACATCTGTCCTACGTAATCATTTCCAGAAAACAATCATAGGGAACACATATTAAGTTTTCATAACTCCAGCATGTTCCCCAAATCAAAGTCACTACAAGAAAATCTTATCTTTGTTGGGTATAGACACAAAAAACCCTAACAAGACATTAGTGAATTTTTTTTTTTTTAAACTTTTTGACAGGCAGAGTGGACAGTGAGAGAGAGAGACAGAGAGAAAGGTCTTCCTTTTGCTGTTGGTTCACCCTCCAATGGCCGCCGCCGTAGGCGCGCTGCGGCTGGTGCACCGCGCTGATCCAATGGCAGGAGCCAGGTGCTTATCCTGGTCTCCCATGGGGTGCAGGGCCCAAGGACTTGAGCCATCCTCCACTGCACTCCCGGGCCATAGCAGAGAGCTGGCCTGGAAAAGGGGCAACCGGGACAGAATCCGGCGCCCCGACCGGGACTAGAACCCAGTGTGCCGGCGCCGCAAGGCGGAGAATTAGCCTAGTAAGCCGCGGCGCCGGCCAAGACATTAGTGAATTTAATCCAGCAATGTAACAAAAAGTATAAAATATCACGGCCCACTGAAATTTATCTACACAATGAAGTGACCGTTCAATTTTGGAAAAATCAATCAGTGAATTTGGTCAAATTAGCAGATCATCTAAGAGAAAACACATGATCATTACAATAAGTGTAGAAAAAGTTTTTGACGAAAAGCAACACACTTTTGTAATGAATACTATCTGTGAAATGTAATAGAAGACGGCATATCTAACCTAATAGAGAGCACACTAAAAGTCTACAGCTACCATAATATTTAATTGTAAGAATCGGAGTGATTTCTGCCAAAGACCTAGAATATGACAAGGATTTCCTGTCTTACCACTCCTATCCAATAACATATTGAAAGTCCTATTTTGTGCAATAAAATAAGAAAAATAAAGCATATACAAATCATGGAGGAAGAAATAACGTTTTATGCAGATAACATGATTTTTCATGTATTGAATTCTAATTAATCTTCAGTTATTTCCTAGAAGCAATCCATGAATAATCAAGGTAGCAGAAAGAAAAGGAGGCAGAGAGAAAGAGAGAGATAAAGAGAAAGAGAGAGAGAGAGAGAGAGAGAGGTCTTCCATCAGCTGGTTCACTCCCCAATTGGCCACAACGGCCGGAGCTGTGCTGATCCAAAGCCAGGAGCCAGGAGCTTCTTCCATTTGGGTATAGAGGTCCAAGGATTTGGGCCATATTCTATTGCTTTCCCGGGCTGTAGCAGCTGGGACTCGAACCAGCGCCCATATGGGATGCCAGCACTGTTGGCAGCGGCTTTACCTGTTATGCCACAGCACCGCCCCCCGACAGTAACAATTTTTAAACTTACTTGTGAAAGATACCATTTAGACAATGAAAAGACAAATTTCAGACTGGGAGAAAATATTTGCAAATTGAGTATCTGATAAAGGGCTGGATCTAGAATATATGAAAAAATTTTAAATTCAGTAATAAGAAATCAAGCAACTCAACAAAAAGCAGACAAAAATCTCATTAGAACTTCAAAAACACAAATGGAAAGTAAATATATGATATTCAATATAATTTATAATTAGGGAAAACCAAATTAAAATAATAAGTTACTACTACATGCCATTAACACAAATAACTGACAATATTTACTGCAGTCAAGGCTATGGACCATTTATTACTTAAAGGAATTAAAAATAGTTCGGACATTATGCAAGAGCAATTGGTATTTTTCTATAAAGTTAAATAGATTTTATACACATGACACAGCAATCACACTTCTAGGTATTCACTCAACTGATTTGGAAACTTACATTCACACACCAAACTTTTCTATAAAAATCTCATTCATAATCACTAAAACTGGAACCAATTAGGTTGTTTTCTGAAAAGGAAATGGAAAAACAAATAACAAAAAGCTATTCAGCAATAAAAAGGATTGAGCTATTGTTTCATGCAACACATATAAATCTTAAATGCATTTTGATGAGTGAAAAAAGCCAGACAGAAAAAGGTTACCTATTTTATAATTCCACTTATATGACCTTCTGCAAGACAATGCAGTCAAGATGGAAAACAGATCAGCAGTAGCTGATGTTAGTTGATAATGCATAGGGGAAGTTTTCCATATGATACTAGGGTTATGGATACATGACCCTGTCCATTTCTCAAAATCCATGGAACTATATCCCAAAACATAATGTATGAAGATGTAGAAAATTTTTTAAAAAAATCAATCAGGATGTTGAGAAACTCCAGGAAGAAATGCATTCTGTGACAAATGAAGGTAACCATACTACAAGTAAATGACGTAATCACATTGAAGAGGAGATGGAGAGGCTGATTTAATTGATGTTACTAATTATAAATTAATTATAAATAAATAATTAAGATGAATTGCGGATGGTGATGGGTCTTATCTGTGGCGCTATCTACACCCCATACACCATCCTAGGCTCTAGCATTGCCCCCCACCGCCACCATTGCTGGAAGTCATGTGACCACATGGCCCACCCCCACCATAATGGGATTCACTGCTCTCCTACTTCCCTAACCACCCTCCAGCAAAGGTTTCACAGGAGTTGTTCCCAAACATGTGCTCTCTCTCTCTTAGGCTCTGCTCCTCTCTCTCACCCTCTTGCCCATTCCCTCCCACCCCAGCCTCCCTGCCCAGGTCTGTCAGAATTCCCCCACCGGACAATAAACGTTTCCTCTAACTCTGGTGTTTGGTGTGTTTTGTGGTGGCCTTACACTGGTGCCATGACTCAGATAGGCCGGGGGAAACCTGACAGACTGGAGGGAAGGGGTGAAGAAGGAAAAAGAGAACACGAGTCCAGAAAATGGGTCCTATTATACCTTTGGTGGGGTCAGGTAGGGAACTAGGAGTAGTGAATCCCATCAGGGTGGGAGTGGAGCTGACACCAGTGGTTGGACCATGGGACTTAGGACCAAAGCCTACTGTTCAATGTGGCTACAAGGGCCAGAGCCCAATATGGTGTCTAGGGCATAGATGGCACCACAGATAAAACAATGCCATTTTACTAACAGGCATTATAGACAATCATAAAGAAAAAGCTACAAAAGATTCTTTAATGTAGGATAGAAGTCAGAGATGTCGTTACAAACCCAAATTTAGCATATACGTACATATGATATATAAATATATTGAATATGTATACTGTGAAAATTATACACTGATACCCTAATTGAACACAGATGGGACTTTCTTAACAAAATTTAATACAACAAATTGCAACATATAAAAAGGGTACTATATCATGAACAAGTAGTGTTTATTCTAGAAAATCAAGGTTGGTTTTATATTTAGAAATAAATCAATATAAGTAGCTATACTGACAAAGAGAAGAGTGGTAGACACAAGATATCAGAATAAGACGTTTCTTGTTCACATGTCCCTGAGCAACAATCATTTCTTAACCATCCATGGGAAAAAGTGCCTTTGTGGGAGCTTTGGGATTCAGGTAACAAGTTACAAAATGCTGGTGGATCCCAAGACCTAGAAGAGTCATGTTGAAAAGGAAGACATACTCCCAGGTAGTAAGATTGCCAACTGTCATGCCATTTCCTAACTTAGAAACGACCCAATTCCCAAATAGGCTTGGCTGCAGCCCCATTTGGCCTTTGTCTTAGTATAAGTCTCCCAAAGAAAACAGAAAAATTACCTCACTTGCACCTTGAGAGATAAGCCCATCAAATTTGATACTGTATATGTACCTTGAAATGATCCTGTAACTATAGCCTCTCTCAGTTGTTGTCTGAGAGTATTAACATACACACAGTCACCCAGAGGGAGGCATTCCCATGTGTGCTCCCAGAGGTAGATCTACCTAGGGGTTAGATGTAAATCACAATCAATCCCTGGTACCAGGCCCAGGAACCAAGATCTCATTGAAGACTCAGGGAAGTCATGTAAACCAGGTCCACCTTCAATCAACTGTGATCCTAGAGGAAATCACATCATCCTAGCAACCCAGCAGGAGATTGTCTTTACCTGACAAAATGAGTCTGCAAAGACTGGAAGTGTTTGCTCCTTCAAATGCACAGACATGAACACAAGGCTGCAAGAATGGCAAAGCAAGCAAACAAATGAACATCAGGCAAATAATGCAATTATGGAAACATTAAATTAAAGCTCCAGTGACAGACTCCAAAGAAATGAAGATCTACAAATGGAAAATGAAATATAATTGCTGAAAATAATTATCCTAGCAATGCTCAGTGGCCAGAGACAACTCAGTGAAATTGGAAAAACAATGCATTAACAAAATTATAAATTCCTGAAGAAATAGAAACTATAAAGAAGAATTTAAGAGAAATGCTGGGACTAAAGGAGCAATGGGAGAATTGAAAAATTCAAGAGAGAGTTTTAAGAGTAGATTTGATGATGCAGTAGAAAGAGTGAGCTCAAAGACAGATCATTTGAAATCAGCAAGTGAGAGGAACAAAAAGAGGAAAGAATAAAAGAGATCATAAGGGACCTGTATGCCACCATCAAATGGGCAAATATATGACTTATGGAGTGCCAGAAAGAGACAAAAAAGAGAAAGGAGCAGAAAGTTCCTTTAAAGAAATACAAGCTAAAAGCATCCCACATCCTGAGAGGAATATAGGCATCAATATTCATGAAGCTCAAAGATCAAATAGGATCAGCCCAAAGAACAATAGCCTGAAACAGATTTATAACTGAATTGCAAAAGCAAAGACAAAGAGATTCTTGGAAACATCAACAGAAATACTACTCATCACATACAAGGGAATCCCCATTAGGTCATCAGAGAAATTCTCAACAGAAACTTTGCTTTCTAGGAGGCAAAGCAGCACTATAATGAAAAGCTTGAAAGAAAGGAAAACCCTGATTATCGAGAAAACTACCGCTGGCAAAGTTGCTATTCAGAAATGAAGGTGAGACAGACTTTTCAGATCAAAAAATGCTAAGTGAGGGAGATCACCACCTCTAGAAATGCCTGATGAGAACTGCTGAAGAGAATTCCTCATATTGTAACTAAAGGTGCAAATTAGAAACAACACGAAGCTATAAAACTCAATGGTGGTGTGTAAATTGCTTTTTATTTAGTATAAAAGTTAAAAGGCAAAAGTAAATATATCTAAAGCTACAACAATTTGTTAACAGATGCACAAAATAAGAAGATGTAAGATGTGTGACCAACAGCATGTAAGATGTGTGGTAGGGAGAAGCAAATGTACAGTTTCTGTATGCAACTGAATTTAAGTGGCTATCAGCTTAACTAGAATATAATATCTTAAAGGACTATTCTTGTGGATAAGCTCCATGGGAACTACAAAAAATTTTCTAGTAGGTAAATAAATGTAAAAAGAAGGAATCAAAATATACCACTATTGGGCAGGTATTTGGCACAGTGGTTAAATAATTGCTGGGGATGCCTGCATCCCCTATCGGAGTGCATGGTTCAAGACCCTCTTACTCTGCATCTGATTTACCTTTTTGCTAATGCACACCCTTGGAGGAAGCAGATGTTGGCTGAAGTGCTTGGGTTCCTGCCACCCACATGGGAGACCCAGATTGAGTTTTCAGCTCAGCCCTGGCTGTTGTGGGCATTTGGTGTGTGCACCAATATATAGAAGATCTCTCTCTCTCTCTCTCAAATAAAATGAAGAGAAGTAAGTAAGCAATTGAAACAGAAATATAAAACATTCCAAAAACCTCCTCAACTCACAGAGAAATAGAAGAGGAAGGAACAAAGGGACTGCAAAGTAATATGAAAGCAATAAACCAAATCACTTTAGTTATCCATAAATAATTACTTTAAAAGTAAACAAGCGTGGGCATTTGGCTTACAAATTAAGACACCGCTTGGGATTCCTGTGTTCCATATCATAGAGCCTGGGTTTGAGTGTCAGCTCTTCTCCCAGTTCCAGCTTCCTGCTAATGTGGGAAGGAGTAGGTGATGGTTCAAGTAGTTGGGTCCCTGCTACCCATGTGGGAGTTCTGGATTGCCTTCAAAATTCCTAGCTATGGATTGACCCACCTCCAATCATTGGAGATATCTGAAGAGTGAGCCAATGGATGGGTACCCCCAGCACCCCAACCTCTCTCTCTCTCTTCTATGCTTCTTCTTCTTCTTCTTTTTTTTTTTTTTGACAGGCAGAGTTAGACAGTGAGACAGAGAGAGAGACACAGAGAAAGGTCTTCCTTTTCCGTTGGTTCACCCTCCAAATGACCGCTACGACTGGCGCTTTGTGGCTGGTGGGCTGTGCCGATCTGAAGCCAAGAGCCAAATGCTTCCTCCTGGTCTCCCATGCGGGTTCAGGGCCCAAGCACTTGGGCCATCCTCCACTGCCCTCCCGGGCCACAGCAGAGAGCTGGACTGGAAGAGGAGCAACAGGGACAGAATCCGGCGCCCCAACCGGGACTAGAACCCGGGGTGCCGGCGCCGCAGGCAGAGGATTAGCTTAGTGAGCTGCGGCGCCGGCTCTTCTATGCTTCTTAAATTAAAAAGCAAATGTATTGCACTCTGCAATTAACAGAATTCCTGAATATATAGCAAAAAACGAGATCCAAAATATGCTGCTTACAAGAGACTCAGTTTAACATTAAGGAAAGCATAGGCTGAAAGTGAATAGTAGCAAAAGATATTTTATAAACATGGCAAACAAAAGAAAGAGTAGATCTGCTTATATCAGAAAAAAATTGGCTTTCAGACAAAATCTATTACAAGAGGAAAAAATGGTCACTATACAATGATAGAGGATCAATTCATCGAGATTATAAACAATTATAAAATTGTTTTAAAAATTGGTATATGCACTCAATATCAGAATACTTAAATATATAAAGCAAATGTTAATAGAAATGAAGGTTGAAATAGGCAGTGATATAATAATAGAAGAGGATTTAAATACCACACTTTGAACAACAGAATTATTCCGACAAAAATGAGCAAGAAATCAAAAGATTTGTATAAACAAATGGACCTAAAAGACATACACAAAATTATCTATCCAACATCAGCACAATACATTTTTCTCAAGTTCACAAAGGACATTCTTTAGGATAGACAATATGTTGGGCAACAAAATTAATCTTAACAAATTTAGGAATATTGAAATTATCTTTTCTGAGCAAGATGGCATAAAACTAGAGATTAATGATAGTAGAATTATTGGAAAATTCACAAATATGTGAGAATTAAACACTCTCACTGATCAATCAGTAAAAGAAGCAGTCAAAACAAGAACCAAGAAGTAATTATACACAAATAAAATTCTAAGCACAACACACCAACATGTATGAGATGCTGCTCTAGAAAGGGATTTTATAGTGACAGATGCCTACATTCAGAAAGCAGAAGAATATCAAATAAGCAACCCAACTTCATACATTAAGGAACCAACCAGAAAAAAATTAACTAAACCCAAAGTTATTAGAAGAATGGAAATAATAGATATCAGAGTAGAAACAAAACGGAGAGTAGAAAATGTAGAGAAAATGAAATTGACAATTAGTTTTTGAAAATGATAATAAAATTGACAAAGTTTTAGCTACTATAATCAAGAAGAAAAGAATTCAACAAAAAATTATAAATGAAAGAAGAAATATTATAACTTACACAACAGAAATACAATGGATTATGAGATTAATATGAACAAATGCATAACAACAAATTGGATGGCCTAGACAAAATGAGTGAATTTCTAGACAAACTGCCAAGACTGAATCATGAAAAAACAGAGCAATAAAGAGCAAGTTGAATGAACTAATGCTTGAAATTATTTCAGTAAAGACAATTCAATGATCAAATTGCTTCACAGGTAAAGTCTGCCAGGTATATAAAGTAGTATTAATACCGATACTTCCCTGACTCATCCAAAAATTTTCACAGGAGGGAAAATTTCCAAACTCATTGCATGAGGCCCACATTACCCTTACACCAAAGCCAGATAAGAACACTACAAAAAAAATTATAGCCAATATCACCGCTGAGTGAGTACAGTTTCAAATTTTCAGCATATCACTTATCACTATATTAAAAACAAAAGGATAAGCTTTCTTTTCAAGTCTATTTAACATAGTACTGGAAGTCCTCGTCTAAGCAGTTAGGCAGGAAAAATAAAGAAAAGGCATCCAAATAGGAAGACAAGAGAAGCTGATTCTGTTTGCAAATGCCTTAATCATATTTACAGACAACCCTAAAGATGACACCAAAGAACCATGAGAACTAAGAATTTGAGTAAAGGTGTAGGATACAAAATCAATGCACACAAATCAGAAGTGTTTCTACACTGTAACAGCAAATTATCTGAAATCGACATCAAGAAAACAATCCCATTTACCATAACATCAAAAATAACAGAATACATCAAACAATTAGCTAAGGAGATGAAAGATACGCACACTGAAAATTACAAGTATTTGTGAAGGAAACTAAAGATGCAAATGATTGGAAAGATGTTCTTCCTATGTTCATGGATTGGAAGGATGAATACTTAGAATGCCCATATTACACGGAGCAATATCCTGATTGAATGGGGTCCCTATCAAAATTCCAGTGACATTTTTCACTGAAATAAAAATAAATCCTAAAATTCTTACCTTCATAGAACAAAGGAAATTATAAAATTACACTTCAAAAATAAGTATTTTTCATTAATTATTGTAAGGCAAAATCAAAGCCACTTGTGCAGATCAAATTTAATTCTCCTCCAAATAACTTTCATTATAAGACTGTGCATAGCTCTAGTAATTTGAATTTGTGATGGGTGTTTCACATGGTAACCCACATTATTATTGACAAATGCTTACTTTTGATCATTTTCTGTTTGACAGCAGGCTACAGAAAATCCAAACTCCCAATCCATGAACATGGGAAATTTTTCCATTTTTTTGTATCTTCTTGATCTCTTTCATTAATGCTTTGTAATTCTCATGATAGAGATCTTTGACATTCTTGGTGCAATTTATTCTAAGTTATTTGATTTTTGTAACTATTGTTGAGGAACATTTTTTTTGTGCAAACTGTTGAACTCTTTGCTTAGTAGAGAGTTGGTCTTCTGTGTATAAAGTTAATTGAAAATGGATTTTAGTGGAGAATGGGACTGGGAATGGGAGAGGAAGGAGGTGGAGGGGTGGGAGTGTGGGTGGGAGGGCAGGTATGATGGGAAGAATCGCTATATTCCTGAAGTTGTACTTATGAAATGCATGAAGTGTGTATTCCTTAAATAAAAGGTTTCTTTGGGAAAAAAAAAAAAAAAAAAGAAAATCCAGATTCACAAAGGCATCCCTTAAGAAACAGAAACTGAATGCTCACAGCCTCTTCTCCAGATAAGGATGGCTTATGTCAAGGCAACTCAGAATTCTTTAAGACATTTCTTTGAAATCATGTCAAATCTTTTCTTTTGTCGGCAAGGCTGACATCATCTTTGGCAAAGTATATCTTATTGATGTCTATATGGACAAGAAATGAATAAAAAAATTCACCTTTCATTTCTGAGACTGTCTGAGTAGAAAGTCATCTTCAAAAGACAGCTTTGGGGCTCCCAGGTGTTTTCAGATAAATTCCCAATTCATTTGACAGAAATATTTCGAAGTTTGGAAAGTTATCATGTTATCTGTCTCCCGTCTCTTCCTCTAGGTTGGCAGCTTACGAAATGAATTTCTATATGTCTCAGAAGACTCCATAATATTGCCACCAGAAAAGTTCTCCTGAATGAACTCTAAAGTGTATATATTTTTTTAAAAAATGGGGCCAGTGCTGTGTCGCAGTGGGTAAAGCCATCGCCTGCAGTGCTGGCATCCTACATGGGCACCGGTTCTAATCTTGGCTGTTCCACTTCCGATCCAGCTCTCTGCTAGGGCCTGGGAAAGCAGTGGAGGATGGCCTAAGTCCTAGGCCCCTGCACCCACGTGGGAGACCTGGGAGAAGCTTCTGGCTTTGGATCCACGCAGCTCTGGCCATTGTGGCCAATTGGGGAGTGAACCAGCAGATGAAATACCTCTCTCTCTCTCTGCCTCTCTGTGTAACTCTGACTTTCAAATAAATAAATAAATCTTCAAAAAAATGAGTTTTCCTTTTAATTGTGTGGCAGAGAAATCTTAATGGAAAAGGAAACTGACTTTGAGTCATTGTATGTGTGTGTGTTGAGGGTGAATACATGGCCCCATTTTCCAGGCAGAATATTGGGATAGCTGATTAAGAGGACCAAGAATTTCATTACACTAGGGAACATTACAAGAAAATGTGTGTCTATGCTTGCCTCTCTTGCTATGTTCTGCCAATACTAACTCTTGGGAATTTAGCAAGCATTGATGGCAATGGCTTTGATAAAACCCTCACTTCCAGATTAAAACTACAGTCTCAGTTTTACCTCCCTTACTCACATGTGATGGAGGTCTGATGTGCTCAGATGCCTGCCATTTCTTTTCCCAGCCTAACTCAATTTTATCTCCATCTTTATGCCTTTGTCCATGCTAATTTTATTATTTATTTTAATTCACAAATAAGAATCATAAGGATTTATCACATACAATATGATGTTTTAAAATCTGTGTACATTGCCCATTTTGTTGGTAGAGGCAGGAGGCGGAGTCAGGTTGGGACACCAAGTGGTCAGCTGCTAGCTGGTTGGTGCTTGTGTGTTGTTTGATCCGTGCCTTGTCTCTCGCTGGAAAGGGAGGGAGGCCTCTACGTGGAGAGGCAGCGGCCGCTGTGGTTCCAGGCGTGAAGTCGCTAGGACTTCACTCACACTTGTGTACTCGGGAGACTCAAGTGTTGGCCTCAGCTCCCAGGCTGAATTCAGCAGATTGGCCCGTGAAAACTTCCGTACTGAGAGTTCCCTACTGGCCAGGGAGCAACACCTAGGATCCCGGGCCTGCCAGCAAGGAAGAGGCCAGGTGGGGGACATCCTGCAGTCTGAGAAGCAGACTGGAAGGTGACAAGGAAGCTGAAGATGGGTGGTGCAGAGAAGCAGGCCATTCCAGCCCCTCAATCTAGAGATGCCAGCAAGAACCAACAACAGCTCAACAGACAGAAGACCAAGGCTCAGAATTCCCAGATGCAGATTGTTGCTAAGGAAAGAGAAAGAGGCCATGGTTATAACTCGTCAGCAGCCGCATGGCAGACCATGGGAGATGGAGGGGAGAACAAAAGGTTCCCAGATAATGAAAACTGGAACTCGAACTTGTCAAGTCCTAACTTATTTTTAAGCTGCAAGCTAATCAGAACTATGCTGGAGCCAAAGTCAGTGAGCAGCCATCACCAAGTGTTCTTCCCAAACCACCAAGCCGCCGGGTTTCTGTTTCCTTTAATCTTTCAGATAAAGAAATAATGACATTCAACTTTAAACTTTACTTAAAGTACATGTATAAGATAAAGTGCTAATGTTTAAATTGGCCTGAAACAAATCTAACTAGGGAGTGTAATCTGTTTGTGTAGAACTGATTAGTGTAAGCATACCTCATCTCATTTGTTTTGTTGTATACACTTTGGTATAATGGTAGTATCAGTGCAACTTAAAGTAACTAAATAACTGTACTTCATACTAAGTTTCCTCACCTGAGAAACTTTGAAGTGAAACCATTCAAGTTTGGATTCCCATTCAAGTTTAGATTTAGGGAAGGACAAAGAAAATACGTTTTCTCTTGTCTGTTAGGGGAAAGTAACTAAGATTGTCAGTCATGGATCAGTAGTGAGGTGTTTAAGTCAGTGAATCAAATTAATCACCTAAGACATACAAGTATCGAGAACTAGTTGAACCTTTGAAAGCTTATGTTCTAGAAACACTCACGCTAGTAATAGGTCAACATTCTAACGCACTGCCAAAAGAAAATGTGAATTTTCCTTAATAAGTTACAGTTTAGAGGATTATGCCGTGGTGATGTGGAAAGGGCACTCAAGGGTTAGAATGAGGCACAGTATACCCCGTCGGCCTTCTTAACTGCCGTTGGAAAGGTGTCTGCCAGCGAATGCATCCAAACCATTTTTTATAGGAACAGTATTTAACGGTCACTCAATAGCTTTCAAACACATTTTTGTATTACAGCACTGCACAAGCTATTCTGACAGTGATCTGGCCTCTTAACATCCCTGGGAAGCTTGCGTAAAGTGGGGAATTGTATAATGTGAAAGTTTTAACCATCTAGGGAATGTAATATTGTGGCATATGTAAAGTGTTCTTGGCTTTTAGGCTCCGAAGAGTTTTTTAGTATGAATTTCCTGAATGTAAGACCATGGACTGTTTTTATACTATAGCCTAATTTTAAAGGTCTAAAGTATTTTTAGTTTGCCCCCGTGTAAAAGTGCCAGTGTTTGTAATGATGATTTGGATGTAAACTATATTTCAAAGGACATTGTAGTGTGTAATGAGTTTTATAATATAAATGAAAAAAATACACTTTCTATTTTTAAGAGATATAAAATAAAGCACAGGAATTCTGTCTTCTCCCCCCTCCTCCCCATCAAGCCCAAAGATGAGCTACCCTGGAGTTCCTCCAGTCTTAAAGCCTCCTTTTGGCTTTCACAAATTCTTAGGATCTATGACACAAATACACTTAAATGTGTGGTACCAGTGGAGTTTCTTGTGTGTGAGAAATGAGTAAGTAATCCAGGGGACCACCTGTATGAAAAAGACATTTCTTGCATATAAAACCTTGATAACATTTTACCAACTTGAAAGGTAAATTCCAAATGAAACTCTTAACTTAAAATTAACCCAGTTACACTGTTGTTCAACTTAAGAATTCTGCATGCCAATGCCCTCTTTTTTATTTCCACCCTATTTATTTCATGTTCATAAGCAGAGTGATCAAGTTTTATTTTTTCAGATATATCAGATAATTTAATGCCCAATTCAAATATTTGAATAGCCTAAAGACAAGCTTATATAGCTTTTTTTTTTTTTTTTTTTTTGGACAGGCAGAGTTAGACAGTGAGAGAGAGAGACAGAGAGAAAGGTCTTCCTTCCGTTGGTTCACCCCCCAAATGGCCGCCACGGCTGGCACCCTGCACTGATCTGAAGCCAGGAGCCAGGTGCTTCCTCCTGGTCTCCCATGCGGGTGCAGGGCCCAAGCACTTGGGCCATCCTGCACTACACTCCCGGGCCACAGCACAGAGCTGGACTGGAAGAGGAGCAACAGGGACAGAATCTGGCGCCCCAACCGGGACTAGAACCTGGGGTGCCGGCACCACAGGCGGAGGATTAGCCAAGTGAGCTGCAGCGCCGGCCAAGCTTATATAGTTCTTTATGTACATAATATGAACTTGAAGGATGAAATAAAAAAAAATAAACATTTCCTCTCCATGCCCCCCAAAAAATATATGTGCACTGTGGACTAAAGAAATGGAACTAACATACACATTACTTCACACACTTATTGTTTGTTAGCAAGGACAATGAAATCTATCCTCAGGAATGTTCAGAGACATTGCTGTTAACTATACCCATCATGTTCTGCACCAGATCTCTCAACTTGATCCTGTTTAGCTGACATTTTGTATCTTGTGACCAACATCTCCCCAGCTTTCACCTTCTCCCAACCTCTGGTAACTACCAACCTTCTCCTTACCTCTATGAGTTCAACTTGTTTTAGACAACCGTATATAAGTGAGATCATTCAGTATTTGTCTCTCAGTGCTTAACTTGCTTTACTCAACATGATGCCCTGCAGAGTCATCCAGGTTGCTGCAATTGACAGAATTTCCTTTCCTTTTTTTAATGGCTGAATAGGATTCCTTTGTTATAGATTCCTTGTTTTCTTGATCCATTAATCTCAGGCACTCAGGATGATTCCGTATCTTGGCCATAGTGAGTGATGTGGCAGTGAACATGGAGTGCAGACAGCTCCTCCAGACACTGATTTTGTTTCCTTTGGCTATGTACACAGTTGTGGGATTGCTGGCTGTTCTGGTAGTTGTATTACTTTTTAGAGGATACTCCATTACTGTTTTCCATGATGGCTGTACAAATTTGCATTCCCACCAACTGTTTGCATGTATTCTCTTTTCTTCCTTGCCAACGCTTCTTATTTTTCAACTTTCTGATATTCTAACAAGAGTGTGGTGATATATCATTGTGGTTGTCATGCACATTTTTCTGATGATTACTAACATTCAACATTTTTAAATGTAACTTGGCCATAAATTTGTCTTGCTTGGAAAGATATCTATTCAATTCCTCTGCCCATTTTTCCATCAGGTTATTTATTTGTTGAATGAATTGTTTATTTTTTTATATTAACCCATTATCAGAAATGTGATTTGAAAATATTTTCTTGTATTCCTTTATTTTTATTTTTACTTATGCAGGGTGACAGAGAGATGGAAAGACAGAGGGAGTCCTTCTATCTGCTGGCTTTCTCCCAAATGACCACAATTGCCAGGTCCAGCCCAAAGCCAAGAGCCTGGAACTCCAGCAGGGTCTCACACGTGGGTGGCAGGGGCCCAAGCACTTGAGTCATCCTCTACTGCTTTCCCAGGCACATAAGCAGGGAGCTGGACCAGAAGCAGCGCAACCAGAACTCAAGCCAGCGCTCTGATATGGGATGCCAGCATCTCAGGTGGTAGCCCAATCCATTCCACAACACCAGCCTCTTCTCCTATTCCTTAGTTTGCCTTTCTGTTTTGTCAATTGTTTCCTTTGCTATGCAATAGCTTATTTTTTTTAAAGATTTATTTATTTACTTGAAAGAGTTACACACAGAGAGGAGAGGCAGAGAGAGAGAGAGAGAGAGAGAGAGAGAGGTCTTCCATCTTCTGGTTCACTCCTCAATTGGCTGCAGTGGCTGGAGCTGCACAGATCCTAAGCCAGGAGCCAGAAGCTTCTTCCAGATATTTACATGCAGGTGCATGGGCCCAAGGACTTGAGCCATCACCTACTGCTTTCCCAGGCCATAGCAGAGAGCTGGATCAGAAGTGGAGAGCTGGGATTAGAACCGATGCCCATAGAGGATGCTGGCACTGCAGGCGACAGCTTTATTCACTATGCCACAGTGCCAGTCTTGCAATAGCTTTTTAGTTTGATGTAGTCCCATATGTTTATTTTTACTTTTGTTGCCTGAAACTTGGTATCATATCTAAAGAAATCATTGTCCAGTCCAATATCAGGGATATTTTCCTGTATACTTTCTTCTAGTACTTTTACAGTCTCAAGTCTTCTACTTAAATTTTCATCCAAATTTTACACATATCTGGTGTGAGACGAGGGCCTAGTTTCATTCTTCTACGTGTGGTTATCCAGTTGTCCCAGCATTGCTTATTGAAGACTCTCTTTTCCTTGTTCTGTATTCTTGGAACCTTTGTCAGTCAGTAGAGTTGTTCCTGGACTCTATTCTGTCCCATTGGTCCACACGTCTGTTATTATGTCAAAGGCCTCTGTTCTGACTACTATAGTTTGGTATTATGGTTTAAGGCAAGTAGCATGATACCTCCAGTTTTGTTCTTCCTGGTTAAGATTTCTTTGGCTACTCAGGGTCTGTTGTGGTTCCAGAATAATTTTGTGGATTGCTTTTTCTATTTTTGTAAGTAATGTTGCTAGAATTTTTATAGGAGTCCCTTTTGATCTGTATATTGCTTTGGGTAGTGAGGACATTGCAACAAAATCAATTATTCCAATCCATGATCAAAAGTTTCTTCTCATTTATTTGTGTCTTCTTCAATTTCCTTCATTAGTGTTTACAGTTACCAGTGTAAATTCAGTGGTGAATTTATTCCTATGTATTTTTGCAGCTATTATAAATGGGATTTTTAAAGTTCATTTTCAGATGGTTTGCTGTTATCTGTAGAAACACTACAGATTTTTTGCATGTTGATTTACTATTTTACCATGTTACTGAATTTGCCTATTATTTCTAAATATTTTTGATGGTATTGTTAGGGTTTTTTTCTATGTAAGATGATGTTATCAGTAAACAGAAATATTTTAATTTTGCCCTTTCCATATTGGATATAATTTTTTTCTTTCCAACTTTGGCTAGAAATTCCAGTATCATATTAAACAGAAGTGGCCAGAATGGGCAAGTTTGTCTGGTTTCTTATCTTAGAGGAAAAGTTTTCAACTTTTCCCCATTGAGTGTGATTTAGCTGTGGCTTTGTCATATATAGCTTATCTTATTCACTTTGTCTTTGCCATGTGGCAGGAGATTGGCTCATTATAGTTTTGTTTGACACTGTATTTTTTAATTCAGTAATTTTTGAACATTGTCCATGACAAAAGTGTTTTTGTCCTTTTAATAATGTTTTCTTTCTATCCCCATACCAACTATGTTTGATGTGATATCCTTTCTTAAACCTTAATAAAGTTCTTAAAACATGATTTTAAAATGTTCCATTATTTTCATTAGTCTTTCCTTCTCCTATTCTCTTGCATTGATTGACTTTGTTCTGAACTTTGAATCACACCATGAAACATTTTAATCAATTGTTTCAATAATATAACAAGGATCTTAAGGCATTTTAAAATTTTTATTAACATGTAACGTGGGTGTATTGATGGGTATGGTGCAATATTTCATCAGCTATTTATACAACAAAAACTGATCAAACCAGGCAACTAGCACTTCCATTTGATTATCTTTTCTTTGTGTTTGGAGCCTGCCAGCTCTTCTCTTCCAGTTCTTTACACAGTGAATAGTACCTTATTATGAACTATGGTCAGCCCATCATGCTGTGGAACACTGTGTCTCAACAAGTACAAGTTTTCTTTTTTTTTTTTAATTAATTTATTTTTTTTGACAGGCAGAGTGGATAGTGAGAGAGAGACAGAGAGAAAGGTCTTCCTTTTTGCCGTTGGTTCACCCTCCAATGGCTGCTGTGGCCGGCGCATCGCGCTGATCCGAAGCCAGGAGCCAGGTGCTTCTCCTGGTCTCCCATGTGGGTGCAGGGCCCAAGGACTTGGGCCATCCTCCACTGCCTTCCCGGGCCATAGCAGAGAGCTGACCTGGAAGAGGGGCAACCAGGATAGAATCCAGCGCCCCGACCGGGACTAGAACCCTGTGTGCCGGTGCCGCAAGGTGGAGGATTAGCCTGTTAAGCCACGGCGCCGGCCAACAAGTACAAGTTTTCTAATCTCCCTCTTTCACTCTATGCTTGCTAGCTTCTAGTAATCATTATGTTAAGTCCAGATATACTATTTTTTGATGTGCCACATCCAAGAGAGAACATGTGGTATTTGTCTTTCTGTGTCTGGCTTTTAATGTAATTATCTCCATTTCTGTACATTTTGCTGTAAAGGTCAGGATGTAATTTTTTCATGGCTGAATAATATTCCACTGCAGACATATACCAGCTTTTATTCATTCATTTATTGATACAGAAGGTTGATGCCATTTCTTGGCTATTGTGAACAGTGACACAATGAACATGGGAGTAGAGGTAGCTCTTTGGTGTTCTGGCTCCATTTCCTTCAGATATATACTCAGAAGTGGGATTCCTAGGCCATGGGCTAGGAATGATTTTAATTTTTGAGTAAACCCTATAAAGTTCTCTTTAGAGGCTGTATCAGTTTGTATTTCCACCAACAGTATATAAGGGAACCCTTTTCTACACATCCTTGTTCGCATTTGTTATTTTTGGTCTTTTTGATATAACCATTCCAACTAGAATGGTATGATATCTCATTGTGCTCCTGATTTGCATTCCCCTGATACAGAGAACTTTTTCATATACCTGTTGGACACTTATATTTTCTTTTGATATATGTCTTTTCAGATCCTTTACTTCTTAACTAGATAGTTTTGTAGTTGAGTTTTTTTAAGTTCATATGTATTCTGGATCTACATGTTTTGTCAAATGAATAGCTTGTAAATATTTTCTTCCATTTTATCAGCTATCTGTTCACTCTGTTATTTGTTTCCTTTGCTGTGTAGAAGCTTGCTAGAGTGATAAAATCCTATTTGTCTACTTTTGCTGCCTTGCTTTGGGGTCTTATAAAAATGCCTATATTAATATCTTGAAGTGTTTCACTTGCTCCAAGAAACTGAAATGAAGGAATCCTTGCAAACTCATTTTATGAGAACAGAGTTACCTTGATTTCCATGCCACACAAGGGCAAAACAAAAAAGAAAATTACAGACTAATATTCCTGATGAATACAGACGAAAAGTTTTCAACAAAGATTAGAAAATCAACTCCAAAGACATTAAAAAGATCAACATTATGATCGAGTGAGACTTATCCCAGGGATGCAGGATTGTTTCAGAATACACAAATCAGTGAATGTAGCACATCACGTCCACGGAAGAATGAGAAGCCTCTGATCATCTCAACAGTTGCAGAAAAATGATTCAGTAAAATTCAACATTCATTCATGACAAAATCCATGAACTAATTAGATATAAAAGAAACATAACTCAATATGATAAAGGCTGTATATGATGAGCCCTAACCAACATTGTATTGAATGGAGAAAAGCTGAAAATCTTGTCTCTAAGATCTGGAACCACATACTGAGGACTACACTCACTGCTTTTATTCAATTTACTTCTGAAAGTTTTAGCCAGAGTGACTAGGAGACATACAAATTTGAAAGAGAAAATCAAATGATCCTTGTTTCCAGATGATATGATTTAATATATAGAAAAATCTAGCATTTGGACCAGAACTGCCATCTTTTGTTAATTTGCCACGATGACAAACACAATGAGGAAGATGAGCAGCACCTCATACATGCTCTCCAGACCTTTTAGAAAACATGGAGCTGTTCTTTTGGCCACATACATGGACATCTACAAGAAGGATGATGTTGTAGTCATCAAGGGAATGAGTACTGTTATAAAAGGAATGTCCCATAAATGTTCCCATGACAAACCTGCATGCCGTTCCCATGACAATCTAGCATGCCGTTGGCATTGTCGTAAACAAAGAAGTTAAGGGCAAGATTCTTCCCAAGAGAATTAGTATGTAAACTGAGCCTATTAAGCACTCTTAGGAGCCAGGATAGCTTTCTGAATCATGTGAAAGACATGATTGGAAAGAGAAGGAAACCAAAGAGAGAGGTACCTGGATTCAGCTGAAGCCTCAGCCTGTTCCAACCAGAGAAGCCCACTTTGTGAGAACCAATGACAAGGAGCCTGAGCTGCTGAAAGCCATCCTTATCAATTCATGACATAATAAGTATATAAAAAATCAAAGACTTTTGGACTACAACATTTTAAAAAATAAAAAGAAATAAAAGCCTAAACACTCCAACAAGACTATTAAAACTAATAAAAAAATTCAGCAAAGTTACAAGATATAAAATCAACACACACAAATCACTAGCATTCTTTACACTCATAACATGCTTGCTGAGAAAGAAACTGTAAGAGGAATCTCATTCACAATAACTACAGAGGATAAAAAAGGTAAAATATTTTGGAATAAAATTAACTAAGAATGTGAACAACTTCTACAACAAAAACTCCCAAACTCTAATGAAAAAAATGAAGAAGCCAGAAAAGTTGAAAGACTCTCCATGTTCATGGATCGGAAGAATTAATATTGTTAATATGTTCATACTACTGAAAGTAATGTACAGATTCAATGCTATCCCATCAAAATACCAAAATAATCAGGTTCTTATTATTTTGAATTGATTTCTAAAGCTCAAGAGCTATCCACTTTGTAAGGAAAAATCCAGGGAGATTTCTTCAAAGGGATTTCCACTTCCTGTGAACTCAGATGGGAACTGGTAGAGACAAACAGAAGAGATGGGGGTGTGAGTGTTGAGTGAATTTCTAATTAGATCTTTGTTATCCAATCTCCTTTACAATTCTTCACTTAGAATAAGCAGTAACACAATACCACTGAAATCACCTTCCCAAAGCCTGTTGAAAGGGGTAATAATTTAAGTCAACTTTTCTGTGTTAACTAACTATCCGGTAATTGGGGCATTTTCTTAGCAGAACAGTGTCACTAAATCTCTGTCCACGTCATTATGGTTAGAGACAAATGAGTGACAGTGAGTCTAATAACTTAAGTAGGACTTTTTTATTTCATGTCATCCAACTGCTTTATGAATTGTGTTTCCCTTCACTTAAAAAGTAAGATGTTATCGATAAGGGAGTTATATTATTCTCCTCCAGCTTCCTGTTGTATCTCCAAACTGGAGTACTAGGGCATGGAGTAGTTTAAGAATTCACCTCAAGTCTGAGACAATTACTTGTAAGGCATGGTCAATTCTGTTTTTTCAAAAATATTTATCTTACTTACTTGAAACACAGAGTTAGAGAGAGCGGGAGAGAGAAAGAGAGATCTTCCATCTGTTGGTTCAGTCCCCAAATTGTGAGAGGCCAGAGCCAGGCCATGACAGGCTTCTTACAAGACAAAAAAAACTGACTAGGCCCAGGATGCCCCTGGTGTGAGAAGATGAAACCTGACACCGGGCTGTCCTTGGTCCTGTCAGCAGGACCAGGTGGAGGCAACCAATAAGGTGGGCCGTCCTGGGTCCTGCAGGGCCAGGGGAAGGAAGGAATGCGGACGTAATACTTGTTTGCCCGGGAACTATAAAAACCCCGAGAACAAAGAGAAGGGGGTCTTGGTCTCCCAGCACTGTGTTGCACTGGAGGCTGGGGCCCCAGCATGCTGGACCTACAAATAAAGTTCCTTTGTTCTTTGCATTATGGTGAGTCTCGCTGGTTATTTCTATCTGGGCAATCCGGAACACAACAAAATGGCTACAATGGCCAGGGTTGGGCCAAGCCAAAGCCAGAAGCTAAGAGCTTCTTTGAGTTCTCCCATGTGAATGCAGGGCCTCAAGGACTTGTGTCATTTTCTGCTGTTTCCCAGGTGCAATAGCAGAAAGCTGGATGGGAAGTGGAGCAGCTGGGACACAAACCAGCGCCTATACAGAATGCTGACACTGCAGGCAGTAGCTTTACCTTCTATGCCACAAAGCCAGTCCTGGTAAATTCCTGGTGGGAGGGAAGGGAAAGTCTTATTCTTGTTCTCGTGAGCTATTTATTGTCTGAATCAAAGTTGTCTTGGCAAGATTTGACTATCCATGAGTAATTTTTTTTTACTTTATTTATTTGAAAGGCAGAGTTACAGAGAGAGAGAAAGAGAGAGAGACAGACAGACAGAGAGAGAGAGAGAGAGATTTTTCCATTAACTGGTTCACTCCCCAAATGGCTGCAACAACTGTGGCTGGGCCAGGCCAAAGCAGAAGCCAGGAGCTTCTTCTGTGTCTCCACATAGGTGCAGGGGCCCAAGCCCTTTGGCCATCTTCCACTGCTTTCCCAGGTGCATTAACAGAGAGCTGTTTCAGAAGTGGAGCAGCCGGGATTAGAACTGGCACCCATATGGGATGCTAGTGCTGCAAGCTGAGGCTTCAACCTGCTGTGCCACAGTGCCAGCACCTGCAATGTGCTTCTTAAAATTATGGCAATACATTTAGACTTGCAGAGTATCCTGGGTCCAGACAGCATGTACAATGGGAGAGACTGAGACCCTGAAACAACGTTGACGTATGGTCATCTATTTCTACAAGTACAATTTATGCCCTGAGGACTCATGCCCAGCATCTGCTTTTGACACAGAGCAGCTGCTACCCTCGACTCCCCTTTTTCTTCCATTAACGGAAGGATTAATTATTCTAAAACTTCTGAGGGTATTGGCAAGGGTCATGGGCACAGGAAGGCAATCTTCTGGCATTTCTAACTCCACCTACCTAATAGAACATTCTTTTGCCCTATTGCTTGCCTGGTCATTCTATGTTTCATTAGTTCTATTCTTATGCACAAACACAAAAGGAAAATTAATGAAACCCAGAATATTTAGAAGTAGGCTACAAAATTTTAAACTATACGAAAAATATATTTTTTATTCCCCTTGAGAACATATGCTATTATATTGCTGTCTGCAGGCTGACCCTTTAATTGAGTAGGTTGTGGAGCATGATATGGGGCACCTCTCATTTTAAGGGGCAAGACCCTTTAGCATCATAATTCAGAGCCAGGACTACCTTGTGTTTACTTGGATATGGAAATAATCTTGTCTGGTGCACAGCTAGGAAAGTGCAGTGAAATCAGGGGTGAGAACAGCTGTCAAGCATACCCATAGTTCTACCGAGTGTCTGTACATGGTGTAATAATCATGAATTATTTCTTATACAGCATGAGGTATTCTGCAATTTGCTATTTTAAAGTCAATATTGGCCTCTTAACCCTTCCATGTTGGGGGGGAGAAAAGCCTAGTCTATTTATTCAATCCTCTTTGAGAAATGAGAGTCTCATAACCAGAGGGAATGGTAAAGCAATTGCCCAACTTCATTGTTTTCTTGGTCAACCTAGGCAGACTGTTGGTGATGAAACTATGGTGATGCTAAAAAAAAAAAAAAAAAAAAAAAAAAAGGCAAGTCTGAACACTCATTCCCAAAGCGGAATTGTTAGCATATCTGAAGCATCTGTACTGGTGATAACTGTCAAACTCCGCATTGAAAAATTCAAAGTCTGAAACTGAGTGGGATATTAAATACGAGGACTCTGTTTTCAAGCACCGTAAAAAGTGAAACAAAAAAATGCAAAGCCCTAAGGCAAATATATTGTGCTGACACTTGAAACCCTTACAATAGATTTTATTTATTATGCTTTTGAAAAACAAAGAACTAGAAACACACTTTCCATTTTGCAAGGTGAGATATAGTCTCTCTCTGATAATAAAAATGTAAAAATAAGGTATTTTATGTATTCAAATCCCAATGAATTTGAAATTTGCAAATGATCTCTTTCAGAGGACCTCAGGACAATAGTTTTAAAACCTCTGGTGACTATAGAATGATTCATAACCAGAAAGAGCTTGAAAACTGTTCAGCACTGATGGTTTGTAATACAAGTTGAAATAGTCCACATTGAAATGACCTCTGGTGAATTGGACTCAGGCTGAAAAAACTGTTTTGCTGGGGATCATGTTAAGTGAGTGCTAGCAAGCAGGGAGACAGGTGTTTCCTGTTCCCAACCACATGGCATAACCATATAGATTAGCCACAGGGAATCTGGCCAGAAGATTTTTTTTTTTTTAGAAAAAATAAAACTTAATTCAATTTACAACTTCTCATATGGAAATTGGTTTAGGTTTAAATTGTATTCTAAATAATTTAATACCCATAATTAAGATTTATGCTACTTTTCTTCATTTCTAATATTGCCGTATGGCACACTATCTCGGTTCCATAAATGCTAAGGACAGGTCGGCTTTTACTGCATCCCATTTGGACTCCTCACTGATGTAGGAAAATTCACTGTTGCTGCCCTAAAGGTGGAGCTTCAATCTGGCCGTTTCAGGAAGGGAGGGGGAGGAACCCAGAGACCGTTGAGACAGGCAGACAAGCAAAGCCATATTTAGACACCTCTGATGCTATTGTTTATGGATGACCGTTCAGATGAATCAACCAGAATTAACATATTAAGTGCTTGAAAATGGGAGAACTTCATTTTGCCCATCCTGCCTCTGTAGTCGGTCAGCTATGAAAGGCAGCTTGGATCACCAAACACTGTTGCTTTCACATTGCCTCAAGGATTTTTGTTTTGTCAGCCAGACAATCAACAGGAGGGAGTGCTTTCTGGGGATGATGCTAAGAGTGACACATGGTGATTAGGTGATCTCTGTATTTCTGTGGCTCTCATTCCCCTGGAAAACACTCGCCCAGCAGACTCTGGAAAGTCAAGCTCGGCAAGGCACTTAAGCAAGAGAATTTCCAGATTCTGTGCCCTGCTGCGTAGTCCAGTAAATCATCTGATTAGGTGAAAGGCAGGGACAGAGCGCAAGGGGCAGACGTAGCCCTGTGCCGTTCAGTCGGACAACAAAGTGAAGGGTCTTGGTTTGTCATGGAGGAGAGGATGACATAAGGAATTCCCAAAATATCATTCACTTAGGAATAAAAGTTGTGTGGAGATGGCGAACCCTCAAAAACAGTAGACTCCCCCCATACTTTCTTCCTAGAAAGCATTAAACATTAATTACAGCTGTTTAGTCTCGGTGGGGCTGTGAGGACTGAGTGCCTAAGTCTTATGCACAAATCTGTTTTAGCGGCGTCCAGCCCAGGGGCTCAGTTTGGGAGTCAATCCTGGTGCCGCCAGCCACTGTAGCTCTGGGCAATTCAGCGCACTCCCCGCTGACTCAGTTTCTTAGCTCAAAGAGAAAAAATCTGCATGAAGAGAGGTGAAGTGATGATTAATTGAAAACTAGATGAAAATTCTGTACCAAAATTCTGTACCAGCCATCTGGTGGGTGGGGGGGTGGGGGGTGAGCCAGACAGAGGTCTTTTGTCCTCTTTCTCTCTGCTTCTGCCTCTCTGTAGCTCTGCCTTTCAAATAAATAAATATTTTTTTTTAAAAAAATTCCTAATAATGTTAAGGTGTTCTATGGGTTTTGGGCTTTATTTTCTAATTTGTTTGGGACTCTATCTTGCTACTCCTGCTCTTCTTTGTAATCCTGGCTATGAAACCTTGAAGAAGGTGGCACTTTGGTAAAAGAAACTGATGGTTTGGTTTTTATTTTCTTTGTTGCTTCCCATCGCCTTTTTTTTTTTCCTTTTGTGCTGAGTCCTGAATTTTGTGGGCCCTAACAGCTATGCACTGAGGATCTGCCCACACAGGTAGTCATTTCCTGGGCTGTAGGCTGAAAACACAAAGACTCCGCTTGGTGGCAAGGATTTCTTCAGCTCTGGACAGATGTGAGCAGATTCAGCCAAAGGTAAGGGGGTGGGGAATGGAGAGCTTTCCCTGAGCAGTGCTTTGCTGGTACCTTTCAAAGTGAATATATATATATATATATATATATATATATAATATGTGTGTGTGTGTGTGTGTGTGTAATACCTCCAGGTTACAAAGCAAAACCAAACCACAGTTATGTAATTCTAAAAGATTCCTAAATCAGTATTGGCATTATTTTTAAAACACTAGACTTCAAAGAAATAACCCAAGAATTCTTATGACCTCATACTACATATATTCCATTAAACACACAATTTGTAAAACATATTTCAAATGGTTGCTCCCCAGAGAATACGCCTTTGTGAAGACTATACACATGGACTATTTCAACTGTGTGTGGTTCTTCTTCATTTTTCTTATTTCTTCACATACAGGACAGGCCTTGTAGATGAACAAAGATAGGGTGTATTTTCCAGGACAAAATTATCTTTGGGCTGTGATCAAGCATGAGAAATTTCCACCCTGAGGAAAAATATTTGAAGGTTACAAAGTGAATGTCAGTTCATGGTGAGTACGACTTTCATATTGTAAACATACCGTACTTCAACTATGTCTTCTATGGAAAAGAATCAGAAACTCCTAAATTATGTATCCTCTGGTAATATACAGACTAATGATCTTCCTAAAATGTTAGGATGGCCAAGAGTTAGAGATGCTCCCATTCTGCAGATGAATAAGCAAACATACCTATGACTGCAGGGAGAGAATCGATTCTCATTTTGTGACAGAAAACAGCTTTTGTTAGAGTGGCACTTCTAGCCCCATGCCTGTGCCTGCACACTGTTCCATTGAGGGAGATGGAGGAGATTCAACTGAACAGAGCGCTATGAGTAACTAGCAGCTGCCATGGGTCAGGGGCCAAGCACCAGAAAGCAAGAACTGTCTGTAGTTGATGGTAGTGACTGCATGGGCCACGCCCGAAGAGCTGGCAGTAGATCCCGGTGCTCCCCCCTGTCTGCCTAAGCGTGGACTCCTTCCTTAGCATTTCTACACCTTGGTCTCCTCATCCGGAAGGAATGAATGGTTTATCAGGAAAATATTTATTGGCCTAACCAAGGCTTTCTCTATGGTACTAGAAGCAACGGAGCTGTGTGTTTCTTATGGATGGATCTCTTCTCCAGAACAGCCTTGGCAGCCCATGACCACGACAGGGAAAGGACCCTCAGGAGAGTCGGTGGGAAATTTAGTGTGAACTAGCATACTAAGAAAGTGAAGAACACAGGGGGGAAAAGTCACATGGAAGGAAAGCCTGAGGAATATCATGATACAAGGCTGCCAACACGGTGTGAGAAAACACGTTTAAGCTCTGCAATGAGCGATTTGTGGCAGGAGGAGGGAGAAAAAAATCACAAAGAAATTTTGTAGCTATAAATTATGAAGGATCTCCCAAGAGCATGTGGAGGATGCATGGTCACATCAACCGGACACCCGGATGTCTTTTATTATTTTTTTTTAAGATTTATTTATTTGAAAGTCAGAGTTACAGAGAGGGAGATACAGAGACAGAGAGAGATCTTCCATCTGCTGGTTCACTCCCCAAATGGCCGCAACGGCCAGGGCTGAGGCAAGCAGAAACCAGGAGCCTGGAGCTTCTTTCCAGTTTCCCATGTGGGTGCAGGGTCCCAAAGGATATGGGTTATGTTCTGCTGCTTTTCCCAGGCCATCAGCAGGGAGCTGGATCGGAAGTGTGACATCTGGGACATGACCTCGATTGTCACAAACAGCTGTTGTGAGATTTGTGTCCTGGGAGGATTCACAAAATGACCAATGGCAAAGGAAAGATAGCTGCGGCTGAGATAGAGGAGTAATTATTTCCTCTGAATCCTGGAAAGTGAAATCAGGACAGGCTGTCGTCATGTGACCAGAAGTGACGAAGTGCTAAGAATCCCACCCGGAAGACAAGTTTTGGAGCTGAAAAGAACATTTAAATTTTTGGAACTGAAAAGAGCATTTAAAACATGACTGCCTATTTCAAGCACATTGTTTAAAGCACATTTGTTCGTGTTTGACTTGGCAGGTGAAATTGATATCATTATGCGTCACAGGAGACTTTCTATTCTAACCTATATAAATATTTAAAACTCATAAAAATAATAAATACTTTTTAAGTACATACCATATGCCAGGTACTGACAATTCACTTCCAACTGCTTTTGATGATTAGAAATAATCTATTTAGGGTACCTAAGAAGGTAACCCCTCAAAAAAGGGTAGCTATTATTTTTCCCACACCCACACTGTTGGAAACAGAGTATGAATTGGAACCAATCTGTGCTCTTTTACCTACCATGCTACCTTTTTGAATTTCTGCGAACTGGTTGAATTCATACTCTCAAAAGGATAGATCACTGTTAATCCTTTTATTTTATTCTGTTCCTATCCTTGATTTGAATTCACTTTTCTTGCTTTCCTGTATGATCTCAGCCTGCCCCTAAGCAGTACATTAATTTTTATAATAAAACCCAGTTTTATAGATGTCATTGTCTTTATTAACTCATAGTAGATTAAGGGAAATTAGATACTAGAAACAAAAACTAATGTGTGTATTATGGAAGTAGGAAATACATACACACACACACATACACACATACAACTGGAAATGACAACTGTCTTCTCTTATTTTAATTTTTTAAAAAGATTTATTTATTTATTTGAAAGTCAGAGTTACACAGAGAGAGGAGAGGCAGAGAGAGAGAGAGAGAGAGAGAGAGAGAGAGGGCTTCCATTGATGGTTCACTCCCCACTTGGCTGCAACTGCCGGAGCTGTGCCGATTCAAAGCCAGGAGCCAGGAGATTCTTACGGGTCTCCCACAAGGGTGCAGGGGCCCAAGGACTTGAGCCATTTTCTACTGCTTTCCCAGGCCATAGCAGAGAGCTTGGATTGGAAGAGGATCAGCTGGGTCTTGAACTGGCACCCATATAGGATGCTGGCGTTTCAGGCCAGGGCGTTAACCCGCTGAGCCACGGTGCCAGCCTCTCTTATTTTAATTTTAATTTATCCAATTTCAAACAAGATTCTGGTATATCTTTTTTTAAAAGATTTATTTATTTATCTGAAAGTCAGAGAGAGTAGGAGAGTCAGAGAAAGAGTGAGAGCGAGAGCAAGAGAGAGAGAGAGAGAGAGAGAGAGAGAGGTCTTCCATCTGCTGGTTTACTCCCCAATTGGCCACAATGACCAGAGATGTGCTGATCCGAAGCCAGGAGCCAGGAACTTGGGCCATCTTCCACTGCTTTCCCAGGCCATAGCAGAGAGCTGGATCAGAAGTGGAGTAGCCAGGACTTGAACCAGCACCCATATGGGATGCTGGCACTGTAGGTGGCAGCTTTACCCACTACGCCACAGCCCCAGCGCCTGGTATATATTTTTAAAATTTCCAAAAGCTGGGGTAGCCTTTGTGGTGCAATAGGTTAACTGCCATTTGCAACACTGCAATCCGATAAGAGAGTGCTGACTTGAGTCTTGGTTGCTGTGCTTCTTATCCAGCCCTCTGCTAATGAACCTGGGAAAGCGGCAAATAATGGCTCATGTACTTGGGCACCTACCACTCAGGTGGGAGACCCGGATGGAGTTCTGGGTTCCTGGCTTTGACCTGGCCCTGCCCCAGACATCGTGTCCATTTGAGGAGTGAACCTGTGCATGGAAGATGTCTTTCCTTCTTTTTCTTTCCCTTTCTCCCTCTCTCTGTCACTTTCAAATAAATAAAATAAATCTTAAAAATATAAAAATTAAAAACTACCCCATATTCACTATCATTAAGGTGTCAAAATCTTGATTTTCAGAAAATAATCATATTTGAGAATCCAAAGAAAAATAACAATATATTTCAGTTCCCTTAGTGAAATCTGTTATGACCAAGCCACATTAATATTTTTGGTTTAATGGACATTTATAAAAGTTTTCATAACTGTGTTGTTTGGATATGATTTTTGGACAAGTAAAAGCTAACATCTCAAACAAAAAGATAAAAATGTAGTCTTCCTCACATACAGAAACTGCTCTTAAAGTCATATTCTCCTCTCATATATGACATGTGTTTATTAATTAATAATGTTTATTTTGATTCAAATTGGAAATTGATGTGACCTTTGAATAATTAAAAACCAGAAAAGTATATAGAAGATACTATTGTATAGATATTTATCCTGTCATTCTAAAATGTTCATTATTATCATTTTCTTTTTTTTAAGATTTGTTTTATTTATTAGAAAGGTAGAATGAGAGAGAGAGAGAGAGAGAGAGATAAAGATCCATTTCTGTTGGCTCACTCTGCACACAGCCTCAATGGTCAGGTCTCATAGAGTTTGAAATCAGGAGCCAGGAACTCCACCAAGTTTTCCCATGTAAGTGCAGGGGCCCAAGCACTTGGGGCATCTTCTGCTGCTTTTGCAAGCACATTTAATGGGGAGCTGGAAAGGAAACAGAGGAGCTAAGACTGAAACCAGGCTCTGGATGGGCAGCAGCCTAACCCTCTAAGCCACAACACCAGCCCCTCTTTTTTATTTTTTAATCAATGGAAGCATATTGTGTGTGTTGTATTTTCACTTACCATATTAGTAACAGTATCCCATCTAAAAATTCTTTGAAAATATATTACACATTTTATGTCTACAACATAAAATGAAATTTGGTCATTTCTCTATTGTTAGACACAAAATTGATTATAGGATTTATTGTTTGTATTTTTGCTAGTATAAATCTATTTGTAACAAACATTTGTGTAACTAATACTTTATATGCATACATGGTTGATAACTCATTTAGAATTATAATTAGAATGCAAGATTCGATTTACATCCAAAAAGCCCTTTGTTCCAAGAGGAGCAGAGGTGGGGAAGCAAGACCCATCTCTTTAAAAACCCCCAGCCTCAACCGAACTGGGAGCTCAGCCCTCTGCCTCTCTGCTGAGTCTCCCGCCTGGTCTGGCCAGGTGTAATCTCTCCACTCAACCATGTAACCTCGCTCCCCCCACCCCACAGCCTGAGCGACTGGGCACCCTCTCAGGCTATGTCTGGAGAAGTGCCCATCCATCCTTACAGATGTCCCTTCCCTAATAAACCTTGCTATTTTACCTCCCACTAAAAAAAAAAAAAAAAAAAAAAAAGAATGCAAGATTCAAAAAATCATTTCTGAGGCTCTTAATACAGAGAGGTTTTGTATGGTCAGTTGCTTTCATGTGGATTCCTGTATACTTTCTTCTAGCTTTTTTTTTTTTAAATTTTTTTTTCTTTGACAGGCAGAGTGGACAGTGAGAGAGAGAGACAGAGAGAAAGGTCTTCCTTTACCATTGGTTCACCCCTCAATGGCCGCGGCTGGCATGCTGCAGCCAGCGCACTCCAGCCGGTGCACCGTGCTGATCTGAAGCCAGGAACCAGGTGCTTCTCCTGGTCTCCCATGGGGTGCAGGGCCCAAGCACTTGGGCCATCCTCCACTGCACTCCCAGGCCATAGCAGAGAGCTGGCCTGGAAGAGGGGCAACCGGGATAGAATCCGGCACCCTGACCGGGACTAGAACCCGGTGTGCTGGCGCCGCAGGCGGAGGATTAGCCTAGTGAGCCGTGGTGCCAGACAAAAATATTCTTTTAAAGAAAATTAATATAGCCCTAAAAGCATTCTCAATAGTCACTATGTAATTTTTATGTATTTTCTTTTTCTAAAAAAAAAAAAAAAACTTCTTGTAAAAGTCATTATTTTAAATTATTAAAGGAAGTAGGGCAAGTTCATTTGAATAAATCTGTCCAGAGATCTCAAAATGTACAGAGTGGAATAAACATTTATTGAATTTTAACAACCTGGATAAAGTTTCTGGATCCAAAGTTTTCCTATGATGTTTGAAAAATCACCATTCATTTTTTAAAACCAGAGCTTAAAACAATTAGGGCAATGTTTATTAGAATATTTGAATCTGAAAGAACAAAAATGGAGTGTGTTCTGGATTTAATAGAAGGATGGGACCTCATCTTGCCTTTTATTTCCTCACTGTTGGCCTCTCCTCTATTCTCCTGTCTCCCTTTAGCAACTGTTAGAACAATGACACCGCATTTTGACCTGTGCCTTCAAAAAAAAAAAAATGATAGTTGGTGGCCTGCTGTCCATATAAATGCAGAAGCTATTGAAATAGATTACACTGTGGCAAATACATCAGAGATGGAACAGGCACTTGGTGTAGTGGTTAAGCTGCCAAATGAGAGATGACTACATTCCATATTAGAGTACCTGGGTTCAACTCCCAGGTTAGCTCCTGAATCCAGCTCCCTGCTAGTGTGCACCCTGGGAGGCAGCAAGTAATGGCTCAAGTACTTGGATCCCTGCCACCCACGTGGGACATCTGGATTGAGTACCAGGCTCCTGTCTTACAATTAATCCAGACTGTTATGGGCATACGTGGGAAGTAAACTGGTGGATGGGTGATCTCTGTTTCTCTGTGTCTCAATCTCTGTCTTTCAAATAAATAAAATCAATAAGTAAACAATTTAAAAATATGTCAGAGAAATCAGTATAATTTCCTGATTTTCCAAGAAATAATTGTTTGGAAATCATCTTACCTGTTTAATCAATTAAATTGCCTTACATTTAATGCTGTATTCTCAAAAGAATAGTTAAGCCCTATAAAATCTTGAAGGTTAATTACAACTGTAGGGGAAATAATGCATTGGAAAAAGCTTTTAATAAATTCTTCCAGGCCAAATTTGCACAGCTTATTTTAAATCCACTGTAGGAAGCATGAGTATTTTTAGCTTTGCAATTTCAGACAATTCCATCATAGACATCTCTGGAAGGATCTGAGTTTATGTTTTTTGTATTGATCTATCTAATCTCTTCTTTAGAAAATTTATTTATTTATTTGTTTGTTTATTTGCAAAGTAGAGTGACAGAGAGGGAAGGAGAGACAGAGACAGAAATCTTCCATCAGCAATTTCACTCCCCAAATAGCCACAAGAGCCAGGGCTGGGCTAGGTTGAACGCAGGAACCCAGAATTCCATCCAGGTCTCTCACATGGGTGGCAGGTACTCAAGGACTTGGACCATCATCTGCTGCCTTCCCAGGCACATTAGCAGTAAGCTAGATTGGATGCAGAGTAGCTGTGATTCCAACTAGTGCTCCTATGTGGCACCTGATCAAGTATTTATGCTTGTTTTTACAGTAGTCATAACTACTACTGGACCTCACAGGACATCCAGTAAGTTAGACTTTTAAAACAGCTATAATAACAATGACACTTTTCTCAATTTGGTGGTTAAATTAATTGCTTAATGAAAATTCGTTATTACAGACACTCTGCCCCAATTCTGTCCCTGTGTATCATAAGGTTGTTAATCAGCAATGCTTTTTCACTGTCACTGAATTGGATGTTGGCTGGAATAATGATTGCAATGGCTACAGGTCATTGAGGGACTGCTCTGTGCCAAACCCTCCACAAGTAAATTGAATGAAAACTGTATGTTCAACATCAGTGACCCATTGTTCTTACTAGGAAAAGAAGTACAGAACTATTAAACAATTTCCCCAAAGCTTATAAACAGCAGAGTCAGCATTTCAAACCCAGATTTGGAAGCTCCCAAAGTCTTGCTTTGTACACTAAGAACTAAGACCCATCTCTTTCTATGGTTAAAAAAAAAAAAAATAAATAAATAAAATAAAGGACTCAGGCAATAATAAAAAGCAGGACAGGTATTTTCTACATGAAGTGCATTCATTGCAACTGCTGGGAAAACACATCACTCTCATGTTTTCACAAGCCTCTAAATTCATGGTGTTGACAATTTCTGAATGTGGGACAGTCGTTTGGATACCACAGAGCAGGTGAGCCACAGGGCTGGCTGACCCAGTCTCTGCATATAATCATCTTTTAAATGATATTGGACCACAGTTTGTCTCCCCATGAAACAATCCAACCCTAGCTCTGTTTTCTCTCCAAATAGTTTATAGAAAGAATGCTTCATTTTTTCTTTTCTTTTGACAACATACCTCCTTTTCTTCTCATTAAGAGGTCACAATAGAGTAAAACAACTTGAGTAAAACATGTAACAGTCTTAGAGGCATGACTTACCTCTCTGAGATTGCCTCATTATGTATGGACCCAAAAAGGGTCCTAATGAGCTTTCTTTTTTAAAAAAATTTTTAAAAATTTTTGACAGGCAAAGTGGACAGTGAGAGAGAGAGACAGAGAGAAAGGTCTTCCTTTTCCATTGGTTCACCCCCCAATGGCCGCTGAGGCCGGCGCACTGCGCTGATCCGAAGCCAGGAGCCAGGTGCTTCCCCTGGCCTCCCATGCGGGTGCAGGGCCCAAAGACTTGGGCCATCCTCCACTGCACTCCCGGGCCATAGCAGGGAGCTGGCCTGGAAGAGGGGCAACTGGGACAGAATCCGGTGCCCCGAGCGGGACTAGAACCCGGTGTGCCGACGCCGCAAGTGGGTGATTAGCCTATTGAGCCGTGGCACTGACCCTAATTAGCTTTCCATTATAGCTCCAGGCTGAAGACAAAAGTCAGCTTACAAATACACATGGTTTGCTATTGTAACTACAGCTTCAGTGTTCTCAGTCCAGACTAAACTGCTTTAAATTAGTAAATAGATTCTTTCAGGGCCGCTGCTGTAGCACAGTGGATAAAGCCACCACCTGCAGTGCCGACATCCCACATGAGTGCCTGTTCAAGTCCTGGCTGCTGCAATTCTGATCCAGCTCTCTCCTATAGCCTGGGAAAGCAGTAGAAGATGGCCCAAGTGCTTGGGCCGCTGCACCCCTGTGTGAGGACCTGGAGGAAGCTTCTGGCTCCTGGCTTCAGATCAGTGAAGCTCCGGCAGTTGCAGCCAATTGGGGGGTGAACCAGTAGATGGAAGACCTCTCTCTCTCTCTCTCTCTCTCTCTCTCTGCCTCTTCTCTCTCTGTGTAACTCTGACTCTCAAATAAATTAATAAATCTTAAAAAAATAGATTCTTTATTGTCTGCTTAGGTTTTACTTTTAAATAGTTCTACATTTCTTATTGAATTAAAATACATGCACAATAAATGCTGATTGTAAGCAAACAAAATCTGTAGTTATAATATATAAAATTTCCTTTTTCCCCTAATGCTTTCAGTGGCCTAGCATAATGGTACTTCTTGATCTATGCTATTTTTAATTTCTTCTTTTAATTCATTAAGGTGAATTCATGTACTAATTTGCTTTCCCTTCCCTTAACAGCACCATATAATTTCATCAAGTTGAAGGACACTAATTCGATAAAAAGAGATGTTGTGTGATGAATGCCTTCCATCTTAGCCAGAACTCTCTTAGCTGCCAAGGCAGCAATCTGATTTGTAATCGCTCAATCAGTGACATCCAATGGCTCAGTCACATGCAGTGAGAACAGATAAGAAGAGCCTGGCACACAGTCTACAGAAATGTCAGCTCCAAAGCGCAAAGAGCAGTGCAAATCACACAACTGCCCGTTGGATTTTGTCAGGCACCGATTCCTTTTTCTCTCTGTTAGTCATATTGATTATCTTTGACCACAGATGCGCTTCTCTGGGTGGTAGGCGGAACGGCCATCTGCAGCTCTGTCCTCAACAACTCCCACCTCTGAAGCACAAGAGAAAAAGCATTCTGTCTCCTGCTTAATAAAAGTCTTTCCACGAGGTTCTGCCTGGGCACAAGGCTCCACTTGGACCACCAAGGCTGGGGAAGGAAATGTTGTTGCTGACCTAGCTGGGGTCCCTGCAATGTCTCCAGTGCCTGCAATCGTCAACTCTCAACAAGTATTTATGGAATAAAAATTCCAAAGATGGCTTTGTTCAAATATGATATAAACATTGGGAAAAAATTTCTAAGTACTTCATAAACATCCTGTGTCTGTAGTATACAACTATTATTGTAATTTTATTTTTAAAAAATATTTATCCATTTATTTGAGAAGCAGACACACACACACACACACTCAATGAGAGAAAGCGGAAGACAGAATTCCCATGTGCTGATTCACACCCCAAGTGCTCACTACAGTTGGCACGGATGGAAGCGGGGAACTAGGAGTCCAATCTAAGTCTGCCATATTGGTGGCAAGAACTCAATTACTTGAATCATTGACCTGCCTTCCAGGGCCTGCATTAGCAGGAATCTGGAGTCAGCAGTTGGAGTCAGAGCTGGGTACTGAATGTAGGCAGTCCAATATGGGATGTGCTTTTTTTTTTTTTTTTTTTTTTTGGACAGGCAGAGTTAGACAGTGAGACAGAGAGAGAGAGAGAGAGAGAGAGAGAGAGAAAAGTCTTTCTTTTCCATTGGTTCACCCCACAATGGCCCCTGCGGCTGGCGTACCACACTGATCTGAAGCCAGGAGCCAGGTGCTTCTCCTGGTCTCCCATGTGGGTGCAGGGCCCAAGGACTTGGGCCATCCTCCACTGCACTCACGGGCCACAGCAGAGAGCTGGACTGGAAGAGGAGCAACCAGGACAGAATCCAGCACCCCAACTGGGACTAGAACCAGGGGTGCTAGCGCTGCAGGCAGAGGATTAGCCTAGTGAGCCGCAGCACCGGCCAAGGGATGTGCTTTTCTTAACTGCTAGGCCAAACTCTTGTCCCTGTTCTACAAATTTAAAACATAATATAAAAATCGTCAGTGTATTCACCGTATATTAAAAGATAATGATGATAATCTATTTTATATATAAGGAGACTTCAAACTATTTAAGGAAAAATGGAATTAAATGAAAGTAAACCTTTTTGAAATGCATGCATAATTTTTTATATAACGCATTTCCATTTATAGCCCTTTGGTATGGTTAATAAATTTAGGGGCTGGTGTTGTGGCATAGTGGGTTAAGCTACCTCTTGCTACACCAGCATCCATATGGGTGCTGGATTGGGGCCTGGTTGCTCCAGTTCCCATCTAGCTCCCCCTGCTAATGGACCTGCAAAAGCAGAAGGAGATGGACCAAGTACTTGGCCCCTTGCACCCATGTGAGAGATCCAGATGAAGCTCTGGCTCCTTGCTTCGGCCTGGTCTAACCCTAACCCTGGCCACTGCCACAATTTGGGGAGTGAACCAGCAGATGGACCATCTCTCTTTCTTTCTCTTTCTTCCCATCTCTCTATCTCTGCCTTTCAAATAGATAAATAAACCTTTTTAAAAATCTAACGTTTAATCCATCTGTTTATAATAATAATAATAATAATTATTATTATTTCAGAGGTGGAGAGACAGAGAGAGAGAGATTAAAAAAAAAAAAAAAGCCAGAGAAAACAACCATCTGCTTCTTTGCTCCATAAATGCCTGCAACAAGTAAAACTGGGCTCAGCTGAAACTCAACGCCACTGTTCTATTTGGGTGGCAGGAACCCAGCTATCTAAGCCATTACTGCTGCCCCCGAGGCCTGCATCACTGAAAAGCTGGAATCAGTGGCCAGAGCCAGGCATTGAACCCAAGCACTTACTGGTGTGAGACATGTGCAACTTAACCACTAGGCTACTGTGAGACAAATTAAAAACTGATAACAACAAGCACAATTTTATTGGTTGTGTGGCAACTGAAGTCAGCTATTCATTGGTAAATTATTGAATATACCTTAATAAAAAGTTAACAATGTAAAGTCTTCCTTCTCTCCTTTTAAAATGTATTTTATTCTTAAAATATTTTATTTATTATTTTTGAGATGAAATATTATTCAAAGGAATGCTGATTCCACTGAATGAAGAGTTATCCAAATAAAATGGAAAAAGACCATAGTGTAGCAGGAATATAAGCAAAGGCTATACACAAAAATCAAAGGAAGAGCATTGTGGGGTAGCAGGTAAAGCTGCCAATCACAATGCTGGCATCCCATATGGGTGCTGGGTCTTGTCCCTGTTGCTACACTTCTGATCCAGCTCCCTGCCAGTGGCTCAGGAAAAGCAGCAGAAGATGGCCCAGGTGCTTGGGCCCCTGCTACCCACTTGAGAGGCCCAGAAGAAACTCTTGGCTCCTAGCTTTGGCTTGGCCCAGCCCTGAGCATTGTGGCCATCTGGGGCATGACCCAGGAATGGAAAATCTCTCTCTCAGTGTCTGAATCTTCCTCTATCACTATAACTCTCCCTTTTAAATAAATAAATGAATAAATCTTAAAAAAATCAATGGAAATATATGTTCAGCTTCACTCATATACATTTTTAAATAGTCACAAAACCATTAAAATTATAGTACTATATAATGCTAGCAATTTGAAAAATATTTAAGGCAAAGTTTGACAAAATACTTATTTCTTTTTTTTTCTTGTAGTTTTCTACCCCCACATATTGAATATGTATTAAGTGTGAGGTCCCAGTGTAGCTAGACATACATCTATTTGTTAAATAATCCCTGCCATCATTGATCTGATAATTTAAATATCGAGAGGTCTGCAAGATGCCACTTCCACACTTGATTAGTTTGCCTTGATGAATCTGTATGATGTTTTCTTCATCTCCTTTAACATACATTAATTACCTCTTCACAAATATTTAATAATCCTCTTTATAAGTTCAATTAACCTTTAAGAATATAGAGAACCTGAGTTAATATCTTCTCGGCAACTATTGATATTGTTCATTTTAATGTCATGCAAATTGTAGGACCATATAAGCCATGGTCTCAGACTTTTCAAAATAGACATCAGATTCTAATTACTGTAAGTTGAAACACTTCTAAGAAAACGTGTTTAAACTATGAAATATTTGAAAACTTGCATCTGTTGTGAGACACATCACCGTTTTGACGTCAGTGCCTTAACCACACACGCTACTTTTTACTTGAATATTAACAAAATTCCCCTTGATGGTGTGTTTATGATCCACAGCTAGTCTTGGGAAATGCCTTTAGCATTTTCTTATGATGAGTGACTCTAGAGAGCAAATAGTCATCATCAAACAATTTGTATTGGTTTATGTAGCTGCTTATAGTCTCTTACAAAAATAAAAAATAAATATCCTGTGTACTTTGAGAGGGAGAGGGGGAGAGAGAGAGAGAGAGACTGAGAGAACTCTGAGCTGCCGGATCAGTCTCCAAATGCTTCAGTGTCTAGAACTGGGCCAGTCCAAATGCAGGAGCTTGAAAGTCAACCTAGGTCTCCCATGTGAGTGGCAGGAACCCAATTACTTGAGGCATCATCTGTTTTTTTTTTTTTTCCCCACAGGCTGCATTGGCAGGAAGCTAGAGTCAGGAGTTGAATCCAATTACTCTGATGTGGTATATGAATATTTTAACTGTTAAGATAAATGTGTGAACTTTCAAAAGGAATAAACCATGAAAATCGCAACTTGCAAAACGTGAATATTCTCACAACTATGAATACATCCTATCACCTCTACAGCTATCATAGTGATTCGAGCTACCATCACCTCCAGCCCAAATTATGGCAAGATTATTACAACTATCTTCCAAACACTTGCTCCTAGAATATGTTCAGCACTGCAGCGGAGAATCCTGGTAAATAATTTCACTTTTCCATCTTGAACCTCCCAATGATTTCCTAGGGTATACAAAGCCAAACTGGAAAAGCCCCTCCTCTGTCTCCCTTAGCTCCAACCTTCAGGATTAACCACTTACCAAAAAGAATTCCCTCAGGTGAGGGAGTGGCACAGCTGATCCTGCACTGTTTGAATCACCAACTGAAGAAGTCATTTGCTTCTCCAATAGACAAAACCTTGTTTGCCAGTATTGTCTGGAAGGGTTTGTTTAGGGGAATTCTAGGTTTGGGCAGGGAAAATTCTAGGTATCTGGTAGAATGTTACTATCACCTATAGGTAACCCCTTCATCCCAAACTTACTGATGCCCACCTGATCACCATAAAATTTCCCCCAAGGAGCACAGCATCAATGACCAATCTAAGGAGAGTCACTGAGCACCACAGACCAGCCAGGAACTTGGTCACAGGCTGAACACTCACCTTTCAGCTCTAACTTTGATCTATGAGAACTTTTACCCCTAACCCTTTGGGAAGCCCATGGATTAAGTGATAGATGACTGACTCCTTGCTCTGCATTTTGCAAATAAATAGCTTTTCTTTCACCACCCCAATGTTAGTAATTGGCTTTCTGCACATCAGGCAATGGGACCCAGATTTGCGGCTTCTATGGCAATACCTCCAAATAGTTTGGAAGGTTGTTCTGCAACACTTTTCAAGTTGCTACATGACCTCATGCAACAAATACTCCTTCCAACCCTTGCTAATTTCACTCCAGCCAAATGTGGCTCCTGAATGTTTTTGAAGCAAGCTAGTTGGTTACACTCTTGGTTGCATGAGTCTTACTTACCATCTGCTGCTACCTCTGTATAGAACACTCCTTACTAATAAATCCATATTGTTTGCTCCCTCGTCGCATGAACAGGTTTCAGCAGTCCAGTTTTATAACACTTATAAATAAACCTGTTAAGCTTCTCAGGACAATGCCAGCATTTGGATTTAAAACAAAACAAAGCAAAACTAAGCAAGTACATTTCTTATTGATGACACCTAAATGGGCTTTGTAGCACTTTCATCACACAGCAGATCCCATCCATTTGCTCTACTTCCCCTGAGCCATCCTACGTGTTAAGTCTGTGTTTTCAATCATGTCTCTCTTCTGTGTTATACCTTTGATGTCTCAGTGAGTCCTCCTGTGTTTGCTGGTATTCTGGCAGAACATGGTTCATAACTCAAATGGGTAATTTAAAAATATATATATATATATATGTATTTTTATTTATTTGAAAGGCAGAACAATGGTTGGGGGGGGAGAGAGAGAGAGAGAGAGAGAGGTCTTCCATCTGCTGACACTCTCTAAATGTTTGTAATAGCTAGGACTGGGCCAGGCTGAAGCCAGGAGCCAAGAGCTCAATCTGGGTCTCCTACCTGGGTAGCAGGGGCTCAGGTACTTGAACCATCATTGCTGCCTCCCAGAATCTGCATTAGCAGAAAGCTAGAATGGGGAGTGGAGCCAGAACTCAAACCCAGAGTCCAACCATAACAACTGAGCCAACTGCCTGCCTTCAAATGAATAATTTAAGAGATAATTAGGGATTATTTATAATGAATGGGAAGGCTTAAGGGATTGCAAAAGCATGGAGAAGGACCCAGATGTTAGCAGCAACTGGAGTTCAATGCCATGCCCTGGAGAGATGGCAAAAGGGAAAGAGCCATTGTTTGAATGTAAAAAGCTGAGTGAGAAACCATCTCCTAGTTTTGCAGAGAAGTTGCTTGCCCAGAACTAGGAACTATAGACAGAGAGACAGAGGCACCAGGGAAGAGGAAAGAATATCTGGCATCCCTCCTTTCATTGTGTGATTGCCTGCTAGGGCCTCACGTTGGCTGCACTCAGAGGCCAGAGTGAGGGAATCCAGGAGATGCACCACGGCCATTGAGAGCACAGAGTGGAGAAGAGAAAGTCCGAGAGCAGATCTGGAGGGTTACGTGGAGAATGACCGCAATCACAGCTGTCCATTCCTTCCCCACCCTGCATCTACTTTGTTTAAAAAATGGCTGTACCAAATATGATTCAGTGCTCTAAGACTGAGCATTTTAAGGCTCCTTTCCCATCAGTAGGGATAAGGAGTCATTTCTCTGTACTTGGAAAAGTTGGCGATGCTTGTGACTGTTCCTTGATCTCAGGGGTTTGTCAGCTCTTCTCTCTGCCATATTGTAGTGCAGGTTAACTGTGATGGTGTTGTTGGTTACGAAGACACTCTGTGTGTCACTGCAATGCATCTAAGGTGCTTGCTTACTTCTGTGTGTCACATCTAGCAAACAAAACTCTTCTTTTTTCTCTCTCTCTCTCTCTTTTTTTTTTTTTGACAGGCAGAGTGGACAGTGAGAGAGAGACAGAGAGAAAGGTCTACCTTTTGCCGTTGGTTCACCCTCCAATGGCCGCCGTGGTAGCGCGCTGTGTCCAGTGTACCGCGCTGTTCCAATGGCAGGAGCCAAGTGCTTCTCCTGGTCTCCCATGGGGTGCAGGGCCCAAGCACTTGGGCCATCCTGCACTGCACTCCCTGGCCACAGCAGAGAGCTGGCCTGGAAGAGGGGCAACCGGGACAGGATCGGTGCCCCGACTGGGACTAGAACCTAGTGTGCCGGCGCCGCAAGGCATAGGATTAGCCTAGTGAGCCGCGGCGCCGGCCACAAAACTCTTCTACTTTCCAGGGAATGGACCAACTATTTCCACTTTTCTCTGTATTAAGAAATCCATTGGTTTGTGATTCAGTAGGTGCGTATCATGCGTGAGGCACTTATTTGCTCTAATTGTATCAAGAAGAGCATGTTGGATTAGCTCCAGTTCCTGATCATCTTTGAGAAAATCCACAGTCACGATCCAGTACCCGTGCTGTTTTAGAATGCCTAAAGAGACAAGTTAATTAGGGACGTGAGAAGAATCGCAGCTCTGCATTTTCCCAGATGTTAATGTCAGTGGTAATCTCTGTGATTCTCCTAGAAATGAAGTGTGCCCTTGAGTGTGCTATTTTGGATGGACATCTGCATTTATAGGAGCTTTAGCTCTAATTTTTCTGTCACACTAGCCCTTTCTCCAAGGTCAGGTCATGATGTGGGGAATTTTACCGGTTACTGAGTGTCCATTCCCATGGTGCCTGTTTGGGCTGGGTAAATAACCACAGGATGGATTTCGGGTTCCACTGGGAGATTGATTCAGACTGGACTCCAGGGATCAAGTCACATCCATCAGCTTCCATTCTAATTGGTGGATATTGGTGACATTTTGGACTTCTAGACAAATAAGTGCCTCACCTCAGTGAAGAGCCTGTATCTAGTTTACTTTATAATAAAATCTATGTATTTCCATCTCTGATGTCAAGTTCTGCCATGCCAGAATCCCAAACATAACAGTTGAGTCAAACGCCACTGCCCCTCCATGTGAGGGGGACTTAGTCATGTACAGCTTGCAGCTACATGGCAGAGTCAATTGTTAAATGACCACAGCCACAATGTCTCTGGTTTAGGCTTACTTCTTGCAGCGATGGTCCAGGAGTATCTTATAAAAATTAAATTCAAAGATCTCACCTCCATCCATCATTGCCCACTTGATCTCTGACCTATGAAGTCAGTCACTACACATTGGTAAGATCTTCAAAGCTTTGAAGAAGAGAGTACCCTTTGGCCTTCCCAAGAAGAGACAGAAGGTAACAGAAGAATTTGCAAAACGTAGGTCCAGTCCAACATTCCATTCCTTCTCATGCCTTGCTTTAGCACCCTAGGAATTCTTCTCGTCCCCATTTCATTGATAACATTTCACCATTGAGTTCCATTTTCATTCAGTAAATGAACCAATGAGATGGTTAAATCTGCTTCCAGGCGCTTGAGCTAACATTAAATTTATCCCAAGTGAGTTTCCCTAAATCCTGCTAAAATCAATCATGTTTTATCCTATTTGTCCTACTACTCTTGTAACTAATTTCTCCCTATATTGCCTAAACCCATCACAATGCAAATAGGCCAGATCCTTTGTGTTTAAACTGCTTAATGGAGTAGATGGCATGATTTTATGTTTGAGCTATTTTAAGTTGTAAATCTCCATATAGGCCTGTAGGTAAGAGAAATTGGTGTAACATCTAATAGGATCCATTACAACTTGTTTTTGCTGAAGTTATTTAAAGTCTTCTAAAAAGGAGAAGTTTGTTGTCTTGGTGGATAGGGTGGAAGAAGAGGGAGTTTTCTCTTCCCAAGAATATGGAGAAGGATTTGCATTTTCTGTGATTTCTATTTATTTGAATCTGCTCAAATGTCCCCATACCACCCGTCAGGACACTATTCCCACTAAGCCTATATTCTTCACTTAGGAGAAAAGACTGAAGGTATTTCCCATATCAATGGAATTGCAATTCTTGAACCATAGTAAGCAGGCTTTGGGCTGGATGTCAGTCAGGTCTCCTCTGTAACCACGTAAAATAATCCTTTCACAACTCCCTTAATACTTGTTGAGTCTCCACTTATGTTCTCAGCTCGGACTTCCAGGTTTTTCTCATGCAGGTTCATCAGAGAAAGCATGCACTTTTCATAATTCTCATTGTCACTGTTATGGTGATAGATTGCACTACCAGAAGCTTTGCCAGTGCTTCAACTCCTACCCACAATCCTGTGCCACTGCTAATGATAATTTGAGGTATTCTAATATGTTTGCAAGCCACAAATTAGTACTATCTGATTTTATTCCAACAGGGAGACTTTGTTGCTTGTTTCCATCAAATATGAGATCATTAGTTCCTAAATCCAATTTACATCTGTTTCTTGTGGCCAAAGGCAGTAAAAAATAAGTTATCCGGAGTAATCTAGGCAGGAAACAATACAGTCAAAAGAGTATTTCAGCAATTTAATGCAGGAATTGTTTACATAGATGTCATCAGAATAAAAGGAAGCAAGGGGGTATGGAAAACCACTTGGGGAGAATCACTGGATGGAGCGTTAACCTTCCTAGTGTTCCTGGGAGCTTGGGATAGTGAGTGATTAAGAGAAACTGGCAAAGTCTGTGTCCACAGAGTGGCAGTTGTCCGATTTAACTACGGCTAGGAGAGTAGATCATAGCCACGGTCAAATCGTAATCCATGGTGGGGTGGGGGAGAAGTAAACAACCGGAACCCACTCACTTTTGACTTCCAGCTTGTAACTTCCAGGATCCAAACTCAGATGGAATCCAGAGGACAAGTGGCCTGGCTGATGAAGCACACAGAGACATCTGGAGTCACAGAATAGTACAGAAAAGTGTGGAGAATGGATCTGAGTAGGCAAATGGGATGGAACTAGTACCCTACTCTGACCTCTGAGCACCTATGGAAAACTACAACATTCCCTGCCCTGGCACTGTTTCTTTAGGATTCCCTGTTTTATTTTCCTGCATAGCGCATATCATTTTTAATACACTATACCATTTACTTCTTCATTGTATCTGTCTCCTCCACTGGAGTGAGGGTTCCATGAATTTTCTGTTTTACTCATAGCTATATCCCCAGTGTCTGATTAATGCCTGGTGAATAATAAGGCTTCTATAAATGGTGGGTGACACTATTTCAAGCATAACTATAGCTGTTAAATTTTTAAGTGTTCTAAAGTTGTCCGAGGACTTAAGGAAGACTCTGACATGTACTCCACCAAATAGAATTAACATTTTATATCCTAATATCAAATGAAAATGTCCTCACTATGTTATGAGTTTATAAAATTTTATGTCTACTGTTTTAACTTTGTTGTTTCAAGATTTATTATGAAAGGCTAGAGCATTAAGAATTTTAAAAGGCTGGTGACTGTTTAAAATTTCGGATTGTTCCTGATGACATTGTGGATTCTTATATTACAGGCCAACAGAGTGGATTTTCTGGATAGGTGATAGCATTCAACATGCATTGAGCATTAAAATACCACCAAAGTGTGGTCACATATGAGGCCCATGTAGCATATACTATATTATACTTTTTGTTGAAATAAAGATAATGCAAACAAGGGCCAGCATTGTGGTGCAGCAGATCAAGCCACAGCTTGCAATGCCAGTATCCCATACTGCAATGTCAGTTCAAGTCCTAGCTATTCTGCTTCCTGCTAATGCATTAGGATGGCAGCAGAATATGAACCATGTACTTGGGTTACCACCACATAGTGAAAGATGAGGATGGAGGTCCTGGTTTCAGGCTTTGGCCTGGCCCAGACCTGATTGTTGCTGGCATTTGGAGACTGAAACAGCTGATAAAGATCTTCCCTTCACTCTCTACTTCTCTCCATCACTCTGCCTTTCAAAGAAAGAACTAAATCTTTTTAAAGAACAAATTAATACTAACAGTTTGGAAATTCTTTGTTATATTTAAATAATCCAATAATTTAGATCTCTCTCTCTCTCTCTCTCTCTCTCTCTCTCTCTCTATATATATATATATATATATATATATATATATATATTCCAGATGCCTGTAATTACAGGGACTGGACCAGGCCAAAGCCAGGAGCCCAGAACTCAATCTAGGTCTCCTATGTGGGTGGCAGGAACCCAAAGATTTGAGCCATCATCTGCTGCCTCCCAAAGTGTACATTAGCAGGAAGCTAGAATTGGAAGCAGAATTAGGATTTGAACCCAGGGCCTCTAATATGAGATGTAGGTACCCTGAGTGGCAATTTAACTGCTGTTTCAAACACCCATCCCAATAATCCAATACTCTCAGTGTATTTTAGCTACTTGGCTCCTCCAGTTTTGATTTACGGGTTCAGTTCTTCCTTGCTCTTTGACCTTTTAGTTTGATGCATTGCTATCATTTCATCTGTGATTTTTTTTTTTTGCCACACTTATGAAAAAGCCTAATTTCTCAGCATACTTTCAAAGTATGTTATGCTTTTGTAGCATTCTTATTTTTCTAAGTAGATGTTTTTACAGAATCATTTGTAATTACCCCAGCAGGTCTGTAATCACACACAGTACATTATTATTTCAGTAGGACATGAAAAACAATAACATTGTTGATTGCAAGAGCCTGAGGAAAGACCTGATTACAATTCAGGAAAACAAAGACAAAAAAGCAGATGAATAGATACAATTTATTATAATTGAACATTAAGAGGTCACTGCAGCTGCACAGACCATAAGAACAGGTGGGTTTTTAAACAACACTGCTTTGTTTACTTATTTCTTCCTTGCTTTATAAAAATAACACATGTGTATGCCCACTGGAGAAATTTTGAAAAAATATGTCAAGGCAAATCAAAATCTATGCCATTTGGAAAAACCTCTCTTAACATGTGAATTATCTCACTTTATAAAAGAAACTATGGTATATGTAAATGTGATCTTATTTAGAAATAGAGTCATTCGTAGATTAACCAGGTCAAGACGAGGTCTACTGGCTTCCGTGAGTCTTAAACGCTTAAGGCCACTGTCTTTATAAGGAAAGGTAGCATGGAAGACAGTGATGCCCCGGAGACAGCACTTCAGGGTGGGGACATTGGCAGCTGTTGTGCTGACAAAACCAAGACACACTAAGGACTCCTGGCTTGGAGAGTCTAAGAGGGCCAGGTAGACAAACCTCTGTAGGCTGGTTCTTCATTTCAATAGATGTGTTTTTCCTTAGTGTGGTTTTGTAAGATGTATTTGTGAGGGACCTCTCCTCACTCAGAGAGTGCCGTGTGTGTGTAGAGTTGTGTGAAAACTTGAGGGTTTTCCTTCTCATGTGTGACTTTTCCACCAAAAGCCCCAGCACAAGAATGATTGCTCTATCATTACACAAACACAAGAGCTGTTTTTAGGTTCTCTTCTTCCCTTGTCTTGAATGGCAAGTCTTGTGAGCCCTAGCTTTAGTTGGAAGTCTTATTTTCAACGCTACACTGGGTTCAGAGTCAACCCATGTTCTCTCTTGCTATGGGCCATTAAATTCCAGCCTTCTACATGTGGGAGTCTGTATTTGTGTCCAGTTCCTCCATCCAAAGCATAAATTAGTGAATTTTCCATTTTGTCTTTATGTTGCTTCTTTGTTTCTGGCATGAAAGCTTCAAATTTCCTTCTGGAAGCTTCAATTCTCTTTGTTTACAGTTCAGCTATAATAGGAACATAGATATGTAATGTTCATTATTTCTTAGTGCTTCTAGCTAGTGTGGCTAGTGTTTGCACCTCAAGCAAAAATACAATCATTTGCATTTTTCAAATCATGAAATTAGATAATGACATGTCATTCTATTGTTTGGGCTTTGGCACATCACTGCATTTGTCATCTTACTGTCTCCTTGTGGAATTCACTTTCAGTCTTGATGGAATGATTCCTGTAGTAGTTTTCTTCAGAAAGTGTTTTGACAGTAAGTGAAATTCCTGTATGTAAGGAAAATTTTTTATTCTATATATCACTGAAAGTTTAGCTGAGTATAGAACTCTGCAGCCAATATTTTAAACAGTTTTACTGGCCAAACAATTTTTATTTGGAGTTGTGTTAAGTTTCTTACTGCTCACAGCTTCTACTCCCTGTAGGCTTGGAGCAGTTTTGGTGTTGCTGCTACCTCCCGTGGTAGACTTATTCCTCAGAGTTTTGTTTACATTCTTGGTTACCAAGTCATTTTTAATTTCATCACCTCTTTGCAGTTTCTTAGAAATCCTAATAACTTCTAGTGCTTAAAAATTTTTATTTATTTTAAGCATAACATATTTGATTCTCACATTCATAAGTGTTTGCATGCATACATGCATAGATACCCATATAGTCATATGCACCTAATTTTGTTACTATGACCAAAATATTTTGGGGAAAGAGGGTGCTATTGTGGATATTCACTATCTGAAGCAAAGTTCTCTTTTGTGATACCTTATGAAACACATTTTTCCACTTAAAATCTTTAAAAGTAGCAAGACATTTAGCTCAGGTTAGACATACTGGTGCCATTAACTCATGCTAGTGTTGTCCATGTTTACCCACCCCAATTCAGTGGCTCAACACAGCACAGGTACTGCTCATATCACAGGTTGTCATGGGTTCCACAGATGGTGGCTGGAGCCCAGGCTTCTCCTTGTTATGCCACCATATTGAACACATTTCCTCCAGTTATTGCAGTAGGAAGAGATCATAATGTGGATGAACATTCAGGCTTGGAAACAGCCAACATTTGTTCCAGCACATTCCCGAGCCAGAGCCAGGTACTGATTCCAACCTACTTGATTGCAAAAGGCCAGAATGCAATGATCCAAGCGAGAGATGTAGGTGTTGTGGATAAGCTATCCTGCACAGATGAAGTTAGCAAGAGATCCAGGAAATCCTAAGATGAACCACACCATTACATTACAATGTCCCTGTGGTAGTGGTAGGAAGATGTAGTCAAGTTCTTTAAGTCCTGCACTGAGAGAACAGCAAGAAATTGTGAGTTCACAAAGGGCATATAGTTAAGAGAGTCTAAACACCAAATGCAACACATTTTGAATCCTGCTTTATTGGAAGAAAAACCTAGATCATAGAAGAAGCATAATTCCCTTTCAGTACTAAAGATTTATAGAACAATGGATACTTTGCGTAACTTCATATCACCATTTCTTAAGGGAGGTAAGTATTATTTTGCTGGAAATTATTGATATGATTTGTTGCAAAGAATTTGTGATTTTACCCAGTTCTCATCTTTTAAAGTGACATTCACACATATACATGCCTACTTTTTCTTGTGTTACCTGAAAGCAAAACTACCTGCCCAACTTTGCCTCAAGATGGCTTACATACTTCATATTGAGCTCCTTGTATAAAGAAGTGGTTGTGGTTGAACACTAAGCACAAGAAAAGCCACCAACCCAGAATTTTCTCTTCTTAGTCATACCCCAATAACTAAGCTGACTCCGGTTTCTAATCACTGTCATTCTTTTGTTAGATTTAACTTTACCTCCAGAGACAGCACTGGCATTATAGTTGAAGTTTTTTTATCTTGAACACCATACTCCCTATGTGCTTTCATTTTTAAACTTTTTTATTTATTAGAGACTCAGTATAATGCTGATATACCCGAAACATGATCTTCAGTCTTTAGACAATGGCTTCCATTGCTGAACCCAACGTGCAGTTAAGTTGTGGAAGAGCCCTGTTTGTAGTCAACAAGGAGAAGATGGAGGATGAATCTGGCAGCAAACGGCCAAACTCTTAGCACCACATAGAATCATGTCTGAATTTGTACGGGGGTGGATGCAAGTGCTGAAACCCTGGGTCACAGAAGGGCCACAGCAACAAAGAACTGTAATGCCTGTGGTTGGCTATCAAGGCTAAAGATAACCTTGCATTGAGAAGCTCAGATATTCCTCAGTACTCTTGACATTACAATCAGTTCTTTTTTGTCTCTAATTTGATGGGGCTTATTCGGGCAAGATCTGTATCATTGATGTTGAGTATGCCAGAAGCAAATTTTAAAAAATCAATACAAGTGATAGGTAAGTGTGCTCACTGCACCACTTTTTCAAGTTTCTTGTTGAGAAATTTTTGTTGTTGTTGATGTTGTTTCAGGTGATTGTACACATCACACTGTATAGTATATGTATTTATTATGTAAAACAGTATAAATTCACATCTATATTCTCATTAAGTAGTAACATTTTTAAAATTTATAACTGACTTCAAAGGAGTTATAGAGTTATTGTATGTCTCTGTAAACTTCTGCTTGAGGAAAAATAATTCGTTATTTTGATAGCAGACACAAGGTGTCTGTTTGCTTGGGGGGCTGCCAAATAATTAGTCTCAGGGAGGACTTGCTCAGAGGAGAGCCTTATTGACTTGTGTATGAAAGAGACAGCGGGGAAATGCAGTTCCCTAAATAAACTGCCTTCCTGGGAAGCTGATTTGCAGGGCTTTCATAGCCAGGGTTATAGATGTGTCAGGGATGTAGGTAAGGGAGAGTGGGAGGGCCCTTCCTGTTCAAGCCACACATGTCTGCATACATTGCTTGTTCAAAACTCTGACTCAGTTTCTTCTCTTGGAGCTTTCCTTGCGTGTGGTGGTCTGGCCCCCTGAGTACCAAGTGGCAAGATCAGCTTTTTTCTTTTTTCTTTTTTTTTTTTTTTTTTAATTTTTTTTTTTTTTTTTTGACAGGCAGAGTGGACAGTGAGAGAGAGAGAGATAGAGAGAAAGGTCTTCCTTTGCCGTTGGTTCACCCTCCAATGGCCGTCAGCTTTTGGCTTGGTGTTGTGGCCTATTGGCACTGCCATACGGTCATCCCATATGAATGCCAGTTCAAGTCCCAGCTGCTCCACTTCCGATACAAATCCCTGTTAATGTGCCCAGGAAAGCAGTGGAAGATGGCCCGAGTGCTTGGGCCCCTGCCTCCACATGGAAGACCCGGAAGAAACTCCTGGCTCCTGGCTCCTAGCCTTAGACCAGCTCAGCTACAACTATGTGGCCATCTGGGGAGTGAACCAATGGATGGAAGATCTCTGTGTGTGTGTGTGTGTGTGTCTCCTTCTCTCTCTATAAACTATGCCTTTCAAATAAATATTAAAAAAAAAAAAGATCAGCTTTTCTGGAATATCTTCTGGAAAACAAGCTCAAATGAATAAACTTTCAGATTTTCTGACCCTGACTTGCCCAATCCTACACTCCTGGCTAGCATTCCTATTACGAGTATGAAGTATTAATGCATGGAGTTCCTAGTGACTCTCTCATTTCACACTCTTCATGAAGATTCTTCTACAATGTTCAAGTTTTAGGTGAGCTGTACCCTGCCATCACTAAAAAGGTCCCCAAATCTTCCAGTTGGTATTAAAACAACAAATTATTCTACCTACCAGTGATGCCTACGTTGTATTAAAAATAACAACAAGACTACAAAGTGGCTTTATTGCCTGCTGTTCATAACCTTGTAGATGTGTCCTTGGTCTGCACGAAGGTCTGTGCATCAGACAAGATCAGCACCTACAAGAACCTGTGAGTTCAGGACAGATCATCCTCCCTCTACCCCTCCTGGACTTTTGTGACTAATGTAACCCCATACAAATCCTGCTTTATAAAAAACAAAAGAGGGGAATGTTAGGAAACTGGCACAGTTTTAGCCAGGTGGCGGCACAGCCCAGCTACCTGAGCCAGGCTCCACCCCCATCCTAATGGGATTCACTGCTCCTGCTTCCCTGCCCGCCCTCAGGCAGAGTTTTTAAAGGGCCTGTTCCTGAACACGTGCTCTCTTGGCTCTGCTCCATGCTCTCTTGGCCTCTCTTCTTCCTCCTCTCTGTCTCTCTCTCTCTTACAGTCTCCTTCTCTTTTTCCTTCGCTGCCCCTTCACTCCGGTCTGTAGGGTGTTCCCCAATAAACCCTTTCCCTTAAAAAAAAAAAAAAAAAAAGATAGTGCCCTCAGGACAGGCATTCGATGTAGTGGTTAAGGCACCAATTGAGAGGACAGCATCCAATACTGTAGTGTTGGGGGTTGAGTTCCTGATTTCCGCTTCCTGCTAATGTACACCCCGGGAGGCAGCAGGTGATGGCTCAAGTACTTGGGTCCTTGCACTCACATGACAAACCTGGATTGAGTTTTGGCTTCAAAATGGCCGAGTCCCTGCTGTTACAGGCATTTGGGGAGTAATTAAGCATTGTTGTTGTCTCTCCACGTTTCAAAAAAAGACCATGCTGCCATAAGAATTACCAAGTGGCCTTTCACATAGTATGTGCTTTTCTCTCTGCTGTCTCTTCCCAGAGTGAACTTTTCTTGGTGAGCTCTGCTGTTTAGAGTCTCCTTGTTCTGCTGAATAAGTTAAAATGTCGAGGAAGGGGTAGTAGGACATTGTTGTTCTGGTGGTCAAGCTTTGTCTTCTAATGTGATTGTTCTATAACTAAAGAGAAATTTTGAGTTTTTCTGTTCCTTGTGTATGTTTCTGAACTGCCATAGAAACTGGGCTAGAAGCTTGAAGAACAGTCAGGAACTAGTTTAGGGACACCTTATGAGGGGAGGTAGATGTTTTCAATAACAGAGTGGAATGTGTAGTATTAGGCACTGCTTCCACGAATCTGAACTTTCTTTGTGGGGCTGAGAACACACAAACTGTCATAAAAGTGGGTGTTGTTTTAGGCCATTCAAGCCGTGGGTTGTTTGTTTTTGGAATGCACAGAAAATAATAGCGGCTGAGTGAGTAGAGGAGGGAGGGGCGTGAGAGCAGCAAGAGCACAACAGTGAGCGCAATCTCATTCCCAATGTTCCGGTTCTGTAGCAAGTGCAGAGAGGGGCTCATTGTTCTTTATCATGCTTCATACCATATACACATATATACATAGAAAATGATATTGTATATTTTTCTCTTTGGTGTGTGTCTCATATTACATGGAAACAATTTATCTTAGACTACAGCACTCACTGTTGTGTGGCAAAACATGTCAGAGCGGGGTCAAAGCGTGACTAGGTCCACGTTCTTAACTCTGATGCAAGAGCAAATTCAGGGGCCTGCACTGTGGCGTAGTGGGTAAAGCCACTGCCTGCAGTGTTGGCATCCCATATGACCGCCAGTTCAAGTCCCTGCTGCTCCACTTCTGATCCAGCTCTCTGCTATGGCCTGGGGAAGCAGTAGAAGATGGCCCAAATCTTTGGGCCTCTGCACCCATGTGGGAGACCTGGAAGAAGCTTCTGGATCCTGCCTTTGGATGGGCATAGATCTGGCTGTTGCAGCCAATTGGGGAGCGAACCAGTGGATGGAAGACCTCTCTCTCTCTCTCTCTCTCTCCCTCTCTCTCTCTGCCTCTCCTTCTCTCTGTGTAACTCTGACTTTCAAATAAATAAATAAATCTTTTTTAAAAAAAAAAGAGCAAAAGGATGAGATGTAGGTAAAGGCCAACACAGGAACAAGATTTATTTGCAGGCAAAGTGAAAGTATGCACCCAAGGAGTGTGGTCATGTGCAAGAGAAAACTGCACTCAATCAGGTTTAGGTCCATGTCTCTATATGACCTGGAGGCACAGAGGGAGGTGTCTAGGGTGGGGTTTACGTGCATACTCACGTGGGCAGAACTGGGTGGGATTGAGTCCCATTCATTTGCTTGCCCTTTTGTTGAAATCTCAGAAGTGTCATGGTATCAGATGCATCATGGGAATAAAAGTGTCAGCCATGGTAATGTTTTGTTAATGACATTATAATGAGCTAAGTGTCATCAGAGGGAGGCAGCTGGCAGCCATGTTGGACATTTTTGGCTGTCCCGATTCGGCTGACCAGTGATTTCCCCCTGCATGGGCGGGGTGGGGCTTGGAGTGATGTAGAGAGGGCTGCAGCAAAGGTAAGGCAGTGGGGCAGGGCTGGCAACCCCAGCATTTCCTTGCTAACTACCACCCTGCCTACATCAGTAAATTGCCCCTCTTTTCCAATGAAACTTTTCTTTCATGGAAAAGACACAAATGCCATAGAGTAGGAGTCCTTTCACAATGGACAAGTAGAAATTTCTGATTCAGACTTGTTACTTTCTATTAATTTTACGTTTCTAAGAAGCTTGGACATTGGAAACACCAAACATGTTCTTTCCCATCAGATTTTAGAGACTTAAAAATCCAGAAGATATAAAATGTTCTCTTGCTTGCATTCTATCCTTTACATTTATTTATTTATTTTGCTTTGCATGATTGTGGTATGTAAAGAAAACACAGGTGCCATTAATCAATGCACACTTGTTGAGCACCTACTATGTGCCTTATGCATTTTGTGGTGATTAAAGCATGAAAGTCGCCTGCTTGTGGCTGTGTAATGCTTTTCAGCTACAACTGAAGAGTGTCTTCAGTGCATACAATTGCATACTATTAGTTTCCTAGGACCTCCATGATAAACCCCCACAACATGGGTGGCTTACAATAGCAGATTTTATTTCCTCAACTTTGGAGTAAAGAAATTCGAGTTTAGGGTGCCAGCGAGACATGCTCACTCCAGGCCTTCCTTGCCTCTTCGGCTTCTGCAGGCTCCTGGCATTCCTTGGCCTGGCGCTGCACACTCCAGTCTCTGATGTGGTCTCCACCTGACCACCTTCTCTTTATCGTCGTATTCTCTCCTCTGTGTGTTTCTTTTTCTTTTCTTTTTTTTTTTAATTTTTTACAGGCAGAGTGGACAGTGAGAGAGAGAGAGAGACAGAGAGAAAGGTCTTCCTTTGCCGTTGGTTCACCCTCTAATGGCCGCCGCGGCCAGTGCGCTGCGACCGGTGCACCGCGCTGATCCGATGGCAGGAGCCAGGTGCTTCTCCTGGTCTCCCATGGGGTGCAGGGCCCAAGCACTTGGGCCATCCTCCACTGCACTCCCTGGCCACAGCAGAGAGCTGGCCTGGAAGAGGGGCAACCGGGACAGAATCGGTGCCCCGACCGGGACTAGAACCCGGTGTGCCGGCGCCGCAAGGCGGAGCATTAGCCTAGTGAGCCGCGGCGCCGGCTCTGTGTGTTTCTTATAGGATCCCTTGTCACTGGATTTAAGGAACCACCTTGGTACCCAGGATGATCTTTTATGGAGATCTCTAACAGAAAAGGCCAGATACAGAGAGAGACAGAGAGAGGGACAGAGAGGGAGAAAGAAAGAAAGAGAGAAACAGAGAGATCCTCCATCCACTGGTTCATTCTCCAAATGGTTGTAGCAGCTGGGGGCTGGGCCAGGAGCCTGGAATTCCATCCAGGTCTCCCTCATGGGTGACAGGGGCTCAAGCACATAGATCATTTAAAGCTTCTTTCTCAGGTGCATTAGCAGGAACTGAATCGGAAATAGAGCAGCCTGGACTCGAACTGGCACTTATATGGGATGCCAGTATCGCAGGCAGTGGCTTAACCCACTGGACCACAAGGCCAGGCCCAATATTCTTCAAATAAAGTCACTCACTTGTTCCAGATTTAGAATGCATTCATCTCATTTGTGGCCCAACACTTAAACCACTACAGACACTAATCCAGAATTTACACAATTATGTGACAGTGCTTATTAAAATATTTTTTTATTTTTATTTTTATTTTTTATTTTTGACAGGCAGAGTGGACAGTGAGAGAGAGAGAGACAGAGAGAAAGGTCTTCCTTTGCCGTTGGTTCACCCTCCAATGGCCGCCGTGGCCGGCGCACCGCGCTGTTCCGATGGCAGGAGCCAGGTGCCTATCCTGGTCTCCCATGGGGTGCAGGGCCCAAGGACCTGGGCCATCCTCCACTGCACTCCCTGGCCACAGCAGAGAGCTGACCTGGAAGAGGGGCAATCGGGACAGAATCCGGCATCCCAACCGGGATTAGAACCCAGGGTGCCGGCGCCGCAAGGCGGAGCATTAGCCTATTGAGCCGCGGCGCTGGCCAAAATGTTTAATAAATATGTAGGAATTAGCTCCCAATATAATTTTTAAAATTTGAAGCCAAGAAAAGGTTTCTTTATTTATTTTTTATTCAGTCATAGACAGTCATGTTCTTTTGACCCCTAATAAAAGTCCATCATGTATGGAGTCACTCTCCATTGGGAGCTGAATTATAAATTCCTGGGGAAGGAATTTACCCAACATTCACTTTGTAGAGGGAGAAGGGATTCTGTGTGAAATACCCATTGCCCTTATAACTTACACTAAATAGCAAGATGAAAAATTTTCCATACTTTGGAGAGAGAGCAAAAATAATAATAGGCCTGTGAATTGGACTTGGGGTGCAGGGCGTTGTGACACCAGCATCCCATGTCAGGGTGCTGGTTTAAGTCTCAGCTGTTGTGCTTCCAGTCCAGGTATCAGCTAATGCACCTGGGAAAGCAATGGCTGATGGCCCATGTGCTTGGGCCCCTGCCACCCATGTGGGGAAACCTGAATGAATGTCTGGCTCCTGGCTTCAGCCTTGGCTATTGCAGCCATCTGGGGAGCGAACCATTGGATGGAAGATCTCTCTTTCTGTTTCTCTCTGCATTTCAAATACATGAATACATTTGGAACATTAATAGTCTCATACTGAAACATCCATTGACTGTATTCCTTTGTCACATTGATTTAGAAGTTAAAATTAATACTCAACACTAACTTCTTTACAAACCTGTGCAGAAATTATTTGGGCTATAGTGGGTGACAGTTGATTAGCTCAATACACACCTTACAACTTCTGTCTGTTTATACAATCCAGTAACCTTAAATTTAAGTATTTCTGGTGGTGCTTTATTCAATGTCTTTGTGTGATTTCCTAAAAATAGTATTCCTAAACATGAATTTAAAACATCAAGAAAATATTGCAAATCTTTTTTCCTAATTGAGAGCAACATAAAGTTTAGAAAGCATGTTTCACCTGTTCTCAAAGAAAAACAGCATAAAATAATTGTCAAACATCAGTGATAACAATGCTTTCTTCAAGCTCTACAGGGACCTAAGTGGTACATCTTGTGATATAAAGAGTAGAGAAGAGCCAACACACTGGGGAAGTCTGTCTCTGTGTGTGTGTGTGTGTGTGTATGAGAGAGGGGGAAAAGAGAGGGAGAGAAGGAGAGAGAGAGAAAGAGAGAGAGAGATCTGGGGAACACAAGCAATTTCGTTTTGCTAGAAAATTTGTTTTGCTTATTAAATATTTTTCAGAGCTCATAAATAGAACATGTGGTTTTTAAATAAAGTGATATATTTGAGCTAACCTTGTCTTTTTCCGAGTGGGAAGCATTCCTTGGACTAATCCTCCAAATTTTGATGGTTTGTATCTAATGAGGACAATTGGGCTCCATTTCCATCACAGACATGCACATGACGGATCCAGGGAGACACGCATGTCTTTGCCAATTCCTCCTTCTGTTAAGAAGGGCATGCTTTGCTCTCCGGCACTGCTCCAGAGGAACAAGACTTATCAGGAGATCTGAGTATGAAGAAAAAAACAAAGAATAACAGGGAGTTCCATGATCCGCCGTTGAAGTGATGTTTGAGACATCTGAGGAATTATAACATTCTCAGATAGGCTGAACCTGTGAACCACACTGTAAGCTGTCTGTAGTTCCGACAGCAGCTCAAGATGCATCCACAGGAGGGGAAATGCTCCCGAGCCTGAAGGTGGAATCGCTCACGCCCTTGTGCACGCCATGGCGATGGATGGAGTGGCATCTCATACGCGGCCTGCCTAAATCCAGCAGACAGAGGGTGTGATACTGTCAGAGCCTAGGGTTCCTTGTTCTCGTGTGACAGCATGAGAGAAAGCAGGGGTTGTCACCAGTGGTGAGTAACATCCTATAGTGAATCCATGACGATCAAGGAGGAAGTTTTGTATGTTGGAAAAAAAATGCACCCCAAATAGTAAAAGTACAGGCATGTTTTTCCTGCAGGCCTAAACTGGACACATTTTATTTCCTTTCATAAATCACTAGCATTAACTTAACATTAGAGGAAAATATGTACGGATGTTAAGCTGTTTGCCATGAACTAAGAGAATGTAAGGCTACAAAAATTGATAACCCTCTGTGGTTTCTTGATGCATTCTTTGCAAATAAATCAAGCTGCATGTAAATGATCATTTAAGCAGAAAAAAATGCCAAGAATTCTGTCCATGAGCATAAATAAATTTAGTGGACATTCTGCATAGTATAATTTATAAAAATAATATTGTCCAGTTTAGCCTTTTCCTTTTCAGAAGAAGATGACGGCTTTTCTACCGTCTGGCTATCCTGATTGGATGATACGTCAGGAATGCAAACAAAAGGGACTTTTTTCCATTTAAGTTTTTCTGAATTATTATTGCCTTCCTTAACTACTAAATAAATAGAACAATCATCACAATAATGTTACTACTAACATAAGCGATGCTTAATCAGGATTCATGGAGGATGTTTCGTTTGTAACTTTGATTCCTGTTGGTGGGATTAACATTTTCAAGGTTTCCTGAAATTCATGCATGACACATCGTTACTTTAAGAGTGATATTTGATTTATGGTTTCTGATGTTTACACTGAGTCTATATTTAATTAATGGTAGTAGCTGGTTGTCAGAAAGTCATGTATTCGTAGAAGATAAAGACAAAATTTGGGGCCCCTTTAAGACATTTGTAAATGTAGGTCTAATTAAAACGCATCCATTACCAAAGTCCCTTTAAAAACTGACTTTGAAGTACAATATGTCCTTATCATAAAAATTCTTTGGAAGGCAAACATTTTCTTTCACCACTACAATGTCTTATCAATTTGTTTCATGAAATGTTTACTAAAATCAAGGACAATCTTATTCTGGTAAATATGATGGAAACATAATCAATAATGGACATCACAAACATTAGGTCTAAAATGAATCTAATTAATATTTTTATATTAAGATACACTTATTTGGAGATGACTTTAAAACTTCTTATATCAATTACATGGAGTTTAGTTGAATTAAACCAAGTTCAATGTTGTATATTATTTGATTTTCAAAGACTATATCTGTTATTTAGCTTTTTCACAAGAATAAATTTGCAAAATTTGGACAAGTACTTGCTTTTGCAATAGGTTTCATAAGACCACCATTGAGCATATTTTCTTTTCTTTTTTAAATTTTTTATTTATTTTCTTTTTTAAATATTTATTTATTTATTTGAAAGTCAGAGTTACAGAGAGAGAAGGAGAGAGAGAATATCTTTCATCTGCTGGTTCACTCCCAAATGGCTGCAGTGGCCGGAGCTGTGCCAATCCAAAGCCAGGAGCCAGGGGCTTCTTCCAGTCTCCCATGTGGGTGCAGGGGCCCAAGGACTTGGGCTATCTTCTACTGCTTTCCCAGGCCATAGCAGAGAGCTAGATTGGAAGAGGAACAGCTGGGACTAGAATCGGCACTCATATAGGATGCCAGCACTTCAGGCTAGCGCTTTAACCCGCTGCACCACAGTGTCGGCCCTGAGCATATTTTCATTTATATAAATTTATGGTGAAATTGACTTACTTCTTGTTGTCTTATCAATCTCTAAACATTCTTTACCCAAATGCACAAAGTTTTCTAAATGTAATAGGCCACCAGATCTTTTAGCTGCAAGAAAGTATTGTTGTCACTCATATGTACTGAGAAATGAGTTCCTTAAACAATCCCCTATATCTGCGTGTGTGTGTGTGTTTGTGTGTATTGGGTGGTCCTATTCCTTTGTGTGTGTGTGTGTAATATACTTGTTTGCTAATTGGAGGTAGCTACAGAGCAATCATTTTACTTCTCTTTCTATGAACTTTACATATTGTGGCAGTCATTGAAGCCATGGTGATATAGCAAGGCTGCTAAACAAATGTTCAGACAAGCAAAACAAATTCAGGCACATAACAATATAATTCTTTCCTTTATTCTCTTTTCTTGCAAATAAAAATTGCTTTTAAGTTATTATTTTACTTGTTACTTTTTGAGATAACATGTCTAGTTTACATTATAGTCAAAGGCTATAAAGGCTACCAAATTAAGAGTTCAATAAATAGAAATGAAAAGACCAAAGTCTAGCAGGAAAATAGGCAATGGTTACAGACAATAAGCAAATGAAAAGCTTTTCAACTTCACTCCTATAAAATAAATTTTAAACTAGTCACCAAATCATTAAAGCTATAAGATTATATAATTCCTATCAATTTGTGTAGCAAAGATTTTTTTTTTTTTTTTGACAGGCAGAGTGGACAGTGAGAGAGAGAGACAGAGAGAAAGGTCTTCCTTTTGCCGTTGGTTCACCCTCCAATGGCCGCCGCGGTAGGCGCGCTGCGGCCGGCGCACTGCGCTGATCCGATGGCAGGAGCCAGGTGCTTCTCCTGGTCTCCCATGGGGTGCAGGGCCCAAGCACTTGGGCCATCCTCCACTGCACTCCCTGGCCACAGCAGAGAGCTGGCCTGGAAGAGGGGCAACCGGGACAGGATCGGTGCCCCGACCGGGACTAGAACCCGGTGTGCCGGCACCGCAAGGCGGAGGATTAGCCTACTGAGCAAAGATTTTAAATGAAGTTTGAAAAAACACTGTGTTTACAAAAAACTGACACCTGGATTTTTTTCCCCAAGTACATACAAAAACAGAGGACCCAGTTACATGAAGCCCATATCCCTGCAGCCTAATTTCAGCAGTATGTCTGACTTGTTCATTTCTTGCTTCTTTCCAGTTTATTATTACACCAATTCGTACTCTATATTGTTTCATCTGTGCATACTTCAGTATATCTCTAAATGACAAGTATCTTAAATGAAAATGCAGGCACAATATGATTGACACCTTAAAATGAATAGTTTATTCTTCCTCTGTGTACTTTTCAAGCGATTGACTCATTACTCCTCATAATGTTCCAGTCTAAATTTTATGTTATTGGGCTATCCTATTATTTTAAAAAAGTTAGATCAACAATAATAACAGTAGTCCACAGTAAGTTAGTGCTGAGGCAGGTACTATGCTAATTGTTTTATTGGTGTCAAATATTTTATCTTCAGAAAAACTTTGTAGTAGGTGTTATTACCTTTGTTTCTGTTTGGATTGAGATCTACATGAAATAAATTTCTGAAGTCATGATTTCAGTGGTAGAACTGATTCAATTGCAGGCATCTCTTTCCAGTGTCTCTCCTCTTTCTTATGCACTTTCAATATAATTTAGTCTATTGAGGGTAAGGAGAATATTAGTAGTAGATTTGTACCCAAGAAAGTAGACCACCTTTTTGTGGAATTGCATGTGTATTTGAAAATTAAAATTCTTTTACTCCTTCTTTCTTTCCTTTTCATAGTAAATTATTCAAATTTTACTCATCAACTCAAGAATGCCTATCCACTTCATAAATTTAGTAGGAACTCCCATTTTATTTTCTGAAAAATAGTTTCTTCATACTTTGACATATAAAACGAGAGCATTTTTTTACGTAGCTAAGATATTTCAGAGCCAATAATATTAGCAAATTAATTTGACAGAGAGAGAGAGGGAGAGAGAGAGAGTCTTCCATATACAGGTTCACTCTCCAAATGCCCGCAATAGCTAGGGGTGCACCAGGCTGAAGCCAGGAGCCAGAAACTCCATACTACTTTCCCACATCAGGGGTATCAAGAGCCTGACTACTTGGATCCTCTTCAGCTGCCTTCCCAGGTGCACTAGCAGAAGGCTGAATTAGCAGTGGAGCTGCTGGGACTGAAACTCCCACTCTGAAATGGGATCCTGGTGTTGCAAGTGGTGGCTTACCCCACTGCATCACAATGCTGGCCCCTAAGGAATTAATTTTTTAAAAGACATTTCAAGATATAATTTTACTGAATACATTTAAAAATGGATTCCACAACTGAGGTTGACTTCTATCAGAATATAGACTGTAAAGCTTATCAGATTCAAGACCCCAAAACTAAAGGAACTATCAAAAATTTGGAGAATGCACGGAAAGCAGTGAACTGCACACAGGGAACACTGTCTACAGAATGGGCTGGATTGAATGAAGCTGTGGTAAAGTTTTATTTGAAGGCATGTGTGTGGTTGGGATGTGCCTGGATTGATAACTCCAACTGTTCTGTGTATTTTCACCTGGTGCTGCCATTGTTCTGAAGCACCAAAGCAAATATTAATCGAATGACTACAAGCATCTTTTCCAAATGATTCCTGCACGATGATGTATTACTTCAGTTATTAGGATTATCTGCTGCACAGGACACCATCCTGCCAAGACTTTTGGAGGCTACAGGAGTGGATACAGCTCAATATCCTCAAATGGAGAGCTTGAGAACATAGTAAGCAAGTATGTGCTATATGAATTACATTTAAAATGTCCTGAATGTGTTTGAATGAAGGGAAACCATAGCAACAAACAGAGGAGAAACCAGGACAGCTTTGTGGATGGGATTCTTGATTCATTTTTTAAGTCCCCTTTCCTCCAGCTAACAAGGCTGAAAACCTTGGAGGCAATTCACATTGCTTTCTGGGCATTAGCTTGCATTTCCAGTGAGATATCACTGCTCCTTATTCTACCTGGGGACCATTTATTTCTTCATTCGCAGTCAGCACCATAAATCAGGACCATAACTCATTGCTAAATTTTCAATTTCTCTCTTTGTTGAATCCAACAAAGCTGCCAAATTGATCTTCCTACAGAGCAGTTCCGCTGTTATTAGAATTAGGGTGCACAGGAAATGCAGCTGAGAGGATGAGAATTCTTTGAAAAGCATCAAGCCCCTCAGAAATGAACATATTATTACTGTCCAGGCCTATAGTTCACAAGTTTTAATGTATAACATAGTCACCTGCAGGGCCGGGGAAACCATGCATTGCTGAGTCTTGCTCCCAGATTTCTCAGTTCTCTGGGGCTGAGGAACAGTCCACGAGGTTGTGTTGCTAAGAGCTTCACAGAGACTAATGAGGACACTGATGTCAGACCTTGTTTTCAGAGGCCTGGTAAGAGGACAATGCACCAGACCCATGAGCAGGTGCAAGTCCTTGGTCCAGTGCCCTGTGTGCTGCAACACTATCCTTATGGAAGTTGGATGGTCCATTGAAATTTAATTTTATTACTATTATATCCAACTGGGGGCTGGAACTGGCTTGAATTGGCTTTCAAGGACGATTTAATGGGGCAGGTGTTGTGGCCCTGTGGATTAAGCTACCACTTGGGATGCCCACAATCCATATTGGAGCACTGGTTCAAGTCCTGGCTGCTCGGTTACCAATCCAGCTCCCTGCTAATGCACCTGGGAAACAGCAGATGGTGGCCCAGGTGCTTAGGTCCTTGTCACTCTCATGGGTGATCAGGATTGAGTTGCAGACTGCTGGCTTCAGCCTGGCCCAGCCTTGGCTACTGTAGCCATCTGGGGAGTGAACCAGCGGATGGCAGCTCTCTGACTCCATCCCACTCCCCCCCACCCACCCACATACACACACACACACACACACTTTACCTTTCAAATAAAAAAAAATCATAAAAAAAGAAAAAGCAATTTTTTGCATCAATTCTGAACTTTGGGTACAGTGACATCATTGTATCTCAAGTCTGCCAAGGCGTCAGTACTTACATGATGAAAACAAACAATAGTTACAAGTCAGTTTTTCCTTTTTTTGTTTTCTAAAGAAGTTATTCCACCCTTCAATATCCCCTTTTACTTACAATCACATACCTTTCCCCAGTTATATTATCTCCCACTGTACATTTTTGCCAAACAGATTTTGTTTTCAAATAAAAGGAATCATATTTTGTATGTGTTTCACAGCCAGGGGCGTTTGGTAATCTCTGGCGATGGTTTTGGTGTTGTCCCCGGGATGAGGTGAGTGATTTCTCTGGCAGTTAGGAGCAGAGGCAGAGAATGCTGCTAGTGGCCCTATCAGGCATCGAGCAGGCCCCACAGCAAAGAATCATCCAGGCCCAAAGGTCAACAAGGCTGATGTTGGGACTCGACTCTGTACAGTGTCTGTAACTTGTTTTCTTTACTCTAAATGTTTTACCCACAAATATCTTACTTCATTTTCAAAGCAAGAGTTTAGTATTTGTTTATAATTTGTATGATGTATTTTTACTTTAGAGTATGACTTTTTTTACTATTGCAATGATTATAATACCAGATTTTTATTCATTGGTTTCTTTTTTAAAAAAGCATTTAATTGACAATTTATAGCTTTATATTTTATGGCATATGACATAATGCTTTGCTCTCTCAATATTTCTACTCACATATATATAGTAGAATGACCAAATCAAGCTAATTAACTTGTGTATTACATAACACATTTCTTTGTGATGAGAACATTTAACATCTACTCTTAGTGATTTTCGAGTACATAATGCATTGTTATTGGCTATAGTCACCATATTATACAATGAGTACGTTTAATTTCTCCTTTCTGGTTTTGGACGGTGCTGGCATTCTTTTATGATTGCCAGCACACCAATGATTGGATCCATACAGAATTTCCATAGTGTTTTGGCTGCTGTAATAATTTTGGAGCTTCTCACCCTGATTGGCCTTTCACAGTCTATCTTTACTGTGAACTCTATTATGAACCCAGGCTTTGAGAAATCAATTGACTGGGAGCAAAAGCAATAGTGATAAAGTTTTGCTTTAACCTGATTCCACCTTATGGAAATAACTGTATCATCAGGCACTCAGACAGGAAAATAAAAGGGAAGAATGTGCAGGAAATATAGACCATATTTTTCTGCTTTCCTTCTGCTCAAAAGGCTGGATTTTTTTTAAAGATTTATTTATTTATTTGAAAGTCAGAGTTACACAGAGAGATAAAGAGAGGCAGAGAGAAAGAGAGGTCTTCCATCCGCAAGTTCACTTCCCAGTTGGCCGCAATGTTCTAGGCCCTGTTCTCTTCAGGCTGTAGCTTCTCCAAAGGACATTTCTTTTCTTTTTTTCTTTTTTAATTTATTTGAGAGGTAGAGTTACAGACAGTGAGAGAGAGAGAGAGAGAGAGAGAGAGAGACAGAGAGAAAGGTCTTCCTTCCATTGGTTCACTCCCCTAATGGCTGCTGCGGCTGGCGCTGCACCTATCTGAAGCCAGGAGCCAGGTGCTTCTTCATGGTCTCTCACGCAGGTGCAAGGGCTCAAGCACTTGGGCCATCCTCCACTGCCTTCCCAGGCCACAGCAGAGAGCTGGACTGGAAGAGGAGCAACCAGGAGTAGAACCTGGAGCCCATATGGGATGCCGGCACTGCAGGTGGAGGATCAACCAAGTGAGCCACAGCACTGGCCCCTCCAAAGGACATTTCATCCAATAGCCTTCATTAATCCACTTTGAAAATGACTCCCAAATTTGCATATTTTTAATTCCTTTAAAATTTTTTATTCTCTTCTTTAAGATTTCAAATTATTTTTAACAGATTCAGTGTGATTCATATGTACAATCCTAAGAACACGATGATATTCCCTTCCTCCCTCCCTCCCTGCCTCCACTTCTCTCACCCTTCTTACTACCCCCTTTCTTTATTATTGAAAAACTCTAGCTTGAGATTCAAGCTCACAAAACCCACAATTTACTTGACATTCCTATTTGGATGACATAAAAGTAATTCTGACTCAGTATTTACAAAATGTTTATAATTCTCTCCCAACTATGATCCTCTAACATTTAAAATCTCACATATTCCATATTTAAAATACTTTTTGTAATCCTTGCACACCTCTTCATTTAAAAGTTGTCTCCCCGTGTTCAGCTTCTGTATTACCCATTCTTATCTCCCTATCATACATTCTTCTCACTAGATAGCTGTCTGAAAATACTTTACCTCTTAAAAATCTTGCAATGATTTCCTATGCTTTAGGATAATAATCAAAAACTTTGATGTGTCTCACAAACCAAAGAGCTTGAAGTGACTTATTTCTTTCTCCAGGAACATATCACACTAATCCTCCTTGGTCTCTCGGTGACAACCATCTTGATTTTCTTTCAATAAACAGTCCCTGGAGGGTCAGTGCCTTTGCACATGCAGTACCCTTTGTCTTACATCACTACTCCCCCATCTTTGCTTGCAACTAGGATCTTAGTTCAAATATCATCCATTGGGAAAGTATGCAGAACTCTTTTCCTATAGTGTATTTTGTTTCATAGGTTTTGACAGAGTTATAATTTCATAAGCATTTCTGCTTTGTTTGATTAATGCCAATCTTCTCAACAGACTATATGCTCCACAATAAGCCTGTTTATGCTCACTCTTTATAGCACCAATAATATCCAGTAATGACTCAGTGCATATTATCAATTGTTGAATAAATGTGTCCTATAATGTGGAACAATGAGAACATATTTTTTCTTTTTTAACTTCCTTACCTCTAATAGATCAGCAAGAAGTGTTCTTTTCTACAATCTTCAAGTCATTCTAAGAACCTGTCTTCAAGACAAGACTGCAATGATTGTTAACTCTAGCTGCATATCAGAATCATCTAGGGGGCTTTTAATAAATACCCATATCCAGGCTCACTGCAGACCAATTAAATCACCATTTCTAGAGGTGGGGCTCGGGCAAGTTTTTTTCTTTAAAGTTCCCCAGGTGATTCTAATGTGCAGCCAGGGTTGTGAAATGTGGCCTAATGGATGAAACCTGAATACCCAATTGTTCATAAACACACAAGCCATTGCTCTCCACCTAGGACTTTACTCTTTCCACTTGAATGGTACTTGTTTGCATTCATTCACGTATTTATTCAAAGAGGATAATGGTAATTTTAAATAATAATCTATTACTAAATGTTATATTTATTACACTAATATTGAGTTGCACATAATGTTATTGGAAGAAAACACTTTTTACTAAGGGTTCTGAACAATAGACTCGTTCCAGATTCTGACTTAAATTTCTTCCCCTGAGCTGATAGGATGGGTTTAATTATAACTTAAACCCTAGGATTTTCTCTGCTCATCCTTCCTTCTGTGTATTCCTTGAACAATGCAGTAGCTTTTTCCCACTGGTTGTGCAAATGTGATAATGAAAACGTGGTTTATGCAAGAAAACCCATGAACCACTTCTGTCAAAGAGGCATATCACCTTAGACATATTTCTCTTTGGGGCCTGTGCTGTGGCATAGTGGGCTAAGCCTCCAACTGGACACTGGTTTGTGTCCGGGCTGCTCCTCTCCCCATCCAGCTCTCTGCTGTAGTCTTGGAAAGCAGCAAAAGACTGCCCAAGTGTTTGGGCCTCTGCCACCGAATGGGAGACCTGGAGGAAGCTCCTGGCTCCAGGCTTCGGATTGGCCCAGCTCCGGCCACTGTGGCTATTTGGGGAGTGACTCAGCAGGTGGAAGACCCCTCTCTCTCTCTCTCACTCTGCCTCTCTGTAACTCTGCGTTTCAAATACACACACACACACACACACACAAAAACAAAAACAAAAACAAAAAAAAAAACAAAAACAAACAAACAAACAAAAAAAACAAAAAAACTAAAAAAAAAAAAAGGAAAAAGAAATATTTCTCCTTTAACCTGAAACTGACAGGGACCCTTTTTGAATTGCTATAACCAAGTGAGAGGACAGTGGTTAGAGATGTGGTTGCAAAAAGAGAAGCTGAGGAGCCGAGCCGTTGGGGCGGGCAGGAAAAGTAGAAATATTTTAAAAAGACGTGGTGAAATCAGGAAGCTTTCCCTGAAAGGACGTTGCTGCCGGAGCAACTGAGTCATCCTCCCAGTATTGTCTGTCCTAGATACGGTGAACAGGAAGCGAAAGTTCAGTCTTGCTTACTGTCAATTACCATCCACATAAACAGACACAGGAAGATCAAACGGTGCTGCTTAGCCTTCATGCCCTTGGACGTTTTGATAAATATGTTAGCTGTTTACTCAACATAAATATTAAACTTCTGGACCCCGAGGCCAAATTTTAGAATTTCCCTTTTGAATTCTTCTCTTTTAAAAGCACTCTCCGTTCCCACACGTTAGCCTGCAGGGTGCTCCAGCTTCCCAGCTCCGTGCCTTGCCTCACTCTGCTGGCCAAAGGGGACACCATCCTCAGCACGCAGGCCTCTCCTGAACGTAAACTTGGTGCCAAGGAGTAATCCCTCGGGTCACTAATGGACATTCACACATCTGAGAATGCTGTTGGGAAGCTTCTGAAGTGGAACGCGATTCCAGCTGTAGCAATCACAGGCTGCTCGTGTTTCCTGGGGAGACTCGGGGGAATCCAGCAACTGCCTATTAGCGAGCCGTAAATCTCACCAGCAATGATAAAGCTGATGCCGATGCTCCTGGAAGAAGTAGGAACGAGTGAATTGCAATTAAAAAACAGGACCGTGAACCTTGGCCTTTTCAAGGGACAACAGGCCCGGCCAGTTAATGAAGAACATGAGAGGATAAGCGGCAACTGTAAACATTTCTTATATCTCGCTTCAGTTATCATCTTGGTTTCAAGCAGCATCAAAGAGGAAGCTAAACACCAAGGGTCCAAATTAGTCTGGGAGCCATATCTAAATCTCCAACAAATATCATATCGTTTTCAACTTTTTCAAACGTTGGCTTTACATATGATTTGGTCACTGTTAAGACAGGGAGCTGAAGTGTTTGTAAATGCTAACGTCAAGGTATCACTGAAGATTATTGAAGAGCTTCAGAAACAACCGTCCAAAGAGTGTAATTGTAATGGGAAAAATAAAACTCAGACTATCACACAGTTTACTCGATGTCACAGGTTGATGGCAAAAAATTCATGGAAAATGGAAATAAATGATAAATTCATTTTGCAACCCCCAAATGAAACCCATGCTTAGTTTTTCCATAACATACATTTTCCACGAAAATGCTGAAGACCCTTCACACAGGAAGCTTGATGACAACTGCAGAGGTTTTATTACTGTGCCCACTTGGCAGATGAGGAAACTGAGATTTAGGGAGGTTGAGAAATTCAATGGCAACTTCACAAGATCGAAATGACAAAATAAGGACAGGAACTCATCCACTTTTGTCTGTTTGCAAAGGGTGTTTGATATTCCCTGACGCTTCCTACTGTGAATCTCATTGGGTTCTGCTGAGGGAGTCAAGGATGGGTGAACATTTGAAGATCAGGGGCTGGCGCTGTGGTGTAGCAAGTTAAGCCACTGCTTTCAGCACTGGCATCCCATATGGTTGCTGGTTCGAATCTCAGCTGCTCCACTTCTGATCCGGCTGCCTGCTAATGTGCCTGGGAAAGCAGCAGAGGATGGCCTAAGTACTTGGGCCTGTGCAACTACATGCTCCTTGCTCTTGGCTTTGGCCTGGCCCAGCTCTGGGCCTTTAGGGCCATCTGTGGAATGAACCAGTGGATGGAAAATCTCTTCTGAATGTCTCGCCCTCTATCTCTATGTAACTCTGCCTCTAAACTAAGTAAATGAAAATCTAGAAAAAAAATTTAAAGATCACAAAAAAGAGGTGCATACCAAATCTCAAATACTCCCTTAGATATGTTGTGGTTTTTTTAATGACAGTATGGTGAAAAAACAGTGGAATCTGTTCAAACATAAACTGATTAAACTTTCAGAAAATGAAGTGAACTCTCCCATTCTACCCCAAGGAGACTGACTTATGGTGGAATCGATCTTATGGGGATGCAGGCAGTGAAGTGTGATGCTTTGGCTGAAGTACAGTGAGGAGAGGTAATACAATTTAAAAGACCTAAGAACAGAAGACACAGGAATGGTGAAGAATATCTTACTTCATTTATACTTTCCAGAATTTTTACATTACTTTTATGCTTAGTCTTTTTTTGGGGGGTGGGGGGTGGGGAAGAAGAGCCACTCTAAAGAAGGTGCAGAGCTCTTCAAAGAAGAAAACAAATTCTATATCCCACCCAACACCAAATGCACCCAAATGGTAAAATAGTATCTGAAAGATAGGACCATCCTAACTGTGGACAAACAAGAACTTCAAACCATGTGAGATGGGGTGGGGAGAAGCTTATGATTTTATGAGGGACTTGTGAAACATTCTCTCTGAGCTGGACAGTTTAAACGTTTTTGCAGTTTATTTAAACTTGATAGCTTGACTTTGACTTTGATAGTTTGACTTAAACTTGATAGTTTGACTCCTTAGACTGTAAGTGAAAATCTCACTGGGTAAAGTTCATTCCCAAGAGCATGGGACATTCAAGTGAAGAGCATATTCCAAGGTGAGGAGGGTCCTACCTAGTGAAAACAATAATTTTGTTGCTTTGAAAATACTTTTAGTCTTTTTGACTAAAATCTTTCAGTTGGTTGTTTTAAGTAGAATAAGTGGCTGCTCCTTGTTATATAATTAAATTCCTGTTCTATTGCCAGCAATCCATTGGGATGATTCAGGAAAAATTTGGCCTAGAATATTTTACAATTGTAATCTTATTTACTTTGGCTGTCAAAAAAACAATCAAGACAGATGAGTTCCTCCAAAATCTAAATTCTGTGTCAGGTATATGCACTTTCATTTCTTAATTTTAAAGGATGCTTTAGAATAGGAAAAAACAAGAATGCTATCTGATTGTTTCTCAGAGAAAAACTTCATTCATTAGACATAACTACTGCTAAGATATATCAAAATGGGCTCCCTGTGCTGAAACCACACAATTTTCACACAGTTTATTTGAGTAAGAAGATTGTGGGATGAGGACATTTCAGGCATGGAAAGCCAAGACACTGTGGCAAAACATGTCCTACATGAAGGACTGTGGTGGGTGAGACCCCAGGGGAAAGAAGTGGTCATCAAAGAAGGAGGTACTTTTCTCTGAAGGGAGGAGAGAATTTCCACTTTGCTTATGGCCTTGTCTAAATACTGCCAGAGATTGTGGATTCAGAAGTCTTCCATAGCTTAGGCAGTTCGTGTCAAGCACCTTGGGTGATCACTGACTTCATACATAAGAGTGTTAATTGTTAAATTAACAACAGGAGTCTCTGTGCACTAACTTCGTATGTGGGACCTCTGTCCTCAAAGAGTTGGATTATAACAATGTCTAAGTGCTTGCAAAAGATGTATCATTCTCAGGTGCTTTTTTATAGTTAATTAAGTTTCCAAAAAAAGAAGTGAAATTAAATTCAATATGCAATGACTTTGAACAACTCTTGTTTCAACTTTTTCTTTTTTTGGTTTTGTTTTGTTTTTGTTTTTTTCCATGCAAATTGTTGAACTCCTTTATAAAGTTGGTTTTCTGTGCATAAAGTTAATTGAAAATAATCTTAATGGAAAGAAACAAAGCATGCTCCATTTTTTAAAGTGTTTTCGCGGGATGGTGGCAGTGGGGGTGGGGGTGGGGGTGGGGGTGGGAGTGGGGGTGTTTAGCCTCCCTGGCTCCTGGCTTCAGCTTAGCTTGGTGCTGGTCACTGCAACCATATGGGAACTGAACCAGCAGATGGCAGGTTACTTTGTTTCTCTCTCTCTCCCCTCCCCAATGAATGAATGAATGAATAAACACATAAACAAATTTTTAAAGTGTTTTCATGAAATAAAAAAAAATTTACCAAGAGCTTAAACATCAACTACACATGTACACTAACAAGAATCTCATCAATGTTAAAATGTCTGTTTAAATCTTTAATGTCTATGTGCAGAACTGTAAACTTGTACACTTAAATTTTTTATAGTTCCTCTACTTTTTCTTTTTTTTTTTTGACAGGCAGAGTGGACAGTAGAGAGAGACAGAGAGAAAGGTCTTCCTTTTTGCCGTTGGTTCACCCTCCAATGGCCGCCGCGGTAGGCGCGCTGCGGCCTGTGCACCGCGCTGTTCTGATGGCAGGAGCCAGGTGCTTCTCCTGGTCTCCCATGGGGTGCAGGGCCCAAGCACTTGGGCCATCCTCCACTGCACTCCCTGGCCACAGCAGAGAGCTGGCCTGGAAGAGGGGCAACTGGGACAGGATCAGTGCCCCGACCGGGACTAGAACCCGGTGTGCCAGCGCCGCAAGGCAGAGGATTAGCCTAGTGAGCCGCGGAGCCGGCTGCTTATTTTTTTATATTTTTTATTTGATAGCCAGAGAAACAGAGAGAGCTCTTTTTTTTTTTTTTTTTTTGATAGGCAAAGTTAGACAGTGAGAGAGAGAGAGAGAGAGAGAAAGGTCTTCCTCCCTTTGGTTCACCCCCTAAATGGCCTCTATGGCTGGCACTGTGCCAATCCAAAGCCAGGAGCCATGTGCTTCCTCCCGGTCTCCCGTGCGGGTGCAGGGCCCAAGCACTTGGGCCATCCTGCACTGCCTTCCCGGGCCACAGCAGAGAGCTGGACTGGAAGAGGAGCAACCAGGACAGAATCTGGCGCCCCGACCGGGACTAGAACCCAGGGTGCCGGCACCACAGGTGGAGGATTATCCTAATGAGCCATGGTGCCGGCCTTTACTTATTATTTTTACCAAATATTTTGTGCCAAGTTCCTACAAAGTTTTAGAATTAGCTTCGTATCATTATTTTAATAGCTTCCCAATATTTTCTGAAATGAAATATTCTCTTTTTCTTGGACGTACATGCTGGTTTGAATATTTTACAATTGTAAATTGTGATGCAATAAAATAGTTCTTCCACTGCATATTAGAAAGGAGCTGGATTGGAAGTGGAGCACCTGGGATTCAAACCGTTGCCCATATGGATGCCAGCTCTGTAGGTGGTGGCTTAACCTTCTGTGCCACAGTGCTGGCCCCTTGAAGTATGTTTCTCCAGACTTTGCTTTAGTGGTCCGTGACTGCACTGCATAATGTAGCATCTATACATTGGGTATAGCAACCTGCTTTATTTTACTTAATGTTTTACAAATGTCTTATTCTTCAACTATTGTCATAATTCAAACTTTCTAATTAAGAATAGATTATGGGGGCCGGTGCTGTGGCCTAGTGTATAAAGCCGCTGCCTGCATTGTCGGCATCCCATATGGGCACTGGTTGAGTTCCAGCTGCTCCACTTCTGAACCAGCTCTTTGCTATGGCCTGGGCAAGCAATGGAAGATGGCCCAAGACCTTGGGCCCCTGCACCTTCATGGGAGATGTGGAAGCTCCTAGCTCCTTGCTTCAAATCAGCCCAGCTCTGGCTATTGCAGCCAATTGGGAAGTGAACCAGTGGATGGAAGACCTCTCTCTCTGCTCCTCCTTCTCTCTCTCTGTAACTCTTTCAAATAAATATATAAATCTTTAAAAAAAATTATTTATGAGACAGACTGATGCTGTCTACTGGTTCACTCCTCAAAGGTCAAGTCAAAGGTTGGAGCTGGTCCAAGTCAAAGTTGGGTGCCAGGAACTCCATCCAGCTCTCACAGGTGGGTTGTGGGAGGGCAATTACCTGAGCCACCATTGCTGACTCCAGTGTTTACTCTAGCAAGACACTGAAAATTGGGAGCCAGAAACAGGTGTCAAAAGCCCAGGCCCTTGGTGTAGAACATGGGCATCTTAACCAGCAGTTTAACAGCGAGGCACTGCCTGACTAGCTCAAATATGTGTAATGACTGCATAATATTCTTTATTGGTGGATAATCTGCCATCATTGGTCATTCAAGTTGCTTCCAAATTATTATTACTATGTTCAAAGGAAGAAGCACATATATGTTTTGTGTAATTATTGAATTATTTCCTTTAAGTGACTTCCTGGAAATGAATTAATAGAAACTGCTGTGCACTTACAATTTTATCTTTTTACTCAGTTGAACTTCTTACATTACTAATGAGGTAAAATATATTTTCCTTTCTCAAATATATTTTAAGCTGTTCAATGGTGACTTTTGTTGTGTAGTAACTTTGGTTTCTGTGTTTTTATGTAAATAAATTGATCAGTCCTCCCCTTTACAATATTTGGCCTGGATTTCTTTTTATCAAACATAGCTCCTCCTGCACAAAGATGATGAAAATCATCTCATAAATGTTTAATATTTTATACATTAAATGTAAACTTCTAATAAAACCAGATTTGTATGTATGTGAAGCAGGGGTAGGTGACATAGCTACATTTGTTTGGGTAATTCTTTCAATTAAAATTTTAGTGTGTGTGAAGATACTGCTGCAATTTCTTTCATGTCTGTTGATCCATGTGTTTATTCTTACTCCCTCTGACAACACACAGGGCTTGTTTGTTCCCTTTTATTATCTGATGGGCAGATCCCTTGCATTCTCTTTCAAAACTTGCTCTATTTCCTTGTATTTATTTTTCAAGTAAGCTATAACATGAATTAGTTGAAGAGCACACCCTGGTAGCACAAGATAGTCAAACTAATTTCATAGAAAACTCACATCTTCACAGATAGGGTCTCCCCATTCAGCAACAATATGCGCCTAACTATTCATATTTTCTCTCACTTTCGTGGTTGAACTTTTCTTTATTTGGATCATCCCTGTATTGGTGTTTAGGTTATTTGGTTGAAAGCAATGAAAGGAAAGATTTCAAATTAGTAGTCCCTATCTGTAAACAAAGGAAAATAAGTTCAGAATAAATGGAGGGCCAGAGTGACTATGGGGATCCTGAGAACAGCCTGTGCCGGTCATCTCTCTGTCCCACCATAGACTAGGATGTTGCTGTAGAAAGAGGGAGGAAGAAGGGAGAGTAGAGGGCTCAAGTGGAAGGTCCTCCTTGTAACCTTAGTGTCATTGTCAAGGTGAATAGAATTATAATTTTAATTCATGATGATTAACTGATTAGGCCTGTCAAATAAATAGATGACTTAAAAAATCTGTGGGTACAACCTGATGAGGTCTTTACTAATTATATACTGAATTGATCTTCTGTAAATAAAGAGAATTGGAAATGAAAAAAAACAACCTGGTGTTAAATTGGAAATGGCATAGAAAATTAATTAATTTTAAAAAAATATTATGTAGGATCTCTGTCTTTAATGTGCTGTACATTGTTATTTAATGCTATAATGAGTACTCCAATGGTAGTTTTTTCACTTTATGTTACTATATGGGGCAAACTGTTGAAATCTTTACCTAATATACTAAACTGATCTTCTGTATATAAAGAGAATTGAAAATGAATCTTTATGTGAATGGAAGGGGAGAGGGAGTGGGAAAGGGGAGGGTTGCGGGCGGGAGGGAAGTTATGGGAGGGGGGAAGCCATTGTAACCCAAAAGCTGTACTCTGGAAATTTATATTCATTAAATAAAAGTTTAATAAATGAAAAAAAATCTGACTTTATTAAATTTTCAGTATTCTTTTAATCATAAGGATACCTTTCTTTCTTTGTTTTCTTTAAATTCTCTAGGAATTCTCTAATATTACATACAAGTAATAATAATTATTTTGTTTTTTCCATCTTAAACTTTATGTTAGATATTTCCTTATTTTGTTGCCATATAGGGTATAACCTAATATACTGGTTATTGTCATTTTTTTGTTGTTCTTAATTCTAACAGAAATGCCTTTAGTAGTTTACTGTCCAATATTATTTTTGATTCAGGTATATACTTTTTCCCAAATTAGGAAAAATTCTTTCAATCATCAGGCTATGATTATAGCTTAAAACTAATAATGGCTATTGAATTTTCTGAAATGCTGTTTAGTATATATTGAGATGTAGCTTTTTTGCCATTATTTATCAAACTAGTTACTTTTATCAGACTTGTTTTGTTGACTTATCCATGCACTCCTGACATAAAGTCTCCTTTGTCATACTAATTACTTTAATAAGAACTTTGGACTTGTTCATTTGTTATTGTTGTATTTCTATCAACACTTTTGTGTAAGCTTTAGCCATAATTTTTTGTAGCCAGTTTGGTAGTGATTAGTTTTGAACTTTCATTTTCCTCTTAATATAATCCAAGAGTAAGCTTTCTATTTCTTCCCCCCCCCCCCCATGCTAGGGTTTCCCAACCTTGTTTTTCTTGGTGTTTTGTGTCAGTAATTTTTTGCTCTAGGGATATCCCGTGCATTTTAGAATGTTGGGAAGCATTCCTGGCCAATATCTTCTGGAAGACAAGAGGAATTCAACCTTGCTCAATTGTGACAATTAACCATGCTTCTGATGTCAACAAATGTTCTCTCACAACCCAAAAACCTCCTTCTGTTGAAATCCATGGTACATATTTTGGAAAAGTTTAGAGTTGGTCTTAAGTTCTCTGTGGAGTCATTTGAATACGGGCCCTTTTATTGGATGGCATGAAGTTCTTAGCAAGTTCTGGGCTCTCTGGCTTCTCACACTCAGATGTTTAGTTCGAGCACGTGTACTAGGTTCCTGTCATTTCTACCTGGATGATTTGTATTTTATTGATGACGAGGAAATTGGAGCTCAAGTTTTCAAATTCCAGACTCTACAATGGAGCTTTAAGAAGTTTAGAGAAAGTGGAATTGAAAGATAATGCCCTTTTCCTATGAACTCTTTGAAATTCTCTCATCCATTTATTAATGGAATATTCTCCAACTAGTAAAAACAGCAATATTGTAGTAAGAAGAGGGTAAGGGATAAAACCGAGGCGAAATGAGATATGAATTAAGAAAAATATTATCTCTCAAAGAATTATCCATAGAAAAGAGACCCGAGTTTCTAGCCTTAGCTCATTCTAACTTTGCTTTACTTCCTAGATAATAGACAAACAATTACCCATCACTCAGAGGCTTTAAAACTAGATTGCAGCCATCCATCCCAGGAAGCAGACAGGCAGCATGTCCTAAGCAGCTCGACCCAGAGGCACTGGGAAGGAGCTGACTATCCCTCAACCTGCTCCTTCGAGAGGTTTGATTTGTCTGCTCTCAGCATGTACCCTGTCCACTCATTCACAGCCCTGAGAAGCAGTTGGGTAGTCTACCAAGAGGGCTGGCCCACCATAGTAAAGGGGAAGCACTTGCCCAACTCAGTCTCTCACAAGAACCCCATCTCCACTTCAATTGCTACCACAATTGCCCAAGTACCGCTGGGAATCCAGGCCCCTGTTTAATCCTCCCACACTGATTGATGCCCTTTATCTACCACAATTACCAAACTCAGAGTCACTGGTAAACACACGAAATCTCAGAGAGTTGCATGCCAGCCTGCAGACAATTCCACAAACCCCTGTAGCCCAGGCATTGAGATAGTCAGAGGCATCGCAGACATTGATTGTAGCAGAGAAAGCTGCATGGGGACTATACTAATATGCTCACCTGGAATCAAAGCCAATGCAGCCTTCCCAGCTGAAATTCTAGAAGTCAACACCAGAAGAAAGACTTTTACCATTAAAGTCACTCCATACAAATGGAAAAGGGAATTGATTTGCCTGCTTCACAAATAGCAACTTAGAGACACAAGCAGCATGAAAAAACAAGACAACAAAATACCCTCAAATCAACAAAATAACTTTAAATGAAAAAAATAACCTTCAAGTGAACAAAATAACAATGGATCCCAGAGGAAAGGAAATCAATGGATTACCCCAAAATAATTTTGAAATAATGATTTTAGGAAAACTCAGTGGAATACAAGAGACTAGATATAGAAAATATAATGATGTTAGGAAGACAACTCATGACCCCAGTGAGAAATCCATCATAGATTGGGATTATAAAAAGAATCAAACAGAAACCCTCGAGATGAAGAATTCAATGAATGAAATAAAAACAGAGTTGAGTAGTGAGTCTTGTAGTGCAAAGGGTTAAGCTGATGCTGGGGACACCTGCATTCCAATCTGAGTGCTGGTTTGAGTCCTGGCTCTTCCACTTCTGATACAGTTTATTGCTAATGCACCTGGGAAGGCAGCAGATGATGGTTCATATAACTGTGGGAGACCCAGATGGAGTTCTGCACTCCCAGCTTCAGTCTGGGTATTTGAGGAGTGAACTACCAGATGCAAGATCTCTCTCTCTCTCTTTCTCTCTCTCTCTCTTTTTTTTTTTTTTTGGCTTTCCAAATAAATAAATAATCCTTTAAAAAAATAAAAATACAGGTGACAGCCTCAATAGCTGACTGGTTCAAACAGAAGGAAAAAATTTAGCTTAAAGAGAGGTCTTTTGAAATAACAAAGTAGAAAAAAATAAGAAAGAATCAAGAAATCCTATGGGATTTTTGGGATAACATTAAGCAAGCATATTTGCACTGTGGGTGTTTCAAAAGAAGCAGAGAGAGGAAAAATCATAGAAAGCTTATTTAATGAAATATGAGCAGAAAACTTCCCAAATCTCAAGAAGCATATGGACATCCAGGCCTAGGATGCATAAAATCTCTAGGGAGGTTCAAACAAAGAAGTCCTCCATCAAGGTGAATTATAATCAAATTAGCAAAAGTCCAAGACACATAGAATTCTGAAACCAATAAGACAAAAGTATCAAGTAATATATTAGAGAATATTTATTATTACAGAAGGTTTTTTTTTTTTTTTTTGGAAACCTGACAGGCTTGGAGAGAATGTGATATATTCAAATCTTGAAAGAAATAAAAAAAAAGAAAAACTGCCAGCCAGAATACTATACTCAGAAAATCTATCCTTCATAAGCAAAGGATAAATAAAGACTTTCCAAGACAAGCAGTAACTTAGGGAACTCCTCACTACCACATCAGACTAACAGACACACAGAAGAAAAAGAAGGTTGACTATCACTGTGAAAATTCAGGGTATAAGATTCACTAGCAGAACAGGTACACAACAGGGACAGAGAAAACCATTATCAATACAGAAAACCACCAGATAATAAAGATGAGAGAGAGAGAGAGAGAGAGAGAGAGAGAGATTCAAAGTCTCTACAAATGAACCAGAAAGAAAAATGACAAGAGTAAGTCCTTACTGTTAATAATATTGTTGAATAGCAACAGACTAAGATTCCCCAACAGAAGGTTTACATTGGCTGAAAGAAAAAAAGAAAAGAAAAGAAAGACCCCAATGATGTGCTGCCTAAAAGAAATTCCTTCAATGGAAAAGGTAAACATAGACTGAAAGTGAAGAGAAGATATTCCACAAAAAGAGAAACTAAAAGAGTACGAATAGTAGCAAGTAGCTATAACTACATCTGGTAAAATAGAATCAAGGTTAAAATATGTAAAAAGAGACAAAGAAGGTTACTGTACAATGATAAAAGGATGAATTCAACAAAGGATATAATAATTGTAAATATGGACCCCCCAACATTGGAGTACCCCATTAAATAAAGTAAACATTATAGATCAAAACGGATGGAGACTCCAAATAGTCAGGGACTTGCACTCCTCAATTTCATCAATGGATAAATCATCCAGACCAAAAAAAAAAAAAATCAAAGAAACACCAAACCAAATGGACCAAACAGCCACTTATAGCGTGTGTCCTTCAATAGCTGCAGAGTGCACATTCCTCTCATCAGCACAGGGAACATTCTTCAGGACAGACCACATGGTAGGCCACAAAACAAAACAAATCTCCACAAATTCAAAAACGTCAAAGTCATATCATGTATCTTCTGGGACCACAATGGAATAAAAACAGAAATAAACAAGAAGGACTTTAGAAATTATACAAAGATGTGGAAATTAAACATAATTTTGAATAACAGATGAATCAATGAAAAAACCAATAGGGGAATTAAAAAATTCTTGAGACAAATAAAAATGGAAACACAATATACCGAAAGCTTTGGGATACAGCAAAAGTAGTACTAACAAAGAAGTTTATAGCAATAAGCGTCAATAACATAGAAATCACAAATAAGCAAGCTACTGATTCAACTCAAGGAATTAGGAAAACAAGACCAAACCAAACCCAAAATTAGTCAAAGGAAAGACATAACAAAGATCAGAGCAGAAATACACAAAATAGAGGTTAAAAATTACAAAAGATCATTGAAATAAAGGGTTGTTTTTTAAAAAATTAGCAAATTTTTAGCTAGACTGACCAAGAAAAAAAGAGAGAAGACTCATATAAATAAAGTCAGAGAAGAAAAATAAGACATTACAACTGATACCACAGAAATACAAAGGATAATTAAGGACTATTGTGAGCACCCAAACACCAATAAATTTGCAAATCTAGAATAAATGGGAAATTTAACTATGGAGACACAGAAAACCTGAACAGACCAATAATGGGTAATATAATTGAATCAGTAATTAAAAGTTTACTTACTAAGAAAAGCTCAGGGACGGATGGCTTCATAGCTTAATTTTGCAAAACTTTCAAAGAGCAACTTATGCTATTCTTTTCAAGCTATTCCAAAAACTTAAAAATGAATGCATTCTTCCAAACTCAATCTCCAAAGCTGCCACTATTCTGAAACCAAACTAGACAAAGACACACATAAAAAAAGAAAGTTACAGACTAGTATCATGATAACATAGATGTAAAAATTCTCAATGAAATATTAGCAAGCTGAACCCAACAGTATATCAAAAAGACCATACACCATGATCAAGTGTGGTTTATTTCAGGAATGCAAGAATGGATCAACAAATGTGAAAAAACAAATGAAATGTACCATATCAACAGAATAAATAACAAAACCATATGATCATATGAATGTATGGATGCAGAAAAGCATTCAATAATATTCCACATCTCTTAATTTAAACAACTTTAGCAAGTTAAATATAGAAAAAATGTAGCTCAACACGATAAAGGCTATATATGATAACCTATAGTCACCATCATACTGAATGGGAAAAACTGAAAGTATTTCCTCTAAGATCAGGATCAAGAAAAGAATGCCCAATTTTGCCACCATTTATTTAAAGATTTATTTATTTATTTGAAATCAGAGTGACAGAGAAAGAGGTGAAGTAGAGAACAGAGAGATCTTCCATTTACTGGTTCACTCACCAAATGGCCAAAATGACTGGGGCTGGGCCAAGTTGACCAGGAGTTAGGAACCCCATCCAGGTCTCGCATATGGGTTTGCAAAACCCAAGCAGTTGGGCCATCATTTATTTCTTCTCGGGTGCATTATGGATCAGAAACAGGGCAGCCTGGACTTAGACCAGTGACCTGATTTGAGATGCCGGCATAGCAGGCAGTGGCTTACCCCACTGTACCCCAGCACAAGTGCCTCATCATTAAAAAAAAAAAAATTCTTTGAAAAGCAAGGTTACAGAGAAAGAAAGAGAGACAGAAAGAGACAAAAAGAAATCTTCCCTCTACTGGTTCACTCCCTAAATGGCTTCAACAGCCAGGGTTTGGCCAAAATGAAACCAGGAGCCAAAAACCAGGTCTGGGTTTCCCACGTGGGTGTCAAGAACCCAAGTACTTGGGCCATCTCCACTGTCTTCCTATGTGCATTAGCAAGCTGGCATCGCCAGTACCGTGTTGATAACACCAGTCTCCATTTTCACCAGTTTTATTCTGTATAGCACTGAAGCCAGAGCATATAAGCAAAACAAAGAAATAAAGGGCATCTAAATAGAAAAGAAAATAATCAAATTATTCCTGTCTGTGTACGACATGATTTTATATATAGAAAAACCTAAAAGCTCTATTCACCAAAACCTGCTAGAATTGATAAGGAAAGTTAAAGGATACAAAATCAACATACAAAAATCAACAGCATTTTATATACCAATGATAAGCTTGAAAAAGAAACAAGAAAGCAATCCCATTTTCAATGGCTATAAACAAAAAATACTTTAAAATAAACTTAACCAAAGAAGTGAATGATCTCTACAATGAAAGTTACAAAACAGTATTAAAAAAATTGAAGAGGACACAAAGAAATGGAGAGATGTCATATTCAAGGATTGAAAGAATTAATATTGTTAAAATGTCCATACTATTCAAAGAACTTTAAACAGTCAATGTATTCCCCATCAAAACACAAATGACATTCTTTACAGAACGAGAAAACAAGCTTGAAATTCATATGAAACCACAAAAGACCCCTTATACCTAAAGCAATCCTGAACTCAAAGAATAAAACTACTGACATCACCATACCTGACCTCAAAACATACCACACAGTTATCATAACCAAAACATCATGGTCCTGATATACAAACATGCACAGAGTCTCGTGGAACCAAAAAAATCCATGCATCTACTACTAACCAATGTTTGACAAAGGGCCAAAGACATACACTGGAGGAATAGTCTCTTCAATAAATGGTTCTGAGAAAACTCAATATCTGTATGCAGAAGAATGAAATTAGGCCACTATCTCTCACTCTATACAGACATCTACTTGAAATGAATCCAGAACTTTAATATAAGCCCTGAAATGATGAAGCTAGCAGAAGAAAACACAGGGGAGTATTTCAAGACATCCGTCAAGGTGATGATTTCTTGGATAAGACCCTAAAAGCACAGGAAACCAAAGAAAGAATAGACAAATGGGATTATATCAAACTACAAAACTTATTCATAGCAGAGGAAATAATAATTAAGAGAAAACTTACAGTATGCAAGAAACTATTTGCAAACCAATCATCTAACCAAGGTTTCATATTCAAAATACATAAAGAACTAAAACAACTCAACATTAAGCAAATAATTTAATTAAAAATTTACAAATTACATAAATACTATTTTTCAAAAGAAAATATACCAATACTCGGCCGGTGCCGTGGCTAATCCTCCACCTTGCGGCGCCGGCACACCAGGTTCTAGTCCCAGTTGGGGTGCCAGATTCTATCCCGGTTGCCCCTCTTCCAGGCCAGCTCTCTGCTATGGCCCGGGAAGGCAGTGGAGGATGGCCCAAGTCCTTGGGCCCTGCACCTGCATGGGAGACCAGGAGAAGCACCTGGCTCCTGGCTTCGGATCAGCGCGATGCGCCGTCCGCAGCGCCCATTGGAGGGTGAACCAACGGCAAAAAGGAAGACCTTTCTCTCTGTCTCTCTCTCTCACTATCCACTCTGCCTGTCAAAAAAAAAAAAAAAAAAAAAAAAAAAAAAAAAAGAAAAGAAAAGAAAAAAAAAAAGAAAATATACCAATACTCAACAAGTATATGAAAAAGTGTTAAATGTCAGTGATCATTTTGGAAATAGAAGTCAAAACCAGAAGGAAGTATCATCTTACCACAGTTAGAATAGTTATACCCAAAAAGGAAAAAGATAACAAATGCTGGTATAAATGTGGAGAAAAGAACTTTATACATTGTTAGAAATGCTAAGTTAGTACAGCCATTATGGAAAACAGTATGGATACTTCTCAAAAAATGAAACATAAAACTACCAGATGATCCAGCTCTCCTGCTAATGGGTTTCTAATCAAAGGAAATAATACCAGTATCTCAAGAGATATCTATATTTATATTGCAGCATAGTTTACAATAGCTAAGATATGGGATCATCTTGGGGTCCTCGACAAATGAATTGGTAAATTATGGTATATACACACAATGGAATATTATTGAGCCATTAAAAATAAGTAAATCCTACACTATAAGATATAGGCATAGGCAAAGACTTCTTGGAAAAGACCCCTGAGGCACAGGCAGTCAAAGCCAAAATTAACAATTGGGATTGCATCAGATTGAAAAATTTCTGTACTGCAAAAGAAACAGGAAAGTGAAGAGGCAACCAACAGAATGGGAAAAAATATTTGCAAACTATGCAACAGATAAAGGATTAATAACCAGAATCTACAAAGAGATCAAGAAACTCCACAATAACAAAACAAGCAACCCACTTAAGAGATGGGCCAAGGACCTCAATAGACATTTTTCCAAAGAGGAAATCCAAATGGCCAACAGACACATGAAAAAACATTCAGGATCATAACAATCAGGGAAATGCAAATCAAAATCACAATGATGTTTCACCTCACCCCAGTTAGAATGGCTCACATATAGAAATCTACCAACAACAGATGCTGGCGAGGATGTGGGGAAAAAGGAACAGTAACCCATTGTTGGTGGGAATGCAAACTGGTAAAGCCACTATGGAAGTCAGTTTGGAGATTCCTCAGAAACTTGAATATAACCCTACCATGCAACCCAGCCATCCCACTCCTTGGAATTTACCCAAAGGAAATTAAATTGGCAAATAAAAGAGCTGTCTGCACCTCAATGTTTATTGCAGCTCAATTCACAATAGCTAAGACCTGGAATTAACCTAAATGCCCATCAACAGAAGACTAAATAAAGAAATTATGGGATATGTACTCTATAGAATACTATACAGAAGTCAAAAACAATGAAATCCGATAATTTGCAACAAAATGGAGGAATCTGGAAAACATCATGCTGAGCGAAATAAGCCAGTCCCAAAGGGACAAATATCATCTGTTCTCCCTGATTGATGACAACTAACCGAGCAACTAAAATGAAACCTGTTGGAGTGAAATGGACACCATGAGAAACAATGACTTGATCAGCCCTTGTCCTGTCGAGGAACAACTTACTACTTTATTCCTTTTAGTACTTTTTTGTTCTACTTAATACCATTGGTTGAACTCTTTAATTAACACACAATTATTCTTAGGTGTTTAAATTAACTGAAAAGTGAACCCCATTAAATATAAGAGTGGGAATAGAGAGGGAGGAGATGTACAGTTCGGCACATGCTCAATCTGACTTTCCCCTAATGATAGAGTTAGAAACGTGCCAGGGGATTCCAATTCAATCCCATCAAGGTGGCATGTACCAATGCCATCTTACTAGTCAAAGTGATCAGTTTCAGTCCATAATTGATCATAATGATAGGATTAAGAGTCAAAGGGATCACATAAACAAGACTAGTGTCCACTAATACTAACTGATAGAATTAAAAAGGAGAGAACAATCCAACATGGGAAGCAGGATACACAGCAGACTCATAGATCCTACATACTCCCATGTAGGATCTCTGTCCTTAATGTGTTGTACAATGTGAATTAATAGTTTAGTACTCAAACAGTACTTTATACTTTGTGTTTCTGTGTGGGTGCAAACTGTTGAAATCTTTACTTAGTATATACTAAACTGATCTTCTGCATATAAAGATAATTGAAAATGAATTTTGATGTGAATGGGAATGGGAGAGGGAATGGGAGAAGGGATGGTTGCGGGTGGGAGGGAGGTTATGGGGGGAAAAAGCTGCTATAATCCAAAAGTTGTACTTTGGAAATTTATATTTATTTAATAAAAGTTTTAAAAATAAGTAAATCTTGTCATCTGTGGCAAAATGGATGGAACTTGGGGATATTACGTTAAGGGAAATAAGCCAGGCACCAAAAAGACAAAGACCACATGTTCTCATCTATTTGTTGATACTAAAAATATTGAATTTATAAAAGTAGAGTGTAGAATTGTGGTCTCTAGAAGCCAAGAACTGTAGGAAGAAGAATACCCAGTACCAGAATAAGTTATCTAGGAGTAATAAGTTTTAGTGTTCTATGTCACAGTAGGCTAACTGAAATTACAACAATTTATCAGATATTTTATAAAAAACTAGAAGAAAGGAGCTTGAAAGTTCTTAACACAAAGAAATGATAAGTGTTTGGAGAAAACAGAAATGCCAGTTATCCCATTCTGATCATTTTACATTGTATACATGTATTAAATTATTGTACTATATGCCATAAATATGTACAAATTATTATATGTGAAATAAACACATAAAAATTGGGGAAAAATCCCTTGAATGCTTATTTATATGTTGAGAGTTAAATTAAGGCTGAAGAGAGGCTTGTACAATAAAATGAAATGTTAAATCTAACTAGATAAGTATAGTAGAAGCTTTTAGAGTCCTTAGTTCAGAAATTCAGCTGTAAACTATTGCTTAGTGCCAAAGTGAGCAACATCAAAGTTGATGCTACCTGAAAGGAAAAGGAAATTGGAAAACATGGACACTGGAAAGGTCTTTTGTGACTATATTGGGTCTGTCACACTATCCTGATATAAAACTAATTATACAATTATGTTATTAGTCATTAGTATCACTAAGATGTATTATTGTTAATGAAGACAAAATCAGACAGTTAACATACACAGAATCCCCTTGCCTGTGCACCTTTTGAAAAGGCAGATGTGATTTATTTAGCAGACACATCATCAGATCGCTGGTAGCTCCTGGGATCCTGATCTGCCGTGCCTCAGATAGGCATGCGGTTGACACTGGGGGGGTCAGAGCGCTAGCAGAGGAAGGCACATCCAGCCCAACACGTACAACAGAAGCAATGGCTAAAGGCAATGTTGGGGTAATAAGGAAATGCAGCAGCAGGATTCATTTTGAAATAGAAGCAGACTTGTAGTCTCAATCCAGTTACAATCTCAGCTACTCTGCTAGGCTTTAGGGACCAGGCACGTGTCCTAGAATGGCAGAGTATCAGTCAGAAGCATCTGCCCAGGTAAACAGACAGGGACCCAGGCATCAGAATCAAGATTCAAATGAGAAGGAGGTAAAAGCTGAGTCGGCAGAACACAGCTATAGGTCATGGCAGGGGTGACGTATGTTTAGTCTCACTGTTGGCTAGAGCTCCAAGGATCCCACCAGGATGCAGAGAATGTTGAGTCTGCAGGTGGTTTGCAAGGAATTCCAGCTGTGCGGAAATCGGGGGTTCAGCCTTGAAAATTTTGCTTGACTGTGCATTCAATATGAGCTTATTTTTGGATGCCAAAAAATGTAATAGAGTCATTATCTTCACATTGGGCCATAGTGTTAAAATGAAAGAGAGAGGTCTAAAAATGCTTTATTTGCTTAGTTCTGCATATAAAATTCTATGTGGCATAGTGACAGAGTGACAGTTTAGGAACAAACTTAATTGCTTGGGGTGTCGGGCATGTAATGCGAATGAAGCAGACTCAGAATTAGAACCAGAGGGGTGGAAGAGAGAGAGAGAGAGAGAGGGAGAGAGACAGAGAGAGAGAGAATGAATACAAGAAGAAGAAAGGAAAGAAGGAAAGCAGCCAAGCAGGCAGGCAGGCAGGACAAAAAAGAAAACAGAAAAAACAGAAAAGCAGCAATGTGCTGACTGGTCTCTGCCACTCTGCCTGCCTCAGATTTGGGAAGGCAGAGAAAACTGGCACAGGCTGCTGTGAACCGCTCATTCGCCTATGGAAAGTGGCAAGTCCAATACATACAGGGCTTTTGCTCTTGGGAACTTCAAATATTTCACAAAATGTGGGGTTCATATATTCCTATGTCCTATCTTCTGATTTTTAATATTTTCAATGGATTTTTAGCTCTCTGCTGGTCAAGAGAAGTATGATGCAAACATGGGTCACCAGTGTGGAACTACCCCTCAGAGTAGCAGGCAGCAAAACATAAGTCGTGGTTTTTCTCCTCAGAGGAAAACCATAGGAATTGTTGAGTCCAGACAAATAGTGATCTACTTCAAATATTACCAAGACTATCAGGTGGCAACATTTTTTAATTTAATTAAAATGCAAAATCAAGAATAAGGAAAGCAGACTTTAAAACACAATAACTGAAATTTCTGCACTTGCAATGTTTAAAAATGAAAAGAACAATCACAAGACATATAAAAGTAAAGGGTATGGAAATACCAGAGTCTTGTTGTGCATGGCCATGCTGTAGCTGGTGGGTGACAGTCACTGAAACAATGAGTGAAGGCGTGGATCTGTAGGACACCGGGGTCATCAGTTTCCAACTTGTGGCACTTACTGCCTTTAAGCGGGAGTGGCAACAGTGCCCTTTCTGGAATGCAAAGAACTTAAGAACTCTTTCCTTCTCTGCATCCAACTCTTTGCTTCTCAAATGGGTGAGTATATTCAAAAGAATCATTTAAATGGGGCAGACACTTTGCTTTAGTAGTTAAGAAATAACTAAGATGCTTACATCCTACCTGGAAGCACTTGAGTTTGATCCCCAGCCTGGACTCCTGTTTGCAGCTTCCTGCTATTATAGAGCCTGGGTGGGAGCAGTGAAGGCTTAAGCAGTTGTATTCCTGCAACCCCGATGGCGATGGCGGGACTTAAATTGAGTTCTTGGTACCCAGACTCAGCTAAGGCCATTGCAACCATATGAGCACTAGCAGGTGGGAACTCTCTTTGTCTTTCTGCTTCTCATGTAAAAAAATAAATAAATAAAAATTTTTAAAAAGAATTGGGCTAGTTTTTGTTATATATTCTTCATCACTACCTTATATTTAATGTCAATGTGATAAGTACATTTGCTACTTCAAAACATTCCTTATATTAATATTATCTTTAAGAAATAACATCTATTCCCTTTTTTATTTTCCCTTTTGTTTTCTTTGATCATTCTATTATGAATTTGCTACTTGCTTACACATGAGTAGCAAGATGAACCAGTTGGTCAAATCTGTGGTTGAAAGTTTACAGAGATGGGTTAAAATTATGAATCCTGTACTTATTAGTCATGTAAATTAACTAATTCCTACCTGCCTTAGTTTTCTCTATTAGATAATATTTGGTTTGGTTTTCTAAAGTAAAGTTAATTTTACTTCTATAATAAAATATAAATATCTACTCCACAGAGTTGAAATAATTATGGCCCATATTTGCCCTAAAGTTTGCAATATACATTTAGAAATAATCCAAATTCACTTTCAAGTAATACCATATTGTTTCATGGGCAATGCAAGTACTTTCTAATCGATTTTTCCAATTCCTCCCTCTAATCCTGTATAAAATTACTGTCATTAATTTCACTTATCCATAAATTATAATCATCAAATAGACTGCTGTTATTATTTTAGACAGACTGTTATCTGTTAGAACAAATAAAAATAAGGAAAGTAAAAAATATTATTTTGTTATCTCTTATCTTTTCTCTAATGGTTATCCTCTTTTTACTAGACATGAGTTTATGTTATATAAAGTTTCATTCTCTCTGAAGAACTTTTTAACATTTTGGAAAGCAGATCTGCCTTTGACAGATCTGTTGGTCAGAAAAAGTGTTTCTGTTAGTCAGAAAAAGTGTTTAATTCTCCTTTAGTTTTAAAGGGTAATTTTGCAAGCTACAGCCTTTTGAGTTGGTAGGGATTTTTGTTTTCTTTCAATATGTTGACTATTTCTCTCCACTTTTTCCTTTATGGATCTAGGGTTTCTGAATGTAATTCTAATTCTACTTGCTGTTCCTCAGTAGGCATGCTAGCCCTTTTTTTGCCTGACATTTTTCAAGATTTCTCTGTCTTTGATTTTTTTACATTTTGGAATATGATGTGTCTAACTACTGAATGTTTAGTATCTATTTTGCTTGTTATTTTCCTAGTTGTTAGATATGTGCTTTGGGGTCTGTTATTAATTTTTGGAAAATTCTGAGCCATTGTTACATCAAAAAATTCCTCTGCTCTAATTCTTCTCTATTTTTACCAGTATACATATGTTACATCTTTTGTAATCATTCCAGCTAATGGATCCTATGTTCCATTGTTTTTCACTCTTTTTTCCTTTGCATTTCCATTTTAGAAGCTTCTATTGGCATATATACCTCACAGATTCTTTCTACAGCTGTGTCATCTACTTATGGACCCATCAAAGGCATTCTCCATTTCTGTTACAATGTTTTTGATTTCTAGTGTTTCCTTTTTACTTTTTCTCAGAAATTTCATCTATCTTCTTGCGGCACCCATCTGTTCTTGCATGTTGTTCACTTTTTCCATTATAGGTCTTAGTATTTTAAATGCAGGCAACTTAAATTCCCAGTGTGATAATTCCAAGATCTTTGTGATAGCTGGCTTTAGTTCTGGCTTTGCCTCATTGCAGTGTGATTTTTGCTTTTTAGCATGCCTTGTAATTTTTTCTTAAAAGCCAGACACGATTGTCACATCAACATATATAGACATTTCATGTGAGGGCTTATGTTTTTCTCTTGGTGGTTAGAGTATGTTTATGCTTACAGTGCTTATATTTGCTATAGCTGTGGTATCAGTGGCTATGATTTCCTTTTGTGTCCGTGGTTTCGCCTCTTATGTGGTTTTTCAATTTTCTTAGAGACTACTTCAGTAGGGTCTGAGGTCTGTGGTTCTGTGAGCTGTGCTTCTGCTGTTCCTCAGGAGTGCTATTGATGTGGCACAATGGGCAGGCGAGGTTTCTAGGAGCCCCGTGATGGGTCCCAGTCTTTATAGGGATCCCAAATTGAAAATTTCCCTCCTCCCAGGTGGTTAAAGTCCCAATCAATTAGTCCATGTGACATCTCCAGCAACTCCTCAATTATAGGTGTTGAACATGTTCTTATGGTTCTGTCGCCATTTGCAGTGTTCTGCTTTTGGTGAGCTGTCATTCTCAAAGAAGAGGAGTAGGAGTGTGGGTGGGAAGAATTACTGTGTTCCTAAAGTTGTATTTATGAAACGCATGCAAATAAATAAAAAGAAAAGAAAAAACCTCTTCCTGTCTATCTTTCCAGCTTACCTTGTGACCTCAGTTCCCTGGCTGACCTAAGAATCATTGTTTTCAGTTTGCTTGGCTTCTTTCATGTCTGGGAGTGATGTCTTCCAACTTTCAAGTTCCTTATGTGTTGAATAGAAATCAAAAGTCAAGCAGCCCATTATAAACAATAAATATTGTGTCCCTTCATATATGAATTATTTACATACACATAGTTGTTATTAATTTTTATTTAAGCCTTTTGTTATTTTAAAGAAAATTCTCAAATTGGGAAAAGCTTTATATAAAGGAAAACTTGGATATGTTTAACAAGTCACAATTAGATACATTTTCTGACTCCCAGGCATTGAAAACTATATATTTTAATTAAAATATTGAAATGAAAACTCACATGTAATTTGTGTGAAATTTGTTGATTTTCATCTCAGAGTAAAGTGCCACATTATTTGAATGACATCATTACCTCAACTAGTGCCTTTGTGTACTGTCTGTCAGCTGCTAGAATCCAAGCATCCGAAGTTATTGTTTCATGATGGAAAGTTCTTTTGCCAAGTAAGAACATTTCCCTAATCCAGAACTCAAGGTTATATTTACAACCATTTCTCCCCTCACACAATGAGGTTTGTGAAATAAAATTATGTATATTTTGCTTACAGTCACCATTTATTTTTCATGAGTTAATCTTAGCTCTCTGAATCTCATCTTAGACGTGGCTCTTCCAACTCTGAGGTATTATTCAGTCTACAAAGTCAGTTCAGAGTTCAAAAAAAAAATAAATTCTGAAATCCCACTTGGCATAGAAGAGCAGGTGCAGCTTTTTCGGCGAAATCCACTCTTCTCTTGAGGGGAGGGAGGATCTGCATCAGATCTCTTGAAGCCCCACCGTTGCCTAATCAATAAGCATGGTTTCCACTGAGATGTGTGTTCTGATGAAACTGTTCACCGGGTGTGCACTCAAGATAGCCAGTAGGAGCCACATCTCCCTAGCATAGAGTTACGCCTTGATTGATAACTCGACTAGCAGATACTAACTCCCTTTAGCACAAAATCTCTCTGCTCTTTTTGTAAGCATCTATTTCACTTAATAGAAGCTTTCCAGAGTGAAGTATTTCACTGAACTCTTTTTGTATTGCAATGGCACAAAATTGCTTCCTAGATAACCTGGTTTGGTCTCCTTCATCCTGCTAAGGTAAAAAACATGTCCCCTCTAATATTCTGTACACGTCCTAACAAATAAATTGGCCTCCTTATTTGGGGGCTGTCAGTTCTGTTTAAAGAATGTAGTCAGAAAACCAAGCTGTGTTAATCCAATGTACCTTTCTGGTGGAAAGTCTCCTGGGGCATGTGTTTTAAGACCAAGGAAATATTTGAAGGCTTTAAATCTGATCTTTCAGACAGCTGTACTAATAATTTTACTAAGAAGTTTACAGGAGAAGATGAAGGAAATAAAAATCTATAAAGTCTTTGGTTGACAGTTGAAAAAAGAAATTGGATGTAGTCTCCTTAGCCTCAGAGTGGCACATTACATAAATTACAGCACTGTCCCCAGACTCAACGGGGACAGATATGGCCATTGGGAAGCATATTTCTAAATATGTAAGAAAAAGTGAATATGAATATAAATGAAGATCAATATGCATACTGATGTGCACATAGCATGAAAGAGACAGAGAGAAATGTACCCATGTGTATGTTACATATATACTAAAAAGTACCATTTAGTTTACCTTGATTGAAAGTAGTCTTGAAAATAAACATTATAGTTAAGTAAACAAACATCATATCATTTAGCTCAATGCATACATAGACTAAAAACTGAGTTTTCAAAGTATGAAAACATCTCCATAAAAAAATGAACAATGCAGTTAATCATTATTACATGCTTATAAAAATTTTTCTTTTCTCAGATCATATCATTGACACAGAAATGAATTACTTCTATATATGTCTTCATGTAGATGAAGGGTGCCATAACAGACCACAAGGCCTGAGATAATGGTTATCACTTTTTAGAACAGACAAAACAGTAAATTATAGAAAGATGGAGAGAAGAGGAAACCATGGCTAGAACAGGAGGAAACAGAAGAGAACCATAGAGTTCATGATGAGAGGCGGGACTCCGAGGCTGTTTGGGGAGTTAGTGAGTACATATCCCACCTGCACACTTTCGGGTTGAACCGATGAACTGTTGCTTTCCCACTGCTTTCTTTTAGTTGAACAATTATTTTCACCTGGATCATTGCTCCTTAGCTCCCCTGACAAGTGACGAGGAACTGAAAAACCCGGCAGAGGACAACATGATTCTCACACGGCCAGGCTTTGTGGACTTTCTGGAGCAATGGACCACAGAAGATCCTTGGTGTAGTGGTGTGTGTGTGTGTGTGTGTGTAGGGGTTAAAACTGATTGTGTCATTACCAAAAATAGACCCTGAATGTCACTTTCTAGGGGCTGGGGGGCATGGTAGTCATGGGAGATATTGATCAGAGGGTTTGAACTTTTGGCTATATGGTAATTGGATATTATGGGTATCTAATGTGCAGCACAGTGATCATGTAATATCTTGTACTGCACCGCTGACTTGAACTTTTATGGAAATAGATCTCAAGTATCCTCAGTGGACATGTGTGCTCGCATACCTGGTAACTATGTGTGGTAATGGATGTGTTGATTGCAATAATCATTACACATTACTTTTGTACAGCAAATCCTCATAGTGTACACATTGTATACTTTGGATATGTCAATTTTACTTCAGTAAAGCTGTAATAGAATAATAGCATAATTGTGTTATATACATGTTATATATATGTTATATATTTTTTTCCTAAGAAATTGAATCAACCAGGCAAAGTTTATATAGTTTCCTTATTTGTATTTCATCTTTTTTCAATTTGGATTTTTGTGTGGAAGGCAAAGCCAGCATTCAAGATACTTATTAACAGTACAGAGTGAGGACTGTTTTGACCGAAAAAGAGGTCCACAAATACAAAGTCAACAGGGCCAGTGCTGTGGCATAATAGGCTAAGTATTCCATATGGGCACCAGTTCCTGTCCTGGCTGCTCTTCTTTGGATCCGGCTCTCTGCTATGGCCTGAGAGAATGGCCCAATTGTTTGGGCCCCTGCACCTGCATGGGAGACCTGGAGGAAGCTCCTGGCTCCTGGCTTCTTATAGGCCCAGCCCCGGCTGTTGTAGCCATTTGGTGAGTGAACCAGCGGATGAAAGACCTTTTTTCTCTGTCTCTCCCTCTGTCTGTAACTCTACCCCTTAAAAAAATTTAAAAATGAAAAAAAGTCAAATTTATATTTAATTATATAAAACAATAACTTTCATAAATGAGTTAGCATTTAAAATAATAGGCATTATAGGTATTATATGATGAGCTAATATCAGTAAAATATTCAGTAAAGGACACAGACTAGTTACTTTGCACTTTGTAGCCAATAAATTCATCCAATTTTTCATGCCAATTTTTTTGTGCAAAAATATGCATTAAAATGTTGTTCAAAATCTATGCAAATAAGAATAAGAACATTAGCCTTAACTGACTGCATGCATGATCTCATTAAATGCAAGCAACAACTCTGCATGGTTAGTATCATTTTTATCCACATTTAGTGCAGAGAAACCTACAGAAATCACAGAAATGGCTTCTCGTGTGGCTTGAGCCCTTGACCTGCACCCTGGAGTTGCAGGTGTTTATTTCCATTGTACCAGGTTCAAAATACATGAGCCAGGAAAGATTTTAGGTATATGCTTCTTTGTCCTATGTAGAGACTTAAAGAAAGAATGAAAAAGAAAACACACAAGCAATTTTTGAAATGATGTTTTAATGTTTGGACAATACAGTTCAGCTCAAGATGTCCCATAAACTATTCTAAATAGGCGTTTGTAGACACAGGTCCCTTTATCAGACAATTACCTGACTGTCCAACAAAACCACCTTCTTAAACATTCCAATATGTTGTTAAGAAAAAGATATGAAGTGTGATGTAAAGTATTAAAACACTTAAAAGCATGCCTGCACTTCTTTGGTGAGTGCACATGCCATTAACGAAGGTATATAAACTTCAGAACATAACAGCAGTGTGAGGAGAGATTTACTTCATGTGAGATGCTCTGCCCTCAAAGGGTTAAATGTGAGCAGAGTTAAAAAGCAGAAATCAGGCTCCTATTAGTCTTGAACACTAATCTTGTTGACGGCTGGAGTGTTTCCTTATTTTATCCATATTTATTATATTGAAGGAGGGTTATGCCATGGTGACTAATGACCAAACATCTGGACCTAGTGACCCTTAAAATCCTGCAGCCATTGCTGTTCACAATTAAATACCACATGAACCAAAATGATATTTGGGCTTCACCAGGACAAATTAGTGTGGCAAAAGCTGAAGAAAGAGCCTCACCTCCAGCTTTGCAGACACCCCAGCTTCCAGACATTTTAAAATACAAAACTGAAAAAGTGGAATGCCCTGAGTGCCCCATCCTCATCCTGGAGCAAAGCAAAGTGGAAGGGATATTTTCCTAAGAGAATGAGTGTGGGGGCTGATTGTTGTGAGTCCCGGGAACATTTGTTGCAGAAATTGTACCCCCCAGGATTTTTGATTGAGCTGTGGAAAATGAGAAGGTTTCATGTTAAATAATCGGTAAACCTCATTTCCAGAGTAATTAATTCTGACTACAGACCGATAGTGAAAGGGAAGGGAAGGCAAATGTCGTCATCACCATAAGGAGTATTAGTTAAAGATGAGTGAGTTTGTCTTCCTCCAGGTACAAAGGCACAGAGGCAAGAGAACAGATTGGATCAACAATAAAAAAGACAGAAATTGTCAAACAGAATGCATAAAGAACACGAGTTAAACAAGAACCTTTGTGGTCGTACATGTCCTGGACTGAAAGAACTGTGCTCTACCAAGCTTGTCTGTTTTCCCCTCCACTTACTGAGAGGAGGAAGAGGAGCTCTGGTCGTGTGCAGGCAAAGGTGTAGAAGGTAGCCTCTCTGCTTGGATCACGGTACCTGAAGGCTTCGTGATTTAACTTGGATCTGAAGTTCAAATGTGTCTCCCAGATTAGGGGAGACTTCCAACATAATGATAGAAAGCGTTGGATTAAGAAGCTTCAGAGGGACTTGCATTATGACATAGACTGCTAAGCGCCTGCTTAAGACACCAGCATCCCATATTGCAGCTCTTCTTTGAGTCTCAGATGCTCTACTTCCCATCTAACTCTCTGCTAATGTGCCAGGGGAAGGCAGAGAATCATGGCCTAAGTGCCTGGGCTCCTGCCACCCATGTGGGAGATCTGGATGGAGCTCCTGGCCCCTGTTTCTGGCTTGGCCCAGATTTGGCTGTTGCAGGCATTTGGGGAGTGAATTAGTGAATGGAAGATCTGTCTCGCCCCACCCCACCTTCACTCTGCCTTTCAATACATAAATAAATCTCATATATATTTATATAATAAATTTTAAAAATCAGAGACTAAATGTACCAATCATGTCAGCCCACAGCTTCAACCAAGAAACCCACGTCTTTAATCTGAAATTCAAACTAATATAGAACAAATACAAAGCAGCAATAACCAGCCCTCAAGCTCCGTGATTCTCTGAGGTGCACAGCAACAGGTTTTGGATAAGACAATAAGAGAATGGAGGGGAATTCATATAAACACTCCTTTGGGAGGATTATCCAGTCATAACCCATATTAAATATGAAAAAGATGAAAAGAAGTCCCAGGCCTGCTATGAAAAAAATGCTGCTATAATTGTAAGGACACAGTATGCAATATAGGGTAAAAATCTTATGGAATAGCCAGAAGGTACTAAAAAGATGCCTTTCAAAAATACTTTCACATCTAGAAGAAGCTCAAAGGAGCATGAAATCAGTGAAACAAATAAAGACAAGGATGAGGTACTGAAATAGCAGAGTAATATAAATTAGACTAGGAAACAGGACACAAATTGTGACCAAAATCTTAGCATTATAGAATTGACTACAGAACATATAGATCTAAAAACTAAAAGAGCGACATAGAAAAGACAATGTTTTTAAAGTAGTTAGAGAAAAGATGATTCATACTGGGTTCAAAATTAACACCAAATTTATGGAAAACTAATGTTCCTGAATTCAAGAATAAATCATTAGGGAGTGATAACAAATAATAAACAACAGATTTTCACAGGTACATCTATAGAAAATCAGTAGAAACAAGAGGCTAACTCAAGAAATATTATATTTCAATAATTAGACACAAGATTGTAGATATATAAGAATGTAATGAATGAGCTTGATCTAAACAGATAAGAATAAATATTGTATCACAGGAGTATCACTTCTTCTCAAAGTTATTTAAATCACTTATTTATTTATTTATTTATTTTTATTTGAAAGGCAGCAAGATAGAGACAGAGAGAGATCTTCCGTCTGCTGATTCACTCTCTTGAGTGCCCACAACAGCCAGGATTAGTCCAGGCTGGAGCCAGGATTCTGGGACTCAATTCAGGTCTCCCCTGTGGAGGCAGGGACACAACTGCTTGAGCCATCACCTCCTGCCTCCCAGAGTGCTTATTAGCCAGAAGCTGGAGCAAGAGCAGAGCCCTGGAGTCAGGATTCAAACATAAATGCCCCAATATGCTTGCATCCCAAGTGGAATCCTAACCACTGCATCAAACACCTGCCACTCAAGTTATTTTCAAATATTTTTTAAAATGGTATTTTTTAGACAACACATTCCAACACGTGTTATAAAACCAATGGCAACCAATGAAATAAAGCGTCCAGCCACTGTGTATAAATGGATAGGCATATAATGATATTTAATATCAGAATAGAAAGTGTTCAAAATGAAGCTACAACATTATACCTGAGCTCAGAAAAGAATTCATAGCATTACACTTTAGTGATACATGCTTGAATGCAAAATGTAAAAGATCAAGCATTTAACAGAAGAAAATAGATAGATGACAAAATAAAACTAAAGAAAAAAGAGGTACAAATAGAGTTTGAAGCAGAAGTGACTGAATTAAAAAATGAAAAGATAGCATTGATAAAGCATAGAATCACATTTAAGATCAAATAATTTAAAATAAAATAAAATGAGGAAACATGATTTCACACACCTATGGAAGACAGAGTAGAAAGGCACAGATACAGAGGTAATTTAAATAATTTTAGCATGTTTTTGTAAAAATATATGTAGCTAATTGCAAAAACTGGAAGGAATGGAAAATATTCTACAATAAAAATCAAAATAATTAAGTCACCAAAATAACAAAAGCATGCCCCAAAAGAAGAGAAAAACATTGAATAAACCACTGACCACGGAAACAAATGGCCACTGAGTGTTTGCATTAGCACTTTCCCCAAAGTGCAGGGCCTAGGTGATTTCTCAGGTAACCTCTTTTTTAATCCTTGTAGGAACAGACATTGCTGATATTATCTCATGTGCTCCACAGCAGGGAGCTAAGTAAGTCAACATAACTCTAATTACAAAAAAAAAGAAGCAAAGAAAATTTGTCATGACTGTGTTTTACATGCTTTCTCGTATCTTCTAATATGAGTTTTCAAATAAAAAAAGCCACTTACAAAGGATTCCTTAAGGTCATCTGTTCTACTTCATGACTTGAAGGTACAACAGTAATTCAGAAACTGTACTTTCCATAGTCCGTGCCCTTTCTTCCCAACACAAGGTAGCTCGGATTTGTATCCCATCAAAAGAAAAGTGAAACCCAGATGAATTCAGATTCTTCCGGTAGATTACACACATCCGCAAGTATTATCTATCTATCTATCTATCTATCTATCTATCATCTATCTACCTATCTATCCAATCTAAATATCTATATATCTCACTCCATGTGAATATGTCAAACTGGTGACAATGGTATCAATTTCAAGAGTCAAGAAGCCAAGTCAATAAACGTTTGTTTAATGCTCATCTCTTCCTGACTGAGTAGTTTGCAATCCATAGGAAACCAGCTGGAGAATGCTTAAAAACAACACATCCAAAGGTAGACGTCATAGATAACAGGAGTTAGATAAGAGAAAAGCGCATTATCAAAAGAGGTTAATAGATGTACTAAGAAAAAACATTAAATTTTCCAAATTTCACGGAACTCTCTCAATGGGACTATTTATTTTGCTCAGGTGATATATCACGCATCCAGACCAGCATTGTGGTGAGACAAGTCCAACTTGTTTATGAAATAATTCTGAATTTCTGAAATGTGGTTACCTCTTTTCCATAAACGAGTTCAGCAGGCACCATTTGTTGATAAGCATCATATGGGAGACTGGAGGGTTTGCCATCGTCAGAAAGGAAATCAATCATAGGCTTGAAAATAGAATCCACATGTGCAGACTTGCAGAGCTGCTTGAGCCACCGGCCAACACTCTCTCATCACACTATATTAGCTCTGCTCTGTCCAAGGAAGATTGTTAATGGTGAGTCTGATTAGACTATGAAACTTGATCCCAAAGGCACACACAGAGACGCCATCTCATACAGCATTTAAAATAACTTTAGGACCTGGAGGATATCATTCGGTGTTAAGAAGTAAATATCCATCCAAACGGAGTGAGCCGTTTTAAGAAAATTTTGAGGGATCATGACCCACTGTGACTGGCACTGTTCAGGACAACAATTAGAAAATAATTAATTAAATTTTATGGGTGACTTTTGTTTCTTTGTTTTGCAAGAAGAGCACCATATTGTTGGTATTTCTTGGCTGATAGTAAGAAATATATATCGTTTTGTCTCCATACTTTCTTTCTCTCTCTCCCTCCCTCCCTTCATTAGCAAACTTATTCTGTTCCAAGTCCTTTCACAGGATAGAAGGGGCCATTCCTATAATCACAGTATAGTGACAGAGACAGACACGATGTATAAATTTGGATCCTTCTGATGGCAAATGAAGAAAACCGAACCTGAACTAGTTTAATCAGAGTACTACCTGTTAGTAAGAATGGCTGAAATATGTATGTATTCAAATGGCTTCAGTCATAGCTGGATCCAGGAACTCAAATAACATTTTAGGACTCATTCTCCTCCTTTTAATATGTTAGTTGTTCTCTTCTGTTGAATGACTTCATTTTATGGCATGCTTCCAATAAATAATGACAAATAAGACTCACACATTTACATGATGTTCAGAAATTGGCATCTCAGAAGAGAGACCCTGTAGCTTTAACATTCACATTACTTTCTAAGTGGATTTTGGTTTTCACCATTTGCAGCATTTGTTGTGCCCAAGCTACTCATTGTACCCTCAGAAATGTAGTATTGTGATGAGCTTTGATTTGGGTTGAGTGCCTATCCTGCCAGGAGGGGTTTGAAGCCAGTTTCCCCCTGAGCCACAGGGACTGAAATGGGGAGAAACAGTTTAGCAAAAATTAGGTAGGAAGATAAAATGCCCATAAATAAGGATATTTTTAAGGTATATTGATGTAACTTAGCTATTATGAACATACAGATGAGCTTAATCAAAGCATGGAGGAGGTGGTGTCCAGTATTCTAGGATGGGGAGAGTCACGGAGGGGTTTAGAAAATAGGCTAAAGTTGGTTTAAGTGTCAAAATAGAAAGTAGATGCTTAGTTTTAGGCCAAGGTAGCAAAATATAAGAGAAAGAAGAGAGACCTTGAGTAAATGTATGGAGACTGTATACATGCATATGAGAATCTGGGTATAGTTCATTAATTATGACAAAGATACTAATATGAGATGTTAATGGGGAAATAAGGAGTGGGCATTTGGGAAATCTTTTATATTACTACTTTACAATTTTCATTTTAGAAATTTAAAACTATTCAAAAATAAAATATTAAAAATGTATAGAGACATGGGGCCGTCACTGTGGCATAGATGGTAAAGTCACTGCCTGCAGGGCCAGCATCCCATGTGGGCACCGGTTTAAGTCCCAGCTGCTCCACTTCTGATCCAGCTCTCTGCTATGGCCTGGGAAAGTAGCAGAAGATGGCTCAAGTCCTTGGGCCCCCGCACCCCTGGGGGAGACCTGGCTCTTGGCTTTGGATTGGCCCAGCTCTGGCTGTTGTGGTCTTTTTGAAAGTGAACCAGCAGGTGGAAGACTCCTTTCTCTCTCTGCCTCTGCCTCTCTGGAACTCTGCCTTTCAGATAAATAAACAAAATTAAAAAAAAAATAGAGATAACACAGAAATCAAATTACTTTGTTATGTACTTATCAAGTGGTAAAGCCTTAATCAGCAAATAGGTCCATATGTAACTGTGTCTGACTTTTATTCAATGAAATTTATAAAGTGACCAAAAGCTCAGCAATTGTCTTTCTAAAAACTTATTTATTTGTTTGAAGGAGAGATACAGAGACAGATTGTTCATCGGTAGTGCACTCCCCACATACTTCCAACAGCCAGAGCTGGGTCAGGCCAAAGCTGGAAGCCAGGAACTCAATCTGGGTCTCACATGTGGTTGGCAGGGACCCAAGTACTTGAGCCAACATCTGCTGCCTCCCAGGGTGCACATGGGCAGGAAGCTCAAATCAAGAGAGGAGCCAGTACTCAGATCCAGGCATGCAGTTATGTGACACAGATGTCCCAAATGGCATCTTCACTACTGCACCAAACAGCTGCCTTGGTTGTGCAACTTTCAAATCAAATCTAGTAAAATAAATCTAACTTGAAATTAGGGAGAGGATAGAATGAAAAAAAAATATTTTTCCCTTTAGGCATTTGCCACACTATTGATGCTTTCTGTGGAATTAAGAGATAAGGACTTAACAATTTGAGGCTTAGTGATGCTACTTTCATTGGCGGTTACTCAACAAAATGTGGATGATGTAAAGTAACCTCTTGTTTGTACCTTCAGCATTTAGAGATAATCTTCTGGTTGAAAGAAAATCGTCTTACATGACAAAAAAAATTTTTTGATTAAAATCTAGAGACTCTTCGATGTTACCATTTACTTCCTTTTCCTTCTGAGTTAGTTTAACCCAACTAGAATCCTTTTCTAAAGTTCTGATGCCTTTCCACCTTGATCTCCTACATCTGTTTTCCTCTGTCCAAGATGTCATTAACTTTTCCCAATTCTCTAAGTCCTCAAGTTCATGGCTCGGTGATTGCAATAATGGAGACTCTAGGCAATGTTCATTGCAGACAAATAGCTGTGCCTTGTTTTTCATTGCTATGTCTTACTTCCAATGAGAATCTCACAAAAGCTCATAACATGTACCTTTGATAGCATTCTCCTCTTATCAAAAACACTGCCCAGGCCGGTGCCGTGGCTCAATAGGTTAATCCTCTGCCTGTGGTGCCGGTACCCTGGGTTCTAGTCCTGGTCGGGGGACTGGATTCTGTCCCGGTTGCCTCTCTTCCAGTCCAGCTCTCTGCTGTGGCCCGGGAGTGCAGTGGAGGATGGCCCAAGTGCTTGGACCCTGCATCCCATGGGAGACCATGCACACCAGCTGCAGCGGCCATTGGAGGGTGAACCAACGGCAAAAGAAGACCTTTCTGTCTCTCTCTCTCACTGTCCACTCTGCCTGTCAAAAAAGAAAAAAAAAAACAACCGTCCATATTTATATCTTTTCACCAGGGGTGAGGAAACAAGGGAACAAAAAATGAGGAAGGGGGTTAATGATCTCTTGCATTTCTAGTTTAAAAAATATGGGTTCACTAAGAACTCTGCATGAATTCAGAGAGTACTTTTGGGGCCGGTGTTGCGGCACAGTGGGTTAAATCACTGCTTATGATACAAGCATCCCATATTGAAGTGCCAGTTTGAGAAGATGGCCCAATTACGAGGGCCTCTGCCTCCCACATGGGAGACCCAGAAGGAGTTCCTGGTTCCTGGCTCAGCCTTTGCAGCCACTGGGGGGAGTGAATCAGTGGATGGAAGATGTCTCTCTATCTCTCCCCCTCTCTCTTTCTGTCAATCTGTCTTTCAAATAAATGGATATATAAATCTTTTAAAAATATATTACTCTAACAAAGGTTGTGCTTTCTTTGATATTTATTTTTATGACATTTATTCATTTCCTATTCCAATGTATGTATGTATGTGCATATATTCTCCTAATAAAATTGCCGTGTTATTTAGTCTTCATTTTAAAAGAACTTACTTAAAGCTCTATTTTGTTATTTAGGCATTTTCCATCTTTTATTAAAATTAATGCACACATGTTAATGTAACATAAATATTTTCTCATTGTACCTGTGAGTCAAATGAAGAAACCTCTGTAAATAAATAAAATTCCTAAATCTTTTGCTTGGAACAGGCCAGTACACTCTTAGGTAATGGGGCATCTTAATCTCCAGGCAGGTGAAACTTGAAGGCTGAGAAAGGCTGCACAGGTGTTTCAATTAACAGTGTTCTTGATGAGCTGAAGGATAAAACCAGTGAGCAATGATTAGCGTTGGGATTTCCAGGAACCCAAAACATTTGATGACCAGTTTGATCACTTTTTAGTAGTTTGATTTTGAGCAAATCAATGAACCTTCTTGAAATGCATTTTCTTTGTAAGTAAAATAAAGATATCTAATTTTTCAGGACAACTGGGAAGAATTGATGAGAAAAATGTATACAAACTTCTTTGCAGTGGGTCAGTGGGTCTTCAACATCATAAGTAGGTTCTCTGTAAATAGGACTGTTGTATGAGAAACCTACCTTGGAGAAGGTGGAGTAGCTCCCAAGGACATGGCAAAATGAAGTCAATGAACAATGTATGTAAATAAAACAAGCTCGGGTCAGATAGAAAGTTCCCCAGCCATAGTCTAGAAAGAGCTTCACTTTAGTGTGCGCTTTCCTGGGTCTAGGGGACAGGAGGTATGGCTACACACCATTGGTTCAAAAGTCTGGTACGTCTTCAGTGTGCAGGTGTATATATTTGATTGTCTTTGGAGGGTGCCAGTACACATTGTGTGATTTTTCAGTCATTCCCCAATGCAAACTGGTGTCAACAGTTTGTCTGAGGTACTTTTAAAACACAGCTCCCACGCCCCACTCAAAATCCACATGTTGCAGCTAGATACTGTGTATTTTCAGATAGTTCCCTAAAGATGCAGATATGTGTGTGTGTTTAGCTGATACAGGTTATTCTCTCCATTCTAATTCTGTATTTCTCACATCAAGTTATGGTTTGGATTCCCATGAGAGCCCCCGTGGAAAGAGAATTGGCTGCTTCACATGGGGCGATATCTCCAGTTTCCAATGCCACCATTGAGAATTGCCCTTGTGGCTTACCCAACTTTTACTTTGAGTTAGACTAATGTATTTACTATAAACCACTTCAGGTATGTTGGCCAAATAAGATCTTCACACTTCTTGATTGTGAAGATCAGATGACTGCCTAAGGGATCTGTTGAATCCTGAAGCAGAATCCTGGCAGAAGCCAATCGCCCCAGAGCTGCCCTCTCTCTATAGACCACATTGCTGGCTATAATGGCTACACGTCCTGAGTTGACATGCTCATATTGTTCTTTGAGTTAGCATTAGTTATCGCTGAGTATCAGAGTGAACAGGGCTGACTCCTCATTCAGCGAATGAATTCCATCACAAAATATTGTGAGGAAACTCCAGGGATGCAGGTTCTTGAGTGGATATTGGAGGATGCACTGCTGTGTGGCATCTACAGTCATATTTGTGTGGTGCCAGGACAGGGGTTAAATGGAACCCCTGTTGGAGAGGGTTAGGGCTTGGCGATCTGATGAGAGTCTCCACATATGCATTGCCCACTTTATGATAAAAAGAGGAATTCTCCATTTTGCCAACTTTTAAAAAACAAAGCAAAAATGAGGGACTCAAGACCATTAAGTAATACTTAAAAATAGTCCTGCTGCCTCAGCAAGCAATCCCCGTGTCGGCGCAAGGCTTGGGGTGGACCACATGATCTGGGCAGACGGCTAGGCTAAGTTCAGGGTGCCGTACTGGGCTCATAGGCAAGACTCACAGTGGGCCTTCATTCCCAAGTCCCTGAGAAGAGAGGGTTATTCTGGGGCCAGGTCTCCTGCACAAGGGCTGTGGCTCTGGATTGAGTTAAAAACCAGACTCTTTCCTTCACAGGCAAAGCCTACTCCAGAAAATATCAAAATGTCAAGATTATGCCATGGTAAGTGTATTTTTGCCATAAAGTCTTGCTTAGTTCCCTAAATTGACTTCAGCATTTCTGGTGTGACAACATGTGCAGCTCCACTTCCCCCTCCCAGTGCTGATTTCTGGGGGAGTTGAAACTCAGTCCTGTATTGTCTCATCCCAGTTCCAGATAAAACTATTTTTAAAAAGTCTAAGGGAGACGCTCCCACGAGGGTGCAAGGTGCCTTCTGGCAGGCTGCCAAGATCCCGGAGCAGCTCCACAGAGAGCCACGCAGGCCGGGCTTCTGTAACTTCTTCCCTCTTTAAAACGTTTTTAATGTTTGGTTTAATACGCTCTGGGAGGTGTCCCAAACACGATGACTTTCCCTTGGATCCGTGCTCTCTTCTGAGACCTGAGTGGAGGTTGTTATAAACCAGCTGATAGGAAACGGAGACTGTGCCTCTTCCCCACCTCGTGGCCAAGTGCAGACAGGCAGCCCCCATCCCTGCCCTACTGTCCTGAGCGTCACATCTTGAGTTGTGAGTGGAAGAGCGAGATACGGAGGTGCAACAGGAAAACACATTCCGCTCCCTTGCTTTTTGTGTTAACAGGCACCTTGTGTGCATGAGGAGACAATGCAGTTTTCTCTGAATAGGGAGGGCCGTTTGCATCTCTCAGCACTGAGAAGAAAAGCGGTAGGTGTGAGTGTGTGCACGTGTGTGATCTGTGCAGCTCCCAGGGCTGTGCCAGCTTTCACCCGCCAGTCTCTGTGGCCATGCCAAGCACTGGTGGAGCCTCAACTCCACTTCCTGATCCCAACACCTAGTCTGGGAGGCATTCTTTGTCCTATTTCACATACAAGGCAAATGGAAATTAAATGAGTGTCTCTGGAAGCTAAACTGATATTTGATTCACTTTGCCTTACTCCAATCTTTATATATTTTCTTCTTAATCTTCTTATTCTTCATTTGAAAGTTAGAGAAGCAGAGAGAGAGAGAGAGAGAGAGAGAGAGAGATTCCATTTTCTAGTTCACTCTGCAAATGCCCCCAGCAGTTGAGAGGGGCCTGACCAGATCCAGGATCCCAAAACTCCATCAGGTCCCTGATGTGGATGGCAGGGTCCCAAGTACTTGAGCCATCACTTACTGTCTCCTAGGGTGCATATGAGCAGGAAGCTGGAATTGAGAGCTGAGCTAGAACTTGAGCCAAACATTCTGTTAGGGGATGCAGGTTATCTCAAGTTGCATTCTAACTGCTACACGAAACACTCACCCTTTTAAATACTTTCTATGTTAACTGTGATTATGATTAAAAATCTCAGTAATTAATAGTATTTCATATAAAGAATTCTGTGGACAAAATTATGGAATGGAGGAAATCTGTTCTTTTTGCTTCAAGGTTGCTGATTGATAGATAATATAGTAGGATATTTGTAACCAATTTGTAAAAATTCTTACTGTAGAAATCATAACATGAAGCACAGTCTTGTTTGTTTCCTTCATGGTAAGAATAAATAGAAGAAATTATATTACTAATTTTCAAGTGAACAAAGTCTATTTATGTGCATGTTCATTAACTAAAGAAATACCAATAGGAGGGTCAAAATTAAGCAAAACCATAAGATGTCCTAAAATGGAAAATATAAGCGTACAACTATGATATTGTTTCATGATTAAATTTGTAATTAAATTTAATTGAATGCCAGTGTGGTTTATCATTCTCCCATGCATAAAATGAACTAGTACCCAACTATATTACTGCATCTCTTCAAGGAGAGAAGAGAGAAATGAGGTAACTTGTAAATCTTTAAAATTATTTCTGGTATTGATTTATTTTCTTACATTATAAATTAAAATTTTTAAATTTCCATGTTGAAAATTCATGAGTCTAATTTTCAACAAAATGTAAATGTAAATTTATTAATTTTTTTTTAAAGATTTATTTTATTTATTTGAAAGTCAGAGTTACAGAGAGAGGTAGAGACAGAGAGAGAGGTCTTCCATCTGCTGGTTCACTCCCCAGATGGCCGCAATGGCCAGAGCTGTGCAGATCTGAAGCCATGAGCCAGGAGCTTTCTCCAGGTCTCCCACACAGGTGTAGGGGCCCAAGGACTTGTGCCATCTTCTACTGCTATCCCAGGCCATAGCAGAGAGCTGGATCGGAAGTGGAGCAGCCAGGACTCAAACCGGCACTCATATGGCATGCTGGTGCTTCAGGCCAGGGCTTTAACCCACTATGCCACAGTGCTGGCCCCTATTAAAATGGTTTACAAGTTTATTTGCAAAATCATCTAGTTGTATCCCATTATGCTCACAAAAGCAGGCACCTGGATGTTTCCTTATGCATCTGTTCCCCTGGTGCTGCTTAATAAGACAAAAATGCTACAAAATACACAGCATATGACAACCGGGAGAGGAGAAGTTCTGTCAGCTGCAAGTGGACAGAAAATCAAGGTGGCAGGGGCTGTCCTGCTTAACCCTCCAAGAAACTGGAGATATATGTCTACTTATTTGAAGTTGTAAACATTTGTTTATTTATATCCAACTATTTTTTAAAAGATTGATTTATCTGAAAGATTTACACAGAGAGAAGAGGATACACACACACACATACACACCTTACATCAGTTGATTTACTCCCCACATGGCCACAACAGCCAGGGCTGGGCCAAGCTGAAACCATGAACCTGGAGCTTCTTTCAGGACGCCTACATGGGTGGCAGGGTCCCAACACTTGGGCCATCCTCTGCTGCTTCCCCAGGCCAAGCTGGATCAGAACTGGCACAGCCAGGACTTACCCTGCACCCATATGGGATACCAGCATTGCACCCAGCAGCTTTACCTGCTATGCCACACACCAGCCCCTTATCCAACTTTTTTTTTCCTTGAAATACCTTTTCTTCTATTACAAAATTTTTATTTATTTATATGTTAATTTTTATTTCATGTATTTGAAAGGTATAGAGACAGAGAGAGAGTTTGATTTCTATTCATTGTTCACTCCCCAAATGCCTGCAATAGCAAAGGTGGTTCAGGCTGAAGCCAAGAACCTGGAACTCAATTTAGGGCGCATATGGGTTCGGATACCCAGTCACTTTAGCCATCACATTGCCTCCCAGTGTGGGCATTATCAGGAAACTGGAATGGATAACGGAGCTGGGCCTTGAACCTAAACACTGCTGTATGGGGTGTGGCATCGCAGGTGGTGGCTTAACCACCATGTGAAATGCCTTCCCCTTTCAAAAATTATTTAAATCTTTATTAATCAGATTTCTGATTTTAAGCATAGTTAATGTGGCTCACTCAATTTCCTAACTTTATGATCCACTGAAGTTATCCCATATGCACATACATTTGTGATTTTCTCATTACAAAGTAATAGAAGATAGAATTTTAAAGCTGTAATCTCATAATAATAATAGTTAACATGTGCTGTAAGCACTTTACCTAATTTAATAGTCACAAGAGTCCAGTAAGATAAATACTATTATCCGCAGTTTACATTGAGGGAACTGAATTCCAGAGAAGACATATACTTAAAAAGACAAAAATAAATGTTATTTTTCCAAAGCCACTATGACAGAGTTGGGACAGGAATAAATTATCTTTTTTTTTTTTCTCATTTCAGTCCAGCTCTTTTTCCACACAGACTTGTAGAGAAGACTTAAAATATTTAATTTTACAAAATCAAGAAAACATAAACTATCAATGACTGGATCTAGCCTAGGATTACAAAATATCATAAACACATTATGAACAGAAAGATGTCATAGCATTCCCAAGCTCTAAGTGCTGAAAAAACTCTTTGCAAGTGCAGTGCACGCATTCATTTTCCATTACTATAACACATTTCTTAGGCTGGATAATTTACAAAGAAAAGAGGTTTGTTTAGCTCAAAATTTTGGAGACTGAATGTCCAAATAGAAATGGCCCTGGCACTATCTGGCCTCTCCCTTCATGGTGGGTGTGCAGGAGAGAGAGAGAGAGAGAGAGAGATCACTTGGCAAGACACAAGCAGAGAGTAGGCAGGACCTTGTCTTGCTCTGATGATAGCTAGGGTCCAGTGACGAACATTTAAATCTCTTTCAAGGGTAGTGATTCCAGGGACTGGCATTGTACATAGCCTGGTAAAGCCACAGCCTGCGAAGCCAGCATCCCTACCGGTGCAGGTGTTGAGTCTTGGCTGCTCCAATTCCCATCCAGCTCCCTGCTAGTGACTTAGCAAAAGCAGCCAAGTATGGCCCAAGTGTTTGGGAGACCCAAATGGAGCTCTCAGCTCCTGGCTTTGGCCTCGCTCAGCTCTGGCTAAAGCAGCCATCTTGGGGAGTGAACCAGTAGATGAAGATTTCTCTCTCTCTCTCTCTCTCTCTCTCTCTCTCTCTCTCCCTCTCTCTCTCTGTAACTCAGGCTCTCAATTAAATAAATAAACCCTAAAAAAGAAGAGGAAGAGGAAGGTAGTGTCCCCAGCAAGACCTAATGACATCCCCTTAGGCCCTACCTCTTTAAGGTCCCACCTCTTAACAGCACCACCCTGGAGGCCAGGCTTCCAACACATGACCTTTGGAGGATAAACCACATCCAAACCACTGCATGGCATCAGATAGAGCAAAAGGAGAGAAAAATGGGCAGCTGAATCTTCACCTTCTCAGTGACATTGATTTCTTTTATAACAGTGCTCTCTGTGGTCCAGGGAGGTCACCCACCCTTGTGAGAGGCCCACAATATTCTCTTGTTCCTCGCTGCTCCAGCTCTTTGAGTCCTGCAAGGTGGTGATGGATGGTTTTCTGAAGGGCGTCCCCAACCCTCAGCTGGTAACACCGCCCGCCATTCTCTGAGCTGAGGATCCAACAAACCAGGACTCTAGGTGGTGCCTGGTCTGGGTTCCCTCCTTTCCTCATGATTCGTTTTCCTTCTCAACTGGCCTATCTGCTCTTCCTGCTGCTCTCTGTGCTCCACCTCCTCTTTGTGGTGGCACGAGACCTGCGGGACGCTGCGGTTGCAAAGGGCCTGATGGTGTGCTGGGCCGGTGCACACGCTTCTTGGTCTTTCCCTCTCACACGGCTGTCAGTTCTGCTGAGTCCCGCTGCTCCCCAGGCTCCTGGAACAGGAGAAGCAGGAGGAGCGTCAGTGCGCTAAGCGAGAGGCTCAGTGACCTCCCTGCGGGGACAGCAGGCAAGGCCCCAGCCCACAGCACTAAGTCACCAATGTGATTGTGCCTACAAGTCAGAAACTACATGTCTATCTTCTACTCTTTCCATAACTATGAAATAGCATGCCAGGCAAACACTCTGTAGCAAAGACTTTTCAACTTTCTGATGGGTTCACTAGCCAGGTATTTATAAGTAAAAAGTACCACCTGGACCCCCCCCCCAAAAAAAAAAGTTTGCATACTTTGTGTTGAGAAGGATCAGGTTGTCATTTACAAATTACAGATGAGATCCAGGGACAAAACAGCCACTTATCTGGGGTCCAGATAATCGAACGTGAATAAATGAGATTTCTGAATAAGATGCTTTAATTTTCCTTACGTAAATCGGAGTAGTTTAGTTCTCCCGGCTTCCTGTTCTTTATGGGAATGGCATTCATTCGTGAGTGGGGGAGCCACAGTTCCAGCTGTGCTTCCGGCACTGTCAGGGCGCTGTCTCTCTACCACCTTAAGTCCACCAGGTCCTGACTGAGGTCTGGCTCTCACAGACACGATTTTTTTTCTAGTCATCTGGAAGGGACCAGAGGATTGGAGTCATCGCCTACTGTTTCCACTCCTTCAGCGTCTAATTATGACCTGTCCCTCAGAGTTATCATTCCTTCATCTGCGCGTCCCGCTTTCACTCCCGCAGCTACTTCGCTACTCTCAGCTTTCATCGCCTCCGATGTAAATTACTGCACGAGCCTTCAGGGTAAGTCCCTCGCCTGCAGTCCATCATCCACCACTCTGGCCTCAAATCAGTGGCCCGTCAATGTCCACAAGCCACTAGCCAGTCCAAACACTGCCGGGCTGTCTGTGTCTCGCTAGTCTAAGTCTCCATTCTGGGAGTCGGGTGCGTACTCCACGCTCCAGGGAATCTTTTCCTGCCGCTCCCACACGAGACACTGCTTTCTGCTTCAGAGCTCTGTCGTGAATTATTTTCTCTTCCTTCCTTCCTAGCCCTTTCCCTTTTAGTCAACTGTGACCATCATTGGAGGCTCAGCTTGGAATCCTTGTCCCTGATGTTCAATGAGTACAAAGCACGTTCATAATGAGTTCTCCACTTTCTGCAGTCATATGACTTCATCAGCATTGCAGTATGATGTGTTTGTCTTAACAAAAAGACTGTAAATACTCCTGTGTAGACTAATATTAGCTGTACCTTTGTAGGATCAGAACAGTTGAAGGCATAGTACTGTTGTCACTAACTGATAGATTCACTAACTAGGCATTATTCTTTTTTATAATGGGAGAAACCTGGCAAGGATTTCTCAGTATCAAATTCCTCAAGAAAGTTGACACCTATTCTAGCCTATATATGTCTCATGATTTTAACTTGCCTTATGTACTTATCCAGAGCTAAATATTCCGAATATTCACAGATGATAGAAGTATCCTAATAATAATAAATAACAAACATCCTTTCTCCAAGGATCAGAGATTTACATGCAGAATTATATGCTATATTGAAATTCTTTACTATTTCAAAATGTAACTCTGAGGACTGTGAGATAGTCTCTCTTGAGTTGAAATAGTAAAATTCTCTCCATTGAAATATCAAAATAGAGGAACATATTGGGGCCAGCATTGTGGTGCAGCGGGTGAAGCATGTGATACCAGCATATCATATTGGAGCACTGGTTCAAGTGTTGGATACTCTGCTTCTGATCTAGCTCCTTGCTAATGTGCCTGGGACAGTAGCAGATGATAGCACAAGTATTCCGGCCCCTGCCACTGGTGTGGGAGATGTGGGGTGGATTCCTGACTCCTGGCTTCAGCCTAGCCCCACCCTGGCTATTGTAGCAATTTGAGGAATGAACCAGTGGAAGGAAGATCTCTCTCTCTCTCTCTCTGTCTCTTTCCCTCTCTCTAACTTTGCCTTTAAATAAATAAAATAAACCTTAAAAAATAGATAAACATGTGTATATAGACACATGCCTGCATTGCTGTATTTTTGTTCATGTCCACAGTATAATTTCAAAACCAAAAAAGTCTCAGTTAGGTATCTGAATTAAAAAACCTAGTTCAAGTTTCTGCTGTTTCTGCTACTTATTCAAACTCTTTGCAAAGGCAGAGAAGAAACACGTTGTTTCTAGTAAAATGAAACGGTGCATAAAATCCCCAGCAGTTCAAAACTTGGCATTCTGGACTTTTTCACGAATTACAACTGCAAGTTTAACAGCCAACCTTTGGGACTTCAATGCACCAGGTAGGGATATTGTTCCATAGAATAATTGCTCTCCAGGGAAAAGGCATTTCGGTGACTTTCATGTTATAAGGCAGCACGAGTCAGTGGGTCATTAATCATTAGTGAGTGTCACTGAAGAGTTTAAATATAAAGAAAGAGTCCAATGACATTAAAAATCAGGGTGGAAAAAAAGGATTGTGCAAATTTTCATGACAATCTGATATACTGACACTAAAGTTTCATACCTATAATATATGCAATATCAGGTCTAAAAATATGAAAAGAGATTTAAAAGACTGACTTATTACATTAAATAAAAATGTATGCTTTTGAAGCTAATTCTTTCATGTGTAGAAGAAGAGCAGAGTGGATGGAAACCAGGTAATGCATTTTTGTTTTAAGATTTGTTATTTGTTTGAAAGGCAGAATGATGGAAAAAGAGGGAGAGAGACAGAGAGAGAGAGAGAGAGAGAGACAGAAACAGAGACACATAGAAAGAGAGAGAGATCTTCCACCTACTGGTTCATTCCCCAAATGCCTGTAACACCCAGGGCTGAGCCAGACTGAAACCAGAAGCCAGAGACTCCATGCCAGTCTCCCACATGGGAGGCAAGGACCCAATCTGCTCCCAGGCTCATTGGCAGGAAGCTGAAATGAAAGCAGAGGAGCTAGGACACAAACCCTGAACTGTGATGCAGCATGTTGGGATCTCAAGTGGCCTCTCAACCCACTGCTCCAGCACGAAACCTGGATAGTCAGAAATACAAATCCACGTTTTTTATCTTGGATTTGATTTTGTTTCTGAACTTTTTAGAAATTTATCTACAAAGGCCTAAAAGAAGCAACTTGTGATAAAGCCAAATAAGAAATCAGATGTTTAAATAAAGTGAAGATTTTATTCATTTATTTGAGAGTCAGAGTTACAGAGAGAGAGGGAGAGATAGAGAGAAAAGTCTTCCATCCACTGGTTCACTCCCCAAGTGGCCACAATGGCTGGAGCTGAACTGATCCAAATCCAGGATCCAGGAGCATCTTCTGGGTCTCCCCCATAGGAGCAGGAGCCCAAGCACTTGCACATGTTCCACTGCTTTCCCAGGCCATCAGCAGAGAGCTGGATTGAAATAAGAGCAGCTGAGACTAGAACTGCCGCCCATATGGGATGCTGGTGCTGCAGGTGGAGGCTTAACCTACTATGCCACAGCACTGGCCCCAGGTGAAGAAGTATTAATAGGAGGAAAAAGAGGGGTGTTATCTTTTTCCCCAAGTCTTAGCTTAAAGATGGCTACTGCAGTCATGAACTAACTCCAGCCCTAAACTCACAAGATGATCAGGCAAAAAGAGAAATAGACTAACAGAACGCCAGGCACACACACACACCTCCTGGCACTCATTGGCAGGGTAAGTGATGCGGTGAGGTGGTGATCAGAGGGGCTTCTGGGTAACTCAAGCCAACACACTGGGACAATGTGAGGGAGTTCACAGAAGAGCCAGGCGGAGAGTCCCAGCAGCTGAAACAGCCTGACAACCTCTCCCCAGTGGTAGTACTTCTGGAAGTCCCATTTTGTTGCAATCCCTGTGGCTCTAGGAAGGCAACACGTGTCTTGGTGACAGAAAGTCTGACCGTTTCTCTTAGGCACCAGTGGCTGAACGACTAAGTCTAACTTGACCGCTGTCCTTGCCTCTATGACAAGTGGCTGTCTACTCACAGCAGCCACCTGTTTCCTTCTCTTGTCCTCATCATGTGCCCGTCCCTCCACATGGATGCCTGGCCCCATGTAGACCGTGTCAGGTCAGGGTAAATGTGGTTAAACCAACGAACAGTGCTGAAGGGAGAGGGAATACCGAACTGAGAGTGGGACTTGGTAATCCTGTAAGAGTACGGATCATTGCATGAGACAGCATCTTCCAGAAGAACATGGAACAATCATGGGAAATCTACGGCTTTGTGCCTCCTGGCTCCTACCTCAGGGCAGTGAGCAGCAGGCAGGATGAGGAGTAAACACTGCACCTTCAGGCCTGCAGGGACCTAAAGAACCACCCCCCAAAAAGCAAAAGGACACCAGAGACCTTTCCAAAGGGTCCCATATGTGCACAGTGCTCAGAATTTCAAGTCCAAAGATACAGCAATGGGCTGGGCTTAGGAAACACGTGAACACTTAGTTGATATGGCGCTGGCTCCCCAGATGGGAGAGCAGGCATCTGAGCAAGCAGCCCACGGCAGTGCTACACTAAGCAGGAAGTGCATCCACCCAAGCAGAATCCACGTCCAGTCTAGGTGCAGCAGCAAGAGCAGCAGTGCGGTACCTGACAGGCACTGAGTCCTCCTTATGGACCCAGGCCCATCTCAGGTGCTCACAGCCACCGTACTGAAACATGTGAAGATGGTTCCGTGATTTGACTTCGTTTTGCTTTGTATTTATTTTCATTTATTTGAGAGGCAGAGAGAGACAGATATACCCATCTATCTACCTATCTATCAATATCTATCGATCGATAGATAGATATTGATAGATACATATGAGAGAGAGAGAGAGAGAGAGAGAGAGAGAGAGAGAGAGATCTTCATCCGGTGGTTCAATCCCCAAATGCCCACAACAGCCAAGGCTGGGCCAAGCCAAAGCCAGGAGCCAAGAAGTCACTCCGTTTCTACCATGTGAGTAGCAGGGATTCAGGTACTTGAACCATTATCTGCTGCCTCCTAGACTGTACTTTTTCAAGAAGCTGAACTGGAAATAGAGGTGGGACTCAAACCCACCTACTCCAATATGGGATGCAGGCATTCTCAAGTGGTATCTTATCTCTGCACCAAATGCCAATCCCTAATTATAGTGGTAATAAATAAGTTGCCAAAGTTCCTCAGGGTGTCAGTGATAAACTCTTGATCTTAATTCCTACCAAGACCCTCAAGAATTGTTTTAAAACAGATGCAGAGGAGCCAGCATTGTGGCACAGAGGGTAAAGCCACCACCTGTGATGCCAGTATTCCATGGGAGCACCAGTTTGAGTCTTTGTTGCTCCACTTTCAACCCAGCTCTCCCTGCTAATGGCCTGGGAAGGCAGTGGAGGATGGCCCAAGTACCTGGGCCCATGCACCCATGTGGGAGACTTGAAAGATGCTCCTTGCTCTAGGCTGTTGTGGTCATTTGAGGAGTGAACAAGCAGATTGAATATCTCTCTGTCTCTCCTTCTCTTTCTCTCTTTGCAACTCTGCCTTTCAAATAAATAAGTAAAGCTTAAAAAGATGCAGAAACAGGATAAATGCAAAATCAGAGCTTCTTGTGTATACTTGGTATCCAATCAAACATTTAAAAATAAATGTTAAATATATTATCAAAAAAATTTTAGTACAGAATTCAAGCAAAAAGGAGCAAAATAAATGAGGCTGTAGATGAAAGTGAATGTCAATTTAGGAAAAACCAAAGTTTTTTCTAAGAGAACCTGAAGTCACTTTCTCTGGAAGCTGTAATAAGCACTTTACCTATCCAAATATGATCACATTAATTTAATTTAATGTATCTATAGCTATAGAATATGCAAATATATTTATATCTATTTTACTTGCACAAACATATGCACCTTACACATGTTTATAAATGATTTTGGAGGTTCATTAGAACCACTTAGTTTACAATGGTTCTTTGGCAAGACTTCTCTCTTTAGTAGAGAATTAATTCCTGAACATGTGTACTCAAGGGTTCAACTAAGAATTATGGCCTTTCTTCATGCACAGTGCTGTCCAAAAGGCTCATATATTACTTTACTATGATTCAAATTTGTATTCCTATTACGCAGATTGAAGTGTTATGCTGAATGTGTAGTGTTTTGAGACCCTTTTGAGCAATGAATTACTGGGTTCTGGAAAAATCACATTTGTGGGATATTTTTAAAATTTAAATGGTGAACACTTTGCTTTAAGATTTATTTATTTATTTGAAAGGCTGAGTTACAGAGAGAGGAGGTGGTGGGGAGAAACAGAGAGAGAGAGAAAAATTTTCTACTACTGGTTCACTCCCCAGATGGCCTCAATGGCTGGGGCTGGGCCACCCTGAAGCCAGGAACCTGGGACTCCACATGTCTCCCATGTGGGTGGCAGGAGCCCAAGCACTTGGGCCATCCTCTGCTGCTTTCCCAGGCCATAAGCAGAAAGCTGTATTGGAAGAGGAGCAGCTGGGACACGAACCGGTGCTTACATAAGATGTTGGTACCACAAGAAGAGGCTTAACCTACTAAGCCACAGAGTTGGCCCCAATGCATGAATTTCAAAAATCTTTTGTATTTCTAAGTTCATACTTTTAATTCTATTTTATGGAATTTTTGATGTTCCTTAGAATTGCTTTACTCTTGAAATAAATTGTTAGGTATGTGATGATTTAAAAAGGATCAGGTCATTTAGAAAACATATTTTCTGGGAAAAAATTTATACAAATGTAGTCATCTACATGTGAAAAGGATAAAGAGGAGTCTGTGTGCATCTATTTTTTTAAAGGTTTATTTTATTTATTTGAAAAGGAGATAGAGTTCTTGCATCTGCTGATTCACTCCCCAAACTGCAACTGGCCAAACTCAGGTGTCTGGATTGGTCTCCTACCTGGGTGGCAGGAGTCCAAGCACCTGGGCCACCTTCCACCGTCTTCCTGGGAGCATTAGCTGAGAGCCGGATTGGAAATGGAGTAGCCTGGATTCAAACCAGCACTCCCATATGGGATGCCAGAGTCAAAGCCAGTGGTGAACCTGCTGCCCCACAGTGCTGGCTCCAAAGAGGAGTCTGTTTGCATCAGTCCGTACTTAATTGGAAATTTGTTCTGTGGGTAAATTCCCAAGACCAAACTTCATATCAGGTTAAGGAGGAGAAGTCTCCCTTCCTGTATACACAGGTATACAAAGGGCCCCTTTCTTTCATTCTTCAAAAAATGAAGCAGCGATGAAGGGTAACTAGAGTGTTGCAGAAAAGAGGCAAAATCACAGTTAGAGAGATAGGTAAACAATGAGAAGAATATAATAAATTGATGTAGAAAGAAACTCTTAGGACCACGAACAATGTATGGGCTCAGTGAAAAATCAAGATTTGTCCATTGTTCCAAATTTATTAAAGACTTCAGGATGGCCACAGCTGAGTATTAAACCCAAAGTGAGACCTTCTGAACATGGGCCCCTGGGAGACTGCACCAGCTGCACACACATGAAGCAGCCTTGCTGGGAGCACAGATGCAAACTTGAATAAATCTGTATGGAATACCATCAGAGGGTTCCACAAAAGAAAATAAGGCAACATCAGGAGAAGAGCAAATAGAGACAAAAGAGAGCTCATGGAAACTGCATGAGTTTAAGGATACATCAAAGATCTCCTTCAGTTTATAAATGGGGCTGAGATCTGCTAAATGGCTGTGACTTTAGCCTTGGCCTCTGCATATCCGAAACAAGTGAATGTCTGCTTCCATGCAATTTTAGCATAGATGTGAAAAGGGATTGTGCTTAATGGAGTCTCGTTGTCATATCAATGCCGGTAGGAAGCATTGATTAGTAGTAGTCATTTCATTAAATGTGTTTTTTCTTTATCCCTGTTGGACCCAAAAGAATCGTGTGTGTCTAATATGTTGAAATTCTTTCAGTAGTCCATGTAAAATTGCATATTTGTTATTTCCAGAGTAAGATTCTGTAATATCTGTGATTACAAACTGCTGTTATATGAAAAATGTAGTTATTTTTAAAAAATTAAGAAATAAGCTGACAATTAATTTGAACATGAAACAAACATTCATATCTCAAATCTGTAGGTACTAGGGCCACAGTAGAGCATATGAATGTTGTAAATACTGCAAGCATTTTCACCTGTTTATGTTCTTGGAAACTCACGGTAGTCCTCTGTAGGAGGCAAAGATCCCTGTGTCCATCTGAGATTTGAGAATAGCAAGGCTCAGAGAAGTTAAGTGACTTGACCAGCATCTCCTATGTAAAGTGTGTTCAGGTGAAAGCAGCCAATCCAGAATCTGTTGCATAAAACTCTGTTTACTGGATGCCATGCTATCTTTTTAGGAGAATTCTGCATGTCTTGTGTTAAATTGTTATTTCATAAATGAATTGGGAGAAGTAATTATCTTTTTTTGAGTCCCAAAGGGATGTCTATTCTTAAGGAAATGGGAGCACTTGTTCTAAATAAACCATTCAACCTGAATGGTTTTTTAATTGTCTAAAGACTCCTGGAAAGTTTATTTCAGATTGGTTTCCAAGTTGCATCAAGATGATTAGGAAGTGGGTGTTGACCAATGTGGAAGCTGGAAGATTGCCAGGCTGTCACGTCTACTTCAGACAAAGCAGTTTTATTTGTCTTCCATGGCAGGTGTTTATCTTCAAAAAAAGAAAAAAAAATTATTTTATTTGTTTGAAAGGCAGTGGGAGGGGCCAGTGCTGTGGTACAGTGGGTTAAAAGCCTGGTCTGCAGTATGGGCATCCCATATGGGTGCCGGTTCGAGTCCTAGTTGCTCCACTACCGCCCCAGCTATCTGCTATACTCTGGAAAAGCAGTAGAAGATGGCCCAAGTGCTTGGGCCCCTTCCCCCTGCATGGAAGACCCAGAAGAAGCTCCAGGCTCCTGGCTTTGGATCAGCCCGGCTCCTGCTGTTGCAGGCATTTGGGGAGTGAACAAGTGGATGGAAAAGCTATCTCTCTCTCTCTCCTTCTCTCTCTCTCTCTCTCTCTCTCTCTCTCTCTCTGCCCTGCTTCTGCCTCTCTGTAAACTTAAAAAAAAAAAAAAAGGCAGAGTGAAAGAGAGATGGACAGAGAGACAGAGAGGTCTTCCACCCACTAATTCACTCCCCAGATGTTCACAACTGCCAAGGTCCAGGTTGAAGCCAGTAAACGGAAGTTCCACCTGAGTGTGACACACAGGTGGCAGGAGTCCAAGCACTTGGGTCATCTTCCACTGCTTTCCCAGGTACATCAGCAGGAAACTGGATCAGTGGTAGAGCGGCTGGGACCAGAACCAGTGCTCTGATATGGGATGCTGGCATCACAAGTGGCAGCTTACCCTACTGTGCCACAATATTGGCCCCACAGCCCTCTTTTGAAAAAAGAATTTTATGGCTTAATTAACTAGCTCCAACTAATTAAAATAAAATAAAATGTTGGAAAATTAGAGGTACACTGATATGCAGTTGTCAAAAACTAAGATTCTTATCCACGGTCTCAAAGACAGCAAGCGAGTGACTAGAGCTATTACTCCATGTCTATTGATCTGCTTACTATAAATATTTACATGAGCGTACCTTGCTTATGAGTTCAGTTTTAAACTCCTTTTCACTTATCCTATAGTTTGAAGAATACCATTTCTTCAACATTGATACTAACTGAAGCGTATTAGATACAATATTATTTTACAAAAAGTAAAGTATGATCATTCATGGTTATAAGTTTTTTAAAATTTATTTTCAAACCTTCCAAGCTATTCCTGACATCATCATTTCTCCATTTCCTATTGTTCCCAGTTCTCAGCAGTTCCACTTTTTTTTTTGTGCACACAAACCGTGATCATATTTTCCCCGGAAAAGACCCATCTTCCATAGCCAGCCACGTGTAAAGCCGGGATTACTTGTAAGTGCTTAAATCATGCATTTGCACCTGCGTGGCAGAAATGCTGAATTGTACAAATGATTTGCTCTTGCCAAGTTCATGTCTACTGGAGCCAAACCTAACACAACTGTGGCGTCTTCTCTCCCTTGCTGCTCCTAGAAGTTTCTCCTGTGCTGTGTTGGACCCTTGTACTCCAATCCTGTTAATACATTAGCCATCAGTTGTTAAACTCCTCTCCTGTACCAGGCACGTTACAGATATTATTTTTGAAACTCAATACAACTCTGCAAGATAGTTATTTGTTTCCATATTTCTCAGATGAGAAAGGTATCGGTCAAGAAATTGAAGCAATGAGTTACAGCAATCATCTCTGTGTTTCATTGCCACTTTATCACTTCACTGTCTGGGGACCCTTCTTTCCAGACCTTGAAGAGAAAATTTGATACAAAATTTGATATATTCCCTTTAGAGTGGCTTTTTGTAAAAAAGCAAGACAGCCTAGACCTAGTTGGGAAATTAATTGTATCATGTACGGAGGAGTTGCTGAATATTGTTTTTCTTTATATTAGTTTACCCTTCTGATTTTTTTTTTGACAAGATCAATTCTCAAGCAGCAGTATTTTATCCAAAGTATGTCAATTTCATTATAAAGTAAACATTTCTTAATAGTTTTACTTTGCAAAACTGTCAACTATGGATGGTGTTGTGTATGAGGGTTATTAACTTTCTTGTTAGTGCCATTGTTATAAGTCCTTCAAATTCATGCTTCCTTCCAGGTGGAGGATCTGCCCTTCAGGCACGTTGTCACGTTTTTGTGTCAAATTTGCTGCTCAATTTGGTTCATTTTGAATACATCATATAAAAATTTAAAAAATGACTTTAATGCAACAGTATTTATTGTTTTAGGGTTTAATGTTGTTCTGAGTTGTTTCAGTATTTAATATTGACATGGGGGAAATAAATGAATGATCTATTTTTCCATAGACATATGATTCTGTTACCTTCAAGAATCGGGAAACCAAGTCCCAGAAGGCATTTGAAGAAGCCTGGTTATTGGGGAGTGAAGTGCTGTTCTGTAAGCACATTGAAATTACTGGAAGTAGTAGTGGAATTATCTCTTATTTTCAGAGTTATACATTTATCTCTGTCATTTTATAAAGAATTTTTCTATTTTTATTATATAAATTAATGCCTTAGGTCAGGCTCAATTTTTATTTTATTGAATCTTGATTTTTTTTTAGTTCAGTATATAATTCTACAACATTCTATTTGGTACCAGAGGTAAAAAAATAAAGTATCACATTGATTTCTATTGATTCTGGCATGCATGCATAGGTAGCACTAGAATTCATAGGCTGGCAAAGTAAATGTTCCTCTTATTCTAGTTTATACAGTTTGTTCCACATAATTAACGGGAAACTAAAATAATTCTTTAAGCTATAGTTTAAGCATTTAATATTTCATAATCAGACTTTATTATTTTAAAAATACAAATTAGATAATAATAATAATAAATTAAATGATAAATTAAATAATAAATTTAATTAGAACATTCATTATCTTTGCTCTTCCATTTTTTAAAAAATATCCTAGGATGGCACTTTTTTATATGAGAAATCTTGAAAAAGTTGTCCTTCAGTTTATATGCTACTATTTTAACCCTCTGGTTAAGTACACCCACATTTTATCAATTACGTTGATAGATGCAGAATAGTTTATAAGAGACACTATGGTATTGTAAAAAAGTGTTCTGGACCTTGAATCAGAAAAACAGATTTCTAGGTCATGTTTACCAGGACTGGCTGGGCCGCTGCAGCAAGTGGCTTCACAGACCTGAGATTCGTAGCTTAACCTGCCAGGGACAGTGCTTAAACCATTTCATTTCCAGCCCTTCATCATGTAATATTCTAATGAGGCTATTCTTTGTTCCCCTCTACTAGGAAGTGACAGAAAATGATGGAGGAAGCACTAGAATATAAGGTTTTATTTATTTTAAAGATGTTTGACTAAAATTAAAACCAGTATCATGGTCTTCAAAAGGAATCTCTCTCTCTCTCTCTATCACCCTTGTCTCTATAAAGTTTAAATATTAAAGAATTGCCCTGTGTGTGTTCTTAGGTTCACTGGCAACTATTAACTTAATGTGACATTTCCTTCTTACTTTTTTTGGAGAAGAGAAATCAAATTTAAAATTAAACATTATAACCCTTATTATTTCATTCTCTGTAACGGCACCAAATGGTTTACAAATGAGATTAGTATGTATTTGAGAGAGAAATTTGCAGGTTAACCTTCCTGATACTGGTTAATTGCAACCTTCTGTTAGTCTATAGTAACCTTATTTCCAGGGTTAGAGCCAGTTTTTTGTATTTGTTCTTCCAAAGGGACCATATGTCAAACATCCTTGGAACAGGGTACAATTTAAATTACTGGTGGTCTACTAGTTATTTTCACTCTAGGAGAACAAATGCCAGATGCAGTATAGGCTGACTTTAAAGAGCATTTTAAAGAGAAGGAAGGGAACGGTCTCTTTCTCAGATCATGGGATCCACCCATGGCTGCTCTGCATAAAAAATCTCATTCTGGAAAAACTCAATTCATATTTATCACCATGTCCTTTGAAATGATTCCATGAATGAAGTGTAAAGCAGTCGCCCGTAAGCAAGACATAGCTCACTTGTGATCCCTCGCAATGACTTGGATTTGCATGCCTTATTTAAAGAGGAATTGGTGGTACAGACTGTGTCAAATCTGACTCCAGGTTACTTGATGATGTCCTGTGGTTTTGTTTGGAAAACCAGGATGAACAGCGATTGGATGATCAGTTTACATATATCATTTGCAACAGCGGATTTGCTAATTAAGCATGAAATAAGTTTGAATGCTAAAATAGTTTTTTTTTTTTTTTCCTTCTCTGTTGGGCAAAGGTTTCCTGGAGATTTGGCTGGTATTTTCTGTTTCTCTGTACAACTCCTTCTCCATTTTCCTCGCCTGATCTCCAAACACACACTGCTTTCAGGGTGACGCTCACACTCAGCATAAGCCATTAAATGTGACTTCTGCTAACTGCTCAGTGAGTTCTGGTGTGAATTGAGGGGCCACCGTGGCCAGCTGTGCAAGCCTTTGATCTTTTATTTACAGTTTGATTTCATGTTTTGGTGCTGGAGGAGAATTCTTAACCAACACCGGTTAAAAGGCCTGAGAAGTCTAGAGAGATTCTTTTCAGCCACTGTCTAATTAGTGGGAATCAGTGACTAATCTTTTCAACACAGGCTATAGCCCAATGAAGCAAATAACAACCACTTATTTTTTCCAGCCCAAAGGAAATATGTACACTACTTTTCTAAATATATTTTCTCTTGTGCCTTGACTTTTTTCTAAACTACAGTTATATTGTCACTGAGAGTAATTTAAATAACGTCTTTTTATACTGAGTATTGTCTCATGAACTTATTAAAAAATCTGCAATGTATCTGAATTGCTTTTGCATTTTTACATAATAAATGAATGAGATTCTTTAAGGTATTACTTAGGGAAACCCATATCAAATAAGGAATTTTATTAAAAGAAAATATCTATCTAAAATGTCTTAAAATATATATAATATATATATTTTAAAGTTATTTTTAATTAGAGTAAAGGTTACAGAAAAAAAGTCTTACAGGCATGGTTAAATTTGTTAGCATTTAAATCTGGAAAGTATAAATACTTTCATGCATTTGATTTAGTAAAGCATACATACACATACTCACTGACGTGTACACACTCAAGGATACCGAAAAAATATTTCTGGAAGAATAAAATTAAATGCAAAATTTTTTTTTGAAATCCATTTAAGAAATGGGGTACAAGGTTCTGGCTTCTGCTTAGCCCAGCACTAACTATTGTGGGTATTTGGGGACTGAATCAATGAAAGGAAGATCTCTTTCTCTCTCTCATTCTCTCTCTCTCTTTCTCTCTCTCTCACCCTGGCTCTTACTCTGTTCTCTGCTTTCAAAATAAATAAATCTTGAAATGCATACACAATTTGAAATCTGCATAATTTTCTCATAGTATGTATTTTCCAGGAAGTTTTTGAAATCTCTTTGCATGTACCATTAATAAATATTTACAGAGCAGTTTATTCAATTGTCTCTATCTTATGTATAATTAAGAAACTATATGAAAGAAAAAAAGAAACTATATGAAATGGAGGAATATTTAGAAGCAAAATGATATAATTCTCTTACATATAAATGCATTTCAAAATCAAACCTTGGAACCCACAGCGTCTAACCTGTTTCTTAATGAGAAGATGTTGTTTTAGAGGATAAGACATTTAATCCAGAATTAATTACAATAAATCTACAGAATGCAAAACCTACAGTAACTTCTTCATCACTTAGTGGAATATTTCTTTTGATGTTTTTATTTGTAAGTTTTCCATTATATTTAAAAGCCAGGGAGAGAGGGAGATTGTCCATTCACTGGTTCAGATACCAAATACCCACAACAGGCAGGCAGCAGCTAAGAGCTGAGAATCCCACTCACGTCTTCCACATGGGTGACAGGGACCTGGTGCTTAAATCATCACATTTGCTAACTCCCCAGGATGCACATTAGCAGGAAGCTGGATCCCAAATACAGGAGCAGGGACTGAACCAGCTACTTGGGTATGAAATGCAGGGCTCAAACGAGGCATTCTGATAGGAGACGCAGGGGTCCCAGGTGAGAACTTTAACAGCTAAATCAAATGCCTGTCCTGGAGTATCTTGAGTGATACAACCTCTTGAGTGACACCACCTTAGCCCCTGAAGACGCTGGAGGTATAACTATCCCCTTCTGCCCTTTGCAAGACTACTATGTGGCACAGAATGGATGTCTGGAAATGTAACTGGGAGTGATTGTCCAATGAGCATTCTATCAGAAGGCATCGCTTCTCTTGCTGTTACTGCTTTGTGCCAAAAGTAACATTTGCATTTGTAAAAGCTGATCAGTGCCAGGGTTTTTGTCTTTATTCTTGGCTTTTTGTTTGCTTCTTTGTTTCACCATATCATAAAGAAATGACTAATTTTGGCATTGTATGGAGTGGATAAATCTGTTGTGAGATGAGACTTTAGAGTTGAAAAAATATATTTTGATGCAGCAGGTTAGGCTGCCACACAAGACACCAGCATCTTGTATCAATGCTGATTGGAGTCCCTGCCATTCCACTTCTGATCCAGCTCCCTGCTAATGTTCCAGTGACAGCAGTGGAAGATGGCCCAAGTCCTTGGGTCACTACCACCCACACAGGAAACCAAGATGGAGTTCCAGGCTCCTGGCTTCAGCCTGGCCCAGCCGGGTTCAATGTGGCTATTTGGGGAGTGACCCAGTAGCTGGAAGATTCTCTCTCTCTCTCTCTCTCTCTCTCTCTCTCTCTCTCTCTCTCACTGTGTGTGTGTTCCTTCTTCTCTCTGTAACTGCCTTTCAATACATAGATAAATCTTTGGAAAACTTTGAAGACAGCATAGATAGATAGACAGACAGACAGACATAGTCAAGCTGAAACAGGGAGCTGGGAACTCAATCCATACCTCCCATGCTGGTGACAGAGCCCCAACTTCTTGGCCATCAACACTGCCTCCCTGTGTCCCCATTACCAGAGGGCTAGAATCCAGAGCCTGAGGCTGGCATGAAACCAATGCACTCTGATAGGAGATGCCAGCATCCCACTTGGTATCTTAACTGCCAGTCCAAATGTCCTTCCCAAACCTAGGGAATCTGATCACAGCTAGAATGGGAGGGGATTTGGTCTGAGGCTCTGAAAACTCATCAGAATTCTCTAGGCCATGAAATACCATGGTTGTGTTTCAAGGTCATTCTGATATAGGATATATTTGAATACCGATCATGGAGATAATGGAGAAATGTTGAATGTTATTAAGTAGTAAAAGAAAGAGGTGACAAGAATGTAAACTAATACAGCTCTATAGCTGAAAAGTAATAAAATATTATTTGCAAAAGAAAACATTTGAACAAATCGTGGTGATTGATTTAATAAAAGAGGGGAAAGAGGAAATGATTATAAGAACTGATGTTTTTTGCTTAAGACATTTCCACCAGTAGAGATAAGGAGAGACAGCGAGGGTGTGTGAAAACGATAATGCATTCTCTTTTGGGCATTTGGGAGAGATTTTCACAACATCTATGAGGTTGGTGCTCAGTGATTGCCAACCCAAATCCCGATCCCAGGAGGAGGTAGGTATGCGACGTAAGATAAGTGTATCGTGGCAGAAGTCAAGGGAATGGTAGAGGAGGCAAAATGTAATCATTACAACAATAACAACAACAATATTAATAATAATAAACAGATGCCATCTGTCTCATATTAAGTTCTGCAGGAGCAGAGCCTGAGACAACAGTCCAGGTATGAATGACTTATGAAGGAAGTCCCCCATGGGAAAGTGTGGGAGGAGGAGGGAGGCAAGACAGAAGGACAGGAAGCCAGACAAAGGCGGATTCCTGCAGAAGGCAGCTTCAGGCTGTCAGAGTGTTGAGGGGTCCCTCCCAGAGGCAAGGGATTGGGGTCCCCTTAGTATCGCTTAAAAATTCTCAGGCTCTTCCGGTTCCCCCTCTGAAGAAAATGCACAAATGCAGGATATGGAAGGGAAAGGCGTACAGTGGATGGATGGATGGATGGATGGATGGATGGAGGGTTGCATGGATGGATGGGTGGATGGGAAGAGCACACACTGGACAGAACAGCTACCTTATGCTCTACCAGGGAAACTCTGTGGCTATATTGTGATGTGTGTTGGGAATATGAAGCACTACTGTGAATGGAGCATGAGGTGACTGAAATAATTCTGGGGTGGGAATGAAAAACTTTGGCTCAGAGTATCTTCTAGGTCCAATGCAACAGGAGATGGCATTTCTTGGCCTCTTTATGCAAGTTTTCCAGTTGGTTATGTGGATAAAATAATATTTGCCTTCCTGACTTGGAAGTAATGTAATGAGAAAGTAAGAAAAAAATTTAAGCTTGAATTGAAGAATAGTTTTCAAAAATCTCTTTTTGGAATGTTGTGACTATTAAAAGAAAAATAATTGTTAGTAAACCTTATATAAATGCTAAATATTGCCATCAAGACATTTCTCCAAAATGGTATCACTACAAGTAGGATTGAAGGATGGGAGCGAATCAGCTTGATCAGTAATTATTAAAATTTATCTCTTGAGAATAAATACCAATTGTTCAAACTCCCAAGAAAGGAAATTTCTGTCACCAAACAGCTAAGAACTTTGCAAAACCAAACACAGTGTCTATTCTTCTCATGGTGAAAAGTAGGCTGGGAGACAGGTGTTTAGCCTGGCAGTTAAGAAAGTACCTGGGTTTGCCACCTGGTTTCAACTCCTGACTCAAGTTTCCTGCTAGTGTAGACGCTGGGAGGCATCAGTGAGGACTAACATGATTGGCTTCCTGCCACTCTGTGGGAGACCTCGGTTGAGTTTCCAGATGGAACAGTCCTGGTCATCAGTCATTGAAGGCATTTCGGAGAGTGATCCAGTGGATGAGAGCTCTTGAGCTCTCTTTCCTCCTTTCAAAGACATAAACCTAAGAATTAAAAGCAAGTAGAACAACGGATGCACATCATAGATAATTAAAGCCACTTAGTAGCTGTGTGTTTTTAAAGACCTCATTTAACGTTTTTAGCTTCAGTTTACTTGTCTGAAAAATGGGGGCTGATGCACATGTATTGGAGTTACTTGAGTTGTTAAATGAATGGATTGCTTTGAGAAACTTCTGACTCAGACAGGGAGCTCAGAATCTGCTGGCATATGTCCATATGGATTATAAACTGTTGAGTGCCATGGAAGGAGTTCAGCAAATATGTGTGGAATAAATGGCTGAATCCTATGCTATGATTCTTTGGCTGCTAAAAAGAATGAGACTACTGAAGAATAAACAACATGCTCTCTTCTATTCTGTCCCATAATAGTGTCCAGTGCACAACTGAGATTAGGAAAAATGGATTCACTGTGTGGTTAAAAGAATCTCCAGTCGATTGTACCATCCTCACAGCTCATTTCCTAAAAATGGGGGTTTGGGATTTTACTTTTGTCTTATGCATTACGTATAGGTTGAAATCATTATAATTTCAGTCATTTATAAAAGGTTTGTTTTACACATAAGTTGGTATCTGGCCAGTGGTCCATATTTTTTAGTCAAGAAGATAGCCTAGAGGATGTCAGTTGAATTAGAAAAATTGACAAGATTAGGGGCCAGTGCTGTAGAGTAACAGGTAAAGCCGCTTCCTGCAGTGCTGGCATCCCATGTGGGCATTGGTTTGAGTCCTGGCTGTTCCACTTCTGATCCAGCTCTCTGCTATGGCCTGAGAAAGCAGTAGAAGATGTCTAAAATCCTTGGGCTCCTGCACCTATGTGGGTGACCGGAAAGAAGCTCCTGGCTCCTGGCTTCAGATCTGCCCAGTTTTGGGCGTTGCGTCCATTTGGAGAGTGAACCAGTGGGTGGAAGATCTCTCTCTCTCTCTTTCTGCCTCTCTGTAACTGTCTTCCAAATAAATAAATAAATAAACATTTTTTTAAAAATTTACAAGATTGAAAAGATCACCTAAATGTGATTAAAAGGAAAAATCTCTTTCAGCTGCTTCCTCATGTACATTATCTATGAAAAGTTTCCTTTTGTCCACAATGTTTTCTGTTTGGTAGCAACCTGGAGTTGTGCTCAGCATTTCACAGTCTGCCATCCGTTACAGTAAAACACTTAGCGGAGGGAACCGTCCAGTCCCTGCCCCGGGTGTAGTTGGGGATCTGTGTGTCTAAAAACATCTAGATTCTGCACTTGTTTCTACTCCCAATTAAATTCTGTCACCTATCAGTACCCTACAAAGCCCACAAAAGACTTTAGAAAATGGCTTGATCCTAAAATGAACAGAGTCCCACAAGTTCTATGTGGATCAAGCCTGGCACAGGAACATGGTAGGAGTGGGAGAGAGGGTGGCAGCTGGGCTACATCACCCTCTGCTCATCCAACTTGACCAAGGGTAACCACAAATTCCAAAGCCAACGCTTATTCTACATTTCCCCACTTGTTGTTTAGTCTAATATACTTTCTGCTTAGCCAGTTCCATTCAAGATTGTCTAATTCTCTCCCATTTGGCTTTGGCAATGCATTCTTGTCAATGGGTGACATGCTGAAAAGTTTCCATTTTTCTCCTTGAGAAAGAATGTGGAACATGGACCTATTCAATTTTGGTTCAAGGGGATTCCATTTGCTAAGACTTTTCAGAGAAAATAATGCTAAGAGTAGCTGAAATCATTTGAGTACTTGATATGTGAAAGGCACTGTGATAACATCAAAATTTATTTAACTTTTAAAACAATCACCAAGGGTCTGCAATAGCATAATCCTCAGAGACTGGGCTCTTGTAATTAAAAACTCCCCAAAACAATAAAAAGTGGATCATTATCTCTCAAGCTTCACAGAACCTATAGAAAGTCATGCACTGAGTATGTAATAGAAAAATCATATGCAACAAAGTAATATATCTTTAGTAGTTGCTACAGGCAATTGAGAGACATCCAAAGACAAACGTGAATCTAGGAATCCTCAGGGAGAATATCTATCTTTAAAAAGAGAGAATAAGAGCAAGAATTCAAGGTAGGAGCATTGGAATGGAAAAACAAAAAGGAAAAAGCATTTCAGAGAATGCCAGGAATAGCCTGGCTCCTGCCGAAGGGCCAGAGCCCGAGTGGCACTCGGGGGTGCACAAACACTGTCTTCTCTAGACCAGTGGCTTGAAGGCCTCCCAGGAGTTGCAGAATTCTTGAGTCAAATGACCCCTGGTTTGCTCCAGCTGAAATTGCTGGCCCACGTGGAGTATCCAGATGGACAGCAGACTGGGTCTAGAACCACAGCTTGTCATTTTGCCCTTGTTACTTTTCCTGCAAACTGAATGTCCATGCTGACAGTGTACCTCTGTTCATCATGTTGCAGTGCATGTTGAGTGATTTTCATGGCATCAGATCCTTGGATTCTTCCCACAAACTGGAACATAATAGGTGCTCAGGGAATGAATAAAAGAAAAGCCAAAGAAGAAAATCCATGTGGTTGATATAGCCAGAACTTTTGCTTTCTTGTTCCTCACATCGAGATTTCTCAACTTAATTTTCTGCTATAATCTTTCTTCTCCCAGATTAAGTCTGCAAAAGAAAGAGATGGAGAGTCCTGGGTCTCTTTCTCCCTACTAGTAATTATTTCCTCCAATCAGGATGTAGATTCAAGGGTGGCCAACACTGTCAATCACCCTGCTACCCTCTTTTGAAACTCACTGATTATGGGCAAAGTGCTTTGCATGTAATCACCTCAATTACTCAGTAAAACTTCCTGTGTTCTTTCAGCCGGGTTTTGCATTTGGATTTTAAAAGCAACTTTCCTACTCTGTCCTGACAATCTTTTAAAAACGTACTTGGAAAGCATAGAAGAAAATACATGTTAGGCATGGCCACACATCTAGCTGTCCAAATTTAGCTTACCCTGTCTAAAGCTTTCTTAAAATCGCAGCAGATAAATAGGGATGGGAGGGACATCAGAATGAGTGGGTCTTATTTTTTTTTTCCTTTTTCTTTTCTGAGGGTGCAGATTCCAGGGAGATTGCAAGCTGGGAACTTGGTCAGCAAGCAGGCTGCTGCATTTGAAACCATTCATTTTGTGAGAAATTCCTCTGGCATGAGGTGCTGGGGTAACTTCATGGGCTATACTTCCCTGGCCTTGAACTTGGCTCAAAACAAAGCACAACACAACAAAAAGCAAAAAAAGGAAAAAACCTCCAAAAAACAAATAAAGCAACCACAGCAAAAGGCCTTCTTTGCTGGAAGGTCCACGAGAGGGAATGAGAGCTTCCGAACGAGCTCCTGTCTTGATCCCTGAGACCTACAGGCCCGGGTGGCAGAGTCTGCAGCGGGTGGCTGCCAGCTTCTTCCTGGGCATGTGAGCTCGCAGGACTGGGCTGAGAACTCCTTTCCCTATTGGCTTGGTGGCCACGGTCCTTTCAGAAGAACCAGTCACTGGAGCCACACAGTGCCAGGGGTCACGGATCTCCCTGGGTAAACCCAACACATCAGTGGAAACCCAATCCTGGGCAGTGTTAACGAGTTTTAGTGGTTTCCTGTTCAGTGATCTCCCGCTTCGTTTGGAAAATTCACTCAAGACTCTATCAGCACCACCTCAAAACAGGCACATGCAGTTATTAAGCATCTGTGATACTGCGGAAACGGTGCCAGGCACTGGTGGTGGGGAACCAAACAAGATGCGGCTTCCAATTCTGGAGGTCACGGTCGAATGAAGAAAGAGCTCCTTCTAACGTCAGCGGCTGGAACCCTCCTCTTCCTACTCCACCCTGAGCTTAGACATTCATTCTCAAGAGGTTATTTGTGGTGGGACAAAAATCAAATGAAGCCAGAACTGCCTAAACTCTATTTTTAATAGCTCTGTCTATAACATACTCTAGGCAAAATCTCCACACTCCAAACTCTGAGGCTCCATTCTCAGTGTGTGTCATATGAGAGAACTCGAAGCAGAATTCTAAATTGTTCACTTGGCAGCTTAGTCCTTTCCGATTGCTAAAATAAAATACGTTAAGTTGGGGTGCATATAAGCAACTGAACTGTAGTCGCTATTTATCGACTTGTTTGCTGCTTCATCACTAAAACACAATGGCCTGGGTACCTATGTTTATCTTGCTCACCAGTGTATCTTCAGAACCTAGAACTGTAATTAGCAGAAAATCATCACGCATTACATTCTTATACAAAAAAAAGATGAAAGAAAGAAGTGAATATTGAAAACTCAACGGAAATATGTGAAGGTGTCTGATTAAATATTGAGGTTTCCAAATTCAATGAGATCTATTAGATGTCATGAAAGGGCTATTCCTTGGCAATGAAGAGTCTTCTGAGAAGGGAACTTGGGCATAGAACCAAGTGAAGGAATCAACTCGGGACTGGCCAAAGGTACAAGACTGGTCCGGTGTCTGAGGAAAATAAGAACACAAAGTATGGTAACATAAGTGATGGAAACCAAAGGGAAAATGATGCATAGTGAATATTAGTGACATACATCTAAAATTAAATTGTTCTTGTCCAGGTAGCTTCAAAGACAAAGCTATGTAAGCCTTATCTAGATGCTAACACAAATCTAATTTTCTTAATTCTTATTAAAAATAAATAAATAATATGTTTTAAAATTACTTTAATGCATTCTCATTTTTGGTCACAAAGGTCCTTGAAATAGTTCTATAATGAATTTTTAAAGAAAAAAAATATGGATTTATGTATTTGAGAGGCAGAGTGGTTGGGAGACAGACAGAGAGAGAATGAGTTAGAGATAGAGAGGGAGAGCTCCCATCGGTTTTGGTTCATTCCTTAAGTAGCTGCAGTGGTTGTGGTTGGACTGGGGCTGAAGCTAGGGACCAGCAACACAATCACTAATCTAAGCCATCCTTGCTGCCTTCCAGGAGCAGCACTAGCAGGAAGCTGGAGCTGGAATCCGGAGCAGGAGTTGAGACTGAACCCAGGTTCTCTGATGTGGGAAGTGGCACACTAACCTATGTCTTAACCACTAGACCAAGTATCCAATGCCAGAGTGATGTTTTAAACACGCATTTGGCCTGTGTCCTTTTACATCATATTTACACAGTATAAAATATATGATGACAGAGAAAATGATAATATAAGCTGCATATGGGTTATTCCATATTATATATGAAATTATCTTTATTTATATTAGAACATAATACTTGGCCTATGACATTACCTCACAAAGCTTGTAAATAATGAATTTTTTTAAAAACCTGGTGAGAAATTTGAAATCCATGCACAATTTTTTTCATAATATACATTTCCTGTGAACTTTTTGATGACCCTTCATACGTGATCTTTATCTTCTGGAATCAGTAGTCTTATTTATAGACAAATGTATTATTAGCAATAGTTCAATAGATGAAAAAGATTATCAAGAGTGAAAGTATTTCTATTGGCATGAAATTAAAAATTAAATTTCAATTATTATCATTTTGATTTTATTTTAATGAAGCTCTGTGCCTTATGAGGTAGTTGCTTAATAATTTAGCTTTTACACTTGCTTTAATTTTTGACTTGTATTTTAAATCTCTTTTTTGTTATGATATATTTGGTGGGAGTCAATAAGTGGTCTTCTCTGTTTTTATTTCAAGAACTGCAGTAAAATGAGCAATTTATAAAGCAATTAAAGCAGAAAGGGGTCAGCATTGTGGTGCAGTGGGTTATGCCTCCACCTGCAGTGCTGGTATCCCAAATGGGCACTGGTTCGAGTCTCAGTTGCTCTACTTCTGGTACAGCTCCCTGCTAATGGCCTGGGAAAGCAGCAGGTGATGGCTTAAGTACATGGACCCCTGCCGCCAACATGGCAGACCTGGATGGAGTTCCAGGCCCCTGGCTTCAGCCTAGTACAGCCCTGGCTTGGGGCCATTTGGGGAGTGAACCCAGCGATTGAAAGATCTCTTTCTCTCTCTTTTAATCTCTCCTCTTTCTGGAACTCTGCCTTTCAAATACATAAGTCTTTAAAAAGATAAAAAAAGTTCTATTGTTTTTAGAAGTCATTTTCCTTTTTGTCCTTAGCAACAATCCATTTAAATTATAGAAACATCTGGAAAATTCACAACCTCTAGTCTCAGGACCAAATCCTGTATACAATTTTAATCAGAGTAGTAGAAAATTATGTTAATTGTAAGCACATTATAAAGAGACACATTTGAAAGCTATGGAGCTGATCTCTACTGAAAAACACTTATTTTTCATTGTTAAATATATCGAGTCATTAAATTTTGTGGAATTCATATTTTAAAAATACTCTCCTGCTAGAAGTTCTTAATAAAGCTATCAAAGTCCCTGGAAAAGAAAATAGTTTTGAGTTCTGACCTTTTAAGAAAAATGACACTAAAGTATTATTTTAAGAAATAGTTGTGAACTTACTATTTATAACCTCTCTGCCCATACCTTGAATATGTGAGTGTATGTTTATACATATGCATTCATTTTCCATTGATTTCTTTAAAAAATTCTTAGTGATGGAGCCGGTGTTGTAGCATAGCAGGTAAAGTCACCGCCTGCAGTGCCAGCATCCCATATGGGTTCTGGTTCAAGTCCTGGCTGCTCCACTTCCCATCCAACTCCCTGCTAATGGCCTGGGAAAGCAGTAGAAGATGGCCCAAGTGCTTGAGCGCTGCACCAATGTGGAAGACTCAGAAAAAGCTCCTAGCTCCTGCCTGTGGATCAGCCCAGTTCTGGCCATTGGGGTCATTTGGAGAGTGAATCAGTGGATGGAAGACCTCTCTCTCTGTCTACCCCTCTGTCCCTGAGTCTCTTTCTCTTTCTGTAACTCTGCCTTTCAAATAAATAAATAAATCTTTTTAAAAAAAATTAAAAGAGAAATTTACTTCAGAATAACTGTAAATTTAAAAAAATTCTCAATGATGAATAAAATTGAAAATGTAGCACAGAACATATAGAACATTTTAAATATTGATTTTAATGTATTTTTTTCTGTAAGTATTACATTTTAATGTTTATACTGGCCATCTCAGTCCAATATTTTGTGCCTAATGTTGGCTGAGCCAACGTAAAACAAGGTGATTTTATCAAGTCCTACATGAATTCAAAATACAGAGGAAACAAGGAAGATAGGATAGGTGACAGTTGCCCCCTTTTTAAGGTGCTCCTCATCTGTCTCCCTCAAGTTCTTGACTTAGATTTATCCCCACAGGATTTTGATTATCTGCCAGAATGACCAGAACGCAGGCAGAAACAAATCTGTTCTAGAAGCATTTTTTTTTTAAATGCAATTGTAGGTGCATGAGAGATAAATGCTAAAGGAACTCATTATTTTCCCAATTAGCTGCAACCTGTTTTGCTCTGCTGGTTGACTTCAAGAAGTTATTTTTCTTCCTCATTTTAGACTTCCTTCTGAAACCTGATTTTTTCCTCTTTGTCTTTTTTCTTTTTCACAGGCATTCTGCCAAATCTTAATAAATTTAGTGAGGTCTGGCAACTGTGTTTATATTTTTGTTGAACTATGAAGAGCAAGGGTTCATGGAGTAGATAGGAAAAGAGTGTAAAGTGTCATTTAGTTAATTTAAAACACATTATTGGACACTTATTCCTGATTTTAATGGCATTATAATTAAATTTTATACCAGTTGAAAAACAAGGAGCTATGGTTTTAAAAGTGAAGGAATATTTCAAAGACTGTTCCTAGTGATTTATAGACATTTGTTATAGCTGCTTTTATTCTCATGTTCTAAATATCTTTATTTTAATGACATTATTTTCCTACTTGTAGATTTTGGTTTTTGAAAAGCAGGCAAAAATTCTATGACTAAATGTTTACCCATTAATATTACATAATCATATCATATATAAGCATATGAACTGACAACCTTTCAAGCATGGGTTAAAAAACAGATTACATGGGAAAATAACACTTTAAAATTACAGGCTTTATGAGGATTTATTACGTGGGAATGGTTTTACTACATCATTTTAATACTGCCATAAAATATATTGATGTACATTTTATATTTTATTGTTCCTAAATACCCACAAAGTATGTAAACGAAGTTTCACAAGGGTGCCTGAAGAAGTGATACCACATCAGCTCCGAGAGTCCACAGCAAACAGAACCTGGGCAAGGAGAATTTGCATCTGGGCAGAAATACTATGCTTTGCTCCCACAGTACCCAGCTCAGGGGGTTGTTAAGAGGATGATATGATTTGAGCTATAAAGGTCTTTCCCAGTTTGGGATATTTAATAGCCCGTCAATAGATGGTGGGTTCTTCATTCTAAGAATTGAATTCTATTAACATTTCTTTGATTTTTAGCTCACAAACAGAGGTAGTCAGAACTCTTCATGGATTGGATCATGTTTACTGCAGTTTTTATTCTCTGGATGTGCTGGTTTAACAGGGCATTTGAGTAGCTGGAAGGATGGGATGGGGTGAATCCTGTGAAGCAGTACACATTTTTAGGTGGAAGGGAGTAGTCATTTCTTGGGCTAAAGGAGGTGGAATCATGGCCACATGTTCAGAAGGTATAAAGTAGGAGATTTAAGATCTATATGATGGACACTTTCTAATAGGACAGTGCACTGCTCAGCAACAGAAAGAACTGGCTGACAGGGTAGTTGGTGGTTTGCTTGTCTATGAAGAAATATGAGAGGCTAAGTGACTAGTAGTTGAAGTTGTTGTTAGCAACAACAGGTAAACTAGGATTCTAGAATCAATATTGTACTTCTATGTTCAAGAAATTTGCAACCACAAACAGGGTTCAGAAAAAAAAATGTTTGGTGAAGTAGAAGTAAGTGAGGATAGAGTGGTTTTGAGTAATAATTGATAGTTGGCTTGTCCATGCTCACCTCCCAGATGGGGAGCAATCCATGTTATTATTAGTGGGTAGATTTCTCCCCATTTCCCATGTGTAACCAAAGTTAAAATTAGAGGAAAAACCCCTGTCTTCTTTCCCTAGATTGTTGTGCCGTATTTCACTCCTTTTTTTTTTTTTTTTTTTTTTTTGCCAGAGTCTTTTTTTGTTCAAGAGAAGGATCTGGATTCTAGTCTTAGATTTGCCATAGAATCAGTGCTATTATCTCAGTGCCTCACCTGTTAAGTAAAGATCATAAGAGTTTCTATTGACATGGCTCACATGAATATATATATATATATATATATATATATATATGAACTTATTTAAAAAGAGAGGAGTGGGCACTGTGGTGAGACAGGATAAGCTACCACTTGGGATTGGGTTAGAGTGCCTGGGATTGAGCCCTGCCTCCACTTCTGATCTAGCTTCCTGCGAATGCACCTAGGAGGCAGCAGATAGAGTTCCGGGCTTCTAGGCTTAGCCTGGCACAACTCCAGCTGTGGGAGCATTTGCATAAAAGATCTCTCTCTCTCATTCTTTGTCTTCCTTTCCTCTCTCTCTGCCACTTTGCTTTCAAATACATATTTTTTTTTAAAAAGCATGATATAGAATGTACTTAGAATGGGGAGTCTGATAAACCCTGTTATTCTATATAGTTTATAATTAATTTATTTAAAACATTTTAAAGTAGAATCAATATGGACAGTAGTCTGGTGATTTTTTTTTACAAGATGTATTTCTTTATTTTGAAAGGCAGAGTTACAGAGAAAGAGAGAGAGAGAGAGAAAAAGAGAGATCTTCCATCCACTGGTTCACTCCCCAGATGGCTGCAACAGCCAGGGCTGGGCCAGGTCAAAGTAAGGAGCCAGGAACTTCTTCTGGGTCTCCCACGTGGTGCAGGGGCCCAAGCACTTGGACCATCCTCCTCTGCTTTTCCCAGGTCATTAGTGGGGAGCTGGATCAGAAGTGGAGTAGCCTGGACAAGGGACATGAACTGGTGCCCATATGAGATGCTGGCATTTCAGGCAGTGGCTCTAGCAGCTATGTCAGCCTCCTGAACACTTTTTAAAGTTATTTATTTGTTTGAAATGAACAACGACACACACACACAGCCAGAAAGAGAAAGAGAGAGAGAGAGAGAGAGAGAGAGAGAGAGAGAGAGAAATCTTCCATTTACTTATTCACTCCCTAAATGCCCTCAACATCCAGGCTAGATCAGGCCAAAACCAGGAATCAGGAACTCCATTTGGGATTCCCTAGTGGGTGGCAGCAATCCAAGCCCTTGGGCCATCATTTGCTTTCTCCTACGTATATTAGCAAGAAGCTAGATCAGAAGCAGAGGTGAGAGTCAGTCCTATCCACTCTGGTACAGGATGCAAGCCTGTCCATTTTAAATTACAAAATTCCAGTAATTCTAGTTATTTTTAAATTACAAAATACAGTGAAAATAAGGTTATAGAAACTGGAAAACAATGACTATTATTCACTAGCCATGGTGATACCCAAAACTAGGATAACTGAGGCAGAAACAAAAAGAAATAAATCTAGTTCTACTTACTTACTTAAGAGTTTAAAAAGTCACAAGAAATGTAATGCACAAAATGGAAATACAAAATTAAATGTAACAAAAGCATGAAATAACTTTAAATACATATTTATTATTGCATATAATCTCTAGTGGCTCTCTGCAGGTTATTATTGTTAGACGTATTGGTAGAACATGATTCCTCCTTTGGATGGAGAATATGTCTCTTATTTCTCTGAATGACCTCATATCTATTAGTACATTGGACACTCAATAGTTGTTCGTGTCATTTCCCGGCAGGTGCAAAAACTGGAGCAGGTTTTCACAGATGATTTATATTTGTAATAAGATGTGTAAATACAATAGTCATGCAAGGCATAGTGGATGGGCCAATAAGGTAAGAAAGGGGTGGATAAAGAACTTTCAATCAATCCCTTTACACCCACAGATCCTGGAGGATGTGGCGAGGCTTTTTAGCAAAACCCATTTGTGTTTGACAGACTTTGTGCAATTCCTATAACCACTTCTCTGCTCCTTTTAAATAAACTATTTGGCAATTTTTTTTCTTGCACTATTACATCAATTTTTCAGTTACATTTTACACTACAACTTTTAAGTCTACCTCCCAAAGGAGGGCTCTGGGAAGCCTTGGGGTATCAGATGAACTCTGGAAAAGTGCCAGACATAAAAGAGTCTCCAAGCAGGATAATACTGGTTGTAAAATCCTCCTTCCTAAGGAATCTGAGTAGATAAAGGAAAAGACAGTTTTGCAACTTCCCCTTTCAGAGATACAGATCTCTGTCTTTCAAAACAACACTATTGTTTGCTAATCTTCCTGCAATGTCAAGTGTAATTTTTGTACTTTCTTCTGATTACTTGAATAAACAGCACATTGCAAAATGCTTCTTTTGGAGAGTCCTTAATGCACCATTGCACAGGCCACGAAGAAACCACTAGGAGGTCAATCAGCACAAATAGTTTCTAAAAACACAACACTTTCTTATATTAATCCTGAAATCAAGGCTTATTTGGCTGCTTACTAAGGATAATGCAGAGAAAGAGGTAAATTGGAAAGATACAGTGGGAGATAAGACCTGACTGACACCTAGAGGGAGTTTATAAATACTCAGGGAAGGAAGACACATGTGTGGATAGATGTCTATTGCTGTTATAGCAAAGTTACTGCCAACTTAGTGGCTTAAAGTTACTCAGCTACACTTTGTCTTGTTAGGGTAGGTCTCAAGTCAGAGTGACAGCAGGCCAGTGCTCCTTTCTGAAGGCCCTGGGGATGGTGGCTTGCCTTTTCTAGAGGCTGTCTGTGTTCCTTTTTTCATGCCCTCCTGTCTCCTTCTCCAAAGCCAACCACTTTAGAGTTCTCAGATTCTTCTCTTAGCTATAGGATCCACAGGATGGGCTCACCTGGTCAGCTCAGAGCATTCTTCTCAAGATCCTTCATCAGTCACAAACGGGAAGTCCCTTTCGCTATGTGGAACATCGCAATCACCAGCTCCAAGGTTAGACCTGGACATGGTGGGGAGCCATTGCTCGGGCTACCACAATATATAGCATTACTGTGATATCTTCATCACGTAGTAAAGTCCTCCACTGTTGCTTTTAATCAATGGTTGAAGAAAATGATTCATGAAGTGGGGCGGGCCTTGTGGCACAGCTGGGGATGCCCACATGTGTATCAGAGTCCCTGTTTGAGTCCCGGCTCCTCAGATTTGGATCCAGCCTCCTGTTAGTGCATCCTGGAAGGACACAGAGGATGGCCGAAATACTTGAGTCCCTGGTGCCCTCACGGGGGACCCAGATGGAGGCGTAGGCTCCTGACTTCAGCCTGGCCTAGCCTTGGCTGTTGCGGGCATTTGGGGAGTGAACCAGTGAATGGAAGATGTTTCTCTCCCTCCCTTTCTCTCTTTCCCCCCACATTCTCTGACATTTCGCTTTTCATTAAATAAAATAATAACAATTTTTAAAAAGATAAATAAAATGGTAAAGATATAAAGAAAATATATTAGGTTTCTTATCTATTAGGAAATGGATGCTATTTATACATAAATTTGAATCACATGGCTTTTGCTACAGAACAATTTACTTATTTCAAGTCAAAGATTTAACGATTTTAGTTTAGAAATTGTAAGTATATGTTTATAGATATATTGTTGAATGTTGTTACGACTAACAAAACTAATTTCTAATGTTAATGCGTGTTCATCGCTCCTAAGATTTACTGTTACAAATGACATACCACTTAGGAGAGAATTAGAGCCCAAATCATCCCAATGTAGCATCAGTGGGTGTGGCTGTTGGGTTTTGTCTTAAGTCTTGTGTAGAGGCATGCAGCAGAGAATGGTGATCCATGAGAGCTAGAACTCCGCACGCTTTCAATTGCTCATTTTGTAAACTAGGAGATTTCAGTCACCTAAAAATCTGGCTTCCGCTATACGATGAATTGGCTTTCTTTTGAGTAATTTATAGTGGTTTTGGAGAACAGATTTTAGTTGTATGGTCTTATGTGTGTCAAATATACTTGTGTGTAAATATGTATATATGTGTGTGCATGAGCTAAATAGTGGTTCACTAGTATCTTGGAAGACAGATACCAAACACTTGGACTATATTCAGTGAAAACAAACAAAGCCTATTTAAAGTCTAAACAGCTTTTAAGAATCAAGAAGATACTCTAGACACTGCAAGGGGCTGTGATATACAAGTGGCTAATAGCCATTCATCAAGTACTCTGTAGATTGACTACAAAGTGTGGCTAGCTTGTTCTTTTGAAATTAAAAAAATCCGTTTAAATTTTAATGTTGAGAAATGAGTCAAAATAAACTTTTGGATAAAGTGTATTGGTATTTTGTCTGTCCTCTCACTTTTTTTTTTAACTGACTTACTGATATAATACACAAATTCCCTTGGTTTTTGGATGCTACATTTCTCTTAAGTAACTTCAAGAGCATTCTTTCAATGACATTTATCCAGGCAAGATGTCAATGCAAAGTCGAATAGACTGAAAATTGCTTGTGTCTTTTGAGTGTTTTATTTATATATAATTTCTCACAAGCAAAATCTTATAAAATGGATTTATGTGGCTTTTTCTGCTTTCCTTCATTAGTTAAGACAAGAATGCATATGGAAAATTTAAACTCATATTTTGATTTACTTAAAATTTCTCGCAAAATACTAGCAGACAGGGGTGGTGCTGTAGCGTAGTAGGCTAAGCACAGGCATCCCATGTGGGCACTGGTTTGTGTCCCAGCTGCTTCACTTTTGATCTAGCTCTCTGCTGGTGGCCTCAGAGAGCAGAGGATGATGGCTCAAGTGCTTGGGCCCCTGTGCCCACATGGTAGACCCAGAAGCAGCTCCTAGCTCCCAGTTTTGAATTGGACCAGCTCCGGCTGTTTTGGCCATTTGGGTAGTAAACCAGCAGATGGAAAACCTCTCCTTCTCTGGTACTCTGCCTCTCAAATAAATAAATAAATCTTTTAAAAAAATACTAACACAGAGTTTGGATTAAATAACTGCTAAGTGCTACAATATTTCCTAATCTCATTATGACAAGATCCTATCTTCCCTCTGCATGGTATTTTCTGTTTGCGATTGAATGATCAAAAGAAAATTGTAAATGCTTTGGTATCAACAGGAATAATAACTACAACTGTAGCGGGTTGACTAAATACATGCTTTGGATGTGCTCTGTAGGCCTGCTGTCCATGGTAACTGTCTTGACCCTCACTATAATCACTTTGCAGCTGAGTATAGGGAATTCGTTTGTCCAGCTTCTCTGTTAGTGGTGTCATGAAAACTTGTACCAGCTGGTCTGCCCTTTGGCTATCTCACTGTTTACATTAGAAAATAAATAAATAAATCCATGGTGAAACATGTTAAATTGTAGAATATGAAAGCCGTATATTATACAAAGCTTCGGAATTCAAAATTGAGCAAGATGCAAAGCTTTCCTCCGGTGATAGCCCTCCGGATAATGCTGAGTCACCAGAAGGTGTGGCCACACTTAGAAAGTTAAGAAGTTGCCTCTGAGGAAAGAAACACAGAAAAAAAATATTTGAATACCTATAAGTGTAAGAAATATTTACCTAAATAGGTTAATTTGGGAGATGAACAGAGGTAACAGATATTTTACTTTACTTCTTTTTTTTAAATTTATTTATTTATTTGAAAGTCAGAGGTACACAGAGAGAGAAGGAGAGGCAGAGAGAGAGAAAGAAAGAGAGAAAGAGAGAGAGAGAGGTCTTCCATCCACTGGCTCACTCCCCAACTGGCCTCAATGGCTGGAGCTGCGCCTATCCAAAGCTGGGAGCTAGGAGCATCCTCTGGGTCTCCCACGTAGGTGCAGGAGCACAAGGACTTGGGCCATCTTCCACTGCTTTCCTAGGCCTTAGCAGAGAGCTGGATCAGAAGTGGAGCAGTCAGGACTCGAACTGGCGCCCACATGGGATGCCAGCACTGCAGGTGCAGCTTTACCCGCTACTCCACAGCAGTGGCCCCTTACTTTATTCTTAATGGAGAAAGCTGTATTTCTCTTATTAATATAAAAAATAAGAAATAACACATCAGTGGTGCGAAAGATTTTCAGAAATTTTTATGAAACTTTCTCTTTTATCAAGGAAAGAATAAAAGAAGCTAAAAAGTGCTGTAATCTGGGGTTCCCTGTAGTGGATGTCCCACTCAAAGTCATCGTATTCAATACGTGAAGCTTGATTTTGCTTTAGAGCTGTACCGTAAGACCATCGAGCTCATTCAAGAGCATTTTTTCTCTCTTGATTTGGGATTAGATTGAAACATCAGACAACATCCTTCATCCATGCTTTGGACGCGGCATCTTCTATCATTTTGGCGTACTCTGTATCTCTGTAGCTCTGGTTTACATCGGGAATTGCAAAGGCATGCAAATAGGTGAGATGAAATGGATAGGGAATACAGGTGGTTTCAGGAATCGTGGGTTTGCTTCTCAGTATCCAGTATTCCACGGTTGGAGAAAAGATGTCTTTCTGGTGGATTTGTCGGTTTCATAGCTCTGTGAAGCCTCCTTAAGCCCAAAGAGGGCAAATACCTCCAGTCTGTCAAGGACGCTACCTTTCAGAATGAGGACTCTTAAGACCACAATTTAAGAATTCAAGTAGCAGGTTCTTCAAAAACATGGACAATACTGATTATTGAGCATTAACTAGACAATGCAACCATTTAAAAAATTTATCCAGGGGCTGGCATTGTGGGTTACTTGTGGTGCCTGCATCCCATATACTGATGCCTGTTCCAGTCTTAGCTGCTCCACTTCTGATCTAGGTCCATGCTTTAGCACGAGAGACAGCATGGGTGGCGCAAATGCTTGGGCCCTGCCACCCACCTGGGAGACCCAGATAGGCTTCCTGGCTCTTGGCTTCAGCTTGGCCCAGCCCTGGATGTCACAGGCATTTGGGGAGTGAACCAGCACATGGAAGATTTCACCCTCCCTCCTTCTCCCCCTCTGTCACTCTTTCAAATAGGTGAATAAGTAAATAAGATTCTCTAATAAAATTACCAAGATACATTATAGGGAACTACACTATCCTAGCATTAGTTATGTAACTCTTTAAGTAATCTATAAGTAAAGCTAATACACAAGATATGCTGTGTATAGTCTAGCAAATTATGAAGAAATCAAACACACACACAATGTCCACAGAAGTAACATTCCAACAAGGGGAGCCTTTTCCTCCCCAGTTTGAAAAAGTCATTTCTGGTACTGAGTGCCATCTGGAAAAGGGGGCTGCCTCAGATATCCCCAAGACCACAATAAACATGCAACATGTACATATAGTAAAAAGAGCCCTCGATTTTATGACGTGACTTTTAAGATGCAAAATAAATGGATTACACAGTTGCCTCAAAAAACTCCTTATTGTGAATATCTCAGTTGTCTTACACTCATGAATTTATCATCATTGGATTCAAAACTCAGAAACAAAGAAATAGATCCCCCAAATTCCTGCACTTGACTCACATGCCAGTGCTACCACAAGAGGTGTGGGGGGGCTTAGGCTTTATAAATCTGGGGGCTCTGCAGATCTAACAAAGCAGCCCACACCTGGACTTACATAAAAGCCGACCTTGACACTCACGGTGAGGAGTGTTCCTTAACAGGCCCCTGGATTCGGAGAATAGCCCCTCCTGGCTCAGAAAACTGAAAATGGAGCTTCAGAGTTTAGTTCTAGCTCAGATTTCCTGGTGTTCTCAATGGCTGTCTTCCCTTTACCACCCAAAGACAAAGCACAGCTCAATTCATAGCTGTTCTTTAGTTTGGGACTAATGACTAATTCCGTTTTTTTTTTTTTTTAAATAGAGGAGCACCTTTTTTTTAACCCTCTCTCCATACTTGGTTTGCTCTACCCTCTTGATTTTTCTTAAGATTTATTTATTTATTTGAAAGTCAGAGCCCCGCAACCCCCACCCCTACCCCAGCCCTGCAACACACACACAGAGACAGAGACAGAGACAGAGACAGAGACAGAGACAGAGATACCATTTACTGGTCTACTCTCCATTTGGCTACAACAGCAAAGGCCAGACCAGGCTGAAGCCAGGAGCCAGGAGCATCATCCAAATCTCTCATGTGCATGACAGGGGCCCAAACACTTGGGCCATCTTCCACTGCCCTTCCTAGGCCATTAGCAGGGAGCTGGATCACAGGTAGAGGAGCTGGGACAGGAACTAGTGCCCAACTAGGGTACTAGCATCACAGATGGAGGCTCCACCAGCTATACCAAAATGCCTGCCTGGAGACAAATTCTTAGAATATGCACCATGCTATTGCTTTATGGGCAGTGGTGACTGCATGAAAAGAAATTATTTCTGTTTAAGTATATATGCCATATTTCTAGAGAAAAAATAACCTTGCTATTTTTATGTGCATGACAATTCTTACCCTATCATGATGTACTTGAACTGTTACTGTTGTTTTCCTGGATGCTGCCTTGTGGTCTCACCACAAATTCTGCAACAGACTTCCTGGGAGTGTGGCAAAAGTCATGGGTGACTGGCTGAATCTATGACTTGACTGAGTAACCATTAGAATCCTTTTAGTGGACCTTCAAAGCTGAATGCATGGAAAAACCACTTTACATTAAATCAACAATGTGTCCAAAGTCCTGTCCCTTGCTTTCAATTAGGTCATTTAAAAATATTTATTTATCTGAAAGGCAGAGAGTCAGAAAAAAAAAAAAAGAAAAAAAAAGAGACAGAGATCTTCCATCTATTAGCTTACTCTCCAAATGCCTGCAACAGCCAAGAATGAGTCAAAGTCAGGAGTCCAGGATTCAATCTGCGTCTCCCTTGTGGGTGGCAGGGGCCTAAACACTTGAGCCATCACCTACCGCCTCCCAGGGTGAGCATTAGTAGAAAGCTTGAATTGGAAGCAAAGCTAGGAGTCAAGTCCAGATACCCTGATAGGACCTGTGGCCATTCCAGGCAGCATCTTTTATTTTTTTTAAAGATCTTATTTATTTATTTGAGAAGTAGAGTTACAGACAGTGAGAGGGAGAGACAGAAAGGTCTTCCATCCGCTGGCTCACTCCCCAAATGGCTGCAATGTCTGGAGCTGCTCTAGTCCGAAGCCAGGAGCCAGCAGCTTCTTCCTGGTCTCCCACGCAGGTGCAGGGGCCCAAGGATTTGGGCTGTCTTCTACTGCTTTCCCAGGCCATAGCAGAGAGCTTGATTGGAAGAGGAGCAGCCGGGACTCGAACCAGCACCCATATGGGAAGCAGGTGCCACAGGCGGAGGATAAACCTACTGCGCCACAGTGCTGGACCCCCCCCCCCAGGGGGCATCTTAACTGCTAATGGATGACACGGTTATTCTCACTTTTCTTGACATCTTTAATTATCATTGTCTTATTTTGCCTTTCTGCTGGAACCCAGAACATTTGATGATGTTTACACCAATCATCTTAGATTGGATCAAAATTATCTAATAGAAGTTTCTGCAGTGATGGAAATATTCTGTATCTGCATTGTCCACTATGGGAGATGCTACAGACACATGTGAGGGACTGAGCACAAAGAGGAAGCCTCGCTCTACTGAATTCCCACTAATTCACTTTTGAATTTACATAGCCACATGTGGCTTACACTACTATTAGGCAATGTAGGTCTAGGTTTGGCATTGACGTTGTATCCACGCTCCATAATTTTGCAAATAATTATGGTCATGCCTGCTTGCAATATTTTCTGTTTCATATTTATGTGTTTAAAAGTGATTTTTGTCTGACCCAGATTGTAAAATTGGATGAACTTTTAATGTGACTATTTTCTATTTTGGTAGTCATCAGTATAAATCATCCAGGGGTGAGGCTTTGAGAAGAAAGATGCCAATCTAGAGGGTAGAGCCTACAAAGAGGGGGAGAATGAGGAGATAAGATTGTGTGGAGGGGCCCATGCTGTGGTGTAGTGGGCTAAGTCTCCACCTGCAGCACCGGCATCCCATATGAGCACTGGTTCGCATCCTGGCTGCTCCTCTTCTGATCCAGCTTTCTGCTATGGCCTGGGAAAGTAGTGGGATATGGCCCATTGGGCCGTTGCACCAATGTAGGAAACAGAAGAAGCTCCTGACTTCAGATCAGCCCAGCTCCGGCTATTGTGGCCACTTGGGGGAATGAACCAGCAGATGGAAGACTTTTCTCTCTGTCTCTCCCTCTCTCTGTCTGTAACTCTGCCTCTTAAATGAATAAATAAATCTTAAAAAAAAAAAGATTGTGTAGGGGCCGGAACTGTGGCTCAGCGGGTTAGAGCCCCAACCTGAGGTGCTGGAATCCCATATGGGCGTCAGTTCGGGTCCCAGCTGGTCCACTTCCAATCCAGCTCTCTGCTATGGCCTGGGAAAGCAGTAAAAGATAAGTAGAAGTAAGTGCTTAGGGCCACTACACACACATGGGGGACCTTGGGGAAGCTCCTGGCTCCTGGCTTCTGAATGGCTCAGCTGCTGCCATCGCTGCCGTTTTGGAAGTGAACCAGTCGATGGAAGATCTCTCTCTCTCTCTGTGTGTGTGTGTGTCTGCTTCTCTCTGTAACTCTGCCTTTCAAGTAAAAAAAAAAAAAATTAAAAAAAAAAAGATTATGTGGAGAGGATAAGCAATGCTGAAGATCAAACAAGTGTTTCTTTCTGTTTTCTTTTTAAAGATTTATTTTATTTATTTGAAAGGCAGAATTACAGAGATGGAGAGACAGAGGAAGAGGTGGATCTGCCATCCACTGATTTACTCCCTAAACGATCCGATGATCAGGGCTGAGATAGGATGAAGCCAGGAGCATCTGAATCTCCCATATGGGCGGCAGGGGCCCAAGTATTTGTGCCATCTTCCACTGCTTTCCCAGGTGCATTAGCAGGGGGTAGACTGGAAGAAGAGCAGCTGGGACTTGAATCAGCTATTATATAGGATGCAGGCATTGCAGGAGACTGCTTAAACTGCTGTGCTACAATGCTGGCCCCAAGGGCGTCTGTCCTAGATGTGGGGGGAAAACACGGTATAGAAATATGGAAACCACTAACGATTCAGTTATCCAGTAATAGAGCTGGAAGGAATATCAGAACTCTTTCAGTGTGGATCTATTTCCATGTGCAATAGCAGTTGATAACTGTCTCTCCCTCTCTCTGTCTGTAACTCTGTCTCTTAAATGAATAGTAGTAACAGATTCACCTAAGCTACATTCCTATCATCCCTAAATCTTGATTTTCTTACTCTAAGTCACTGATGATAATAATACAAACCTCTGATTGACATACCACTTTTTTCCAGAGCAAGAGTAAAGGGTAAGTGAAACAGTACATAGTACCTGTCATATACTCAGAGCATCCCATTTTGGTGGCAGGAAAACTGGGATGTTAGGAGACTGACATCCCAACTAGTAATAGACTTACAAGAGTCATCAGGGATTAGAAGCCAGGTGTATAACTAAACAGACTATGGGACTGGGAGCTGCAAACACAATGGCATCTCACATGTGCCAAGCACTGAACAAATGACATGAACAGTTCAAGGGCACACAGTATTAGTGATTGCAGATCACAGGATCAGATGAGCCTATTTGCCAAGTTCATTTTCACAAATGTCTCTTGTGGTTGAGGAATCTGAAGACAAAGGGGTGTGTGTATGTGTGTGTGTGTTTGTGTTTAGCCAACTGTAGCCTTTGAAATATAATAATTAATAATAATTAATAATTCAATAAAGTTTGCTGTAAGGATTAAGTAAGTTTTTAAGAGTACTTAGCATCATGTTTTGCATACACTAAAGGTTTAGTGCAATTAGCTATGATTTCTTTCTTTCATTTTAAAAAATGATTATTTATTTGAGAGATAGTGTCACAGAGAGAGAGAGAGGAAAAGAGGTCTTTCATCTGCTGGTTCACCCCCGCCCCCCAGATGGCTGTAACAGCCTGAGCTGGGCTGATCCGAACCAAGAGATTCTTCTGGGTCTCCCTCGTCAGTGCAAGGGGTCCAAGCCCTTGGACTGTCTTACACTGCTTTCTCAGGCCATTAGCAGAGAGCTGGATTGGAAGAGAAGCAGCCAGGACGTGAACTGATGCCCATATGGGATGCCAGCGCCACAGGCAGAGGCTTAACTTATTATACCACAGCACCAGCCCCTACCTATGATTTCAATAAAGAGAAACCAAATAACTATGGTCAAAAAGCAATGTAACAGAGTGGTAATTTGACCTAGCAGTAAAGACACTGGCTAGGATGTCCTTGTGCCATCTGGGAGTACTCGAGTTCAGTCCACAGGTCTTCAGCTTCCTGCTAATGTGTTCCCTGTGGGGCTGTGGTGACTGCACAAGTGTTTGGGTGCCTGCCTCCCACGTGGGAGAGCTGAACTGTGTTCCTGGCCCTGATGGGTATTTAGGGAATGAACCAGCAGATGGGAGCACACACGCTCTCTCTTTTCCTCTCTTTCTCTCACTGTCTATCACTCAAATAAAAATTTAAAGAAAACTAAATAGTTAAAAAATTTTTAAAAATAGTTAAAGAAAAATATGCATGCATACTTTTATCTCTGTGAGTGAGATCCCAGTGGAAAGAACAGGCCATCAAAGAAGGAGGTACCTTTCTCTGAAGGGAGGAGAGAACTTCCACTTTGACTATGACCTTGTCTAAATAAGATCAGAGTTGGTGAACTCAAAAGGCCTCCATAGCCTTGGCAACTCATGACAAGAGCCTTGGGTGATTACTGATGCCATAAACAAGAGTGTCAATTGTTAAGTCAACAACAGGAGTCACTGTGCACTTATTCCTCATGTAGGATCTCTGTCCTTAATGTGTTGTCCAATGTGAATTAATGGTATAACTAGTACTGAAACAGTATTTTACACTTTGTGTTTCTGTGTGGGTGCAATCTGTTGAAATCTTTACTTAATATATACTAAATTGATCTTCTGTATAGAAAGATAATTGAAAATGAACCTTGATGTGAATGGAATGGGACAGGAAGCGGGAGTTGGGAGGGTTGTGGGTGGGAGGGAAGTTATGGAGGGGAAAAAGCCACTGTAATCCAAAAGTTGTACTTTGGAAATTTATATTTATTAAATAAAAGTTAAAAAGAGAAAAAAAGAAAAATATGTGTTACATATTAAGGTTAGCTGTCGCAAAACACACCAAACACTGGAATAAGGGAAAGGGTTCATTGGGGAACACCAGACCGGAGTGAAGGGGCGGCGAAGGGAAAGAGAGAAACAGAGGAGCTAGCAAGGAGAGAAGAGAGAGAAGAGAGATGAGAGGAGCCGAGAGAGAGAGCCAAGAGACCAGAGGAGGAGGCTAGAGCGAGGAACCAAGAGAGCACAGGGGAGAAGGGCCAAGAGGGAAGAACCAAGAGGGCAGAGAGCAGAGCCAAGAGAGCACGTGTGCAGGAACAGGCCCTTTTAAAACTTCGCCTGAGGGTGGGCAGGGAAGCAGGAGCAGCGAATCCCATTAGGATGGGGGTGGAGCCTGGCTCAGGTAGCTGGGCCATGTGGCCAGCTGGCTAAAACTGCGCCAGTTTCCTAACAATATGCATGTATTTTTTATATAGGTTTAAGTTGTGTTTACTGTATTTAATGTGACAATGAATATTTTTAAGATGCAGGGCAAGCGTTGTGGGCCAGTGGATTAAGCCTCTACTCAGGATGTTGGCATCATACATGGGAGCGCCTGGTTCAAATCCGGATTCTGCTTCTGATACAGCTTCCTGTTTATGCACACTCTGAGGGGCAGCAGGTGATGGCTTAGGTACTCAGGTTCCTGCTACCCACGTGGGAGACCTGGATGCAGTTTCTGGCTCCTGGTTCCGGCCTAACCTAGCCCCAGCTATTTCAGGCATGTGGGGAGTGAACCAGCAGCTGGGAGATCTGTGTGTGTGTGTGTGTGTGTGTGGTGCGTGTTCGTGTGACACTCTGCCTTTCAAACAAATAGAAATACACTTAAAAGAAAGAAAACAATTAGAGCAAAAATATTTTAAAATGTGTGATCTAGTCCTGTCCATCCCACACTGGTTTTGCCTCAAATTCATAACTATAAATGTTGCTATGCTTATAGACCACATTCTGCTTTCCCTGAGAGACAGGAAAAATACCTGCCAGAACTCACTCACAGAAAATCCAGCATCTTCCAAAGCGGCTTTAATCCCTAATAAAGCACAGGAGACCCAGTGGGGCAATTCAGGGTCATGGCCAGGCAACGCAGAGACCAGAGGTCCCCAAAGTGTAATGACAATAAAAAGAAAGGAAACTGGCTACTTGGGACACCAGAGAGACACTGACAAATGACTTCTGCGTTTGTCTGGTTTTGTTTCTATAAGGAGAAAATGATAAAAGGGCAGGATTAGCAATAGGAAGAGGCAATAGAAAATGGGTTCCTCCAAAGGACTTCTCTTAATCCCTATTTTTAGATAGCCTTCGACCTCAGGGACCTATCAGACAGGTGGGTTTCTCAGTTGGTCGGAGGTGGGGGTGGGGAGGGTAGGGGAAAAGGAGGGAAGATCGTGCTGGGAAGATCACTTTGCAAATGACCTTAATTTTGCCTGTGGCCGCTTCTGTGCAGCCCCCCGGGAGCTCCCCCAGTGTTCTGTCTGCTCGCCTGCTGGCCACCCCACTGTCAGCGGTACAGACTGGGATCGTCACTGAGACCCATCTCGGACATGCCCGGGGCAGTGCTCTCTCACTGGCCATCAGAAATAAAGCAAGCTGTTGCCCACAGTAGTCAGAGCATCCACCTTGTGGGGCAGAGACAAACCTTCCTCCTCCGGGTCCAGTGAGAGGTGTGGGTGGTGCTCTCGCAGCCGGCTCTTCAGCCCTGCACCTGGACCTGGGGAGCCATCGGGGTGCGCAGGGTTTGGGGCAGGAGAGGAGAGGCCCACTCATGATTCCTGACTGCAAGCACCAGGAGGGATGTCGGTGGACTTTAGTCTCAGAACGGGCACACATCCCCATATGCTTGGGTGTGTGTCCAGGGAGCCAGGAGCACAAGCACGCACAGTCCAGCCTCGGTATATTTACCTGTCAGGAATCAGGCAATGGACAGATGTGCACATGTGATGTGTACATGGGTACATGAGGCACCGTGGGTGAACGTGTGGCCACGGGGGAACTGAGCACAGCTCCTGATGAAAGCTGCCTGCCCTGAGCCTGTGAGAGGGGCAGTTCTCCCACCTGCCTCCTGGCCGCTTTTGTTTGTTGATTTTCCTTCTGCAATCCGGTATGGGTGCCTTCACTTACCTCTTTCTTACCTGGCCTGGGACTTGCCTCAAGCTTTGCTCCCCCCTCCCTCCCCAAGCTATAACCCCGCGGGGGGTGGGGAGGAGGGGGAACCGGTGTCAGGGTTTGGAATGTCCAGACTGCTCTCGCTGTGACACTGCCCAGATGAGGAGCTCGGGGACATTTGGCTGCAAGACAGCCCTTTGCTCTCCTCTGATGCTGCTTCCCCTTCCCTCCCCCCCACCCCCCAGATATGTAAACACTTGTACTTTGCTGTCTCGATGGAGCGAATTGGTCCTCGGCTTGTGCCTGCAGATTCAGCTATTGGGCTGAGCCTGGCTCCTCCCTTCCGACTCGGATAGGAGCCACTGGGATCTGGAGCTGGCTTCCAAATGGAAGTTGGCCTCTGGCCAGGTGACCTCCTCTTTGTAAGTTTCTTTCCTAGGCAGGGGTGGGGGAGGGGGGAGGGGAGCTGGGGTCTGTTTGGTGGTGTTGGTGGGGAGGGGTGGGGGGTGAGGGAAGGAGGGGCTGGAGGAGAGTAAAAGGGCTGTGTTAAACAGTTTCTTACCGTAAGAGGGAGTTCAGACCTAGATCCTTCCAGTTAATCACACAACAAACTTAGCTCATCGCAATAAAAAGCAGCTCGGAGCCGAGCCGGCTCTTTTGGGCACTGACTGCGAACAGGATTCTCTCAGCCAGGCAGCTCCTGCAGTGGGATCCGCCGGCCCGGCCAGCAGCACCATGTGGGTGTCCAAACTTGTGCCAGTCCTGCTGCTGCAGCAGGTCCTGCTGCATCTCCTGCTGCTGCCCATCGCCATCCCCTACGCAGGTCAGTGCGGGTTTTCCATGATGACAAGGATGATGACTTTAACTTTCGCTGAAACCCTTGCTTTCTCTCCACCACACTCCCTGGACCTGGCTCCCAGCACCCTTTCTGAACTCAGTATGGGGTATTGGTTTTTAAGAACCTCTCATTATACTTTCTTTTTTTTTCTCTGTGGAAAAGCATTTACAATGATAATTAACATCCCACAGTGCCACATCCCCTCTTCCCCACCCTCCCCCCTGCCAGCAGCCAACCCAGTCCCCAGCCCTGCTCATTTAGCCCCAATAGCCCTGGCTGATGCGGCAGGAATGAAGCGCTCACTCTGGCTGCAACTTTGCGGGTTTGAGCAAGTTCAAAGCTGAAGATGGGGTCTGGTCTGAAGACCGGGAGAGGCATGGTCAGTCCGGCAGGGACTCATCTGTTCCCTGACAACCCACCACCCCTCATCCCGCAGCCAACCTGCTAGGATAGAGTGTGACTTTACGCAGGTCTTCATGGGACGAGGTAGATTAAAATCTACGCATATGCACGTTACAGAAATGAAAGAGAAAGCCAGTCTTCTGGCTCCCTCCCTCTCTGGGCATGCATGCCAGCTCTTTTGGAACCGCAGTGCATGGGAAGCCAGACCTGTGGGACTTGGATGGGAGCTGCATGACCGCTCCTGTCAGTCTCCCACTTTCTTGCCGAGACTTTGCAGGTTGCGGAGGAGTTGCTTTGGCGCTCCCGTGACCAGAGGTTTTAGAGATACCGTTGCTGCTGTGGGAAATTTTCCCTTGTTATCAGGACAAGAGGAAACATCTGTATTTGGTTGTATCACACCGTGGCGCCTGGGGTGCCAACAGGAGAGGCAGCGAACACACGGGGAATAAAAGAAAGGGATAAATGACCAGATGGTAGACATGGATTTTTTTTTTTTTTTTGCAAAGAAACAGAGCTGGTGCATCTTTTGAGATGAGATAAACTAAATGTGAAATTTATCAGACCTCTGATCTACTTTCTGACGCAGTACAAGGGTTGAAGATGCCAAGAATTTGCTAAGTGATAAGGCAAACCACTTGGCTTTCTTCTGTTTTGTGAAGTGGTCCTTATGACACGGTTTGGGGAGGGTCGATTGAAAGCACTTAGGTTGGATTCCTGAAGTGGTGAAGAGAGCAGGTTGTCATCCTTGAGATGTATTGCATGAAAAAGGATTCTTCTAGGACATTGCCGGTGTAGGGGATTTGAAGTATAACCTGAAATCTTGGCTCTGGTTTTGATGACTTTCCTTTGAAAAGATTAAGATGTTGCTGTTCTGGAGGAGAATACAATTACCTGGAATTATCTGAGCTAAAGCAAGGGAGCACAGTGTGGAAAACCCAAACAGTAGATCCACCATGGACAACATCTATTTGTTTTTGGCATGCATTATGAAGTTTTGGCAGGAGATGCACATCTGTAATTATATTTCACTTTGGCTAATGTTGAAATGACTGTGTTTCCTGAGTATAGGGAGAAATCAGCCCAAGAGTGCGCTGGCAGGCAACAAGAGGCCAGTTGAGAATTACAGATATGTTGTGAATAATTCTTGAAGTGGATGATGCTAAAATTGTCATCAGAAGAGTGGACCTACTTTTGTTTGGGTGGCAAGTTTGTCTTGATAGTTTTTTTTTTTTAAATACCCTTCAAAATGAAAACCACTGGTAACATTCTTAGTATATATATAGAAACGTTTTGGTTTTTATGTCATCTAGTACTGAACATTTAGAAGTTTTCTTTTTCTTGTTATTGTCCCTTGCTTTGGTTACACTTTTGGATTTATTCTATGAATCTATAGTTGCACATATTGCAAATTCATAATTGTTAGAAAAACAGAGACTGATATAATATATTGACATGCAGTTAGTTTCCTAATAAATACTCCATGTTGTGCACCCAAACCATCCTTGTAGGAGTTGGTTTCTATAGAATTACCTTCTATTCTTTGTCATCAACTCTGGAAACAAGTAGCCAATCCTCTGTAGCAAAAGAAACGTAAGTGAGCACCTGATGCCAAAGAATCCTTGGGGATGTTAAGATAGACAAATGAGAAAGGAACCTGTATTTCCTGAGCACCTGTCATGGACCAAGTTCTGAAGTAGAGCTTATTTAATTCTGATGAGACTGGCATTTTTGGATTTATTTTACATGTGGAAATGGAAGTTTAAAGATGTTACTTATCTTTGTTCATTAACATAGTAGTTGAGATTCCTCCCCAAGGCTGTGGGAATGAAATAAGTGATTGTGGTACCCCCAACCGTGAAATTAACTGAAACTTTCTTTTGAAAAATCATCTGGTTAAGGAATATTAACAAAGAAAGAGAACCATCCCTGGGTGTTAGAAATATGATTATACTGTGGCTAAGAGTCCATTTCTAGCTTGACAGATCAATATAGGCTTAAGGAATAGATGGCGTCTAAGGTATGAAAAGATGGGCGGTAGCATGGCTGGAGAAGCCAAATACCTGAAGGTATGGGCATGAGAAAGGGAAGGGATGCCCCAGAAAGACCTCCACACAGCAACTGAAAGTAGTCTCTGGGGACAGGTGTACCGGGTGAGGGAGTTGCCTTGGACGGAACCGTGAGTGTGGTAGAATGGATGTGTTGGGTGTCCTGCTAGACCGTGTGGTCTCTGTAGTGTGCGACAGGGACAGCAGCTGAAGGCGTTTACGTTGACAGGATGATTGACTCAAGCTGGACTTCAGAGTGTCGGCTCCAGTTGCCTAATGGAGGGAGAGTTGTAGGCAGACACAGACAGTAAAGCTGGAGACCCTGAACCAGCAATGGAAAGGAGGAAGTGGAGGAAGGAGCCATCTAGAAGGGCCCCTATTCTCATATGAACATCACCTCATTTTTTAAGTCTCCTTGGAAGAGACCACTGTGTCTCTATCCAAATACCCGCATTTGATTTCAATCTGACACCTTCTCTTCTTGACATCTTAATTTGTGAACCAGTTGCCTTCTCTAAAGAAGATTGTGGCTTTGAGAAACTCCCAATAGAAACATGGAGACTCATTTGTAATCCTTGTCCCTGGGGAATTTAAAATCTCCAGTCACAACCATTCCCTTCCATTAATTATTTGTATACTTTCATCTTAACATCTTGCCACTTGGAACTGTTAATCACTAATCATGTGGGCAGGTTTCTCAGAATATGTGAAGTCAGAGTCCTACTTCTTTCTACACCCTGCAAATCCTTTCCTTGCATGATTTGCCTTTGAAGTCAATGGTTAGTCCACACTGAGAAGAAAATATATGAGGTATTGAGAGAAATGAGTGTGAGGCCAGGGACTGGGGAGGAGAAGTGTGTCTTTCTTCAAGCACCTTGATACTTTTGACCCTACTTTCTGTGTGCAGGTTTTCACTAGGATTCTAATGATTTCAGTTCTCAAATAAGGACTTCAGGTTCTTCAGGAAATAGAGCTCCCAGAATATTTTCCCATACTGGGATAAAAGGAAAAAGACGTTACAATTTAAAGCATGACAAATTTGCAGTGATCTCTCACCCTTTGATTTCATTTCAATATTTTGTTTATAAACTTCAACTAACAGTCACACACACAAAAAATAGTAGAGAAAACTCTGATCCAAAGATATTTTTGAGTTGCTTCCCAAATTAAGCTTGGCTTTTAGCTGTTTTCAGTAAAACAAGCATCAGTTGTTAATACATATGGTAGAGAAAGTAGAAACTATTTTCAGCAAGGGAATTTTATTTTTAGGTGACTTCTCTTTGGACATTTTCTTCCTTTGAATAAACAATTAATTTTATAAATGCACAGGTTACACACTGAGCAACTTGCTCCAAATTCATATTTTAAAGCAATTGGTAAAATTGCTGACATATCAGGAAAAGTTTCTATGCCATATGTAATGAGAAGTGAATCCTGGCATTTGGTTCCGATGGACGCTGATTAATTTTTGCAGCATCAGGAAAGCCTTTCACTTCTCTTTATTCTCTGATAAAGGATAATCATAGACTTATTTGCTTTTCAGAATCATTTTTGAGCTTTAGATGAAAGGTAGTGATGGAAAGTTTATCAGCAAGCAAGAGCAGACTTTTTTTCTAATGAGGAACTACCACACATTCACACATTTCCATAGAACAAGTGAGGCTCTGTAGAATTAAACACAACCAGCCACTCCATGGAGATCTCTTTTCTGCAGAACAGTCTTCCTTGCTTGCCTTCTTTTTGCCTGGTGTTGAGAGAAGAAACCACTGCACCCACCAGATGTGGTTCTCTGGTGTTTGATAATAACAAATGCATTACGAATAAAATATTTACCTTAGATTTATTGAATATTTTAGTGCTTTTTCTCTCACCCTTATACATGTATAATTAATGCATCCGGTCAATTTTAATTCTATATTTTTAGTTAACAGAATTCATTTGAGAATATATACATAAAATCCTTTCATTTCACTGGACAGATGTTTTTAACAGATTTTTCCATGTTAACTACTATTTATTTATTTAATATTTTACTAATGTTTTGAAATAACCTATCTTAATCTGTATTCTACTCAAAGGCTTAGTGGCTCTCCCAAATAAGTTCAACAAATAAAAAGTAACACTGTTATTTATTTTTAAAATATTCAAATTCATATAGGAAATCATGATTATTATGCTGTATAACATTTTACAATGCCAAAGAAATAGTGTAGTGAGGTCAAGGAAGGAGAAAGTCTAAATGGAAAAACTTATCTCCCATTAACATATTTCTGTGACAGAAACCAATTATGCCTTCTTTGCTTGGGAGAATAACAGTTTCTTCTCTTACACCATAAATTAAGGGATGAAATTTCAAAAATAAGACTGATACTTTGTTTATTTGTAACATTTTTCTTAACCAAATTGATTTCCAAACATTTACTTGATGATTACAGTTTAAGTAACTCCCATTAGTTCAAAGTTAATATAACTTCCATTTTGTAGATTGAGTAATTAACAGTTCAAGTAATTAAACAGAGTCATTTGGCAAGTCAATAAGAATGCCAGAATTATCATCTGTCTGCCAACCTTATGCAAACCATTTGGTCTGCACTCCATAAATAACATGCTGATAGATTGTTTGGTTGATCGAATTTCAATGTTAAAATGTCTTTTAAATTATATTTGTTGTGTCATACCCATTGCATTTTGTAGGGCAAAGAAAAGCTAAAAATGAAAGCATCATTGGTGCTAGTGATCAGAGTGTTACAGAGGACCAGACCTCTGGAGGACTTCATCTTTTCTCTTCTTTTCTGAGAACTTCAGGTTAGGATAGATGTTAATGACTAGTATGTGCATGTTCAATACACCAACTGGAGCTACTGAGTGCTGACAAACCTAGGATTATGATGCCATCCTCAGCTCCTCACTCTGCTATCCATATTTCCAAATTTTCTGTGCAAAGTTTCAACCTCTCATGTTGAGACATTTTGCCACATAGGAAGACAAAGCAAAGCTTTGCTGGTCTACCATCCAAGTTTCTTCTCTGTTGAATGCTCTAACCCACACCTTCAGAGAATGTTTACACACCATGCTTCCATACACATTCTTAGCCATTCCTAGATAAAGGTGGCATGGTTCACAGTGGGGGTCTGAAAGTCAGGCAGCTGGGTTTCCCCTGCGAGATCTTCTAAGTGGTCAGTTACTTGACCTGTATCTGGATCACTGCCTTTGTTCTTAGGGTGTTCAAAAGCATTGACAGGCAGAGGGCGTGATCAAATCTCTTGTTATTATCCAATAGCTGCCATCTATTAGATGTTTGGATCCGCACTGTGAAGATGGTGGTCATGATTAAATTTGAGGTTACTTTGGGAAAATTCAGAAAAAGAAGCAAGTTCTTGGTACTCATGCACAAGGTGAAGTCTTGCATCATGGTTTAGTTCTGTTTTCAGGTTGTTGTTTTTGTTTTTGTTTTTTCCCCACTAGGAGGCTTCATGCTATCTAGTGGTCTTGCACTTTGATGAAGATAAATGAAACTGCTGCATTAAAGGATGAAGGTTTACATACATTTGATTCACAGCATTTGGCATGATCTCAAGATAAACAGATCAGTGCCACTGAGAAGCAGTGCCCACAAGCACAGACAGCATTGATGTAGTAAATAAGAGAAGGGCTAATATCAAAATGGTCTGAAACACTTCAAAGAGCAAGTTAGAATTATTCACTATCCTGTTGTTAGTGAAAAGTTTCTCACCTGTCTTTGAACTGGCTTATTTAATTAAAAATGTAATTTGCATAAAGAATGATTATAGAAGAAAATGCAAAATATGAATTTGAAGTGTGTTGTGATATGCTTCTGGCACCAATGCTTTTGGGTTGTTTGGAAAATGTCACTTCTTCAGGGTGAACTATCCTACTTATTTGATAATTATTTCTCTAGGGTTTATTTGCTTCTTTAGGATGAACTCTGTTCTAATTTTTGAAAGCATCATTCATTTGAAAGACTGTAGGTGAATAACTCCCTGCTTACAATATCCCTCCCTTGCTCTTAACTATTCCTCACTTCATTTTTTGCCTGCAATCTTTGCAAGACTAGTAGGTTGCCAGATAACATTGTTATCTTGTAGATGATTCTTAAGCATTTTTTTCCCATATGAACCTTCCAACATTTCTCCTAAATGTATTTTAAAAATTTTCCTATTAATAGAGGGACAGAAGAAGAGAAGAAATACACTTCATGAATTTAAAAAGTCAGCAAAGACGATTCTTATCAAAGAAGACCCATTACTGAAGATAAAAACTAAAAAAATGAACACAGCAGACCAATGTGCCAACAGATGTATTAGGAATAAAGGACTTCCATTCACTTGCAAGTAAGTGATTTAATTTTGTTCTTAACATAATTTCCCAAATATAGCATGTGCACATTATAATCATGTTTCTTTTATTCAATGTAATTTGTCCTTAAAATTGTAAATGTGGTCCTCATTTCACTGGAAGATTTAGCTGTCAGTGATGGGAATATGGCTTGAAGATGGGAGATCACAAAACTCTATATTCTGCAATCCAAAGAGTCTTTATTTATGCTTTCTCATATGAAAAATTGAATGTGGGGTCCTATAACCCAATGAGATGGACTTTTATCTCTTTCACATTTTTAAATAACGTATTCAGAATAAACTTATGTTTTCTTGCAAAAGGAATGCAGAATTGAGCAAAAGCCAGAATTTACTGCAATTTATATCATTGTCTATAGGGATTTAAATCAAAGAATTGATTTGAAAGAATTAGATTTAAAAACAACAACAACAAAAAAAAAAAAACCTCGAAAAGATTGGCTTGGCATCAGTAGCCCACACTGTTTCAGAGGAGTTAGGGAATGACGATGAAGTTTCAGGTGAAATGTCGTGTAGCAATTCAGAGTGCTGAGGCGACTCAACAGAGAGTTGCTTATCTTTTTCTCTCCCTGCAGGCTCCTAGGGAGGAATTCCCCATAACATCAGCAGTGAGCTTTAGGGAGATCTGTGGTTTTGAGTCAGATAGGTGACACTTCATGTGACTAGCCTCCCAGATTGCTGGAAAAAGCTGCATTTCTCGTCTTCATAAGCCTTCACTACCCTCACACATGTTCTATTCTTTTATGCCCTATTGTGTTCCATTGCTAGGACCAGGATTGCACACATGATTCTGTCCATTTTGACATTTGCTCTATGACATTTGGATAGCAGCACACTGCATGAACACAGGGTTTAGTGATTGCCATGATCAGATGTCCTAATTTCATATGGCCTAGCCCAGGGAGATGAGTGTTAGGAACAGGAGGTGAAAAGACAGGGGCAGAGATGGCCATTCCCAGGGGTGGGCAAAATGCAATCTACTTTCTGTTTCCACTGCGAGGCTGCCACTGTCAGGGAGCATTGCCTGGCCAGAGGGGTGAGAATTGAGACTATTCCTAGGGTCATGTTATTCCCTGACTTTCCTGTAACTGCCTGAGGTCTCCTCTGAACCCACACCCAGCTATGCAATGGATAGAGATGTACTTCTGTCAATCCTGGAGGTTGCAATGGCATTTTCCCCCTTTCGGAGTTGAAAGGGCAGAGGGAGTGCAATGGGAGAATTGCATTGCATTCTTGTATATGAGGTTTCATACTTGCCTACTGTATTCTAGTGAAGTTATATTTAATCTCCAAATTTATGATTGCCTATGCAGAAAACCACATGTTCCAAAGTTCTTCTGCCCAGAAATGGTTACATCCTCCTCATCTGTCTATTGTCAAATAGGTGTATGTACATATATATATATATGCTTATATATAATATATTGTGTACATGTACATAGATTACATATATTATTTGGGATTGAGAAATAAATTAGTTATTCAGAATTCAATGGTCATACTATGATATTCCAAAATTAAATCTTTAATAAATCATAGTATCTTGTTTGCAGACTTGTTATTTGGAAAGGAATCATTGAAAAAACAATGAAAAAACAACATAATCCTTTAAAAAATACCAACAGATTTGTTTGAAAGCATCTAGGAATTGAGTAGGCATGGGTGGACCACTCTCAAGCATTCCCCTGTGAGGAAGTATCAACATGATTGATTTTTAAAAATTTTTTAAATTTATTTTTATTATTTTTTTTATTTTTGACAGGCAGAGTGGATAGTGAGAGAGAGAGAGAGAGAAAGGTCTTCCTTTTTGCCGTTGGTTCACCCTCCAATGGCCGCTGCGGCCGGTGTGCTGCAGCCGGCGCACCGCGCTGATCCGAAGGCAGGAGCCAGGTGCTTCTCCACCCCCATGGGGTGCAGGGCCCAAGGACCTGGGCCATCCTCCACTGCCCTCCCGGGCAGGGATTCAAGTTCCTCTTTGCTAAGCAGAGGTGACCAGGACGCCTGATTCTAAGCTCTGCAGACGATGGCCAATTCATGAACTTAGGAGAATTAGGAGGCTTTCTTCTTTTAGTGCTGACTGAGTAACTGGTACTGGATAAGTCCCCCAGGGCTAAACAACTATAAAATAGACAAAGTAAATTCTTGAAAAGAAGATGATAATTCAAAGAAGGCTAGGATAAAGACTCTTACATTTAAAAGGAGATGCAACTCATGGAATTTTACAGCTGCCCACACTCCATATGGAGATGCACAATACGATAGAGAAACACATTTCAGAGGGAGTATGTCATGGCAGTGGAATGAGAGAAAAGAGGTTAATGACATCAGTAAACTGGAAAACCTGTTACCCACTTTCCAGATGGAATCACTTTGTAAAAAATGCTATTACTTCTTGATATCTATCATTTTGTTCTTTGTGACCAACCCCAAAAACCAGTGTAATACTTAGGAATGCTGATTGTGGAGATGTCACCTGCCAGCCATTTTCTTTGATTTCTTTCATATCAAAAGCATATTCTATAATCTTAATATTTTAGTTAAAATGCTTATAGGAAACATTGCCTTAAATAAGCGGTTATCCTTCTGCAAAGATTTCTATAGCCTTTAATAAGCTCCTGTGCTTTATAGCTCATTAAGAAGCCATATTTATCCAAAAATTTCCAAACTTATTTGATTTCAGAGCCTCTAGGAGTATCTTCCATCCACTGGTTCACTCCCCAAATGGCTACAGTAGCCAGGTTTGAGTCAGGTTGAAGCCAGGAGACAGAATCCTGGTCTCCCACATGGTGGCAGGACCACAAGTATTGGGGCTATCATTTACTGTCTTCTCAGGCATATTAGCAGGGAGCTGGATTGGAAGTGAGTAGCCAGGACTCGAACCAGGGCTCCATTATTGGATATTGGCTTGCAAGCCATGTTATTACCCACTGTGCCACAATGCCAGTAGGTGGGTGGTAATTTTTCTAATGGACCTTAGGAAATTCCAATTTAGAATATATTTAACACGATTACAAATTTTGGAAATTAATCATGATGTTTCAAATTGAATCATTTGCATATAACTGTAGACAAAACCTTCCAACTTGCCATGCTTGTAACAAAAATAGTCTTCATAAATAACCCAAGTAGCTGTGTTATATAGTGAAACCCTTATTTTTCAATAAGTCATTTAGAATAACCCAAGAACATTTCAGAGTATTCAGTCTGATATTTAAATCCACACTGGCAAAATGTTAATTTTGTTCTTTCTTGTTTGGCCATCAGCATGGTAAGTTTAAATATCACTCATATTTTTATGTGTGTATGCATCTGTTTTTATACTGCCCTCCTGGGTAAACCACATGCTCATTGTTTAAAAGCTGTATAATCATTCAGATTTTTTTTCTTTCAGGGCCTTTGTTTTTGATAAAACAAAAAAACGATGCCTCTGGTTTCCTTTCAATAGCATGTCCAGTGGAGTGAAAAAAGAGTTTGGTCATGAATTTGACCTCTATGAAAACAAAGGTAACTGACCTCCCTCTAAATAATGCATTAGGAAACAAAGTACAAAATACATATAGTAATTTCCTGCCACAGTATACTTCCCAACTGGTTTTTCTGTTATATGCTGTATGTGTTATGAAGTCATTTCATCGGTTAAGACAGGTGAAGCTGGATTTTAGACTGAAGAGAGGACTTCCTATACTTTCCATAATCTAGAGGCCCTCTCCCCCTTAGTGATTTTCTAGGTGTTTCTCCTAGAGCTGGGATTCTCCATGTTAATTGTAAAGTATCCTTTCTAAGTGATCAGTTCAAAGTACTCCATGGCAAGTTTTGAACTTATTATAGTATTTTATGTTTTAATAAACTCTAGATAATCAAAGTGATAGTGATGATTACTGATAACATAAAAATGGAAATTTTGGAAAACAGAGTAATTAATATACTGTAAAAAATCTTTAGAAGAGGACTTGAGGCCACATTATTTGTTATTTTCGTATATTTTGGTGGTCTGCAATTGTATTGAAAAGCATTTATTTTGTTTGAAAGTATAATTATATAAATGAAATAACTGTGTATTGTTAACTATGAGTTCTACAGATTCTCTTATCACACTAATAATTATTATGGATTACACTTGTGAAAATAGCACTTATTTCTATGTTTCTTCAAAAATTCATCCTGGGCCCCATAAATTTGGGTATTGGATACTATATACAGGTGCTTCCATGTCAATAGTATACATTTTTAAATAAAATAAAAAATTAACTTATGATAGAAAATGAAGTAATCTCCTTATACCCCAAGAATTTGCAGTTCTTACACATAGTTAATGATCTAATACAAGAACATTCTTACTTCAGTCTTTCTTCTCGGTTGCTAGCAACTGCATTTGCCATTATTTGATAGGAATATGCAGCTTGTTACTAAAAGTTGTATAAATCGTGATAGCAGCAGCAGTAGCAAAAGTATGGAAAACAGTCACCCAGTGTAGTCATCTTTTATAAGCGTGGTGATACACAAAAAGCCACATGGTTTGCTGAGATAAAGAAGGGCCGTTAATTCATTTTATTATCTTAAGAAAATTTCTGAATTCTATATAGGTTTAAAAATCACTTAGTTTTTGTTTCTAATTTTTTCTTAAAACTGTATATTTGAATAAATCACAAATGTCTGGCCAGGACAGAGATTAATCTCTGTATATACTCACAAAATTAAAAATTCTCACTCATCGGCCTGTTCATTTGTTTTGGATTGTTCTGGAATGTGCCACTCAGAAAATTCTAGCAGAAGCTTTAGGCAGTATATTTCAATGTTAGTTGAAATTGTTTAGATGTTCCTTAACTTGTAAGTACAAGCTTGAAATGGATTTTATTGTATTTTTTCTTCTTCCATGCATATAGCCTATGCTTCACATAGTTATGACATTTTCCTCTACTTTCTTTGCTAGACTACATTAGGAACTGCATCATTGGTAAAGGAGGCAGCTATAAGGGAACAGTGTCTATTACTAAGAGTGGCATCAAGTGTCAGCCCTGGAATTCCATGATACCACATGAACACAGGTAAGAATAGTGTGAAGAGAAGTCTCACATGAGGTCTTCGGGATAATTCTACAGTTCTGTACTAGCTTGCTCAACTTTATTGCCTCATATTAGGCTGAAGATTATGTGAACTCATGATGGGAATCTAGAAAAAGATGAATACATTTACCATTAATGTATGCCCCAATATAGTCTTACCTCAGTGCTTTAGTGTGTTGGTCACGGTGTTTATGAAAACATAATGAGTATTTCATTCTTTCCCATTTACCCTTGGAGAAAGTGCAGCCTTATGCACACGGGCAGGTGGACTGTGCCAAAGTGGAGGTGGGTGAGATTCTGGCCTCAGTGAGAGCTGAGTGTTCTTCCCCTTCAGTGGATTCCGAGCTTGACTGTGCATTAAAATCACCTACTGCTCACCTTTGAGGAAGCCTGTCTCCCAGGTGGCAACGTGGGTTAGTTATAGCCAAAAATCTCCAGGGGAAGTAAGGCACCAGCACTTCATAAACTCCCCAAAGTACAGCCCACATTGAGAACCATGGCTCAAAGCTTGGATCAACCTGCTTCCCTATTTCACCTGTTGTCCAAAGACTCCAGAAAACTTCTTCCATAGAAGCTAAGTTTCTTGTCTGAAGAGGATGGTTGTGTTCATTATAACAGATGGATTCTATTTAAAGACCAGTAAACATAGTATCTATCTGTTCATTAGACTGTGAGTTCTCATCCTGATAGGAAAAAAAAAAAAACAAAACAGACATATCTAATGCCTGCCGAATGCCAAATATAGCCTCAGATTTCAGGACTTACTTCACAAATAATTGCAAGAACAACTAAAGTTCTTTAAAACAGCTCTCCTCTGGTTGGTGAACTCCATTGAAAGATTTTTGTTAACCACGCGCCAAGTGCCTTGCTGAGCAGTTGACTTGGTTTATTTTATTTCATCCTCAGGAGAACCACATAGTGGGTAGTTTTGTTAGTTCTATTTTATATACATGGTGAAAGGAAAGCACAAAGAACCTTGTAAATTTTCAGGTTCATAGACAACTAGTAAGTGGTTTCCCTAGAATGGAAGCCCAGCCAATACTACTCTATAACATGTGCTTTTAAGAATCCCAGGGCACGAAACACTTGGCCTATCCATACAACACATGCTGTGTCTTCTTTTAGTCATGGGGGTGATGACTCTGCCTTGATGAATTCACTTTTTATTCTATTCCACTCTTTTGGCATCATTTTTGTAAGCTGACTTTATTTTAGTAAATAGAAATGAGTGAATTGACTGAAAAATAAAGAGAAAGATTTCAAGGCTTCACACTGGGATCAGAACATGTGATCCCAGCATAATTAACACCAGCTAGTAAGTGTCCAAGATGAACAGCCCTATAGTGTTCAAATAATAGAAAACAATAATTTCCCCAAATTACTTACAACTACACAGGAACACCTCTGAAATGTAGTATTATCTTCACATTACAAACTATGTAATTGGGTTTGTTCTCTTAAGGGTTTGCAAGATGTTGCTCCTTGCATGGTAAACAAAACATCTTATTTAAACAGATAGATCTAAGTTTCCATGAACAAAAGAATAGCATTTGAAATCAATCCTACCTAGTTCAGGAGACTGCACTGGACTGACCTAGTAGAGGTCTGATTTCAACCCAAGTTCTCCATGATTGTGATTCTCTGCTAGAGGAGTAGATGTGAAATAGATCTGTCTGGGAACTGGCTTCCAAGTCTGATCAGCTACTTTTACCAATGACTATTTCCTAGTGATACAGATGTTTACAGTCCAGAGGATCTTTTCTGTCCATCAAATCCTCTCTTGTGTCCAGTAAGACCAACACTTAATTTTCAGCAATTAGCAGCCTATTGGAATATCTGAATGATAGCTTGACACTTTTACATTAAGTGTTAACTCATGATTAATTTTATGCGAAAGAGAAAAAGAAATATGCCTCTGTCTGGAGGAGGGATTTATTGTTGACTCCCTAAATGGAAAAATTTGACAAGTGACTTAATAGGAAGATGATGATAGATGGTGAAATTAGTATTGAAGCTTAATCAGAAGAGCAGGTGACCTGATATCTACATCTTTATCCTTCATTAGCCACCCAGTATTCATAAATGAAGCAGATGATGGAACGGTTCAAGTTTCCTTTGAACATAGTCTATATTAAAAGAAAAGAAAGGGAGGCTAGCACCCAGAGGACGTAGTTTATATTTCACAGTATATTTGGGTATAACCCAATTTTAAATATTTCTTCACTTATCTATCTTAAAGCCTGCTAGCAGCAAGGACAAAGAGCTAAAAATAGTCTTATGCAAATAAAAGCATATTACAGAGCTACTATCTGGCTCAAGGCTTATGTGTAATAGGTTCTCATAAGCATTTGTCGAATGAACACAGCTAATTGAACAGAGCAGGGCCATCCTCTGGCCAAGCATGGGATGCTACATATTGGCAGCCTAAACATGTTGTTAATTTGAGTAAAAGGTCAAAGACATGAGGTCTTCAAAAAGCTCATGGAAATTTCTTGCTTTATCAAAAGAGTATGTATGGTGTATCCAACAGACTTTGAAGTAAACTCATATACCAATGAAGAGAAGAGATGATGCAGATGACCCTTTAATATGCATCCTGAAGAATTGGTTAAAAGTTACAGACAGAAGCACATCTCTTCATTTTATTAACTTTGGTGGGGGCACTCTTTCTGGCTGTTTCTCAGTTTGATTTCCACTTTGTCTCTTTTCCTTCCCACCTGAATGTTTCATACTAACTAATTGACTGATTCATTCACTGCTTCTTCCCAGCTTCTCTTTGGCTTTACAAATCTGCTGGAAAGGTATATGTGTGTGTGCATTGCTTTCCATGTGTGTATGGAATGAAAACTCCTCTCTAAAACATTCAATACTGAGCATGTGTCTATTGAACTTGTGATAAACTTGGAGAAATCTTGTTCAGTCTATAAATCGTATTAAGTGAAGACATTGAAACACTCAGAGAGTTAATAAACTGTCTAAGGACCAGTGTCATATATTAAGTCGGCTGCTGTATATGGAGCAATAATGTTGGCTTTGTGATTAATAATAGCTTATTCTTTGTGCTGTACCAAGATTTTTCATAAAAGAGTTACAATAGAATTTTCTGATGAGAATTTAAGTTCTGCTGTACTTTATGAAAATATATAAAACAAAACTAAATTTTGATTCTATCAGGAAAAAAAGTGTTTTCATATAGATTCACCATGAAAAGTGAAGTGTCAAAAATGAAAGAAAATAAAGTTGAAGCAATGTAACAATTAAAAGCTATGCTAAAATACTCTGGAACAATGGCACTGAAGCTAAGACAAAGCACAAATGACTCTATTTTTGAAAACAAATTACTGTTATGAACTGTGAAATGATAATAAGGTTTAATTGCATCATAATTTTTGTCATGTAGCCTAATGTCTTATTTTCATTTTCCATATTGAAATGATAGTGAAATAAGAATATAGACTTATTATCTGAATGCACTTTGGAGTCACTAATGTTTATACTATTTAATTGGTTCTTTAAAAAGGTTTATTTAATAAAAAGTCTTTTAGAGTAGGCTAGTTCTTTTTGACAGATAGTTTATATTTTCTAAGGACTTGATTATGGTGAACATTCATGTCCAAATGAAAAAATTTTATTGGAAAATATTGCTGGATACCAATGCATGTCTGTGTTCATTCTATGGCAAAATATTTTTTTTAAAAAAAGGTAACTTCTTAACTAGAAGTTGTATTGGGTAGGGAAGACATTTCATTCATTCATATTTACTTACAGATGGAAAACCTTGGTTTTTATTTAGTTAAGTACCCTCTAGAAGTCAGAGATCAGTAAAAGTAGAAATAAAGCTTTGTAGCAAAAAACAAACTGAATATTGAAAATATGACTGTATTTGCAAAAAACAAAGTTTACTAGTATTATCTATAGATGCATATTAATTATTATGTTATTTTGTATGAAGTCTAAAAGACAAAGTTACTATTATTGAGTCCACTATAAAATACTTTAGCTTTTCTGATGTGTTAGAATACTTTATGCTAGTGACAACATAGTAATAGATATTGCAGTTACTGCACCCTATCACTGGGAGAACCAAGCCCAGTCACAGCCGACTTTTCAAGATTTTTGAAGAGAATAGACAGTTAGGACAGAGTAGACTGCAACATGAAGTGTACCCAACAAGAAGTAGAATTTGTTAAGTGTCAGTATTTACGCTGTCATCTCTCTGAACTTCTCAAAACAACTATATAAGTTACAAAGTTTTCAGTTATGGTTATACTCAGTGTGCAGGTAAGCAAATAGGCTCATAGAGGTTGAATTTTTAGCTGGGATCGTCTCATAAGAGAAAGAGCTGAAGTTTGAGTTCTGGTTTAATTAGATTCTCGATCCATTTTTTATGTTAGTTCATAAGTTTGTTTCTCAATTGTGTAGGGGGTTGGATATGGGTAGAGGAGAAAAGGGAGTATTTTTCAAAAGTAAAACAATAAACAAACAATAAAGATCTCAGACAAGGAGTAATAATAATAGTGATGTTTCAAAGTCCCTTGCAATATCCTCAGGTCTCTGCTAAGTGACCTTGATCCAATTATTTGCTTCCTTTGAGTGGAGTTTTAACTGAATATTAAACAACGTGAGTTCAGTTCTGATGTGTTCAAGTATTAGCAAATCAGAGAGTAGTCATTCCTAGCTTGATGTTGAACATAGAACTGCACAGTGAGGTGAAGGGTATCAAAATTCAAATATTTTAAGAGTGGGCGAAATGGCAAAGTCCAACTATAGGAAGGCATATGGGATAAAGAGTTTCTGTACTTTCAAAACAAATATACCTACTCATTAGTAAAATGAATAGGCCCCACATAAAGTTGCATGCTCTTATACTGTAATGATTATCATTTTAAAACTAGCTTTTTGCCTTCGAGCTATCGCGGTAAAGACCTACAGGAAAACTACTGTCGAAATCCTCGTGGGGAAGAAGGGGGACCGTGGTGTTTCACAAGCAATCCAGAGGTACGCTACGAAGTCTGTGACATTCCTCAATGTTCAGAAGGTAAATGAACCTGAATGCCACGTGGGGCACTCTATTCCCCCTCTGTGTAGAACTGTAACTCCCATTAAAGGTGAACAGAAACAAATCAATCACCCTATATGTGTTGTTTATTCCAGTGCAACTATCAATCGTGATTTGAGCCTTTTTACCCAATGTTTTGAAAACCATCTGATGATCACCAGATGAAAGCAAAGTGAGGGAGATAGTTGTCAGTCTGAATTCCAGCATAGCCTGAGACCTGCATCTGGGGTGGGTGGGAGAGTGGGCTTGCTTACCACCTGTCCTTATTAGCAAGGCCAGTCTTATCCTTCCAATACCTGGTTCTGCTCCAAACTGCTCTGAAGTGGGGTTGGCAAGGGTACATGAATCCAGAAGACAATATAAGCTCGACATCCCCAGGTGTGTTTTGGTGGAAATGGGGATAGAACTGCTTGACACATGGACTGGACATGCCATTCAGAGTAGTATCTGAAGAGACCAAGTAGAGGATCCCAGCCATCTTGAATGCAGAAACCCTAAGTCCACCTCTGTACCTCCTCCCCAGCATAAGGGCATTGTCCACTGAATGACTGGCAAGATGCAAGAGTGACCATTGGGGCAGTCTATGTGGTTTTTATTTTTCTTAGTTATCTAGCTACCAAAAAGCTAGGTTTTCCAGTTCCATCAGAAACTAAAACTCCAAAAATTCAAATGAAGCATGGATTTGCATTATATTAGAAGTTGATTAGGATTTTGAGATTACTTTGGGTTTGGGGAGGGGCTGCTTGAATGCCATGCATTTTTATAGTAAGAGATCTTACTGTGTGTTAATCAAATATTTTTTGAAGTATTTTCTTCATGAATATTCATTTAATACTAGATTGATATTTATTACATACAAAGTAAAGGCCATTGTCATCTAATTGTCACAGAGAAGGTGGATTTGTTTTCTGCTGTTGGTTAATTTAAAGTCATTGACTTCATGTGCTAGAGCCAGTTCCATTTCTGTTTGTAAATTCTTACTTTCCATTCCATATCATATTCTGTTCCTTATAACTTCTTCATTGTTTTCTTTTCTTTTAAAAATAATAAACTTATCTGTGATAACGTCATGAACAAGTCTGTTTTGTATGAATAAATCTGTAATTAATATTTGTCTTAAATATGCACATTAAAAAAGTCCTTACTATTAGAGGGATCTGCATCACCACAGCTTTCTGAAATTGAAAATCATTGGCAACAAATATATTTATTGGTTTTGTTTGACCTGGAGAATTGTTTTCAAATGCAGGTAACCTGGTTATATTTTAAAGATCTTAGCATTTTATTTTATTTTCTTAGTCTTTATGGGAAGGTGATTTTTCAATCCCTGGTTTCTAAGAAGAGACTTTATCAAAATACACAAATGTAGATCTGGGACACCAGGTGGTTTTGAATGAGCCACATGCTAAATAAGAAGTAATGGCATCAATTGTATTTTCTGGTTTTTTGTTATGATGCAACTCTCATCCTCTCACAGTTCCAGGTCTACATATCCTAAGCAAAGGGCATTGCTCCTTAGTACTAATGGCTCATGATGCTCTTGGCCACTGTGGCACTAAATGTTGCAGATTTGCAGTTTCTGGAAACAATTAGAGGTCTGACGAGAGTAGAACAACCTTCCCATGGGAAAATGGAATCAACACCTGCCCCGTAGGCTAAACTTGTTTTTAGTGACTGTGACTTGAATTGTGATATTTTAAAATCCAGATAAAATGAACAAAGTTTTATTCGATGAAGAGGTTCCAAATCAGCATTGTCAGTACATTAGTGGAGAAAACATTATTTTTAAAACAGATAATGCAAAATGTACAAAATAAAGTGCATATGATATCCATTTCTACTAAAATACATGAGAGGTAGAAACCTCAAAATCTAATGTAGTTAAACAGTATAATGATTGGCCCATTTTCAGCTGTGAATATCAATTTATTGAATAGCAAACTCCAAATGCTACATTGTTATGGATGACTTAACAATTATCAAGTATTCTATATATTTAAACTTAGACAAGAAAAATACCTGTGGCCAACTTTTTGTGCTGTTCTTTGGAAAAGGACGTAAAGAGCAGTATATATGTTTTTACATTTTTGCTACTACATTAAGTGCTTGTCTAAATAGTCATCTGAAATTTGTCTAATATTTTAGATCCTAAAGGTATCTGATAGCCAATCATTAATATTGTTTTTTTTTAAATTTAAACCTGAAATACAGCAATCATTCCAAATGATTACCACTGATCTTTTATCATATTTAGAAACTTTCAGTTGCATAGGGGAATGAATTCAAATGATACATTGTATAACATGGTACCTGTAGTCATAATATATTGAAATATACTAAGAATTGATATTAAGTTCTCACCCCAAATGACTATGGGTATTATATTTATTATATACCAATTAGCTAAATTTGGTCAATATATAATTTATCAAATATGTCATGCTAGTTACAATTTTTTACCTGCTTATTTCTTTGAAAAGAATCCTACATAATTATGTAAAGAATAAATGAATAATTAATTCAAAATTACAGAAAGTTAATTTTATATAATATCCAATTTTTGCTTTAGCATTTGCTTGGCATTTAAGGTAAATAACTTATTAGTCATTGGAGCAGATGCCAATTATAATGATTGTCAAATATTCATTTTCATTAAACCATCATCATTATTGTTAGATATCTTACACTTAAAAATCCCAACAATTTCAAAAGTTTAAGTATAGAGTCTAGAGAAAAAATTTTGAAAACAAAGATTTAAATAAAACTGTTTTTAGAAATGTGGGTTTGTGAGATTATTTATATTTTAAGAATTCATTTGCTAAAGAAATCATCTGCATGGATTTTTCCAAGATATCCTTTATGGGAGTAAAATCAACACTGATTAATAGTAGATTCAGATACTTAAAATAGTTGTTTTACTCTTTAAATCCACATTGCTTGTGGGTTCATGACTGAGCAAAGGGAACACAAATTTTGAGTTTTTTTTGCTAATTATTATGGTGAGAAATTATAAAATTTCTTGTTCTTATAGTGCGATTTAGGTATAGTTTTTGTAGTGGTCTTCTATTGTTTAGGCCAGAGCTATACTTAGAAAATAGACTGCATTTATGAACAGAAGCTATTATTTAGTTTGAGTCCATGTGATGTGGAACAGTGCTTTATTTCTCGTTACTGCTATTATGTTGGAAGCACTTGTCAGAATGGTTAAATGGTGCATTGGCAATGATAGAGCCAAAGGGTGATCTTCACACCCCTTTCCCTGTTACACAGTTCAACTGTACTTGTTTCCTTGAGTAGATGGACTAGGTTCCCACTTGGACGGCTTGACGCTGAGCTGAGAACATGTAGATGTTTCTTAGAATTCCACAAGCTTGAAAAGTTAAAATGGGGTCCAAATTAGGCTTTCTGGAGTGTTTATAACTAACCTGATGGTTTGGCTCATGAGTAGAAGAACAAACTTTTCATTTATTTCCCTTGGAAAAGTGGACCAATCTAGTGGGTTTTCCCTTGGCCTTCTGCTCCCCCTCCTCCAATAAGAGGACGTTTAACAGCAGGACAACTTGCTGTTGCAAACAAGAGGCAAAAATAATGATGGCAATGCTGGAAGGGGCAGGGATATCGAATCCTAGCATTATTGCATTCAGTCTGTTCAAGTCTGGCCAGTTAGAATGTGTAGGAAGTAAGGCAAAATATGGAGGTCAAAAAGGCAATGTGTGATAGTGGAAAGAACACTAGACTATGGGTCACAAGCTCATGCTCCAGACACAGGTTTGACATTCTGTTTTAGGTAAGTTCCTTAGAACATCTTTTAGCCTCATTTTCCTCATAGCACCAATCAAGGATATCTTATATGTTAAAAGTGTGAAATCAATTATATAGATAGATAGATAGAAACCTATAATGTATTTTGCATCTTGGTTGTTTCACAGGATATTTTGAATTCCACTCCAGTAACTTTCTTAGCCTTCCAACAGCTAGCATTATTCTTGCTAACTGTTTTTTGGTTATTTTTTATATTGTTAGGCCAACAAATCTTTCTCTCTGCACTTTACTAGAAATTTAACATCCTAATTCATGTTTCTGAGCCATTTTATTTTTTCTTTTTATACCTTTCCAATTGTCATCCATCCTTCAAAGGCTGGATAAAATCCAATCTTTCTTAAACAAAAAAAGCATCATTATCACCAAACACTGAGAACTTTTAGTGTGGAGCATATTATCTACAAATTTGGTTCTCAGAGTGAGGTACAGGCACCAGCAATTTTGCCATCCCCTGGCAGCTTTCTATTAGTTAATGCCTCAGCCTACATTAGCTGAATCAGAATTTTCCCTTTCACAAGATCCGAAGGTGATTTTTATGCACATTAATGTTGTGGAAACATTGATCAAACACTCATTCTGGAAAGGAGTCATCCAACAGAGTCATCTGCTTCATTTGTGTAACTACTTTTCCTTAAGGATATTACAATCTACAAGTTCAGAAAAAAATGTCCTATACTAATGCCAATAGTACTGTTTCTCAGAAAATAATTTTATTTGCTTTCATTAGAAAGAAATATACTATTATAAACTGTTGAAGGAAAGATAACAGATATATTCTGATTCCTGAGTATTATGCAAGAGTAGACATTGCACATATGAGTGCTTATGTTTAATGTGTGACTATAGAATTCTATTTTACTGTTTCATTCAATGCGAAAGAGCAAACAACAATGGTAGTGCCCTATCATTTTCTTTAAAGATATCAAATCTTGCATTCTTTTAAGAAAGGAAACTAAATAAATCTGTACCCCATTCAAATGCAGTAAAAGCTGTAATGTGATGATGCATAACCTGTGTTGAACATTTCAATGTGGAGAAGATCTTGGTTGACCTGAACACCTTTATCAATATGCTCCTGGAGGCCTCTCATTTATAGCTCAGGTGCATATTGTTTGTCGTCTGGAAAAATTCAAGTATCAAATGAAGGGCAGCTGAATTGGCCCCTTGTCTTACTTAGTTCACGAATTGACCTACATGAAAGGAAGTAGATGGATCAAGTCAAGTGGTCATGCATTTCAGAAAATTAATAGTCAAGGCCTTATTTGATTATAAAAATCAAAAAATTCAAAAATGATGATTCTGAGATTACATTCAAAATTACTACACATACTTACTAGGCTGGATCCTAATGGGCAAAATGAAACACTGATATCTTCCCCCACTTTTACTAAAGTTAAATGATCAGTAATCACAAGATACAAATTACGTGTTGGGGAAATTTGCCGGATTTGTAGGAAAGCCAAGCAATGATTTATTCCACAGGATGCACGCTATGCTACAAATCAACCTATCCATTTGAGAAGTCTCATTTTCAGCTAGTTGAGGTGTTGCAGAGTTTTCGATGTGACATAAGAAGCCAGCCAGAACAATTAATTGACCTTCTAGAATCATCAGTGAGATCCTGCATAATTAGATCAGCTTATAAATTTTAAAAAGAATGAGTACGAAGAGTTCAATAGTAGGTCATTTTCTAAGCTAGATAAAAGCATGAGTCTGCCCAGCTATTCAACATGGATGTTTGCTAGCAGGAAGGAGTTGTGAATTCTTTTTTTAAAAATATCTGCATTCTTTGAATTGTACCAGAATTCCATCTGAACCTGGTCTAAAACCAGTCAGTTACTGATTATGCCATAAACTGTCAGAGTATACAGGTGCCCAATGTACATTGTGGAAATCCTGTTTTTGTGTTTGGAGTGGAGAGAGCAACACTATTGTGCTGACAGTACACACACTGAGACCCTTACATTTTAGAGCAGTAATAGAAAAATCCCCAGGGTCTATATTTCCAATTTCTACATAACTTTTTGCACAGTTATTAAAAGTTAAATGGACAGCATCCTGACACTCAGGTCAATTGGTCTGATAAAAGTTACGAAAATCTCACTTAAGCCTTGCAAAGGGTTCTGCACGGTGTATTTTATGCCACTGGTGATGGACATTAAACTCTACTTTAAAGAGATAAGGATGTGTGTAGGGTTCTGAAATCTACTTTGAAAAACAGGTGATTTACTGTTATTTAAAAGGGACAGTGGTGTTCTTGATTTTGCTGTCACAAACAATTAACGTGCCCTACTTTAATTTTATTAGTTGAATGTATGACCTGCAATGGGGAAAGTTATCGAGGCCCCATGGATCACACAGAATCAGGCAAGATTTGTCAGCGCTGGGACCATCAGACACCACACCGGCACAAATTCTTGCCCGAAAGGTAAAAGCACGGAATCATGCTTCCCACAATTTTTTCCACAAGCTGTCATTTTGCTCCATGACAAGCAGTCATGAACATTCTCTTTCTATGACATTCTCCTGGTGGGGCTTGGGCCTAAGATTCAGAACTCCCTGATTGCTCAGGGTTCTTCTGACTGAGGTGTTGGAGTCAGGGTACATGGAGGAAAGTCTTAGGGCTAAGAGATTTATAACAGGTGCATGAGCACACAGGCCATGCTTTCAATGGGCCTTGGCTGAGGAGATTAAGGGTTCCTAAGATCAGGGTGGTCCTGAACTTGGGACCATTGCTGAGGTGCAGAGTGGAAGCACTAAGAGAGGCTCCCTCTTTCCTGCCAGTAACATCACTAAGATGGCCAATTCAGTAATGGTCATTTTGACAGGCCTGTGTTGTGGGAGGAGGCACCATAGCTAAGTGCAGACTGGTCTCCTTGTGCAGAGCTGCTTCAGAGACTCAGGTACTCTGGACTCACATAGGTAACACCACGATCTAGGTCATGTTCATAGAGAGGGAATGAAAAGTGGAGCAAAAATTCCACACTTGCTTTCTCCTGGGGCATTATTTTTAGTGCTTTCTTTATTTGAAAGGTAGAGTGGCTGAGAGAGAGGGAGAGATGGAAAGTGAGGGAGAGAGAGAGAACTTCCAACCTCAGGTTCACTCCTCAAACGCCCATAACAGCTGGGCTGAGCCAAGAATTCTATCTGTTCTCCCAATTGGGTGACAGAAATCCAAGTTCCTAGGCTATGATCTGCTGCCCACCCAGGTGCCCTAGCAGGAAGTTGGATAAGAAGTGGAGGTGGATCTCAACCTCTGGAACTCTGGTAGGAGGTACACACATCCCCCGCGGTACCTTAACCTACCATACCACCATACCCTCCCTTAACAGGTGTATTTTGAAGGTGCCAATATGGATGGCCAGTATGGTGAAGTTAAGCAGTTAAGTCTGTCTTCTTTCCCAGGAATAGATTTTGAGCTCAAATAGTTCCCCAAACCAAGGATGTCTACTGTTTATTTCATATAAAACTTTTAAATTGAAAAAAAAAGGAAATTCCCAGAAATCCATTTATTTTTCTGATAAAAGATAAAAACCATGATGAATTACAGAGGAGACTCCTTCCCCATCCTTTTTTGGAAATTGCTGGAAGTTGTATTTTCTTTCTCTTCCCCCTCCTCTATTGCTTTCTGTTAGTTGTTGCTCTTTTAAGTGAAATTAAAACTCACTCTGGTGTATCTTTTAAGAGCATTTTTTTTCTTACCAGAGAGAAGAGAAGGGATATGGTAGCAATTAGTATCAAGTCACTAATTCCAGACTAGATTTAAAGGGAGGTGGGCTGGGCTGGGGAGAAGGAGTTGGGCTCCTTGCACTGGTGGAGGTGAGGGCATGACCTAGAAGGTTCTGTTTCCCACATTGGGCTATCATTAGTAACAGAGCTATTGAAACCCCACTTGCAGTGTGAACTTAAAGCCTGCCCTAGTGGAGGGCCTGTTTTCTTAATGAGCATTCTACAGGGGGTCATGTTTATGTCATCTGTCCTTCACTGGGGCTCTGTGAGAAGGGGACTCGGTTTGGGACCTCCGTTGGTAGACAAGTACCAAATGGACCTAGCTTAGCAAAGGGGATGGCAGTCTGCACTTTGGGAAAAGTGTCAATTAGTCCATTTAGTAGTCAATGATTAGCAGTCCTTACAAGGCAAGACAGAAGAAATGTCCTTCTGTCCTAGCTAGTGGTATCCAAACTAAGAGGGGAGTTGTTTTGCAAGCTGAGGGCTGGGTGGTGACTCCAGGCAGATTTACGTGACACTTTTCTTGGTGTGGTTTGCAGATATCCCGACAAGGGCTTTGATGATAATTATTGCCGCAATCCTGATGGCAAGCCGAGGCCATGGTGCTATACTCTTGACCCTGACACCCCCTGGGAGTACTGTGCAATTAAAATGTGTGGTAAGTTAGGGTCAAATTTATTGCTTCCTTTTCCTTTCATGGACTGGATCTAAGCAGGCGATTATTAGTGAGGCAGGTTAACAACTATTTGACTCGATGCTTTCACGTGTGCAGGTTTTAATGTTTCTAAAATGGGTTACGTCATCCTACCTCATCTTTTGCATTTTTCAGAGAGCCGTTATTTTGCAAGAGGTAAAAACACAAGTTCACACATAGATGGAAGATGTTTATGCCTTGTGAGAAAGTCCTAAATGTTCACATGCTATCAAGAAAATAAGAAAAGTTCTCAGATGAAGAGAAAGCCCAGGGCAGGTGTGCAGCATCACAAAGTCAGTAGGACAGCAGAAGCTAGCACCTTGCTTCTTACCCTTCAGTCCTGCGTCCTTGCCACCTGTCTTCTTTGGGCACTTCAGCATGAGCTGGCTGTGAACTCCTCTGGTGATTGACAGAGGCTGCAGTTGAGAATAGTTAAGTCCAATAGGAGCTGCACATGGATGTCTTCAGTCTGCTGTAGCTGGTCCCTAGGCCCCTGGCTGTCCTTGCACCTAGCCTGTATGATGATCCATCCTGTGTTTTTAATCAGTCTCTACTATTCTTTTCTTTTCCTTTTTTAAAAAGATTTATTTATTTATTTTTTAAAGTCAGAGTTACACAGAGAGAAGGAGAGGCAGAGAGAGAAAGAGAGAGAGAGAGAGAGAGAGGTCTTCCATTCGCTAGTTCACGCCCCAGTTGGCCACAATGGCCGGAGCTGTATTGATCCAAAGCAAGGAGCCAGGAGCTTCTGGGTCTCCAATGGGGATGCAGGGACCCAAAGACTTGGGCCATCTTCCATTGCTTTCCCAGGCCATAGCAGAGAGCTGGATCGGAAGTGGAGCAGCCGGGACTTGAACTGGTCCCCTTATGGGATGCTGGCACTGCCCTTATGGGATGCTGCCACAGAGCCAGCCCCTTCTATAAGGTGGGCCTTATCTAGCTCTGCTAAATTTATGCCGAAAAACTTTTTTTTTCTTGTGATATCCCTTGAAGTCCAGACGCAGGGTCCTCTCCTCCATGGTTAACTGATACATTTTTGCTTTTCTCTGAAATTGTGTGAGGAGACTTCATGGAAGTTTAAAAAGTTCATGGAAAATTGAATTAAAACATGTTAATTTTGATGTTTATTTTGATGTTTGAAGTCCATGTAGAGTTTTTTCATCATATGCATTTCCATGAACTTTCTAAAGACCCCTCTGTAGACCTGTTTTTGTTTCTTTGAATTCAAGTCTCCTTTTTTTACAACTGGATTCTAAAGTGCTTTCAGATCAATAGATTTCATAAATACTTTAAAGTGTCACGCTGTTATAAGTTAGCTTGATAACATAAAGGTTTGCATTTATATACAGAGACATAAAATAAATCAACTGCCTAAGGTCGGGCACCGGCACCCAGGGTAATGTGCATAGTTATGAGGACATGGATAGGTATTTGCATCTTTCCCCATAGCAGCATGATGACAATATTCTTCTAGACAAACCTGATTCAGTGATTTTCCCACTGTACCCATGCCAAGGTCAATGTCGCTCCACTGTGACTTGCTAATAAAAGGAAATGTTGTGGACACCTGTTGTAGAGCCCATAGAAAGGGGATGTGCCAAGCATATGTGGACTCACTTTAGGGTCTAGAAGCTTCTCAGAGGGAAACGTAGTGTTCCCAGGAAATGCAATCACCTGCTTTATCTTTGAAAATAAAACAAAGATCCTGTGACAGTGTTCCATCTGTATAGATTGGGCTAGTTCCACTCATTGATTTGTTTAATCTTCTTAATCTTTCCTTCATCCTAGACCAGTTAAGGACAATAAACCAACTGTTCCCCTTCTGTTGTTTTGTGTTTTAGGTGATCCTATAAGTCTTGTCTCTGCAATAAGACCAGTGTCAACACACATGCGTGCACACACACTCACCTGCAAATTCACCCTTTGACTGGCATGCACACACTAAGACACCCAAGTGTTGCCCTCCTCAGTTCAAAAACAATATTTAGGATATTTAAAAAAATATATTAGGAGAGAAGACAGATAGAATTAATATGATGCTTCCTAAATATTAAAGTCTTCTTTTTATTTTTTGTGAAAAGAGGAACTGACCAATGATGAAATTGACATGCAATAAATCTAATGGCTTTCTTAGAGAGTAGTGCTTATCAAATATTAATTCTAAGAAAATTATCATAGAATTTGTCAACCAAACTTACAATATTAAGATTCAAATAATCTCCTGAGCTTTGGGAATAGTTTAGAAATACTTTATTAGAGGATGATATTTTAGTTTAAGAATATGTGTACCTATGATAATGGTATAAAAATAGAAATAAAGTGATGATTGTTTTATTGAAGTGAATGAAGTACAACTGGTACTCTGGAAACCTTAGATAATCTTTTCTGAATGTTTTTTCAAATGTTTATGCTGATATATAGCAAAACTTGAAGTGCAAAACCAGGAAACTTGGTGGTGGTTTCCATTGTATCTTGGTTTACTATTGAAAGATAACATATTGCCAAAGATGTTTTATTGTCTCATAGCTTCTGTGGGCCTTGGGTCTGATGTGACTCAAGTGAGTTCCTTGCTTTGGGTCTCACAAGTTCATGATTAAGGTGCCCACCAGTCTTGCCATCTCATCTAAGACTTAGCATCCTAGTTTAAGTTCAATATCAGTTTCTTGTGGTTGTGGCTGAGATCTCCAGCTTTAAGAAGCTGCCCACCATTCTCTGAAATATGACCCAGCCCACAGTCTGGCAGTTTCCTTCTTTATAGTGGTAGCACAGTTTTTTTTTCCCTACTTGCTTGCACTGGTTGTAACAGATAATTGATGATTACTTTATATTTCTATCATTAAATTCTTGGGTCAACTTTCTGGTTCTATCAAGCTAGGTAAACTCATCCTTGATTTTTAATGTGTTTAAATAAAAGATTAGAGTTGATGATTGTGTCACCCTGTTGATGGTTGAATGAAGGTGGTTAAATTCTGATTTGATCACATGATACCTGTATTAGAAAATCATAATTGCCACAACTTATCCAACACCTAGAGAGAGGCATTATCTATCTCGTATTGATAGTGCTTATTTCAGTTGTAAAACGTGGCTGTGATTAGGCCAGGTGTGAAGACATGTGTGCTCACAGCAGCTCTGCAATATTGAAGATGTGGTGGGTGAGTTTACGTGGGTATGGAGTAACAACAGAGAAATTAAAGAGGATGAGAAAAGCTCAGTTGATATGAGGCAGATCAAGCAGGAAACGAGAAGAGCTCATCCGGTTGCCATGAATGGAAATCGAAACAGGAGAAGTGGTCCTATCTCCTTTAGGATTGAGAGTAGTGATCTCCAAACTGCTGTCCAGGAAACCCAGGGACATACGAAGATTCTCCGAAGGTTCTGTGGGCACGGACAGCTAAAAGGGCTTGAACTCCCAGCTCCTTTGCTTCCTTATGGATTCTTCTCCAAAGTGCTCTGTCTGAAGTGAAAGGGCTCCTCAGCAATCAAGCGAGTTCAATATCCTGAAGTTCTTTTTCTTTACTGCCTTTTCCCACTGTACTGAACTCTTATTCCTCCTGGATTTTGTGATAGTGCATTGCTCTGGGGACATTAAAATTGGTGATATTTGAAAATACTTTAAAAATGTTGCTTACTGCGAACGACTAATAATTGCATAGCTATGCAGAATATATACTTATACAAACACATGTGTGAATTTGCGTGTATGTATGTCTCTGTGCATTTAGTATATTGTGCATTCATTTCTCAAATCCTGTGGCCATAGGAAATTTAAAGAATTTAACTTCAACATATGAAAGTCTTTCAGAGAAATATGATGAGGTGAGGCAGAACAGACTCTCCAACATAAAAGACAAGCCAATAAGAAATGAAATCCTGTGAGTCAAGGCAATAGACAGGTGAGAAAATCAAGATGAGGAAGAATAGAACAATATTAAAAAGGTAGAATGCAGTGCAGGGGGCTGGTGTTGTGGCACAGTGGGGTTAAGCTACCACTTGGGACACCTGCATCAGAATACCAGTTTGAGTTTTAACTGCTCCACTTCCCATCTATCTCCCTGCTAATGGGCCTGGAAAAGCAGTAGATGATAGGCCAAGTCTTGGGCCCTTGCCACCCACAGACCAGATGGAGTTCCTGGCTCCTGGCTTTGGCTTGGTCCAGTCCTGGCTGTTGAAGTTATTTGGGGAGTGAGTCAGCAGGTGGAAGATTCTGTCTGTCTTTTTCTTCCTCTCTCTGTTGCTCTGTCCTTTTATTAATTATTTTAGAAGAGAATGCATAGTTCATGTAATGACAAATTGGATACAGTGGGAAATGGAGCAAGGACAGAGAAATGGCTAAAATATTGCCCAACTTGTTTAGGAGATGAAGCATATGTAAGCATGGTATTAACTGAGAAGAGAGAGTAAGTTTAGTTCCACTCAGAGTGAGATGCATGTGGTTGGCTTCTGTGCTCACAGCAAATCTAAATTCAGTCTTCTGAATAAGGTCATGGAACATCCCCAGTGAATAGTAATGGCAGAACCTGAGCCTAAGTCAATGCCTCCAAGCTTGAGGAGAACACCAAGAGGGTTGTTGGCCCCTTCTCATGGCATTCATTCAATAAGTACTTTCTGAAAAGCCTTTATTTGTCAAACCCTTTCCTACGTTTTGGGAGACAGAAGGGAACACATCAGACCAAGGCTTACGGGAGAATTGAATTTTTAGAGCTTTAGCACAAGTGAGTAAGCAAAAGCAGAAGCTGTGTTGGTATTGGGATATTACACCTTTCAGAGCCAAGATTTGAGCGCTACTGTCAGTTCCTCGTTTGCTGAATGAACGATAAATTTGTCCCTGTCATCTGGCATCTAAGCTTCCATGTTACAATCAGCGTATCTATCCAAGGGAAGGAGGAATGTCTCTTGTTGTCTGATGGATGTGTGTCAGGGCGCCCTGGGACAGGCCTTCCTCACCTCCCTTCACCCCGTCTTCCTCAGAAGAAGTATCTGCCCAAATGTCAGCAGCCCACAAATATTTCAGCTATGTGACTCTTAACAGAGTTCTGGGCATAGGGGATTTTAAAACATTGCAAATATATAACAAGACTGAAAATCCCATCGAGTGCCTGAATGAAGCATGGAGTTTCTTAGATTTGCCCCTGAAGTAAGTTCATATTCTGAATAACAGTTTGTTCTATCTGTTCGTTCACTGCTTCTCAGAGAAATAAAAAATTGGTTGATACTAATTGTGTTTCTCTGAAGTGAACTTCAATGGGTCCTCGGTATTTGAAAAATTGCCTGGTGATTGATGTCCCTTGGTACATCTCATTAATTAGTTACACCAGTTCACAAACTATACCTTTATACTATCTATTGTTATTGGAAAGTCCAAGTTATTTATGTGGTTATAAGAATTAATACTCTACTAGAAATAAAAGCAGTCTTCAAAAGTTGATTAATGCATTAAAAATTAAAATTATATACTCATTGGATGTTAATAGATATATCCTGAATGAAAAAGTCTATATTTTTCAGAAAAATAGGGAAATCATTGGCATTGTAGTCAAATATCTTTAATGTCACCTCAATAGAAAACAGTAAGTTTTTTTTTTCATATTTCCTTCTGCCTTCAATATTTTGATATATCACATATCACAAATCATCTGGAAACTCCAGTTTGAAGTACAAGTGTGTGTGTGTGTGCATGTGTGTGCACTTACATGAAATTTTAAATTATTATTTTAACTGTATGGGATACACAGTGATAATTGCATACATATAATCAATGTTGAAGGTCAAATAGGTTAGTCAGCATTTCTATCATTTTAAATATAAAATTTTTTGATGAAGACTTAATAACTGTACATACTTATGGTATATGGTAATGTGATATTTCAGTAAGTTGAATTGTACTGATTGAACAGAATAATTAATGTTTCCCCCTTTCCTTGTCATTGCTTTGTTTGGAATTTTTGAGCTACTCTTTTATTTGTTCATAAAATATGTATTGGGTTATTGTGAATGTCATCACCTCATCATGCTATGGAACACCAACACTTACTCCTATCCAACCGTGTTTTAGCATCCATAAGTCAATACACTTCTGTTTCTCTCCTCCCCTATCCTGCCCAACCTCTCATAATCAGTACTCTGCTTTCAAATCAGTTGTATTTTTAGCCTTCACACAGGAGAGAGAATATGTGGTAATTGTCTTTCTTACTCTAACTTATTGAACTTATATAATGGCTTTCAGTTCAACCATTTTGCTGCAAATGAAAGGATATTCTTTTTAGTGGCTGAGTTATATTTTACTGTGCATTGATACCAAATATTCTTTATCCACTCATCTGTTGATGTTTATAAGGGTTTATTCAGTATCCTGGCTATTGTGAATAGTGCAGAAATAAATATGATGGTGCAACTATCTCTTTGATACACAGATTTAATTTTCTGTAGATATGTATATACCCAGAAATGGATCATGTGGTAGGTCTATTTTTAGATTCCTGAGACATCTCCATTCAGTTTCCCATAACGGTTGCACCTTTTCTTTGCATCCTGGCCAGCATTTGTTGTTTCCTACCTTTTTGATAATAGCTAATTGAACTGAAAATATGATACCTTTTCATGTTTTTGATGTGCATTTCCATCATGGCCCTTAATAGTGATACTTCAACATTATCACAGAGAGTTTTGTTGTCCTGGACCCTAAAAAGCATCTTGGAAAACTTAGGTGCCCCTGGATTCTTTGAGAAAAATGTTTACTACTATGTAAGAAAAATAAAGTTAATGTGGCTCCCTTAGTGTACACTAATTGGGATGGACTTTTACAAGCTGTCTGCTTTGATTGTTCCCAGCCTCTTACTATCTGCAACTTACGCTGGTGGAGACCTCTTCTGTCACTATCTTTTTCTCTGATTTTCTTTGACAATATTATAGGATGGTCTATTCTATCCATAATAGGTCCTAATATTTACCCAGATTAAGATCCCAAAGCCTAGAATAATTCTAGACATAGAGAGCTCTCTTCTGTTTTTCACATGGATCCGTCACCAAGTCCTGTCATTTTTGTCATCTATATAACTTCTCAAACATAGACATTTCACTCCATCCTGGTCTCATTCATCCAAGATGGCATGATTTGCATGATAAATGTTTGGCCTTCTGAGTGGCATTGCACCTCTATCCATTGTTTTCTGCTCTAACCCCCTCTTTATAAGGCAAAGAAAATGATGTTCTTAAAAATGAGGTTGTGTCATTTCTCATCTGGGCACTCCACCACCCTTCCTCCACCACACACTTGTACAACTCCTACACACACCAATTAAAAACTCTCCAATGATTTCCTTTCATCCCAGGATAAAAACAAAACCAAACCATCCTCCATTCCCTCTAACCTCATGCATGACTACCTACCACATTTCTCTTTGCTCTCTTGCTCTCTGTTTGAGCCACAGTGGTTTTCTTCTTATACTGCCTAACTTCCATGTCCTTGTTGTGCTGCCTTTACTCACTGGTCCTTCTGCTTTGAATAATTTCCTCTTCCTTTTTCACCTAGTTGACAGCTACTTGTTCAAATTTTAACTCTGTTGTCATTGCTTCCACTATCAATTCTGTATTTGACCTCCCTGATTTGGTCAAATCCCATATTATATTTCTTATTACATATTCATAACACCATTCTCCTCTCCTTCCAGGTACTTCTCAGTGTCTTGGTCTTGTATTTATTTTCTATTTTTAAATTTTATTTTATTTTATTTTTTTGACAGGCAGAGTTAGACAAAGAGAGAGAGAGAGAGAGAGAGAGAGAGAGAGAGAGAGAGAGAAAGGTCTTCCTTCCGTTGGTTCACCCCCCAAATGGCTGCTACGGCCAATGCGCTGAGCCGATCCAAAGCCAGGAGCCAGGTGCTTCTCCTGATATCCCATACGGGTGCAGGGCCCAAGGACTTGGGCCATCCTCCACTGCACTCCCGGGCCACAGCAGAGAGCTGGACTGGAAGAGGAGCAACTGGGACAGAACCGGCACCCCAACTGGGACTAGAACCCGGGGTACCAGCGCCTCATGTGGAGGATTAGCCTAGTGAGCTGTGGTGCTGGCTGTATTTATTTTTGAAATTGTTTAGATAATAACTCTTGTTATGTGAATTTGCAAGCTCAAACAAAGCAAGGGCCATGTCTGTTTTTTTTTTTTCTCTCCTTGTGATCAATACACTATCTTGCCCATTACTAGAGATCAGCAAATATTTGCTGAAGTAATGAGTGTTACCTTCCTAGAAGCTGGTAGTTTATCCTTTTTCTTTCTCAGTCTCCTGGTGTTTCTTTTGTTTTTCTCAATTTTCACGTAAAAACTTGATTTTCTCACATATTATCAACCAGGAAGATTTTGCTACATACCTTTCCCCCAGCTCATCCTCAGGTTTCATTTCTCTCCTGAGCTGGTAATGTTCATTTGTTCCTTCTGGTCTGGTCTTGATGAGTTTCCTCTTACCAGCAAAATGGGCCAGTCTTAATTTTATCTTTATTTTCTCCTCTTCCTTCTCTTTATTATTTTTTTGAATTTCCAGTATCATTTTTTTATTTTTTAATTTTTTAAAAAGATTGTTTATTTATTTGAAAGTCGGAGTTACACAGAGAGAGAAGGAGAAGCAGAGAGAGAGAGATAGGTCTTCCATCTGCTGGTTCACTCCCCAGTTGGCTGCAATGGCCGGAGCTGTGCCAATCTGAAGCCAGAAGCCAGGAGCTTCTTCTGGGTCTTCCCAGGCGGGTACAGGGGTCCAAGGGCTTAGGCCATCTTCTACTGCTTTCCCTGGTTATAGCAGCTGGTCCAGGATCATTTTCAAAGTATGACCTAGAAAGATCTTTGGTAGCTAAGATTTCTACTCAGTATACTGCTGTGGACTGAATTTCATTCCTACCAAATTCTTAGTTTGAAGCCCTAATCCCTAATGTGATTATATGTTGACATAGGGATTTTAAGATGTAATTCATACTAAGTGAGTTAATAAGGATGCATCCTAATCCTACAGAATTGTTGGCATTAGAAGAAAATGAGATCTCTTTGTCTTTTAGCATAGGAAGAAAGTGGCCATCTGCAAGCCAGGATCAGGGCTCTCGTTGGGAAGCTAATTGGCCTGCAACAAGGTCCTGGGTTTCCCAGCCTCAAGAACTGTGAGAAATAAATTATGAGGTTGAGCCACCAAGCCTATGATATTTTGTTATGGCAGAATGAACAGACTGTCTAGGTATGCTGCCATTGGTAACAACTGCAAAGTATGCTTCTTCTTAGTAACCAACGAACGTTGACATCTTTTTAAGAGAATGTACTCATCTTTCAAAATTCACTGTGTTTGTGCATTGGGAAATAATTTTAACAAATTATTTTCTTTGTCAAAGAAAGTTGATTGTCTCATTGAATCTTATTGATTCATCCAAGGCCAGAATAGAGATTCATAGAAATAACATGTTATTGTATTCCGAGTCAGGCAAAAACAATGCTATCGATCCCCTTTCTTAAGGGAATAATTTTGTAGTTGGAGGTCTTTTCTAAATCATCTTCTAAGGAATAGGACTTTGGAATTAAAGGTTTTTCATGAAAGTCGTGTCTCCTGAGCATTGTGTACCAGAAGAGGCTTGGATCAAGTCCAGGGAAAAGTTTCAGATACAAATCCTGGCTGCACATGGAAAGCAAACGTGCAAGCAATTTGAGGTCTGTACTTTGGAGGTCTTCACTACTTTCCCATGTCAAGTTTAAAACAAGAAGCTCTTTATGATGAGCCTGATCCTGCCCTTTGTGGCCAAAGAGCACAAGCACGGATGATGGGAGAGTGGCTTCATACACTGTTCTCAACCTCCAGGGACCATTATAAAAAATCCTATTTCAGTTGCTCTTCGGTAGCTGGGAATAAGAAATAGTGGGTTGGGGTTGAACTACTCCAAGGGGCGATCAGGTAGTTGTCCACTGGCTGGTGAAGCAACTTGCTCTTAGCACAGGAAGATGATCAGCAATAGCTGGCCCTCACCAGGAAATCTAGATTTTTCTTCTGTAAGGGTGTTGGCAAGGGTAGGGGAGAGAATGATGAGTGTAAGATTCACTTATCATCCATGCTTGTGGCTCTTCATAATCAACAGGTGCTCTGGTGCTCTCTGGGTGGTATTCTCAGACCCTCATAGGGGTCATGTGGCCCCCTGAGAAGGCTCTGGCCAGCTCTTCACAGCAAACAGTTGATCTCATGTGTCATTACTGATCTTATCCCACTGATGTTCATCTCTTGGGGGTGGGGAGCAGGCTGTTTGTCTTAAGAACTAGGTGACAGTCAGTTCTAGTTCTTGCTCTCTGCCCAGACTTGAGACTCCCTTCCGAACATGACAGCATCAGAACCCAGCACAGCCCCAAAAGCAAAGTGAAAATCATGTTCCAAGAGGCACGTACTGCATCTGATCATGGCTTCATAGGACAGAGAAAGAATTCAACAGTAAATGTTGCTGTCCCTGAAAGCATTTCCAAACTGAAAACTTTGTGTCTGTCATCAAAGGAAAGCATTCCTTCACTCCTAGGCCATTGAGGATTCCATTAAGTGTCTTTGCATCTGCTTCCAAAGCGTGGCTACCACTGACACGCCTGGCAAAACATTTGATTCGTGAGGAATGCTCAGAAGAGTTCCTGGTATTTTCCGTATGATTTTGGTAGACATACTTGCAAAAATATTTGTGTATGTGGGATGCTGTTTTTTAAAAGCATGTTGCTTTGTCTAAACTTGATCAACTTCAGCTGATCTTTGGGGATGTTCCTGTGGTGGTTGTTTGACACTTGGTTTGGCCACAGGAGACTCTGCAAACCTCCCTCCTTTGGGTCCATGTTAAAAGATTAAGTGCAAAGGAATGCTTCCCCCAACATTTAATGGGCTTTTCCCAATCAGTTATCCTGAAGCATTTGTGTTGGGTTTGCAGCAGGTTTTGATACTTATACAGTAGGGCAACAGCAGGAATCTGTTTTACTGCAGTGTCAGAATAATTCATGCTGTTTAAATAGTAAGTACATGAGCAGCAGGGATCAAGCATTTAGATCACAGTGAAATGGTTACAGAACAAGTCATTCATCAGAGTCCTCGTCTGTGAATATTTATTAAACAGCTCCATGAAGCCTCGTGAGAATTCTTATTTATTAATGAAAACCACTTAATTACCTTGTTGTACAAATATATCTTGATTCCTCTGGGTTAGTGGTTCATACATTGTCATTTGAATTATATCATTTTTGTTTATGGGGTCACTTCTAGCAGCTGAATGTCAAACAGCATAAATACCAATGCGCCAACTTCAGAAGGGACTTTGTAGTTAAAGAGAAATACTGCTAACTTGTGGTCAAAAATCATGAGAAATATTTCCAGCAAATCGAAACAAAAGGAAAAGAGGAACTCTCAAGATAGTTAATCTTATATATTTTAAGACTTATTGGTTTATTTGTTTGAAAAGCAGAGTTTCAAAGAGAGAAAGAGAGAGAGACAGAGAGAGACAGAGATGTTCCATTCTCGGGCTCACTCTCCAAATGGTCCCAACAGCCAGATCTGGGTGAAACCAAAAAGCCAGTAGCTTAGAACACCATCTGTGAGTATTCCCACATGGTGGCAGGGTCGCAAGTGGTAAGGCCATTACCTGCTGCTTTCCAAGGCACATTAGCAGGGAACTGGATTGGAATCTCACTTCCCCCGGCCACTGCATCAGCTCCTTAAGGCTATATATATTTTTAAAGACATGGATGTTTATTAAAACAAAAGACAAAAATGATGATGTTAGCATTTAAATTCCCTAACACTTTTTTCTAGTTTTTTTTTAAAGACTTACATTTTATTCATTTAGAGTTAGAGAGAGGAAGAGAGAGAGAGAGAGAGAGAGAGAGAGAGAGAGAGAGAAAGGGAGAAAGGGAGAAAGGGAGAAAGGGAGAAAGGGAGAAAGGGAGAAAGGGAGAAAGGGAGAAAGGGAGAAAGGGAGAGAGAATGAATCTTCTGTCCACTGATTTACTCAGCAAATGGCAGGAGCTGGGTTGACCCAGGTCTCCCACATGGGTGCAGGGGCTGAAGGACTTGGGCCATTTCTGCTTTCCCAGGCATATTAGCAGGGAGCTGGATTGGAAGTGGAGCAGATGGGTCTTGAATTGATGCTCATATGGCATGCTGGCATTGCAGGCAGAGGCTTAACCTGCTATGCCACAACGCCAGCCCCACATTCCCTACATCTTGACAAGGGAGCCCTACTGGAAAGATGTATTTGTCCAGTAGTAGGATTTTGTATTTTTATTAATGTGGTGCCATTCTTTGTATTCTAATTTTAGAAATTCCAAAATATTTTATCTTCCAAGTTAAAATCTGGCAAACAATCCATATTATTTAAACCAAATACAGAATTTTGGTTTTTATTTCACAATTTTAACATTTTTAGTGAATATTTAGTGACTTTAAATTTATAGCTCAGGCTTTAAAACATAGTAATAAAAGTTCAAGCCGGTGCCATGGGTCAATAGGCTAATCCTCCGCCTGCGGCACCGGCACCCTGGGTTCTAGTCCCGGTCTGGGCACCGGAATTTGTCCCTGTTGCTCCTCTTCCAGTCCAGCTCTCTGCTGTGGCCCGGGAGTGCAGTGGAGGATGGCCCAAGTCCTTGGGCCCTGCACTCGCATGGGAGATCAGGAGGAAGCACCTGGCTCCTGGCTTCGGATCAGCACGGTGTGCCGGCTGCAGCGGCCATTGTGGGGGTGAACCAGCGGTAAAAGGAAGACTTTTCTCTCTGTCTCTCTCTCTCACTGTCCATTCTGCCTTTCAAAAAAAAAAAAAAAAAAAAAAAAAACTTCAGAAAAAACTGTTTGATGTAGTGATTCAAATAATGAGGATCTTAGAACTGCTATTTTTTTTAACTTTTATTTAATGAATGTAAGTTTCCAAAGTACAGCTTATGGATTACAATGGCTTCCCCCCCATAACTTCCCTCCCACCCACAACCCTCCCCTTTCCTGCTCCCTCTCCCCTTCCATTCACATCAAGATTCATTTTCATTTCTCTTTATATACAGAAGATCAGTTCAGTATATATTAAGCAAAGATTTCAACAGTTTGCCCCCACATAGCAACACAAAGTGAAAATACTGTTGGAGTACTAGTTATAGCATTAAATAACACATTAAAGACAGAGATCCTACATAATATATTTTTTAAAAATTAATTAATTTTCTATGCAATTTCCAATTTAACACCAGTTTTTTTTTTCATTTTCAATTATCTTTATATACAGAAGATCGATTCAGTATATACTAAGTAAAGATTTCATCAGTTTGCACCCACACAGGAACACAAAGTGAAAAATACTGTTTTAGTACTAGTTATAGCATCACTTCACATTAGACAACACATTAAGGACAGATCCCACATGAGATGTAAGTACACAGTGACTCCTGTTGTTGACTTAACAATTTGACACTCTTGTTTATGGCGTCAGTAATCTCCCTAGGCTCTAGTCATGAGTTGCCAAGGCTATGGAAGCCTTTAGGGTTCGCCGACTTTGATCTTATTCTGACAGGGTCATAGTCAAAGTGGAAGTTCTCTCCTCCCTTCAGAGAAAGGTACCTCCTTCTTTGATGGCCCCATTCTTTCCACTGGGATCTTACTCGCAGAGATCTTTCATTTAAGTCTTTTCTTTTTTTTTCTTTTTTCCAGGGTGTCTTGGCTTTCCATGCCTACAAACAAACAAACAAACAAACAAAAAGAACTGCTATTTTTAAAAGTGAATGATTCATTGATCAAAGCTGATTGGAGACCTATTCAGTTGTGGTGTGGTGTTAGCATTAAGGATACAGGTTCTGAACTTGACACTGACATTGTAGTTGATAAATTGGCAGTGAAATATTTTCTTCAATGTTTTTACACAAATGCTCTTTTGTAATATAGATTTGCCTTTTCACAGAGACTACTAAACTTAGAAAATTTGCTCTCAGATTAAGAGAAATACTCACTCATTCTCTATTAGTGCTAAATTTTTTTTATCATTCTTAATATTTTCTATTGATCATGTGTTGATTTCTTAATAAATTAAGATAATATTTATTTACCTTAGTAAACTCACTGTATGTTTTATTTATTTATGTATATGGAGGAGAGGGAGAGAAGGAAAACTCTCATTTCCCACATGGCACTGGGCTGGAGCCAAAGCTGGGAGCCGTCAACTCAGTCCAGGTCTCCCACATGGGTGGCAGAAATCCAATTACTTTAGCCATCACTGCTCTCATGTCGGGGTCTGATGTAGCAAGAAGCTGGAATCAGGTGCTGGTGCTGGGTACTGAACTCAGCTACTTCGGCACAGGCATTCTAACTACTCGGCTCAACAACCCACCCCTCTCTCTTTTTATACAGTAGATTTAAACTTGCTCTTGAATTTTAGGCTCTATGTATTACTTCAGATGTTCATTATCGTGGGTCATTTCCATAAGATTGTAACTTCAAGAAGTTTTTTATGAACAAATCACTTTGACATTCTAATCACCTTTATCTTAAAACACATCCTGGAAGTGATTCTTGATACTTAATTTTAGGTTGACAGTCTAGGTAGAATGTCTAACTCCCTCCCCTCTGCTCGGCTTGTTTTAACAATGCCAAGTTGCCTTTGCATAGCAAAGGAGGCAGCTCTCTGAACCTGCATCCACAGGTAGATCATCCGGGGACCGTATTCCTTTTGGCCCCATATGTTCATTCTTGATGGGCTTAGCCTTGAACTTGTTTCTCTGAGGTATGCTGGGCCCACATCTGGCCCTGGGTGGTCCTTGTTGACATCTGGGCTCAGGGAGCCTGGGTCTGTGACTTGCACGTTCACAGCGCTTGAGAACAGGAGTTCAGGAGTAAAGAAGGCAAACAGCACACATAAGCCAGCAGGAGAGGAAGGAAACCCAGGTGTTCCAGCAGGTGGCAAAACCCAGCCAAAGTGTGTTTGCAGTGGCTGCCCTAACTCAGAATTTACTCCAGTGTAAGGACCCTGGACTCTCGGCGGAAGTCCTGAGTTGGTGCCTGAAAGCTGAGTGTCTTGGTTCCTTTTCTGAGAGCTTGACCTTGGCTCCCTGTTAGGGAGGCTGGGAGTCAAGATGAACTGGCTGCATCAGGCAAAGACCTATTGAGGAGCTGGGTCTCATAGCTAGGCTCTCTGGCATGGGATGCAGACATCTCAAGTAGAGGCCTCTCGGCTTCACCAAACTCCTGCTTCAGCCTCCCTGAGCACCCTGAGAAAGGCATTCATTCCTCTTGTGACCCAGTCACCTCTTTTTTTTTTTTATTTATTTTATTTTTGACAGGCAGAGTGGACAATGAGAGAGAGACAGAGAGAAAGGTCTTCCTTTTTGCCCTTGGTTCACCCTCCAATGGCCGCCACGGTAGCGCGCTGTGGCCGGCGCACCGCGCTGATCCGATGGCAGGAGCCAGGGGCTTCTCCTGGTCTCCCATGGGGTGCAGGGCCCAAGGACTTGGGCCATCCTCCGCTGCACTCCCGGGCCACAGCAGAGAGCTGGCCTGGAAGAGGGGCAACCGGGACAGGATCGGTGCCCCGACCGGGACTAGAAACCGGTGTGCTGGCGCCGCAAGGCGGAGGATTAGCCTAGTGAGCCGAGGCGCTGGCCTTGTGACCCAGTCACCTCTTAAAAACTCCACCTCCTGGGGCCGGTGCTGTGGTGTAGTGAGCTAAGCCTCTGCCTGCAGTGCCATCATCCCATATGGGTGCTGGTTTGTGTCCCTGCTACTCATCTTCCTATCCAACTCTCTGCTGTGCTGTGGCCTGGGAAAACATTAGCAGATGGCCCAAGTGTGTGGGCATCTGTATCCACATGGGAGACCTGGAAGAAGCTGCTGGCTCCTGGTTTCAGATCAGTTGCTGCCATTTAGAGAGTGAACCAGCAGATCGAAAACCTCTCTGTCTCTTCTCTCTGTCTGCAACTCTACCTCTCAAATAAATAAGTAAAATCTTTAAAAAAATGCCACCTCCTAACATGGCCATGGTGGTGGTCAGATTTCAACATGAATTTCAGAGGCGACAAACCATACTCAAACCATAGCAATGGAGGAATCCAAACTTCTCTTCTTAAGATATGAAGCGAATGAATTGATTGATTCCTGGGGAATATTTATTTTTGCCTTTTCCCATCATAACTTTATAACTAGATGTGAAATACAGCAAGGCAAGCTTGACCTTTCACCTGTTTCTCACTTACCACCCTTTCAAAGACTTTTCCACACTCTCAGTCTCTTCTTGTCACTTAGCACCCACCTCACAACCTCAGAAATATAGTAACTTAATAGCCTTTGTTTTGGTGAAATATTGTAGTTCCTCAAGAGCTTTGAAATTCATCTGATATCGAATTCAAGTCACGAAGGACTTGTGTAACCAGCAGCAACACTTTCTATACAAGACCTTTCTCCCAGGTTGATAATCTGTGTTCTTCCTGAATCAATGTGTATTACCAAATCACTATATATTAATTTTCTGGCCTATTGGTTCACAATTACTGCTGTATAGATCAATTCCTGGATATTTTCCAACCCCATTTGAATTTCTTTTTAACTTAGGATATATGAGTCTTATTTTCATTCTCTAAAGTAGGTATGTAAGAAATTGAGACTTTTTGTGAAATGACCTGAAATAAAGGTATGAATTGGAAAATTAATGGGAATCTGAATGTGACTGAGGTGGTCATCAAAGTAATCTTTCCCCCTCTTTTCAGAAACCTTCACAGAATAACTTTCAGCTTAGAATGCACTTAATTTGCCTAGGCTCAGTTCCTGACACTTAAAGATACAAAACACCCAGCCACATCTTGTAGTTAACTGTTTGCGAGAAACACATCTTAATGACATTTAAGAGCTATTTGAAACAATTTACGGTACTAAATGTCAAAAATATTCATGGGTGTGCGTTGTCTCTGAAGACACATTGAATTCTGACTTCTCTTTTGGAAGGAAGGTAGTAAATTTAATTACATAATGGGGTAAAGCAAAGCAATTAATTCAAAATTTAAGCTATCCTTAGCAACTTAAAACTTGAGCTTTAACCAGGGGTATCTTGAATGACCATTTAGGTTGCGAAGATAGCTGGGGGATTTGTACTGACCTTATCAAACCATAAACAGTTTCATGTATGTTTTGAAAATATTAACAAATTTTAGAATGCCTTGAGTTATAACTTAGTACATATTAAACACAATGTTGGTGTTGTGGTGAAGAGAGCTAAGCTGCCATCTACAATGCTGGATCCTATATTAGAATGTCAGTTTCATTTCCTGGCTGCTTCATTTCCAATCCAGTTCCTTGCCGATGTTCCTGGGAAAGCAGCAGAAAATGGCCCGAGTACAGACCTCTGCTACACATTTGGGAGACCTACATGGGGTTCCTACTTCTTGGCTTTGGCTTAGCCTAGCCCTGGCCATTGTGGCTGTTTTGGGTGTGAACAAGTGGATGGAAGATCTTTCTCTCTCTACCTCTCTCTCTATCTATTTCTCTGTGTCATTCTCTTCTTAAAAAGATCTTAAAATAAATCTTAGAAAGAAGTACTATTTGTATTTTTTAAACAAAATTTTTAAAAATATTAGAGGTAAAAAGGAGACAGTTCTGGTTATGGTAAAATGTAAATTTATACTTTTTTAGTTTCTCAGGGTTTCTTTATCTCTGTGAGGTATGGTAAGCATTGCAATTGGATAAGCAGGAAATAGAACTTTGTAGCAAAACTGATTTTCTTAACACTAACAAATTGATTAAAAGAGAATCTTAACATACAAATTTCAAATAGATTCAGCATTTTAGAGGGCAATCATGGTCCATTACATCACTGATTCTAGATATTTGAGCAATCTGATTTTAGAAATAATCACATAATTATTTCAGAAATACTACCTGTTCAGTGTATATAAGTTATAGTGATAAGTGAAACTAAAAGGTCTTTAAGGAATTTTTCAAGCACAAACTAATTTCAGGTTGTAATGAAAGGGAAATTGGAACAGTGAGAATAACACTGTTAAGTTGGAATACTTATTGGACTTAATTATTAAAATATTGTAAATGACAGAAAAATTCTGGTGGCAAAATGCAAATAAGCTCAAAGAGGAAGGTGACGTGTTGGAAGTTGTAATTGAAGCTTCTTTCTTCCAATAGCTCACAGTATTATGAATGACACTGATGTCCCTATGGAAACAACGGAATGCATTCAAGGTCAAGGAGAAGGTTACAGGGGAACCATCAATACCATTTGGAATGGAATTCCTTGTCAGCGTTGGGATTCCCAGTATCCTCACCAGCATGACATAACCCCCGAAAATTTCAAGTGCAAGTGAGTAAATTAAGCCAATGTTACAAATTTCAGTAGACCCTGGGGGAAATGAGGCAGAATGGCTACTTTTTACTAATTCCTCTGCTAGTGCTACTTGAACTTGACTGTGCCAGGAGATAATCAGGAGGTAAAAGGCATATTTATTTTTTCACGCAGAGATTTGGATTCGTTAAGTCTGAGACTTGACTGTCAAATGTACATTTCAGTAAATCCTCTTAAGTGTTTCTGATCCAGAGGGTTTGATCCTCTGTGCCTAGGGAATGTATCTCTAAATTATTGATTTGATTTTTTTTATTAATGTGTAATAACTCATACAGCTGTATAGGGCACAGTGCAGTATTTCACCAGACGCACACAGCCTAAGCTGATCAAGTCCAGCATGTGAATCTATTCCTTCTGTTGAACTGTTTCTGATCAAAGCCTTGATCTTCCAAATTTATTTAATAGATCAATTAATGGTAAAGATAAACAAGCATGTTTCAAACTATCCCTTCTTAAATTCTCAGGTTAGCTTTAAGGGAGATTCCATATTTCTTTTTCTATTAAATGAAAAGGCATACCTTGATTTCAGCCAATATTTTGAAAGCATGAGTTGGCAGCCTTAAACACCAAGGAATAAAATGATGTTTAAAAGCTTATGAGAATGTTTTCTGTTGTTTCTGGATTGGCTTTGGAGAACGGGGAAGCAAAACTCTCATTGCGATGAATCAAGCCCTTGAAACTGCCTTTGAGTGTCAGTCATTTCTTGGTTGTGTGCGTCTCCCTGGCTGATTTTTTTTCACCATGTGACTTTTGTTGGACAGAGCCACAATGCCATGTGTTTTTAAATTGTCCACCTTGTTATGAGGAACATGAAATGATTGCTTTTGAGATTTATAACACACATGTCATTCATAGTGCTTTGCTGAAATAGCACCTATAAATAACATATATTGGCTTTATATAATTGGTTTTTAATAAGACACCCTACCATTTCAGAGCAGAGAGTATAAACAATTGTTGGCCCATCCACTGGAGAGGGGAGATGTTTTGTGGACTTGTGTGCTTTAGCGAATTCAGTTATTTATTTGTTGAGATAGTAAATAGCCATCTGTTAAGATTCTTTTTCATTATTTTATAATAACAAAATTTATAGTTGTCATTCTAGGTTTATTTCTCTCATTTCCTTCCCAGCCATTCAACCTCCATTCCTGACCCATTTGCACCTCAGAAAAAAATACTGAAGTAGAGAAAGCACAGAAAGTGAGAAAAGATTAATTAAAAGGGACAAAGGAGACTGCATCAAACGCTATTCACACTTTTTGCTAGATTTCAATTACTGCTAATACCCAAATAAATAGTGTATGTGCTGATACTCTGACCTTTGTAATAAAAAGAATTATTACAGAAATTGAATGCATAGACTTCACCATTAAAATCTAATTATCAAATATCTTATGGTCAGGCTTTATTGATTTTAGCCATCCTGTCTTAATTTAGTTATTTGGTCAAAATAACCAAACAAAATGTCAGTAAGATAAAAAGGTGAGCCATGTTAGTAAGCTGATAAAATCTGTCTGAATGTTCTGCTCAGAACATTGATTTACTCTTTGCTATGAGAGTGTTTCTGAAAGATCATGGAAAATGGAATTTAGGAATGTGTTTATTTTGGCAAAAAAAGTTTGAAATCCATGCAGCTTTTGCATAATAGGCATTTTTTATGAACTTTTAAAAAATTCTAATGTATGGTTTTCAAAATTTTTGAGGCAAACTAAGCTTACCTTTTAATTCCATTTTTCATGAAGTCTTTGAAGCCTTCTCATATTTATGAGCTGGTACAATGGGCCTGGCTGATCAGGTGTCTCGAGTTCTGTTAAACTTTATTTGCCTCAATACTGAGACTTCTTACAAAACACGGTTTTTGAAACACTGTAATTAACAATTCTGCCTGCCCGGAACCTACATGAATCATATAATCATCAAGTCACTTTGGTAGTTGTGAAAAATTTTTTCTTTAAGACAAGGGAAAGAAAATGAGAAAAAAATATTTGAGCAAACCTTGGCTTTTCTATTTATTTAATCTAGCTTTTATTTATTCTAGTTTCTTCCAGATACCAATTTTAAGGGCATGTCTAAACTGAGAATTTTGTTAATAGTTCTTTACTTAATTATCTTGCCTTAAATTAACAGTCTAAAATACTTAACTGAGCAGTTATCCATAAAAATTATAAATGCATATCAAGTTTATGTAAAACTTAGAGCACACATTTTGTACTGACATTAAATTTTAGAACATTAACACTAACTGGTTTCGAAGAAATAAGAGTTTCTTCATCTATTCTAACTAATAACTTTGTGAGAAGGCTATGAGGTTGACTGTGGGTCACTATCCTGAACTGTTACCACACAATGGCCCTCTTTATGACAATGATGCTTCTCATATCCTTAAATCACACAGTGGCAGAATCCACTTGGAAAGGTAGACTATTACTTATTGACTTTCTAACCAAATGCAAGCTTCTTTCTCAACAAATTTTCAGTTTCTGATGGCCCAATTGGATATTAATAAAATTACAGAACTTCTGATTGGAGCTAAGTGATACAAATACTGTGGTTTCCAATAGACTGAATATTAATTTTGTGAAATTATTAGCCAAGAATCTATGAAAAGAAAGGCCATGCCTGCTTAAAATTAGAGAATATGTCTTAAGACAGTGAATAATTACTTCCATATTTTCTCTTATATGAACATTATATTGAGGTAGAAAACCACCTAATTCCTTCCAAATAGAAAGAATATTAACATAGTCATCCTTCTTGTTGAGAATTATGCATTTCTAATTAAACTATCAATAAAATAAAGGATATACATGGATTACACTGACAACTTACTCTATGGTTAGGTTTTTGTGTTATTAGACCTTAGTTTTACAGAAATATTTATAAAGAGTACAAATAAGTTATCTAAATCAAGAACTACTGTGTAATTGAAAACAACCTAAGCAGAAATTATATAAATCAAAGAAATAGAGAATTCAAAAAGAAAAAGCTATCATGTTTTTGGGGCAAACATTTGAATAGGTTGAGCTTATATATATATATATATATATATATATTTTTTTTTTTACAGACAGAGTAGACAGTGAAAGAGAGAGACAGAGAGAGCTTGTATTTTCAAATGAGAGTAGTTAGTGACTATTAATAATAACTTTTCTCCTGCAGAGAGATACATGTTGTTTCAACATTACATATGGGCCATGAGAACATAATAAATAATAGGCCAATGTTTTTAAATGAGAGTCTGAATTTGGAGAATGAGTGAGAAGAATATCATGGTCTCTATTTGTTTTTCTCATGAAGTAGTAAGGTTTGTGTGGAACTGTGTGCCTATGGAAGGAAAAGAAACTGACATTTAATAGCATTTGTTTTGGTAATTCAGGCATTATCCAATGTATATACTGAATTCTAACTAGCTATAACTTTCCTAAGTCCAACAACTTACAGCTCTATTTATAAACATGCATATAGCCTGGGATTCTGGATATGCATTAGTGTTGACTTCACTGACATAAGAATTCTATTTACATCAACACGCTTTGTTTCATTAGGGACCTACGAGAAAATTATTGCCGAAATCCAGATGGGGCTGAGTCACCCTGGTGTTTCACCACTGACCCAAACATCCGAGTTGGCTACTGCTCCCAAATTCCAAAATGTGACGTGTCAAGTGGACAAGGTAATAGCTGATATTTTCCAGTGTGAGCATGATTAAATTCTAGGGAAATGCCTGAATGTAGGATATATTTTACAGCAGAAGATCAACCCCTTGATTCATTGATTTTATGGCTAGCAGACAAAATCAGCAAGTCTGAACTTGGCTTTCCTTTATCTGTTCCTTCACTCACCATCTATCTATTTATTTGAGTGTATATTAATGCTAGGGATAGTTCTAGACACTGGGCATTATACACCAAGCAAAACTAAATTCTTTGATCCCGTGGGACTGAGGTCCAGCAGATAGAAAACAAGCAAAATTGAAATCCTGGTGGGGATATTATGTTAGTTTGTGGTAAATGTTAGAGAGACAGAGATGTCCCAGAAATAGAGGAGATTGGAGTTGCCATTTGAGAAGTGGTCAGAGGTGAGCTCATCTGTTAAACTGCTCATTATGAGGAGGTCAAGGAGGTGAGGGAGTAGCATCTGCCAGCTCATATGAATGTAAAGAGCATCCTAGGCAGAGAAAACTGGAAGTACAAATGGCCTGGGGCCAGAGAGTGCTTCAGCCGTTCAGGGAGAGAAATAAGCACATCACTGTGGCTGGTACACAGTGATCAAGACAGAGAGCAGAGGAGATGCACTTAGGGAGGTGACAGGGCTAACATGCATCAGCATGGTAGGAATTCTACCTTGTCCTCTGAAAGAGAAGAGACGCTGTAGAATTCTGAGAAGAAAAGTTACATGGTCTGACTTAACATTTTTACTGGCTCACTGGCTGCATGATGGGAAATAACCAGAATTCTCTTCCTCCTCCTCCTCCTCCTCCTCCTCTTCTTCTTCTTCTTCTTTTTCAATTTTACTTATTTATTTGAGAGGTGTATTTACAGACAGAGAGAGGGAAACACAGAGAGAGATATCTTCCATCCTCTGGTTCGCTCCCCAAATGGCCGCAATGGCCAGAGCTGTACTTGATCTGAAACTGGGAGCCAGGAGTTTCTTCTGGGTCTCCCATGCTGGTGCAAGGGCCGAAGTACTTGTACCATCTTCCACTGCTTTCCCAGCCCATAGCAGAGAGCTGGGTAGGAAGAGGAGCAGCTGGGACTTGAAAACCGGTGCTGTTATGGGATGCCGGTGCTGCAGGCGGAAGCTTAGCCTACTATGCCACAGCACTGGCTCTGAAAATAATCAGAATTCTTGACAAGGGTTAAAACACAAGAACCAGTCAAATGGTTGTTCCAGGTGTACAAACAAGAGATAAGAATGCAGTGTAGCTCTGACCTGTGGGATAAATCACAGTTCTACTTGGAAACAGATGCTGTTGAAGACAACTCTTTTCAGGAACTATATTGAAACAGGTTTGCAAGAGAAATGGTTTGTTGCAGATTAATAATGGAGAGCTCTGGACATTTGTTAGTGTCTAATAAATTTAAAGCTATGATTTTTTAAAATGTTTATTTATTTTATCTATTTGAAAGGCAGAAAGAGAGACAAAGACACCACCCCCCACCCCCAGCAGTTCATCCACTGATTCACTTCCCAAATGCCTGCAACAGCTAGTACTGGACAAGCCCAAAACCAGGAGTCAGGAACTCCTTCTGGGTCTTGCATGTGAGTGGCAAGGGTCTCAGCACCTGAATCATTATTTGTTGCCTTCCAGAGTCCAGTAATAGGAAGCTGGGTCTGAACCCGGGGTGCCAGGACCCTCATTGGTCCTCTGAGACAGGAAGCAGCCACCCCAAGTGGGTTTGAACCCACTGCACCAAAATGCTGTCCCAGAGAGTTATGAGTTTTAAGCAACCATATTCTATTTCTCATAAACTTAACCATAATGGTCATGGTCAGTCTTAAATCACGCTAAAAAGCCCAGATAGAATGTTCTGTTTCATAGGTGTTTTGCTCTCTGTATACTTCCTCCATCCTGTAACTGTCCACAGTGCATTGTTTATATGCAACTCTGAAAACAAAGCTGCAGAAGGAAGAGGGGATGAATCCCTTTATAGTCAATCTCCCTATTTGGCAGATTTTAAAGGTCAGTTGGAAATGAAGTCAAAGCCAGTAATTAAGGGATATTTGGAACCAGCTGGGTCTTCTGCACCCTTGTCTCATTCACTTGAACAATTGCTGAGAGTGTGTGAGTGATAAGAGGAAAAGAGAACAATGTTTTATAAGCTTTTGGTGCCCACTAAGATGTACTCACATAAACCTATGTCACTTAGAAAAAGATTATATGACAGAATATGAGGATTTTGGCTTTAGGAAGTTAAGAAGATGCAACTGTGTTTTTTTTTGTGTGTGGTTTTTTTTTTTTTTTTTGTAAGTTGGTTCATTTATAGATAAAGAAATTGGGCAATTGGGCTTACAGAATTTAAGTAACTTGCTTAAATTCTTAAATTGGCACAGTCGCAAATAAATCTGACTTTCCTTCCAATGACGGTTTCATTATTCCACTCTTTTTCTCTTTCCTTCATTTTTTTTAAACAATATATTGTTCTTCAGATATGTTGTATCTGATATATGCAATAGTGCTAGACTCTGCTGGTTAAGCCATCACTGGAATTGTCCACATTCTGTGTCGAGTGCCTATGACTGAGTCAGCAGATGATGGCTCAAATAACTGAGTCTGTGCCACCCACTGGGAAAATCCTTTGGAGTTCCTTGATCTTGTAGATGTTTGGAAAATGAATCAGCAGATAGAAAAATTCCTCTCTCTCTCTAAAGCAGAAATACACTGTTAGCCAATTAGACAGGAGCCAGGAGCTCTATCTAGGTGACCATGTGGGTGGTGGGGACACAAGTAGTTGACCCACTATCCCCTGCTGCCTCTAAGGATGTCTTAGCAGGAGATTGCTTCAGAAGCAGAGTATCCAGGGTTCAAACTGGCACTGTGGGATGCCGGAGTCACAATCAGTGACTTTAACTCACTGCTCCACAACGCTGAGCCCGAAGGAAAGGTTTCCTTTCTCTCTTCTTCTTCTTCTTCTTTTTTTTTTTTTTTTTTTTTTTTTGACAGGCAGAGTGGATAGTGAGAGAGAGAGAGACAGAGAGAAAGGTCTTCCTTTTGCCGTTGGTTCACTCTCCCATGGCCTCTGCGGCCAGTGCATCGTGCTGATCCGAAGCCAGGAGCCAGGTGCTTATCCTGGTCCAATGCGGGTGCAGGGCCCAAGCACTTGGGCCATCCTCCACTGCCTTCCCGGGCCATAGCAGAGAGCTGGCCTGGAAGAGGGGCAACCGGGATAGAATCCGGCGCCCTTACCGGGACTAGAACCCGGTGTGCCGGCGCCGCAAGGCAGAGGATTAGCCTGTTAAGCCACGGCGCTGGCCTTCTTTTTTTTTTTTTTTTTTTAAAGATTTATTTATTTGAAAAGCAGAGTTACAGAGAGAGATAGAAAAAACAAGAGAGAGAGAGAGAGAGAGAGAGAGAGGGAGAGAGAGAGAAGAAAGAGAGAGAGAGAGAGAGAGAGATCTTCCTTCTGATGGTTTATTCCTCAAATGTCTGCAATAGCCAGAGCTGGGCCACCTTGAAGCCAAGAGCCAGGAGCCAGAAGCTTTTTACCAGCTCTCCCACTTGGCTGCAGTGGTCCACGAACTTTCCCAGGCTATTAATAGGGAGCTGGATCAAAGTGGAGCAGCCAGGACTTGAACTGGTGCCCATATGGGATGCCAGCAGTGCAGGTGGTAGCTGTACTGCTATGCCACAGCACTGGCCCTGAAGGAAAAGGTTTTAACTTACATATTTTTCATATATGCGAGCATTGCATTTTGTGTTTATGCTTTGGAAATCAATTTATCATGCACTACAATGACTCTAAGTTGTTTTATCAGTGTCAAATCCTATCCTATTTGAGTTCTTAAAGTTAAGTCCAAATGCCTTATAGTGCTGTTATAAATAAGACCCAAGGATATGAGAACACGAGAACTGGATATACTTATATTCTTTTCACAGTGTTTACTGATCCCTGGACAAGTTATTAAATAATTCATTTAGGAGCGGGTATTGTGGTCCAGTTGGTTAAGTAGCTGTTAAGATGCCCACATTCTATATCTGAGTGCCTGTTCTAGTTCTGGCTGCTTCATTTATGATCCAGCTCCCTGCGAACACATCTAGGAGGGAAGTAGTTGATGGTCCAAGTGCCCCTGCCACCTGTGTAGGACACCTGCATGGAGTTCTGCCTCCTGGCTGTGGCCTGGTACAGCTTCAGCTTTTGTGGGCATTTGAGGAGTGAGTCAGCAGATGGAAGATTTCCGCCCTCCCTCCCTCCATCCCTGCCTCTCTTCCTCCCTCCTTCCCGCTCTCTCTCCCTCCCTTCCTCTCTCTCCCCCCTCTTTCTGTCACTCTGCCTGACAAATAAATATTTATATTTATTTATAACCACCTCTATTAGGATTTCTACCCTATTATTATTATCAAGTTGCTTTTATTTTTAACTGATACATGGAACTTGCACATATACACCTGGTTCCTTGTGAAGTTTCGAAACATGCATGGGTTGTGTAATACTCATCCTTCTCTTCAAACATTTATCATTTCTTAATGGTGAAAATATCCTAAATCCTTTCTTCCAACTTTTTTATAAAAACAAAAACCAAACACTATGCATTATTATTATTTTTTTTTTTTGACAGGCAGAGTTAGACAGTGAGAGAGAGAGACAGAGAGAAAGGTCTTCCTTTTTCCGTTGGTTCAGCCCCCAGGTGGCTGCTGTGGCTGGTGCGCTGCGGCCGGCGCACTGCGCCAATCTGAAGCCAAGAGCCAGGTGCCTTACTTTGCTATGCAACAGAACACTAGAAATTGTTTTTATTACCTAATTGCAATATTGTACCTGTTGGCTAACTTCTGCCCATTTCCCTCATCTCCTTCCCTTCTAAGCCTCTGGTAGTCACTATTCTGCTCTCAACTTCTTTGAGACAAACTTTCCAACGTTCTACATAGGAGTGAGCTCACGTGACACTTGTCTTTCTGTGCTGGGTTTATTCCACTTAACATAATTACCTCCTGTTCCATCCACATGGCTGTCATCCCTTTTTGATAGCCGAGTAGTGTTCTATTGTGAAAATGCACCACCTTTTCTTTATCCTTTCATCATTGGGTGACACATAAATTGTTTCCATCTCTCAGCTATGGTGAATACTGCCCCAGTTAACACAGAGATGCAGGTGTCTCTTTGACAGACTGAGTATATATCCAGTCATGGGATTACCAGGTCATATGGTAGTTCTGTTTTGATTTTTTGGGGGAACCTCCAAATTGTTTTCCCCAATGGGTGTACTCATTTACATTCTCACCAACAGTGTTCAGGCGTTTCTTTTTCCCTACTTCCTCACCAGCACTTCTAAATCTTTTGTGTTTTTGATTTATAGTCAATATTACTGGAATAAGGGGATAGCCCATAATAGTTTTGATTTTAAAAAGTGGAAATAATCTGTAGTTTACCAACATTAAAATATGGAATAATCTTTTTTAAAAAAGTTTATTTATGTTTGTTGATTTAAATGACAGAGAGACACACAGTCAGAGAAAGATCTTCCTGCCACTGGTTCACTCCCAAAATGCTTGCAATAACTGGACATGGTCATGCCAAACCAGGAGCCTGGAACTCTGTCCCAGACTCCTATGTGGGTTGCAGGGACCTAACTGCTTGAGCCATCATCTGCTGTCTTCCAGAGTGTGCACTGGCAGAGAGCTGGAATAGCAAGTGCAGCTGAGACTCAAAACTAGGCAGTCCAATGAGGGATACAGACAGCTTTGCTTAAGCAGCATCTTAACCTCTGCCCCAAATGCCCATCTCTAACACAGAAGAATTCCCATGCTGATATACATTTGTAGATAATAATTTGCAGTCAAATCTACAGTGTTTATACAAATTATCAATGTTTAATAGATAACGTTTTTTAAATGTTTGGTATGTTAAAATATGGATAACATCTCTTTTTAAATGTAGAAGTGCAACACACATATTTGGAAGAATGTGATTTTTTTATATTAGATTTCTTTTGAAAAGATAGTCGCCTCCAGGGCCGGCCTTGTGATACAGCAGTTAAAATGCCCTTGTGATGCCTGCCTCCCATATTCCAACACTGGTTTGAGTCCCAGCTGCTCCACTCCCATCCCTCTCCCTGTAAAATGTGCCTGGGAAGGCAGTGGATGGTGGTGCAAGTACTGCTACCTGTGTGAGATACCAGGATGGAGTTCTGGGCTTTGATTTGGCCCGGCTCTGACTGTACGTCCATTTGGGGAGTGAAGCAATGGATGGGAGATCTTTCTCTCTCCTCTCTCTGTCACTGTGTCTCATACTTTCTCACTCTGTTTTTCAATGAAAGGGATATTAAATATTAAAAACAAAAAATAAAATTGCTTTCACTGAACTTTGAAACAATTTGTGCATCAAAATGAGTAACAGTAATAGATTACTGTCTATATCACATTGAATAAAAAGGAGTCCAAGAGTTCCCTTCCACTTTGGATCACTAAGTGGATGAGAAAGGGAAGAGGTAAAACTAGTATTTAAAGACGAATGTCGGCCGGCGCCGTGGCTCAACATGCTAATCCTCCGCCTAGCGCACCTGCACACCGGGGTCTAGTCCCTGTCGGGGCACTGGATTCTGTCCCGGTTGCCCCTCTTCCAGACCAGCTCTCTGCTATGGCCCGGGAGTGCAGTGGAGGATGGCCCAAGTGCTTGGGCCCTGCACCCCACGGGAGACCAGGATAAGCACCTGGCTCCTGGCTTTGGATCAGCGCGGTGTGCCGGCTGCAGCGGCCATTGTGGGGGTGAACCAACGGTAAAAGGAAGACCTTTCTTTCTGTTTCTCTCTCTCTCACTGTCCACTCTGCCTGTTAAAAATTTAAAAAAAATTTTAGAAATGAAAGATAATCATTTTATAACCAGCCTAAAAACTGACTCATGAACCTCACCAAAGTTTGTATAAGTCATTTTGTGAAAGTAGGTTTGGCTCGGGTGTTTACTTGATCTCAAAGGCCCTACCCATTGGTCTTTTGCCCTACTTTGCCAAGTAATGGAATGCGTCAGCAGTGAAGGGACCAGTGGACATCACAGGTCAGGAGTGCTCTGGGAAGCACAGAGCACCGCCCACACCATGCTCCTGTCAAGTAGCTCACGCATGGTTTCATTCATGAGAAAATAATCAGACAAGTTGAAATTAAGGTGGCACATTTGCCAAACAGCTGGCTTGGGTGACTCAGAACATTGATGTCTTAAAAGACAAAAAATCAAAACGCAGGGAAGGTGCCTCATGTGTGAGCATTCATGATGCTTTTCTTGACTTTTATGTGGAATGAAATTTTTCAGAAGAAAATGTTAAGATATACAAATATCATTCTGAAAATTCTCCTTTTCTTAGTATCCCAAAGGGTCGTTCATTTAATTTTTTCTCTCTTTTGATGTTATTTGTAATATTGAAATTTGCAGGGCTGGCATTGTGGTGCCATGGGTTAAGCGGCTGCCTACAATGCCAGCATTCCATATGATGCTGGTTCAAGTCCCAGCTGCTCCACTTTTGATCCAGCTCCCTGCTATGGCCTGGGAAAGTAGTGAAGAATGGCCCAAGTGCCTGGGCCTGTGCCGCCCACGTGGGAGTGCTGGGTGGAGTTCCTGGCTCCTGTCTTTGGCCAGGCCAGCTCCAGCCATTGCGGCTGTTTGTAGAGTGAACCAGTTGATGGAAATCTTCTGTTTCTTTTTCTTTTCTCTCTCTCTCTCTGTAATTATCTTTCAAGTAAATAAATAAATCTTAAAAAAATAAATTTGCATAAACACCTAGTTTAATGGAGAAATTGGGCTGTACACATAGATCCTTTAATCCTTTAATGTTTATTTGCACAAATTTCAGAGTGCTTTGTTTTCATTTTTATGTTAGTTTTCATATACTTATAAAAATGTCTTGGTCTTATCTTCCCTAATATTCATAGTCTTCCTCTTATACCCTTCACAATAGATTGCTATCGTGGGAATGGCAAGAATTATATGGGCAATTTATCCAAAACAAGATCTGGACTGACGTGTTCAATGTGGGACAAGAACATGGAAGACTTGCATCGGTGTGTATACCTCCTTCTTTCAGTAAACAGAATGTAGTGATAACAGGAGACAAACATTATTATTTCTTTATTATTTTATATGCAATAGTAAACCCGTAAAAATATTAGATTTTTGGGGACACCTCATAACATTGCCTGTCTGTAGCACCCTTCTAATTATGCAACTCGTGCAGTACTCATTCATTTCTAGACATTTTCTGTGTGCTCTGCACTGGAGCCATGGATAACATCCACAGAAAGCGGGCACATACTTTGGTTTCACCTTTGGAGAAGAATATGGACATGTTGAGGAAACCGTTACATACCTTAGCATGACAATGTCTAATTAACCGATGAATTTGGTGTTACAAATAGTGTGTGCTATAAGATTACTATGTTCTCATAATTAGCAGTAGTTTTTGCAATCAATGTGATCACTTTTATATGTGTAGATACCTGGTTTATTGGTTTAGAAAAAAAACTATGTAAGCAAGAAGAAGAGCATGATGGTTTTACATGTTGACTCTGGAAGAGCCATGGGACCATGGGACTTTAGAATAGTTCACTAGGCTCTCTGATTTTCAGCATCCTCAAATGCAATAGAGAAAAATCTTAGAGCCTGTCTCAAAGGTTGGTCTGAGTTTGTATCTGTATAGAGTTGATGGTAGAATGTGGCACATAGTCAGGATTAGGTGTGTTTCCTGGTGTTACTGATCTAGAACATGAACCTGTGTCCAGAAAGATAGTCCTGATTTTCTTGGGTAGGCTTTTTCTGATTTGTTTAATTTGACACATCAAGAACCTCAAATGTGGTAGGTAGTAATAACACAAAACAAATTCAGCTAAACGTACAGTTTTAATGACTAGATCAGAATGTCCGTGTAAAATGTCTTCACTATGTTGAGGTCAATGTAAATATTGATGTTACGTGAATGGATGTGGTCTCATGAAATAGCTTACAGCACTTTTGCTTTTCTTTTGTAGTAAATTTAATTACGATGTAAACCAGAGCAGTTGAACTCTTACTCAATTATAGGTCAGAAAATCATATATGACTTCTGAGATTTCAAGACTTAATTATTTTGTTATCATATTGTTCTTTATTATCTCTTCCTTGTACTTTTTTGGAGCGATATTGCTAGTGACAAGTCATATATATCTGAAACATGAAAAAAATGCCTTTATAGTAGCTTGCATTTTCTATTTATTTTATGAATTTGGTCTTTGACATCTGCTTGCTCTCAATCTCTTTATTTTTACTTCTTTATTTCTTACTTCTATTATTTTTAAGCAGAAACAGAGTGACAAGATTTCTCATAATCCCATATATGCTAATTATGGATCCATAATTCTATACTCTCAAGTTAGAAAATGTGTTTCCAATGGTGGGTGTTGTGGTACAGCAGATAAATACGCTGTTTGGGACACTCACATCCCATATTGTAGTGCCAGTTGGAGTCCCAGCCCCTCCACTTCCTATCCAGCTTTCTGCTAACACACTTGGGAAGTGACAGCTGAAGTACTTGGGTCCCACACATGCACGTGAGAGACCAGGATGTCATTCCTGGCTCTTGACTTTGGCCTGGCCCAGCCCTGGCTGTTGCAGACATTGGGGAGTGAGCCAGTAGATAGAAGATCTCTCTTTCTCACTATTTCTACCTCTCTCTCTGTGTCACTCTGCCTTTCAAATAAATAAATAAATGCATCTGAAAGAAACAAAAAATGCTTCCAAATTATAACAGCAACAGAATAGATCTCAAACAAGATAACAAAAATTCACACTAAGTATAAGCCTGTGTTGTATCTACAAGGAAAGCAAACTGTGGGCGTTATGTCTTCCTGTACTAGTTGTTTCTCTTGGGTAGCATAAAAGCTACTGACGCGTAGAGTTTGCTGTTTCTGCAGCCACACCTTCTGGGAACCAGATGCTAGTAAGCTGAACAAGAATTACTGCCGGAATCCCGACGATGATGCCCACGGACCCTGGTGTTACACAGGGAATCCTCTTGTGCCTTGGGATTATTGTCCTCTTGCTCGTTGTAAGTACATGCAGTGTTGTTTTTCAGTTGGGATCTTTTAAATGTACTGCCTCTCCTCTAAAATGATAACTTAATCAGTGATGTAAATAATACAGGACATCTGGCGTCGATCCCAAATGAGAATGATCTCCAGAGAACAGCACAGACACACACACAGGCACACCACACACAGTCTGTCTCTCTTCTGTCTTCTAAACAAGAAGGAATTTTGCTGATATTTAAAAAAAAAAAATTCTCCTCTGAGAAGTATCCCATTTGGAATGTAGAAGTGATGAGTGGCCATGTTTCTGACACAGCCCGACTAGAAAGACCATTGCATACTCACAGCACCAGGACTAACTGTGACTAATAGCACCTGAATACAACACAGTTCGCAGCAAAGTCCTTAGTCTCTAAGAGACCCACGACCAGATGTGAAGGGGTGGTGCTCCCTCCTCTTCAGTAGTTAACCTTACAAGACTGGGGAGCCCGAAGATTTCCACCCACTTCTCTGAGTCCAAGATAACCTTATTAAAGGCATGCTAATGCATACAGTAAAAGATATATGTAAAACACAACCTATTTTCATATATATTATATAAAATTCATCTCTTATACTTTATACAAAAGAACTGTATATCAGTAAGACAAAGATGTGAGACTCAGGGGAAAAGTAAGTACAAGAAATGAGTCTTCAAAAAAATATAATCCTCAAAGACATTAAAATTTACTAGTAAGAAAAAAGAAATTAAAAAAGCAAATCATAAAATGATTCTTCATGCACATGAGTAACCAGGCTCTCTCAATCATATGGTATCTGGAATACAATGAAAATCCTTTCTGGAAGTCAGTTTGGGAATTGTATCCGAGGTGGTAAGAATGTTCAGAGCTTTTGACCTCTGCTGTCCTGATATTGAGTTGGTTAATTGGTTGTGTGGGAGGCCATGCTGTGCATGGGAGGACGTTGTTAGTGTCCCTGACCTCTGCCACTGGATGCCTGTGTCACCTCCCCTCCCCCAGCCACGACAACCAATCAGAAATGTTTCTGGGCATTATCAGTGTCTCTTGGAGAGCAAGCTGCCTCATCCGGGAATGTGGATGTGCATTAATACCTGTTGAGATGGAAGAATGCCTTCAATGTGCTATAAGTGCTTTTGTGACTTTGTAAGAGCCTTGTTTTAATACTGTGTTTCTTGTGAGACAAGCCAGTAGCAAGTACCTTGAGAATAGAGCATAATTCTTTATCATAAAAAGAGAAATGGAAATCCTAGCTATCCTGATTTGATGGTGACACTCTATATACATGCACTGAATTATCACTGTGCCTCATACATGTGGACAACTGCTATGGGTCAATTAAAAAGAACAAAAATAGGCCGGCGCTGCCGTGGCTCAACATGCTAATCCTCCGCCTTGGCGCCAGCACACCGGGTTTCTAGTCCCGGTCGGAGCGCCAGATTCTGTCCGGATTGCTCCTCTTCCAGTCCAGCTCTCTGCTGTGGCCCGGGAGTGCAGTGGAGGATGGCCCAAGTGCTTGGGCCCTGCACCCCATGGGAGACCAGGAGAAGCACCTGGCTCCTGGCTTCGGATCGGTGCGGTGCGCTGGCTGTGGCGGCCATTGGAGGGTGAACCAATGAAAGACCTTTCTCTCTGTCTCTCTCTCTCACTGTCCACTCTGCCTGTCAAAATAAATAAATAAATAAATAAAATAAAAGAACTAGGTGGCAGAAATGTTGGCTCTAAATAAGGAAATGCAAACACAATCTGTATTTTCCTTAATTTTTGTCATATTGAAGAGGTAATTTCTCTCACATAAAGTGGACAAGCTAGTCGTGTTTCATGAAATTGTAGCATTAAAAGGAAAACTTATTAAATAGGATGCTCATCAATATGCCCGTGATAAAACTTGGAACTGCTCATCTTATTTTCCTAACCTAATAGGTTAGGAAATTCTTTACAACAATACATAATTAAGCATAGATATTTGCAAAGAAATGGTATTTCCTATTATTATATTTTTGTTTCATGAGGTATGATCATACCTTTTAATTTAATTAATGTCTTAGTACTATCCTGTCACTTTTCCCATATTAGAGTTCGCATAGATTCCATTAGTGTACTGTCAGGAAAGATATCTTCCAAGTTTCATGCTAAAACCAACAAGCAGACTTCCTTCTCCAGGGAATGCTGTATGAAAACATTTTCAATAATTAAACCCTTATATTTTCTAAATTCTAGCTTCACCAAACTGATAATTTTTTGTAAAGTCTCTGTAATTGAATAGTCTAAACAAGGACGACCTCATAGAAGTCAAAAGTATAATGTTGATTTCCAAAATTTGGGGAAGAAAAGAGGGATGAAGAAAGGCTACTTAGCAGGTTCTAAGGGAAAGTCCTATAGGAGAAAGTTCTATTTCCACTGCACGGAAGATGGAAAATAGATAATGCTAATAGACTGCATGATTCTCCATTTAAAAAGGAAAACCTAGAAGGTAGGATTTCGAATATCTTCACCATAAGGAAATGTCAAATGTTTGCATAAATAGATATATTTATCCTGATTAGATATTATGCAATGTATACAAATATGAAACCATCACATGGAAACCTACAATGTGTGTAACTTTTATGTATCTATTAACTTTTTAAAAAGATTTTATTTATTTTATTTGAGAGGTAGATTTACAGAGAGTGAGAGGGAGAGACAGAGACAAAGGTCTTTCTTCCGTTGGTTCACTCTCCAATTGGCCGCAATGGCCAGAACTGCACTGATCTGAAGCCAGGAGCCAGGTGCTTCTTCCTGGTCTCCCACATGGGTGCAGGAGCCCTAGGACTTGGACCATCTTCTACTGTTCTCCCAGGACACAGCAGAGAGCTGGATTGGAAGAGGAGCAACCGAGACTAGAACCAGTGCCCATATGGGATGCTGGCGCTGCGGGTGGAGAATTAACTTACTATGCCATGGCGCTGACCCCTGTTAATGTTTTTTGAAAAACAAATTACAACCAAGGAGTGATAGAGACATACAGAATCCAAAATGAGGGCGGGCTTTGGCACAGCAATGGAGACCCTGCTTGGTACATCTGCATTCCATAACTGAGTGCCTGGGCTTGAGCTCCAACTCTACTTTTTATTCCATTAACACAAGCTGAGGACCAGCAGGTGATGGTCCAAGTACCTGAGTCCCTGGCACCAGTCTGAGAACCTGGATTGAGTTCCAAGCTCCTGGCTTCACCCTGGCCCAGTCCTGGCTGTTGCAAGGAAATGATCCAGTGGATGGAACACCTCTTTCTATCTGCCTGTCTCTGCCTCTCTCTGTCTCTGTCTCTCTGCCTTTTAAATAAGCAAAAATAAATATAAAGTAACTTTTAAAAGGAATATACAGTGGGCGAGGAAGAAAGAGATGTTGGTGATCTGGCTTCTGAACACATTGCTTTCTCTACATGATTTCTGATTTGTAAAAAAATCATAACAGCTCAATCTAGCATGTGGAGAGTTAAGAGTAAAAATGTCTGTAGATTCCCAGGATGCTGGGATTTGGTTTATAAACCTAAAGAAAACAGATTTTTAATTATGTAGAAGTCTTCCAACTAACATTTTTAAACTAAAAGTCAGGAATGTGGTGTTGAAAGACTTCAGGGTGTTGCTAGTATTTGATTAACTGCTATTACAGATAACTCATTTTTATTTCAATGTATAACAAACATTAATTTTAATAAATATTTTTACACTGTCATTTTTCCAACTAATATTTATAGCCAGGATTTATTTATGTTTTCTCCCTGGTGAAAGGCTACTAAAATTTATCTTTAGAAGATTTGAGTTCTTATTATTTATTTATCTGTGAAGACTGTATCAATCACTTTCACACTGTACTTTTCCCTTACAAGAGATTCTTCCATATTTTTCTAAAATATTTATATAGTGATATATGACATGTATTATCAAATATGCAAAAATAAAAATTAAGAGATGCCTATGTGTTTGTGTGTACATATGCATACTGCATTCTTAGTGTATCTTAGAAAAATTTAAAGTGTTAGCTATTGAGAATACAGCTTCAACTCAGACTCCCAAGTAAGAATTCCAGCCCAATAACTCTGTGTCTTGAGCAAGTTACTTAACCTACTTTTTTTTTTTAAGTTGCACAATAAAAATATCCACTTAGCTATTATGAACAGTGATGTTGCAATTAAGCAGTCAAAAACTTAACCCCTGTTTCTGTTTTCATTTATTTATGCATTTGAATTTTTGTTGACTGCTTTTTTCATTTATTCATGCATTTATAATTTTTGTTTAGTCCTATATCATGGACTATGTATACAAAAACACAAACACTGCTTCTTTTTTTAAAGACTTATTTATATATTTGTTTGAAAGACAGGGGGAGGCAGGGAAGGATATCCATGCATTGATTTACTCCCCAAAAGACCACAACATCCCGGTCTGGCCCAGGCCAAAGCCAGCAGTCAGAAACTTCATGCAGGTCTCCCATTGAGGAGCAGAGGCCCAAACATTTGGGCCATCTTCTGTTGCTTCCCAGGTGCATTAGCAGGGAGCTGGCTTGGAAGTGGAGCAGCCAGGACTCTAACCTTACCTGCTGATGTGGGATGCTGGCATTGCAAGCTGTGACTTAGTGTGCTGCACCACAACACCAGACTCAGACACTGTATCTTAACCTCAAATAGTTTATGGCTTGGAAGGGATACAATTACATGAACAATTACAAAGCAATGTAAAATATATAGGCATGGGAACATAGGTGTCTACTTGGGGAAAAGTATGACATTATAAAATTTTGAAATTGAATCCAAACCTTAAGAATATAGTAAATGAAACTATTTTAAGGTTTTCAGAAGAGCTCATGTTTGATTCTGATGCTATACGAACACACACACACACACACCTGTACTTTGCCATAAATAAAGCTTTTATCATTGACTTGTTTTCCTTCAAATTTCAGTTAAAGCAAGCCGTATTAGGATGACAAGCATTCTTCAGATCTGTGTCATGTGATAGAGATAGTGGGGAAACTTGCAGAAAGGAAATAAGAATAGAATGTGATAGTGAAGTAGAAAAGGCCTACAAAACAGCTTCTCAAAGTTTTGCTCAAAGTGCATAACAGAAAATGTCTGTCTTCCAGAGCGCAGCGATTTTGGAAGCATGTTCAGTTTCCATTATCCTCAATCATATAAAATAAAAGTGGTTTCTAGAAGAAAATTAAATGGGCCAACTGACAACAAAACCAAAATGGTCTCCCTGCATGAAAGATTGAAGCAAGCAATAATGAGCAGTGAAATGCCCACTAGGCATGATGTTGAGCATCTTGGAAGAACGGGGCAACTCCTTGCTGCTGACAGAGTGACTCAAACCACCAACAGCCATGAAACCACACACAGAGACTCCACTGTAACACAATAGGGCTCTCCTCAGATCACATAATAATAGCAGGCATGTTCCTGCAGTATTCTCCAGGGTGACACAAAATTACTAAAAATATGCTTTATCATTCAATAACACATCAAGAATATTTGTAAATTACCCAATTAATTGATCCTTGGATTTTTTTAGCATATCTTTTATTCTATAGCAGAAATACATGTAAATGAGTTATGTAATGTACATATATTTATTTTTACAGGTGAAGGTGATACTACCCCCACAATAGTGAATTTAGACCGTAAGTAATTTTAAAATCGGAATCTATGGGAATTGGAAAAGAGGTCATTATTTTCTTTGTAGAAAACTATCCATATTGACTTGTATCCTAAAAATGAGTTGAAGTATTTATTTTCACTTGAAAAAAATTTGATGTCTATGTGTAGGTTTAGTGGAGTTTCAAAAACCAGTGCATACTTAATATCAAAATGCAATTCTCTATCGGTAATCTACAAGTAGTTATATCTGCCTTTGGCTGTGAAAAGAGCCTTTGCATTGACTTTTAACTGGGAGAACTATACTGAGAGCTGAGCACCTTTAGCTACGCCATCCTTCCAATGAAATCAAGGAGCTGAAGTCAGAAAGAAGACTCCCAGCAGACTGGGGGGCTGTGGAGCGCCTTCACCCTGCTTCATCTTTGAAGCTCGTTGTACGCCTGCCAGTCTAGTAGGAAAAAAAAAAAATAACACACTCTAAGAGGTCCAGTTAATCCTCGATTTAAGAATCTTTGAGGAGTGGCTTGGTTTTGATCCTCACTTATTTCTTGGGTTGAAGGATGTTGCTCAAAGGTTTGGACTTAAAAGACCCCTGCTGTACTCCATGGGGCTGAGGGAGAAACGAAAGTCTCTTCTAGACCTGGGCAGAAGTAGAAGTAGGGTAAGGTGAGGGACATAGAAGCATTCTGGAAAATGTTTACTCCAAATAATTTTGTCTTGTGTCATTGGACACAATGACTTGGGCTTAATGGCTATGCTACTTGCATACAATTTCCATAAATCTAATATTAGTAACATATTCCACTATAAGTGTATTCTTCCTGTATAAATTCAGAAGTAAGAATATAGATCCCCTCCCTGGCTATTGATCCCTATTAACATTTGGAAGCAACCATTATGAATAATTTTCATTTTATGTTGAGAGTGTTGAGGGAGATACATTAACATGAGACCTGAGAATTTGTTCTCAGCACACGATGAGAAAAGCCACTGTCAGCATCACAGCATGCCTGCTGGCTCTGAGTTGATTAGTTTTCCTGTGTCACTCGCCAACCTAGATGAATGAGGATGGCAAGTGTGTGGCCTGATGTGGCACCGTGGTGACATAATGCCTACTCTTTCTCCAAAATGCTCTTCTGGAAGAGTTGTGCTAGTTTTGTTTGTCTAGCTGTCATTGCATTTAAGAAAAACTGAGATGCTGATAATTTCCAAATGTTTTGTTTGGTCCTGTTTTCAGATCCTGTAGTATCTTGTGCCAAAACAAAGCAATTGCGAGTTGTCAATGGGATTCCAACACGAACAAATGTGGGATGGATGGTTAGTTTGAAATACAGGTAACTATTTCCTTTTTAACTGTTCACAGAAACCCCATATGTATTGACATTGACCTTAATTCCAAGTGATGCTTTGGTTCTGACTCAGAAAAAGACAACTAGACAGAGAGCTATTATATACATTTAATATACATAGTTCTCATGTATATGTTAGTGATTTTTCAACCTAGGATATTATTACTTTATTTTTTAACATGTCTAGGTATAATCATATCAGAAATTTTGTATTTTTTAAATTTCTGACTTTTCCTTGTCATTCAAATGAAAAGCAGTCATTTTTAATTCCAAAGTATTTGTTATGAAGAGAATTCATTATCTGTAGTTGAATAGTGTTGATATTATTATAATCAATGTGAGAAACAGCACTGTTCTGGCTGCTCCTCTTCTAACCCAGCTCTCTGCTATGACCCGGGAAAGTGGTGGAGGATGGCCCAAGTGCTTAGGCCCCTGAGCGAGCTTCAGGGACCTGGAGGAAGCTCCTGGCTCCTGGCTCCTGGCTTCGGATCATCCAGCAGATGGAAGACCTTTCTCTCTGTCTCTTCCTCTCTCTGTAACTCTACCTCTCAAATAAATAAATAAAATATTTAAAATCAACAACAGAGCCACACTTAAAAATTAATGTGGATAAAATAAAGTATTTTTTTTAGATTTATTCATTTATTTGAAAGTCAGAGTTACACACAGAGAGGAGAGGCGGGTTGGGGGGAGGTCTTCCATCTGATAGTTCACTCCCCAGTTGGCTGCAACGACTGGAGCTGTGTAGATCCGAAGCCAGGAGCCAGGAGCTTCTTCTGGGTCTCCCATGTGGATGCAGGGGCCCAAGGACTTGGGCCTTCTTCTACTGCTTTCCCAGGCCATAGCAGAGAGCTGAATAGGAAGTGGAGCAGCTGGGTCTTGAACCGGAGCCCAAATGGGATGCCAGTGCTTCAGGCTAGCACTTTAACCCTCTGCGCCACAGTGCCGGCCCCAATAAAATATCCTTAACATGTCTATTTCTCAGTACTTCTAAAAAATTAGTGACAGGCGTGGACATTTGGCTCAGCAGGTAGGATGCAGGTGGGGATGCCTGTGTCCCTCTTCTGGACCCTGCTCCTTCTCATGCATCCAGCTTCCTGATAATGTAGACCCTGAGAGGCAGGGGTGATGGCTCCGGTGTGAGGCCTGTATGAGCCACCTGGATTGACTTTCTGGCTTTGGCCTGGGCCCATTCCTGACCACTGTGAGCATTTGGGGGAAGGAACTAGTGGATTGGAGCTCTCCCTGCCCTTCGTTCTCCCCCTTTGTGTCTCTCTGTCTCTCAAATGCATAATTTAAGAAGAGAATCAGTAGCAGGTTCTATTTAAAATCACTTTGAAAGTTACATTGTCAGTAAAAAATTAATCTAGGTAATTATAAGAATTAGACCCACACAATACCAGTTAAAATCTGACCTTGTAACTTTCCATCTGCTGTGTATATTAGTCTATAAGGTGATCAGAATGCCAAAATCTCTTTCCATATAATATACATAATGTACATATGTCAGAACCTCTTCATGCAGCTACCAAATGCACCTGGATTCTGGGTGCTGTTGTTCCCACTACACATTGTGGTTTTTCTTGCTCTACATTTTGTACCTAAAATTCCCTCATTTTTCAAAACCCCAATATTTATTTTTACTTACTTATTTAAATCTCCATTTTAAAAGGTATTTATTTATTTGAGAGGTAGAGGGACACCCACACAGACAGAGATGCAGAGAACACCTAACCACTGATTCACTTGCCAAATTCCCACAGCAGCCTGGACTTGGCCAGGCTGAAGTCAGGAGTTGGGAACCCAGTCTCCCAGGTGGGTGGCAGGTGCACTACGTCGGCCATTACCAGCTGTCACCCAAGCTGTGCATTAGGAGAAAGCTGGAATCAGGAGCTTTCCATCTAAAATAGGATGCAGGTGTCCCAGTCTGGCGTCATAACTGGCAGGCCAAATGTCCACTCCAGTTTGTGTATTCCCTCTTTTAGTAAACCCTTCTTATTCCTTCGCCCCTAGCGACTAAGTCTCAATGATACCAAAATCGGATAGTAACAACTTGAAACTGAATTGCTTTTGTTAATTAGCCAATTCTTATTAAATATGGAGTTTATATCCTTTGATACATATGAATTTGGATCACCCCAATATTGTAGGAGGTAGCCTCTTTTCATACATTTTTCTCAGGAAATAATTCATCAGATTTTATAAATACTTATCTGATGATTGTAGTGTAGCTGTCCTATGAATGTTGTACTGGAATAGAATTGTGAAGCAAACTAGAATAGTAAACCCGATTGTATAGTAAAGAGTAAATATTTATTAAATATTTTTAAATATTAGGAATGTTTAATTTTCTTTATTATAGAGAATGTACTTTATTACATAAATTTAATGAAGTTGATAGAAATTTAATTTTCTTTACTATAGAAAATGTCCTAACAATCCATATCTGTGAGTTAGTCTTTCCTATCCCTTAACTTATTTGGGAGGCAAAGACACACATACACACACACATACACACACACACGGGTCTAGAGAAAGACAAATAGAGAGAGTTCATATCTGCTGGTTCTCTTCCTAAAGCTCACAACAGCTGGGGTGCTGAAGCCAGGAATCAGGCACCCATTCCAAGTCTCCCAAGTGGGTGGCAGGGGCCCACGTGCTTGGGCCATCCTCCTACCTCCCAAGATGTGCTTTGTCAGGAAGCTAGAGTCAGGAGTTGGAGCTGGGTAGGACCCAAGCACTAAGATATGGGAGCTGGCATGCCACCTGGTAGGCCAAATGCCTGCCTGAACCTGTAGCTCTCCAGCACATCTGTTTAGCAGTAGAGGAATCAGTAAGGATATTTCTTTGGAGGACCCCCTCCCTAAGGAAGCAGGGAGCCCCTTTTTCAACCCGATCAGAGTGCTGTAAACCTCAATGTTGTTTTCTTTAAAACCCAAGTCCTTAACAACAACAGCTGTTTAGTTATTCTTCCAAAACACATCCTGGGAGGAAAGGAAACTATAACTCGATATATACGCTTATCCTCCTGTGTGGCGAAGGTCATAAATAACTATGGTCTCAGTCTGGGAACCTTCTACTCGTACCCTCTGAGCGCTGAACAGCTGTATTCACTGGAAATGGAAATTGTGAAAATGTGTCCTTTCTCCACATCTCTGCCAAAAAAGCATGGATTCACAGATTTTAGGTATCAGCAAATATGTGTACAAGACTGCTCATTTTCTACAAACATTATATGAAATCGCCCTTGATAATTTGTTTTCATTTATAAATGAAACATTATATTACTGGCCCTACACTGAACAAAGACATTTATTAAACTCAGTTATATTTTAACATTGAAATTAAATAGTAGGGAAAGAACAGTTTAGAAATAATATAACATGTAGCTATCACTGGATGGTTTCCATCAGAACTTGAATTTGCATTTCTCATAGCCAAACTCTAATAAAAGTTTAGATTACTATAGTTTTCATTCTATTTTTCCTAGATCTGCAGCATATGCTTTCTCTCACAAAGAGAGATGCACATGTGCATCCAGAATAGGTACTGGTGTGTGTAAAATTGAGTCTTTCAAATCACACAGAAGCAAAATTGCATAAAATCATAATCACATCATGTAAAAAAGTATTTGCTAGGCAGGCGCCACGGCTCACTAGGATAATCCTCTGCCTGCGGCGCTGGCACCCCGGGTTCTAGTCCTGGTCGGGGCGCCAGATTCTGTCCCGGTTACTCCTCTTCCAGTCCAGCTCTCTGCTGTGGCCTGGGGAAGGCAGTGGAGGATGGCCCAAGTGCTTGGGCCATGCACCCGCATGGGAGACCAGGAGGAAGCACCTGGTTCCTGGTTGCGGATCGGCACAGCACCAGCCGTAGTGGCCATTTGGGGATTGAACCAATGGAAGGAAGACCTTTCTCTCTTGTCTCTCTCACACTAACTCTGCCTGTCGAAAGAAAAAAAAAAAGTATTTGCTGCGATCACCAATTACTACCTTTCAGATAAAACGGCCCCTCAATTGGGTTAATATCTTCGTTTTCCTCTCTGAATTATTTGTTTCCAATAAACAGTCACAGGTTTTTGCATTAATTGGCAGACACTCTTTCTGCCCAGATGTCACTCGTTTCTCTTTCCTCTTTCCCATAGAAATAAACATATCTGCGGAGGATCATTGATAAAGGAAAGCTGGGTTCTTACAGCAAGACAATGTTTCCCTTCTCGGTAAAGTGATTTTGAAATCGGTACTTGTTTGGGGCACTTAATGATTAAGCTTAGAATGTGTGTTCATTTTATAGAGATTCACCAGCATGGGGATGGATGCATTAATGTCTTTTTGAAATTGAGCTTCTAAGTCTTGGACTTCACTGGTATTTTTGTCCTTGGTAGGCTTCAGCTCAGTTCTTTTCATGATCAGCATTACTGTCGCTTGGGGAAAATTTTTGCTTTGAATTATGTAATAATCTGTACCCCCGCCTCCCGCTGGATAGAAAGTCTTCTTTGGAATGATCAACAGTCCTCTCTTAGTTCTAGCTTTTCATTTCTAAAGTACAGCCAACCCACAAAAATCAGCCTAACAAAGATAAGGACAGGGCTTGTATAAGCTTCCTGATTCTCATCAAGGTTACTTTGGTTTTGTTTGTGTAAAACTTCCACCTTTATGAATAAAGCAAATATATACATCACACAGATAGCTCAACAGGTGCACAACAATTATAAATTGTAAATCATGCAACGGGCTCTACCTGAGCATGTTTCACAAGTGACTTACCATCTAGGGAGTACAATCAAAGCTTTTTAAATAGCCCTTTAGGACTTTCAGAACTTGAAATCTCTTTCTGCTTAGATATGCTTGTAGGATTCAGGCTCTCCCATAGCTAACGTGCTGCTCTTTACTTGCACTTTAAGTAAAATTTAAATGGAAGCTGTTTAGCTGCCCTTGTAAGCAAATATAATTAAGCATATAAGTGAGTAGCATTAGCCAGTTTGTAATTGTATTTTCACATTTTAATATTTTGCCCAGAAATAAAGACTTAAAGGATTACGAAGCGTGGCTGGGGATTCACGATGTCCATGGAAGAGGCGATGAGAAGCGCAAGCAGGTGCTGAACGTCTCGCAGCTGGTGTACGGGCCCGAAGGGTCTGATCTGGTTTTACTGAAGCTTGCGAGGTTGGTTCCTGCAGCGCAATTTACAGACTCAATGTAGACTGGACTTGTTAAAGTGTTTTCTTCCCTACATGACAACTCTTTCCTGCTTGTGTAGATCTATTGTGAAAGCACACGTCATAGCTCATGTGTACACACGTCATGTATACACACCCATGGCATGTATGAACACACATATGTATATATGTGTATACAGATATAGACAAGAGAAGTTGCACTGACAACATTTTCAAATCTGATTAAATAAAGTTGGACCAACACTGATCAACCTACTTAAAACTGAAACTTCAGGAGTAGTATGTGATGACTTTAAAATGTAAAATACTGGCGGCGCCGCGGCTCACTAGGCTAATCCTCCGCCTTGCGGCGCCGGCACACCGGGTTCTAGTCCCGGTCGGGGCACTGGTCCTGTCCCGGTTGCCCCTCTTCCAGGCCAGCTCTCTGCTGTGGCCCGGGAGTGCAGTGGAGGATGGCCCAAGTGCTTGGGCCCTGCACCCCATGGGAGACCAGGAGAAGCACCTGGCTCCTGCCATCGGATCAGCGCAGTGTGCCGGCTGCAGCGCGCCGGCTGTGGCGGCCATTGGAGGGTGAACCAATGGCAAAGGAAGACCTTTCTCTCTGTCTCTCTCTCACTGTACACTCTGCCTGTCAAAAAAAAATGTAAAATACTGATTTTTTTAAAAAAATACAGTGACCACTTATTCTTAAATATTACCAAATAAATGACTCATTTCTCTGCTACCTGCTCTGGATTTCTTCCTTTTTTATTTTTCTAGAGAGATTTCTTTTTATTTTTCTCTGCTTTTATTCTAGGAGTAAGACTTCATTCTCTCTAAATATGTGAAATATGAGCACTATATTTTAAATGCTAATTTTCCTTGAGTCCACTTGAGGGTTCTGAATGTCATATCTTCTCTTTTCAGACCCGCTGTCCTGGATGATTTTGTTAGCACGATCGACTTACCAAATTATGGATGCATCATTCCTGAAAAGACTGCTTGCAGTGTTTATGGCTGGGGCTACACCGGATGTAAGCTAGTTTTTAAGACGTGAGGGAATATCACATTTATTTTTTATGGGAAATCAATGTGTATTTGCTTCCTATTTTATCCTCTTCATTGTATGCTCGTTAGACTTACCTTTTTTTGCACCAATCTAGTGATCAACTCTGACGGTCTATTACGAGTTGCACATCTCTATATTATGGGGAATGAGAAATGCAGTCAGCACCATCAAGGAAAAGTGACTCTGAAGGAATCTGAAATATGTGCTGGGGCAGAGAAGATTGGATCAGGACCTTGTGAGGTAAGAAGGACGTTCTTCACTCAACAGCCTATGTTGTTCCTCGTATTTTGCATTTTTCTGTTTATTTTTCCCAAGTCAAAATAAATGTACATCCAACTTTCCTAGGAGTTGAATTGCAAAAAAATAACAGCAATGATAATAACCTTCTCTTAACCTTATGATTTTCTTTTAACTAATTAATGAGATAACCCATGTGTCATTTGCAGCAAACTGATGACTTCTGTCTCTCTGAAGAACATTAACCAAATACAGCCAGAACCCTGAGGGAAAGCTGCTGAAGTTAGAAGTATCCAACTCAGTTTTACATAATAGCTTGCATTTCTGTTATGTTGTCCTCAATTTACCTGATTTTACCCAAATTCTCTCTAAATGATCCCGATTAATGATATTATGAAGAGATACACGCCTGGCTTTAACCTTTCTGGAGTGTTTTTGGTTCAGCTGGCATGTGTGGAAGTGTCCAAACAAATTCTATTTAGGAAAAAGACCTAATGGTCAAAGTTTGTGACTTTAAGAGCTTGGACATTTTCCTTTGTTAGGCAATGGTTCTGTCAACTTGGCTGTGTGCCTACCCCGATTGTACATGGACAAGCTGTTAAATGGTTATTTTTGGTGCATTTGAGATGTGAGAGACATAGTTTTCAGGCCTTGGAGCTGGGACTGTGGGATACAAGTGGAGCAAAGCATGAAATGAGTTGAATAAAAAGGCAATGTCCTTTGATAGGTATGGAAATGCACGACTCATGTGTGGAACGTAAATATGTTAAAGTGCACGTGTTATACACCTTGCTCTGAGATTTTATTCCTGAGGAGAAAACACTGAATTACGGTTTCAAGAACTGCTTTAAAGTGATATGGTTAGAAACAGATCTTGTGCTTATAAACATTTTCAAATTTGGTGTACTTCTGGCAAAATGAGTTTGAGTGTGAAGTTCTACCATGAGAAAAATAAATACACTTTATAAAAAAGAGAGAGAGAGAGAGAGAGAGAGAGAGAGAGAAATCTAACAGCTCCCATGAGCAAGATGTCTCAAGCTAGACAGAATCTCATCAGATCTACTTGTCCTGGCCTCACTGCCAGTATGAAAAGCAACTTGACAGTCTCTTCTCAGAAGCAGCTTTTGCTGTGGGTTATTATCTATACACTTTGAGTTTCCTCACTTCATATATTTGTGATATTTTTCCTTATCGATGGGACTCGAGTTCAATGTGTTTTGTCACTTCTCAAAAAATACACGTTTCCTCCAGAGCTTTTTTCTGGTATCTATCTCTGCCGCTGCAAACGAGGCATTGAAAATGAAATCCTCCCAAATGCTGGCGCAGTAACAATGGCATCGTGTTTAGTGGAAGTCTCCAAGGTGAACTGCTTGGAAGAGCTCTGCTCTGTGATCACAAGTTCATTTGTTTAGCACCTCCAGTGGCATGGTTTATAGAGAGGCTGTTAGGATGAACATCTCCCCTTACTGTTTGATGCTCTATTTCACCTCCTCCTTGACTTCTCCCATCCTAGAGTGTTGGCAGCTCTTTACTTTCCACTTGCACCCCAGAGCAAAAGTCTTGCCATGGTGTGGTTTTTGTCTCACTACATCTCTGTTGGGGAGAAATTAAAATAGCCAAAAGCATTCTTTTTTCATAGAAGGAAGCCAAAAGTGGTTGTTGCATACTGAGGAAACTGCATGCTATATGAAAGAGATACAGTACAGTTGTAAAGGTTGTGTATAAAAATATGTGTAGCCATATATATATAATATATATATATATATAACTATATGCAAATACACATGAAAAGACACAGACACACATGAATCAGTCAACCTATCTATTCTTTCTATCTGGCGGGACAATAGCGTTACCATACAAGGGAAATAGCAGGAAATCAGGCTTTGTTCCAGAAAGAAAGTATAGTTTTTATCCTCCAGAAGTTAGTGAGTATATTAACTACTATCTCCAACAGTTAAGTGGAGAAACATTCCTTGGCCAGAAAAACAATTCTAAATAATAAATAAAATTATTTTATCAACCACACTTTTTTTTCTATTTAGCTTGTTATGATCATGCAAATTTTCTACAATTGACATATTTTGAACATCAGAAGATCAAAATAAATATAAAAGCTACCTGTACATATGAAAATTAGTATTCATCAAATTAAAACCTTCAAAAAATATAAAAGCTATTGTATTTAAAAGGTCTCAATGGTTATGTGTCAGTTTTTATCCAGCAAAAGGATGAGAATATTTTTGGAAAAGGCAAGTAATTCTTAAGTGAATACGGCACTTTGAACTTTCTACTTATCTTAGTCTTATTTGACAAATTTAGTGTACAACCAAAGACTAGTACACTAGTTGGTCTTCCCATCTCAGCAGTAGTTACTCCCATTTAGTGTCTATTTACCTTTGAAATGCAAATCAATGTAGGATAAAGTTACAGAGTCCTTATTTTTGTTTCGGAAATAATTCTTTATTGTTATTGCTTGCCTTCCACCTAGGGGGATTATGGTGGCCCACTTGTTTGTGAACAACATAAAATGAGAATGGTGCTTGGAGTCATCGTTCCTGGTCGTGGATGTGCCATTCCAAATCGTCCTGGTATCTTCGTCCGAGTGGCATATTATGCAAAGTGGATACACAAAATTATATTAACGTATAAGGTGCCACAGCCATAACTGAAGTAAGCAAGCCTGAAGCGTCCATCGATACAGCTTTCTTTCACATGAGGATGTCAGAGTACGTGGAATTAAAGTGTCACTCACAACAACCCTGAGACAACTACTTGAGTGTCATGTTTGTTGAGATACTCATTAATATATATGGGTGTTTTTGTTGTTTTGTTTGTCAGTGTTATTTTGTAAATGTTGAAGTGAGTTAAGGTACATGCAGTAACATATCTCCTGAAGATACTTGAATGGAATAAAAAAGCAAAGGTATAATTTTTGGATGGTAAAAGATTTAATGGAAAAGATCAATCAATCTCTCTATGCTGCTTTCCAAGGTTAGTTTCTTAATAATGAATACCTGAAAGTTACAGATTATTTTAACCTCACCAAAACCATCAATACCTTGTGTCCTTAAATTTTAACTCAATGTTAAATTACCTTTCATATGCCATCTGTTATAGTTCATTTATTTCTCCCCATCACATATACTGCAATTCTGATATACAGGCACATGTTTCCAAGAACACATATGCAAGTACCCATGTGCACACACTACAAACAAATCATGGTTTATCTTATGTAATCTCAAAATATTCTGGATTTTTTTTTAGATTTTTTTTTTTTTTAGAAAAAAAAAAAAAACATTTCCAAAGACCAGTAGAAATGTTAAGGAAAGGTGTCAGGTATAAGTGACGATTTCGTTATCTGGATCTAACCTGCACTTGATCTTGATCCCCCGCCCCCCAGCCCCAGTTGACATTTAAAGTGTTACAGAGTGGCCCTGAATCTAGTTGTCTGAGTATCTGCTATACCAAGTATTTTATACAGTCTCTTCTTAAAATATTTGTATCTGTAATATTTCTTTCCTCCAGATTTAGGGCCAATTTTTTATGCAAAGTATTTGTAGATCTGTTTTCCTAAAGCATTTCTTAAGTTCTTAGACATGTATCTAACTGAAGAAGATTGAAAATGGGTTGAGTCATTAAAAATGTATTTAAATAGGTTCATTCCTTGCTGCTGTTAATTGGCTTCTAGCTCACTATCTTTAAATTTTAAGAATTATTTAAGAGGAAAATTTCTGTGTCTCTACGGTTTTGTAAATAGCTTTCATGAAATCATGCATTAAACAATATCTTGGAGAAAAAAATGAGAATATTTTTTCAAACTGGTAGTCTTTGAGCCTAATAGAACTTTATTCAAGTCAATGAAAAAAAATTAAGAGGGAAAGAATGGAACTAGTTTATCCAAATTCTATTCAAATTTTTCTTAAAGTTTTAATCTGCTAAACCAAGTATTTTTTCAAGATATCCCCATTCCTTAATCCATTTTACATAGCTCTTTCCTGATGCCATCGGAGACACTCTTGTAAGCTGTTTTTTTTGTACAATGACAGCCATATTGTCATATTCATTATTGTATTTGCTATGATGGGCTGAAGATCATGTACTTGTGGAGAAATGGGATAACAATGACTTCTAGGATAGGTCTGAATTTTCCGAAGATCTTCCTTTACAGAACATCTTTAAAAATCATAATTGGAATGCTGTGCGTCCAGCACTCTAATTTCTCTGCTTTGATCCTCTTGAGTGCTCTTTATCAAGGCCAAGGATCCAGATAGCGTCCCAAGAGCATTCTCTGCTCAATCTTGAGTAAAGTGTTTTTAAGTTTACTGAAGAGCTGAGTTTACAGAGTATAGATAGAGCTTATACAAATTGTGCCTTTTTTTTCTTTTGGTGACAAAATACTCATATTAAGAAGCAAGAAATAGAAGCAAGGGGATAGCAAATTTGTTGCCAGTTTACATCATTTTATCTGATCGTATTTCTCTTTCCCTTAGATAATACACCATATTAGTAAAAATACAGAAATATCAAAGGCACATTGTCAAAACATTGAAATATGCTCATCTAAATATGTTCATGTTCATATAAGTCATCCTTTTCCTTTCCTCTTGCTGAACTTGGCCAAGTTGTATTGATTAAGTCACATATATCAATTATATTTGTAAAACTATTATAAAAATTGCAATAACCTTAAATACTCATAGTTTCAAATATTTCTTTGTGTTTTTCTCTATATTTCCATGGAAAGAGAGATAGGGATGTCCTAAATATAAGGTGCAGCTAACTTTTCAGACCTTTTAATTCAGTATTTTCTACTTTTATTAATGAGTGAAAATACCAGTATCAGTAAATCACCAAACATGGTATACACAGTAATTTTTTTGGGTTTCCTTTATAACAGAGGGAACTGGGGGCAATTGACAACAAAAGCCAGGTGAGCAAGATGCAGGTTATGTTAGGTGGTGGCCCAGGGTACACTCATGTCACTGTTCTCTGGTGCAAGATACTAATTATTGGGTCTTTTCTGGATAAAGTTCAAAAAATAAAAATGTCCAATTCACCCAAAAAGCTATTTTATTTTGTGGCATCACCATAAAGGACCCTTTAAATGAGAAGTTCTCAGTGCTGTGTTTGGTTTCGGCTGTTGAAATAACGGTTATATGCTGTTATAATTGTAGACATTTTCTTATGTCTACCGAGAATAGAAATGTAAAATTAAAATATTTGTCATACTGCCTCTGCCGTGCAGAAGGGATGATAATCCTTTTGTATATTTCCTTAATTTTATTGTAAAATGTGTAATGACTTTTACCTGTTTGCTGTGGGCAGGTCCTCAGTAAAAGGGTTTACATTGAGTCCATCTCTAGTATTAACAGGCTCTTGCTTGCTACCCAAGTGTTTCAAACTGTGGGACCCGTGAGACACTGGATGGCAAGGAAAATAACAGCAATGGCATGTGATAGCAAAACTGTATTTCATTTATTCCTGTGAATATTTCTTGTTGGTACCAATGGTACTGTACAAAGTGAATGTTATAGCCACAACATTCTCTCTAAAAGAACACTGTCAAGAAGTGGGAAATTGCTGTCAGGCACTTTCTGCTTGTTTCTGAGCGTTGTATTCTTTAAAAACTCATGTTCACAATATAGATATCAAGAGGAAAATGATTTTAATAAACTCTTATAGTAAAGAGCCTTAAATTGATTTACTAAGGTTAGAAAAAATAATGACTCTCAAGGGACTACTCATTTGGAAAGTACATTTAATCTGAGTAGAAATACAGTTTGTTTTTTAAACACATAGTTTTAAAAAATTTTCTTTTCAAGAAAAAGTCCAAAAAAGAAGCTATTTTTTGATGTTCAAATGAGTTCAGAACCAAGAATTTACTAGTACAAAAAAAAAAAAAGATAATTCTTTGGACCTTATAAATCTTGACAGTGTAACTCTTAAGTAGGTTCATTTCCATTTGCACAGACAGTTTCTGTCTTTAGGAAACTGAAAATGGAATACTGTGGATGTTATGACTGTTTGTTTTGTGTGTAAATAGGAAATTGATAAGCTGCCTATTGAGTGGTATAGCTGGATGCTTACCCAACAAAGAGAACACTGTGGTTATGACTTGTATTATAAAGTTTCTGTAGTTAATAAAGTTGTTATTTTTATAACCATGATTATATTATTATTCTTAATAATAATAAAATATTTTATCAAAATGTTTCCTTTCTCCTATAATTATATACATACATATATTAGTATCTGTCCTAGAACTTTAATGCAGAAAACAACATTGATTTCATTGACAAAAATTTCCTATAGAACTAAGGCAAAAGTTATTTTATTCCAACTTCTTTTTCTTTAACTTTTATTTAATGAATATAAATTTCCAAAGTACAGCTTATGGATTACAATGGCTCCCCCCCACAACTTCCCTCCCACCTGCAACCCTCCCCTCTCCCGCTCCCTCTCCCCTTCCATTCACATCAAGATTCATTTTCAATTCTCTTTATATGCAGAAGATCAGTTTAGCACATATCAAGCAAAGATTTCAACAGTTTGCCCCAACATAGCAACACAAAGTGAAAAAACACTGTTGGAGTACTAGTTATAGCATTAAATAACAGTGTACAGCACATTAAAGACAGAGATCCCACATGATATATTTTTTTTTAAATTAATTAATTTTCTATGCAATTTCCAATTTAACACCAGGTTTTTTTTTTTTCATTTTCAATTATCTTTATATACAGAAGATCGATTCAGTATATACTAAGTAAAGATTTCATCAGTTTGCACCCACACAGAAACACAAAGTGTAAAAATACTATTTTAGTACTAGTTATAGCATCACTTCACATTGGACAACACATTAAGGACAGATCCCACATGAGACATAAGTATTCCAACTTCTATCCATGGCAATGTTAGTGATCTTTAGTAAACCATCACTCTCTATGCACTTCCATTCCTCCACTTTGAAGTATGATTGTTTATTATTTCTTTTTTTTAAAAAAAATGTTTTATTTATTTGAAAGGCAGAGCATCAGAGAGAGTGGAAGAGACAGAGAGAGGTCTTCTATCTGCTGATTCATTCTCCAAATTGCTGCAACATGTGGGGTTGGGCCAGGTGAAAGCTAGGAGTGAGGAGCTCATCTGGGTCTCCTATGTGGATGGCAGGATCCCCAAGATTTGCACCATCTTCTATGGCCTTCTCAAACACATTAGCATAGCTAGTTCCATAGCTGGGACTCGAACTGGCAATCTGAAATGGGATGCTGGTGTTGGAAGCAGTAGTTTAACCTTCTGTGCCACAACACTGGCCCTCATTCAGTCATTTTTATATTTGCAATAATAGTAATATGCTGTATTTGCCAATATATACAAAATATTGTCATGGATGACAATCAAATTTCATTTCTCACCTCACAGTATACTACACAGGCAACTGGGGTACATCTTCATAACAGTCATTAAATAAGGAATAAATATGAATCAAGCAGGTTAAGTTAATTCAAATTAGAAGAACAAATCATTAATGATCTGATCAAAGAGAGCTGTATAATAGCACTGATTGTTTCAAATGACATTATATTACTCCCCCCACCCTACCCCCACAAGTGTTACTCTAGTAATTGTTCTGGCATGAATACTAATCTCAAATGATGAGTAATGTATCTAATCCTGTACCTTATGTTAAGATATTTGATTTTAAAAAAAGATTTATTTATTTATTTGAAAGAGTTACACAGGGAGAGAAGGAGAGTCAGGGAGAGAGAGAGAGGTCTTCCATCTGCTGGTTCACTCCCTAGTTGGCTGCAACAGCCAGAGCTGCATCGATTCGAAGCCAGGAGCCAGGAGCTTCTGGGTCTCCACGTGGGTGCAGGGACCCAAGGACTTCTACTTCTACTGCTTCTACTTCAACTTCTACTGCTTTCCCAGGCCACAGCAGAGAGCTGGATCAGAAGTGGAGCAGCTGGGACTCGAACTGGTGCCCATATGGAATACCAGCACTGGAGGCAACGGCCTTACCTGCTACACCACAGTGCCGGCCCCAAGTATTTGATTTATGAATTATTTTTTTTAAATCCTAACTTGGAAAAGAGACAGAAACAGACAGACATGGAGAGATCTTACATCCAGTGACTCATTCCCAACTAGTCACAACCACCAGGGCAGGACCAAATCAAAGCCAGAAACTCAGAGCACAATCACCATCTTCTATGTGGGAGGCAGTGACCCAATTACTTGAACCATCATTGGCTGCCTCCCAGGGTGCATATTAGCAGGACGCTGGAATTGAAAGTGGGACAGAACCCAGGCACTTCAATACGAGATGAGAGAATCCCAAGCAGTATGTTAAACCCTGCACCAAACACCTGCCCTTTCTATTGATTCTGATTAAAGTAGAATATATGCACTTCTTCATTCATGACGCCAGTGAGAATATATTAAATATTATAGTGTTGATTCTTTTAAATTTGTATTTTCCCCTCTATTTTCTAGAACTCCATTGCATTCTAAATTTAATTAACTTAATTTATGTATTAATTCATTTAATTTGATTAATTTGTTTAATTTAATTCTAATAGAACTCCCTTTATATTCTGCTCTTCTGAGTAGAATCATCCTGAACAACTCCTATAGGAGATGGAATCTGAACAGGCTTCTCCATGACTTGAGGAAGCAAACTATATAACGATCTGGGGTTTGCCAAATAACACTTGGAAAATGCTTTTATTGGTTTCTTGATATAGTTTATCTATTTCGTCTTTTAAATTATGATGCTCTAATTAGCCACCATCTATCAATGTCCTGAACAAGATCACCTTGGTCTGCATTTCCTCTACCTACTAGTCTGGGAGTTCCATTACAATTGTATTTTATTATTCTCCTATGCATGCACTGTTCTCAACTTAGAGCATCCTAAAACAGCAGTCAGCAACCTTAGCTCCAAATTATAAGGCTCTTGGGTAAAATTTACATGAAACGCTTTATTCTAGGAGTGGGTGTTTTGGTGCAGTGGATTCAGCTGCTAGCTGGGGACACTGGCATCCCATGTCAGAATGCTGGTTGGAGTCTGGCTTCTCTGCTTCTGATCCAGCTCCCTGCTAATGTGCCTGGAAAGGCAGCAGAGGATAACCCACATACTTGGGAGTTTGCCACTGGATGGAGTTCCTGGCTCCTGGATTTGTTCTGGCCTAGTCCTGGCTGTTGTTAGATTTGAAGCCAGTGGATGCAAGTTTCTGTCTCCTTCCACTTCCCCTTCTCCTCCTCCTCCTGCTTTTCTCCTCCTCCTCTCTCTCACTCTGGCTTTCAAATACATAAAAAAAGATATCTTTTCAAAAAGGGTTATATTCTGCACAACTTGTATTTTTTTGTCCCACATATTTACAAATATTTTAATTGCATATGTTATTTATGAAGGCAGAAATGTTACTTCAAGATAAAAGGAATATTTGTAGTGATTGGGGCAGTTTAAAATATTATAAAGAATATGCTATTCCCTAAAGCACATCTAAGCAAAACAGAAAACATTCAGCAAAGGAAAGAAACTCATTTTTACTGAATATAATTCAATAGAAAAATAAATAAAATTTAAAAATAAACTGGTTTATTATATTACATACACTAGACCATCTACTTGGAAAAGGGAAAAATTACCAGTTTTAAAGGGTTTACAGATTTTTATTTGTAAATGTGTTTCTTAAAAATTTTTAAAAAATTCTTAGATTTTCCGTTTGCTAATAGATAAAGACATTTATTTTACCAAACTAGTATGGCTTAGATTAAGCTGGTGAGCATTTTCCCATCTGGTTTTCTTCCTTGAAGGGTTGATGTCATCACATTGAGGGGAAAAAGGATCACATCAATTATTGCAAAAATATCTTGAGTCAACGACAGTCCACTCACTGTTTATGTACAGATGGGTACCTGCTGGGTACTGAAAAGTTTCACAAGATTATTACTTAGCAAGAGGTTTTCATCTGATGAGCTTTCATAACTGAGCGAAGTCAACAGGTTACCATGTTACAATGAAATGAAGCGCAGAAAAAGCGGCATTTTTGTATTGATTTTTCCATGTATTTAAAAATCTTTACAAATATATTGCCTAGTTTCTCTAGCTCTGACTTTTAGACAGTTTCACATCTATATGCAGTCATAGTTTATCACTGTGTTCTAAAACAGAGAATTTACGCATTACAAAAGAAAAATAGTGAAATTACACAGAAACTTGGCTTTTTAAAGTGATGAAAAGCCACTAAAGACCTTTAGAATGAAGAAGAGATGGTTCAAGAGTGATTCCTAGGTCTTTCTTCAATTGTTAACAAAAAAACAAAAACGAAAAACAAACTACCCTGAGAGGAAATGCTCAGATTCTTTTGGTTTGGAAGAAAGAATCAGGAAAATAAGGTTAGTACTCCAGCCAGACATTTTAGGAACAAGGCAGACTGACTCAGCTGGGAAGTCTGCAGGATACAAAAATGAAGAAGGAAATTATGAAGAAGGAAATTCACAGACTGTACCTGGCAGGGCCATTTCTGAAACAGGAAATCCTGAGTGACTTAGGTAGGCTCTACCCAACCTGGTCTCTGTGAGACATCACTGTGTAGAAACCTAAAGAAGACCCATACCCTCTGGGGGCTTGTGTAAGCTCTGGAGATGCTGGGGTATTTTAGAAAGATCACTCTGGGGGCTGACATTGTGGCATAGCGGCTAAAGCCAGTCGGCAATACTGGCATCCCATATGGGCTCCGATTTGTGTCCCGGCTGCTCCACTTTTAATCCTTCTCCCTGCTATTGGCCTGGGAAAAGCAGAGGAATATGGCCCAAGTGTTTGGGCCCCTGCCATCCACATGGGAGACCTGGATGAAGCTCCTGGCTCCTGGCTTCAGCCTGGTCTAACCCTGGCCATTGTGGCCATCTGGGGAGTGAAACAGGAAAGAGGATTTCTCTCTTTCTCTGCCTCTCCCTCTCTCTCTCAGTAACTCTGGCATTCAGATAAATAAATATATATTTTTTTAAATTAGAAGATAGGTTACTCTGTAGCAGAAGAGTAAAAACCTTTGGATGGTCACGGGTGCTCTGAATCTCCACGAGGAAACCTGAATGGTGTAGTCTTCAAATCACAGTAGGACAGAGCTCCCTGACTATCACAGGGACACTATTTCACAGCCACCTTCAGGTTCCGGAGTTGTGCTAAAGGCAGTACAGAAAACCGTGCCTTGCACGTTGACCTTCTGAGCGAGAGGTGGTGGTAAGTACGTGGTCTGAGACTCCTAGAGTCTTCATCATGTATAATACTTCATTGTCTCCAAAGCACATCTCTTCACTTGCAACGTTTCCAAAAACAATCTTCTCTTTACATGATTCACCCTTTTCTGCTCAATTAGAGTGAAATTCAGTTATGTTGGCAGGTTTAAGGAATGTCTTTCTTGACATATGTGTACCATCTAAATATGAAGGTGCTCAACATTGAAACCTTTCTGTGTTTACTTGCCCTCACAGTGTTCCCTCCTGCTGCTGAAAATCTCTGCCTTTGGAAGAAGGAAAAGAAAGACAAGTAAGGATGACAAGAGGAAAGAAAAATAAAAAAAGTAAATGGAGACAAGCTAAAATAAAAATTAATTAGGAAAGATCTGGGAGGAGCTTTCTGGAGGCGTTTCATGACCCCAGAAGTAAGAGCAACAAAAAGATCTAAGGCATGATTCTTCTTTATTAGACTCCTTCTCCCTTAATCACGATCACTTGTATTTCCCAAATCCACTTGTAAACCGATCATGAGTCATCCCCTGGTCACTAAGCCTAGAATACAGACGCAGTTCTTCACATGCACAATGTGATGTTCCTAGTCTTTCATCTTCTCTGCTACTTTGTTACCTGTTTATGTCCTCAGTGACAGTTTTTTTTTTCTCCCAGCTGCATTGAAGTATGATTGACAAACAAAAATTATAAGTAAATAAACAAATCTTTAAAAAAATATTATTTAGGGGCAAGCAGTTGCCCTGTTGGTTAAGACTCTGGTTGGACTGTTTGCATGTAACATTAGACTATCTGGGTTTGAGACCTAATTCTGCTTCCAGTTCCCTCTTCTTGCTCCTTAAAAGAAAGCAGATGATAGCTCACGTGGTGGGGTTCCTGTCACCTACGTGGGAGATCTGGGCTGATTGTCTGGCTCTCAGCTACAGCTCGGCCCAGCCCTAGGCATTTTGGACATTCGGGGAGTAAGCCAGCAAATGAGAAATCTCTCTGTCTCTCAAATAAATAAATAAAGATTTATTTAAAAATATGTGTATACTTGGCAGTAAAAATGGTGTTTGATATATGTATGCATTATGAAATGATTACCACACTCAGACTAATATATCATGACCCTGTGTGGTTAGCATTTGGGGGATATGTGTGTGATGAAAACACATGATTTTTACTCTCAACAAATTTCAAATATATGATATATTATTACTAACTATACTCATCATGCTGTACATTAGATATTCAGATCTTCCTTGTCTTATAACCGAAGGCTTGTACTCTTTGACAAGCAAGTGAAACACAAAGTTGCTTCCTGAAATATTTCACCTCCTTTCTTGCCTCCAAAGGATTTGGTGTCTTTCCATCACAGTGACTTACAGGTGGTGTGGATGTGAACTTCAGCAAGGCAGATAGTGGAAGAGAACAGAGGCACTTGGTGGAGACAGAGGCAAACGCTCAGCTGTCCAGAGGACTTGACCTCACTGCTTGGGTCTACTCCCAGCCTCAAAACTGGATGCCTCCCAAACTGAACCCCAATCTTTCCTTGCTCTTTGATCATCTCAACAAAACAAATCTCACCGGCTTGCTTAAGCCAGAATTGCTAAGTCATTTTCTCCCTGCTTTTGTGGCCCTTTTGACATCCTGGCAGTCACGCAGACATCAATTTTGCTTCCTGAATACAGCCGGGATCACCCACGTGTGGCCACCTCCAGAGCCTCCACTCGCCCACACCCCAGTTCCACAGTTTGCCTTTACCTTCACTACCACCATAATCTGAAAATACGCTTCCCCACATACATTCCACCTTCTATCCCATTTCTAGAGTAGATTTTCTAAAATGGCATTCGTTTAACATCTTCCAGCAGGAAGAACTTGCTGACCAATACCTATATGGTGATCAATACCTTTAAGAACTGCCCCTGACCAATCAACTCCTACAAGGCGTCTTTTCCTTTTGTGCACAATATATATTCTAGCTATGCAGGGCTCTTTCAGATCTGGGACTAGGCTAAGCTTTTTCTTTCTTTGAAATTTTTGCATTTGCGATTCTTTCTGCCTAAAATTATCCCCCTGCCCACGAATTTTGCCTGACTAATGCCTGCTTCATCCTTCAATTTCGATATCACCAATTCTCCCCACCCACCTTCCTGATGCAGTCAACATTCCAAGGGATGATGCGCTTCTATTCAGGGCACTTGCCTCAAGGATTACATTTTTATTTGCTTACGTACATTTTTAGGTGCTGTCTCTCCCACTAGATTTCAAGATCTATGAGAACATGGGTGAGATGTATGTTTTCATGCTTGTGTCTTTCACTGGTACTACATAATGCATAAATATTTTTAAATTGATTATATCAGTAACAATCTATTGGCATTCTTTTTATTCCTTTCTAAAATGCAACCCCCGTACAATGTCTAAGTTTTGTTCACAATTTTTTATTTATCTATTTAAAAAACTTAGTTGAAAGGCAGAGTGACAGAGAAAGGGAGAGACAGAGAAACAAAGAGATCTCCTGGCCACAGGTTCACTCCCCAAATGGCCACAAAAGCAATGGGGCTGGGCCAGGCTGAAGCCAGGAGCCTGGAACTCCATCCTGGTCTCCCACATGCATGACAGGGCCCCAAGTACTTGGGCTCTCTTCTGCTGCTTTCCCTTGTCCATTTTCAGGGAGGTAGATCAGAAGCCGAGCAGCAGGAACTCAAACAGTTGCTCTGATATGAAATACCAGCTTAACCCGCTGTGCCACCCTGCCAGCCCCTATTTGGTTCATTATTGAAACAGTAATATCTAGAAGTTCTCTTGGTGGTAATACTGGGGAAGTGATTTCTACCAGCCTCTGTCACGTGCTTCTTTTTGAAACCAACACATGTCGATGAAGCACTGACAATGAGAGTGCAGGGTGCTGGGTGCTGGGAGTACAATGGTAAGTAAATAACAGTTGGCTCTTAGCCTTCTCATACATTCATAGACACCTAGGTGGTTGGCATGAAGCACGCATTGGGAAATGTCAATAGCATCTGGAATGAGAGTTCACTGATCTTTCCAGCTCATCCTCGCTCATTCTTGCAATATTGTTATCATCATAGATCCTGCCAACTCGAATATTAGTTTTTCCATCGTGTGAATACTTCGCTCACTGCATTCTGAATTATTGAGCAAGCTTTAAAGTTATTTTTCTTTAATCTTCTCCTCTCAATTTTTCCAATTTCCTAATCTTTTCAATCATGTCTCTTCTTCCTCACATTCTCACGAGTGTTATGATGCTGTCAGTAGATTCGAAGATTGATGTATTTATTATCAAGGGAATAATGTAATTTTTCCAATGGTGAGAACACTAGCGATTTTTAGAGATGAAATTACAAAGATTTCTTTGGCTATTGTGAAACTGCCCAATGTCTTATCTTCACAAGTTTTTCATTATATTTGAGGATGATCTTTTAACAGGAGATAATGCTTATTCCATGCTTATGATTCACCAGGGGCTGACTTTCATCTTCTTGAATCATCCCTGCAACTTTACAGAGACAGATTCTACACCTGTATCTATCTTAGAGAATAAGCAGTGTTCCAATAACCTGTACAAACACACTGAGGGGCGGATTTCCCAGGAGTTCTGCTTGACCCTTTTGTTCTACGCTGTCTGCAGAACATTTGACTTCATTATTTTCCAGAAAAGTCGGAAGAGGGGAAACTCATTTCAATAAGAAAATGCTGCCACCATCCAGACAGGATATGAGCAAGGAGCTATGCAGAGGTCAGACTGCTTTCTGAGCTGGCCTCTCTCAAAGCTCTGTGCACCATCACCTGGGGTAAGCGTGTCCTCGTCTTCAGTCACAGAGGGCTAACCGAGGAGCTGCTTGTAATGCCGACCGCTGCAGAGCTGAAGGCAGGTAAGGGCTGGTTCAGCCAAGAGCGTTCTTTCTCTTGAATGGGGGAGAGGTGTGTAGCTCTTGACCAAGAGGAGCGGCAGACCTGTGAGAGAGAAACAGTAAGAACTCTGGAGAAACACATAGCATCGAGAATTCTAAGGAGCCCCAGGGGGGAAAAAGCTCAGAATTTATTATGAGAATGAAGAAAAGCAGTAATGGTTCTTTGCCCTTTATTGCGTATACCACAGGGTGTTTTATGAAAGAGAGAAACACCTTCAAAGAGCATTATAATCTTTTACATAGGGTCGCTTTGCATTGTATTACGTGGACTCATGGACTTTGACAGCTGTCAAAGCCTGTTAAAATCACCACCCCATTCTGATATGGGGTAGGCAGGCAGCTAGCCAGGTCTATTGAGCTGGAAGTCACCAGCCTGCATGTAATTCTATCCTCTTGCTTGTCAATCGAAACACCCCTTTCCCAGGATGCAACTGCTTCAACCAAGACCTAAAGAGACACCATGAAAATATGGAGATTGAGCTCCATGTGGCATTTGTGGAACTGCCATATAATTCCCAGGTGGCTTCACACCTGGAGGCACCTCCCCCATGTTCATAAAAAAGTCTAACAGTGGGAGGAACTCTCTCTCTCCTTTTCTTCCATCTTGGACCACAGCTGGAGGGGCTGCCAGGTAATCTCTCCCTGTTTCCCTCCTTCAATCCTACTCTTATCAGGCACATCATCCAGGCCACTGCCCACTCATGATGGGTATCTGGGGCAACTCTTGCTCAGGTGTGTGTGAGTGTGTGTGTGTGCTCTCACTTTCTCGCCTTTTAAATAAATCTTATCACTGTGTGACCCTTATTTGTATCAGCACCAAGAATGTTCGTCTTTGTGCATGACAAGGACCTGGAGTGAAAAATCAATACTTCTTCACCCACATTAATTCTAAGGTGGACAAAAAGAGAACCAAAAAGTTCAGTGAGTTGCCCAGAGTCATCCACATAGAAGCAGAGCCAGTCCTGCTAACAAGAGATGCTTCTTTTAAAATCCAAAACCTCGGTTTTCTTATTCACTTATTTTACAATGAGATAAAACACATAAAATACATAATATGAACATTCAATTTGAAAAGTCCCAAAGAACTGCAGTACTTTAAAAAAGTATGAAAAAAGGAAAAGTGTAAATTTTGAGAGAAAGAACTCAGGGTGACGAGGGGCCTGGGCATCTTAGATTTTATCCCAGGTTCTTGCCTCACATAGAAATAAGGATTGTAGGCTGAGGTATTGCACTGTACACAGGTGGGAGCATGATTTATTCAGCAGTAAAAAAAAAAAAAAAAACCACACATTCATGTGTGAGTGTGGATCACTCCATATGCAGAAATACCCTTCAGCAGTGGGCCAATGTTGTCCAAAGACAAAGAGGGAAAACCAGAAAAGCACCCTCACCATGCTCAAGAACCAAAAAGGGCTCTCCCCTGTTCTCAGCCTCTTTGATGAGGTAGGAAGAGTACCTTAGCATGCGTGCTGCAGTCTGGGAATTTTATAGTACCTCCACGTAGAGTTTAATATCTACATAATCATGGTGTCTCCCCTTCTTGGTCCCGGATGAGACACGGGCATCCTGAGAAGCTGTGCATTTTTTGATCATCAGGTAAAGAGAGAACATTATACTGCAGGGCTGTAAGGGTTCCAGCTCATTTGGACTTGACTAGCTGCCTACCTATTCACACTGCATTAAATCTATCACACAGCTTGAGGTTTGATGTGTCTCCCAGAGCTCAAGAGAGTTCAAGTGTTGGAAACAGTCTCCTATGCAACAGGGTTGAGAGGTAGGACCTGTGAGAGGTAACTGGGTCATGAGGGCAGAACCCTTCTTGCTGTTATCACACTAGTGGGTTTGTTATTTCTAGAATGGCATCCTCATAAAAGATGAGCTCAGTGCCCCTTTCCCCTCAATCTTCATGCATCTGCAGGTGTGTGCTCTTCCATCATTTGCAGAACAAACTCCCATACTAGTTGGAGGCATTGCTACAGGGCACCCAAACCTGGATCCACTTGCTGATGCACATAAAGCCAATCACTTCACTGGGGTAGTGGAAGAAAGTTGGTATTTATTGCAAAGTACAGAGCAAGGCGCTGGATAGTGATTGCCTAATTCCTGGGTTCCCTGACAAGTTAGGGGGGACAGTTCTTAAAGATTAAAATTGGGTCTGAGAGATGCACATTCAGTTCACATCCAAGTTCCTGGTTGGTCAGTGGTGCTCATGACCTTTCTTTGATGGGTCAGTGATGCCATGCTCTTAAGGGAATTTATGGTGCCCAGGTGGGCTTCAGTTATGTGTGAGTGGGAGTTACCTTCTGCCCCAGACCTAGCGTTTCCTTTCGTGGACCTAGAATTCCCCTGAATAGCCCCCTCTGGATAATACTGGCCAACAAGATTTATCTTTTGGAGAGCAAATGATTTCTGGAGTTGGTGATTAGAACCTTGGAGGGCCAGTTGTTCCATTCCCTCACTCGAGTGAATTCCTCTTGATAAGTGGCTAATCCTAAAGGACAGACAAAGACACCTGGGGCCAAGGGAGACAGAGGAGGGGCTGGGTCCTGTCTTTACAAATCATAGGGGTTGGGGCTGAATCATGAGATGCCTCCCATCATGCTCTGATGCAGCTTCTCCATCTGGGATCTTTCATCCTCCTGAACTGTGAGCCAGCACGTTTCTGATCTTTTTAAGTGCCCTCTCCTCAGGTATTCTGTTACAGCGGCACAAAGCAAACTGAAACCCAGCCTAAAGGGATCAGGAATCAGACCTGGCAGAGGAAGCCAATGCCAGGTGCATTTCTAGCAAATGCCTATGTAAGGAGAGAGCCACGGCACATCTTCACTGGGTTGCTTTTCTTCATAGTGTGTAGTCCAACCCCACTCCTAGCTGGGGAGAAACTCTTCCGGGAAAAGCCAGAGGGATGAATTTGTTGGCAGAAATGTGGTGAAAATGAAGCAGGCAGAGTAAGTAAGGGCACATGCTAACAGCTTAAGACAGAATAATGATTGCAGTGCTGCCCCCTGCAGTCCCTGGGGAAATAACCCTGCCTCCGCTAACCAATTCAGAAACCTGCAAGAGGTGCTGACCTAGAAGAGGTAATTTTATTTTTCAATGCAGCTTTGGAAGATTGGCTTTGTGTGCAGATTCACAATAGCTCTCACTGGCTCATATAGATCCAGGGGCGTTTTCGGGCTGTGCAGACCTGAGAGAAGATGAGCTCTAAAGTTGCCCAATTTGAAACTCCAGCTCTAGGTTTCCCAAATATGAGGTTAGATATTGGCACTAAAGACTTATTGATACGATGTATAGGGGCCAACATTGTGATGTAGTGGGTTAAACCATTGCCTGATGTGCCAGCATCTCAAGTGGGCAACAGTTAGAGTCCCAGCTGCTTTGCCTCTGATCCAACTCCCTGTTCATGTGCTGGAAAAGCAGCAGAGGATGGCTCAAGTGCTTGGGTCCCTGTACCCAGATGTGAGACTTGGATGAAGCTCCTGGCGTAAGCCTGCCTCCGCCCTGACTATTGTGGCAATTTGGGGAGTGAATCAGCAGATGGCAGATCTCTCTCTGTCTCTCACTGTCTATCTCTCTCTCTGTGTAACTCTGTCTTTCAAATAAATAAAATAAATCTTTTTTTTTAAAGGGATGTGTAGCTCTCATGATGGAGATATACCTCAGTCACCTTTGTGTATAGGTTTGAACCTTCAGACTCTGTCTGATTGTGTGTATTGTGAAGCTGTCCACATGTCTAAAAAGCAGATAAAATGCCCTCCTGAGTCCAATGCTGCCCCTGAAGACTGCTGTCACCTTGGTGAAATAGTCTCCCGTAGGGAAGAGCTGGGGTTGGTCAAGGAAGTATCAGATTATTTGAAGTCATATCATTTCAGTGTGGAATCAAGGATGCTCAGTTGCATGTTCTTGACTTTCCTGTCTTTTTATGTGGAAGCAAAGGTGGACTGATCAATGTTACCATTATGAACATCATCACTTTGTGACCTGCATTTCAGGTGGCTGAAGTTTTTGGAACTGTCTGCTGATGTTACACCTACAGTTGCTGTTTCTGGAATGCAACAGGATCTTTGAGTGTTTACTCAGGAAGACAGATTCATGTGCAGCTCTTGGCCTACATCAAGAAATTGGATAGGCACCAAAAAATGAGCTATCAGTGCATCTCAAGGACCTAGAAAAACAACAGCAACAAAACCCAAAACTAGTAGGAGAAAATAAATAATTAAAATTAGAGAAGAAATAAACAAAATTGAAACTAAAAAATTACAAAAGATCAGCAAAATGAAAAGCTGGTTTTTGAAAAAATAAACAAAATTGACACAAGTGGAATTTATCCTGGGTATGCAGGGATGGTTCAACATTTGCAAATCAATCAATGTTATATGTCACATTAACAAATTGAAGAACAAAAATCATATGATTACCTCAATAGATGCAAAGAAAGAATTGAATAAATTACAACACCCTTTCATGATGAAATCTTTAAGCAAATTGGGTATAGAAGGAGCATTACTCAACACAGTTATGGCAATTTATAACAAACCCATGGCCAGCATCATATTGAATGGTGAAAAGCTGAAAGCATTCCCACTGAGATCTGGAACCAGACAAGGATGTCCACTCTCACTATTGCTACTCAATATAGTCCTGGAAGTTTTACCCAGGGCCATTAGGCAAGAAAAAGAAATCAAAAGGATACAAATTGGGAAGGAGGAAATCAAACAACGCTTATTTGCAGGTGACATGTTTCTACAAGGTAAAGTGACAAGATATAGAATCAACACAGAAAAATCAATAGCTTTTATATACACAGACAATGCCATATATGAGAATGAACTTCTAAGATCAATCCCATTCACAATAGTTATAAAAAAACCAAATACTTTGGAATAAATTTAACCAAAAATGTCCAAGATCTCTACAATGAAAGTTACAAAACATTAAAGAAAGAAATAGAAAAAGACACACAAAAAATGGAAAAATCTTCCATGTTCATAGACTGGAAGAATCAATATCATCAAAATATCCATACTACTGAAAGCAATTTAAAGATTCAATGCTATAGCAATCAAAATACCAGGGACATTCTTCTCAGATATAGAAAAAATGATGCTGAAATTCATATGGAAACACAGGAAACCACAAATAGCTAAAGCAATCTTATACAACAACAACAACAACAAAAGCTGGAAGAATCACAATACCAGATTACAAGGCATACTACAGGGCAGCTGTAATCAAAACAGCCTGATACTGGTGCTAAAACAAATGGATAGATCAATGGAACAGAATATAATTGCCAGAAGTCAACCCACACATCTACAACCAACTTTTCTTTGACAAAGGAGCTGAAATCAATCCCTGGAGCAAGGGCAGTCTCTTCAACAAATGGTGCTGGGAAAATTGAGTCTCCACATGCGGAAATATGAACTAATACTCCTATCTTACACTCACACAAAAATCCATTCAAAATGGATTATTAAAGACCTAAATCTATGACACAATACAATCAAAGTATTAGAGAACATTAGGGAAACTCTGCAAGACATTGGTATAGGCAAAGAGTTCTTGGAAAAGACCACAGAGGCACAGGCAGTTAAAGCCAAACTTTACAAATGGGATTACATCAAATTGAGAAGCTTCTGTACTACAAAAGAAATACTCATCAAAGTGAAGAGGCAACTGACAGAATGTGAGAAAATATTTGCAAACTCTGCACTAATAAAGGATTAATAACCAGAATATATAAAGATATCAAGAAACTCAGCAACAACAAAACAAACAATTCAGTTAAGAAATGGACAAAGGACTTAAACAGGCATTTTGTTGAAAGGAGCAAATCCAAATGGCCAACAGACACATGAAAAAATGTTCAGGATCACTAGTCCTCAGGGAAATGCAAATCAAAACCAAAATGAGGTTTCACTGCACCCCAGTTAGAATGGCTTTCATACAGAAATCAACAAACAACAAATGTTGGTGAGGATGTGGGGAAAAAATACTATAATCCACTGTTGTTGGGAATGTAAACTGATACAACTACTGTGGAATACAGTATGGAGTTAACTCAGAAATATGAATATAGACCTACCATATGACCCAGTCATCACACTCCAGGGAATTTACTCAAGGGAAATGAAATCAGCATATGAAAGAGTTATCTATACTCCCATGTTTATTGTAGCTCAATTCACAATATCTCAGATATGGAATCAACCCAAATGCCCATCAACTGAAGACTGGATAAAGAAACTATGAGATAAGTATTCCATGGAATACTACACAATGATAAAAAAATGAAAACCTGTCATTTGAAACAAAATAGATGGAAATGGAAAACATCACACTGGTTGAAATAAGCCAGTCCCAAATGGACAAATACCATATGTTCTCCCTGATCTGTGATAACTAGTAGAGCACCTAAAAGGTAATGTATAGAAATGAAATTAACACTTCAAAATGCAAGGAGTTTGAATAGTCCTTATCACAACTGTTGAGTAATCTTTATTTTTTTCATACAACTTGTTGAACTTTTTATTTAGTATAGAGTTAATCATATGTGTTTAAAGTTAATTGAAAATAGGTCTTAGTAAAAAATAAGAATGGAAATAGAAGATGGAGGAAGAAGAGGGGTGGGAGTATTGGTGGGAGGGTAGGTATGGTGGGAAGGATCACTATATTCCTCAAGTTGTATTTAAAATGCATGAAGTTTGTATACTTTAAATAAGAGGTTTCTAAGGGGAAAAAAGAAAGCTTATTAGCAAGTAAAAAAAGAGATTTATTTACTTATTTATTTGAGAGGCAGAGTTGCAGAGAGAGAGAAGGAGAGACAGAGACAGAGAGATCTGCCATCTGTTTGTTCACTCCCCAGAGGGCTACAATGGCCATGGCTGGCCCAGAACTAAGCCAGAAACCTAAAGCTTCTTCAGGGTCTCCCATGTGGGTGCAGGAACCCAAGCACTTGGGCCATTCTCTAACAATTTCCCAGGCACACTAGCAGGGAGCTATATCAGAAGTAGAGTAGTCAGGACTTGAACTGCACCCATATGGGATGCTGGCACAGAAGGTGGTGGCTTTACCTGCTATGCCACAGCACCAGCCCTGGTTTCATCTGTTTTTAGGTGGCTTTCCTTAAAGAATCAACTTTCCCTGCAGCAAAAGTATTTCAATCTTGGAGTGGTTAACTGGGCTTAGCTCACTTACAGCTTGAACATTGTTGCTTTCAGACCCCATAGACATTGCTCTCCCATGAGTCTATCTCAAGGTGTGTGTGTGTGGGGGGGGGGGATGAGCTTTAGCTTCCGTGTTGGGTGCTGCCCAGGGTACTCACCACTGAACCATGGGTTCTGAAATATTTGCTTTCTCTCTGGCCTGGTAATTCAGGAGTCATTAGAAATGGGGACTCCTCTTTTGTGACTGCATTAAATTCTCTTCATTCCATGTCATGGGAAAAAATGACTACTCAAGGTACCATCATCAGGTCTATATTCCAGAGAGCTGGAAAGAGGAAAGAAGGAAGGAACAGTACCTTCTCTAAGAAAGCATTCCAAGGAGCCCAGGCACGGCTCCATTGGCTGTAACTTAGTCACCTGTCCAAACAGCTAGAGGGGAGGCGACTACAAGTAGTATCTCAGGATCCACTTGCACAGCCAAATATTGGGAGTTCTATTACCAGTGTAGAACTGGAGGATGGATTTGTGGGAATACTAATGAACGCTATGATACAGGATATTTGCTTGTCTGTAGGTGAACTCTAAATATTCTGTCTTCTCCCCACCTTTTCAGAATTGTTCATCATTTTGAGCAGGAAACCTAGCAAGACATAAATAAGGAAAGTGAAAAGATCACAAACTAGTATTATCATAATACTTCCTTAAAGGGAGTGTTGACAGAAACAATTACTGAACTCACCTAGTAAGAATAACATTTTTTTATTAGGTATTTGTCAGGGGTTCCAGTAAGTAATCCCAGGGGTTGGGCTGAGTCTGGGAATATTTAATCAAGGCCAAACATATTCCTACATTTCCCCACTTGTCTTCACTTGTTTATAGTCCTAAGTTTTCATTCAGATATATTTTGCTTTTTTCTTACATACACTTTTTTTTTGCAACCAATTTTGCATTATGTTTTGTGGGAGAAAATGTATTATGTAATCAATTTGTGAGTTTAAAAAAAGGCAAAAAAAAAAAAAACAAAACAAAAAATCTTGTTATGAGTACTTCAAGTAACATTCCTGTGATTTCAAGATAGTGGCTCAGTATGAGAGATGGATTTCATACAGGACAGAAAGTGGAGCTGATATTTGTAATGCATTTTTCTAACAACCATTTCAATTAAAATTAAACATATGTATATTCCTATGATAAAGAAAGCAACACATGGGGCCAGCATTGTAGCATAGGGGATAAAGCCACTGCCTGCAATGCCAGCATCCCAAATGGGCTCCAGTTTGTGTCCTGACTGCTCCACTTCCTGTTCAGCTATCTGCTAATGTGCCTGGAAAAGCAGCAGATGATGGCCCAAGTACTTGGACTCTTGCAGCCCATATGGGAGTCCCGAATGGAGTTCCTGGCTCTTGGCTTTGGCCTTGTCCCCAGTCCTGAATGTTTCAGGCAACTGGGGAGTAAATCTTTCTGTTTCTAGATTAGAAATGGAGCAGCTAGGACTCACACCAGTGCTCTGATATGGGACCTGGGTGTCCCACGTGTGGCTTAGCCTGCTGGGCCATAACACCAGCCTCTGGATTTCTAATGCAATCTTCCTGATAATCCACAGGTACATGCATTTTACTGAGACTCCATTAGAAACTTGGGAGCCAGGCATGGTGTTAGCTATGCAGTGATGTGCATTCAATGTGCTCATGTCCCACTGTGACATGGCTTCATGTTCGTTGTTTGGTCACATAAGGCTGCGATAGCTAATGCAGCTCTTTTGACAGATATGCTGACATCATTGCTGTATCTACGAAGTTTGCATCCTTATTTTGAAGTACTGCATATATTTCCAGGAGTCCATCATTTCCTGCTTGTCTATAATTACAAAAATGCCGATACCAAGAGAGCAAACTGTTTAAGAATGTAAACCTAGGCCCTGCTCTAGGCTACGAAATTCATTATTGTAACTCACACCTATTTATTGAGCAGATGTTATATGTCAGGTGCTGTCCTGAGCCTTCAGAACACAGCAGCAATTTACCCAAGGCAATAAGTATATATAAATATATATAAACACGCGTGTATATATATATATATTTTTTTTTAAATAAAATCAATGGTTTTAGAAATGAGAAAAAAGTCGGATGATAAAGAACTCAAGGGAAAGGTTTAAGGTATCAAATCGATGACCAAGGAAGATCATGCGTGTCTCTGTGAAGATCGTGTCTGAGCAGATGGAGGAACCAGGATGCTGAATGCATGCACAAGCGCTGGCACAACCCTGGAGATTTCTAGAGCAACACGCAGGTCGGCACTAGTTGGCAAGTGGTGCGCGAGAGGGAGGTCTGGATCTAGAGAGAGGGCTTTGCCGGCCGAGACTGGGAGTTTGATAGAAAGCTCTGCTGCAAGGTGGAGCAGAGTGCACACGGCGGAGGGACTTGAGATGGCTGTGCAGACGCCATGCGGCTCTCACACCCGGGTGCGGTCCATCTGCAAGACTGAGTCACGTGGCCAAGCTGGTATTAGAGCTGTGGATGGTGTAGTCCTGCCCCAGGGAGGGGCAGGCAGCATTTGTGACTGGTAATGCAATCTGTAACAGTCAATGCCTGCCACTTTGAGGGTCCTTTTCTCTCCCAAATACATCCACGACACAATTCAGATAGCACTATTTAAAATTTAATTTTCTCAATTTTGAAAAAGAGTTCTGACTATTTCATTGGAACAAAAAGTTCAAGAAGGCCCCAACTTTTTCTGTACTTAAATCTCCAGATAAAGAATTAAGTAAAGTGAAGGAGGTGATTATTTCTGAAGCTCTTTAAAAAATTTTTTTAAAGATTGATTTATTTGAAAGGGAGAATTACAAAGACACAGCTTCCACACACTAGTTCACTTCCCCAAATGCCCACAATGACCAGGCCTGGACCAGTTGGAATCCAGGAGCATGGAACTTCAGCTGGGTCTTCCACATGGGTGGCAGGTGCCCAAGCATTTAGGTCATCTTCCACTGCTTTCCCAGGTGCATTAGCAGGGATCTGGGAGAGAAGTGGAGCAGCTGGGACTCAAACTGGAGCTCATATAGGATGCCCATGTAGCAGGCTGCTGCTTAACTCACTGTACCAGGAGACTGGTGCCTGAAGTTCTTTAAACATACGATCAAGTTGCCTTCAAAACAGGATGGCTTGAAGTTAATTTTTCACTGACAATGTATGAGAAGTTGTCAATGGCTCATCTTTCCTAGTTTGCTTATGGCTTCTTGTATTTTGATTTCCTCCTGTAAGACAATAAGGATACTTTCTCTCCTTTGACTCCAACTGGAACTAAAATATGAGCATGTCAATGTAGCTCTGAGATAGATGGTCCTTGTCATGCCTGTCCATGGACTTGTGGAGTGAAAAGAAATAACTTATCTTGCCAAAATCTAGGATGTTCACATGGCTTATCATCATGGCATAAGCCAGGGGACCTTGACTGATAGAATTACACATTTCAGGGGATTAATGCCAGGACAGACTGAGACTCCCTGCTTGATGGTCAGTCATTAACAGCACTCAATAAACATCAAGATCCTCTGGAATTAGAAAATAAATGGTGGTCGTGGCTGAGGCCAAAATTAAAATTCAGACAAGCAGAAAGTCCAAATGGAGTGGTGTTTATATTGAGCTGAGCTGTCACTCACAGATGACATCAGGCTGGGCCAGGGTGAGTGATGTCAGGGACTTACATATTGTTATAAGTATCAGTATTAGTGCTTGGGAGCAGGGCTGAGGAGGCTAGCTCTAGTTACACGTATAGAGAAACAAGTATGCAAATGTTTATCATAGAATTTTTATTTTACTCAAACATGGAAATGACATGAATATACAGTTTCAGAATGATTTCTTATATGGTGTGACCTCATAGATTTACTCATATTTTGCTAAGAAAATATGTTTGTTGCTGAAGTTACATGTGAAAATACATGTAGGTATATATGAATGTGAATGTATATGTACATATACATATGTATGTGTACACACACGCATGTGCACACATACACACAAACACACACACACGGAGTTGAATCTCCATCTCTGGGGGTTCCCCATCAGTGGATTTAATCAACCACAGAGCAAAAATATGAGAGATAAAATTATATCTGTACTAAACATATACAGAGCTTTTCCCTCAACATTATTCCCTAAACAATGTAGTGAAATGGCTACTTGCCCACAGCATTTACATTGTATCCAGTATTATATGTTATTTAGAGATGGTTTCAACTATATGGGAGAATGTGTATAGGTTGTGTGCAGACACTGTATCATCTTATATAAGGGACTTGAGCATCCTCAAATTTGGGGGTCCATAAGAGTCTCTAGGGCTACTGAGACGCAACTTCTTGTCTTACCCAATGCAGAGAAAATGAAAGCAAAAATTGCTAGATGGCAAGAAGGCAAAATGCTGAGATTTAGAGAGCCATAAACTGATAGGCATGGGAGTGATTTTAAATGATTCTCGCTCCTTTTTACTGAATCTCATCACTCTCTAATGTATGAACATAAGTATTTAATACAGAAAAAATAGGGTTTATAGGATTTGACAGGTAGCACTGTATGGCTGAGCTTAGAACAACAAGATTTACTTGAGGGAGAGCAGAAATTAAACGTGATGTATTGGATTAGCAGGGAATTTCAGTTGGTGTTTTTCCACATGTTGCCTCTCAGCCTGGGGATTATCTAAGCAGCAAACATCATATATACAAATACAAAATGTCCGTAAAGTGTTTAAAAGAGAAAATCTGAGTTCCCACGTACAAGACACATGGCAATTTGCCCCTGAACATTACCAATCTTTCTTTGTGCAACTTGGAATGAGTCTCTTTCTAACTCCATATTAATCCACTTCATAATCTTATAAAACCTGCAATTTATCACTTAAAAAATGCCACAAGCTTGCTTTCTTGAATCCAGCTGGAGTCTCTGGAAACACGTCCTTAGTGGCTGAAGGTGTGACATGCTGAGGTTTAATTTTATGCTATTTATCAGCCTGGTCCCTGATTCCTTTTGCTTCCAATGCTGTGTGGGTAAAGAGAGAGATTTATCTTGATTTGCTTAATATTAAGCCTCCCAGATTGCCTGTGCGGTCCACGTACAGCTGCAGCATTGGTAGTGCGTAACCCTGAGTGAGCTTGGCACGTCTCTGCAGTCACCCTTCCTGCACTTTCTCAATGCCAGCTTTGTCTTCATTACAGGAAAGCCACCACTCCTTATTTTTTGTGCTTGCTGGGTCCCTGTGTTCAAGGAACGGGTGTTTTGTTTTTAATGATAGTATTGGTGTATTATCTTAGTGTAGAGTGAGTGGCTTGATGAGAAGTGTGTATGTGCATGTGTTACCATTTTGCATTTATAATACCAATAATACACACATGTGACTTGAAAAATACAAAGAATGCAGACCAATAGAAGGTAAAAGTAAAAGTAACACACACTCACAGAGATGACATCAGGATTTTGGTGTATGTCATTTAAGCAGGATTCCATTTGTGTATATGTATACTTTTTCCCTGAAATATGATCAGCCTACAGAACTGTTCTGTAATTTGTTTTTAAATCTCAACTTACTAAATAATGTTTGTCACTCATGATCACATTTATAAACTATTTAAAAATTATTCTACATGTATTTGTATTTAAAATGCAGAGGTCAGCAATCCATTACAAAACTCTTGCCTGTTGGGTGAATAGATATCACATATCGCTATTACTTTCACTTGTTTTTCCCCCTTTCTCCATCACACTGCTTAATCCCCAAGATTTCCTAGTGGCACTTTCAAAATGAGTAATAATTTTGACTATCCGCATAAAAACAAACATCAAACAACCTACTTATTTCAGTTAAAGATAAAAAGAAAAGGAAATGAAACATTGTACTTCATCATATGCCAGGAAATATACCAGGAACTTTAAATGTATCAATTACCTTTTATCTTCATAACAACCTGGAGGATAAAATCCTTTGGTGGCAGAAGGTTCATTGAGCACCTACCATGTGCACAGAGCTGTGTGAACTCTGTCCAGCTGTGATACGAATTGGATCAACTTGGCCGTTTTACCAAAGCAAGGGAAAACGGGTTGCACAAGGTTCAAAACAAAAAGCGCTGGATGATTGTAAATACGGCCTTTGGTTTTTCATGACACAGTTCAATGTCACTTACTGAAGTGTCTGTAATATTTGACATTTGTTTTACATTGCTCCATGACTAACCCCTCTCAATATAAAATTTAAGAATCTTTCTAAAAGTAAAATTTAGAATTTGATTTCTAAAAAGCCATATTTAAGGACCTCTGAAGGCTTCTCACTCCTCAAGGAGCTGGTTTCAAATTCTCAATAATGTGCAGAGACCACTGGGGCCCCGTTGCCCTCGGTTCCCTGATACCATCCTCATGCAGAGTTACTTTTCTTTCACCTCACGTGACATATGTGCTGGCTCAATAGCTTCTGCACGTCCCTTCTATGCGTTCACACTGCACATCTAAATTGTTACCACCTCCAGGAAGGCCTTCAGATTTTCCCCACAGAGAATAATCACTGTCCCCTGAGAGTTGTTACAGCAATTTTGCCACATCTTTATGATCGTGTGCATCATAATAGCCTAATCTAGACAATTACGTTTCAGTTTCCACTAGAATATGAATATTGGAAAATTAAGACTTGTGTTTGAGGCTTCTCTCTCTCTCTTCCCCAAAGTTGAGCCCCTTGGCTGTCAGGAGTCAGCACTAGCAGCTGCATCAACACCACAGAATACCTTGAGGTTGGATTCCTACTCTGACCACAGAATATGAAATGACTAAACCTATAAAGAGAATATTGGGCAGCTTCAATCTACAGCTGTCTCTTTAAGGGAAAGTATTTTTGTGCCAAATGATGATGCCAATTGTGTCCTAAACCTTATTCTCCACTGCGTTCTATTTTTACTTTAGGGTTGATATGAAAAAGATGAGGATGTAGGACAAGGGTATCTCCCCACTCCAGGACGATTCAAAGAACCTGCCAGCATTTACTGTGCTCTGAGCTCCATGCCATGCATACCACTCTGCTGGACAGCAGGAGATGACCTAAGGAACAGTCCCCCTGCTCTGCACCAGGGCCTCACCTGTAGCTTCTCCATTCATCATTTTCTAGATCTGGTAAAACCACCAGTTGAAAGTCATTCCATGTCCCTTTAATAGAATTTCATTGGCATTCGAGCCACTTTTAATTCCTCTTTATAAGATCCTTTCTTTTATGATTTTAGAAACAGGATCCTTCCAATGAGGGAAATGAGAAATTCATTTCAGTAATATCCTGTCTTTTGAACTTGATTTCCTCCTAGGAACATGGTTCTGGTTGTACTCATACTTAGATTTTCATATTTTTTTTTTCAAATTAAGTATTGACTTTCAAAAATCAAAACTCAATCTTTATTTATAATAAAATTGTATCTGATGAGAGAACACCAACATGTTTATTCGTTGCCTTATGATGACATTTAAACTTCCTGCTTCCAAATATTCCATAATATACTACCGAAGAGCTGTTATTTTTTTTTCTAAAGATGTATTTCTTTACTGGGAAGAGAGGGCATAGTGAGGGGGAGAGAGAGGTCTCTACCTACTGGTTCACTCCCCAAATGGCTGCAACAGTCTGTTCTGGGCTAGACGGAAGCTTGGAGCCAGGAACTCCAAACAGGTATCCCACATGGGAATCAGGGACCTCAAATACTTTGGCCATCATCTAGTGTCTTCCCAGACACATTAGCAGGGATCCAGGTTGGAAGCAGAGTAGATGGGACTTGAACCAGCATTCCAATAGGGAATATAGGTGCTCCAAATGGCAGTTTAGCCAGCTGTGCCACAACCAGGTTCCCAGCCATATATGTAAGCATAGTATTGAATTTATTTTCACAATGATGAAAGGATGTGTTACATGCATGATAAGGTAGGGAAGGCAGTGTGGAATAGCAACCCTTTGAACATCATCTGGCAGGTATGAGGAAAGAGTCTCTGTTCTCCTTGCTGTAACCCAAGACTATGTGTGGGGAGAACATGCTTGCCCTTGTCTCATGCCACACCTGCTTCTGCTAAACCCATTGCTAGCTTTTCCTAGGAGGAACTTGGTACTCTGCCTGATCAGAGCTAGAATATTATGTAAACCACAATACGAAGCAAATGGAGTCACTATGACTTTAAAAATGGTTGCTGTTACTGGTTCTTTCTGTTCCACTTCTTTCCTTTTTTTTAAAAAAAATATTTATTATATTATTTATTTGAAAGGCCTAGTGATGTAAAGAAAAAGAGAGTGAACCAGCAAGAAGGAGAGAGATCTTCTATCTGCTGATTCACTCCCCAAATGTCCACAAAAGCTAGGGCTCGGCCAGGCCAAAGCCAGGAGCCAGGAGCCTCATCTGGGTCTCCCAAATGGGTAGCAGAATCCCAAACACTTGGGCCATCTTCTGCTGCTCCTCCAGACACATTGGCAGGGAGCTGGATCCAAAGCGGCTTAGCCAGGGTTCCAACCGATGCTCCTATGTGGGATGCCAGTGTTGCTGATGGTGGCTTAAACCATTGCACCCTAACCAGTCCTCCACTTCCTCTGTGTAGGCAGCTGAGAGTGTATGAGCCTAGCAGAACCTCCAGCTCTCGCTACCTCACCCAGCTAAATGTATTTGCCCTATGCCTATCTGTAGATATTCTCTGTTTCACGTCTCTCTTTCTGTCAGGTGTGCAAAGCTTTCGTTGACCCCATTTCCTGTGCATACTCTTACAAACTGTATTCCCAAACTTCTGGCTCTTCCTCTCATTATTCACGTGCATATGACCACCAAACAAAGCACATACCATTTCACTTGCTAACTCTCCCTTTCCTCAATAGAATATAAAGTCAATGAATAGACAGGAGTCTGTTAAACTCTGTAATGCTAGTCTTTGATATCTGCTTATCCAAATGGAGGAGTTAAATCAGATTTCAAAACTCAATGTATCCCTGACCTTTCAGGAAGCTAGAATGCTCGAGTTGATTATTCCTCTCTTATGATGATAGTGTTTTCCACTATCACTTTATTTCTTATGGATTTCATGTGTATGTCCACATGTTGTCTTCTTCTTTGGAATATGATTAGCAAAAAACATGACAAGAAGCATGCAACAAAGGGGCCGGCCCTGTGACACCGTGGGTTAAAGCTCCAGCCTGCAGTGCCAGTATCCCATATGGGCACCAGTTTTGAGTCCTGGCTGCTCCGCTTCTGATCCAGCTCCCTGCCTATATGCTTGAGAAAGCAGCAGAGGATGGCCCAAGTATTTGAGTCCCTGCACCCACATGGGAGACCTGGAAGAAACCCCTGGGTCCTGGCTTTGGCCTTGTCCAGCTGTGGTTGTTGTGGCCATTTGGGGAGTGAAACAGTGGATGGAAGATCTCTCTCTCTCTGTGTGTCTGTCTCTACCTCTCTCTGTAGCTCTGCTTTTCAAATAAATAAAAATAAATCTTTTTTGAAAAAGCAGGCACTAAATAAATGTGTCAATGGCCACATATCCTTGCCTTTCAAAGTAGGTAAGTACACACACACATCCACTTTCGAAGAGGTATTTAGATTATAATAATAGCTGCTTTTAAGCAGATTGTGCTTTCTTTTACATTTCCACTTTATTTTTCTAACTGAAATTGCCTTGAAAGGTTCTACCAGTCCATGCTAACTATGAAATCCCATGCCTTCATCTTATACTCCATCCAATGACCTTTCCATAACCATTTGAAACATGCAGTGCCAACTCCTTTTGAAGTTCACTCTTATCCTGACTTCTGTCTTATGTCTTTTGGGACATTGCATAGAAAATACCTAAATTATGTTCACTGTGTTCTCAGTACCCTGCTCTGCCTGTTTATAACCCCATTTTAATTACCAACCACCCAGTTTGTCTAGATTAAAATCTTAGCATAATTTTTAATATTGCCCCTTACTCCCACACCACATCCTATTATTCAACAATTTTGTGCATTACCCATGTTATTTGTTCTTTTTTTTTCTTCTTGAAGTCCTTATCTTTTTAGAGCAGCTTTAGGTTCTCTGATTTCTCTTTATGTTGAATTCCTGTCATTTCCGGCCATGAATTATCAAAATTCCTTCTTAATTGGTTATATTAGCTTTCATTTAGTTGTGTCAGAATTCCACATCCTGGTAGTTTACTCAAACCAGTTGAGATTTGTTGACTTATTATGTCAATTATACACCATACAATCATGTTGCACCAAAAATAGCCCTAAAATCTCAGTGGAAATTTGATTTTGCTTTGCTCAGTGTTTGAGGTGGCCTATCACATCTGCTGCCATCTGGCTTGATGGCTGACCTGTGACTTGGGCTGTCTCTCAACTTCCAGTGAACTAGCTTGGGTTTGTTGTTATAATAATGACGTGAGTTCAGGAGAACAAGTTGCCCGAAGTCTCTGGAAAGCCAGTCTCATTGCTGGTATGTGGTAGCTTCTGCTGCATTCTACGGGCCAGAGCAAGTCACGTGCCTATCCTGCACTCAAGGAATGGAGAATAGTTTCTGCCTCTTGATGGGAGCAGCTGAAAACTCACACTACAAAGGGCACAGGTGAAGGGAGGGGAGGAATTGGGAACATTTTCATACCCAGTCATATAGGCAAAAAATGGGAATGGGGTAGAACTGGTGTTAGGAGATTAGATATAAAGACAATTCTATCAGCAACCACTCTCTCTCTTCTCTTCAGTCCTAACCTGCAATTCTCAGCCCAGCTTATCCCACAGGACTTGGACTCAAGTTGCTTGTGGCTCATGCTGTTGGTAAAAGCTGGCTCTTCTGCAGCCACAACCTCTGACAAGTGTAGTCCAGCAGAAAGCCCAATATTCTATGCCAGGCACACATACCCAACTCCCTGATCCCTTGTAGCCCGGGACAGAGGATGTTATAATTAACTCAGATAGCTAATTGTCTGAATCCATCCTCTGACGGTGTCATAGAACATCCTAAACTGTGTCATTGATAGATAAGAGGCTTATTTAACATACAGCTGTGAAAGCTGGAAGTCCAAGATGTGTGACCACATCTGCTCTCCTTCCTGGGAAGTGCCTCAGGCTGTGCCATGCATGGCAGAAGAGTGGAAAAGCAAGCAGATGTGTGTGGAAGAGGGGAGGGACAAAAGGGCCCAGACCCTTTATAACAGCCAACTCTCATAAGAACTAACCCATTCTACCAGGATATGCCAATCCTTCCTAAAGGTCTCACCTCCCAACACATCTACACGGCTAATAAAATTTCCCCATGAATTTTGGCAGGTATAAACCACATCCAAATGGTAACATTGACCCAAGCAAGGTATGATGCCCTATGGTTCCAGAACCAGAAGGAAAAAGGATTTTTTTAGTACAAAGGGGAAGAAGACTGACATGAGAGCAAAGTAACAGGACCTGGTCTCGTGTGATTTGGCTCCTTTACCTTCTCAAGCTACACAGTACCACTGCACATACCTCGGACGACAGGTCTCTTCATGTCTTTTCCCAGCTTAAATGCCTCCAATGGCGCCTTGTTGACCACAGTTAAAATGCAAGCCTTTTAGCACAGTATGCAAGATGCTTCTCAATTTATTACAAATATATCTCTTTTTTTCTTTTATCTGCTCCCTTTTCCCTTGATTACCTAAAAGCATCACATATTTTAAACATACTGACCTATTGACCAAGAGAGAAATGTACCAGGAAATTTTGCCAAAGTTTCAATTAAATGTTTATCATTAACTCAGCCCAAATCTAAATCTCCTGCGTTGTTTCTTATCAGACATTTCCAACAATCAAGGAAGTGTGACTGAATCATCCTATATTTCTCTTCCCAAACTCCTAAGATTCTTTTATGATTTACAAAGGAAGTACCCCTCATATAGAATATCTTTCCCCTTTGTTTAGTCTCTACTTGGACAATCCTAATTATTCCTCAAGTACTAGGGCAATAAATTGCTCACTTAGCTATCTTTTGTAGTCCCTATTATCCTGTATTCAAATTACATGTAGTTTTAAGTATCATTCCGTTCTTTTTTAAACAAGATTTAAAAAATTTATTTACTCATTTGGAAGGCAGAGAGATTAAGAGAGCACTCATTTGCTGGTTCACTCTACAAATGCCCACCTGAGTTCAAAGCCCAGAGCTGGGAACTCAACACGGGTCTCCCACATGGGTAACAGGAACGGAAACACCTGAGTTGCTACCACTGTCACCTGAAATCTACACCTGCAAGAGGCTGGAGTCAGGAACCAGTCAAGTATGGAGTCTAGTCCCTCCAGGATGGGATGCAGTTATTTATTTATTTATTTATTTTTGACAGGCAGAGTGGACAGTGAGAGAGAGAGACAGAGAGAAGGTCTTCCTTTGCCATTGGTTCACCCTCCAATGGCCACCATGGCCGGCGCACAGCGCTGATCCGAAGGCAGGAGCCAGGTGCTTCTCCTGGTCTCCCATGGGGAGCACTTGGGCCATCCTCCACTGCACTCCCGGGCCACAGCAGAGAGCTGGCCTGGAAGAGGGGCAACCGGGACAGAATCCGGCTCTCCGACCGGGACTAGAACCCAGTGTGCCGGCGCTGCAAGGTGGAGGATTAGCCTAGTGAGCAGCGGCGCCGGTCTGGATGCAATTATCTTAACTGTGGTCTTAACTGCTAGGCCAACACCTACTCCTGGCAATCTTTTCTTTTTTTTTGGTTTTTGACTCTCTGTGTTTATTTATTTATTTATTGTTTGTTTGTTTGTTTATTGTTTTTTACTTATTGGAAAGGCAGAGTGATGGGGGATAGAGAGAAAGAGAGAGAGAGGATCATTTATCTATTGGCTCACTCTCCAAATGCCCACAGGAACTCCATCTGGGTCTCCCATGGGGGTGATAGAGTTCCATCCTGTTGACATCCAAGGTGTGCATTTCCAAGAAAGCTGCATCGGATGCAGAGGTGGGAATCAATCCCAATTACTCTGATATGATGTGCAGGTGTCCCAGGCTTTGGCTTAACCTTCAACACAATACCTACTCCTAACCCTCTGTGTTTAACATGTCCAGACCATATTACCTGCAGAATAATTACAGTAGTTATTTTGTGCAATACTTAGGTGCATATAAATGCAATGTCTGAATACAAAAGGTTACTACGTAGATTTAAAAATATTTGCAAACCTTGGAAAGAAAAAGCTGTTTCAATCCCAAACATTAGAACAATGATGAGTGATTGATGTAAAATATTCAGTGCTCTCCAAAAGCTCTTAAAAATAGCAGAGTTTAATGAAGCTCAATGCTAACTTTTAAACTTTGTCTTTAAAATTTCATTATTGTATTAGTTATGAGATTTTCTGTCCTCTTGTACAAAACCTGTGCCACTGTCTTTTGAAATTAAATATCTGATATTTCCTCTTCAGACTAATTCAAATGTATCCTCTTTGTAAGCAGAGATAGATGCATTTTTGCTTTGTTCTATAAGACCATACATGCTAATGATAAATGAGCAGAGTCTGCGGTTACATTTGTTCTTATCTCCTTTGAAGCAGAAATCTGGCAGTCTCTTATCTAAACTTTAACAAGTGGAGATAAACCTTGATAGAAAAATGTTTCTGGACTGCCATCGCTTTTAGCAAGAGTAAACTATTTAAACTAAAAGCAGCTGTTTGATTTTTTTCTAAAAAATAAATCTAAAAGTAAAATTCTCTCCAAAGAATGACACACAATCCAATGTAGCTTTCAATCAAGCACAGATGCAACTGTAGGGCTCATTTATCTGTTCTGAATGTAAGGCTATTTTAGATGAAGTTCTTTTGGCTTTAAAACTAAAGTGGTTATTGAAATAATGTTCCATCTACTTCATTAGTATGATCAAGGAAGTGGGGCTAATGTTGCAGTGTAGGCTATTAAGCTTATAAATATCTGTATGTTGTTTTTCATAACAGTTGATAAGTCCATTTGCCAGATTTTAACTTATGCTCCAGCCACTGGGAGATCCCAAGAAAGTTCTGAGGGTACATTCTTGGCTCCTAATGAGGGAAGACAATCCCAGAAAAGAGTTCCTGTTCCCATCCAGAAGGAAATTCAGAAGAAAAAGAATCCAAGAAGAAGAGAAAAATATAAATACTAGCAGCCGGGAAGTCAGAAAAAAAGTTTCTACATTATGATGGGAGAAATTTATGTTTTCAAAGATGAAAACTGTGGACCCAGTGTGGCCCCTCTTGTTCCCAGCCAGCGTACTGCTCTAACTTCCCAAGCTGAACTGAGCTGCAGACACAAATAGAATCTTTTCCTCTTTCTTTCATGCTCATCCTTTGGGATATTTTAGCAATATTTTTATTGTAGATGTATTAGGTAGACGTTTAATAAAATATATTGTGGCTTTAAGTTGTTTCATTAGTTGAACCTCAAAATTCCTCCCTCCCACCTGAAACCCTCCCTCCTTTCCCCTTCCCCTTTCTTTCCTTCCCACCCTCCCTCCTCCCTTCCTTTTTTCCTTTTTCCTTTCCACAGTAAAAGAGAGCATTATTACCACTGGGAAAAAGAATTGTTCTCCATTACTAGTCAGTAAATTTAAAACATGGATATATTTGTATCACATAATAAGAATGTTAATTTAAACTAAGTTGCTTTATACTACAGCATGTACTCTGAATCATTCCTTTCAAAGAAAGAAAGTCACAAAATTTGACTTCCAAGTTCCTGTTGCACTTTCCAACTCTTTGACATTTGGCTCAAAAGCACACATTTTATCTTTAATGATAGTCAAAGTTTACTTTAGAACTGAAGTTAAATATTTTTTTTTCTTATTTACTCTTTTGAAAGAGAGAGAGAGAGAGAGAGAAAGGGAGAAAGAGAGTGAGAGACCAGGTTGGGGGACAGTTCCCATCCACTGGCTCACTCCCCAAAATGCCCACAATGACTAAGACTTGAACCAGACCAAAGCTGGGATTCAGAAACTCTATCCAGGTTACACCTATGAATGGAAGGAATTCAATTACTTGAGCTGTCACCACTGTCTCTCAGGGTCTCAATTAGTAGGAATTCCAGTGCTAGATCTGGGTATGGAACTCAGGTACTCCAGTGTGGGATGTGAGTGTGTTCACTGCCATTTTCAAAGGTCAAACGCCTGCTTCTAAAGTTACTTTTTATTATGCACTTGAAATGTAAAGATTCTGAGCTGTGCATGTGAACAACTGATTTCTCCTTTGGATTTTCTTGGGTAAATTTATTTATTTGTGAATTTTCCTTATCTTTGTCCTTTGGGAGGCTTCAATCTTGGAATAAGAGTTTCTTGTGTATTGACAGCAACACTCAGTAAGTAAATGAATTTGAATACTACTCCTAATTTAAAACTATGGAACAATTTCCTTGCCACAGCCCTGCATGTCACAGTTCTGATTTTTCTAACTAAAATTATTGTGACAGTTGATAGCAGTGAAGGGGCAGGGTACGTTTAAATTAGGAGGATTGGAAGGAGGTACAGAACATTCACTGTGAGGCAACATCAGCAAGAAAAAGAAAGCTAGAAGCATCCCTCAAAAAGAAGTTGCTAAGATTTACTGTCACCACAGCTGAAGTTGTTGAAAGAATTAGCCTCTTTAAATTATAGTGTGTGTGTGTGTGTGTGTGTGTGTGAGTGAGAGAGAGAGAGAGAGAGAGAGAGAGAGGGAGAGGTGCACTCAGGGTTTCCTAGCACTTTGTCTCTAAACTCTCCTTAGGTATTAAATATACAAAAATGACCTCATCACAAAATAGTGGTCTAAATAAGCCCAGTTTCATAAGTTTTATCTAACTAGATGGAGAGATCTACTTTTTCTTGCTCCTTCAAAACAGAAGTGTGATTTAGTAGAAGAGAGAGCTTTCGGGAGCAGCTTTCGTGCAAAGCCCTGGGTATAAAGGAAAATTGCTTTTGGAAGTATCACAGGCTAGTTCCTATTCTCTGCATTCTTCGGACAGCTTGACATCCCTTGAAGCAGTCTGCTGGGTTCAACAGGGGCAACTCTTCAAGTTGATTCTTGAGCATCGTTTTCATTTGCTCATTCTTTCCTCTTTCTGCACAAATTTTAATTTATTTTTCACCTTGACTAATTATCTTCTATACTGTTCATTCCACATCAGTTCCCAGGTAAAACACTGTCCCATGGCTATTTCCTAAAATGTTCTACTGTTTATTCCTCAAGCCCTTCTTAATTTTCTTGTAAGCTGAATAGACATTTCTCTGTCAACACACAAAGACTCACTCTTCACACTTACTGCTTGTTGGTGGTGGATTGATGTTGACATTGGGCTGGGGGATGCACTGATGCCTGGAAAAGCCTCTCACTATCAGTTCTGATTAATCAAAAGGGATTATATTCCATATGTGCTCCCTAGCATTCCAATCAGTAGACTTAAACAACAGCATCACACCTTTCTTTCAACTTTATGGTTTAATTCACCATGGCCTGGTACAATATTTTATACGATGCAGAAATCTCTGTCTTGTTGACTTTTTTTTTTTTTAACACATTGTCATGCCTCCTGTGGTTAAAAAATCCATGCATTTGATATTTTCCCAAAGTACTTAAGAAGATCTAAAATTCTTTTCTGAGTACAAACCTAGATCTAATTGCTGATGCCTAATGCCTCTATAAGTTCTGAATTGCATTTGAAATTAAATATTCCGTTCTCAAAAACAGAAAGTATAATGAAGATATTTTCATGGTTGCTTCTGCTATACAGAGTGTATGTATTTTACTTTGCACATATCTGAGTGAAATGTAGTTATCAGAGGATTTAGTCAGGTCTTACTTCTGTTTGGCACTTTCTAAACTCTTTTAAGACATTAGCATTTGGAGCTGGCACTGTGGCATAGTAGGCTAAACCTCTACCTGTGGCATGAGCATCCCCTATGGACATCAGTTCAATTCCTGGCTGCTCCTCTTTCAGCTTGCTGCTTATGGCCGGGGAAAGCAGTCGAAGATGGCTGTAGTGCTTGGGTCACTGCACTCACATAGGGGACAGGGAAGAAGCTCCTGGCTCCTGACTTTGGACTAGCTCGGCTCCGACCATTATGGCCAACTGGGCAGTGAACCAGTGGATGGAAGAACTTTCTCTCTGTCTCTCCCTTTGTCTGTAACTCTGCCTCTCAAATAATAATTTATTTTTTTAAAAAAGACATTAGCATGTATGCATAGTGTAAGGGACATGTTTACTATAAATGTGGACACAGTTTCCCAGTTTTATTCCAATATTAAGCAATGGTATTTTTACAAAGCAAACTGGACTTTGTGTCTCTCCTCTATTGGGAGATAAAAAGATTCTTGAGGAACAATTAAACAATTGTTTAATTAAAAACAATTAAACAGTGCCTCTGCATTTTCCAAAGATTTTGTTTTAGTTCAATAGGTTATTACTAGAATAATTAACAATAATTTTAAGTTAACTTTGTTGTATATAAGGACATTATATATTCAAATGTTAAATGCCTGGAGAGTAAATTCACAATTAAATTCTTGGGAAAATGTATAATCACATGTAAATTAATATATTTTTGTCTACTGTGACACAATACTTGTTGACCATGTGTGGTCTTAATTTTCAAGAAAATTATAACCATATTTGTGATTTATTTGTTGGTAATTAGTTTGTGCAGGGGCTTAGCAATGCCTTTATCTGTGGTTTTAAATTTCTTTTTAAAAATTTTTAAAGATTTATTTATTTATTTGAAAGGCAGAGTTACAGAGGCAGAGGCAGAGGCAGAAAGAGAGGTCTTCCATCTGCTGTTTTTTTTTTCCCAAATGGCCGCAACAGCTGGAGCTGGGCTAACCCGAAACCATGAGCCTGGAGCTTCTTCCTGGTCTCCCATATGGGTGCAGGGCCCAAGGACTTGGGCCATCTTCCACTGCTTTCCCAGACCATTGCAGAGATCTGGATTGGAAATGGAGCAGCCAGAACTTGAACCCATGCCCATATGGGATACAGGCACTGTAGGTGGCAGCTTTACCTGCTATGTCATAGCACTGGCTTCTATTTTTTAATTTCTTAAATAACTTCACCCAAAATCTTACTGGAAGATAGTTTAAAAACAAATAATAGAAATTAATGAATTCTGAGAGAAAGAAAATATATACTATAAATATTATCAGAGATAATAATTACCAATATGTGAAACTTTAGCCCTGTTTTGGAGAGAACAGAGAATTGTCTGAAAAATATTCAATTATAACTAGTGATAACATCTAATCTTTATGTTGAGAATTAATATTTGGCAAAGTGGATAGCGTCTGCCCTTGCTAATATATATATATATATATATATATATATATATATATATGTGTGTGTGTGTGTGTGTATACTAAACAAAGATTTGTACAGAGGAAGAATCAGCGGTGCTTATTGAGAATTTCACTGGTAGTGCGAATGTCACATAAATATTTAGTAAAAGGAAACCCGAGGTCGCCCGTGAGCATACATCTGCTACTGAAGAGCCATAGCTCCTTGTCGCACGTCTTTTCCTTGATGTATGGCAGGAAGGAATGTTTAGAAAAAAATGGGAAAAAAAAGGAAACTCCTAACAAACATTAAAATTGTGAGTTCATCATAATACAAGCATGCCCCATTAAAAGATTCTGGAAAAAAATATCTGGAGCACACATGAGCAAGACAGCTGTTAGGTTGCTGTGAGGTTAAACAGATTTAGAATATCCCCATTATACTCCCCGCATGTTAATATCAGGGTCTTCCTCAGAGCGATTAATATTAATGACATTACAAAGAAAACAGTGTGTCTTTCTTTGAAAAAAATCAGATTTTGCACATCATTTTTGAATTGACTCAAAGTTAAGAGTATTTAACTAAGAAATGTTATTTTAGGCAAGACTGAAGAATGCTTGAAAGAAATCCAAATGAGAAATGGAAAGTATTAAAAGATTGCTGCTACTTTCACAGTCCTACAAAAAAAAGCAAATTGTTCCTTTTCGTACATTAGATTCTTTAACATGCTCTCACAACAATCTTTTGAAGGCTATGAAGACAGCAAAAGCAAATTCCAAAACCTGAATGAAGTGCAAAGATACAGTCTGAGAAATGTAACTCTGAAAGCATTTATTTCTCAGAAATTATTTAAACCATTATGGATTTAGAATATTTGCATAGTCTCTCGCTCTTTCTTCCTCTTTCTCCATTTTGCCCCACCTCTCTCTCTCTTTCTCTCTCTTCTCCTCCTTCCCTGTCTTTCCACACTCCCTCCCTGTTAAGTTCCCAAAACGATTTAAGGTACCTTATATGGAAACACATGAAAATTAGAAGCTAACTGTCAGGGTGTAACAGGAAAACAGAAACTGCTCTAATCACGTATAATATAGTGAATTCCATGGAAAAATTGTTTACACAGGCGATAGACGGGGGAGAGGGCAAACCCGGGACAATGAAGCAACACAGACCTCGGCAGCAGCAGGAGGCAGCTGCCATCCTTTGGCTGAAGGGACCGGGCTGTGGGGCTGTGCCAGCAGAACATGGGGACTGCAGGCTCCTTGCAGGAGCCAGAACCTCCGCAGGCCCATCTGGCAGGAACCGGGGCATCCACGAAGCCGCAGCTGCTGATCGCATCCCACAAGAGAGAGGGGAGGGGAGAAGCCCTCTGGTTCTCCCATCCTCTGGTCTCCAGCCATTGCAAAGTTTCTCTTATTGGCTGAACACAATGGAACACAGCTGAGGGGAGCTGGGGACAGCAGCCTGCAGGGCTGTGGGTGCAGGTCAGGAGGAGCCCAAGCAGATGATCATGGACATGGGGAAAAGCCCAGGCTTGGTCCAGTAATGTAAATGAGACACGAATGTGAGAGAGAATTCCAAATGAAAACAATGACAGCAGTCTCGCAGTGAGCAAAGATGAGAGGGTTGTTTGCAAAACTCTGACTCACATATCACACTAGTTTGCTAGTGGAGGCAGCCAGTCCCCAAAACATCCTGACTGGTTGCAGAGGGAATTATAGACAGCTGCACAATTTACAGAGTCAAAAACTGCTCCAGGGATGGGCATTGTGGTGCAGGGGCTTAAGCTGCCACTTGGGATGTGCACATCCCATATCTGTGTGCCTGGGTTTGAATCCAGCCTCTGCTTTCAACCCAACTTCCTGCTGATAGGCACCCTGGGAGGCAGGGGATGATGAGTCAAGTACTTGGGTCCCGCGTGGGAGACCAGGATGGAGTCCCTGGCTCCCGACTTTGGCCTGACACATCCACAACTGTTTTGGACATTTGGAGGCTGAACGAGCAGATGAAGGATCTCTTTCCCCACGCCACCTCTTCTCTCTGCTCTGTCTCTTTCTCTCTCTCTTAGATAAATTTTTAAAAAGAATTACTCTGAAGAGGCACATGACATTTTATTCTGAGGAAAAGATTGTGAACATTTTATTTATACAAGATGTCAAGTAACATCATTTGAGGCACAGATCTTGGAAAGAGTCTTTTTTATTTTTTATTTTTATTTGTTTAAGATTTATTTATTAACTTGAGAAGTCTGGACACTGATAGAGAGAAAGAGAGACAGAGAGAGCGGTCTTCCATCTGCTTCCATCCACAAACGGCCACATGGCCAGAGCTGCGCTGATCCGAAGCCAGGAGCCAGGTGCTTCCTCTGGCTCTCCCATGTGGGCACAGGGACCCAAGCACTTGGGGCATCCTCCACTGCTTTCCCAGGCCATCAGCAGGGAGCTGGATTGGAAGTCGAGCAGCTGAGACTTGAACCAACGCCCATATGGGATGCCGGCGCCTCAGGCAGATGCTTAACCTGCTACTCCACAGCTACAGCCCCTCATAGGACTTCTCGATGCCAAAACCAGCAATGAATTTTTTTCTGAGTGTTCCAATATAGAAAAGGAATAGAGGACATTTGTATTAGCTTTGCCAATAACAGTGAACTTTTCATAAACATTAAGCAAGAAGAACCCAAGACTCAACTCTCTAGTACCCTTGGAGAGCTACTTAAATTTGTTGGTCAAGGGGCCTGTGTTGTGACATAAAAGGTTAAACCACCACCTGCAACACAGGCATCTTATATGAGCATCAGTTTGAATGCCAGCTGTTCCACTTCTGATCTAGCTCCGTGCTAATGCACCTGGGAGGCAGCCAAAGACGGCCCAAGTGCTTGGGCGCCTGCCACTCATGTGGGAGACTTGGATGGAGTTCTGGGATCCTGGTTTTGGCCTGGCCCAGCCCCTGCATTTGCAGCCGTTTGGAGAGTGAACCAGCAAATGGAAGTTCTAGGTCTGACTCTCTTCCTGTGATTCTTTCAAATAAGTAAATCTTTTAAAAAGATTTGTGAATCAGACTTAAAGCTGTTGTGTTTTCCCAGGCAACTGCCCTGGATTAATAATCAATCACAGGCCGATGTTGTGGTTTAGCTGGTAAAGCTGCTGTTTGCAATGCTGGCATCTCACATGGATGCCAGTTCAAGTCCGGTCACCCTACTTCTGATCCAGCTCCCTACTAATGTGCCTGGGAGGGCAACGGAGGATGACCCAGGTGCTTGGGCCCCTGCACGCACTTGGGAGATCCAAAAGTTCCTGGCTTCGGCCTGGCCCATCCCTGGCCATTGCAGCCATTTGGGGATTGAACAAGTAGATGGAAGACCCCTCTCTCTGTCTTGCTTACTGGTCCCCCTGCCCCATAACTCTGCCTTTCAAATAAATAAAATTAATCTTAAAGAAAAGTCAATCACATATTTCATAATTAATTATGGTATTAATAATAGCAAATTCATTTTATCCAAGATCAATGTGAAATGTAATCTACTCAGTGACCCTTGTCTTTTCCTTTCTCTGTTAATTAGCTGACATTTTCTTTCTTTCTTTTCTAGGACATTTTCTTTCTTTTCCAGAGATTTTCAGTAATTAATGTTTGGGCCAAGGCCATACAACTTGAATATAAACAATATGTAGTATAATCCTAGTTTATATATATATATATATATATATATACATATATAAATACTATAATATAAAATTATTGCTGATCATTGCGCATCATAGCCAAATTCTACTAGGACACTATAAAGAGTCACAAAACAAAAAAAGAGACTTGAGCTCTAAAGGTTACTACTCAAATACATACAGTCTTCTTTTGGAAAGTTATTTGCACACCATGTGACCATTCTTTATGCGCTATGTGACTATTGTCTATGTCTCACAAAATGCAACTTAGTTTTGGTGTTATGTATAAATGTCTTATACTAAAAATGTGAAAATGTCTGATGAAATGTATCTGCTGAACATCTAACTAGAGTGGCTATGTTTTTTTCTCTCTAGAAAATAACAAGTCAGTTCCCTTTGCATCATCATGTCGAGGTCACTAAGATCAGATGGTAGTTATTAAAAAGTGTAGAATTATCATAAAATATAATCACCAATTATTGGAAACAGTATTTTTAAATTTGTTTTTGGAATGTATTTGAAAGCCAGAGTTACAGAGAGAGAGAGAGAGAGAAAGAGAGAGAGATGGCTCTTCCATCCTAAGGTTCACTCCCCAAATATCTGCAGCAGCCAGGGCTGGGCCAGGCCAAAACTGGCAGCCTGGAACTCCATTCTGGTCTCCCATGTGGGTGGCAGGGGCCCAAGCACTTAGGCCATCTTCTGCTGCTTTCCCTGGAATATTAGCAAGGAGTTGGATAAAAAATGGAGTATCCAGAACTCAAATCTGCACTCATATGGAATGCCGGTACTATAGGAAGTGACTTAACATAAAGTATCACAGCACAGGCACTACACATATAATTTTGAAAAAAGAGGCATAAGAGGACTGTGGTTGGGAACTCCAATTCAAGTTCATCTGGGTGTGTGCATTGTGGTATAAAAGGTTAAGCTCCCACTTGGGATGCCCACATCCCTCATCGGAGTACCTGGGTTTAAATCCTGCTTCCATCTCCAATCCAGCTTCCTGCTAATGCACACCTTGGGTAGCTGCAAATGATGATTCAAATATTTGGTTCCCAGCCACCCAAGTGGGAGACCCAGATGGAGTTTCTGGCTCCTGACTTCACTGTGACCCAGGCCTCCCTGTGGTGAGCATTTGAGGTAAGAACTAGTGGGTGGAAGATCCACCCTTGCCACCTCTCTCTCTTCCTTTCAAATAAATAGAAATAAACAACTTTTAAAAAGAAGTAATACTCTCACCCACCCACTCTCCTTTTTTTAAAAAAAAAAACAAAAAAGAATCTGGCTTAGGGGCCTGGAACTCCGTTCCAGTCTATTGTGGGGGGCAGGGACACAATTAGTTAAGCCAGCATCTGCTGCCTCCCAGGCACAAGAGTAGGAAGCTGGATTGGAGGCAGAGTAGCCAGGACTTGAAACAGCACTGCCATATGGCACACGGGTGTCCCAGGCCTAACCCACTGAACTGCAGTGCTAGCCCCTAATTACGTTCTATACAGCCTTGGGAAATCTACTTCTCTGTCCCAGTTTCCTTATCTGTGAAATGAACATTATATTAGACTCTTCTTCATTATGTTCTTAAGATGCATTAAATGAGTGAATATTTGTTAATTTCTTAAAATCAAGGTTTTGCATATACTGATTGCCATAAAATAGTAAATTGTAACTGAAACTTCCAGTACATTTATCTTTAAAATATATAATAAAATTATTTGCATATTTATAAAGAAAAATTATATTACTTTGTATAATTCATTTTTTAAAAAGATTTATTCACTTATTTGAGAGGCAGAGTTATAGAGAGAGAGAGAGAGAGGAACAGATAGAGAGAGGTCTTCCATCCTCTGGCTCATTCCCTAAATGGCTGCAACAGTGGAAGCTTGGCCGATCCAAAGCCAGGAGCCACAAGCCTGCTCCAGGTCCCCCATGTGGGTGCAGGGGCTAAAGAGCCCAGGTTATCCTCCACTGCCTTCCCAGGCCATCAGCAGGGAGGTGGATTGGAAGCAGAGCAGCCAGGTCTCAAATAGGTTTCCATATGGGATGCCAGCGCCGCAGGTGGAGGCTTAACCTACATAGCCACAGCTCTGGCCCAAAAACTTTGTATAACTCTAACTTGAACAAGGCATATTACAAAATTCACTCTATATTTATAATAAGCCAGCCATTGACCTATAGGTAGTTCCATGTGAGCATGGATATTTGTCCTGTCAGAGTAAAGCAAAATATACAGAGTTTTCTTTACTATGTTTTAATGATGTACACTCTTACTACCGAATTCTGTTACAGCCAAAAGGGTGGATGGGGGGAGAATCAGAGTAGATGTTTGAAGCTCTCTGTACTCATGGAGCTAGGAAAAAATTAGATGACTTAAGATAAAAACACAGCTGAAGGATGGTTACGGCTAAATGCCTGGAATATAAACTCTCTGTTAAGTATTCAAAAGCCGCCAACATCTGGCTGGCCATTTATTATTCATCCTACTTCCTAGGGGGACTGTTGCAAATGAGAAAACACATGTTGATTTGGGATCATTTCAGTCAAAAACTCTTTCTTATGCAAATATTTATCTTAAATTCCTTAAAGCTACTAATGAAGGCAAAGATTTTGAACAGACAATAGAATATTGCTAACACTGGGGACCCAGCGGGTGAGGCAGGAGGGCAAACTTTTCCAGGATAAACTGAGATTCCTGTTGTGGAATGCTTAGGCAAGCCGCCTATATTGTTTATATCTTGGGAAAGTATGCCCGTGTTGTTTTATAAGCAGAAAAAAAAAATCACATGCAGAGAGAGAGAGAGATTCAAACAAAAGTGAAATGTTTTATCAAAGCCATAGCAAAGATGCAGTCATTATTATATTATCTCATTAAATCGCAGAGGCTGCCATGAAGTCGGAAGCTTTTCTCTTAATCCCTAGAAGAGAGAATTAAGCAGCTACGATGATTGTAAGAGTATGATGCTATCCTGGTTATTTTCCATCTCCCTTGCCAGAATGCCGTGGACGGGAAAGAGGAGGGCTTGTTCTGTCTCTTCACAACCTTGCCTACATTGCTAGAACACTTGGTGTACACAACTCTTTATCCAATTAACGAATCTCAAACTCAGGCACTGTTAAGATCACACAGACAGAAATTTGTTAGACCAGGTGCAAATTAAAATCACCAGAGATGATTGTTTTTGTGACAATATGTTAAAGAGTGAAGAAACAGAGAGCAATGTTGTCACAAGTGCCCATCTTGTTTTGAAAACAAACCAAGCTTTGCACAAACCCACTGAGATGTCCCAGTTGTAGTATCCATTTTCTCAGAAACAGCTGCATGACCTTGGGCAAGATATTTAGCCACATGACAGAGTGAAAGTCTCGTTATTAGTGTAATGAGTAGTAAATACACTCGTGACATTCTTAGGACATCATCTGACTTTTTTTAAGATTTATTTTTTTTTATTTAAAAGGCAGAGTTACAGAGAGGCACAGGCAAAGAGAGAGTGAGAGAGAGAGAGAGGGAGGGAGGGAGAGAGAGAGAGATCTTCCATTTCCTGGTTCACTCCCGCCATGGCTGGAGCTGGGCTGATCCGAAGTCAGGAACCTGGAGCTTCTTCTGGGTCTTCCACTTGAGTGCAGGGGCCCAAGGACTTGGGCCATCTTCTACTGCTTTCCCAGTAGAGAGAGAACAGAGAGCTGGATTGGAAATGGAGCAGCTGTGGCTCGAACAGGCACCCATATGGGATGCCAGCACTGCAAGCGGCGGCTTTATCCGCTACACCACAGCACCAGTCCCTAATCCTGTTCAAAAATAGGCAAGAAGAATAAAACTTAAAGAATTAATTTTAAAAATTTTTGACAAAAAATTCAGTCCTCCTCCAGATAGTGCATGTTTCTGTCTGAACTCCTTATTATATTTTATTTTTTTTAGTATTAATAAAAATTTTATTTCATTTACTAAGGCAGCATGAGATAGTGAGAGAGAGAGATTGGTTCACTTCCCAAAGATGCACACAACAACCAGGGTTTGACTAGGCTGCAGCCAGGAACTTGGAACTCCACCCAGGTCTCTCCTGTGGGTGATCCGCGGCCCAAGCAATTGGGCCATCACCTGTTACCTTCTCAGGATACATAAGCAGGAAGCTGGACTAGAAGCACAGGAACTGAAACTCAATCAGGCACTCCCAGCATGGGATGTGGGCATCCAAAGCCTGTGTGCTAACCCACTGTGCTACAACACCTGCCCCTTGTCTTTGTTTTAAATGTGTCTCTGGAGATCCTGAATTGTCAGAAAGCAAAAGAAGTCACAATTTTTAAAAAATTTTGTTTAAGTTATACAAGTTTCATGTGTTTCATGTGTACAGATTTAGGAACACAGTGCTGCTTCCCACCTACCCTCTCTCCCAATCACACTCCAGCCCTTCTTCCTCCTCCTTCTCTCATTCCCACTCTTAATTTTTGCAAAGATCTATTTTCAGTTTACTACATGATCATATAGTTAATCCTACACTAAGTAAAAAAAATTCAACAAATAGTATGAAGAAAAATAAACACTATTCCTCAATGGAAGAGACAATTTATATCAGAATATCTCTCACCTAGAGGCAGCCTTCATTACATATTATGATGCATTCACTTAGTCATCAATGAGATGCAAATATAAATATCAGTCTATCTTTATAGAAACATACATGTGAATAGTTGTATAAACCTACAATACACATATACCTATTCTACAATCATTCTTGATTCTAACTATTGTTTGATGTTAATGTTTTACTGAAAGTTTCTATTTCAAACACAAAACTAGAGATTTTTTTGGTCAATTTTTCTAGTGCCGTAGGTGGCGAAATTTGTCCAAGTTTCTAAGTGCTAGTTTAAATAGAAGGAACAGCCAAAGAACAAAGTCAAATTCTTCTGACTACATGAGGCCAAGTTCAAAGGAATTAAAATCTAAAACTCCTTTCTCTGTTTTTTTTTTTTTTTTTTTATTTTGCTCAGTCTCCTTCAAGACATTCTTATTGACTTGGCAAATGTGAGCATCCTTAATATTTGTAGCCTGGAATCTCTTCCATGGAAGTCACCTCAGAGTTCTGATCAGGGCCCCACTTCTAAAGGAACTCAAGTCTTCATAGGATAAATGAGATCCTGACAGCAATAGCCCGTGGCCCATCAATTGAAGTGAATGAATGAATGAATAAATAAATAATGGTCCATCCCAGCCCCAATGTAAAAAGAATTATTTTTTGTAACTACTGTACTCCAGAGTCTAACATGGTGACCCGGTAATGTCTCACATAAGGAAAACAGCTAGAGAAAATCTGGTTTTCCTTCAAAAGATGCCATTTTTGTCCTTACTGTCCAGAGTTCACAACTCTTCATGGGTTCTAGAACTTTGTCTGGGTCCTTAGATTTAATGTATATTTCTTGTAAGCACTGTGGAGTTGGTGTTGGATAATTAATGCAAGTCAGCAGTCCTGTCCTTTCACTGGACTCTTAACGATTTATTTGCAATGTTTTCAGTAATGGATTTAGTCTTATAGCTATCACTTTACCATTGGTATTTCATTGCAGCGTTGTTTTTCTTGCAAGATTTGTCTCCCTTGATTCTTCCTCTTGGAGTAGGAAATAGTTTCCTTTCAGTTATTCTGTTTCCCCCCCTCGATAGATATTCATTATACACTTCCAATTTTCATTTTAATGCTTACCTTCAGAATAGCAACATGTATCCTAGACTTACTACAGTGTGATGTATATCAGTATTTTGTCATTTCTCAGAAAATGCAAGGGCCATTCATCACTTAGATCTCCCTTTATTTCTCATTTTTGTGGGTTTTTTTGATAGATATATTCACATTAGATGACAATTGTTCTGTGTAATCAATAATCATTCAGATTTACCTATTGGGTCCCCTTCTCTCTGTTTCCCATCCCTTTCTGGAGTGCTATCTAGTTAAATTTCATTTCCCCTTTCTCTCTAAAAGACATCTGCCTAAACCAAATTTTCTCAGGCTTTTTTTTTTGGCCTGAAAATATCTTTACTGTGCCTTGACTTTTTATCACAAGAGTAATTTTTAAATAATAAAAGGTATGAGACTGATCACTCTTTTAAAACATATGGAAAAATCTGTAATCTGTTCTACATGCATTTCTTTCTTAAATTTGCAAATCACCCATTTTAAAGTAGAATGGCCTAATTTGCAAGACACTATCCATTTCTGAAAGGGATCCATGAAACTCTAAAATCACCAAAAAGAAAAGATAAATCCTCTTGTTAAAATACTTATTCTTCTCCACTGAAGGAAAAACTGCATCATTCTATTCCTCTATTGAAATCAAAGGAAAACATTTATATTCAGGCATGAACAATAAAATTGCTCTTTGTATTATATATGGATGTTTCATCATATTCCTTAGGAACAGCATTGCATAATATTACGAACAAAGTCACAGATTCTGAAAAAAAAAATGTGGCCTTTAAAGAGTGCTATGGGGGCTGGAGCTGTAGTGTAGTGAGTTAATGCCCTGGCCTGCTGTGCCGGCATCCTTTATGGGTGCAGGTTCGAGACCCGGCTGCTCCACTTCTAATCTAGCTCTCTGGTAGGGCCTGGGAAAGCAGTAGAACATGGCCCGAGTCTTTGGGCTCCTGCACCCACATGGGAGACCCTGAAGAAAAAAAAAGAGTGCTATGATACTTACTCCAAAAAGTCCAAATGAAAACTGCAGCCTGCTGCAGGCATGACATGCAGAGTCTGAAATATGCTCAATCGTTATTTGCTCTATTTATAGACAAAACAAACAAACAAACAAACCAAACCAAACCAAACCAAACCAAAACAAAACAAAACAAAACAAAACAAAAAAACAGGCAAAGAACTGAAGAGGTTGAAGGCTTCTAACTCAGTTTACACTACTGACCTCCTGACCTATGGTTTTCCTAATAGATTCTTTCAACAAGTGAAACTGAGGACTTCTACCAAGGAGAACTCTGATTAGAGACCATTTCATGCTGATCGCAAAACAAAAATAGTACAGGGAAGAAACCTTCTTTATCTTTCTTCTTGGTCCTTATTTGGCAGCTTAAAATAAGACTTGTTACACCAGCAGTCAAACATTTCTAGGTACAAATGTTTCCCCCAGACTAGCTTTTACTGAAAACAATTTAATGAACAGTGTACTATTCTTTGCAGTAATTGGTTGAAATAGCATTGGGTGCAAAGTTATATTTTATTGTTAAAATCATCAGATTTTGTGTAGGGTCTTGTGTCCAAACTATAATGGATGACACAGAATTTCCATCTTTATAACAATGACACTGATAACTTCATCTTGTACATCCAAAGCTGCCCCATACTGTAGAGATCCTGTGCTGCCTAAATGATCCCAAGGACCACCCTGTGAGAGCAGGAGTTTCTATTCCAAGGAGGACCCTGAGAAAGTGCTGAAAGCACTCAGGCATCCTGGTGGTAACTGGCATGGCTTTGTGAGTACAGGTATAGACGACTTCTGTGCCTCTGAAATGCTCAGTGTGCTCTGATGATCTCCCTGATGCATCCCTTGGGAAATGTGGAGCTCTAGTAGCTGAAGAGAGTTTTTTAGGAAGTACTTGTTGATTTCTAAACTAAGAATAACTTACTATAACTAATCCTTCCATGCTGATCATGAGTGTCTATATTATTTAAGGAGATCACATTTGAACAAAATGCATGTTCTGTGGAAAATTTTGTGTCTGGATCACTTTCTTCTAGTCACAAGCTAGTGATATCCATAACAGGTGCAGTGGCATTACAGAAAATTCCACCTGACAGGTTTAGGAAGCTGGGGGAAGCTGGATGTACAGCACAAAGGGCAACTTTATGGTGGATCTCCATGGTGAATAGCTATCTTGTGCCTTCTTATAAAAGAATTATGAAACTGGATCAAAATTACTTATCAAGTTCACAGACTAATTGATTTCACCATTGGTCAACTTTACTCAAACAGGACTTGACAATTCATGTATTCAAACTAGGCAACTTCTTACAAAACAACACCATTCCTGCTGAAAAGGCACCTACTGATATTTCATAAGCTACCTCATATGTTGATCAATCTGTAACTTTGGAGGTAATTGGTCAGTGAAGATGATCTCTGTCTTTGGAATCCATGAGTTTTGGCAAGTGTTAAGTTCTGAATGTTTGTTCCACATTAAGCAGCTTATCTGCAACAGCATAAAGCAAACAGCCATTCTTTTCATCCATTAAAACATGAAACCAGGAGAAGCACCTGGCTCCTGGCTTCAGATCAGCATGGTGTGCCGGCGGCAGCACATGGGCCACAGCAACCATTGGGGGGTGAACCAACGGAAAAGGAAGACTTTTCTCTGTCTCTCTCTCTCTCACTGTCCACTCTGCCTGTCAAACAAACAAACAAACAAAACCATGAAACACTTTGCTATCATAACCTGTGCCAAAAACAGAGTAAGTCAAGCCTTCTGGGTGCCTAATCTCAGCCACCTCTGCACTGTTGGATACTTCTGACATAAGATTTTAGTTGGTCTCCTTTGAGGGGACCAACTAGTATGACAGCAGCAAGCAGAGGTGGAAAGCACTTAGTTTTTTTTGAATGCTCATGACACTGATGCACTAGACTAGGTAAGAAACAGAGCTCTGTGACTGGAAGGAGTAGAGGACACAAGGCGAAAACCTGTGCTGTTGCTGGGACTCACCCAGCCATCTAGGCAGAGGAGTAGTTGACTTGAACAGGGAGGCTTAGTGAAGCAAAGTGAGAATGAGTATTTAGAGGTTGTTCTGTTTGATGAATCTGCAACACCATCATTCCTGCCGGGAAGGCAAGGGGGAACTGACCTCTTGGACTTTGCAAACCAGGTGATCTCCCTAGAGGAACTTAGCCAGTGAGGAGAGCATTCCCTTCCCACAGAACTAGCAGAGAGAGAAATCAGAAGAGGTGCTGGAAGGGATGTATGGTTGTGGAACATGAGGATAGCATAGGAATGTCTCTTGTCAGTAGGCAACTGGATAGGTCCACTCATCTAGGACCAGGACCCAGCTGGTCCCTTTGAGACCTGTGTATTGTGGCAGATTAACCCAGAACTAAGGCAGACAGCCTCCCCTTGCTAGCTCCTGTCTCTGCTGCCATCAACTCCACCTGAGAAGAATCTCAGTGCTGGTTTCAAGAGCCTCCATCTACCCATAGCTGTTCTCACAGTCTGTGGGATCCCATCAGATAAAACCCCAGTTCTCAGTTACTTCCCTTTTATTGTTTTGACTGTCAATCTTCTTTTCTCTTTTATTATTTATATTAAAATGTCTGCAGTCAGTCTTATTTCTGGCTCATTAATGACTATGAGTACTGCAGAGATTTTCTCTTAGTCTTTGGTTTTTGTGTTTGAGATGGGACTAGGCCAGGTTTTCTTGCATTTATTCTGTACATGTTTATAGAGCTTCTTGGTTCTGTGGTTTGGTGGTCAAATTTAGCTTTTGAAATACTTGCTGCTAGCATATTTTCAAATATGATTTCTGCCCCATTATTTCTCTCCTTTTTTTGTCTGGATTGCAGTTACCTACACATCAGAACTTTTCACTGTGGTCCAAATATCTACTATACTCTTATTTTTGTTTTCTATCTTTTTTTCCCACTTTTCTTCAGTTTTAACAATTTCTACTGATCAGTTTTCAGCTTAGAAATTTTCTTTCTGCAATCAATGTCTGTTAAACCCTATCTATTGAGTTCTTTTTTAAAATTATTATATTTTTCTTTATTCTTTGATAAAATATTTATTTACTTGAAAATCAGAGATAGAAATAGAGAAAGAGAGAGGAAGAGAGGGGGAGAGGGGGAGAGAGAGGAAGAGAGAGCAAGAGCGAGAGCAAGAGAGAGAGAGAGAAGAGAGAGACAGGAAGAGACAGAGAAATATCTTCCTTCTACTGGATCATTCCCCAAACGGCTTCAACAGTCAAGGCTGGGTCAGGCCAAATCCAGAAGCCTGGAATTCCATCTTGAGCTCCCACATGTATGCCAGGGGCCCAAGTACTGGGGCCATCTTTTGCTGCCTTCCCAGATGGAACTTGGATCAGAGGAGCAGTTGACTCTTGAACTGACACTCCATAAGGAATGCTGCTGGTGCAAGAAGCAGCTTAAATTGCTGCCAAAAAAAAAAAAAATGCTGGCCCCTTGGAATTATTATATCTTTCAGTTCTAGGATTTCTTTTTGTTTCAATTTTTTTGTATTTGTTTAAATTGACAACAATTGTGTGTATTTATCTTGTACAAAATGGTGCTTTGAAATATATACATGCTATGGAAATGTTACATCTAAGTAACTAATATACATATTACCTAACTTTTTTTTTGTAGGGAAAATACTTTATGCCCACCCTCTTAGCATTTTTTTCTTTTTAATAATCTCACATTTCTGGGTAAAATGCTCTAGTTTTTTCATGTATTTTACTGAACAGATTTAGTTTTTATAGAAGTCTCATTTGAAGAGTAGGTGATATGGTTACTTTTGCTATGAATTTTATTTTCAGTTCTTTTTCTTGCTGGTTGATTGATGCTCTTCAGTTCTTTTTCTTGTTGGTTGATTGATGCTCTTGGGATGTCTGTAATTGTTGATTAATGATTACTGCCTATGAAAGTGTTTCTTTCCTGGATGTCTTAATCCAGGGAAGGTTTAGTGGTCTGGCATTCTGTCAGAGTAGGAGAAGATTGCTATCAAAGGAGTGAAAGCTGTGTGTCAGCACCTGTGAAGAGTGATCCTACCTGCCTTTCTCCCATGGTGAAGTCCTGTAAAAGTCTCAGCTGAAGACCTGGCTTGTGCTCGGGGTCCGTCTTCTTACTGTAGTTTTTCTATTCCCAGCTTGATGTTTCTGCTATGGTGTTTTAGTTTGTATTATCTCTATGGTCTCAGGCTTGTGTTCCTGGACACTTACCCTATGAAGCCTGGAGATTAAGAGGAACCTTCAGGAAAAGCAGGGCAAAATGTCATGGCCGCTGCTCTCAAGTTCCGTTTGCTCTGTGAACTTGACTTTTCAGTACCCAGCTACCTCAGAATCCTCATCTCCATGCTTTGCCAGTCTACACTCTTCAGGTTTCCTAAAGTACTGAGTCATTGAGAAGTGTGAACTAGTTAAATATATGCAAATGCTTTGGGTTGAAAATTAGTGAAAAAATGTGGGCTTACCTTAATGTGGTTTCTTTTCTTCACACCTTAGCACAACAGATCCTGTCTGCCTTTGAACTCCTCCAATGCCTCCTGGTATACCTATTATTTTTCTGGTTTATATAGCATTTATAGTTATTCTCAGCAGGCAGGTTTGTTTCTTACAGTTTGCTTAAACACAGTCAGAAGTGTGAGACAAAAATGTATTTATTCATACTTTATTTTCTGGGTCCTTCTAAGATGTATAGTTAAGGTGTGATTGGTTGAAATTGCATGTAGCATGCTTCTATGTAGAACAAAGAAGGCAAGAAATTTGCAAATGTTTTTCAACAAATATGTATTGAGGAAGAACTATGGAATGAGTTCTTTTCTAAATGCTAGAGATATATTCATAAAAGTGAAAAACATTAAGCAAATATCCCTGCCAACATGGATCTTACATTCTAGTGAAATAAAGTAGTCACAGCAGAAATTAAAAAAAAAAAAAGAGATATATACTTTCAGTAACTTTTTGGAGGAATTTTATAACTGATTAAAAATGTATAGTCATAGCATAATACAAAGTCACCTATGAGAATGATACCGAAACGTCTATGAGCATGGAGCCATGTGCTTTCATGCTGTCAGTCACAGCAGCCACAGCACTGCTAGGATCATGGTATTTGATTTCTCAGTTTTACTTGTTGAATCAAATGTGGGATTTGTTGTTGGATTTTGGTTCTTGGCTTCAGTTTGCTCAGACCAGATATTTTCTGCTATTGAAGTGGATCCATACTTTAATTCACCTTCTGCTCTGCTTTCAGTATCTGGACTAATTTCTTGGGATCTAAGTGTGTTTTCTAGGCATTCACACTTGGCTCTGCTGTCACGTCGAGAAATCTGTAACTGCCATGGAATCAATAATATAGAGGATACACAAGGCAATATTTTCAGAAAAAGTTTTATTGATTTATTTGAAAGGCAGAATGACAGAGGGAGAGGGACACACACACACACACACATCTTCCATCTGCTGGTTCATTCCTAAATGCTTGCAATAGATGGGGCTGGGCCAAGTTCAAGTCAGGAGTCAAGAACTCCATGTGGGTCTCTTATGTGGTTAACAGAAACCCAAGTACTTGGGCTGTCATCTGCTGCCGTCCTACTCCGTTAGCAGGAAGCTGGTTTGGAAGCAGAGGAAGCATGCCATCCCAGGTACTCCAGTTCCAGTATGGGATGCAGGTGTCCCAAGCAGCTTGAACTTGCTGCACTATAACACCTGCCCTGCGGCAGATCCATGGCTCTTGTTTGTCCATTGCATGTGCTTTATGTAGTTCTTAGACCCATGACATTTGAAAACAATATTCATGTCTGTATGCATGTGTTAGTATGTTTTCTTTCTTCTTCCTTTTTTTGCAGGATCTGTGAAGAACAGATTATTTTCTATAATGTGATACTCATTTATTAAAATAACTTAGAAGTGTTCTGTTAGATCTTTTCATCCAAATCTAACCAGTCATCAACTATTTTTTTTTTTTTTGACAGGCAGAGTGGACAGTGAGAGAGAAAGAGACAGAGAGAAAGGTCTTCCTTTGCCGTTGGTTCACCCTCCAATGGCCGCCGTGGCCTGTGCACTGCAGCCGGCGCACCGCGCTGATCCGATGGCAGGAGCCAGGTGCTTCTCCTGGTCTCCCATAGGGTGCAGGGCCCAAGCACTTGGGCCATCCTCCACTGCACTCCCGGGCCACAGCAGAGAGCTGGCCTGGAAGAGGGGCAACTGGGACAGAATCCGGTGCCCCAACTGGGGCTAGAACCTGGTGTGCCGGCGCCGCAAGGTGGAGGATTAGCCTAGTGAGCCGCGGCGCGGGCTTGTTTTTAATTCTAAAACCTGAAATCTCTCAGGTCTACCCATTTCTCCATATTTATAGTGCCATCACATGTCTAAGCCACCAATATTGTATCCCCAGAAAACTGTAATAGACATACTAAGCTCCTTAAACTTCATTCACCAATAAATCATCAGAGTATTGTTAATACCAGCTTATTACATTGCTTGCTTCTCTCCTTGCAAGCTTTCAGTAAACCCTCATGCTACTTTCTAAAATGTACATAGACTAATGTACACTTATGAACATGTCCATCCTTAGCATTGCCCAGCAGTCCAACTAGAGAGACTGTAAAACTCCTTGGCTAAGAACTAATCCTCTGGAGCCACTTCAAGTTGTAGCTCTCCTTGCTAACTATGTAATTTTGGGAAAGTTATTCAACTCTCCACGCCAAGTTTTTCCCTTTATTATGGGGATAAAATTGTGTCTATGTTATGTGGTTATTGTGAAAATTCAATGAGTTTTAAAATGCATTTAGAACAGTACTTAGAGAGTACTCTACAAATATCTTAATGAATAATAACTTTTGCATAATGTAACCCCTTTCTTGTCACGACATTTACTTCCACGTATCCTCCAAGCTACTCACACATTAATCATGCTTTAACATTAGGCTTACTGAGGTTTTTACAGTTTTATAAATACGTTTAGGCCATTATTTGTATTCACCAGCTTTTCATTATTACAGAGAAATATCTGTGGTAACTCATTGTATAAGGAAAAAAGGTTGATTTAGCTCACAGTTGTGGAGGTTCAAACCCAAGACCAAGTGGTCCCACTTGTTGGGCATCTGGTTAGGGCTACGGAAGGCAGTGTTGGCTCAGAAGTAGAGGACGGGTCACATGGAGAGCAAGGAAGCTGAGAAGGTGGCTGGACCCAACCCAGGCTTTTATAACAACCCTCCCATGGAAAATACCTTTCAAGTACATGTGCTCAATAATACAAGGACCTCTGTCCCACTAGTTCACCTCCTAACTATCATAATTGGATTAAGTTTTCACCCTCTTACTAGCATTAATTTAGGACTTTGAGATTTAATAGTCTGCATGAGTTTAGTGGCCAAGCAATGCCTAATTTACACTTAAGATCTTTGCATCTCCTTTTTTATAATGTCTTCACACCTACTGTTGCTGCTTTTGTATCTACAATGTACCTTTGTTTTCTGATTTCTGACAATGAAGATTTGCTTATGAGTCATTAGCCTAACGTTTCACTACAAAGAAGTGATTGTCATAATTTCAAATAGTTCTTCATGACTTGTTTCATTTCTGGATTGAATGTCTTATGGTGGAATCTCTCTGTCATCAATATCTATATATGTAAAGAACATATGAGCTGTCAATAATTTCTGTTGAATTATTATGCTGAGAGAGTAAAAGTGTACATGAACACCCTACTAAGATTAAAAAAAAAAAAAAAACCTCTCATGTAGGTGGATGTGTGATGGTGGGTGAGAGGGAAATTATGTAGGGTGGAGAAACTGAGTTTGAGGTTCTATTGGGAGAACTGTGGATTGTTCAGGAAAGAGGCAATATTTTTTAATGTAAAGACAACTCTAACAGTAAGGTCCAGAAATAGAAAACCGAATAGCTTGGATTAATACCAAGGAAAATCTAGCTAAAATAAATATCAAGCACAATTTTGTCAAGTATGAACTGTACCTAATATGGGTATTTTGTTTAACATGGTTAAGAGAATGGCTTTTTTTTTTCCTCCCTGCTGGGACTTCTTTGGAGGATCCTGTGATTAGTCAGTCTTTTCTTGTCTGTTTCCTTTTCTACCTGCCAGCTCTCTACAAAGACAGTTTTCACCATATTAAGCCAATTTTTCCCCCTCCCAAAGAGGCCCCAAACCATAAGAAACCACAAATAGGCATGTATGTCTTTGAAGATGAAGGGTTGCCAAAGCAAAGCTTTCATACCAAATCAGACTTGAAACTCTAATGCTTTCACACTTAAAACATTGCAGTTTCATGGGGATGCAGTATCCAAGAAAACCACAACATCTAAAAAATTTTCAGCACTTCATGATGTTAAAGGATGAATAAATGACACATAACGTTTTGATTAAAGTAGAAATCTAATACAATAACAGTACCATTTATCGTTGTATTAATTTCTTTTAATTTAAACAGTTTAAAAACATTTCCAGCCTAAGTAAAACCATGATGTGAAACATCATGATGTATGGTATAGGATTCATTTAAAAATGACAATACTAAAGGGGAACATAGACAAGGAATATTATGCAGAATCTTTGCCAGGAACTGGATTTCAAAGCTAAAAATAAACACTTGGGGACTGATGTTGAGGTGCAATGGGTAGAGCTGCTGTCTGCAATGCTGGCATCCAGTATAGGTGCTGGTTTGGGTCCTGGCTGCTCTGTTTCCAATCTGTCTCCCTACTAATGGCCTGGGAAAAGCAGCCAAAGATGGCCCAAGTACTTGAGCCCCTGTCACCCATGTGGGAGACCCAGAAGAAGCTCCTGTCTCTGATTTTGGCCTGGTTCAGCCTTAGCTGTTGCAGCTACATGGGGAGTGAACCAAGGATTGGAAGATCTCTCTTTCTGTAACTCAGACTTTCAAATAAATAAATAAATAAATAAATAAATCTTTAAAAAATAAATAGTAGGGTAATGAAACTGAAGTACATGACATCATTAAACTATCTGCAGTGTGTCATTGTTTAATGGTAAAAAGGGCTACCTGGATTTTAAAATTTTATTTTATTATATGTGTGTACATATTGTATGTCCACATAGGAAATTTTATTAAGAGTTTTATTTTAAATGGCTTATAGATAAGACTGTCCATAAATTTAAGCTGCTAAAATCAATCAAAGATAAATTTTAATTTGTATGACCTGAATCTGTGTACATATGTTTTAAACTTGTTGGTAGAAAGAAACTAAAAACATTTTATATGGTTGTGCCTAAGTTTACTGGTTAAACAAACTACACCATGTTAGATATTTAAGAGGTGTTTCCAAATGCATGATTCTTAAAATTTATAGAAGGCATTGGACCTTCTGGTAAATGTTTTCTTAAGTTGTTATCTAATGGTTGAAATGGTTAGCTAAGTATTCATGTAATATTGCTATTGTCAGCAAGCGATCTAGGACTTGCTCCCTCATTTCTCTATTCTACGCCCAACTTGTTCTTTCATTTCTCTGTTCTCCTCAAGGTAGGAAACTAATTCTATTATGAAGGAATCTGTAGGACACACAATTTAATCTTTAGACCTTATAAAAGAGATGGCTAACATTTTTCTGTAATAGCATAGCCAAAATAAGAACTTAAATAATAATCTCATAGCTAGATTCACTTCGCCATCAGCGAAGTATACAGTAAGTAGAAAAAACCTCCCTTTCAGACAAAAGGGAAAGAAAGTTTTTAAGTGAGAATATAATTTTCCTCATGGGCATTGTCTACCTTAGAAAAACTACTACAGAACATGCCTGTGACTATAGACTTGTAGTTCAGGCCACCGAAGATTAGAAATGGGACTTGGGCACTCCCTTGACTTGCATCCTCTGGTCTGCTTTAACACAAACCAGGAGGAAAAGAAAGCTCGGCATCAGAAGCAATGGGTGGCAGGCCTATTAATGGCTGATCTGTACAGTGATTGGCCCTCAAGGAGACCCAACAGGCCAGTCCACTGCAGTGGCTTTCAATGTGGTAAGCCTGGGCTTCAGCAGAAGTCAGCTTGTGAAGAGCCCTGGCAGCTCTGCCAAGAGTTGGATCACTGGAAATGGACCTGCCCTGGAGTCGAAGGATGTCCAGGTCAGAGCCACAGATCTTATTGGCTCTAAGCTGAAAAGCCCTTCACTCAGCCCAACTTCCAAAGTGACCACTGCAGCCGAGGGGATGGTCAAGTAGGGTCAGCAACATTGCAGGCAGAACTGTAAATTTCTTGTTAGAGATGCCACCTGCCTTTACCTGGCCAGCTCTCCTCCCAGGCCAGCCAAGTAAGGAAAGTCAACAGAGTGCCTTCCGCTAGGAGGTTCACACCTCCCTTAGGATGTACCCCATGTGAAGAGATAGATAGGTCTGAGCCTCTGAATTTACAAGGCCTAAAGCCCAACAGATTATTATCAAGCCCCTTCTATCAGGTTCTATTTGCCTCTCAATCAGAAAACTTAATTGTAGCTTAGACAGCACCTTTCTTAGCTCCTCTAATAATGACTCTGTCCTTTGTTCTAGACCCTGTCTAGTGCACTTGGGCCTCATTCCTTTGTAATCATAACCTCTACTCTACCACCAATGGCTCTACTCCCAACCTGTGTATACCGATGGTCCTCTTCCCCACTTAATGCTGTATAATTGTTCAAACCTGGTAAATGCCACTCTTAGGATCATTGGTTACTATCCTCACTCTGTCTTTTATGACCTTGTCTAAATATGATCAGAATCGGCAAACTTGGAAGGCTTCCATAGCCTTGGCAACTCATGACGAGAGCCTAGGGTGGTTACTGGCGCCATAAACTAGAGTGTCAATTTGTTGGGTCAACAACAGGAGCCACTGTGCACTTGCTCCTCATGTGGGATCTCTGTCCTTAATGTGCTGTACATTGTGATTTAATGCTATAACTAGTACTCAAACAGTATGTTTCACTTTGTGTTTCTATGTGGGTGCAAACTGTTGAAATCTTTATACTAAATTGATCTTCTGTATGTAAAGAGAATTGAAAATGAATCTTGATGTGAATGGAAGGGGAGATGGGGCGGGAGAGGGGAGGGTTGTGGGTGGGAGGGAAGTTATGGGAGGGGGAAGCCATTGTAATCCATAAGCTGTACACTGGAAATTTATATTCATTAAATAAAAGTTAAAAATAAAAATTAAAATAAGAAAAAAAATTTTATTTTATTAAAGACTTCAGTTTTTTTTTTTTTAAAGCAGGTCAAGACAGCTCAATTGAGAGGAAGGCACAGAGATTTCTCATCTAGCCCCTGCATGCACACTCCCCCACTATCAATACCTCCCACCGGAGTGGCACATTTGAGAAACTTATATTGACTAATCAGAATAACCCATGGCCCATAGCTTGCAAGAGGGTTCACTTTCAGTATTCTATAGCATACGGTTTGCACAAGGGTAGAAGAGGTTTCCATCCTTATAGTATCTTGGAGAATATTTTCTCCAAGATAACATCCTCTGTTCTTTGCCTGTCCATCCCTCCTTATCCACCCAAGCCCTGGCAACCACTGCTGTTTCCAATGCCTTCAGAGTTTTTATTTTTCTGGAATGGCACGTGGCTGAAATCATACAGCATGTTCTTTTATCAGGCTCACTTCCTCCACTTAGTAACATGCATTTAAATTTTCTCCACATCTCTTCATAGCTTCTTTTAGGTGCTGAATAATACTCTATTTTCTGGATGTACCTAATTATTTACTGCTGCTAAAGAACTTGCAAGTTTTGGTGACTATAAATAAAGCTGCTGCCAACATCTGTGTGCCAGTTTGGGGTTGCTATACATTTCTGCATCCTTGGAGTAAGTATAAGAAGTGTAATAACTGGGTTACAAGGTAAGAGTATGTTTAGTTTTGTAAGGAACTGCCTAGCTGCCTTCCATAGAGACTGTGTCATTTTGCTTTCTCACCAGCAGGGAATGAGTTCCTGTTGCTCCACATCCTCTGCAGAGTTTGCTGATGTCGACTGGACTATTTCAATAGGCGTGTAGTGCGACTACCCCAGAAACATGTTTGTAGAGATTACATGTCTTCCTTCTCCTCTAGCCCCAGATTTAAAATTATGAATGTGCTAAAATACTCTTTTTGATAGCTGTGCTTCTTTTTGACAGTGAGTTTACTATAAAACTTCATTATCACAGTGTATCTTTTTTATGTTTTTGAAGTACTTGCTCTGTGCCAGACTGTTTTCAAATCACCTCACAGACAGTAAGTCATTTCTTCAAAAAAAAACCCAAAAAAACCAAAAACACTGAACAGTGTTATTGGAGTACCACCGTTGAAACTATTTCACAGATGACATTGCAAAAACGGAGAGACACTGGGTCCACTGACAGAGGTTACCACAGCTTTCAAGTGGCAGAACTGAAATTTGAAACCCAGCAAGCCTCAATCCATGTGCTTTTTCACAAATACACTGTCTAGACTCTCTTTCCATCTGTTTCCCTCCCAGCCTAAACCAATCTGGCTTTCATTACAGTGAAACTCTTTGCTAGGGTCACCAAGTCCTTCTTAATTGCCAAATCTTCTGGATGGCTTTCGGAGCCTATCTTGCTTCACTTCATTGCTATAATTAACGTTATTATTCACTTCTCCGTTGAAACTCTCTTGCTTAGCTTCCATAAAATCAGTCTCCATTTTCTTCTTATCATTTGGTCACTTAAAAATTGCTTTTTTATTCTTCCTCCTCCTTCAACACCTTATTTTTATTTTATTTTCTAGTTTTGTTTTGTTTTAATTCAGTCCTCATCTTTTTCATGCAAGTTTATCTGAAAGCTGATTGCTCTATGTAACTGTTTTCTGAATATCTGTACCTAGACATCTTACAGTCAATCAAAACTCAACCTGACTAAACTTAATTCAGTAGTGATTTTTCTTTTTGAAACTACCTCTGCTTCCTTTAATCCTTGTCTCTGTGTATGGAAGATCCATTATCTGGAAAGCCAACTTCTTTTACGTCACGCTCACAGCCATTGCTTTGGGATGGGTCCCGTCAGATCCCACCACGATGGCTGTAATAGCTCTGCTGATATTTCTTCAACTCCTTCCTCCCCAACCCTGTCTCCCACAGCAGATGTACAGAGTAAAAGTTAAAAACAGAAGCACAGTCTTAACCACTCCCGGCTTACCATCCTTCAATGTCCACGTGTCATGCACAAATTGAGGTGGGCTCAAGCTGCCAACCTGAAAAGGCCGCAGGCCATAACCCTTCCTCACTCTCCCAGTATGATACTGTTTCTTCCTCTGTGAGCAACCTTCGAATCTTTTATCCACAGCCAACCCCTGTAAGGAAGACTTTGCATGCTCATTAGCATTTATTCGCTATCCCCAAATCAGTACTCACTGAGCTGAAACCAGCTTTTGTGCACATTCCCAGAGAGGTAAAAAATTTGAGTTGCCCGAAGTGCTCCTTCCAAGCTGTGGTGGAGCAAGGACACATTCTTCCTTCTTGGCTCTTACACTAAACACTGTCATTAGGTGACCTATTTAATGCCACATTTTCCACATTCTTATCCTTTTTGTTGGTGATTTTACTGTTTAAAGTGGTCCCCAAGCTTAGAGTTGAAGAGCTGTCTGCAGTTTGAACAAGATTTGGCACTCCAACTATGTAGATGTTTAAACCCTTCAAATCTTTTGTTAATGGTGCCAGGAGGGTGGAAACTTAATCTAATTATGGTCTCCGAAGGTAGGGCCCTCGGGAAGTGAGTGAATTGAATTAGGTTGCTCAAGTGGAGCCCACAGTGGAGTCACGATGCCTTTATAAGGAGAGACCACATGGATGAGGCTGCTCCCTGTTTCTGCTTCCTGGATCACCATGCAATCTTGCCCACACACATGTGCCGCCATGCACTGCCCTCCTCAGAAACCAGACTAGTAGGGCTACCTCCATAACCATGGGCCAAAATCAACCTTCCTTTGTAAGTAGCTTCTTGCAAATATTTCAGTTCTAGTAACAAAAACCTGACTAACACAGTCCCCGAGTACAGGAGAAAAATATGTATATTACATAAGTTTCTTGCAGGATGAGTTACACTGCTGTTTGTCATGTATTCAACATTGATCAACTAACAATATATATGTACATTAACTAACCTGTGTAACAGAATTGCTCATAAAACAGGATTGTGTAATTTTAAGCTGTATTTATTGGTAACATGTTTATTGTTATTTTGTAATATATTATAAACCCAGGCAAATAAGAAATGTCAATAGGTTAATGTTATTAGGAATTAAGATTTTTCAACAAGTGGGAAAATGCATAATATAAAATCAAATGAGTGCAGAGAAATAGCTATAAACTTATATGTGATTTGTAACTATCAGTAAGATGTAATAGTTTATTTTCATATTTCTAAAATGAATATATTTTCATCTGAATTTATTGAAAAGCTATAGAAATAATAATAATCTAGCCAAGAAAGCAAAGGCAGTTTTTTTTTCTTTGTACTATTTGTTGAATTCTTTACTTAGTGGAGAGTTAAGCTTACGATTATAAAATGAACTGAAAGTATGTCACTGTAAAAATTAAAGAATAAGATATGAAGGAGAAGGGAGAGTGGGAGAGTGAACGGGAGAGAGGGTAGAATAGGAAGTATCACCATGTTCCTAAATCTGTATACATGAAATACATGAAATATGTTCACCTTATATAAATAAAAAATTGTAAAACGAAAAATTTTTAAAAGTGGGTATTTTCATGCCATTTCAATATTATTATTTACATGTACCTGATTAATTTACATTCTTCTCATTATGTTGTAGTATATTACCAATAAAAAAATTGAGCAAAAAAATGAAGCAGACAACTTACTAGCAATTAACACCTCTGCCACTCAGATTTTGGTCTCTATATGTGATTTCTTAACAAAGAAGTCCAGGGCTCCTTGAAAAAAGCATTGCTTCCAGATTGAGGGCAACAAAAGGGCGGGATTGGTCCTGGAACTTCTGTGCCAGAAATGAAGGCAGTTATCCAATATCACCAAGGTCTAATTAAAATTTCGAAACAAAACTAGGAAACTATGTGAAAACATTCCCACTGGCCTAGAAATGGAGGAGCTACAGCAACAAAAGAAAACAATAATGTCAATGATTGAAAACATAAGTTACTACATGAATATAATTAGAGAAAAAACACTTACTGGTCATGTTTACTTCTGATGAATTGACAGGACAGAAACTCATCATTCTAAACCAGAAATTGGCAAACTTTATCTGTGAAATAAAAATGCTTGAGGTAAATATTTGAGACTTGGGGTCCACGTGGATCACTGTTCCATCTTCAACCATCTCCTCACCCCAACTCTTCCTCCTTCACCTCCCCCTCCCTCTTTTCCCTTTTTTTCTTCTTCAACAAGCCTACGTATTTTTTATGTTGCAATCCTTTTTGTTTTTATCAACTCTTTGAAAAATGTAAAAACCAAGCTTAGCTTGGTGAGCTTGAGTCATGTATGAACTAGAATAAGCTAGCACCACTTCCAAAAATAATTTTGTCAAGGTGAATATAACTGATTTAATTTGGACTTCTTTAAAAAAAACTGTATTTTAGGATAACCAAGTAGTGGATGAAAGAATGTCTTTATAGAAGTGCAGCTAATGAGTTCAGAAGTAATGATGGAATTTTGGACTTTTAACATTTATATATCCATAATGAGATAATGGTACAAAGCAATGATAGTTATACTGAAACCATACTGCAAAGGTTGGTGGGGAATTACATACATGGGTGAATTAACTACAATCCCTTTAGTTCAGTTTTTCCCAAACTTTGTCACTCATTGGCAACACCTTGGTATCTTCAAAAAATACTAACGTCTGATAGCCCACTCTCAACATTCAGTTTTAATTTGTAGGGCTCACACCTGGATCTGAGGGATTTTTATAGCTCCCCTGATCAATCTAAGGTTATTAAAAGTGGAACAACCTGATGTTATGTGGCTCCTGATGACTTGTAACAGGAAATACTTCGCATTGCAAAACCACATAACTGTTGCTACCTATGTATTGCTAACAAACACACAAACAAAGGCACCCCAGGAAAATATGGCATCACATTCTGGTAGCCTGCTTCATATCTCACTACTCCAGGAAAAGTTGCTTATTATAGTTCTGAAATAACAATGTAAAAGAAATGCTAATTATAAGGTGAGAACATTTTTTTGAAGTAATGATATAGCTAGTACTGAAACAGTATTTTTACACTTTGTGTTTACGTGTGGGTGCAAACTGATGAAATCTTTACTTAGTATATACTGAATCGATCTTCTGTATATAAAGATAATTGAAAATGAAAAAAAAATTTGGTGTTAAATTGGAAATTACATAGAAAATTAATCAATTTTTAAAAAATCATGTAGGATCTCTGTCATTAATGTGCTGTACACTGTTATTTAATGCTATAACTAGTACTCCAACAGTATTTTTTCACTTTGTGTTGCTATGTGAGGGCAAACTGTTGAAATCTTTATATATACTAAACTGATTTTCTGTATATAAAGAGAATTGAAAATGAATCTTGATGTGAATGGAAGGAGAGAGGGAGCGGGAAAGGGGAGGGTTGCGGGTGGGAGGGAAGTTATGGAGGGGGGAAGCCATTGTAATCCATAAGCTGTACTTTGGAAATTTATATTCATTAAATAAAATATAAAAAAATAAGGTAAGAACATTTTTCTTTCCTATCCATTGCTTTCACTCAATTTTTAAGTGAATGCCAAATCTGTAATTAACCAATTAAATTTTCCCAGCTTCATTATATATTGCTCACATCTAAAAATTTTCCTATAATAAAAAAGTGTGTCAGATATTTAAGTTGATCCATGTGAATGACTTTTTTATTGATAAAAATCCATATTTTCTTTTAGAATAAACTATCTTTACCTACATCTAATCCTTCTTAAGCAAGCTGTTATTTTAGCTTCAACTGTAATAAAAATATAATTTGCTTAAATGCACTTCAAATTTATGGGAAAATTTCTAATTTGTATCTATAGAAGTATTTCCCTACAAATTTAGCCTGCTTTGAGACTTTCTTATGAATAATTTTCTCTTCATCTTTTGAGATTTACTATTTCCAATAAAATATTGCACAATGACATGTTCATTCATCCTGACTTTTCATTACTAGCAGTTCCTTGATTTTAAAAATGAACTTGCTTTCCATGCCTAAAATATTCTCATGGGCTCTTCAGCCAGATCCAAATGCCTTAAGGGCTGATTCTGAGGCCAGAGTGCTGTTTAGGACATCTGCCATTCTATGAGTCTGCTGTGTATCCCGCTTCCCATGTTGGATTGTTCTCTCCTTTTTAATTCTATCAGTTAGTATTTCAGACACTAGTCTTGTTTGTGTGATCCCTTTGACTCTTAAACCTATCATTATGATCAATTGTGAAATGAAATGGATCACTTTGACTAGTGAGATGACATTGGTACATGCCACCTTGATGGGATTGAATTGGAATCCCCTAGCACGTTTCTAACTCTACCGTTATGGGTAAGTCAGATTGAGCATGTGCCAAACTGTACATCTCTTCCCTCTCTATTCCCACTCTTATACTTAATGGGGTTCACTTTTCAGTTAATTTAAACACCTAAGAATAATTGTGTGTTAACTAAAGAGTTCAACCAATAGTATTAAGTAGAACAAAAAAAATACTAAAAGTGATAAAGTATTAAGTTGTTCATCAACAGTCAGGACAAGGGCTGATCAAGTCACTGTTTCTCATAGTGTCCATTTCACTTCAACAGGTTTCCTTTTTGGTGCTCAGTTAATTGTCACCAATCAGGGAGAACATATGATATTTGTCCCTTTGGGACTGGCTTATTTCGCACAGCATGTTTTCCAGATTCCTCCATTTTGTTGCAAATGACCGGATTTCATTGTTTTTGACTGCTGTATAGTATTCCATAGAGTACATGTCCCATAATTTCTTTACCCAGTCTACTGTTGATGGGCAATTAGGTTGATTCCAGGTCTTAGCTATTGCGAATTGAATTGCAATAAACATTAAGATGCAGACAGCTTTTCTATTTGCCAAATTAATTTCCTTTGGGTAAATTCCAAGGAGTGGGATGGCTGGGTTGTATGGTAGGGTTATATTCAGGTTTCTGAGGAATCTCCAAACTGACTTCCATAGTGGGTTTACCAGTTTGCATTCCCACCAACAGGGGGTTAGTGTCCCTTGTCCCTTTTTCCCCACATCCTCGCCAGCGTCTATTGTTGGTAGATTTCTGAATGTGAGCCATTCTAACCGGGGTGAGGTGAAACCTCATTGTGGTTTTGATTTGCATTTCCCTGATTACTAGTGATCCTGAACATTTTTTCACGTGTCTGTTGGCCATTTGGATTTCCTCTTTTGAAAAATGTCTATTTAGGTTCTTGGCCCATCTCTTAAGTGGGTTGCTTGTTTTGTTGTTGTGGAGTTTCTTGATCTCTTTGTAGATTCTGGTTATTAATCATTTATCTGTTGCATAGTTTGCAAATATTTTTCCCATTCTATCAGTTGCCTCTTCACTTCCCTGACTGCTTCTTTTGCCGTACAGAAACTTCTCAATTTGATGTAATCCCAAATGTTAATTTTGGCTTTGTCTGCCTGTGCCTCCCGGGACTTTTCCAAGAAGTCTTTGCTGGTGACTTTATCTTGCAGGGTTTCTCCAATGTTCTCTAATAGTTTGATGGTGTTGGGTCATAGATTTAGATCTTTAATTCATGTTGAGTGAATTTTTGTATAAGGTGTGAGGTAGGAGTCTTGCTTCATGCTTCTGCATATGGAAATCCAATTTTCCCAGCACCATTTATTGAATAGACTGTCCTTGCTTCAGGAACTGGTTTTAGATCCTTAATCAAATATAAGTTGGCTGTAGATGTTTGGATTGATTTCTGGTGTTTCTATTCTGTTCCATTGGTCTATCCATCTGTTTCTGTACCAGTACCATGCTGTTTTGATTATAACTGGTCTGTAGTGTGTCCTGATGCCTCTGACTTTGTTTTTGTTGTACAAGATTGCTTTAGCTATTCGAGGTCTCCATATGAATTTCAGTATTATTTTTTCTAGATCTGAGAAGAATGTCTTTGGTGTTTTGATTGGTATTGCATTGAATCTATAAATTGCTTTTGGGAGAATGGACATTTTGATGATATTGAATCTTCCAATCCATGAGCTTGGAAGGTTTTTCCATTTTTTGGTATCCTTTTCTATTTCTTTCTTTAAGATTTTGTAATTCTCATTATATAGATCTATAACGTCCTTGGTTAAGTTTATTTTAGGCATGGAAAGCCAAGACACTCTATCACAAAAAAAAGACCTTAATGAAAGATCTCTGTGAGTGAGATTCCAGTGGAAAGAATGGGCCATCAAAGAAGGAGGTACCTTTCTCTGAAGGGAGGAGAGAACTTCCACTTTGACTATGACCTTGTCTAAATATGATCAGAGTTGGCGAACTCAAAAGGCTTCCATAGCCTTGGCAACTCATGACTAGAGCCTAGGGAGATTACTGACGCCATAAACAAGAGTGTCAAATTGTTAAGTCAACAACAGGAGTCACTGTGTACTTACTCCTCATGTAGGATTTCTGTCCTTAATGTGCTGTACATTGTGATTTAATGCTATAACTAGTACTCAAACAGTATTTTTCACTTTTTGTTTCTATGTGGTTGCAAACTGTTGAAATCTTTACTTAATATATACTAAATTGATCTTCTGTATGTAAAGATAATTGAAAATGAATCTTGATGTGAATGGAATGGAAGAGGGAGTGGGAAAGGGGAGGGTTGCAGGTTGGAGGGAAGTTATGGGGTGGGGGGAAGCCACTGTAATCCATAAGCTGTACTTTGGAAATTTATATTTGTTAAATTAAAGTTAAAAAATGAACTTGCTCTTATTTTTGTATACATTGTATATTGGTAAGAAAATTATTGCTATATTTTCTTGAATTTTCTGTGTGAAACTCATCTATCTCTCATTAAACTCAATGGCTAAATTAAGTATCTTTGACAAAATGTTTGACTACTTGTATTTAAAGTGATCGTTTCTATATGGCATATTTGAAAGGAAATACATACAGATAATTCTGGGTGTGTAAATGGGAATGTCATGTATGCGGGTTGGGAGAGACACTTTTCTAATGTCTGAAGTGTGTTGTTGTCACTCATTTTACTAATTGCTGAGTGGACACTTTCAGTCAGTTTCAGCCAGGGTGCTTCCTTGAATAATTTTCATTTCTACAATGTCCTCCATCTTTTGAAATTCCTCCATTTAGCCTCTGCTTCTTTCAAATTTTCTTAAACACGTGTGTTCCATGTCTTTGTCTATGATTGGTTTGGAAGGATTACTGGATTTTATTTTGTGTCTCAAGAACTTGATTCATTCTTTTTTTTTTTTTTTTTTTTTGACAGGCAGAGTGGACACAGAGAGAGACAGAGAGAAAGGTCTTCCTTTGCCATTGGTTCACTCTCAAAAGGCCGCCGTGGCTGGCGCACTGTGGCCAGCGCACTGCGCCGATCTGAAGGCAGGAGCCAGGTGCTTCTCCTGGCCTCCCATAGGATGCAGGGCCCAAGCACTTGAGCCATCCTCCACTGCACTCCTGGGCCACAGCAGAGAGCTGGACTGGAAGAGGGGCAACCGGGACAGAATCCGGTGCCCCATCTGGGACTAGAACCCGGTTTGCTGGCGCCGCAAGGCAGAGGATTAGCCTATTGAGCCTCGGTGCCGGCCTTGATTCATTCTTTTAGAAGATTCATTACAATTGCTTCTTATATTTTCAGCAGCCATCCTTTCAATTTCTGGTAATATTTCTGGTTATTTGATGCATGATTTTTTCCATGATAGCCTGATTTGGTTTAAGAAAAGTAATATAAATGTAGATCAATAGCCCAATTTTATCAGATAATATTTTCAAATTCTAAAACTTAGTTATAGGTCTTGTGTAAAATGAGAGTACTCTTATTAATAGTGCTTAACTGTATTTTAGTGAGTTTTTTTAAGGATCTATTCTGTTTATTTGAAAGGCAGAGTGATGGAGAGAGAGGGAGAGACACAAAGATTGAGATTTTCCATCCATTGATTCAACTGCCCCAGATGGCCACAGCAGCTAAGACTGAGCCAGGCTGAATCCATGAGCCTGGAACTCCACTGTGATCTCCCTTGTGGGTGGCAGGGGCTCAAGAACTTGGACCACCTTCTGCTGCTTTCCCAGGCATACTAGTGGAGAGCTGGAGCAGAAGCAGAGCAGCCAGGACTTTAACCAGTGCTCTAGTATGGGATGCTGGCATCACAATCAGTGGCTTAACACGCTGCAGTACAATATGGGCCCCTTTAATGAGATTTTTAATGAATACTGCATCTACTAATATAAATAACTTACACAATGACGAGCACTTTGTAAGCCCTCAATTCATGTTAAGTATTACTTTAATTATTATCTATGTGGTTATATCAATCCTTGCTGATTTTTGAAAAGGAGGGGCTGGGTGAATTATCTAACATCTGCTGTGATTTTTTTTCTGCTTTGATTTAGGTCTGTTTCTCCCATAAGCCTGTTCTGTAAAGGAGTACCCTTGAGGGCTGGACAGCAGCACTGGAACTCAGTGTGGTTGGAAGGGTAGGAGGCCGAGCACTACCAAATCAGGAAGAGATGTGCACGGGGCATTTCAGTGGCTCATGGCCTTTCACCCTTGGGTGGAGATGTCTTTGCTGTGTGATAGCTTAGACTCCAGAGCGACTTCAAGGTCTGCTTCTCAGATGCCTTGGTCTGCAGCACCCATATTGGGATGGCCCCCTTAGCAGATGGCTCATTTTGCTTCCAGAGCAGTTGTTGGTCTGCAGGCTAAGGGAAAGACCCACTGGGCCCATCTGATTGAGCTATTCAGAATGAAGCTCCCTTTAATTACTCTACTGATTAGCTGAAGGCTTACTCAAGGATTTTGAGTTTATTGAATCTCAGCATGGAGCTCTGTAAGGACTTTGGTGCTCTTATTGTAGACTTGGAACTGCGGGATTCTTTATTGCATTTCTCTCACAATTCAAATCCAGTTGTTTTGTACATCCCAGGATTTTTACTACTTTCAGCACTTCCTTGGATCCTATTTTTTGTTTTCTAACATTTTTATAATTCCTGTCACTTATTTATATTCTAAAAATCATTTAAATTATGCTTTAGATGGAAAGGCTATGATAAATTTGGCATTGGAATCAAAATTCCCAGCTAGGGTCCTGTGTTTTGGAGCAGCAGGTTGAGCTGAAGCTTGCAATGCTGGCATCTCATATCAGAGCTCTGGTTGGAATCCTGGCTGCTCTTCTTCTGTTCTAGCTTCCTACTAATGCACCTTAGGAAGGCAGAAAATATTGACCCAATTACTTGGGCCCCTGCTACACACATGGGTGACCAGGGTGGAGATTCTGGCTCCTGGCTTTAACATGGCCTCGCCCTGGCTGTTGTAGGCATTTGAGGAGTGAGCCAATGCATCAAAGATTCTCTCTATCTCCTTTCTCCCTCCGTCACTCTGCGTTTCACATAAATAAATAAATCTTTTTTAAAAGTAAAAGTGTGTAATAGTGAGGTTAACTTTCATGATAGCCTATGTGTTTCTTTACCTTTTTCATTTTTTGTTAGCTCTGAAAAGGATCAGAATGTGTCACCCAAAATATGTGACTTTCACACATCAATTATTTTCAGTTGAACAAATTTGAAAAGAAGCAGCCGTAGGAATGGCTTTCTGACCCCTTTCTTGCTACCTACCCATAGGTATCAGTATCCTCTGAGAAAGATGTCCTCTTTGTACCAAATAGAGAACATTCTTATCACTGGAGATGGGGATATGGCAGACAAATTTGTACAAAGAAACCTACAGAGATAACCCTCATTTTCCATTTGTTTTCCCCATCTATATCTAGTTACTTTCCTCAATTTACTGTTCCTTTCCTACAGGACTTTTTCTTTCATCCTCTCAAGTCACCACAACTTATCATCCTTTGTTAAAATGACATAGTCAGGTGCAGGTGTTGTGGCACAGCAGGTTGAGCTGCTGCTTGGACACCGCATCCCACATTGGAGTGCCTCAGACCAAGTCCTGTTCCTCTGCTTCTATTCATCCTCCTGCCAATACAACGTGACAGGTAGTAGATGAAGGCTCAAACAGATATGCTTGCCATACATGTGGGACGCCCAAATGGAGTTCCTGGCTCCTGGCCTCATCTTTGCCCAATTCCTCATGTTGCAGGCATTTGAGGAGTGAACCAAAGGAATGGAGAATGTCTCTCTTTCTTTTTCTGTCCCTTTCTGATATCCCATCTTTCAAATAAATTAACAAAATTTTTAAAAATTATATATTTAATAAGCTCACAGCCATATCCACTTCTTTGGATTAAGTATATATAATATATAATGTATACCTGATATATATGTAGTGTTCAAGAAGTTCACAGAAATGAAATAAAAATAAAACTTACCAAGGGTGAGGAACTTTTGTAAGTGGACATTCCAGCCTTGTAGTCCAAATCTAAAGAATGGAGGGTCCTGGGAACTTATCCATGTCAATGCAGTCATTGTTATATTATTAACTGAAGGAGAATGGCTGCTCTCTAAAGATTTTTCAGGATTAGGAAACCAAAAGAACTCCAAAGGGGCCATATCTAGCACTGTAAGGTGAAAGCCTAATGATTTCCCATTGAAACTCTCACAATGGTGCCTTGGAGTGAGCAGAGGATTGAGTGGGAACATTACAATTGTGGAGAGGATCTCTCTGGTGAATATTTCCCAGAAGTGTTTCTGTAAAGCTTGGGCTCACTTGCTCAAAACTCTTTCCTAATAAGTAGATGCTTTAGTTCTTTGACCCTACAGAAAATTCCTTGAGTTGTCCACAAAAAGTGTTGCCATGACCTTTGCTCTTGAATGAACCATTTCCCCCTCTTGGTATCTTTTGCTTTGATCATGCTTTGTCTTCAGGATCACACTGATAAAGCTGTGTGTCATTTCTTAGTACATCTATAAAGAAAATGCTTCAGGATCTTGGTACCTACCACTTGTTGAAAAATTCCAATGAAAGCTCTACTCTACTCTTATCTGCAGTTGTTCTATGTGTAACTGTTTGGGCATCCATTCAGTGGAAAGTTTGCTTCACTTTCATTCTTCACTCAATGTGAATGAAAGCTTTTGTCATATCTTGCTGATGGTATCAATTCTTCTGTTAATCACTGATCCTCTTTAACGAGGGCATGAACAAAATTTATTTTTAACGAGGGCATGAACAAATTGATGTGGATGGCCTGCCACTGTGGACTTCATCTTCAACATTGCTTCATCTCTTCTTAAAATGAATCATCCATTTGTAAACTGTTCATGTCCTTGGAACATCGACCTCATAAACTTTTGGTAATACATCAGTGATTTCACTATTCCTCAACCTATAGTTTACCTTAAGGTTCATGTTTATTCTTGATTAAATTTAGCAGAATTTATGTAGCTGTGATAGGAGATCTTTTTAAACTGATATCTTTCCTAGTGCCAAGTTAATATACATTTATTTAGGTGCAAAATTTGAAAATCAATGCATAGTTGTTCCATGATATTAATTTTCCATGAACTTTCAAAGCTTTTTATGCCAGAATAAACATCTTTTAATTCCATTTTCCATGAGCTTTTGAAATACTCATACAAATAGCCTCATATATATATATATCCTCATGTATATATAAATATTTAATGCATTCATAAACTTTTCTTCTGTTAATCTATATTTTGTTTATTTAATTTTTGTCCTATCTATGGAACCTAAGAGGATAGAGTGTTTCTTCTTTGTCAGATCCATTGTCATAGTTTTATTGGTTTCTTGATGCCTCACACTCAAATCTGCTTTCTGAATCTCTTTAATCTGTCCTCCATTTCCCTCAATTTCTTTAAGAAAATGAGATTCATAGTCATAAAAAACTCAACTTCAACTCCATCCCACAGGCTAATCTATCTACAGTGCCCTAAGCATTATTTTATCTTTTATCCATAGAATATGAGGGACCTTCCCCATGGAAGCCCATATCTGTATCCAAGCTCTTGGATCCATGTCCTCTCTAAGGAGTTTGAACCATTGTTTATCTGCTCCCTTCTCTATCAGTTCATTGATCAACTTTCTTCTGCTACAAATAACTTCTTTATACTCCTCATTTCTAAGTACCATTCTAATTCTCTCATTCTCTCTCTCTCTCTCTCTCATCCGCTCTTGCTTATTAAAGGAGTTATTTTGAGAGAGACCCAGTAGTTATTCTTCCTCGATCACTTCTTAACAAATTTTCGATCAATTAATCATTGTTTCTAGACCAATCCAAACTATCAAGGCAAAGGCTGTAATGCCAGCCTCTAAGTTTCTTTTTACTTTGGATCATCTTACTTATGCTCAGTACTTACATTATATTTCAGCTGACAATCCTGCACTGGATTTTACACCAGGTATTTAATTCTTGACCTGACTAATATTCTTATCTTTAGAAAAAATATATAAATTCACTTACTGAATAACACTTATGTGTCTCACATGTAAAACAAACTCAAATCCTCTTTCAGTCCTCTCTCCTTTCTCTCAATTCTATGACTCAGATTTCTTCTTGCATTTCCCATATCACTTAATGAGTCCTCCTCCTTCTATACAACACCTAAGAGAGGAACTTGGGGCACTGCCCAGGCTGCTCCTTGCTCTTACAAGCCACATTGAAGAGTGTTGTCCTTTTCATCACTGGTGTATGTAAAACATGTTCTCCCCTTTTGTTCCATTTGCACTGTATTGCCTTGGCTTTGATCTTCTTTAGCTATCATCTGGGCAACTGCAACTGAGTCCTGTTTGACCTATGCTCCAGTTTGTACCCGTGAAAGACTTGTTAGAGGGGTGGATGTTTGGTGCAATGATTAAGATTCCTCAACGGATGCTCACATCCCATATTCTAATGCCTGGTTTTGAGTCCTGGTTCCTATGTTTCCAATCTGGCATCCTACTAATTCATAACCATGAGATGGTGGCTCAAGTTCTTGGTTTTTTGCCACTCATGTGCAAGATCTGGATTGAATTCTGGATTTCTGACTTCAGCCTGGCCCAGTCCTAGCTGTTGCAAGCATTTAAAAGTGTGTGCCAATGAAGAGATCTCTGTCTTTGTCTTTTTTTTTTTTTTTTTTTTTTTTTTTTACAGAGTTAGACAGTGAGAGAGAGAGACAGAGAGAAAGGTCTTCCTTCCGTTGGTTCATCCCCCAAATGGCTGCCATGGCCGGCTCTGTGCTGATTCAAATCCAGGAGCCATGTGCCTCCTCCTGGTCTTCCAAGCAGGTGCAGAGGCCCAAGCACTTGGGCCATCCTCAGCTGCCTTCCTGGGCCACAGCAGAGAGCTGGCCTGGAAGAGGAGCAACCAGGACTAGAACCAGCGTCCATATGGGATGCCGGCGCTGCAAGCGGAGGATTAACCAAATGAGCCACGGCACCGGCCATCTTTCTGTCTTTCAAATAAAATGAAAATAAATGAAAACATTTAAAATTACAACACATTCATATTCGTGAATCCTAAGACAAACATGATTATATCATAGTTTTCTTTCTGAAAAATCATCACTTAAGATCAGCGTGATCTCATATTCAACCTTCATTATCTGTCATACCATTTCTTACACTTAACTCACTGCTTAGACACACCCCACCCCCATACCAACACATGCTCTATGCTATTTCACATTTCTGTGCCTTTGTCAGTCTGTTTCTGATCATTGCAAGGGACTTCCTTTCATTTGTAATTTGTTGAGCCAATAGCACACGTGCGGACTCTGCTGTTGTAGTACTTCTTCAGGGAATAGTTTTCTGATTTTTTAAGACTTAATTAAATACACTCCTTCATTGTAAGTCTCTTTTACCTAAATTACCATAGTAAACCTAAATGATTTTTGTCTTTCCCTTTCCCCATGAAACTGTAGATTTTCTTTGGAGCAGAGATGTTGTACAATCCATGTTTTTGCCCTCACTGTCAAGTTCAGTATTTTGTGTATATGTAACATATTGCCTTAGGAAACACACATAACTGAATTGTTTTCAGCTTGGATTTTGAAAATATGTTCTGATAAGTGTAATAAATTTTGTATTTTAAACTGTTATTTATCTTACTGAAGACATTTTAATGACAGTACATTATTTGTCTTAGTGATAATACTGTAATAATTAAAATAGATGAAATAAACTTGTTAAGCATTATTTTTATTAATGTTCCTATTTATATTACTTATTTTGAAAGATAAGATTAACAACAAATTTTACATTTAAATATATGAAATAGAGGAAAAATTTAATGTGTGAACTATTAATAATCATTGAAATGAAAGTCAATTTGCTTGAGGCTTAACACATCACCCAGATATTATCTCTGTCTACTTAGTTTCCCTATTATTTTTATGTTGTTTTCTTCCTGTTTCTGTTCTTTTTAATTTCATAATTTTTTGCAACAGAGTTGTGTATTTCATGAATGGCTGCTGCAACTATTTTCTTAAAATTTGGAGACTGATATTCCACAAGACCAAATACTACAGTTTCTCAGTTGAAACATTAGCTCTTAAATCCATGAAGACATAAATCCCTCTGTTGGTTTGCAGAGTTCTATTTGTGGATCTGCAGTCTATCTTCCCAGGATGAGTCCGTGACCTGAGAAGACCCTGGGGAGCTTTAGGCCATCCCCTCGTTTGATTGACTTGTCTGTTAGAAGGGGAGACCTCCTTTCATCTGTAACTCTACGGTCTATCCCATCTCCAGATATCTTGTGTGTCACTGTGTTTCACTGATGCTTCCTGATATGTTCCAATAAGTTGCACTCTCTTGCCAAAAACGATTGTACCATCTCTGTTTTTATTGGTTGGCCATTCTCCCTAGGGGTCTGACGAGATTGCTGTGAAATGAAAGTTAATATTGGATCCTGAGAGAAAATGTTAAACGTATAAAACGCCAGGGAAAATGAAAAGACTCATTATTTTTGTATTCTACTTTTAGTTCTTTAATCTTACTGTTTACGTTCCTATGAAGAAAAAATGAAATCTGTTATATGACCCTTCTAAGTGTATCCAAATCGGGAGACCCTAGTGAAGAGTCGTTTACATCCAGAGAGAATTAGATCATCCAGAGGATTAATTCGATGAAATGTGATTATATGGAAGTAGACAGGATTTTGGCTAAGGACTGACTTTCTAGAATACTGGATTTCATGTATCTTAGTCTATGGATCATTTGGGGAGCATCAACAATCCCCGGTGTTGACTGACTGATTGAATTATTTTCTTCAGGCAGAGTCGACCTGGTTGCTACTCTTCTAAGCCTATAACGCCAGTGACGGCAGAACAAAAATGGCCCATGATGAGAGATATACTGCCTTTCCTGGCCCTTCAGGTGCCCATGATGCACATACAATGAAAGGAAGGCCACCAGCTTTGGCATTTGACACACAAATTTGCCCTCTGGCTAAAGCATTGTTATTGATATCACAGCCTCTTCCATGCAGGAACAAAAGAAAAATCATCGATTGTCCAGCATTCCTTATAGCATGAACATAAATATGGACAGTTCTTAGTATGTAGGAGGAGAAGGCAAATACTTGTTTTCCACTTTTGGTAATTATCCATCTTTTCTTTTTTCTCCCAAACCTCAACTCATTCTCTTTGGACCAGCACCTGGAAAGCTTGCAGGAAAGTTCTGTGTGTTCCACTGGCAATTTTAATTGCATTGAAACAGTATCTTCACTGAGGGTAATCATCTCTGGTGAGATCAGTTTGTCTGACCAATCTGATTAAATTAAAAACCAAGCAGAACAGTTTGATTGCCCTATTTTATTAATCAAGATAACAGAATGGTTAAAGGACAGCCAAATAATTACCTCATTAAAAATCATGAGTATTGTAGTAATACTTTTTAATCTCTATCTGTGATTTAATATGGAAAAGAGGAGTAATGAAGAGGAAACAAAATTAACATTTCTAGTCTTAGAAATAAAGGTTCTATTCATTTTTGGAGAATGGTAATCAAGAATGAAGAACAACATTATAATCTAGAATGGGTGATAAATTTAATGGAAAAAAGAGCTAGAAAATCCTTTCCTGTGACATAAAATCAGCACTCTCGAATTTAACAGTATTGTAGTTTAATAGCCTTTTTATTGAAGCAATATACACATAAAATATGCATGTTGGAGTCAGTGTTGTGGTGCAGCAGGTTCAGCTGCTGCCTGTGATGCCAGTATCCCATGTGAATATTGGTTCAAGTCCCAGCTGCCCTACTGTCAATCCAGCTCCCTGTTAATGTGCCTTGGAAAGCAGGTGTTTGGCCTCAGATAGAGTTCCTGACTTCTGACTTAGGCTTGCACAGGCCCTTTTGCTTCAGCCATCTGGGGAGTGAACCAGTGGATGGAAGATCGATTTCTCTCTCTCTCTCTCTCTCTCTCTTTCTCTCTGGATTTCATCATATGAATACAGCTAAATGTATTGATCTATTATTAATGGATATATGTTTATTGAATATGTGATCTTTCCTCTACTGTTATGTCATTTAGCTTTATTATGCATTTATTTCTGAATTTTACATGTCATTGTTTTAGCTGTCCAATAAAACATCAACAAAATCTTATTTCAGCTTTAATAGTATTTGATTAGCAGCAGACTAAGACCTCCAACTTTTTTCTTAAATATTTTCTTCTTATTTTTTCTTTTTCCATTTCAACTGAAATTTTAGAATCTAAAATATCTCTATAATGGCTTGTTGATTACTCTGTGGAGTCTTGTAAAACATTGATTAGAGTCATTACAGAGTATCTTATGTTTTTTGATTTAACTAATAGGACTTTAAAAACTGTCTGTTTCTGATTACATTGGTTTATGAGAATATAATCCATTTCTTTCTAGTGTGAGCTTGCTATATGTACTTATTTGCTTTATATCCTATAACTGAGCTATATTTGATTTTCTTAGGCAAATTCATGTCATCTATCACTTTGGGGTGCTTTCACCTTTTATGGACTTACTGTATTTGCATTTTCTCTTCAATATGTTTTTGAGGTGGGCCAACAGTATTGTATATATCAGCAGTTTATTTCTCTTTAATCATTTAATATTATTGCATTAAATGAGTACATCACAATTTATCCATTTCTACTAGTGGACATTTGAGTTGTTTTCAGTTATACACGTCATAAATAGCATGACTAAGACATTCTTACACAGGTGTTTGTGTGGACATATGCTTTTTATTGAGTACATACCTAGAAATGGATTAAGGCATGGGTAAATGTACAGGAAACTCCCAATCAGTTTTCTCAAGATGTTGTGACATTTTATACCCAAACTGTAGCTGCTCAACATCTTCTTCAACATTTGATAATGTCAGTTTTGTTTTGTTTGTTTGTATGTTTTCCTCTAAATTTGTGTAAAATGGAATCTCAGTGGGGTTTTAATTACAAATCTACCATATACATAATAATGTTGCCATATGTCCATGAGCTTTTGGCAAATCAAAATTCTTCATCTATTGAGACATGTGTTTAGCCTAACAGTAAATTTATCTGCATTCCTGATGGAGTTCCAAGATGGCTGAATAGGGTATAGCCGCACCAACTTAAGCTGCTCTGGGATATGAAAAAAATAAGGGTCTGACTGATGGAAATTTTCCATGAAGAAGTGAAAAAAAATGAACAATGAAGACTCCATGGATAAGAGGAGAGAAGAGTCACAGCTAAAGCCAGCTGCATGCTGTGAGCTTCCACCTTACTACAACGAGGTAGGAAGAAATGGCCACATGACCCGCCACTACCAGTTTCAGCTGAGAGGGAATTCCACAGTCATCCACTGACTATCACCTCAGCCTGGAGAGCTGACTGGGGTCTAAGCAACTGCCGGACTTGGAGCAGGGAAGAGCTATTGCTTTCCTTTCCTCCCCTCCCCAATTCCAGCTGAGTGCCCTGCTCAGCAGGGAAAAGTCACACAACACACCCAAGTTCTCCTACCAGCATCATAGAGCAGGGGAACGTTTTGGGGCAAAGCAGAGATAACTTATATGCATCCTGCAACTGTGAGAGTTTCTGGACATTAGCCCCAGAGCTATGCTCACATACTCTACTTGAGCAAGGGGGATTCACCTTAGCTTCAGGGGCTAACACTGGAAGCAGCCCATAAACTATCTGCTCCCATTCTGGGAGATCATAATAGTGACCCCACTATACCTTGCAACTCCGGGACTGTAACAATTCATTCTAAATTTCTCAGTGCCACCAGAATCTACCTGGTAGGCAAAAGGAAGAGTCTACCTGAACTCCATTTCTCTGGACTCATACCTTCTAGAGTAAAATCTCCTATATAACTAGTAGTCACCCTGCAGGACTGCAACAGGGTCCAGTTCACATTCCCTAATCCTTGGACTAGGGCTATTGGTATAATAAGCGACAGCACCAGCTAGACTCTCTTAGCAGGATCTGAAGAAGGGTTCATCCATATCACATAGCCCTAGAGACACAGCAATTGGTACCACAAGCCCCAGCATCATTCAAGCTTGTCAGTAGGACAAGAGGGCAGCTACCCCTGTCTCCCTCAGCACCAAGAACTAGGCCCTGGCTATCACAAATGCTAGGGATACTAAGACTGAGCTCTCTGTGGACCAAAGATACACACCCAAGGAAACCCTTATTCATCCCCAAGCCACACTTCTGCAGCACTATATACTGCATCAAACTAGTCCACTGTGTCACTTATACACACAGCTGACACTGATTAAGACCAAAAAAATCACCCACAGATTACACTTCTGAACTCATCAAGAGCCAGAGCCAAAGCCAAAGCATTAACCAAGCAATACCCTTCATTCTAGCTAGACCATAAACTCTTTGCAAATAAAACCTACTCAGTAAAGAAAAAAGGACAAGTACAGTAGACAGGCAGGCATCAATTTAAGGACATAGGAGACATGAAGAAGCAAGGTAGCTTGACACCTCCAAAATAACAAAATACTCCTACAGAATTAGATCCTGAACTGAGGAAGTCTGTGAAATGACAGATATAGAATTAAAAATAATGATTGTAAAGAAACTCAATGTGATGCAAGACAATACAGATAGATTGAAGAAGTGAAGAAATCAATGAGTGACATGAATGAAAATATTATTAAGAAGATCAAACTTATTAAGAACAGCCAAATGGAAATATTGGAAATGAAAACTTCAATCAGTGAAATAAAAATACAATTGAGAGCTTTTACAACAGAATAAACCAAGTGGAGGAAAGAATTTCTGACCTTGAGGACAAGAGTTTTGAAATAATTCAGATAGAAAACAAAGAGATAAAAATTAAAAATAATGAAAAATGTCTACATGAAATATGGGATACCATTATCCGACCAAATATTTAAATTATAGGTATTCCTGAAGGAAGAGAAAAGGAAAAAGGCATTGAAAATCTGCTAAATGAAATAATAGTTGAAAATTTCCCAGATCTTCAAAGAAACATGGACATCCAGATACAAGAAACTCAAAGAACCTGAAGCAGGTTCAACCAAAAAATATATTCTCCAAGATATGCCATCATCAAATTGTCAAAACTTAATGACAAGGAGAAAATCCTAAAGACAGTGAGAGAAAAGCACCAAGTTACATATAAAGCAAAACCAATTAGATTAACATCAAACTTCTCAGTGGAAATCCTGTAGGCCAGAAGAGAGTGGGATGATATTTTCAAGGTCTTAATAAAAAACAAACAGAAAAAAAAAAAACCACCACCAACAACAACAACAACAAAAAAGCAACAAAACCCTTCCAACCAATAATATTATATCCAGGGAAGCGATCCTTTAAAAGTAAAGGAGAAATAAAATATTTTCCAGACAAGTAAAAACTGAGAATTCACCATTACCAAGCCAGCCTTATAAGAAATTCTGAAGGGAGTCCTGTATTAGAAGTAAACATCACGAAAACATGTGACACCACCAGATTCATTTTCAGAGCATGTAGAATCATTATCAAAGCAACAAAATGACAGGTCTTGGTTCTGATCTATCAATACTAACCTTGAATGTAAATGAATGAGTTCATCAATCAAAAGACAGGTTGGCTGAATGGATAAAAAAAACCACAACCCCATTATATGATAAATATAGACTGAAAGTGAAGGGTTGGAAAGAGTAGGCAAATGGAAACCAAAAATGAGCAGAATAGCTATCCTGATATCATATTAAACAGACTTTAAATCAAAAACTGTAAAAAGAGACAGATAAGGACATTATATTTTGCTAAAAAGTTCAATTCAGCAAGAAGACATAGCAGTCATAAATATATATGCACCCAACACAAGACCCAGACTTATACAGAAAATACAATTAGACCAAAATAGAGAGATAGACTCCAATACAATAATAATGGGTGACATCAAAATACCATTCTCATCAATGGACACATCATCCAGACAAAAATACAATAAAGGTTCATTGGAGTTGAAATATACTATGGAGCAATGGACCTAACAGACATTTACAAGACATTTCACTGAACAGAATACCTATTCTTCTCATCAGCATATGGAGCATTTGCTAGGATAGACCACATATTACACCACAAATCAAGTCTCAGCAAATTTAAAAAGAATGGGATTTTGCCATGTCTCAGTCCATAAAGGAATAAAACCGTGTATCAGTAATAAGAAGAACAATAGAACACTCATAAATACTTGGGAATTAAACAACATGCTACTGAATGATCAATGGGTCATTAAAGAAATTAAAAAGGAAAATAAACACTTTCTGGGAGTAAGTGAAAAAGAAAACACAACATATCAAAATCTGTGGGATACATCAAAAGCAGTATTAAGAGGGAAGTGTATAGCATTAAGTGCTTACATTTAAAAAGGAGAAATGCCTCTGAGGCCAGTGTTGTGGCATAATAAGTTAAGCTGCTGCCTGAAACCAAATGGGTGCTGGTTCAAGTCCCATATGTTCTACTTCCGATACAATTCCCTATTAATAGGCCTGGGAAAAGCAGAAGAAGATGGCCTAAAATGTCTCAAATTAATGATATAATGATGCATCTTGAAGATTTAGAAAAACCAGAATAAACTAAACCCAAAATCAGCAGGAGGTAAGAAATAATAAGGATCAGAACAGAAACAAAAGAACTTGAAACTAAAATACAAAAGTCAACAAGGGCCAGAGCTGTGGTGCAGTGGGTTAAAGCCCTGGCCTGAAGTGCTGGTATCCCATATGGGCGCCGGTTCTAGTGCCGGCTGCTCCTCTTCCAGTCCAGCTCTCTGATGTGGCCTGGAAAAGCAGTAGAAGATGGCCCAAGTGCTTGTGCCCCTGCACCCATGTGTGAGACCCGGAAGAAGCTCCTGGCTCCTGGCTTCGGATCGGCACAGCTCTGCCTGCTGTAGCCATTTGAAGAGTGAACCAGTGGATGGAAGACCTCTCTCTCTGCCTCTCCTCTCTCTGTGTAACTCTAACTTTCAAAAGGCCAACAAAACAAAAAGTTGGGGTTTTTTTTTTTGAGAACATAAACTAAATTGATAATCCTCTGACCAGACTACCAAAGGAAAAAAGAGAAAAAATTCAAATAAATAAACTTAGAGATGAAAAAAGGAGACATTACAACTGACACCACTGAAACACGAAGGATCATAACAAAATATCAAGAACTATATACTAATAAACTGGAAAATCTCAAAAAATGGATAAATTCCTTGATTCATATAACCTTCCAAGATTAAATTAGGATGAGATAGACTATGTAAGTAGACCCATGACAAGCAATGAGATTGAAGCTTTAACCAAAATCTTCCATCAAAGAAAAGTCCGGAACCTGATGACTTTACTACTGAATTCTACAAAGCATTCAAAGTGGAAGCAATTCCAGTACTCTTAAAAACATTCCAAAATTTTGAATAGGATAGAACTCTGCCAAGCTTTTTATGAGGCCAGCACTGCTTTGACACCAAAATCGAAGGCACGCCATGAAAAGAAAACTACAGACCTATATCCTTAATGAATATAGATATAAAGATATTCAACAAAACACCAGCAAATTGAATCCAAAACCACATCAACAAGATCATGTATCATGAGGAAGTGGGATTTATCCATGTAATGCAAGGGTGACTCAACATTTGCAAATCAATAAACATAAATAAAGCACATCAGAATAGAACGAAGAATTAAATCTTTATGTTCATCTCAATAGATGCAGAGAAAGCACTTGATAAGATTCAACAACTCAGCTGGCGGCACGGCTCATTAGGCTAATCCTCCACCTGTGGTGCCGGCACCCTGGGTTCTAGTCCCGGTTGGGGCACCGGTTCTGTCCCGGTTGCCCCTCTTCCAGGCCAGCTCTCTGCTGTGGCCCAGGAAGGCAGTGGAGGATGGCTCAAGTGCTTGGGTCCTGCACCCGCATGGGAGACCAGGGGAAACACCTGCCTCCTGGCTTCGGATCATCGGCGCAGTGCACCAGCCATAGCGGCCATTTAGGGGGTGAACCAACGAAAGGAAGACCTTTCTCTCTGTCTCTCTCACTGTCTAACTCTGCCTGTCCAAAAAAAAAAAAAAAAGATTCAATAACTCTTCATGATAAAAATCCTCCACAAATTAGTATAGTAGTATAGTAGGAACATTCCTCAATGTTATAAAGGTTATAAATGACAAACCAACAGCCAATATCATAATGAATGGGAAAAAAATGAAAGCTTTTCCCCGCAGATCTGGAACAAGATAGGGATATCCACTTCCACCATTCGTCTTTAATATAGTACTAAAAGTTTTAGCTAGAGCAATTAGATTTAAAAATAAACATACAAAAACAGTAGTTTTTTTATATACTAAAGATGAATGCACAGAAAGAGAAATCAATAAAGAAATCTCATTCACCATATACACACACAGAGACTCAAATATTTAGGATAAATTTAATCAAAAAATGAAAGACCTCTACAATGAAAATCATTAAACATTGATTAAAGAAATCATCAAAGGTACAAAAAATGGAAAGATATTCTTTGCTCAATAAGTAGAAGAACCAATATCATTAAAATGTTTGTACTACCTAAAGCAATTTATAGATTCAATGCAATCCCTATCAAAATAGCAATGGCATTCTTTACAGCATTAGATAAAGCAATCCTGAAATCACAAAAGATCCTGAATATCCAAAGCACTTCTGAGCAAGAAAAACCAAGCTGGAAGTATCAGAATACCTCACTTCAAAGTATAATACAAATCTATCCTAATTAAAACAGCATGGTGGCGGCAAAAAACTGATGCATACATCAATGGGACAGAATACAGAGCCTAGAAATTAATCCATTTACATGCAACCAACTGACTTTTTTTTTTTTTGACAGGCAGAGTGGACAGTGAGAGAGAGAGAGAGACAAAGAGAGAAAGGTCTTCCTTTTTCCGTTGGTTCACCCTCCAGTGGCCGCCGTGGCCGGCACGCTGCAGCCAGCGCACCACGCTGATCCGAAGGCAGGAGCCAGGTGCCTCTCCTGGTCTCCCATGTGGGTGCAGGGCCCAAGGACTTGGGCCATCCTCCACTACATTCCCGGGCCACAACAGAGAGCTGGACTGGAAGAGGGGCAACCGGGACAGAATCCGGCGCCCCGACCGGGACTAGAACCTGGGGTGCTGGTGCCGCAGGTGGAGGATTAGCTTAGTGAGCCGAAGCGCTGGCCAACCAACTGATTTTTGACAATCCAAGTCTCTCTCCTGTGTGACAGCAATCCAATTACTAGAGTTCTCACCACTGCCTCCCAGTGTTGCAGGGTATAGTATTCTGGGTTGACAGATTTATCTCTTAAGAATTGGAATATCTCGCCATTCTCTCCTAGCCTGTAGGGTTTCTGATCAGAAGTCCACTGTGAGTCTAATTGGAGACTCTCTGAAGGTAATCTGGCATTTCTCTCATGCAGATTTTAGAATCTTTTCTTTCTGTTTTACTGCGGTGAGTTTGATTAGAATGTGTCATGGTGAAGCTCTTTTCTGGTCATGTCTATTAGAAGTTCTATGTGCTTCCTGTACTTGGATGTCCCTTTCTTTCTCTAAATTAGGAAAGTTTTCTGTTATTATTTCACTAAAAAGGCCTTGTAATCTTTTCTTTCTTTTCACACCTTCAGGAACTCCTAGAACCCATATGTTGGGTTGCTTGATAGTATTCTGTAGATTCCCAACAGTGTTTTATAGTTTTCTAATTTTCTCTTCTTGTTTTTGGTTTGACTGTATAATTTCTTGTGCTTTTTCTTCTAATGCAGATATTCTTTCTTATGCTTCACCAATTCTGTTGTTAAGGCTTTCCTTGACTGTATTTTTAAAATTTATTCCATTAGATTCTTTATTTCATTTTGATTTCTCTTTAATATCTCAGTTTCGTGGGAGATATCTTCTTTCATGCCATGTACAATTTCAGTAGTTTGTACATTTGCTTCTGATTACTTCTATGTAATCCTATGATCATTTTTTTGAATTCCATTTCTGGCATTTCTTCAATCTCATCACCTTCACAATCTAGTATTGAAGTGTTGTGTTCTTTTGGGAGTGTCATGTTGTCTTCCTTGTTCTTTTTTCTGGAATTGGTTTGTTTGATTTTTTGGCATTTGTGGAGGTACTCCTTGGTTTCTTCTTTGCTTTTTCGCTGTGGTGGCTTTTATCTTTGTACTATGCCTTTGTAGATAAGTGATGTATCTGCTTTCAGCAAATATCTAGAGGTCTGTGGTGGGTGTGGTCAGGAAACTCTGTTCATTTCTCCAGGGTGAAGGGCATGCCTAAAGTGACACACTCAGGTTTGGCAAGGTAAATGTCCTCAATTTTTTTTTTTTTAATCAAAAGGGAAGTTTATTCTGCTCAGCTGAGCATCAGAAGCAATGGGTGGCAGGCCTATTAATGGCTGATCTGTACAGTGATCTGCCCTCAAGGAGACCCAACAGGCCAGTCCACTGCAGTGGCTTTCAATGTGGTAAGCCTGGGCTTCAGCAGAAGTCAGCTTGTGAAGAGCCCTGGCAGCTCTGCCAAGAGTTGGATCACTGGAAATGGACCTGCCCTGGAGTCGAAGGATGCCCAGGTCAGAGCCACAGATCTTATTGGCTCTAAGCTGAAAAGCCCTTCACTCAGCCCAACTTCCAAAGTGACCACTGCAGCTGAGGGGATGGTCAAGTAGGGTCAGCAACATTGCAGGCAGAACTGTAAATTTCTTGTTAGAGATGCCACCTGCCTTTACCTGGCCAGCTCTCCTCCCAGGCCAGCCAAGTAATGAAAGTCAAAAGTTTCTTTTTTGTTAGTTTTAGGCTCATGTATATTTTGCCATATGATATGTTTTTTTTTATGCATGGGTTTATTTATTTCCTCTTGAATATGTGACTTGATTTGATTTGCTGGCTTTAGAAAATTCTTTGCCTTTATATTTTCCAATATTTTTTCTTTTCAATTCTATCTTTTAAAAAAAGATTTATTTATTTATTTATTTATTTATTTGAAAGACAGAGTTACAGAGTCAGAGGAAGACACAGAGAGCGATGTCTTTCATCACTGAATCACTCTTCAAATGGCTGCAACAACCAGAGCTGGGCCCACCAAAGCCAGGAGCCTGGAGCTTCTCCCAGGTCTCCCATATGGGTTCAGGGGCCCAAGGACCCAGTCCATCCTCCACTGCTTTTCCAGGCCATAGCAGACAGCTGGATTGGAAATGGAGCAGCCAGGACTCAAATTGGTGCTCATATGGGATGCTGGTGTCTCAGGCGGTAACTTAACCTGCTATGCCACAATGCTGACCTAGAAATGTCCATCTTAACATAGATGTTTATATAAAAATCTAGATCAGATTTTCAAAACTAAATATAAAGTGCATATATTTTAAGAATAAATGGATTTATATTATATTAAATACATTGGATATTATAATTGTAGATTTTTTTTTTTATTTGACAGGCCGAGTTAGACAGTGAGAGAGAGACAGAGAGAAAAGTCTTCCTTCCATTGGTTCACCCCCTAAATGACCACTACGGATGGTGCAGCGATCTGAAGCCAGGAGCCAGATGCTTCCTTCTGGTCTCCCATGCGGGTGCAGGGGCCCAAGCACCTGGGCCATCCTGACTGCCTTCCTGGGCCATAGCAGAGAGCTGGACTGGAAGAGGAGCAACTGAGACTAGAACCCTGTGCCCATATGGAATGCCGGTGCTGCAGGCGGAGGATTAACGTAGTGAGCCACGGTACCAGCCCTATAATTGTAGTTTTAAAACATAGTTTCCTTGTGCCATGGGGCTCCAAATCCCATTAAGTTGGCAAGGTACCAATGCCATCTTACTAGTTTAAGTGATCAGTTTAAGTTCAAAATTGTTCATTTTTAAAAATTTTTGTTTATTTATTTATTTATTTATTTTTGACAGGCAGTGTGGACAGTGAGAGAGAGAGAGAGAGACAGAGAGAAAGGTCTTCCTTTTTCCATTGGTTCACCCCTCAATGGCTGCTGCAGCTGGCGCGCTGTGGCCGGTGCACCGCACTGATCAGAAGCCAGGAGCCAGGTGCTTCTCTTGGTCTCCCATGCGGGTGCAGGGCCCAAGGACTTGGGCCATCCTCCACTGCATTCCCTGCCACAGCAGAGAGCTGGACTGGAAGAGGAGCAACCAGGACAGAATCCGGCACCCTGTCTGGGACTAGAACCCGCTGCAGGCGGAGGATTAGCCTAGTGAGCCATGGCACCAGCCCATAATTGTTCATAAAGATAGGATTAAGTGTCAAAGGGGTCACATAAATAAGACCAGTGTCTGCTAATAATTATTGATAGGATTAAAAAGGAGAGAATGATCCAACACAGCAAGTAGGATACACCGCAGACTCATTAAATGGCAAATGCCCTAAACAGCAAGCACTCTGGCCTCAGAATCAGCCCTTAAGGCATTTGGATCTGGCTAGAAAGCCCATGAGAATATTTCAGGCATGGAAAGCCAAGAAACTCTGGCAAAAAAATGACCTAAATGAAAGATCTCTGTGAGATTTCAGTGGAAAGAATGGACCATCAAAGAAGGAGATAACTTTCTCTGAAGGCAAGAGAGAACTTCCACTTTGATTATGGCCTTGTCTAAATAAGGTGGGAGCTTGTGAACTCAAGAGGCTTCCATAGCCTTCGCAGCTCATGACAAGAGCCTTGGGTGATTACTGACCTCATAAATAAGAGTGTCAATTGTTACATCAACAGCAGTTACATCAACACTTACTCCCTATGTAGGATCTCTGTCCTTAGTGTGTTGTACTATGTGCATTAACAGTAAAACTACTATTCAAACAGTACTCTATATTTTGTGTGTCTTTGTGGGTGCAAACTGCTGAAATCTTTACTTAGTATATACTAAGTTGGTCTTCTTTATGTAAAGATAATTAAAAATGAATCTTAATAAAAAATGGGATGAGAGAAGGAGTAGGAGATGGAATGGTTTGCAGATAGGAGGGTGGTTATCGGGAAAAAACTGCTATAATCCAAAAGTTGTACTTTTGAATTTATATTTATTAAATACAATTTTTCTAAAAAAACATAGTTTCCTAAATTTTGACATTTTTTCATTAAAAAGTGGTCCATCCTTTCCTTTAGAATCTGCTCTTTCCCTTTAATCTTTTTTTTTTTTTTTGACAGGCAGAGTGGACAGTGAGAAGAGAGAGACAGAGAGAAAGGTCTTCCTTTGTTGTTGGTTCACCCTCCAATGGCCGCTGCAGCCGGCACACTGCAGCCCGTGCTGCGACCGGCGCACTGCGCCGATCTGAAGGCAGGAGCCAGGTGCTTATCTTGGTCTCCCATGGGATGCAGGGCCCAAGCACTTGGGCCATGCTCCACTACACTCCCTGGCCACAGCAGAGAGCTGGCCTGGAAGAGGGGCAATTGGGACAGAATCCGGCGCCCCGACCAGGACTAGAACCTGATGTGCCGGCGCCGCAAGGTGGAGGATTAGCCTATTGAGCCATGGCGCCGGCCCCTTTCCCTTTAATCTGAGGGCACTATGATGCTTTGATCAGTAGAGTATGGAAGAAGTAAAGCAATATGACTTTAGAGGCTGTTTTAAAAGATAAGGTGCTTTATTTCCCAGATAATTTACTGTTGATCTCCTGGGTCATAATGTAAGAAGTCTGAAGCCACCTTGTCTTATGAAAAAACAAGCCACATTGAGAGGTCAGGACAGGCATGTTGGTTGACAGTCCCCACATAACCATTCTTAGACTCATGCCAGCACTAGATCTGGTTATAAAGCAGCCTCCTAACCGAAAACTTCTTAGCTTTAAACTCTGCTGATCAAGTCTTCTAAACTACAAACAAAGCAAGCAATTCCTGCTGTGAACTCTGAATTGCCTCCCAGAAAGCACACTGTCTGGGTGTTTTACTTCATTTCATTTAATCATTTGGTTTCATTTTATGGTTTCCTCTTTTCTTTCCTTGTTAAAAAAGTACAGGATTTCACCATACTATCATTTCCATGAGACCGAATTAAAGCCTTTAAAAACAGTGTGTTGCTACAAGAAAGGATTTTCCCCCTTTATTCTTAGAGAAATAGTTAAAGCTGACTTTGATAATATAGCGGGGATGAGATGGCATTCTGGTGCAGGGTTTAGGCTGTCACTCGGATGCCAGCAGCCTATATCAGACTGTTGGTTCAACTCCGAGCTTCTCTGTTTCCCATCCAACTTTCTGCTAATGAACACCCAGGGAGGCAGCAAGTAATGGCTCTAGTACTTAAGCCCCCGCCACCTGTGTGGGAGACCTGGAAGGAGACCAGGCTCTCCCAGCTTTGGCTTGGGCCAGAGAATGGAAGATTCCCTCTCTCTCTCTCTTTCTCTCTCTCTCTCTTACTCTGTCTTTCAAGTAGGAAACACACACACACACACACAACTAACCGTTAATAAAATAGTATAATTGAGATAGTTGCTTTCTGGTACTGACAAGTTCAATGCTGTAATTTTCATTACTACATGGAGCACTGGCAAGGTTATAAACCCATAGGCAAGCATAAGCCTTGCAACTGTATGATTATGTTTCCTTACAGTTGGTCATTCTAAAGATCTTGGATGGGGATGAGTGTTTTTGCAGGTTTCAGTTGACAGACACTAGATTGTGTTTATGATTTAGTTTCTCATTACACCACACGGATCCAAGTGCAAATGCAGTTATTGTGTCCATGTCTTCTATATTTTAATGACATGTCTACAAAGTACAGAATATATATTCCCTCACACATGTGTCATTATTATGAAGATATGTATTATCATTATTATTATTAAGCAAATTAGCCAGACTTTGACAAATGTGTACTTTGATAAATGTGCCTGATTCTGCAGTAAGAAACTTGCACAAAATCTCATTTAAATCATATAATACTCAGGATAGGGAATTTTTTTAAATTCTTTTTTTTTTTATTTGACAGGTAGAGTTACAGAGAGTGAGAGACAGAGAGAGAAAGGTCTTCCTTCCGTTGATTCACCCCCTCAAATGGCCACTACAGCCGGAACTACATTGATCTGAAGCCAGGAGCCAGGTGCTTCTTTCCAGTCTCCCATGAGAGGGCAGGGGCCCAAGCACTTGGGCCATCCTCCACTGTCTTCCTAGGCCACAGCAGAGAGCTGGACTGGAAGAGGAGAAACCGGGACTAGAACCGGTGCCGATATGGGATGCTGGTGCCGCAGGTGGAGGATTAACCAAGTGAGCCATGGCGCCGGCCCCAGGATAGGGATTTTTATTATTTCTGCTTTATATAAGAAACCGAGCCTTAGAGAAAACAAATAACTTGCAAACAAGATGGAATCGATGCATAAATATTAAGGCGGGATTGGATACAGGACCATTGTCAAGGCTTCTGATTTTGAAACCAAATCTCAGCAATTTTCAGACTAAATTTTCATTTGCTTTGCTGCTCAGTATAAACATTTTGCATGTAAGGAAAGCAGAATCTGCATCAGCTTCTAATAAGCCCATATTTCTGAAGTCAAGATTTTATGATTCTCATCATTAGCCAATACAACTATAAATTGTTATCTAGAACTATTGTCTACTTAAAGTTTGAGCAATTTTCATATTCACTATCAATTGTTACAGTTTTATGGTTGAATAATTCTCACCAAGATAGTTATTAAGCAAGAAGAGACTATCATATTCTTAACTGAGAATGCATTTTTGAAACATTTGTTAGTCTCTGTTTCTGGAAATAGGTGGCAAGGTAAAGGGTGTTACTGCATGCCTGCAGCCAAATTGGGATTCCAGCACCAGGGTGCCTGCAACGTTGCCCCAATGCAAGTGAAGGAGAGGTGGACATAAGTGTTTGTTACATGCCTTTCACAAGGTATTTCATTTGCCTGGGCTGGCAGCCTAGTGCCTAGTTGTCTAACACAAACAACTGACGGTCCCTAACAAGACACCCTTTGGCTCTGACCCATGTCCAGTTTATGTCTTACCATGGCTCTGGTGCTGGGAGACTGTGTTTCCCCATCATCCCTAGGAAAAATCTGGTGTGGGATAGCATCTGGTTCTTCAGATGGAAGGTGCAAACTCAGTACACCATGAAATAGGAAAGCAGTTCAATGACTTTAACTTACAGATCCTGTGCAGGGAGGGTGCAATGTGTCAGTAGGGCAGCCTTCCTCTCTGGGAAACGGAGGCAGGAAGGCAGAGTCAGGCAGCAAAAGTGAGTGCATTGCAGCCAGGAGTAAAGTCGCTGCCACTTATCATTGGGCTGTATGTTCCAAGATCCCTTGTGGAAGTTGATAACCACAGATAGAACCAATCATATATATATATATATATACATATATATGTATATATATTAAAAATCATATTGTATTTTACTATGTTTTGGGAATATGGTTGTTTGTAGGTAACTAAAATCTTGAAAAGCAAAGAAGAAATTATAGACAAGGGAGAACTACTGTATATTTATGTACAAATCACATATACATGAATATTTCATCCATATGGGAACAGCATATGGGTCATTTGAAGTTCTAGGACAAATGCCTGAATGGCCTTTTTAAAAGAAGCTTCTAGAAAGCAGGGAGCCCATCCTGATAGGCAATAGAAGTACGCTCTTTTTTTTCTTTAAATAAGCATTTATATGGTGGAGTGACAAAGAGAAAGAGACAAAGAGAGTAAGAGAGTAAGAGAGAGAGACAGAGAGAATCTTCCATCTGTTGGTTCATAACCCAAATGGTCAGATGGCCAGAGAGTAGGCCAGAATGAAGCCAAGATCTAGGAATTCCATCTGGACCTCCCATTTGCATGGCATGGACCCAAGTACATGGTCCATCATCTGTTGCTTTGCCAGACATATTAGCAGGAAGCTGAATTGGAAGTGGAGCCATCAGGACTCAAACTGGTTCTCATAGGGATGCTAGCGTTGCAGGTGGTGGCTTAACCTTCTGCACCAGGATACGGGCCCCAGGAGAGGTGCCTTTAGGTTCTTATGTCAGGCTACAGTATTTGGGCATGGCATTGAACTGGAAACGGAGCCAGTGATGACTGAGGCCTGTTTCTGGCGTGAGAAAGTCAAACTTTTACTCCAAATTGTTGCTGAGGTGATGTGAAGGTAGAAGAGTTCGTTATGAAGGATTTATGGAGGAGAAGGAAGTCTAAAAAAATGCCAAGGCAAAGTCTTCATTTGGGGATCTGAGATCCCATGGATAAAGAGAATGAACGGAGTTGTGATGACTCCCCCAAGGTCACTACCAGATGGCTTCCTGTCTCATTAATTCATCCCATTTCCTCCAAAGTTCAGTGTGCACACATGCAGATATAAATCAGTGACTAAGAAGATTAGTCATAAAGCAAGGAACTGTTGTTTATCCAGTTCCTACTCTTCAGTTATTCTTCAGAGTCCTTGTTTGCACCTCGTGGATTATAGGGAGTACTTTATCCTGCCTGCTTCATGGCTCTTGATATGCTGCATTTTAAATAATCCTTTGTGGTGAGAGTAACAGAAACTTTAATGTTCCCCTCATTTCTATGATTTGTACTGAGGGTTTGTTATTGAATTTCAAAGACAAGGGTTCTAATTTTTTAGGACCATGGGTTACTACTGAGTCGCTGTTGAAGTTTTCATTTCCTTGTGGTCAGTTTTACTGAATCAAGATCTTCCAGTTTGATTGCTCAGCATTAGTCATCATCAATCAGATTTGGAGCCTAATCATTGTCATAGGTCTCTGATGTCATTTATGAAGGAAACCTTTCTTTATTGCATTCATCATGTTTGTGTTTTTGTACCCCATATTTCAACAACCAGTTTCTAAATTTAATATAAAGGAAAAGAATGGGACAAATTTACTCTTATTTTAAATTCAAAAAATTTGGTTTTTTTTAATTTCCACAGAGAATGGAACATTGATATTCAACATGCTGCAGATAATCCTAAAGTTTTATTTTCCTATGCTGGGACTATGTGTGTGACTTATATAAAGCACCAATCGGACCCCCTTGACTAAACTTTGGTTTTAGAAATTGCACCGAAACATTTATAAAAGTAGTGAAAGCAGGTATGTAAATGAGTTCGGAAGTTTCAAAGCCCATCCCATCCAGACAACATGTGAAATGGTGATAGCAAATATACTCAGAAAAATTGATTTGCAGGAATATACCTGTCTCATTGTCCTGGGAAGCTTTAAGGTGTTTTTACACAGATGAACTACACTTGAGGACCTGAAATCATGGGGCACAAAATATATGATCAAGATAAGACAACAATGGCAATAAGAGAGTGATGATTTGAGAAAATTCATGTTATTTATCCATAAAGAGATTATTTAGAACCTTGAGTAGATAATGATAGTTCTTTGTGTTAATTTTTAAATGTTAATGTTTATGATATTTGGAAAATAATTAATAAATGTTTCTGTGGTTTTAGAAATGTAGTTTTATTTTTTGAATAACTGTTAGAAACTATAATTCCACAGTGCTTGTTTTCATTTTCTATTCACAAACTCCAACTTTTATAGAAGGTTGAAAAACTCAGTGTCAAAATGATTATATAGGAGAAAATATCTTTATTTCTTTTACTCGAAATTTTTCTGAAGATTATTTTAAAATGGACCAAGGTATTATGACAATTAATTAAAAGAACAAAATGCAAGACCTTAAACTCAAGATAGATATTCCAACAATTATCAACAGATTTTAAAAGGAAAAGTATAATTTCTGATAACAGAAAGTATTCCTAATGACAGTGCTTTCTAATAACCTTGAAATGATAAAATTTCTAGGTAAAAATATAGAGCCGTGGGTTTTTAATTGATTATGGTATATACCAGTATTTAGCTCAAGTAAAAGAATGGGGTCATTTTCACTTTTGTTCTCCCATTAAAATTCCCATGATATCTGGAATGTCAGATTTAGATAACACTAAAGTGAACATATTTTCTATTTACCACTCTAATATGCAAATTAAACAGGATAGTACTATCAAGAAAGAACATAAATGGGCAAATATTGCTTTTTCCTTTTCCACATAACACCAGTTTTCAAATGTCCATCTCACTCTGCTGCTAAAAAAGTGGTTTTTTTTTTTTGATTGTTTGTTTTGTTTTGTTTTTTTAATCCTCATCTATCCCAGCCAAGGATAGATTCCAAGGGATCATTTAAAGCATCTATGGGCGACTCCTCTGCATTCCCAGAACTTCGTCCAGCTCTTCACTTTGGCGAGAACCAGTTCATCTGCCAGTGATAACAAGCTGGAAGAGCTGCTGAAGCGGCTTGGCCACAGGGGCCAGATTTCCCAGTGCCCCTCTGTAACTGTGGTCTGGGTCAAACCCTGGCTCCCCCAATAGGTCACAAATGGGTAGGCCAAGATTCTGTGAGATCTGAGTGCCAACAGATTGTTTGGCCAAAACTTCAGTAGTTGAGATGGGATGAAGAGTGGGTGGAGTGATTATCAGCAACATGACTTCTTAACAGTTTACTGAAAAATCATTGACAAAAATCTATGATGGAAGAGAGATTTCAAAAGGTACATAATAGAGAATGATGATGCTATCTGGAAGGAAAATTTGAAAAGATAAATGTAGATGCTTGTCACAAAGAAGGACATCTGTATGTGAGAAAGCATGAGAGAAAAACCTACAGTGGTTCTTGCACCAATCCAGTGACATAAAAGTTTACGTTTATTTTATTATTTCTATATCCTTTTTAAAGACCACATATTATGTAAAACAAATTTATATACTATAGTGCTCCAGCTATGGACTATTATTATTTTTTAAATGTTTGCTTATTTATTTTTATCTTCTTGAAAGGTAGAGTGACAGGAAGATATACACACACACAGAGGGAGGGAAAAGGAGCAAAAGAGATTGAGAGAGAGAGATACGCAAGGCTTAGATCCACTGGTTTACTCTCCAAATGCTTGCAAAAGCCAGAGCTGGTTCAGGCTGAAGCCAGAAGCCAAGAACTCCATCCAGATCTCTCATGTGTATGGCAGGGGCCCAAATGTTCCAGCTAGCATCTGCTGCCTCCCAGGATACATTAGCAGGAAGCTGGATCAGAAGCAGAGTAGCCAGGACTTGAACTGACACTTGCATGTGGGATGTGAGCATCCCAAGTGGCTTCACCTGCTGTGCTGTGAACTCACCCTGTGGAAGGATTCTATTCTAGCTGATGGCGAATGCACTCTACCAGGAGAAAAGTAAAAATGGCAATTTTTATTTTGCAAAAACAATATTGAGACTTTTGTACTTATTTAAGTATCTGACCGAGGATGACATTTAAAAAATATCTTTTTGTTTTTCAAGTAGTTTCTGACAAGTCACAGAGTTAAACTAAAACAGCAAATGTTGGGGATAATTTTGTTAAAGAAACATCATATTTTATGAGTTAAAATATAACTCTCAGGTTCTTAAAACAGAAATTTATTCCCATGCCAAGATCATTTCATACTGCCACGTACACATTAGTTTATTTTTGAAAAAAATAAGAAAATCTTTTCTGTTATTTTTATGGCGATGTTTAAAATTGATGTTACTTTTCCAACCTGCCAGTTCCAAGTAAATTGGATAAAAAGCTTCCACATACTGCACATTTTGATAAGAAAATCTTAAATGTCTACTCTCAGTAGCTATCAATGGTACACCCAGAAGCTATGCTGTCATTCTGAATTGATCCATCTGAGTTATCACTTAAAAGTAAGATAGTTCTTCAGGATCAAACACATACAGATGTGCAGGACTTATGGTACAAATTAGAGGAACAAAAATGGTTTTCAAAAAAGCCAACCTGTTTAAAATGCAAAATTGTCTCTTAAAAATTCTCTTTATGGAAATACGACTTTCGCTGAAGTTTTGTCTATACTGGTAATCATCCTCTATGAGATTTGCCAACGTTCACTGTCTATCCCCACTGGAAAGAACGAAAATGGATGTTTTCCATCTGCAGCAAAATAGAGTCAAAACAAATGTATTTAAATTGGAAACATTTGTGGCTAAAAGAGCTGTTCTCCATGAAAACATCTGGTTGCACTTTTAAGTCATTGCCAAATAAACGCATGCTGGAAAATCTATTTTATGCCACACATGGTCACCCATGTAGATGTAGCCTAAACCTGTTTTTATTTGAGGTCAACACCCTATCTTAGGGAGAAAAGTGCAGATTTGTGAGAGCGCACTGATTTTTGTAACAATACTGCAGGAATGGCTGTGGCAGTTTGAACATGTCTGTTTTCTCCCAGACAAAAATGAAATCGGACAGTGCTTTTGTTACTTCTCGGGCAATGCAAAGACCGGTGCGACTGATGGAGTGACTACTTGTGAACAAAGACTGCTGTGGTATCGGATTTCAGCTAGCTCTGGCTGTTACTTTTTTCTCAATTACAGAGACTTAGAGATAATGAACTGGAAAGTTGTGAAGGAATGGTATTTCAGAATGTTTGGTTGACGAGATTATTAGTTAGGGTGAGCAGCCTCCAAACATCAGGAAATTCATATGAGCAGTTTATTTTTCACTCAGTCCTAGGGTAGATGTTTGCTGGTGGGTGCGCAGCTTCGCCCGATGTCATTCAGGGCTCTAGGCTCTTTGAGTCCCATGGCTCTCTTGTTCCATAGCATCCCAAGGTCACTGGAGGGCATTCCCTATCTGATCAGCAATGTTCACAGGCTCAGACCTGGAACTGTGTGCAGTACTTCCTTCCACATCTCTGCAGCCACACCTCATGAAAGGAAGGCCCAGAAAGGTCCTCTAGGGGTGCTCCAGGAAAAATAGGATATGGATTTGGTGACTGCAGTAACCTCTGCTACATGCAGGAGAGGGGTAGAGAATTCTTCAAATGTTGAAACATGATATTTTATATTTTCTCATGTATGTATATGCATATATATATATATATATAGAGAGAGAGAGAGAGAGAGAGAGCAATGATCAGGGTCATATTAGCCATTTCTGGGATTAATGAACAATTCCCATACGGATATCTGCTACACATAAAGTAACCCTTCAGTGTCCTTCTGAGAGCATCTCAAAGGCCCTTGCAAACACACCTGCTACTGTCACACAGCCTGATGGGTACCACTGTGCTCACTCATTATGTGCCCCTTCCTGCTCCAGCCCACATTATCTCTGGATGGGTCACCAGCAAGGTACTGCTGCTGAAATGCGAGACACACATTTGAAGGCAAGAAGACAGAGACCTCCGGGCTGCTTGGGTCACACATGTACTGTTGCATAACAGGTGCCAGCCTGTGAGAGGTAGCCAGGCATTGCTGCTGCTTTTCCTCTTTGTCTCTGAGTCCCTCTCAAAGCAGCTTCTTCACCTTCTGCTGCAATGCTTCTCTCTGTAGGCACAGGTACTCATTTTAGGCCATTATAAATGGGCATATCCAGGCCTGTCTAAATCCCTTATGTTCAATCAGTCCTGCATATAAATGATCATATTTAATCATGACAATAAACTGAAGAGATAGATCTAAACTATTATAATTATTATTGCTCCAATTATCCGATGAAGAAATGTAACTTCTAGGAAGTCAAGCAGTTTGTCATTTCTAGCAGGATTGTAGACCAAATCTATTACAATTTAGGCTCTTAAGCCTGAGCAATGTTGCTTCTTTTAAGATTCAGACAAGGCCTTCTACATTCTTTTCAATTTTACTAAATATACCTCAACTTCACCTGTTTCTCATTACTTTTCTAAAATGTCTATAGAGAGAATGGTGCTGCTTAACTTAAAAGAGTCCAAGGTTGGTACTCTAATAAAACTCATTGAATTCCATGTTCAAATTAATGTACTGGTAATGAATAAGAAATTCTATGTAAAAGTCTATTGCAATGAGAACCGTGTTTGCTAGACTAAGGAGACAGCCACTATGTCACTTGAGCAAATGTCTGTCCCTGAAGGAATACATGTTAGGTATTACCAAACCTTATGACTGTCCATGTGCAGCTATAAATTTGGGATTTCATGTGCAATTTCCAGATTTTTAATGATAGGTATTGTACTCACTTTTTGGGAAACAGATTAGTTTCCAATCTGCAATGCCTGAATGTCTCTGTATCCCTCAATTACTTGTCTGGATGGGAAGAAAGAGATTGCATGCTTCTTTGTTGCTTCTACTCCAGATTTAAGAACCTTTACACATTTAATGATTCACTAAGACTTTCCTGTATTCAGTCATTCATACATGCAATTCATACATTCATTCATTATTCTATTATTTAATGAATTCTGTGTACAGGACACACAGAATAAAGACACAAATAAATGATCCCTCCTTTCAAGGTGCTCATATTTGATTTGAGAAAGAGACACATCGGCAAGCAATTACAATACTTTTTGAAAAGTGCAATAATAGTGGAGGTAGTAACAGTCTGGGAAGGTATCTGACTTCTATCTAACTGGAAGCTGTCTAGGGAAAAACACAGAAAGAATAACAGGTACAAATCCTACAAGGCTGAAAACAGCAGAGTGCAGCTGGGAAAATCTAAAAAGTTCCACACTGCTTGAGCAGAAGAGGTTTTGGGGAGTGGTAGAGCCCAAAAGATAAAGCCTTGTGAGAATGAACAATATCTTGTAAGGCAAGAGTTTTGCTAAATATGAACATTTATTTTATAGCACACCTGTATTGACTAGCATATTAAGAAGGATATGTTTGGCTATTCTCTTCCTTGGGAATGCATGTATTCGTGCTTGCACACTATCACCTTGCTACCAGTGCACATGTGCACTTACTCACTGAGTAATGAACATATTAATGAATAAAGCTGAAGTTGCACACCTTAGAATATTTGTGCTAAAGTTAACATGCAATTTTTCTCTTTTTGTAACTAGACTACAAAGAAAATAGAGGCAATTAGACCTAAAATCATATATTTTATAAATAATCCAAATGTGAATATATTTACCAAGAGTACAACTTGATTGAAAATGTCATTTATCTGAAATTTTTGATCCTATATCAATATGGTATAAAATTTTAAGACAGATAGATATTCCCAGTAACAGGGATTATGTAATTCATCTTGCAAAATGGTGGTAATTTGGGGAGTGAAAGGGCACTTAACAATTGTTCCAGGCCTATTCCAGGCCAGTCAGATGGATGGTCATCTTACCAATATCCACAGAGGAAACTGGCAGGAAGCATGTTTCAGGCATCTTAGAGAAGTCTCTAACATAATGATGATGAAAATGAAGTCATGACTTGATAGCTTCCTGTTAACACCATTATTAATTGATTTGTGTGCCATGGACCCAACACCACATACAATGCAAATCATATTATGGGTGTTAGTGTATCTATTTCACACACACAAAAAAAGCTTTAAGTCAACATTTCCTAAAATAATGCAATAGCTGTGACTGAATCACTGTAGTGTCTGTGGCTGTGCAGATAGGATCTAAAGCCCAGGGTCTCTGAGTGTGATCGTTAGCAACCATTTTGTTTCCAGTGTAGAAGGTTATAAAGAAAAGTTAGAGAATTAAATGTTAAAGTACCCTCATTCTTTTATTTTGTAGGTATAAAGATTACTTCTAGATAATTATATTCAGAACCGAACAACATTGTTTGAAAGTATTGAATACACAGGTCAGGATCTGGCAAGTTTATTTAAGAGGGCACCTAAGATGGTAACAGCTAAAAAAGAATGACAGGCCTGGTGATGGTGCACCTAGAAAACAGGATAATTGAATAAGAAACTACAATACTCCTCTTCAAGATCATGAGACAATAGTAAGAACTGCAGTGAGGCTTCTCAGGAAGTGAGAACCAGTGTAATTACTCTGACCTTTTCTAACTGTCTATTTCAATCCCAACAAAATCTTTTCCAATATTCATTTTGCAACAGATTGATTGGGTGTGATCCATCACTGGTTGATAACTTAAAGAATTCAAGACCTGGCTATTTTTCCCAACTGCATAAACAATGAAACTTTCAAAGGAACATTTTAGAAAAGCTAAAAGAGAAAAAGAGTAACTTGCTTTTGATTTTCTCCTTCATTCCCTATTTTTCAACACAAACATTCTTTGTGTAGAAGAAAACAAAACAGAGTGCCTGTTAACTGTGTAACTTTCTATCAGACATAAAGTAGCAGATTTTTTTTTTATTTTTAATTTAGACTCTTTGAAGTATTGCAGGACATTTTAAAATAGAAGGTAATTAAAAAACCCTCTGGCCAACCAAATAACCATCAAATATCTGAATGTTTTAATAATCCCTCTAAAATAAATGATATTGCCCTAAATAAACATATCAACTGGAAAATAGAATGCTACTTATTAAACTCACACCTGTATCTGTTAGTTTGGTAGTTTACATGAGAGAATTCATAAAATGGATGGGAGTTTATCCCAGTTATAAGATTAATAATAATTCAAAACCCAATCATGAACCAGTTCCTCCAGGGGATACTTAAGCTTTTGGTTCAAAAGAGCTTGAGTTCCTCACGAAAGATCTGTATTTTTTCAGGCACGCAACCAGTGACTCACAGGATGAACAAGAGAGCCAGTTCTCTCCATTGCTTCCCCCACCCGCTCTCCTCTCCTCTGCTTCACCAGAACACACAAATTAATTGGCTGTTTTTAGCATGCCCTTCTGTTGCTTTTCTTAGATCTTGACTTTCAAAGATGCTTTCAAAATCTATAGTTGTTTTGTATATTACACTATATTCCAGAAGGATCCAACAGACAAATATTGAAAGAAGAAAAAAAAGAATATTTTACTGAGCTAATGTTTAACTAGATATTTTATTTACTAATATTTCTTTTGTTATTGTTTGAAAGGCAGGGAGATGAGAAAGGGGGGGGAGAGAAGAGAGAGAGAGAGAGAGAGAGAGAGAGAGATCTCCCATCTACTGATTTCACACCTCCTCCTCTTCCCTGCCCCATGTGCTTGCAAAAGCCAGGGCTGTCCCAAAACCAGAGCAAGGAACCAAGAACTCAATGCAGGTTTTCTTATGTGGGTGGAAGAGATCCAACTACATGAGCCATCACTACTGCCCCCAAGAGTCTGCGTTTGTAGGAGCTGAAGTCAGGAGCTAGAGCCAAGAATTAAATCCAGACTGTGTGATATGTGACACAGGCATTTAAATGCTAGGCTAAATGTCTGTACCTCCATAATATTTCATTTTTAAATGTCAAATAGAGATATTAATTCTTTCCCTACTTGGTGTCCATGTACAAACATATATAATATGTATATATATATATCATACATACACAAACATTATATAAACATATAAATTTCTACATCTTTCTATCTCTATCATCTATCATCATCAAGCTAGCTTAGTTATCCCTACATATAGGCCTTGGGCAAAACTATGAAATCTGTGTTTTAATATGAAAATAAAATCACCAGTTTTCTAGACTATCTTTTTCAAGGATTTTTTATATAACTGTTTTGAAAGATAGACATAGCATCTTCATCTAGAACTCGAGGTTGGTTTCTTTACTTTCCAGTATAACAAAGTTTCTCTTTTAAGGAAAGATCAGACAGACTTAGTGTTGCTTATAAAAATTTTGAGTTCCCCAAGCTCAAAGTTTCTCTCCTCTAACTTAACTTATTGCATGTATAGGGAACACCTGGTCCTCTTGATCTTACTTTGGGGAATTTGAGACCTCAGTACCCAGTGTGAATGCTGACACTCTGGCTTCTGCAACTCCCATGGGCAGTAATGTCCTTTGTATCTGACCCTAGAGTGTTATGTCTAGTACCAGCATCCATGAACCTGTGGGAAGCCAACATCTAAGATTGCAAGTAATACAAAATCTCAGGTCCCTCTTGGTTGTTAGTATGAGAAATTCAATATATCACTCCAGTCACAAAACCAGATCATCTTAGTGCATAAATCAGTCTAAATTGGAAACCTGTAGAACAAAACATATTTCAGATTTGAGCTATGCCTTAATGGCAAACAACTACAAACACCAATAGGTGCCAGACTCTCAGGAAGTAGCATGGTGTAACACTTGTGATCGAAGGCATCTGAATCAAAAAAGAGATATTACATCACTGGATACTGTATAACCCATCATTTTCCTCCTTTATAATATGTGGAAAGCTGCTCTGCAGAGAATATGAGGTGATGTGTAAAAAGAGCTAGCAAAGTACAGGATATATGAGAAGCACTCAACAAATATTTTATGTTGTTTTGGAATTACTTGGGATACCTCATTAAATATTAAAGCCTAGAACTGAATTTTGTAGACCCTTATATTGCACACCCCATGAGATTGTAATTTAAATATTTTCGGAAGTAACCTATTCTATTCTGAGTTCTGTTCTACATCAACACTAACAGTAAGATTCCAATGTAATGTTATAAAACTTTCCCTGAAGAATTACAGCGTCTTTATACAAGTATCTACAGAAACCTCTTGCAAACAGCTGGTAACTGTAGACGGTTGCCTGTGTGATGTAATCCATCTTCCACACCCACCATCAAATAGTTTTAATTTACAAATCTGATTATGTCACTCTTCAACTAAAACATTCTTCCTGCAGAAGAGAGTTCAAATGACCTAGTAGGCAGTATTTCATATTTCACCCATTTCTTGAATTCCCCTCTCCTGTGCCACACATCCCAAAAAGAGTTGTCATGGTCTCCAATGTACCTTCATTTGCTTATATAGCTTTATGTCCAGAAATGCTTTTCTATAATTTCTTCTTTGTGAATTGTACCGTTCTCCAGGAACCAGATCAAATATCACTTCTTCAGTGAAGTCATGGCTTCCCCAGGATACTGAGTCACCGCTCCCTAAATGATCATCCAAGAGAATGATGGACACACCTACTAAGGCATGGGTGATAGGGCATGGGATGGTTTGTGTACTTGGGTCTCCATGTCTACTCATTTTTGTGTTTCCAGTGCTCAGGACAAGGAAAAGTTTATTTGTGTGATTGAGACTGTGTCTATCATGATATTATGCATCAAATTCTCTTATGAGAATTTCTTCTGTGTGAGTCTTAAGCGTATATATTTTCTTAGAATATTATATTCAAATCAAAAACTGGTGATCACATACTGATTTGATTTATGATATTAAAATGGAGTTTGGAATGTCCTTTCATAATAACTTTGAATTTTAGTATGATTTCCATATCAACTGTGACAGAGGGAGTGGACATTTAGCCCAGCAGTTAAGACACTGGCTAAGACATCCAAGTTTCACATTGAAAGGCCTGGATTTGAGTTTTAGATCTAGCTCTTCACTCCAGCTTCCTATCAATGCAGACCCCAGGAGGCTGCAGTGAATGCCCAGGTAATTAGATTCCTGCCACCCATCTGGGAGACCTGGTTTCAGTTCCTGGTTTCTGGAATCAACCCAACTCAGTCTTGGCTATAGTAATTATTTGAGGAGTGAACCAGTGGATTGCAGTTTGCCTTCTCCCTGTCTCTTCTGATTTCTCTGCCTCTCAAATAAATCAGTAACTAAGGGGACATCAATATAAATGAGGAAAGGGCTGGTGACATAAAGGATGATGACTTCCCAGAGGAAGTGATATTATCAAAAAACTTCACATTGACTAAAGTGTAAAGATATCTCACAACACTGAAATTGTCAAGGATAAAATGAGGGAAGTAGATCCAGATCTAGAGAGGAGTGGATAATTTGCCAAAGCACAAAACAGATCCTTGCTTTGTAATATAAAATGTGGTGAGAACTTATGCAATGAGAAGAAGGCAAACATTGTTCAAACTGCTCTTGGTAAGATTTGATGAAGAAATACACCTTAGTTCTCATTTAAGTGATAGTGTATCAGATGGTATTACTTTTATCATTTTTGCATTTCTTTATCCATTCCTAACATATGAGAGTTTTTAATATTGTAACAAGTTTTCTAAAAGTATTGCAATAATCATGACTTTTCCTATCAATTATTGATTTCCAAGAGTTTATCTAACATTTTTATAGCTCTGCAATAATGTATAAAGCAACGACTATTTTTATATATGTGGTTGCTTATAACATGGCTACAAGGCACACATAATGGAGATTGTTTTGTAAGTATGAAGTGTAAATATCTTTCTATATTCCTGGCAACATCCTACTTTGGGTACTCCCTAGCTTTAACACAGAATGCTATAAATCTCTCTACCATTCAACTCATATGGATCTTTCTAAAACGAATTTGTGCTCATGCCTTTCTTAAAAGTGAATTATGGGAAGCTTCTCTGTAACTCACTACACAAAAAAGTTCCCTGCAATCCTACTTTTGGTCTTATTGATCTCTGCACCAATGTTTAATTTTCCCCTTTCCTATTCTCCTTATTATGTGAATATCTGTACAAGTGAGTGAATGAACAAATGTTTACTGGTAGGATATTTTGTAAATAATAAATAAGCATTTTCCAGAGTGTAATTCTCACACATGCAGGAAGGGGTAAAACGATCTGCTCTAGTGCTGGCAAGAATTATTGGGAATTCTATTTATACTTCTTTTCCTCTAAAATGCAAAAAATAAATAAAATTTTAATATTCACATAGGAGTGGCATTCTTACTGAGTGACTTGAAGATGTCACAGGTAGTAACAAATTAAAATTTAAGATGCAGAATATAAAGTGAAGATTATTTAACACTGCTGCAAGTTAGGGGTACATTTTGAACCTGAAAAAATTGTAAGAATTCATCAATAAATGCATGACAGTAATAATGCCCACAATGGAGGTAATAATTTTTCTTCATATAGTGAAACTTAGCTAAAAGAGATCATGTGAAGCAAAAGATAAAATGAAATTCATTGTTTGCTATCAAAGATTGATTAGGGTTCACCGACTTTGATCCTGTTCTGACAAGGCCATAGTCAAAGTGGAAGTTCTCTCCTCCGTTCAGAGAAAAGTACCTCCTACTTTGATGGCCCCGTTCTTTCCACTGGGATCACACTCACTGAGATCCTTCATTTAGGTCTTCTTCTTCATCTTTTTTTTTTCCCCCAGTGTGTCTTGGCTTTCCATGCCTAAAATACTCTCATAGGCTCTTCAGCCAGATCCAATTGCCTTAAGGGCTGATTCTGAGGCCAGAGTGCTAGTTAGGACATCTGTCATTCTATGAGTCTGCTGTGTCTCCCCCTTCCCATGTTGGATCCTTCTCTCCCTTTTTTTTTATCAGTTAGTATTAGCAGACATTAATCTTGTTTGTGTGATCCCTTTGACTCTTAGGCCTATCAGTGTGATCAGTTGTGAACTGAAATTGATCACCTTGAACCCTAAAGGCTTCCATAGCCTCGGCAACTCATGGCTAGAGCCTAGGGAGATTACTGATGCCATAAACAAGAGTGTTAAATTGTTAAATCAACATCAGGAGTCACTGTGTACTTATGTCCCATGTGGGATCTGTCCTTAATAGGTTGTCAAAGGTGAAGTAATGATATAGCTAGTACTGAAACAGTATTTTTACACTTTGTGGTTATGTGTGGGTGCAAACTGACGAAATCTTTACTTAGTATATACTGAAGCGATCTTCTGTATATAAAGATAATTGAAAATGAAAAAAAAAAAAACCCTTGGTTTTAAATTGGAAATTACATATAAAAATAATCAATCTTTTTCTTAAAAAAAAAATCTTGCAGAATCTCGATCATTAATGTGATGTACACTGTTATTTAATGCTATAACTAGTACTCCAACAGTATTTTTCTCACTTTGTGTTGCTATGGGAGGACAAACTGTTGAAATCTATATATATACGAAACTGATTTTCTATATATAAAGAGAATTGAAAATGAATCTTGATGGGAATGGAAGGGGAGAGCGAGTGGGAAAGGGGAGGGTTGCGGGTGGGGGGGAAGTTGTGGGTGGGGAAGCCTTTGTAATACATAAGCTGTACTTTGGAAATTTATATTCACTAAATAAAAAAAAAAGATTGATTAGAACTAATCATCTAGTGTGAGAGGTTTGCTCCATAGTTGGGTGAAAGTTCAGGTTTTAAGCATGTTTTAGCTGATAGTATTTGATAGATTCTATTTTAATAATGAAAAAAATTCCTTACTAACCACTTTTATTTAATTGCTAAAAAGAAATATTCACTAAATAAAAAATTCCCTCATCAAAAATGACCACTCTAAGGAAAATACAATTTGTGATTTATTGGAGAAAGGCTCTAAGGATAATCTCTTTAAAAATGGCTTTTCTAAGCAGAAATAAAACAAAGGGTTCAAGACTTAGTTTCCTGGGGCCAACCTTGTGGTGCAGTAGGTTAAGCCTCTGCTTGCAACATTCTCATCCTATATCATAGTGTTTGGAATTGAGTCCTGCCTCCACTTTGATTTAGCTTCCTGTTAATGTGCTTGGGAATGCACTAGGTGCAAGGCCAGAGTTCCTGAGACCCACATGGGAGACCTACATGGAGTTTCTGGGTCCTGGCTTTGGTCCAGTGCAGGCTTGGCTGTTGTGAACATCTAGGAGATGAACCAGTGAATGGAAGATATTTGTCTCTCTTTCTGCCTTTCAAGTAAATAAATCAACCTTACAATAAAAAGAATTAGCTTACATAAACAGATATGATGCTGTTTATGAGAGAAACTTTCCAGGAAATAGTGGTGCTTATGTGGGATGCTGGCATCACAGTTGGTGGCTTGACCCACTGCACCACAATGCCATTCCCAATAAAATGAGTTTTTAAAGAAATAGTGTTTGATTTATCTTCAGCTAATTCTTCCTCTCATGATGAATTTTTATTAAATATATAGTAACATACACTGTTGAACATGTTATATATAGAATTTTAGAGACAGAAAAGGATTTTATTATAGTGTATTTATATCATTTTCAGTATATTTGTAAAAATTATAATGTGATATAGCATACTGTGATAAGCTATTTCCCATGGTTATATCATTATTTTAAATTTGCTCTAGTTTTTTCTATATATTTTATGAGTACCTAATAGTACATTATGACATGCTACTGTGAATAATTTATAAATATACAAATGCACATACCCTGGTAGAAAAGATTACAACTTGTCTTTCCAGTAGGATGCTATTATCAAAAGAGTAGTGCCTCATTTAAAAAAAAATCACTATTTCCTGGAAAGTTTCTCTCATTCACCTTTTTTGGAATCATTCTTTTCTTCTTCTAAAGTTTGGCATTATTTTATGAATGATATCACCCAGTCTGTCATGGTGTAGTTATTTTTACCCATTCCTTGCCATTGTTTGCTGGCTGTAAACCACCTAAGATGTCTGAGTCACCTGTGAAGTCTCACACCATCAATGGTGCGTGCACACTGGAAGCACTCAGGATTGTATGTTGATTAAATTGGCTCAGAGTTGGCAGATATATATGGAACCATGTTAAAAATAATGTTTTCAAGAGCAAATCTCCTGGAATTGGCAATATGGCGCAGCGTGGTAAGTTGCTGGTTGGAACTCTTGCATCTCATGTCAGAGTGCCTGGGATCAAGTCTCTGCTTCTGATCTGGCTTCGTGCTAAAGCACCTACGAGGCAGCACTCGATGTTCCAAGTGTGTAGGTTCCTGTCACCCATGTGGGAGACCAGCCTGGAGTTCCTGGCTCCAGGCTTTGGTGTGTAGGAGGCATTTAGGGAATGAATCAGAGGATAGAAGATCTCTGTGTGTCTCACTTTCTCTCTGACACTTGGCCTTTCATATAAATCAGTTTTAAAAACCATTGAAGAAAGAGCAAATCACCTGCACTTCGTGTCAAAAACTCTCTACATGTCACTCTACAACAAGTCTAAAGACCCAATTCAGTGTTGTTTTGCAATGGTTCTGGCATTGCTGATAATCTATACACTAGATATATATGAGGGACACCAGGCTGAAATATGATCTATGTTCTCATTCAAACAGGAAGCAACAACTACCTTCAGTGTTGAGTAACAACTTATTGACCTGTTGGCTTAATTTGCACACAGACTGAACTTATATAAATAGCTGAGGCCATGCATTTGTTGATAGATATTGCTATGGGCATCAGGGCGGCTGTTCTAAAAATGAACATCTTCAAGATTTTGTTGATATGCACAGGTTTGTTTAAGTTTGATGCTTTGCTTACCTTTAAGAAACTTAAATATTAGTTGAGGAATTTGAATTCCTGTTGATATCCTTTTAATTCATTGACTATTTCTTCCTAATGTTTTTTCTTGTTCTCTTTGTGATTTTGTGGTGTATGATTATATTAAGAACAAAAGTTCAAATAGGTCTCTAATTTTGGTGTTTTGGAGGGGCCTCTTTTTAAAGCATAATTTGCTGTGTAAATTCTCTATTATATAATAAATATTCATTTTAAATATTTGCCAATTTGTGATGACTTTTTCATGTTGGATGAGTGTTTACCATTTGTGTAGTCATATTCCATGGTCTGAGAGTGAGTTTTAGGATATGCCTAGTTCTACTTTTCACTTTAGAGATAGTGTAATGTAATTGACAATGTGTCTCAACTAAACCAATTCCAGGGCTTCTTTTCAAGCTAATAAAAAGAAAAACAATGAAAATAAGTAAACTTAGGGATATTTTGCTAATATTTTTTCAAGCAGCATTTACATTGTAATACTTTATATTAGAAATACAGCTTCTGTAAGCATGCAAAATGATTTGAATGAAATAATCAATAAACTAAAAGAAGAAATTAATGCAACTTGCTTTTCACTGAAATAGCCATTCTATATGGTGATTGTTAAATACTCGTGTTAACATACACTTTGAGATGTGATGACTTTGAACAGCCCTCATCTCGACTGTTGAGTAACGACTTTTTTTTTCATTCTATTTATTGAACTCTTTGTTTAGTATAGAATTAATCTTACGTGTATAAAATTAATTGAGAATAGGTCTTAGTTAAAAAATAAGAATGGGAATAGGAGAGGGAGGAGGAAGAATGGTGGGAGTGTGGGTGGGAGGCTGGGTATGGTGGGAAGAATCCCTATGTTCCTAAATTTTTATTTATGAACTACATGAAATCTGTAAACCTTAAATAAAAGCTTTCTGTGGAAAAAACTTAAAAAATACAAAAGAAGAGATAACTGAGCTGAAATCTTCTTCCTTCCAAGTTTGTTGTATGCAGCACAGCCCAGAAAAACCACATTGAAATGTGTGTTGGAAAAAAAGCAAAGATTGACCCAGTTTTAGATGGAGCTTTTGTCTCTATTACAGTTTCAACTATGTATATAATTTGTGCATACAAGCACATGAAATGACTACTGTTAACATTTTTCATTTTACATTTTTTTTGGTTTTACTTAAAAGTCTCTCTACGTTATCTTTTCAGTGTCTTTACACATTGAAGCTGAAGTTCAGGTATTGATTAACCCTGTGAACTTGCCTGAAAACATGCTCCCTGGGACTCAGCTAAGTCGCGCTTATGATAAAGATGTAGCTGGAAGAGCAGATGTCTACCACTTTCTTAATAAAACAAAGGATTTTGTCATCGATGCAAGTAAAAAAATTACCATTTATGTATTTTTTTCTTGTTGTGAAAGTTAAACTTTAAAGAAAATCACTTAGCTAAGCCCAAGTGCTATATTGAACTTCTGGGTCACAGTGTGTTGTAGAAAGTTCCATAAGCATGGTTTATGAAGAGACTTCCCAATCCTACCTTACTTCACAGTCATGACAAACCAACACAACATAGGTTTTATTTTCTGAAAGAATGAAAAATTTCTGCCCATTATATTAGCTTGAGAGTCACTCATTTTTTTCTGGAGCAAAAAAATCCTTTGAATAATAGGAAATATGGTCCAGAATATATATCTGTATTGATTTCAAGAAAAGAAAACTTAAAAAACAAAACAAAACAAAACTTAAAGCCAAGTGGATTGAATTGTTTCCCCAAAAAAGAAGGATTAATAAATTAGTTAAGGCTGGAAACAGACACCATGCTGCATGCTCCTGGGAGCACCTCACACCTGACCAGTTGATTTACACAGAAGGTGCTCAGTAGAGTCAATGAAGTCAAGTCCATATCTTGCAGCTAAGAGTAAAATAGAAACAAAAATTCAAATAATGCATTCTACTCACAATAAAGAATCCAGTAAGAGACAGTCACATTAAAAATGACAAAAATATTTCATATATTTATTTTAAAGTCATAGAGCCAGAGAGGGAGAGGTGAAAGAGGGGATGGAGAGGGAGAGGGAAAGTCAGAAGGGGAGAACTTTGATCTGCTGGTTCGCTCTGCAAATGCTTACAGTATCAGATCTGCGCATCTCAAATCTGGGAGCCAGGAATTTAATCCAGGTCTCCCAAATGGGTGACAGGAACTCCAGTATTTGAGCCATCACCTGCTGCCTCCCAGGGTGTGCATTAGCAGGAAGCTGGAGTCAGTAGTGGAGCCAGGCACTCTGATACGGGATGCAGGTATCTCATGCAGCATCCTAACTGCTACACCAATGCCTATCCAGAATTGATAGCTCTGATGCCTTTTGAAATAGGGTCTCACAGAATGTTTTTTAGTCAGGATAGGGTTTCTGTAGTTTACATAGACAATTAAACAGATGTTAATTCTAAACCAAGATGTAAGTCAGCTGTTTTATTTACATTTCAGACAGCTGTCAAAATGTGTATGCATTTGCGTGTTGTGCTCACAGACATTCAAAACATGGGTTGCTATGATTTTTATAAGTTTGAGAAAATGGCTTTGAAAAGAAGTTTTCTCTCTTGCCACTGTGCCTCTTCACTGGAGTGCCTGACAAGTGGCTGTGTACAACTTGCACTGTAAGAATAGCCCACACTTTTCTGTGGCAGTCAGGGCTATCTGTTGTTGTCTCACTGGCACCCTTCCTCTCAGTCATGGAGTGTGCTCTAAATCTCACAATTTAAATACAATGCGAGCAGCTCTGTTCCCTTCTGCCTAGAGCCATGATACCAGAAATCTGCCCCTAGAGAGGGATCTCTGATTCCCCCTTGCTACACTGCAGTAATGCCCATGGCCTTATCTGCACAAAGATCCACCCCTCCCTTAAGATATCCTCAAGTAACTGCCCTGTAGGTCTTCTATACCTTTTCCCTAAGAAAACTCCAACACGGCATTCATCCACCTGCTTATGCTTCGCACCATGCCTGAGCTGATGAATATTGCTGGACAAATCACACAAACCCGCACCCTGACTACTACTTGTTCCCAGAATTCCTTCACAATCTTTTCTTCACTGTCAGTGATTTTTATTAATGTACAAGTATGATTGTATCACTACAATTCTTTGAGATCTATCCATCTTCACCTATCAATCATCTGTCATTTATCATCTCTCAATCATCTATCACCCATGTATGAATGTATGTTTCAATCATTTATCTATATTACCTAGCTATCCATCCATCACCTCATATCAGTAACTCTTTGATTTCTTCCTATTTTCCCCAAAGTAAAATCCAAACCCTTTAAAGTGATGCACAAATCTCTGTAAAATGTGACTCCTCATTTTCTTTTCAGATTGAAATGGTCCTACTCTCCATTGCATAATCTGTATTTTAGTCCAAATATCCACTTCCTGTTGCACAGCTTTCTACTCTTTCTGGGATTTTGCACGTACCATGTCCTCTGCCTCCTCTGCTCGCCTCTCCCTGCCAACTCCTTCACATCTTGCATAAGTTAGTTCAGAAGTGATTGTTTCCAGGAAGTCATTTCAGCATCCATCATGTTGCCAAGGTTAGGTAAAATGCTCCTCCTTCGTATTTTTTAAGTCACTCCCTCTGTAGCCGTTTTACTTACTTGATTCTCAAGCACAAGGACCATGCTTGATTCAGTTGTTAGCCTTTTTAATTTTATGGTCTCTATACTAATTAAATTACTGACTGTATTTCTGTACCCTCACTCAACGTTTCCAATCTGTATGGACCCTATTTATGTGTTTTGGTGCTGTGTGACAAACCACCTCAAAAATATGGTGGTTCCAAACAACACTGAATCCCCCCGTCACGATTCTGGGAGTTGACTGAATGCGTCTGCCTTCTTGTTCAGGTTCATTCCAAAGGCTGAATGCCAAAGGTTTGTTCAGGTCAATTCCAAAGGAAAGTTCATGTTAATCTCTGAAATCCAGTGTGGCAATGTTCTCTATGTTAATATGAATTTGCCTTTGGCTTCTCTAGGATGTCAAAGATCTCAGATGCCACTACTGATGTCTTGTCCACAAAACCCTATGGATACACTAGCACTGAAGAGATTGGTTATAGTCAATACCACACTAGAAATCCCTCCCTTGATAGCTTGTGACTTTAGCCCCTAAAGGACACAGCTATTATTGTTATTGTATTTCCTTTCTTTCTTTCTTTACTTATTTATTGAGCACTACCACCAAGAGCAGGAGAGAGAGAGAGAGAGAGAGCGAGTGAGCACTACCTCTCCAAACCACTGGTTCCCTCCTCAGCCAAAGTCAGAAGTTGCTAACTCAACCCTGGTATCCCACCTGGATGATAGGGACCCAACCACTTGAGCCATCACTTGTTGCCTCCCAGACTACATATTAGCAGGGAGCTTGAAACAGGAGCCCAGCCAGCATTTGAAGCCAGGTACTTTGACATGGGCTGCAAGAATCTCAACCAGCAACTTAATCGTTAGGCCAAATGCCCACTGCAGATCCAACCATTACTGAGCCAACAGATGATGCGTTTTCAAGACAAAGTACTGAGAGTCTTCCTCCAGTATATGTCTTTGACACCAGACATAAGGGGTGAAAAAAAATTGATTAGGAGTAGGCGACACCCACACAATGATCCCATCAAATTTTAGCCCTCTTAGTCTGTATGGTTGATTCTACTAAGAGCCCTCCAGATTTGCTACAATAACACACTTGCAGGTTGCCTCTTGTTCTATTTGGAAAGAATTTGTAAGCTCTATTTCATTTTGAAGGAAGTTCAGTTCAGGTTATTCTTGCTTTCTGCCATGACTTGATTTGGCTTGACTCTTATTATCCCATAATATTGGAAAAGAGACTTGACAAAAAAGCGTCCAGGAAGTTTATTTGTAACTGGGAGCCTCAGTTTCTGTCCTTATTAAGTTTGTTAACAAGATTAACAAATGTAAACAAGTTAGTATGTATTTTTAAAAAGGTATTCCTACTGATAGTAGTCAATATACCGGAATATAAAATATTATTTTCCTCTATAATTCAATGATTGATTGATTGGGGGATTTATTAGGCTATTCCAAATATGACATTAATTTTTACATATTTGCTTTGCTAAAAATGGATTATAATTTCTTCTTAAAATGCCTAGATTTAATGGAACTAATGATGCCAATAATAACAAAATAAAAAATACTGTTTTTATTAGTGTCTGTATTTTTCTTCTCTTCATCTGTACTTTCTTTTCCTGTCTTCAATTAAAACAGCTGATTGTTTTACTCCCAGGATAGTCCATCAGGGAATTGGTTACTGTTGCAATATATCGCATATAAAAGTCTCTTTTCTGAGACAGGATACCTCCTTTGACAGCAGAGAATTTCTTGGTGATAGTTTATCTTGGTGGCCACTCAAACTTGTGTCAAATATATTTTATGATCTTAGGGCAAACTCAAGATAACTAATAAGGTTGGATATAAACAAATGGATTTTTTTTCCTCTGCTAGTAAAAAGTAGACATGAACTGTGATGACACCAGATCTCTGTCATGTGACAGTGCGTGTAATTTTGGAAATGATTTTCAATGAAAATGTTCCAGGGCAAAGCATGGTTTTATTCAGAGTAGAAGCCTAAATCTTAGAACCCTTGAAAAGAAAATCAACTGTTAGCATTTGCTGTCCATTTGTGTATGTTGACTATCTCCCTTGTGGTGACTAAAAAAGTGGTCAGGACCATTCTATTCTTGTTTTTCTTCCTCTGCTTCAGTTAAAGATTCATGTAATGCTAGTAAATTGAGGGAATTTTGTAGTCCATGTCATTTCCAATTTATGTTCTTGCAAAAGGGTTAAGATATGTAATTCCACTATATTTCCGTACACTAAAGGAATGTTTCCATATACCAATGGTAATGATAATGTGTGGATTCTCTCTGTCCTAGGTTCTGGTGTAATCACGTCTACCAAAGTTTTTAATTATGAAACAGACCCAATAAGATTTCTGCTGATCGTTGACAGCGGAGGGCTCCGCAGACGGGTTTTGACAGTGAACATCATTGATGTTCCCGAAAGTCCAGACTGTACCGCTGACCCCCAGTTTTCTTCAGGGACAGGTATGAGATGGGATTTGCCTGGACTGTGCTTTCCACAGCTGCCTGTAATGAGAGAGGACAGGCACACCTCTTCTGGTAGAGATGCTCAGTAATTTTTTTATTATGCATCTTATGTTTGTTTAAGTAAAGAGCTGAACATACACGCAGATATTCATGTATGTAAAAAACATCTAGTAATGTAATTTCTGAGTTTGGAATGATTTGGAAAACAGGTTATCCACATAGAAATTTTTAATTCACATTTCTGTGGAGGGTGGAGAGCAAGCTCATTAAAAACATTAAAGATTCTTCAAAGGGGGCCGGCGCCGCGGCTCACTAGGCTAATCCTCCGCCTTGCAGCGCCGGCACACCGGGTTCTAGTCCCGGTCAGGGCGCCGGTTCTGTCCCGGTTGCCCCTCTTCCAGGCCAGCTCTCTGCTGTGGCCAGGGAGTGCAGTGGAGGATGGCCCAAGTGCTTGGGCCCTGCACCCCATGGGAGACCAGGATAAACACCTGGCTCCTGCCATCGGATCAGCGCGGTGCGCCGGCCATAGCGCGCCAGCCGCGGCGGCCATTAGAGGGTGAACCAACGGCAAAGGAAGACCTTTCTCTCTCTCTCTCTCTCACTGTCCACTCTGCCTGTCAAAAAAAAAAAAAAAAAGATTCTTCAAAGGACTTACACAAAAGAGGACAGGAGAGAAATAAAAGGTTAAGCCTTACATGGTAAATGCCAAAAAATTTGATTTTAATACTCTTGAAGTTCAACTATTATTTTAGTTTCCCAAAGAGGTGGAGAAGGCAGACAGTAATCAAATCCAAAAACAAATGTAAAATTTTCAATTGGACAGGAAATAGAAATAAAAGATGTTGAATTATGAAATTCACTAATATGTGTGTGTTTCTTTGTTAACCAGAAACATAAAGAAAGCTGACACTTTGCCTTACATCTAAACTCTGATGTGGGTAAATAATCAAGACCATAAGGCAAATACCCCCAGACAGAATAGGGCATGATGACTCAGCGTAATTGAAAGTCCAATGTGATAGACATGGAGTGAGCACTAAGTAACATGGCATACAATGATTACTGAGAAAAGGGTATTTTAAGAATGTCTGCCTTTTTCCCAAGAGCAGTGGGAATCCTTTGACAAATTTTAAGCAGATTGGTGTTTCAAATAGATCCATCAGGTTGATTATAGAAGGACAGGAAGGAGGTAAAGTTTGAATACATATAGCAAGCATTGTTAAGAGTTCCACGATAAATAAACTTTCCAGGCTAAAAGGCAAAGTCGAGGACATAATTTGGGCAGGACTTAATATAATAAGAAAGGAAACATGTTTTTATAAATTTTTATTGACAAAATTATTTTAAATAAAAAATCATAAAACAATTGGATATAATTTCATCTTACAGGTCTACTAGTGAGAAGGTAGATTTTATTTTTTCAAGGAAGTAAAATTTTCTTGCATTGGATGGGGTCTTGAATACTGCATATCATCAGTGAATGGCTTTTACTGCTTAGCTAACAAATGAACCACTTTTAGGATCTTATTTTTGATTGAAGTCTCATTTTCATTTATATTTGTGCATAAAATCTACCATTTTAGAATATTTTATATTAACTATTTTACTTTTTCTGAGCATTGTTTGACTGTAGAGTGAGGATATTGTGATGAGTACTTACTTTTGTTCTCCTTGAATGTGTTACATTATTTTTATCATAGCTATGGTGTGATTGTATAGCAAACATACAATGCTTTGTCACATTATAAACTTTAAAAACCTCACATCCATCTTACCTTAAAGTTAATGTCTGCTATGGTTTGCATATGAGTTGACCTCCAATGTCATAAGTTAATGGTGGTAAGAGAGAGGAAATTTGATGCAATTACGGTGTTTAGGAGGTGGGCTCATTGGGATGTCCTTAGGTCACTGGGAATGTGACCTTGCAAGGTAGGTCTAATGAGAGAATTGTTACAAAAGCCTGAGTTGAGCCTAGACACTCTCTGCTTCCTGGCTCACCATGTGATCCTTCTCCACACACAACACCATTGTTGTCCACCGCCCTCACCAGATGCCAAACCTCTGGGGCTGCTGATCTTATACTTGAACCTCTGAAACTGTCAGCTAAAAACCTTTCTCTTTGTTAAGTTTGTTGCCTCAAATGTTTTGTTATGGTGCTGGAAAGCTAGCTAATGCTGCATCATTTGAAGTCCATGTCCCTCTTCTTGTTTTGTTGTGATGGATAGGCATGTTAATTTAAAATAGCACCATGCTGAGAATGCTATAATAAGAAATTACTGGGACTTGGACTGTTTCAAAGGATAAGAGCACCTTATATGGCTTCCTTATCCATCACTCAACTCTGTCATTGCAGCAAGAATTCAATAATAAGTGATCCATAAACCAATGGATGGATATGTATTTTGTCAATACTTTATTTATGAGCACTGAAACATGACTTCTGTGCAAATTTCACATGTCACAAAGTACAAGTCTTTTGATTTTTAAACCATTTTTACCACAGAAAGACAAATATTACATTTTCTCTTGCATGTAGATGTTAATAAAGAGTTTAACATTACATAATGCCATGTTATTTGGTATATAGATAATAATAAATATTGTCTTCACTGAATTATACAACCTACATGACAACATTTCCTTCATTCCTCACTTTAATATCATTGTCATCAATCCCACATTATATGATATTAGTCTCCCTGTTTTGAAGAAATATAGTATATGGAAATATGCTAAAATTATTAAATATTAAAACTAATTTTACAAATGTTCTAGGAGCATAAAGAAAAATGAAGTGTCACACTGTATATCATAAATATGCATACTTATGATTATTAATGTTTTAATACAAATATTTAGATGAAAAACATAACCATTTTATTTAATAGTGTAAAAATTATTGTTAGCGCAAAGAACATACAAAAATGTGCAGCAGTATAGATTTCACTGATGGATGATAGTCTGAAGACCCAAAGAGTAGGAAAAAAGATATCAGTAACCCAGAGAAGGCATGATAATTTGGTTTAGGAAGCTAATGAAGATGGAAAGAAAGGTATTGAGGTGGACTCTGGGGTTTCTTGTGTGGAGATCCTCATGTGAGATATAAGAAACCTACAAGTAGACCAAATTTGGAGAGAAAACTCATGAGTTCACTGTTGAACGTGTGGTGTTTGATATCCCTTTGTTATATCAAAGGAGAGATTTAAGTAAGCAATTGAGCTCACAGGTCTTGCCTAGGGCTATAAATGTTTTGTAATTGAAACCATGGACTTGGATGAGATTACTCAGCCTGAGAGAAGAGAATTAGAAGAGGGGAGGGCATGGAGCCAAACCTTGAGGAACTCCTACACTTAATGACGTGGGGAAGAAACTCAGCCTGCCAAGGAGTCTAAGAAGGAGCAACTAAAATGGTGGGAGAAAAAGGAGAGAATCACGCCATGTGTGGCAAATGCAGAGCGTGTTTCAGGGGACTGCTTGAATTCAAGAGTTGACTAAAATAAAGAATTAAAATGACCATCGAATTTAGTGATATGGGAGAAATGCTAACTAACGAGTTCTGAGAATTATTCATGGATGTTATAGAGGTGGAAACCAAGATCGGGCAGATTAAATAGAGAATTGTGAAGAGCATTTTTTTTTTTTAGAAATTTGAAGTGAAATTGGAGAGAAGGCCATGGCAGAATTATGTGAGATTGGCAACGGTTTCTTTTTTCTTTTTTTAAGAAAGATAGGTGATGATTTTACAAGCAAATAGGGGAGGAGACCATATGAATGGGAAGTTGAAGACATAAGAAAGAGAAAGTAGGAGATGCGATCAGAGCACAGGTGGAATCAACCAATCATCTATGCATCTAGCCTACACATCTATCTGTCTTCTAAACATGTTTAAGTGAATATTTATAATTTTGGTTTATTTTATGTTCAACAAATTCAAAGTGTCTTGAGTTGTAAATTTTGTCCTTTCAGATATACTTGCAACCCAATCTCTGAAAACTTACAAGTGAGCTAGGAGGTCCTAATTATTTGGGTGTGTGTTTGAAATAACTTCTCTTTAAGATTACCATTAAAATATGGTTCTCTAGAAAAAGGTTTCATTGTCCCTTGATTTGAAAAATCATTCATGTAAGCTGTAACTTTTCTTGGAAAATATAAAATAAGTGAAACATTAACCATTTTGAAATTCGAACCACATAAGCCAAAATCAGTCACTCATTCATCAAATGAGCCATATTAAATACCATTTAAAATGATTATAAAAATAAAATAGGATTTTTGTGTGTGCAACTCTATTATATTGTGCTCAAATATCCTATCCCATATAAGCTATTGAAGGAACACTAATTATAGTCATAAATGCAATGCTTATACTATTGTATTGGTACAAATGTCACTTACTACCCAAGGACCCTTGGGTAGTAAAATCACTACTCTCTATTTTATATTCCTAGTGCTGGTGCTGTCCAGTATATGAGGAGGCAAAAGGTGTACACTTGGAGATGGCAGGATAAAGTGGAATCTAGAGCAGCCTGGCGATCATAGGCAGTTGTTGGTTACGATTTGGAAGGCTGTAATGAGGCTTTTGCCTGACCTGAGACCTTACTGGCTCTTGAGGAACTGTGCCAACATTGATATTCCCAGGCGGTTTTTTCCCCAGAGATACTCAGAAACTCTAGTGTGGTTCCTGCAAAGGTGAAATGCTCTTTTTCGTCCAAGAGAAGGAAAGTCAATGGTAAAAGTAGAAAAGAAATGAAATAAGATGGCCACTGACTGTCCACTGATCTGGCAGCAGGGAGACCTCTGATAACTTTTGGAAACACTTCCTGTTTGTAGAGGGAGACTTTAGTAGAATGGACTGGAAAGACTTAGTGGGAGAAGAAGGAGATACAATCTCTGGCCCTGAAGGGTAAGAAAGAGACAGGACCATAGTTAAGGTGGGCTTGGAATCAATGATGCTTTTCTTTCCTTTCCTTTCCTTTCCTTTCCTTTCCTTTCCTTTCCTTTCCTTTCCTTTCCTTTCCTTTCCTCTCCTCTCCTCTCCTCTCCTCTCCTCTCCTCTCCTCTCCTCTCCTCTCCTCTCCTCTCCTCTTCTCTTCTCTTCTCTTCTCTTCTCTTCTTTTCTTTTTTGTTTTTAATGAAAGAGACTTGAGCAAGTTTACATACTGATGAGAAGTAGGCAGAAGCAAGGGAGTGACTGAAGATGCAAAGTCAAGTCCCTGAGGAGGTACCAGGGGAGATGTTGCACAGTGGACAGGCATTACCCTTAGCGATGAGAAGTTCTTTCTTCAGAACAGGATATGAGAGGGTGCAAATGTAAACAGGTGTGTAAGGCATGGGGAAATGGTCAGCTATAACTAGTGCAGCTGTTTCTATTTATGCTGTCCAGTAGGGTGAAAGATACTCTATGAAGAATGAGACAGAAGGAGAAGGTAGGGCTAAGAGGTTGGGGTAAAAAGGCAAAGTCTGAAACAGTTGGTAGAGAAAGTTGGAGAGAATGGGATAGAGACTTGCTTAAGGGCACAGAGGGTTCAATATGGTCATTCTTCTAATAATTTTCTTTGCAATATGTAGCTCGGGCTTACACGTATAGATATTCATCCATATGCAGGAAATTTTTTTTATTTTTAATTTGGGCAGGCATTTCATACAATGGGTAAATTGTTGTTTAGTCTGCCTGAACCCCATATTGGAGTGTCCTTGATTATGATCCAGCTCCCTGCTAATGGAAGCATAAGATGATGACTCAAGTGCTTGAGCCAATGCCACCCACATGGAAGACCAGACTAATTTTTTCTATCCTGCCTTCATCCTGGCCCATCCCTGGCTGATACAGGCATTTTGGAAGTGAATTAGCAGATGGAAGATCTTTCTATGCCTTTTAAATAAAATGAAAATTAAAAAACAATTTAAACTTTAAGCTCAGTGTTCTGAGAAGTTCTAGAGACCTATATTCCTCTAACACATATTTTGCTTTATTCTTTTTTTCTTTAAAGATTTATTTATTTATTTGAAAGGCAGAGTTACAGAGAGACAAAGTCAGAGAGCAAGAGAGAGAGGTCTTCCATCTGGTGGTTCACATCCCAAATGGCATCAATGGCTGGAGCTATGATAATCCAAAGCCAAGAGCCAGGAGCTTCTTCCAGGTCTCCCACACGGCTGCAGGGACCCAAGGACTTGGGCCATTTTCTGCTGCTTTCCCAGACCATAGCAGAGAGCTGGATTAAAAGAGGAGCAGCCGGATCTTGAACAGCGCCCACATGGGATGCTGGCTTTGCCGGTCCCACGTCATTCTTTTAAAAAATGTTTATTATCTTAAAATCTAATGTTTTATTATTTATTTGTCTGTAACAAAAAATTAATTTGGGAGTCTCGTGAGGACTGGGACTAACCATGTGTGGTACTTTGAACGTAATAGAATTTCTAGTTTTTTACACTTTGTGTAGACTCCATGTTTCTGGCAATCAGTTTGTATCATTGTCAGGCTTGTTGTTAGCCTTCTCTTTTTCTCTTACCTACAGGTTTTCTGGGTCATTTCTTGCTTGAAAAAAGACATTGTGGTTGGATAGAAAGTTGAGATTTTATTTGCTAGGATTTGTTGAACTTGCTTCTGTTTAAAAAAATTTACTTAAAGTTTGTTATGATGCTTGGTAATGCTCTGTATATAAAACACTCTGAGGGCATGATTTGCATGTAATTTTTCTTTACTATTGTTTCTGCAGGAAATATTGGGCAGGAGACATGGTTATAAGTAGTCATCAGTGTCCCTCACTACTTACTTTAAAGGGCCACACAGTGGCATAGTAGGCTAAGCCTTCACCTGTGGCACCAGCATCCCATATGGGTGCCAGTTTGTGTCCTGGCTGTTCCTCTTCCGATCCTACTCTCTTCTTTGGCCTGGAAAATCAGTAGAAGATGGCCCAAGTACTTGGTCCCCTGTACTTGTGTGGGAGACCCAGAGGAAGCTCCTGGCTCCTGGTTTCAGATTGGCCCAGCTCTTGCCATTGCAGGCATTTGGAGAGTGAACCAGTTGATGGGGACCTTTCTCTCTGTCACTCCCTCTGTCTGTAAATCTACCTCTCAAATAAATAAATAAAATCTTAAAAAAAAAAGAACACATTAAATTCAGTTGGGCAATTTGTTAGAATTTAAATTTGTTATGGTACAAACTTGATCCCCTGATTGTATGTGTAAGAAATAAATATTTGAAATTTGATATTACTCAATTTGAGTGAAACTATTTCAAAGTCATATTACAATAGAATGTAATGACACAGCACACACACACTCACAAACAACACACCAGAAGTCAATAAAACAATTACTTTAACCTGAGTACTTCCTAAAGTCACTCCACCAACATTGTATTGCAAGTTTTTTTTTTTTTTTAAGCTGTGGTGGAGGATGTGGAAAGGTGTTAGAAGGTGTCCAGGGTGTTGTTAATTTGTTGTTCTTCCAAATGCTTCTGTAAGAAACAGAACTCTTTGCTGCCTTGTCCCATCAGGTCTAAACTTGGAGCACAGGAAGCTGGGGAGGCCACGTGCTGGATCCCCTCAGGACAGCTTTTCATCCTATTTGTCACACTGTTCTCATTCAGCTAGAGTTGCCACCAAAAGTGTCAGGAAGTAATGAAAAGTCACTATCGTGGCAGGAAGGGTGACAAGAAGCTCAGAGGAAAAATGCAGACGTGAGAAGAAAGAGCTAGCTATCTTAAAGCCCCACTCTCCAACCTGAAGTGAATCTTGTTCTGTTTTTCTTAAAGAGATAATGAATGCATGGTACACCTTATCTTTTGATACATGATGGTTTTGCTTCACAGCTACTGTGGAACTTGATGAGGACTACCCACTGTTTCAATCCATTTACAGAGTGACAGCCACAGATGAAGACTTTGCCAATGGCGACAGGCTGAAGGTGGGTGGTGATCGTTGTGTGAGATGCCTATGTCAGTTCAGCAAACAGAGTAAGGCTTTGGAGGTATTTTTCAAGAGTAATTATTATGACCTGATAATATAAAAGCTTGTAATGAAGTTAGCTCCTATAATGCATCGTTTGTATTAGTGTCAGTAGTAGCAATTTTTAGGTGTGCAGTAAAGTAACACAGTGCTTTCTCCTGGAGATGGAGACCAGGAGGAAGACATCGATGGTGAGAAAAAAACTGAGGCTTTGTCCTTGGGGCTCTCATCAGAGCTCTTTCCTCTAGCTAGTTCCATGACACATGTGAATGTGATTATGTATTTTTTGATGTTTCAGTACCCTAATTACTAAGTCTCTAACTCTAAGAGCCCTACTTTTCTCATAATTGATTCATGGTTGTAAAGTCTCTTAGAGATTTGGCAAAATAAAAAGGAACATATAAAGTTCTATCCTGGAGGATTCTGTGGTACCCTGGACTATGAAAATTAGCCGGAGTGCTCTGCAGCTGGCTTTTAACACATGTATTGAAAGAGTTTACTACTTCTAATTTAGTAACTCATGGAATGAAGTAATAAGCACCAAATGGCCAAGGAGGTCTCGGGTGACTTGGGCTAAGTCATGGCTGAGCCACTAAGTAGAGACGTGATACTGGGGAAGTCACTTCATCCCTCATGCCCTTGATTTTCATAATTATGAGAGGAGGCTTTTTTCTCCTTTCTTTAACCTTCAGTAATATATCTCCTATTGTCAGTCAAAACCTCAACATCCCTGTGGAAAGCTCCAAAAATAATTTTGTTGCAGACCAGCCAATACAAAATTGTTGAGAAACATGAGAACTTCCTCACTGGATGATGTCTTTTCATTAGAGGAAGAAAAAGGGCCCTTGGTTCAAGTTGAACATAGTGATTACCAGTTCTGTCATCTGTAGGAACAGGGTAGGGACCGAGCAGGTGCTTGTTTAGAATTTAGTGTTTTGAGACCCAGTGACATCATTACAGGCTATGACACATATCAGATGAATACAAAATATGCAGAAGGGTTGGCCTTTCCTTTAATGAAATTTTACCTTATTTCAAATTAAATTTTCTTCAGATACTTTTAAGAATAAATTAATCTACTTTTGCCTCAACATAGGTAGTATAAATAAATAAAAAATGGAATAAAGAACATAAGATAAATCATGAATTGTGTATTAACTGTATGACTATTTGTCAAATCTTTGTGCTAATTGGCTAAACAACAATATTTTTGTTAATATTTTATTTGAAAGTCAGAATGACACACACACACACACACAGATCTTCCATCTGCTGGCTCACTCTCCAAATGCCTGCAACAGCTGAGGCTCAACCAGGCCAAACCCAGGAGCCTAGAACTGTGTCTGGGTTTCCCACTTGGGTGGTAGGGGCCTAGGTACTTTGGCCATCCTCTGCTACTTTTCCAGACTCATTAATAGGAAGTTGGATCAGAAATGGCATTCTGATGTGGGACAATGGCATTAAAGCAGTTATTAACCCACTATACCATAACATCACCCCAACTGTATGTTTTTCTCTGCATTTTGAATATGTTAGTGATTGTAATGCTTGTTAGGTTATAAAACTGAAATTAATCAGTGTGAAATAGGGAACTTTCTACATGTTTGCTCTGTTATTGTATCTTAATAACCTTCCCACCTTCTCATTTATTTTGGGATGTGTAATGCATAAGTTATTTTTCTAGTACACCATTGAGACACAACTCTCTGGACCAAAGAGAGGAGCCAACTGTTTTGGCGTGGACCCTGTAAGTGGTGTTGTCAGCGTGAATGGTGAAGATTCCTTGGACTTCGATGCTGGATTTCATGTAATTAATGTTGATCATTTTCCACATAGAGGGAAGGAAAGTGAGAATTTTGAACTCTTAATGAAAAATTAAACACATAGTGATTATAAAGAGGAGTGGTAATTTGTGTGATTGTCAGGACTTTTGCAGTAAACGAAAGCCTAAATCTGAGCTTTGTGGTTACTCAAAGAATCATGTCTTACCTTTTAGATCTGCTGTAAGGACTTTAAGGGGAAAAAATTGTAATGTCTTTTAATTAGGAGAAACAAAATTAGCAAATCATTAAATTTTAAAAGTGCATTCTTAGTTGATGCATAGTAATTTTACATACTTATATTTTATACATTTACACAATGTTTAATAAGCAAATCAGGGTAATCGGCATTTCCAACTCCTTAAACATTTCCCAATTTTCTGAGTTTGGAGCTTGTGAACACCAAATCATTTATTTTAAAATACAGCTGTATATTAAAGAGATAGAAAAAACTTAAAAGTCAGGTTTTCATATTGAAATTGTTAGAACATTTGTGCTGACTCCCATTTAGAATGTTAAAACACTTCTATAGGCCAAGGTACAATCAGGTATGAACCTAATGGATTAATCTGAAACTAACATAGTAGGAAAGGGGAACAATTTCTTTTATTCTTATGAGAAACATAATTTAACAAGAACTCTTTGGTGATGATTTTCTGAGTGGAAAATTAACTAATTAACTAATTAATTTGAAATTAACTAATTAACTAATTAATTAACAACTAATTGGAAAGAAACCAACTACATGGATATTGAAATGGTTTGTCCATACAGATATGAGAATGTGAAGGTTGAGAAATAAATGAAAAGTTATTATTACACATATTATTATTTTTTCAGAATTCCTCTTCATGTATTATTTGTATAAGGTGGCTGAAAAATAGAAATAAAGGTAAATGAAAGTAGAAATAGAAAAGTTACTGCTGAGTAGATATTTAGAAAGAAGAAGATTTAATAGTTAAAGAAGATCTCAACTTTCTACTCTCAAAGGATATAAATGGTGGATGAGAGCCAATGAATTCTATTTAAATTTCAGCTTGGATATGTTGAGTGTTAGAAGATGGGATAAAGTCCAATGATACATATCTTTTAAACAATCTGAGTGTTAGAACTACAGTATGAAATTAAGTTTAGATGGAAAAGAAATGGAGGTTATGCCTCTGAGCCAGGTATTTAAACAGTTCAACTCCACACCTCTGACCACCCCCGCCTCAGCCTTCCTTGTAGCCTGGACTCATACATTCAACCAAACTTCCACTATGTCCTTGGAGACCTCTCCAGCTTTCCACTACATACTAATCAATTCATTTTTATGACATCTGACATGTTGCTACCCATACAAGTGATTGAAGTTTGGTGCAGTCATTGAGTCCTGGAGGAGTTTGCCAAAGATTTGCACCAAACAGGTTAATAAGGGATATATTACTGCCCCAGTGGCTTTTGTTTTCAAAAATATACTTGCTGATTTGGATAAATGATGTCTAATGAGTGAGCTCTGTGACAGGCTGACAAGGGAAATATCTGAGATCTCATGACACACTCAGCACTTCAGAAATTTATACACCATTTTCCTTATCCCAAGAGGAGTTCATGGTCATGTTTCTAGGGGTTAGCATCAAACAGTCTGCCTTGTGAGTTGTATCATTGCATTGTACTTTGGAGTTATGACTGAATCTGGAATTTGCTCAATTATTTTATTCAATTCCATCTATACTTAGGCACAAGGCCAAGTTACCCAGATCTTTTAGTGAAATTTAATGGCATGCAAAATGAAGCTAGTTTGAAATTTACAACTAATCTAGCTAGGAAAAAAAGCACATATATTTCTCTTAAGTACCTAGAAGAAAAAAGCTGTAAGAAACTTATTGTAAAAATATGTATGTACATATATATGAAGTTTAATATATATGGATTATATATATATGTATATATATATATCTTACAAATAGTATATGCAAGGATGTTATAAAGTCTTTAAAAACTCCTTTTTCAGGTTTTCCAGCTTGCATTGAGAGCAACAGATACAAAAGGTCTGTTTTGTCAAGGAACTCTAATTATCAGGGTTCGAAACATAAACGATGAGAAACCTCAATTTGAGTAAGTATGTTTACTTCAAAGTGCAGCCATAGGAGAATAGGCAAAGTCAACTTTTCACATGTGTTATAAATAATAATAAAGATGACATAGCCACATAGAAACCATTTTATGATTTTCTGTAGAAATTCCTAACTATACCCATAATTAATGCATATGCTACTAGAAAGTATGAGAAAATATTGGAAAGCAAATTTAAAAGTGACCAACATTGCAATATGCAGAAAGCTTTTGCCATGTGTCTTTAAAAAAAAATCTTTTGCTTTCTTTTCCAAAGCTGCTATATTGCTTTTTAATAACAACATTTGCTTTAAAGAGAAAAGCAAACCTTAAGACTTAGCTTGAAACATGCAGTATTTCATTTTCCTACCCTTGATGTATAATTGTAATATCCAAAAATGTTTGCAGATGATGAATTCATTTAGGAATCAAATATGCTACTATAATCTAAGAGGGATCACATACTTCTTACACGGATGGAAATAAAAAGAAATTGTAGTGTTTAAGTTACTTTTCTTGGGTCACCAAGTTATATCTTTACAGATGACCGAGGGAAGTAATTCATTACTTGAGTCCCCGTATTCACTATTAATTATGTTATCAGAACAGTTTAAGCAAATTTGGACCTTAGTTTATGTGATATGTGTGGGGAAAGTTGCAGCTCCCATTCACCTATCTTTCCAGTAGAGGGGCCATCAGGATTTGTTAGGTTTTAATTTGTTTGTTTTGCATCAACCTTTGAGATCAATTTTATGTTGCCTTCATGCCTTCCTTCAATATTGTTTTTACTTATTTAGTAGAATTTAATATTGGGTATTGCAAGGAATATAAAAATAGCAAAACATTGTACCTAAATGCCTTTTCATTTTTTGAGAAACATTGTATGCTCAACAACAAAGAGCAAAACAGAGAAGGAAATGATGTACAGTGGTCTAGAATGTAAATATTAGGAGTTACATTATCTTGCACTATAGAGGAGAAAGCATATGGGAGTGTGATAATCAGGAATGCTGCTCCTAGGTATGTTGTCGCCCACTTGGGGCCCTTTTCCTTTGGTTTTACATTCCTTTGAGGTCTTCCTTGAAGCTCTCTGGCATCCCCAGAATCAGCTTTCCTCCTCTGCACACCTGTGGCAAAGTTTAAGACTTCTACTGTATAGCATTACAGTTCCTCACTAGTAGTGGAAAACCTGCAGCAGGAGCTAAGGTGAAGTCCTCTGTGTATAAACTACAGTGGCATCTGGCGAGTTATCCATACATGTTTGATGCCTAGATGGAAGACTGAATAAGAAATAAATTTTTTTTTTCAGAAATGTTGTGGCTATTGATCAGGGACCTTAACCTGTGACAGGTGAGCAATGGATTTGCAAGAAGTGTCTTCATAGCTTAGTGTAATAAGTTATGGCACTGGATAGTATCTCGTCATGCCAGATAACAAGATGAAAATGAATATGTTTAGTCCTTTATGTTTGTTGCCTACTGTTCCATACACTGGTTATCTGGAATAATAGAGGTGCATTATTCCATTCTGCTTTTAATTTTTTATTTCTGAGGTCATGGTGTCTCTGATGTATGTCCAGACCCCAGAGATTCTATGGTTACAAATCGATGCTTATGAAAAACATTAAGTAACTTTGTACCACAAGTGCATTTCTCCAACATTTGAATTGCTTTGGAACTCAAAATTCTCTACAAAAGGAAGATGGTGTCATCACAAATCCAGAAAATAATTTGCAGGTTATTATGTCTTTGGTAACTGCATGTAAAGGTATTTGCAAATTTGAGTGTTCAACATTTTCATTTCTATTTATTTTTGTCAGGCCATTTCCTTTGAATCTGATTAATGTGACTGAGAAGATGCCTGTTGGAGAAATTATAGCAAGAGTAAAAGCAACAGATAGAGATGAAGACAGCAGCATCACATATTCCTTTAAAACTCAGCAAGAAGTGTTTCGTTTGGACCCTGGTAAGTTTTAGATAACTACTTCTAGCTTACTTTTTTTTTTAAGCATTTTCTATCTAACAGCTGTACTTTCTTTAAAACCTAGGCTGGTAGGGTGAGTGTTTGCCCTAGCACTTCATATTGGGACACCTGGATTCAATCCTGGCTCTGGCTGCTGACTGTAGCTTCCTATCAATGCAAACTCCAGTAGGCAGCAGGTGGTTGGGTCCCTGCCACTCAGGTCAGAGACCTGTGTTGAGTTCTTGGCTCCCACAGTTGGCCTGGTCTAGTCCTGCCTGGGAAATAAACTAGTTAGTGGATGAGAGCTCTCTCTCTCTCTCTCTCTCTCTCTCTCTCCATCTCTATCTCTATCTCTATCTCTATCTCTATCTCTATCTCTATCTCTATCTCTATCTCTATCTCTATCTCTATCTCTATCTCTCTCTCTCTCTCCTCAGCCCACCCCTCCTCCAAACACCACCAGTCTTCAAGTAAAATAAAATAAAACTTAGATTGGCAAAACTACGCTTTAAAAACTAAATATGGAGAAAGAAGCATACTAACTGTTATTTAACAGTTTCTATTTTCCTAGACATTGTTGTGAAATAGAGTGATCTACTGCCTTGCTTTTATTACTGGCCATCAGCTTTTGCTCACAATCATAGAAATGCTTCGTGAAAGCATTGTAAACTACACTGCAGAGACGTTATAATCTATCTCTGCAGTTTCACCTGTGGATAGCCTAAGACTTTTACTGAATAATCTGATTTTGGATGTGTGGTTATGGATATATTGAAGCAGAACTAACCAGAGCCGGTTAAGTAGGTTCTGTAAGGTGTTGCCTCCATATCGAAGGCTGGAGTTTGAAGTCCACAAAGCAGGATGTCAGGAAGAGGAGAAGATGGGTATGAAGTTGGAGAGTTTAAGGGCCAACTGGAACTCACAAGTATATGCTGGACCCCACAAGGATGAACTGAGACCCCAGCTAGTTTTTTTTTTTTTTTTTCCTAATTTGATGGGTAGAGTTATAGACAGAGAGAAAGGTCCTTGCTCCGTTGGTTCACTCCCCAAATGGCGGGAGCCAAGCCGATCCAAAGCCAGGAGCCAGGTGCTTCCTCCTGGTCTCCCATGCGGGTGCAGGGCCCAAGCACTTGGGCCATCCTCCACTGCCTTCCCGGGCCACAGCAGAGAGCTAGACTGGAAGAGGAGCAACTGGGACGAGAACTGGCACCCATATGGGATGCCGGCACCACAGGTGGAGGATTAACCAAGTGAGCCACGGCGCCGGCCCCCTAGCTAGTTCTTATTGCCAGTGATCATGGTGGAGCAAGTGTCCTGCAGAAATACAGTCTTTCCCCCTAGGCCTGAGTACTTACACCTGTTCTAGGAGATGGGTGAAGAAGCTGAGAGAAGACGAGTTGAGGCCTATGTCAATGGTTGTAGAGTAGATCAGCAAAAAGGCAACAAATTGGCTTCTGTTCCCTTTTCACCCTCCAAGTCAGCCAACAATCTCCCTTGTGGCCCACCCAAACCAGAAGCAGCCGGGAAATCAGACTCTGGGAAACACAGTTTGGCTTAGTGTTTTCTCTTTCTGGCTTTGTGCCTTGTAAACTTCAAGCTCCAGCATCAAAGGTGGAGACTATCTCCATTGTTTCTCTGGTTGAACCCTGACTGATAAAAAAAAAAAAATTAGAGAGAAATATTTCAAAAACAGTAATCCCGTCTACACAGGCAGATGTCTATTCACACTCAAATATCCAAAATGAAAATATCCAGGAAAACTCCCACATACCACAAAGCCATCATACGGATCATTCAGTATTTGAGATGATTTATTGGAGTTCTGGGAGTAGTTGGCTTTGTATACATCAGCCTTCAAATACAAATATCAACTGGAAAAAGCACATTAAGAAGGAACATGGTTGTAGGCGTTGAGATACAACCTGAGACACCAGCATCCCGTTGTGAACGAAGGTTTGCATCCTGGCTGCCCAGTTTCTGATTTGCCCCCTGCTAATGCTCCTGGGAAGGAAACAGATAATGGCCTGAGTGTTTGAGCCCCTGCGCTCATGTGGGAGGCCTGGATGGAGTGCCGCACTCCTAGTTTCTGGCTTTGTCCAGAGTTGTGGCCATTTAGGGAGTAAATCAGTGGGTGGAGGATCTCTCACTTTGTATCTCCCTCTCTCTCTCTGACTCTTTTAAATTAATTAATAAGTAAATCTTTAAAATAAGAACATACCAGCAAAGGGCAATTTAAGAGAAACAAAAACTTGGGAATTATGAAGACATTCAAGGTAAAACAGATGAACCCAGAGCAAAAATTGACAAAATCTGGGAGGGCTATTAAGTAGTGGCAGCAGGGGTGAATAATTATTTCTGTTTTTGCAGAAATTTTTCTAGGTTTGATCCTTGAGCTCATTTCTCATCTTTGTATTCAGTAAGAAAGTGAATTTGGAAGGTAGAGGCAATGAATGATTAAGGATTTTAATATAACTTGGTTATTAATAACTCTATCATTATTTTATATTGTAATTAAAATATAATATTATTTAGTGCTTTTTAAGTAGGCATGCTACTGTCTATGCTTGAAAAATCAGTGAATGATCATTTAGAGACTTGGAGGAAAATATGAAACCATTTTTAATGTTGAATTCTTTTATTTATTTATTTATTTTTTTATTGTTGACAGGCAGAGTGGACAGTGAGAGAGAGAGATAGAGAGAAAGGTCTTCCTTTTTGCAGTTGGTTCACCCTCCAATGGCCGCCGTAGCCGGTGCGCTGCAGCTGGCGCACAGCGCTGATCCGAAGGCAGGAGCCAGGTGCTTCTCCTGGTCTCCCATGGGGAGCAGGGCCCAAGGACTTGGGCCATCCTCCACTGCACTCCCGGGCCACAGCAGAGAGCTGGACTGGAAGAGGGGCAACCAGAACAGAATCTGGCGCCCCGACCGGGACTAGAATCTGATGTGCTGGCGCAGCTAGGCAGAGGATTAGCCTGTTGAGCCACGGCACCAGCTGAATTATTTTGATTTAAAAAATTTTTCAACTTATTTGAGAGGCAGAGAAACACCAAGGGAGATGAACAGAGGGGGAGAACTCCATTTGCTGGTTCACTCCCAAATGCTCACAATGACTGGGGGTGTGTTGGGCAGGGGTACGAAGCTGGGAGCCGGGAACTCTATCTGGATCTCCCAATCACTTGAGCCATTACTACTGCCTCCCAGGGAATGCATTAGCAGAATTCTGCAATGAAGAGCCAGGAATCGAACCCAGGAACTCCAATGTGGAACATGGGGATCCTAACCTGTATTTGATCACTAGACCCAATGCCCATCCCTAATTATATTTTACAATGTGAGCAAAAAGCAATCAGAACCTCGTAAAGGAATAGTTCCAATATATATAAAATTGGTTAACATCATTTTTCTCAAGCATGAAGAAAAGATATCATTAAATGAATTAACACATCACAATATAAATAAATTAACATGGGTGTAATAATTTGGTAGACTGTCATTTTATTTCTTTTTCTTAGTTACAGGCATAATTACTCTTCTTAAGCCTTTGAATCTTGACAAGCCAAATAATTCCAAAGTCTACCCTTTGGAAGTTGAGGCCAGAGACAATGGGAATCACTCCAGCACCTATGTGTTCACAGTTTCTGTGGAGAATGTGGATGAGCCTATTTCCTGTGATTCAAGTTTTTCGACTGGAGCAGGTATATTACAAATCCATTTGATTGTTAAGATCCATGAAACAGAGGCTGGCGCTGTGGTGCAGTGGGTTATCACACAGCCTGCAGAGCTAGCTTCCATATGGGCTCCAGTTCAAGTCCTGGCTGCTTCACTTCCAATCCAGCTCTCTGCTAATGTGCCTGGGAAAACAGTGGAAGATGATCCTAATCCTCTGGTACCTGCACCCATGTGGGTGACAGGGAAGAAGCTCCTGGCTCCTGGCCTTGACCTGGCCCAGCCCCAGGTCATTGACCCAGCGGGTGGAAGATCTATCTCTTTCTCTGCCTCTCCCCACTCCTCATAACTCTTCCTGTCAATAAATAAATAAATCTTTCTAAATAATTCATTAAACAATGTTAAACAAAATTTAAAAATAGGACATGAACTATAGTTAAGTTCACTTTTTTGAGTTGTGTAAAAGAGAAATAAGAGAACTGAATAAAATGGAAGATAAAACGTTCTAAAAAGAAAAAAATATATATAACCATCAGAATCAAAACAATGCAAATTGAAATTCAAGTTATAATTATGTGTGTAGTGGAGAGGGAATATAAATAATAATCTAAATGTTCTAAGTTTATTTATAATATGAACTAACAGCCTCACAAATTATCAAATATATGAAAATTTAAACAATAAAATGTAAGTTTCACTTACTAAATTAACCAAGATAACAACTATGGGGAAGAAAAAGCAGTGTTGTTCTGGGTATAAGGAAATTAACACTTTTGTAAGGTAAGAATTTTTAATAACCACCAACAATACTACTTTGGTAAACATCTATGAGTATGTAAAAATCTATATTATAAAACGTGAAAATTATAAAATTGCATTTCACAATTAAAATCTTATAAAATTACAAATAGTTCATGTTTATCTGTTAAATGCATATTTATACCTTTTATTCAGTGTTTTTCTTAGAATTCATCTTTACAGAAATACATAAAATTCATAGAAAATCCGTATTATGAAAAATTATGCATGGATTTCAAAGATTTTTTGAAGCTAAGTAAATTTATTTTTAAGCTCTATTTCCATGCAAATTTTGTAACAGTAAATTTCTGAAATAATTAAAATATATAACAGTAGGAAATTGTTCAAAAGATGGTATATATATTTGATGAATTGCTATCTAGCCATTAAAAATGAATTTTCAAAACAATACGGATGAGTTTTACATTCTATAAACTGTAAGCACAAAAGTTTCCCTGATTTTATGTACATGATAATGTGACATTTATAATTACACACACATACACCATTTTATATATAATCATTATTTTTTGTATAGTTAAAATAATTACTCATTGCAAACATTTAAAATTTTCTCTTTATTTTGTAGCAGAGAAACAGAGAGAGAGAGAGACAGAGACAGACAGATAGAGAGTTTCTATTTGCTGGTTCACTCACCAAATATCCATAGCAGTTAGGCTGAGGCCAAAGCCTGGAGCTGGGAATTCAATCCAGGCCTCCATTGGCAGGAGCCCAATTACTTGAGCCATCACCACTGATCCCCAGGATTTTTCCTAACTGGAATATAAGGAGCAGGAGCTGGAATGTGAACCCAGGTACTCTGATTTGGGAGCTGGGTGTCTTAACCGCTAAGCTGAATTTCTGTCCTTTTGCCAAAATTATTATTAAACACGTTTGGGATTAGTTTTTAATGTTCCTTAAATCTATAGGTTTAGCCATACAATTCAGCTTCATGAACAGAATTGCTATTATGTAGTTATTCTAATAATGCTCTTGCTCAGAGTGCTTGCTTATAGAAGGCTTTCAACTATCTAAATTATAATAGAGGTTGATTTCAATACGATTAAAATAGATACATTCCTGAAAAATTTGGTGTAAATTAAAATTTGGGGATCACATTTTATGCACATTTACTCTACTCATAAAAGAAGCTATTCCTAGCAGATTAGTGTGCCTTTGGTATGAAATGATGCTCTGCTCTCCTTGTGCTGTAGGAATCACAGTATTGAGAGAGAGAGAGAGAGAAAGAGAGAGAAAGAAAGGGAGAGAGCAAGAGAGAAAGAGAGATCTTCCATCCTCTGGTTCACTTCCCAGATGGCTGCAATGGCTGGAGCTGTGCCGATCTGAAGCCAGGAGCCAGGAGCTTCTTCCAGGTCTTCCACACAAATGCAGGGGCCCAAGCACTTGAGCCATCTTCCACTGTTTTCCCAGGCCATAGCAGAGAGCTGGATCAGAAGTGGAGCAGATGGGACTCGAACCGGCGCCCATACCAGATGCCAGAATTGTAGGCAGCGGCTTTACTCTCCATGCCACAATGCGGGCCCCATGTTTTTGCTTTCTATGATGACCGTTGGCAAACTTAATTGTACAAATATTTGAATGTACTTGAGACCTAACCCATAACGGGATTTCCAAGAACATCATTTGTCTGTTTTAATTTTGCTTGGGCCATCTGGATCCCAACGATTAGGTCTGCTCTTCCGGTTTGAGTGTGTGCTCTTTTGTCTCTGTTCACTTTTCGCCTTACTTATCTGTCATTTTAAAACCCTCTCTACTTCTTGTACCTTTTCTGTTTGCTCTTCACCCTGTTGCTCTGTCTATTCGGAGGAACCACACAACTAACAGCAAGACGAGAAGAAAACAGAGGTCAAGGCACACGGAACAAAGCAAAAGCCAATAAATTAGTCGCTTTCTCCACCAGATGCTGTCCACTGCTTCTCTTCTGTGCGTCTCTCACCACCCACCTCATCTCTTCTCCATCATCACATTTTTGGAAATGTAAAAGTTCCAACACACACATATGTGTTGTGTTTCTTCCTTTGAACCAAAAATGTGCCTTCTCATGTGCGTAATAATATAAATCTATCTGAAAGGGGGATTCGTGTTAAAGGGAGTTGTTCTTTGAGGATGAACAAGCAGAGTCTCCTAGGTGAGCCGTAGCAATGAACCAGCTTGCAGCACTGGCGTTTGAGCAGGCCTTGTCTTGGAATCACTTGTAGCTGATGTTCACTGTCCTTCTCTTTGGCCTCCCCCGATTATAGTGAGCTTTAAAAGGCACACATGGATCCGAAGGAGGTCACTCTGACCTGCCTTGCACTACAGACTTGGCTGAGCCAACACGAGTGGCTGAGGCCACAGCAGGATCAGGATGCCCTTCTCGTGTAGCATGTGGACTGTGCTCCTGGGGAGAAAAGAGAGGTAGAAAAATATCATTTTCTATTAAAAATAGAACACCATGTTTCTTCCTGACTTCACAGCCTGTGCTCTATTTTTTTGTGTACGAATGTGAAAAGGGATAAAGCACTTCAACATTCCAACAAAGGAATCAAAGTTGAGATCGTATCTTAGTGACCATGAACTTTGCACTTGACACTGAGCAATTACACGGCAACTCCGCACACTAGCCCCAAATCCCAATTTAGACATATGAAGCTGAGTTATGTTGACTCTTAATATGGATGTTAATGGGAATAAATATCTGTAGATTACTCATTTGTTCTGGGAAGCAGTACATTAAGAAATCTGCTTTAAGGGGAAATACTTACTGAAATAAGAAGCAAGAGGTAGCAGAAGAATGTTTGTTTGAATGTAAACTACTGTTCATGACTTACATGGTTGTGCAGGTGTTTCAGTGTCTGTTCCTGAAAACACTCCAGCATCTGCTCCTATATATATGATCCTTTCAAGAGACCCCGATCTAGAACAAGAAGTAGAAGTAAGTTGTTTTGATTATCACCAATCTATTTTCCTCCAGATTTGATAAAGAAAATCCAGCCGAGTGCTCAGTTTTCAATGAGCAGAAAATGATCTCACAGGTTTTTAAAATGTTCTTTTTATCTTATAGTTCCTCTAAAAGCGGGAGAAGGAAGTTAAACCTTTGATTACAGTAACCTAGAATAAAGTGATATGCCTTTAAATGAAAGCAATGGACCTAGAAGGAGTTGAAATCACTTGAAACACTAGAACTTACATTTGTTTGGCATTTATCTGATGACATTTACATACACTAATAAAATATCCTTTCATTGTTTATTGCTTTTATTTATCTAATTGGGAATATTTTCCTTATTGTATACACACTTTAAACAAAGTATGTTTTAGAGCTTCATGTTATTTCTGCTTTCTGCTATAATTATTCATAAAGAATGAAGAATTAATAAATACGTAATAGATGGTGAAATGGTTATAGCTTAAGAGAGGGTAAGAAAAAGATTAAGATGATTCATCACTGTGTTTTCCAGAAACTTTTATGGTATACATATGACTTATAATTTAATTATATTTGTAAGAAAAATTTAGTTTCTTGGTTATGTAATATATTATAAATCATATTAACACACTGAAATATTCTCCTTTACATTTATTGACCCAGTCAAATTCCTCTTAGAGCAACTAAGGCTTTTTCCATTTGGTCATGGTTGCTCTATAGGAGCTGGCTTATACCCATCACTCAGGAACACGATTGAAGTAAGGTGTGGGGAGAAGCCCTCTGAGAATGTAGTCTATATATTTCTAGTAATCTAATTATAATGAAGATTTGATCATATTATATATATATATATATATATATATTTTGCTCATGTGAATTTTAGGCTAGAAACAGAGACAATACAGGAAAATATGATTCCTGGTTTGGTAGGTGCAGAAACTCAATATGTGTGAGTGTTTGTGGAGAGGTAGAGGAAGTGTGTGTGTTTGGGGTGTAGGTTTAGGCTAGTATATGGCCATGTGTGGGGAAGAGAATGTCTCCATAAATATCAATTATAATTAAGTGTTCACACGTATTTTCTTGGTAACTAAAATTTATTATAATACTTAGATTTTACTATAGAGCTCATTAAGAAAGAGAACCAAGACAAAGACTAGGAAAATGATCAGTTTTAGCACATCAAAATAGCAAGGGAAGAAACAAAGGAAAGGAATTTTTCCCATAAGTACACTTGAGTGAATTTTAATCTAACATAAGCCAACTTTGGTTGTTCACGTAGAGTCAGTTAACATGCCCAACAAAATGGTTGTCATGTCTTTTTAGAAATAGCACTGGATATCATGTCTCCCAGGTTTTATTGTTCTCCTTTGAGCCAGAAGCTGGGTGTAATTTCTTTATAAAATCTTTCTCGAAATCTTTACCATATATCTTGAAACTGGTCCCGGTTATAAGCGTGGGTGATAACACGGAGAACATGCTGATGCCATGAAAACAGTGTCTTTGGCCAATGCAGTGTTTTATTTACCCCATAGAGAAAATCAATGCAATGATGAGATCAAATAGCTTCTTCCAAATAATTCAGTGCATGTGCCTCCTTTAGATACACTTTCTGGGTATACAAGAGGGAATGGCTTTCTTATATTAGAAAAATCTGTAAGTGCAACGTTAAAAAGTAAACTAATTATGAAACCAATGACAGCTATTTACTGAAAATGCTGTAATACTTAAGTACAGAAACCATTGGAAAAAGTACAACTAAAAATGTGAAAGAATGTTTAGATAGGTTTTGAAGTCTGGAACTGAACATAAATTGAGATTTTATTTTATGGGCACTGTCTTCACAGAATTAATTTTGGTTTAGGTCTTGCCAAAAAATTGCATCAAATCTGTCAGTTCAAAATTCATGCTTTTCAAATAATGTATTAACCATGTTTGTGTGTATATGTGTTTTTTTTCTTTTTTTAGTTTTTAATATTAAATTCTTCAGTTAATGCCACTGCCTACTTCAATTTGGATTCCCATAATGGTGTCATTTCTAAAACGATGGAACCTCTTCTGGACTATGAAATCAATCCTAAGGTGAGGCAAAATATAGAACTGAACGTGGAGACAATGCATCCCTTTAAATTCCCAAGAATAAAAGCTATTTTAAAAACACCCAAATTTAGATAAAACTTTACTGAATTTAGGTGTTGTATTCCCATATTCATCTAGGTCAAGCAGAAATTAATTTTGGAAGATAAATTTTGAAGGTTATTGGATTCCTTTTACTTTTCAATTATACTTTATTGCAATATCATTTCAATTTTTGTGTGTTTCGGCAGGTATGCATAAGGTTGGAGAAGCATTGTTTCCATGTTAAAGAGCATGGAACTTGACAATGTTATGGATAAATTAAAAAGATTATCTGCTTACAGTCTTGAATTATCTGGAGAAATACCTCTCTCTTTGATTTGACCGGATTGTGGAGACTTAGTCTCTCTTCTCCCCCTCCAAAGTCCTGATCAATTTAAGATTTACAAATATTTGGAAACAAGAGAGAGGTATAAAGGGATGGAAAAAAAAAAAACATAACATCACTTTTTCTACTTAACTGTTCTGGGAAATGGAACCATTTACATTTAAAATGTTTTCCAGGTTCTTTAAACATTTCTCAATGTTTCCAATGGTGGGATTAGCAGTCACGTAGAACATGACTTTTCTAAAGAGCAAATATTTTGGCCAGAATTTTTCTTACCCTATGAAAGTTAAAGAAAAAAATAATAAAATGCAACAACTATTCTTCAAGATCTAACTGGTACTCATTACTCAAGTTATCTGACTGGTCACACTACTTTATTCTGGTACTGCAGGATCATCTCACATATTCAACTTTGCTGTTTTCCACTCTTTTTGTTCCTTTATTCTTTCACTGGTTCAGATTGAAGTTTATAAAAGTAAAAGCCCCCTTAACACTTTGGCTTTCATTGCATCGAACTTGAGAGTTACTCTGGAAAGAATTGGAATCTTAGTCACCGACAGCCCTGGTAGACTCATTCACTTATTTAGAACCACCTGTAAGTCCTTCAGTGACCTTTTGCCTAAGTTCTTCACATGTGTGACATTCATAGGCACCTTGAATTTTATTGCTAAGATTCATAGTCTAGTTGTGATTATACAGAAAACCATTGACTTTTGTATCTATAGCAATTTTGATGAATGATTATATTTGGTTTTAATAGTTCATATAATGATCTTACATTTTCTGTGTTAATGTTCATAAAATATCTTTAGAAATCACAGCAGATTCTTTCTAATTGTTACAGTTGCTTATTTATGTTATATGCCTTATTTTTCTGATGAGTAATTTCAGAACAACATTTAATGTAAATGGTACTAGCAAGGATCCTTGTCATGATTTTAAAGGATATTAATGAAATATTTCAGACAAAAATGGCATTTAGTATAAGGCTTCGGTACATAATTTTTATTAAATAAAAAGAATTCTTTTCTTTCTACTTTGTTAATTTCTGTCAATAATTTGATGTTGGGTTTTATAAATTTTTTCTCCATCTGTTCATATGAACTTATAGTTTTTCTTTAATTACTAATGTTCTGAGTTGCTTTGATATATTTGCTATTATTGTACTATCTTTGTATTATGGCACACACCCAAGCCCATTTGAGATAGTTTTCAATATAGATTGCTTTTGTAATTTCCCAATATTTTAATTTAATTTGGGGAATTTGGCCGGCGCCGCGGCTCAATAGGCTAATCCTCCACCTAGCGGCGCCGGCACACCAGGTTCTAGTCCCGGTCGGGGCACCGATCCTGTCCCGGTTGCCCCTCTTCCAGGCCAGCTCTCTGCTGTGGCCCGGGACTGCAGTGGAGGATGGCCCAAGTGCTTGGGCCCTGCACCCCATGGGAGACCAGGAGAAGCACCTGGCTCCTGCCATTGGATCAGCGCGGTGTGCCAGCCGTTGCGCGCCAACCGCGGCGGCCATTGGAGGGTGAACCAACGGCAAAGGAAGACCTTTCTCGCTCTCTCTCTCTCACTGTCAAAAAAAAAAAAAAAAACAATAAAAAAAATTTAATTTGGGGAATTAAATCCTGATTCGCTGTCTCCCCTTATTGACTAAAGCTCATCAAGGTGGATTGTTTTCCTTATTTATGTATTTCTGACATGTGAGCTCATCTTCAGAAGGGTTATACATGTAGGGAAGCTACTGGGACAGCATTGGGAAATTGTCAGTATAAAGATGTCTATCTTTTGACTTTGCCAGATGTCCCTAGGTCATGGCTGGCTTTATATTGAGAATTCTTGGACCATATGAGCACTGTGGTCTTTATTCTCTTTCTCTCTCTCCCTCTTTGTGCACACGTGTGTGTGTGTGTGTATCTATCCCTCTCCCCCATTCTTCCTCTAGTTTTATATCGGTGGTACTCTTGAAGGATTATCACAAATTATTTTATTCTGTCCACCAACTTGGTCTAACCACAAACCTTCACTTGATAAACTTTCTCCCTCCTTTGGTTTTCATGCCAGTCTTACGCATTAGAAGGTAGCAACTCCCCAGTAAGGTTATTTTTAATTTAGTCCTTGTCTCTAATGAATACTGAATCAAGAAGTCAGTACTCAGGAAATATTGCTCAAATGAAAGCATGAACTCTAGCTACCAATTGTAAGTGGGTTGTTAAGACATAAAACATCAAAAAACAATAGGTTAGTTGGTTCAAAAGTGTTTTTATTTCATGCCTTCAGGATGCTAAGTACTGTGTACTCTTATCCTGACTTCTAAGACATCACATGCTTAATTTTTCTTCTACTTTTTTATCCAAAAACTTTAAACAGCTTCTGCTTTTATATGTTTTTCTTCTATTTTTTTCTTAATAAATAGTTTATACTTTGTTCCCTGAATAATAAATTACTTAAATGGTAATGTATGGTTAGTCATGCCAAATTTTATTAAATACTCTTGTGAGCCTCAGTTTCATCTCATTTATTTAAAATATTTCTTAAATAGAAGGCTCAATAAGATATACTTTCATTGGATTAAATGTATTTTAAAGAGTTTTTGTATACATAATAGAACAATTATAGAATTACATTTAAGAAAACAAAACATTAAAACCCTTCTTTCGCTTCATCAAACTTAGTAGTTAATACTTCATTAGATCACATTTCTTAATAATTTAGGGCATAGAATATCACCTCTTTTAATGAAATTTTATACTTAAGTTTCTAAAGTATCCATGATTTTTCATTTTTTTCTAAAAATAAGATGGCTGTTTAGCTTCACAAATGTTCTTCTAAACAATGAGGGTGAGGCTATTCTTTTTATTCTGGTGTCTCAACAATTTTAAATCTGACCTGTTGATTTAAATATATTACATCCATAACAATTGAGAAATGACACTAACTGCATGAGTGTATGAGATGACAAAAGATGGTCTTCTTGACAGATGACCTTAAGGTATGTTTTTGGGAAAGGCTGTATACATTCTATTCTTCAAACTTTTTAAAGTGCTTTTCAGTTTTACTTTTAAAACTGGTTTGTGTGTGTATGTGTGTGTGTGTAAGGGAGACAGCATATTTTAAGTACTCAAAAATAAATAAATAAAACCCACACACATTCTGTTCTCCCTTATTTATTTTAGCATTTCCAGTTAGTAATTGCTGTGAGAAGCAGAGAGGACCTGTCTGTGGAGTCATGTACTGGCACCATCACTATAAACATCCAGAATGTTAATGATGAGAGTCCCATCCTTACGTAAGCAATGAGTAATCTAAATATTTAAATGCTAAGATTAGACCACTGGAACTTTTTTATAGCAGGACACATACTGTTTTTTTTTTTATTTTATTTTCATTGTAAAATTAAAAAAATATATTCAAAGTGATCTAGAGGGCAAAATTGTATGAGCTCCATATTACCATACTTTTTACATGCACAGGACACCAACTCCATTTACAGTTTGCTCTTGAAACTGTGGAAGGGAATCATGTTCCTTGGTGGAATAAGAATCCGAAGCTTCCTGTTTTACTGCTATTTGTCTTTAATAAACAGAACATTATGGAAATGCAGATTGACATGTCCATGTTAGTAAGTCAATGTAGACATTGAAGGAAATTCGGCAGTAGTATTTAGTGATAACAGAAATGTTTCCGAATGTATAGAAATGAAAAGTTGGTTGCCGAAGAGTTGTAGTAATTTGTTGTCTGGAATAGTTTTCTAGTCAATAGAACTACCAGAGAAAGGATGCAGATAAGAAAAAACTTTTAAGTTTATTTTACTTTACATAACCATTCTCTAATATACATAACAACTCACAAAGAAAGGGGTTTTGGGTGGGGTGGGGGCATTGTTTGTTGATTTTGAAGGCCAGGGGTTAAAACTTAAAATATATATACTTAAAATATATATATATAATATATATATAATATGGAATTATATAAATGTACATATAAATATTTATAAATACAAATATTTATAAATACATAAACTTAAAAATATATATAATATATATATATAATACGGAATTTTTAAAATGAGCTGCCTAACATAGATGTAAAGAAAAATTTGTTTATACTAGTGATTAAAAAAAAAATCCCTTTTGTCCTACAGATACGTACCAGATGCACCAATAAATATTTATGAAAATCTGCCTGTTGGAACTGAGCTGGTCAAATTGACAGCGACTGATAGAGACATAGGGGACTCAGTACATTATGAGTTTGTTGGTACCCCAAAAGAATTTTCCATAAATGAAGGTATAATAGTGTTTTGTGGCTATTATGGTTATAAAACATAATATTAAATGCTTTTCCCAGTTTAAAATAAGCCTGATCATCATTTTGATAGGATGAAACAATCTTTCAAGTGTTGAGCGATATATTTAACGTGATTTTAGGAGGTAAAAAATGAGCATTCCTCCCTTCTCAGAGGTATGCACATGGTCTGCAGAAATCTCCCGGACATACCCAAATAGGACCCTCAACAGTGTTCTCTGGGATTTTCACACGCAATTGTTTCTGCAAAATGAATTTCCCCATGGAAACCAGAATTCCAGTTAGCATCAATTAAATGCTTATTCTATATCATATGTCCTCATAAGCACTTTGCATGCATAACCACCCCTTTGGGTTTCTCCTGTTCTGGTCCCCATCTAGCATTATTATGCTTGAAGAGGAGGTTGGAATTATAGCTCTCATAGCTGACTCCTGTAGCAGAATTCAGACTACTTGGTTGTGACACCTGTAACTCTACACGCTTTCCCCATTACCAGAAGTGAGGGATTCATGAAGCTAACAACAGAGGTATACATTAAGAGATGGGAGAAGGTAAAGTTTCTCCTTTTTCTCAGAGGTGATGCACTTTTTCACTCAGGAAGGAAGCAAGCGTATGCACATACTGTCTATCATATCAGTAGGAAGAGTCCCACCTCGGGAGTCAGAATCTGAGCAAGAAGGGAAGATAACTTGTCCAGGGGCGACTTGGTGAGGCAAGTCAGAACTTAAGCAGAGACAGAGAATAAAGGGTGCCCAAGCTGGGGTGAGGTGAGCGGGTGGCAGCACAATTAAGAGATTAGTCACAGACAGGGGCACTGCTAAAATGGCTATATTAAACGAAGGCTGTTTTCTCCTGTAAGAGATGTGAATTGCAAATGTAGAAAATGAGAAAACTAGAACGAACCATATGGGGATGAATTCAAATGGGAGGTATAAGAATGAATTTCTATTTTTCAACATGCACATATATATCTGGGTGTGAGGACTTTCAAAAGTTCATGGAAAATGAAATTAAAAGATAAATGTATGTTGGTGCAAAAATGTTTGAAATGCCTGCTGATGAGAGACCTTCAAAAAGTTCATGAAAATGCATGTTATGAAAAAAATGCATGAATTTCACAATTTTTGCACCAAAATAAACTGATCTTTAATTCCATTTTCCACATATACACATTCCATATATACATAACTATGTATAGTTATATAAATAAATATTTATGTAGTTGATGTAAAGCACAAAAACATTTATGCATTCTGTGGGTCTATCTACTGAAAGAATATAACAGTTTAGGAACAGGGTATCACAACAGCAATGAACTCACTCGAACCTGGACATCGATTTCTAAATACCATCTTCCCTACAAGAGACCTTAGAGAAATGGCTCTTTTGGGGACTGCAGCAGTCAAAGCATCAGATGAGATAGAAAGCATGAACGTGCTCAGAGAGAATGATGAGGCCATGTCAAGAAAACAGAATCAGCTTGAATTGGTTCTAGCTAATACTAGGAAAATTTGAATACCAAAATAAACAACAATCCTTGAAGACTATAACCATTAACTAGAATGGGGCACCATGGGTCCAAAGGGATAAAAATACGTAGATAAATTTATGCTTGTTGAGGAATAGGATGTACACATAATTTTAAAGCACCACATCAAAAAATACTAAATAACTGCAAAGGATAAAATAGCAACTTCGGAATGGAGAAAACTGACAGACACCTGCTTAAGTCACACAATTAAAGTTGACATGTTTGACAATGAGGCACACTGCTAACATGTCAAAATAATGTATTTCTTCTATGATATTTCATCAAAAGCTACAAAACCATAGGCAAACATCGAGCAAATACAAGTTGAAGAAAATTCTCCAATATTTTTAATCTTTTGTCTTTAAACAAGTCACAGATATAAAACTTTCCTGAATGAAAGGAGACTAAAGACACACAACAATATGTGATTCTGAACTGGATTTTTGCTATTAAAAAACCATTTAGGCAATCAGTGAACTCTGATCAGCAATCTTAGAGTTAGGTGGATTGATGCTGATACCCTGAGTTTGATAGCTCTCATAGGGTGAGCATGTGAACATACCCGTACTTTTAGGAAATGTATATGAAAGTAGTGAGGGGAAGTGGGGCATCTGGTCAACCACATACTCTCAAATTGTCCAGGAAAAGAAAACCACACAAGTTTGTGATTACCTAAAAAATGTAATTATACTAAAGACAGAAATCAAGAGAAAAATAAAGAAGAGATAGCTCTAGAAGGTAGGCAGAGAAAAGTCAACATTTTAATCAATGAAACATAAAAAAAATACTAGAGAGTAGGCTAATCCTCCGCCTACGGTGCCCGCACCCTGGGTTCTAGTCCCGGTTGGGGTGCCGGTTCTGTCCCGGTTGCTCCTCTCCCAGTCCAGCTCTCTGCTGTGGCCTGGAAAGGCACCAGCTTGGGAGACCAGGAGGAAACACCTGGCTCCTGGCTTTGGATTGGCGCAGCACACTGGCCGTAACGGCCATTTGGGGGGTGAACCAACGGAAGGAAGACCTTTCTCTCTGTCTCTTTCTCTCTTACTGTCTAACTCTGCCTGTCAAAAAAAAAAAAAATACTAGAAAGTGTCATCTAAGAAAACAGTCCTAAAATAAGAGGAAATTTGTGAGTACTTATTTAAAAAGGCGAAATAGGTTCCTGAGTAAACCAATCCAGAATGTCTGAAATCTGAAAATGTTCTGGTAGAAAATTAGATGTTATTGAAAGAAAAGTATTTGAGTCCCTAGGCCCAAGACTAAGTCAATGATGAGAGAATGATAACCAAGTTGCAAGCAGATTGTTTTACAACACCTTTTGCAAAGTTAACAGAGCAATGTATTTAGAAAATTAATTTTCTTCATTTTTAATTTGAAAAAAATGGTATTTATTTTCATTTTGTTTGAAAGGCAGAGCTGTTTTACTCATGTCACTGTTTAATTCATAGCTAACTCGGCTTCTGAATGCTCAGCTATTTTGCATCTGCCTGCTTTTTAGATTCAGGAGTGGTCACAGTTGCCTACCCTTTGGATTATGAAGATGCAAGCACTCCAAAGTCTTGGGTGTTATATTTTAGAGCTTATGATAATGAACGAATGCATTCAACAACCGGGACACTCACGGTGATTCTACAAGATGTGAATGACAATCGCCCTCAATGCTCACAGGATATTTACATGTGAGTTATGATAGCACTTGTTTGGCATCAGATTTTGGCATGGAGAAAAGTGGGAGAGAAATGAATGAATAGCCATCATACCATCTGTAGAACAAAGCAGAGCCTTCCATGTTTTCCCTTACTTTGTTTTCAAACCATATGCAACTTCTCTCTTCTTTGGTACAAGTGGACCTGCTTTATTTGTTCTTTAAAAAGTCTAAAAATTAAAGGTAGAAAGGGTTTCAAAGGATGATTTTGCAATAGTAAAACAATTACATTAAAAATCATGTATTTGTATATATGTATGTATGTATGATTGGATACATATATAAATGAGAGAGATGCAAGGTTATAATTAGTTTTATATCTTACATTAATTTAAAGATAGCTGTAAAACCACATGCAGACTTACCCTCTTTGCCCTGGCTTTTATTTTTTTTTCTTTTTTTTTAACTTTTATTTAATGAATATAAATTTTCAAAGTACAGCTTATGGATTACAATGGCTGCCCCCCCCCCCATAACTTCCCTCCCACCCGCAACCCTCCCCTCTCCCTCTCCCTCTCCTCTTCCATTCACATCAAGATTCATTTTCAATTGTCTTTATATACAGAAGATCAATTTAGTATATATTAAGTAAAGAGTTCAACAGTTTGCACCCACATAGAAACACAAAGTGAAACATATTGTTTGAGTACTAGTTATAGCATTAAATAAAAATGTACAGCACATTAAGGACAGAGATCCCACATGAGGAGCAAGTGCACAGTGACTCCTATTGTTGACCCAACAAATTGACACTCTAGTTTATGGCACCAGTAACCACCCTAGGCTGTCGTCATGAGTTGCCAAGGCTATGGAAGCCTTCCAAGTTCCCCGACTCTGATCATATTTAGACAAGGTCATAAAAGACAGGGTGAGGATAGTAACCAATGATCCTAAGAGTGGCATTAACCAGGTCTGAAAAATTATACAGCATTAAGTGGGGAAGAGGACCATCAGTACACACAGGTTGGGAGTAGAGCCATTGGTGGTAGAGTAGAGGTTATGATTACAAAGGAATGAGGCCCAAGTGCGCTAGACAGGGTCTAGAACAAAGGACAGAGTCATTATTAGAGGAGCTAAGAAAGGTGCTGTCTAAGCTACAAGTAATTTTTCTGATTGAGAAGCAAATAGAACCTGATAGAAGGGGCTTGATAATAATCTGTTGGGCTTTAGGCCTTGTAAGTTAAGAGGCCCAGACCTATCTATCTCTGGCTTTTCAATTACATATAAATTTCCAATTTTAGTATATGTGCTGCTGAAGCAAGTACAGAATATCATATAAGTTTAAGATGCTGGTATGATATGTTATTTTCATTATAAAATGGAAAATCAAATCAGTAAGGATTCACTTAGTGAATTCACTTACTGGAAAAGTTTAGAAAGTTGACAAGCAGTGGCCAGATTTTCTTTTTCTTAGTGAATTATTCTCCACAGGATCCTAGAGTGCTCAGAAAGTCTTAACCAACTCTGGTAGTATTGTGGTGAGACATTCATCTTTGTTACTCTAGTGGCATATTTCATGTGATCATTCATTGATCACTAATATATTGTTACTTATCAATACTAATCAATTGAGGATAATCACTGCTGACAATAGTACAACATAACATTATGTATTACAGATTGAGTATCCCTTATCTGAAATGCTTGGGGTCAGAAATAATTTGAACTTTGGATTGTTCTGTAATATTAATATATCTATAATTAAATATTTTCATGGTTGGGCCCAAGTCTAAAGATGAAATTTATTATCTTTCATATACACCTTAGACACGCAGCCTGATAATTTACAGGGTGGCTGGTTTTGGTGCACTTATGGCATTGTGGAGATGAGTAAAAGCTTGTAGCACTTCAGGTTTGGGAATGTCAGATTTGGGTCCTCAAACTTTATATTGAAAATCGGAGGAGTTTAGTGAGATGGCACTAAAATCTACTCCTGAAGCAGAATTAAGACAGCCCTACAAGTTGAGTGATGGAGGCTCTTGCTTAATCAGAATGTTTCTTTCATAATGGAAACTGTTTTATTACATGTTTTGCAAGATTTTTGTTGGTCTACCCTTGGGTAACCCATCTCTCACTTAAAATAATATTTATAAATGCAAATGCAGGCATATATTTATTTACTTTGCAGAAATAAAACAGTGTAAAATCCACATATAAAAACAATGCTATGGCTCTGATGTTCTTTGAATATCAACTTTCAGTTTGTAAACTTTTTGCTAGAACATTTTACTAAAAACTAAAAGGTCAAAGTAACCAAGGCTAATTCTGTAACCACCCCGATAGAAATTTGTTTTCACTTTCTATTTTAACTAGTGGTCTACAGATTTTTTTTTGAAGGAATATTACTCATTTTTGTTTCCAGAACATTCTTCATACTAACAAATTAGCCAACTTTTTATTCCAATGGTTTTTCAATCCTAAGATATTTTAAATGATTAACATTAGGCATATGCTTTTAAAACAGAAAAAAATCCACAATTTCAACTTTTAGTGGTAGTAAAGATACCACTAATTGCTATGAAAACACACAAACAGCTAAAATATATACATCATTAATGAAACCAAGACACACTTTTTTTGTGCCTGATGCAAAGAGCAATGTAGGTTTCTACTGTGGGGTTAGTACTGCCCTGTGCTGTGGCTCAGGGATTCTAGTTAATTCAGTTGTCTGGCTTTGCTTGCTGTGACCTTTGGACCTGAGCCCAATGGAAAAAGGGGACAGGAAGTATGTAAAATGCACCACCAAATTTTAATCCCCTTAATTAGAATTGAAATGTGGTCTTCTCACTTAGACTCCTTGTCCTAGTACACCTCATCCAGCCAACTGCAGGGAAACTGGGAGACAGGGATGGGCATATGAATATTAGCAGAGACCAACAGCCCCTGCTAACTGTTAAGTCAATGCAATATTTCATCAGTAGTTCTGAATGTCCTTATTTTTAAAATAGAGACAAAGATACATTATCTACCTAAAGGAAAATGTGTGCATTAATTAATTTCAGGAGATCACATCAATATCTAAGGTTTATAAATATACAGTTATGAATCTTAAGTCAAATAGCCATTTTGTTCAATTATAATATGTGTGTCTTACTACTTCTGTTGTTTGTTAATCCAACATACAGTAGTTCATTTTTCTTGGCCTCAGCATGGATGCAAGTGATTGATCTTATATAATTTTTTACCAACACTATGATTTTCTTATTAGCAGAAGTGGTTATTAAAAATATGAGCACATTTGAAACATCTCTAACATTAGTATTATCATCTGCGTAAATCTAGATGAACATGTGACACCACACTTTTTTCTCATATTTTATTCATTACAGAATTGAGCTTCCTGAAAACATCCCAGTTGAAACTCTCTTAGTTTCTCTAGCTTGTACAGATAAGGATGGAACTGTACCCAATAACAATATCACATATCATTTGATTACGGATACTTTTTCAAATGAAACCTTTACCCTCACAAACAATGAGCTGAAAGTAAGTATTTTCAATTTGCTCTCTGATTGTGGCCCTATGATTAACCTTAGATAGAAAAACATTTTATTTTTATTCCTATAAATTTCTTAATGAACTACAGTAGTTCAAATAGCTGATGGCAGAACTTGTTCCTGGATTTTCAACTGAACCTTAAATTGCCAACAACATATCTTGGTTTGGGGTGGATGTTGGAATGTAATTTTTATCTTGGGAGCTGAGCTAGGAAGGTTATAAATTTCCTAGAACAAATGGTTCTACGATAAAATACTGCCTATTCCTTTGGAATGTATTGAAGTTACCACCATAACCTTTAATAATATAATAAATAACATCAGGCTAGGTGTATAAACAGAATATATGTGGAATATGCAATAGCTCAAATATTTTACCAATTCAGGAAAACTATACTTGATTTGCAGTAAGTTTTGCAACCTAGGTCTGGCTATATTTTCCTGTTTTGAAAGATGAGGTATGTGTTCAACAGCATAATAGAAAACCTGCTCACCTTGACCAATAAGCTGAGAAGAAACCCATCCTGGTCTTGAAGAGTAGGGCATAGGTAACAAATTCTCTTTTGAACCTTGTTTCGAAACTGAGTGTTCTGCAATCAGCCTTCAACCCAAGTTGCCTTTTGTAAAAACTGACATCTTTACCATGTGTTGTTGTCACTCTGCGATTGAGGTACCTAGAATCACTTTCACCATCTGAAAATACTGTGATATCTTTCGGTTCTGTCTTTCACTCCTGTTGTTTATACTGCTAGAAAACTCTCCCCATCACTTTGGATTTCCCATTACCAACACATTTTTGCACAATTTTTCTAACTTAGGCACTTTTTTTTAGAAAATCACCCCTTGATTTCTTCTCTTTCTTCTCTGGATCAGATGCTTCTCAGTTTCTCATAGCATTTTGTGTCTCCTCCCTTATGGCACTAATTAGTCAGAGAAAGAAAAATCTGTTGTTAGACCAGTCTCTGAAGCATATGCAATGCTTAGATATATTAATTAATTCATGAATTTAATGATTAAAATTAAACCTTGAAGCAATTTCGTAATGCATTGACAGGTTTTAGTCACAAATTACTGCTAAATGCTTCAATGTCAATGTCTCACTTTTTCTAATTCTTTGCAACTAGAAGATATTGTTAAAAGACCAAAATGTTTAAAAAAACCCCTTATATGTATATCATTTGTTGATTCTCCCTATTGAAACAAATCTAACAAAAATAAAACAAGCACACAAAATACACAAGCAAACAACGCTGTTTTACAAGACCTGCTGTAATTTTGGCTAAAACTAGTTGCATAAATTTCAGAGGCAAAACCATTAAACCAGAGTAACCTATGATGGATTTTTCCCCTTTTCCAGGGAAATTATGTAATACTAACCTGTACTAAGCTCAGTGGTGTGTGATATGACCCCTCTCTTTTTTTTTTTTCCTCAAACTTTATGTAATTGGATGAAAACAATAGTATTTTTCCCAATGGATGATTACATTCAGAAAGGTTATTACAGCAGCAGGATCATTTTGGTACTGCAGCAGCCAGGGAAAATAAGCCAGTTGGTTGAAAAAGCAGCTGACATAATTTTAGTACTTAGTGAATAAAACATTTATTAGGAGAACATTGAAAGAAAGTATATTTGGCTTTCCAACAATGCTTGAGTTTCAAACTCACAAAAAGCCATAATTTAGACACTTTTTTAAAGAAAAATTTAAATAAAATGCATTTGTCTTTGCTAATCATTTACTGACGTGTGGGTTGTCATATGTGGGGAAAGAGTTTTACCAATCACTAACAACCAGGACTTAGAATTAAGTACTAAGGGTTTTAGGACAAAATCCTGGTTAAAGGTTCAGGGTACTACTAGATGCTAACTTAAATTTTTCTTAATTAATTCATGAGTAAAGTTCACCACTGCTAGTGATAGCCATATCACTTTTTTCTGTTTTATTTTTTAAGATTTATTTATTTATTTGAGAGGCAAAGTTACACACACACAGTGAGAGAGAGAGAGAGACAGAGACAGAGACAGAGACAGAGAAAGACAGAGACAGAGACAGAGACAGAGAGAAAGGTCTTCCATCCACTAGTTCACTCACCAAGTAGCTGAAATGGCCAGAGTTGGGCCAATCTGAAGGCAGGAGCCAGGAGCTTCTTCTGGGTTTCCCACACAGGTGCAGGGGCCTAAGCACGTGGGCCATCTTCTACTGCTTTCCCAGGCCATAGCAGAGAGCTGGATGAGAAGAGGAGCATCCAGAACACAAACCACTACCCATATGGGAGGCCAGCGCCACAGATGGAGACTTAGCCTACTAGTTCACAGCACTTGCCCCAGCCATATCATTTTAATATTTTACAAAGAATGACTACTTAATATGTCTAAATGATATCACATGCAGTACATTCAACTTATTAATAAAGTAATAAAACATGACTATTTCTTTAAATCAGTATTGTTAATCTTTGTTTTATTAAATTAATCCCCTTTCATGAGCCTTGACCAGAAAAGTCACCAAATATATTTTTATTACTTAGTTCATTTAAAATTATTTGTAAGGTAATATTTGATACATGCAGCATAAAAAGCTAACGCTTTCACAAGTTATGAAGCATAGCAACAAAATAAACCCCTGACTATCTCACTCCACTTCATAGTTAGAACATTCTGTCCTTTCCTAGCCCTCTACTTATCCCCTGCAGGCACCAATATCCTGAAGTTTGCATTTGTCACAGCCATGGGAATTTCACAGTTTTATCATATGTATATATGCTCTTAGACAATATCGCTTTGTTTGCTTAGCTATTAAGCTTTGACAAAGTATTACCATTGCTGCAGTCTTAATTTGCTTTAGGTTTCTAAGAGACATCTACATATACTGAGTGTCTATCTCCTTATGATAACGCATGTTATTCCTTAATATTCCCTTGAATGACTATGCCCGTTCTCCCACTGATGGTGATTTGAACTTGCTTTTGATTTTTGTGTATTATGTCTTTATTGTAATGAACATACTTGTGTGTTTCTCTTGGTACCCACAAACAACATGATCTGTGAAATCTATACAAGGAGTCTTCAGCAAGTTCATAGAAAAAATATGTATTATGGCAAAATTGGGCATGAATTTCAAAATTATTTTGCACCAAAATAGACTTATCTTTCAATTAAATTTTCCATAATTTATTTGAGGTGTACCTATAGCTAAGAGAACTATCATGTCACAGTGCATGCAAATGTTCAGCTCCCTGAGACAGTGTCAAGGTGTTGGTTTCTCCTCTCAATAGCAATCGATAAGCATTGCTGTCTTCCAATATGCTTGTCATGATATCTGATACTCACAGAGTTTGGTATGCTTCTGCCTGACTGGTAACAAGGTTGCACATCTCATATATTCATCCATTATGTAAATAAATATGATATATTTGCATCTCCTCTGTTGAGGATAAACATTCTTATTTTGTTTGTTTTCATTATGGGTTTATATAATATGTTAAAATATTTGGAAAATATGCTTTCCTGTAAATATTCATACTTCAGTTTTTCTAAACGCAAAGGAATTAGTTTTGTAACATGGAGGAAAGTGGGAATTCAGCTAATTTTTTTTTCACCATTGAGGATGCCAATCTGCAAGTGACATTTCTATAGTGACCTACAATACCATACCTCACAGATACAGAATTTTCTCTATGTTTTAACCTGTCTCTGGTTATTTTATTTTTTATACAGATTTATTTATTTGAAAGGCAAAGTGACAGGAGAGAGAGAGAGAGAGAGAGAGAGAATGCACGAAATGCACGAAAGAGGGAGTGAGCACAGGAGACACAGACAGAAACACGGAGAGAAATCTTCCATCCTGTAGTGGTTCTCTTCCCAGATGGCTGCAACATGCAGGTCTGGCCAGGCTGAAGCCAGGCGTCAGCAGCTTTATCTGAGTCTCCCACATTAGTGGCAAGGGCCCAGGCACGTGGGTCATCCTCCACTGCCTTCCCAGACACATCAGCAGGAAGTTGGATGGGAAGTGGAGCAGCCGATACTCAAACCAGCACTCTAATATATGGGATGCCAGTAATGCAAGCGGTGGCTTAACACACTGCACCGTAATACCGGCCTCTTTGGGTTATTTTCTTATTGTAGTTGTAATTCTTTTCATTCTCAATTTGTTACAGTTTCTTCAGGTCATCACAATATAAGAAAAGGCACAATGATTATATAGGAGAATAGGAAGACTATCCATGCCATTGGGATTTTTTTTTTTTTTTAAGACTTAGACATTTATTTAACGGGCAGAATTACAGAGGAGAGAGAGAGAATCTTCTATCCACTGTTTACTTCCCAAATGCCCACAACAGACAGGGCTTGGCCAGGCTGCAATCAGGAGCCAGGAATTTGGGGAGGGGCCCAAGCACTTGGGCCATCTCCTGATGCTTTTCCAGGTGCATTAGGAAGGAGCTGAATCACAAGTGGAGCAGCAGGAAATCGAACCCACACTCTTATAAGGGACACTGGAATTGCAGGCTGTGGCTTAACCTGCTCCGTCACAATGCCAGCCCCACCACTGGTGTTCTTTATGTCACTTTTCTTTATCCACATAGAAGGTAGACTACTGGACATTAGGGTTGAAGAGTATCTTACAAACCGTCTACCATTTCACTTCATTTATGAAGAAATGGTTTTCTCCAATTTGATTAATGCATTTACAATCTCCAACTTCTGTACTTCATGGAACATGCTAGAATAACTCATAGCATAAAGTTATGCTCCTGTGCTTCTCTATACCAACTCGCCTCCTGGTTGCTGCACATAACTTTCCTCCCTAGGAAATGCTTGTTGAGAAAAGCAGTTCATGCGACTGTAGGCATGGAGAGAGCCTCAGAGAAACGGACGCAGCATGCATTCAGATGCTCTGCCTGCCCTTGGGTGGTCTCAGCCCCAGTCTGGGCTACGACCACTGTAGGGACTGTGTGATTATGCATCAGCTGTCGAGGGAAGACTCTCAGATGGCCCCTTGTCTTTAACATGATTCAAAATCCTGCAAACATCACGCCTGTGCTGTGTATCCTTCCCTGGAGAATAAAGTGAAACAGCAAAAACATGAGATGCTTTGACCTATCTCAGGGTGAACCTCGAGTTTTGTTTTTGCATGATTTTGAGGCTTGCAATGGAAATCTGGTTTCTACAACACTATTCCCACTGATACCAACCCAGACTTCATTCATTTTGAAAAATAAATGCAATGAATTCATGACAACTTCTCTTTACATATCTTAAATACCCTTCGTGGTAACTACAGATGCTCCTCGATTTTCAAGGGGATATATCTAGAAAAGTCAATCCTAAGTTGAAAATATTACAAATGGAAAATGCATTTAATCTATCTAACCTAATGATCATTGTAGCTCCTCTTTGTGATCACAGAGTTGACTGAACTGCAGCACTGCCCACATGGGTGGGGGGGGGGAGAGAGAGAGAGAAAGAGAGAGAGAGAGAGAGGGAGAAACTCTACTTTTGGTAGCCCGAAAGGATCAAAATTCAAAATTCAAAGTTCATCTCTATTAAGTGTGTATGGTTTCATACACCAACACAAAGTTGAAAAAATTTAGTAAGTCATGGAACAGCTATATTTACAAAGTATCTGAAAGAGGGGACAGACAGCCTGTGGCAAATTATTCCTTGAAAATGAATGCACACAAAAGATGAAATCCTGATCTTTCTATTAGCGTGTTTTTTACAATAGAATGTTATATACTACCATTATTTTAGTCAGGCAGTGAATTTATGGCCTACTTGTTATAAAACTTTGCTATGCATTGTGGAAGCCACCAGCTACTTAGCCCATTAACAACAAATATACATCCAAATTAAGATATGTTACAATTGTGAAATAACAGATTTCACAGAGTAAATATGAACAAACAAATCTAAGTATCTCACTTTTTATATTGATTACATGTGGAAATAATAATATTTTGGATATGTTTGATTAAATAAAATATTTTGCTATAATTGTCTAACTTTTAAAAATACTTGTTTAAAAGTGGCTACTAGAAAAATTAATGTGACGGTGGCTCATGTTATATTCCTGTTTGACGATTGACAACACTGTTGTAAAATATCGCTTTCACTCGTTTGTTACCAAAATGGGTCCCACATGTCTTCATTTTGAATTTATGTAGATGACAAAATAGATGTTTAACTCAAACAAAGCAAAGCAAGATTGTCAATGTACTATTTTTCATCTGCAGATCGGACCGTCACATCTAGATTTTGATAATGCTGTTTTTGCAGGAATGCACTTCAAATACACCCTCTTTGTAAGAGTGTCTGATGAAGGAAATCCCGTATTATCAAGTAAGAAGTCATTAACTCAAAATAGCTACATGATATAAAATACCTAATTCTTTAAAAAAATAGTTTTAGATGTGCAATACCTGTAAATATTCCAGTGATAGAGTATAATAAATTCTATAAGTTATTATTTATTAACTTATTTTGTGTACTGCTATTGAAAATCTGAAAGTATAAACAAAAACTGGAACTACAGTGGGAAAATTATGTTGAAATGTTTAGTCCTGCATTTTGTAGTTACTTAAGGGGCAATGTCAAAGGTTAGCTTTTCTGAAGTCTTTTTGCTTTTAAAAGATTTATCCAGGAATTACTTTATTTAATACTAGAGAAGATTCTAATATTCAGATTCTCATAGTAAATTGCATTTCCTTCATTGTTGCCTTCTTACATTGTCATGGTAAAGTACTTTAGTCCTATTTCCACTAGTCAACACTACATCTATTCTCAGAAACTCTGATGCTTTGTTCAGAATAGAAGCATTTATGTTTAACGCTAGAAAAGCAGCTATCTAGACAGATGTTCAAAATCATTTTGTAGAATATTTTACTCCTAATATTAGCTTTAATACTGTATGACTTAAAAAGTAGTAACTTTATAAGACTTGCCAACATAAATGTATATGTATAATTTATGCACTCAGAATGAAAGATATAATGTGAAGTTTCAGAAAGTAAAATGAAAAAGTAAGAGTTACTGAAGGGGCTTTATGATCTATCCAGCTACATTTTTGTGTACATGTTTCTCCATAGCAATGATTACAGTCATCGTAAGAGTGAGTCGCATAAATGAACTGAATCCAACTGGAACCACATTGGCCTTTACCTTCAGCATATTTGAAAATAGTCCAGTTGATACACTAGTTGGGGAAATTACATTTACAGATGCGGACTGGCCATTTAACAATGTAAAATATGCCATTGTTGGAGGCAATTTGGGAACACCTCCCATATTTTACATCGAACCCGATACAGGTACTGTAAAAACACTGATATTCACTCTATAATTAAGGAACTCACATATATTCATTGTGGGTGGTTGTACTTAGAAACCATGAGCAGCCGGCACCATGGCTCACTAGGCTAATCCTCCGCCTGCAGCACCGGCACACCGGGTTCTAGTCCCGGTTGGGGTGCCGGATTCTGTCCCGGTTGCTTCTCTTCCTGTCCAGCTCTCTTCTGTGGCCTGGGAGTGCAGTGCAAGTCCTTGGGCCCTGCACCCGCATGGGAGATCAGGAAGAAGCACCTGGCTCCTGGCTTTGGATCAGTGCGGTGCACCGGCCACAGTGCGTTGGCAACAGCACGCCGGCTGCAGCAGCCACTGGGGGGTGAACCAACAGAAAAGGAAGACCTTTCTCTCTCTCTCTCTCACTGTCCACTCTGCCTGTCAAAAAAAAAAAAAAAAAAAAGAACTTAAAAAAAAAAAAGAAACCATGAGCATGGGGACATCTTCAGACACAACTGGATCTTGAGCTACGTAGTATTCACCTGGGTTTGTCAGCTGAATCCAAATGTCTTGGTTACTTCAAGAAAAACAGTGACACTTTGATCTTGCCATGCTGAACTCCAGAAAGCACTACATAATCTTCCAGAGGTCTACAAATGTGTAACAAGTGACCAAAGCAGTGTACAAATTAACATGTGTCATGGTTTTGCTGCCATAATAGGGATATCATTATCTAAAGAAAGGTGATGTGCATTAGTTAATTTGCATTTGTTATTGCAATGATTATTTAATGTATATAATGAACATAGTTTATACAGTTTATAATTCATATAAATTGAAGATATTTATTAATCCTGACCTACCATGTCTCACTTTATGCTTGTGTTAGGAATGATAAAACTGTTGGGTTCCCTAGACAGGGAAATGCAATCACGATACAAGATAGCTGTGAGAGTAACGGACTTGGACAATGACGCCCTCCCTGACCCCATCAGACAGAGAAGTGCTACTGCTCAGGTGACCGTCCATGTCCTGGTAAGAATGAATCACTGCTTGCGTTACTGTTTTCCCTTAGGCATTAAGAAATAAAAAATAAAGCATAGTTATGAATGGCTATATATTCAATTCCTTCAGAGTGAACATAAATGTAGAAAGACAAATGTTTGCTTTGAAAATATTGTAAACTGTAACATAGCGTGTTCAAATTGTCATTATGAAATTAATATGGTGTGACTTCTGAATTAATTCAATTGTTCTAAGAAGCTGAATTTACATGAGGAATCCTTCATACCTCGATTGTATTTAAGTTGTGACAAGGATTATTCTGTGGTGAAACCTATCGCCATGAACAAGCACATGTTTTAGAGTCTAGAGGTTCCCCTCAGGACATTTAAGCTATTTTTCTGTTTGTCTAACCAATCTCTCCCTCTCTGTCTTTCAATGAAGAAATATTTTAATATTATCACTAGTAAAGTTTCTGAGATCAGCCACAGAGTCTCACAAACATGGAGTACAGAGGTGAGGTCTTCTAAGTAATTCTAAAATATTCAATGCAAAACTATATTTGACTTGGCTTGTTTAAGACTTGCATCAATACAATTCTGTACATGGCTTCCATTGGTGGAACAGAGAGTGAAATTCTCCTTTATAGATAGTGCCAAATTTTCTTTATCTTATGATTTTGTTTGCATTCTTTTTTGCTTCTTGGGAGCTGTAAGAATGCCAGCACTGGATCCTAAGGAAAAGGCAGCAACTTCTAATAAAAAAGATTTAAAACCACAGGCATTGTTGAGAGCCTGTGTACGCTCCTGCGTGGTGAGCACTTTCATATGTGCTTTTGGTGAGTTAAATAGTGAGTGGTGCTCATGACTCAGTGTTACCATCACCACCATAGGCTCATTATGTCTGGAAAACACAATAAACCCGGCTAAAAATATTTGTGGAGAGAAACTTAATGAAGTGACTTGCATGGCTTCAACCATGACTCAAAAACGTCTTAAGATAATGAACCTTCTTTCCTAATGCAAGCTTTCAGTAATGTACCCCAGGAACACTCAATATTACAGGGCCAACAGTAGGTGTCTTCCCATTTGCACTTCCGTAATCTGATGATTGCATTTTCTTTTTGCCTATATTCCAACGGTTATGAGAACCAAAGATGTCTTTGTTCTTCAGCCGTGATATCATTTATATGTCTTTCTCTTATGTGCCTGGTAGGATTTATTCAGAAATGAGCCTTTCATTTCCTGAAACTATGCAAAAACTTATATCCATTTCCCACCATCCAAGTGTGGGCTTCACCTTTGCTGAAGACATTGCTACAGAATTTAAATACCTGTCCTCTAAACATACTACCCATCCATGGAAGGATGAAAATGTTCAGAAACTATAAGCTGATACAACAGTTTTTTTTTGATACTATACCTAGCTCCAAAAAATGATTGAAGCTGACATACAAAAAGAAACAGAGGGGCTGGCGCTGTGGTGCAGTACGTTGGGCCTCTATCTGTGGTTCTGGCATCCCATATGGGTGCTGGTTCATGTCAGCTGCCCCTCTTCCAATCTAGTTCTCTGCTAAGGCCTGAGAAAGCAGTAGAAGATGGTCAAAGTGCTTGGGTCCCTGTACCAACGTGGAAGACCTGGAAGAAACTCCTGACTCTTGGCTTCGGATGGTCCCATCTCCGGCCATTGCGGTCATTTGGGGAGTGAACCAGTGGATGGAAGACCTTCCTCTCTGTCTCTCCCTCTCTGTAATTCCACCTCTCAAATAAACAAATAAAATCTTAAAAAAAAAGAAACACAGTGTAGTCATACTACTTAAATCAAAGGAATCGATTAGATGGAAATTTAATCTCTAAGAATGAGCAAAAATCAAAAATCTATGTATTTCATAAAAATAAAAGGTTAGTACTTTAATGGCTCCTGAGTTATGTAAGTACTTACATTCCATGAGACTGCACTTGGAAGTTATTTGTATTTGGATTATGAGGTGATTTGTGTGAGATGAAGAAATCAGGGTGAGGCCCTGGCTCTGTAAAACTATTGTCCATTTAACAAGAGACACCAGAGAACTTCATCTCTCTCCACCACGAGAGAGCACAGTGAGAAGGCTGCAGCTTGCAAGCCTGGAAGAGAACCCACACCAAAAACCAAATGCTACCAGACCTTGATTTTGGACTTGAGCCCATAGAACTGTGAGAAAATATATTTCTGTTGTTCAAGGCATGCAATCAATGGTATTTTGTTCTGGCAGCCCAAACAGACTGAGGCAAATGCCAACTTGTTTTCTCAAACAAACAGGCTTAGATGTTATAAAGCTACGATATTGGGGCTGGCGCAGTGGCTCAGTAGGTTGAAGCCCTGGCCTGCAGTGCCAGCATGCCATATGGGTGCTAGTTCGAGTCCCAGCACCTCCACTTCCAATTCAGCTCCCTACTAATGTGCCTGGAAAAGCAGCAGAGGATGGTGCACGTGCTTGGGTCTCTGAATCCATGTGGTTGACCTGGAAGAAGCTCCTGGCTCCTGGCTTTGCCATTCTCCAGCCCGGGCTGTTGGGGCCATTTGGAGAGTGAACCAGAAGAGAGAAGATCTCTTTGTCTGTCCCTCCTTCTCTCTCTTTGTAACTCTGCCTTTCAAATAAATAAATACATTTTTTTAAAAAAGAAAGCTATGAGATTAAAAGGCATATCCCTAATAGATTGTAGATACATATATAGATAAATGGAAAATAATAGTAAGTCTTGGATCCAACATGCAAGTTAGTAGGTTCATGATAAATTATTGCATAAATAAGATTAGAATAACTAGTACCTAATTTGGAAAACAACAAACATTGATTCCTAGTTTAAGAAGATTAAAAATTTATATGTAAAACAATAAACAACCATAAGCAAACATTCACAAAATCTTGAATATGGGGGGATATTTCTTTTCCTAAAGGTGTGTATATTTATTTGAAAAGTAGAGTTACAGAGAGAGAGAGAGAGAGAGAGAGAGAGAATCTTTTATCTTCTGGTTCATTCTCAAAATGGCTGCAGCATACGGAACTAGTCCAGGAGCCAGGAGCTTCATCTGGGTCTCCCTTATGGGTGCAAGGGCCAAGCATTTTGACCATTATCTACTGCATTCTCAGGCACATCAGCAGGGAATTGTAACGGAAGTGGAATAGCCAGGACTTGAACCGGGGCACATACTGGATGCTGCCGCTGCAGCTCACAGTGCTGACCCCTTGGTGAGGGATTTCTAAGCATCCTCACAAGGCAGGCATCATACATGTCAATATTGTTAGGCCTGACTGCAAAGACAGCCTATCTGCAGTTCAATAATAGCGTAATTTACATGGAAAGGCAAACAAAAAAATTGAAAAAATATATTTACAGCATTTGTATTAGAATTTCAAATATTAATATCTTTAGCCAGTCATAATCAGAAAGAAAAGAGCTCAATAGGGGTTTCTTGTTAATATAAAAATTGGCAAATATTGTAGTAAACAAGGAAACAATGACAATAATTTATTTTTGCATATTAAATTGAACCCCCCAAAAGCAGATATTTTGTTTTGGAAATTATATACGTAATAGACAAAGGATTTTTTTCAGAAATTTAAATTAAATTGGTATAATTTTTGGAGGGTTTTTTTAACAATACATATAAGTTAGCATTACCATTTTAAATGTAAAGAAATTGTTGTTTACAGAGGCTAAAAATCAACAAGTGTGGTTATCAAAAACACAGCCAATCCTTTGTACCAGCCCTTTGATCATTATATTCTTTTATTGTTTGTTAAAGGCATAACGACAAAGATCGTTCTTCCAGTATCTGTGGTGGAACATTATCTCAAACCATGACAAATTTTATTTTCTAAACATGTTGAAGTATGTCATGGATATTTTTCCATATGATTAAATATTTTCTTCACATCATCTCTATGTATTTTGCAAATTTTAGCTGAAGCTATTTTAGTTTAGAATGTCTACCTTCATTAGTAAAACAGCAACAAAACAAAAGATCAATAAAAAGCACTCCAGACTGCCATGACTACCTGCTAGCATCTGTGCACTGACTTGTTCCTTCGCCATCACTTGTGCTTCCAGGCCTCTGGATTTTGCTCTCAGTGTAGTGTGTCCTTTAGTCCTTGCTCCCTTCTTCATTTGTTGGACTTCTACTTACCCCTCAAGGCCCAGTGTATTCCTTCTACATGGACCTGGCTTTCAGAATATAGTGCAAGCGAAACTGAAACAATACACATGGTCCGGGTGCCAATCTGGAGACAAGTTCTCAGTTCTCCAAAAGCTCACAGCCCACTGTGGGTACTCTTATCCAGGGTGTATATCACCGATTACAGAACTTGAATGCAATGAGCTCCTTTTGTTGTCATGAGAGCTACACATGTCCATGTATTTAGAATGTAAATTATAGAAAACTGAAATGAAGTCGCAAAATAACAAATTAATTTTGCCTTCTGCTGCTCCCAAGTCTGACAGTGGTTTAAGCAGCAATATTGCATGGATACAGTTTGTTTCCATATTCACCCAGAAGTCAGAACATATCTCAGAGAATTACTTGGCTCAAAACACCTCGAGAAAAATGAGATAAAATATAATGTCATTGGCTGGTGCCATGGCTCACTTGGCTAATCCTCCACCTGCAGTGCTGTCACCCTGGGTTCTAGTCCCGGTTGGGGTGCCGGTTCTGTCCCAGTTGCTCCTCTTCCAGTCCAGTTCTCTGCTGTGGCCCAGGAGGGCAGTGCAGGATGGCCCAAGTGCTTGGGCCCTGCACCCACATGGGAGACCAGGAGGAAGCACCTGGCTCCTGGCTTCGGATCGACGCAGCACGCTGGCCATAGAGGCACTTGAGGGGTGAACCAATGGAAAAAGGAAGACCTTTCTCTCTGTCTCTCTCTCTCTTACTGTCTAACTCTGCCTGTCAAAAAAAAAAAAAAGGTAGAAAACTAACCTCAAAAGAAATTAAGAAAAATTTCCAGAAGCCTCTCTAAAACAAAGAGGCTCCCTACGCCACCAACTGTCCCTGGAGCAACTGCGCTGTGAGTTCCACATGCAAGGAAAAACAGGAAATAAAAATTTGGGAGTGATTAAGGTAGGGAGCTGGAACCACATGTGATAAAATATGGAACAACATACTCACATCCTGAGCTCAGGAAGGCAACAAGAAAGCTTGTCTAAGACTGGACTCTTGAGTTAAGGGGGAGAATGTGTGCCCTGAGACTTGAAGGAAATGCATATTGGGTTGGAATGCTACACACTGTAGCCCACTGCAAAACCCAGTGCAAGTTTAGACCAAAAAAAAGGTCTTGATGTCTTATTTTGGGGTGGAAACAGAAGCAAAGCTTTTTTGGAGAGGCCTAAGTGCTATGGAAGCTACAAAAGATACCTACAGGTAAACCTGGTTGAACAGGAGCTCAGAGTCAAAACCCACAGACTCTTAGGAAAAGCTACAACCTGTAGAATAGTAAATCCGTTGAGGCACAGTGATGTCAGCCTCATCCAGTGGCATCAAGCTGAGGACCTGGGCGGAATGGCTTTGGACATGACTGTTACCAACAGCTTGGTGTGCATTTTTGGCATGACCTGGTGAGCAGGAATGATGTTGCAGGGTCTATTTATAAATATAGTACGGATAATAATATGACAATGTTATGGATTTTTTTTTTTTTTTGTTTTGACAGGCAGAGTGGACAGTGAGAGAGAGAGAGAGACAGAGAGAAAGGTCTTCCTTTGCTGTTGGTTCACCCTCCAATGGCCGCCGCCGTTGGCACGCTGCGGCCAGCGCACCGCGCTGATCCGATGGCAGGAGCCAGGTACTAATCCTGGGCTCCCATGGGGTGCAGGGCCCAAGCACATGGGCCATCCTCCACTGCACTCCCTGGCCACAGGAGAGAGCTGGCCTGGAAGAGGGGCAACCGGGACAGAATCCGGCGCCCAGACCGGGACTAGAACCCGGTGTGCTGGCGCCGCAAGGCGCAGGATTAGCCTAGTGAGCCGCGGTGCCGGCCCCAATGTTATGGATTTTTTAAATTAATTAATTAAAAGGCAGAGAGAGAGAAACAGACAGATGACAGGCAGAGAACTACCATCTGCTGTTTCACTCCCCAAATGCCAGCAACAAGCCAGGGGCGGGCTTGGCTGAAGCCAGAAGCTAGGAACTCCATCCATGACTCCTTTGTGGGTTGTAGGGACCTAAGTACTTGAGTTATCACTCACTGCCTCCTGGATTGTGCATTGGTAATTAGCTGGAATTCAAAGCAGAGCCAGGTCTCGAGCATGGAGCATCGCAAGTACTTCTCAACTGCTAGGCCAAACTTCTGCCCGACAGCTTAATTTTGATATCAGCCAGCTGTTGTTGTTCTAGCATCTTGCCACTAATAAACAGTGTTTACATTATAAACAGTCTGCACAATAGGGCGGGGTAGTATTAGCATGTGTGGGGCATCTTTTGTGGAAGTAACACATAGAACAGTAACAATATTTAATAGACTAGTTGGGCCCTGGTGCTGATTAGAAATTAGTGAGGACAATGTTGACATTCATCGCATCTCAAATCACCAGGTGTTCTGAGCATGTTAACAGTGCTCCGTCATGAAAATGAGGTGAGGTCTGGTGTGCAGAAGTGCAGTTTTATTGTAGTAAAAGAATCCGGGGCGGGGGGGGAAGTGGGGGAGCTGGCGCTGTGGTGTAGTGGGTAAAGCTCCAGCTGGCAGTGCTGGCATCCCATACGGGCGCCAGTTCAAGTCTTAGCTGCTCCACTTCTGATCCAGCTCTCTGTTACAGCCTGGGAAAGCAGTAAAAGATGGCTTAAGTCCTTGGGTCCCTGTACCTGCGTGGGAGACCCAGAAGAATCTCCTGGCTCCTGGTCTCGGATCAGCGCAGCTCTGGCCATTGTGGCCAATTGAGGAGTGGGCCAGCAGATGCAAGACCTCTCTTGCTCTGCCTCTCCTTTTTTCTCTGTGTAACTCTGACTTTCAAATAAATCTTAAAAAAAAAAAAAAAAAAAAAAAAAAAAAAAGCACCTGGGGACATTTAGGACTGCATTGGTTAAAAAGTTGTTACTACAAACATCTGATCATCTGATCAACTTGCAACTTTGACAAAAACACTCATGCTATCCCTAAAAAGGCAGGAAAACCAGGTTCATTGAATTGAAAAACCTGAGCAGATGCTCTGGAGAAAGTTCCAACAGTTTCTTTTGAAATGATAATCTGTGAGTTGAGTCATACTACCTGAAATATGCTTTTTAAAAGATATGAAAACTTAACTATTTAGGAACAGTGTTATTTTTTTTCTTACTACTTGTTGAATTCTTATGAGTATAAAATAAACAGAAAGTAGATGTTTGTAAAAATTAAATGAAAGAATAAAAAGGAAGGAGGAGGGACAGTGGAGGTAATAGGAGGGTGTAGAAGGTGGACAGTATATCACTATGTTCCCAAATCTGCATATATGACATGTATGAATTTGTTCACCTTGAACATTTTTTTAAATTTTTATAAAGGTCTGGAAACTTGTCTTTGTCAAAAGATATAACCCTGGCAGCTCCAACAGCTCTTAGTGTTGTGCCCCTTGTGGAAATTAGAAGGGAACAAAGCAAATAACTGAAGCAGCTGTGTTTTATCTAGTTAGAGACACACACACACATTTTAATCCATAACACTCAAGGAAAGTGAATCAATATTCCAATAATACCCCTGCTTGGATTTGAAAGGGAAAAAATCAGAACTATCTCTACCAATATAAAAAAAAATTGATTTCATTGCACGATCATATATTGTCGATTACACCGTCATGTACTTGCTGACAAGAATTCGCATACCAAATTGAGGACTGTTTTGTCTCCTGCAAAGAGCATGATAAATTTCCTTAGAGGATAGTTTCTAAATCATCACTGTCTCTTCAGTGCTGCTTTTGAAGAAATTGTTCCCAAACACATGCCCTTTATTTCCAAACTGGAGCCCGGCAGCTCTTCCATGTCCAGATGCTTTCTTCATTTCTGGAATGTGTAAAAAAAGTCATTTTCTTTACCTTTAAAATAATCACAGAGTCAGTGACTTACCAATTAACATTTGTCCCTCCTTCAATGTGTCTGTAAAAGTTTTCAAACTCTAAAACAAATTCCTGTCCTAAGGAAATAGTCTGAGGGAAGCTGGTCACATCCATACAAAATTCATCTCCTTGGAGAGGGAAACCATTTATTTGATAAGGAAATTCTGGAAACATTGCATTCTACAGAGAGGTTAGAATGTCCAGAAGTACCTTCAGGAATAGGAAGGTGCTACCAAGAGCTGAATGTCTGTCTGGTTATTTTTCTCTTGGAGAAATTTCTGTGCCAAAGAAATGGGTATTGGATGCCTGCTAGCCACAAGAACCATTAACGATATCCACGTGTATTTAGTGATACTAACAGTGCCAAATTTCTTTTACGTGGTGTTAGGAGCACAGATTTTTCCTGTTAAACTACCTGGATGAGAATCCTAGTCTCACCATGGACTCTTTCTGTTACACTGGACAAGATACTGAATCCTTCTCTCCTTATTTCTGCATTATAAAATGATGATAATAATAGTATCTACCCTTGAAGACAGAGATGAAGTTTTACAAAAGCAAATATTTGTAAAGCACTGAATGGTTTACACTAAGAACTCTATGAAAATTCCACAAATGAATAAGCTAGAACAGTTTCTAAGACTTGAGAAGAAAATGATGGCAATCGTTCTCCTGAACTTGCATACTTACAATAGGATTTCTATTCTTTCCTCATCAAAGCCAAAGCTAGAAACCACTTAAGTGTGACTGATAAGCACTTCAAAAATGTTGCTTCTTGCAGATCATGGAATAAAAGCTATGAACAAAAAAGTCACTAAGCTTAAATAGTTTTAAAAAGCATGATGGTGCTTCAATTGTTTATGTTCACATGCAACTGAAACTGTAAATCAATTTATTTTGTGCAATAAATATGGCATAGCTTAAAGAACTTTAAAATTCTGCCTAAGGTACTAACTCACTACAGATTTTATTTATAGTATCACATTTTGAGGAAAAAATAAAAGAGAATGCAAGCTGAAGGAAACAAAGAGAGAAGAAAAATCCTACTGCAGCTCTAGTAAATGTCTAAATTGGAAATCAGTTTTTGTTTTACAATGTCCTAATATTTTCTTATACTGACAATTTGTCAATTAGTACTTTCTGACTTAGGTGATGATATACATGTTTCCATTCTATTAATTTGTTCATCTTATCTCTGTAATACACAGAGGATTTCCTTAAATTTTTAAAGATTTATTTTAGTTATTTGAAAAGGCAAAGGGAGAGACACACAGAGATCTTCCATCCTCTGATTCACTCCCTAAATGGCTGCAATAGCCACGACTGGACCATGTGGAAGCCAGGAGCCAGGAGCTCCATCCTGGTCTCCCACCTGGGTAACAGGGGCCCAAGTACTTGGGCCACCATCTACTGCCTTCCCAGGTGCATTAGCGGGGAATTGATTCAGAAGTGGAATAGCCAAGACTCAAACCAGTGCTCAGATATAGGATGTGGTGAGGCTTAATTTAATATACCACAATGCCAGCCCTGGATTTCCTTAATTATTTACTGAAAAAAAATATACATATACACATAAATTCAATAGGAACTCTGATTAGAAAAAAATGTATAGAAGCCTAGGAACTTATTGAGCATAGGAATTTTGGGAGGCCAGAAAAAAAAAAAAACCTAAGAGAAATCCATATTTCTCCTTCTTTCATTTTACACTTAAGAAAGTTAGACTTGCCTCACTGATGTTGAAAAGCACCATGGTTATTGCCCTTAAATGGGTCGCTTTATGATTGTAGTCATGGCAGAGATGTTACTTGTGCTCACTCGATGCTGTTTCCTTTTCTGCGTACAATAGGAATTCCACATGTTCTGACTACTTTTCAGTGACACCGGACTATATGACTATGATGACGGGCAGAAGCCCTTCCCCAAACCTGGCCAGCAAGTGCAGGTGCAATTGTCCTTTTCGCTTTTGCAGATTGCTTTTCAGACACCATCTTGTAAAGATGGAAATACTAAAAGATGAAAAGAGCTTGTATCCCTAAGTCACTGTTTGGAAAAGAGGCTCCCGAGAGGATGTCCTAACTTGTCTGATTGTGACGTAGGTAGGGATGAGCCACTTTCTGAGTCAAATGAATGAGGTTTATGTTTCTTCCTGCAGCATGGTAGAGTTCAGGATGCTTGGAGCAGAATTTTCCTTATGGTGGCTACAATCTTCCAAACATCTCAAATTCTCACAAATTGCTCTCTGTCTTTATGCTTCTGTGCTTTGAGGGTAAGCCACAATGTTTTTCTTACATCAAGATACACGTGTTGAATGCTCTTGTGGTTTTTGTTCACTTATGGAAGTACATAAGGGACTTATTCATGGAAAAAATTACTGGTATCAATTATTACAGGCTACTTTTAAAACATGTATGTGCTTTTATAATGGATAATTTATCAATATCAGTGGTGATCAGCAATCAGGCAACTTAGAAGCTTCTTGGTAGAATTTAATGTTATTTATTTTAGCTAAGGTCATTTTAACTTCAAAAATCATGAAAGATAAGAACATGGTTTGAACATCCTCAAAATCCAATTGAAATACATGTAAAATTCTAAAATGTATCTATAATGGCACTTGTATTCCAGAATTAAGTGGATTTTTTTTAAAAAAAATATCTATTTATTTGACAGGCAGAGTTACAGACAGAGAAAGGGAGAGAAAAGGGAGGGAGAGACACACAGAGAGAGATTTTCATCCACTGGTTCACTCACCAAATGGCCACAATGGCCAGAGCTGGGTAGAGCCAAGGCCAAGAGCCAGGAGCTTCTCCCTAGTCCCCTGTGGTGCAGGGGCCTAAGCACTTTGGCCATCTTCTACTACTTCCCCAGGCCTTTAGCAGGGAGTTGGTTCAGAAATGGAGCAGCCAGGACTCGAACTGGCATCCATATAGGGTGCTGGCACTGCAGATGGATGCTTAACCTATTATGCCACAGCACAGGCCCCAAATTAAGTGGTTTATGGAATCAACTTCTTTGTATGAAAACTGCCTCTGATTTTACCAGAATGCAACTGCTATGGGGTTAATTAATCAAATCTTATGCAAGGTTATTTTAAAGGGTGAAAAGAAAATCAGAAAACTCAGAACATTTTACAGACATATACATAAACATATGTATGTATCTGTGTATTATTTAAATACATATGCAGATTACATAACTCAATATTAATTTAAACAAAAAAAAAAACAAAAAGAACAAAACAAGGCCATTTCCTGTTTTGTTTTATTCCTCTAAATTAGTTGATTGGCAAGAGGGAGTGCGATGAATCACAGTTCCTAACCTTATGGTATATTTTTAACCACAAATACAGGATCTCTTATTTAATGTAAGTTTGAACAAAACTGAAAGAAAACGGATATATGCAACACATATTTTTAAAAATAGTACTCACTTCAAAGGATTCAAGGATGATTAAATTAAAATGTGACTCCCTCAAAACACCATGGACCTAGCAAATGTTAAGTAAATTTCAGTCTTCATTATTATTTTGTCTATTACTACCACTACTTGGGTTTCACTCAATTTTTATTTTATTCTATTTATTTATTTTTTATTATTTAGTAAATATAAATTTCCAAAGTACAGTTTATGGATTACAATGGCTCCCCCCCCTAAATTTCCCTCCCACTCGCACCCCTCCCATCTCCCGCTTCCTCTCCCATTCCATTCACATCAACATTCATTTTCAATTATCTTTATATACAGAATATCAATTTAGTATATATTAAGTAAAGATTTCATCAGTTTGCACCCACACAGAAACATAAAGAGTAAAAATACTGTTTCAGTACTAGTTATAGCATCACTGCACATTGGAAAACACATTAAGGACAGATCCCACATGAGATGTAAGTACACAGTGACTCCTGTTGTTGACTTAACAATTTGACACTCTTGTTTATGGTGTCAGTAATCTCCTAGGCTCTAGTCATAGGTTGCCAAGGCTATGGAGACCTTTTGAGTTCGCCAACTTCGATCTTATTCCGACAGGGTCATAGTCAAAGTGGAAGTTCTCTCCTCCCTTCAGAGAAAGGTACCTCCTTCTTTGATGGTCCCTTTCTTTCCACTGGGATTTCACTCGCAGAGATCTTTCATTTAGGTGTTTTTTTTTTTTTTTTTCAGAGTGTCTTGGCTTTCCGTGCCTAAAATACTCTCATGGGCTCTTCAGCCATATCTGAACGCCTTAAGGGCTGATTCTGAGGCCAGAATGCTATTTAGGACATCTGCCATTCTATGAGTCTTCTGTGTATCCCACTTCCCATGTTGGATCGTTCTCTCCATTTTTTATTCTATCAGTTAGTATTAGCAGACACTAGTCTTGTTTGTGCGATCCCTTTGACTCTTAGACCTATCAGTGTGATCAATTGTGAACTGAAATTGATCACTTGGACTAGTGAGATGGCATTGGTACATGCCACCTTGATGGGATTGTATTGGCATCCCCTGGCACATTTCTAACTCCACTATTTGGGACAAGTCTGATTGAGCATGTCCCAAATTGTACATCTCTTCCCTCTCTTATTCCCACTCTTATATTTAACAGGGATCACTTTTCAGTTAAAATTTAAACACCTAAGAATAATTGTGTGTTAATTACAGAGTTCAACCAATAGTACTAGAACAAAAAATACTAAAAGGAATAAAGTATTCCATTGTACATCAATAGTCAGGACAAGGGCTGATCAAGTCACTGTTTCTCATAGTGCCCATTTCACTTCAACAGGTTTCCCCTTTGGTGGTTTCACTCAATTTTTAAACTTTTTTTTTCATTTATATCAGAAGTAGAGTTACAAACAGAGAGTGGGAGAGACAGAGAAAAAGGTTTTCAATCTGCTGGTTCACTCCCCAAATGACATAATCAAGACAATATAGGCCGGGTGCCATGGCTCACTAGGCTAATCCTCTGCCTTGCGGCGCCAGCACATGAGGTTCTAGTCCCGGTTGGGGCGCCGGATTCTGTCCCAGTTGTCCCTCTTCCAGTCCAGCTCTCTGCTGTGGCCCGGGAAGGCAGTGGAGGATGGCCCAAGTGCTTGGGCCCTGCACCTGCATGGGAGACCAGGAGAAGCACCTGGCTCCTGGCTTCAGACCAGCGTGGTGCGCTGGCCGCAGCGTGCTGGCCGCAACGGCCATTGGAGGGTGAACCAACGGCAAAAGGAAGACCTTTCTCTCTGTCTCTCTCTCTCACTATCCACTCTACATGTCAAAAAAAAAAAAAAGACAGTATAGTTGATACCAGCATTGGGGTATAGCAGGCAGAGCTGCCAACTCTGATACTGGTATCCTGTATAGACACTGGTTCAAGTCCCAGCTGCCCCACTTCCAATCCAGATCCCTCTAGTGCATCTGGGGAAACAGTGGAGGATAACCCAAAACTTGGGCACCTGCCACCCACATGAGGTACTTGGAAGAAGTTCCTGGCTCCTGGCTTTGGACGGGCCCAACTCTAGCCATTGTAGCCATTTGGAGTATTGGCCAGTGGATAGACACTGTCTGTCTCTTCCTCTCTCTGTAACTCTTTCAAATAAATATTTTTTAAAAAAATATGGTTTTGCTGAAAGAATAGACAAATACATCAATTGAGCAGAACAAGGAGCCCAGAAATAGAATCACATAATATAGTCAACTGATCTTTGACAAAGATGCAAAAGCAATATAAAAGAGAAAAGACAGTTTGTTTTTTTTTTAATTTGACTGAGTTAGACAGTGAGAAAGAGAGACAGAGAGAAAGGTCTTCCTTCCGTTGGTTCACCCCTCAAATGGGTGAATGGCTGGAGCTATGCCAATCGAAGCCAGGAGCCAGATGTGTGGGTGCAGGGCCCAAGCACTTGGGCCATCCTCCACTGCCCTCCCGGGCCACAGCAGAGAGCTGGACTGGAAGAGGAGCAACCGGAATGAGAACCCGGTGCCCATATAGGATTCTGGTGCTGCAGGCAGAGGATTAGCCAACTGAGCCATGGCATTGGCCCCAAGAAAAGACAGTCTTTTCAAAAAATGGTGCTGAAATAACAGAACATCTACCTGCAAAGGAATGGATCTTGAAGATAACCTTATTCTCTTAAAAAAATAACTCAAAATGAACCACAGAGCTAAATGAAAAATGAAAAAACTATGAAACAGGACAAAACCTAAATGACTTTGGGTGCTGGGGCAACTTTTTAGATAAAAGGCACAAAACATGAAAAAAATTCATAAGATCTGTACTTAATTAAAATTAAAAACTTCTGTTCAGGGCAATACAGTGTCAAGAGACAGGCAACACTGGGAAGAAATATTTCCAAAAGACATATCTGATAAAGGACTGTTATTCAAAATACACAAAGAATTCTAAAAACTTAACAATAAGAAAATAAACAACCTGATTAATAAATGGGGAACAGACCTGAACAGACACTTTACCTAATAAGATACATGGATGGCTAGTAAGCATATGAAAAGAAGGACACTAAATGTTCTTAGAGAATTGCATCTTAAAACAATAATGAAATACCACTACAAATCTATCAGAACAGGGAAAATCTAAATCACTGACAACAACAAATGCTGGCAAGGTTGTGGAGCAACAGGAACCCTTATTCACTGCTGGGAGGAATACAAAATAGTAAACTCACTTTGGAAGTGGTGAGACTTTCTTACAAACTAAACATATCTTACCATATGCTGGAGAAATTGAATTCCTTAGTATTCATCAAAATGAATTGAAAACTTGTGTCCACACCAATATCTGTGCATATGAGGGTACTTCAGAAAACTTGTGGAAAAATGGAACTAAAGATCAATTTATTTTCATGCAAATATTTTAAAATTCATATAAAATTTTCCTACAATATACATCTCCCATGAAGTTTTATAAACACCTAATATACATGGATTTCTTTTTTTAAAAATGTTTATTCCCAAAATTTTATTTGATGCATACAAATTTGTACTCACTAAATAAAAGTACAAATTTCATAAGTACAACTTTAGGAATATAGTGATTCTTCCCACTATACCTGCCCTCCGATCCCCACTCTCACCCAACTTTCTCCTCCCTCTCCCATTTCAAGTCCCATTCTCCATAAAGATTCATTTTCAATTAACTTTATACACAGAAGACCAACTCTATACTAAGTAAAGATTTCAACAATTTGCACACACACATACACACACAAAGACTGAGAATAAGTTTTACAGTTAATTCTCACTATACAACTCAATGAAGATAGAAGTCATGCATGGGAAGTAAGTGCACAGTAACTGCTGTTGTTAATTTAACAATTAATACTCTTATGTGTGACGTCAGTGATCACTCGAGGCTTTTGACATGAGCTGCCAAGGCTATGGAAGCCTTTTGAATCCACAATCTCCATCAGTATTTAGACAAGACTATAAGCAAAGTGGAAGTTCTTGCCTCCCTTCAGAGAAAAGTACATCCTTCTTTGATGGTCACTTCTTTCCCCTGGGGTCTCTCTCACAGAGACCCATCATGTGGGACATTTTTTTGCAAGTCTCTTGGATTTCCATGCCTGAAATGCTCTCATGGGCTTTTCAGACTGACCAGAATGTCTTAAGGGCTGATTCTGAGGTCAGAGTGCTACTTAAAGCAACTGTGATTCTATGAGTCTGCTGTGTGGACTGCTTCCCATGTTAGAACACCCTCTCCTTTTTAATTCTATTATCATTACCATACACTTGGCCTTACTTATATGATCCCTTTAATACTTAATCCTATCTATATGATCACTTTAACACTTAATATGATCACTTTAACAGTTAAGATGGTATTTTTACCACCCAACTTAATTGGATTTGGGATCCCATGGCAAGTTTTTAAACTGTACCCTTAGAAGTAAGTCTGAAGGAATGTATGTAGAAGTATACAGCTTCACAGTTACAAACTTCCTTCTCCCTCTATTATTCCCACTCTTATTTTTTACTGAGATCTATTCTCAATTGATTTTATACACGTATGATTAAATCTATGTTAAGTAAAGAGTTCAACAAATAGTATGAAGAAGAGAAAAAAATTGTTCCTTGGCAGTTGATTTCACTATTACAGATTTCCTTTTAGGTGCTCAACTAGTTATCACAGATCAGGAATAACATATAGTATTTGTCTCTTTGGGACTGGCTTATTTCACTAAGTATGTTGTTTTCCAGAATCATCCATTTTGTTGCAAATGACATCATTTCTTTTTACCACTGTGTAGTGTTCCATAGAGTACATGTCTCATAATTTCTTTATCCAGTCTTCAGTTGACAAGCATTTAGGGTGAATACATGCCTTAGCTATTGTGAATTGAGCTGCAATAAACGTAGGGGTGCAGATAACTCTTTTATTTGCTGATTTCATTTCCCTTTGATAAATTTCCAGGAGTGGGATAGCTGAGTCAGATGGTAGGACTACATTTAAATTTCTGAGGTATCTCCAAACTGTCTTCCATAGTGGTTTTACCAGTTGGCATTCCCACCAACAATGGATTACAGTACCCTTTGTCCCACATCCTCACTAACATTTGTTGCTTGTTGATTTCTGTATGAAAGCCATTCTAATGGGTGAGGTAAACCTTATTGTGGTTTTGATTTGCATTTCCATGATAGCTAGTGATCCTGAGCATTTTTTCATGTGTCTGTTGGCCATTTCGCTTTCATCTTTTGAAAAATGTCTGTTTAAGTCGTTTGCCTATTTCTTAACTGGTTTTTTGTTTTGTTTTGTTTTGTTTTGTTGTTGTTGTTGACTGAGTTTCTTGATCTCTTTATGTATTCTGGTTATTAAATCTTTGTCAGTTCCAGAGTTTGCAAATAATTTTTCCCATACTATTGGTTGTCTCTTCACTTTCTTTTTTAATTTTTAATTTTTATTTTTTTTACATGCAGAGTGGACAGTGAGAGAAAGAGACAGAGAGAAATGTCTTCCTTTTCTGTTGGTTTACCCCCTCCAATGGCTGCTGCGGCCGGCGCACTGCGGCCAGCACACTGTGTTGATCCGAAGCCAGGAGCCAGGTGCTTCTCCTGGTCTCCCATTCGGGTGCAGGGCCCAAGCACTTGGGCCATCCTCCACTGCCTTCCCGGGCCACAGCAGAGAGCTGGACTGGAAGATGAGAAACTGGGACAGAATCCAGCACCCCAACTGGGACTAGAACCTGGTGTGCCAGCACCGCAGGAGGAGGATTAGCCTAGTGAACCAAGACGCCAGCCTTTTTTTTTTTATTTTTTATTTATTTATTTATTTTTTTGGTTGTCTCTTCATTTTCTTGAGTGTTTCTTTTGCAGTATAGAAGCTTCTCAATTTGATATGATCCCATTCGTTAATTTGGTTTTGATTACTTTTGTCTCTGGGGTCTTTTCTAAGAACTCTTCATGTGTGCTAATATCTTGCAGGGTTTCCCCAATGTTCTGTAATAATTTGATGGTATCAGGCCATAGATTTTGGTCTTTAATCCATTTTGAGTGGATTTTTGTGTAAGGTGTAAGATAGGAGTCCTGCTTCATACTTCTGTATGTGGAAATCCAGTTTTCCCAGCACCATTTGTTAAAAAGACTGTCTTTGCTCCAGGGATTGATTTTAGCTCCTTGGTCAAATATAAGTTTATTGTAGATGCTTGGATTGATTTATGGCATTTCTATTCTGTTCCATTGGTCTATCCATATGTTTTTGTGCCAGTACCAGGCTGTTTTGATTTTAACTGCCTTGTAGTAGGTCTCAAAATCTGGTATTGTGATGCCTCTGGCTTTGTTTTTGTTGTATAAGAATAATTTAGCTATTAGCGGTCTCCTGTATTTCCATATGAATTTCAGCATCATTTTTTCTAGATCTGAGAAAATATCTTTGGTATTTTTATTGGTGTTTCATTGAATCTGTAAATTGCTTTTGGAAGAATGTGCATTTTGATGATGCTGAATCTTCCAATACATGAACACAGAGGATTTTTCCATTTTTCTATATCTTCTTCTATTTTTTCTTTAAAGTTTTATAATTCTTATCAGAGAGATATTTGATATCCATGGTCAAATTTATTCCAAGGCATTTGATTTTTTTGTAGTTATTGTGAATGGGATTGATCTGAGAAGTTCTTTCTCAGCTGTGACATTGTATATACAAAGGCTATTGATTTTTGTGTATTGATTTTATATACTGCTACTTTACCAAATTCTTCTATAAGTCCTATTAGTCTCTTGGTGGAGTCTTTAGGATCTCCTATATACAGAATCACGTCATTTGTAAATAGAGATACTTTGACTTCTTTCCTAATGTGAATCCCTTTTGATTTATTTTTCTTGTCTAATGGCTCTGGCTAAAACTTCCAGGACTATATTGAATAGCAATGGTGAGAGTGGGCATCCTTGTCTGATTCTGGGTCTCACTGGGAATGCTTCCAACTGTTCCCTATTCACTAGGATGTTGGCTGTGGGTTTGTCATAAATTGCCTTGATTGTGTTGAAGAATATTCCTTGTATACCCAATTTGCTTAGAGTTTTCATCATGAAAGGTGCTAGTATTTTATCACATGCTTTTCTGCTTCTATTGAGCTAATCACATGGTTTTTGTTCTTGAGTTCGCTAATGTGATGTATCACATTGCGAATGTTGAACCATCCCTTCATACCAGGGATGAATCTCACTTGGTCTGGATCAATGATCTTTCTGATGTGTTGTTTTATTCGATTGGCTAATTTTTTGTTGAGGATTTTTGTGTCTATGTTCATCAGGGAAATTGGTCTGTATTTCTCTTTCTCTGTTGTGTCTTTTCCAGGTTTAGGAATTAAGGTGATGCTGAATTCATAGAAAGAATTTGGGAGAATTCCCTCCCTTTCAATTCTTTTAAATAACTTGAGAAGAATTTGAGTTAGTTCTTCAAACACCTGGTAGAATTCAGCTGTTAAGACATCTGGTTCTGGGGTTTTCTTTGTTAGAAGGATCTTTATTACTGATTCAGTTTCCATCTTGGTAATGGGTCTGTTTAGGTTTTCTGTCTTCATGGCTCAGTTTGTGTAAATTGTAGACCAGGAATCTATCACCAACGAGTATCTCCACAAATGCTGCATAACAAACATATGAATTCAAGAAACAAGAATAAGAAAAACAATATGATGCTCAAGGATCTAGAAAAACAAGAGCAGACCAAACCCAAAACTGGTAGGAGAAAATAAATAATTGAAACTAGAGAAGGAATCAGCAAAATTGAAATAAAAAATTAGAAAAGATCAGCAAAATGAAGACCTGGTTTTTGAAAAAATAAACAAAATTGACACACCATTGGCCCAATTAACCAAAAAAAAGGAGAGAGAAGGCCCAAATCAATAAACTTAGAAATGAAAAAGGAAATATAACAAACACTACAAAGATCTGTATGCCAACAAACTGGGAAACCTAGGTTTGGTAGAGAAATGGTTCTTTATAATAGGTAAAGTATGACAGACACATAGCATTTTAAAAGACAAACTGATAAAAGTTTATTAACATTTTAGTTTAGGGGATTAAACACTAGGGATTTAATCCTGAATGCCTTTGATGGCTTCTTTAAAGTAGACCCGGGAGAGCCATGCACTGAAAATGAAAAACAAAAATTATTGAATACTTAAGAGGCATGGAAAAGATTTGGACAAATGAATACTGGATAATCCCCAGCAGCACTACTATTTTTACTTGGGTTTGATAACGGGAATTTTGCCAGGCCTTAGCAAAGAATTATGACTGAGCAGATACTCTGTGTTGGCTTCAGTGCCATTATGCTTTCTGTCAGCATTCGTGCCATCTTACATTCGTGCAGTGTGTCCAATGTACACTTGCACTTGTTATGGAAACTGAGATCTCTCGTGAGATTCTCGACATTGGGATGACAGCAAAGTTGGATCCATATACTCGTACAAGAGTTTTTCCTTCTGAGTTTACTCTTTTTCTTCTTTGGCCCAAGCAAGCAAATGCAGGAGAAAAAAAAAAAAAAAACTAAAGGGGGATGGTGGTGGTGATGGTGTTTATTTTTGTTATTTGTTTGACCTTGAATGTGAGTTTGCTTTTATTTTCAATGCTGTTGTTCTTTCTTCCAATGCAACAAATAACAACCTTGATGAAAGCAAGGGTGGAAAGCATTATTATTATATTTTTGTTTTTTTGGCTCAAAGAAGAATCTGTGTTGGAGGGGGGAAGACAAAGGGAAAATTCTGTCTATGCCCACCCACAAATGCAAAGCCCTCCTAAGTTAAAATATCTGAAGTCTAGCCTCTGGCTCGAGGCTGTGTATGTGTAACCCCCAGAGATAACATAAAAAACAGCCTCCGGGCATCCTCTGAGACAGAGGATGTTCAAGCAGATTCCAAGAACTCAAGAACATGTGTTTTACAAGGGAGAAAGCCAAAATACAAACTTTCCTGTAAGTACTACAAATACCAGATGGAAAATTGATCCCATAAACTAAGAAGAAAAACACAAGAAAGGAATGAGTTTTGAATCCCACTATGCCAGTTAAAGGATATAGTCCAGCCTTTTATCCTAATTTGCAGAAAATATGACCGAATTAAAGGGGGAATATTTGACAAGTGGTTCAAGTACCATTTCTGGTTCTTTTAGCAAACTTTGTACAGATGGTAACTTTGTCCTGATACTTCCAAAATAAACCAGATTCTGAAGGCGAGAGAGACAAAGAGACCATTATTTTCACTGATGTCCTGTATTATACACTAGCTTCGATTAGTCTTTGTTCTCCTGCAGGTAAAACTGTTGGGTAGAAGCGAATTTAACTAGTATAAACTGTAAGAGCTTCCCTGTATGCAAGAGAACTTCAAATAGTTGATGGAAAATGGAATTAAAGGTAAGCTTTTAGTGCGGAAGAAATTAGAGATGCATGCACTACATGTACTTTCCAAAAAAAAAAAAAAAAAATTTGCAAAGACCTCTTGTCCAGGGAGAGGCCATATTCTCTGTATTTAGGAAACTACTCGGCCGGCGCCGTGGGTCACTAGGCTAATCCTCCGCCTTGCGGTGCCGGCACACCGGGTTCTAGTCCCGGTCGGGGCGCCGGATTCTGTCCTGGTTGCCCCTCTTCCAGGCCAGCTCTCTGCTATGGCCCGGGAAGGCAGTGGAGGATGGCCCAAGTGCTTGGGCCCTGCACCTGCATGGCAGACCAGGAGAAGCACCTGACTCCTGCCTTCGGATCAGCGCAGTGCGCCAGCAGCAGCGTGCTGGCCACATTGGCCATTAGAAGGTGAACCAACGGAAAAGGAAGACCTTTCTCTCTGTCTCTCTCTCTCACTGTCCACTCTGCCTGTCAAAAAATAAAAAAAAAAATGAAAAAAAAAGAAACTACCCACTGGTTGGATATGTTTATAATTTTTAAGGTTCAGTGGAGTTCAATAGGGAGATCATAAACGACAACTGGCATGAACTCTGTCCTGATGTAAAAATGATTTTCTTACATGGCTTTTACTCTTATTTTCAAATTACAAGAAAGGAATAATATTACTGTATAAACATTTAATATTATATGCCAGAAACAAAGCCTAAACCCATAAAATATTAAATGTTTCAGTTTAGTCAATTCAAGGATACATCTTTACTATTGTTCCTTCCAGAAAATTCTATCATTTGCAGAGGACTATGTGTGTTTTACAGTTTTGTGCACTTATTTTTGCTGGAATTCTTTGGTTATTTGTTTTGCATGGGAAGCTCATTGCCTGTTTCACCAGTGAGCCCTCTAGAACAGATTTGCCTTTACTTCTGCTCTGCACTAGATGACTGGCATGTGCTCTGGATCAGATTTTGTATTCCTCTGTTCACTGAGATTCCCACAGTGTGCAAGTAGACAAGTAGACTCATTAGGACTCATACCAGAATGAACGCAGGACTGTGGGTTTCCTGTATTTCAAGGAGCTTCTGATTTGGAATTCCAGAGCTCTGGACAGAGAAAGCTCTCTTGTTGCACGTAGAGTGCGTGTAGTTCTCCCTGATGAAAGAGTACCAGCTTGCAGAGATTCTGACTCTGCATAAACTTTTCTGTTTTAGCTTCTTGTCTCACAATCTCAAAGCCCAGTGTCCAACATTAATGCCAAAATTTTTATTGCCTGGGCCTGTAAAAATCTGACAACCCTCCAGTGTCACGCAAAGTGCATATCACTCTTAACTGCTCGGGCTGTCAGCTTCCTCTCTGTTGCTGACATGCATAGTTTTACCTTTCTTTCCTATAAATTCAATTCAGTAAGCTCAAATTGATCATGTTCTGTATTTTGTAGTAGCAGATTTTTATGGTGATTATTTTTATGTGTCAATCTGGTCTTAAGCATGTCCTGGCAGAGGGTAAAACATGATCTCTAGGTGTATCTGCATGAATATTTCTGGAAGATGTTAGCACTGAGTCCATAAGTTGAGTGAAGGTGGTCTTCCCTCAACAGTGTGGTTGGGCATCAACTGATCTGTTGAGGGCCTGCACAGAAAAATAAGTGGCACAATGGTGAATGAATGCTTGCTCTCTCTTCTTGAGCTGGGGAAGTAATCTTCTCTTGTCATCTTCTCTTGGACGTCTTAACTCCAGGTTCTTGGATCTTCAGACTCCAGAACTCAAACCAACAATACCCTCACCCCCAGCTCTGGCTCTAAGGCCTTTAGATGGGGATGGAATTACTCCACTAGCTTTCCTACTTCAGTTTAGAGACAAAATGTGGAAGACTTACCAGCCTTCATCACCACGTGAGCCAATTCCCCAAATAAATTATCCATCAAATCTATTATCTATCTATCTATCTATCTATCTATCTATCTATCTAATCTATCCATCCACCCACCCATCAATCCATCTACTTACCAGCCTACCTATTTGTGTCCCATTGCCTCTGTTTCCCTGTATAACTCTAACACAAAGATGCTCCTGTCACTGTACTTGAAAATGGAAATCTGAAAGGACAGGTTTTCTTATTTTATAAATTTGACTTTAGGTGCAGGAAGTTGGATATTTTTGGAATTCTCACTTCATAATTCATGCTCACTGCCATTCCTCCATGGCCTGCGTTTATTAGCTAGCCATTTTCAATAATACAGTTGGCAGCTTAGAGACTATTACCCAAAATAATAACCAGGATCTTGACATTGAGGCAGAACAGTGACCAGACAGCCATGCAGCCATCACAATGCAGTAGTTGCTGTGAAATGATTCACAGTAACCCCAGCAACACTCACAGACCCTAGCAGCATGTTATGAAGTGTTTAAAAGTCTCCAAAGCTTGAAAACATCATTATATCCCCCTTTCTAGAGCTATAAAACAAAGCAAAGCAGGAGAATACAAATACTACTTTCAGGACAAAGGGTAACTGGTGATAGTCTCTTAAAAGCAGGTTTAGGAAAGGAAGGGTAAGAGTAGGGACAACTGTACAGTTATATGTTTATTATTTTCAAGCTTCTTAATTTTCTTTTTTTTTTTTTTTAGTTTTGACAGGCAGAGTGGACAGTAGAGGGAGACAGAGAGAAAGGTCTTCCTTTTTGCCATTGGTTCACTCTCCAATGGCCGCCGCGGTAGGCGTGCTGCGGCCGGCGCACCGCGCTGCTCCGATGGCAGGAGCCAGGTGCTTCTCCTGGTCTCCCATGGGGTGCAGGGCCCAAGCACTTGGGCCATCCTCCACTGCACTCCCTGGCCACAGCAGAGAGCTGGCCTGGAAGAGGGGCAACCAGGACAGGATCGGTGCCCCGACAGGGACTAGAACCCGGTGTGCCGGCGCCACAAGGCAGAGGATTAGCCTACTGAGCCACGACGCCGGCTAAAGCTTCTTAATTTTCAACTCAAAAAAAGATTATTTGAAAGACACAGTTTACCACACTGTGTCTGGCCCCTTCTGATAGTGAATTTCTTTAGTGTTTATAGCCCCAAGCAGCTTGGGAGTGTCTACCATTTGTGAAATTGCATAGTGAAAGTGTCTCCATCAAAGTAGAGGTATACTCAGATCTTCTTTTTAAGATTTATTTATTTTGAAAGGAATAGTTAGAGAGAGATAAAAAGAGAAAGAGAGAGAAAGAGACAGAGGCAGAGAGAGAGGTCTTCCATACACTGGTTCACTCCCCAGATGACCACAATTGTCAGGGCTGGGCCAGGTGGAAGCTAGGAGCCACAATCTTCATCTAGGTCTTGCACATAGGTGCAGGGGTCCAAGCACTTGGACAACCTTCCACTGCCTTCCCAGGCACATTAGTAGGGAGCTGGATGGGAAGTGGAGCAGCCAGGACTTCGACCAGTTTCCACATGGGATGCTGGCATTGCAGGCAACAGCATTACTCACTACACCACAGCGTTGGCCCCACTTAGGTCTCTTTTTAATAGGCTCTTTATGACATAAGTGACCTTTGAAATGGTGAGTTCAGCTCCTAGCTCCATTATTTCATGGAGCTGTTTAGAGAAGGCATTTTAAAGCACTATATAGAAGTAAGCTGAAAAAGCATGAAAGATATTTCATAGAAACTTAGCATGCAAAACATACATCATTTGCCACTACAATGCAAAATTAAACTTTCTGGGAAAGTTTAAAAATTTTAAAATGTATTTTCAATTACTTGAAAATCAAAGAGATACAGAAAAGCAGAGATAGACACACACACACACACAGAGAGAGAGAGAGAGAGAGAGAGAGAGAGAGATCTTCCATTCTCTGGTTCACTCCCCAAATACCTGCAACAGCCAGGGCTGGACCAGAATGAAACCAGAAACTTAAAATTCCTTCCAGATCTCTCACATGCGTGGCAGGGTCCCAAGCACATCAGCTATTATCTGCTACCTCCTAGAAAGTATTAACAGGGATCTAGATAGGAAAGTGGCATAGTTAGGACTTGAATCTGCATTCCAATATGCCTCCCAAGAGATAGCTTAACCTACTGTTACACAATGCTCACCCCTGAAGAAAAACCTTAATATGACTTTATAAATAAAGAATTAAGAGGAGAAACTTTTTATTCTAGTTTTTTCCAAGGGGAAGAAAAATAATTGAATATCTGATGAATCTCTGTGAAATTTAAGATTGTTAATTGGATAAGTGATACCCTAGAACTAACTCCAAATTAGTATGCACTACCTAACTTCCAGAATGTTCTATGACCTCTCCTTTCTCCCTAGGCCTCACATTTTCAGGAAAACATTGTTTGCTAGATGGGTTTTGAACAACATTGGGTATCTTTCTGATCACGGTAGCACAATCTCCCTTCTCCTGGCTTCTCTGCTAAATTCAGAGTAAACCCTGGAAATAAAGCAAGAGGCAAACAAAGGAGAACTCTGGGAAGCTGTAAGAAGGTGAATTTTTCTGGATTCACAAGCATTGAGGAACAACATATTGTCAGAATGTCTCACATTCCCCCACCTTCAGAAAAAGGTGAACCAGCTAAGTGGCCCCACTGCCAGTCTAGCTGAGCCGAAGGCAATCCAAGCAGGCCCATTCCTCCTCGGAGTGGAATGGGAATGCCCCTGATGACACCAGAAAAGCTTGATACCATGAAAGAAGAATCCGGAACCTCACAGAGTTCCACAGTAAGTGCTTTCCAGAGATCTTCCAAGTCTCTCAAGGGCCAGCATTAAGGCAGGTGAGCTGGGCTAGCAGAAGTCACCTGGCCACTGCACGCAGTCCCCTATTTTGCCCTGTGGGCTTTAGATTCCCTTCTTGATGGGGAGGTTCCAAGTGACCTTACTGGAGGAAACCCCTTTCACCACCTCAGGCAGGACCAAAAGTGAATAGTGGGAGTCCCAGGAGTACTGGAAACCCAAGTAGACAAAACCACAAAGCAAAGATTCTGAACCTTAAATTGGTCATTGTGGACATAGCTTGCAAATATGGGCCAGGACCTGTGTATATTACACCTTAACTGCTGACTACTGCTGGGAAAAAAAAAAGATTCAGCTGGAGCCAGAGTGTCTTTGAATGAGACAAAAGAGAAGAGAAAATCACTTGTGTTACCAAGAACCAAGGTTCTCACAAATTGGGTGAGGAGAGGCAGTTAAATGGCACAAGCACTGAATTGAATCAGATGCTGCAATTGTATGAGTAGGACATTTTGTTTTTAATTTTTATCTATTTATTTGAGAGAGAGAGAGAGAGAGAGAGAGAGAGAAAGATGGAGAGAGCGAGAGAGGGAAAGAGAAAGAGAGGGAGAGAAGGAAAGGGGGGGAGAGGGAGAGGGAGAGAAGGAGAGAGGGAAAGAGAGAGAGAGAGAGAGAGAGAAGAGAGGGAGAGAGAGAGAGTATACTAGTGCACTCCCATTCTTTGGTTCACTCCTCAAATGCCCCAAAACCCAGGGCTGGGCTGGGCTGGGCCCAGACTGGGAGTTGAGAATGCAATCCAAGTGCATGGTAGGAGCTCAATTACTTGAGCCATCATTGTTTTCTCTCAGGGTCTGCTGTAACAGAAAGCTGTGGTCAAAACTGGAATAGGATATTGAACACAGGTGGTTTGTGGGCATTGTAACCAGCACCTTTACCAATAGGTTAAACATCCACCCCAGAGGAGGATTTTTAGATAGCTATCATAAATACATTTCATTGCATAATTATAAATTATCCATCAGAGTGTGGAATGTAACTAAATTTATATTGCTAATGCTATAAAATGAGTAAAGGATTCAAATTAATAATCAGGTTACCACATCAAGAACTAGAAAAGCAAAAAGAAAATAAGCTACGAAAATGACAAACTTTTTTTACAAAGTAACTGGACCATTTTACATCCTATCAATAATGTGTGAATGATTCCATTCCTCCAGATTTTCACCAGTATTTGGTGTTGCCATTTTTTAAAGGCACTCTGACATGTATATGGTGGCATCTCACTGTGATTTAAAAAGAGATTTATTTTGTTTGCTTGAAAAGCAGAAAGAGAGGGAAGGGAAGGGAAGGGAAGGGAAGGGAAGGGAAGGGAAGGGAAGGGAAGGGAAAAAGAGAAAAGAGGAGAGGGGAGGAGAGGAGAGGAGAGGAGAGGAGAGGAGAGGAGAGGAGAGGAGAGGAGAGGAGAGGAGAGGAGAGGAGAGATCTTCTATCTACTCAAATGGCATAAATGGCTAGGGTTGGGCCAGAGCCAAAACCAGGAGCCTGGAGTCCCATTTGGGTCTCCCATGTGGGTCCAGAGGCCCAAGGACAGGAACCATCCTCTGCTGCTTTCCTAGGTGCTTTAGCAGGGAGCTGGATTGGAAGTGGAGTCATTGGTACTCAAACTGGCACCCATATGAGATGTCAGGGTCACAAGCAGAAGCTTAATTTGCTGTACCACAATGCCTGGACCCCTTCATTGTGACTTTAATGTGCACTCCTCTAGTGACTAATGATGTTAAACATCTCTTCCTGTGCTTACATGCTTTAAACACCATACTGCTTTTATCCATCAATATTTACATTCTGTGTTGCTACCTAACATAAGTCTGCCATTTCTGTTGATCAACTTATTTTCCCTTCTTCATTTTACTTTCTACCTTTCTGTCTTATAGTTTTTATATGTAAACAATTATTCATATATATCCATAGTTTATTTTGGAAATTCAATATCATAGCTGGTATTTTTTAAAATGTCAAATTAGGTACATTCATATTAATTGTGGCTATTAACTTAGTCAGATATATTTCCACAATCCTTTAGTGTTTGTAAATTTGTTTCTAAGTCATTTTCTTAATCTTTTCATTTTATATTTAAGTGAGTTCTTTTTCAGTTATTCCTTTCACAGGTGTCAAACTTATATTTCATTTATTTTTAAATTAAGTTTCTCATTTAATTCCATTTCCATGAACTTTTAAAATCTTTTACTTACTTATTTTCATTTTATTTGAAAGTTAGAGAGACAGAGAGATCTTTCATCAATCTGTTCACTCTCCAAATGCTCGCAATAGCCAGGGCTGTGCCAGGCTGAAGTCAGGAGTCAGGAACTCAACCCTGGTCTCCCCCGGGTGGCAGGGACCCACATACATGAGTCTTTACCTTCTGTCTCCCAGGGTGCACATCAGCAGGAAGCTAGATCAGAATCAGAGGAGATGGAACTTCAACCAGGCACTGAAATATCAATTGTTGTCTCAAACAGCAACTTAACTGCTGAGCCAAATGCCCATCCTTATACAGTATCTCTGTTATTGGTGGCTGCCAGAAAATTGTCTTGGAACTGGAGTCCATTAAAGAAACATAAATTTCATTCATTTAAATAGGCAAAATTCAGCATACATAAAGAATTTTCCTTAAAAAGTACAAGTAAGGGGTGGACATTTGGCTTAGTGGATAAGTCGTCAGTTAGGATGCCCGTGCTCCACATCAGAGTGCCTGAGTTTGAAACTTGGCTCCAGCTTCCTGCTAATGTAGATCCTTGGAGGTAGCAATAGTGACTCAAGTCATTGATTCCCTGCCACCCCAATGTGGTATATCTGGATTATAAGTGCCAGGCTTCCAAGTTTGGCCCAAGCCAGTATGGTCTGGGAATGAAAACTTTCCATTCCTCTCGCACCCTCAAATAGATGAAGTAATTTAAAACGTAAAGACTGACTTATAAAAGTCATCTGAGAAGCTAATGCCCTGGGGCATTGAGCTAAGCTGTCACTGCAGTGCCAGCATCCCATAGGAGCACTCTGGTTCCAATCTACTCCTTGTTAATGTGCCTGGGAAAGCAGTGAAAATGGCCTTAGTACCTGGGTCCCTGCCACCCATGTGGGAGACCCTGATAAAATTCTAGACTCTTGGCTTCAGCCTGGCCCAATCCTGGCCATTGTAGCCATGTGGAGAGTGAACCAACAGGTTTAAGATTCCTCTCTCTCTCTCTCTCTCTCTCTGTGTGTGTGTGTGTATGCCTTCTTCCATCTCTGTAACTCTGCCTTCCAAATAAATAAATATTTTAAAAAGTCAATCTGAATATATCAGCAGTCACAATGAATAGAAATGTTTAACTAGTAAATGGTGGTTAACTACAAAGTTGCTGTAAGTGCTATACTTCAGATGTAGCAGGTGCAAAAGAGAAGCTACTACTTCTAGCCTTAGGAGGAGGGAAAAATGAAAACATTAAAGGATTAGAAGATGGCCTCCTCCATCTATATTATGTCTGGAAGAGAGTGTGGCCACCAAAACAGGTAGCCTGCTTACAGTAAACAACACCAACAAAAATACCAGAAAGCAGTGGCTTGAACTGCTCTATAGAAACAGAGAGGCGGTACCCTAATGGTGCAATTAGCATTGCCCACTGATACTCAGAGCAGTCCCCAGGGTGTCAGTGGAGCTACTCCAGAAGTAGTATGCTGGAGTTGTCTAGAAGGTTCTGAGTGAAAAATGTGACCTGAGTATGGGTGGGAGGTACTCTGGAAGGATTACTGGAATCCCATGCTTAATAATAATAATAATAATAATAATAATATAATAAATGGATGATTGAAATGTGGGAGATAGGCACCTTTCTGTGGGTATGGCTTGGTGTTGTGACCCCAGAATTCTCTATTTACATTGCCTAAAAGTTTAAATGGTAGAGGGCCTAGCTCAAGCTTCACAAAGCAGGACAAAGGGATTGACTAGTTTTTTGTTGTTTATTTTAATTGGAAAGAAGAGAGGCAGAGACCGAGAACTCCCATTTGCTCCCAAAATGCCTGTGATGGCTGAGGCTGTGCAGAGAGCAAAATTAGAAACTGGTTACTCAATCCAGATCTCCCACATGAGTGACAGGAATTCAACTACTTGAGCCATCACTGTTGCATCCCAAGGACTGGATTAACAGAGTCTGGAGTCCAGTGCATTAACAGACAACTGGAGTCAGGAGCTGGAGACAGGTATCAAACCCAGGTACTCACATATGGGTCGCAGGAGCTACAACTGATAACTTAGCCATTAGGCAAAATGCCCATCCCCAGCTAGAATGATTTGAAGCTGAAAGAAAATAATTGGGTAACTGGCACAAAGTTGTGACAAATATCAGTATTAATTAGTATGGAAATCTCCTAATCAACTTTAGAATCTTATGACATTTACATTCTTTTTGCATCCTTGATAGACACATATCATAAATAGTGCAGAGTTATACTTTTAATAACACCATTTACTTATTTGTTAAAATTTTAATTATTTACTTGAATGCCAGGGTTGCAGAGAGAGGGACATACACACACACACACACACAGGGGGAGAGAGAGAGATAGAGAAAGAGAGAGAGAATCTTCTATCTGCTGGTTCACTCTCCAGATGGCTGCATAGGCCAGAGTTGGGCCAGGCTGAATCCAGGAGCCAGGAGCTTCATCTGTGTCTACCATGTGGGTGTAAGATGTGGGTGCATGGACTCAAGCACTTTGGCCATCCTCCGCTGTTTTCCCAGGCACATTAGCAGGAAGCAGGATTGGAAGTGGAATAGCCAGGACTTGAGCAGTACCTATATGGCATGCTGGCATCATAGGCAGGTGCTTTATTAGTTATGACACAATACTGGCCCCCATTTACTTATTTTTATGATCAATGGTTTTAAGTAAGAATAGAAAGTTATGTGCTTAGACTTACCTATATATTGCCCAATGTCTTTGCTTTCCATCCTTTCTTTTATTCAGAAATAAAGCTATCAGGTATTCACAAGCTCTAATTTGTTTTTGAAATTTGTTGCTTTAAAAAGGCAAGTACAAAGTGCACAGAAACAACAAATAAAAGGTAGTCTTTAATTGAAAATTGATTTGAGGAAGAGAAAAATTTTAGGAATCTACAGCTATCATTTAAATTTTGAATCCTACTATAAAAATTTCAATTTTCTATCAAATCTGCTTGACTAATTCATCAAATCACTGGTCTCATACATGGTATACATCACAGAAACAAGAGTAGCTGGTACAAAATAGAACTATTGGAATACATCATGTACCCACAAAATTAGCACCTTTGGGAAATTGGGTATATTACTTTTTAAGAATTTTAGGTAACTCCAGAACAGAAAATTTGAGTAAATAGAACAGATGATCTTTAATTTAATTCAAATTATATAAAATAGTTTGGTTATTGCATTAACTGATAACTGGGACACTCATTAATTTTTTAAAAAATTGAAGTGGTATTTTTGCAAAGGATTTTATTTTATTTTATTTTATTTTAACTGTTTATAAGAAAAGAATGTGAGAATATGATTTTTTTCTTGGCCTGAGATGAGTTTCTTTACTGTTATTTCTCCTTTACTTCAGTAAGTAATTAACAAAATGATAGGAATAATTTCTTATTATCAATAATGACTTTGAACATAAATGGACTAATTGTCCAATTAAAAGATACCGACTAGCTGAATGTTTTAAGAAAAGAAACAAACAAAAAAGACCCAAGAATATTCTGCGTACAAAGAACTCACATCATCAGTAAAAACATACACAGAGTGTGAAAGAGTGAGAAAAGATATTCCATGCAAACAGAAACAAAAAGTAAGCGGGAGCTGCTATACACATATTAGAAAAAAAAAAAACAAAACAGTTCTTTTAAGACAAAAACAGTAAAAAGAGTTAAAGAAGGTCACTAGACACTGATCATGATACAGCACTCAAGTTTATAAAAACAAGCATTGTTAGACTTAAAAGGAAGAGATAGGCCTCAATATAAAATACTAGTACAGGACTTCAACACTCCACTTACATCAATGAACAGATCACCTAGACAAAAAATCAACAAAAAGCCATTAGAATGGAACTATACTATAAGTCAAATGGACCTAACAAATATTTACAGAGCTTTTCTTCCAATAGCTACTGAATAAGGATTTTTGTCTTCAGTTTCTAGAATATTTTTTATATATAATGTGATTTAGGCCCAGAATAAGACTCAACAAATTAAAAATGATCTAAATTATATTAAGTATATTCTCTGGCCACAGTGAAAGAAAGATAAAAATTAACAATAAAAGAAACTTTAGAAATTGAACAAATAGAGACTGAATAGCATGTTGAGTGAACAATGAATCATTGAAGAAATTCAAAGGAAAGTAAAAACTTTCTTGAAACAAATGAAAATGGAAACATTGCATACCAAAACTTACAACATGCAGCAAAAGTAATACTAAGAGTGATGCCTACAGCAATAAGGGCCTTTATCAAAGAAAAGAATTGGAAGGATTTTAAATAAGCAGCCTAACAATGCATCTTAAGGATCTAGAAATCCAAGGACAAAACAAACTCCAAAATAGCACAAGGAAATAAATAACAAAAAATCAGTGTTGAACTACACAATAGAGACATTAAAAACTGTAAGAGATCAATGAAATAAGAAGTCAGTTTTTTGATAGTATGGGCAAAACTGACAAGCATTCAGGCAGACTAAACAAGAAAAAATAGAAAAGACTCAAATAAATTAAACTAGAAAAGGGAAAAAGATACTACAACTGATATTACAGCAACACAAAGATTCATTAGGGGCTGTTATAAACAACTACATACCAACAAATTGGAAAGCCTTGATGAAATGAGTAACTTCCTGGATACATGTAAACTAACAAAACTGAACTATGAAGACAAAAGAAACCTGAACAAATTAATAGAAAGTAATCAAAAGTCTCCCAACAAAGAAAAGCCCAAGACCTAATGGCTTCACTACTATTTTTTTACAAAACTTTTAGAGAAGAACTAAAACCATTTTTCTCACACTATTCCAAAAAAGTAAAAAAAGGAGGGAAAACATCCACACTAATTCTCTGAGGCCATCATTAGCTGAATTCCAAAAAACAAAAAAGAAAATTCTGGAACAATGTTTGTGATTTCCATACATGTAGCAATTCTTAATAAAATACTAACAAAATTCAAAGGAAGGAAAAAAAAAAAAAAAAAAAAAAAAACAACCTGGTGTTAAAATGGAAATGGCATAGAAAATTAATTAATTTGAAAAAAATTTTTGTAGGATCTCTGTCTTTAATGTGCTGTACATTGCGATTTAATGCTATAATTAGTAATCCAATGGTAGTTTTTTCACTTGATGTTGCTATGTGGGCAAAATGTTGAAATCTTCACCTAATGTATACTAAACTGATCTTCTGTATATAAAGAGAATTGAAAATGAATCCTTACACGAATGGAGGGAGAGGGGGAGCGGGAGGGGGGAGGGTTGCGGGCGGGAGGGAAGTTATGCGAGGGGGGAAGCCATTGTAACCCATAAACTATACTTTGGAAATTTATATTCATTAAATAAAAGTTTAATAAAAAAAAAAAAAAAAAAAAAAAAAAAAAAAAAAAAAAAAAAAAAAAAAAAAAAAAAAAATAAAATACTAACAAAATTCAACAGCATATTAAAAGTATTCATTATGAACAAATGGGATTTATCTCAGGAATGTAAGGGTGGCTCAGCATAAATATAACATATTACATCAACAGATGGTAAAACAAAGTTCTGTAATTATCATAACAGATGCAGAAAAATATTAAATAAAAATCAGGGCTGGCACTTTGATGTGGTGGGTTAGGTTGCCATGGCACTCACATCCTATATAGGTTTCCATGGCACCCACATCCTATATCAAAGTCCCATTTCAAGCCCTGGCTGCTCCAGTTCTAATCCAATTTCTTGTTAATGCACCTGGGAAGGGAGCCCACGTGCTTGGGCCCCTGCCAAATATACCAGAATGACATTCTTGGAGTCTGGCTTCCACATGGCCTACGATAGGCTGTTGTGATCACTTGGGAACTGACCCAGCAGATGGAAGAGAAAGAACATGTTTAATATATGATGAAAAGGAAGCTGGTTCTCTGTATACAGCAGATTGAACCATGATCCCTACTTCTCAAAGTCTACAAAATCCAACACCAATGGATCAATGACTTAAATGTAAAGCATGAAACTAGTAGAAGAAAGCAGAGGAAACAATTCAAGCCATTGGTATAGGAAATAATGTTGTGGATAACCTCTCCAAAGTCCAGGCTACAAAAGTAGAACAGGACAAAAGAGATGTCATCAAACTAAAACTGTCTGCTTAACAAAGGAACCAACCAACAGAGTAAAGAGACCAGCTTCACCCTGGGCGAAACCACTTGCAGCCTATTCAACTGACAAAGTATTATTTTCCTCATGTGGTTGTGCTATTAATACAAAGGGAAATAGATTCAATGTTGTGCTTAGTTACAATTTTTTTTTAAGATTTATTTATTATTTGAAAGGCAGAGTTTCTGAGAGGCAGAGGCAGAGGCAGAGAAAAAAGTCTCCCATTCACTAATTCGCTCCTCAAATGGCCACAACGGCTGGAGCAGGGCCCATCCGAAGCGGGGGGTCAGGAGCTTCCTCCAGGTCTCCCATGTGGGTGCAGGGACCCAGGTACTTGGGCCATCTTCCACTGCTTTCCCAGGCCATAGCAGAGAGCTGGATCAGAAGTGGAGCAGCGGGGTCTCACACGTGCACCCATATGGGACGCGGCACTGCAGGTGGCGGCCTTATGGCTATGCCACAGCGCAGGCCCTAGTTACAATTCTAACATTATGATATTCCCTCTCACTCTCACCCTTCCTCTCTCTTCCTTCCTTCTTTCACTCCTTCCTCCCTTCCTCTCTCTCTTTCAGAGATAGCATATTTTTAATTTACGTTATTGTTAAAGCTTTAATACTCCACTAAATAAAGAATTCAACAAGTAAAAAGTAAAAAGACCTTACTTCAGTGGGAGTTGAGGCAAGGGCTATAAACAGTAATCAGGTGAAAAGATGTCCATTCACTCATTTACAGTAAATTTTAAGATAATCACAGATCATTAAAACTATAGTAGCATATTATTCTTAATCATTAGTTTGACAAAGATTTAAAAATTAAGTTAGATAAAACTGTATTTGTAGCAATACTGATATACACAGACATTTCTTTCTTTTTTGTTTTTTGATTTTTTTTTTTTTTTTTTGGTTTTACATTTTGGCTCCCATCCCACATATAAGGGAGAACATGTGGTATTTGTCTTTCTGTCTGGATTATTTCACTCAACATGATGTCCTCCAGTTGAATCCATTTTGATCCAAATGGTAGAACTGCATTCATTTTTTATTGCTGAATAACAGTCCATTGTGTGTATTTCTGTGTGTATCTCATATTTTCTTTATCCATTCATCTGAAGATGGACACCTTGATACATTCCATATTTTGGCTATTCTGAATAGTGCTGCCATAAACATGCTGGTACCAGTATCTCTTTGATACAATGTGTTTGTGTCTTTTGGGTATATGCCCAGTAGTGGGATTGCTGGATCTTATGGCAAGTCTATTTCTAGTTTTTAAAGAAATCTCCATTCTGTTTCCCACAATGGCGGCACTAATATGCAATTCTACTAACTGCATGTGCTGCCCTTTCTCTACATCCTCACTGGCATTTGTTAACTTTCCATCTTTTGGCCAATAGCTATTGTGACAGTGATGAGATGATAGTTTATTGTGGTTTTGAATTGCATCTCCTAGATGATTTGTGATGGTGAGCATTTTTTCATATATTTGTTGGCCATTTGTATTTCTTCTTCTGAGAACTGTTTGTTGAGGTCCTTTGTCCATTTTTCAAACTGGATATGTTGGTTTTCTGGGGTTGTTGGTGTTGAGTCTTCTAAGTTGCAATAGATTCTGTATATTAATCCTTTGTTGGATTTGTAGCTTGCAAATATATTTTTCCATTCTATTGGATATCTCTTCACTCCGTTGATTGTTTCTTTTGCTGTGCTGAATTTGATATAATCCCATTTGACAAAGGATTAATGCACAGAATGCATAAAGAATTCAACAAGCTCAACAACAACAAAACAAACATTTCTAACTAACAAATGGACAACTGATATGAATAGACTTTCATCAAAAGAGGAAACAAATATGGCCAATAAATACATGAAAAATGCTGAATACCGTTAGTCATCAGGGAAATGCAAATCAAAACCACATGACTATCATTTCTTCCCAGTTAGAATCGTTACTATGAAATCATCCAAAAATAAATGCTTGTAAAGATATGCAGAAAAAGGAACTCTTATAAACTGTTGCTGGGCTGTAAATTAGTACAATCATTAAGGTGAACAGTTTGAAAGTTCTTCAGAAAACTGAAAGTAGGGGTGTGCATTGTGGTACAGCTACCTCATGCTTGTGATCCAGTTTCCTCCTAACATGTCTAGAAGGCAGCAGATGATGGCTTATGTGCTACCCATGTGGGAGTCCAGATGGAGTTCCTGGCTCTTGGATCCACCTCTCCTAGCCCTGGCTGTTGTGGGTTTTTACCTTTCAAATAAAATAAATAAATCTTGAAAAAGAAACCTTAAAATAGCTTTACCATATTATCTAGCTATCCCATTTCTGGGTATGTTTCTAAAGAAAATTAAATCAGCATATCAAAGAAATCTCTTTTTTAAAAAGATTTCATTATTTATTTACTTGAGAGTAGAGTTACAGTGAGAGGGAGAGACAGAGAGAAAGGTTTTCCTTCTGTTGGTTCACTCCCCAAATGGCGACAACGGCTGGAGCTACGCCGATCTGAAGCCAGGAGCCAGGTGCTTCTTCCTGGTCTCCCATGTGGGTGCAGGGGCCCAAGCACTTGGGCCATCCTCCACTGCCTTCCCTGGCCACAGCAGAGAGCTGGATTGGAAGTGGAGCAGCTGGGACTGGAACCTGCATGCATATGGGATACCAGCACCACGGGCGGAGGATTAACCTACTGCACTATGGCGCCGGCCCCAAGAAATTTCTATACTTCCATATTTATTGTCCACTATGCAGAATGCCCAAGATAAGAATCAACCAAGATGTCCATTGATGGATGAATGGATAAAATGAGGCATATATGCACAGTGGAATAATGATCTACCTTAAAAAAAGAATGAAATTTTGTCATTTGCAGCAACATGGATGAAAATGGAGAACACTACGTTAAGTGAAATGGGCCAGATACAGAAAATCAAATTTTGTATGTTCTCTCCCATATTTGAAAACCAAATAAGTCAATTTAGGCATAGACTAGTGATTCCTGGAGGCTGGGAAGGATGGGGAGGGAGATGGAGGAAGGTTGTATGACGAGCACAAAACACTGTTAGACAGAAGGAGTAGTTTCTGGTGTTCCACAGCACAGTGGGGATGCCATATTTCAAAATAACACGATGTCTGTTTTACGAAGGACTGGAGGGAAGGAGCTTGAAGTCTTCAAATGTAAAGATAAAAGGAAATGAAAAAAATTACCTTGATTTGATTAATACAGGCTGAATACCTGTGTTAAAATATCATAAGTATAAATAAAATACATCCCACCAATATATAAGATTATTACGTGTTAATAAAAAATTAAGAAAATATAGAGTTTGTTACCTCACTAAATATCTTAGCTAAGGATATAATGAGGTAGGAATTGAAAATGTCTTTTCCTATTACTTAAAGATCATCCTAATTTAATTTACTTCCCTTTAATTGGGAGCAGATTTGAAAGAAATTCATATATACAATGGCTAAGTTTGTTTTTAGTTATTGGAATCTAGTTAATAAACATATATAATAAAATTCTAGAGTATGAAAATTCCAGATATTTAATAATTCTAATTTTTCGAAGTGTATAAATGGCTACAAATATAGATTTTCTCTCTCTTGTAGAATTTGCTATGAACGGATTCCCACAAACCAATAGTTACACATATAATATCTTAATTGGGAACACTGAGCGATGAATGCACTGTATTATCCAATAACTGAAGATTCAGTTAGTGAGGGAAATGATGATCTTTTGCCAAAATTAATTCTGGCAAGTGATGTTGGCATAATGCAGCAAATCCCAAGCCATAAGAACAGTACCTCAGAACTCAGCCTGATGATTCAGGGTTGGCGTGATGTTAGGAACCAGCTTTAAGTTTAGTCATGACAAGGCTGGAGAAGGGACAAATCCTCCTTCCAACGTGTCTCCAGAGTTCAAAAATATAATGGAGATGTCAAAAAAAAAAAAAAAAAGACTGTTATAAATTGCAACTCCAAAAACATTAGGTCAAGAAATGAACTTGGAAAGCCACAGGGATCATAGCAGTATTTTTGGAAAGTCTTTAGACAATTTCCCCCCTGAGGAATATTTGAGTGTCCTCCTCAGTGCTTTCCAGTAACACTCTGACACACGTTCCTTTCTCATCTCAGAAATGGGTTGTGTTTTAAAGGTAACACACTTTACACGAAAATTCCTAATTTCAACTCAGTAAATTAACTTACTTCCTTTCTCTTTCATTCTCTTTTTTAAAAGATTTATTTATTTATTTATTTATTTATTTATTTATTTATTTGAAAGGCAGGGGAGAGAGAGAGAGAGAGAGAGAGAGAGAGAGAGAGAGGAAGAAGCAGATATATGTTGCATCCAGTGGTTTACTCCCCAAATGACTGCAATGGCTGGAGCTGGACTGGCCTGAATCCAGGAACCAGGAGCTTCTTCCAGGTCTTCCACGTGGATGCAGGGGCCCAAGGACTTGGGCCATCTTTTACTGTTTTCCCAGGCCATAGCAGAGAACTGGATTGGAAATGGAGCAATGGGACTTAAACTTGCCCATATGGGATGTTGGCACTGCAGGTGGCAACTCTACCTGCTGTGCCACAGCACTGACCCCTTCCCTTCTTCCCTTTCACTCTTATCCTTGGAATTGTTCTTAAATAATTTCTTTTTTTTAAAAGATTAATTTTATTTATTTAAAGACAGAGTTACAGAGAGAAATAGAGACTGAGAAAGAGCTCTTCCATCTGCTGGTTCACTCCCCAGATGGCAGCAATGGCCGGAGCTGCGCTGATCGGAAGTCAGGAGCCAGGAGTGTCTTCCAGGTCTCCCATGTGGGTGCAGGGGCCCAAGGACTTGGGCTATCTTCCACTGCTATCCCAGGCCACAGCAGAGAGCTGGATCAGAAGAGGAGCAGCCGGAACTAGAACCAGCACCCATATGGGATACAGGCACTTCAGGCCAGGGCTTTAAACTGCCACAGCGCTGGCCCCCTTAAACAATTTCTGGATGTTTCATCCCGAATTTCCACCGTTCTCACTGTGGTTGAGTCTAAGCCAGAACCTCCCTTACAAAGCTATGGCATCTCCTAGGTGCTGCACTCTGCCCTACAGAGTGAGACCCTTGAATTGTAAGTCACATTTTCCTTCCTATTTTTCATAAAGATGCTACCAGGTATGTCAACCAGTAGTATTAGTACTCAGTGTATCTGAAATATTTCACCAAGAAGTAACATGAGGACAGGGGAAATGGTGAATGAAGAAGTCCTTTGGGAAATAGGTGGGAAATGAATTTTAATGAAAATACATCGTGCAAAGTTGAGGAGCTGAGGAACCCTGCCAACATCCAATGTTCAGCATTTAAACCAGCTTGGTGACTGTTTACTGATGAGACCTGAGGATCTGGGGACCTGGATATAGGGTTTGTGAGTGCGTGAATGTGTGTGTGAGTGTGTGTGTAAGTGTGTGTGTGTGCGTGCGTGTGATGTGTCTCTGTAGTTTGCATGAAAATATCAACAGCATAATTTAGTAAGCTCACTCTCCAAAGCAAGAGAGCTATCTAGACCAAACCTCTGGGTTCAGACAACACAGTACCCTGAAGAACTCTGTCATCCCAGCCTCTGTTAGACAAGTGAGCACTGAGTGCCTGGAAGAAACACCCTTCTCTGGTGGGGACTTTCAGGTGACATGATATTAAACAACAGCATTAGTGTGCATGGAGTCCCAGTTATAACTGCATGTAACAATGTGCCTGTGTATTACTATGCTATTCTCTGTGACCCAAAGGAAAACAGCTTTTCAGAATCCTTTATTATACTCCAGGGAAAAATCAGAATAGAGAAGCATACAACAATGAGAAGCAATTAATGTTTTAACTTAATAAATTCCACTTAGAGCTTACTATGCTTTTTTTTTTTTTTGCTGATTTTTGGTACTTCTATAATTCTTTCCATACCTACCTTTATAAAGTCAATTTCTCCAAATACAAATCTGTATATTTTCATTTGTACTAAACAAAAAGCTAATAAGAAAAAATGGAAATTTAAGGTCAATATGGTGCCATGATTTTTTTTTTTCATAGGAAAACTTGGATGCTAATATTGAATTGGAAGTGTTTTGTAATTAATGTTTCAGTTTAAAATACTTCTGGTTAATTACAAAAAAAGAAGATTCATTTTGTGTTGCTATATGGGGGCAAACTGTTGAAATCTTTACCTAATATATACTAAACTGATCTTCTGTATATAAAGAGAATTGAAAATGAATCTTGATGTGAATGGAAGGGGAGAGGGAGCGGGAAAGGGGAGGGTTGCGGGTGGGAGGGAAATTATGGGAGGGGGGAAGCCATTGTAACCCATAAGCTGTACTTTGGAAATTTATATTCATTAAATAAAAGTTTAATAAATGAAAAAAAAGAGAAAGGAATAGAGCTCAAAAAAAAAAGATTCAGTTAGCAAGAGAAAAGGTATTTTATTCAAAATTTAAGCTCAAATATGAAGAAGTTACAACACACACATAATTTCTTGATAGTGACTATGCCTTAAGAGTGCATATAAACTGAACAATCAATTAAAAGACAGAGAAAGAAGCTCTTTTAATGAGTCAGCACTACTCAGAATACCTGAGATGGCTATTCATCACAAGTGGGAAGTGTTTTTGATGAGAGCCATAACAGAAATAAGCTAGTGTAGTGATGTTGTAAGCCATGATTATAACTATGAATTAGGCACCATTAAACATTGAGGCAGCCTAGCACATCAGTTAAAGTCTCAGATGCTAAAGTTACACCTTTTGGAGTTCTGGGTCTACTACTTAAGATGTGTGCATGTGTCTCAGCTTGAAAAATTTATGCAATATTAAAAGATAACAAGGCCACATTTTCATGGAGTTGTTCTGTGGTATACATTAATCCCAGCAAGTGTAAGTAAATTCGAATCTAATATATATTAGGCATTCAATTATTTGTTGTAGTTGTGTTATGTGACTAAAGTGACTATGAAAAACACTGAAAGTATTCTTTTTGAGATGTTCTTGGCAAGGGGAAGGGGAGACTAATTGTGATTCATTTTTAGGGAAAATGGTTAACAAGGCTCTAGATTTAAAGACATCAGTACTTGTTTACTGAAATAGGGTTTAGATATTAGCATGTACCTTCTGTGAATACCAACATGCAGCTTGTACCTGGGAGTGGGCATAAGAGGGAAAGATGTGGAATTTGCTCTGTACCTTCCATTGACTTCTAAGGAGCAGACTCTCCAAAGTGGGGGAGCTGAGGATGTACAAGATGTATAGCTCAAAGAAGTGTTGGTGACTCAGGCACTTCATTTCCCATTTTTGATTGACCAAATCAAGGACATAAACTGGTTTCACTTCCCATTCAAATCTGATAACACAGATAGTGCCTTCCTTAACTCTGAAACTGCATTATAGGTGCTACAATCAGGGTAAGTACTGGGTGTTTTAGCATAATTCTTTTTTTTTTTTTTTTTTTTTTTGACAGGCAGAATTAGACAGTGAGAGAGAGATACAGAGAGAAAGGTCTTCCTTCCGTTGGTTCACTCCCCAAATGGCTGCTATGGCTGGCACGCTGTGCCGATCCGAAGCCAGGAGCCAGTGCTTCCTCCTAGTCTCCCATGCGGGTGCAGGGCCCAAACACTTGGGCCATCCTCCACTGCCCTCCCAGGCTACAGCAGAGAGCTGGACTGGAAGAGGAGCGACCGGGACAGAATCAGCTCCCCAACCGGGACTAGAACCCAGAGTACCAGCACTGCAGACAGAGGATTAGCCTAGTGAGCAGCGGCACCGGCTATTTTAGCGCAATTTTAAACCATTCTAAGTAAGTTAGGGACATAGAAAGTCTTGGAGACTGTCCTAAGAGTTACCTTTATTTTGGAAATAAAAGACATCAAGGAAACCATTATTTTCATAGATTAGCAGTGTCTGTTGTGGTGAGAAAAGAAGGGAGATGGTGGTAGGGAGCTTATCAATTTGTATCCCTGATAATAAAGAACCTTCAGGCGTTCTCAGAGATAATATCATTCCACTTTCAGTCTAACTGCTGAAATTCGCTGTTAGTTTGAAAACTAAGCCACACCTTGCCTGTATTAGATGATGGATATCTTCAGAAAAACATAAGGTTGAATTGACTGACTACTAATTCAGTACAAAAGAGAAGGTTAGAGTGGCATTGAGGCAAAATGGGTTAAAACCAATATATCCCATATGGACGCTGGTTAAAGTCCTGACTGCCCCACTTCCAATCCAGCTCCCTGTTAATGTACCCAGGAAAGCAGCAGAAGATGGCCAAAGTGTTTGGGTCCTTGCAACCACATGGGAGACCTGGAAAAACTCCTGGCTCCTGGCTTCAGCCTAGTCCAACTCTGGTCATTGCGGCCATTTTGAGTAGTGAATCAGCAAATGGAAGATTCTCCCTCTCTCTCTCTCTCTCTCTCTCTCTCTCTGCAACTTTGTCTTTCAAATAAACACATAAAGATAGTTTTTTAAAAAGGGAATTTTTTTTGTAAATAAAACCGTCCAATTGTGACCTATGGTTTTTTTAATGTGTGTACCCCTTCTGTAGAATTGTACAGGAGACTTGAAGATATAAGCCTTCTTGAAAAGAAGGAAACTACAGTAGAAAAAATTTAATCTCAACCTAATTCTATTTATTTATTTATTTATCCAATTTGAGAGGCAGACACACATACACACACACACACACACAGATTCCCCTCTCACAGTTTCACTCTCCAAATGCTAGCAACAGCTGGAGCTGGGCCAGGCTAAGACAGGAACACAGAACTCAATCCAAGTCTCATACATGGTTGGAAGGGACCCAACTTCTTGAGTCATCATTTGCTATCTCCCAGAGTGCACATCAGCAGGAAGCTGGAATCAGGAGCAGAGCCAGGACTCAAATCCTGGCTCTCCAATATGGGATGCTGGTGTCCCAAGTGGCATCTTAAGCATTGCGCCAGTGCCCACCCTAAACAAACTTTTAAATTTCATAATATCGTGAATGTCCCAAGTAGCTGTCCTATCAGCATTGCATAGGAAATACACATGCATGAAATGGAAATTAATTCCTTACTCTTCAAAGTAAAAATAAAGTGTGGACTTGACTGTTTAGTAACCCAAAGAGCAAGTTTATACGATATACTAAAATATATTTTGCAAATGTAAAATCATCAAAAATGAACTGTAAGAGTATTCTCAAGCAGTATTGTGAAGTGAAAAAACGCATCACCAGAATTAGATAGTAATTTATTAAATATGGCAAGCTGCTTAAGACACAACCTAAGATAGATGATATGCTTGTGTGACAGAATGTGAACGATGAGCCTCCTGTATGCACGCCGCCACACTTGGAAACTCAGATTTATTCAGCTATGAAGACTCCTTTTATTCAGCTCAACTGTTCAGACAGAGATTCTCCACAGGAGCACCTGAGCTATTCAATTGTAGGAGGTAAGACGTGGGAGTTTGTGCAAGTCCCTCTCACACTATTGCACAGAGGATCGCGGGAAGCATCTTGCAACTGCTGGCAACATATTCTGAAATAGCTTCAACAAGATGTTTCAACAAGACGGTATCATTAACCATGCATAATGTCATTTCTTTCTGTTTTCTTGCCTCCTCATTCTCAGGAAATACAAATAACCAGTTCATACTTTGGAGACGAGATTTTGGTCCTCCTTCTCTGGCCGCCACACAGAATTTCCAGGGTGATGTATTTCAAGGCATTCTGGCCCCCGAGACGTTCCAGCTGCTTATCGAAGTTACTGATGAATTAGGTGGGGATCCAGTGAGTCAGCTGTCAACCACCACCGCAGTCATAATTCATGTGTTTCCCTGGAGCATGACACAGCCAACTCCCTCCACAGTGACAGCTACAACCACAGTAAGCACTAGTGATGAGAAATGGTTCTTAAATAGTCTGAATCAGTCACAAACATAGAAAGTGCTTGGGACCTCTCATGGGAGTTATCCTCATGTCCTGGCACTGAGAGACATCCTGAACACAGCTACGTGGTGCAGCCAAATTCTCATGAACAAAATAACAGTGTTATTGAACAAAATTCATTGTCATGAACAAATAACATTGATAGCCGTTCATTTTGAATTACGGAAAATAAACCAATGTTGATCATTTTAGGGGTCCTTTTGCCATTTGTTTTAGCATTGTTAGTAATTCCGTTGATTCTCATTATTTAAACGAATACTTGTAAAGGTTTTGTTATGTACATAGCACCATATCAGACAATGAAAATCTCCGAAAAATTTGATTTCCTGAAAACACAGAAACATCTGCTGTTTCACTCCCCAAATGATTTTAAAAGTCGCGGCTGTATCAGGCCAAAGGTAGGAGCCCAGAACTCAGATTATCTGATGTGGATGGCAGGAATTCAAGCACCTGAACCACCATCTGCTGCCTCCCAGGGTTCACATTAGCAGGAACCTAGAATCAGAAGCAGAGCCGGGACTCAAACCCAAGCACTCCAGTAATGGATGCCAGTATCCTGAGTGGTACCCTAGCTATTGCCCCAAATGCCTATCCCAATGATATCATTCTTAAAGAGTAAATAATTATTTTTATGTTAAGAGAGAAAGAAAAGCTTTTATAATGAAGAACGTAACATATCCTGAAAACTATTGAAAAGAAAGTGAAACTGGAAACTAGATTAGTGTCATAAAAAAGAAAGTTCATGGTAGATCGGTAAAGTACTAGAACAAGGGATATCTTGATTATAAAGATGAGATGTTTGAGTGATTACTGAAGACTGGAAGTTATAATGGTTTCACAGCAGAAAAGATAAACACACTGTACTTAGTAACCTTTACTAAAATGTGGACAAGGAGAAAATCAATAATATGATAAAACTGGTTTGTGAGGAATATGCTGTTTGATTTCTGACAGTTGGCATCTGGAGAGCCAACTAGGTGTTCATACCCATATCCTCCTTATAGGGTCATGATGATACTCACATAGTTAAGCTAATCAAATGAAAGTCATTTGAATGAAAATAGCCATTTATTGGAAAAGCTACAGAAAACTCCCCTCACTGTTTTACTTCATAATCAAGGAGTTATACAAAATCATTTAAATATAAATTTGAATATTCTTGATTCAAAGAAAACAACCTGGACTAAGGTGATGTAGAAATAGTAATTCTCCAAAGTGTGTGGATGAATCTAATGAAAATTCTCACTATGGGAAAGCATTTATACCATAGACCTCCAATTATTTCTAAAAAAAAATCTCAATCTAAAGGAAGTACCACATGACTGAATATAGCCAGATACATGAGAAGTTAAGATATTATCACTAAGACATAACAGAGAACAAAAACCAAGAACACAGCAACTATTATCAAATAATAACCTATATTCAGTAAATTCAAGAGATATAAATCATATTTTAAATTTGGTTACAGCATTAGAGAATATAAAGGTAATATAGAACACTGGAAAAATCTGTCAAATATAGAAATCAAAAATACGATAATTGAAATTTCATCTTGATAGATGGATTTAATGACTGATTAGAAGCAGCTGAAGAGACAATTAGGAATTAAGTATGGATCTAAAGAAACTACCCAGAATGAAATACATGAAGACAAAAGTGATAAAAATAATTCTAATAGACAACATGAAAATGAGAATGAGGAGGGGCTTGTGGTGCCGAGGTTAAATCACCTCTGTGACACCATCATCCCATATCAGACTGCTGGTTTGAGTCTTGGCTACTCAGCTTCTGACCCAGTTGCCTGATAATGTGCCTGGGAAAGAAGTGGAAGATGGCCCAGGTGTCTGGCCCCTCCCACCCATATGGGAAACCTGGATGAAGTTTCTAACTTTTGGCTTTGGTCTGGCCCAGCCCTGGCTGTTGCAGACATTTAGGAGTGAACCAGCAGGTGAAAGATCTCTTTCTCTCTGTTTTTTCCTCTCTCTCTGTCACTCTATCTTTCAAATAAATAAAAAATCTTTTAAAACTGTGAATGGAGAGAGCTAGTTTATTTTAATTTAGGAGATGTTAGAGGGAGAAAGAAAGATGCAGTACCTAATATTTTTCAAAACTGCTGATAGATATCAAAGTATAGACTGAAGAAGTGCCATAATTCCCTAGAGGGAAAATGAAATCTTTCCTTAAATACAGAATAGAAAAGCTACATAAAATCCAAATGTAATAAGAAACACTAAAATAAGTCAGGAAAAAAGAGAAAGATTACCTTCAAGAGAGTATATATTGAACAGCTGACTTTTTAATGGAAATGATGAAAGTCAAAAAAATGGAAGTGTTCAAGTCACTGTAAGAAAATAAGTGTCAAACTAGAAGCCTCTAAAGCCTGTTGAGATTTGATTTATGGCCTAACATGTGTGATCAAATGTTGTAAATGTTCCCACAGATCTCTGGTACCATGGATTTCACATCACAGAGAAATGGTAAAAGGATGACAGTTTCAAGAAACTATATTGGCAGTTGATGAACATTTAGAATTGTAGACTTTAGTAGCAAAGATAATAAATAAACTTCAGGACAAGGTGTTTAGCCTAGTGGTCAAGACATCTGTGTCCCATGCTGGAGAACCTGGGTTTAAGTTCTGGCTCCAGCTCTTTATTCCTGCTCCTTGCTAATGCAGACTGTGGCAGTCAGTGGTGTCAGTGGCCATGACTTAAGTAACTGGGTTTCTAGAGATTTGGATTGTGTTTTTCAGCTCTCATCTGTGGCCCTGGCCCAAGCCTGACCATTGTGGGCATTTGGGGAGTGAACCAGCAGGTGGGAAATCTGCCCCCCTCTCTCTTTCTCTCTGTCATTCTTGCTACCTCTTAAATAAGTGAGAAAACATTTAAATACATAAACTTTAGAAAAAAATATGGGAATATCCTTAATAACTTGGGGGGTAGGACAAAATTTCTTAGATAAGGTCCAAAAAGTTAGCCATAAGGAAAATTTTGAGAAAATCAAATATATTTGAGTATCCTAGAATGAATAACTTGCTTCATAATAATCTGGGCTGGGGAGGAATACATAAGAATAAAGATTCAGTAAAATGGGGCATAAATTGATAGGTGTTTAGACAGTGAGATGGGTACCTGGTGGATAATTAGATATATTTTTAGGTTTCTCTATGTGTGTTAGGTATCACAAAAAAATGGTAAAATAATTGAAAGGGAAAGAATCTGAAATGTCAATGCACTTTGTTAAATTATTATATTTAATATGGCAAATTATTCACCCAAAAAACATCATGAGTGAAATACTTCAGTTGTTCAGAGCTCTATTAAAACTTTGCTATTTGCTTTGGAGCTTTTTGTTATACATTCGATATAATCAAACCCTACAATCTATGATTTGAAGCCTGAATAGTCTCCTGTTTGTCAGTTAATTAGTTCTTAGTCTTTCCACCCCAGAGACTGTGACCTTGGGACTTTCTTTCACATTCCATAGATACGGATTCAAGTAATTTTACAAGTCAGGACAATACTGCCTCCAACTAAGTGATACTGTTGATAATATTATCAGATGCTATAATAACATTGCAAACAGTCAAAATGTGTTGTTATCATTCCTGGCTCAACTTGAACTTCTCCTTCCTCTCCTGAGTCAATCTTCTTTGCTGGATCTTACTCCTGTGGGAGAGATTATTTTAGCTTGCACTGCTGTGAAAAAAGAAAATCTCCTGACTTATGTTCACACATGGATTGCTACTTACCAAATTCCAGATTAATAAAGCAAAATCTAGCCAAGGAGAAGGCATTCCAGTAAGACATGAGAGGCAAAATAAACAAATGCTGCTGCAAGATGTGAAAGTATTTAAATTTGTAGCTGAGTGATATTGTGACCCATATGCTTCCTTTTAATGGAGGGTTACTAAATGTGTCATTGAGTAGCTATTATTTATACCTGTGAATGTTATGAAATTATCCAGCAAAGATCAACTGCGTCTAGAGCTATCTGTGTACCTAGCAACTGCATGGCTCAACAAGCATAGTAAATTAGATAAAAATCTTCCAGTTGTCACTAATGGAATAGCCGATGAGAAGGGACTTACATAACAAGGATTCATGTTCAGAAAAATGAAGGGATATTAGGACAAAGAGTTGAAGATATCTGTACACCCGAAATAAGGCTATGAAATTTATTTTCCCATTGTGGGGAGAGATCTAAAGAGGGATGGCTAGATGAGGGTGATAGGATTAGGTACTTCTAAGTGTGTGTGAGGGAGGAGAACCCATGAATGGGAAATCAGTGGTGCAGAGAGAAGTCCGAGAAGTGGGCATTTGGCGCCGTGGCTAAGTCACTGCTTGGGAAGCCTGCATCCCATAGTGGAGTGCCTGCGGTAGAGTTCAGGCTCTGCTTCCGATCCTAGCTTCTTACTAATACACAGGTGGTGGCTCAAGTACTCGAGTCCCTACCACCCAGCTGGGAGACCCAGGATGAATGAAGTGCTCCTGGCTTTAGCTTGGTATAGCCTCAGCTCTTGTGGCCGTTTGGAGAGTGAACCAGTGGATGGAAGATTTCTTTGTCTCTCTCTGCCTTTCAAATGAAGTGAAAATAAATAAAAAGCTTGAAATGTAACTAGTTAAGAGGTTGTTTTGGTAATTCAGATAAGAGTTAGGCCCTACAATAGTGCAAGGATACTTTATGTGGAAGTTAATCATTACCTCCAAGATATACATAAATAATAAAAATTATTATCTATTTTGTCTGAAGTCTGTGTGTTACAATACATACATTTATAGTACACCATGGGAAATAAAATTTCCCTTAGGATTTAGCCATTATTGCTATAGGCTGTATCTTTTATTATTATTATTACAAGGCAGATCTTTCTATTTAGAATGTTGAATGAGATACAAAGACTTAAAACATTTCTAAGTGATTAGAGTATACTGCCAGAATTTTTTATCTGCTTCTAAAATATAACTGTAAAAACCCACTACAAAAATAGAACAGTCTTAAATCCAGATTGCTAACAATATGTCTATGAATTTTAGAAAAATAAAGGCCTGTGAGAAAAAGCTCAAAGCAATTAAAATAAATTCAATCACATTATAAATGTTATAGGAAACATCTTCAGCATGAAATTCACTTTAAACACACAATCCTTTTTAACAAAATGTTCTTGCAGGCACTTGAAAAATATAGGGCATCTCATAGATTTTAATATACAGAAGGCATTCAATAAAGGCCTCTCCATCTCTTATGATGCTAGGTATGGTACTTGAGAAGTCAAGGACCTATGCCATGTATTGTAGGAAAGGCATCTGAAAGTCATTATTATTTGAAAGGCATAGTTAGAGAGAGGGAAACACACATAGACACACACACACACACACAGAGAGAGAGAGAGAGAGAGAGAGAGAGAGAGAGAGAGAGAGATATCTTTTATCTGCTGGCTCATTCCCCAAATGGCTGCACAAGCTAGGGCTGAGCCAGTATGATGCCAGGAGCCTAGAACCCCATCCAAGTCTCCTACATGGGTGCAGGGGCCTAAGCACTTGGGCCATCATCCACTGCTGTCCCAGGCATTTTAGCAGAGAGCTGGATTGTAAGTGGAGCAAACTGGCACTCACGTTCATAAGGGATGCCAGCATTGCATAAGGGTTGCCACATAACCGCTGTGCTGCAACACCAGCCCGTACGTGCTGGTTCTTAATGGGAAGAGAGAGACTGATGAACTGCTACAGAATCTGAAGAAAACTATGGACCTTGTCTCCAGAACAATACACACACCTGTATGTGTAACCAATTTCATATACACTTTTAGATGTTTGTAAAACCCATCCAAGGGATCCAGATTATAAAACCCTGGGTACAAACAAGGGGTTATTACCTTTTCTGAATTTGTTAACAAAGCTTCCATGAGCAATTTTTTTTTTAGATTTATTTGTTTTACTTGAAAGTCAGAGTTACACACAGAGAGAAGGAGAGGCAGAGAGAGAGAGAGAGAGAGAGAGAGAGAGAGAGAGAGAGAGGTGTCTTCCATCTGCTGGTTCACTCCCCAATTAGCTGCAAAGGCCAGAGCTGCGCCAAGTGAAAGCCAGGAGCCAGGAGCTTCTTCATGAAGTGCAGGGGCCCAAGGACTTGGGCCATCTTCTACTCCTTTCCCAGGCCATAGCAGAGAGCTGGATCGGAAGTGGAGCAACCGAGTCTCGAACCGGCGCACATATGGGATGCTGGCACTGCGGGTGGCAGCTTTACCCGCTATGCAACAGCGCCGGTCCCACAAATTGGTTTTCTATAACACAATCAAAGCAAGGTGGGCATTTGGTGCAGTGGTAAAGATGCTGCCTGTGATGCCCACATCCCACATTAGTGTGCTGGGTTCGAGTCCCCACTCCGCATCCAATCTAGCTGCTTGCTGTTGTACACCCCAGGAGGCAGAAGGTAAAGGAAGCCTCAAACTTGGGTCCTTGCCAAGCATGCAGGAGACCTAGATGGAGTCCCCTGGCTCCTGGCTTTAGTCTACCCCAACCCTGGCTGTTGTGGCAGCCATTTAAGAAGTGAACTAGTAGATGAAGACTTCTTTCTCTCTCCCTTTCTTTCTCCCACTCTTCCCTCCTTTTTTCTCTCAAGTAACTAAGAATAAATAAATCCTGAAGCAAGACAAGCCACTAACATATAGCTATAGAGAAAACTAGTGATACAGTCCTATAATACAGCAATTCTTGGCAGGATCTTGTATTCAATAAATGAAACAATACCTAAAACTTAGGAAGAAAAATAGGAAAGATAGCCTTATGCTAAGTGTATAACAATGTAGTTCAATACACTGATAATAAATAAACCCAACCCTACACAAAGTGTCAATTATCTCCTGATTAGTCTTAGTCTCTGACTAAGGGGAAAAGGCAGGCCTTAAATTGTGCTTCATAAACTGAATTAAATCCCTTCAATTTCAGTCCAAATTGTCCAAAGAGACAATGAGGTAACTGGCTAGACACCACTTCCTGCAAATATAATCCCCAAAGAATTATGAATCAAAATTCCTGAAACTATCTGTATGCAGCAAAGTGAGCCCATAATAAAAATTCCAGAACTAATGTCCATTTTGATGGTAGAAACTTTAAATCATCCTAATTTATAACTGTATTTTTACTCTTATTTCAATATAAACAGTGCATAAGTGAAAAAGTAGAAGGAAAGAAGTCTGTTTAGTCTTTTTATCAGCTCACCCTAATAATGCACCACATTTCATGATGCATATCAGCAAAATGAAAATGTTTTTACTCCATCAGTGAAGAACTAAGAAAAGGCATTAGGTGCATAGAGTGATAACACTGGACTCTTTTAGTGCCTTTTACTGAATCTGAACCTTGACAACTAAACTCTAAGGTTATTATGGCTGTTTAGAAACCTATCTTTGCAACCTCACGTGTTTGCTCCACTGATGTACTCATTATGGTGGCCTGCTGCCTTTCCAAGGCTGGTTTTCAACCCATCAAAGACCAATCATATCATATCTCACATAAGATAATTTGCCATCAAATATTCCTAGAATTTTTTTTCAGCTGTCAATTTAAAGCAATGGTATGTTAGGGTTGACTCAGTCAGTTAATGACAGCTTATTGTTAAAAACATAGAGAATTTATAGTCTGGTTTTAAAGCATATGGTACCAGGAGATCATAGAGAAAATATTCATTCCATAGAACTTCACAAATACTACATACTGGGTTTTGAAAAATGTGTCTATGTTATAAATTTTTTATTCACTTTAAAGGCAGAAAGAGACAGAGAGATCTTCCATTTGCTGGTTCACTCCCTTGAACCAGCAATCATTGGAGTTGAGTCTGACCAAAGTGAGGGTCTCCCACGTGGGTGGCCTGGGCCCAAGTACTTGGGCCGCCACCTGCTGCCTCTTAAAGTACTCATTGACATGAAGATTGGAATTAGCAGCAGAAACAGAACCTGAAAGCAGACACTCTGCTATGGGATGGGGTGTCCCAAGCACCCATCCTAACTGCTGTGCCAAGTGCCAGCACCAAGCTTGTAACTTGGAGCTAGTTTTCCAAGATATGACTGAACCCGCCCATCTTGTTTTTTAGGAGATTTAAGAAGACAAAAGATTAAAAACAAGTTAAAAATATTTAAGAGATTATCAAATACTCCCATCTGATGAGCAAAAGTTAAACCACTGAAAAAGAATAGGACATGTAGTTTGCATGCTCCTGCTTTAGTTGAGAGACCATTACACACTATTCCTTATAGTGCCACTGTCACTTTTTGGTAGCCTGAGTCAAATCTGCACCCTTTGCATCTACTCAGAACTGCGGCACAGATGAGAAAAATCTGTGTATTACTTGGTGGGAGCCTTGTCAGCCTAAGAAGTGGCGGTCAGAATGCTGTTTCTTTGATTATTGACGTCTGTAACCCTTAAACTTACTTTCCTTTGTAGATTTTTGTTTTCCCCCTAATACGAAGGTGGACATAGCAACACAGTAGGAATGGTAATAGTGGCCACAAATTGATTGCTTATGAATGCTGTAAGCTTGTATCTGTTATTTTTATTCCTCATAACAACCCAACTGGCTCTGCCACATTGTCCCAAACAGAAATAGACTTGCCCAAATTAGGTGACAGTTGCAATTTCATCTCATATCTGTCTACTTCAAGAGGCCATGTTTGTTTTGCTATTCCACTATTTCTCCATTTCTTAAACTTGATTAATTCATGTACTCTTTCTAAAGAAAAATAAATCTCCCAGACACCCAGCCTTGATTTACATTATTTTTGTGAGAGGGATAGAAGAAAAATAAATTATAATTTCTTAAGTAAGTATAAGTGCACAGTTATAACAGATCTTCTATTATGGCAAATCATTTATGAGAATAAATCAGTAAAGAGAATCGATGCCATGGGTTGATGATGATGAATGCGGCACCTTTGTGAGAGGCCAGAAATCAGAACAGCTGTGAAGAAGTCTATTAAAGGGAAGCATGCCCTTTTATCTGTTCTAACAGAGTGTGCAGGATAGGTATATGATGAGAAATGATGAATGTATTACCCCCATGGAGACAACAATGACATATCTCTGGGAGGACAGGGCCAGGCATTTGGCCTGGTGGTAATGAGGCCTATGTCTGATGTTGATTTACCTGGGTTTGATACTCAACTCCACTCCTGATTCCAATTTCCTGCTGATGTCGACCCTGGGAGGAAGCTGTGGTGGGTCAAATAACTGTGTTCCTGCCACACACGTCGGAGACTGGCATTGAATTCCTGGCTCTTGGCTTGGCCCAGCCCAGAGTAGGCAGTTGTGGGCATTTGTGGAGTGGACCAGCAGATGGAAACAGAGACTTCCTCTCTTGCTCTCTCAGTCTCTCAAATAAATGGGGAAAAAAAGTCCCTTGGACTTACTGGGAGATGGAAACTTTTGTTGTCATGTCTTGAGCCATTCTGTTCTTCAACTGTTACCTATGTAATTATTCTTCTGAAGTTACCAACATGGAACTACATGGCTAAGTCACCCTTCTTTGTTCAGGTGTGGCTTGGGGAGAAGTCTCTTGGTGACCCTCAAACCCTTTCACTTTCTGCTATGTTGATAAGTAGCATAAGTCATGCAACCATTTAAGCATGTATTTCTATGTATATTATGTCACATTTAGCTGCTCTATAGAAAACAGACTCCATGAAGAAGAATGGCATTTTACATTCATTTATTTCTTCATCTTTGTGTCCATTTGACCCCCAGTAGGAAATGGACATGGAATCACAGAGCAGTTATGGAAGGGGTTAAAGAGGTGAGGCCCATGTATCTGCCTATCATTTTCTAAGCAAATTACATCTGGGGCAATCAATGTTTAATTTTCTTTTATTTTTTTTTTTAAGATTTCAGTTATTAGAATGGCAGAGTTTCAGAGAGAAAGGGTAACAAAGAAAGATATCTTCCATCTGTTGGGTCACTCCACAAATGGCTGCAATGGCAGGGGCTAGGTTAGGCTGAAGCTAGGAGCCAAGAGTTTCATCAGGGTCTCCCACATGGGTGGCAGGGACCCAAAGAGTTGGGCGACCTTCTGCTGCTTTTCTCAGGTGCATTTGCAGGGAACTGGGTCAGAGGTGGAACATGTGTGATACTTGTGTCATGGGCAATGGTTTGCATCTGCTATGCCACAGTGTTATCCCCTAATTTCCTTTTATTCTATATGCATCTTCTATTGCTGGCAGATGAACAATTAAGTCTTCTTTAGCTACACAACAACAGAACCAGAGCTTGTTTTTAGTCATAATAGTATCTTTCCTAATTTAAAAGAGAATATCATTTATGCCAGTTTTTTGATTGGTGAGTTATATGCTTTGGGAACTAACATAAATAAATAAATAATCCCTCTTCAGTAAAAAATCAGATTGTATTTACTCACACTTACTGATTTTTCTACAGAGAAGTCAATCATAGGCTATTTATAATTGTTGGCTATATATTAGTTTTTATGTAGAAGAGCATTGAATCAAATTTTACAAGAAGAGCATAGAGAGAAGTACATTCTCCAGTTCATAATATGGATTCTGAATTTTTATCACGCAATTTGTCATGTATTTACACATTTTAGCATATTTATATTAAATTTAAATTTTCCTTTTAAAATAGAACATAATTTTTGGAATTTATTATCAGTATAGTTGACTTATCTGAGAATGTTATAAATGAACTAGAAACTGGTAATGTATTTGATACTTCACAAAATATGAAGAAAATCCCATAACCTTCACAAATCACAGTATGTATAATCAAAGTGAGACAAGTCACTAATCACAAATATTTAATAAATTATTTTATTTTACATCATTTTGTTTTGCTTTCTTAAATAATACCTTCTTGCTAATAGCTCTTTCATTCTAGAGAAATCATAGTTTTGTAATTAATTACCTCCAACTTCCATCTTTCATTTAAAAATATTTTTCTAATTTTTTTAAAACATTTATTCTCATTTGTATGACATGCAGTAATTGAATAGGCCTGTGGGATTTGAAAATGAATAAGAAGCTCCAGGAATGATATGATAGTAAAAATAAATGGAGTTAACTTTAAAAAAATAGCTAAATGTTGACAAAAGACTTTGATAATTTAAAAAATTCTCATCGATTCATTCATAGTATGACATGTATGACATGACCTTCTATTTAAAGGGAAGTAGAATTCCAAATGAAAGTTTGCAATGAAAGACATGCTAACCATGTAGTTGCACACAGATTATTTCAAACTTGTTTTTACATGGGTAGTAAACAATCTTAAGGCACAAGGAGAGTAGCAGAGAGGGTTGCCCTAGGAATAAGGCAGGCCCTGGCTTGGATCTCAGCTCCCCACTGGGTGACTCTCTAAGCTGAGGCTCTATTATCAGTAAAACCAACATTTCTGCTTAAATCAGTAGTATTTTTCCACTAAAAATTACTTAACATTTTCTGAAGAGGTCTATTCTACATTTAACTCAAAGTATTTAGGCATATCATGAGAAGTAGCCATTAAACAAATTTGCATGAGAATATTTTATAGGCAGTCTTTTAAAAAATCTTCCTCAATGATAGTTAAGTAGATGAATTTGAGGGCTGCTGGAAATAATATAAATTGTTCTCTACTGGGTTGTAGCCTGACCCATCTGCTAAGAGTCTAATACCCCTTGACAAAAGTTTCATGACACGGAAGACTATTATTGTCTTTTTTTCTAAAATATAACAAGTTAAATAGTTAAGGTTATGAATCAAACCAAATTAACTGCACACAGCCATAAGCAACTAAGTGCATGACCAAATGACAGATGGGAAATTCTTTTGGGTTCACTGGTGATCTACCTAATGGGGAGATAAACTTCTGATGACATACAAAGTCCAGTGTCTCATCAATCCTTAGCCATGGATTTCATCACTCTTCAGCTTCATGACAAAGAAGAGTAACTGCTCAATTGTCCAAGTATAAGGATATGTTCTTGTTTTCCGCTTCAGCAAACCTGTAAGCCTTAGGGGGAAAGAAGTTTTGACCTACACTTCAAAAGTAAATTGGGAGCAAGCATCTGGCCTAGCAGTAAAGCCACCCGTGAGGACATCTGCATCCTATATTGGAGTGCTGGGATCAAGCTCCTAGTTTCAGATTCCTGCTAATGATCACCCAGGGAGGCAACAGTTGATGACTCAAGTAGTTGAGTCTCTGCCACCCACATGGGAGAACTAGATTGAGTTCCAGGCTCCTGGCTGCAGTCTGGCCCAGTCCTGGCCATTGAGGCTATTCGGGGAGTACACTAGTGGATGAGAGCTCCTTTATTGCATTTGTCTCTCAAATAGATAAATAAAGAATAAATTTTTGAAAGTAAATTGTAAAAGACATACTTTGTACAATAATGAGTACATGATCTGAAATCATAACCATTTTAGGAAATATTGTAATTAAATCATATTAAATAGTTTCCTTTAGGAGAAAATAATTCAGTGAATATTTGAATAAAACTTCCTATCTAGTCATGACATTGGTATCTATAAATCTGAACATAAAATTTTCACATTAAATAAATCTGTCATTGGATTGAATCCAATTCAATTGGATTGAATCCAATCCAAAATATCAACCATTTCTGTTCATGTTACAAAGGAGAAAACTGAGACAACAGGAGTTTAGATAACTTCTCAATGTCACAGTCTTAGTAAATGGTTGAACCAGGGAGACTAGCAAAGAGACAGAGAAACGGTTGAGATTTGAGGAAACTTCTGACCTGCAAGTGAGTGAGTTGGGAAAAAAAGAGTGTGAAACAAAGTGAAGAATAAAAGGGTACCATCATGCAAAGATGTGCAAGTCATAGTATGTTGCAAAAACATAGTTCTCATTACTTATCATTGCATATCATTTTGGCAAGTACAGCAAAGGAAGAGTAAACAAACATAGGGCAGTGTAGCAAATTCTGGCTTGAAGAAAATGACAAATTTCAAGAAGAGATATTTGATTTTTATGTAGGCCTGTGATGGAAGGAGCAAGAATCAAAGTCATTTAGGTGTGGAGGCAATGGAAGAATATAGTTGAGTGAGTCCGTGGTCCATGAGGAGGGCTGGCCAGAGAGATATTAGGTAGATTGACAGATATGTAGAGTCACTATTCTGGATTTGAACTTTATTTTATAGACAACAGAGAGTAAATTTAAATAGTGTTAGAATTAAAACTTGGCCAGCGCGGTGGCTCACTAGGCTAATGCTCCGCCTGCAGCACCGGCACCCTGGGGTTCTAGACCAGGTTAGGGCACCAGATTCTATCCCGGTTGCTCCTCTTCAGTCCAGCTCTCTGCTGTGGCCCAGGAGTGCAGTGGAGAATGGCCCAGGTCCTTAGGCCCTGAACCTGCATGGGAAACCAGGAGGAAGCACCTGACTCTTGGCTTCGGATTGGCGCAGTGTGCCGGCTGCAATGCACCGGCCGTAGCGGCCACTTGGGGGGTGAACCAATGGAAAAGGAAGACCTTTCTCTCTGTCTATCTCTCTCTCTCTCTCTCACTGTCTAACTCTGCCTGTCAAAAAAATATTTAAAAAATAAAATAAAAATAAAAAAAGAATTAAAACTAGACCAGCAGAGTAGAGGATAGAATGGATAAGAGAGAGCTAGAATCAGTGTCTACTCAGTAAGTTATTGCAAAAGGAAAGGCAAATATGAATGCCCTTGTTGTCATAATTACTATTACTTGAGGCTCTAACTAATTAAAAAGAAATAATTAAATCATAAAGTATGGATGTAAAAGGCAATAGAACACTAAGAGTGTCAAATGCAAACTCCCACATTCAGTTCTTTAAAATGGTTTTGAGTCCCCAACAGAAAGAATCCATGGAGAGAGCCAAGCCTGCCCATAAGAAATGTTTAAATATTTACTCTGTGTCCGTGGATTACTATAGGGATTAGAATAAGTGGACCTATTGTACAAAAGATGTTCTGAGGATCAGATGAAACAAGAGACATGACAGCTCTTGCAATAAACACATTATGTCAATACCAGCCATCAATAGTCTTTTTAATCTCTATAGAAAGATTTTGGTTTTTCACCAGACTATTGAGAAAAGGGACTATCCCAAGTTGTCTTAGCCTTTGAAATACTAAAACATTAGAACATTAGATGGGGCTTTCTTTTTTTTTATATATAAGAGTTTTCAGTATCATTTGTGTGTGTGCACGAGAGAAAGAAAGGGAAAAGCCCGAGAAGAAACTGGTAAAACCTAGGCTGGTTTGTCAGGGAAGGGAAGTACAAGACGTGAGGACAACTCTCGCTTCCCACCTCTAGGCATTTTCAAATCCTTTCCTTGGCCCTGGAGAGCTAAATTTTCACAAAATGAAAATGTGTAATTATGTTGACACAAAACATGTGTAGTTATGATTTTCCAAGTGGTGTGTTGACCACTTGATGTAGGAATTGGATGTTTTCTTAAAACTCTTATAATATTTTTATTTTAGGGGAGCTGGCATGATCTATTGAAAACCTTCCATGGCCTTCAGGGATACACACATTCATATGTAAAGGTCCATCCTGCCCCTTCCTGGCTGTGGAGCTGTAGGTGACCTACTGAGTTCCCTTTGACTGAGCTCCTTCTTTGTAGACTGGCAGTAATGAACACCTCTCTTTTAGGACAAGCATTGGGGAAAGTGAAATAGCATAGCTAGTAAGTTTAGCACACAGTGGCTGCTAAATGAACATGAGCTGTAAGGTTTCAGTCTTAAGGTTCTATATGTCCTCTTTACCATGGTCCTCCTGCACCATTCTTGGAGCATAGTGAGGGTTCAATACATATTTGTTGGAAGAAAGAAAGGAAGGTTGGCAGGTATAGGCTGTGGTCTCTTTCTATCAGTAGTAACACCCTTCTCAAATGTGCTTGGGAGGGATAATAGTTCTTAATGAGCTGAAAAGAGAACTAGATGATTAAGTGATTAAGTTGTCTATCATCCTTTTTACCCTATTTAACATTTGTAAATACAACGCGAAATTATTTATTCAGGTAAATAAAGCCACAGTGTTTCAACTGACACCCCTGGAGCCTAGGCTGCTTTCTGGATCTGTCTTGGTCTGGGCTTGCCCAGACTGTTGCAGTGTTTCATCACGCAACACGTTAGCAACTACCAAACTTCAGCGAGGTGGTCAGGACTTCTCTCACTGAATTATCTAAGTAGCGCTACTTCTGCCATCCCCATTGCCAAGTGTTCCTCTTTCGCCAAAGTTTGTTTTCTCCCCTTTACATTCCTGCAAAAACAGCTTCACAAATTACTCCCTGAAAAGATGCACAAGACTTGTCCTATCTTATGCCGCCATCTGCTGGGCATGTCATGTTGCTTAGTCATGGACAAAAGTTTGCATTAACCAGCTTCTTAAATGGTCAGAGATGGCCATGGAAATTTATCTGGGCAAAATTTTTTGTGTGTTTTTATGATAGGAGGCAGAAAAGGCAACAATAGTCGGACTCATTTCTGAAATGATGCTTCGCCTGGTAAAGGATGTGCTGACTCACTCTATCTGCCATCTAGCCGATACTGATTATTGTCTTCTCTGTCCCAGGAACTGTGTAGAGCCCACCAAGATGAGCAAGGAATGATCCTTGTCTAATAGGAGCTTATGTGCTATTAGCAGACTCACAATTAAAGGAAATAAATGAAGCAGAGTGTTCTCCATGTCACAGGGGACATAAGTAAGGAGAGTGTAAGTGTGGCAATTTCTACAAAAATTAGATTTATTGCAAAAGCAGTGGTGGAGCATGACCTTGTAAATGAACAGATACTCTCCAGGAGAGTAAAGCAGGAGAGAAGATTCTAGCCAGAGGCAACTACACGAACAAAGACATTTGCTTCTGAAGAGAAACAAATGCGTTTGCTTCCAGTGGCAGAAAAAGGTGTTCGTCTACTGTGCCTTGTAATTTTTTGAATTTGTATTCTTTAAATGCTTATTTATTATTTTGATTTATTTGAAAGGCACAGAGATAGAGAGCTATACAGATGATAGATATGAGGGGGGGGAGAGGAGGAGAGAAACACTAGAAACAAAATGATGGACAGAGATTTTTTTCATCACTGTTGTTCATATAGTCTGTGGGGAGGGGCAGGCTGGGCCAACCTGAAGCCAGCAACCCAAAATTCCACCTGGGTTTCCCAGGTGGGTGGCAGGGATGGGAATGAAGTGCTTGAATCATCACTGCTGCCCCCTGCGGTGTGCATTAGCAGGGAGCTGGAACCGGAAGAGGAGCCCCAACTTGACCCAGACACTATTGTCATATAGGATGTAAAGCTTACAAGCAACGTCTTAGCCGCTATACCAGATGTCCTCACCTGTGTTTTCAATGTTAATTTTTTGAATAAATATCGAATGATAATCTTATTTTAATGCTATAAAAGGTCAAAGTGAAATGTACAAGAAAGTCCACTCTGCCTAGGTAGACACTATATACTATGTATTTTTGTCACGTGTACTACTAACGCTGAGTGAACGCTGATTGTATTTCTCAGATGACCACCTCTGTCCTAACAAAGATTTCCTATTACTGGAGCCCTGACAACTGGATTCCTGCAGTTCTCACTCTGACAGGAGCTCTTTTCTTGATGTGTCTCTATGCTGTTGCATGGTGCCTCTTCAAAGAGTAAGGTTTTAACCACTGCTTGCATTTGAATGTGTTACAGCTCATAAAGTCCATGAAGAAGGACTTTGGGGAGTATCATTTTGTTCTTAGAGCTATATATATGAAATGCATGAAATCTATTTCCTTTATATAAATTTAAAAAATAAGAAAAAAGACCAGGATGAAAGTGCAGAGAAAAGACTGGGGAAACACAGCTATTCCTACTAGTGCTTTGTAGAAACCCTGTGGCTAATCACAACAAAGTTGACAGACAGGTACCAGCCTCGCCATTCCAGACTGAGACTCAGGATGTTAACCAGAATCTTCTAGCACCAAGGCAAATGCTCTTCCCATAATGATCAATCAAATGGTTCAAGCTAAAATAACATTTATCTGGGTCCTAAACACAAGCAGGAGAAGTGGGATTTCAAATTTTCCTGCAACAAAAAAGGAAATAATGAAATTTAGTTCTTACCTCCACAAACAAGATCAGAACCTGTGGCAATATTTCCCTATCAAAAGATAAACAGAAGGTCCCAAACATGTGAGATAAAAGGAATTTACAGATTCCAAAAGCAATGAAATGATCAGTGTTTAGGAGACAGAAATACTAATGACCCTGGTTTGATCATTACATTTTTATATACATGTATCAAGTCATTACACTGTACCCCTTAAGTGTGCATAGTTATTATATGCCAATTAAAAATTAAAAATACTAAGAAGTTTAAAAATAAAATGTCAGCAATAATTATTATTACTATATCCTCCTTTAGGAGGATTAACTTCTCTCAGGAATTTTCTCCTAAGTTCTTCCTGCTCAAGTGTTGGGCCTGGTGAGCAGAATACAGAGATATTAATAAACAGTACTTTCCTCTTAGAGATGTAGCTTTAAGAAAAGAAATGGCTGTAATACATTATAAGAAGAATGATAAGAAAGGCAATTGAAATTTAGAAGTATTTCTATAGTCTACTGAACTCTTGGACAGAGAGCCTGGCAGGGAAAGCTTAACTGACAAAGTGGCATTGGAGCTGACATTTGAAGAACACATGGGAGAAAACAGAAAGACAGAAAATATAATTTACTTATATTTAAGGATGGATATTTTTCCTGTAAGACACATAAAAATGGGACAAAGGATCTAATGAACTCTATTGTAGTTACTCCTCATCGTGGGTTAGCTCTTCTCTTGGAATATGGAATTTAGATTTGACAGGTAAAAGAATAAAATTCAAAGGAAGTCAGAGTATTAGCATGAAAATAAAAACTTACCAAAGACAACTGAGAAACTGTGACCTTTCCATTTCCTATGAAATGGACACAGTTTAGCACAATATTTTGGATTTATAATAGTGCCATCGAATGCCTGAAAAAATAATCTATTAATTAAAAAAAATATTGAAGTACCAGGTAGAGTAAGAGGATGGAATAAGTTCGTTTAAAAGTCTGTGTTGCAGGCAAGCTCTTCCCTATGATGAATTCTTTATGAGAAACCTTGTTTATCATGAAAGGGGACTTGTGGGTGTGCTGTCACCAGGAGTGTGACAGAATGTCAGCGCCGCAGCAAAGTATCTGTTCAGTTAGAAACATCTTCTCTGATAATCCAGCAGCATCTATTGTAGTCACAGCTTGTTTCTAACTATAAAGTTGTCAGAGTAATCTCAAATATTTGACATCCGAGGAGCTGAGGTTTTCTTATGGAGATTTTGTTGGAAGCATTTAAGGATATTATGATCACTTTCATATTCAAAAGAAGTACTCATCAATTGGTGTTTTATTTATTTATTTATTTATTTATTTATCTATTTATTTATTTAACATGAGACATGTACCTGGGAAGCTTAATCCTATATATCATGAAGATGAGAGCAGGAAATAGATTTTGATCATTTTGACAATGTTGATGAAAAAGTAAGCCATTAGTTTCTGTCTTTGAAAATTCCTCCCACTTTTTCTTCCTTTATCTATAGTGTCCCTGCCTGTTCGAGATTATTTCCCCACTGTCACAAACATCAGCAGAAGCAACCAAGTCTCACTGCTGTGGAGTCTGGACAAGTCACTAGGTAAAAGCAGACTTACCCCTGTAAACAAAGACACTTTGAACTTTATACATTCGAGTTCTCAATGCTTCATTGCATTTCAAATTTAGAGACATGAAATGTGGATAATCATTTTGGAAGGTTAAATGTCATCCCTAAATTCTTTACAAAGGAATTTTTTTTCAGGTAGACTTACCTTTATCCAGCAATACTTATGGATTGCCTAATACTCTTCTAGGCATGGCAGCATAGCAAAGAGTAAAGTTGGATTTGCAAATAAGATGATGATCTAATACTGGTAGTCTGCTGACAACTGCATAGCACGATTATTATTTTCAAATCAAGTAGTTTATCTAATGATGAGGGGGCACAAATGCCTCAGCAATCTAAGATGGAACAGAAACTTGATCTAGAACAGCATCAAGATGCACTATCTTTATTAAGGAGAGACTATGTAAACTATTAAGGATAAAGACTTCTGAGTCTGAACTTAAGAACATAAATGATTATAATTTAATATGTATGAGAGGCCATTAAGAGTCACTTTAAGGACCGTTGGTTTGCTTATGTCCTTATTTATAAAAGTAAACATTGCATCGTTTATTACATCTGCAAGAAAGCACTAAAATATACCTAAAATATTTCCAGTATCTCCTAATGCTTTTTGTAGGCATGGAAATTTATTGAGTGGTGACTCCAATCCAAACATGAAGCCAAGTCTGCTTCCTGGCAATCATCAGGTATGGCTAAAGAGACAAGTCACACCGTTGACACTGAAATAGTTACTCTTTCAACTTTCTTAGCATCTGGGTAATAAAAAGTACTCACCAATAAGTTATAGCAAGTGGTAACTCAGAAATGGGGTCATTAATGCTTATCAGTTCAGAATGGAAACTGAGGGAGAAACAGCTAACCTTCAATTGTCAATAGTCATATTTGGTGATATCAGTGATGAAGGAAATAGCATTGATATGTCTGTAGATGTCTAAATTCATAGTGTGTATCACTGAGGTAGTAGTTAAATTCTGATTACTCTTCCTTATTCCCTTTTGAAGCCTGAAAAAAAAAATGATGCAATTAAATTACATGGAAAATCTAGTGGGGACCAGGCCAAGGATAACTACAATGCCCATTCGTCCTGGATCACCGAACTGTTCAACAAATATTTAATACATACCAATTGTCTTATAGGAGTTCTTCCATGGAGATACTCATTTAGCATATGTTTTCTTTTAAATTGGAGTTAAAATGTTAATTCCAAACCACAGTGTTTTTCCAAGTTACAGAATATATTTTAATGTAAAAATATATTTGCTTCAATGCCTTGGATAAGATAAAATATTTTCAAGTCAGTATCATTAGCAGTTAAGTTAGTTAAAACATTAGGATCCCTTCAACAGATATTCGTGTAACCCTTAATAGAAGAAGTCCCTCCACAGATTACTTGGGCAAATTTAAAGCAGTAGCATAAAACATGGCTTTCAGTCTTCAAGACCCCATACTCCACCTGGGAGAAGACATAAGTAAAATATTGCAAGGAATAATGTATGATCATTTGTCAATTCCTATCAACATGTACAGTGCATACAATGAGCTCCATTGGAATTCAGAGAACAGCGAGGCCCTTGTGAACCAGGCCAGTCAGAGGAAACTTTGTTGGAGAACTAGCTCTGGGAGAAATCTCTTGAAGAAGGTGTGTGCTTCTATAGCTCGGGGAAGACTGCTCAGTCTTGGCATTATGCAAGTACAAAATCCGAGTGTACAAAGTCCATGACTTTTTGCAAGCTTTCCCATCACCAGGACCTGTCTTTCCTTTTTTGCATTTTTCATGCTTTGGAACTGGACTTGGCTGTTCTCCCTGCCACTCTCCCGTTTCACCACTGACTCCAGGTCAAAGCTACCTACAGATGCCCACAAACTTTCTTCATTGTACCTGTCAAACTATATTGGGTGTGTGTGTGTGTGTGTGTGTATGCATACGTGCATGTGAGTCCAACCACAGCATTCTTTTCATCTTCTGTTCCAATGGAAAATTTTCTGTTCCACACACTGCTGCATTTTCAGGTGTATATATTTTAAGAAGCCTTACCTATTATTATTTTCCCTAAATTTGTCAGTGACTTTTTGGTGCACAGGGATTTTCCCACCACTCTTTGTGTGATCTCTCAGGACATATGAACCTCCACAGAAATAAATAGAACCAATACCATGGCTGGTCCATCCTTTAATATATATTTGAAAGAGAGAGAGAGAGAGAGAGAGACAGAGAGAGAGAGAGAGAGACAGAGACAGAGAGAGACTGAGATCTTCCATCCACTGGTTCACTCCCCCGAATGCTTGCGACAGCCATGGTTGGGCTAGTCCAAAGCCAGGAGCCAGGAACTCCATCCTGATCTTCCATAGGGTTGGCAGGGGGTCAAGTACTAGTCTATCTTCCATTGCCTTCCCAGTAGCATAACGAGGAAACTAGCTGAGAAGTGAAGCAGCTGAGACTTGAATTGCTGCTAAGTCATGGGATGCCCGCATTGAAATCAGCTGCTTAACCGGCTGCAGCACACCTGCCTTTGAGCCATCCTTTTAACTCCTTTGTTCATATTGCTTTGTCCTCTATATTCCAGACACACTCTTCCATGATCACCCTCAGGATTTTGTCAACATCAACAATTGTAACACTTTTGAAAGAGTAGGCTACAAATGCCACTTTGTCTGCTTATTATCCAACGGAATTCAATATTTAGATATTGATTGAACTCATTAAATCTTTCATGCTGATGCTACTATTTTTGCTTTATCATGTCATTTCTTTTTGTAGTTGATTAGCCTTCCATTGTGCAGGATTATTGATCCTTTTTTCAAACATGTAACTTTCTGTCCCACTACCCTCCTTCAAACTCATTTAGAAAAAAACTTCAATTCCAGTTAAACTTACTCATCCCTTATTCTATGGCTACTTGTGAACAGCAGTGTGTTCCTATCGAAAATGACACCATTGTGCATTAAGGAATGACTTCAGATCTGTTACCAGGTTTTCAAAGAAAAGCTCAATGCAAGCATTCCAGGGTTGACCTTCCTAATAAATTCCCCCCACCACTTTCAGTGAAGGCAATTTCATAGCTCCCCAGCTTTTCTCAAATCTTTAAGCAATTGACCTTTTCCCATCCTGAACTGTAATGGCTCTGCACACTTCATAAAAATAGACATCATAAGATTTTAAAATCTGCTTCAGTCTCCTAAAACCAACACCACAAACCTGTCTACATCAATGCTACTTGGTTTGACCTCTTCCTAAATCCAGAAGTACACCTGCTCCAATCTAGGTCCATCCACTCTAGCTACTCTTTGAGATTTGCATTATTTCACATGACTTACAATCTTCCACTTTCAAAGTTCTTCCCTTGACTGTATTCTCCTCTTCAGCAACTACCCCATTTCAGTTAACCTTAGTAGCACCCTTTTCAAAGCAACATATAATTTCTCATTTTCCAAAGATCTACTCAGCCCATGCAAAAGACATTGTTATACAGCATTCCATCGAAATGGCTCTTATCCATGAGCTAATGGCATGCAATATAGGAGAGACATGACCTAATTCTGACTTCTCTAAATCTACTGAAGTCAAGTCAGTAGAAAGGTGAACACTCTTTCCACCTGCCCTGGAGACATCATGTTATAGTGATAAATGCTTGGATATGATCTGGCTTAAGCTTCAATATCAACAAAGAAATTGCTGTGAAACTGGAGGGAAGTATTCAGTAGCTAGAATTTACTTGATACATGAGTAATAGGTAGGAGTAAATAAGACAACCTTGTTATTCAGTTGTTATGTTTGTTTTAAGTGACTGCAGTGTAGTAGGCCCATGCACTGCAACATTGTAACCGTATTAAGAAGTATAAGGTCATTTAGAAGGTCAGCATCTAAATTAAAAAGTACAAATTTAGAATAGAAGAATAATTCTAAATTTATTTCTTCAGCCATCAATAGTTTATGATGGATGTGAAATGATTCTGTTAAGAAACAAAATATAATAGCAATGTTCCTATGTCTCAAATGTACACTACAAGCTTGGAAAAGATTTCAGAATGCTAAGAAGCATTATGATGTGATAACTCATGTACTGCCAAGATTTTATGACACAGAAGATGTTTAATGAAGGGAATTACAGAGGCTTATTTTTGCTTAAATGTGCAAGTGCATTATAACAATAAATTCTATTTATAAATTCATAATTTAATTTTTATTAATCACAATGATTCATGAATTCTTGAGATACTTTTTTCTGAAACCTATATTCTAAAACTTCACAAAACAATTTAAGTAGATTCAAATATCTTATGTTATCTCCCATTAATCTTCATTACTTCCTGCATAGCCTTAATTAATCACTTTTGCTTGCCAAGACAATAAGCTCCTAATTAGCCTGTTTCTATCTTACATTTCTTAAACAACTCTAAACACTCCCTTCACAGCTACTGTAATGACATAAAAATAGTGATGGGCAGCATTTTGTGAGTATGTGCTAAGTGCTAGCCCCTGTGAGCAAAAAGAAATATGTAATCCTCAGGAAACTGGAAGGCAGAAGATAATATAATTCATTTTTTAATCTCTAAGGAAGTAGAGACTTGGGGGCAAGTTTACATTGCCAACACTCCAAACACTTAGCTAATTAAAATGATCATGCTGTTTTACTATCCCTAGACTTACACAATCCCAGATATATTCCATTAATTCTAGGAATATATTCTCATTTGTAGCTTTTTCCATCTGTCATGATGGGCCATGACTAAATTCTTTTGTAAAAGACTTCATTGCATGGATTCTATTTATGCTACCTTTTCTCTTTATATCCTTTTTGACCTCCTTTGGCTGTCATCAACTCCAACTTGCAAAGCAAATTGCCTCAGACAAGAGATTCCCCTGGACAATCTTCTTTGAGTGGGCATGTCTCCAAGGGTATGTCTCCCAAAACACCACCATATATAACTGGCCTCTCTCTTTGTCTTTCCCACTGCAAACTTGTTGGAAGACAGAAAGAGATATTCATTGAATGTTTATCTCTGCTGCCAAGCAAATATTAAGTTCTCAAATCATGTTGGATTAAGAGGGGATTTGCTGTTGTAGAGGTGGCTGGTAACCTTTAAGAAGGTAAATAGCGTTGTACAAGGGATTAATGACTATGCAATGAGTAATCAGGTGTAAGATGTTCTTTCCCAAGATTTTCTAGCAGAAGGCAAGAATGAGATGGGGTATTAACACAAAATAAATAACTTCAAGTGATAGTTATGAAATGTTTTTTTTTTTCCAGATAGAGTAGAACAATCTCTCTAGAATGTGGGGGTGCTTGCATGTGTGTATGTATGCATAAAAAGCTAAGTGGAAAATTTTTACTGGAATCATAGGTGAAATAAACTATAGGTAACATTTGGTTCAGATATTAAAGATATACAGGGAATAACTTGAGTTTGGTAATAAATACGTGAGTAGTATGAATAAACAGAAGTCATAGTTTCACATTGAATTTCCATGTAGTTGAGGAAGCCACTTTTTCCTCGCTTGTCAATTAGAGGTGCCATTCTCATTTTAAGTCTTTCTCATAGAAATTCTCCTTAACTGGGGCTAGTGTGTATTGAAAACCAATTGCCCTTCAGGTGATCTTAATGGGCAGCCACCATTAAAAGACACTGTGCCACACACAGGGACTGACATCCTTAGTGTTCTTCCTGCTCACGTGTGGTGATTGGCTGATGCCTGGGACAGTGGATCCCATAGGAAGGAACAGTGCAGGGAGCTCTAAAAGGTGAAGGGAAAAGGGGAATCAGGAGCAATAGATAAGGCTGAGGGCAGTAGAAGTGGGAGTTGTTTCTCCTTTGGGTGGGAACTCTAATAGAAGTGAGGCATCAAAGAGTTGGCTTGTTGGTGGAGAGAAGCGTTTCCTTGACTGAGCTTGGAATAGAACATAAATAAAACAAAAACTCAGCAAAAGTTTACCTTCAACTTATTATTTATGGAATACTTTAACATATATATATATATAATTTAAACGGTCACGTTAATTTTTAAAAGAGATTTATTTATTTTGGAAGTCAGAGTTACAGAGAGAGATGGAGGGACAGAGAGAGAGAGAGAGAGAGAGAGAGAGAGAGAGTGATTCCTTCACTGGTTCAGTCACCAGATGACCACAATGGCCAGGACTGGGTCAGAATGATTTAAGATGGTTATGGCCTAGTAGGTTTTGGGGCTCCTTCTCACCGAGTTTGTTGAGCAAATGAACTTGGAAATGTATTCTTGACAGGAATTAACATTTTGTGTTATTTCTTTGTTTTCAAAAATTGATTATTTTCATATTATTTGAAAGACAGAGAGATGGAGCAAGACAGAGAGATGGGGAGGGATCTTCCTTCCTCAAGCCTCTGCCCCACCCCCTTGCCAAATGCCTGGAAAACCTAGGGCTGGACCAGGCAGGAGCCAGGGGCCTAGAACTCCATCTGGGTTTCCTACATGGGAAGGAGGCACGCAAATACTTGAGCCACCACCTGCTTCCTTCCAGAATGTGCATTGGCAGGGACCCGGATGGGAAGTGAGGTAGCCGGGACTCAGAGCTGGCACTCGGCCATGGCATGCAGGTGTCCCCGATGGCAACTTAACAACCCACATCACCAACTGCCTACCTGCTGTCAAGTTTTCTGATGAATGTACCATATGATTACAGCATGTCACTATCAGATCACACAAACTAACCTTAAACTCAATTTAAGAAAATGTGTTTTTCTCTGAGGTGTTGAAATAATATATGAACTTACGGAAACAAAAACATTGAGAAAGGCTTATAATGAGAAGCATTGCTTTCTACCTCAGCCCGTGTTATCCCACCACTCCCCTCAGCCTCAGGACAACCAGATTTGAATCTGAAAATGAATAAACCATAATCCACGTTATATTGACACTGTATAAATCCCTTCACTGAAAAGCTAAATAAGATGGAAGTGTGGCACTGACAAAGATCGAGAGAGCAAAAATGTAGCAAATATAGTGCCCCAACCACCAGAGCTGGACCAGGCTCAAGCCAGGAGCCAGGAGCTTCATCTGGGTCTCCCACATGGATGGCGAGGACCCATACACTTGAGCTATCTTCCAGTGCTTTTCCCAGGCCATTAATAGGGAGCTGGATTGGAAGTGGAGCAGTCAGGACTTAAACTGGTGCCCAAATCTTGTGCTGGCAGTGGCTTTACCTGCTGTGCCACAGACACTAGCTCTGAGGATTAGAGAATTTTCAATCTTTTATAATATCTTTTGGGTGTTCATGTGTGTGTATCTACTGTGTGTATGTTTTTCATCTGGAAGATCTTACATCTTTCAGTGAGAAAGATCTCCAGGGTCTTTGGAGATGGGCTTAGCAGCTGAGGCAGGAATTCCTCAAAAAGATAAACTAAGCATTCAGGAGCACAGGGTCACTATCTAGTTTTTAAGCGAGATTCACGGAAATACATTAGTAGAATGGAGTGATAAGCCAAATTCAATCTGTATTTTAATGATGATTTTAAGGGAGCTAAATGTATTAATCCAAATGCCCACTCCCTTTCCTTGTTCATCTGTTATAAATAATTTGAGATTTGGTTAATTCTTGGTGAACCTAGTGCCAAGGATTGATTCAGGTTTTACTACAGTCAACCAGATTTTTAAAAAGTATATTACCAGTGCTGACTCAATGTTAATTATAAAATTATCTACCCAAAACAATAATTTAAAATATTTCCATTTCTATTACTTTTATTAGTCAACTCTACACTTCCACTATTTAGTGGATTTTCAAGATTTTTATAAATCGGTTAACAAAGTATTTCTTCCTTTTTCTTCAGTGACAGGAATGCACTACTTGCCCAGCTGTCAGACAAGGGAAGTCAAGATGTGGAACAATTAAGAAAAGACAGTGGTTCTGATGAAAGGCGTTCGGCTTTAACCAGCAGGAAGGTCACCAAACCGTTGTCTCACTTGCTTTATTTGAAAAGGTCTTTTAGAACCACAGCTTTAAGCAGTGAAACAGAAGAAATGTTTTCAGCATAAGTGGATACCTTTGCATAACCCAGCACATATTTTGATAGGTCTGCTGGGTGCGATGAAGAAGCGTCTGCTTTTAGTTACAAAATGTACAGGGATGAGCTAATCACCAGCAGAAAAATAAATGGAGCATTCTAATTGTGTTCAGATTGTGATGATATTTTTATTACTAACATTAAATTAAGAGATGTTTAAAATACAAATCATTCATATACAACAACTTATAGAATAAAGATACGAAATAAGAATCATTATTAGAGTACTCAAACTGGATTCACTTCTCTTTTTTAAGGGGCAAGAGCCAATATCTAAGAGGGAAACAATTTCATACCTTTTCAGTGATGGACTTTTCTGATCTATTTTGAGACTATCCCATGTGCTTAATCACAATAGCCCAACACACCACAAAAGCTTTAGAATTCTATTGCAAAATTAGTACTATTTTATGGGAGTAGCAACACTAGAAAAGCAATTCAGCAAAGGTGTACTTCTGCAGGTTTTTCCTAAGAGTATGACCTATGGCAGAGTGTCCAGTCAGGTTCCCTAAAAATAGCAGTTCTCAGGCAGAGGTTTGCGGCAGGAGATTTTCCGAAGGGGGGTTGGGGGGATGACAGAAGGAGGACCTGGTAGGAGTAGAACTGAGACACAATTGCAATGGAGGACTGGCTTGGAGTAAAAGAAGAAGGGTGAAGAAGAGAAACACTGAACAGCAGTTGTGACTGTCAGCCCCGCTGCAGCCACAGCGTCAGCAGAGGTGAGTTTCTGCTTGCTGAAACCACGTGCTGAGCCCGCTCCCACCTTAGGCAGACTCAGCCTTATTCCTCCTACAACAATGGGAACACCCCAAGTAGCTGAGCAAGAGACATGAGAGCAAGACTGGAGGTCAGGGCCACCAAAGAATGCAGCTAATTTGTGCCCTTTGGCACTGCTTATGCTTGATATACAACCCACTTTTTAATTTTTATTTAATAAATATAAATTTCCAAAGTACAACTTTTGGATTATAGCAGCTTTCCCCCCCATAACCTCCCTCCCACCTGCAACCATCCCATCTGCCACTCCTTCTCCCATCCCATTCACATCAAGATGCATTTTCAATTTTATTTTGCTTCCATTGTTGGCTCAACTCAACTTTTGATCTGGTTGGTCAGAGAGCTTGGAGTTCAAGATGGGTAGATTTGGCTAGATGGGCACATAGTAGTCCACTTAGTTTCCAAGACTTTAGGGGCTCCTCACCACCAAAGAGTGTAGGGCTCTCCTTTGTAGATGGCATTGAGTCCTATGGGTTTATATTGTCACTCTGTTTATGGGTGTTCCATGAATGCCCCATGGTGCCTTTCTCACCACAAATTTCTCTAGTGTTATAGAATCCTACTGGGTCACAGGGTCCAGGAAGTGAGGCTGTTTACTTGGCAGCTTAGCCTGTTGTGGAGCCCTTTCCTGCTCTGAGCCCTGTTCAAATCTGTTAGCTTTGAATGTCACCCAGCAAATAGATCAGTGTACTCTTACCACATGTTGTATTTCTATCTTGGTGGGTGGGAAACACAAAGTGAGACCTTTTTTCTTTGCTTTAGACAGAATGTCACAGCATATCCCAAACCATAGGAACATACACAAAAAAATTACTAAGCTGAAAGGAACCTGAATTTATGTAGGGTTCATCTCCCATCCTCTAATTTGCATATGTCTTAACAAGACTTTCCATTTTTTTTGCCAATTTTTGCTCGATGGTGCAGTTAATATGATAGGTAAGTACTATGAAACAATGCAATATCATGTCTAGACAATCACAGTCCTTTTGGACTACATTATGACAGAAGGTGAGAGAATTAACCTGAACATGATCAAAGCCATAACTACACATGACTGCATATTTCTTGAATGTAAACCCATTTCTCATATGGGTAAATACAGTATACTCATTAACTCAATGTCCTTGTACCTTTTTATCCAAGGAAGTGTTGATTTGCTCTAGTAGAGTGACCAAACCTAGCCCAGCAGCTGAAACTGGGGCTACTTCTTGGTTGATTTGAAGTGGTTCCTTCCCACCCACTAGGAATCATCTAATCCTAAATAAGGAAAAACTTTCAATTTAAATGGGGCTCAAAAGGGGACCCCTACCTCCTCCACGTCTTAAGGGCAGCACTAATGCTTGTCACACATTTAATTTATTTGAGAGGAAGAGAGGGAGAGAAAGAGAGGAAGTCCTCACTCTGATTTTCACTGATTCACAACTCAACTGCCCTTAATAGTCAGGGCTGGACCAGGCCAAATCCAGAAGCCAGGAACTCTGTGTTCTCTCACATGGGTGGCAGGGACCCCATTCTTGTGAGCCATCACTGTTACCTCCCAGGATGTGCATTAGCAAAAAGTGGGTATCAGGAGTGAAGGCGGGACTTGAACCCAGGCATTTCAATACAGGATGAGAGTGCTCCAAGTGGCATCTTACCTGCTGTGCCAAATGCTAGTCCCTGATTCTGTTCGGGTGTACCATTTATTTCCAGGAGGGCACCGTTTCAAAGATGAACATTTTGCTAAAGAAATGACGTGTTTTCTACTAAAACTCAGCTGTGTCCTTCCAATTACCCACGACTGCATCTCAGGACCTTGGAAGTGTTCACCAGATATGGCACTGGCTGAGGACACCAGCAATGACCAGAGCTCCATTAATGTTTTCTGGCTTTCCTGAGGCCACGGTACTGCCTCAGCCCTCAGAATCAGGATTAGCGTGAGTCCTGTGTCCACCAGCTCTCAAAAGGTCTGGTGTTTTCCTTTAATCCAGATCATGTGAAGAAGTGGATGGCCTCAGAGTCCCCGGGGAAAAGGCCTATGAGGGGAATTACTGCCGTGGACACGTGCTGAGTGCGGTAGGGGTTTTTCTTCTTCACAAGGACTCAGCTGCTCCCTCAGTTAATGAGTTCTGGGTCTGCAGATTATCTCAGTTCTGAGTACTGGGCGTGGGATCACGACTTTTTATTAGGGTGGCTGCCCTAAAATCTGCAGCTTGTACGTCTCTGAATCCTTTCAGTTGTATGAATTATGACATCCCCTAACTGCCTGCCCATTAATCTTGCACAGGGAACAATGTGTCCCAGTAACAATCTCTGTATCTCTCTGAGCCAGGCCCTTCCAGCTGCTCCTCTGACCACGTTGCTCATTATGGTTGTTCTTGTTTTTGCCTCTTAAGCACAGGGCTTCTTTCATTTCGGTCTCCTATAATCCCCCCACTGAAATCAGTGTGCCCAACTTCAGGAACAGCTCCTACGACCAGCCCTGCAGAAAGCAGCCTCCCAGTGAGGGACAGAGTGGTGCTCCCATGCTTCACTAGTAAATTCTCTCCTGATTTCATAAATGCAGTGTTTGCAAAGGCCTCCTGTGGGGTGCAGCTGGGAGGTGAGTCTTCCGCCCTTAGATAGTACAGCAAGCCTACAGATGCATTCCTGGACAGCCTTGATGGCTTACTAATCATCTGCTGTGAAAATCCAGCACTTGTTCCATGATTTTGCATGGCACTTTCATTTTCTAGGTTTCCAGGAACGTGTTAGCACTGTGTCTTGATGTTGGGGCCAGGGCACTAATCACTGCTGTCCTAGTGATAAAGTCCTGCTTACCCATTTTGTGTGCCAGATCTCCAGATCTGTCAACCTCAGCATCGCCTGGATTGAGTCTTGTGCACATTCTCTCAGCTTCTTGCTGGCACATGCTGGTGAGTTACAGAGCTTCTCTTGTGCACAGAATTTCTCCTTCCATGATGGATTCAGCTCTTCTTGACCAGAGCCTAATTATCAGTATTTGATTCTGAATTATATGAAAACTAAGTTGTAAGGCATTGATTTCAAGCCAATGGCGAGCATCTGAATAATCACAGGGATGCATGGGGCTGCTTGTCTAAACTCTGAGAGCTCGCAAGAATAGTTTCAAGTTTGCCAAGTGTGTCGTTCCAGATTCCCAACTTCACTTCTTCCCAGTCAAGATTCTGAGCTTGGTAGAACAGATTTGCCAGGGTTGAGAATTAAATTTTCATCGGAGCTCCTCTAGCCTTTTATTTATGTGCTGGGTCTGAGTTTGGCTTTTCCTGACCAGTGGCTGCTGGAGATGAGGACTGAGGGTCTCTGAGGAATTGAGCCTTCTTCATAGTGCCTCGTCCATTCTTCCAAAGTGAGTCGTAGGCTCTGGCTGTAATATTCCCTTCCTGCTGTCTTCCTTTCTCCTCTCTGAGGATAGGTGAGAATTACATCAATCGGTGCTTGGATATGTGTTGGTGTTCATTATCCAGGAAAGTCACTCTCAGATTATATGTTTTCCAGACTAATCTCGTAGAGACTATTACTTCACTCAAAGTAAATGTTCAAGAGGAGTCCTCCCTCATTATTGCCAGAGAGCTGAGTATCTCAAGAAAAAGTAAAGTAGATCTTTCTTTGGGGAAATGCCTATTCAATGCTTAGTCCATTATTAAAATCACCTTATTAGCTATTTTGCCATGAGTTTCAAGAGTTCCTTATGTGTTTTCGAGATTACCTCCTTCATAGATATATGATTTCTGATATTTTTCTCCCATTGTATATGTTGTTGTTTTATTTTGTTGATTGGTTTCTTTGCCATGCATAATTTGTTTTAGCTTGACACAGTCCCACTTGTCTGATTTTGCTTGTGCTCTTCAATATCAAGAATGTTTCCCCTGGGACCAGTGTTGTGGCTCTGTGAGTTAAGCCACTGCTTATGACACTGGCAAGCCATGGCTGCACGGCTTCAGATCCAGCTCCTTGCTAATGCATGTGGGGTAGCAGTGGAAGAAAGCACAAAACCTGGTCCCTGACACCCATGTGGGAGACTTAGATAGAGTTTCTGGCTCCTGGCTCAGCCTGGCCAAGGCCATTTGGAGAGTGAACCATGAGACAGAAGATTCTCTCTCTCTCTCTCTCTCTCTCTCTCTCTCTCTCTCTTCCTCCCTCCCTCTCTCTCCCTCTCGCCCTTATTATTCTGCCTTTAAAGTTAATTTTTGAAAAGAAGGTTTCCTGCTGTGTTTTTCTCTAACAATTTCATAGTTTTATATTTTGCATTTAAGGATTTAATGTCTTCTATGTTGACTTTTGTGTATAGTATAAAATATGGGGTGGGAGCTGTTGTGTAGTAGGCAAAGCCTCTGCCTGTGGTGCCAGCATCCCATATGGGCGCCGGTTCAAGTCCTGGCTGCTCCACTTCTGATCCAGCTCTCTGCTTATGGCCTGGGAAAACAGTAGAAGATGGCCCAAGTGTTTGGGCCCCTACAGCAGTGTGGGAAACCCAGAAGAAGTTTCTGGTTCGGATTGACCCAGCTCCGGCTGATGTGGCGGTTTGGGGAGTGAACTGTAACTCTGCCTCTCAAATAAATAAATAAAATCTTTACAAAAAAGGGTCTTGTTTCATTCTTCTGCATGTGAGTGTCCAATTTCCCTATGCCATTTTTTGAAGAGAATAGTGTTTATATATGATACCCTGTTGTGTATGCACCTGTACACATGCGTGAGCTTATTTAGGTCTCTCTATCATGTTTCATTGGCCTGTTCATCTGTCTTTATGTCAGTATCATACTCTCTTAGTTTTTGTGAGTTTGTAATATATTTTGAAATCAGAAAATATGAGGTCTCCAGCCTTATTCTTCCTTAGGACTGTTTTGTTTTTCCAGGTCTTTTGTGATTCCATATGATTTTTAGGGTATTTTTCTTTCTTTGTAAAAAATTCCATTGAGAGTTCAACTGGGGTAATGTTGAATATGTGGATTGATTTATCTGAAATGGTCATAAAGCAGTCTTAAGTTACCCATCCATTAACACAGTATGCTTTTCATTTATTTAGGTTTTCTTCATTTCACAAGTGTTTTATTTCCAAAAATTTTTAAAAATAAAATTGAAAAATCATAACTTGATACATTTATGGATCCAAAGTGAGGCTTTAAAGCATGTCCACAATTTGTAATGCTTAAATTTTTACCATTGTGCAGCACAAATGAGACTCACAGATGACATCTGCCATCTTGTGGCAATAAGAGGAATTTCACCTACAAATCCTTGACACTCTCATTGTTCTTAGTGTGCAAATCTTTTGACTGCCATCCTGGAGAAATTCCTTCTTACTTGAAGCTCAATGGCCTTATTTTTCCTAGACCACTTGCAAAGCACTTTTATTCATAAAACAGCAAAAATAAAGTTAAATGACATTTTCATTAAATCATAGTGTAATACTGAGAAGCCTGGATTTCATTCTTTACCTATACAAACTAAAAGATTATCAGCAAGATCTATTTTGTGACATGAATACACAAGTAGGCTGATACATGAAGCAAAGGAATATGAAAATGAGATATCTGTTCAACACTCTCATTTCAATTCCTTTGTAACTGTTTATGCCCTGTGATGGTGGTGTTCTCACAGGTATATTCTGATCTCCAAGTTTATTGTGTTACATGAAATGCATACCGTTTTTTATATTTCAGTGCTACCTCTATAAAGTGGTTTAAATTTTTTTCACTGCTTTAAATATATACAGTCTAGCCTAGCATCCAAGTTGCTATCATTAAAGTATTGACTAGTACCAAACAGACTAGTACAGCATACAAGGGTACATAAGAAATTTATAGATAATGTTGCTATGCAAAAGTCAACATGAATCTCAAAATTATTTGCATGAAAATACTTATTTTAATTATGTTTTCCCATGAACTTTTTTTTTTTCTTTTTGACAGGCAGAGTGGACAGTGAGAGAGAGAGACAGAGAGAAAGGTCTTCCTTTGCCATTGGTTCACCCTCCAATGGCCACCGTGGCCAGCGTGCTGTGGCCGGCGCACCGCGCTGATCTGAAGGCAGGAGCCAGGTGCTTCTCCTGGTCTCCCATGTGGGTGCAGGGCCCAAGCACTTGGGCCTTCCTCCACTGCACTCCCCGGTCACAGCAGAGAGCTGGCCTGGAAGAGGGGCAACCGGGACAGAATCCGGTGCCCCGACCTGGACTAGAACCCGGTGTGCCGGCGCCGCAAGGCGGAGGATTAGCTTAGTGAGCAGCGGCGCCGGCCTCCATGAACTTTTTAAAGTATGTTGTGCTGAAGTAGGCAGGCATACAGGTTAAAATTGATTGGATTTGTGAACTGGAAGACCATGCCTTCACCACGCCCTTGTGTGACTGACCTCATGCCCCTAACTGATGCCTTTGCCACGCCCCTGTGTGGCCTCATTCCCCTACCTGGCCATACCTGGGTGCCCACCAGCCAATCAGGTTAATTAACCACTCCCCTTTGGAAGTGGATTAAAAGCCGGGACAAGGTGCGGCCCGGCCAGCTCTTTTTCCCTGGCCTCTTGCTAGGAAGGGGGCTTGCTGTAGCCCCGCGCCTCCAGGGCGCATGGCCTTCAGGCCATGTGCTCTAGACTTCCTGGCCTAGATGCTCATCCATCTGGCTGGTTCCTGGTGCTTGGTATGAACCTCTATTCACCTCTATCTCCTAAATAAAGCTCTCACTCTCCTATGCATCTTTCTCACTAAATAAAAGCTTAAAATGTACCATGCTGCCTCATTTATCTGTGCCGGTATTTAGAATTCTTCTCTAAATATTAGGAAAGAACCCTCTTGGGCTTATTAATATAGGGGATTTAGTAATAAGCCTGTGGTGAAATCGGAAGGCACCCCAAATTCCAGTAGCACATGTGGCTCCCCAGATAGCATTTCTAGGGAACTTTAAAGGGCCACATTTCAGTGTAAATTTTAGGGGGTCTTGTCCGATTTCAGTGCTATACTTTGAATATGATTTGCCTTCCCAACATATGCAGATGTTTGAATTCCAAAGTGATCCATGAAAGATCCTACAAGGGGGTAAATGCTTAATCCCAGTGTGGTGACTGGGAGGTGGGCCTAGCGGCAGGGGCCTGAGTCACTGGGGATGTGCCCACAGAATGCGGTTCTTGGGGAGGGCTGGATATAAAAGCCAAGCCAGACCTAGCAGCTCTCTGTGTGGTTCCGAGCTCACCATGCCATCCTTCCTGTGTGCTCATGCCACCACCCATCTCTCATCAGATGCCCGATCAGTGGGGTCACACAGTCTTGGACTGTGCTCCTACAAAATTACAAGCACAGATAAATCTCTCTCTCTCTCTCAACTTAAAAGTAAGATTTATTAGAGTCAAAACCTCCAGCCAGAGCAGAATGGAGGGTGCTCCAAGGGAGGAAAAAAATCCAAAGTGGCTGGTGGTACTGGGGTTTTTAAGCACAATTTTGAAGAAAACAAGCAACTTAACATTCAGTTACAAGGCGAGGACAAAACCCATCAAAAGACCATATTTGCAATCTTTTATCCTATCTGGCTTGCTATGATAAAAAAAGAGCCATCAGAAGGGTGGAATAGGTGACCGGTTTACAATAAACTGTGAGCTCAGGAGGATAGAATCACCATTCCCTTGCTATTCTTACGGCAATACTGGAAGCTTTCAAGGAGTGGGCAGGCAGGCACTTTTGGATCTTGCTAAAGGCAACCTGTTTAGGGGAAGGAAGCATCTTGCAATCCCAGTTTTCTACCAGGGGACCACCCTGACTGCTTGTTAATCCATTTGGTTCCTTACATTCCCCACCCCAGAAGAATGGAACCTAACTTCTGTGAGAGGAGCTGGGGGATGACCACTTTGGCTGCTTCATGCTGAAAAGGGCGCCCTCAAGACAGGGTTCCAGCAGCAGGTGGCTTCCCAAGGGGGACACAGTACTAGCTTGCACAAACTGCTTCCCTCTGAGATTTCATGTGCATGAACATCTAGAATTTCACTGTTTCAAGTCTGGAGAAAAGCAATCTAACAAGCAATTTAAACACACAAGGTCTAAGACAAAGGACAGAGTCACTATTAGAGGACCTAAGAAAGGTGCTGTCTAAATCACGAGCAAGTGTTCCCATTGAGAGGCAAATAGAAACTGACAGAAGGGGCTTGATAATAATCAGGTGGGCTTTAAGTCCTGGCCAGGTATGAGGCTCAGGCCTATTATCTCTTCACATGGGGTACTAGAAGAGATATCACAGGGGAGGTGTGAACCTCCTTAGAGAAGGTGCCCTGTTGACTTCCATTACCTAGCTGGGCTGGGAGGAGAGCTGGCCAGGTGAAGGCAGGTGGCATCTCCAACAAGAAATTTACAGTTCTGCCTGCAATGTTGCTGACTCTATTGGCCATCTCCTCAACAGCGGTGGTTGCTTTTGGAAGCTGGGCTGAGTGAAGGGCTTTTCAGCTTAGAGCCAACAAGTCTGTGGCTCTGACCTGGGAAATCTTTCAACTCCAAGGCAGTTCCGTTTCCAGTAATCTGACTCTTGGCTGACAGAACTTCCAGGGCTCTTCATAAGCTGACTTCTGCTGAAGCCCTGGTTTTCCACATTGAAAACCAATGCAGTGGACTGGCCTGTTGGGTCTCCTTGATGGTGGATCATGGTGCAAAGCAGCCATTAATTGGTCTACCACCTATCTTTACATTGCTTCTGTACCCTAGCTTCCTCCTCCTCCTGGTTCTGTTAAAGCAGACCAGAGGAAACCTGTAAGAGGACGCAAGTCAAGGGGGTGCTCACTCCCATCTCTAATCTTTGATGGCTTAAACTAGAAGTCTATAGTCACAGGCATGTTCTGATAGTGGTTTTTCTGTGAGGTAGAAAATGTCCATGAGGAAACTTATGACCTTGCTTTAAAACTTACGCTCCCTTTGTTTGGTTTGAAAAGGGAGGTTTTGCCTGTTTACTGTGCCCATGGCAAAGTAAATCTAGCTGTGAAATTATAATTTAAGCTCTCTATGCTATTATTACAGAAAAAATGTTAGCCATCCCTTTTATAAGATCTAAAGATCAAATTGTACATCCTGGAGAGTCCCTCAGTATAGAGTCAATTTCCCATTTTAGGGCTGGTGCTGTGGCTTAGCAGGTAAAGCCATTGCCTGCAGTGCCAGCATCCTGTGTGGGTGTTTAGCTGCTACACCACAGTGCCAGCCCCCATTCAGTCATTTTTAAAATCATTTACATGAGACTGGCCCTTAAACTAAGTGCTGTATAAATATTTGCTGACACTTTAATCTCTCACATAAAAACAATATGGAATATCAGTTACATTTGTCAATTTTGAATTTTTATCATTCATTGAAAAGTTCAATGTGAAACAAGTTTCTTAAACAACGTTAATCACATGACATAATTCAAATATTATTTTGCATGTATCTAAATATAGTAAAATTTGAATTATGAGAATTATTAATCTTCGGAAGTGTCATAGAAACAGATCATCACAGCTATAGACTGATCTAGAGCTTAGTATGAACTGCATATAATACCTATATTTTTAACTATTTTAATACTAATACAAAAATGTTTCATTCCCAGAACTCACAACTGAATTGTGTTGTTGAAAATAATTAGTAAATATCCTAGGAGAAGAATAGAAGTCAGGAGAAAATTCATTTGTATTTAAAAGCCCACTTGGATTAAAAGGGAACCTTGAGAGTTTTGAATATCAAAGGTAGGTTTATGAATAACAAGGGGTGCCCACTATAAATTGAAGTCTATAATTAGGGTTTTTCTACAGACCGTAGCTCCTAAAACATTGTTCCCACTGCTCCGGACAAAATGCTAATTCACCGTTTTTGATTCTGTAAAGTCATTCTATGTTCTTCCATCACAGACAAAATTCCCATTGAGGTGATTTTTTTTAGCTAAACTTCTTTAGATTATAAAACATTAATTTGAATCCTATGAAGTTGTCTTTAATTAACAAATTTTGACCTACAGAAAGAGTAGTTGCATGGATTTAATCTACCAATACATATTCATTGTACAAAATTGGGAAAATAAAAATGAACAAATAGAAAAATGCTGTGGTATTGATCTTTTAGTTATCACTAAAATGTAGAAACATAGCTGTAAGACTTCATTTGTTCATATTATAGACTTGAGACTGTCTTATATGCTACTTCTCGTTGTTAACTATCATCTCAATTCTGTGAATTCTCAGTATCTTCCTAGAGGAGACTGAAGGTTTCCAGAGGGCTTTATACATTTACATTCTTGCTAGATGTCCTGCTGGGTGTCTGGGCTGCTTCCAATCTTGTCGCCATTGTCGGTGATGCTTCTAGGCATCACGTTTGCAACAGTACAAATACATAAACAATAATCATACAGATTATTGATCAAATTGCTTTTCTGTGAGGGGATTTCAGAAAGCTCATCTTATTGTCTCCATACCATATGGAATATTGCTGTGACTTGGTAGAATAAGTGATACTGGGGCTTCACTGAGACTTGACTCATAAGTGCTAAATAATTGTCATAATTCTCACTATAATTTCTAAAGAAGGTAAGATTTTGAATATGCCTACAGTTACTGAAATCTTATAACCTTTATGTTTTTAGATTTTAAGATTTATTTTATTCATTTGGAAGGCAGAGTTACAGAGAGAGAGAGCGAGCGAGAGCGAGACCGAGTAAGAGAGATATCTTCCACTTGCTGGTTCACTTCCCAAATGGTGGCAGAGAGAGAGAGAGAGAGAGAGAGAGAGAGAGAGAGAGAGAGAGAGAAAGGGAGAGAGAGAGAGATAAAGAGAGGCAGATATCTTCCATCTGCTGGTTCACTCCCCAAAGGATGCAATAGCCAGGGCTGGGTCAGGCCAAAGCCAGGAGCCAGGAGCTTCCTCCTGGTCTCCCATGTGGGTTCAGGGGTCCAAGCACTTGGGCCATCTCCCTCTGCTTTTCTCAGGTGCATTAGCAGGGACCTGGCTCAGAAGTAAAGCAGCCAGGACTTGTACCACCTGTAGCCCATATGGGATGCAGGGGCTACAGGTTGTAGCTTTAACCATGAAGCCACAACACTGCTGGCTCCAGTTATAACTGTTAAATATACAAAGAGCTAACCAGGATAATTTTCTCTTTCCTATAGTCTGTTTTTAATTATATTAGTTATAATAAAAGACTAATTTATTTCATTTAAATCAAGATGAGTTCCTTTTGTTGTTTAATTATACCTTTAATTGACTTGATTTGCTTAAGCTCCTGTGAGTTTGTGAGAAAGTTCTACTCAAGCTTTTTTCATATGATGTCTTCTCTGACCCTGTTGCTTGCTTGAGTGTTTGGTGCTTACAGAGCACCTCTGACTGCCATATGATAGTGGGCAAGGATATCAGAGTTCCAACATCAACTCCAATGTTACAGTAGATATTGTCATTACCCATTAAAAAGTAATTCACTCTTTATACCACTTTGTGGGAGTATTGAAAGTTAATTAGAAATTATATTCCCCTCTAGCTTTGTGTTTGAGTATCATCCCTTCTTATACCTTAGTTACTCTGGGCAGATATTTGATTGTTATAGAGTTAGTTCCTGACTTGGGCATCTTATTATAGCAAGGCAAAGGCTAGAATCCTTATGTTCCCTGGCATTAGCTCCTTATGTTGGGCCATAGGACCCAGTTTCTGACAGTTTCTCTATCAATGGGGCACAGATTTTTCCTATTGCAAGTGTGAACCCTATGACTCAGTTGAAAATCACATGTAAGATATTTAAGGCACTTCAGCCAATTGTAAAGGAAATCATGACACAGAGTTCCATGTACATGGAGCTGAAAAGCTTTGTAATACCTAACAATAGCCAAGCTCTGGAAACAACCCACATAGGCATCAAGGGATGAGTAGAGGAAGACTAGCTCAGGTGTGGGTATCTGTTGTGGTGGTAGACATCATTTAGGAAGCCCATATCCCATATCAGAGTGCCTGGATTTGAGTATAAGCTCTGCTTGTGATTCCAGATTCCTGCTAATGTATACTATGGAAGGCTCAGCACTTGGGTCCCTGTCACCCATGTGAGAGATGAGAGACTTGGAATGAGCTCTGGGCTCCTGGCTTTGGACTGACCCAGTCTAGCTGTTGTAGGTACATGAAAAGTGAATCAATGGACAAAAGATATTTCTCTCTCCCTCTCTTTCTCCTCCTTACTTCGCTTTTCAAATAAAATTTAAAAATAATAGTAATATTATAAAAAGATAAAATTTGTATGTACATACAATGGGACATTATTCAGACTCTAAAAAATGAGAAAATCTCTATTTGTGACAACATTAACAGACCTACAGGATGTAATGACAAGTGGTACATAAAGACAAATACTGTATGATTTGGTTACTTGGTTTGGAATCTGAAATAGTTAAACTCAAAGAAGCAAATGTTCCCAGATTTGGAAGGAGGGAGAAATGGGAAGGTGATGATGAGAGCAATGAAATTTCTGTAGAAAATGCATCCACAGTGAGTAATGTGTGAGGCCGACTAACCTGGAGCCCAACAACAGCCGTTAGTAACATTAACAACTTATTGAAATCCTAGCATCTGAAAATGTACTGGCATGGGAAGCAGTGGGAGGAGAAGGAGAGGGAAGATGATATAGGAAATGAGGCAGATGGTGAACCATTTGTTAGTCTTGATAAAGGGTCTTCAGGGTTTTCATGTACTCTTCCTGTAAATTTTACTAAGTTTGAAATCTTGCCACTTGCAATAAAAAGGACAAAACTAGGGTATGCAATGTTAAGTGATATTGAAGGGCTAATTGTACCAGTGAATCAAAATAAAAATGCCCTGGGACAGAGCAAACTTTTGAAAAGGAGTCCATTTCTCTCATAATAAAAGACAATGTGCTACCATTTTTCTTTGTGAACAAAATAAAAACGAAACCAAGAAATAAACCCCAAACCACACTCCCCAGTATTAGACAGCAGGATTTTATTGGGGGTGTTGTTAAGATAATTTACTGATAATAAAAAGTTTATTAATAAAATTCAATGATGTGTAGAGGTTTATATGTATTATTGTAGCTAGCTATTGTATCAACAGCCTTAAATACCCATAATGATTGACCCAATAATTTTACTTATCAAAATTCTATTCTATTAAAAGAAATATAAAAAAGTAGCTAATGCATTATACACAAAACTCTATCGTAGCCTTTTTATCTTGGTTAAAAATATTGATAGTTTGTTCAACAATGTTGATAGTCAAATATTGACAGTCATTCACTTTTTGTTACTTTAACTAGAATATCTAAGAGGAGCTTCTTGGGAGGGAAAAAGAAGGTTTATTTCAGCTCACAGTTTAGAGGTTATGATTCAGAATTAGGCAGCCTCATAGTCTGGTACTCAGAGGAGGCTGGTCAAGGTAGGTGAGGGGGAATGAACCCATGGTTAATCAGAGAATAGCTAGGCTGAACTTGAATTCAAATAAGCAATCCTCTGTGGATAAACACCCTCCAAGGGCATGACCCCACTGGTTTGGAAACCCTCCACCAGACCCACACCTCAGATTCCATGATTAGATCAAGACTCTACCTCTTAACCCATCAGCCATCAAAATTGAGTGAACAGAGTTTAGGCATCCACATTAGCACTGGGGAGACAAGTTTACTCAGCCCATAGCATCACTTTGCAAGAAGATAATTTCAACTGAGAATGAGTTCTTTTTTTAAACTTTTATTTAATAAATATAAATTTCCAAAGTACAACTTTTGGATTATAGTGGCTTTTTACCCCATAACCACCATCCCACCCACAGCCATCCCATCTCCCACTCCCCCTCTCCATCCCATTCTTCATCAAGATTCATTTTCAAATATCTTTATATACAGAAGATCAATTTAGTATATACTAAGTAAATATTTCAACAGTTTGCACCCACACAGAAACACAAAGTATAAAATATTGATCAGTACTAGTTATACTGTTAATTCACATAGTACAACACATTAAAAACAGAGATCCTACATGGGGAGTAAGTGCACAGTGATTCCTGTTGTTGATTTAACAATTGACACTTTTATTTATGGCGTCAGTAATCACCCAAGGCTCTTATCATAAGCTGCCAAGGCTATGGAAGTCTCTTGAGTTCGCCAACTCTGATCTTATTTAGACAAGGCCATAGTCAAAGTGGAAGTTCTCTCCTCCCTTCAGAGAAAGGTACCTCCTTCTTTGATGGCCCATTCTTTCTAATGGGATCTCACTCACAGAGATCTTTCATTTAGGTAGTTTTTTTTTTTTTTTGGTTGTTTGTTTGTTTGTTTTTTGACAGAGTGTCTTGGCTTTCCATGCCTAAAGTACTCTCATGGGCTTTTTCGCCAGATCTGAATGCCTTAAGGGCTGATTCTGAGGCCAGAGTGCTGTTTAGGAAATCTGCCACTCTATGAGTCTGCTGTGTATCCCACTTTCCATGTTGGATCGTTCTCTCCTTTTTAGTTCTATCAGTTAGTATTAGCAGACACTAGTCTTGTTTGTGTGATCCCTTTGACTCTTAAACCTATCATTATGATCAATTGTGAAATGAAATGGATCATTTTGACTAGTGAGATGGCATTGGTACATGCCACCTTGATGGGATTGAATTGGAATCCCCTGGCGCATTTCTAACTTTCTCATTAGGGGTAAGTCCAATTGAGCATGTGCTGAACTGTACATCTCTTCCTTCTCTTATTCCCACTCTTATATTTAACAGGGATCACTTTTCAGATAAATTTAAACACCTAAGAATAATTGTGTGTTAATTAATGAGTTCAACCAATGGTATTCAGTAGAACAAATAAATACTGAATGGAATAAAATGGTAAGTTGTTCCTCAATAGTCAGGACAAGGGCTGATCAAGTCAGTTTCTTATAGTGTCCATTTCACTTCAATAGGTTTCCTTTTAGGTGCTCAGTTAGTTGTCACCGATCAGGGAGAATATATGATATTTGTCCCTTTGGGACTGGCTTATTTCACTCAGCATGATGTTTTCCAGATTCCTCCATTTTGTTGCAAATGACTGGACTTTCTTTCTTTCTTTCTTTCTTTCTTTCTTTTTTACTGCTGTATAGTATTCCATAGAGTACATATCCCATAATTTCTTTATCCAGTCTTCTGTTGATGGGCATTTAGGTTGATTCCATGTCTTAACTATTGTGAATTGAGCTGCAATAAACATTGAGGTGCAGAAAGCTCTTTTGTTTGTCAATATAATTTCCTTTGGGTAAATTCCAAGGAGTGGGATGGCTGGGTTGTATGGTAGGGTTATATTTAGGTTTCTGAGGAATCTCCAGACTGACTCCTATAGTGGCTTTACCAGTTTGCATCCCCACCAACAATGGGTTAGTGTTCCTTTTCCCCCACATCCTCGCCAACATCTGTTGTTAGTGGATTTCTGTATGTGAGCCATTCTAACTGGGGTGAGGTGAAACCTCATTGTGGTTTTGATTCGTATTTCCCTGATTGCTGGTGATCCTGAACATTTTTTCATGTGTCTGTTGGCCATATGAATTTCCTCTTTTGAAAAATGTCTATTGAGGTCCTTGACCCATCTCTTAAGTGAGTTGTTTGTTTTGTTGTTGTTGTGTGTTGTGGAGTTTCTTGATCTCTTTGTAGATTCTGGTTATTAATCCTTTATTGGTTGCAAAGTTTGCAAATATTTTTTCCATTCTGTTGGTTGCCTCTTCACTTTTCACTTTCCTCTTTTTTTGTTGTTGTTGTTTTTTGTTTTGTTTTTTTTTTTTTTTTCAGTACAGAAACTTCTCAATTTGATGTAATCCCAATTGTTAATTTTGGCTTTGACTGCCTGTGCCTCCCGGGTCTTTTCCAAGAAGTCTTTGCCCGTGCCTATATCTTACAGGGTTTCTCCAATGTTCTCTAATAATTTGATGGTGCCGGGTCATAGATTTAGATCTTTAATCCATGTTGAGTGTATTTTTGTGTAAGGTGAAAGGTAGGGGTCTTGCTTTATGCTTCTGCACGTGGAAATCCAATTTTCCCAGCACCATTTGTTGGATAGACTGTCCTTGCTCCAGAAATTGGTTTTAGATCCTTGATTAAATATAAGCTGGCTGTAGATGTTTGGATTGATTTCTGGTGTTTTTATTCTGTTCCATTGACTATCCATCTTTTTCTGTACCACTACCATGCTGTTTTGATTATAACTGCCCTGTAGTATGTCCTGAAATCTGGTATTGTGATGCCTCCAGCTTTGTTTTTGTGGTACAAGATTGCTTTAGCTATTCAAGGTCTCCTGTGCCTCCATATGAATTTCAGCATCATTTTTTCCAGGTCTGAGAAGAATGTCCCTGGTATTTTGATTGGTATTGCATTGAATTTATAAGTTGCTTTTGGGAGAATGGACATTTTGATGATACTGATTCTTTCAATCCATGAGCATGGAAGATTTTTCCATTTTTTGGTATCCTCTTCTATTTCTTTTTTAAATATTTTGTAATTCTCATCGTAGAGATCTTTGATGTCCTTGGTCAAGTTTATTCCAAGGTATTTGATTGTTTTTGTAGCTATTGTGAATGGGATTGATCTTAGCAGTTCTTTCTCAGCTGAGGAACTGCCTGTGTATACAAAGGCTGTTGATTTTTGTGCACCTGCTACTTTGAGAATGAGTTCTTTTCAAGAATTGGTTTCCTGTGCTTCTAGCTCTTTATTTCAGTTTGTGAAATCAACCTGTTCATATTACCCATCCCCAAATGGGGGGAAATAGTGGGGGAAAACAATGCTTCTTACACTCTTATCCTGGAATTATTCAGCTGGAGAACCCTCTCCTAGGCCTCAAGGTATCTTTTTCTCCTTGACTTTTACTTCCCAGAACTCAGAATGTCATCTATGCAAAATGTTACAGCAACACACTAGTTTCCAAGCACTTATGTTTCTCACCAGAGTAAAGGCTTATTTATGAATAATTTTGTAACCTTCATGTTTCAACCTTCCATTGTGTAATGAATTAATCAAGGTGAGCAGTGCCTACATTTCATTCTAGTGCTCACATGCATGAAAGATAATGGTTAAACAAAAACCACTGGTTTCAGGGCTGGCGCCGGGGTTTACTTGGTTAATCCTCCACCTGTGGCGCCAGTATCCCATATGGGTGCCAGGTTCTAGTCTCGGTTGCTCCTTTTTCAGTCCAGCTCTCTGCTGTGGCTTGGGAGGGCCATGGAGGACGGCCCAAGTGCTTGGGACCCTGCACTTGCATGGGAGACCCGGAGGAAGTACCTGGCTCCTGGCTTCGGATTGGCGCAGCAGCGGCCATAGCGGCCATTTGGGGGGTGAACCAATGGAAGGAAGACCTTACTCTCTGTCTCTTTCTCTCACTGTCTAACTCTATATGACAAAAAAAAAAAAAATCACTGGTTTCTTAATGTACCCAGGCAAACTTACGTTCATCTGAGGGCTACATACAGCATAAAACATGAAAGTATCTTCAGTCTCTCTCTTTCCCACTAAATTCTGCCTATGAAAGTTTTGTAGAGCAAATAGAACACAGAGGCTTTAAAAATGTAATTTATTTACTTTTATTTGAAAGGCAGAGAGACAGAAAGAGAGTGATCTATCCACTGAGTCACTCCCCAAATGCTCCAAACTGTGACTGGGCCAGTCCAAAGCAGTGTGGATGGCTCAAGTGGTTGGATCCCTGCCACCCATTTTGGAGACTCAGATTGAATTCCTGGTTCCTGGCTTCATCCTGGCCCAGCCTTGGCTGTTACAGGCATCTGGGGAGTGAGCCAGTGGAGCTGAATGCTCTGTTTTTCTCTCTATCCTTCTTTGTCTTTTTCTGTATCTCTGTCTTTCAAATAAAGAAGACACTTTTTTTTTAAAAAAGAAATAATCCTAAAACATAACATTTTCTTTTTATGTGACCAAATCCTCCAATCTCTTATTTTATGTTACAGATTGTGGTTCCTGATTTGTTTAAGAAGCACCTCTCATTTTACATCACAGTTTATTTCCTCGGTTAGATTTTAAAAAGTATCTGGGGGCCCCACTGTGCTGTGGCTTAGCCGATAAAGCCACTGCCTGCAGAGCCGGCATCCCACATGGGCGCCGGTTTGTGTCTAGGCTACTCCACTTCCAGCTTTCTGTTATGGCCTCGGAAAGCAGTAGAGGATGGTCCAAGTCCTTGAGCCCCACCTGCGTGGGAAGACCTGGAGGAAGCTCCTGGTTCCTGCTGTTGTAGCCTCTTGAGGAGTGAACCAGCAGATGGAAGACCTCTCTCTTTCTGTGCCTCTTCTCTCTCTGTGTAACTCTGACTTTCAAATCAATAAATAAATCTTTTTGTTTAAATATCCTGGAATTGCTTCTTTATTTTTCATTGGGTTGTAAGCCAGGCTTCTCAAAATTGTGTCTTCACTGTGAATTTGATCACAATGCATACTAAACTTGTTTCTACTGTTGACCCAAGGATCAGCATCCTGAGAACTGTGCTTCTGGTGACTGAGACCTGCATGGTTATCCCCTCCACTTAAATCCTGGTTCCCTGTTTTGTCCTCTATTCATTTTTTTAATTATTTATTTGAAAGGCAGAGTGACATAGAGAGGGAGAGACAAAAATGTACAGGGAGAGAGAAAGAGAGCTTCCATTTGCTGGTTCACTCCACAAATGGCCACAATAGCTAGGGCTATGCCAGATGGAAGCCAAGGAGCCATCCTGTCTCCCACGTTGGTGGCAGGGGCCCAAGTACTTGGGCCATTCTCTGCTGCCTCCCCAGGAGCAAGAACAGGGAGCTGGATCAGAAGTAGAGCAGCCAGGATTCAAATCAGTGCTTTGATATGAGATGCCAGTGTCCCAAGTGGTGGCTTAACCCAGTGTGCCACACAACACCGGCCCCTCCTCTATTCATTTTCTGTATTGTTTCCCAGAGATAGATGTGACTAAACCATGTCTTGGTGGCTCTGAAGGAATAGTCTTCTCTGAGATTTTAATCAACCATGAAGCCAGAAGACAGGAAATGAATGTCCAAAAAAGAACAGAAGAACCCATGGGCATTTTCTCAGCAGTTCTCCATCAAGGAATCAGTGGTGACTTCACTTCTTGAAAGGTTTACTTAATTTCCCAGGAGGGTGAATAAAATGGAAGAATAAAAAAGGAAATGGTAACCGATGATTTTTCCAATTAGATTTTTGAAATTTAAGAAAAGAAACTTTTCCTGTGAGACTTGGCTGTGTGTGTATGAAACAGGAAGCTTCATGCTGTGAAGAGATAGGGAATGATGTCTCAGAACAAGGAGAGCTATGCTTGGGATGCCACCGACCTGCAGATCTGTGCTGTCACTTCCAGTCATCGCAGCAGGCCATGGAGGGAATAAAAAGCGAAGCCCAGGGGGACAGCTCCATTGCCAGTGTCCGCTATGTACAAATGGTGCCTTGTGGGGCACAGGTGCTTCCAGTTCAGGATTTATTGCTGAACTTTGATAGTAGGACATTGGTCTGGGGAAGCCAATGGGCACATTGTTGAGTAACTCCAGTCTTGACTGTTACACATGTTATTATCCAAGACTGCCTGGTCCTCAGGAAAACACTGGGATCATTCTGATTGGAACATGTTTGGGAGGGTCCATGAGTTTGTGTAGGTACAAGGAGGGGCCACGTTCTTGTGCTGTCATTGAAAACACCGAGAACAGAAGAATATCCCAGGACCAACAATGTCTGTGTAAGCCTCTCTGTTTTTATTGTGTGCAGATGGCCTTGACAAACACAGCAAGGTGTCACCTGGTCAAGTGCAGCCACCACCTGATGAAGGCATATAGCGTGATTCTTTCACCATGCTATGGTGCTGTGTCAATGAGAAAAGGGGACCCTTCATAGTTCCTCTTGATCTGAGGCACTCTCTACCCATGCTTTGGAGTTGTTGCTTTCTGTCCACTGGTAAAAAAAGAAAATCAGCTGTCCCATTCCAATAGTGATAGTTTCACATTTTAAAAGGCTTATTTATGTATTTGAAAGGCAGAGTTACAGAGAGGTGGAGAGACACAAAAAGAGATCTTTCTCCCACTGGTTCATTCCCCAAATGGCTGCAGCAACATCTGGGGCTGGATCAAAACAGGGAGCCTGGACCTTCATCCGGGTCTCCCATGTCTGCAGCAGGGGCCCAAATGCTTGGGTCACCTTCCACTGCCTTCCCAGGCACATTAGCAGGGAGATTGATGAGAAGTGGAACAGTTGTGACTCAAATCAGCACTCATGTGGGATGCTGGCATAGCTGACGGCTGCTTAACCCATAACAGTGGCCCCTGATAGCTTCACGTTTTCTCCAGTCATCCCTGTTCACAAGCACAGCTCCATTGGGAAGGGTCAGGCCTATGCAGGACAAGGAATTATTTTTAGCATATTTACAAAGGTTCACTATATCTCTTATCTTGGTCTTGACCCCTGGAAGGGGACTCAACCACCAGGCTACTAGCTGAGTGACCACCATCTTTACCTGGTTCCATAATCTGTGATTCAACTAGAATTATCTTTGGGTCTCCAAGCTCCTTTTTTGGGCCAGCTACCACCCAAAGCATGTAGTAATCCTAAAGGCTAGTTGACAAGGACAGGAAGAAGGCATCAAAACCAAATACAGTCACGGCATCCCGATTTGTAAAGCTAATCCATTAATTGTGCACCCCATTTGCTGTAATCATCAATCAGCAATGGTGAAGAAGAAGTCATCCCTTTTAGGGGATGACAACATTTCACACCCAAACTGCCTTACTGAGTGTGAGAAGAGAGAGGTAGAGTCAGAAGTTTGTGAGTTGAGTTTTGACAAAGGCAAGGGATGCAAAATGTCCATGACAGCCTTAACTGCTGGCTCATTGTTAAGTAACTTCTGTGGTTAAAAAGCGCACTATTTTCTGACTGCAAATAGCCCAGAAATTTGAAACCATGACATATATTAGTTTCGAGGACCACCACAGTGCGGCTGGATTTGGCTGGATGGACTGGGAGAGCAGCACAGTAACTTGATAATATACCAACAGCGGTGAGTGAGGAACCACTGATAACCCTGGGAGGGGTCAGAAGTCCAGTGGGGTCCATCCATCAGAAGCAGGCAGAGTCAACACCCTTTGTCATCACGGTGGGCAAACCGGCCAGCTTTTAACCAGGGTCGTAAGTCTGATAAGCAGTAGTAGTCTTTGCATTAGCAGCATACAGTCTGTATTTCAAGAATCACAGACTAACAGATGCATTGCTATGCAAGATGTTTTTAGGATGGTAATCTGGACAGCACAAGTTTCACAAGGAGCTGGGATTCAGTTGGTCGCTTCTGGGACCATGTTGTCCCTCTGGGATTTACACGACTGACTCAAATTGTCTGACAGGCAGCTGGGGTTTATTGCCTCAATTTACCAGTTAGCCGCCTGTTATTTCCAAGTGGCAGAGCAGAGGGGTATGCTATTGGCAACAGGATGAAGTCAGTGACAATCTAACACATCTGATCCTTAAGAGGATTGTCTAAGGCAAGGGTCACGGCTTTCATTCTAGCCCATTGTGCTCAATGACATTTACTGCAGCTGTGTCCTCTGGGGCCAGGCTGCTGCTGTTCAGTGGACACCATCCACTTAAAAAAGTTTGAAAATTTTTCTACTTTAGGAGGGAGAGAGGCTCATTTGCTAATTTGCTCCCCAAGTGTCTGCATGGTCCAGGAACTGAAGCCAGGAAACAGAAACGCAATCCAGGTCTCCCATGTGGGCAGCAGGACCTCAACATTGCCAGGGTCTGCATTGTCAGGAAGCTGAGTCAGGAGCTGGAGCCAGGCGTCAAACGCAGATAGTCCTGTGTGGGATGTGGGTGTCAACACTTGAACCGCACGCCCAGCCCACCACCAAATTTTATCTCAGTTGAGTAGATAGGGAATCAGTTTCTCGCTTAAGGGTTGCTGCTACCACCGCGGGTCAAGTGAGAGATCACACGAGGGGGAAGCCAGCTTTACTACGTTTATTGGATCCGCAAGGCCTGCTGGGCCCTTTCCTTGTCGGCCACGGCTCTGACGTGGCCTGCCCGGAAGTGGGGGCTGCCTGTCGGTTCTGGAAGCTCAGCACTATCATTCAGACGGCAGGTGCTCACTTCCCAGGACAGAACACCACGCCGTTGGGAAGGAAGGCGCGTGCTGCCGGCAGGTGGCGCCCGTGCACTGGTGGAAATGGTCTATGCGGGCTTTCGGCAGGTCTGAATCCCCAGGGAAGAATGAAGGTCTCCGCATTGTTCCCGCCGAGGGAGCCAGAGGCCACCTTCTTAACGCAGCAGAAACCTGCTGGAAAAGCAGCGCTGGCCCCTTTGGTGCTTAACATGTGACTCCGGAAAGAACAGGCCAAATCCTTTACAGGTGTTCTTGGCACACTGGGCAAGAGTTCCTGGGAGCTGGGGACTCACAACAGAATAAATCAGACCATAGGGAATTACAAATGACATCTTTCAGTTATGATCATGAGGTTAATAAGTGAGAATTACAAACACAGGACAGAATGTAAATATTAAAAATCCTGGCCATGTAGGAGCAATATAAAGAAGAAAAAAGAGAAAAACAGAGGTGTTACAGTCTGATTGTTTTCCTTATTTTACTGTAGGGGTTAAATATCAATTTAGCAATGGGTTTCCATTCAGATAAACCCATCAAAAGCAGAACATATGGAAAGATGAAAATGCATTTAATACTCCTTACTTACCAAACATCATAGCACAGTGAGGCAACACACTGTGGAGTGTCAGATGTTTTCCTGGAGATTACATGACTGACTGGGAACTGAAGCCACTGCTCCTGCCCAACGCTACCCAAGAGACTATCACACATCACATAGTCCCTAAATGAATGAGAAAAAATATGAGATACAATGGTTGCCTGCCACAGGATAGCAATGCCTGAGGGAAGAGAAACAAACATGGTCAGCTCAGCAATGGCCATGGAACACCACTGTCTGGAATTTCAGTCCAAAGCCAGAGAAGCAGAACCCAAACAATGTCGGGTGATCTGTCTGAGTTAAATAGACAAGACGAGTTGAGACCTGGGGAGGTCAACAAGACTGGAATTCACTGGAGTGGCAGAGAAGCGGCAGACTACACACTCTTTTGTGAGATGACTTTACTATAGAACGGCGTGCTGCACTGAAGAGTCCTTCACTGCAGTGAACTGTTGCGTGATTTTATTAGGATGTAACGTAATGATATGTTTGTAAAAGCCAGCACACTTCAATTTACACTTAAAATTAGATTCTTCCTCTTCTTTACACAGTGCTTTATACGAGAGCTTTAACCAGGACAGCTGCAACCACAGAATGAGAATGTCTTTCCTGTAAGAATAGACAGTGTGGTCCCAGCAGGTAAGGCCATAAAGAGGAGGTGGACTTTAGGTGCACGATGGCCAGTTGCAGCTGCCTGTGTTAGTAAGTCAGGCCATTGTAGTAACCGCAGAGGACTGTTTGAGGTTAGATCATGGGAAGTGTTGTATCAAAGCAATGAAGCTAGTAGAAAACTGAATATCGTAGCTTCAGAGCTGTATGCAGACACACATCCTTATTTCGATGGAACAAAGAAAACTTCAACACAGGGTTCAGATAGACGTGAATATGCAGACTATTTTGCAAAGCATGCATAAGTTCAACTTAAAAATGATTGATCTCTTAGTTATACTTAGTTTCTTTTTTTAAAAGATGTGGTTTTAAAAAGTTTTTTATTTATAGATTCTGAAGCTTAAGAAATTCATCAACAACAAAACAAACAATCCCGTTAAGAAATGGGCAAATGACTTGAACAAGCATTTTTCAAGAGAGGAAATTCAACTGTTCAGAAGACACTTGAGAAAATGCTCAGGATCACTAGCCATCAGGGAAATGTAAATCAAAACCATAATGAGGTTTCACCTCACCCCTGTTAGAATGGCTCTCATACAGAAATCAACAAGCAACAAATGCTGGCGAGGATGTGAGGAAAAAGAAACCCTAATCCACTGTTGGTGGGAATGTAAACTGGTGTGGCCACTGTGAAAGACACTATAGAGATACCTCAGAAATCTGAATATACATCTATATATGATCTAGACATCCCACTCCTGGGAATTTACCCAAACCAAAAGAAATCACCAATCTCAAAGAGTTACCTGTAACCCCATGTTCATTGCAGCTCAATTCACAATAGCTAAGATATGGAATCAACCCAGATGTCCATCAGCTGTTGACTGGATAAAGAAATTATGATAAATATACATTATGGAATACTATTCAGTGGTAAAAAATGAAATCTTGTCTTTTGCAAAAAAACTGATTCAACTGGAAAGCATTATATTTAGAAAAAGCCAGAACTTGGCCATTGCCGCTGCTCACTAGGCTAATCCTCCGCCTGTGGCACTGGTACCTCAGGTTCTAGTCCGGGTTGGGGCACCGGATTCTGTCCCAGTTGCTCCTCTTCCAGTACAGCTCTCTGCTGTGGTCCGGGAGTGCAGTGGAGGCCAAAGTGCTTGGGCCCTGCACCTGCATGGGAGACCAGGAGGAAACACCTGGCTACTGGCTTCGGATTGGCACAGCGTGCCAGCCGCAAGGCGCCGGCTGTAGCGGCCACTTGGGGGTGAACCAACGGAAAAAGGAAGACCTTTCTCTCTGTCTCTGTCTCTGTCTCTCTCTCTCTCTCTCTCTCACTGTCTAACTCTGCCTATGAAAAATAAATAAATAATGTTCTCCAATAAACCCTTTCCCTTAAAAAAAAAAAAAAGAGGGAGGTGCCTTTCTCTGAAGGGAGGAGAGAACTTCCACTTTGACTATGACCTTGTCTAAATATGATCAGAGTCGGCGAACTCGGAAGGCTTCCATAGCCTTGGCAACACATGACGGGAGCCTAGGGTGGTTACTGGCACCATAAACTAGAGTGTCAATTTGTTGGGTCAACAACAGGAGTCACTGTGCAATTACTCCTCATGTAGGATCTCTGTCCTTAATGTGCTGTACATTGTGATTTAATGCTATAACTAGTACTCAAACAGTATGTTTCACTTTGTGTTTCTGCGTGGGTGCAAACTGTTGAAATCTTTACTTAATATATACTAAATTGATCTTCTGTATATAAAGACAATTGAAAATGAATCTTGATGTGAATGGAAAGGGAGAGGGAGTGGGAGAGGGGAGGGTTGCGGGTGGGAGGGAAGTTATGGGGGGGAGCCATTGTAATCCATAAGCTCTACTTTGGAAGTTTATATTCATTAAATAAAAGTTTTAAAAAAAAGAAAAAGAAAGAGAAAAGAAAAAGCCAGTCCTAAAAAGACAGATATCATGTGTTTTCCCTGGATTAATGGACATTTTGAGATTCAATGATTGTTTAGAGCACTAGTCTCTTCTGGTGAGGAACACTGATTTCTTTTTTTTCCTTCATACTATTTTTTGAACTCTTTAACTTAGTGTAGGGTTAACTTTAAGATCCTTAAGTGAACTGAAAGTGGAACTGTGTAAAAATTAAGAGTGGTAATAGGAGATGGAGGAGGAAGAAGGATTGGATCATGAGTAGGAGGGAGTGTAGGATGGGAAGGGTCATCGTGTACCTAAATCTGTATATATGACATACATGAAACTTGTATAACCTAAATAAAATTTTAAAAAAATTCTTTCTTTGGGGTGGCCTTGTGGCACAGTGGGTTAAGCTGCCACTTGCAGTGCCAGTATCCCATATCAGGGTGCTTAGTCAAGTCTCTGCTTCTGTGCTTCTGATCCAGCTTCCTGTTCGTGCCTCTTGGGAAGGGAGCAGATGACTGCCCAAGTGCTTGGGCCACAGCCACCCACTGGGGAAACCCAGATGGAGTTCTTGGCTGCTGGCTTTGGCCTGGCCCAAACCTGACTGTTGTAACCATTTGGGAAGGAAGCAGTAGATGGAAAATCTTTCTGCTGTACCTTTCAAATAAACAGACAAATAAATAAACTTAAAAAAAACACTTTATTTTAGGGGGTTCTCGTATCCACTGGTTCACTGTCCAAATTCTCACAATGGCCAGAAGGCTGAAAATAGGAGCTGGGAACTCAATCCAGGTCGTCCATGTGGGCGGCAGGAACTCAATTACTTGGCCTGATTGTGCTGCCTCCTAAGGTCTGCAATAGCAGGAAGCTAGAACCCGGCGCCAGAGTTGGGACTGAAGCCAGAGCTGGGACTGTAGTATGAGACATGGGCATCCTAACTGGCATCTTAACTGCTGGGCAAAAGTACACCTTCAAATTTAGTTTCTTTGTACATTTCTCCAATGCCAAGATTCTGTCAATACTAAAACTGGTCAGAAAAATATGGCTGAATTTACAATTCAAAACCATTCAGGTAATAATAAATACATTCTTTAAGACAAGAAATTTTTTACATTTATTATACTGGGTTGGGATTTGTAAGATATGCAAGTTACAGCTAGTTCATTTTTCAAACTTGCTTTTAATGTGGCATGCTTTGCTTATTTATCCTGTAAATTTGATGTAAGCAGAAGAAAAAGAACAATGGGGCCAGCATTGTAGTGTAGTGTGTAAAAGCTGCCACCTGCAGTGCCAGCATCCCATATGGGCACCTGTTCGAGTCCTGGCTGCTCTACTTCCAATCCAGCTCCCTGCTATGGCCTGGGAAAGCAGTGGAAGATGGCCCAAGTGCTTGGGCCCCTGTATGCACGTGGGAGGCCTGGAAGAAGCTTCTGGCTCCTGGCTTCGGATTGGCACAGCTCTGCTATTGTAGCCATTGGCGCTGCCTTTCAATAAATAAATAAAGTTTCTAAAAAAAAAAAAAGAATCTCTTTAGTTGGGCAAGTTTCTAGGTACTTCATGACAGACATTCCACTTACTGTTCTCAGTAACCATGAGAGGAAGACATGTTTGTCTCCATTTTTCTGATGAGAAAAGTGAAGTCTCAACGGATGGACCAATCTACCAGTCTGAGGCTGCACAGCTGTTAAATGCGAGCAGGTCATACATGTGGGTCTGAAGTGTCAGCTGGAACTCACGAATGAGAAAGGCCAGAGAAATAAAGAGATTCAAGAGTTTGAAGGAATGAGATGTTGGTCATTCTAAAAGAAGCAAGGGGACCCAGAAGGGAAGGGGCTGCCTGGCGTCTATGGCCTTGGGCTGAGAAAGCTGCTGGGAATTTGCCAAAGAACTTATTTTTGAGTCTGAGAACCCAAGAAGAAATGGAAAGTGAAGAAGTAGAGGATATGAGAACATATAAATATTTTAAAAAGATGAAATGAAAATGGGAGGAAAATACAGGGTCTGCCCTGAAGGCATGAGCACCTTCAAAGAGAGACAGTCTGTGTTTGGTTTGGGATTTTAGAAAAGTTTAAGATAATAAGGATTTAGCCATGAAAAGACCTAATCAGTCCATGGAGTTTAAAGGAAAGCCCAGAGTCAAATCTGTATGCCAAGAAAAGTTTCTTTTCATGGTAAAATATTTGCAAGTACAGCTTTTATATCAATGGCCTCACTGGAAAAGAAAAAAGGAAATTTTAAAAATGTGCAAATGAATATTCATTTTCAAATTTTCATATGATCATTGTGCTTCTTATTTTAAAAACATCAGATAAACATGATGTGAGAAATATGAGCTGGCTTAGCTCTGTGTTCAGAAATAACCAGGTACGGACAAAACGTGTCAGGGAGACACAGGAGAGAGAAGAGGTGATTGGCATAGGTGAAGGAGAAACCAACAGCAGGTGAATCCTGAGGGGTGACAGTGAGAGGTGCAGAGAGCATCTATGGCAGCCAAGCATGCAGAGATGGGGCAACCACAGCGAGCATATGGGAATAGATATAGCTATAGGAGGAGGAAAACAGGGTCATGGCAGGGAGGGAAACCTGTGGAGAAGACACTGAGCCTCTGAAAAGTCAAAGAACATGTGCAAAGGGCAAAGAATCCACGACACAGAGCTTGGGAGTGCTGCATACTTACCCAAGAATCACAGAAAAAAATAGCAATAATTAAAAAAAGGCCAAGTGATCTTAAATTCACCGTATCTAGTGCTGCTATCATTTTCCTGACCCTTACCACCCTGCTCCCATTAGATTTCATAATTTTGTCTTTTCAAATCATCAGTAGCCTACAAAATGGACACATAGCTTCCAGAAATCCACTCCAATGATATTGCATATCCCATGGAAAACTTTGAAGAATACATTTTTTACATAACAATGAACTAACTCTGTAGGTTAACCAGTTCTAGTCCCTGCCTCTGCTTCCCATCCAGCTTCCTGCCAATGTGTTTAGAAAGTCAGCAGAAGATGGCCCAAGTGCTTGGATCCTTGCCACACACATGAGAGACATAGATAGAGTTCCTACCCAGATATTCTGGCTATCTGGGTAGTAAACTAGCAGATGGAAGATCTTTCTCTGTCTGTCCCTCTCTATCACTCTACCTTTCAAATAAATAAATGAATAAATCTTTAGTTAGTGAGCTAAATTCTTGGCTAGTTATTTAGGACCCTTCAGAAGCACATTGTCACTTCTTGTCTACTATTTTTCTCCATGTCTTAGAACAGACACCATGCTTCAACTGCTCTAAATTACTGGTTGAAATCATGAATACCCATTTTTGCTTTGCATAGTATATTGTCACCTATTTTTGTCACTGAGGCTATTTTACTGTGAGTTCTCAAAAGAAGGTATACAGCATTTAATACTAGATTTCTTCATTTTTTAAAAAGATTTATTTATTTATTTGAAAGTGCGAGTTGCACAGAGAGAGAAGGAGAGGCAGAGAGAGAGAGAGAGGTCTTCCATCCACTGGTTCACTCCCCAATTGGCCACATGGCTGGAGCTGCACTGATCCGAAGCCAGGAGCCAGGAGCTTCTTCTGGATCTCCCATATGGGTGAAGGGGGCCCAAGGACTTGGGCCATCTTCACTGCTTTCCCAGGCCACAGCAGAGATCTGGATTGGCAGTGGAGCAGCTGGGACTTGAACTGGCACCCATATGGGATGTAGACACTGCAGGTGGTGGCTTTACCCACTACGCCATGGCGCCGGCCCCAGATTTTGTCATTCTTTAAGCTATTCTCTCATTTAGAGAATAAGGCATAACTACAATGAAAAAAGAATAAATTATATATTGACTTAGGAAAAAACGTGCATCATATATATTGATAAAATACAGATTTTTACAAACATACATATATATCAATTAACTATATAAAATTGTTATAAATAAAATATACAGTTGATTCATTTTAAAAAGTTATGTATGAAAATTATTTTATATTTGAGAATGCTCGAGAAGTAGAGTGTTAACTTCCTTGATTTTCCTTTCTAAAAACTTTAAAAATTTTCATTTTATTTGAAAGACAGGGTGACAGAGAAAGTGACCAATAGAGATGGATTTTCCATCCCCAAATGCTCACAACATCAGGGATTGGGGCAGGCTGAAGTCAGGAGCCTGGAACTCTATATCTCACATGGGGAGCAGGGATCAAATTCCCTGAGGCATCACCTGCTGCTTCCCAGGGTAACATTAGCAGGCAACTGGACTCGGAAGCAGAGCTGGGACTTGCACCAAGCACTATGCAATACAGGCTTCTTAAGCAGTTTTTAACTGCTGTTACAAATGCTTTCCATTTGAGTGACCTTTTATACGATTAAAAATTACTTTACAAATCTACATTTAAGCTTTGCATGTTTTTGAGAATATTCATATCACTTTAGGTGACTATATGGCTATTAAACTTTGCATGAAACATTTAGTAAAACTGATATTTTTCTAAGATTGGGATTTCTTTCATTGTATTTAGTTTTTAGAAAACCACTGCAATAATAAGACCGAGCAGCAGATGGAGCTATAGAATGTATTATTCTTCCTCTTCTTCCTTCAGTCATTTTCCATGACTGCCTCTGAAATAACTTTAATAACATTTAAAGATACACTTATTTCTCTTATTCTTTGAGACCTTTGTTTCTATAAGTGTTTTATGCATTCATCATAGAATTCTAGACTTTCCAAAAGAGAGAGATTTTAATCTAATATTTTAAAAATACATGGTAGCAGAGAATTTAGTAATTATTCATGTTATTTAGTATTATGATTCAGTGGCACTTATCAAGGCACAGTACAGGGACCAAAGAAAAGGCAAGTTGCAGAGAAGGGGAGAGACTGGGTTCAACTCTGAATACAGCAGGGGCAAGTAGAAACTGAGCAGAGTGGTTAGTGGATGGAGATGACTCACAGGAAACCTCGGAAGCGAGGAGGATTCTGGCCACCTTGACTCAACAGGATTCTTGTTGAGGTCAGGCCAGGTTGGTTTGACATTACCAGGTAGAAGAGAAGGAATCTCATCAGACAGATAACAGATATGAAAGGGAGGGACACTCTTGCCAAATGGATTTAGTAAAATTCTTGTTATGTGTGGATTTTACAAGGAAATATGGAGTGGGAGCTAAGAAAAGGATCAGAAACCTCCTGGCTAAATTTTGGCCGAGCTAAGAATCTTAGTCAATTTCAAGATTTGTGCCTTAGTAGTGCTAAATTACTATGGTGTATGTATTTTTTAATGAAATCCATTGAAAATATGATTGCTTTACCATTACTTTTACATTTTTCTTTCAAGACTACACTTAATGTTTACCTGATTGGGTGTCACACTAGGAAAACAATCCATTTATTATAAAGATCATATTCTCAGCTATCTCTTCAATTCTCCAAAAATTCATTCTTGGACAATTTAATGTCATAGTCATTGACACTGTATTGACTTGGGCCTCTGCAGGCAAATTCAGATTTTCCTAAATGATCTCTTAGTACCAGTTATAGCAAATTAATTGCAATTAATGACACTTATTCTCCCACCAGTCCAAGAACTCTAGATCAGTAGTCCCTAGCTTAGGATCTGCTATGCATTTTGTACCCAATAACATTAATTTTTAAAATATTGATCATAATTTTTAATTCACATAAGGTGAGCACATTTCTTTTCTTTTCTTTTTTTTTTTTTTTTGATAGGCAGAGTTAGACAGTGAGAGAGAGAGAGAGAGAGAGAGAAAGGTCTTCCTTCCATTGGTTCACCCCCCAAATGGCTGCTATGGCCAGAGAGCTGTGCAGATCTCAAACCAGGAGCCAGGTGTTTCCTCCTGGTCTCCCATGTGGGTGCAGGGCCCAAGGACTTGGGCCATCCTCCACTGCTCTCCCGGGCCATAGCAGAGACCTGGACTGGAAGAGGAGCAACCAGGACTAGAACCCGGGGTGCCAGTGCCGCAGGCAGAGGATTAGCCAAGTGAGCCGCGGCGCCAGCCAAACACATTTCATATATACAGAATTAGGAGCATAGTGATCCTTCCTTCCCACCCATTCTCCCACCATCCCTCTTCCTTCTTTTCATATTGTTATTTTTAATTTTTACAATGACATATTTTCGGTTTATTTTCTAATCATAAGATGAAACCTCCACTAAGTAAGGAATTAAAAAAAAAAAACCATTGTTCCACTGTAGAGATAAGGGCTGTGAACAATCTTCAATTCTCAAAATGTCAATTGTTGCTAATACACATAACATTTTTGGTACTTATTAGCTACAACAGATCAAGGAAAACATGTGATATTTGTCTTTTGGGGTCTGGCGTATTTCACTAAGTATAATGATTTCACGTTTCATCCATTTCGTTGTGAAAGACATAATTTCATTCCTTTTTATGGCTGGGTAATATTCCATAATGTATATGTACCATAATTTGTTTATCCAGTCATCAGTTCATGGGCCAGTAACGTTAATTAATTGAATGACAGGACAAATGCAGTTAGTTCCTATACAACAGCAATGAGAGACAAAGAAACTCCAGATAAAGCAAGGGATCTGCAAGGAAAATAAAGTGATGAAGGGATTAGTGGCAGGTTTGCAAGTGCTTCATCGCAACCTAAGAGTGACATGATTTTCTTTGGATAATGGGATTAGGCTTGGCATCTTGGAGCAACTGCAGCCCAGCTTAGAGGCCATCACAATGTTAGAAGAGATCCATTCCTGAAGTTAGGAAGTATGGCCGTGTGGCTGATGATGAAGCCTAAGACTTAGAGGCGACATCATCTGCTCACTTCCTGAAGGCCATCACTCCACGGGATGTTCTAGAGCTTCTATTCCTGCAGGGCAGCTTCTAATCCACAGGGAATAAATCTCACAGCGATATACATGGGTATCCATGGGTAGGTAATTTCCAATTCAAAAAACTGTTCCTGGTTTAAACAGGTTGTACTGATGTAATGGTTCTGTCTCAAGCAATGTAGTCCCCCTTTCTTTGACTCAAGTGGGACAATAGTAGCAGTGATGGAGAGGTGGTGGAGGATGCTACAACTAGGGGTGCAGAGTGGACAGGATTAACCACTGAGGTCCACGTAGCCATGGATGGGCAGAGTTAACATACTTCTGGCTTCCATAGGGTCATGTTTGAGTGCATTCATTTGAGCTATGTTGGTGTTCTTGTTTTTTTTTCCTTGTGTTCTACCTTTACTGTTCCCTAATTTGTTTTAAGCCATAAAGGATGCTCCTGCAGTGTGTGTGTGTGTGTGTGTGGTCATATTTCTCTCTATATTCTGTTTACTTAGCACATATGACATTTCATTAGAAAATTACTATCCTTAAACATCCAAAGATTCAAAGAAAATCTCTCTTCTACCCAATTTTATTTCACAGAAATAACTACAGTTAACAGTTTGGTTTAATAGCATTTCAAATTCTCCCTTCAACATATAAATATATTCATTGCACTGTTTTACTTATTTATTTTTTTTGCTTTTAAAAAGTAGGAAAAACATATTGGTACAAGCATTTCTGTTCAATAGGCAAATGTCTTCAAATCAAGAAGAGTCCTTAGACTTTGCTAATCTCCTCTATTGGCATAAATTCCTAAGGCCCCTCAATGTCTTTCTATTTTATGTATTTGAAAGCAACAATTAGCTTTGTTAGAATTCTGAATGGAAATGAATGTAAATTAATACCTCTTCTCCTGTTTACTGAGTTTCTCTTCTGCGCCAGGTGTCCCTGGCACTATTTAGATCTCATAACTCTGAACTAAGCATGTCATAGTTGTAATCAATATTGTATAAAGAACGTTGAGGCTCAGAGCTGTTAACATTGTCAGAGTAACACAGTTGACCTAAAAGCTCCAGCAGACATTAAGACCATCAACATAACTGTTGCCTCCTAGTGGATTTTCAATGTCAAAAATTATACTTTGGTTTGAATTTGGGGATATTAACATTGTTATAATACAATTTTTTTACAACCAGGAATGCATATCTGTGTCTATCCTGTGTTCAAATCATACTCTCTGCACAATAATAATAATAACAACAATATCAGCCTTTAAAGTATGGCTTTCAACAATAAAGCATGTACCTTTAGATACTTTTTATATATCGCCTGTTTCCATGTCACTTAAAGACTTGTTTTCATCATCGTATTTACCAATTGTCAGCCTTAAATCCCGATTGGCTTCAGAAATAAAACCTTTGCATTACCAGCACTGAACTTAGCCTGTGTTAAATTTCACCCAAAAAAATCCTAAAATTAAAAGTGTCAGCAGAATAAACAGATAAATTAGTACAATTTAAAAATATTGCCAGATATCTGCATAAAACGGATTAGTCTGATTTTAAAATCCCCCCAGAGAAAGGTGCAAGCAGAAAACCCCAAATATTTCAAATCCTCGTTGTGGTGGCAGGCTCGTCCCCAGTGCTAATGTCGGGTTCTGTCCCACCATCAAGGTAAACAGATGAATTGTCTCTCACAGGAAATACACAGCCTACCGCGAACGTGGTGACCACTAGGGGGCATGCTCAGTTTTCTCATCACAGACTGCACCATTTCATTATTTCGAATTCTCAGCAGCCCTGGCCAACAGGTGCAAAATGCTGAAATCAGTAGTAATCATAAAAATAGTTACAAAGTGTGTGTTTGTCACTAGAAAGGCATCGTATACTTTCAAATTTGAAAGGCTGACAAGACAGAGAGAGAGCCCCATTCACTGGTGCCCCTGCCAAATGCCCCTGGGCTGGGCTGGGCTGACTCCTGAAGCCAGAGAACTCCATTCAGGCCTCCTATGTGAGTGGCAGGAACCCAACTACTGGACCCCTCATGTCTGTCTCCCAGGGTCTGCATCAGATGGACGCTGGAGTGATGAGCCAGAGTTACTCTGATATGAGATGCAGGGGTTTTAACCACTGGGCTCAATGAACACCTTGCCTTGCATGCCCTTAGTAGGATATTGATGTACTGGAAAGGATAAATAGGAAAAATTCTCAAACAATTTTTTAAAGATATATTTATTTATTTATTTGAAAGGCAAAGTTACAGAGAGGCAAAGGCAGAGAGAGAGAAAAAGACCTTCTACCCACTGGTTCACTCCCCAGATAGCTGCAGTGGCTGGAGCTGGGCCAATCTGAAGCCAGGAACCAGGAATTTCTTCCAGGTTTCCCGCACAGGTACAAGGGCCCAAGGACTGAGCCATCTACTGTCAAGCAATTTTTTTAATGATATGTGACATACTGTCACTCTCAAACAAAATCATATTCTTATTGTAGGTATATTTTGGGCTTATTTTCAGAGACTGAATTTTATGTCTGAAGAATTTCAACAGCGTTAAAATATCTAAGTATTATTGTCTTCCTTATGTTAGATTTCTTTCTCTTTTTCTAAAATTCATTTGACAGGTAGAGTTATAGACAGTGAGAGAGAGAGAGACAGAGAGAAAGGTCTTCCTTTTGCCGTTGGTTCACCCTCCAATGGCCGCTGCGGCTGGCGCATCTCGCTGATCCGAAGCCAGGAGCCAGGTGCTTCTCCTGGTCTCCCATGTGGGTGCAGGGCCCAAGCACTTGGTCCATCCTCCACTGCCTTCCTGGGCCACAGCAGAGAGCTGGACTGGAAGAGGAGCAACCGGGACCAGAACCCGGCACCCATGTGGTAAACCAGCGCTGCAGGCAGAGGATTAGCCAAGTGAGCCATGGCGCCGGCCCCCTTATGTTAGATTTCATATCTACAGCTATGTGGTGTCCAAATTCCCCATTATTGTTGGACATTTAGTCTGCCTCTGATTTTCTACTGAAAGCCATACTATGAAGAGTCCAATAGTAAGAGCATAAGTACAGGTGCACAGGGATTCATGCCTCACGTTTGCCTTTTACTATTTGAAATGTGAGTTAGGGGCCTGCGCTGCAACTAATTTTCACTAATTGCATGTAATTAGAAGACACTGAAAAATACTGTAAATCAGGTTAGATTTATGCTCTCCTTTTGTGGAGTCACTAACATGGATTTGCAATGAGCTATTCCACAGCCAATTGCTTTTAGGTATAGTGTTCTTACTGTTCTCTCTGTCCACCTGTCAGAAAGTAGAAAGTCTTAAAAGATGAGTATGTGTTTGAATCTTAGAAAACAAATGGTTGAAAAAAATGAAAATAAATAAGCCAAATAAAGAGAATATCACATTTGTTCCTTGAAAAACAGAACTCAAATAGGCAAACTTCTGATCGAGCTATTTATAGAAAACTCTTAAGAAGTATAATTACTTCAGAGAGAAAGATGTGGTTTCCCTTTAAATGGTTTTTCTTACCCTTCTCTCTCCCTGGAGCTTTCTGGATTGCAGATAAGAATCTCAGCTATGCAGATGAAAAAGCTGCTTAGGAAAGGATTAGCTTAGAGGTCTGAAATGAAATAACTAGTGAGAAGTAAATGACGCACACTTACCCCACTGCCTCACTGTGAGATGGACAGGGACATCCCTGGTCCCAGAGAACAGACTTTCATCTGTTCAGTTTGGGGTTCTTGCTAAGTTTGAAAACTTGCTTCTACTCTCCATTAGTCCGTATTGTAAAGACACAGTTCCAGGGGACAGCAGAGCTGGGTAACTGCAGAGTCTTATGGATAGTGAGGTAGAGAGTATATTTAGTCTCAAATCCCTGTTTCCCACCAATGTGGAAAAATTCATAATAGCACCAAAGGTATCTCCAGGAAATCAGCACCACGTTGCTCATCTTTTTGGATCTTTTCCATGAATCCAAGAATTTGGAGCGATTACCTTGACTCCCTAGGCAGACTCATTCAGCAGTGAACTTCAAAGGGATATTTAAGAGAATTTGGAGTTTTGAAAGACGAAAATGACTTTGCATTCTAACTAATGGTAGGGTATTTTAATTCAAATAGAAATGAATTGCCTTATTACTGGGGAACTATGGAGCAAGAGATTGGCTGGTGTTTGACTTGTAAGTCCCTTCTACTCCTGAGGACAATTTTGTGCCCTTTTAATGCAGTATGTACCAGGGTACCCCCTTGAAGATAGACTCAAGTGGAGGAGAAAAATGTCTTTTGTCCTTAAGATTTCCCATTGCTTCTAATGTTTTGAAAGGAATGTTTCTGCCCAAAAGGAGTCTGAACTCTACTTGCATACGAGCCACATATTTCTTGTTTACTGTACTGTTCATGCCAGACGTACTCAACAAATACTCCAGAATGAATGAATGAATATTCACAAAGGTGAAATACACAGATCTCACCCACATTGTCTCTTACTTCTGATCAAAAACTAATGACCACACACCCTTATTAAATATTTATTGATTTAACATGCTTCCATAGTTTCATATCATCATAATAGCCATGTAGCTTTATGCCTACAACACTTGGTTCTTGGAAAATATGCCTTTGAGAACATTCAGATATTATCAATTTCTCATTATTCTTGGTAGCACTCACAGGGTGTGTGATTATGAGTTTTTCTGGATTATGAGTCTAACTAAATTGACATTTCAGTTATGATTAATATGACTGTTTAATTTTTTAATTTATATTTCATTGGAAATGCAGAGAGACACACAGAACGGGAGACAGAGAATTTCTACCCACTGATTTACTGCCCAAGTGCATGCCACAGCTGGGGCTGTTTCAGGCCAAAGCCAGGAGCCAGGAATTCCATCTGGGTCTCCCATGAGAGAGGTAGGGGCCCATTCACTTAGGCCATCATCCACCATCTTCCAGGGTGCATTAGCAGGGAGCTGGATTGGAAGGTGAGTAGCTGAGACTGGAACCTTGTGCTCCGATATGGGATGCAGGAGTCCCTAATGGCAACTTAATCTGTTGTGCCACAGCCCCCACTGATCACATGACTGTGCTTTGACAGCACTGACCCCATCTGGGGCTCCTTGTAACAGGTGTAACTGATCCAGGAGGCTGGCTGAAGGAGTGGAGGTCTGTTAATTCTCTCCAGCGGAGAGAGCACCACAGTGACAACAGAGCACGCAGACGCTAGTGAAGACAGCTGGGGTCCAGTACTGCTCCCTGCATCCCTGATGGTGGGAGCCTAAGATGAACCTCTGTCTGGGACAATAAAACACCAGCAGCTGCAGACGGCCTCTGTGAGACACCTCTTGCTGTGGCTCCATTTCCTCTGGGAGAATACCTCCTGAGAAGTTGCTGTGCTGGTGTAAAACACTCTACTTCCTGGCTGAAGCTTGATGAGATGGTCGGTCCAGGCACACCTGGGTGGGTAGGGGGTGTGTCTACTAGGCATTCAGAAAATTCCCTCATTGGATGCACAGTGTTTGGTCTATTGCTAGGTGCTGTAGTCATTTCATTTTATACCCGTTTTCCATATCTTATTGCTTATTTTTTTTATTCTTCTTTCTGTGCTTTATAAAATGCTGATTAATTTAGCAAACTGTCTTTACCTCACTTGACTTGTCACTCGATTAGGGATAAAAAGGACCTGCCTGCCTTGGTGAAATTATAACCCTTGAGGTTGAAGTTGTCACCAGGTGTGGGAGACACTGGGTCCCCTTGGCTGGCCCAGCATGACATGGGGAATACAGGTTTTCAACATAACTCAGTATTTAGGCTCATTTTCCATTTTTTTTCTTTGCATTAGAGTGAGGCTTCCAACCCCCTCTTCCCACACTCATGTCCTGTTCCCCTAAATATGCTGGTTGTGAAGAAATACATCCCTTAGATCTGGGGAAACTGTTAAGATTAAGTCGTTTCTGCTTTCTAGGGAAGAGCAACCGTCAGTCTGAATGCTTGCACACCCATTGATCTAAGCCTTTCTAATTAACAAAACCTCACATGGGACACCTCTGCTGAGCTGTAAAGGGGCAGTAGACTTCAGAGTGGGTAAGGGGAAGCCAATTATGGGAGGAGCAGAGATTATCCCCTGAAGTGTAAGGAGAAAGGAGGATTTAAAGGGGGTCTCAGAGGAGAAGGCAATGTCCTTTCCTAGACGACTCTGAATTTGTAAATTTTTTTAAACTTATTTTAAAGGCAGAACAACAGAGAGGAAGAGAGAGAGAAGGAAAGAGAGAAAAAGAGAGGTGGAGGAACGAGAGAGAGATATCTTTCATCCGCTGTTTCACTCCCCAAGTGTCTGCAATGCCTGGGGCTTGGGAAAGCTGAAGCCAGGAGCCAAGAGCTCCCTCTGGGTCTCCTGTGTGGGATGCAGGGGACCAGGTTCTTGGGCCATCTTTTCCTACCTTCTCAGGCACGTTGGCAGGGAGCTGGATCAGAAGCGGAGCAGCAGGACTGGAACTCGCACTCTGATATGGGATAAGGATGTCACAGGTGGGGGTTAACCTGTGGATCCTTATGGATGAGAGGCACAGGTGAATAGGGCTGAGAAAGTGATAGAAGGTGGTAAGTTCTTTGATTACAGGGAGAGAATCAGGCAAGGCCTGGAGGCCTCACTATCTGTATAAATACTAACCCACATTCATTCAAGGCTAAGGAATATAAAATACTACTACAGGTCATCATAACACTAATGGCCATAGAAGTAGTGTCAGTATTCCATTTTGTAGTGGAGAAAAACTAAATACTAAGTAGAAAATTTTCAACTGTTAAGAGAACTATAAAGTCCTACAGACTGCTTTCTCAGGATGAGATTTACAGCAGATTGTAAGTATAGACCACTAATAAATCTCTAATTCAACATGTAAACACACATGAGGCATTCCAATTCAGATATGCATTTCGGGGATTAAAAAATATTTTCCAAATTTGCAAGAGACATTGTACTACAGTTTATCTTACCAGTTACGGTTGTATATCGGGGTCCAATTCTATGTGGAAAAAATATAACTTTCTACTTTTAGTGCCCGAGACACTTATTTTCTGTATGGAGGCCAGATCTACTGTGTGTTTCCTTGGAACGAGCTTGAATTTCATTTGATTCTCCTGTTGTTATTGTCACAAAGTCACCATGAAGCTCTCATAATGTACTTCCCCACATTCCAGTACGAATTAGTCACAGTCAAGAAGTTTCTTTTCTTTGGGGATTTAATCGTCACATAGGTTGAGAAAAATGCATGTCTCTGCAGGTATCGTTCTGAAAGACTTTGGATTCCGACTCTTCCCCTCCAAGTCACATTGTTTTGCTTAGTCTTTAAATTGCCTTCTACAAAATTTTATTTCAAAACCAAAGACTAAAGAATGTTTAAATGTCACATGAACTTCTTTCAAAGTCACTTTTTTTGTTCTTTTAAAAATGGCATGCAGTCTCCATTATTAGTGATCCCCACCAGGAAGATGCACTTGCTATAGTTGGTGCAAGTGTAATCACACACCATTGTGATTCAAAGTCTGCAGTTTATGTGAGGGGTCACTCCTAGAGTGCATGCTGTGGGTTTGGAAAAATGTAAACTGGCATGGATCCACCATTGCAGTACAATAGGGAGTGTTTTCCTTGCCTTCAAACTGCTCCTCCTGCTCATCTCCACCCCTCCAAGCCCTGGTAACTACTGATTTTGTCATTGTCTCCATATTTTCGCTTTTCAAGACTGTCATGTTGATAGAGTCATAGTATATTGGCTTTTAGCTGTCTTATTTCACATAGTAATCAGTATTTAACGTTGCCTCCTTCGCTTTTCCTAATTTGATAGCTCATTTCTTTCCTGGACTGAATAGAGTCCAGTCATCTGGATAGACCATATGCTTTATTTATCCATTCACCCACTGCAGGACCTTCTGGCTGATTCCAAGTTTGGACCATTACAGACTACAAAGTTTCTACAAACATTTGTGTGTAGGTTCTGTTCTTTGTGTTCTTGGCAAGATTCTTACTTTTCTTGAAAAACATGACAAACTCATATGTACTTAGTAATAAATTCAATCACTCCTGTGGTATATGGGATAACATAGGAAAATACCTCAAAACTTGTGCAAAAATGGAATTAAAAATAAATTTACTTTGGTAGAAAAAGCATCTAAATCCATCCATAGCTTTTTCACAATACACAGTGTCTATAAACTTTTTGAGTGCCTTTTGTTTGGAAATCCCTCTACCCTTCAACTGCCTACCACCATTAGTTTTTGTTAAACCTTTTACTATTGAATGGCCAGATGTAAGTTTAGATATTTTTAGTGGGGCAGAGTAATTCAAGAATAAAATGAAGCAAAAATCCTGGAATTTTAAGAATTTCTCTTAATGTGGAAAAGGAATGTATTCGAACTGTTTGAAGTTAAGATTAAAATATAAAATGTTCTGAGGCATTATGCAGATATTTCCAGTTTATCTTACTGTGCTCTAACTTGTATGATTATATCTTATACAAATATTTGAGTTTGTTGAGAAATATTGTCTAGACACATCTGGTTTATTTATTGGAGTTTTTAAAGATAGGTTCTAGAAGAATACTAAATTTATGAGAAAATTAGAAAACTTTCATACCTAGATTTATCTGATCAAAATTAAAGTGGTGTCAGGTTCATTTTTTTGGCAGAACAAAGCTGCCGGTTTAAAATAGGTAAACACTAACATGTTGAGGCTTTCTTTAAGTTTCATTCGTGTTATCCTTTTTAGTAAGGGTTGTATACCCCAAGATAGGGGTTCTGGGAAATATAAGGGCCATCAACAAAATATTTTTTGAACTTTGTGATTATCTTATATAATTTGATAATATTGAGTGAGATTGGTTATTTTCAAACTTGTTTAGAACTTAATTTTGAGTTATTTATTTAAAAACAGTGGCTAAGCAGAACTGTGGGTTTTTAAATATTGAGTTATTGAATAGATTCACAATTTGCCTTTTTTCTTGGACTCTATTTACTTTAATGAAGATGTCCCCTCCCCTACTTCTCCACCAATTTCCAGGTCCTGGGGACTCCACAGTTCCATTTCTGCATTTTGCCTCGTCATTTGCCAACCAGGATTCACAAAGCTTCTGTGTTTACTTTTCATCTCCACCTTCAAAATGTTCTGTGGTTTCTCTTCCTTCCTGGAAAAAACTTTTACAAATAAATCTTCATGGCATGAGAGAATAATGTCTTCATTTGAAACCTCAGCAAAATAGTTCCATACAGAAAAGCATTGGCTATCTTACTACATCTGGGCAGAAAATATCAAATAAAGGAGAACATTTTAGCTCCAGGAAAGTAAATTTAGCTTTAGAAAAAATATTTAAGGTGAGGTCTATTTTATTTTGGAAGTGAAGAAAGACACATGTCAAAAATAAAAATCTAACTAGAAAACATTAATTATACCCAAGCTTCATGATGGCTGCAAGTGGGTTATTATATATATATAGTTGTACAAATAAAGTGTTTGAGATTTTTTTTTTTGAGTGTAAGAAACAATGGTAGAAAAGTAATGAGAGGCCCACAGTGGCCACCATGACCCCATAGCTCTCTCTTCACTCTTCCCACAGGTCCCCTCCTGGGGCTGCAAATAACCCAGTTGCCCGGGACCTCTGTGGACTTGCTGTCCCTTGCTCCTGAGACTGTCCCCCACTGTTTGCACTGATGACGTCTTCTCCTCATTCAGGGCTTAGCATAAACCTTGTTTTCTGACCTCACTGCACATAAAGTTCAGCACTGTTGGTTGCTTTCTATCATCTTACTCTATCTTAGATAGAAACATACACACACACACACACATACACTGAGACAGAGAAAGAGAGAAAGAAAGAAAAAGAGAGAGGAGAGAGAGAGAGAGAGAGAGAGAGAGAGAGATCATCTATCCCCTGGTTCACTCCTCAAATACATGTGACAGCATGGACTGGGCCAGCTGGAAGCCAGGAACCCAGAATTCCAACCAGGTCTCCCTAATGGATGGAAGGAACCCAAGTACTTGAATTAGCAGCTGTTGCCTTCCAGGGTGGATGAGCAGAAAGCTAGAATCAGAGGCACAGTTGGGACTCCAACCTGTGTACTCTGGTATGGGAGGAGGGCATCCCAAAGTGGAATTTTAATGCCTGATGCTGTTTGATGTTTTAATGGCAATCAGATCTCCCTGAAATTGTCATGCTCATTTAAATATTTCCTCCCCTTCTTCTCATTAGATTTAATCTTGATGGGAGTAGGATCCTTTTGCTTGAGTCCAGAAGACCAACAGTTACTGAAGAAACATTTTTACAATTATTTAATTCTACTCAAGCTTTTGCATTGTGCCAACATCAACTCCCCTTGAAAGGGCATCAGGGATTGTAAAATTTCACAAATAGTAAAACTTCATTGTTGTGGAGCCCAATTATCTGTTTCATGTTGGTAACACCAAAATTTTAGTTCCCATCCCAAATAAACTGCCTGTCTTCTGTCATGGGTATCCAATGCTTCCTATAATTGCTTTTTAAAAAAGATTTTATTTTATTTATTTGAAAGGGAGAGAGTGAGAGCAAGAGTGAGAGCGAGAGCGAGAGAGAGAGAGAGAGAGAGAGAGATCTTCCATCATCTCGTTTACTCCTGAAATGGTTGCAACAGCTGAGGATGGGAAAGGACAAAGCCAGGAGCCAGGAACTTCTTTCTTCTGAGTCTCCCACATGGATGCAGGGACCCAAGAACTTGAGTCATCTTTCTGTGCTTTCCCAGGCACATTAGCAGGGAACTGGATAGAAAGTGGAGCAGCCGGGACTTGAAGCAGTGCTCACATGGGATGCTGGCACAGCAGGCAGTGGCTTAACTTTCTATACCACAGCACCAGCTGTTAGAATTTCTTTTCAATACTACTGCAAAGTTATTTCAGAGTAAACCTAAATTAATTTATGAATTCAACAAATATTAATATAAAATGCACAAGAGAATGCTCCAGAGATTTGTGACATAATATTGAACACAAAAATGACAAAAAAATCCTTGTATTCTAGAAGGAAGGGATAAACAAATGTAGACAATCTATAGAAACAGCATAGTACTTCTGGAAGTGATATGTAGAACAAGACAAGGGTAGCTAGTAATTACAGGGTCAGGGCACCCGGAAGCTTTAAAAAGGCACACGAAGTAGAGCTGATGAAGGTGAGGGAGATACGGAGAGCTGTGTGGGGGTCATTCCAAGCCGAGAGAATTCCTAGCAGAAAGATCTTCAAGGGCAGGGAAGGCCTGGGTCTGTGCAAGATGGGAGAGAAGGCCAGTGAGAGCAGAGAGCATCAGGCAGGTGGAGAGAAAAGGAGGGTGCAAGGTGTATGTGTGTGTGTGTGTGGTGCAGATGATGGTGATGTAGGATGTTATGGCAACTGGAAGAGTTTTAGCTTTTCCTCTGAGTGTAGAGGGGAACCTTTGACTCTTCAAAGTAGTGCTGTTGTTCCACTGTGATTTGCAGAGATGCTTCTGCCTGTTCTGTGCGGAACAGACTATGGGGGTCAGCAGATGGGTGAGAGGATGAGAACATAGGGAGAAGTTTCTGGTCCAGATCAGGGTGGTTGGCTCCAGCTGCTGAGAGGTAGACTAGAATTCCAGGTATGTTTTGGGAGTGGTTTCAGAGGAAGTTTAGGGATGGAGGATGTGGAGTGGGAATGGAAAAGAGAAGTCAAGAGTGACACAAGTTCTTGTGTTGTGCTCTGGTGTGCAGGGCAGATTGACAGGTGCAATCGGGTTGACAGCAGCTGACAGAGACCAGTGTAGCAATCCCTCTAAAAGGTGACTCCAGTTGAAACCACAGGCATGGTCATAGAAATAGAGGGGAGGATAGATTTAAGGTTTATTTGGGGGTGGGGGTAAAACAATAAGAAACACATTTATGGATGTTAACAATAATAACAAACATGACTGAGTAAACACTATGTGTCAGAAGTTCTTGAAAAACATTGATAATGAATTTATTTAACCTCTCACTTTTGCTTTTTTGAGATGGAGATAAACAGAGACAGACAGGGCTCATATCTTCTGGGTCACTCCCCAAATGCTTTCTCAGGCTTTAACTTGGCCTGCTGAAACCAGGAGGCAGGAAATCAATCCTGGTCTCCCATGAGGGTGGCAGGGAACCTAGTACTTGAACTGTCACCTGCTGCCTCCCAACATCTTCATTTGGGAGGAAGCTGGAGTCAGGGGCTGGAGCTGGGAATGAAATCCAGGCACTAAGAAGTGAGCTGAGGCATCTTAATCACTAGATTGAATGCCTGCTCCCAATTGATTTCATCTTAACATAATTAACGTAAGTGAGGTACTGCCTGAGGCATTTTCAACTGCAGTAGGAATGAACTGATAATTCATTTGGTATGTGTGTGTGTAGCAGGAGATGGGGTGCAATACTCTGATTCACAGGATTTCCCTGAAAAAGAAACTTAGTAGGAACATGTTGCTTGTTAGCTCTTCTTTTTCAAAGAATTCTTCTCACCTTACTTATCATTATCAGGTAAGTTTTTCTTAAGTATACAACTCTGGTCCTGTCTACTCTCTCTTCAAGAAACAATAGAGCTGTTGAAGTAGAACTCACGGCTTTGGATTTAAGCAATCTTTTAAAATTTATTTCCCCTAATCCTTTCCTCACATCTTATGACTTAGTGAAAATAGTCTTTTATTTTATAAACTCCACTATTTCCTATTTCATTGTGTTTTTTTCTAACTGGCAATCTCTTATCCTGTGTCTGTTGTCTTCAGTCACTGTCCAGTTTTTGTAAATCTTCAGCCTAAGTGGCACTTTTGTCTAGAAGCTCTCCCTGCTCCCCTTCATAATTTTGTACAACCACTATATTTTAGGCTGTTAGTTTATGACTCATTATTTTTCATATTGCATTAACCATGCTCATTTAATATGCATATTTGATGCACATGTAGGGATTATCAACAAGCACAAGGGGCAATGTGTATTGTAACCAAAGGAAATCTGATGAAGTCAAACAACCATGAAATAATAACATTGCATTCTCAAGGCCACAGAGCCCATATGTGATGGAGCTGGGACTTCATCTTTATATGAGCCTTTCATTATGTTATTTCATAACATTCCCTGATAATCTGAAGATAGTTCCTAGTGACTGGCATTTTCATTTGTGTGTGGGAGTATCAAGGGATGAAGCTGTGTACAAACTTTAATTCTACAGCTTTTTTGGATTTTTATCCTGAACTTGGGCTAGGGAGCAATGGAATGGAAAGATAAAACCTTGCTTGTGGATGTTTGATTTGCTCAAGGCCATGATGAGTTTATACCTTAGATGTGTGCTACTTGTGTGAGAGCAGAAAACAGTGTGGACAGCTCCATCTTTCACAAGTGAGCCATTTCAGTGGCCCTACATCAGTCCACCCTGTCGCACAGGAATGCTCAGGCTCTGGAGAAAAGGGGCTCATGGAGACATCCACATAGTCAAGTGCATGCCACTGTTCCTGACCTGATCATGCTCCGCACATCCCAGAGTCACTTTTCTTCCCTTGCCTGTTGTAGGCATGGTAGGGTCCCAGAGGTGGGGGCAGGCTGTGGAGTGTGCTCAGTGCTGCTGTGTGGGCTGGGCATTGTGAGGGTGCAGCCTAGGCATTCATGTGCCTAAGAGCCCTGGAAAGCTCCCCAGCAACAAGAAATTATGTGTACATAAACAATCTCAGTTTATTGAATTTATTTTAGAACATATGTTTCTTTGTACTTATTGACTTAAACACCAAGAGAGGGAACTGTTTTTCACAAAGGCTTCCTATGGACTAGAGATGTTTCTGTTAACTTCTGCAGGTATGTGTTGAATGTCTACTGCGAATCTGAACAACATACTTAACAGTAGGTGGAGCTTACAGATTAGGCCAGATAAGAAACTAAAGATTGTCATGGAGTCCAGGAGTACAAGAGGAAGTAATGAAACTAGGTCAGATTTCCCAGATATCTCCGAGTTGGACTTGACAGACCTTGGTGTTTATTTGAAGGAATGTGTAGTTGGGAAAGGGCTCCAGGGAGACGGGATGAAGGAAAGAGAGGTCAAGGATTACTAAAATTCCAGTTTCCTTTATAGTCTCTGGGGTGATCATGGTAAATCAAGAAAAGGCAGGTTTGGTGAGCGAAGAAATAACATCACTTCATTTTTTGGCACATTGTGCTTACATCCTTATATATGTATTGTTATAAGTGTGTATTTATGCGTAGATAATGAAGGCATGAATTTTCTCTGTATTAAACACTATGTATTGCAAATCAAAATTATCAAGATGTGTTGCTGAATTTATCAAATGTCATGAATTTTTACTTTATATATTATATGGATTTTCTAAACACCTGTTTTTGTGTATTTTTGTTTTGGTTTTTGTTTGTTTGCTATCTTTTTTTTTTTTTGAAAGAATTTTGATGTATTGGGTACAATAGCTTCAGGTTCTCTATGTAAGTAATAGACCAATCCCAACAGCTCAGTGCCTCACATTAGCACAAATATATTTTTTTCATTTATTAAACTTTTATTTAATGAATACAAATTTCCAAAGTACAGCTTATGGGTTACAATGGCTTCCCCCCTCCCATAACTTCCCTCCCACCCGCAACCCTCCCCTTTCCCGCTCCCTCTCCCCTTCCATTCACATCAAGATTCATATTCAATTCTCTTTATATACAGAAGATCAGTTTAGTATATATTAGGTAAAAATTTCAACAGTTTGCCTCCATATAGCAACACGAAATGAAAAAAATACTGTTGGAGTACTAGTTATAGCATTAAATAACAGTGTACAGCACATTAAAGACAGAGATCCTACATAATATATATATTTTTAAAATTAATTAATTTTCTATGCCATTTCCAATTTTTTTTTTTTTGGACAGGCAGAGTGGACAGTGAGAGAGAGAGAGAGACAGAGAGAAAGGTCTTCCTTGGCCGTTGGTTCACCCTCTAATGGCCGCCGCGGTAGCGCGCTGCGGCCGGCACACCGCGCTGTTCCGATGGCAGGAGCCAGGTGCTTATCCTGGTCTCCCATGGGGTGCAGGGCCCAAACACTTGGGCCATCCTCCACTGCACTCCCTGGCCACAGCAGAGAGCTGGCCTGGAAGAGGGGCAACCAGGACAGGATCGGTGCCCCGACCAGGACTAGAACCCGGTGTGCCGGCGCCGCAAGGCGGAGGATTAGCCTGTTGAGCCACGGCGCCGGCTGCCATTTCCAATTTAACACCAGGTTTTTTTTTTCCATTTCCAATTCTCTTTATATACAGAAGATCGATTCAGTATATAATTAGTAAAGATCTCATCAGTTTGTACCCACACAGAGACACAAAGTGTAAAAATACTGTTTCAGTACTAGTTATAGCATCACTGCACATTAGACAACACATTAAGGGCAGATCCCACATGGGATGTAAGTACACAGTGACTCCTGTTGCTGACTTAACAATTTGACACTCCTGTTCATGGCATCAGTAATCTCCCTAGGCTCTAGTCATGAGTTGCCAGGGCTATGGAAGCCTTTAGAGTTCGCTGACTTTGATCTTATTCCGATAGGGTCATAGTCAAAGTGGAAGTTCTCTCCTCCCTTCAGAGAAAGGTACCTCCTTCTTTGATGGCCCTGTTCTTTCCACTGGGATCTCACTCACAGAGATCTTTCATTTAGGTCTTCTTCTTTTTTTTTCTTTTCCATGGTATCTTGGCTTTCCATGCCTGCTATACTCTCATGGGCTCTTCAGCCAGATCCGAATGCCTTAAGGGCTGATTCTGAGGCCAGAGTGTTGTTTAGGACATCTGCCATTCTATGAGTCTGCTGTGTATCCCACTTCCCATGTTGGATCCTTCTCTCCCTTTTTGATTCTATCAGTTAGTATTAGCAGACACTAGTCTTGTTTTTGTGATCCCTTTGACTCTTAGACCTATCAGAGCCATCAATTGTGAACTGAAATTGATCACTTGGACTAGTGAGATTGCATTGGTACATGCCACCTTGATGGGATTGTATTGGAATCCCTTGGCACATTTCTATCTCCACCATTTGCGGCAAGTCTGATTGAGCATGTCCCAAATTGTACATCTCCTCCCTCTCTTTTTCCACTCTTAAATTTAACAGGGATCACTTTTCAGTTAAAATTTAAACACCTAAGAATAATTGTGTGTTAATTACAGAGTTCAACCACTAGTACTAGAACAACAACTACAACAACAACAACAAATACTAAAAAGGATAAAGTATTACATTGTACATCTAGAGTCAGGACAAGAGCTGATCAGTTCATTGTTTCTTATAGTGTCCATTTCACTTAACAGGTTTCCCCTTTGGTGCTCAGTTGTCACTGATCAGGGAAAACAAATAGAGTTAGACAGTGAGAGAGAGAGACAGAGATAAAGGTCTTCCTTTCATTGGTTCACCCCCCAAATGGCTGTTACGGCTGGTGCTGCGCCGATCTGAAGCCAGGAGCCAGGTGCCTCCTCCTGGTCTCCCATGCAGGTGCAGGGGCCATCCTCCACTGCCTTCCCGGGCCACAACAGAGAGCTGGACTGGAAGAGGAGCAACCATCACTAGAATCTGGCACCAATATGGGATGCCGGAGCCGCAGGTGGAGGATTAATCAAGTAAGCCACGGTGCCGGCCCTTTATTTATTTATTTATTTTACATTAGCAAATAATTTAAAAATTCATTTAAAATGGAACCTGAAGGCAGGTCTCCAACCAATACTAGTGCTCGCCCAGGAAGGGGATTGGGAATGAAGAGGAAGGTTTGAGACCATGCCCCGTGTGTGAGCAGTTCTCCCAGTGGCTCAGTAGCATGGAAATAGTCAAACAGGTCAGTGTGGGGCTGTAACTGGGGACTGCAGGACCAAGCTGCTGTCTCTTGCTGCTCCAGGAACTGTGGAGCTCCCTGAAACTGGGGCCAGGCCTGGGGAAGAACCACATGTTGCTGCCACTGCTTACACAGGATAAAAGTTTTCTGACACCTGTCTGGATGCCCTGGACACTCACTGAAGTCATGCACCCATCATGGATGTTTGCTGTGGTATCTGCTCTGAAAACCCTTTGAGAAAACATGAGTCTATGTTGATGGGTTTATGCCTACTTCAGCACATAGCCACCAGACCGCTGTTGCAGGTGGATCCAAAATGGTAGAATTGCTGGAAGGCAGATGCTCTCTTAAGGTTGTCTGGAGTAGCTGAGGGGCACCACAGTAGCTGTGAAGCTTGTGTGTCTCTGCAACTGGACACAGAAACACTAGGTGCATAACCCTGGGAAGTTTGGAATCTGTAGGAACAACTGTGAGTCATATGATAGATGATTGTCTTAGCATCCTCTGGATCTGTGTCTTTGCTTGCATGAAGCTTCAGAAAATCACCCAACTTCATTTAATACAAAAGTGAAAAGTTAAACAACATCATAGAACTAATGATGACGATGATAAATGGCTGTTACATTCACAAGGGTACTTCAAAAAGCTTGCAGGCAGTAGAAAGAACAGATAAGTTTATTTGGTGCAAAAATTTTAAATGCATAGTTTTTCTATAATACACATTTTAATGACCTTTTGTGAAGACTCCATATATATATATATATATATATATATATATATATATACATATATATATGTGTGTGTGTGTGTGTGTATTTTAAATAAAAATCTTTTGTCCCAAAATAAACTTATCTTTCAATTTTATCTTTGACAAACTCTTGGAAGTTCCCTGCTCATTGAGCATTCATCAATTTTGAGATGCTTAATAAGCACTTGTATAGCTCTCGTTCATTAACTTTCACAAGTCATTGATGGATAATGAAATTCAGAAACAATAGGTTTGAAAAGGTATCGATAGATAATGAAATTCAGAAACAATAGGTTTAAAAAGGTAACAGAATCAGCCATTTAAACTATGATTGAGTCAGGTTTTAAAATTAGAAAACTGACTTCTAAGCCTTGACTCTTAAACTCTAACACATAACAAACATTAAATATAAGAAAAGTTGGAGTACCACCAACTCAAAGGTAAAAGGTATAAATCCTATTTAAGTTAGAAGAAGGCAGAGGATGGGCAATAGTCCAGGTGGACTTTTGAGACTGTAAGTTACTCAAAAGGTCAGTATGGAGGCTACATTTGGAACTGAAGGAAATAATGACAAAAACAGGGAAATACAAATGTGCAAGTGAGATTTGGACAGAAAGAAGAGAGTTTTTGTAGTTGAAATTGCCAATCTGGTTGGCATTAGTTGTGCATAAATTGTTATAAGTAGGCTGAGGCCAATAACAGAGAGCTTTGTCTTTCACAATAAGATATTGGGTTTTCTCTGTCAGCACAGGATAAACCATCAAAGTTCAAGCTCTGGGAATGACAAGTTGATGCAGTGTGTTAGTGATCTGCTGACAACGCAGGGGATGCTGGGAGAAGAGGGGAAGCTGCTACAACCCAGGAGAACGTTTCTCTGATAATCCATGGATTTTATTGATTATGAATGTGATACCCAGAAGGTACAAGGGAAATGAACCATGACTTGGGAGACACAGGAAAGGAAGAATCAGTGACTGACTACTTTCTGGATAGGAGCAAAGGTACTCAAAGTGAAGAAAGGAGGCTAAAAAGGCTAAAAGCTTAGGAACATAATTAACAGAAAGAACAGCACAAAAGGGAAAGAAATTTAAAATAAATATTTTATGTATTTTTAAAAGATTTATTTGTTTATTTGAAAGTCATAGTAACAGAGATAGAGGGAAAGACAGACATAGAGAGATCTCCCATGTGCTGTTTCACTCCCCAAGTAGCCATATCATCCAGTGCTGGGCCAGGTTGAAGCCAGAAGATGCTTCCTCCAGGTCTCCCCCATGGGTACAGGAGCCTGAGACCTTGGAGCATGCTCAGGTACTTTTCCCAGGCCATTAGCAGGGCGCTGTATTGGAAGTAGGGCAGCTTGGACATGAACTAGCACCCATATGGGATGCTGGTGTTGAAGGCTGTAGTTTTACCTGCTGTACCACAGTGATGGTCCTAAGAAGGTATTTAAAAATTAATTAATTAGCTATATTTATTTGAGAGAGAGAGAGAGATAGAGAGAGAGAGAATGCCCACCACAGCAGAATTTGCATCAGGACAAAACCAGGAGTCTGGAAACCAATCAGATTCTCCCACAAGGGTGGCAGGGACCTGACTTCTTGCCTGATCACCTGCTGCCTCCCATGGAGCACATCAGCAGGAAGCCGGAACCAGGACTGGAGCCTGGACTCGAACCTAGGCCACTCTGACATGGGATATAGGCATCCTCATCGGTATCTTAACTGCTGTGCCAACGACCACCCCTAGAGGAAATTGATTGAAGTAAAGATAATTTTGGGGAAAAATGAATTCTAGATGATGAAAAGATACTGGAGGAGATATGCAGAGCTCAAACCTCTCTTCTCACCAATGTCCAACTTTGTTCTCAGAAAACAGCAGTACAGTACACCTTTATCCGCAGAGGTAACCATCATCAAAGGAGACCTGTGAGCATCCTGAGCCCATCCTGCAAACTGACCATCCCCTGTGCACCTCCTGCCTTGCTCCTCGGATGAGCCTCTCTGCTTTGTCCCACAGCTGTGCCTTGGACTCTGCTTTCCCTAGAGGCTTTCCTCCATAAGTGGTATTTGTTCTCTGACATTCTCAGTCTCACTCATTCCTCTGGGTTCCCCCATCACTGCATCCACAGGCACAAGCCTCTCCCATGTTAGAATTAAAAACATAAAGGCAAACACCTGAACATTACCCTGCCCCATGACAGCCCTGCACTTCCAGCTACCAGCCTCTGATATCCCTTCCTTGAAAGTCTAAGCACTTACAGTCCAATGTGAACACATTCTACTCACCCTTAGCCCAATGTCATCTGCATTGTTTTCCCTATGATTCCGTGCCAATTGCTCTCAAAAGATGTTATAGGATTGCTTTGCTTTCAATTCCATGAGACTTTTAGTCCTTGTCCTATTGGTTATGTCTTTAGCATTTGACACCATTGACCTGACTCTCTTTAATAGCTTTCTTTCAGTCTGTGAAACCACAATTTCCTGCACTGCATCCTATTTTGTGGTTTACTTTTTGTTTAATTTGTTGGTCCCTTGGTCTCCTTCTGCCTCTACACCTTAAATACCTTAAACCTTTGTGTCATTCATGGTTCAGTGCTTTGTACACTTTTCTTCTCACTCTACTTATTCTCCCTTCATTATTTTGACACTATTTTGTCTTTGGTTATCATCTGAATGTTAATAAATTCATATTACTCTCTATCCTAAACCCCTTGTCTAATCTACAAAATCACACACATCTGATAATTTCTAGGAAGTCAGTACTATATTGTCTTACAGGGACCAAATTCCATCCAACTGACCAAGTCTGAAACATTTAATGCACTGTATTATGCCCCCACACAATTAAGCATCATGTGTTGCTTCAAAAAAATTTCTACATTTCTGGGGTAGCCATTTAGTTCAGCAGTCTGCTTAGGATATGTGCATCCCATATCAGAGTGTCTGGGTTCAACTGCTGGTTTTACTTCAGTTGCCACCTGTTTGTGCACACCTTGAAAAGCAGCAGGCGATGACTCAAGGACTAGGGTCCCTGCCACCCATGTGAGAGACCTGGGTTGAATTCCTGGCTGCTGGCTTCAACCCAGCCCAGGTCTGGCTGTTACAGTCTCTGGGCAGTCATGCAGAAGATATAAGATCTTTGTCTGCTTTTCAAATAAATAAAAATTCTATATTTCTAGGAAAACTAAAACCTAAATATTTTTTTTTGAAACTTCAAATCCAATTTTAATACTATCCATGTTTGTGCCTAGAGGAGGATACAGCAATTAAACATTGGAAGAAATAAATTAATTTCATGAAAAGACTTAGAATTACACAACACAGTTTCTTACCCAGTGTCCTTGGAGAAAATATGAAGTCTCTATGACTCAGACTCAACTAGTGGCTAAGATTTAAAACTTATTGAAATAGTGTCTATTTACCAACATTTAACACTTATTTGACAGAACTATTTATTTTTAGGGTGAAATAAATATGTATTGCTTTTGATTTATAGATTTTTCCCCCTTTTTAAATCTAAATATATATTTTGATGTAAAATATCACTCATGAAAGACGTAGGGTGTGTGTGAGTGTGTGTGCACACATGCATGGGTGCTGGGGTGTGCCTGTGTGAGTGTACAGGGGTCTGTGTGCTACAGCTCAGTTTCCTTCAGGAGAAGGAGATGATTGAATATGGCCCTAAATATTTGCCCAAAGCTTCACCTCCTCCTCATCAGGCTGGAGATCCAGGTTTTAGCCAAGGGATGCTGCGGGGACACAAACACTCCACAGTGCCTCTTATTTTTAGTGGCTGCCTGCTGGCAGGAAGAGAAGAAATCTTTCCTTAACTGAATATCGTCTTCTCAGGCATATTCTTATCTTTGGTGAAGTTGTACTGAATTCTCTACTCAACTGTTGCAGAAAATGCCTTCCAGGCACCTTGCAGTTATATTCAGGAGATTCAATTTCCAGTGTCGATTCTGTCACTACGTGATAAGAGCCAATGAGTAAAATACTCAGGTATCGGATGCTTTAGTTTCCTTCTCTATACCATGAAAATGCTTAGCTGGATGATTTCACAGAAGTGCTTTATTTGCAAAGTTCTGATTGTACAAATATAAAACATCTAGAGCATAACATGAATGACCAATAAAACATTTTACTTTACTAGTGTAGTGACTTTCAAAAGCTCTATGAAAATAGCTTTATTAATAAAGTATTTAAAACATTTCTGAGATGATTTTTTAAAATTTTATTTAAGTTGTACCATGTGTTTCATACATACAGATTTAGGAAGATAGTGACACTCCCTGCCCTACCCTCCTTCCTGCCCATATTTTTAAGGAATTGTGGAAAAAAGCTTTGAACATGTAGGGGTAGAGATGAAGTTCATGTGCAGTGATCGCTCTTCAAAATGTTGGAAGTTGTCCTGCCGAAACACCCACTGGGAGTCCTGCAGGTTACAATGTTAGCCTCATCTGCGCTGTGAAATAACTCCATGGCAGACAGTGCTGGTGGGAGGCTTGTCTGTCTCCTGGGGATGGCACTGAGAACTTATAGGATTCTGACACGGAGAAAGAATTGCCTTTTGAATGCAGTGCAGTGTTTGGCAGGAGTGCCATGCTGAGAGAACAGCACAAGGCGCTTTGATAAAGATGACTGTCCCACCAGACCAGGCATCTGAGCACTTGAACTTGCCTCTCCCCAGGCCCTCACGACTTCCAGCCAAAGTACAAAAACTCCTCTTTCGCTGAACTGTGGTAAGTCAACGGCTCAGACTCATGTCAGAAACACATGAAATATAAATAAGCACATTTTTTCCTATTGTATGTATCCTCACTCTGTGCATCAAAGAAGCACACAGACTAGAACTTTAATGACAAGCAAACCCAGATGCTTTCTGCTTATGAGACATCATCTTCCCCCTAACACACACAAGTCATGCTTTCCAAGGCAAACTTTACAAACATTTCACAATCAAAACTGACAACGACATTAAGATGTCTTAGTGGCTTTGCTAAGGGCTTTCACAGGAATACATAGACTACACAAAACTCAAGTGAAAGCTGAGATGTTAGCATTAATACAAGCTGTCCACTGTGTCAGTTACTGTCTTATTTGCTTTGCGGTTTGGTGGGATATAGCAGTTTATAAAAGACAAAGGAGATTTTAAAATATACACTTCATGGTTGCATATGCACAACTGAACCTTCAACACTGATTTTTAAAAGTTGTGTGAATTAGGGGTCAGTATTATAGCATAGTGGGTAAAGATGCTGCCTGTGATGCTGGCATTCCCTGTGGGTGCCAGTTTGTGTGCTAGCTGCTCTACTTCTGATCCAGCTCCCTGGTAATGGCCTAGAAAAGCAGGAAAGATGGCCCAAGTGCTTGGATTACTGCCAGTCACATGGGAGACCTGGAAAAAGCTCCTGGCTCCTGGCTCTTGGCTTTGGCTTGGCCCATCCCTGGCCATTGCAGCCACCTGAGGAGTGAACCAGGGCATGGGACATCTCTCTCTCTCTCTCTCTCTCTCTCTCTCTCTCTCCACTCCTCTGTAACTCTGACTTCAAATACATAAATAATTTTTTTTAAAAGTTGTGAATTGGCAAATTCTTCCTGTTATGCAAGCTATTCAGGGAGTGGTGCACTTAATGCTATTGAGTTTGGGGCTGGGACTAGGATGCCAGTGAGATGCAAAATTTCAGAGGCTGGAAGTATTATCAGGGAGCTGGATCATAAGTGGAGCAGCAAGGACTCAAGCCAGTGCCCATATGGGATTCTGGAGCTGCAGCCCAGGATTTTAACCCCCTGCACCACAGCACCAGCCCCAGTAATAGTTTTAAAAGCCAAAATTTATAGTATGGTCAAATCTAAGAAAAAAATAAATACAGCACCAAGGATGAGCAAATTCTTTTTAGCTTCTGGTTCCAGTATGGGTTGGCTTGTGAGTGTGGAGTACCAAGCACCTTTTAGTAATAGTATACCCAGAGTTGAGGAGAGATGCTGAATTCAAGATGAATGAGTCAGTTTCAGGGTAACATTCTAATGTTGCTCTCTGTGAGCACTACAGGCATTTTCAGAATGGATCATAGCCCAGAGTTTGTATACTAAGCATACGACCTCAATCTTGCCAAGGACACGCTGAGATCTTTACGGCAGAGATCACATCTTATAATTCTCTTATTTTTCATGCTGCCCAACCATGTTATCCATATTACTATTTATTGATTAATCTTTAACTAAATGAATGTAGTAATGTTAATGAATTTCCTCAATAATCTTCAAGCTTTTCTTTGGTGATCAAGTGGCCTACCAAAAAACAAACAAACAAATAAACAAAAAAAAAACCCAAACAGAACAAATCAGACCTACATTGATACACAAGAATTTTAAAAAAATTATTTGGATTTATTTGAAGGAAGAGAGAGAAAAATCTTCCTTCTGCTCATTCACTACCCAAATGCTGGCAACAGCCCAAGCCAAGAAGCAAGAACGCCATCTTGACCCATTTATGGGACAGGGAACTGGGCACCTGATCCATCACCTACTGCCCCACCCCAGGACACAAATTAGCACAAGGTTGGAATTAGAAGTGGAGGCAAGATTGGTCCTCAGGGACTGCAATATGAGATGTGAGCATTGCAAGTGTGCTACAACCCCCCTTTTTGATTATATTTGGAATATATTGAAATGAATAATCTTTATGTTTTTTCAAAACAAGATGAGTTATTAATTCATTAGTTAGTTAAAAATGAAGCTCTAGGGGAGGATTCAAGGATGCTTAGGGCATGGGTAAGAGCAGGGTACAGGCACCAGTTCCTACTGTAGTCAGAGGCCTGGGCTATATCCACCCAGGTTGTGCCCAGTGAAGGTCTAAAGCATCCCTCTCTGGGACTGCAGCTTGGGAATCTGCAACTGTGCAGAGGTACTGGGGCATAAAACTGGTAGGAAGGAGCTTAGAGGTGGTAGGAGCAAGATGGAAGATGCAGGTTGCTGACTGACAACTGCAGGACTGACCAGCCCGGGATGGATAGGACAATGGTGCAGGCCCCAATGACAGCCCCACCTAGCCTGCATCACAAGTGCCCTTCTGTGCACTTGCAACCCGATCCACTCCCCTTCCTGGGTAGCGGAAACCCCAGATACCACAACATTTCTAACTTGGATGCAATGCTAGCTGAAACTATCCAACGTGGCCTCAGGACGTGTCCTCCTGAGGGCCTTACGGTCACTAGAACCTTATTATTATAATAAAACTGTCATGGAGGGACTTCCACTTCTATCATGTCTCTGGATACCAGGACCCATCCAGTATTTCCAAAAGGGGCACAGAAACCGGCAGTACTTGAGTCTTACCCCCCAAACTCCACCCCTTTTTGAATATTCAATTGGTCTCCAACCAATCATGTCCTTTGTCCCTGGATGCTCTAAAGGGAATGCTCAAGCTTGATTTTCCTGGGTTGAGGGCTATTTCAAGGGTGGATGATTTTCCCTGGGGCTGGATTTTTCTTTGATTGACACTTTTTTGTGTTTCGGCTGTTTGTTCATGCACTTTCTCTCCTGCTAGTCGGCCTTAGTTCTCGAGTCTGCATTTTTGCTTTGCTTGATCTAACTCCTGCTTCCTGTGCAGTTACATTCCTGCCCTTTGCATTCTTTCACTTGTGGAGGGAAGAACCTGCTGTAAGCCTAGCTAGGAGCCCTACACCCTACAACAGGAAACACAGCAGAAAAAGTAGTTCCAGTAGGAGGCTGCAGAATACAGACATGTTCTATGTCAGCTTCTTTCTCTCCAGTTCTCCAAAGTTAACCTTGAAACATCTGTGTGACAACACACACCCTCACACATTGTGTTCTAACTGATTGTGAACCTAACACAGGCTCCCTTTGTAAAAGGGTCAAGACATGTAGCATGCAACTGTTAGCTCTCAGATGTTTGCACCTTCGGCCCCACCTTTTCCCCAAATTTTGAATGTGTCACCATTTAGAACAAAGGGGAATGGAGTTCAGTGGTCTCTTGAACACATTTTTGGTTTGGCGTATAAACCAACTGTAGTGCATTTCACAATAAAGGCCCCTTCCGTAACAAACCCATGAACACTCACCATTGGTGAAAATTTGATTGCTGACATGTTCTTTGTGACTACTGTTTTATTCAGATAAACTATTTCAGCTGTTCTTTTATTAGAAGGACAAAATAATGAATGAAGGAGATGCTTGGATGCATGGCAGCACTATAGCTATAAATAAACACAAATGCACTAGCCAACAGCTTTGTAGGAAGATGTTTATATATGCACCAAATCAGGCAAATGAGTTTGTCTGCTAGCGTTTTCATAAAGGCCTTGTTAAAAATTATTTAGATGGGCCGGCGCTGTGGCTCAATAGGCTAACCTGCAGCGCCGGCACACCGGCTTCTAGTCCCGGTCGGGGCACCGGATTCTGTCCCGGTTGCTCCTCTTCCAGGCCAGCTCTCTGCTGTGGCCCAGGAGTGCAGTGGAGGATGGCCCAAGTGCTTGGACCCTGCACCCCATGGGAGACCAGGAGGAAGTACCTGGTTCCTGGCTTCTGATCAGCGCGGTGCGCCAGCAGCAGCGTGCCGGCCACATTGGCCATTGGAGGGTGAACCAACGGAAAAGGAAGACCTTTCTCTCTGTCTCTCTCTCTCACTGTCCACTCTGCCTGTCAAAAAAATTATTTATATGGAAACTGAGCTTATTGTGTGTGAAATACTTAGATGATTTTGCACAGGGGGAAAAGACAGAGGGAGAGAAGCAGGCAGGTACAGAGAAGTAGATTTAACCCAAAATTAAGAATGCGAAGTTATCGCCATGGCAAAAACACTGATAAACAAGTCTAGTCTTTCTATCAGTCACAAGAACCCATTTAGAAAGTGTGGTTTTGAGAAGTTGGTAGGCTTCCTGGTGGGATTGAGTGTTACACTTGGAACAGTTTCCTGAGGACAGTGCCAGAGAAGAAAACGGTCCCAGGTTTCAGGAAGCTTTCCAGGTTGGTGGTAATCTTTTACAAACGTAACACGGAATCCTGTACTCAGCCTTGTTTTTCCTGGATCAAACATGAATGAGCTTGCTTGGTTGTTTCCTTTGAGTTGGTTTGAGTCTTGTGGACCCGGCACACACAAAGAATCTCTTTTCCGACCATAGGAAAACAGATGAAAGGCACAGTCTTCATCTGAAAAATAGCCAGGTTGCTGTAGTTACTTCTTTCCTTCATCTCCATGACAGACTTCATGGTAAAACTAAACATATCCTTTTCCAGGGTTGGGATTCACCTCAAAATGATCATTATGTATATGGAAATAACAGGCGTAATGTCATCTACATTCGCTATTAAATTATGTATTTAGTTTCTAGGGTCAGAGAAAACTCATTTGGAGCCATATTAGATCTTTGCATTTAAATTGCAGAGGATAGCAAACACCATAAAGAGTAGACTTTGAGTTCTTTTCCAGGAAGGTTTAATTTGAATATAACTCAACATCATTTTTATCTTTCTGAAGCTCTTTAAAGTTATACATTTTAATATTATTGTTATATGGAAGATTTTCACAGATGCTCAACTAATACATAAGGGAGAATTTAAAATACTGACAAAAGTATGTGTTTTTTTAAAGGCCTTGACTAGTGAAAGGCAATATTTCACACCTCTATGGCTTAATACCTTTAATCTTTTTTCTTAACATCTCTGGTTTTACATAAAACTCATATGAGGTTGAACCCATATCCATGTTGCTCTCCTTAAGCTGCTGAATAAGTAGGGACTGACTGTACCACTCTTCACATGTGTGAGGGAGGACTCATGTCAAACCACATCCAACAAAGATTCACATCACACACACCCTTGATGTCATACCACGATTTGCATAGTCCAAAAGATATTTCAGAATTCAAAAATTTTAATTCAATTAAAAATTGATTGATAGTTATTTTTTAATAGACACACTTGAAGCTCACTGCTCTTCTGTCAGGCCTAGAAGTCAGATATGTTAATTCTGTTTGAAATTTTACAGCTATTATATCAGCTCCCCTACTCTTTGGCCTACAGACATATTGACACTCTGAGAGCATGTGGCTGACAATGTTGTGTAGCAGCTGCTGCAGAAGACACTTGGCAGGACACATCTTGGAATGAGAATAAAACAGGACTTTGCTAGTTGCTGCTGTCAGCTCTCTTGTCTTGAATACAAATTGTTACTAGAGCTGTTATTACTAATTTCCACTATGAGCATTCATATTTTTGAAAAAAAAAGTTTCTATTAATATTTACATATCTATTTACATATTTTAAATTTACAGATATAAATTATATAGGTTCATGGTATACAACATGAAGTTTTGACAGACATTATGGAATTGTTAAATCAAACTAATTAACATATCAACTACCTCACCTACTTACTATTTTCTTGTGCTGAGAACACAAATTTATTTTCTTACCCAGTTACAATATGCAGTCATGCTAAACAGCACATTTCAGAATTTCGTTCCCCTCATTTAACTGAAATTTTGTAGCCCTTTAGTCCTTGCTCAGCATCTCTCCTCTATAATTCTCTTCCCTCCATTGCCTGGCAATCACCATTCTACTCTCTGATTCTATGAGTTCAATCTTTTGAAACTCCTATGTCAGTGAGATGGTGTGATAATTCTGTGCCTTGCTTATTTCACTTCACAGAATGTCCTCCTGTTTCATTCATATTGCCACAAATGACAGAAGTTTCTTTTTAAAGGCCAGATACCCTTGTTTATGCATATCACATTTTCTTTATCTATCCATTTGTTGGTGGACATTCAAATTGATTGCATTTCTTGGCTACCGTGAATATTCCTTCAATGAATATGGAAATACATAAGTCTCTTCGACATATTGGTTTGATTTCCTTTGGATGCAGAAGTAGAGTTACAGAATCCTATGGCAGTCATATTTTTAACCTCCATACCATTGTTCATTATGGCGTCCCAATTCACGTTTGTACAAATGGTGTCAAAGAGGATTTCCTTCTCACCACATCTTCACCAATGCTTGTTATCTCTCATTATTTTGGAAATCACCATTCTACCAGGTATGAGGTAATATCTTATGGTAGTTTTAATTTTCATTTCCTAGAGAAGCAGTAATTCTGAGAACTTTTCATAAGCCTACTGACCATTTTTATGTCTTCTTTTCAACAATGTTTATTTTGGTCCTTTACCTATTTTTATTTAGGTAACTTGTATTCTCACTATTGAGTTGTGTGAGTTTTGTATGTATTTTGGAGAGTAGCCCCTTAAAAGTTGTATGGTTTGAGGGGGCTGGCACTGGGGCTCAATTGGTTAATCTTCCGCCTGCAGCGCCAACATCTCATATAGGCGCCGGGTTCTAGTCCCGGTTGCTCTTCTTCCAGTCCAGCTTTCTGCTGTGGCTCAGGAAGGCAGTGGAGGATGGCTCCAGTGCTTGGGCACCTGCACCCGTGTGGGAGACCAGGTAAAAGCTCCTGTCTCCTGGCTTTGGATCAGCATAGCTCCGGCGATGGCAGCCATTTGGGGGGTGAACCAATGGAAGGAAGACCTTTCTCTTTGTCTCTCTCACTAACTCTACCTGTCAAAAAAAAAAAAAAAAAGTTTTATGGCTTGACATCACTTTCTCCCATTCTGTAGGTTGTCTCTTCACCCTGGTCTTTGCTTCCATTGCTGTGCAGAAGATTTTCCGTTTGATGTAATCTCATTTGTCTTATTTTTGCTTAAACTTTCCACTTATGTTTTCTTCTAGTAGTTTACAGTTTCAAGTCTCACCTTTACATTTTAACCCATTTTGGTTTGCTTTTTGCATGTGGGATGAAATAAAAGTACAATTGACTTTTCTACATGTGAACATCCAATTTTCCCAACACCATTTATTGAAGACTGTTCTTTCCTCACTGACTGTTTTTGTCATCTTTGTTGAGGAACAGTTGGCAATAATTGCATGGATTTTTTGGGGGTCTGTGTTCTGTTCCATTGCTTTAAATGTCTGGCTTTGTGCCAGAATCATGCTGTTATGATTATAGCTTTTATTAGATTTTGATTTCAGGTCTTGTGCTGCCTCTGCTATCTGAGGAGGCAATCCTTTCTAGATTTCTTTGGATATTTGAGATCTGTTGTGGTACTATACACATTTTCAGATTATTTTTTATATTCCTGTGAAAAATATCACTGGAATTTTGATGGGGATTGCATTGACTCTGTAGACTGCTTTAGGTAGTATGGACATTTAACATCAATTCCTCCAGTCCACAAACATGAGATAATTTTCCATTTATTTTAGTGTTCTTCAATTACTTTTATCAATATTTTATAGTTTTCTGTTGTATTTATCTTTACTTCCTTGAATAAATGTCTTCCTAAGTGTTTTTTAATACTATTGTAAAAGAAACAGTTTATCTTAATTTATTTTTTGCTTGCAGTACTTTGGATTCTGTAACTTTATTGAATTCTTATCCTATTTAAATAAATGGTCCCTCTATTTGACACAATGTTCCAAATACCCATGTATACCTCATAAAAAGTACTGCAGTATGTTGAAGCTTCTGGGAAAAAATGAGATCAATTAAAATTCCAGAGTTTGTTTAACATCAGTTTTCCAATGCTCAACTTAATGAGGCATTTTAATCTTCAAATAAATTTATATTTAAGTTGACATAATTTTAGTTATGGAGATACATTCAGAAATATATTTGAAAAGTTTTTGTTCCTAAGAAGAAGATGTTAATGAACAGAAATGGTCTTACTTATTTCACAGAGATTTTGTTATATGAATTGCAAGGAAAAGATGTATCATATTGTTTGTATTGTTAGCACATGTTGAATAGTTTATATTTTTAAAATATTTAGTAACTGTCTTTTCAAGATGATTAAAATTATTTGCCATGGGTTAATCGATTTTGATAAGACTTCTTATCAAGAGTTTTTTGAGGTTGCCCACCCTTTTCTCTGCACTTAATGAACTGTTTATATCCAGGGTAATCTCTACTTCTGTTACAGGTTGTGCTTTACAGCATTTTAGTTATCAATGTACTTACTTACCTCTATCATTCATTAAATAACATTTTTATAGGAATAGTGATGGATAGATATTTATACTTGTATTTATATATTTCCATTTATATATTCATTTATATATTTTAAATTCCAAGTACCTAGGATAACATATATTAAATAAAATTTGTTGAATGTTTAGGTGTTACAACATTGCTCACCTCCAAAAAGCTTATCTTTTTTTATCCTAACATCTTTTTCTTTCTCTACATGGCTGTGTAATGTCAACAATAATTGCCCCACATCTGAAATCTCCAGCTGATGTACATTTGTACTTCACCTTTTAACCTTCCTCTATAAGTCGTTTCTAAACGTTGCTTGTCTGACTTTCTTAGGACTCACATCAATCCAAAACTCCTTATTTCTTGTATGATTCTTCTTGATTCTACATTTCTCCCTACCAGGTTTGGAAGCCTATGATGAGCATTTAAATTACTATTTCTCCAAATCCTTTCCTGCTAAATATTGCTTTCTAAATTTCTCACACATCAATTGCAATGGGTATTTCCAGCATTGCCCATTTTCCCTAAACCTTTCACTAACCAAACTCCTGGCCTCTGTGACAGAGAAAAATTTAAGCCAGCTCAGGAGAATTCTAAATTTCCTGCCTCTAAACCTGAACTACTGTCTATGTCCTCCATCATTTTGATAAAGGAAAATGATTAATTTAGCTAATGATATAACACTACAATTTCTCTGGTAGTTGCCTTTTCAGATACCTCATCAGTTATCCCCATTTGTCTTGCATCGTTCTCTTGATTGCCAACAATGAATGAATGGTTTTTGTGACCCTGGGATACTTTCATTATACTGGAGATAACAGATATTGAATGAATAATATCAGTAGAACTGAATGTTATTCATTAAATCAATAACGTTCACTGAGTGATGTTAGCTGTCAGATTGTTTACTTCCAGAGAATACAGCAGTCAAAGCAAAAGCAAACTTTCTTCTTTTTCTAGGGGTACAGTCTCGTGGGAGGGAGAGAGACTGCCAAAAATAACTAGCATACATACAATGTGAAAAGCTGGTAAGTACTAAGGTAGGAACTAGGAAGGTAGAAAGGTAAATAGTTTGGAAATGAGGGAACACCATTTTAAATAAAGTCATATCTGAGGGTAACACTAAAAATGATGATGATTGAGTCAAGTCTTCAAGGTGGCAAAGGAAAAAGCTAGGGCCAATATTCGGGGCAAGTGCATCCAAGAAGGATGCCATAGGATGAGAAAAGCCCTGAAGCAGAGAGGAGAGGAAAAGTTAGGACCAGCAAAGGGAACTGAAGACAAGTGAGAGGTGAGACAGGAAGAGCTCAGCTGAGAGAGGAAATGGGACTGCACTGGCAGGAAAGAGCGACATGATGTGACTTGGCTTTTTTTTTGTTGTTGTTGTTTTTTTTCTTTTCTTTTTTAAAATTTTATTTAATGAACATAAATTTCCAAAGTACAGCTTATGGATTACAATAGCTTCCCCCCCCCATAACTTCCCTCCCACCCACAACTCCCCTCTCCCACCCCCTCTCCTCTTCAATTCACATCAAGATTAATTTTCAATTATCTTTATATACAGAAGATCAATTTAGCATATATTAAGTAAAGATTTCAACAGTTTGCACCTACCAGAAACACAGAGTGTAAAATACTATTTGAGTACTAGTTATAGCATTAATTAAACACCTAAAAATAATTGTGTATTAATTACAGAGTTTAACCAATATGACTTGGCTTTTCAAAGCACAGCACTTTACTGTGTTGCAAAAACACTGATAGGAGTCAAGTCAGAGCATGAAGAAGGTCTTAGCAGAGGTTGTAGCTGGCCTTGGAAGATTGGTGGCTTGGCTGGGAGGAGGCAAAGTGGCATCCGTGTAATGTTGCTAAGATCTGGTTATGTTACAAAGCACTACCACCGCTGCTCTGCAGTAGGAGGGAATAGGTTAAGACTTTCAACACTTGCTGTTAACTTTTACTTTGTGCAGAAAGGTCTGTAAGAAGTATTTTCTGGGAGGAGTTTCAGTTTTTGGCTTATTCGTGATTAGATATCTTGCAGTGTCCAATTTGAAGCTATCAAACAGGAAGCCAAGGATATGTCTTTGGAACTCAGAGAAGCATTCTGAAGTCCAAGTGCAGGTGAGAAAGGAGCATACAACTTGTGAATTGAATTTACATGGTGAAGAGTGGACATTTGGCACAGTTAAGATACCACTCTGGCGGCCAGCATTGTGGCACTATTGGTTAAGGTGCTGCCTATAATGCTGGCATCCTATATGGGCATCCATTTGAGTCTTGGCTGATCTACTTCTTATCCAGCTCCCTGATAATGCACCTGGAAAAGCAGTGGAAGATGCCTGAATTACTTGAATCCCTGCCACCCATGTGGGGGACCCAGTTGAAGTTCTTGGCTCCTGGCTTCTGCTTGGGTTAGCCCCAGAAATTGCAGCCACTTGGGGAGTGAACCAGAGGATAAAAGAACTCTCTCTCTCTCTCTTTCTCTAGCTCTGCCTTTCAAAAAAAATAAATACATCTTAAAAAAATGATGCCACTTGAGATACCTGCATCCTTTATCTGGGTGCTTGGGTTTAAGTCCCAGCTCTGCTCCTGATTCTAGCTTCTTGCTAACATACGCTTTGTTGGCAACTGTGTTGACTCAAGTGATTAGGTCCCTGCCATCTATCTGAGAGACACAGACTGAGTTCCTGCTTCCTGCCTTGGCCCAATTCTGGCTGTTGCAGACATTTGGGTAGTGAAACTGTAGATGTAAGATCTGTTTCCTTGGCTCTCTTTCTATCTGCATTTCAAATAAATGAAACTTTATTAAAATGTTACACAGATAATCAGACTGGCCCTTCCAATCAAATGCTTTTGAAGCTAAACACTTAATAATAAGTAAGGATTAATTAAATGAACAGCAAGTTCAGAGTAGTTGAGATGTTTTTAGGGAGAAAGAATTCATAGAAATGTGTGACAAGTTGACATATAAAAGACATGGTGCAATTGAAAAATTGGAAAACAGCTGGAAAATCAAAAATTTATAGAATTGTGATGCACGTTAGGAAATTTATTAATTTGTAGATGCTAACACAAATTTTGTTTTTCATCTAACAACTCATAGGAAGCCTAGAAGAGGTTTACACAGACTCACATCCACTTCAAATTTGCATGTCATAAAGCTAAGCCAACTTTCTTATTTGGAAATGGATAGGAAGAAAAATACTAGAGACCAAGTGTCTAGGTAGATGGCTCGTGAGAAAATCCAATAGAAGGTTATGATCAATAATGTGGGAGCAGAATTGACATAGAGAAGTTGATAGCTCTGAGGTTTTTAGAGTTTTTGTCTTTAGCTGTAGAACTAGTAGACAATTGAATCATTTGGTAGTGAAGGAGAGGTATTCAACCTAACAACTGGTTAAAGAATGCTTCTGTTTATTTAGATTTCACACACTTTTATTGGCTGGAAAGATGGACTAAATGTTGGACAAGATGACTCTTAAGAGCATTGTGTAGAGCTTATACACTTATGCACTTAGTCTACAGCTCCAATGAGTTGTCTCTCTCCGCCATCTGAAGACACTATGAGAAGGCTGTCACCTCCAAGCCAGGAAGAGAATCATCACCAAGAATCTGACACTCTGGCTCCCTGATCTTGGACTTCCTAATCACCAGATGTCAGAGAAATAAATGTTTGCTGTTTAAGCCACCTTCTTTTTAGCATTTTGTTAAGGCATCCCAAGATATGAAAAGGGGGTAGAAAGAGAGAGGGAAGGGAGGGTGGGGAGGAGGGTGGGGGAGAGAGAGAGAGAGTAAGAGACAGAGAAAGAGAGAGAGAGAGAAACCCTAGCTATTGATTTAATTAAATATAGAATTGCTAGACACATAAAGGATCCAACTGAGACTGATAAGCATAGATTTATTAATCTCCTTGTGAGTGAGTTTGGGAGCTGAATTATCCATTATATTTACATTTAAACACTGTATGGTAAATGCTATTAGATTAATTGATTTTCTAGAAAGTATTTTAATAAATAGCATTAAAATTTTCTACAAGAAACTTGATCTTCTGTGATTATAATTTCTATAACTTATAATGTTTTAATTTTAAAATGTTGGTGGAGCAGTTAGCATGTCCTTTGGGACATGAGAGGCCTGGATGGAGTTCTTGGCTCTTGGCTTCAGCCTGGCCCAACCCTGGCTGTTTGGGGCATCTGGGGAATTAACCAGCAGGTGGAAGATCTCCCTCTCTGTCTCTCTGGCTTTCAAATAAAATGAAAACAAAAAAGTCTTCCTATGGTATCTTGTTTGAATACTAACTCAAACTAAAATTTTGGACAGTTTTGGAACTATTATTTTGTTATGATTTTATTCATGAACTTTGATTTTATTTATGATACTTTAGTCATTAGGAACAAATTTTCACGGTTGAGATTAACAAAAAGTGAAATTGGTTATTTTATATTTATATGAGATAAATGAATATGTATGTATATTTAAATTTTAGAGGCAGAGAGAGAGAGAGAGAGAGAGAGAGAGAGAATGAGAGATCCTATCTCTAGTTCACTCCCAAAATACCTGCAGTAGCTGCTGAGGTTGAACTGAGCTGGGCTAAAACTGGGAGCCAGGAACTAATCAAGGTCTCTTACATGAGTGAAGGGACCTGATAACTTGTTGATCAACATTGCCTCCCCAGGTCTACGTTAGCAGACTGATGAAGTCAGGAACTGAATTTGGAAGGCATCTTAACCAGTCTTAACAGCTAGACTGTCACCCCTTCCCACCTTAACAAAAGAATATCTTGAAAAAAGAACATGTCTAATAATTTTTCACTTATAAAATTCTTATAACCATCTGTATGAGGTATGGTCATGTATTTACATAATATAAAACATGATCATATTCTCAATTGTTCCATTTCTACATATCATGACTGAAAGAAATGAAGCTATTTATAGATATAATTTTATCTACAGAAATTTTACAAAATGTTTACACACACATACACACACATATGCAATATGAAAGTCTTAATCCTGCATATGAGTATTATAGAGGACCGTGCCTCTGTCTTGTTATTAAGAATGAAGATATTTGTAAATTTGATAAGTTTTTCTTATCAGCTACTATACCTATTATCCATGACCTTGAATATTAATACAGCCTCATTATAACTGTGAGAGTTTTTTCCTGTGGAAAGAAAATGCATGAAAATCTGCACATTTCGAAACTCCTGCTGGTATTTCGGGCTCCTAATATCTGCAGCCTGAGTGCATTTTAAAGGATAACACCCAGTAATTACTTTTGCATTACATCCACAAGGGCTCAAATGGCAGGAACAATTCAAGAAAAATGCTTAATTATTCTAAGTAAGAGACAGATCATTAAAATATTTATAGTTAAGGCATTACTTCTATTGTTAAAATGAGTCTGCTTGTATATGAAAATGACAATAATATTATCTTGTTTCTGGCACAAAATTGAAAATGCAGCCTTTTTCTTGATGACTGGAACAGATATACAAGTAATTAAAGAAGGCAAGGAGCACTTTTTTTAATGGTTGTGTTGCAACGCCATCGTGGGAAAACCATTACCTTTTGCAAATGACATATACAATTAACTTTCTGAATAGTGAGTAAGCAATGACATATTGGACATGTAACAAATCAATATCATTACATTTATTATTGCCCAGAGCAACTGTTTTTAATAATGTCAGAAGATATGGTCATATTGATGGCAAACTGCACAGTTTAATTTCTTATAAGTGCTGTTGTTTGAAAGCTTGCATTATTTTAATAATCAGAAACAATTTCTCAAATCAAATTACTAAAAAGGGATATGTCGGGGCGGGCACTGTTGCACAAGGTGCTATGTTGCAGCTTGGGACACTTGCATCCCATATCGGAAACCCAATTCCAGTCCTGGATACTTTATTTTGGATCTAGCTTCCTGCTAATGCATCCTGGGAGGCAGCAGATGATGACATAAATACCTGAGTCCCTGCCATCTGAGTAGGAGGCCTGGGTTGAGTTCTGGGCTTATGGCTCTGACTTGGGCTGGCCCTGGCTTTTGCTGGCATTTGGGGAGTGAACTGGTAAGTGGAAGATCTCTCTCTTTCACACTGCCTTTCAGGTAGATGAAAATAATAAATTAAAAAATAAAGAGAAGATATAGTCTTTTAATCGTCATTGTATTAACCTAAATATATTTACTATTTGAATAAAAAAGTCTTGAAATAGTAACAGTTATATACTCAAATTAAATTGAAGGTTATCCTATTAACACATCATAAAGAGGCTAGGCACATTAAAACATGATATAACTTGGCAATGAGTCAGCTCACACTTTTGTATTCTTTACATTTCAGTTAATGATGGAAAATATTCATAGAGGATAGGGAGTTTATGGTTTGAAGTAACTAGCTATAGATTTATGTCATTTCAGCTAAGGCGCAAGGAATTTAAATTTGAATTATTTAATCACTGAGAAAACAAATCATATATTGGTACCCAATATAACTACTTTTGATGCAGTTACCTGAAGTCTATCTAGATTAAAAAGTCCTGATTTGACTACATATTTTTCTAAGTCTCATATGAATTGAGCATGATTCTACATTAAAACCTTTCTAGGCAGAACTATAAAAAACGTAGAAATATAATTTAGCATAATTTCTGAAGCAAAATATTTATAAAAAGTACTTATTTCAATGATAGCAGGCTAACTTTAGATATGAAAGGAAATTTAGTAAAGTTTTATAATGACAAAAATAATATTTTGATCGCTTGAGATGTTCTAGGCTTTGTATTCAGAGCTTTACTTACATAATGTTCCTATTGTTCAGAACCTTGTGGAATATTCTGGCTTCATAAATTGTTACTTCTGTTTTTCCACATAAGAATTTGAGAGTCTGGAGGTTCAGTGATTTGTAGTAGCATGCAGCAATGCAGCAGACATTACTTAAATTTATGCAATTCCTCATAGAATCATATAAAATTTCAAGATACATTTTTAAAGCATATCTTTAAATTCCTGATGATAATATGAGACAAAATAAATACGGCAATTTTCTGTAAGCTTTTTCAACTAATATGTCCTTTGGACTCTGAATCATCTGTTCTCAAATGTCTTAAAAATTAAATTTTATTTATGCACAAAAGTGAATTTCCTTAATAACAAATGTATGTCTTTTGAAAACAAGATTTATCACCATTGAACAATAAAACTGAAATACAGTAAGTGAATGTCTATTGAAAATGAAATATTCATTTAAATATTAAACTTTAAAAAGCAATTTAAAAAAATTTTTTTTCACAGGCAGAGTTAGACAGTGAGAGAGAGAGATACAGAGAGAAAGGTCTTCCTTCAGTTGGCTCACCACCCAAATGGCTGCTATGGTCGACGCGCTGCGCCTATCCGAAGCCAGGAGCCAGGTGCTTTCTCCTGGTCTCCCATGTGGATGCAGGGCCCAAGGACTTGGGCCATCCTCCACTGCCTTCCCGGGCCACAGCAGAGAGCTGGACTGGAAGAGGAGCTACCGGGACAGAATCCGGCACCCCAACAGGGACTAGAACCCGGTGTGCCGGTGCCGCAGGCGGATGATTAGCCTAGTGAGCTGCAGAGCCGGCCAAAAAGCAATGTTAAAGTCTATTTTGGATTAAGTTTTTTTTTCATAGCTTACCTGAGTGGATTTTACCTTTTCCAAATGTTAATTTTTAGACCATTGAATGTATTGGATTTCAATACATTATTAAGGATTTAATTTCATTTTAAAATGTTATGCATCAAATGTAGTCATTAAATGTTTTGATATCATGGTGGTAAATTTATAAAAACACGTATTTCCCTGTTTTTGTTTTTTTACAAAATAAAATTCTAAAAAATGAAGTGAAGCTCTATTAGTAAAATATGGAATGAAGGCAGTAGCTTGAGTTACACATATGTAATTCATTTATAAAATGTAGAATATGCATTTTTATAAGTTTTTACACATTACTGCATGCAATCCATGATTAAACAAATGTTTAATGACTATTGTGCCTAAAGCTGTGCCAAGAACTAGACATACAATGGAAGAGGAAACGAGTGTCTGTCTTTCCCACCAGACTTTAAATTCTGAGACAACTGGAAAAGGTAGCAAGACATTGAAAATACAGTGTAAAAAATTCCATAAACTTCACGTGAGCGCAAGAGCACGGTATTTGGGGAATACGCAAGGAAGTGACAAGCAGGGATGACAAGGACAGAAATTACATTGTGGAAAAAAAGTGGATTAAACTGAAACACCAGGGCCTTGTGGATTTGTAGTGAAAGTGAAAGCTAAGAAGTCAGAAGAGTTTGAGTAAAGATCTAGACCTAGACAGAGAGCATGGGACAATTTTGGAAGTGAAAGTAATTCTGAAGAGAATTTTAGGTGAACTGGATGCGGCTTTTGGAATTCTGACTTTTTCATTCATCCAGGGTTTCTACTGACAGATAAATTAGACAAGTTGTAATATTAATGGTAGCACATTTTACTAATAGCTGGTTGTGTCACCAATAGTACTGGATGCAGAGCTAGAACAAAGTAACATGAACATGATGCAACATAGAAGACAAAAATCACAATTTACACTAATTTTCCAACTAATATAAAGTGATTAAATTCACAGATCCAATCCTCATGGACCCAGATAGGGAACTTGGATCACAGTAAAAGCTGGTTGATCAGAATAACAGGTTAGTGTTACCCAAATATGCTCAGGACAAGAAAAACATGTATGGGTGCAGGATGCAGAGAGGAAAATGTGGAGACTGAACAGGACTCCTTAGAATCTGGAGATCAGTAGGCACTCTTTCAGCAGAAGTGGATCTAGGAAAGCAGTGGCAAAACCTTGACCTGGCAATGCCCAAGAATGACAGGGTCTTGGGTTTGGTGGGGGGAGGAGGTGGCTGAAGTGGATTGGCTGAAAATAATTTGGTCAGAGATCAAGGATCTTGCCCACAGGAATGTTGAAATCCTCCAAAATAAGACTCAGGAGACTGAAAGGAAGAAAGCGATTCAGATTCTAGAGTCTTGTTGAACAAGGACAAGATGACCCTGAACTCAGCAAGGCAAAGATAGGTGGTGATGTCTACAAAGAGCAGGAGCCTCAGCACATGAAAGCTCTGTTTTTATAGGGTGGAAGAGAAACATTCTGCAAGTGGCATTGTGGATTCCAGAATATGTAGATTCCAGAATTTTTTTTTTTTTTAGAACCAATGGAAGTGGGAGTTCAGAACAGTAACAGAGCAGAAGGTAAATCAGCACGAGGGCAAAGACATAAATGACTAAAGAGGCGTTGATAAGCCAGACTTGACATGAGGGTGATGGTGGTGGCAAGTGATGGTGGTAGTGGTGCCTGGGGAGAACAGAACCTTGCTGTTTGGATCCACCATTTTCTAGATTGTCTGAGAGGGTCAGACTTGTTTGGCCATGAGGAAAAAGCTCAGTCTCCTGCTGTGTTGGACTTTTGAGAACCATAGGGGTCATGTAACTGAAGGGTAGCAAAGGAAAATGGGTCTCTGGTCCTGGTCTGTTCACTCAGCACTGAGGTTTTGTGTAGCCAAGGGGTTTATACTAGTTGGGTATGGATTTGGTGTGTGCTCCCTTAAATTGAAAATCCAAACAAGTCTATTTCCCCTAGATAATATTTACAGATAATAGAAAATGAACAGTAAGAATGAATAGAAAGAACATTTAAAAAATTTTTATATTGGTTACTTTTTTTCAGATAGCATATTTTAAATTGCATAACAGGAAAAAGGCTTAATATTTCACTGCATATGAAGTCTAACAAGTGAAAAGCAAAAAGACTAGTTTTTGAGAATACAGACAATGGCTATAAGCAATAATTGAATGACCTTTTCACCTATGTATAGATTTTTTTGTCAATTAATCATTCATAATCTCTTTGAGTGATATACAATGAATTACAATGTAATATCTAAATATTTCATGTGTGGTTATAAGATAATAATTAAGTTCATTTATACTTTAAGCGATTCCTTCTCAACAGTTCGTGCACAGGAATAATTTTATGCAGACTGCCATGCAAATAATTATACATTACATTTTGTAGACTATTAACTACCATAGATCAGAGAAAACAAATGATATTTGTCCTTTTTGTATATATATTTATATATATATTTTATAATAGATAATTCACTCTTTTTCTATTTTTTCTATATTTTCTACTTATTTTCTGCCTTGGAGTTTCAAATCATGAGAGACAACAGGAAACAAAACAGATTATAATATTGAAAATACCATAAGCAAATTGGCAGAGGTGTGTGTTCACGTACTGTCACACATGCTTGCCCGTGAATCCACTGCTTCTCAGCACTTGTTTTCAGTCCCTGGCCCTAGTTCACCTTAAATGAGACCTCCCCACCAGTGAGGTGAGCACACAAAAACTGAACACAAGCAAATTGTTTGCTTCTTTTCGGGCTGCCTTGACTTAGGAGTCTGCCTAGCATCAGCCTCCTTTCTGTCCACCACAGAACAGAACTCTGTATTCTAGAAAGATCAAAGATTTACAACTCAATGAAAACTCTGTTATTGTCTAGTAAATATGTTCAACATTTTGACCTCACTTACAGTTCTAGTTTCTTTCTCTCTCTCTCTCTCTCTTTAAAGATTTATTTATTTATTTGAAAGGCAGAGTTACAGAGAGGCAGAGGCAGAGAGAGAGATCTTCCATCGACTGGTTCACTCCCTGAATGGGTGTAACAGCTGGAACTGGGCCAATCTGAAGCCAGGATCCAGGAGAGTCTTGAAGATTTCCAATGTGGATGCAGGGGCCTAAGGACTTGGGCCATCTTCTACTGCTTTCCCAGGCCATAGCAGAGAGCTGGATCGGAAATGGAACAACTGGGACTGGAACCAGCACCCATATGGGATGCCAGCACTGCAGGTGGTGGTCTCACCCACTGTACCACAATGCCAGACCCAAGGTTCTAGTTGCTTAAATTTCAGATTGAGATTGGAATAAAGTGTTGATTTAGAAGGAAACTGAATCCAGGCTTGTATTTTTTTAATCCAAAATAATAGCCATAAAGTGACTTTGTTCCTGTCCTTACATAATTATTGTCATCCAAAACACCAATGAGTTAATAAACGTGTGTTTACTAAAGACTTGCCCTTTCTGCATCACTGTATTGGTCCCAGGAGATGCTATCAGAAGAAATGAAAACAAACACTGACAGTGATGAAATAAAGAATTAATTTCAAATTCTGTGGCGCTAGTCTAATAGGCCACCACATTCAGTGGAAGAGATTCAGTGTTTGGTGCCAGAGAAGACTATTTTCATGGAAAAGATAAATACAAATTACAGGAATAAAGATACGGGACAATTGTGTGGTCTACTGGGGCCAACACTAAGCAGATGAAAAACAGGTTTAAATGACAACATTTAAACAAAACAATTAAAATACTTACTCAGTCAAAAGTATGCTAGAAAGTTTTTCATGTTGCAAAAATTATTTATGTATATCATATATATGTAGTATATCTATATAGCATAGGAGTATGCATATGAAGCAATATATACACATAGATATTATATTTAGCACACAGTTCCAAAATGTCTTGATGGATTCTGTGGTTAAAACAACTGAGCTAATTTTTCAATCAATTGCCCACTCTGAGTCCCACAGTCTCTTTTGTGCTTTCTTGGAAAAATGCAGAAACACGTGGTGCCAGGATTGTGTTATAAAACAGTGCTCTATCCTTCTTGGTACTACAGTGAAATTGCTGTGGAAAGACCTTAATTCAAAAAGTGGTGAAAGGTGACAACAAGCTTCATTCGCCAGCGTCTCTAAGTCCCTGTGGTGAGAATGAGTATCTCAGTGTTAAGCAAGACCTTCCAAAGTTCACTTTCAACCCAATACATAGGAGTCAGTGTGCCCTGGGGACAGACACAGATCTACTTTGGTGCTTAGTGTCCGTTTTCTTGCCTTCCTATTAATAAGTGTGATATTAAAAATTGGATTAAAACAATTTCAACTTGAGCTGCCCATAGGATATTGAATTATTGGATCAAAATACCTATTCCCAATAAATCATATACAGGGAATTCTAAACTGATTAATTTTGAAATGCTTAAATTAAATAGAAAAGGTGACACTTTTCTCATTGTCAGGAGGAGGAGAACAGTTTGAGTTTTTGTTTTTCATACCCAAATTTTGACAATTGCAAGTAACCTGAGCCTCCCTCATCAGGAGGTTAGTTTCTGATGTCCTGAAACAATGGGCTCCACAGTCCTAAACAGTATTTCACCTCTCTCCTGGCTCTATTCCACTTGGAGATGCAAACAGGTATTCAGAAGGTTCTGAGATCTGGAAAAACTGGCAGAACCTCAAATGCTCTTTTTATTGTTTGTAAAGAACTGACCCTCGATTTGAAAGTCACATTTATGGCAAAGAGAGTTTACTATATACCACGAAGAATTGCTTAGTCTAGCATCAACCCAATGTCATTTTATAGTAAAATTTTTAGCTCCAAAACGTCAAACATTTTACTTTTGGAAAACTGTTTGGCATTTGATTATTTGAAAGCCAAGCAAATATTTTCTGAAATGAAAAGCTAGGATCCTAGCCCATTTTTTTTTTTAACATATCTAGTGAAAACTGTTGCACATGTAAACAGGAACATTTAAACATCATTTAGTGACTGTTCCTGTGGTTTAAAAATGATATTCAGGAGAAACACCAAAGTTTGGACAAACATTTTGATGCACATGTTAAGCCACTGCTTAGGATGACTACCTCCCATACCAAAGTGCCTGGATTCAAGTCTCAGCTCCGTTCTCCATTCCAGCTTCCTGCTGGTGTATATCCTACGAAGCAGCGGGTGATGGCTCAAGTACTTGGGACCCTGCCACCCATGAAAGAGACCTAGGTGGAGTTCCTGATTCTGCCTTTGGCTTGGCCCAGTTGCAGCTGTTGTGGGCATTTGAGGAGGAAAAAAGCAGATGGAAGAACATGCACACACTCTCTCTCTCTCTCTCCCTCCCATCTCTCTCCTTTTCTCCCTCTCCCTCTCAAATAAATAAAAATAAAAGACACCAAAGTTACTTGTTTCTCTATAGGAAAAAAAAACCTTTGTAATTAAATGTGAGATGCATGAAAATAGATGTTTTCAAGAATATTTATCCTAATTTTCTCAATATTTAGAAAGGAAATTATATAGAAATTTCAAAAAATCAATATAGTAAATATTGTTCAGAAAGTATAAATAAAGTTAATGTGTCTTTTAAGCTCCCTTATTGGCTTTACTTTTTATAGAGGGGATAATATTTCAACAGTAAAAATGCAAATTATAATTTTGTTTTGGTTTAAAATCTAAGTACTGTGCCCCCTTTCTCAACTCAGGATTGTAAAAGTACGAAAATCGTTAGCTCTTGCTTTCGTGTTGCCATTTTCCTAGTGAGGGTTTCTTGAACATGATTTTGAGGTTTCTGAAACTCTTTTTGGCATTTGACTTTTCCATTCCCCTCTAGCTCTTTTATAAGTGTCTGCTGGCTTTTCTAAGCTAGTAAGGAATCAGTAAAATTCAGAAGCATTTTTAGCCAAGTTCCTCTCTCTCATACATTAGCACTCAGAAATCTTTAAATGCAAAAATCAAATTCATTGAAAACTTTTTCTGATGTTACAGATTTTGATTCATTGATCATATACACATTGTTGCTAATATTTGAATCAGATGATGAGAAAGAAAATGGGAAAACTGATGAGCACATGGGACAATCAGGTTTCTGGCTTGCACAGCTATTATTTCCATGCTAACTGCTTATTTTGGGGGCTCCCTGGCAATAACTTGCTCTTCTGTGTATGTAATGCGTAGATTGGCACAAAAACCATCTTTGCAGGTCACGTTCCCTTCAGCAGCAACAATCTTGAGATGCACTTTCCATAGTCAGCCCTCCAATAAGAGGCGCTTGGTGAACTGCCCAAGTTCCTGATTCTGATGTGTGCTTTGCCTTTTCCTTTGCCCATTGTCTATTCTTCTGTTCCTCAAGGGGCTGTCCTTAGTCCCTGTGCTCACTGTCTTATGCCCATAACAAAATATTGGCCTGCAACCACGTTACAACCAAATTTAGGCACACTAGAATATTATTTTTAATTATTTATTATTATTTGAAAGGCAGAGAGGTAAGGGACAGTGTGGGGAGAGAGAGCAAGCTTCCAACTGCTGGCTCGCTCACTCAAAGGCCAGTAACAGCTAGAGCTAGGACAGTCCAAAGTCAGGAGCATGGAATTCACTCTGGGTCTCCCATGTGGGTGGCAGGGGGCTCAACTATTTGAGTCATCATCTGCTGCCTCCTAAGAAGGTGTACATTAGCAGGAATCTGGGAGTGGAAGCCAAGCCAGGACTCCAACACAGTCACTCTGATATGAGGTGTGGGTGTCCCAAGTGGCATCCAAATCATTGTGTCAAATGCTCACCCCTAGAATTTGAGGGAGTTTATTCGAGCAAACACAGATGGGACTGTGCTAAATCACAAGCAGTGTGGACTCCACTGAAGGGATATGAGGCAGAAACTTTTACAAGTTGCTCTGAAGTAAGCATTTGATTGGCTCAAGTGGAGTAGTAGACCTAAAGTCCACGGCCAGAGGTTAGTTGACTTCTTCTGATTGGTTAAGCTTACAGTCAATTTCCTGGGATCTGAGAGGCTCTTCCATCTGAGCTAAGCCCTCATTTGTTTACTGAGGAACCTAGGTGCTGTAGCCACCTTAGCCTAACAGGTCCTGATAATTAATTATTCTAACATTTGCTTTTTTAAAAGGTGTATTAATTTGAAAGGCAGCATGGCAGAGAGAGAGAGAGAGAGAGAGAGAGAGAGAGAGAGAGAGAGAGAAGCTCTTCCATCTGCTGATTAATTCCCCAAATGACTGCAGCAACCAGGGTTGGATCAGGTCAAAACCAGGAGCAAGGATATCTGCCCAGCTCCCCTGTGTAGGTGGCAAGGGCCCAAGGACTTCGACCAAATTATTTTGCTTCCCAGGTGCATCATTAGAGAGCTGGATCAGATATAGAGCAGCTGGGACTTGAACCTGAGCTCCTATAAGGGATGGTGGCAGTGGTTTCACCTGCAGTGCTACAACTTACCTGAAGTGTAACTCGTATGTATCTGAGTCTGTTCAGGTTGCCACAACAAAAATATCAAACACTTGGAAGCTTATAAACAACAATTTTTTTTCCTCACAATTCTGGATCTGAGAAGGCCAAGATCAAGGCATCAGCAGGTCTGGTATGTGATGAGGGCTTGGATTTCTTTAGAATGAAAAGGTTTTTCTTGGCCTCTTCTGTAACAACACTGATCCCAAAGATGGACAGCAGGGCTCTCATAACCCAAGCACCTGTCAAAGGTCATACGTGTTGATATCATCACATTACGAATTAGGTTTCAGTACACAAATTTGGGAGAAACAAATATTTATACCACAGCAGCATACTACAAACTGCACACAATTGAAATGCCCATTGGATGATCTTTGTGTATGTGTATGTCTGTGGGGATGCCATCACACCAACAATTTTTAATGTTCCCACCACCCTCTGAAGTTCCCTTATCCTAGCGTGCGTACTTGGCCTATGATTAAGATGCCAGTTAAGATTTGCACATTCCATGTAGATGGCCTGGGTTCAATTGCTGCCTCCAATTCCAGTTATAGCTTCCTGCCAATGCAAACCCTGGAGGCAGTCGGTGATGGCTTTCTGCCATCATGTGGTGCTGGATCTCTGCCACCCATGTGAGAGATCTGGCTTGAATTCCTGGCTTCCAGGTTCATCCCAGCCCGACACTGGCCAATGCAACACTCGGGGAGTAAACCAGCAGATAGAATCTCTGTCTCTCGCTTTCTCTCTTTCCTTCTGTCTTTCTGCCTCATGAATACAGGAAAACATTTCCTCATGCATTTTTTAATCTCATACTCTTGCAGCTCCACATTGCTGGTCTTCTAGGCTATATACTCTCTTCATATATTAGCTTGAATGTTATAGAATTCAATATAAATATAAATGCAAACACACAGTATATTCTTTCTCATCTGATTTCTTTATTCTAAAAAATTAAGTTGAAGTTCTATTTTTCTGCATAAGGTAAGAGTACACTCATTTTTACTGTTTCATGGTCTTCCTTCATACAAGCGCATCACAATATATTAAACTACGCTCCTATTGATGGACGTTTGAATTCTTTTCAGTGTGGTGCTGGACACGAATCTGCTATGACTAACATTGTAAAAACTTTTTAAGGGTAACTTCTTTTACTGTTTTAGAGAAATACCTAGGATTGGAAAGGCTATATCATTGGGAAGTATATATCTAACCTTATAAGAATGTGCGATTTTTTTTTCCAAGTGGTGATGCCATTTATATTTCCAGCAGCTTGTGAGAGCTCCAAATGCTCCATACCTTCTCAAAACTTGGTATGGTCAACTTTTACAATTTTAATTTTCACATGAGAGTGTAGTGGTAACTTAGTGTGCTTTTTATTTGTACTCATCTAGCAAGCACATTTTTTTCATGATCTTATTTCTTAGACATGTGTCTCCTCTGTTGAAGTATCTTAATGCTATAAAGAAATGGAAACACATTACTGATACACCCGGAAGCATGAAAGAATCTCAAAATGTTGAACAATATCAACCAGGGCCAAAGGAGAGTGGACTGCATAATTCCATTCATCTGAAGCATATGGTGATAAAAATCAGGGTAATGGCTACTGTTGAGGCTCTGTTTACTAAAAGAGAGCATGACTGAGGTTTCCTGGGATCCTGATATAATTTATTTCTTTATCTGACAGTCGCAAGATTTTTACATGTAATTTTTTTTTATTTTTGAAAATTTATTCAATTTTTCACTGATACTTTGCTTTAATGTATGTACACTATATTCAATCAAAAGTTGAATTTAGAAAATAAATAAAAGAATGACTAAGTTTTTGTAAACAACCAAGAGCAACCAGTAAATGTATGAAATGTTTCTCATGGGCCAAGTACCACACTAATTGAAAACCCAAGAGAAAATGGAAAGAATGAGGTAGGACCAGTAATATCCTTAGACATGGAATACATTTAGATCAGGTGCTAATAACTTATAAAAATATATTTAGGTAATATTTGCTGTCATATAGTATCTTAAATTGAAAGTTGCTTTAAACCCATCCTGATCCATGATCAAGGTATCTGTTGATTGACTCTATTTAGGCATAGGTAGGAATATAAATAAAGATAGAAAAATCAACTGGAAATATTGTTTGTGGGGAATCATTTGGCTTTTACTGAAAGTATAGGTTTCTGTCATTTTATTCTTTTCTTTGAATTCTGCCAGAAGTTTTATATCTCACTGAGAGCCAGAGCACATTCGCAAGCATTTACTCTGCTTTTCTGGTCTTCTTTTTAAAAAGCTACCAAACACGTTTCAGTAAGTGAAGGATCAAATGACAAGAATCCCAATGTTTTTGGTTTGAAAACTGATTTTAGAGTGGAAATCGTCACTGAAAAAAATCAACCATGTGCAAATTGTCAGAGCAAGGCTGCACATTCAAAATAAGCACCTTTCAAATTCACCTACTTTTCAATATTATAAGAATTGAAAGAATAAAATAAAGCTAGCTTTGATTTATCATTAAAAACAGACAAAACCCTTTTGATGATATACACAAAATTTGCAGTGAGTACTCAAAATCTCCATATTTAAAAGTTGTTTCAGTATGTTGTCATTAATTAGAAGATCTCCATTCGCTTTATTGCACTGAAAGTATTGACTGAACATGATCTAGTTGGGAACATTCTTGAACAAATCTGTTGATGCATATACATATGGCAGTTCTGCTGGGAGTAAACCCAAGAGTGAAATTTTTGAGACTAAGCCAATGTGTATCCCAGCTTAGATTACATTGCCAAGCAATTGTACCCAATTGGTCATAGTGGTGATAAAATGTTGAACAACCACAGTCGCCGACTATCCTTTGGGAGTCTAGAGTTCAGAAGAAAGCAGAAAAGCAAACAACAATTTCAAAGTCCATTGGTAGGCACCACCATAAAGGTTTGTAACACAGTGCTAAGTACTACAATATGTGTACTTATGCATGTACACATTACTATATGCTGCAACTTGTAAAACACTATTATTAATAGAGTCATCTTAGAATATCACTGCTTCTGTATTGTAAAAGAACTGAAATCTGAAACTTATTTCAAACTGATCCCCATGGGAAACAGTAATGGTTTGGTTTTATTTAGGAATTCGATGAACAATGCCCTAAATGTTCGAAGTCTAGAATAGTAATGTTCAATTTAAGTTGATTCCAGATGTTCAGCTTTGTTGGATTATTTCTAGTTTTCTTGAAGAGATACTATCGCGCTCTCGCTCTCTCTGTCTCTCTCTCTCTCTCTCTCAGCTTTCTCTCTGATTTAGAAGACTAATTCTCATGGTGTCTCTAATTGTAGAAATTATCACACTCATTAGAATAACAATCTATATCAGGAATCAGCATGGGCCAGTTGGTGAACATTTTTCCTGACCTAACCATCTCTGTCACTGACACACCTTGGGGAAAGTGGTTTGGACGTGAGTTTTGAAAGATGGTTTACTGAAACTACAATTTCGTGGGAGACAGACAATTTCTGTGGTGTGATAGCCCAAAATGAAAGTTAAATTTGATAAATTGCCCCAGGCATATTAAAACAAGCCTCCAAGACTTGGAAAACTCAGCAAGATCTGGAGGTGATGAGTAGATCATTCTGGACAGCAGGCAATAGCCACAGTGGTTACAAACCATATTTCTTTGAACTGCCTTGACTGAATCCCAGCCAGGGACATCCAACCTCTGTTTTTGCATCAACATGGAGGGACTAGATGCATCCCAACCTAAGAAGAGAGGTTGTTCAAAGGTCAATACTTCCTGAGATTTGCTATGGGGGACACATCCTCAGCCAGCATGAAGCTAATGAGAATGCATGAGTACTGACGGATTCAAGGAACAATGCAAGGAGCCTTGGTCTTGAAGGCAGGGACCACACTTGGCTTGCCATTGTGTTCCAGCTTCTGCATTAACAAGTTGCATGATAGTTCCTTGATAGATATTTAATGAATCATAGAGTGAATGAATTTCCCAGTAAAAGAGCAACAAGGAACCTGACAGGGTAGGAATCCAGTTGAAAGTGATCTAAAGTAGAGGGCAGCAGAATATATTGGAGTTACATCTATGATGTCTATGTAAGGATGTTCCTGAATGGTGTGTGTGTGTGTGTGTGTGTTTAAAAATCACTTTATAGATCAACCCACGTGCTTGAGCTAGAAGGTCCTTCCTGTGCTGTCTTGTCGTGGATCTGAGAATCAGAGAGGAATGTGATTGGTGCCAAGCTCCACCATTAACAAGGGGTGGGATGGCAAGTTGAGAGCAGATATTTTGGCTTCCAGAGAAAGATGCTTCCTTGGGGTTATAACAGCAGGGACTGGGCAATGTAATATACTGGTATTTTAATAATATGTCTACATCTGGATATATTGTAATAGAGCTTTTCAAGGGAAATAAAAAAGTACTTAGGGAAGTAAGTGAAGATCCATTAAGATAGTGAAAGTTCCATTATGACAGTGTTAAAAGGTGTTTGAATTATTGAATCTAAAAATTAAAAGATTATGTATAAATACAATTTTTTATAAAGAGATTAAGAATAACTTATAAAATATATTTCAATGTAGTCTTATACTTAAACAATATATTTGCTCTAGGGCACCATATATTTATAATTTATGTATATACAATATTAAAATACAATTTGCACTTTTATAACACAATCATTTTTTAAGTAAAGAACTTATTATATTGCAGACATTGTTTTGAGTCCTAACCCTCACACTGAATCTGGACATGTCTTAGCCTGAGCTCTTTAGAAAACAGAGGCCAAAGAGATCCTATGTACTAAGGCCTTAGTGGAAAGTGTAACTACACGATGGCAACGATGGAGGCTGTCCGAGCCCCTGTGGCTATCCTAGAGGATGCAGGGTGCTAGTACAAAAGGGGCAAAACAGATGTGCAGAAGAGGAAAGCTGGCCCTCTCAGGATGGGGGAAAATTTATGTAAACGGGAAGACAGTGGAACAGCAGCCTACAGGTTTAAGAGAGGGGGCATTGACTGACATTTTGGAGGTTACCTTGCAGAACAAGGAGAAATTTGGCTAGTATCCCCTCCTTCCCGAAGTCTGGCAAGAACCTGTGAGGAATGCTGGACAGCAAGCTGCCTGTGAGATATTAAACCTCTATATAATGGTCTGAGCCAAAATCTTACATCACTGAACATGCTAAGACTGATTTTTTAAAACTATGTGACATGAAGAGGCATGCGGCTGACTGGCACCTGATCAGAACAAGACATCCTATCTATAGCCAGATCCCTCACTTGAAATAATGAAGTGTTTGACGGATCTATTATACATTTCTTTTCTTTTTTTTTTAAAGATTTATTTATTTATTTGAAAGACACAGTTACAGAGAGGCAGAGGCAGAGGCAGAGAGAGAGAGAGAGAGAGAGAGAGAGGTCCTCCATCTGCTGGTTTACTCCCCTCATGGCCACAACAGTCAGAACTGGGCTGATCCAAAGCCAGGAGCCAAGAGCTTTTTCTGGGACTCCCATGTGATGCAAGGACCCAAGCATTTGGGCCATTCTCCACTGCCTTCCACATAACAGAGAGCTGGATTGGAAGTGGAGCAGCCGGGACTTGAACCAGCACCCATATGAGATATTTTCATCTTTATTTTTTATGATTTCTCACAATTTACTGGACATGTGAAAAGTGCTCCATAAATATTTATTGTTTTGTGCTGCATGCCATTGAAACTGAGCTACAGGTGGTTTCCTGCACAGATGAAATCACTAGAAGCTTCTAGATTCAGATTCTTGCTCTGTATATTGGGTGATGCTTTTGGGTGCCACTGTTGTTGCCAAAACAAGGTGAGTTCAGTTATCCATGCCTATTGTAGAGTCAAAAAATTGAAGCCATGGTCGTGTGTGGAGGGAAAGTTTGTTACAATGTGGCCGAGTAAAGAGCCTGGAACAAGGCTCAAATCTGAGGCCTTGGCTAGATTTTGCAAGTGGAATTTATTAAGCAGGGAATGGAGGGTGGAGATCAGGCTTGGGAGCTGGTTGGTAGCCCAAGGGGGATGCAGTGCCAGCATCTCATGTGGGCACGAGTTCAAGTCCCTGATGCTCCAGTTCCATTGCAGCTCCCTGTTATGGTCTGGAAAGGCCATGGAGGATGGTTAAAATGCTTGGGCCCCTGTACCCTCATGGAAGACCCAGACGAAGCTCCTGGATTCCGGCTTTGGATAGGCCCAATTCGGCCATTATGGCCATCTGGAGAGTGAACCAGTGGATCAAAAACATTTCTTTCTCTGTCTCTGCCTCTCTGTAACTGTGCCTTCAAATAAATAAATAAATCTTTTAAAAATGTATAATAGATCAAACAAACATTACATCATTTCAAGTGAAGGATCTGGCTGTAGACAGGATGGGTTGAACTTCAAAGAATTTGAGCCATTAAGGAATGAATGTAATTCTTGTGACATACAGGATCACAACGCTTTCAAAATGAGAAATGCCAGTTTTAGAACATTTTATCAATAATACTTATTTTTTAAAGATTTATTTATTTGTTAGAAAGGCAGAGAGTTGAGAGAGAGAGAGAGAGAGAGAGAGAGAATCTTCCATCAGCTGGTGAACTCCCCAGATGGCCACATCAGCCAGAGCTAGATGATGTTGAAGACAGGTGCCCAGAATTCCATTGGGGTCTCCCATGTGGGTGTCAGGGGCCATCACACTTCGGCCACTCACTATCTGCAGCTTTCCAAGGCATATTAGCAGGGAGCTAGATCATAAGTGGAGCAACCAGGACTTGAACTTGTGCTCTTATGGGTTGCTGGCATCACAAGCAATGGCTTAACCAACTATACCACAACACCAGTCCCTGAGAACTACACTTTTTATACTGGGCTCTTTTGTTTTGTTCATTTTAAAAAAACTTATTGATTGATTTGAAAGAGCTACAGAGAGAGAGAGGAGGGGAGAAAGAGATTTTTCCATTCCCCAAATGCCTGTAATGGCCAGGGCTGGGCCAGGCTGAAATCAGTATCCCTAAATTCCATCCAGGCCTCTCACGTGGGTGAAAGATACCCCAGGGCGTGGTCTATCAACAGCTTCCTCTAAGGCACATTAGCAGGAAGCTGTATCTGAAGTTACAGAATAACATGGACACCAACATACACGTCCTTGTGGGCTATGGGCATCTCGTGCAGTGACTTAATCCACTGCACTGCGATACCTGTCCCAATTTATTTTTTTAAATAACAGCTATTTCAAATGGTTTTAAATAAAATATTGTTTTTTTTAATTTCCAGCATTAGCTTGCATGACTTAAAATTAAAAACTCATTTTCAATTTGACAAAATCATTGGCTTACTTATGGGTTTGTTTTCTGGGTGACTTACAAATGGAAGTATGAAAACTCAGTTCTCTCATGAAAAATGACCTTTATGTCTTCTTATCTATCTTCATTTTAGTCATTCTCAATTATATTTAGTAAGGCTATCATAAATAGTTAACATTTCTAAATGTAGAGGGTCTAAATTGGTTAGAGAAATCTAAAAGATTTTGAAAGTCAGGGTAATGTGAGGTGTTAAAACTATTATTGACAAGTAATCTTTTTATTTTTTTCTCACAACACCTCAGATGCAGCAAAGCAAAACAAATACATCCTGCTCAGAGAATGGCCTGCTTTTTGCAATATCTGAGTTTGTATTTCTAGGCTAAATAAAATTGGCTAGCACAGAAAGGCATCCTATTGCTAAGAAGACTAAGTACCCATTCACCAAATTTGCAGAATCTCAATCTCCTTATAGCCTCCAGGGTCACTGCAGAAGTTCACAGTTTGTTGGGATTTTTGAAACTTTTTTTTTTTCCACACTCTGTGTTCTTGTAGATTATAGATATGTTCCCCTCTTACTATCATAAAACAGTTGTCCAGGTCCTAGCTGGCTATGGTGAAAGCTGTATGGCTTTAGCAATTGTGCCAGCTTCACTTCAGAATTGCTATTGTGCCTTCGATATTCTGTTTTTGATCAGCACTGTCTTGGGCAGGTTTGCTGTGGCTCTCCCATCACTGCATGTTGAGTATGCAGACACCCAGAGAACTTTAGTTCAAAGTCTTCAGACTCGGGGGAACCAGACACAAGAGGCCTCATTCACGCCTAACCCTATTGTCAAAGAAAAGACCTTGAATTTGAGTTGGTGCTTCACAGGGAAGAGACTTTGGGGTGAGTGTATTATATCTGTGGGAAAGATATGAACATTTAAGGGCAACATAGTATGCAGGTCCATGCGCAGAGGTAGCCCTGCATCATTCAAGCCTTCCCATAACTGTATCCTCAGGCACCAGCTGACTGTAACTGCATGAGAGACAAAGAGGCACAGCATTCCAATTGAGATGTGCTTGAATTCCTGATTGACAGAAAATATGAAAGGCAATAATTATGTTGTTTTAAGACAGGAGTCAACCTGTGGTGGAATGAGAAAGCCATGCCAAGATGGCCGCTGACAATGGAGCCTGACTGACAACAGGCTGTGATGGATGGCTTTGGAAACTGCCTGGCAATAGGCTGTGATTGGTTAGGGCATAGACCACCCCTTGACTGGATTGGCTGCCTTGGATATATAAGCTGCTGTAGCAACTGAAATAAATGAGTCTGCAGGCTGCTTGCCTCTAGCCCACTTTCACCTGACTCCCAGGGTCTGTGTGGTGACTTTGTGCCTCTTGCCCCCACCACGCTCCTCCTCTCAGAACGAATCCACAGCATCAGCCAACCTCTTTCCATAAACAACCAGAGAGAAAAAGTTTTAGGTTTTGCTGGACATCGGGTCCTACTGTGAAGACTCAACTGCTGGTTTAACATGAAGGTAGCCTCAGTAGACCCTAAACAAGTGAGCATGGATATTTTACAATAGGAACATGTCTGTGGATGCTGACATTTGAAGTTTATATGTATTTTGCCTATAAGGAAACACTACACTCCTTTTGATTTTTTTTTTCAATCATTAAAAATGTGAGTGCTGTTCTTAGCTCATAGGGTGTGAAAAACAAATGGGTGTGAGGTTAGGTCTGGCCTGCAAGACATAGTGGGCTGATCTCTAGTAAGGTCATTGAGTTTTAGGGAGATTTGTTACCCAGCCACAGATAATGTATGGAGGGGACGTCCAGCATGTGAGGACACAGCGTCCTCCCTCCCAGAGCAGGCTGCAGAACAGTGCCCTCTTTTGAAGCACTCACCAGCAAATTGAACCTGCTGATTTCTTGATCCTGGATGGCCAAGCCTCCCACACTGTGAGAAAATAAATTCTTGCTCTTTATAAACTACACAAATGGACTTAGGCAGAGAAGCAGTTTTTTTTTTTTTTTTTTTTTTTTTAAACCAGTGTCAGTATCAGTTCCTTCAAGCACAACTACAGGGCCTAGTGATCAGAAAGATTCTAGAATTTTCCCTGGAGATGACCACAGCCATCCACCCTCACCACCACTGAAACTCTGGTTTTGGAAGTTGTGACAGCTAGTCCAAGTCCTTCCCTTTAGTGAGGTTCGCTTTCTTCCCAGGGCAGGCAGCCAGGACAAATCCTTAGAGTAGGTTTTATGTAAACATTTAAAGGGGAGGGTTGGGGTTCTCAGCCTCTCTCCTGAAGTCCTTTCAGCCTCTTTTGTAAACATATTCACTATTTTACAACCTTCTTCAAAAGTGATGTCAAAACTCTATTTGCATACCTATAGACTGAGGCCCAGATACTGGCCTTGACAAAACAAAATACGGTAACTATAACATCTGTCTTGTACATGATTCTTCAATACCAGTTTTTTGCACTGGAGCCATTGTTGTAGCACAGTGTATTAAGCTGCCTCTTGCAATGCTGGCTTTCCATATCAGAGCACTGATTCAAGTCCTAGCTGCTCCTCTTTTGATCCAGTTCCCTGCAAATGTGCTTGGGGAAAGCAGGAGAAGATGGCCCAAGTACTCAGGCCCCTCACTCATGTGGGACACCTGGATTCAGTTCTTGGCTCCTGGCTTCTGCCTGGCCTGGACCTGGCTATTTGGAGAGTGAACCAGTGGATGGAAGCGCTCTCTCTCTCTCTCTCTCTCTGTGTGTGTGTCTATCTTTCTGTCACTCTGTTTTTCAAATAAATAAATAAATAAATAATAAAGCTTAATTTTTTTCTTGTTTTAATAATGTATGAAGAAGCAGCTGAAGTTCTTCTAAGAAAACTAATTCTGAACTAATATAACTTCTAGAAATTATTTTGGAAATGAATTTTTTGGGGGCATACTTAATGTTTATTTGCAGAGCCACAGTTAATTTCAGAAAGCAAACAGTAATTATTAATTCATTAATTTTGCCAATGATTATGGAGCAGTTAATATTTGACCAACACTGTCTGAAGTGGTAAAGAAGAATACAGCACAATTTAAAAGTGACATCAAGGGAACACACTGGTCTTTTGCTGAGTCTAAGATAGTGTGAGTAGGTTTTCCACCTGAGTGCACATAATTTAAGAACAAGGCAGGACAGTTTATCTTGAATTGTAACTTTTCTGGGAATAAAGGACAAAGTGGCTTAGAGGACTTAGGAAAGATTAACATAAGAAGTTGTCTGCATTGATCAAAATTTGTGTTTTCTTCAGTGGTTTCTGGAGTCATTCTAGAAAGAATAAAAGGAATGCAGTCAAGTTTATTCATATATATACTTATCTATTTTTGCTCTTTCTCACTGAGTGCTTACATATCTGAATGAGTTTTTTTTTAAATAGGAACACATTTTAAACACTTAAGATTATGTATTTAAAAATTTATCTTTGAGGGTTTGCACTGTGGTGCAACACACTTGCAACACAGCAACCTATGTTTGAATGCAGGTTCTAGTACTGGCTAGTCCACTTCCAATCCATGTCCCTAAAAATGTACCTGAGAACGTATCAGAAGATGGCCCAGTGCTCAGGCCCTTGTCCCTCATGGGGAGACCTCTGTGGAGTTCCTGGCTCCTGACTTCAGCCTGGCCTAGTCCCAATCTCTATGGACATTTGGAAAGTGAGCCAGTAATGGAAGACCCCTCTTTCTGTCACTCTGCCTCTCAAATAACTAAATAAATTAACAATTAGTTTGAAGGAAAAAAAGATGAAAAAACAAAGAAAACAAAACTGTTCCTCAACAGTCAAGACAAGTCATCCCTTCTTGAAGTGTTAATTTCACTTGTACAGATTTCATCTTAGGTGCTCTATTAGTTTTCACAGATCAGGGAGAAAATATGATATTTGTCCCTTTAGGAATGGCTTATTTCACTAGAGTGATGTTTTCCAGATTCATCCATTTTGTTACAAATGACCGAATTTCATTTTTTTTAACCGCTGCGTAGTACTCCATAGTGTACATAACCCATAAGCTCTTTATCCAGTCTTTAGTTAATGGGCATTTAGGTTGATTCCACATCTTAGTTATTGAAAATTGAGCTGCAATAAACATGGAAGTGCAGATAGCTCTTTTGTTTACTGATTTCATTTCCCTTGGGTAAATTCTCAGGAGTGGGATGGCTGGGTCATATGGTACATCTATATTCAGATTTTTGAGATATCTCCATACTGTCTTCCACAGTGGCTTTACCAGTTTACATTCTCACAATCAGTGGATTAGGGTACCTTTTTCCCACATCCTTGCCAATATTTGTTGTTTGTTGATTTCTGTATAAAAGCAGTTCTAATGGGGGTAAGGTGAAACCTCATTGTGGTTTTGATTTGAATTTCCCTGATGCCTAGTTATCCTGAACATTTTTTCACGTGTCTATAGGCCATTTGTATTTCCTCTTTTGAAAAATGTTTAAGTCATTTGCCCATTTTTTCACTGAGTTGTTGTTTGTTTTGTTGTTGAATGAGTTTCTAGATATTTTATATATTCTGGTTACTAACCTTTTATCAGTCGAATAGTTTGCAAATAATTTCTCCCAAGGAGAATGCTTCCAACTTTTCCCCATTCAATATGATACTGGCCATGGGTTTGTCATAAAAGGCCTTGATTGTGTTGGGGAATGTTCCTTCTATGCCAAATTTGCTTAGAGTTTTCATCATGAAAAGATGTTGTCTCTGCATCTATTGAGATACGTTTTTTTCCCTTCAGCTTGTTAATGTGATGGATCACATTGATTGATTTGAAATGTTGAATTATCCTGGCATATCAGGGATAAATCCCACTTGCTCTGGGTGGATGATCTTTCTGATGTGTTGTTGGATTCGATTGGCTAGAATTTTGTTGAGGATTTTTGCATCTATGTTCATCAGGGAAATTGGTCTGTAATTCTCTTTCTTTGTCGCATCTTCTTCAGGTTTAGGAATTAAGGTGATGCTTTCTTCAGAGACAGAATTTGAGAGGATTCTTTCCCTTTCAATTGTTTTGAATAACTTGAGAAGAATTGGAGTTAGTTCTTTAAATGTCTGGTAGAATTCAGCAGTGAATCCATCCAGTCATGGGCTTTTCTTTGTTTGGAGTGCCTTTATTACTGATTCAATTTCAGTCTTGGTTATGGGCCTGTTTAGGTTTTCTATGTCTCCTTGGCTCAATAGAGAAGGTTGCATGTGTTCAGGAACCTATCTATTTCTTCTAGATTTCCTAGTTTGTTGGCATACAGCTCTTTGTAGTAATTCCTTATGATTCTTTTTATCTGTGGTATCTGTTGTCACATTTTCTTTTTCATCTCTAATTTTATTGATATAGGTATTCTCTCTCCTTTTTCTGGTTTGTTGGGCCAATTTTGTGTCAATTTTTTTATTTTTTCAAAAAACAGCTCTTTGTTTTACTGATCTTTTAAATTTTTTTGGGGATTCAATTTTTTTGATTTCTTTTCTAATTTTAATTATTTCTTTTATCCTACTGGCTTTGGGTTTGGTTTACTATTATTTTTCTAGATCCTTGAGGTGTATTGTTAGCTCATTTATTTGGTGCCTTTTGAATTTCTTGATGCATGCATCTATTGTAAACTTTCCTCTTAATTAAGCTTTAAAAATACATGTGTAAGTACATACAAATAATATTTTAATCATTACTTCACTAATCTCTATTAAAAGAGCTGCCTTCTTTTTTTCTTTGAGATTTAAAATTATTTATTAGAGTCAAAGACTTACAGCCAGAGCAGCATGGAGGGGGGCTTCCAAGAGAGGAAAGACCCTAAAAGGCCCCATAGCTTTCGGGTTTTTAAGTACAATCTTGGATACCAAACTGTCAATCAACAGGGTAGAGATAAATTTGACAAAAGACCTGATTTACAATTCTCCATCCTATCTGGCTTGCTTATGATTAAAAAAAATATCCAAAGGGTGGGGGAGAAATCACCACTCCCGTGCTATTCTCATGGTAAATCTGTAAATTTGGAGCTTCCTAAGGAAGCTAGACACTTTGTTCTGCTGAAGATAACAGGGAGATTTCTAAGGAAGTAGGGCACTTTGCTATAGATAAGCTTTTATGGAGAGCAGGCACTGAGCTATTCCAAATTTCTATCAGGGGACATCCTCACATCCTCACATCCTCACCTCCTGAAGATTGAAACCCTAACATTTGTTAGGCGGGAATATCTACCTTCTTTATATGGGACCATTCAAATAATAATTGAAAATGATTTGACATTGAGACAATTTCATAATAATGACATAATTGAGCTGTTTACTTCAATAATTTAATGTAAGATTTTTAATGAGGATGTAGGACTTTTGGGTCCTAAGGTTAATGATAAAATACATTTAGTGCCTTCCATTCCCATCCCTCTGTTTTAGCTCACTCTTATCAATAATAGTCATAATTCCAAACCAGTACAACAAAAGGTCTCTACAGGTAGTAGTAGACATAGAAAGCAATTTACTGAATAATTCAAATAAATCTTAATTAACCATTCTTCACTGGTAAACCAAAAAATTAAAATGAGAATCAGTAAATCAGTTTTTAGATCCCTTTCTTACATGAATTGGTGGCCCTGAACAAATCCCATGAATTTTCTTGGTGTGTATTCTCATTAGTGAGATGGACATATCCACCAAAATTCTCTACCTCCACCTTTATTCTTGGATTCTTTTTTCCTTAAGTATTTAAGCTTTGTTGCAATTTTTAAAAATGTGCAGTTTTTTTAGAGAGAGAGAGAGATGGGTAGGAAGTGCCTTCTAATCCACTGATTTACTCCCCAAATGCCAGCTGTAACTAGGACTGAGCTAGAGATGGAACCAGGAGCCAAGAACTCAATTCTTGTCTCCCATGTGGGTGGCAGGAACTCAGTTAATCATGCCATCACTTTGCCTTCGCAGCATATGCAGTGATCAGAAGCTGAAGTCAGGAGTTGGAGCAGGAAATTGAAGCCAGACACTTCGACATAAGACATAGACATCTTAACCACTAGGCTTAGTGCCTGCTTCCTAAATCTTAATTCTTGTCAGGAAATTGGTTACGGTTAGGTGGTTTTGTGAGATGTTTATTAAACTTTGCAAAAGTCAAGGTCTTTACTGTGTTGTTGTTGTTTTTTTTTTTTTCCAAATTTTATAGTAGTATAGTAAATTCAACAAGAATTTCTCCTTCTAAGTCCATATCTGTCTCCACCTCATTCTCTCCCCAAACAAACATGTAAATATTATGCTTTCATTCATCTTCACATATGTATGTGCATATAGAGTATGTAAACCTGTAAAAGCAATGTGTGTAAATCTGTATACACAGACACTGGACTTTAAAACTACAATTCCAATAAGACAACAAATAGAGCTATGCAAAGGAAACATTTCTACTGAGACCTGAAACTTCCTCTCATTTCAACCCCCAAACTTACCTCAAACAGGTAATCAATGTTCCTATATTTTCTCTGCTCACAAGCCTATAGAGCATACAGAGGATATATATATCCTCTGAGGATTTTTTTTCCTTCTTTCCTCTTCTTGTTTTTCATCCAATATTCATTCCTTTCCTTACTTCCTTATTCCTTTCCTTATTTCCTTGTTATAACAAGGGACTTTAGCATTTTACTAATTGTGGATTCTAAGCCTATAGCAATTCATGAAATATGTTTAATGGTCATTATCATCACCTGAAAATGTTAGCTTCAAAAACTAAACACAAAGATAATGGAAGAGCATAGAAAATATTAGATTGTATCAAAAATAATTGTGGTAGGGTACTTCATTTCATCCAACATTTATTTCATTTTGTGAATATATTTAAATACATATGCAAACGTGTGTGTATCTGAAATTATATGCACATGACGATATATGAATCGAAATAAGAATGCATGTGAATGAGTACTGAGTCTAGATCATTCTACAAAATTAATTGTGTGTCAATAGCAAGATTGGTTAAAACCTTTACTTGGAAAATGTTGTTTTTCTGCTGGTTTGCACATGAATTGAAATCAAATAACTCAGAACATTAAATATTTATTATTTATACTCCATAGAGTATAGATACATGAACTATATTAAACTCACCAATAAAGTGGTACTTTGTACAATAGTGTATCATATCAGTGAAATTGGTTGCAAAGTGGCTTTAATCTCAGGGACACAAATGTTCCCAGTCCATGCTAAATGTTTGCCTTGAAATATTTCCAGAAATCCTGATTTGTGTTAAGAGTGACATAGAAAATAGAACAAGGCAAAAAATATAATAGAGTAATGTAGGGAAAGTAATATCATCAATACAGTCAAAATAGGATTTTAATATTTGCTGTGTAGACAATAGAGAACAATCGTCATAGTTTTATGACTTTAGCTTCAGTAGGAATTCAAATTCATAAGAAACATAACTTTGGGGAGGTTTGTGGCTCAGTAACTTAAACCTCTTCTTGGGATACCATCATCTTAATTTGAATGCCTCATTCAAGTACTGGCTACTTTGCACTTTTAATCCATTCCCTGAGAATGTGCCTGGGAGGCCATAGGTGATGGTTCAAGTTCTTGGGTTCCTGCCACCCACATGAGAGACCTGGATGGAGTTCCTGGCTCTTGAGGAATGAACCACAGAGGTAAGATCTCTTTTTCTTTATGTCTCTATTTCTCTGCTATTTTGCCTTTCAAAATAAATACTTTTTGAAAGCATGCACTTTAAAAATTATTTATTTAGCTTTTACCAATATAAAGAGATCATGGGCTGATGTTGAGGTGTAACGGGTTAAGCTCCCACCTGCAAAGCCAGCATCCCACATGGGTGCTGGTGCAAGTTCTGGCAGCTCCACTTCTAATCAGACTCCCTGCTAATGCACTTGGGAAAACAGTAGAAGGTGGCCCAAGTGCTTGGGCCCCTGCAGCCATGTGGAAGACCTAGAAGAAGCTCCTGGCTCCTGCCTCAGGCCTTCCCAGCTCTGATCATTGTGGCCATTTGGAGAGTAAACCAGCAGATGGAAGATCTCTCTATCTTCCCCAAATCTGCCTTTCCAAAAAATAAAATTAATCTTTAAAAAACATATATGAAGAGAACAAACTTCATATAGTTCATAGATACAATTATAAGACTATGATACTTCCCTCCCTCCCTACTCTTTTCTTTTTTCAACTTTTGTGAGCACATTTGAATTTGATTTAAAATCACAGGCTTAATGCTCCTCTAAATAAAAACTTCAGCAAGTAAGAGTAGAAAGACGACTGCTCAGTATGAATAAAGAGAGGGGCTATCAACAGTAATCAGAATCAAAGATGTCAATTTCACCCATATACATATTTTTTTACACTCTCTATATTAGCTACCACAACTTAGAGAAAACATATAATACTTATTTCACTAAATGTAATGATCTCCAATCACATTAATTTTGTTGCAAAACACAGGATTTCTTTTTTTTTTTACAGCTGAGTAGTACTCCATAGTGTATATATACCACATATTATATAAAAAGGTATTTTATACCATTTTCTTTACCCAATCATCAGCTGATGGACATCTAGGTTGATTCCATATCTTAGCTACTGTGAATGGAGCTGCAGTAAACATGGTAGTATGCTGATTTCATTTCATTTGGGTAAATTTCTAGAAGTGGGATGACTGGTAATATGGTAGATCTATTTTGAGATTTCTGAGGACTCTCCAGACTGTCTTTCATAATGGTTGCACAAGTTTATACACCTACCAACAGTGTATTAGGGTACCTTTTTCTCCATATCCACACCAGCATTTGTTATTTTTTGATTTTTGGATGATAGCCATTCTAACTAGGGTGAGATGAAACCTCATTGTGGGTTTTATTTATATTTCCTTGATGGCTAGTGATCCTGAACATCTTTTCCTGTGTCTGTTGGTCCTTTGCATTTCATCCTTTGAAAAATGCCTGTTCAAGTTCTTTGCCCATTTTTAAACTTTTTGTTTTATTGTTGTTGAGTTTCTTGAGCTTATGTATTCTGGGTATTAATCCTTTATCAGATGCATGATTTGCAAATAGCTTTTAACAGTTTAAACACTTCACCAATAAGTGCCAGCAAAGGATGTTTTGGAACGGAGTTGGTGAATATAAAAATATCTGAATACATCTATCTATAGGATTATGTATTTTATTCCCATCTATTTCAATTCACTCTTACCAAATCCGTTGATAACCACAGAATACAAATTCAGGTTTGGCTAAGTCATTCTTTGTCGTGCTTAAATCACCTATGTATAACAGAGATAAAAACGTGGCAAAAATGTTTTGCCTTAATTTATCACTAACATCATTTGAAAATTTCAGAGTTTTATAATGTATTTTTGAAAATGTGCACAAATTCTATAGAAATTGGCAGTGTGTGCTTGTTAAGTCTGAAGTTCAATACTCACCTTTAGGTAGTGACTGGGAGCGAAGAGAAATGACTGATTTTTATATTCCAGGGGTTAAAAATTCAACATTCTTGGAATAGAACAAATGAATATCTATGTCTAGGGATCAAGATTCAGATGAAATGTGTCTAGAACAGCATGCAAAGTTTGGAAAAGGAAGTTACCAGCGATATTGTAACAGAAAACACAGACTGACTGCCAGCTGGACTGGCTATGAAACTTGGCTCAGCTGAGTGATGAAAAGTAGCTCCCCAGTTGCATTGTGAAAAAAATAATGAAACAGTAATATTGGGACAGACATGCAAATCAGAACCAGCACCAAATCCAAGACATGAACCCAATTAAGCCAAAAGGTAACAGGAATAGTATTAACTCAAGTCTTGGCTCAGATGTCGTCTGTGCAATGAAGTCATCTTGAAAATAACTCTTTCCCACATCCCTTACTTTTACTTCATATCCCTTTGCTATTTGCTTGTTTGTTTACTCTGGGTCTCGTTTGAAAGAATGGAATTTCCAAAAAGAGGAGGAACTCAGTCTGCCTAGTTTACTTGACAATCACCAAAATTGGACACAGTCTTGGCACACAGTAGATGCTTAATGAATGCTTCCACAATAAAAGACACCAGTGCTTTTAATTCCACAATTGGAAATGTGTACTTTGTTTGAGACTTCTTTTTCCTTATTTTTCATCTAGGTCCGACAATGTTCATTCTCTCCTCTCCTTGGAACAATGCCTCCCTTGTCTTCTTTTAAAGATGCATTTATTGACTTAAAAATCAGAGTGACAGTGAAAGAGAAATACACACACACACACACGGAGAGAGAGAGAGAGAGAGAGAGAGAGAGAGATCTTCCATCTACTGATTCACTCATTCCCTCATTCCCCAAATACTCACACCATCTGGGATTGCACCAGGATAAAACCAGGAGCCAGGAACTCCCTGTAGGTCTCCCACTTGGGGCAAAAACCCAAGAACTTTCACCATCATTTCTTGATTCTCAGGTTCTTCACCAGCAAGTTGAATCAGAAATGGAAGGAACTGGATTTGAAGCAAATATTCTTATATGGGATGCTGGTGTGTTGCAAGGGGTGGCTTGATCTGTGTCCCTCCAACATCCACCCCAACCTCCATTATTTTTTACTTCCTTTCCCTATTTTTATTATGTTGGTTCTAAATCCTCATCTGGAGCAATGCAATTCTGCAGTTTATTTGCTACAGCCATCAAACAATCAACATAGGAATATCAAAAGATGAAGACATTGATTTCTCACTTTTTTAAAGATAGATTTATTTATTTGAAAGAGACGCAGCAAGAGGAAGAGGGGAGAGAAAGAGAGAGGAGAAAGAGAGAGAGAGAGAGCGAGCTTCCACCATCGGTTTACTTACCAGCTGTCTGCAACAGACAACATTGAGCTAGGTCAAAGCCAGGAGCTTCATTTGTGTTCTCCACATGGGTGGCAGGGGACTAAGTACTTGGGCTGTCTTCCTCTACTTTTCCCAGGCCGTTATGAGGGAATTGGATTAGAAGTAGAGCAGCCAGGACATGAATTGGCACCCATATATGATGTAGGCACTATAGGTGGTGGTTTTACCAATGACATTGCAATGTTGGCCCCTGATACCTAGTTATTTTAAAATTACCAATCAAGCTGTGCATTAGGGCTTCTAACCTTCCATCTTCCAGGAATTCAGCTGTCCCCATTACTGGATGCCCTTCTGTACCACAAATTAAAGCAATTGCAAATTACCTGAAATTATATCAGTACTAATCAAAAATATGTGAATTCACTATTCTATTTTAAACCAGTATTTTTTTTCTCATAGATTTAAAAACTTCTGAAAAATAGTTCCATGTTATATAGGCTCCTACTTTTGTTATCTTGCAGAATGAGCTCTCAGGACCCAAGCATTAAATTTTCAAATACTCTCTAATCAGAATTCATATTTTTAATCAGTGACAGACTAAATCATGTTTTTTTATCTTTACTTTTTGTCCTTGTAAATCACTGTTTTTTCATAACCTGGCAAAAGAAAGGATACTATTATGATACTATGATCTCAGTTTTTAACTGAATATATTTAAATGTATTTGACTTATTCAGAATTATTCTATTTTCTTTTTTAAATTGACATATGAAGCTATTTGCATTTACTATGCAAAATATTATGCTTTAAATATATGTACACATTATAATAAATAAATCAAGCTAATTCACATATGTATTACCTCAGATAATTATAATTTTATGATGAGAACACTTTACACCCACTCAGCATTTTTCAAGAATACAAAATACTTTTAACTGTAGCCACTATGTTGTAAATCTTGATTTTCAGAATTACTTTCTTTTTTTTATATACAGAAGATCAATTTAGTATATATGAAGTAAAGATTTCAACAGTTTGCACCCACACAGAAACATAAAGTGTAAAATACTGTTTGAGTACTAGTTATAGCATTAATTCACATTGAACAACACATTAAGGACAGAGATCCTACATGAGCAGTAAGTGCACAGTGACTTCTATTGTTGACTTAACAAATTGACATTCTTGTTTATGGCGTCAGTAATCACCTGAGGCTCTTGTCATGAGCTGCCAAGGCTATGGAAGCCTCTTGAGTTCGCCAACTCTGATCTTATTTAGACAAGGTCATAGTCAAAGTGGAAGTGCTCTCCTCCAAACATTTACTTATTGATTTATGTGAAAAGGAGAGAAACAAAGATAAAAGGTGAAAGAGAGAGAGAGAGAGAGAGAGAGATACAGAGAGACAGAGACACAGAGAGAGAGATTTTCTAGCCACTAGTTCACTCTCCGGATGGCCACAACAACAAGGTGTGGATCGGGCTGAAGTTAGGAGCTAGGAATTTCATCCTAGTCTCCCATGTAGGTGACAGGGGCCCAAACAACGTGACCATCTTCCATTGCTTTCCTGGACACATTATCAGGAAGCTGGAATGGGAGCAGAGCAGCTGGGACTCAAATCAGTGCTCCCATAGGGGATCTCTACATTAAAGGCCAAGGCTTACTGTGCCTGTGTGCCACAATACTGGCCTCCAGAATAGTTATTTTAAAGACCTAAAGCATGCAAATGATTTTGTAGTGAACAGCAAGGTTTGGTGGGTTACATTTTGTTGTATTGAGGGAAAGAAAAGAGTTTCAGGATTGTCTGAAAATCTGGTCATAAAAAACTGTTCCTGATGAATGAAATAGAACAGGAGACATGAGAAGAATGAGAAGGTTAAAGTTTTATATCTATCTGTGTGTCTATTCACCCATATCCACATATATATATATATATGTGTGTGTGTGTGTGTGTACAAGTATATTTATAACTAGAAAGACTCAAAATAAATGCGAACTCATATTCCCTTCACACACACACACACACATACACACACAAATTTGCTGACCTAACTCAGCTGCCCTAATATCCAATATACTATGTCAAAAATGACTCACCAAATTGTCAATACCTGTTGGCAAGCAGGCATTCTTCAGAGTTGCTTCTAATTTGGCTCTTTTTTCAGCAAATATCATCTCTGAATTGATACAGCTACAGTGAAAATCTGAGACTGGTTTCCTTTGAAAATCTTGCAGTAGCTCTGTACTATGTCCTTAATAAATCTGAAATATTTTGCATATATGTCAGATTCTCCCATCACTCAGCCTCTGTTTTCCCTTCTGACTTTGTTTTGTTTGTTTGTTTGTTTGTTTTTTTCCATTTCTCTGGTCATTAAAAAAATCTCCTCCGTTTCCTGAGTCAAGCATGTTGTTTTATGCTTTCAAATCAGTGTAGTCAGCATACTGCTAGTGGATGCAGAAGGTTGAACCATGACACGTCAAGCTCCTGCAGCAAGTATCTCTGTTTAATAGGCAACAAAATGGCACCCATATTTCTTTCATTTGGGATTCTGCTTTCAGTTTAATATCCAGAAATTACTCTTTTAACACAGAACTAATAGCTCTCTCCCACTGCTGTAAAGCATAAAGCAGGCAAAATAGGCAATCAGCTATCAGATAATGTTCAAAGGAGACATAAAGCTACAGATCCATAGCAAAAGACAGAAACCATTCCTAGGGTAATGAAAAACAGGTGACCACATTTAACATAATGAATTTGAGGACAACAACATGTTTTAAATGCATTAAATGATGTTTCTGTATGTAAAATCTGAATATTAAGAGGATGTCACAAAACAAGCAACAAGTTTCTAAAATAGGAATAAGGGTTCTGATATAACACACCAATCATTTCAGTACAAATTGATTATGGTGAGACCAGAATGAGGTTCATAGAAATGGAATAGCAACACAGAAGTAATGCAGGATGAGAAATTAGTTGATGAAAAAATTAGAAGTTCTTAAATTAATTATTAATTTGCAATTAATAACCAATTTTCTAGTAGAGAAAAAAAATGTGAAGCCATTATGTACTACTTGCATGTTTTTAAACATAACTGTGTTTTAGTCATCTGTCTTATAATCATGTACAATTATTTTTCTTTTTTTACTTCTTTTTTATTTTTTGACAGGCAGAGTTAGATAGTGAGAGAGAGACAGAGAGAAAGGTCTTCCTTTTTTTTTTTTTTTCCCGTTGGTTCACCCCCCCAAGTGGCTGCTATGGCCAGCATATTGCGGCCGGCGCGCTACGTTGATTCAAAGCCAGGAGCCAGTTGCTTCCTCCTGGTCTCCCATGCAGGTGCAGGGCCCAAGGACCTGGGCCATCCTCCACTGCACTTCCGGGCCACAGCAGAAAGCTGGACTGGAAGAGGAGCAACCGGGACAGAATCTGGTGCCCCGACTGGGACTAGAACCCGATGTGCTGGAAGGTGGAAGATTAGCCTAGTGAGCCGCGGCGCACGGCGCCAGCCAACAATTATTTTTCAAGATCAGAGTTTTGCCTTTCTATTCGTTCTTGTTGCTGCTGTGAGTCTCCAAAAATTCTTAGCTAAGGAATTCTTAGCTAAAAGTTCTTAGCTCATTATTTTAGTACTCTACACAACTTGGATGGAAAAGATTTCTCTCATCAGCAGTTACTTTAGCAAAGATTATTTGTTCCTATTTATGCAACTTTTCCTTTCTGCATATGGTGGTTACAGGAAGTGGCTTTGTCTTTGCTATATGGACGGCTATTTTTTCTGTTAAATCACATCAAGTAACATTTGCTCTTCTAAGGGAGTGTTATCTGCCCCTCCCCTACCTACCCCATGCTCTTTCCCAGAGCATGTGACTGCTATGGCTTGTCCACACTCAGGTGCTTAATTCACTGCTATGCTAGCTTATTCTAATAAGTAATTTATTTCACTAGATCAAATGAAAGTTGGGGTGATGGAGTCATTTCTTTACCTCAATCTCTTACTTACAGTCAGCATACAAAATATGAATAGACAACAGAGTATTGGAGACAAACAAGGAAGGAAGGGGAAAATTAAAAAGGAGGAGAAAGAAAAAGGTGGAGAAAAGAAGGGAGAGAGAAGGGAAATGGAAAGTGTTAAGCTCTCAAGCCACAGTTCTTCTCAGAAGTCTCCTTTCAAGTGTCATGGGAAAAATTACTATCATGGCGAAATGAAGGAGTAAAATGGAAATTCGGTACTTCCAATTCAAGTTACTTTTTTCCAAATGAAACAATATACACAAGTATTATCTTCTCGTTTAATCCTGTTTTGTTAGTTTGTAAATTCTATGATTATAACATAAAGTGCTTAAAGACATCAAATGATTAGCTTTCCATGCTTTAGTACATATTGTACCATGCCCAGTGTCTTTTTAAATTCTTGATAACTAATAGTAATAACATGCCATAAATGGTCTTCATAATATCTTTACAAATCCAACTAGATTTACAAAATGAGTAAATAATATGCCCATACCTTCTCTTTATGGTTCCTTTTCAAGTTTTACTGGATTCACATGTAAGGACAGATGGATAGCTTTGTCATAGGAGATGAACAATAATAAGAATTATATATGGTTTCCTTTCTATCGAGACTATTTACAGTGTTATTCTCTCCATTCTTTCACCATAATGCTGCACTGTCACTGGCATAAATCTTTTTTGACTTTTTTTACTATAAATTAAAATACACAAAATTATACTTGCCCTTTTTTTTAAATTTTTTGACAGGCAGAGTGGATAGTGAGAGAGAGAGACAGAGAGAAAGGTCTTCCTTTGCCATTGGTTCACCCTCCAATGGCCGCCGCGGCTGGCGCGCTGCGACCGGCGCACCGCACTGATCCGATGGCAGGAGCCAGGTGCTTCTCCTGGTCTCCCATGGGGTGCAGGGCCCAAGTACTTGGGCCATCCTCCACTGCACTCCCGGGCCACAGCAGAGAGCTGGCCTGGAAGAGGGGCAGCAGGGACAGAATCCAGTGCCCCGACTGGGACTAGAACCCGGTGTGCCGACGCCACAAGGCAGAGGATTAGCCTAGTGAACTGCGGCGCCGGCTCTATACTTGCCCATTTTAACTATTATTAGAAGGCAGAAGGTTTAGTTCTTTAAGACCAGAAAGAATGTCATCTAAGTAATTAATTTATTAAAACTCTGGTAAGACTCATCATTGTGATTTTAGTCTCAACAGTACCAGAAGCATTTTGGGAAGGAACTTCCACTAAGAATAATACATATTTTAACATAGTTCCTTGTAATGTGTAGATTTTGGAAACTGTTTCCAGATGCACTTAATGAGAAGTTTTTATTGAATATTTAGATTTCTAGCAAATGAGCATATTAATGGTTGGTTTGTTTTTGCTGAAGAAATCTATTGGACGAGCCATGGTTCACATGGTTCACAGGTTATACTCAACCTGTGATGGTTTACAATGTTAACTCCTTTGTCAACTTCATCTTGTTAATGTGGTTCAGTGGTTTACCAAACTGAATCACATCATTTGTCTATAGCAAGATTAGCATTGCCAAACTCTGAAAAAATTAAAACAGAATCCATGAAAAGGTGTATTCACTTAAAAATATCAAAATGAGAATTGTTGATCAAAACAATAATAAAACATATAACATATAGTAAAAACTTAAGGAACACAATTATTATGGTGTTAGAAGCAGGAGACATGGCCGCCGCTGCGGCTCACTAGGCTAAACTTCTGCCTGCAGCGTCGGCACCCCAGGTTATAGTCTTGGCTCCTGGCATCAGATTGGCGCAGCACCGGCCATAGCGGCCACTTGGGGGGTGAACTAATGAAAGGAAGACCTTTTTCTCTGTCTCTCTCTCACTGTCTAACTCTGCCTGTCCAAAAAAAAAAAAAAAAAAGCAGGCGATAAAAGTCTATAAAAAGACCTAAGAATTTATGTGCTTTGTGCTTAGGTAATGCACAAATTTAATTTTTTTTCTCATTTTCAATAGAAAGGGGGAAAGATACTACTTAAGTGGTTAAGTGTGTATTTACCCAAAGTCACAGAACTAGAACATGTAGTAAAAAAAGATTTCACTTTCACATATATTCAGTTTGCAAATTGTTATTCTTCTTAAAAAATTATATTTATTTATTTTCATTTCTTTGAGAGATACAGAAACAGAGACAGAAACACGTAGAGATCTTCCATCAATTTTTTCAATCCCCACCTACAACAATTGGAGCTGGGCCAGGCAGAAGCCAGGAGGCTGAAACTCTATTGGGGTGTCCTGCATGGATGGTGGGGACCAGATTGCTTTAGCCATTACAGGCTGCATCCTATTGTGCACATCAGCAGGAACCTGGAATTAGAAGTAAAGCCAACACTTGAACCCAGGCATTCCCCCACGGAATAGGGGCATTCCAAGCAGTGTCTTCACTGCTACACGAGTCACCCCAACATTCTTTTTATTTCACCAAATATTCTTGAAATTACAAAGGACAAATGCCTGTACACAGGAAATACAAGGCATACTTAGAAATGACTGCTCACTTGTGGATGGGGACAGGCATGTAACTAGAGGTAACTTTAGGAAAGTATTTAGTACTCAAGAGCCAAAATGACAGAATGTTATGGAAGTTATTGATGGAACTAAATTAATGTTAAGGTTTGGACACATTGCACAAGGATGAGACTGAAGGTGGGGAGATAAGTTAAAGAGCTGTTGAGATAATCTATGTCACAATAAGCACCTGGCATATGGAGGTAACAAAGGAAGGAGAATGGCTTAGACAATAGAGATGCTAGAGTCAGACCCAGCACTCAGACTTGGGATGCAGGCCTGTTAACTGGCACCTTCACTGCTGGGCTCCGTGTGTGACCCCACGGTAAGTGTTGTTAACCAGAACAAAAGATTGGGAATATAATTGATGGTGCTATTACTAAAGGGATTATTGCAGAAATTGTGATAAATGATAGTATTGGCCAAAATGGGGACATATGAATAGAAGAGAAAGGAAGTGACTTTATAGAAGAGAAGAAAAAGGAGAAGTGAGGGGCTTGTAAGAATATTCATTTATTTACTTATTTATTTATTTATATAGACATTCACCCATATGCAATAAATTTTTAAATAATTGCAACAAATCATTGAAACTATAGTAATATAATATCCTTAACCATTAGTTTGACAAAGATATAAAACAAAATTTAGCAAAATCATATTTGTAGCAATATCAATACACATAATTTTTCATTTCTTGTTTTTGCATTTTGATTTTTTTTCTTTTAGCTCCCACATGTAAGGGAGAAGATGCCATATTTGTCTTTTTGTGCCCAGCTAATTTCACTCAACATGATGTTCTCCAGTTGCATCCATTTTTTGCAAATGGTTGTGATGTGGGAAAACTCAAGTACATAGCTAGTTCATGAGCTGGAAGCCACACCTTTCTTGACCCAAAGTAACCTTATCAACCCATCTGTCAATCAGATTATGTAACCACTCACCTTTCAGAAGTGGATAAAAAGTCTGGTGAAGGGTAGGATGCTTCTCTCTCTCTCTCTCTCTCTCTCTCTTTCTCTCTCTCTCTCTCTCCCTATTCCTCCAAACCCCCCCCCCCCCCATTCTCATGGACCCTAGGAAAGCCTGGTATAGAGGTCCTTCTTTAACCTTCTGGCACACTCTCCCTTAATAAAGCCCTTTTCACTCCATAAATAAACCTTATCATGCTACATATTGTGTTTGTCCCAGTACTTAGACTTCTTCTCTAAGTAAAAGGCAAGAGACTGATATAGGAGTTTGAGCCCATCCTAGCCCATATCATATTGGCGAGCAAGGCAGGAGAAATCCATTTCAAAGAGAAAACAACATAGTAAAATTCAAACAGTTTCTGTCCTGTCAATGAGCAGTTAAGTTTCTCTGTCTGCCAGTCTCTTTTCTCTCAGTGCTTGAGGAGTGGGAAGGTCAGCTAAAATGCAAAGACTAATGTCTCTTTTGTTTCTGATTTTGGTAGATTTTAGGGAGCAGAGGCTAGTGCAGACTGTTAGCATTAATGAAATTTGATTGGAAAGGCAGGAAAAGAGGGGCAAATTTGCAAGTGTTTGTCAATATATAGATATTTCCAAGCTGTTTGTAACATGTTTCTAAGGATAATTTATGTATTTTCAGAGGTTAAAACTTAAGCCTTTACTTTTATGGGATGGTTTTACTATTATCAGACAATTGCTTTGCCTCAGATTTTTGATTTTCAAGTCAGGCATGCTAGACAACTTTTCAGTTGCTAATTTCTGGGGTGGGGGGCACGGGTGAGAAGAAAAATATCTGTTGCCTAGTAACTGTGATAGTGTCAGGAAGACAGAACTCCAAACATGGCAGAGGTTCCACCTCCTGCTGTGGAGGGTGGGACTTCTGTCCCAGTATGGTGCTTCCAGTAAAAATGTGTGGTTCCCATGGTGGTGGCCTCCATGGCAGATTGTGTGCTGCAGCAGCAACCCCAGCCTGCAGTACTAAGGCCTGCCACCCACCCTCAAACCCCACAGTGGTGGAGGCCACTTGTGTATGCCAGTAGGCACTGAGACCCAGCTTGGCCAGCAGCAATGGTGGAGTTTTGTCAAGAGACATTTTTTATTTTAGCTTTTTATTTTTTAACCTTTATGCTGGTTCTTGTGGGCCTCCTGAGGATCAGTACCCCAGGCATGGCAAGCCTTCTGGGATGTTGTTTCCCAGACTAGGTAGTATTTTTCTTTTTGCTTTTATGGTACTCTGGTTTCAGGCTGGCTAAACAAACTTTGGGACCCCTCTTAGTGGGCTGGGTAAAAGATTTAATTCCATTGTGGGTGTAAAGTGATTCTGGGATACCATATTACTTGTTAAGTCATGAGTTCACTCATGACTGGGTCCAAACTTAGCTTTATCTACCTTTTGTCTTCCCAGGTTATAAGGTGATTCAACTATGGGTAGTTCTACATCCATCCCCATGGATACACCCCTAAGACATACACTTAGTAATTGGGAAGCCCTTAGGCTAAATGGTATTGTTAAAGAAAAGTTGATTTCTGTCTGCAATAGTGTGTGGCCTAGAAATAGGTTGAGAAATGGGGAAACATGGCCAATAAATGAGACTCTTAATTCTACTATCATTTTGGAATTTGACCTGTATTACAGAAAACAGTAAAAATAGTCAGAAGTTGCTTATGTATAGGCTTTTATGGCATTATATCAATGTTTTAATTACAAAAGGAATGTTGGACTATACCTTGCCCCTACTATCTGAGTGGAAAAGTGATAACCAATAGGCATAGTTAATGACCTGTTACTGACTGGTTCTGAGCTATTGCAGTCTCAACCTGCCAGGGTCATCTAAGAAAATTGCTATGTCCCCTCTTGTGTGTTCAACCTGACTTTTTACCTATGGCCCCAACTTTTAACCCTTCCTGCTCTCCCCACCAGAGGACAGCCCAGCTGGGGTTACTTGCAGTTGAGCCCCCTGTGGTCTGAAAAGGGGAACACTTCGAGAGAAATAGCCAGTGGGACAGGGACTGACGTCCCTTTCACCGTATCTGACTTAATCCATTGTAAAGAAAAGATAGAGATTTTCAGAAGATCTTACTAGATTTATTGAGGAGTTTCAGGCCCTGACCTTAGCTTATGACCTTAGTTGGAATGACATACATGTTATTTTATCTACTTATATGACTGAAAGAAAAACAGCATATTTGGATAGAAGCTCAGAAACATGCTGATGAAATGTCAGTCCAGTATCCCGACAGTTTCTCTGTGGGGGTCTTAGCAGTCCCAAGTAACACACCTGATTGGAATTACCAAAAGGGACATTTGGATTTACAGCTACAAGACCATATGGTCTCATGCCTACTGGCAGGGATGAAGAAATGTATTGTAAAACCTGTAAACTATGAAAAGATCAAAGAAGTAGTGCAAAGTCTGGATGAGAATCCAGCTATGTTCCAGGGCAGCTTGCAGAAGCAATAAAAATATATACTGACATAGATCCTAAATCTCTAGAGGGGCAGATATATCTTGGTACTCATTTCATTATGCAGTTGGCAGCAAATATTAGAAAAAAGCTTCATAAACTAGCCATGGGACATCAACCCCACATTAGCCAATTGATAGAAATAACATTCCAAGTGTTTAACAATAGGATAAGCAAGAGAAGAGGATGTTCTGACATGGGAAGCAGGTCAGACAACAGGCCATTGGATGGTAATAATTGAATCTAGCATGTTGTGATCTCTGGGTCAGCCCAGGGAGAATCCTGCCATGGGAGGAAGGTGCTTCAAATGTGGACGGTTAGGACACTGGCAGAAAGGGTGTCTCTTTCAAAAGTACCTTCTTGGCATGCCCCCAGTGCAAAAAGAGTGGCCACTGGAAGAAGGACTGTCCCTTTCTCCAAAGGGACTCCTACTACACTCAAGGCCTTCCCTGAAGCTTGACAGGGCCTGGGAGTTCTGAAGGCTCCTGAGGAGTTTAACATCTCATACCAAGAGCCCCAGATGACCATTGAGGTTACAGGTAAGTGTGTTATCTTTTTAATTGACACAGGAGCCACTTAATCTGTTCCAGCTTCCCATGCTGGACCTCTTTCCCCTGAGAGTTGTACTGTTGTGAGAGTTGATGGGAGACCTCGGTCCCAAAGATTCACCTTACTCTTAGTGTGTCAAATAGAAGATATTCTTGTTACTCACCAAGTTTTGGTTACGTCAGAGTGTCTGTTAAGCTAAGTCTAATTCATTTGTTAAGATCCTAGTTGGTACTGAGGCAGGTTCTAGTTTACACAATATTCCTGCTGATATAAAAGAAAAGGTAAATCACCAAGTTTGGGATCAAGGAATTCCTGGATAGGCTACACATGCTGTACCTGTCAAAGTTTTCTTAAAGGATAAGACTGCATTTCCTCATCAGTGCCAGCAGCCAATAAAACCAGAGGGTAGAAAGGACTTCAACCCTTGATTGATACATTTCTCAAACATGAACTCTTGGTTCCATGCCAGTCTTCCTGTAATACTTCTATCTTGCATATTTTAAAGCCAAATGGAGGGTACAGGATGGTTTGGGACCTCAAGGCTGTTAATGAAGCAGTTGTTCCAACTCATCCTATTGTGTCAAATCCTTACACTATACTGACACAGATCCCTGAAGGGACTTCATGGTATGCAGTCTTAGACCTAAAGGATGCTTTTTTCTACATCCTGTTAAGTTCAGAATCTGAGTTTTTATTTGCCTTTGAATGGATTGACCCAGCCTCAAGTATAACACAACAATATACATGGACAATCCTCTCACAAGGTTGCTGGGATAGTTCACACTTGTTTGGTAATGCAGTTACAAAAGATCTCAGGGAACTACAGCTAAAGGGTAGAGCAATCTTACAATACACAGGTGATACACTCATTTGCAGCCCCTCTAAGGAGGACTCAAATGAAAATAACATCCAAGTTTTAAACTTCTTAGCAAAATGAGGATACAGAGTTTCCCGCCAAAAAGCTTAGGTTTCTAAACAAAAGGTAGATTGCCTGGCATATATTCTGACCCTAGGAAAGTGTGCTCTTTCAGTTAAGAGAAAGGAAGCTATTCTATGTATAGTGTTACCACAGATGAAAAAGCAGCTAACAACATTTCTTGGAATAGCAGGATTCTGTAGAATATGTGCTCCAGGATTTGGGTTAATAGCCAAACCTTTGTATACAGCTTTAAAAGTCCCTGACACAGACCCACATAGTTGGACAGGGGAGTTACAGAAGGCATTCCAAAGAATTAAAGAGCTTTTAACAGAAGCTCCAGCATTAGGTATCCCTAACCTGAGTAAGCCATTCACCTTGTTTATAGCAGAGAAACAGGGGTTGCTTTAGGATTGCTAACTCAGAAATTGGGTCCACTTCCAAAACCAGTGGCGTATTTTTCTAAACAGCTAGATTCAGTGGCTACAGAGTGGACTACATGCTTAAGGGCTGTTACTGCTATAACACCCTTGGTGGAGGAAGCCACCAGACTTTGGGCCAACTACTTGTAGTTCAAACCCCACACCAAGTGCAAGGTGTCTTAGAAATCAGAGGACATCACTGGCTAACAGGAGGATGTCTCACAAAATATCAGACACTTAAAGGCCTCAACTCAGAAACTCTGTTGCCACCTGAGAGTATTGAAGAGTTGACTCACTCTTGTGTAAAAACTATAGAATATGTGTATTCTAGTAGACCTGACCAATGAGATGAGCCTGTAGGTAATTCAGATGTTGAGTGGTTTATTGGCAGTAGCTACATGAAGGAAGGAACTAGAAAGGCAGGTTGTGCCATAGTATTAAAGTAATATTATGCACGCAATAGAAACTCAAGCATTGCCAAATAATACTTCAGCTCAAAAAGCTGAACTTATTGAATTAACTAGAGCTTTACAGTTGGGAAAAGGTCAGTGAGTTAATACATGTACAGATTCCAAATATGCTTTCCTTGTGTTACATGCGCACGCACCAATTTGGAGAGAAATAGGCTCATTGACTGCAAATAATTCCCCTGTTAAATATGGAAAGGAGATATTAGCTCTACTTCAGGCAGTACTGGAACCTTTGGAAGCATAAGGCACATCAGAAGGAAGACAACTATGTTAGCAAAGGAAAATGCCCTTGCAGATAAGTCAACAAAAAGAGCCACTGCACAGGAAGCTCTAGAAAAGGCTCTAATACCTCAGCCTGTAGTAATGACTACCGAGCCTCAGTATCCTGAGTCTGAGATTGAATGGGCCTAACAACAAAGTTATACTAAAGATGCTGTTGGATGGTGGACTGTAGACTTTAGTCATGCACTCAATGGCCTCTCAATGGAAAATTCTTAAGGATATACATGACTCTATCCATCTGAGGAGAGGAGCACTAATGCAAATGGTCTTTTAAATGTTTGGAGGGAAAAGACTAAGTGCTGTGAAAGAAAGTAACTCTTTTTGTCAATGATTTTGTTGACAAAATAACTGGTGGTCATGTAAAGTCATTTCCTTTGCTGACTCCTGTGCAAAGGACAGGAACATATCCAGGTGAAGATTGGCAGACTGACTTTACTAACATGCCTCCAATGAATAATTACAAATATCTTCTAGTTTTTATGATACTTTCACAGGATGGATGGAAGCTTCATAATTTGAACAGAAAAGGCACACGAACAGAGGCATAATGGACCTTCCTTTGTATCTAAAATAACTCAGCAGGTAGCTGCTGCTCTAGGAGTTCTGACCATTCCATGCCTCTTGGAGACATCAGTTAACAGGCGAACTTGAAAAGGCTAGTCATAGTCTTAAGAAAATTCTAGCTAAGCTTTGCCAAGAGACCTCAGAAACATGGCTTAAACTATTGCCCATTGCCCTTCTCAGGATGAGAATAGCATCCAAGACTGCCCTAAAGCTTAGTTTAGATATGAAATGCTGTATGGAAGGCCTTTCCTCACCTCTGACATTCTTTTTGAGTCAGAGATTCAAGATAAGATAAAGTATGTTATCAATTTAGGCCAAGTACAAAAGGCTCTGATAGAGTATGATAATAAAGTTCTCCCAGTGTCAGATCCTAAAACTTATGCACAGCCTATTTCTCCAGGAGATTTAGTTTTATTAAAAACCTGGAAGGAAGGATCCCCTTCAGACCAGTTGCAGCCTAAATGGAAGGGACCATATAGGGTGCTACTGAGCATGCCTGTCTCAGTGAAATTACAGAGTCTCCCAAGCTGGATACATTTGTCAAGGATTAATTGTCTACTTCTGAAGTCTTCACAGATGAACTTGAAAGATAAGTCTGCCTTCGCCTGTGAATCAATTGAAAATCTCAAATTTTGTTTTTGTTACATCAAGACTACTGCAGTTTAAAAGGCAGACATGTTGTACCTACTTGTCTTGATTCTTTTAGGGAGCTGTTATTGTTAGAGAAACTCATTAGTGGGTTTTTCTATTGTAATACTACAAGATCCTGCTGAATCACATGAAGCTTATTTTAAAAACCTGACCATTGCTTTAGGCAATCTGGCTTATACCTCAGGCTAACGTTTTCAGCAAGTACTTACATCTGTGGACACTTTGTGCAAGGTAGTTTTGGACAACCAACAGGCCCTGGAGTATATACTTCTAGAACAAGTTAGAACATGTGCAGTGATTAGTGGGATCTGCCACCTCTACTTGAATAGTAGTATGTTTACTGAAAGAGACAGTAAAATCTCTACACTGAGGCTAAATGGTTTTATAATCTGCACAAGGACAGCCCATCATGACACACTGTCTGGAAATCTATAAAATATCTTCTTTCCATCTTAAAGGGTACTCCACTTGCAATTTATTTTGTTCCAGTTTTGATCATACTGACTGATAAACTTGTGTATTTCAGAATTCAACAATGTCTAAAAGTAATGATGACCATGAGGGGAGCATAGCCATTAGTGGTGACTGAAAAATTTCTAGCTCATGAAATGGATTCATCAGATGAGATAGGAAGATATTTCTGTACCCAAGACAAGCAAAGGCTGCATCCATAATCAGCAGAAAGTGGATATAGAAGGTATGATAAGTCTATGTCCTTCCTATCCCCTTTGGACTAAGGGTCAGGAATCTCTGAGTTGTGAATGATGTGAGAAAACTCAGTGTAGATAGCTAGTCTATGAGCTGGAGACACAGCTTCCTTGCCCCTGTGTAACCCTATCGACCCATCTGCTGTCAATCAGACTATGTAACCACTCCTCTTTTGGAAGCGGATAAAAATGGCCATTCCGACAGGGATGAGTTGATATCTCATTCTGGTTTGAATATCTTTCCGTAATTAATGGTGATGTGAAGTATTTTTTCCATATTTTGTTGGCTATTTGCATTTCTTCTTTTGAGAACTGTCTATTGAGATCCTGTGCTCATTTCATAACTGAATTCATTGGTTTTGTTGTTGTTGAGGTTTTTATGCTGTTGATATTTTCTGGCTACTAATCCTTTGTTGGATACATTTTTCTTATTCTGTTAGATGTCTCTGTGCTCTATCGATTGTTTCCATTTTGTGCAGAAGCTTCTGAGTTTGTTATAACCCCATTTGTTTAGTTTTGTTTTTGCTGCCTGTGCTTTGGAAGGTCTTATCAAAGAAGTCATCACCTACACCAGTGTCTTGGAAGTTTTCCCCTACATTTTCTTCTAACATTTTTGTAACTCAGATGTTAAATTTAGGTCTTTGATCCATCTTGAGTCGACTTTTTCTATATAGTGATAGACATGGACCTTAATTTCATTCTTCTACATTTATACATCCAATTTTTGAAGGACAGGAGTGAAAAGGAAGCACTGGTGAGGCAGGAGTCAGGAGACAACAGACAAACCTGGAGCATAAAGCAAGAAGACAGCCTGAGGTGTAACAGGCTGAATTTTAGGGTCCCCCCTAAAAGCTATATGGTGAAACCCTAAGCTCCAATGTGATAGCATTTGGGGATAGGCCACAAAGAAGGAATTAATGATAATTCATTGTTTTGTATTTGGAATTAGAACATTTTAACATGAAAGTTAGATTTAAATAGAAAAAGTTAATGTCATTCCTTATTCTTTATTTTGACTCAAATTAAATCACCAAATTGAAGATAATTACATTGCTACAAGAAGAATGTAGAATATTGTCATGAGTTACAATCATTGGTCAGTTCATTGCTTTTGCCCATAGAATTACAACACTTAAACATAAAAATAAAGTTAAAATAAAATTAGTGTCATTCTTTGCTGTTTTGACTTTCAATGTAAAATTACAAGATAAGTTTTCCTAAATGAGGTCATAAGACTAGGGCCCTAATCCAATTGGACTAACATAGTTATAAACACAAGGGCTGCCAAGAGTGCACACACACAGGGAAAAGGCCACTTGGGGACATGAAGAGAAGGCAGCCATGTGTAAGCCAAGATGAGAGACCTCAGGTGAAATCAAATCTGTTGACACCTTCACCCTGCACTTCAATTTCTATGGCTTAAGCCCCCTAAGTCTCTAGTATTTTGTTATGACAACCCTAGCAAACTAATATTGGGGTTGGGGAAAAAGACATTATAGAACAAAAATACTGCAGAGGAATAAAAGAAGAAAGATAGAGAAAACGTATGTATTCATTGGAATGTCATGTCTGGTATTTTGTAGAATTCTGAAGCTGTGGCCTGAGTGGGTGGTGAGGAAACATAGACTATGAGTGGAAAACAATTTTGTAAAAGTTCAATAAAGATACTTGGGAAATAAATAACTTAGTTTAAGAGCTAGTTGAGTCATATTCATGAAGAGATAAATTTGTGACTACTCATAATACAGTCAATTTTGAAAGTATTGGCATATTTGAATTCTAAATTGGCTCTTCTAGTAATATGCAATGGAGGCAGGTGTGCATCCCAGCATACTAAACAGCAGCTGGTTGACCCTTATTCCAATGCAGAGGTTCTAAGTTTGAGTTCTGACTCCATTCCCAACTCAGGCTTCCTGCTAAAGTGCACCCTGTGAGGCAGCAGTGATGACTCAGCTCACCTGGTTGGGTTCCTCTTGCCCACAGGAAGATGTGGATTGAATTCCTGGCTCCTGGCATAGATCTTGACATAGCTCCAACAATTACAGGCATCTGGGATATGAACCAGCAGAAGGCTGTTCTCTCTCTCTCTCTCTCTCTCTCTGCCTCTCAAGTAAATAAATAAGTAAATGAAATTAACACCTCCTATTTTAAAAGAGTCTGAAGTATAAACATTATATAAATTTATATTCTTGTTACTCTGACTCTAATGCAATCTTATTAGATCTCAATGCTCTTTTGAAATAAAACATTTTCAATAATTCATTTTGCTAAATAAAATGTTTTTTTGTTAAGCAATAAAATTTGACAGAGTCAGGTTAAATATTTTGATTTTAGGAAATAAGTACTTCTGAAGTTAACAGTTTAGTTTCTGTTTTGAAAATGAATGTAGGCCGGTGCCATGGCTTAACAGGCTAATCCTCTGCCTTGCGGTGCCGGCACACCGGGTTCTAGTCCCGGTTGGGGTGCCGGATTCTATCCTGGTTGCCCCTCTTCCAGGCCAGCTCTCTGCTGTGGCCCGGGAAGGCAGTGGAGGATGGCCCAAGTCCTTGGGCCCTGCACCCGCATGGGAGACCAGGAGAAGCACCTGGCTCCTGGCTTCGGATCAGCGAGATGCGCCGGCCGCAGCAGCCATTGGAGGGTGAACCAATGGCAAAAAGGAAGACCTTTCTCTCTGTCTCTCTCTCTCTCTCTCTCTCACTATCCACTCTGCCTGTTAAAAAAAAAAAAAAAAGAACGTAAAAATCTAAGTGTAAAATGCTAAAATAAATATGATAGACTTTGGGGACAATAAGCATATGTAATGTTATCTCTTTCTGCAAATCAATAAACTGAAGATAATTATATTTTACAAGAAAAAAGTAGAATTTTATAGTCACTGATCTACCCATTAGTCAATTCATTGTTTTGTCTTTGGAATTAGAGTACTTTAACATGAAAGTTAGCTCTAAATAGAAAAAGTTAGTGTCATTCCTTTTTCTTAATTTTGACTCAAAGTACAAATTTGAAGTTATACTCTTTACTAAATAGAAATGTAGTAAAATTATTGTCAGAAATTATTGGGAATGACTTTGTAAGGGACCAAAAGTATTATTGAGTATCCTTGATAGGAAGCTTTAAGTGAAGTAATAACACCTTCTTCTAGTTTATCTGGGTCTAGAACATTTGCACCATCATTTTTTTTTTTGTTCTCCCATTCTTGCATTATAAGTGTCTGATGGAAATGGAGAGAAGTCTTACCTAAAGACATGAAAATATTTCTTTTGAGTACAAATAAGTTGATTTGCTTCCAACCGTAGTAGAAAAAAAATCCAATTTTGCTTTAATTGTACATTAATTTTAGTATTCCTGATTAACTTACACTAAATGCTGTTGTTTGAATTCTCCTTTAAAATAATTGCAACATGCTACTGCTTTACTTATTAACCAATGCACTAATAGCACCTTTGACATATTTTCATGTTGTATCTGCATGAAAGTCAATGTTTTACTTTTGTAAAAATTTATTGGAGAAGCAAAAAGACAGTGAAAGAGAGAGAGACAGAGAAAAAGAGAGAGGGACAGAGAAAAAGAGAGAGAAAGCTCACATTTGCAGGTTCTCTTCCCAAATGTTGGTGATAGCTGAGGCATACTGGAGGCTCAAGCTGGGAACCAGGAATTCAATCTAGGTCACCCTTGTGGGTGGCAGGAACCCAGTCACTTAAGCCTACTATCTCCCAGGTGAGCATTAACAGGAAGCTGGAGGTAGAAGTCAGAGCTGGATATCAAACCCAGGTCTTCCGATATTGCACATGGGCATCTTAACCCATCATCTTAGCCACTAGGTCAGATGCCAACCACCACCATTTCAATCTTCCATTGTTTAACCAATTACCTATTTTACCAGGGCAATAAATACAAAGAAATTATGTGTGCATATAGAACCCACAAAGACATTGATGTCTTAATCCCTGTAAGCTGTGAATGTTTTCCCTCACATTGCAAAAAGTACTTAGCAGATAACATTCTGATTAAGGATACTGGGAATGTTAAAGGCGAAATCATTCGTCCAAAGCTGTGGGCCTCTGCAAAGGAAACCAGTTCCCGGGCAACCGGTATTAAGACTCGCACTTCGTCACCGAGGGGTGTGGAGTGTTACTTCTAGGCCCACATGCTTTGTGAATAAGTCCCTGTAATTGTTGTTTGTATGTATAATTCAAAGCACTGAAATAAGAAAAGATGTAGATTTATTTCATCCTATTATACAGACTGAATTGTTGTACAAATTTATTTACTGCTAGTGTTAAGAATTGCGCTCTCTCTCCTCTCTCTCTCTTTTGTTCTTGTTGTTTTAATATTTTCCCTCTCTCTCCATTTTTGGTTGAATAAAGTAGATTACATTCAGTTGACCTAAGGTGGTTGTGCTCTGGAGGGTTTCTTTTCCGTTTTGGTTTTGGATGATATTTATTAAATAGCTTCTGAGGTACAGCAGTATCTGTCTCCTCCTTCACTTCCACAGCCTGTGCTTTGAGGGTAGCAGCGTATGAACTACCCATATGCATGTCAGGACCCTGGCCCTACAGGCCACGTATTCTGAGAGCTGCCTGGCTGTCAGCCCCTGTCGTGTTCTGTGTTAGTGATCACTGCCTTTAATACAGTCTGTTGGAATAATACTATAAAAATCATAATAAAGTATTTTAAAATAATAACATCGTATCCAAGTGGTGGCCAAGCTCTTAGAGAATCTGGTAGCTCTAGCTAATTTAAAAAAAAAAAAAAGGATTTTTTTTTTAAACAGATGTTAATTTATTCCCTGGGAGACAATGCTACTAACCCCCCACCCAGATAGTCAACATCTATGCCTTTGGGAAGCTGGTAATATTTGCAGTTCTAGAAGCAGCCCCGAGGACTGTATCCTGGGATTGGAGTCCCTTCTGGCCTCCCCCTAGGGAGCTGCAGTTTCTCTCTGTCTGCTCTCCTTGCTACCTGGAAGGAGAAGTGGGAGAATTGCCCGAGAGTCTCAGGCTGAAGCTGCAGCCAGGGGGTTTCTCGGCACTGTAAGAGCTGGGCTGCTCTCGTTCATTTCTGTTTTGCTTTTCTACTGTCCAATAGCACCACAGCAAAGGGTTTATTGAAATGTTTGCGAAACCTGACATAACCATTTTGTAACTGATGCTGTATAGTTTCCTTTTACATTGTTGACAGAATGTGTAACGATGGCACACATTTAAAAATCTGTTAATCGCCTCTCTGCTTTCTTAGCAAATATTTTAAACCTAAAGCTAAATGTTGAAATAAAGGATTAGCGAATTAAAAAAAAGTAAAAAAAAAAAAAGGATACTGGGTTGGAATGGATATCCTCAGTTATCCTGTGTGCCCAGTGCAATAAAAGCAAGGTTACCCTTATAGGGGGGACATAAGTGGGTCAGAGAAAGAGATGTGAAGATGGTAGCAGACAGCAGGGAGAAAGAAATGATGAAGATGCTACATTGTTGATTTTGAGAATGGAGGGAGAGGCCATAGCAGAGAAATGTAAGCAGATTCTAGAAGCTGGGAAAATTGAAGAGCAGATTCTCCCTTGGAACCCCTGTCAACAGCTTGTTTCTTAGCCCTTGAGACCTATTTCAGAACCGTGGCCTCCAAAACCACAAAATAATAAATCGTGTTGTAAAAATGTGGTGAATGGGACTGGTGTTGTATAGAGGATTAAGCCACTGCCTGCAATACCAGCATCTCATATGGGCATTGGTGTGAGTCCTGGCTGCTCCATTTATGATCCAGTTCCCTGCTAATGCCCCTGGGAAAGCAGCTGAGGATGGCCCAAGTCCTTGGGCCCCTACCAACCACATGAGAATCCTGAGTGGAGTTTCTGGCTCTTGGTTTTGGCCTGGCCCAGTTCTGGCTTTGTGACCATTTGGGGAGTGAGCCAGTGGATGGAAGATTTCTCTCTGTCTCTTTCCCTCTCTATCTCTATAAACTCTGCCCTTCCAATAAGAAAATATATCTTTAAAAATGTGATGTGTTTAAATTATTGGATTTGTGGTAATATTTCTGTAGTGAGAGTAGGAGACTATGCAAACTGGTAAGAAATCACATGGAGGCTCAATTTCATTAAGTGTTTTATGAACTTTAAATCTATGAAGATAATAAATTGATGTATAAATAACAATGTTTGAGTACTACATTTAGAAAATGTTGAAAACCAACGTATAATGTATTTCATGATTCATATGCATGTAGACTTCAGTATCTTGCCCTTATAGATTCTAACTATTTAGTCTTTATGATGGTATTATGAATCACCTTGGCTAGGCATAGTACCAAGTTATTTAATCAAAGACTACTCTATGTTTTTCTGGCAAGCTATTTTGTTGATATAGTTATCACCTACAATCACTTGGCTTTAAGTAAGAGGTGACTCCTAATGGTGTGAGTGGGGACTTACCCTACCTTTTGAGGATTTAAAAGCAAACCTTGAGGTTTCTCAGAGGAGAAATCCTGGCACAGGTCTGCAGCTTTAACTCTCGCCTGGGTGTTCAGGCTTCTGAACAGCTCTGAGTTTAGGATTTGCAAGACCTCACAATGCTGTGATGAAGGTAGTCATCCTGGCTGTGATAGGTAGATGCTCATTTTCTGTTGCTGCTACACATCCCTCCATGAAATTTGTCACAAAATTTCAATGGAAAATCAGATTCTCTTAGACAATGCTGAAAGAATGGATAGAAAAAGTCAGTCAGTCCTTACTGGAATATTTGATATACCCTCCTTGTTTTTTCTTTGTTTTTTCTTTGTTTTTTAAAGATTTGTTAGTTTTAAAGGCAGAGTGACAGAGAGGGAGAAAAAGGAGCAGTGGGGGTTGGGGGGGGAGAAAGAGAGAGAGAGAAAGGGAGAGAGAGAGAGAGATTTTGATCCACTTGATCACTCCCCAAATGGCCACAATAGCTAGCACTGGGTCTTGCTGGAAGTTAGGAACCTGGAACTCCATCTGAATATTCCATGTGGGTGGCAGAGGCCCAAGCACTTAGGACATCATCTGCTGCCTCCCAGACACATTAGGAAGGAGCTGGATTGGCACTAGAGAAGATGGGACTTGAACCAGCATTCAAGTCTAGAACACTGGCTCCACAAGAGGCGGATTAACCCAGTGAATCACAATGCCAGCCCCCTGATCTTTCTTATACTCCCTGATTTCTTACAAGATCATCATGTTGATACTCAACAAAGCATCTGCTACAAGTGAGACATGATGTGCGAGTTGCCTGAGATGAGGAGTGATCTACTTTTTAACTAATAGCATATATTGCCATGTTGCTATGTGACTTGTAAATATTTAACCTTTTGATCATTACTAGAAATATATTTAATGGAAACAATCCTATGCTTGTGTAAATATTTACTTATAATACTGTTAATCAAAATATTATGTATATCAGTCTTAATGTCCACCAATTAAGAGTTGATTAAATAATGGTACAAATATTGCCAATAAAACGAATGTATATGAAAAAAATCTAATGATGAGGGTATATGTTGACAATATAGTGTTATGGAGTAAAAGGACATTACAAAAGTAAAAACATTGTACCAGGTTTTCAAGAAAACTAATACATCTTATGCACAGTTAAGTGAAAATGAGGGGCTGGCATTGTGGCTAGCAGGTTTGGCTGCTGCCTCTGTCACTGGCATCTCCTGTGGGTGCTGGTTCAAATCCTGGATGCTTGACTTCTGATCCAACTCCCTGCTAATGCTCCTGGGAAAGCAGCAGAAGACAGCCCAGATGCTTGGGCTCCTGTTACCCACGTGGGAGACCTGGATGGATTCTAGATTCCTGGCTTTGACATGGCCCAGCCCCAGCTGTTGTACAGATTTGGGGAGTGAATCAGTAGATGGAAGATCTCTCTCTCTCTCTCTCTCTCTCTCTGTAACTCTGCCTTACAAATAAATAAATAAGTAAAATAAATCTTAAAAATTGTAGTAGTGAAAGAATCCACCCTAAAACATTAACTTTTGTATCTGTAAATGGTAGGGTAATAGATATTTTGTCATACTTTTAACTAGTTAACAAACTTTGTCAAGAGAAAGGTAATATTTTCAAACAAAATATTTTTATCAAAATATAATGAATTAATATTATTTTGAGACATGAAATTTAGTATTTTCAAATTATTTCCCAATAGACTAAAACTTCATATCTTCTTAATATTTTATAATATCCATAGATCTTTCTGGGAAAGAAATACCTTCTTGAACAAAACGTTATTAGTTAAAACAAAATAGTTTGAATAAGTGAAGACTTTCTAAGCCATGTGTGGTCTTCTAGTTTTGCTCAGGACAATCCCTTCTCTCTGCCTGTCATGACTTGTATGGTCTTGGTCATAGTAGATGGCTCAGCAGCGGCTCCTGATACAGTCAGGGTCATTCAGAGGCAGCCCAGGATACATTCCGGGTGGTGTGAATATGGCATGTACTTGTAGACACGTTTTCTGTTCTCTGTGATAGCCTTGAAGAATGCCATTGTCACACTGCCTGCTATATGGTTTTAGGATGGTGAAGGCCCATGAGACTAGGAGAAAAGAGAGACAGCACAGCACAGCACAGAAGAGAGACTCAGAGGGAATAGAAATGTGGATGAAATCCAAGGGTTATGCTTCTCATTGGTCTGTGTGATTTTGGGGAGCTATCATATTATTTCTTCTGTTCAGTGAGTCTACTCTTGCATAAATAGTCCTAATAGGTATAGAAAAATGACTATTAAATTTTTGAAAGTGAGATGATTCCATATTATTTCTTAATCTAAACAATATACAACCAATGCAGATACAAACCAAATAGAGAAAAAAATAATGGCTCAAGTGTGTAGCAGATTTAAACCTTTCCCTTAACATATCCTGCAAAACCAGAACTCACAAAATGGTAAAGGATATGCACTATAAATAATTCATATTTAACTCACCAAATCCAACATTCATCTGTTTCCTCTTCCTATTCCAATGTCTAACCAAATATCTGGGAAACTTTCTTTGTGGACAAACATTTCAGTCACTAACTCTGGCAAGATACATAAAATCTAGTAAAGAAATGTACAATTCCAGTTTCAAATATTATAGTTGAAATACACCATTTAAAAATTCTAGTGTGGGGCTGATGTTGTGTCACAGAGGGTTAAGCTACTGCCTGTGATGCCAGCATCCCATATTAGAACCTGCTTATGTCCCAGCTGCTCTGCTTCTGATCCAGCTCCCTGCTGGTGCACCTGGGAAGGTACTGGAAGATGGCTGGAGTACCTGGACCCCTGCCATCCATGTGGGGGACCCAGGCCATTTGTGGAGTGAACCAACAGATAGAAGATCCATTTCTCTCTCCTTCTTCCTCTCACTCTTTCTTCTCTCTTTGTTTCTCTGCTTTTCAAATAAATGAACCAAATCATAAATAAATAAATTCTAGTGTATGAAATAAAAGTAATAAAGGAATAGGCTTTCTTTTCTAGGATTTAAAAATAAATTCCTTTGGCGGTAACTATGTTACTGGCTAATTTGCTGGTGAACAAGTAGGCAGTTTTTTGTTTTAATTAGACAACAGCTGTTATAAATTTGCATTCTTCACTAAAGCTTACAGAGAGTACCTTACCAAGTAAAATTTACAAGAGCATAAAAGAGTCTCAAGTGATGCACAAGTAAGGTTATGTTCTATTTCACCAAATCCCCCCTAGAATACTCTCCATCACCGATTAAGTAAACATCCTGATATTTCACTACGGGAATTTCCAAAGAACTTGAATCTGTGTTAGATTCTCAAATTATCAGGGGAGGTGGTTTGAAAAGTTTGGGCTGTGTTTTGAAAAACCAAGGGAAAAAATCCCCAAACCTCAAAACTCGGTAAGTAAAGTAAGGAATGGGAAGTGGGGGGAAAACCAAGTTGAATTAGTACCGTGTGAAAAGGCAAAATCTGAAGACTTCCTCTGCAAGTCAGCCTGGGCTAAACCTCATTACAGGGATTTTCTGGGTGGTCTTAACACCCATGGTCACTTTTTTATGAAGCACTGTGGTTTCTTCAAGGGCAGATCAGAGTACACAATCAGGTACCTTTCTTTTTCTTTGGGGGTTTAAGGTAGAAATCATAGCTCATAAATATGTCAGTCATATTCCTGAATTATCATTGATAAGGAAGGTTGGTTGTTAAATGCATGGAAATATAGCCATCCATGTACCTGTATTTCTATAGAACATTTCATCGTGTCTTAGAATCATGATGTGAGTAATAGATAACAGATGTATTAAGGGAAGAAGGAGCTTCCATTTAACACATGCAGCAGGTATAGGAGCTGAAAGGCAAGAAGTCTTTATTTATGTGGAGTTTGACAAAGCTAGGATGTAGGAGGGTGGTGCCCAGGAAAATACCCACGGACCTAGGGATCTGTTTAGGACTGAGAGTGACAATGAGAAAGACCTTTGATGATGGAGTCTGAATAGATAGAAGCTCTGATATAGCAACCACATTTGACTGCTATTTCACCTCTGGTTATCTTTGCTGGTTCTGCTTCCTGCTTCACCTTCAAATGCAGCTTGACCCTGTGACCCCAGCAAAATACTGAGCAAAAGCAGTGAAAGGGACATCCTTTTCCAGTCCCAGTCCTTGGAGGTTATTCTAGTCTGTGACTTTCCTGTGTGGTATTCCCTACACATTTTCTTAAGGTGCTTATTAACACCTTCAGAAAGTTTCCTGCTATTTTCAGTTTTATTTTAAATTTTAAGCATGAATGAGTGTCAATTTCTTGAGCACCCTTCTGTAATTATGAAGATGACTTCATATTTTTTTTCTCTTTAAAAATTTTAATGTTTGGAATGTCATTGATTAAGTTTTAAGATTAAGCTAGTTTTCTACTCCTAAGATAAACCCTACTTCGTAATGGTTCTTTGAATATTTCTGGAGTCTGTGTCTACCTATTTAGGACTTTTTCTGTCTTAGATTATGAGGAATGCTTGTCAGAATTTTCTTATTATACCTTTCCCCAGTTTTGGTGTTAAAATTATCTTGACTCACCATTTCCAGTGGCATGGTCGGGGAAGGGGTGCCAGGTGTCATGTCTGGAAAGAAGCAGCTCCAGCAAAGAATGAAAATAGAAGCAGAGGAACTAAAAGTAAAGGCCATGAGGTAGGGCCGCTCAAGCACAGGTATAATTTAAAAATCTGGCAGAAAGTAAGGTGTTCCTCATGTCTGAAGTGAGGGTGACCCTTGATCTCATTCCTTTGCAGACATCTGGATGCTGTAGCTTGTCTCACCACCCATAGCTAGAATGAAGTGTTATCTTGGAGCCTGTTGTCACGTACAAACAAACTTTTGTAAAAAAGAGAAACGCATCATAAAACATAGTCTGGACTCATAAAAAGAATTGGAATTGGATCACCCTTTCCCTAATAAATTAGATGGGGTTGACGTTATTTCTTGTTCAAACATGTAATAGATTTCCACAGTGAAGTAACCTGTGCATCGGGTTTCTACTTTGGAAGATTTTGAAATTGCAATGGCAGTTTCCTTCACAGGCATATGGCTATTCTATTCGGATTTTCTACTTCTTGTGTTTGTGTTATATATTGTGTTTCCAATGAGTCTGTCCATTAGTTGCCAAACATATTGTTAACATTTTTTCTTTATTATATCCTTTTAACTTCTGTGTTATCTTTACTAATTGATACTGATGACTTTTTTTTTAAAAAAAAAAAGATTTATTTACTTATTTGAAAGTCAGAGAGAGCAGAGGCGCAGAGAGAGAGAGAGAGAGAGAGACAGAGAGAGAGAAAGTCTTCCATCTGATGGTTCACTCCCCAGTTGGCTGCAACGGCCGGAGCTGTGCCGATTCGAAGCCGGGAGCCAGGAGCTTCTTCTGGGTCTCCCATGTGGGTGCAGGGGCCCAAGTCCTTCGGCCATCCTCCACTGCTTTCCCAGGCCACCCTCCACTGCCTTCCCAGGCCACCCTCCACTGCCTTCCCAGGCCACAGCAGAGAGCTGGATCAGGGAGTTAACCTGCTGTGCCACAGCACCGGCCCCGATACTGATGACTTTTAATTTGTCTCTTTTTGACCAGCACAAATGTTTTTCATTTTAATTGAAAACTTCCAAGTAATTAACTTTTGATCTTATGCTTTCGTTTCTATTATTTTTCAGTTTTATATTTCACTGGTTTCTGTTCTTGTCTTTACAATTGTTTTCCTTCTTCTTCCATGAATGTGAACTTGTTTATTTTTCTTTTTTCCGGCATGTAGAGATTTCTGTGGTTATTGTGCATGGCTTTACATACAGCCTACACATTTGTATATGCTGTGTTTTCATTTTCTTTCACTTCAAAAATTTTTAATTCTCCTAAATCTCATTTTCTATTATTTTTGGTGTCCTGTTGTCTGATTTCCAAATACCCACAGACATTCTACATGTCCTTTCTGTTACTGATTTAAAAAAATTTTTTTTTGGTCAAAGGCTGTACTCTGTAAGATTATTTAATTTTTCTTTAAGATTTTTGCTATGATGCAGGATATGCTGTCAGTGAATAGTTGAAAAAGAATCAATGTCTTCTGTTCTGGGATGTAGTATTCTGTAAATGTCTATAGAGTCCTATAAGCTTATAGTGTTTTTCAGGTCTTTTATATTCTTACTAATTTTATGCTCAGATCTCCCATTAATTATTGAGACAATTGCATTACGTCCTCCAATGACAGCTATAGATTTCTCTAGTCAAAGTTCTCTTTCATGTAATTTTTAAAATTCATATTTATTTGAAAGGCAGAGCAACATGGCAGGTGGAGAGCTTGAGAGACAGAGAGAGAGCTCTCCCATCTGCTGTTTTACTCTTCAAATAACCGCAACAACTAACTTTTGGGCCAGACCTTAGCCAGGAGCATGGAACTCCCTCTTGGTCTCCCCTGTGGGAGGTCAAGCATTTGGGCCATCATCCAATGCCTTTCCAGGAACATGAGTAGGAGATGAATTAGAAGCAGAAAAGCTAGGATTGGAACCAGCCCTAAAATATGAGATGCCAGTATTGCAAGTGGAAGCTTAACTCATTATGCCATAATGCCAGCCCCCTCTTTCATGTAGTTTGAAGATGTTATTACAGGACATGAATATTCAGAAGTGTTATGTATTTTTAATAAATTTAATCTTTTAACATTATAAAATACTAATTTCTAGAAGCACTCCTTGTGTAGAATCCTTCCATATTACTGTGTTACTCTGGTGCTCTTACTATCAGCATTTGCATGACATAGTTTTCCTAATAAATTTTCCAACAATTTAAAAAATAAAACATCACATGATTTTGTCATTTTTTAAATCCATACTGTTAGCTGAAGGTTTAATTCATTTATATACAATGTTATCATTTAATATGCCTGTACACCGATTTATACATTTCAAATTGTTTCCTGTTACCATACCTGTTATATATAGTTTTATTTTTATTTCTTTATTTTCTCTTCTTTTGTCTGTCACATTTCCCTGCTTTTTTTGCATGGCCAACAATTTTCATGTGTATATAGTTGAATATAGTTATCGGTCTGCATTAGGTGTTTTGGTTTTACTATGTTTTGGCTTTATTAACTTAGAATGCTGAGGTTTTTTTTCCTGGGGGGCAGTTGATATACTTCTGAGTTTGATTATGGTGGCTATTAGCAGCTTTTACTCTAAGACAAATTATCCCTACTTTTAGGTCTGTCTGAGGTCTCTACTTATTCCTCTGCATGTTCAATGACATCTTTCCACTCTGGAGGGTCAGCATCAAACATCTCTCAGTCATAAGTGAGTTCATGTAGCTGTTCAGCTTATGGTTCCATGTATGTTGTTTGTTTTGGTTAAAAGCAAACCTTGGGGATAAGTTTTCTCCATTAGTTGTTCTTTGCCTGGCCTGGTGAAATCTCTCCCCATGCATATATGCTCTGATTTCTCAAAATCCTCCAGGGGAGCTTGAGGTAGGATTTTGGAGCCCAACGCTGCACAGCTTCCTTTTCTTGTGCCTTTGCCAGGCATATTGTAGCCAGTTTTGTTATCTCCCTGTCTTGCAGCAGCAAGACCTCTGTGCTCTAAGTGGAGAGAGTGTCCATACAAAAGGCTAGAGAACAATGCAATCACATTCATCTGGTTATCTTAGACGCTCTAATCCTGTTTCCTGTATTCTAACCAACTTTCACTTTCTTTGAATTCCAGCTTACTTTCTTAGACCAATTATACAGAAATACCAAAATGCCTGTCTAGACAGTATTTCTGCCAGCTTTTAAAACAGTTTCAATTTTAGATTAATCTATTAAACAACTTTAAAATAAACTGCTAAGGTAGGCCAGAAAGGTACAATATTAATCAGATCTTACTTTCTGATGTTAATTTTTATGGTAAGATATTTTAACAAAATCCAGGGAACAAAAACTAGAAATTTCCAGGTAGTATTTTTTATTATAGAGAGTTTTCTTAAAATAGATGGTTAGCATGTAACTTTTCATTCCAGTTCCCTGCAAATGTGCCTGGTAAAGTAGCAAAAGACGGCCCAACTATTTGGGCCCCTGCCACTCACACGGGAGACCAGGATGGGGCCCCAGGATCCTGGCTTCAGTCTGGTCCAGGCCGGGCTGTTGTAACCATTTGGGGATTGAACCAGCAGATGAGTGATCTCTCTCTCTGTCATTTTGCCTTTCAAATAAATAAATAAATAAATAAATCTTTAAGAAAGAATAAAGCATACATATGGAAAAATTAGTATGATGGGGCATAGTTGTTATATGGTTATATATAGGTTATTACACATGTATTACTTTCTATTTCTTCACAGCATTTTATTTATTGTCCATAAGTGTATTACACTGAGAAAAGAACATACCTTATAATGTCTCAATGAGGCATTATTTTTTGTGTGTACATCTAATGCAGAGCTGAATAGAAGTAAGCAATGACTTAAAATTATACTTTTTCTAACTTTGGGTCCTGTGACATATTCATGATTGGTCTTTGGTTCAAAGTAGGTGTGTGAGCCATCAGGAACTGGTTACTGTTACAGCTGGGACACACAGCATTAGGATAGGCTGGATGTTTACAAAAAGTCCATAAAGGAACTGCTGTGCACCCAAATACACATACCTTCTCACCTCGTTAACATACATGTGAAAAGTACTGATTTACTCTATTATTATCTAATTCTCTGTGGAACGTAGGAGACTGGAATCGGTGGCAATCCTGAAGCACAAAGAAGCCAAAGCAGGGAAGCCTGAATGAAGGTAAAACAGCAATGAAAAAAGAATTCATATTAGGATCATTTGCCGAATTTGGGCAGTAAAACTGTGGTGCTCATTGTGGGGAATCCAAACTCCTCCTCAAATAAGCACCTTCTACAACCCAGTTTGATAGCAACAGACTTGAGTGGGGAACTAGAAGAAGTGCCTTAATCCAGAGGGGAGGCAGTTGGCTGGGCACTGAAATTGGACTTAGAAGATTTTCCTAGTTACTGACCCTTTGCCAACATATCCTTGATATATTTATATACAAGTTTTCAAACCCAAGATAAAAATTTGTCTTATTGCCTTGTCAGCTGATACAATTGAAGACCAGAGTACATGGTCTCAATACCTGGCTCCATCTAGTTGAAGGGCATCGTGCTTCAGTTGGTAAGATTGATGTTCCCTTACATAGGACAACATTTCAATAAGGGCAGACATTTGTAGTTCATGTCGTAATGTTGGTTATGGTCACTGTTAGTAGCTTCCCATGTAATTGTGATGGACCTGTTTTCTCAGGGTCATGTTCTTTATAAAGTGTATCCTCGACTTTCATACTGCTAAGTGTATCTTCGTTATGAGTCAGCTCACAAGGATTTTCTTTGTCCTGAGCTTTCCTGGAGCTGCAACAAAGCAACTGTCCCTTTGGGATTTTCATGATAACTCCTGTTCTCTCAAGCCTGCCTCATTTCACATGTTTCCTATCAGACATGGACTCATGAGGTATTTTAGAAATGAAAAAATGTGGATTTTTATTTTCTATTTGACAACATCGTACCAGAATGTGGTGAGGAACTGCATATTTCTCGTGATAAATTATCACCGGTTCAATGACACTAGATTAATCCTGGATTTAATAATATTGTGAAATAACATGCTCATATAATAAAAGTTGCAGAAACTTTGAATGTGTTTGGCTCACTGTATGGTACAAGTGATGTAAGCAGACAGATAGGACTAAATTAATTAGATTTATGAGCTGGAGACAACGGCCCCTCTGCCTCCTGCATGATCTCACACCCCCTTCATGATCCCACCTGTATCTACCTGCCGATTAGACTACATAACCATTCCCTTTTTTGAAATGGATAAGAGGCTGGGAAATGCACTGGGTGTGCTCCTACTCTCCTGTGTGTCTCTTGTGCCTGTGGCCATTTGGCAGCTTCTCCCACTGTTCGCCCTTGCTCCACTATTTGTGGTCATCCCTGCCCGCTGCACAACTCTGGCCTGTGATTGCCCACATGTGGTCTCTGGCCTGCTTTCTGCGTGATATGGAACTCTTGGTTCACCTTTCTGAACCACCTCTCCCTTAAATACAGCTCTGACTTTTTCCTGTGTATTTCTCTCACCTCCCCAAATAAATTCTGAATTTTACAATGTTGCCTGTCTGGTTTATGTTTAAGCTTAGGCTGCTTCTCTAAGCTTGAGACAAGAACTCAAAATATTAAATTATACTCCATGATATCACAACTAGAATATGAAATGCATCATTTTTTATTGGGCACTTCATGTGTGATATAGACAATTTTGAAGTTCCACTATTATACTCAAAAATTTGAAAAAGGCACAAAGAATATCTCAAACAGAGTGTAGGAAAATGGATGAAAAACATTAGTTTATTTTGGTGGAACATTTTTGAAACCCATGCATGTTTTTTCTCAGTAATATACATTTTCCAGGAACTTTTTGAAGCACCTTTGTAGGTCTATACCTCCACCTGCACTCTCCTACCAAATTTGATCTCTATATTCGTGGGTAAACTTATCTGTGCCAGGAGGTGGGCACAGTCACTGAAGTAGATCTTTTCTTTATGAAAATATTTTAAATTTGTGTTTTCAAAAGCAGTTTACAGCCTGATCTACATGCCAGGGGGCACTGTGGTTCAATCTGAGTGTTTCTTTTCTTTGGATAGCTTGTTAGAATCTGGTTGTTTGTAGATTTGTGTGGTGCTGTGCTGGTTTATTTTTTTCCTCCTTTTGTGAAGAGAGCATCCCTGAGGAGCATTTACAGCAATAGAGCACTATTTGATGACGGCCGTTTTATGACTGGCCTGTTTATATCTGCTAGCCAGTGCATACTTTGGTGCTGACAGTGTGCTCCTGTTAAATAATATGAAAGAATTCTGCATAATTCACTGTAAATTACTCATAGTGAGTTACTGATTTTTTTTTAACCATGAACCATTCCCTCCCAAGAAACCTTTTATTTAAGGAATACAGACTTCATGCATTTCATAAGACAACTTTAGGAATATAGTGATCCTTCCCACCATACTTGCTGTTCCATCCACTCTCTTACCACGCCTCCTCCTCACTCTCCCATTCCCAGGCCCATTCTCCATTAAGATACATTTTCAATTAACTTAACACAAAGAAGACCAAGTCAATACTAAGTAAAGAGTTCAAAAATTTGCTTGGAAAAAACCAAAAAGCAAATAAAACAAGATAACTGTCCTTCAACAGTAAAGACAAGGGCTGTTCAAATTCATTGCATCTTGAAGTTAATTTCACTTCTTTTTAATTTTTTAGAAACTTAATTAATTGTAAAGAAGCATCCAAGAATGATACATCTTTTGCAAGTATTTAGGCATACTTACAATACAACTCTTTGAGGACAGAGGTCCTGCATGAGAAGATAGTGCACAGCGAATCTTGCTAATAATTTAACAATTAACAATCCTGCGTAAGATGTCAGTGATCACCCAAGACTCTCGACATGGGCTGCCTAAGCTATGGAAGCCTTTTGAGTCCACAAACTCCATCAATATTTAAGCAAGGCCATAAGCAAAGTAAAAGTTCTTTCCTCCCTTCAGAGAAAAGTGCATCCTTCTCTGATGACCACTTCTTTCCACTGGGGTCTCACCTACCAAGGTCCTTCATGTAGGACATTTTTTTGCGACAATGTCTTGGCTTTCCATGCCTGAAATGCTCTCATGGGCTTTTCAGCCAGACAAGAATTCAGGTTTAGGAATTAAGGTGATGCTGGCTTCATAGACAGAATTTGGGAGGATTCCCCCCTTTTAATTGTTTTAAATAGCTTGAGAAGAGTTGGAGTTAATTCTTCTTTAAATGTCTGGTAGAATTCAGCTATGAAGCTTTTGATTGTTGGGAGGGTTTTTATTACTGATTCAATTTCCATCTTGGTGATTGGTCTGTTTAGGTTTTATATGTCTTCAAGCTCAATTTAGGAAGGTTGTATGTGTCCAGGAATTTCTCCATTTCTCCTAGTTTTCTTTCTTTGTTGACATATACCTCTTTGTAGCAATTTCTGAGGATTCTTTTTATGTCTGTGTTGTCTGCTGTTACATTTCCTTTTTCATCTCTAATTTTATTAATGTAGGTCTTCTAATTTTTGGTTAGTTGGGCCAATGGTATGTCAATTTTGTTTATTTTCAAAAAAACAGATATTTGTTTTGCTGATCTTTTGCATTTTTTGTTTAAATTTTGTTGATTACTTCTCTAACTTGAATTATTTCTTGTCTCCTAATAGCTTTGGGTTTGGTTTGCTATTGTTTCTCTAGATCCTTCAGATGCATTGACAGTTCATTTATTTGGTGTCTTTACAATTTTTTGATGTAGGCATCTATTGCAATAAGCTTTTCTCTTAACACTACTTTTGCTGTACTCCATAAGTTTTAATATGTTTTATTATCATTTTAATTTATTTCCAGAAATTTTTTGATTTCTCTTTTGATTTCTCAATGACTCACTATTCATTCAGGGCTATGTTGTTCAGTCTCCATATGCTTGCTTATGTTCTAGATATTCCTGAGTTGCTGGTTTCAAACTTTATTCTATTGTGGTCTGAGAAGATGCACGGTATGGTTTTGATTTCTTTGAATTTGCTGAAACTTGCTTTATGGCCTAGCATTTGGTCAATCCTAGAGAAAATTCCATGTAATGATGAGAAGAATGTGTATTCTGCAACTGTATGATGGAAGTTCTGTAGCTATCTGTTATGTCCATTTGCTCTACAGTTTGATTATCTCTGTTGTCTGGTTGATCTGTCCATTGCTGAAAGCTGAGGCATTGAATTCCTCCATTACTATTGTATTTCAGTCTATGTCTCCATTTTGATCCATTAACATTTCTTTTAAATAGCCAGTTGTCCTGTAATTAAGTGCATGTGCATTTATAATAGTGACATCTTTCTGTTGAATTTATCCTTTTATCATTATATGGTTCCCTTTGTTGTGTCTTTTAATAGTTTTTATGTTAAGGTCTATTTTGTCTGAGGTAAGGATGGCTACATATGCTCTTTTTTGGTTTCAGTTATCATGGAATAACGTTTCCCATCCTTTCAGTTTAGTTTTTTTGTTTTTGTTTTTGTTTTTTGACAGGCAGAGTTAGACTGTGAGAGAGAGACAGAGAGACAGAGAGAGAGGTCTTCCTTCCATTGGTTCATTCCCCAAATGGCCGCTACGGTCAGTGCACTGCAGCCTGCGTGCTGTGCTGATCTGAAGCCTGGAGCCAGGTGCTTCCTCCTCATCTCCCATGCAGGTGCAGGGCACAAGCACTTGGGCCATCCACCAGTGCCACAGCAGAGAGCTGGACTGGAAGAAGAGCAACCGGGGCAGAACCCAGCACCGCACCCCAACCGGGACTAGAACCTGGGGTGCTGGCGCCACAGGTGGAGGATTAGCCAAGTGAGCCACGGTGCCGGCCTCCCATCCTTTCAGTTTAAATCTGCATGCAACTTTGTTGGTGAGATGTGTATCTTTTAGGCAGCAAATAGTTTGGTTTTTTTTTTTTTTTAAATCCATTCAGCCACTCTGTGTCTTTTAACTGAAGAGTTGATTCAATTTATATTCAAAGTGCCTATTGTAAGTAATGACTTTGCCCAGCCTTTTTTTCCATAAATATTCCTAGTTTTCACTTTTTTTAAAAAGATGTATTTATTTTACTTGAAAGTCAAAGTTAGAGGGGCAAAGGCAGAAGCAGAGAGAGAGAGAGAGAGAGAGAGGTCTTCCATCTGCTGGTTCACTCTCCAGATGGCTGCAATGACTGGAGCTGTGTTGATCTGAAGCCAGGAGCCAGGAGCTTCTTCTGGGTCTCCCATGTGGGTGCAGGGGCTCAAGGACTTGAGCCATCCTCTACTGCTTTCCCAGACCAAAGCAGGGAGTTGGATGGGAAGTGGAGTGTCCAGGACTTGAACCTGCACCCATATGGGATGCTGGCACTGCAGGCAGTGGCTTGATCCACTATGCCACCATACTGGCCCCCCTATTTTTTACTTTGGATTTCCTTTGTGGTTTTACTGGGGGATTTTCTTCCTTTACCTTCTTTTGTAGTGATTACCATGTACTGTGTTTCTGGGTGCAGTACATCTTTAATTACTTTTTTTACAGCTGGATGTGCGATGAGAAAGTCTTTCAATTTCTGTATGCTTTGAAAGGTCTTTATTTCACCCTCATTCATAATTGCAAGGTACACTATTCTGCATTTACAGTTTTTTTCTCTTAAGAGTTGGACTATATCTCCCCATTCTTTCCTATCTTGTAGGGTTTCTTATGAGAAATCCACTATGAGTCTAATTGGAAATACCCTGAAAGAAACCTGTTGTTTTTCTCATGCACATTTTAGAATCTTTTCTTTATATTTAACTGTGGAGAGTCGATTAAAATGTGTTGTGGTGAACATCTTTTCTGGTCATGTCTATTTGGTGTTCTATGTGCTTCCTGTACTTGGATGTCCCTTTCTTTCTCCAAATTAAAGAAGTTTTTTTTGTTATTTCACTAAAAAAGCCTTCTAATCCTTTCTCTCTTTCTATGCCTTCAGGAACTCCTAGAACCCATATGTTGGGTCATTTGATAGTATCCTGTAGATTCCCAACAGTGTTTGTTAATTTTCTAATTTCCTCTTGTTTTTTGTCTGACTGTATAAATTCCTGCAATTTGTTTTATAAGTCAGGTATTCTTTCTTTTGCTTCACTGATTCTGTTGTTAAGGCTTTCTACTGCATTTTTTTGTTTGTTCTATTGAATTCTTCATTTCCAATGTTTCATTTTGTTTTCTCTTTAAGATCTTAATTTTGCGGAAGAAATTTTCTTTCATGTCATGCACTGATTCCATTAGTTCATGTATTTGCTTTTGATTACTTCTAAGTAATCCTATGATCAATTTTTTGAATTCCATTTCTGGCATTTCTTCAAACTCTTCATCTTCACAGTATAGTATTGAATTGTTGTATTCTTTTGGGGGTACCATGTTGTGTTCCTTATTCTTGTTTCTTGAATTGGTATGCTTATTATTTAGCATTTGTGGAGATACTTGTTGGTTTCTTCTTTTTGTTTCTTTTTCTGTGGGGGCTTTTAACTTCGGACTATGTCTGTGTGGATCTTTCAGGATATACCTAGAGGTGTGTGGTGGGTGTGGCCAGGGAGCTCTGTTCAGTGCTCCAAGGTGAAGGGAGTGTTAAGGTGATGCCCAGGTTGCATGTGGTAAATTTCTCTCTCTTTTTAATCAGAGGTAAGGTTTTTCTGTTCTGTTGGTGTAGACTCAGCTCATTTCCTCTCCTCAAAGGAGACCAGTGCCTTGGCGCTAGCTCCATTGGGTATAATATTCATCTGCACTTCCAAAAGGACCACACAAAGGATCTGTGCAGTCCTCAGTGTAAGCAGATTCCCTAGCAATGTCCCTCACTAGGGAACCAGGGAGCCCTGAGCCTGTGGAGCCTCTCGCAGTTTCTGCCCCAAATCCAAGCCACATGCTGAGCCTTCCACGCAGCCTCAATGTTTTCAAAGCCCTGCAGTCTCAGTGCTTTTGCAGCCCTGACACACAAGCCTCACACAGTCATGAGCACCCAGCTCCCTGTCTGTTCTCCCCAACAGACTCAGGAATCTAGACTCTGCTCATTGCTGGTTGCAGACATGAGCTGGTGTAGCTGTTATGTATGACCAAAATGGAGCATTACAGGACACCATTGCAGGGTGATTGGGGAGAGAGAAATTTACCCCCACCCCCCCTTTTTCCTCCTCTAGTTTAGCAGGTACACTATCACCTACAGGGCTCCAAGCCAGATTCCCTCCTGGGTTTTCCTGCAGCTTTATTGCCAGTGGACTGGGCTGCTGCAGTCTGGTCTCACCTCATTCTCCAAAACTGGTGCAGAGGCTCTCAGCTGCTGGGGTCCACACCCTCCACATAGGTCTTCTGTGTCATTCTAATTTGCATGGAGAAACCTCTGTTGTTTTCTCCCTAACTCTTCCCTGAGACTGCACTCTCCACGGTTTTTTTTTTTTTTTGACAGGCAGAGTGGACAGTGAGAGAGAGACAGAGAGAAAGGTCTTCCTTTGCTGTTGGTTCACCCTCCAATGGCCGCTGCGGCCAGCACGTTGTGGCCGGTGCACTGCGCTGATCCGAAGCCAGGAGCCAGGCACTTCTCCTGGTCTCCCATGCGGGTGCAGGACCCAAGGACTTGGGCCATCCTCCACTGCACTCCCGGGCCACAGCAGAGAGCTGGACTGGAAGAGGAGCAACCGAAACAGAACGGTGTGCTGGTGCCACAGGCAGTCTCTCCACCTTTTTAAAACTATATTCTCCTACACTAGAGTAGTAATCTCTCTCCCTACTCCGCCGTCTTAATTCCTACCATGAACCATAACTAGGCTCTTTGATTAATATGGATGCTTAGGAGCATATTGATGAGTTTGAGGTTTGATTACTTCTTACCATCCATATACTAAGAGGTCTTTGTCTTATTATTAAATAAACCAAATTGAGATTCTTGAATTATAAGGCTCCTTATTAAAGGCTCAATAAAACATGAACTGGTTTGTCTTACTTTTTTGCAATCAAAATATCCTATTGGCATTAAAAATAAGGGAAAGATTAAATCAGAATATTGTCAATTAGCTTTCAGGCCTCTACTTTAAAACTGTGCTACCTGTCTTGTGTGAGAAATAAAATAGAATTCTAGTGCAACATTTCAACACTCTCATGTTTTCCTTCCACATAAAAAGTACTGAATTCCAGAGCCATCATTTTGTATGGGTGAGTGGGTGTTCTTAGGTTGTATAGTTGGCACTAGAAGGACACCCTGTAATGCAAAAATGTTTATTTTTAAATAAAATACAGTTTTTAATTTTTTTTAAATTTGCAATTCAGAGAGATGGAGAGACAGATAGAGCTCCCATCTTCTGATTCACTTTCTAAATGTCACAATGCCCATGGTCTGCACTAGCAGGAAGTTGGATGCAGGAGCTAGAGCTGCACCAAACCCAGGCACTCTGATGTGGGTTAACTGGTGGCTTTGATTGTGTTACCCAAATTCCACAAAATGTGTAGTTCTCACTTCTGCGTCTTCACTCAGATGATGGCAATCATCATTATGCTTAATATTTTTTTTTAAAAAAGAGTGTTTATTTGCTTGAAAAACAGTTTTATATATATAGAGAGAGACAGTGGGCCAGAGTAATCTTCCATCCCTTGGTTCACTTCCTGATTGGCCTCAACAGCTGGGGTGGGGCCAGGCTCAAGCCAGGCACCTGCAGTTCCATCCAGGTCTCTCTCATGGGTGGCAGGTGCTACCATCTTCCACTGCTTTCCCAGGTATTTTATTAGGGAGCTAGATGGGAAGCAACCCAGACTCAAATCGGCATTTATATGGGATGCTGGTGCTCCAGGTGGCAGCTTCATCCCCTGTGCTACAATATCGGCCCCCTTGTTAGGTTGAGCAACAGAACACATATCAAGGTAGAAGGTAGTCTTGACCAGTAGATATGAAAAGTTGTTTAGATGAAAATCATGGAGTGATTTGATCAGTCTTTCTAGCATCCTGCTTTGGAATGCTGCTTGTTCTGAAGAGGAGAACCCGTGTAAAACTTCCTTACCCACAACCTCTTTTAGTCAGAATCCTAGGGAAATAACTGCTTCAACTAGCTGTGTTCTGAGAAGGTTTGGAAGTGAGTTGGAAATATCTCCTGGCACTTTGAAGACATTCTGTTCTCCAGCAGTTATTAGATAAGATGAAAGTATGTGCAGATTTCCTGGTACCAGCCATGATTCTAGCAACAGTTGTGACTAAATTGAGTACATTCCTCCAAACTAATCACACCCTTATTGTTTTTTTTTTCTTTTTAGTTTCATGTCCAAAAGTAGTTTTAATAACTTCCTCATGAGTGTGTAGGTAATACTCTCTGTGAATTATATTCTCCCTGAGTAATAGGGCATGGAATCATCAAAGTGATGTTTTCAATTATATTTATTTTTAATGATTTATTTATTTATTTGAAAGACAGAACATTAGAAATGAAGACATACACATACAGATATACATGTGTTGGGGCAGGGAGAGAAGAAAAGAGAGATAGAGATAAGATAGAGATAGAGACATAATCTTTCATGTACTGATTCACTTCCCAAATATCAACAACAGTTGGAGATGGGCCAGACTGAAGCCAGGAGTCAGGAACTCTATCTGGGTCTCCCTCCCGGCTGGCAGGGACCCAAGCATTTGGGCCATCTTTCATTGCCTTCCCAGGTACATTAACAGGCAACTGGATAGGATGCAGAGCAGCCAGGACTTGAACCAGTGCTCAGATATGGGAGCCCAGGGATTTGGGCCGCCTTTGGCTGCTTTCCCAGGTGCATTAACAGAGAGCTGGATTGGAAAGTGGAACAGCTGGGACTTGAACTGGCAACCCTATGGGGTACTGGCACTACAGGCGATAGCTAAACCTGCTAAGCCACAGTGCCAGTCCCCTATGTTATAATTTCTTTTCATCTACTAGCAATGTACCAATTATTTTAACTTTATAACTTGTAAATTTTTTAACCTTTTATTTGTGAAATGTGGAAATTTGATTCAATAAATAAATTAAAAGATAAATATCTATAAAATACCAATGGGACATTTGATAAACTGAAGGAATGATGAAAAATACAAGGAATGCAACTCCACCCTAAAAACTCCTTCATACTGTGTAGAAATAACCTCGGGTTTATGGAAAGAGAATTTCATGAAGATGAGTAATGTGCTTTTTCCTCACTTGGTACTGATTATCTTCCCTTTTCACTGAATAATTCAAGCCTGAACCTAATAAAATCATTTATTAACTGTTTATAGTGTGCAGTATCCTGTGCTAAATGTTGAGAAGGATTTTAGGAGAATTCATATGTAGCTTTCACAGAATGTTAACCATAACTGTAGGTACTGGGTCATAGCAAATTCTTCAATATATATTTACATTTAATATAAAACATCTAGAAGATAACTAGGAGAATATATAGCTTCACATTTAGGTACATCATATTTTTCACAGATTGTATTCTATCAATGGAATATAAAAATCTTTTAAAAAATTCCCAAAATTATTAATTTAAGGAAAGATTCATCCAAAGGTATAATGTCTGTTTTCAAAAGAAATGCATAAATTAGTCCATGCACAACAAGAATTTGAATCTCTAAACGTAAGTCCAAGCTAAACCTTGTTTGTAGTCAGAGAAGACTGCTTAACTTCCCATTTGTTATCTAATTTTTAAATGTTCCTTGTTATTGTTGGGTAATTAAATGACTTCTTTTTCTGCCAAATGAATAAAGTTGTACGACTCAAATCATCAGCCAGAGGGATCAAAATTACAAACTATTTTCTTGCAGAATTGTCCCTAAAAGTTTCTGTATGTGCCCCATTTCCAATCATCATTCAGAAGGCCTCCCAGTTTGGCTTTTTGTAATTTTGGTTACCTAAAGTAAGCAGCAGCTTGAAAATGCTACATGGAAAATTCCAGAAATAAACAATTCATAAGGGGCCAGCACCATGGCACAGTAGGTTAATCCTCCTCCTGTGGCACTGGCATCCCATGTGGGCAGCAGTTCTGGTCCTGGAGGCTCCTCTTCCAGTCCAGCTCTCTGGCCTGGGGAAGCAGTAGAAGATGGCCTAGGTGCTTGGGCCCCTGCACCCACATGGGAGACCAGGAAGAAGCGCCTGGCTCCTGGCTTTGGATTAGCCAGCTCCGGCTATTGCGGCCATTTGGGGAGTGAATCAGTGGAGGGAGGACCTTTCTGTCTCTCCCTCTCACTGTCTATAACTCTACCTCTCAAATAAATAAATAAAATCTTAAAATACAAACCCACAACTCATAGGTTTTAAATCGCAAGTCATTCTGAGCAGCATGATGAAATCTTCTGCCATCTACCTGGATGTGAATCACCCTTTCGTCCTGTGCATCCATACTGTACGTGCTATCTTCCTGTGAATCACTCAGCTACTTCAGTTCAGACTGATGGTTGATGTATCAAAGTGCTACATTTACATACATCATTCACCACCCTTTTTGTGAGATTTATTTTGTTTATTTGAAAGGCAGAGAGGGAGAAAGCAAGAGAAAGAAGAGAGAGAGAGAGAGAGAGAGAGAGAGAGAGAGAGAGAGAATATGCACCCATCCACTCCACTGGTTCTCTCCCAAATGGCTTAAACAGCTGAGGCTGGGCCAGGGGCTTCTTCCAGGTCTCCCACAGGGTGCAGAAGTCCAAGCACTTGGCCTATTTTCTGCTACTTTCCCAGGAAGCTTAGCAGGCAGCTGGATTAGAAGTGGAGCAACCGGGTTTGGAACCAGTGCACATGTAGGATACAAGGGACAGCTTTACCTTCTATGCCACTGCCAGTCCCCATTCACCACTCTTCATTTCATCACAAAGTATTGCATCATCTCATGTCATCACAAGAAGAAAGGTGAGTATAGTCCAATAAAATATTTTGGGAGAAACCACATTCACATGACTTTTATGGCAATGCATTGTGGTAGTTGTTCCATTTTATTAGTGGTCATTATTACTGTGCCTAATTTATAAATGAAACTTTGTTATAGTCATGTGTGCATAGGAAAGGACATGGGGTGTTTTTAGGGCATGTACTAGCTGCAGTTTTGGGAATTTACTGGGGGATGTTGGAACACATTCCCTGCAGATAAAAGGAGACCATTGTAATAACTGCTATTCTAGGTTAGATCCATGAGTTCAACAGTCCATAATTTGTTATTAAAGTTTTGTTTCTGTAAGATCTGATTTTCAAGCCAAACTAATGGTATTGAAACTAGATGTATATGGGAGATCAGGAGGAAGCACCTGGCTCCTGGATTCAGATGGGCGCAGTGCGCCGGCCACAACACACCACCCGTGGCGGCCACTTGGGGGGTGAACCAACGGAAAAAGGAAGACCTTTCTCTCTGTCTCTCTCTTTCACTAACTCTGCCTGTCAAAAAAAAAAAAAAAAACCCACACACTTGAAACTAGATGCATATTACATTCACCTGGGATTTCTGAGCATCCAGGTGCTCCGATTGAATTTGTCTAGGAAGTAGCCTGGACATTGATATTTTTCTGAGGCTCTTAAGTGATTAAATTAAGTAGCCAGATATATTGTGTGGGCATTAATTTCAAGAGGTTGCAAACACAAAAACTGTACCATCTCATTTCTCCTAATAAACTCTATCCCTTATCCATGAATGTATCAAAGTAGTTCTTGAAGTTTCAGCCTTCCAATCTGCATTATTTTCAGCATTTATTATATCAAGTTTATAGAATTATTATCACTATTTACATTATTTAAGGTTTATTTATTTAATGCCAGTATTTCACAGTCAGTTACTGTATGTTTTTTTAAGATTTACATTTTAACATTTTATTTAATGAATACAAACTTCATGCATTTCTTAAGTACAATGAGGATTTACTTATTTGAAAGGGTGATTTATAGAGAGAGGGAAGGACAGAGTGAAAGAGACAGAAAAAAGACAGAGATGATAGAGGGAGATAGACATAGAGGGAGAAGAGAGGAGAGGAGAGGAGAGGAGGGGAGGGGAGGGGAGGGGAGGAGGGGAGGGGAAAGGAGTAGAGAGGAGAGGAGAGAAGAGGAAAGGAGAGGAGGGGAGGGGAAGAGGGGAGGGGAAGGGAGGGGAGGGGAAGGGAGGGGAGGGGAGGGGAAGGGAGAGGAGAATCTTCTATCAGTGGGTTCATTCACCAAATTGCTGCAAAGGCAAGGGCAGGGCCAGGCTGAAGCCAGGGGTCTGGAACTATATCCTGGTCTCCCATGGAGGTGGCAGGGGCACAAGCACTTGAGATATCTTTTACTGTTTTCCCAAGCACATTAGCAGGAAGTTGGATCAGAAGTGGAGGAGACAGGACTCAAATTTGTGCCCATATGGGATGCTGGCATTGCAAGAGGAGGCTTAACCCGCTGTGGCACAACACTAGCCCCAGTGGTTCTATTTGATATAAACATACACTTTTAGATTTTTGTTTTGTTTCATACTTTAACAAAATATTATGACATTCTATACATATGTAGTGGATTGGCACACAGTAAGTGATCTGTTCTCTTTCTAGTGCCCCTTGCATTTGGATGCTGGACAACAGGCTGAACTTTCCAGATGTGGTTGGAACTGGGGTTCTGGATGGAGTTTAGGTTTAGCCAAATAAGGTAAGTGTGCAGGACACTTAGAAGGTGGAACCCCAGCTTTTGCAGAAACCACCGTTGTTGCTGCAAAGTTCATTTCATTTTCTGAAGCAAGGGGCAGTGGTTTCAGCTTCCCGTCTTTTACTTTACAGTTGTGCGGAGGCAGGGCTTGAGATACCCATTTTGCTGATGTGGTTTATAATAAGCTAGGTGTAATCACGCAAGTGACTGCAGAAGTAGCTAAGGCTTCCTGATCATAACACGTACCTGAACGAGTCAGCTTTCTGAATCCCAGCAGTGAGGGTGAGATTCGTGACGTGGTACCTTCCTGATAGTAGTGGCAGGGCTCCCTTGGTAGCCCAACTCATGGTGTCTTTGGAATTCATTCCTGGAAGATATGTGATATGTTTAAATGTGTGCTCAATTATCCTGACCAGAGAACACTAGATCAGTTTCTTTAATATGACATTTCCTCTATTTCGATTCTATTTTTACTGATGCACTATAGGCAACAATTAACAAAGTATTCCTGCTTTGTTTCTATTTTTTAGTTTCCTTAAGTTGTAATATAATACTTCTCACCCCATGGAGTTAAGCCAGGAGGAGTGAGACATAGAGACAAACTTGGAACAACATCTTGTCTTCAGAAAATAGACTATTAGCAATTCTTATGACCCTGCCTTGATTTTAGTATGTCTTTAAGATGAATTGTTCAAACGAGCTCATTAGTGATTTGGGAGGTTTATTAATTTCCTGTTCTGGAAAGGTAATCATAGCCACTTGGCTGCTAAAATCCAAAGCACTTTTGACATATGCCTCAGTTTTTCACTCGGATCAAAAGTATGGTGAGACAGATCTTCAGAAAAGTCGCTAGAGATACAATACCATGACACTGACAACCACGCGCACTGACTGGCCCAGGAAGGAAGCTCCGAGGAATGTGCTTAGGGATCGAGCAGGCAGTTAGTGTCAGGAGAGACTCATGTCAGAGTCTGCAATAAAAATTCAGAACACACAGTGATACCTGACTTTCAGATAAACAACAAATAAGTTTTATTATACGGAACATTCAGTTCGCAACATCGGGGACATACTTACACTAAAATGAAAAATCTACTGTTTATCTGAATTCAACTTTCACTGGGAGGGTCCTGTGTGTTATCTGGCAGCTGTATGTTGCAGCTGGGAACAATAAACAACCCACAAGCTTCAGGTTCACTTGCAGCATCCCCATCTCCAGAGCAAACAAAGCAGGGCTGGAGCGCTAGAATGTGCTAAGTGCTCATGAGAATTTCAAGACTAGGGCTTACTTTCTGAAAGCAAGTCTGAAAATGGCCCTGTGTTGTCATGCATGATCGTGAGAACCTATGTACTCAAATGGGCTTGTGTTATCAGAGGGATAGAGGAAGGACCCTGGTGTGAGATTATGCCTTTGGGCTTGACTTCCTAATCATGCTTGGCTATGAGTGACCTTGATTTAAAAGCCTAGGATTGCAATAATATTTATGGGAGCCAAATTGTGCTCTGTGGCCTTCTTTGGATGCTAATGAAAGCAAGGAAGCAGGCTGCTCATTGTATGTGCAAATCGCTGAAGCTTAACTCTTTACCTGGGTTTTATCTGTACCTTGGCTGGTGCTCTGGTTACCTACTGTCCCTTGGCTGTTTCTTCTTCATCATTTTCACCCTTTGCCGTGCTGAGATCCATCATGAGTGTAATCTTTCCTGTAAGTCACTGCCAACGACAAGGTGTGACACCTGTGGTGCATTTGGGGAACCCAAACTCATTATTTTCTAAGTATAGAATTTTCATTTCCTTCCAAATCGGAGTATTTCTGTCAGTTTCAGACCCAAAGCCCTTTTACTGTGTTAGCATCTTCCTTCATGTCATATACAGAACTTTGGAAAGTCCCGATTAATATAACCATTGCAACTACACTGCAGAATAATAACAGCACCGAGTTACCATTCCTTACTGTGTCTTATGCATCATTTATAAGATTTCCCAATAAAGCTGTGCCAAATACGGTCATGGTTAAGCACAGACTGCGAAGTGTTTATACCTTGACACTCAGCATAGCATTGCTTTGCTTTTGACTCTTGTCCTCCATTCCTTCCCTATTTTTTGTTTTCTTTTTAATGATCTACGATTATTTTAAAATTTAGTGTCTATGGATGATATGGTAGCCTTTCATTTTTGATTCAACATTTAGAAGAACTTTAGTATGGAAATTTGTTGCTCTTTTTGAAAGTTTAAATGTACGTCCATATTTTCACATAATGCTTTTTTCTCTTCCTTAAAATGATGTCTCTTATTCAAATTAATCTGGATCAAAAATAAAAGATAAGTTCTATTTTCATGTAATATACATAGAGGTAGGAATTTTTTGGCTTTGTCATAGTAAGTTGGAAATATGTGTTTTTTGAAGGGATAAATATATGTGGCAAAATGGATATGGCATTAAAAAGTCTAAGCTGGTTTTAGATCTTTAATTAATCTCCCGGTTACTTCCAATTATGTAAGTACATCTCCAGTTTGCAAGTCTCTCCTCAATTCTTATTCATATATTAGACATCTTCTTATGGATCATAACAGAAATCTTAAATTCAGTATCTTCTTGATATTTCTTTCACATTATATCCTTTTGAGTTGCTCATGGCCAAAACATAAGAAACCTATCCATCTATAATAAGTCCTTTCACTGATTCCTTTTCCAAAGAATGTGTGCTATCTGTTTCTACTATGGTCCCTGCTTGGGTCATGTTCTACCCTCACCGTCTCATCCATTCTGTATTCATTATCCACAGAAATCTTTTAAGAATGTAGTATGTGCATGGAAACTCACTCCCAAGTCCCACAAACACTTTGACTTCTTACCAACACTGTGTGTAGACTGCCCCTCCTTTACTCCTCTTCATGTCAGCATGTGCCATTGCAAAACCTCTGTCCGCTTATGTGGCCTCAGTCATACTGTCCTTGAACATGTGAATCCTTTCCATGGATTCCAGCCTTGCACCATCTCTAGCCCCAAAGAGGACCTGTGCTCTCCTATGGGCAGGAAATCATATGTACCTTATTTATCAATGTGTGCTCCAGAAGCCAGCCTGGACCATAACTGGAAACCCAATTACTATTCAGGAAATGAGTAGATCAATTGCTAAAAATTAAGCAACTCTAATGAGTACATCCTGAAGTGGTTTATGTATTTTCAAATAATATTAATAGATTCATAATCAATAGATTAACAAATATTTCATTGAAAATATTTTTTCTTATAAGTAGCCTTTATTAAAACTAGTATGAAAATCAATAAAACAATAAAATTACTGTTAAGATAAGTTCACTTTGATGTTTAAAACTTTGGTTTTGATATTGTATCTTTAAAAGTGTGTTTTGCTAACCCACTGTTGGTGGGAATGCAAATTGGTAAAGCCACTATTGAAGTCAGTCTGGAGATTCCTCAGAAACCTGAATATAACCCTACAATACAACCCAGCCATCCCACACCTTGGAATTTAACCAAAGGCAATTAAATTGGCAAACATAAAAGCTGTCTGCATCTTAATGTTTATTGCAGCTCAATTCACAATAGCTAAGCCCTGGAATCAACCCAAATGCCCACGAACAGTAGACTGGATAAACAAATTATGGGACATGTACTCTATAGAATACTACACAGCACTAAAAAAAAAACAATGAAATCCGGTCATCTGCAACAAAATGGAGGAATCTGGAACACATCATGCTGAGTGAAATAAGCCAGTCCCAGAGGGACAAATATCATATGTTCTCCCTGATCGGTGACAACTAACTAAGCACCAAAAAGGAAACCTGTTGAAGTGAAATTGACACTATGAGAAACAGTAACTTGATTGGCCCTTGTCCAAACTGTTAATGTACAACTTAATACTTTATTCCTTTTAGTATTTTTTTGTCCTACTTAATACTATTGGTTGAACTCTGTAATTAACACACAATTATTCTTAGGTGTTTAAATTTTAACTGAAAAGTGATCCCTGTTAAATATAAGAGTGGGAATAAGAGAGGGAGGAGATGTACAATTTGGGACATGCTCAAGCTGACTTGCCCCAAATGGTGGGGTTATAAACGTGCCAGGGGATTCCAATTCAATCCCATCAAGGCGGCATGTACCAATGCCATCTCACTAGTCAAAGTGAGCAATTTCAGTTCACAACTGATCACTCTGATAGGTCTAAGAGTCAAAGGGATCACACAAACAAGACTAGTGTCTGCTAATACTAATTGATAGAATCAAAAAGGGAGAAAACGATCCGACATGGGAAGTGGGATACACAGCAGACTCATAGAATGGCAGATGTCCTAAATAGCATTCTGGCCTCAGAATCAGCCCTTAAGGCATTCAGATATGGCTGAAGAGCCCATGAGAGTATTTTATTCACGGAAAGCCAAGACACTCTGGGGAAAAAAAAAAAAGACCTAAATGAAAGATCTCTGCATGTGAGATCCCAGTAGAAAGAATGGGCCATCAAAGAAGGAGGTACCTTTCTCTGAAGGGAGGAGAGAACTTCCACTTTGACTATGACCTTGTCTATATAAGATAAGAGTCGGTGAACTCTGTCATAGCCTTGGCAACTCATGCCTGGAGCCTAGGGTGATTACTGACACCATAAACAAGAGTGTCAATTGTTAAGTCAACAACAGGAGTCACTGCACACTTACTCCCCATGTAGGATCTCTGTCCTTAATGTGTTGTTCAATGTGAATTAATGTTATAACTAGTACTCAAACAGTATTTTTCACTTTATGTTCTGTGTGGGTGCAAACTGTTGAAATCTTTACTTAATATATTCTAAATTGATCTTCTGTATATAAAGATAATTGAAAATGAATCTTGATGTGAATGGAATGGGAGAGGGAGCGGGAGTTGGGAGGGTTGTGGGTGGGAGGGAAGTTATGAGGGGGAGAAAGCCATTGTAATCCATAAACTGTACTTTGGAAATTTATATTTACTAAATAAAAGTTTTTTTAAAAAAAGTGTGTTTTGCTTTTCCAAAATTACAGAACCAAAAGAGACCCATCTTAAATGGGTCAATTTGAATTTATTGTGATATCTTAAATAACAACATCAGTGGTGCATTAGAAAAGATTGATTCAAATCTGCTTAAGGTATTAACTATAGTATTTTGTAAACACCTGAGTTTGGTCATATGTGTTCCTAGATGCCATTTTGTTAAGGCTCAAAGCAAACTACTTTTGAGACTTTTTTCTTCAGCTGTACAAAGAAATGATTTGCCTTTAAGAAGCTTGAATGTCATGGCTGGCACTGAGACCCAGCTTTAGACTTAGCCACCACTTGTGACGCCAGCATCCCTTGTCAAAGTCCCAGTTTAGAACCTGACTGCTTCACTTCTGATCAAGCTCTCTGCTAATGCACCTGAGAAAACAGCAGAGGATTGTTCAAGTGCTTGGCCCCTACTACCCTTGTGGGAGACCCAGATGTCGTTCCAGTCTCCTGGCTTCAGCCTTGGCTAGAATTGACTTTTGTGGCCATTTGAGGAGTGACTCAAGAGATGGAAGCTCTCTCTCTCTCTCCATCTTTACTCTTTATCTTTCACTCAGCTGTTCAAGTAAATAAATAAATGTTTTTAAATAAAGGAAGTAGGATGTTTTAGTATATTAAACTGTTTCTATAGAGTACATGTCCCATAATTTCTTTATAATTTTAGGAAACTATGGGACAGATGTCCACAAAGAACCACAGCCACACGGTTCTCTGAAAAAATCTTCTCTGTGTGAACTGGAAGTAAATATAAATCTCATTAGCCTATGTACCTGGAAAAATTATTATGTCATAGACATATAAAAATGGGCCGGTGCTGTGGCACAGTGGGTTAAAGCCCTGGCCTAAAGCCCTGGCATCCCATAAGGGTGCCAGTTCGAGTCCTGGCTGCTCCTCTTCCAATCCAGCTCTCTGCTACGGCCTGGGGAATTGGTAGAAGATGGCCCCTGCACCCACGTGGAGACCCAGAAGAAGCTCCTGGCTCCTGTCTTCAGATCGGTGCAGCTCCGGCCATTGTGGCCATCTGGGGAGTGAACCAGCGATGAAAGACCTCTCTCTCTGCCTCTACCTCTCTCTGTTAACTCTGACTTACAAATAAATAAAATAAATTTAAAAAAAAATCTTGTATTCAATGCATTATGTCAGTTACAAAATTTGAAATATTTCTAAATTAAACTCACAGAATAATAAATGTCTGATAGACATAATAAAATGGATACAAATATACTTCCCTTTAAACACTTGGTAGCTCCAAAGGCAAGTAGGAATTTTGACATTTGCTTCCTTTTAATAATATGCAAAATCCAAATGTATCTTATGATGTCACATAAAAATAAATCACTTATCTTTTTATAGCAGCTTATCTTTTTATTTATTTAAGGTATACAAATTTCATGTATTTCCTATATACAGATTCAGGAGCATTGCAATACTTCTCATGCTACCCTCCCTCCCACCTACTCTCCTGCCATTCTTCTTCCTCCCTCTCCTATCCCCATTCTTAATTTTTATAAAGATCTATTTTCAGTTTACTTTATACTCATAAGATTAATTTTTCACTAAGTGAAGAGTTCAACAAATAGTATGAAGAATAAAACACTGTTCCTCAACAGTTGCGACAAGAGCTCTGAACATCATCAAGCCTCAAAATGTCCATTCAACTCCTATACATTATATTTTTTGTACTTGATTAGTTATCACATATTAGGGGAAACATGGTATTTGTCTTTTTGGGACTAGCTTATTTCACTATGTATATAGTTTTCAGCTGCATCCATTTTATTGCAAAAGATAGGATTTCATGTTCTTACCCCAATATGTGGTATTCCAAAGTGTATGTATACCATAATTTTTGAGAGGTCACTAGTTGACCCCTAAGCAAGCACTCAAAATAATTATTGTAGTGTCCTATAATGACAATGTCAAAATGAAACTATAAATGCAAAACATGGTATGCTTTATAGAACAATATAGAAAAATTTATGAAAATGTGGAATATTTATTTATTAAAGATTTATTTTATTTGAAAGGCAGGATTACAGAGAGAGAGAGAGAGAGAAAGAGAGAGAGTGAGAGAGAGAGAAATGTTCTATCTATTGGTTCATTTCCCAAATGGCTGCAACTGCTAGGGCTGGACCAGGTTGAACCAGGAGCCAAGTGGTTTGTCCAGCTCTCCCACTTGGGCACTTGGGTTCAGGAGACAAAATACTTGGATCATCTTCCATTGCTTTCCCAGGTGCTTTAGCAGAAAGCTGGACCAGAGGTGGAGATGCTAGGACTTGAAGTGACTTCTATATGGGATGCCAGTGTGACAGGTGGCAGCTTAACCCACTATTGCCACAATGTCAATCCGGAAACTGGAATATTTAAGTTGAAAGTTAACAGTTTTTAATTTAGGACAAGTAAAATAATTAGCATACATTATTCAAGAGCCAATTAATTGCTTTCAGTCCTTTAAATACTGCAACAGACTACATTTCCACCAATATTAATTATTCATCAAGACAATGCTTTTTGGAAAGGGCATTTGACACAGCCCATAGTGTTTGAGGAGTTGGAGCCCTGGCTACACTGCTAATTCTGGTTTATTGCTAATACATACACTGGGAGGCAGCAGGTGATAGCTCAGGTTAGAAAGGCTGTCTCCCATATTGAATTTGATCACCTAAACTGTATTATAGTTTAAGTGTTTGAAACGCTAAAGATTGTCACTATGATTTCTGTCAGTTTGATAAGATCTTATCTGTTTTTCCAAATCCTATAATCCATCGCCAAGAATCCAGCACCATCTGTCTCCAATTGTAATCCTGTATTGAGTGATTGGAGCTAATTTAATAGCATGAAAGTTATAACAATTCTACCATCAGCTTAAAGGCAAAAGAAGTTCTTGGCTTTGTTTCCAGGGACAATGATTAGTCAAATGTATTACTCATCATATAACTCAGAATTTGCCTTTGAGTATATAACATTACATTTATTTATTTCGGTTAAATATAAATAGAATACATGCTTGACATTCTTTTTTCATGTAAACCATTTACTCAAAATGACAACTATACAAGGGTAGTTTTAAACACTCATGGAAAAAAGGAATTAAAAGATAATTTTATTTTTGCATAAAAACATTTTAAAATTCATGCATACTTTTTTTTAGTAACACATATTTTCCATGAATTTTTGAAGGCCACTCATTTGTAGGGTAAAAATAATGAATTTTGGAGGGATTTTTACAAAAATATAAACAGGTTTTATAAGAGCCATTAAAGGATATGTTTATTGAACATTCTAAGCACAAATTAAAAACAATTAGTTTAACATTTGATAAGATAGCAAATAATAGTTGTAAATGTTGTCATTTGAAAAGTATAATTACATTTGAAACATAAATGTGTAACATAAGAAATAACATAGTGGTTTTGTTTAAAATTTTTGCTAATGCTTGCTTCAGAAGCACATGTACTAAAATTGGAATATACAGAGAAAATTAGCATGACCCCTGTGCAAGGATGACCTGCAAATTTGTGAAGCATTGAATATTCAAAAATAAGTTTAAGTGATACATAAAAATTATATATATTCATTAGTAATACGCAATTTTATTTTTTAAAATTTTATTTAAATTATACAAGTTTCATTATATCTCCTACATACAGATTTAGCAACATAGTGATACCTCCCACCCTATCCTTCCTCCCACCCATGCTCCAACCTTTCTTCCTCCTCCCTCTCCCATTTCCACTCTTAATTTTTTACTAAGATATACTTTAAGTTTACTGAATGATCATAAAGTTAACCCTACATTAAGTAAACAGTTCAGCAAATAGTATGAAGACAAAATAAAAGTCTCTTAAAAGAAGAGACAAGGGCTCTAAACAACCATCCAATCTCAAAATGTCCATTTAACTCCAATACATTTCATTTTAGGTAATTTATTAGTTACCACAGATCAGGGAGAACATATAATATCTGTCTTTTGGGGACTTGTTTATTTCACTAAGTATAATGGTTTCCACTTGCATCCGTTTTGTTGTAAAAGACAAGATTTCATTTTTTTAACAGCTGAATAGTACTCCATAGTATATATTCATCACAATTTCTTTATCCAATCAATAGTTGATGGACATCTGGGTTGATTCCATATCTTAGCTATTTTAAATTGAGCTGCAATGAATATAGGGTACAGATTACTTGTTCATTTGCTAATATCTTTTGGTTTAGGTAAATTCCCAGGAGTGGGATGGCTGGATCATATGGTAGGTATATAATCAAATTTCTGAGGTACTCCAATACTGCATTCCATAGTGGCTGGACCAGGCTTCATTCCCATCAACAGTGGATTAGGGCACTTTTCACTTCACATCCTCACTAGCATTTGTTTTTTGTTGATTTCTGTATGAGAGCCATTCTAACTGAAGTTAGATGGAACCTCATTGTGGTTTGGATTTGCATTTCCCTCATGACTAGTGATCCTGAGCATTTTTTCATATATCTGTTGACCATTTGAATTTCTTCTCTTGAAAAATTCCTGTTCAAGTCCTTTGCCCATTTCTAAACTTGATTGTTTGTTTTGTTGTTGTTGAATTTCTTGAGCTTTTTATAAATACTGGATCTTAATATGCAATTTTAGATACATTTGTACATTATGTAACATCCAATCACATAAAGAAGATGTTTCTTGCAGCTATAATGGATGACCATCCTGAAATTTCAAGATCCAATATGTCTAATCTTTGAACTGTATTTGAGAGTTCTGTTATAAATCTAAAACACAAAATGAGTTATTAGGTTTCCTGAAGTCAAACAAGGGTATTTTTAAAAAAGCCCTACATGTATGTGTCCCTGAAAAATATCTGATATTTCGTCATTTAATTGCTAACTATTGTGCTGACTTTCTGTTATTTTTAGTTTCAAAATGAGACAGCATTTACATGTTAAAATGAAATAGAGTCATACTTTATAATAAGTTTCTTTTTGGTTAAAGTACTTTTTGTGGAAAACTTGGCTGCTTTCTTCTTAAATTTCATTGTATTATATCATAGTTAGGTGTGGTTCTGAGAAATCAGTTATCCTGTAACAACTTTTTTTATGGGTTTATAACAAATGGCAATTGAATCATTTTCCTTGTCATGAAAAAATGGACACATGATTATAATGCATTTATAAGTTGTCCTTTTAGTGTAACAAAAGAACAGTGACAGAATTTAACCTGGAATTTACAAAAACCCTAAGAAACCCTAAGAAATGTGTTCAATGAATGCATTTTTCACAATCCATAGAAAAATTATAAGGATGGACATTACATGAAAATAACCATTGAACTTCACTTTTCTTGGTAACTTACCAGTGATTTTTATGACAAATTTAGCAGACATTTCTAAATCTTCTTATATAGTTTTAATTTTTAAATGCTCAAGTGAAATTATTATCAGGAATGCATAAAAAATTAGAAGCATAGTGGGTAAGTTCCATTTTGAATGAACTCTCTCCAGAGATAGAGTTGGTCAGTGCTTCTCTTGTGCTATGTCTAGGTACCTTACCTATTTTTTTTTAACAAAAATATCTAAGTTGCAGCAGTAGGTGCTTGGTGCAGTGATTGGGACACCATTTGGGATGCCCACATTGTGTGTCAGAGTGCCTGGGCCTGAATTCCAACTTTGATCTGATCCAGCTTCCTGTTGGTGTGTATCCTGGAAGGCAGCCATTGACAGCTCAAGTGGTTGGGTATCTGCCATCTCACTGGTGGACCAAATTGTGTTCCAGAACTGTGGCTCAGTCCTGGCCCAGTCTTGGCTCTTGTGGGCTTTTGGGGGCATGAACCAGCAAATGCTGAAATCTCTCTTTCTCTCTCTCTCCCTCGTTTCTCTCTGCACTGCACTTCAAATAAATAAAGAAATTTATTTATAAAAGCCCAAATTGCTATTCAGTGATCCACTTGAAAGCCTTCTCTATTAAACTTTGAAGGCTTTGACAACCAATGATATGCATTTTATTTATGTCCACCATTTTACCAAGCATATAGGAGGCACTCAATACATGTTTGCTGAGTTGACTTAAATTTACATCTTTGCACTGAAATGGAAACTTGGTTTACTGAGAGTACAATATAGGTAGTTTTCTTTTAATTTTCTGCAGTCCTAACTTTTTCAGGTAGAAATTCTTATCAGTATTTTAAAGCATCTATCATTAGGCACAATTATTTTAGTCTTGGGAAAGAAAAAAAGTTAGTATCTAGAGTAGAACGATGACAAAAGAATGGTCTGAGATGATTGAACTATTAGGAACAGAAACACAAAGAAATCCTGGAACCTTGGGATTAGACTCAGTCATATGGGGGTGGCAGAGAATAATTTGGTGAGAATGGAAGGCAAGGAAATATCAAATCCTAGAAAAATCTCCAAAATATGCAAAAGAAAGACATGGAAAATGTGTTAACTGCAACAAAAATCATCAGAATAGAAGATGATTTGTGCTGGAGGCAGATAATGCTCAGAAAATCTGGAAGATACATTCTTAGCATAATTTTTAATCAGCAGTTAATCCTAATTTCATCCTGAATTTTCCATGTGCGTTTATCTCTGGAAATATTCACCTAACTGTAGGTTCTTTGACTTCAGCCTCAGTGCTTTTAAAAGGACCATTTACATCCCAATTTTGATCCTCCTCATATATTTTCTGTTTAAATTACAACCATTGCTTAAGATCTTCTTTTCTCAGAAGAACTATAGGAGTCATTTCCTTTTTTGTTTGCTTGTTTTTTTTTTTTTTTTTTTTTTTTTTTCCTTTTCACAAAGAAACAGAGAGAGGAAGAGAGATAGACAGAGTTCCCATCTACTGGTTCATTTCCCAAATGCTGAAAAAGGTCAGAGCTGGGCCTCACTAAAGCCAAGAGCTGGGCACTCAATCGATGTCTCTCCTGTGAGTGGCAGGAACCCAGTTACTTTAGCAGTCTCATGGCTGAGTGCCATGGTCTGCACCAGCAGGAAGCTGGGGCCAATGTGAGGGTTCTTAACAGCTACATCAAACACCTGCCCCTCTAGTCATCTTTATCCAGTTCAGTTTACTCTACACCCTTAAGATCTCTTTGATCTCTCCGTTCTCCATATTTCTTGAATTCATTTTAATCCAGGTGCTTTCTATTTCTTAGTTTACTGCAAGATCCTTCTGAATTGTCTTTTTGCCTTAGGTTATGGCAACTCCATAACCCGTTCACAGGATTATCACAAAAGAAAACTCCTTGAAGTTCAAATATAACTCTCTTCTAAAAGCTCCCCCACCCCATTCAGTAAAATCCCAAAATCTATAGGCTGGCATACACAATCTGTCACGACATGAGCTCTGCAGTCATAAGTAAAGGCACATCTTTGCTTTGGAACATTCTATGTGTTTTCTGGGAACACATCAACTCCATATTTTTTATTCCACCCTCCTTCAACTAGATGCAGAAAAACCATCTCTGAAACATTTCCATGGCTTCGAAAAACACATTTCCCTCTTACATATGCTCTTATATATGTTTATGGATGCCTTCGATGGCACTTACAATTTATTTAAATATTCGATTTTATTGGTCACCTTACTAGAGTGAGCCCTCCAGGGACAATAAATGATCTTTGCACCCACTGTGTATGTGGCAGCATCAGGCATGCACTGGACTGATGTGAATGGCATTAACATCCATGTTGTCCACACTTACATTCCTTAACCTATAAATCGTCAACTCTTCACCATCCACCAGAGCAGTCAAATCCTCTACCATTTTAATATATGGCATGGGAAATCTGAAAACATATCTGTGCATTATTTTACCTGTGAGGACACCATATAAAATGCAACACCTATTGGAGCCAGCACTGTGGCACAGTAGGTTAATCCTCTGCCTACAGTGCTGGCATCCCATATGTGTTCTGGTTCTAGTCCCAGCTGCTCCTCTCCTGATCCAGTTCTCTGCTGATGGCCTAGGAAAGCAGTAGAAGATGGTCCAAGTTCTTAGACCCCTGCACCCGCATGGGAGACCTAAAGGAGGCTCCTGGTTCCTGGCTTCAGATCAGCCCTGTTCTGGCCATTACGGCCATTTGGGGAGTAAACCAGCAGATGGAAGACCTCTCTCTCTGTCTCTCCCTCTCACTGTTTGTAACTCTGTCAAATAAATAAATAAATAAATAAATAAATTTTTTGTATTTTAAAGTGTTTTTTTAACTTTTATTTAGTAAATATAAATTTCCAAGGTACAGCTTTTTGGATTACAGTGGCATTTTCCCCCCATAACCTCCCTCCCACCCACAACCCTCCCATCTCCCACTCCTTCTCCCATCCCATTCACATCAAGATTCATTTAAAAAATGCAACACCTACTTATCTTTAAGCACGCACACTACTTAGATTGATTTAAAATTTTTAATGTATGTTTTCTTTTTCTTACTTAAAGAGTACAAGCAGATCCTATGTCTTTTCCATTCTCGAACCCCACATAATTAGGATGACCATGAAAGCCCGTTTGCCTACAAAAAAAAATCCCATTGTAGTCCTAATGCCTACCTATACTTTCTACTGTCAAAACTCATGAAGTTTACATAAAAATAATTTGACAACACAGCAGTTAGTAATTATTTCATAGTTATATACTTACATTTGTTAATTTTGAATATATATATATATATATATATATATATATATAAAGTAAAGGAATTTTCTATTGCCCTTGGGTGATAAAAATTGCAAGAAGCAAGGGAAACAATGTACTAAAGAAATGTATAGCTAAAGAGCTGAGCTAGGGATATGAATTGTGCATAAGTTATTACTTTTTAAGTGAGAATAATTAGGTTTAGTGAAATAACCAGAAGGGTAGAAGTATTGTGAAGACAACCTGTGATGTGGAAGAATCTCAGATGTTGGTAACTTCTCTGATTTCATTGTTGGATGTCTACAGTAGTATTATTAGAAACCTTTTCTTTGTTTTCCTTCCTTCCTTTCTTTTTTTAAAGATTTATTTATTTAATTATTTATTTGAAAGTTAGAGTACACACACACACAGATCTTCTATCCCCTATTTCACTCCCCAGATGACTGTAATGGCTGGAACTGGGCCAGGCTGAAGCCAGGAGCCAGAAGCTTCTTCCAAGTGGGCAGCATGGGCCTAGGCTCTTGGGCCATCTTCTGCTGCTTTTCCCAGGCCATTAGCAGGGAGTTGGATCAGAAGTGGGGCAGCTGGGGCATGAGCCAGGACACATATGGGTCCCCTCCTCTCTCCTCCTCTCCCCTCCTCCCCTCCCCTTCTCTCCCCTCCTCTCTTCTCCTCTCCCCTCTTCCCCTCCCCTTCTCTTCCCTCTCCTCCCCTCTTATTTCCTCCCCTTCCCTCCCCTACCCTCCCATCTCCTCCCCTCCTCTCCTCTCCCCTCCTTGCTTCTTCCCTCCCCTCCTCCTCCTCTGCTCCCCTCCTCTCCTCTCCCTTCTTCTCCTCTTCTCCCCTCTCCTCCCCTCCCCTCTCCTCCTCTCTCCTCCTCTCCTCTCCCCTCCTCTCCTCCCCTCCCCTCTCCTCCTCTCTCCTCCTCTCCTCTCCCCTCCTCTCCTCCCCTCCCCTCTCCTCCCCTTCTCTTTCCTCCTATCCCCTCCTCCCCTCTCCTCCCCTCTTCTCCCCTCCCCTCCTCTCCCCTCTTCCCCTCCCCTTCTCTTCCCTCTCCTCCTCTCATTTCCTCCCCTCCCCTCCTCTCCCCTCCTCTCCTCTCCCTTCTTCTCCTCTCCTCTCCCCTCCCCTCTCCTCCTCTCCTCCCTTCCCCTCTCCTCCCCTCCTCTTTCCTCCTATCCCCTCCTCCCCTCTCCTCCTCTCCTCTCCCCTTCTCTCCCCTCTTCCCCTCTCCTTCCCTCCCCTCCCCTCCTCTCCTCTCCTCTCCCCTGCTCTCCTCTGCCCTCTTCCCTCCCCTCCTCACCTTCCCTCTCCCCTCTTTGATTCCCTTTCCTTCCTCTTTCCTCCTCCCTCTTTCCTTCCTAAAATCACTTGGGATTAAATCAGAGATAATAATACACTAACAGTACAGAAGTAATGATCTTACACAAGGAAAATAAAACCCACTTTTTGTGATCATTATATTATATCTGTGTTTTACAAGCATCCTTTATCACTTCTAGGTGTTACATTCTTTACCACATTATATAAATTTGGATATAAAATTTTGGAATTAGGGCCAGCACCAGAGCTCAATAGGCTAATCCTCCGCCTGGGTTCTAGTCCCGGTCAGGTCGCTGGATTCTGTCCCAGTTGCCCCTCTTCCAGGCCAGCTCTCTGCTGTGGCCCGGGAGTGCAGTGGAGGATGACCCAAGTGCTTGGGCCCTGCACCTGCATGGGAGACCAAAAGAAGCACCTGGCTTCTGGCTTCAGATTAGCGAGGTGCACCGGCCACAGTGCGCCAGCAGCGGCGGTCATTGGAGGGTGAACCAACGGCAAAGAAAGACCTTTCTCTCTGTCTCTCTCTTTCACTCTCCACTCTGCCTGTCAAAAAAAATTTGGAATAAGGAATACAAGTTATACCAATATAACATTGAATAAAAGCAATAAATCAAGTTATGTAATAAATTTTTATGAATGGTATACTTAATTGTTGCCTTCAGTTTTTGGTTTCCATATTGCTAAAATAATATTTTGAAATTTTTGTACTGAATAATTCTATAGATGGGAGTTTCCTATAAAGCCAGAACCAGCCAATTCATCAGAAAAACCTGTTAACCACATTATAGATATTTGTTTTTAAGTAAATTGTTTTCTATGGGTATAAACCACAAAATAAAGCAGAATTATGGTTTGGAAGGTCACTCTATTTCAATATAGTCCTGTATCCTGGATTCAGTAGAAATACTTTTCTTTATCAGCGGCTTTCTGAAAAATTTTCAGTCTTCTTTTTTCTAAATCAAGTTATCACCAAATGTATGGAAGCACTAGCTTTCAAATTATAATTTTATCTAGACATGGATTTTCTACTTTCCAAGAGAAATATCCCCATTTTCTTTGATGTTCACACACAAAAATGCACACACAAATGCACACACACTATTTCTTATCATCTGGGGGGTTATCCACTTCACTCCACTCCTCTTTTAAGGATATTCAGCTGGAAAGAAGCAAAATATGTAATATTTGGAAGTCAGCCATAGCTATCTTTTCAAATTAGATAAACCATGCATCAAGGTAACTAGCAGTGTAAAAGTCTGGACATGTAAATTTCTTGTTAGAGATGCCACCTGCCTTTACCTGGCCAGCTCTCCTCCCAGCCCAGCCAAGTAATGAAAGTCAACAGAGTGCCTTCCCCTAGGAGGTTCATACCTCCCTTAGGATATACCCTATGTGAAGAGATAGATAGGTCTGGGCCTCTGAATTTACAAGGCCTAAAGCCCACCAGATTATTATCAAGCCCCTTCTATCAGGTTCTATTTGCCTCTCAATCAGAAAACTTAATTGTAGCTTAGACAGCACCTTTCTTAGCTCCTCTAATAATGACTCTGTCCTTTGTTCTAGACCCTGTCTAGCACACTGGGGCCTCATTCCTTTGTAATCATAACCTCTACTCTACCACCAATGGCTCTACTCCCAACATGTGTGTACTGATGGTCCTCTTCCCCACTTAATGCTGTATAATTGTTCAAACCTGGTAAATGCCACTCTTAGGATCATTGGTTACTACCCTCACTCTGTCTTTTATGACCTTGTCTAAATATGATCAGAGTCGGCAAACTTGGAAGGCTTCCATAGCCTTGGCAACTCATGATGACAGCCTAGGATGGTTACTGGCGCCATAAACTAGAGTGTCAATTTGTTGGGTCACCAACAGGAGCCACTGTGCACTTGCTCCTCATGTGGGATCTCTGTCCTTAATGTGCTGTACATTGTGATTTAATGCTATAACTAGTATTCAAACAGTATGTTTCACTTTGTGTTTCTATGTGGGTGCAAACTGTTGAAATCTTTATACTAAATTGATCTTCTGTATATAAAGAGAATTGAAAATGAATCTTGATGCAAATGGAAGGGGAGAGGGAGCGGGAGAGGGGAGGGTTGCGGGTGGGAGGGAAGTTATGGGGAGGGGGAAGCCATTGTAATCCATAAGCTGTACACTGGAAATTTATATTCATTAAATAAAAGTTTAAAAAAAAAGTCTGGACAGTTTTATTTACTTACCTTAGCACCACTTTGTGTGTGTGTGTGTGTGTGTGGTGTACATGCACATGTGATCTGACAGCAGCTAATTGCCCACTGGAAGTCTTGGGGTTGACTGCAGGGCTCTGCTCTTAATTCACAATCATGACCCTCAGGTCAATGCCAACAGTAGACAGACTTCCTGTGGGGTTACTCTCGACTCAAGTGGATGGGCAATTCTGGAGAGTTTGGCACCCCTGATTTCCTTCCTGGGAAGTAGAGGATTATTAAGACTTAGTGTTGTAAATGTATATGAAGTTCTCCAAAAAATCTAGAGGGCTTACTAGAGTCTTCTCATTGTGGGAGAAATGGGGTAGCTTAGCCTTCTAAAAGGATACCATTCCCAGGTTTCTTGATTCAAATGAATAAACCTTGCTTGTTTGGTCACATGTCACCTCTGCACCTCAAGACAGGTCAGTCCTAAGGAAACAAGGTGACTCTATGCACAGAGTGGAGGTGTCTGAGGTAGAAGCCTCATTCAAACCCTAGACCCTGGTGAATCCACTGGGTTCCATCGCTTTTTGAGATCTTGCTGAGAATGGCTGCATACCTCAGCTGTAGTTCTCCCGTCCACTCACTGCTGCAGTCTGTCTTTGGAGGCAGACAAGTATGGATTGCAGGACTGAAAAAAAATCACTATTGAGAATGAAGTCTTAGATCTAATCTTAAGAATTTAACACATGTTCCTAATGAAAATACCTGTTCCTGCATGAAAATACAAAGTGTCTTGGTTTTTGTTTTTTTTCTTAAGGAAAACTAGTTTGCATTCCTCCTTCTTAAAGGATACATGTTATCACAAGCACAGTTTAACTTCAATCAATCCCACAGAACATATTAACTAGGGGCCCATTATTTACATAGTTCCCTGAAAACAAGGTATTGATATTGACACTAAGTAATCATCAGAGTGAATCAAACATCCTCGTCAATTCCTTTGTCATATTTTGGTGCCTGCCTTATGGGTACATCTTCTTGAGGAAGATCCGAATACAGAAGCATCACTTACATTAGATCACATTGTCTTGTCCAAATTTATGTGCAGTGGAAACACTCCATGGGTATACAAAACCTACAGATCATTAAAAATGTCTAAGGCATCTAAACAATTAGAAATCTTTGAAATGCCTTTCTTCAAACAGCCCCTACCCTTAAATAGCCTCACCATTGATTTACCCATCCCCTCCCCCGCCAGAGGTTTTCTGGGTATGGGACTTCCATCAAAACTAGTTCATTTTCATGTTAAAACTAGTGATTACATTAGGCATGGATTTCATGCACTCTATAAGTGAAAAAGAAATTCACTACCATTCAGACTGGAGAATGTTGAAAAAGCTAAAAATATAAAAAAGCTGTGTAGAGGTGTTTTCAAGTTAATTCAAGTTTGTTCCATTTGCAGTGAGCAGTGAGGGAAAGTTGTATTCTCGTGATGGTGAAGTTCAGGAAGCAGGCAGATCGGCCCGGTCCTCATAATCATGTACATTATCAAGATGTCATTCAGTCCCACACTTTACTGAGAAAGATCCAAACAAAAAATATGAGTGTTCGCAGAAGTATTTCTCAAGAGAGTGGCTGTCATTTACATTTTGTCATTTAAGTACATGCTGTGTGTATGCCAGCCTTATATGCACATTGTGTTATTTAACGATAACTGTCAGCTCAGTTAGCAAAGAACAAAACTGAGTCTGTGAGAATTAATTATCCAAGATCAAGCAAGTATCTGTGGCTGATTCAGATTACATAACAGGCCTGTCCAGAGTACAGGGGTAAGATTTTTCGCAGTGGTTTATACCCCTGTTTCTGGGTAATAAAATTGAAGTTCGGCTACTGAATATGGACATATGTTAATTCCAAATCAAACATGATTCATTTTATTTATTTATTTATTTTTTTGACAGGCAGAGTGGACAGTGAGAGAGAGAGACAGAGAGAAAGGTCTTCCTTTGCCGTTGGTTCACCCTCCAATGGCAGCTGCGGCTGGCGCGTTGCGGCTGGCGCACCGCGCTGATCCGATGGCAGGAGCCAGGTGCTTCTCCTGCTCTCCCATGGGGTGCAGGGTCCAAGTTCTTGGGCCATCCTCCTCTGCACTCCCTGGCCACAGCAGAGAGCTGGCCTGGAAGAGGGGCAACCGGGACAGAATCCGGTGCCCGACCAGGACTAGAACCCAGTGTGCCAGCGCCGCAAGGCAGAGGATTAGCCTATTGAGCCGTGGTGCCGGCCACATTATTCATTATTACTTTGATTTTATGGAGTTTGTTTCTTTATGATACACAGATCACAATCCTTTAGAAGTGTGCGTGCATGCATTGTAGACACAAAGACATGAGCCAATTAGGCATGAGCCAATCTTTCTTCAGTGATATCCAATGGATTGACGAGTCATTCAGGCATTCTGTACACAAAGCCATAGCCTTTCTTCTCCATAACTGGTGGAAGGACCATGACAACTATGGCACAGACAGAGATTTATATTTGTGCCAACTTTTAATCTTTCTTAAGACTCCTCAGAGATGTGATATTTAGTGGTATGAGATTAGGGAGTGGAGCAAGCAGCTCATAAAGTGCAAAGATGTAATGTGCCAGTAATACGTTTCTCCACATTTGCTATGGAAATAGCTAAATCTTAAAACCTGTGCCCAATTAGGTGGGGTTTTGATGATCATGCATCCCTAAGACACTGTTAGGCAGAAGGTGATGCCAAAAACCTCTTCTGTGATTCAATTTGTCATCATAAAATATGTTTCAAAAGTAAAAAAGAAATCTGATTTTCTTGTGCTGGGCTAAGACTCAGTGTAGAACAAATGAGTCAGATTGTCTATTTGACGATGATTAATTTTGTTTTCTTGGTTCTTCATAGCCAAATGGAATACTCCCTCACGAACTTTTGGCTGGTTTCTTTACAAACTAATTTCAAGAATTAAGAGAAAAGTTGGGACCTATAAGAAATGTTTCTCAACATTTTATAAACTTTAACTTAGTAGAATAAATATCTTTACTGAGAGCTTTCTTTGTCAGTACATGCATGTACAGATACATACCCATACACACACAAAAACCAAAAGAGCTCAATAAGTGCATCTTTAGAGAATTCTCTTTCCTCCATAAAAGATTGCAATTGAATTACTTTTAATTAAATGCAGTTTGAATACTGGTAAAAATTAAATACAAGTAAAAATACCTAAACAAACAAACAAACAAAAAGGAACACCCTTGATGGAATTGTGAATTAATTCCCCTTTAAAAGACTAAGAACGGGACCAGCATTGTGGTGCAGTAGGTGAGGCTGCCTGTGACTCCGGCATCCTATATTGGAGCACTGGTTCCAGTCCTCGCTACTCAGCTTCCAATCCAGCTCCCTTCTAGTGAACCTGGGAAAGCAGGAGAAGATTGCAAGTGCTTGGGCCACTGCTACGCTCATGGGAGACATGGATGGAGTTTCTAGCTCCTGTCTTTGGCTATTGTGGCCATTTGGGGAGTGATCCTGTGGATGGATAAACTGTCTCCCTCCTTGTCTCTGCCTCTTACTCTCTCCCTGTCTCTGTCACTCTGACTTTCAGATAAAATGAATCTTTAAATAAATGACAAACTAAGCCCAATTTTGGAAATGGACATCACTGAGAAGCTACAGTAGGACCTGACACATTCCAAAACAAGCCTATCAACTGTAGATTTTTTTTTTTTTAGTATAATGGAAGACTAACATATTCTGAATCACCTACACAAATAGCATGGACACAAATTTGGCAGTCATTTAAAGAATGCATTTGTATTTCTATTCTAAGAATTAAACTACATGACTATAAATATAAAATTGACATCTGGGAATTATTTCCAGGGCACAGTGTGAAAAAGATTATCACAGCTGTTGCTGTGTGATGCTTGTATGTCATTGTGAATGTGAGTGCTTGTGAGTGTGAGAGAACATTTTAATACTCTCTAGAAATTGTGTAGAAATAATGTAAATGTTTAGGCAAAGCACTGCACCAGATTCCAACCACTCAGTTTTATGTATTTGAACAACCAGCTCATCTCTCTCAATGCCTATTCTCCATTCTGTAAAAATCAAGAATTGGACTAAGTTATGTTTGGGATTCTTTTTCCTTCTAATATTCCAGCTATGTAAATTTCATACTCTGGCTCTTTTATCAGTTCTTTTTCATCCTACTTTTTTTTTCCTAGTCCTTTTCAAAATGACTAGTGATTAGAAAAGAAATGAATTTAGGACTTCAAGTAAGGGTTAAAGATGAAGGGAGTAAGAGAAAAAAAGCAAACAAATCAAGCAGGCAGTATTCACATAATGCATGGTTGTTACAAAGCAGTTTCAGACACATGCCCCAATTAAGTTAGATTATCACTTAACAATGCCATCTCCGTGCTGAAATAAAATTATTTTAAACCTCTCTTCATGAGTCTATTTAAGGTGTCCATTCATTGAGTGAGAATCAATCATGACAAATTTAGAGAAGTTTTGGCCATTGTACAAATAATGAGTGTCCTAAAAAAATGCACTGCAGAAATTAAAGTCCAGAGATTTTTCAGAGAGAAGTGAGTTCAAATTGGTGTTGCTGTCAAGAAAAGGTGTATTTTTTCGCCTCGTGTATCATGATATAACATTTTTCTGTTTAACATCTTTTTTTCAGAGTTTTCCACAGGGCTGGTCAATGCTTCGGTTAACTTGGTCTGGCAGATGGAGCAGAAGGAATGTTGACTTGTAACCAAGAAAGACTGAGCTGCAGTCTCCACTTGGTTTACATACACATAGTTACCCTCTGCTGTCCTAATTTTTTTCATCTGGGTAATAGGTTAACTGGAATAGTTAATCTGAAAGGTCTCTCGTTGGTGAAAACTCTGTAAGTACGCCATGAGGAAGGACATGACATTTGGACTTACAAATATTGTACACCTAGGATTCATATATATTCACCCACATGGCATAAATATCAGGCTGTCTTATACCCTTCCTAGTACTTAGTGACTTAAATACTTAACTTTTATGAATAAGTGCTTCATTTTTTTCAAATTATAAATCTGCCTTCCATTTGAGAAAGAGTTTAAATTCTGTAACATTTGGAAGAAACGAAGGAATTTGGAAACACCCTTGTGCCTGATCCTCTGATTTTAAGAAATATCTTTCTAATAAACAAAGAATTTGCTTTGGGATTATTTATTGTAAGAGTTAATAATCATACTATTACAAAGACTCCCAGCTGTACCTAGACTATTGTCAAAAATCCAAATAGTTATCAGATACCAAACATCTGTTCACTGCTGAAAAACCAGCTCCTTTTATTTACAGTTGAATTATAAAATGTGTTCTAAACAAAATGTATGCTGTGTTTAAACCAGAAAATCATAATTCAGTCAATAAATAAAATAATCAAAGAAATTATTTTGAAGTTATGACTTTTGCCTAAAAGAAAATAAATAGGGTATGTATAACTTTTCAAAACTTCACAACATGTATGTTAATATGTGTGTATTATTTACCTAGAAGTATTTTAAATAAACTTTTTAATATTAGAACCATTTAGATTTACAGAATCAGCATGAAGCTACCACAGGGAGTTCTCATATATTCTACACTCAAGTTCCCCTTTTATTATGTCTTACATTCACATGATTTATGGCACGATGACTGAACCAATACTCAGTTATTGTTAACTAAAGTCCCTGCTCTGATTAGATTTCCTAAGTTTGCTTCACCATCCCATTTGTTGTCCAGAACCCTATCCAGGATACTTTGTTATGCTTACTCGCCATAGCCCCTTCGACTGTGGTAACTTCTCAGACTCACCATATTTTTGGTGACCTTGAGAGTTTTGAGGATTAGTAGTCAGATATCCACGGAATATCCCTCTCCTTGGAGTTGTCTGATGTTTTTTCATCATCACAGGGGAAAAAATATACCTGGAGGAGGAAGAGCTTAAAGACAAAGTATCCTTCTTAGCACATCATGACAAAGACACATCTGATTGCTGTCCCCATGTCCCACCTGTTAACCTGGGAGTCCTAGTTGGATGTGGGTGGTCCAATTTCCCCATATTTAAGCCACTCTTTTGTTTTTTCATTTTCCATTATTGTAGTCTTTGAGGGTACATCACTATGTATGGCCCATACTTAAGGAATGGGAATCCGTGCCCCCCTCCTCAAGGATAACACGTTTTTTTTCAAATTTTTTTGCAAGGAAGATTTATCTCTACTTCATTTGTCTGTTTATTTGTTATTTATATTGGGATGCATTTGCAGACATTTGTTTTATACTTTGGATTATGATCCATTAATACTTTACTTATCTTGTCCCAAATTTCCAACTTTTGCCATTAGGAACTCTTATAGTTGGCTCCTGGATTCCTTCAATGTACCCATCATTGTGGGTTTTCGAAAAAATTTTGTGAACACTTTCTCTGTTCTTGGGGCTGTAAGATGCTTCAGGCTCAACTGAAACCGCCTGTAAACCTCGACTGTAAACCTCCTGTCCAACCCCAGATCAGTCATTTGTCTTAGGAGTCCTGGTTCCTCTCACCAAAGAATTATGACCCAGGTGCTAGATGTCAGTAGAAATTTAAAAAGTGATAGTAATAAATATTTTTTCAAATATCTCTAATCACATAATTGAAAATAAAATTTTAGTTTTTATTCATAAACTACAATTATATAAATAAGATATTCCATAATTGTTTAATAATATTGGGTCCAGGGGCCGGCACTGTGAAGTGGTGGGTAAGGGCCACTGTCTTCAGTGCCAGCATCCCATATGGGGGCCGATTTGAGTCATGGCTGCTCCACTTCTGATCCAACTCTCTGCTATGGCCTGTGAAAGCAGAGGAAGATGGCCCAGGTCCTTGGGCCTCTACATGCAAGTGGGAGACCTGGAGATTTTGGCTCCTGGCTTCAGATCAGTGCAGCTTCAGCCATTGCGGCCATCTGGGGAGTGAAATAGCAGGTGGATGACCTCTCTCTCTTTCTATGCCTCTGCCTCTGTGTAATTCTTCCCTTGAATAAATAAAAAAAAAATTAAAAAAATAATGTTGGGTCCCAATGTGTCATTAGCAAGTTCCCTGGCAAGGTATAGAATATTAAAGATCTCTAATGGTTAGAGGAAGCCTCTTCAGACACTCAAGGGCATACAATCCACATAGACATGCCATGGGAGTAAATATTTTATTTCTTTCTAAATGTTTATTTATTTATTTTCATCTACTTTAAAGGCAGAGACAAAGAGAAAGACAGCTTCCATCCCTTTTATTCACTCCCCGAATGCCTGAAACAGCTTGGGTGTGCCAGTCTAAAGCCAGGAACCCAGAATTACATCTGGGTCTGCCATGTGGGTGACAGAGGCTTAAGCACTTGAGCCATCATCTATTACCTCTGAGGATGCACCAGTAGGAAGCTGGATCAGAAGAAGAGCTGCCAGGACTTGAACTAGTGCTCCCTTGAACCAATGTACCCCATCATTATGGGAAGCAGGCAGTGCAACCTATGGCTCAACTTGCTGTACCAAGACCAACTCTGAGAGAAATGGCTTTAAATCACCTTCAAGTTGACAGGTGTGTTCACATCATCACAATCTCGGAGGTTGGTTGTTTCCTCTGTGGGCATCACATCCCATCACGCTGCATTCACAAGAAAGCTGTGACTGCTCATTCTACAGAATCAAGACTCATTATTGAATCTTTTCAGAATTTATCCCAGAATGCAGCACAAAAGGTTTATTTAAAGTAAATCAGAACCAGAAATCAACAAATTTCCTAATACCATGATGGAACATAGAAACTTAAATATTTGGTGAAGTGTTTTATTGGAAATACAAAGTAACCAACAGTTCACATTTACATTCACCCAACTGTTTTTTTGGGAGGTATTTCTGAATGGATTTCACAATAATTACACAGAATTAGAAAGTGCATCAGCTTGGAAACCCAGAACCTCTGATGTAAGCCTAGACCTCTGAGTGTTTCTTACCAGGGTGATGTCAACAGTCCCTGAAGCCCCAAGACTAGACGTTCCTATAGAAAGTAGGAGGTAGAGCTGTATGGTCTGAAAGTCCATTTTCATTTTCTACACCTCAGGATACCATTTTCTCCAAAGTCTGCAAGATGTTAACTCTGTCATCTTATTAACAACATGGAAAGTTGTAAAAATCACCAGTGCACACACATTTTTCCTAACTTGATGTAATAGTTTGACTCCATTTTCAATGTTGCCTCATTGGTGGCAGCGTTTAGGCCTCCTCCCTTCCCTGCCCATCAGATTCCCCCTTTATACAAGGAAAATTAGGGCTCCTCTTAAGTCCTTGGCATTGGCAGCACGTATATGTCCTGAGGGGAACCCTTCTCTAGCTCCATCCCTTTACCACCATAAAGGTTCAACATGCCCTGGGCTCATTGTACTTGCACCTTCTATGCTTCCAGCACAGGCCCCCGTAACTTTCATATAACATCAGCTTTTGCATCCAATTTATTCATAGAGAAGGATGATCCTATCTGTGTGGAGGAGATCATAAAACTCTTGGTGATAAATATTACTTCACTTCTGATATAAGAGCCCTTATGATAATTCACATTAATATTTCCAGTTCCATTTGTTTCTATGTACCTTGTCTCAGCAGCTTGAAATGAGTAATTTGACGGCTTTGTTTACTTTTTTGTGTACTTTTGATACTCTTACTTGCTACTTAACCTATTCTCTCTTGGATTATTCATTTTCTAATATTTCCATTAATAATAAAGGGAAAATGCACTCTATAAAAGATTCTGTATAGGAACCACATCTGGGATATTGCCTATAATCTTAGATCAATAAACAGGGTTTAATAAACATATTTGTTGTTTGTTTTTATTCAAGGTAACAGCACAAGAAGTGCATCCTTTCACAACTTCACATGAATGTGATTTTTTTCCATTTTTAATTTTTTTTGTTTAATTAAAAGGCAGAGCAACTGGGTAGGGGGAGAAAGAGAATGGAGACACACACACACACACAGAACAAGTGACAGACAGAGATCTTCCATCCACTGTTTCACTCCCCAAATAGCTGTAACATCAAGGTGTGGATCAGGCTGAAACCGGAAGCCAGAAACTTCATCCAGGTCTCCCATGTGGATAGCTGGGGACCAAGCACTTGGACTGTCTTCTGCTGAACATTAACAGGGTGCTGAGCTGGAAGTGGAGCAGCTGGGACTTAAGCTTCTTGCAGCAATATGAGATGTTGGAGTCACAAGCAGAAGTTTAATCCATTGCATGACAACACTGGCCTCAGATGTAACTTTTCTGATCCTACAATGTTATTCCTTAGGGATTACAAAAGTACTACAATCTTACTAATTTTCGATCCTTAAAAACAAAAAGAATTTTGAATATCATTGGGAATTCACCAGAGCTTTGATAGATAACACACAGGGTGACTGAAGCCTTCACACAATATGTGCCTTCATAGATCCTATAAAACTTTGACACTCAACTTTCAAGCCAAAACTAGAAAACAGAAACAGTAGAAGCTGTAGAAAAATTTTAATTAAATGTCACAAAGAAGAACGTAGAGTGAGATGACTTCAAGGTAGTGTGAAAAAAAAAAATAGTTTTATTCAACCAGGACTGCAAATTCAGGTGAAATTGAAAACTGATAATGCCTGATGATGGGTTGATACAGGATGACATCTTCTGAGAGGGTTCCTTCCAGCTCTTTGACTGCAAAAACACATGTTGGAATTCAGGACTCTTAGGAGCCTCTAAATGCTGAAAGTATACATATGTTATTTGTTTGGTTGTATAAGCATTATAATTATAATAATTATCAAATTTATACTCATGTTATAAATTGAACATTTATTACACCAGTAACACAATAAATCATGTTAGTACTTTTTCAAATCCCCTGCCATGAATTCTTCATTATCTAGTCAAAACACAGCTGCTTTATGATGACAACTTTCCAAATTGCAGGTTTGAGGCCTTAGAAGCAAAAACTACTTGACTATTACAAGTAAAGGCGCGAGAACAGAAATTTACTTAGCCAACTCTTCTGACTTATGTATCGATAATAAAAGTTCAGAGTCAGTTTTGATTTTTCTCTCTCCTCTTCTATTTTCATTTATTCCGTTAAACTCTCCATTTAAGTGTAGAACCTCATATATCACTTGCAAACGCTAGTCTTCACCTGTGGTTCTATTACCTGATATCTCTTCTTTAAGATTAAAGAAGAAAGAAAAAAAACTGAAGGTGTACTGCGATTCTTCACAGGGTTTATTTGCAATTTTTAATTTGATGTTTACAAGAAAATTGGGGCAGAAAGCTTCAGCAAAAGATGTTTTATGTCAAAATGGCTGCAATTGTGGCAATTGTGCATTTGGGCAGTGTCCACCGTAACCAATATCATGCAGAAGAAAAATGGGATTAATTAAAGCTCTGCTTTCTCCCTTGTGTTCAATAAAATCATTGCTTTCTGGCTTTGCCTGTTTATGCCTGTGAACAGCACTAATGGGCTCACAGAGCAGCCCTTACTGACCCAGGTTTGGCATTTCAGCTGACCTAGGTGGTGCCTGACGTCATATCATGACTGGGTTCCAAAATAATTTAAAAGCACATTTGAGCGTTGACTATAAATACAGGTTTTTCTGGAAATGAATGAATGAGGTATGCATTCTAGGTTTATAAATTCAAAGAGAAAAACAAGATTCTGGCAGCAGAAACCGGTAAAAGGAGACAAAACAGACTTGGGGTGGGAGTAGGTGTGGTACGAAGAGTAACTTGTATTGTATCAGTTCGAAATGTTTCATCTGGCAAATACCTTTGCATGATTTTGTGTAAATTTCTAAAGAACTTTTAAAAGCTACAAAAGAAAATAGAGAGTTTATTTGAGATGTCACAAAGAGGGAAGGGAGAAACCAGTGTTACTTTAAAAAGAGAAACAGAACCGTTCCCTGTCAACAGAGAGTGGCTTCTCTTCTTGGACCTGTCCCAGGCCAAATAGTCTTGCATCAATAAGTGGTAATTAAAGACTGTGCTAAAGTACTGTGTTTCAGTGTGGCACTGGAATTATGCTAGGTAGCCCTGAGTGAATATCAAACAAAGCTCATAGAATTTCTAAATGTCCTTGGAGTCACCTGGTTGGAACTCAGAGAAAAGTAACCAACAAATGACAAAAAGCTTCAAGTTTAAAATTTAGCATACTTTCCTACCACGCTGAATGTTCTTAAACTTGTTTGGACATATTCTTTCTGTTAGCCTCCTGGAGAAAATACGTTCTATTAGAGTTACATGGAATTTATGTGCCACAAGCACGTGCAGGTCAACGAATCCCACAGCCAAGTGTCTCTGGATTCGGCAGAACTCACAGTCTGACTGTGCTGATATTTAGCAAACCATTTAATCTCTGCAAATGATTTAGCATTGTAAAGTACTACAAAGAACATCAGTGAGGAGTGCGTACAGATTATTAAATTCCAGGTTATGAACACTCCATTGTAGCAACATTCCCTAAGGACGGTTGTACCCTAGATACTGTTGCTGGGATGTTTGGATAACTCCATGTACTAAATGTAAATCAGAGCAGGATACACATTTCCCCCACTAAGGTCAGTAGTTTTCATAAACACATACCCTGTATGTTTATTAAGGTGACTTTTAATAAGTGATTAGAACATAGCATGTCATCTGTAAAATGGGCATTTGTGATGAGTTTATAGCCCCAAAGAAGTAATCCACTCAATTGACTTCTTGGTACTCTGATAATTCCTTCCCAAGTAGGAAGCCACTCATTTCCTCCCAACCTGTGTCATCTTCTTGAGTAACTTGTGCCACAGACAGGCTGGCCATAGTAAGACTGTAAAATGTGCAACTTCTGCATCAACTTCTCCTTCCACCAGCAATCCCCGTCCCTTCTACATCCAGATGATTAGGTTATGAACAAGCTGCATAGGTTTCCTTTTAGAAAAACAAATTTTATTTGAAATGCAGAGAGGCAGAGGGAGAGAGCTCACATCTTCTGCACTGGCTCACTCCCTAAATGCTGACAACAGGGAGCCAGGAATGCCATCCAGGTCTCCCACATGGGTGGCAGGAACCCAATTACTTGAGCCATTGCTGCTGCTTCACCCTGCTTCACCATCCCTTGGCTGGAGGCTGGGTATATGAAGGGACAGCTAAAGCTCAGAGAGAACATGAAGTTGAAGGAGGAGAGCCAATGGGAAATAAAACTACACAGTATTTCAGGTTCTATTAGGGTGAGCTTTACTTTAAATCATTCAATGAACTCATTAGACTCTTTGCAATCCGCAAAATGAAATCACTTTGCTAGACTTTCATTGGGCGAAGTTCTACTCCTTGTAACCAAACTAGATGAAAACATGGAGACAGCTTCAGAGTAACATAAGGCTCTCAGGCTATTACAAGGCTCATTTGTTGACTGACATCTGTGTAATCTAATGTAGTCATACAATTCCCAGAAAATTAATAGTGACCCTCCTTTTGTTTTTATAACTGTTTGAAAATGTTTACAACCTTTGCCTGTTTGATTAGAAATATATAAAAAAATTATAAATCTTATTTAAAGAGAAAGTTCTAGCAAGAAACTTTGAGCCAATAAGGAGCAAAAATTGGATTATGATTCAATCTATGTACTGATGTTTATGTATACGAGAATAATTTGAGTGGTTCTGTGTGGATGCTTATGGTTCCAGCACCATCCCCCTTCCCAGGCCATTGGAATGTGACTGAAGCCTGGACCCTAAGACCCCATCCCCATTCTCATGATAAACTCTAACCAATATGTGCATCTTTTCTATCAACAACTATTTCCCTTACATCATCAGTCCTGCAACTATTCTTCCAATCCTGCTGCTTCATCATCCCTTGTGTTCTCCCATCCTCAGGTACCCACTTGATAGAGTTTGCTAAAAATTCACCTTGACGTCCCAGGACCTAGACATGTTTCACTGTTTCTCAGCCTCTTTTTCTTCTTAAATACTCCAGACATGGCTTAGAGTCCAGAGCCCGATTCTCTAATTATATCCTTTGATGCCTCCTCAATGCCTTGGACAATTTTGCTGCATGCTATCAGGTTGACTTTGAAGTCATGGTTATGTAATTTTAGTTTACCTCTTACAGATACAAGTAATACAACTACATTTTTTGTTGTTGTTGTTAGTTCATTCCCCCACTGTCTGGGAATTAATTTCTGAGATTCTTGTTTCCCTAAACATCTGCTAATCCTCCCCTCCCTTGACCTCAGCACATGAACCAGTCTCAGAAACAATCTGAAGGGAATTGCTACTCCCTACCACTGTCCTCTTACTTTCATAATTCTTCAATTCAGTCTGAAGTTGACCTCTTCAATCAGTCTCAGTCCTCTTCCAACCACCTCAAGATATCTGCCTTGTAGGTTTCTCTTCTCTTCCCAGCTTTCCTCTACACTGAGTCTTTTACATCAGCACACAAAGATGCCGTCATAGTTCCCACCTGAAATATAAAAACAGAATAATAAGTGGTGATCAGGGTGGGTGCTGTGGCACAGCAGGTAAAGCCACCACTGGAGACAACTGCATCCTGAATCAAAATGCCAGTTCCTAAGTCCCCACAGCCCCACCTCCAAAACAGCTCCCCTAGTGGGCCTGGGAAGCAGCCCAGGATGGCTCAAGTGCCTGAGTGCCTGATGTGAGAGACTCAGGTGGAGTTTCTGGCTCCTGGGTTTAGCCTGACTCAGCCCCACCTGTTGTGGACATGTGAGGAGTGAGCCAACAGATGGGTGGTATTTCTCTCTCTCTCTCTCTCTCTCTCTCTCTCTCTCCCCCTCTCTCTCCCTCTCTCTTTCAAATCAATCAATCTTTTTAAAAAAAGTGGTCCTCAATCTGATTTTGATTTAATATTTCCAAAGACCAAGTTGAACTGAATTCTTCAAATTATAGAAATATAAATCCAAGGGAATAAAGACTAGTAGACTGAAAACTAGTCATCATCTGCTTCATCCCATAAACACAAGTTTTTTATGTCATTCATAAGCCAGTATAATTTTTATGGTAACCAGCAGAGTGATTTTGAAATCAGCATTCTGTGGAAACATAAACATAAAATAGGGTTATCAATAGGATGTGGTCAAGTTACCGGTCACTTTAGAAAAGCACCATATTCTAGACTAGTGCCCCCTTTTCATTTTGTGCTGCACTAAAATCAATGGAGTTTGCTATTATTTAATTTTCATATACTTAGAGTATTGCTCTCCTTCACCTGCAGTCTTGATAAAGCAGTTTTTGTAATTTCAGAGCTGATGACTGATGTGTAGAAATGGAGCTGCAATAAACATTTGAAATCTGTGCAAAGTATTTTCATGGATGCCATTTCCTTTTTTTTTTTTTTTTTTAAGATTTACTTCTTTATTTGAAAGGCAGAGTTAGAGAGAGAGAGGGAGAGAGAGGGACAGAGGGAAAGTCTTCCAACTGCTAGTTCACTCTCCAGATGGTCACAACGGCCGAAGCTGTGCCCATCCAAAGCCAGGAGGTTCTTTTGGGTCTCCCACATGGGTGCAGGGGCCCAAGGACTTGGGTCATCTTCTACTGCTTTCCCAGGCCACAACGGAAAGCTGGAACAGAAGTGGAGCAGCTGGGACTTGAACCAGAGCTCATATGGGATGCTGGCACTTCAGGCAGGGGCTTTACCCACTAAGCAAAGTGTTGGCCCCCATAGATGTATTTTCTTCAAATTTTTAAAGACTTCTTCTATATCCCACTGAGACTTCACACCTATGATTTTATGTAAGTGATATATAAATTTAAAAGTATGAATATGAAGTACAGTTCAATCTCTAGGATCTGAACCTAGAATTTTCACTTTGTCTTTTCCTCTGACTTGTTACTTTGCTGTCTTGTTAACAACAGAGTCTTTTGGTACCAGGTGTAGTTAAGAGGGAAGGAAGATGAATATGATCGGAAATTATGCATCTGAGACCTTGGTAGGATATTAATCAAATCTTGTAAGGGAAAATCAAATTCTCTCCAAGGACATTTGAAGTTTAAGTGAAAAATGTAGACCATTCTCCTCACTCACTTACAGGAACTGTCAATCCTAATGTTGATTTCAGCATTCTGTTTAGGGAATATAATATGTCATAAGATATAATGTGGAGTCACATTTTTTTTTAGTCACAGATTACTATTAAAGACAAACAAAATAAGATATGTAAACAAAACACTGGCTGTTTCTGAAACATCAATTCATACCATCATTTAATCATCCTAACGCAATCTATATTCTAATATATTATTTAGGATAAAAGATTATTATCTTATTTCCTTATGGAAAATTAAATCAAATCTTTTTTCAGATATTATTATTGCAACTACTCATAGCAAAGCAAACACAATATACAACTTTGCACAACAGGAGGCAAATCTTTTCTAAGTAAAAACTAAATATTAAAATTTAAAAACTCTAACTTACAAGGATATTTCAAAAGTTTGTTGAAAATGGAATGGAAAGATTTACCTGTTTTTTTAACTAAAATTTTATTTGATATATATGAAAGACAGAGACACAGAGAGAGAGATAGACACAGACGGGAAAGACCTCCCAACCACTAGGTCTCTCCCAAAATGCCTGCAACACACAAGGCTGGGCAAGCCAAAGCCGGGAGCCAGGTGCTCAATCCAGGTCTCCCACGTAAAGACAGGGATTCAAGTAACTGCGCCATTACCTCCTGTCTCCAAGAGTGCATATTAGCAGGAAGCTGGAATGGAGAGTGAGGCTGAAGCTCAAACCCACTCACTCCATTAGGCTATGTCTTCATCCCAAGCAGCTGTTTAACCAGTGTGGCAAATGCCTGTGCCGACCATGGATTTGTTTTGGGACAAACACACACAAACTGAGATCTATGCACACAATCTTAACATGAACATTTAAAAGAGGAATAAGTCATTCGTCATTCAACTTCTAATTAAACATTTTAAATCTTGTGACAAATATCTGATCTAGTGATGACCTAGTGACGCCACATCAAAGTTCCTAGGCTTGAGTCCTAGTTCCACTCTTTATTTCCATTTCCTGCTAATGAGTAACCTGTGAGGAAGCAGGTTGAATGGTTGAGTCCCTGCCACCTACCTGGGAGATTCACCTGACCCAGCCCAAGAAGCTACAGGCATTTGGTAAGTGAGCCATGGAATGGGAATGAGCCCTCTCTCTCTCTCTCAAAACTAAAAGAGGAAAAACCCTTAAATTTTTTTGTGAATAGTATAGCAGAATGACTATTCAGTTTAATATACGGGTTCTAGTCCCGGTCGGGGCACTGATCCTGTCCCGGTTGCCCCTCTTCCAGGACAGCTCTCTGCTGTGGCCAGCGAGTGTAGTGGAGGATGGCCCAAGTGCTTGGGCCCTGCACCCCATGGGAGACCACGAGAAGCACCTGGCTCCTGCCATCGGATCAGCGCGGTGCGCAGGCCGCAGCGCGCCTACCGCGGCGGCCATTGGAGGGTGAACCAACGGCAAAAGGAAGACCTTTCTCTTTGTCTCTCTCTCTCACTGTCCACTCTGCCTGTCAAAAAAAAAAATTAAATAAAAAAATTAAAAAAAAAAAAGATTGCACCTTATCATTAGGGTGTATTTTAAGAGACCCAGAGATAATGAAAAGTTAAAAAGAATGGATCAGAGGGAAATCGCAGGGCCTTAAGTTGTTTGTACTCTTTTTCATAATTACACACTGTGTTGTGTTCTTGAAATGACTTAAAGATGTAATTTAGCTATTTTATATGTAAATATATTTTAAGCCTTATATAGGAATAACAAAATGTATCTTTATAATATAATTGTGCTTGTGCCAAGATTTTTACAAAATTATCGCAAAGCCTGTATAATATAATATTGGAATATATTTCAAGCACTGTTATAATTTTCCTAGAGAAGGGCTCCTTATAATCAGAAAATGTAGAAGATAAAGAGAGCAATTGGGCCCTATACTGTGGTGTAATCGGTTAAGCTTCCATTTGTGGCACGGGCATCCCATATGGGTGCAAGTTCTTGTCCCAGCTGCTCCTCTTCTGATCCAGTTCTCTGCTTAATGGCCTGGGAATACAATGGAAGATGGCCCAAGTGCTTGTGTCCCTGCACCCATATGGGAGACCTGGAAGAAGCTTCTGACTTTTGGCTTCAGATCAGCTCAGCTTCAGCCTTTATGGCCACTTGGGAAGTGACCCAACAGATGGAAGACCTTTCTCTCTGTCTTTCCAGTCTCTGTAACTTTACCTCTCAAATAAATAAATAAATAAAATTAAAAAAAATATTTAGTGGGCCTAGAGCTGTGGCATAGTGGGTTAAACCACCACTGCAGTTTGAGTCTCGGGTGCTGAACTTCTGTTCCAGCACTCTACTGTGGCCTGGGAAGGCAATAGAAGATGGCCCAAGTCCTTGGGCCCCTGCAGCCATGTGGGAGATGCAGAAGAAGCTCCTGGCTCTTGAGTTCAGATCAGCACAGCTCCAGCCCGTGTGGCCATTTGGGGAGTGAACCAGCAGATGGAAGATCTCTCTCTCTTTCTCTCTCTCTGTAACTCTGTTTCAAATAAATAAATAAATCTTAAAAAAAAGATTTATCAATCTATGTGAACCAAATAAGATATATAGACATAGTAAGAAATCCATTCTTAAGCTAATGCCTTCTAATGAATGACATATAGCATAACTTATATGATTACATTTCAAGTATTATTATTTTTAATTGGTTGGTAATTTGAAAATACTAATTTCAAAATACATTTAGAAATAGTTTTAGTACTTATTGCATCTGTATTTGTTTAGAAGACATGGCTTTTTGCTGTTGAACAGTACACTTAATAAAATTATTTAGAGCTCTGGTTTAAGTTGAGCTTACTAATGCATATCATTTTAAATATACAATTTTCCGCATTATTTCTTAAAAACTGTACTGAACATTAAATTATTGAAAATATTTTTTGAATATAAACATACAGCATAACTTCAGTATATAGATTTCTCTAATTCATAAATATTATTTGGGATGGGCATTTGATGTAGGGCTTATGAACCTTGTCTCCCTTATTAGAGTGCCTGGTTTCAAGTCCTGACTCTGCTCCTGAGTCCAACTTCCTGCTAATGCACACCCTGGGAGGCAGAGGGGATGGCCCAAGCATGAGTACCTGCTACCCACATGGGAAACCTTGATGGAGTTCCCAACTTCTAGCTTTGTTATAGCCATTTTCTTTCAGTTTCAAGAATCTGGGGAGTGAACCAACAGATAGATATCTCTGTCTTTCTTTCTTTCTGCCCTTCAAGTAAATAAGTAAATTTAAAAATAAATACTATTCATTATAGTTTAATTAAAAATTTTCAATCTGTAATTCGAATTTGCTCTTTTTATTTATTTTTTATTTATTTATTTTTTTGACAGGCAGAGTGGACAGTGAGAGAAAGAGAGACAGAGTTTAGAAAGGTCTTCCTTTACTGTTGGTTCATCCTCCAATGGCTGCGCGGCCGGTGCGCTGTGGCCAGCACACTGTGCTTATCCGAAGCCAGGAGCCAGGTGCTTCTCCTGGTCTCCCATGCCGGTGCAAGGCCCAAGCACTTGGGCCATCCTCCACTGCACTCCCGGGCCACAGCAGAGAGCTGGACAGGAAGAGGGGCAACTGGGACAGAATCCGGTGCCCTGACCAAGACTAGAACCCAGTGTGCTGGCGCCGCAGGTGGAGGATTAACCTATTGAGCCGCAGCGGTGGCCTGAATTTGCTCTATATGTGTATTATGTTATTACTAAGTCCATCCTATCCAATTCTTCCCATAGTTCAAATCACTTCAATAATCCAATCAACTCAGGAATATTTTGATTGTAGTGTTTCTCAGATTTACTAGCATTTCACTTTTATTTATAATTTATAAAATCAATGTTAACATATAATTCTAGGTTTCAAAGTCTCTCTGTCTCTCACTGAACTAAATCAGAAGAAAACCAGATGTACTATCACTAAATGTGTATTGGCGTCATCCCTTCGCCTGTTGCTCTGACCAGCTAAATGTCCTCAGTGTTTCTCTATTATCTTAGTCAGATCTGTACTTGAAACAACTCAGTTCTCTGCTTCTTCATGAAGCATCTTCTCTCTACTACAATATGCACATCTTTCTTTTCTGAATTCTCAGCAACTTTATGCAGACACAGGAATTTTATTACCATTTTGCTAAGTGTTTTAAAAATTGTTATCTACACCAAACTAATTTGAAAAATATTGCAATCAGATATAACCCATATCTCTTCATATCTACTTTATCAAGGACATAGTAACACTTCATACATGTTAGATAATTATTTAGAACTGATGGATTGGGGCCAGTGTTGTAGTGTGGAGAGTAGGGCTGCCTGCAACACCAGCATCCCATCAAGTCCTGGCTGCTCCTCTTCCAATCCAGCTCTCTGTTAATGGGCCTGGGAAATAAGTGGAGGATGGCTCAAGTGCTTGGGCCCCTGCACCCACATGGGAGACCTGGAAGAAACTCTTGGCTTCTAACCTGCCCAGCTCTGGCTATTGTGGCCATTTGGGGAGTGAACCAGTGGATGGAAGATTCTCTCTCTTTCTCTCTCTCTCTCTCACTCTCTCTCTCCCTCCTTTCCCCTCTCTCCATAACCTTCTCTTTCAAATGAATTAATAAATTGCTTTTTTAAAAAAAGAGCTGATGTAGTATCTAATTCAATCTGACAAATTGACTCCAATTGATCTGTATTTTGATGAATTTATTTCATAATATGCAATATTTAATTTGATTTGCTTTATAATATCACTAATGATATATTCATCTAAATATTTCAGCATGCACCAAAGTATTTTAAGTAATAAAATACAATTTTACATTAAGAATATAGCTTATGATAACTCCTACCTATTATAAGACAAAGACAATTATTTGCATCAATCATTCATTACAACTGGAAGCAATAAACAGATCTTAATTATAAGAATGATTTATGCCTTCAATGATTGTCTAAGTTGGACAAGTTTTACTAAAGCAAACTGGTTCTAAATGCATCCCATATGTCTTAGTTCTAATACCAAATGAAAAGAATTCTTTAAAAAAAGCATGTTTTATAGATGGTTTCATGGTACAGCAATGTTACCCCTTTGAGAGTCTACTGTGATACTGAATAATGGTTTGGCATAGAATGTAGGGTGAGGTCATCACATTATACTACAGCTATATCTGTGAAGATATTGGATTTCCTCATGGTTAATAAGTAACTGTAATGAATGGATCTGTCTAAATACCATTGAAGTGAATACATTGTCATCAGTCCAATAATTAATTCAGAATTAACTCCATTATAAATTTTGAAAAAGGAATAATTTGTCTGGAAAGCAGGACAAAGAAATATGAAGGAAAATCCTCTTTCAAATGCTCAATCAATTGTCTCCAGTGCTGACAAGAATGAAGTATGGATGCAGTACCCTCTCCTAGTTTTGCATTTTTGTCTTTGAGATGGGTTTTATCATTTTTGAAAGATTGATTTTGCCAAAAATCACTAGATTCCAGGAAGTGCTAAACATAACATATATTAATTTGCAATTTGTTAAGTAGATATACAGTAGTGCATCTCAGGCTGTATTGTCTTACAGCTATGCTTTTATTTACAGTTTATTTTATAAGTAAGTGTTTAAAGTTAAAGCTTTTTGTAAAACACAAGAACCCTGCTATACTAAGTGAGTCAAGATCATGCATATTACGTGGAATACTATGCATATTTCATAGAGGATTATGCATATTTCATATTACAGCGATGTTGAGCAACAATTAAATCAATTAACTTCAGTTTTTTTTAAGGGATGCTGGTTCTATAGTTAGATCCATAAGATAAGGACAAACAAAAATTATGCTGAAATGAGGTTCAAGTTTCTATTCTTTAAAGGAAAACTAGACATAGGTAATTTCATTATTTATATTATAATATTTAGTCATTAAAACAGAGCTCTCAATTTAGGATTACTAAAATCATTTTAAAACCAAAGAAGTTGAATCTAAGGAATTTTCAATGATTCTATCATAAGTACCTGGTTGAAAATTTACCTACTTGTAGAAATAAAGTAGCTTCCTATTGCAGAATGCATTTAACTTAAATGCCTCTGCCTTGATTAAATGGAAATCACCCTTGCATTGAACATACTCAAATCATCAGGGAATTTAGTATTCAGAACATGTAATTTTGGTATTCTCTCAAATTTATTTTATTAAACTGAGCCTGCATTCTGAGGTGTTTTGACAAACAAATAAAAATCCTTGTTTACTTAATGCGGGCAAACATTGTTGAAGACATGCAAAACCCAACAGATCAAATCCGCCATCATCTCTACTCTCCCTCTGAGTTTTTATTTGTACAACTCTTGGTCCTCATCCTTTAGCTGTCATCCCAGACTTCACTTTCTTGGTGATCAACACCATGACTTTCTATGACAAGAGAGTCAGTTGTTAATATCCCTGGTATGCTACTTTAGTGGTTTGCTCTAATGAAATAGAAATATATGTCAAAATCAAGTGAGGGTTTTTCCCCAAATGCATCTCCATAAAATTTCTGGTAAATATTCTATTCAGTCCCAAAATTCCAATCCTCTACTCACCTTGATTGATGTCATTGTCTGAGTAGGAAAGCCATGGACCCCAATATGTGGTTGTCTCTACATGTGCTAAGACATATAAAACCCATAACCTCTGCTTGTGCTACTTAGTTCTACAGGTACCTCTTTATCTCTTGGTTCAAGATGGCCTTAAATCAAGGGAAAGAATCATAAAACATGATGAAGGCTTTGTTTGGCTGCAGGGTGAATAATGGGGCAGTTTTGGTTTCATCATTACACATCCTGTGTCCCAGGAAATTTGAAGTCCTGGACAACACGAGATAGTTGCCCTACTGTTTTGGATGGAAAATAATTTGTATTATTTTCTTTTGTTTGAATTTGAAATCTATTTTAAAATCAAATGATCTGATGGTTTTGAAAGTCAGGATTTTCAGTGATTGTCAATTTTTAAAATATTTATTTATTTGAAAGAGTGACAAAGAGAGAAGAAAAGACAGAGGAAGATTTTTCCATTTGCTGGTTCACTCTTCAAGTGACTTCAACAGCCAGGCCAAAGCCAGGACTCTGAAACTTCATCCAGGTCTTTCTTGTGGGATGCAGGTGCCCAAGCACTCGGGCCCTATTCTACTGCCCCACGGGCTCATTAGTAGGAAGCTGGATTGGAATAGGAGCATCTGGGACTTGAACCAGTGTTTCTGGCATCGCAGGTGGCAGCTTAATCCACTGCAACACAACACTGGTCACTGTGCTACTCAATTTCATGTTTCAGAGTAACTAACTTGTCAGTTACATAAGGTGTTGCTTTGAAGGTATTTCGTAAATTTGATCAGGATCAGCAATCAGTTTGCTTCAAGAAAGGTGATGAGCTCAAATTACCTTGGAGAGAGGGCTTGGGTAAATCAGTTGAAAGGATTTAAGAATACAATAGGTTTTCCTGAAGAAGAAATTCTGCCTGGAGACAACCAGCAGCTCCTGCTACAAAGATCAAGCCTTCCCTTCTGACATCCACCTTACAGGCTTAGAATTTACCTAGCCATTCACCTGCAATTGTGTAAGTCAGTTTTTTTTTTTTTTTAATTTATCTCTCTCCCTTTCCAGATAGGTGGATGAATAGATAGATAGATAACACAGAGATGGTTGATGATGATGATGATGACGATGGAAGGATGGATAGATAGATAGGTAGGTAGGCTGGTAGGTAGGTAGGTAGATAGATAGTAGATCTTGTTGTTTCATGTCTAGCCTGGCTGATAGAACAATATTGACTGAGTATTTCTGCATCATTAGGAATCATATGTAGCCCTTGCTTCTTTAGATATGGTGTGGGCTCTGAAATTGCCACAGTCAACATCTGGTCTACTTTAGCCACTCTCAATTGCTGGATTCATAAAGGCATTGTGAGTCATCATAAAAATGACAATACTTTTTTTGCCGTTACTGGAATATCTCTTATAAAAAAGAGAGAGAATGCCTCTAAACTTTGTATCTTGCGACTAAATGGTAAAAGGGAAGGAGATAAGAAATGTAGAACCATAAAAACAAGCTAGTAAATGCTAGGGTAGTAAAATAATACCACAAATATTGTAAAACTCCTGGAAAATTTTGAGAGAAGGGAAAGGTTAGGCTAACATGTGAGAAGTTTCTAAGAACGAGTGGAAAGTGGACTTTCCTGAAGAAAGGATCATGCAGTAGATATATAATCACAAAGGGAGTCATCCTAAATGTGGAGACTATGATACATGTGTCCTTCTAGCATTGAAAACCAACAAAAGCTTTATGGGGGGGATCCATTGTAATCCATAAACTGTACTTTGGAAATTTATATCTACTAAATAAAAGTTAAAAAAAAAAGAATACCAACAAAAGCAGCCAGGTTTTACAGTAAACAAAGATCACTTGGAAGACAGGCCACAGTTTGTTCTCCTTAAGTACTATATCACATCCTTGAAACTTTGATTCATTTCCATGTCCAATTGTTTACACTTATTGTATAATCAGTTCTACCCCTCTTTCTTAAAAATTGCATTTGGAAAGAGAGGGAGAGAGAGAGAGAGAGAGAGAGAGAGAGAGAGAGAGAGAGAGAGAGAGATTGTCCATCCTTTTGTTCTCTCCCAAGAAGCTTGCGACAGCTGATGCTGGGCCAAGCTGAAGCCAGGAACCTGGAACTCAAAGTTCAAGTCTCCCACTTGAGTGGCAGGGGCCCAGCTACATGGGGCATCACTGCTGCCTCTCAGGGTTCACATTGGTAGGAAGCTGGAATCAGGACCAGAGTCAGGAGTCAAATGCAGGCACTTGGTGTGGGATGTGGGAGTTCCAAGAGATAGCTTAACTGCTGCACCAAACCCAGCCTCTATACTGCTATCCACCCCTCCCAGAAAATCAGCCAGACTCTCCTCTGCATACGTGATCACGAGCTGCCTAACCCACCATCTAATAATGCCTCGGATATCCTGGTTTTCATTCAACTATGATAAAAAGCTTATAATATTCATTTATTTGATAAAATATTTTTATGTGAGTGATTTTAGTTGGAGCATAGTTAATTAAGTAAAAGACAATGTAAATGTCATACCAGATTCTTCTGTTTTAAGAAGGAAGCAGATGTGCCTTACCTAGAGTTCATAAAAACAAGTTGGGAATATGGATCCCCATGGGACTCATGGTATGGGGCATGAGCAGTTCCATTTTCTTCAGCTGATTTTGTCCTAGAACATGCTCTGAGATGATTTTTCTTTTTTTCTAGAACTACAAATGCAACTAGCTTTGCTTTTCATAGGTCCTTATATTTTTGAATAGTCTTTTAATTTTTTTAACTATCACTATGAAAGATATAGGTATTTTTACTTACTTTTACTTCCTCGTCTAATAGATCTAGCTATCGGCTACTTTCTCAATGATTATTGAAGACATTGTAGGAGGTAACTAGCAGCAGAATTGGAATGCACAATGGGCATCTAATAGATACAGAAAAAAGCATCAGGTTGCAAACAACCCAGATGAGAAAAGGTAGCTTTAGCAGACTAAAATATGGGTAGTCATGGTGTTGGCCACGAACTCCTGTGACTTTGATGTGCATCAATAGGGTACTGCTTCTTCTTTTGAGAAAGTGTGACCTTTGAATTGCTAAAGTCAGAAGCAGTTCTATATGCTTCCCACGTGAGGCACCCAAGACCAGAGATCATTGTAAAAGAAGCTGTTTTGGAAAAGTGAACTTGGTTGGAATGCCAACATGAACATATCAGACCAATATTTCTGTACAGAGAAGTATGTGTCTTGCTGAGTTATTAACCAAGTATACTTAAGCATGCATAAAAATGTTGGTAGGACACAGTATGGTTTAGGAATACAGAGCAGACTCCAGGGTGCAGAGTGCCATTCTATTGATGCATCTTACCCATTTCTTGGCTTATAATTCTAGTCCACAGTTGGTGGTGGCAGGGATGACATTGCAGTGATTTAAACCTGCTCACATAGTAAATCAAAGGCTCACTTATGATAATGAGATAAGAGCTATCCATTACATAATGAAAAACCATAGAAGGACATGCATCAATTTATGTTGAAAGGATGGAATAATGATTTTATGGTTTGATTTGGAAGTATGCAATTCTCCATAGTGAGCAAAATATGAATTTCCAAACAGACACTAAATATAACTATAGTTAAAATTGGTATCCAAAGAAGTTCCCATAAATGTTTACTACATTTATAGTTGCAATCAGACTTCAACCATTGTTATTGCACAGTTTTTGTTACACAGAGAAAGGAAAGGCCACCACAAAACACACCAAATATCTGAGTAAGGGATAAGATTTATTGTCGAGTAGGGAAGACCTGACAGACTGCCTCTCCGTGCACAGAGAGAACAGCAGCCTGTACTGGGAGAATAGGTCTTATATAGCTTTGCAGAGGTAAGGAAGTGGGAGCGGCAAATCCCATTAGGAAGGGGGTGGAGCTGACGCTGGTGGTTGGGCCATGTGGCCACCTGGCTTCCAGCAATGGTGGCAGGGGCTAGAGCCTAGCATGGTGTCAGGATGTAGATCATGCCATAGATAAGACTGCACCATTTTACTAACACACAGTTACTTCATTTTTAGATTTCAAGTCCCATTATCTAGCAGACAACTCTAATTACAAACAGAACATGTTCATTTTTGTCTTTCCAAATATACTTAGTAAAATTATTTTTATTTAAGCATGGTGTCCAGATCCTGATCACTATTATACTTAAAAAGTGAATGAAGCATTCTTGTTCTTGTGGTAAATGTTTTCTTTCTTTCCATATCATTTATGGCTTCCACATTTTATCCATAATTCATGGAGAAGAGGCACATAATAAACTAAATTGCAGATATAATTTATTATAAAATATGAAGAGCCTTATGAATATAAACTGGAAATCTGAAACATATACCTTTCTAGCTTGAAAATTAATCAAGGGGCTGGTGTTACAGCACAGCAGGCTGGTTAAGCCACCGCATGAGATGTTGACATCCCATATGGGCACCAGTTTGAATTCTGACTGCTTCACTTCAGATCCAACTCCCTGCTAAGGCTCCTGGAAAAGCAGCAGAAGATGGCCCAAGTGGTTGAACCCCTGTTAATCTATGGCCTGGCCTAGCCCTAGACATTGCCGTCATCTAGGGAGTGAACCAATAGATGGAAGATCTCTCTCTCTAATTCTTCCTTTCAAATAAATAAAATAAATCTTTATAAAAACAGAAAATGAATCAAACATTGTGAACTTTATGTTCTCCCATACTCAATCACATTCAATATTTAGAACAATCTGATGAATTCTCTTTATCTCCCCATATTAAATGTAAAGTAGGTTAGGCTCAGAAACTGTGTCTCACCTGATATCACAAAACTATGGATTCACACTACTGGAGTTGATAAGGGCCCCCGAGGCACTAAAGTTGTCCCTCTTTCCAACTAAAAAAAAAATGCGTTTAATCCAAAAGTCCCAAAGTTAGCATAAAAAGAAACAAGATAAAAAATAGATAAATTCACTTTAAGATGTTGCTAAAACCCCCAGGACTTTCTTTACCAATGTTTTTATTCCATTAGCATGTTTATCATTTGAAATATAAAATCTCTGTATTCCTGGTGTGATGTTTACTTCATAGAAGCTTTTTCCTCAAACTCTTATTGGAGTTTTAAAAACATACATGTGCTTCAGGATGAGTTATTTTATCCGTGCTGAAACACACAGCTTAGCCTCCTTCCACCTTTAAAAATTGGTTGTTGTCTTCTTTCCTATTAGATTTATCTCATGCCACACACTAAAGTATAAGTAGCTTTTAAAAATATCTGTGAACACATAGGTCACATAACTGTGTGTTCTAAATGTCACAGAAACATTCCTAGAGAAAGTGCTACCCTGTGAGGGGTATTATTTTAGGAATTAAATTGTTGAGAGGAAGTAATTTTATATCTTACCCATCCTGATCCCCTGAAATATTATTTTGCCTAAGATACCTATAATGTAGAGCTTATTTTTCCTTGGAATGCACTGCTGAAGTTTCCTTATTTGGTAAGGTGTTCATTGAATCAACCAACATTCATTGGATCAAATACTGAGCAAGTTGCTATTGTTATGGGCTGGATTGGGCCTAAATTAATTTTCCAGACTCCTGCCTTTTACTCAGAGAAAAATTCTAAATACAGGCTCAAACATGACATGCAGTGTGATATACTTTTATACAAAGTGAGAAAAATACACAGGCTCATTAGGGCTTCATTAAGGAGAGTGGGTCAAGAAAGGAATTTATCATACCCTGCTCTGGTCGTCCTGAGTCTGTTCTACCTAGTTTTTTATGAACTTTAGAAAAAGGGAAGTGTTTACATGGTACCACCCCCACATTACAGGTAAGAGGAAGTACTTTCTGGGGAGGGGTCCCCTGATTGACAGGTAGGTGAATATGGCAATAGAGTGAAGGAGGTGCAACTCACAGCTCATACACTTAAAATTATCTAACTAAGCTTTCCCACATCATTCCACCTACCCCTGCCCCTAGAGATTTCTGATCCTTAACCTTAAGGGGATGCTGAAGGATGTAGACTCATCATATTTTCTATATCTCCTTCCTGCTGATCATGGATTCAGGTCCAGCCTGTCTCAGGTCTAGAAATCTCTTCCTATCTCATCTATTGACTATGTTTTATTAGCTAGAGAACTTTCAGTCACCGACTGTGTCCCCTGCATGGTCATCATTATTTTTGGAAGTTACTGAATTCTGAAACACACAAGTTTATCAATCAGCATGTGCAAAACTGGAAGAAAACAAATTGCAAGTGAAGTGCCCTTTAAGATGGAGAGGATTTTATGGACTCCCTGCTGGAGCTTCTGTCAAAACTTCTTTAATTCTTTGGAATACCTTCTGTAACTCCCCTGAACAGCAAAGTGGGTCTGTGTCAGTAGCTTTTAAAGTTTCATACAAAGGCTTGGCTATTAATCCAAATCCTGAAATCCATATTCTACAGAACGCTGCCATTCCCAGAAATGTTCTTAACTGCTTTTTTGTCTATGGTGACCTTATACATAAACTAGCTTTCTTTGTCTTGACTGAAAGAGCATACTTTCCTGGGGTTAGAATATATCCCAGGTAACCTACCTCTTGTATTGAAACCTGAGCTTTTCTTGGGGAAACTCTGTGTCCTCTTTCTGCTAGATCCTGGGTTCAGTGGGATGCAGAAGAAAATATCTCTTTGGCAAGGGTTTAGCACATGATAGGATGCATTGAAACAGTTGTCTCAATAGCTCTAAGGTCTTTACCATCTGTACTCTCCATTTGACCTTAAAACAGGCAAGTGTTATAGGAATAATGACACAGAACCAAGTGTCCATGTGTAGAAAACATAATTAACTTTAAAGAAGCACCTAAGGATGATAACAAATCTCTTTTAAGCAATGGAGTTGGACACTTAGACATGACTAAAACTTATGAGATATAAAAATACCCTCTACTTAACACACTAAAATAAAGCAAATCTTTGAGAACAAGTTTTACCATTAGCTCTAATAATACAATTTTTTGAGAACAGAGGTCCTGCATGGGAAGTTAGTACACAGTGACTCTGCTGTTAATTTAACAATTAACACTCTTATTTGTGAAGTCAGTGACCACCCAAGGATCTTGGCATGAGATGTCTAGGTTGTGGAAGCCCTTTTGCATCTGCAAACTCCATCAGTATTCAGATAAGGCCATGACCAAAGTGGAAACTCTCTCTTCCCTTCAGAGAAGAGTACATCCTTCTTTGATGATGACTTCTTTCCACTGTTGTCTCACCCACAGAGGTCCTTCATGGTGGGAGACACTCTTTGCACCAGTGTCCTGGCTTTTCATGCCTAAAATGCTCTCCTGGGCTTTTCAGCCAGACCAGAATGACTTGTGCTCTGACTCTGAAGTCACTGAGTGTTACTTAGAGCAATTGCTGTTCTACGAGTCTGCTACATGGACAGCTTCCCATGTTGGAGCTTTTCTTTCTCTTCAATCCTCCCTGTATTATCACTAAACACTTAAAATGCTACTTTTATCATCCAGCTCATGGGGACTTGGGAGCCCATGGCAAGTTTTTAAACTGTATCCTTAGAAGTAAGTCCATGGGAATGTATGCAGAACTATATAGTTGAATAGTCTCTTTGTAGGACCTGAGAAGATTAAAAACAGACAGAGCTCTTTCTGAGCTTAATTATCCTTAAGCATGTGACGTAGATACATTGCATTAGCTATAATTTTGACACTTGAGAGTCTAAATTTGTATACAAAATGGGGTTCATTGTTTTACCCAGCCCACTGAAGGGGCTCACAATTTTTTCCTTTTTCCTTTTTTTTGTAAACTAGTGTAAAGCCAAAATACCATACCAAAATAAAAACAGAAATACTGCCATGCCTGGGCTACCAGACCCCAAGGGGCCAAAGAGAAAACCTCCTGGTGGCCCACCATGCCTGGGATACTGAACTCCAGGAGGCCCACAGATTCCAGCATGAAGCCAAAAGGACAACAGAGAAAAGAAAAACAAAAAGAAAAAAATTTAAAAATTGACTGGTGCGGAGCCATAAATAATAAGGGAGCTGGCACTAAGACAAAAGGATAAAAAAAATGGGGAATCCAAGAGGTGACCAGTGTAGAGCCATGAAACAAAAAAAAAGCTAAAATAAAAAGACCAGAAGTCCTACTACATGAATTCCACCATCCAGAGCATAGCCAAGAAAACAACAGACTACAATAAAAAAAATAATAAGTCTAACCAGGCATGCATCATGTGACCAGCCATGGGGGCTACCATCTTGGGGGTAGAGTCTGTTGCCCATCTTCTGGAAAGGATGGAAGTCCTCGTGGTGTCTGCCCACTTGGCAACCATATGTTTTTACAAGAAACTGCCATTTTGGGGTGAAAGTCCCACCCCTCACTACAGGAAGTGAACTCCTACTTCCTGAGACTATGTGGTTACAACAGAACTGGTTTTTGCCAGTTTGCACTACCCAAAACCTGCAAATGAGAGGTCGCTCTAGCACTCCTGATTTTTAAAACCAAACTTGAGGCAAATTCATTTTCAGTAAGCAAGAAATCCTTCCATATGACTTAAAGGCTTAAGTTTTCATTTTCCCAAATACATCAATTATCCTCCAAAATATGTCACAAGCAACTTGGAATAATTTAAATATCAGCAAGCATTCATAAACTGGCCCCTTTTGTTCTCACCTTTTCTCCCTAATTCCATTAACGGTACCATTTTGTATTGGCTTTTGCTCACCTGAAGCTACCAAGATTAGTAATAAAAAAGGCATTAAGATTTGCATTTTAGCTTTCGAAGCTGCACATTTCCAAGGCAAGAGCCAACAGGGCTCCACTGCTTCTCAAACTGAAACAGCTCAATGTCTACCACTTCTGAAAACTGAAAACCGCCTGAGGCGAAAACCCCTTGTGTTTGCTCAGCATATCATACAGCCGTGTTTGAAAATAAATTTGTCTCCTGGCTGGCTGCGCCAAATATTATGGATTGGCTTGGACCTAAATTAATTTTCCAGATTCTTGTCTTTTACTTAGAGAAGAATTCTGAGTACAGTCCCAAACACGGCATGCGTGTGATATACTTTATTTACAAAGTAAGAAAAATACATAAGCTCTTTAGGGCTTTATTAAAGGAGAGTGGCTCAAAGAAAGAGACTTATCATACCCTGCTCTGCTTGTCCTGAGTCCACGAAGGGGAGAGAGAACACTTCTGTTCTTCTGAGCTTTTTATGAGCTTTAGAAAAACAGACATGTTTATGTGGTACCACCTCCATGTTCTAGGTAAGAGGAAGTACTTCCTGGGGAGGGATCCCCTGATTGACAGGTAGGTGAATATGGCAATGCAGATTAAAGGAAGTGCAGCTTCCAGCTCATAAACATAAACTTATCTAAATAGACTTTCTCACATCACTACGACTTCAAAATTAGGTAAGGAATGACACCAAAAACATGGCAGAATAAGGAACTCCCACTCTACCCTGAAACAATGTCAAGTAAAAAATGAACAAATCCTGGCAGAATCCACAGAACTGTGTTTCATTCCCCAAATGGACACCAAAGCTGAGCTGATCCAAAGCCAAGAGCCAGGAACTTCTTCTGGGTCTCCCACATGAGTGCAGGGGCCCAAGGACTTGGGCCATCTTCTACTGCTTTCCCAGGCCATAGCAGAGAGCTGGGCTGGAAGAGGTGCAGCCCGCACATGAAGCACTGCTCATGTAGGATGCCAGAGCCACGGGCAGAAGCTTAACCTACTGTGCCACAGCAGTTGCCCCACAAATACTTCCAATTAACTTTTTGTTCTAATCTGGTTGGTGTCTCTCTGGCAGAACAGCTCACAAGGCTTGGCTTTATTCCCTAAAGCTTGAAACTGTTCCAGTGCTGAAGCTGACGTCTGGGCTATGGAGGGCATTTGCTGGAACTACTCGAAGCTCATAATGTCATAGATGCTGCTGTCTAAGGTAATAGGTAACAACTGGACAAAGAATAGAACAGCCAAAGCACTTGTGTGGAAAGCTTGAGGATTGTTTGTCTGAGGTCTTTCAAGGGCTCCAACATATTCCTGGGACTCCAGACGGCCATGTGCATCTATAGAGCTCACTGTCCACTCGGGAAAGATCCCTCAAGGCTCTAAGTTCTCGTTTCCTGCTGACCTTGATGCTCTGCAGAAACCAGGAAATTAGATAGTAGAGATGAAATCAGCAAATGCCTATAAACACATAAACTACCCAAACTAATTCCAAAAGAAATAGAAAATCTGAATAGTCCTCTCACAAGTTAGGAAATCGAATTTGAAACTAAAATTTTTAATAGTGTCTGGCATTTCACAGGGCAATACAGACTCTACTTGGGGTGCCTGCATCCCATTTTGGAGTCCCTGGGTTCATGTCTTGGCTCCATATTGGATTCAGCTTCCTACTAATGTGCACTCTATAAAGTAGCATATTATGGCTCAGTACTTGGGTCTCTGCCACCCACGTGAGAGACTTGGAATGTGTTTCAGGCTCCTGGCTTCTGCCTGGCCCAGATCTGGCTACTGAAGGCATCTAGGGAGTGAACCAGTGATTGGAAGATCTCTCTCACTGTCTTTATTTTTTTAATGTTATATATTTATTTTAAAGGGAGAGTGTGTGTCTGCATGTGTGTGTATGCACGTGTGTGTGTGTGTGTGTGAAAGAGAGAGAGAGAGAGAGACGGAGAGAGAGAGAGAGAGAGAGAGAGAGAGAGAGAGAGAGAGAGAGAGAAATATCTTCTATCTACTGGTTCACTCTCCAAATGACCACAATGGTGGGGGCTGGTCCAGGCTGAAGCCAGGAGCCTGGAGGTCCATGTGCATCTCCCATGTGGTTGTCAGGGGCCTAAGTACTTGGGCTATCTTCCTCTGATTTTCCATGATTTTAGCAGGGAGCTGGATCAGAAACAGAAGAGCCGGCACTCAAATTGGCACTCATATGTGTTCTGTAATCACAGGCAACAGCTGAACTTGCTGTGCCACAATGCCAACCACTCTATTTTCATAAATAAAGAAATAAAAACCCCTTTTCTTAAAACACACTCACAGAAAAACAAAGATTTAAATAAAGAAAAATCCAGAACCAGATGACCTCAATGGTAATTTCTTACCAACCACATAAAGATTTAACACTAATCCTTCTCAGATTTTTTCCTCACAAAAAGTAAAAAAGTTACCACTGTCTAACTCATTCTAAGAAGGTACCTTGACACCAAAATAAGAAAATATATTCTGATAAAAGTACAAAATAGTATCTCTGATGAAAATAATGGGAAAATCCTTAATAAAATACTCACAAACTAAATCCAGCAGCCTATTCAATGCACTAGACACTATGACCTATGGGATTTATGCTGAGTGTGCAAGAGTGACTCAATACAGGAAAATCAACCAGTATTTTACACAGTATTAGTAGAACAAAGGCACAAAACCCATATGATCATCTCAGCAGACAAAGCATATCTATCACCTCCAACATATTATTACTTTGTAATGAATATTCAAAATCTTCTCTTCTAGCTATTTCAAAATTATATAATACCTTTTTATTGACTGTACTCATCCTACTGTGCAAATGAACACCAGAACTTCTTTTTATTTTGGTGTGCAAGGTTTTTAACTTCAATGTTTGTTGTAATGGTAGAAAATAAAAATAGGTACCTAGGTATCCATCAAAAAAAAAAAAAACTAATTGAATAAATTGTGATATGCTTACATTTTCAAATATAACACCATGAAACCATAAAAAAAGAGAGAGATGAAATGAAGTAGATAACATTAATGATCTGATTATTTTAAAATTTATTGTATGTGAATGCAAGGGTCATATTTTCATTTGATTACTGTTTATGTCTCTTGCCTATATATCCACTGAGATAAGGGTCTTTTTACTTTTTACTTATTGAACTCTTTTTTAGTGGGACATTAGAACTTTGACTATAATGTAATTAAAACTATTATCTCAAAAACTAAGAAATAGAGAGAAGAAAAAAAGAAAGAAAAAGAAAGAAAGAGAAAAGGAAGTATCATATTCTTAGAATTGTATTTATAAACTACATTGAATCTGTTATCTTTGAATTAATATCACAGTAACAGGAGAATTGTGTTGTAGTAATTATGCACTTGCTGTAACCCTGAGAATCTAATGTATTATTAAATTCTTTCAAAAATTTTAATGAAACATGCACAATAGACCCTATCTATGAAATGCACTTAAGTTTATGAAGATGAAAGGATATTTAAATAACAGAGTTTCTATTAAATTGTTTACGGTAAGTCGAGGATATGTGGTATTGTGATCAAGTAGAAGTAAAGAGGGCAGGCATTTGGGGAAACAGTTAAATCACTGCTTGAAGCATTCTCATGCCATATTGGAATGCCTGGTTCAAGTCCTGGCTATTTCATTTTCTATCCATCTTCCTGCTAATGCACAGCTTAGGAAGCAGCCGGTGATGACTCAGGTACTTGAGTCTCAACTGTTCACATGGCACAGAACTGGATGTTGCAAGCAGTTAGCGAGTGAACTCGTGGTTGGAAGATCTCAGTTGGTCTGTATGTATCTACCTGTCTCTCCCTCTCTGTCTCTAAACTTTTCAAATACAATGAAAATCATTTTTTAAACCTAGAAGTAAATAGAACCTCAGTATATTCTTATGCTTCTATGTTGCTTGAAGTTTTTTAATAGTCACAACTAATCAGGCTATTTTTGAAATTATATTAAGAACAAAACTGTTGAAGGAATAAGTGTGCTTATGGGTGACATTATATTCTGCTAGAGAAATCATGTATACACTAGTATGTGAAAAGTGCTCAGTGACTTCAGCTAAATGTAATCATCACCCCATCCATCTAAATTCAGAACAAATGGCCGATTCAGGTACTTTTCAATACCAAGTCCATTTGAATGACATCATGAAGCCACGTTGACAGACTCTGCCTTTTCAAATAGGTGTTTTGTTGTAGTGCCAAGGAAAGTTTTTCCACATTCCCAATTAATGATCCATGTAATTCAGATCTAGAAAAGACGGGACTCTGATGTACACAATGAGCCCAATTCTCTCAGTAGCCACGGGTCACCAAAATGAACATTGGAAAGCCTTAGCAAAAAACCAGGTGGTAAAGCCTCACTGTAGGAATCAAATTCTCAGCATTGACCTAATTGGGCACATGTTTTCCCTCTGTCAGTGGCTGGCTCTATTGAGCACACCCTGGTGATGCTCAGCCATCCCCTGAAATGTTGTTGAGATAGGGGTAGAAAAGTCTAGAAAAGATCAGAACCTGGAGAGAGACTAGGAAAAAGTGTCAACTCAGGAAAAGTCACAATCACAGGCCAGCATTTAAGAAGAGAATGGGAAATCTATCCCAGCCACAAGCATGCATGAGGCACAAGAAATCTGTGAAACTTTAGGCAAAGGGTGTGGTCATTTCAAGCAAAGCGTGACAAGAATAAAAGCACTTTCCCCAAACAGGTAGGAAGGCAGGTCTATGCTCCCTATTCCTCACAGTAAGCTTTGAGCAGAAACCAACTGAGCAAGCAGAGCTCAGACTGACTTGAGTTGAAGGCAGGGTCCTCCTGAGACATACAGAGCCAGCTGGGGACTCAGGGTGGGAACACACATTAACATCTTGCTGTGGCCCATTTCAAGTTACCAACTATTTAACCAAAAATTGGCAAATTCCTGAAAACGTAACAATCGGCCTTTGCAAACCAGATTGAGTTGTGTCCAGCACATTGACAAATCCTACATACCCAAGTGACCCAAGCAGAAAGGGCCATTGAGGTTGGAATGCAATGAAGAATATGCAGGAGGTTGTTGCCTGTTAACACAGCTGTGTAGGCAAAAAGCAATCCCATATTCTATTAGAAAGGAAGTGTGATATGCAAATATTTTCTCTGTTAATATCCTTAACATTTGCCAGGAGAGAACAGAGGTTCTTGCATATCCTGAGTGCTAAGTGCAAATAGCTGGGACAGCAGCCTGATTGTAGCAAGGAGTGACAACCACCACCCCTAACATTGATCAGGAGAGCATGCTGGCAAGTTTTTAGGTGCAACCAAAAGAGCACGGGTATTTGCATGCTTTGAATCTGCCACACAAAATTAGTAGCATATCTAACACTTAAGTCTTTCATGTTTTCAGTATAGTACACATTTTATTTCTACTATTTTCTTTTTAATCCTAGAGGCAGAAAGGGATGAGATAGAGAGAAAGTGAAGAGAGAGAGAGAGAGAGAGAGAGAGAGAGAGATGTTCCCACCCTCCATTCACTCCCCAAATACTCACAAATGCCCCAGGCTGGACTAAGAATGAAACCGGGAGCCTGGAATTCAACCTAGGTCTTGTGATGTGGGTGGATGGAACCCAATTACTTGAGTCATCACTGCTGCCTCCCAGGGTTTGCACCAGAAGGAAGCTGCAGTCAGGGACGGGAGCTGGGGATCCAACCCAGGCATTCCAGTGTGGGACACTGGCATCTTATCCATTATACTAACTGTCCACTCCAGGATAGTACACATTTTACCCTCTCTATTTAAATATGCAATATTAAGCCCTAAATCAGCCATTGGTTAACACTGACCTAAGTCATTCTAGCTGCTCTAAGTCCCTGGTAAGGTCAATGACTATTTCTATTTATTGACTGGATAGGACTTTCACTGAGGATCAGTTAGCAGCTCCAGGCTCCCCTACTCCTGGGCTTCTAGCCCACATAACCCAGCATGAGAAGCCTGCCTTTCAGTTTAGCTGAAGATTTTAGGATGATCTCCTGGTTCAAGCCAATTTCTCAGTCCTACAGACTCACCAAAAGACCACTTCCTACTCCTTCTCTACACATTTTATTTCATTCAGTTTTCTACCCTAATGTTCTGGCCATTATCCCAAAGGGCACCCAACACTGAGTGCTGCATATTTCAGTTGCTTCTGTGTCCTGTGTCAGTTTCTCTCTAGATTTTGTATGAATCTACTATAATAAAAGAAGAATAGATATGGGATGAGAGAAAGTCAGGTGTGTATAGTTTTAAAAATGCAAATAGTGGTTTACTTTTCTTAATTGGTAATGAAAGAATAGAATTACAAGGATTTCAGGAAAACTGCAAATTTTATCTTTGCAATAAGATAAATGCTACAAAGAAGGAAAAAAATAGAGATACTAGTATAATTTTTATTTAAAAATATTCTCAGATCTGCTAGTTAAATTAAGCTTTCACATAATTAATGATATGTGTGGGAAACAATCCAGTTCGAAGGCTGTGAATAGAAATAAATCATATAACCATAAATGAAATGCAAATATATTTATTTTATATAGTTTAATTACTATAACTTTATTAAGACATGTTGACTTTGAACAATTTCAGCTACTTTATGTGTAGGAATCAATATTAAAATATTAATTTAATATGAAATTCTCTAGATATTAACTTAAAATGTAGAAGTTGAAATACAATTGCCTAATTATGAAAATATGTGAAAGTTTTTGATTTAATTAAAAATTACGGATAGAAAATATTTTCCAAACATCTAATTTGTATTGATTGGTAGAAACAAATAGTTTTCCGGGGCCGGCACTGTGGCTCAGTGAGTTAAAGCCCTGGCCTGAAGTTCTGGCATCCCATATGGGCACCGGTTCTAGTCCCAGCTGCTCCTCTTCCAATCCAGCTCTCTACTGTGGCCTGGGATAGCAGTAGAAGATGACCCAAATCCTTGGGTCCCCACACCCGCATGGGAGACCCAGAAGAAGCTCCTGGCTCCTGGCTTTGAATTGGCACAACTCTGGCTGTTACAGCCATCCGGGGAGTGAACCAGCAGATTGAAGACCTCTCTCTCTGTCTCACTCTCTGTAACCTTTTCTTTGATATAAATAAAAGAAATCTTTAAAAAAAGAGAAATAAATAGTTTTCCATATTAAGGAAATGTCCTCAATCAAAAGTTTATTTATATATAAATTCTATATGAAAACATACTTATCAAGGCAAGATTTTTTATATTAGTGATTAACCAATAATGTTGCAATGTACAGGTGGAATGCTACTTTTTGTGTTATTTTACAGATTCATGATCATCCAATCACTTTATCTGAAACCGAATCATGACACAGTGAAGAGAAAAAAGAGAATTAAGTAGTTCTATAATCAAAGTGAAGTGTTTCAAAAATTTGTCATGGACAAAGGGCATTTAGCCTAGTGATTAAGGTGCCCAGTTCCCATGGTGAAGTACCTGAATTTGATTCCCAATTGCGGCTCCTAACTCCAGCTTCCTGCTAATGCAGAGCCTGAGAGAGCAGGTGATGGTGCAAATGTTTGCATTTCTGCTCCTCATGTGGGAAACCTGAACTGAGTTTCTAGCTCCCTGCTTCAGATCTGGCATAGTCCTGGTATGCATTTAGGTAGTAAGCCAGTGGATAGGAGTTCATTCTGTCTCCCAAGTTGAAATAATTATATATATATATATATATATATATATATATATATATATATGTTTGTGTGTGTGTGCGTTTTCAATTCTTCCTGAAACAGACCTTAATTCTCTTCATCCTGAGTGCCCATGGTAAGGGAGTATAAGGAAAGTGATGGGATATGTTGCTGCAGAGATTAAATCTTAGCAATTCTGCAATTATGTGCTATTTCAGATCACTCTTTCTGGGGTAGCCAGCCAAGCCCTGTGAAGACACTGAGTCCAGGGTGTGGGGAGAAATTCGAGACCTCCAGCCAAGAGCCAGCAGAGTCTGAGGCTGGCCAGCAATCACGTGAGTGGGCTTGGAAGCAGTTTCTCTAGACTTAAAGGAGCTTAGAAATGACCACAACCTCAGCTGACAGCGTGAGTGCAACCTCTTGAGAAATCCCGAGCAAGAAACACCCAGCAAAACTGCTCCAAGATGGTTGACTCACAGAAACTTTGAGATAAATGCTTGCTTTTAAGGTGCCAAGTTTGGGGAGGACAAAGGTTGGCGATTTTAAGGTCACGGGATGACAGCAAAGCAGTGTTATTTATCAAACTGATGAGCAATGTTTGGCCGAAGGTTAAGGGAACCACATATTTTCCATTAATTTGTATTAATTACATTGCTACTTATCAGACAAATAAAAAATAGACGATCAGATCGAACGTGTGCAGCAGCCTTCTATTTATTCACATAGAGTTCAATGCAAAATATTTGTAAGATTGTAAATCAGTGATTTAAAATGAAGAAACTGCGGATGAGCCCTGTAGCAAAGTCCTCATTTTGAACTAGAGTCATGATAACACATTGCAGAACCAACAATTGGAGGCCAAAGACAACAGATTGGATTAGATGGCAGAAGGTGTCTATTTTATGTGAAAGATGTAGACAAAGCACTTGGAATGCCTTGTGTGCTCAGAGAGAAAACAAGGAGGCCCTTATCACAAGTTTGTGATGCTCGCTATCTTGGACAGACTTTTTCTAAATTTAAAACATACTTTAAAAACCTTCCATCTCAGCAAGGCCAATCTGCCTCCTCCTTTTAAACAGCAGCAAAATGTTTAACAATAAGCATGCAGTACGGCCGGCGCTGTGGCTCAATAGGCTAATCCTCCGCCTTGTGGCGCCGACACACCGGGTTCTAGTCCTGGTCGGGGTACCGGATTCTGTCCCGGTTGCCCCTCTTCCAGGCCAGCTCTCTGCTGTGGCCAGGGAGTGCAGTGGAGGATGGCCCATGTCCTTGGGCCCTGCACCCCATGGGAGACCAGGATAAGCACCTGCTCCTGCCTTTGGATCAGCGCAGTGCGCCGGCCGCAGCGCACTGGCCGTGGCTATTAGGAACAATACTGCATAGGTCCTTAAACATTTACTAGCAATGTACATAACAGGCAAATTCTAAGCTGTGATATTGGTGTAAATAAAAGTATCTACAAGTTTTTAAACTTATTTGAGAGACAGAGATGGAGACAAAAGACAGATAGTTCACTCACTGATTCAGTACCGAAATGCTCTTGATGGCCAGCATTGGCCTGGAGAAAGCTGAGAGCCTTGAATGCAATCCATGTCACCCACATGGATGGCAGATACTTGGCTACTTGTGTCATCACCTGTTCATTCCTAGCATCTGCATTAGCAGGAAACTAGAATTGGGAGCCAGAGCTGGGAATTGAAGCCGGGCACTCTGATACCAGACCAACATCTTTTTTCTTTTTAAAGATTTATTTATTTATTTGAAAGTCAGAATTACACAGAGAGAGAAGGTGAGGCAGAGAGAGAGAAAGAGGTCTTCCATCCACTGGTTCACTCCCCAGTTGGCCGCAACAACCAGAGCTACGCTACTCTGAAGCCAGGAGCCAGGAGCTTCTTTTGGGTCTCCCAGGTGAGTGCAGGGGTCCAAGGCCAAGAACTTGGGCCATCTTCCACTGCCTTCCCAGGCCATAGCAGAGAGCTGGATCGGAAGTGGAGCAGCTGGGACTCAAATTGGTGCCCATATTGGATGCTGGCCCTTCAGGCGGTGACATTGGCTTTACCCACTTATACCACAGTGCCAGCCCCCAGATCAACATCTTAACCATAGGCCACATATCTTCTCTGCATACATATTTTATAAAATTTGATGTATTTTGTCAAAATGTTTTGCAGAAATACTTCACCAATTCATATTGTCATCAAAGTATGAGTATGACCGTTTTTCCCTCATTTATTATTAGAAACTTGTAGCATATTTGCTGATCCAATAGATTAAACCCATTTTAATCCGTGTTTAATTATGGATCAAAATTAATCTTTTCTTCTTCTTAAATTTTTATTTATTTATTTTTCTTTATTTGAGAGAGAGAGAGAGCGAGAAAGCGCTTCCTTCTGCTGACTCACTCTCCTAATGCCTGTAGTGGCTAGGTCCACACAAGGCCAAAGCCAGATCTGGAAACTCAATCTGGATTTCCCACTTGGTGGCAGGCACCCAAGCCCTTGAGCCATCACCTGCTGCTTCCTAGAATGTGTATTAGCACGAAGCTGGAATCCGCGTGGAGCCAGAACACATGCCCAGGCATTCTGATATGGATTGCAGGTAGCCCAAGCACTACGTTAATTACTATGCCAAATACTTACCATGAACTTTAGCATTTTCTTAAATTTTTTTTCCTCAGCATAATCTAACTGTATATTCCATAATTTTTGACATTTTTAGAAATTTATTTACATCACTTTACTTAATTTTCTATTGTATTGCTTTTTTTAGTGCTTTATTTATATAAAGGAACAGATGTCGTATATTGCATATAAAGAGCATATTTCCCACCCTATCCGCCCTTGCTCTGACCCTCCCTTCTCCTTCCTTTCTTTTTTGCTTTATTTTTTTTAACAATCATATACTTTCAATTCATTTTATAATCACAAGTGCAACCCTCCACTAAATATTGTGTTCCTTTTGGGGAGTGAGATGTCTTCCTTGTTCATGTTTCTTATATTCCTACAGTTACATTTAGACATTTGAAGAAACACTTGTTGGTTTTCTTCTCTGAGGGTTTTATCTTTGAATTATTGCTCTGTGGTTTAGCACGGAGTGTCTGCTCCTTCAGTGGGTTTCCAGAGGCTTGTGCTGGGAGGGGCCAGGGAGCTCTGGTCAGTGCTCAAGGGCAGGGCAAGGATCGAGAAACACCCATGGTGTGGTAGAACTCCTGTATCATCAGCAGGTAGGGGAGGGTATGAGCTCACCGGCTGGCGTGTTCATAGCCTCAGCCCCTCTCTGCCAAGGCAAACCTACTGCCTGGGTGAGCCTACTGTGAGTGTGCCCCTCCCTCTCAGGCTCAGGAACCATACAAATGTTTGCGAGGGCCTCACTGTGAGTGCATAGCCTTCTGGGACGACCCCCCCCCCCCCCCCCCCGCCGCAGCCAGACACAGTGATTGCCTGAAGACCCAGCCACAACTCCTGCCCTATTGTATAGTCACAGGGGCCAGGGATCCACACTCTGCCCTCTGTGACACAATGCTAGCCCCCTCTTAGTTTGAAAATGGAATGAGAAGGCACGTTAAGAATAGCTCTCTGGTGAGATCTGGTACCAGACAGGGATGCCCACTCTCACCACTGCTATTCAATATAGTTCTGGAAGTTTAAGCCAGAGGCATTAGGCAAGAAAAAGAAATTAAAGGGATACAAATTGGGAAGGAAGAAGTCAAACTATCCCTCTTTGCAGATGATATAATTCTTTATTTAGGGGATCCAAAGAACTCTGCTAAGAGGAATAATTTTTATCATCATTTTTTAAAAGATTTATTTATTTATTTGAAAAGCAGAGTTACAGAGGCAGAAGGAGAGAGAGAAAGAGAGAGAGAGAGAGAGAGAGAGAGAGAGAGAGAGAGAGAATGTTTTCCATCTACTGGTTCATTCCCCAGGTGGCCACTATGGTGGTAGCCGGGCCGATCCAAAGATCCGAAGCCAGGAGCCTGGAGCTTCTTCCAAGTCTCCCATAGGGTGCAGGGGCCCAAGCCCTTGGGCCATCTTCTACTGCTTTCCTGGGCCATAAACAGAGAGCTGGATCTGAGTGGAGCAGTGGGACATGAACTGGTGCTCATATGGGATGCCGGCACTGCAGGTGGTAGCTTTACCTGCTACGCCAAAGCACCTGCCCCTTATTGTCATTTTTTAAGTGAGGAAAGTAAAGTCAAATAACATGTTTAAGCCAGTTTCTACAGTTGCCTTCCCAAACTTCTGTAACATGAGGCAGTCACTAACCATGCTGTACGTCAGATCTCCAGAATTCGCTGATCCTGAATAACCAAAGCTTTGTATCCTTACACTAGCATCTCCCAACTTCATTTACTCTCAACGCCTGGCTATTAGCCTTGTATCACCCGTTCTGAGTCCAATGTTTTTAGATTTTGCATATAAATGAGTACATGCATTATTTGATTCCTGTGCCTGGCTTATTTCACTTAGCATAATGTTTTCCAGGTTCATCTATATGGTGACAAATAACATGAAGTGGATTTTTGGAGCAGGTAGATGAAATTGGAACTTTCTTAGTTCCTGCCACAAATTGACCTGGTATTTTACTGCATCATCTCCTCAAATCTTTACTATCAGCCAATAACACTGTATTTAGACTAATTTTTCATCTGAGTTAGCTGAATCAATGAGGGTCTTAGTTATGCACACTGAAGTACAGATTAAACCAAAGTCTGAGGTCCTAGCCTCTCCTCTATTCAAACTGCTTTCTAGTTTGTTCTAAGTAACAAAATAAAAGTATATATAATATTTAAAACATATTTGATTTGAGCATACTCCAAAAAGTATGTGGAAAATTCAATTAAGAGATGAATTTATTTGAGTGCAAAAATTTGAATTCATGCATACAATGGGTCTTCAAAAGTTCATGAACATGTTCATCATGAAAATCTATACATGGATTTCAACAATTTCTTGCACCAAAATAAACTTATCTTTTAATTCCATTTTTCAAGACTATCTTGAAGTCCTTTGTATACCTAGTAGATTGAAAAAATGGAAATCAAGCAACCAAAACTGAGATTCAGAATGAAAATAACATCTTACAAGTTTAACCATTTTACTTAACACCATTTCTTATCAGACTGATAAACACTAAGCAATATAAATAGCAATTAAATCATGCATGAAAATGTATATATACATATTTATAGATCTACACTCTCTCATTATAAATGGGTACTAATGTTCACCTGACCCTGTATACACTCTCCATTGCAAGTGCCAAATAGAACCAGATGTAGGAAAACTACATGACCAAAGTTTATAGAAATAGAATTCTTAAATAATATACACACTAAAAGATAGAACCCAGCTGTAGCTATTGCAAAAGATATGAGCACACAAGAATAATTTTTTCACTCCACTTCATTATTGTTATTATTATTAACTCTGTAAAATGAGATTCAGTACTCCACCTTACTATTTATTTTCTTGCCAGAATTGTACCAGATGGAAGAATTTTGGATAATTGAAACCATTGATTGGTACGTCCTTCTGTTAAGATGTATTATCACCAATATGATTATACTTTCTTTTGTATCTTGGCAAATATTATTCTTTCTTTTTATGTCATGCCATGTAACCTTTTTGCCTTTTTCCATTGTTACTATGTCATACTATGTAACCCTTCCAAAATAGCTCTTTCATATACTCTATCTTTTCAAATCCAAGACAATTATGAGTCACATGTTAACACTAAATACCAAAAAGTTAACCCAAAATTTAGCCACATAAACTAACCATCCACCAAGCAAAGAAACCAAGACCATAGTAAAATGGGAAAGTCCTTCTCTTGGATTCTTAAATAATTCTTATTTATGGAAAACAGTTTGAGGCAAGAGGATTCCAGGGTCTTGAAAAGTATGTTATAAGAAGACACTGACCTAGCTCCTCTTAACACAGAGCGATGGAATATGAAGAACCGAGCAGTCAACACATCAACTCTGAGGTGCAGAAAGTAGAAGTGGGGGTACATATGGAACTATATCACAAAGTAAAAATGCAGAATCACAAATCACAGCTTTCAAAAACTTCAGATGTAAAGCAAGAACAACCTTTGTATGTTCAGCAGTGTCGAAAGAACTGCTGGGCACACATCACCTTTTGTATGATCCCTGCATACAAGGAGAGCAGCAGGCACATAGATGTGTTTGTAATTATGGAAGGCTACAGATAGATTTTGTCTCACTAAGGTTTTCCAACAGGCAAGCCTATAATACAGTTGATCCAAGAGCAAACAGAAAGAATCTGTGGGATACTGATATTGGCTTGTGTTCAGGTGCTCAGAGTTCATGATAGAAATTAACTGGCTACATCTTTGCTTCATTTGTATCTTGTTTTCTTTCCTTTACCAGTTTCACTCCAGCAATGAGAAAATGCAAGGCTGTACGATTTCAAAAATGTTTGTCCTACAATAAAGTTATCCTTTCATTCCACTGTCTACTAACTCTTTGAAGTTGCCTCATACAATAATACTGAGAAAAATTAAAAATGCCCATGTTATCACCCTGACATAAAAACTGTCAGGGACATGTGTGAATTCTCCATCTGTGTGTGTGTGCGTGTGTGTGTGTATGTATGTATGTGTGCATGTGTAGGTGCATTATCTGATTTTTTATCAGATAATTCTAAGTACATTTTTTCTCATTTCAAAGTGAACAATACAATGTTTACTTATTCCCATGACCATAAATGCTGATCAAAAGCAATACTTTAATAGTAATTATAAATAATACATACAATTATTCCTGTTGGTCAACATTATAAGCCTAAGTATATGGAATTAGGATTGTTATGTTATGGCATCTTTATGGCTTTTGGCGAAGTTCATCATTTTTTTGGTCTTTGGTCCCCTTGAAAAGTTTCACCTTCTATGTTATCCCCTCAACTTGAAGTGTAGGAGACTGATCTTTCCTCTGTGTCCTGCATAACCTTGTCACAAAATGTAATGCAAATAAAAATTTTCACCTCAGTTTGTGTTTTAATATATTTTTCATATATTTATTGCTTTGTAGCTAATATAGGGGAATATTTATTATTGTCTTTCATTAAGTTTTAAACCTAAAGCAATTGTCAAATTTTGTTTGTTTTGTGAGTGTTTCCAGAGACCTAAGAACTTATTGCTTGAAATAAATTGATAAAATTAGCTTTTGATTGTTTTTATTTTCTAGTGTTTGTGATATTTTTTCACACACAGAGAACATACATTAATTCTTATACAGCTATAACTATTAATATTTGCCTTGGAAATTTCTTGCATCATTATTCTTAGAAAGACTTTGAAAGTGTCTATAAAATGTGGGTATGTCTGTGTACATATATTTGCTGAATTGCTTAATCATCATAGTCTTTCCTCTACAATCATTTATCTTCATTAAGGTTAACTCAATTTTACATTCACAATGTTGCCACTATTTCAATTGTTTATTTCTAGTATATACAAACACACTGAATATTGAACATAATATTACGTTAATAAATTTATTTATTTATTTATTTATTTGAAAGGCAGAGTGACAGAGAGAGAGGGAGACACACATCACACATACATACACACACACAGATGGAGACAGACACACACACATACAAAGAGAAAGAGAGAAAGAGAGAGAGAGAGATCTTTAATCTGCTAACCTACTCTCCAAATGCCCACAACAGCCAAGGAAGGGCTAGGCTGATGCCAGGAGTCAGGAAATCCAAGTACTTGGGCCATTATTTTCTGCTTTCCAGGTACATTAGCAGGGGGCTGGATGGGAAGTAAAGCAGTTAGGACTTGAACCAGCACTCCTATGGGCTGCCAGTGTCACAAATGTTGGCTTAACCTGCAGCACCAAAATGCTAGTACCATTAACATAATATTATAGCTTTCATTTATTGAATAATTATTTTTAAACCAGGCTCATAATTTCTAACATTCTAAATTCAATAGAAACTTTCCATAAAATATGTGCTAAAGTATGTACTAAAACTCCATTTGAAAAATTAAAGAGTTGAATGAGATTTATAAATATTTGTGTAAAAAACGACAGACAGAAAGACAGAGTGCTCCCTTCTGCTTGTTTGCTTCCCAAATGCCTGCAACAAGTGGGGTTTCAGCTGAACTCAACCTGGATCTCTCACATGGGTGACAGGAATTGAACTATTTGAGGTGTCACCCAACGTCTCCCAGAGTATGCATTAGGAGGAGTAAAAAGTGGAGCCAGCATTCTAATCCAGACACTCTAACATGGGATGAATTCTTCCTAAGCAGTTGTTTAACCAATGTGCCCAAAGCCTGCCCTATTGAATGAGGTCTTCAGATCAAGTATATCTAAGTCCTGCTTTTTGAGTAAATTGATACATTTCTGAAAAAAATTGCAAATTCATGAATACATAAGTTAAATAATTATAGTGATTTGTGTTATATTTTACTGGGAAAAAGTCATTGCATCTTTATAATCCACCACTCAATATTCCCCGCCAAACAAAAGGAATTGTTTTGGGTAGAATTAGTTTAAAATTCTAGGCTAATTTTTAACACTAATCAAATACATTTGTAAGAATAAGTTATTGAATTATAAAGTATTTCTCGCATTATGTGATAATTTGAGACATAAATGACTTTTTTAGGTTTTATTTATTTATTTATATGAAAAGTGGATATATAGAAGAAGAAGGAAAAGAAGAAGAAAGAGAGAGCGAGCGAGCGAGAGAGCAGAGAGAAAGAGAGTTCCATTTGCTGGTTCACACCCCTAATGGCTGCAATAGCCAGAGATCAACCAGGCTGAAGCCAGGAGCCAAGAGCTTCTTCTGGGTCTCCCATATATGTGCTGGGGCCCAAGGACTTGGGCCATCTTCCATTGTTTTCCCAGGTGCATTAGCAGGAAGCTGGATGGAAAGTGGTGCCTGTACACCACAAGCAGAGACTTAATCTACACCACAATGTTGGCCCCACGTACACACTTCTTAACTTAAAAATGACTAATTGTTGATGGCAACTTCTGGGTAAAAATTATACAAAAGTGTGTAGAACTACTACACACATAAACTTTGTTAAATCAGTGAATATAGAAGCATTAATGACTTTATTGATCATCTAAAAACCACTATTCTAGAAGAAACATTTACCTTCAATGCACACAAGAAATTGTGAATGGATAAATTGAAATACCCCAAGGTTAAATATCAGGAAATCATTATTTATTGAAGATTGTGGATCCATTTCCTTTTCCCTTTGTATCTGCAAAGCACCATGTCAGCCTCTTTGAAAGTCAGCATAATGTAAACTGTCCTCATAGCAGGGATTTGCCATACAGTGTAGCTGATGAAACTCTGCCCCATGGGGTTTGCAGTGATGGAAGAGGGTTCCATTATCTATTTGGGCAACCCTACACAATGGATGTCAGAATAGTTGACCTGAGTTTGTAAATGAAAGGAGCTAAGAAAACAGCTTCCTCTCCTACCTCTTTCAGTGGTGAAGTCCACTCGGAGCTATCTCATAGATTTGATGCTTCACATTTTATGGCTTCCTTTGGAAAATACAGAGAAATCACTGCTTAAAAATAATGTCGTAGGAGAGGAAGAACAAAGGGAAATATGGACTTAGTTATGACCACAGGAATTTCTTCAATATTAATCTGAGTAAGAAGAAGCAGAGAAAACCCTGGGAAAGAAGCCAGCCTATAACCTACAAGTCTGATTTAGAATATTCAGTGCCTGATGCATAACTCATTCATTACCTATGGAATAAACAAATAAGCAAACAGGAAGTTTTAAAATTGTATTTATTATTCAGGAATTAACAAAGATAGCTTATATATTACATTGCAATCTGTGATTCTGCAATTCTAAAGGGTTGATATTATTTTTCCTATTATTTTCCAGATGAATATACTGAAGTTCAAAGCCATTTTAAATAGCCATGAGAAGGCAAAATTTCTGTTCATATCCATATTTGTTTGTTTAACTAGAAAACTTTTCTTCCACTAAGCCATGAAAAATTTATGGAAGATTCTACCAAATAAATGCCTATGAATGTTTGCTAGCAGTATAATGCACATTTTAGTGGCATTAAGTAAACATGCATAAAAGAAGGATGTCTTAAAAGTATGTTAAAATAGATATGAACAGCATATTAGATTTTTTACAAAGCATCAAATAATTATGTTAACTTCTGGAATTAATAGTCCTTCAGATCTCACATGCAAGTCTTATTTGCTAGTAAATACTAAATACAGCAATGTGGTTGCACTCTTCCTTAAGATATTTTATTCTTTAGATGCCACAAACAACTGAAAACCTACAAATATACAAACTTAGATAAATACAAACAAAACACATCGATATTAAAATTGGTTTTCATCAATTAACTAGTCTTTTATAATATTTTTGAAAGAAAAAAAGCATAAAAATAAGTCAGAGGATGTTCATAGTGTAATATTTTGTAGGTGTCAGCTGTTCATGTTAGGTCATGTTGTGATGTCATAGTCTCATGAAAGTCACATTCAGAAAGGATATGTAGAATATCTCTTTCTCTCTATATATATTGTACTATATATAAATTATGTATTTATATAAATTAATAATATAGTAATATTTATATATAATATGTGTAATATATATACATTATATATTATATATAAAAAGAGAGAGAGGAAGTATATTCTTGGGCATAAATCTCATAGAATCACAAGTATGTAGGCTATAATAAAGATACAATTTATTTTTGTCCTTTTCCCATCAAAACAAATCTGACAGACAAAATTCTCCTGATGACACTGGGTGAAATTTGCTCAAGCCTCATGGATGTTCTGTTAGGTTTTTAGTGATTGAATTTCCTATAATCTCTTTAGCAAAGAAAATACTGAATCATAAATGAAAAATATCCAGTCCCAGTTTTTTCTCAATTCTTAATCTCCAAGACAAGAAATTACTTCTTTTCCAATTTGCCAGCAGCTGGTAGCCCCTGGCATTTGGACAGAGAGTTTTCTGCTCTGCCTACCTCCAAGTGGGAGAGGAAAGAAGCCAAAAGCAATGAGAAGGATTCTACTTAAATTGATAACTGATTGGTTTTATTGTGAACTGATGCTGAGCCTGGTAAACATTGAAAATAATCTCTTTCTCTAGTGGGATCCCTCAGAGGTTCTCTGGGGAGTATCCTGGGCTTCTTTCTCTTGTACTTCATGGAGGCAAGTAGCTAAGCTTCTCTTTCAGAAGCAGATTTGCCAATCTTTTATGAAGCCCTCAGAAAGCTATCATGTCCATGGGTCTCTCTGCCATTCCACACCACCAACAGCACCCTCACATGTCCTTTGTGACAAGAATCTCGTTTGTTTCCAACCTCATAGCACCCATCCTGATCCTAGAATCATAGCAATGATCTGCTGTATCCTCAAGGTTTCCTGGGTCCCGTATTCGCTCAATGACACTGATTACACACTAAATTCTGAGTGGTCACCCTACCTCTCACCAGACTTCATCGGAAAATGTTGATCACTATCCCTGTGTGTGGAAAGAGATGTCATTCATAGAAAAACTTTCTCAGGAAACATACTTTCTTCTACACACTCTGGTCCAGTTTTCACATGCTTGATTTCACCAAGTGGTCTATAACATACTCTTCTAAGTTCTGATCTACGCTTCACCCTGGTATGTAGAACCTACTTATCCTCGTGCCTAGTAGAAATGTCATCAATAATAGTGGATTATAGAAAAGGCTCAGAACTTTAAAAAAGATGATTTGTATTTCTGAGTGATAAAAATACACTTGCAAAATATTTTAAATGAAATTTAAGTGAATAAAATATTTAGATTTTCATTATGATTTGCTTATGGTTCTCAGATGATATGGAGCATCCATACCGTGAATGCATACTTTATATACAACATATTTATAGTGAAACTTATAAAGAATAGGCTTATGTAAAATCTGCACCCTGCTTTCCAGTAGACTTACTTTAGGAATTTAAAGATACAAGTGGCCAAGACTTTAACTTACAAGTTGTAAACAACTTTAAGAATGACATAATAAAATATTTTCTTGGAAGGCACTTCATGCTATTCATGGCAGCTGGTCTAGGTGCACAGGTAGAAGTTGAGAACTTTTGGGTCTCTAGGATGTAATTTTATTGTAATAGTGAGATAATTGGCTAAGTAGCATTGAAATAAAAATCTGCACCATTTTTATTCCCCCTTTTTTTTTCACTTGGTGGGCAAAATAATTATCTAATTCAACACCAAAGACTTTAATGTAAGTAACAAGTTTTATTCTTTCTTTTGCTATATCAGATTCAGAAATGTTGTAGGTACTACAGGTTCGTTGCTTCTCTTCTCTCCCTCTTTCTCTGTCTTTTGCTTCCTTTGCCTTTCACAAGTGAACAAACATCTCTGAAAACCAGTTTGTTAATGATTTTAATCCATGGCTATATGTTACAATTATTAGTCAAATTTTTGTCTGGTATGTATATCAGCAAGCTGATTTTGAAGTTTAAGGGCAAAAGGATGGTCGGGAGAGGTGATCAAGATGATGTTCAATAATTGATTGGATATTGAGCAGATGGTTACAAAGTAAACAGAGATCTCATGAATGTTGTCAAGGCTAATGAAAATGGTGCAAGAAGATGGTGCAATTGCAATTTTCTAGTCACAGCATTAATGAACAAGGTAACTTGTGTCTTATGTATATTTGTCACTCAATCTTACAATCTAGCCAAGTTTCTAGCTCTTAGAAGGAAATAAGTTTTGTTTTTTACTTTTCATAGACCAGCACAGAGTTTTCTTGTAGTCAACAGATATTCATGTAACATCAATGCCTGCCAGACCTTCTAGTAAGCCCTAAAGATTACAGTAAATAGTGCCTAAAAAGACCCTTTGATAGGCCCTAATCTCATGAAACTTTTATTTATTGAACAAATGTTTAAGATGAAGACTTACACTCATATTTATTGAAAACTTTGATACATGTACCATGCATTTAATATATGCCTTGTATCTTCAGAGTATTTGTATGTTTAGAAAAGCTTGGCTTGCAACAGGGTAAGGACCTATGTGTGATGTTGGAAGTATGCTTCTGTCAAAGGCATTTCTAACACCTTTACCTATTTTCTGTGCCTTCATTTGTTAAAAGCAGAACAGTCATGGTACCAATGCCATGGATTTATTATGAGGTTACAAAACATGACACCTGTAAAGAGCTTAGTATTAAATCCCAGCTGTGAGTTAAACTTTGGAAGTTCAAAAAAGATCCTTACTTATAAGATGTAACTTACATGAGGTGTCTATAAATGAAAGAATTCAAGAAAGTAGAAGAATATGCAGTCAATTTTTTGTATTACTTTACAAATTGTTTCTGAGGCAAATCACATTTGTTCCTTCATGAGTGGGCCATTCTAGAATCAATCAATATTCATTTAGATATAATTGCATATGTGTAGATGGACAGGCTGACAGAAAGGTTCAGGGATGAAATTTCCTCTCTTACTTGCTCTTCCGCCATCTAAAGAGCTCTAGGTCTTTAGTTACTTAACATTTTTATTTATGTTATTTTCCTTTTATTTGAAGGACAGAGAGTCAGATAAAAATCTTTGGTTCACTGATTTATTCCCCAAATGCATAGAACAACCATGCCTAGACCAGGTTGAAGCTAGGAGCTAGGAATTCAGACATCTCCCATGTAGGTGGTACAGACCTATGCACCTGGGCTTTTGGCTCTCAGGGTGTGCCTTGGCAGGTAACTGGAATTGGAAGCAGAGGGGCTGGGACTCAAACCCAGGTACTCTGAAATGGGATGCAGGTATACCAAGTGGCGACTCAAGTGCTACACTATATGCCCACTCCCAGGATTTTAGAGTAATTAAAAAAATCTCCAATTGGAATATGGGTGATGTATACTATCTGAGGTTTTTGATTTTTCTGAAGTATGTCCTTATTTATGGAGAAAACTATCTTTTCTGGTATATGATTATTGCTTTGCTGTAGTGTGAAAATGTATTCTGGTCTTCTAATTCTTAGCGGTTTAGATATGAATTCTGATGCTAGAAAGGGAAAATGAGAATGATCACATTGATTTTGGTTTAACCAATCAGGTGAATAGCCTAGCCATTTATTGAGATGAAGAAAGGCTGCATGAGTTTACGGTAGTGACTGGAAATCCCTTTTGGATTTGGGAGGTGGTAAGTTTGAGATATCTATCAGATGTTTGCATGGAGATGTAAAGTCAACAGCTGGATATCTGAATGCAGAAAGCATGAGAGAGATCAAGTAGGGAGATGGGAGATTTATAAGCCTATGGGTATTATTGAAAGCCTTGATACTAGAGGTGATGAGCTAATGAGTGAAGACAGAACAGCACAGGATGTCAAGGAGGACTGACTGTTGATCAGTCTTGTGGGACTAGGGAAAGAGAAAAGAAGTCTGGGGAGAAGAAGAAAGCCAAGTTAGTGTGGAGCACCAAACGCCCAATGAAGGAAGATTGTCCAACACTTAATCAAGTAGGGTGAGGACAGAGAATCAATCACCGAATTTACAATCTAGAAATCATTAGTCTCTTCAACAAGAACAGTTGGGGTCAAGTGCAGGGATTGGTGGTGAAAGTCTAAGTAGAATCGATTTAAGAGATAGTGTGGTAGGAGAGACGCCTGGTGCAGATAATTCTTTTGATGCTAAAAGGACCAGAAGAATGAATCCAGTAGTCCTCTGTTCTCTGCGTTCAAGTCTAATCACACCTAGCATTCAACCGGCCTACAAAGGTGAAAGTTGCTACTATCTCTTGTTCTCATATTCTTTATTTTACCCCACCAATATTCAGGGCTCAGTTATACCTAGGTGTCATGAGGTGCCCCCAAAAATAAGCATTACAGGAAAAACTTGAATTACCAGTTGCTCTAAACCAGTGTTTTTCAGTCTTTTTCTGTTACAATTGCACATCAAGATGCAGTAATTTGTAACCACCCCTTTCTCCCACTCAGGAGAACAAATAGAAAACTTGATAATTTATCTGAACGAAATAAGTGATTTCCAAATATTAGTAAATTCCTTCCTTCCTACTTAATAGCTAATCATGGCACATCACATATATGTTTTCACAATTGGAGAATTTCAGGTTCTTCACGACTACATTTGGCATGCAGAAAAATGCAATCTGTTGGAGAAAATAACCCACCAAGGCACTTCCCACTGAGTTGGAATAGATTGGACTCCCCAAGCTCTCCCAGGGAGCAGAGAGAGCAGAAGTTGCAGTTAGATAAGTCCTGACGGAAATGAAGTGATTGCAGAGTCGTTTCCCAGATGGAAATTCTTTTTCTCCCAGGGAATCAGGAGCTACTATGCAAAAAAGGTTTTTCTGTGATCTTTGACCTTTTCAAAATAAAGTAGCTACCAAAAATCTGCTGCTTCTGGAGAAAATCAGACCAAAGTTGCAGGCTGCAATTATATTGGAAACTGGAAATAGCAGAAGCTAATATAACTTCATAGAATTCTTTAAGTCCAAAGGAAGGATTCCATATGAAATTGTAATGTTTTTACAGTTTAATAATAACTTATTTTTCAAGGGCTTTCACATAGATGATGGTATTTGATCCCAATTACAAAACCATAAAACAGGCAGTTTTATTTTCTTGTTTTTCATATGAGGAAATCAGACCCACAGCATATACAATGTTTTTCGAGATCAGAAAACCAGAAAATTAAAAAAAAAAAAACACCTGGGATTATGCCAGTTAGAAATGATTGTAAATCTAGTGCTGTTCTCATGAAATGAGATTGTAAATCATACCAGAGAAATGGAAAACTACCAAGAAATTGCATGATTTATATGCCAATTGGTAAACATGATCTAGGGAACTATTGTGTCTAAAATGTAATTTTTTTTTAACTTACAGCTATTCAGCTTACTAACAAACTCAAATGCAGTATTGATTAAAGTTACTGTGTTCTTTCTTCCACTCTGGGGGACAGGATGGGATTCCTGAATTAATGGCATAGCCTTGAAAATATTTAAAAGCTCTGTCTGCTTCCCTTTGCTACACTGCTTTACAGATAACTCATTTTGTTCCATAGTCCTATACTTAGGACACCTACAAAAGTTAAATTAAGCAACAAATATGGTAACTTTGAAAAAAGTACTATGTTTTTAGAGTTCTATTTTTGGAAAAATAGGTGACTATTAGGAGCATTTGAAAACATTTTAAATTTCGTTTTAAAATCTTTATTTATTTATTAGAAAGGCAGAGTTATAGAAGAGAAGGGGAGAGAGAAGGAGAGAAGTTAGGAGGGAGGGAGGGAGAGAGAATCTTCCATCCATTGGTTCACACCTTAGTTGGTTGCAATGGCCAGGGCTAGGCCAGGCTAAAGCCAAGACTCTAAAACTCCATACAAGTCTCCACACGTGTGGCAGGGGCCAAAGTATTTGGGCCATATTCCACTGCTTTTTCAGGTACATTAGTATGAAACTGGATTGAAAGTGGAATAGCTGGGACTCGAACTGGCACTCATAAGTGATGTTGGCATCTCAGGAACTGGCTTAACCTGCTGCACCACAACATTGGCCCTGAAAATATTTTAAATTCATTGTGAAAAAGATATAAACAAACTTTACTGCAAAAGCTATTTTAACTAAATGTTCAGCTGAATATAATATTCTGTACATAACTGATATGCAATGTAAGAAATGCACTCATGAAAGTGTTTTCTTGAACTAGATTGTCATTTTATTTCAAGGAATGCACTGTATTTCAAGTGATCAATGTTTGAAAATAGCTGTGCTATAAATAAAACACTAGGACAATGACCACTGCATAGTAATGTGCAGTGTACTGCATGCCTGCCTCACAAGCTGTAACATATTTTTTACATGTGATTGTTTATTAAAAGTTGAGATTTGTGTTTTCATACTTTTCCTAAACAGTTCTTATGCTCATTATTGTGATGTTAGCACAAATCCAGAGTAGAGATTGTGATGTTAGCACAAATCCAGAGTAGAGGAGCCCATGGAACAGATTTATTGAAGGTTGTACTAAAGTGTTTTTTACAAATAGTTATGGCCATAATATATAGTATGTATTTGTATTATTCTAGAGCTACATTGGAAAAGCAAATATATGATTTGGAGGAATACATTTTAATACTTTATGAATCATCAGATTATTATTTTAAATTGCTTCTTGCTGCTGATGTCAAGAAAATATGTTCAAGCACTAAAACTTGGAAAAATTGAGGCACTTTTGAATTAATATTCTGAAGATGAGAATATCAAAGTACCTATCATCCTAATAATTCTACTGTAGTAAATAACTTAATATGATGAAGTCACTGCTTGTGGAACTCATCAGCCAGTAGTGAAAGATTTACATGTACTCTCCAACTGAACCCTGAGATATCTGACCTCACTGAAGAAAAAAAATGTATGGGGGCCGGCGCCGTGGCTCACTTGGTTAATCCTCCACCTGCGGCGCTGGCATCCCATATGGGCGCCAGGTTCTAGTCCCGGTTGCTCCTCTTCCAGTCCAGATTTCTGCAGAAGCCCGGGAGAGCAGAAGAGGATGGCCCAAGTGCCTGGGCCTCTGAACCCGCATGGGAAACCAGGAAGAAGCACTTGGCTCCTGGCTTTGGATAGGCACAGCGCCAGCCGTTGCTGCCATTTGGGGAGTGAACCAACGGAAGGAACACTTTTCTCTCTGCCTCTCTCTCTCATTGTCTGTAACTCTACCTGTCACATAAATAAATAAAAACCTTAAAAAAAAGAAATAGGAAGTATGGAAGAAGAGCGAAGAGGTTGATGTCATGACTTGATATTCCTATGTATTTGCAAAGCAGAAAAAAAAAAAAGTTAGGTAGAAATCACCAGGTAAGAGGCAAACATGTGATTGACCACCTGTTTAGAAACCAGCTCTCAGCCAACGCCGCAGCTCAGTAGGCTAATCCCCTCCAGCGGTGCCAGGCACACCAGGTTCTAGTCCTGGTTGGGGCACCGGTTCTGTCCTGGTTGCTCCTCTTCCAGTCCAGCTCTCTGCTGTGGCCTGGGAAGGCAGTGGAGGATAGCCCAGGTTCTTGGGCCTTGCACCCGCATGAAAAATCAGGAGAAGCACCTGGCTCCTGGCTTTGGATTGGTGCAGTGCGCTGGCTGCAGCCCGCTGCAGGAGCAGCCATTGCAGGGTGAACCAATGGAAAAGGAAGATCTTTCTCTCTGTCTCTCTCTCTCACTGTCCACTCTGCCTGTCAAAAAAAAAAAAAAAAAAAAAAAAAAGAAAGAAAGAAAGAAAAGAAAAGAAAAGAAAAGAAATCAGCTCTCAAATCCTCCACCTCTGAATACTTGAGAAAAATGAGGGATTTATAAGATTATTCCAACCTGAAGATGATTTTTGGAGAAATGTTTATACCTGAAATATAAGATTTTGGTATATATGTCATCAAAAATTGCAATGTAAAGAAATAATTTCTAGGGACTGAAAAATATACATTTTTGCAATAATAAAAAATGACAAGAAGATATTGAAGATCAATAAAGTCATGTGTATAAAAGTAATGCATGAAATTTGGTATCCTTGAAGCATGTTTCATAGCAGATGAAAAGATTATCAGATATTATGTGACAATTCATGGAAGGAATTTATAAGGGATAAACCCTAAGATATGGTTATAAATTCTGGACATTATGTAGAATATGAAGATATTGCTATCACTTTGGATTGTATTGAGAAAAAATTGCTCAAGAAGGGCCCAGTTCTATTTAGCTTGGGAGCAAGTTATTTCCACAAATACTTGATACAGTAGAAAATTCACAATCACATCTTGTTCAACAATGGAAAAAACTAGAGTAGAACTAGCACACCTCAACCAAAGGTATTGGGTATCGATTTCGGTGGTGTAGGTAAACATGATTGGTTGGTTTCCGAATATTCCACTTCTATTAGAGGTAAAAAATGGTATTGGCTTTTCTTCACTCAAATAATTAGTATGTGTACTGTAAACACATGAACTATTCACAAATTTATGAACAAGGACAAGAAAGTTCTCTTAAATTTGTGGAATTGTAAGAGACATCTGCTTCGCATACCTAAAATGACATAGTGAGGTTATCAGGAAGAAGAAAGTATAATACTCCCACACCTACTGCTGTCCAAGATGATACCAGATTTCACAGGGCAAGCCACGTTATTCTCCAACAATGAGAAGAGTATCTAAACAAGCCACGTCATGTGAAACCAACAATATATTGCCAAAAATGTAATATGACCCTTTGTTTGAAGTGTTCTGCTCCTTTCCACCAAAAATACTTGTCGGACAGGTCATGAATTACACTTGTGCATATTGTGTAATGTATGAAAAGATATATTTATCTGATGCCTTTTTTATAGGATGGGTTGATATGTAAAAAGATATTATATTGTCCTAGTGTCCTATTTATAGGAAAATCTTAATCTTAATCATTCTTAATGATAGTAAAGGATACATGAACTCTAGATTATGATTTCCAACCTATTTTAATGCACCTATGTCAATTTCATTGAAATATTTGCAGACTTGAAAACCTGGGATTTGTTAGGTTAATGGCTACCCAGCCTTAGATGTATTAAATAATCTCAATTTATTTTTTATTCTTCTTTTAAAAAAAGATTATTTATTTGGTTGAAAGGCAGCGTTAGAGAGACAGAGAGAGAGTGAGTGAATGAGAGAGATAAAGAAACATCTTCCATCTGCTGTTTCAGTCTCCAAGTGGCCAAAGTGGCCAGGGCTGGGCCAGGATGATGTCAGGAACCTGGAACTCTACCTGGGTCTTCCACATCAGTTGCAGGAGTCCATTTCTTCTTCTTTCTGAGCTGCATTAGCAAGGAGTTGGATCAGAAGTGGAACAGCTTAGCTTTGAACCATTGGGCATATTGGATGCTGGCATTACTGGTGGTGGCTTAAAACACCGATCTAATAATTTTTAATCTTGAAATTATAGAAAGTGTTATAGGCTGGCGCCGTGGCTCAACAGGCTAATCCTCCGCCTTGCGGCGCCGGCACACTGGGTTCTAGTCCCGGTCGGGGCGCCGGATTCTGTCCCGGTTGCCCCTCTTCCAGGCCAGCTCTCTGCTGTGGCCAGGGAGTGCAGTGGAGGATGGCCCAAGTGCTTGGGCCCTGCACCCCATGGGAGACCAGGAGAAGCCCCTGGCTCCTGCCATCGGATCAGCACAGTGTGCAGCTGCAGCGCGCCGGTCACGGCGGCCATTGGAGGGTGAACCAACGGCAAAAAGGAAGACCTTTCTCTCTGTCTCTCTCTCTCACTGTCCATTCTGCCTGTCAAAATAAATAAATAAATAAAATGAAAGTGTTATAGACTGCAAAAATATGGGTGTGAATATTAAGGATTAAATATTGAAACATAAGTACAACTCACATCAAAATGGGCAAATAGCTTTACTCTTAACAGACACATTTTGAAACCTTTGCTCTAATACAGTAACACAAATGGCAAATCAAGTAGGAAAATGATGAAGAGTCATAGAATGGAAATTTTAAATCAAACATTAGAAAATCAATAAAGAAGAAATAAATTCCAAAGCCTGAAAAAGACAAACCAAACAACTCTAGCACTGTCAAATAAGACATTTATTTTGTTAATTTTTTTTTTATTTTTTTATTTTATTATTATTATTTTTTATTTTTTTCACAGGCAGAGTTAGACACTGAGAGAGAGAGAGAGAGAGAGAGAGAGAGAGAGAGAGAGAGAGAAAGGTCTTCCTTTTTCCGTTGGTTACCCTCAAAATGGCCACTACGACCGGTGTGTTGCAGCCAGCGCGCTGCCCCAATCCGAAGCCAGGAGCCAGGTGCTTTCTCCTGGTCTCCCATGGGGTGCAGGGCCCAAGCACTTGGGCCATCCTCCACTGCCTTCCCGGGCCACAGCAGAGAGCTGGCCTGGAAGAGGAGCAACCGGGACAGAATCCGGCGCCCCGACCGGGACTAGAACCCGGGGTACCGGTGCCTCAGGTGGAGGATTAGCCTATTGAGCCACGGCACCAGCCTAATATTTTTCTGATACCTTCAGTGAGAATTTTCACAAATTTAATGAGATGAAAATATATGGAGTGCTAGACCTCAGCTGTGTCAACCCCATCTCTGTTTGACTATTTCACGCGTGCCATTAACACCATAGTGATGTACCTATTTTATTTTCTCCCTTTGGAAAGATGAAAGTTCTGTGAGCAAGAAGTTTGGTAGGTTTTATAACTCTTGTATCCCCAGGGCATGGAATAGCACTTGTCCTGTAGTAGACAAATAATAAGAATGTTGGGGAATAAATTATTCTTCTAAAATAATTTGACCGGCCAGCATTGTAATGCAATGGGTTAATCTCCATCTCGTAACTGAGTTTGAGTTCCAACTGCTCCACTTCTGATCCAGTTCCCTTCTTATATGTCTGGGACAGCAGCAGAAGATAGCCCAGGTGTTGAACTCCTGCCATCCACATGGGAGTAGTGGATGGAGTTCCTGGCCTTGGCTTCAGCCTGGCCCATCCCCAGTTGCAGCAACCATTTGGGGAATGAACCAGCAGATGAAGGATCTCTCTCTCTGTCTCTCTGTCTCTCTGTCTCTCTGTCTCTCTCTCTCTCTCTGTTTTTCAAGTAAGTAAATAAATAAATCTTTAATAACAATTTAAAAAATATAAGTGTATACAATAATATAGATCTTTATACATCTAATGGTTGATTTTCCTGCTACATTTTTATAAGAAATAAATGCTCTAGCATTGTCTATTTTGCATCTTAAAACAGACCTCTAAAATTATTTTTTAAGGAAAACTTTTCTCAGTGTGAATATAATGTTTATAATTTTTGTCATCCATGAGACTTACCTCAGATGACAGATGACACTTTTTTGTTTCTGGTTTGCTTGGACTTCAGAAAGATTTTCCATCTTATCTCAATACTATATATTATTCCTAAGCAAATAAACACTAAGCAATAAAACTAAAGGGTTAGTGTACCATTATCTTTGGGGACATATCAAGGAGAAAATGCTCATGAATCAATGTCCCCACCCACAGGCATACGTAATATTTTGTAGAGGCCATTTGACATTTTCATCAGTGATGGATTAGATGTCAATGTCATACACATTCCCATTTAGAGCTACAAGCAACAGTAGGCAGCAAACATGTTCCAAATTCAAGTGACCTGGGTTATCTGTAACAGGAACATAAATAATGTAACAGAATCAGGTTACAATATCACTGTAATATGTCTTAAGAGGAAAAAAGGATTGAACAAAGCAGGACAGAATGCAATTCAAAAATACAGCAAAATTGTTGAAAGCATATGATGCTATGCTATTTATTAGGTGCCATTCTAAACACAAAATAGGATTCAAAATGAGAAGCCATGTCACTCACCCTTGGAGTTTCCTTTCAGTTGCAAAGAAGAAGAAATGCCACACAAAATAAATGGCAAAATGCACATTTAAATTGTTCACAGATGTTGAAATAGAAGCATGAGGACACTAGGAACACCATCAGGAAAAGTTTATGTATGGTACCAGTGATGTGTGATCCAGCACACATCGTCCCCACATCCTAACCACCAGAGGAAGCAAACAGATCATATCTGCTAACCCAAGGGACTGAATACTCCTACCCAACTAACTCCAATTTAACAATGGGGAGCACAGGGAATGCTTGTGCTATGTTGCTCCAGCATCTGGTTTATAGAAAGCTGAACTTTCTTCTATCAAAAGTAGGGCTCAGTTACCAGTGATCAGTCTTCAGCTCTACATTCATGCCCCAACCATTGCCCCAATGGGCCTAATCCAAATACTGCCTTAATATGAAGGAACCTCAAAATGTTCATGGAAAATGGAATTCAATGAGAAGTTCATATTGTTGCAAAAAAGTTAAAGTCCATGCATTTGTTTTCATTCAGAAGTGCGTGGAAGGACTGCATGTTTGGTGCAGCAGTTAAGTCGCATTGTTCCACATCAGAGTACCCGAATTCGAATCCTGGCTCAGCTTTCCATTCCAACTTCAGGTTGATATATGTATGCCCCGGTGATGGCTTAAGTTTCTGATTTCCGCCTCTTATGTGGAAGACCTGGATTAAGTTCCAGGCTCCTGACTCTGACCTGGACCAGCCTCAGCTGTTGCAGGCATTTGAGAAGTGAACCAGTAGATGGGAGGTCTGTCTGTCTCTGTCTCTGTTGTTCTGTCTCTCTGCCTTTCAAATAAATAAAATAAACAAAAATTAAAAATAAATATTTTTTAAAGTTGTTCATGGAAAATGCATATTATGAGGAAAAATATGCATGAATTTGAAAAATTATTGTACCCAAATAAAGTTATCTTTTACCTTCACTTTTCCAAGAAACTTTCTGAAGTACCCCTGTCCACTTGCATCAGTGACACCTTCCCTACGGGACAGCTGGATGCAGCCTGTTTCAATGATTGTACCATGGAGTGCTGTGATGTGCCATGGGGCTGTGCCATAGTGCCCTCTTCCCAGTCACTGACTGAACTCCTGGAATGCAGGCTTGTTGGCTTTAAAACCCACAATTAAAATGCTTCATTGGAAGCCTGCTTGAATGATCTGGATACAGTAAAGGCATTGACCCCCAAATTCTCCCCCCCCCGCTTCTCCCTGTGCTCCCTGTCCTCTAGGTGTGTGGCCTCCAGGCACAGTGAGTATCCCCAAAGTGCCAAACTCCTAAATCTTCACTTTGTGGTTGTGTCATCAAGGCTTGTTCACAATCCAACAGCTGATGGAGAAGCTGCCCAGAGGGGCCCATTCGATGTGTTCCCTTTCAGTGCTTTTTTGGTGCAGAGTTCTTATAGCTGCTGGGACAGAAACTATCAGTTTGCTTGAAGGGAAGAATTTCCTTCAAAACATAGAGGAGGGGCTGGCACCATGGGGCAGTGGGTAAATGCCCTGGTGTGAAGCACCGGCATCCCTTATGGGTGCTGGTTTTAGTCCCGGCTGCTCCTTTTCTGATCCAGCTTTCTGCTATGACTGGGATAGCAGTAGAAGATGGCCCAAGTCCTTGGGCCCTTTCACCTGTGTGGGAGGCTCCTGGCTCCTGGCTTTGGATCGGCGCAGCTCCGGCCGTTGTGGCCACCTAGGAGGTGAACTAGTAGATGAAAAACCTCTCTCTATGTCTCTACCTCTCTCTGTAATTCTGTTTTTCAAATAAATAAAATAAATCTTTAAAAAAAAAACATAGAGGAAAGGAAAAGTAACACAACATAGCAGACTTACAGTGGTGAGTTTCTGAAGACAGATGAGTATGCAATTAGCCCTGCCTGGGATTGGGCAAAATGAACGCCCAAGAATATTAAACCTGGGAAAAAATGGTGCTTCTATCCATATTTTGTCTGAAGGCTGAACACAAGGGATGAGGAAGTACAAGCCACCTTCTGGCTTTTTTCTACGCCAACAGACACTTTAAAAGCTTGCAGTGGTGCTGGGCATTTGATGTCAGTTAAGGGTTTGTATTTCTTGCTCCTCCACTGTGTCCTCAGACTAGCTTCCTGCTAAAGCAGCAGTGATGGCTCAGTAAGCTGATTTCCTGGCACTTTTTGGGGAGACCTGACTTGAGTCCCCAGGTCCTATCTTTGGCTCCATCTGGGAACCATTGCAAGCACTTGGGGAGTGAACCATCAGGTTCTCACTACATCTCAAAGAACAGCAAATAAAATTAATAAAATCAATGTTCGCATTCATTAAGCACACCCTCATTCAATGCTGCAGCTCACTTCTGCAATGAGCAGACTCCTGAGGAGGGTCGCAGCCCTTGGGAAGGGCACAAGGTGAAGTGCTTGAGCCATGGAGAGAACTGAAGGAAAAGCAAGTGACAAATCTCAGGAGAGTCCCTTGAACCTTGAGGACAACTTCAGCTCTGTTCTTGGACAAATTGCACAGAAATGTTCACTGACAGTGATTCCCCATTTGATGGGAACTTTGCTGGTGTCAAGGAAGGTATATTGTACTTGTAAACTGTCTAACAGGCAGAGCTAGACAGTGAGAGAGAGAGACAGAGGGAAATGTCTTCCTTCCGTTGGTTCACCCCCGAAATGGCTGCCACGGCCAGCGCGCTGTGCTGATCCAAAGCCAGGAGCCAGGTGCTTCCTCCTGGGTCTCCCATGTGGGTGCAGGGCCCAAGCACTTGGGCCATCCTCCACTGCACTCCTGGGCCACAGCAGAGAGCTGAACTGGAAGAGGAGCAACTGGGACAGAACCAGCGCCCCAACAGGGACTAGAACCCGGGGTGCTGGCACTGCAGGCAGAGGATTAGCCTAGTGAGCTGCAGCATCGGCTACAGATATTTTTTTAAACAAGATCAAACACGGTCAAGAGACATCTATCATATCAGAAGTATCATATCAGAAGATCTCTATCATATCTGAAGTAACAGAAAATGCAACAACTAGAAAATGCCAGACAAGTGTCTGCCAGAAAGATCCAGAATCAATAGCAGTTAACTAGGCATAAAATAGATAAAGCATGGGAGGATCAGGCTCCATACCAATTTGAAGTTCCTCCTTGAGTCTTGAGTCTTAAGCAAGAGATCTAGACATCCTAAACTGAGATGATTGTTCTGCTGAGTCTGGGGAAATAGCCAGTGCAAATCTTAGAATTTCCATTAGAATGGTTTTGCTCTAAAGAAAACTTAAATGTTAAAATAGTTCTTATTTTTTAAAGATCTATTTATTTATTTGAAAGGCAGAACAACAGGGGACAAGAGAGGCAGAGAGAGAGAGAGAGAGAGAGAGAGAGAGACAGAGAGAGAGAGAGAGATTCTTCCCGCAGGTGGGCCACCCCCAAATGGTGGCAATAGCTAGAGCTGGGACAGGCAGGAGCCAGGAACTTCACCCCTGCCTCCCACATGAGTGAAGGAACTCAAGTACTTGGGCCATTTTCTGCATTTCCTAGGCACATTAGCAGGGAGCTGGATTGGAAGTGGAGCAGCCAAGACTTGAACCAGCACTCTGATATGGGAAGTTAATGTCCCTGGTTGTAGCTTAACCAGCTGGGCTATAACACCCGCTCCTCAAGATAGTTTTGAGAGTAACATCTTCTTCATTATTATTACTTTAATTAAAGTAGAGAGAAAGAGAGAGAGAGAGAGAGAGAGAGAGAGAGAGAGAGATCTTCCATCTGCTGGTTCACTTCCCAAATGCCCTCAAAGGAAGGAATGGGGTTGTGCCCAAAGCCAGGAGCCAGGAACTCAGTCCACCTCTTCCACATCAGTGGAAGGGACCCAACCTCTAGAGTCATAAGCTGCTGCCTCCTAACATGTGTTTGTCAGGAAGCTGGTATCAGGAGTAGGATCTGGGAATCAAACCCTTACACTATGCTTGGCCCTAACCACCTCCACCAACTACTTAACCAGGAGACCCAAAGCCTGCCCCGACTGTTACAGTTTTTACTTTGTTAAAGATTCTTTTCATGTTTCAAAAAAATCCTACAGGTTCATTTCCGGAAGTCATTCAAAGTCATTTCTGCCTGGACAGTGAGAAAATCACTAGGGAGTTTGTGGAGGAGGAAGAACACAATCCAACTGTAAGCCCACGTTTCGTGGAGCATGCCTCTGCCTTAGGGTCATAGGCTGCGAAGCTGTGGTTAGTGAGGGAAATTAGTCATGAAAACACCGTGCAGCCCAGAAGGAATTTATTATGCATGAACCACGTCCAGTTTTTGTTGATTTGAAATGAGCCAAGCTGAGCAAAGTGTTGAAATGTCCCCATGGCTCTCACTGGAGGGCAGTGTCCCCGTTTCCTCCCTGGCTGATCACGGTGATCAACGGAGAGACCGGATCGCTATCCAAATCGAAAAGTAAAGCAGAGATTTCAACACATGGGAAAGTTCAAATGTGCAAACAGAAATATCACCCCATCTATCATTGAATATTCAGCTTGTTTTTCTGAAAATCAGCCCACGTGGCCATCTGATTTTTATGACAAAAGTGAATATGGCTCTCCAAATGTGCATGAGAAATGCTGACTTGAGACAAACTAGGCTTACTCAGAACTATGAACCCTAAGGGGGAGAATTTAGACAACATATTCAATATTCTACAGGGGAATCATCTTGAGATTCCTGCAATACTTTTAATGTACCAATGAGCTTTCGGAGGAACTGAATAAAAAGCTCAAGATTTTAGAACAAGATTCAAGTAAGTTGAATGTGTAGTTGTTCTGTTTTTCTTCCTTCTGCACACTTCATGATTCAAGAACAATATCCTATTTCTAAGTGTACCTGTGTGTGTGTGTGCTTTTTTGTTTCAGCGTCATCTCAATAGTAGGTTCAGGAATGAACACCTGACTTTGGAGTGGTTTTGATAGCATGCTGTCATCTCAAGCCAAGGTTTCATTTGATATTCTGTTCATGAAATTATTTCTGAACTGTAATAGAGGATCAGAATATTGAAAGATTAACTCCCTTTACATTAGATGGGGTTGGTGTGTTGGGTGTCATATCAGATCATACTCACACCCCATCACCAAATTGCTCTCTTACACAGGAGATGTTTTCTGTTAAAATGCAGACATTATTCTAAAGAGTTCTTTTTAATTTTAAAGAGTGCTTATGTATAAAGCTGATAACATTAAATCGGGAACACCCGTGCAAAGGAGTTTATATGAATCATTCCCTTTGAGTCCATCTGAGCCTAGGGAAGAACTGGAACAGGAGGAGGATGAAGGTGGGAAGATTTACCAAATAAAATTGAGACACAAACGTTTGTAGTACAAGACGATTCCTTATATCATTTATTCTTTATATGAGACACAATGGAATACAACATGATATTTTAATATCCTAAGTTTTCTACAGCAATGGAAAAGAATAGTTAGTGATATATATGCAATGTATACATATCTCAATGACAAATTTTGAATTAAAGAAGCCAGAAGTTTAAAAAAAATCTATGAATTCACTCAATTGAAAGAAAGAATTGAAAGTAGGGGCTAGTGTTGTGGAGCAGCAGGCTAAACTGCTGGTTATGATGCCAGCATCCCACATCAGGTGGCCTGTTCAAGTCCTAGATGTTCTACTCTCAATTCAGCTCCCTGCCAATGTGCCTGGGAAAGCAGCAGATGCCAGTCCAAGTGCTTGGATCCCTGCTACCCAATAGAAGAATATGGAGTTCCTGGCTCCTGGCTTGGGCTTGGTCCAGTCCTGGCTGTTGTGGGCATTTCAGGTGTATAGATGGAATGAACACCCCAATCCTCTCCCTCTGTATGTGCGTGTGTTATTCTGCCTATTGAAGAAATAAATACTTTTTTAAAAAAATAAAGGAAGTGAAAGTGTGTAGTGATAGAATTCAGAAATTTATGACGAAGGTTTTGAGGGGATTTATGACTGAAAGGGAACCATGCTGGTAATATTCTGTACCTGTCAAGCTACAAGCATCTCTCTCTCTCTCTCTTTATCCTTAATACACACACACACACACATCCACACATACACACACATGCACACACACAACTACTTTATCTTAGTCTCTCTGAAAGCCAAATCTGCATGACAGACAGGGTACAATGGCCTTCCCTGAACCCTACTTGCTGCTATTTGTGTCCTTGTATAAATCCCTCTGTAAGTGTGGGTTGAGCCCACAGAAAAATTGTTAACATTTTTTAAAGTTTATTTCTAAGGCAGAGTTAACTATATACAGAGATCTTCCATCTGCTGGATCACTCCCTAAATGGCCACAATGGCCAGGGGCTTGGCCAAACCAAAGCCAGGAGCCGCGGCCATTGGAGGGTGAACCAACGGCAAAGGGAAGACCTTTCTCTCTGTCTCTCTCTCTCACTGTCCACTCTGCCTGTCAAAAAAAAAAAATAAAATAAAAATAAAAAAAAATAAAAAAACAAAAAAATAAAAAACAAAAAAAACAAAGCCAGGAGCCAACAACTCCATCTGGGTCTCCCATGTGGATGGCAGGGGCCCAAGCACTCAAACCATTTTTCACTGCTTTCCCAGGCACATTGGCAGAAAGCTGGATTGGAAGTAGGCGGCCCCACATGGAGAAACACCAGTCACAAGTGGGCCAGAATGTTGGTTGTGAGGACAGAGAGAAAACCACAGCAGGGTCCTCTGTCATGGTCAAAGGCAATAGAGGGGCATCTCCCTTGTTCTAAGCCTCTTTTATTTGGTAAAGTATAGTGCCTTAATTGAATAAACAAATTTGATTGGGTCTTAGATTGCGTGAAACTTTCTGGGATTTTTATGGCAATTTCATATGCAATTTAACTTCCATGTAGTCTTCAGGGTGTCTCCTCTTTCCTGGTCCTGGATGAGACCCAAGTATATCCTGGGAATGTGGGCCCATCGATGAAGTTACAGTGCAGGTCTGGATCAGCTAGACTTAACTAACTATGTTACGCCTTATCAGACTGAGCCCTGTCCAGGCAAGGGGTCTCTTTATCATCAGGGCAGGGGAACCAAACCCATCCCTCCAGGTCTTGAGATAACGGGATGTATTATTGCTAGGTAGCTCAACAGTTCTCCCTGCCTCCCCATCTCCGTCGTAATGTGGGGTTTGCATTGTAGTAAGGAGTTTCCCACAGTGTGAGACTTTGAATTTCAAAACTGGGAGAGTGGATTACTGTATCAATTAACAAAGAAATCATTTTAAATGAGCAAAAGCAATCATCAAGAAAACACCAATGGTTTCCTATTTGTTCTATGAATGAAAATTTAAAATTCATATTTTCAAGATAAATATTTTTGATATAAACTTGAGATTCAAGAGAAGGAAACTGCCTCTTCATGAGACCAATTTATGAGAAATAGGCTACTGTGTTTCAATAAAATAAAGCTTTGAGGCCCTGTTTTTGCAGATGTGTCAGAATAAGTTGCTGTTAATGATGACAAGGCCTTGCTGAGCTGTCGTGAATCTGGAGAAGTAAGGTCTGCTTTCCCCGAGTTGTCAGCACGAGAGTCTCCCCGCAGCAATTTCTCTGACAATGACACTTAGGAGAGGAACTGAGGAAACAATGAGATCTCAGAACAGTTGATCTTCTACAGAACATGGGATCTTCTACTGTAAAATTTGTAGAAAACAAAACCAAGTCACAGATTTTCTCTCTCTCTGATCTGTTTGTAACTCCACATGTCTTTATAAATAAATTTATTTATTTTTTTGCAAGTCACACACACACACACACAGAGAGAGAGAGAGACAGAGAGAGAGACAGAGAGAGAGAGAGAGAAAGAGAAATCTTCCATCTGCTGGTTCACTCTCCGGTTGCCCAGAGAGAGAGAGAGAGAGAGAGAGAGACAGAGAGAGAGAGAGAAAGAGAAATCTTCCATCTGCTGGTTCACTCTCTGGTTGCCCACAACAGCCCGTGCTGGGCCAGAACAAAGCCAGGAGCCAGGAGTTTTTACCAGTCTCCCACATGGGCACAGTAGCCCAAGCACTCAGGTCATCTTCCGATGCTTTTCCCAGGCCATCCAGCTGGTGCCCATATAAAACGCTGGTGTTGGCTGTAGCTCAACAGGCTAATCCTCCGACTAGTGGCGCTGGCACACTGGGTTCTAGTCCCTGTCAGGGCGCCGGATTCTGTCCCGGTTGCTCCTCTTCCAGGCCAGCTCTCTGCTGTGGCCCGGGAGTGCAGTGGAGGATGGCCCAAGTGCTTGGGCCCTGAACCCCATGGGAGACCAGGATAAGCACCTGGCTACTGCCTTCGGATCAGCACAGTGTGCCGGCCACAGCGGCCATTGGAGGGTGAACCAATGGCAAAAGGAAGACCTTTCTCTCTGTCTCTCTCACTGTCCACTCTGCCAGTCAAAAACAAAATAAATAAATAAATAAAATGCTGGTGCTGGCCGGCGCCGCAGCTCACTGGGCTGCCTGCGGCGCTGGATTCTGTCCCAGTTGCTCTTCTTCCAGTCCAGCTCTCTGCTGTGGCCCAGGAGGGCAGTGGAGGATTGCCCAAGTGCTCGGGCCCTGCCACCCGCATGAGAGACCAGGAGGAAGCACCTGGCTGAACCACAGAAGGAAGACCTTTCTCTCTGTCTCTCTCACTAACTCTGCCTGTCAAAAATAAATAAATAAATAAAAAATAAATAAAACACTGGTGTCGCAGGCAATGCATTTACCTGCTACGCCACAACACCAACCCTTATATGGCATCTTACAAATATAGTACATATACTCTTTGAAAGGGTGGAAAGCAAAAGCTATTATTAGTTTATATACTTACAAAAACATCCTTATACAAAAGCAATCATTTTATATACTTATTAATGCTTAAAGAAAATATGAGGTAAATCACAAATTAATGACAACTTACTTCATTCTTTTATATATGTATAGTTTCAGTTATTAATATATTACTACATATATTGCAACTGCTGAATTTGTAAGAGTTACCAATTGACACAGTAATGATGATCAACTTGAAGTTGAAGTCTACAATGGGTCAGATGATTTAGTGAGTACTGAGTCCAACTTCCTGAAGTTATTTATCCCATTAATTTAAAGATTATAATCACTGGCTTGTATAGCAATAGCTTGGGTTGTGGCTTAAAAATCTTACCAAATTAGAAAGCCCTGTTAAAATGCAATTAGACCACCAGAGGGGCACACATACAGAGCCATTAGCATCCTTTCCCTTAATAGGAGGGAGGAGTTAATCACACATTTCCTATTTATGCCCTAGAATTTGCTGTGGAAAAGGAAGCTTTCAGTACCTGAGGCTTTTTTGCTGGAGAATGAGATGGGGTTGGGGAGCACCGATGGGCTGGGACCTGTCAAAGTGGCAGATGCTGAAGGAGGCACCGTTCTGAATTTCAAAAATGAGCTGCTTGCATTATATTGTGGCGGAATTTTAAGTGTTGTTCACAATTCCCCTCGCTATAGTTCTTCTGTGGTGTGGATTCATTTATGCACAGCTGAGGAAGCAGAAATAGAGTCTCGAATGCTTATACAGAAAGGTTCACATGTAGTGGTGAGGCCTCCTTAAATATTAATATTTCAGCACATCTAAATGCCTCTTGTAAATATGCATGCAGCCTCTGTTTGTTGTGCTCTCTTTTCTTACCCAAGTAGCACGTCCTGTGATCTTTATGGCAATATGGTGAAAGGAAGTAATTTTCCTGTCTGGACTATATTTTTAGAACCCCATAGTGCACAATGTGAACAATTTTAAATAGGTTTATATGCCTTGGAGCTGCGGAAATTAAGAAGAAAAACGACAATTTTATTCCAGCAGGAGCATATTTCAAATAATTCACGACATAACGATCCAAGTTGCAAGTTTCTGTGTAACTTTCTTGCTTAGTTGTTTCTCCTATAAAGACCTCCACATAGCTCACATCTGTCCTGCTTTATGGGAAGCAAATAATCACCACCATCATTTACGAAGCAATGGGTCACATATTTAACTGTACAGCCGCTGAACTACCTGCTCGGGTTCAGTGCTCACATCTGTCACTTATTGGCTTTGTGATCGCGGACAAATCACTGAATCTCTCAATTTCCTCAGCAGTCAAAAGAACCACATCCACTATTAAAACTCTGAAACGACTAGCGTGGCACCCAAGAGGAGGCTGAGATCTGACACAGTGGCTGGGGGTCTGGGTTTTAGAACTAAAATGTGCTCCAGCTAAAGCCTGACAGATTTGATCCTAAGTGGAAAGATCACAAGGAGACAAAGAAATGTGGCAGATTAGAGAATTAAATTGTGAGAAGAATAATGGGGGCAGTTAAGGCACATAAAGTGGAGAAAAAATTAAAAACATACATCTACTACATTTTCTAGATAGTTGTACAGTAAACAGAACAAACTGAGATCATAAGAACGTATGACAGAAACATTTAACATTTAAACTGTTCATTAAGCCACCAAACTTCAAAGAGCGGGAAGCAGGCTGAGAAATCTGGTCAGGGCTCAAGGAGCATGTGTTTTGGCATAGTCACTGCCCAGGTGGCTAAGGATGATAGACAATGCATCTCCAAAACAGAAGGATGAGCAAAATGGCACTGTTTTTATCTGACCAACAAGGGATCAGAATGTTAAAGGACCCTTGTTTTCTGTGATCTCTGATTCTCCCCCACTCCTGGTTGGAATACTTGCTACATGTTCCCGTCCTTGTTTTACCAACACATATAATGGGTGCTGAGAGCAGCAAACCTTGCCATTTTAGTGCTCACTAGAGGATGTTGCAATATCCCAAGGATTATGGACTTTGATCTTGATACTGTAACTTACTGGGCCTTCTGACTTTTCTTTTTTGAGGAGGCAATGCATAAATTTGGTACAAAAGAAGGAAAATAATACAGTGTTCAGTTGGAAAATATTCCAAACAGTGATCTATTTCCTTATGCAATATCACAAAATCACATACTTCAATTTCTCCACCAATCTCATCAGAAGAACTTATAAATACTGTCAAGATCTCAATTGGCAGGACAATTTTTTTTTCAAAATTTTAATTTTTACCTTGGAGCTCAAATTTTATCACTCTCATCAATCACCGACAGCTGTTCCCTTTGAAATGACAGACTCTTAATATTCATTTTCAAGGTAATATCTGCCAAAGGCCTCACTGTAAATAACCACAGTTTTGTCATTCATTCTTTCAGGAAAAAAAAAAAAAGACTTCATTAAGGAAGGGTCTGCTTAAGTTTGAAACTCAATCACGCAATGCTTTTTTATCAAGGTAGGCTATGATGCTTAACATGCCAAGATGATTTGTGTCTTTCAATTCATCACACAGAATACTCAAAAGAGTTCATCAAAAGTCAAGACTCAATGAAATTAGAAATTCCTGATGCTTCGTCAAAGACACTCTGAACTGAAATTGACTTATTTATTCTCGTGTTCACTCTGATAAGCAGCTAGTTAGGTCCAGGTGAGCTGCAATTCTTGCAATGTAAGGTTATCTCTTTACCTGTCAGCCTAAAATATCCACCTTCCTAGAATGTACCTGTCTCATCTGGGGTGAGGAAGGAGATACTGTGATGATCATGTGCATATTAAACTCCAAGTGGAAGTGCCATTATAGTTCCGGATGGCTTCATTCATGCTAAGATCCCACCCTGTTTATTTATTCAATTAAAACATTGGGGAGAGCCCTCTTTCTGCCCTTCACCATGGCTGGCTGAATTGTCCAGGCTTTGCTCTCTCTTTAAGCAACCCCCTGGCCCACTGATGATGAGTATTTCTCTATGTGGAGTGGCCTGCACTCACATATGAATGTGTGTACAGTCTATCGCCTGTTCTCCCTTTGTGCACCTATATATGTCTCTACTTAGAATTCTTATCTCTGGCAGTGGGGTTCTGCTGGACTGAAAATTAAGGTACCAATTCCACATCAATTCTATGGCTAAACTGAATGACTTGGTCAGACTGAAGCTCCTCTTGGTTACTAGGGAGAGTTTGCTAATGGAATAGCTGATTTGCTATTGCTACATACCCATGGGTAGTTAGTTACAGCATGAAACTTACCCAAGTAGAATACAAGGGTTGCAATGTGGCCCTGATTTTAGCTGATGAGATGAATGGTGTCTCTTCAGTCAGTATTCAGGTCGGTCTCAACTCTCTGGACAGGGTTCTTTTTTTAAAATATTTTATTTATTTATTTGAAAGTCAGAGTTACACACAGAGAGAAGGAGAGGCAGAGAGAGAGAGAGATAGAGGGAGAGAGAGAGAGAGTATTCTTCCATCTGCTAATTCACTCCCAATTGGCCACAATGGTGAGAGCTGTGCTGATCCTGCCAGGAGCTTCTGGGTCTCCTATGTGGGTGCAGGGGCTCAAGCACTTGGGCCATCTTCTACCATAGCAGAGAGCTGGATCGGAAGTGGAGCAGCCAGGACTCGAACCAGTGCCCATATGGGATGCCGGCACTGCAGGCAGCAGCTTTACCCACTATGCTACAGTGCCAATCCTTGGACAGGATTCTTTTTGATGATGGGTTTGGTCTAAAATTCTCTGTGGGCCAAGACAGCATTTGGCAACCTTGAACATCTCCTGCCTCTTCTGGATTAAGGCCTTTGATGAAGAGGCAAGATGGGTACAGAAAGTTAAGCTAAAAGTCACAAGGCTTTTTAAGGTAGAGCCCAAAGACGTCTGGCATTTTCCCAGTTGAGGGGGTCAATAATCACAGGGCCATGATTCAAGTCAACCCTGTGGGTTGGGCCACACGTGCTGTGGCATACGGTACTGCTGATGGAAGCTTCAGTAAGGTACTATGTGATAAAGAGTCAATAGATTTTGTCCCATTTCTGTTCATTGGATTAATTATTTTTGCCAACAGAATTGCAGACTCTGGGAAATGCATCAGACGGCAAAGGCATAGAAGTCATCAGAACCATGGGAGTGACTGTTGGGAACAGTTATTCATGGAACTTTCACTTTTCAGGTTTTCTGCTAATTTCACTTTGTTGCAGACTATCTTTTCTGTTATGTTTTTATAGTGAAAGGCCTTGGATGATGAAGACCGTGACTCCCTGTGGACATAAAGAATCAAGTTTCCTAAGCTCAATTTTCCTCTCCTGTAAACGCTTGTGTGTGCAGGTGTCACCTGGCCTCTTTTGCATTGTCTTGGGGGAACTGAGGTAAGAGGAACCAGTCCAAGCGAATGTTAACATTCTGCCTGCGTTTATTGCTGTGAGTAATAACCTGCATTTTGTTTCTGAGCCATGAGTTTTGTGTCTTCTACTACTTAAGACTGTGTTTGACTAACTTGTTAACTTTTAAGTACAGTGTAAACCGCAGGCTTGTAGATTGTGACTGTTAACCAGCAGGTAGAAATTGATGCTAATCGGTAGGGCAAAGCATTATCACCTCAAAATAAATGATGTAACGTAAAATTATATTTGCAGATTTTTATCACACTGTTTATCATATCTGAACAAATTAATACACCTGTGCATTGACACAACAATGAATGTACTATATACATATTAGCTCAAACTTCATCAGCTGTTTTAACTGGATTGATTTCTAAACTCTTGCATACCTTTTTTATTTGCTCCTCTTTTTCCTTTCCTTTCTCCCTGCCCCCCCCCCCTTTTTTTTGTTTAAATTATTCCTTGCTTTCATTGTGGTTGATTAAATATTTCATTCTCATTTCATTTTTCTGTCTCCTAGTTTAGGTTTTATAGCTTATATTTCTAATCTTTTTTTCAAAATTTATTTATTTGAAAGAGTTACAAAGAGAGAGAGAAGGAGAGTAAGAGAGAGAGAGGTCTTTCATCCACTGGTTCACTCAGCAATTGGCCACAATGGTCAGAGCTGCACTGATCCAAAACCAGGAGCCAGGTCTCCCATCTGGATACAAGGACCCAAGAACTTGGGCCATCTTCCACTGCTTTCCCAGGCCACAGTAGAGAGCTGAATCGGAAGTAGAGCAGCCAGGACTCAAACTGGCATCCTTATGGGATGCTGGTACTGCAGGTGGTGGCTTTACCTGCTATGCTACAGTACTGGCCCTGAAACACACATTTTTCAAAAGAGGAAATCCAAATGGCCAACAGATGCATGAAAAAATATTCAGGATCATTGCTGTCAAGGAACTTCAAATCAAAACCACAATGAGGCCTCACACAGAAATGGCCTTCACACAGAAACCAACAAATGCTGGCAAGGATGTGGGGGAAAATGTATGCTAATCAACTATTGGTGGAAACACAAAATGGCATAGCTACTATAGATGACAGTATGGAGACATGTCAAAAACCTGAATACAGACCCAGCACATGACCCAGTCATCTCTCTCCTGGGAACCCACCCAAGGGGAATGAAATCAGCATGTGAAAGAGCCATCTGCACCCCCATGTTCACCACAGCTTGATTCACAATAGCCAAGACATGGAACCAACCCAAATGCCTGCCAATCAATGATTGGACGCAGAATACGGGATATGCACACCATGGAATAGTACACATCAGTAAAAACAAACGAAATCTGGTTATCTTCAACAAAATGGATAAACCTGGAAAACATCATACTCAGTGAAACAAGGCAGCCCCAGAGGTGCAAATACCACACATTCTCTCTGACCTGTGAGAACCAGCAGAGCATCTAAAACAAAATCTGTAGAAGTGAAACTGACACCTCGAGAAAGGATGACTTGAGCTGTCCCTGTCCTGACTGCTAAGAAACAGTTTCATTTATTTTTGTCTTTTTTTTCTTCATAGTATTTGTTGAAATCTTTAGATAGAGTTAACCATATGTGTATAAAGTCAATTGAGGGTGGATCTCAGTAAAAATAAGAGGAAATAACAGAGGGACAGGAAGTTTGTAACTGTAAAACTGTATAGTTCTGACTACATTCTTATGGACTCACCCCCAAGGGCACAGTTCAAAAACTTGTCATGAGATCCCAAACCCCACCAAGCTGGGTGGTAAAAATGCCATCTCAAGTGTCAAAGAGATCATATTAAGTGTTAAAATGATCACATAAATAGGATCCAGTGTCTAGTAACAATAATAGATAGAACCAAAGAGGAGAGAACGCTCCAACATGGGAAGCAGATTCAATGATTGACAATCGCCTTGAGTAACACTCCAACCTCAAAATCAGCCCCCAAGTCTTCCTTGTCTGGCTGAAAACCCATGAGAGCATTTCTAATCTTTTCTTAGCTAACCTATAAAAAGTTAAAGTAAGCATTTCAGTCATCAACAATAATTTTACTTTTCATCACATCACAATGAGAAATGTTAGAAATCACTTTAAGATTTTAGTTCTTTCTTACATTGTAATCCTATAGAAGTGTACACTATTTTCTACAGAACATATTTATTTATATGTTTTTGTGTTCACCAACGTCCACATTCATTATTGCTCATCCTTGATCCCTACACCCTGTATATCTTACAAGGATCCTTTTCTCCTGAATTACAGTTTCTCAATACCTGCATTTATTCAGCGTCTATTGGTGGTGATTTTTTTCACTTTTAGGATTTTTTTTATTTTCCTTGCAATACCTATTTTTTCTTTTTTTTCAAGAAGTAATTGTTAACAATATTCACTGTTAGTGAATATTTTATGTCATAGCTTGGAAGATATTTTTCCTCTTCTAATTTCTTTTGTTCTGAGAAGTCAATAATTTTCATTCATTTCTTATTATCTAGTACATTTTTCCCTTTGGTGGTTCAAGATTCTAAGATAGATTTTCATTTGAGATTTAGTACAAATGTCGTATGTTTTCCATGCTTGTGTGTGTGCGATCATGTTGCCTGCATAATTTTTGACATTATACATAAATATATTAATCTTTCATTATTTTCTTAAGATTATCAATCCATACAGTTTAAACATTGGCTTCCCAGCATTTCATCTTTCCAGACTCTGGAACATTGGCAAGATATTAAAACATTTTATTATATTCTCCATGCAAGTTAATTTCTCCTTTGTATTATCTGCAGTAAGAATAATTCCATGGCACACCCAAGATCTCTATCCTCAGAAATCTTACGTACCCTGTATAATCCTCTAAGACAACCACAGTCATGATTAGGTTATATCATTTGGCACAAATGTCTTCAGAGTGGGAGATTAGCCTGGGATAAACTGACCTAATCAGATAAATCCTGAAATGTGAATGAGATTTTCCTGAAAAACAAATAGGAAACGAAAAAGGCATTTACTATGGAGCAGATTCTCTGTTGCCGGCTTTGGGTGTGAAAGAAATCCAAGCTTGTCTAATCCTCTGCTAATCATGAACATTGAGATCTTAATTTCAGTTATTATATTTTTATCACTTCAAGAGCTTTACATATATTTCGATTTGTATGGTCTCTTATTCATATATTAATGCTATATCCAATTTCTTTTAAAAAGTATTTAACATTTAAAAATTTATTAATCTCATTTATTTCAAAGACAGAGAGAGAGAGAGGAAAGAAGAATGAAACCAGACAGAGATCTCTCAACTACTGATCACTCCCCAAATGCCCACAATGCCTGGAGCAAAGCCAGGAGCCTAGAACTCCATCTGGGTCTCCCTTGTAGGGGACAGGGACCAAGCTATTTGAGCCATCACTGGCTGCCTCCCATGCTGCACATTAACCAGAAGCTGAAATAGAGGGTGGAGCTGGGACTCAAACTCAGGCGAGTTGTTAAGGAATGTAGGCATCTTAAGGGGCATTATGACTGATAAAACATAAATCTAAAACATAACCCTTTGTCTATGGAATGTTGAGGCCTGTGTTGAAGACTGGTCCTTCCAGGGAAGAACTGCTTGCTCTTCTGCCTGGGGACATTACCAGACATTGTCATAAAGAGGGTGATTTAAACAGCTGTTGACTTGGGGCAGCTGTTCTGGTGCAGTGGGTTAACCTCTGCTTGGGACACCAGCGTACCCTGTCAGAGCACCTAGGATTGAGTCTCACCTCTGCTTCTGATCCACCTTTGTGCTAATGCTCACTCTGGGAGGCAGCTGATGATTTTTGAAATACTTGGATCCCTGCTGCCAAGGTGGGAGACCCAGATGGAATTATGGACTCCTCACTTCGGCTTGGTCCAGCCCTGGCTGTCATGGGCATCTGGGGAGTAGGTCAGCAGATGGGACAATTTCTCTCACTTCGTCACACTGACTTTCAAATGAGAATCAATAAACTAAATATATATATATATATATATATATATATATATATATATATATATATTGGTTGAAAGATTTGGAGGTCCCTTAGGTGCTGTCAGTTCTGACTGAAATCTGGAGTGGAGAGTGGCTGAGGGCTACAAATTCTCAGGGAAGTCCACTGCTTCTCAAACAAATATTTGAGAAAGATACTCTTGGTCAGTGCTCTGAAGACAGGCCAAGTCATAGGGTGAGAAAGCTGTAGTCCTAGCTCATCCTTACAAAGGGGATGTAGCCTTTCAGAATCCAAAGTTCAGGGATGAAGTTCTATATGAGCCGCACTAAGGATCTGTTTTCTGTCTCCTATGATCTGACACAGGTGTAGTGTTAGCAAATCTGGGAGGCTGAGATAAACCAAAATCAGGAATATAGGCAGTTACTTTGAGTGAATCAAGATTCACTGATTTGTTTATCATTATGAGTTCTATTTCCTTAGCTGCAAGCTCACTTTTCTTTGAGCATATATGCTTTAAAAATATTATCTCTGATATTTTAGTTTTTTTTCAGGGGGTGGGTTACTGTATTTAATCCATTATATTTACAGAAACTCAAGGCTTCTTCTGGACTCTGATACACATTTTTAAAGTAAAAATAAGTTTCTTTGAACATTCTTACTACATTTTTAGGTTTTAGCAAATCCAGAGGAGGATCATTCACAGGACTTTTATTTCATTTCAGCCATTCATAAAACAAGTACACTGTGAAGAGCACCTGTCTGCGTTCTATTCAGGCTCCAGCTCCTGACTCCATTTTCCGGCTAAGCTAGACTCCAGGATGTGGTAGTATAAGTCAACTATTTGGGTTTCTGCCATTCACATGGGAGCCTAGCACTGTCTATGGTGGCATTTGGGTAGTGAAGCAGCACTCTGTCTCTTTCTGTCTCTCTGCATCCCAATTTTTAATGAACCACATATACAAATATTGACTATATAATATTAAATGTAGTATAAAATTATAGCACTTCCTTATAACATTATATTGTAGACACCACTTGCAAGTAAAGTGTATGTTACATAAGCAATTAAAAATTGTGATCCTAAAACTGTTACCTGTGGTAGTCTTTGGGTAAAGGTATTTTCCTATCTAAAAATAGTAGGGTGTCAAATTGATATTGCTATATTTTAAAGGGAATTTTTTTTTAATTTAAAAAATTATTTATTTATTTGGGAGTCAGAATGACAAATGTGGGGGTAGGGAAGAGAAAGAGAGATTTTTCTATCCACTGATTCACTCCCTAAATACCCTAACAGCCAGAGGAGGGCCAGGCTAAAGCCAGCCATAGTTCAGCACTAATGGCTTATTCTAGAATATTGTCAAACCAACTAAGGCAGGTTTTTTTTTTTTTTTCTCTTTAAAAGGTCACCAACTTGGAGACAGAAGAAGTCATCAGAGATTTAACGTTTTGAAGGCATATATTTGGCATAGTGGTTAGGACAATATTCTGAACAATTAGTAATCAAAATACAAAACCAGTCACAATATGATGGACCTAACTCTTAGGAAACTTTTGGAGAAGGACTATTGGTATGTTCTCTACATAAGTTAATGACTTTATTACTTCTAGATGCTGACATCATTGATGAATTGTTGTCTTATCTGAAGATTGTTGAGCTACAAGACCCTGAGGCCCAAGAGGGCTCGTGCATGTGCATAGTGTTTAAGGAATGTTTAATCTTTTCCAAAAGTCACCTAGAAGTTCCATTGGGAGAGGCCTTTGCCTTTACTTATGGGAAGGAAGGATGGTGGCTACTGGATCTATCTTGAAATCCACACCACCCAGCCAGAGTGTACAGAGTTCAACATGACAGGAGTGAACAAACACAAGGGGTTCATAGTCAAATCAGCTGGGTGTGTTCCTCATGTGCAGCTGGATTAGGCTAACAGTGGCCTCCCCAACAGTTTCTACTTAAAATTTTTTCCGCAGGGGCCCTGAGAAAGCCTATCCCAGTGGCCACTCTCGGGGAAAAGGCAGCCTTATGAGCCTTCTTCACATAAATGGAGAATTAACATCTCTAATAATAAATAATTGAAACTATTGTTAAATTCCAAAGACCCTATTCTTATCTAATTTTTATGAAATATTTTTTGCATAATCCCTATAGGAATGTGGTATCTGGTCTTTGAACAACTGTCCTCTTCCCCTATTGAATCCCATCAGACCTTTATTCATTGTTCTAGGGTGCCATATCAAAACAGTTAACAGAAAAGAAGTTTTATGAGAGCATGACAGTTGAGTGAGAAAAATTCTGCCACTAGAAAATGGCCATGATTTTGACATACTACCTTTCTTGTGATAAGAGAAAAGAACTAGTAGGGCAGATAATAGGCCATGAAGCAAGAATTGAGTTATTTGCTGGATATGCTGTGGAGTGCTTGAAGGAGAAGAGCCATGGTAGCCTACCATGGGGTTAGGAATGTTGCTCATGATTTAACAGATGAAGAGCATTGGAAAGCAAAGTGTGCAGCTGCACTTGGCTCTCACAAAATTCTTGAGGATATTTCTGGAAGGGTTTAGTCTCTGCTAAGAGAACACTCATGCTGTAAGAAAGAAGGGTTCACAATTGTGATAAATCTGCTGAGAAGGTGGAACAGGCAGAGAATAAGTGAGGAGAGAGGAATTTTTCTTGAGACAGGAGAAATTAAATGAAGAATTAAACAGAATTGGCAGGAATGAAGAGCTTTCAGTTAGAAAGTCACAGCTGATATAGGTACTGGCAAAGACTTCTTGGAAAAGACCCCGGAAGCACAGGCAGTCAAAGCCAAAATTAACTTTTGGGATTGCATCAAATTGAGAAGTTTCTGTACTTCAAAAGAAACAGTCAGGAAAGTGAAGAGGCAACCAACAGAATGGAAAAAAATATTTGCAAACTATGCAACAGATAAAGGGTTGATAACCAGAATCTACAAAGAAATCAAGAAACTCCACAACATCAAAACAAACAACCCACTGAAGAGATGGGCCAAGGACCTCAATAGACATTTTTCCAAAGAGAAAATCCAAATGGCCAACAGACACATGAAAAAATGTTCAAGATCATTAACAATTAGGGAAATGCAAAACAAAACCACAATGAGGTTTCACCTCACCCTGGTTAGAATGGCTCACATTCAGAAATCTACCAACAATAGATGCTGGCAAGGATGTGGGGAAAAGGGACACTAACCCACTGTTGGTAGGAATGCAATCTGGTTAATCCACTATGGGAGTCAGTCTGGAGATTCCTCAAAAACCTGAATATAACCTTACCATACAACCCTGCCATCCCACTCCTTGGAATTTACCCAAAGGAAATTAAATTGGCAAACAAAAAAGCCATCTGCACCTTAATGTTTATTGCAGCTCAATTCACAATAGCTAAGACCTGGAATCAACCCAAATGCCCATCAACTGGATAAAGAAATTATGGGACATGTACTCTGTAGAATACTATACAGCAGTAAAAAAAATGAAATCCGGTCATCTGCAACAAAATGGAGGAATCTGGAACACATCATGCTGAGTGAATTAAGCCAGTCACAAAGGGACAAATATCATATGTTCTCCCTGATTGGCGACAACTAACTGAGCTCCAAAGGGGAAACCTGTTGAAGTTAAATGGACACTATGAGAAACAGTGACTTGATCAGCTCTTGTCCTGACTGTTGATGCACAATGTAATAATTTATCCATTTTAGTATTTTTTTTTGTTCTAGTACTAGTGGTTGAACTCTGTAATTAACACACAATTATTCTTAGGTGTTTAAATTTAACTGAAAAGTGATCCCTGTTAAATATAAGAGTGGGAATAAGAGAGGGAGGAGATGTACAATTTGGGACATGCTCAATCAGACTTGTCCCAAATGGTGGAGTTAGAAACGTGCCAGGGGATTCCAATACAATCCCATCAAGGTGGCATGTACCAATGCCATCTCACTAGTCAAAGTGACCAATTTCAGTTCACAATTGATCACACTGATAGGTCTAAGAGTCAAAGGGATCACACAAACAAGACTAGTGTCTGCTAATACTAACTGATAGAATCAAAAAAGGGAGAGAATGATCCATCATGGGAAGCAGGATACACAGCAGACTCATAGAATGGCAGATGTCCTAAACAACACTCTGGCCTCAGAATCAGCCCTTAAGGCATTTGGATCTGGTTGAAGAGCCCATGACAGGATTTTAGGCATGGAAAGCCAAGACACTCTGTCAAAAAAAAAAAAAAAAAAAAAAAGGAGAAGAAGAAGAAGAAGAAGACCTAAATGAAAAATCTCAGCAAGTGAGATCCCAGTGGAAAGAACAGGGCCATCAAAGAAGGAGGTACCTTTCTCTGAAGGGAGGAGAAAACTTCCACTTTGACTATGACCCTGCCTGAATAAGATCAAAGTCGGCAAACCCTAACGGCTTCCATAGCCTTGGCAACTCATGACTAGAGCCTAGGGAGATTACTGACACCATAAACAAGAGTGTCAAATTGTTAAATCAACAACAGGAGTCACTGTGTACTTATGTCTCATGTGGGATCTGTCCTTAATGTGTTGTCCAATGTGAAGTAACACTATAACTAGTACTGAAACAGTATTTTACTTTTGTGTTTCTGTGTGGGTGCAAACTGATGAAATCTTTACTTAATATACACTAAATCAATCTTCTGTATATAAAGATAATTGAAAATGAATCTTGATGTGAATGGAATGGGAGAGGGAGCGGGAGATGGGAGGGGTGGGAGTGGGAGGGAAATTATGGGGGGGGGGTAAGCCATAAACTGTACTTTGGAAATTTATATTTACTAAATAAAAAAAAGAAAAAAAAAAGAAAGTCACAGCTGAAAATGAGGGTTTTATTTTCTCAGAACTAGAGAGCTACCCTTATTATTTGGATTGAGGTAATGTCTATACTTCATTTCAATTTCTTTTGTATGAATAGTCTAGGTCTGTGATGAATAAAATGATCAATGATACATAGGTGTAGAGATAGATAGGAAATAATAGATACATAGACAATTTATGCATAAGCCCATACATTGATACAGAGACAGAGATAGCAGATAAATTGAAGAAGTTATAAAGAATATATAAGAGGACTCTATGATAAGACCTTAAACTCTCAATAAAATGAAATAAAAGCCTGAGGACATGGGCTTTCAAAGTTATAGAATACATTTTATTCTTAATATCAATTGCCATCTGTCTCTTCCTTCTGCCCCCTCTTGAGAGCAGTTGGAGAACCTCTCACATATTAAAAATGTAGACTCTTGCTGTGTATCTGCATTTTATTACCTCCCAATCTAATGCTTTAAACTCATGCTGATTTCCTGCCTTTGACTTTCATGATGCAGAATATATCTATTTCCTGAAGTATTGACCCACAATTATTTAACTCATATTGTGCATATTCAAGAGGTTTAATTTAACTAACTTGTGCATATTCAAGAGGTTTAATTCACAGATGCAGTAACATTTTAAGTAAATGAAGGAAATCCTCTCATGACATACAATATCATCAAGTGGAAGGCCAGGACAGTAATGACACCCTATTTTATATTTCAAAGCATTAATATTTTAGAGCTATTGGTGCAATCATAGCATTAACTTTGTAAAGTTGCCTATCAAAAGAAAGGGCTCGGCCAGCGCCATGGCTCAATAGGCTAATCCTCCGCCTTGCGGCGCCTGCACACCAGGTTCTAGTCCTGGTCGGGGCACTGGATTCTGTCCCTGTTGCCCCTCTTCCAGGCCAGCTCTCTGCTGTGGCCCAGGAGTGCAGCGGAGGATGACCCAAGTGCTTGGGCCCTGCACCCACATGGGAGACCAGGAGAAGCACCTGGCTCCTGCCATCAGATCAGCGCGGTGCGCCGGCCGCAGCGTGCCAGCAGTGGCAGCCATTGGAGGGTGAACCAATGGCAAAAGGAAGACCTTTCTCTCTGTCTCTCTCTCTCACTGTCCACTCTGCCTGTCAAAAAAGAAAAAAAAAAAGAGAGAGAGAGAGAGAGAGAGAGAAGGAAAAAAAAAGAGAAAAAAAAAACCAGAAAGGGCTCAAGTATCAAAGTGCGTGTAAATACCTCACCACATAACTAAACTGAGAATACTTTGCTCACATGTTGTATTCCACTGACTTTTGGCTTTGTCTGTTGCTTACAATGTGTTCCAGATGCCATCATTATTGTTACAGACAGAGTTCAAGTTTTTGGCTACCTGAGTTAACGAGAAAAAGGTTTTAAAATCAGAAGTATAAGGTTTGAGCAAATCCTTTGAGGGAAAGACTTAAGTGATTGGCATGCCTTTAGTCTCAATTCTATACTGTTATGTGGAGCACAAATCTATTTGTTACTTTATTGGATTTTTATGATGCTGTGACGTATGTTTTCATTTTCTTATCACTGAAAACTATGTCAGATTGTAACGAAATTTACTTTTAATGTACCTAATCTTCCTAGGTGGAAAGCAATAAATGCCCCTGTACTGATATAATTGAAAATAAAGTAAAAAATATTACATAAAATATTATCAAACATTTGCCATTATCAACATTATATACTACAAACCATGGTTAAATTCATTAACATTTACTCACAATTAAGTATTGTAACCTGATACTGTAAAGCTGATAGTAGATGGCAATACAATGATTCTTTTGAATTTAGAGATGATACTAGATATTACAGCTATATTAAATATTGCAATCCTCATTTTTATTTGAACCCTATGACTTAAATAATTCCTCACATATCTTTTGGTATATACACAAATCCAGTGCAAAAGAAGATGAGACAGAATTATCTACATTTATTATTTTCAAACAGTGATTTAAAGTATTAAATAGAAAGCACAAACTAAATTTAATTTATTTTTATTTTTGTTGCTTTTGATAATATGGGCATTTTGAGGATATTGTTTCTTCCAAACCATGAACATGGAAGACTTTTTCACTTTTTTTGTCTTGTTTTATTTTTTTCTTTAATGTTTTGAAATTTTGATGGTAGAGATATTTGATGTCCTTGGTTAAATTTATTTCAAGGTAATTTTTTTGTAGCTATTGTGAATGAGATCAATCTTAGAAGTTCATTCTCAGCTATGGCATTGTCTGCGTATACATAGACTGTTGACAATTGTGTGTGGATTTTATAGCCTGCTACTTTACCATACTCTTTTATGAGTTCCAATAGTCTCTCAGTGGAGTCTTTTGGATCCCTTATATGTAGAATCATGTCATCTGCAAATAGGGATAGTTTGACTTCCTCCTTCTCAATTTGTATCCCTTGATTTCTTTTTCTTGCCTAATGGCTCTTGCTAAAACTTCCAGGGCTATATCGAATAGCAATGGTAAGAGTTGGCATCCGTCTCTGATTCCAGATGTTGGTGGAAATGTCTCCAATTTTTCCCCATTCAGTAAGATGTTGGCTGTGGGTTTGTCATAGATTGCTCTTTCTATACCCAGTTTGCTTAAGGTTTTCATCATGAAATGATGTGTATTTTATCAAATACTTTATCGGTGTCTATTGAGGTAATAAGTACTTTGTCCTTCAATTTGTTAATGTGATGTATCATGTTTATCAATTTGCAGATGTTGAACCATCCCTTTACACCAAGGATAAATCCCACTTGGTCTGAGTGGATGAGCTTTCTGATTTGTTGTTGGATTCAATTGGTTAGTATTTTGTTAGTATTTTTGCATTATGTTCTTCAGGAGAATTGGTCTATAATTCTCTTTCTCTGTTGTTTCTTTTTCTGGTTTATGAATTAAAGTCACATAGGCTTCATAGAAGGAGTCTGGGAGGATACCCTCCTATTCAATTGTTTTGAATAACTTGGGAAGAATTGGAATTAGATCTTTAAATGTTTGTAGAATTCAGTAGTGAAGCTATTGAGACCTGGATTTTTCTATGTTAGGAGGATCTTTATATTACTGATTCAATCTCCATCTTGGTTATGGTTTGTTTAAGTTTTCTGTGTCTTCATGACTCAAATTTGGTAGATTGTATATGTCCAGAAATGTATTAATTTCTTCTCGGTTTCCCACTTTGTTAGCATACAACTCTTCCTAGTGATTCCTGATGATTCATTTTATTTATGTGATATCTGTTGTTACATTTCCTTTTTCATCTCTGATTTTATTGCTTTGAACCTTCTCCCTCTTTTTTTTTTTTTTTTTGGTCAGTTGAGTCAATGGTTTGTCAATTTTAGTTAATTTTTTTTTTTTTTGACAGGCAGAGTGGACAGTGAGAGAGAGACAGAGAGAAAGGTCTTCCTTTTGCAGTTGGTTCACCCTCCAATGGCCGCCACGGTAGGCGCGCTGCGGCCGGCGCACCGCGCTGATCTGATGGCAGGAGCCAGGTGCTTCTCCTGGTCTCCCATGGGGTGCAGGGCCCAAGCACTTGAGCCATCCTCCACTGCACTCCCTGGCCACAGCAGAGAGCTGGCCTGGAAGAGGGGCAACCGGGGCAGAAACCGGCGCCCCGACCGGGACTAGAACCCAGTGTGCCGGCACCGCAAGGTGGAGGATTAGCCTAGTGAGCCGCGGCGCCGGCCTATTTTGTTAATTTTTTAAGAAAGCTCTTCATTTACTGATCCTTTGTTTCAATTTTATTTATTTCTTCTCTATTTTAATTATTTTTTTCCTCCTAGTAATTTGGGGTTTGGTTTGTTGTTGTTTCTCTGAAGTCCTTGAGATGCAGTGGTAGTTCATTTATTTGGTGACTTTCCAATTTCTTGATGTAGGCACCTATCATCATAAACTTCCCTCTTAACACTGCTTTTGCTGTACACCATAAGTTTTGATATGATGTGTTGTCATCTTCATTCATTTCCAGAAATATTTTTATTTCTCTTTTGATTTCTTCTATGACCCACTGTTCATTGAAGAGCATGTTTTTTAGTCTCCATGTGTTGGCATACATTCTAGAGTCCATTGAGATCAGAGAAGATACATGGTATGATTTTGATTTTTTTTTAATTTGCTGAGGCTTTCTTTATGGCCTAGTATGATTTATCCTAGTATATAGTCTATCCTAGAGAAAATTTCACACTGATGATAAGAATGTGTATTCTGCAGCTATGGGATGAAAATATCTGTAGATATTGGTTAGGTCCATTTGGTCTATAGTTTTGATTAGCTCTGTTGATTTTCCTTTTGGATGATGTATCCAGTGTTGAAATTTGGCTGTTTAAGTCCCTCATACTGTATTGGAGTCTATGTCTCCCTTTAGATCTATTAGCATTTCTTTTAAATAACCAGGCATCCTATAATTGGGTGCATATACATTTATTATAATCACATCTTACTGTTGAATTTATCCCTTAATCATTACATAGTGCCCTTCTCTGAATCTTTTAATAGTTTTTGTGTTAAAATCTATTTTGTCTGATATTAGGATGGCTGCAGCTGTCATTTTTTGCTTTCTGTTAGCATGGAATAATTTTTTCTATACTTTCACTTTCAGTCTGTTTGTGTCCTTGTCGGTGACATGTATTTCTTGTGGCAGCAAATGGATAAGTCTTGCATATTAGTCCATTCAGCCAATTAGTGCCTTTTTACTGGAAAGTTGAGACCATTTATATTCCAGGGGACTATTGATAAGTAATGACGTGGCCCGGCCATTTTTTCCATAAATATTCCTATTGTTTAGTTTGGATTTCTTCTGTACTTTTACTAGATTTTTTGCCTTCCCATTCTTTCATAATGATGTTTTTCTTTCTGTGTTTCTGTGTGTAGCATGTCCTAAAGCACCTTTTTTATGACTGGATGAGTGTTGGCAAATTATTTCAACTTCTCTTTGTTATGGAAAGTCTTTTATTTCACCTTCATTCATAAATGAGAGCTTTTCAGGATACACTACTCTGCATTGAAAGTTATTTTCTCTTAAGGCTTGGACTATTTCTTGCCACTTTCTTCTAGCACGTGGGCATCATCTGAGTTTAATTGGAGATCCTCTGAAAGTAATCTGGTGTTTCTCTCATGCCCATTTTAGGATCTTCTCTTCATGCTTTACTATGGAAAGTTTGACTATATCGTGTTACGTTGAAGATCTTTTCTGTTCATTTCTGTTAGGAATTCTATGTACTTTCTGGACTTGGATGTCCCTTTATTTCTCTAAATTAGGAAAGTTTTCTGTAATTATTTCACTAAATAGCCCATCTAGTCCATCTTTCTTTCCATATCTTTAGGATCTCCTAAGACCAATATGTTGATAGTATCCCATAAATCTCCATCAGTGTTTTTGTTGTCTAACTTTTTGTCTTTTTTTTTTTGTCTGACTGAATGATTTCCAAAGATTTGCCTCCTAGCTCTGATATTATTTCTTCTGCCTCACCAAGTCTATTGCTGAGGCTTTCCACTGCATTATTATTTGATCTATCAAATTCTTCATTTCAAGTATTTCATTTTGATATTTCTGTAAAATTTCAATTTAATGGCAAAAATTTTCATTTATGTCATATATGATTTTCTTTAGTTCATGCATTTGCTTCTGATTCCTTTTGAGTGATCCTATGATTAATTTTTTAAATTCTATTTCTGGCATTTCATCAATCTCTTCATTATCATATATAATTTTTTTTTACCAACAAGCTCTCGCAGGTTTTATTAAAGAAAAAAATTGCATGATTCACTTTTCACCAGTCTGTTCTGGCATGCTTCTAATAATATCAGAATCACCTGGATCAATGATAGAAAGCGTGCATACTCTGTAGTATTTTCCACAAGCTGTGCCCAGTTCAATATTATTGCCATTGTAGTGGTGGACACCAGTTTTGGTCAACATGGCGTAATACTCTATTTCAGATTTCCTCAGGGCCTGGCAGTTGTTGGCGAGGATGACCAGCTTCTCCTTGCCTTGCCTGATCATCTTCAGAGACTGCTTGTACCCCAGCACATATTTTCCACTCTTCATCACAAGCTGGAGCCTAGAGTTGATCGACTCCAGCGACTTTTTTGTCTTCTTGGCGGCCACCATCTTCCTGCCTTAGGTGCGGGACGGCCTCCAACCAAGTGCAGCCACAAAGATCATTATCATATTTTAATATTGAAATGTTGTATTACTTTGGGGGGTCATGGTGTCTTCCTTATTTTTGTTTCTTGAATTTCTGCATTTATTTTCAGACGTTTGCAGAGTTAAGTTTTGCTCCCCCCCCCCCCACGATGGGTTTTATCTTCGAGCTGTGTCTTGTAGGGCTTAGTGAAATGTCTTCACTTTCAGTGAATACCAAACTGTGTGTGGTGGGGGTGCCCAGCAATCTGATCAGTGTTCCAAGGTGGGGCAGTATGCAGGGTAACACCCAAATTGGGTGTGGTTGCTCTCCTATTATGAACAGAAGGTGGAGAAATGCTCACATCTGTTGGTGTGATCACCCCCTCACCTCCTCTCCACCAAGTTGAGCAATGCCCTGGCTTTAGTCCGCAGTGTGTTCAATGCTCATCCACACTGCTGTGTGAACTGCAGAAATGATCTGCACAATCCTCACTGTGTGCACGCTTCCAGCTGCAATGAACTGCCCCAGCAGTTCCAGACTCCTGGGTTTTTCCTGGCCCAATCCCAGTAATTCAATCATGTGAGGAGTGAATCAGTGGATGGAAAATCTCTCTTTTTCTCTGTGCTTTTCAAATAAGTAAATAAATCATTTTTTAAAAAATGATATTTTAATCCTATATCAGGTAGATGAGATGACTATGTTCAATGTATTGAGAATTTCAGTGGGAGTTTGGCGTTATAAATGTTATCTTTCAGGATAAATTCTAAAAAAAAATAAAGCAACAAACATTTTAATACATATATAAGCCTAATATTGTATGTTATAGTTTTGGAAATTAAACATAGAAAACATGTATTCCTTGAGTTCAATGATGGTAGAAGGAAATCAAAGCAAACAAGTGGAACAGTGAACCCTGGGATATGCAGTATACATTACATAGAACACTCATTGAGAGCTTAGTAATAATTGGATATCTGCAGGTGAACTGTGGCTATTAATAGGAAGTTCCAGAGAAGATCTTATAATACTAAAGAGAAAGTTCATCCGTGTGCATTATGAAGAACATGGCATCCAAGTGCTGTGACTTCAGTTCCTCAGAGCTCCAGGACAAATAACACAAGGCTCAAATATAGAAGGAAGCAGCATAAAGGGTAACATACCAAGGCAGGAACCAAACCACAAGTGTATGGGGACAGAGCTAAGACCAGATACTACAGGATGGGACAGAATTGCCAGAAAATGAATTCCCAGTCACAGAGCTTAGACATGAAGTCCAAGCTCAGAGTTGAGCTCAATGCATGGTTGGTTTCATTCTAGGTTCCCTGAGGAACTGAGTTAGAGTCCCTCTGTTACAAGAACCTAAAGCAGAGGATGCTGTTGAGACTGTTGGGGTTTTCAGATAAGTGCATCAGGGGGAGTCACTTTTATATTTAATGTTTGAGTACATAGGAACTATAAACTTAGATCAGTTGCTCAGTAACAGTTTTTGATAAAGTATTTTTAATTTCTTATGATATAAAACGAATTATGCATTAGCATGGTCCACAGCTCTCTTGCATGGATGTTAAAAGGAGTAGTTATGGTAAAAGATAGGGTTCACATAAACCTGATGAGATTGCCCTGCTAGCTTTTGGCAGGATCTTCCTGCAGATCTGCCATCTGAAGCAGAGGGAATGGTGTCTGTCGATGGGCTCCTGTAATTATTTAAGCTGCCTTTCATTTTTTCCACCTTTGTTCATGTTTTGAACAGTTAATTTATTTGAGCAGTAATTTAGATACTGTACAATATGCTTTTAAAAAACAAAAGTGGATATCAGTAAAAAAGATATGAGGTATAGGGTCAGAGAGAACGTGAATTAAATCCTGATTCTCCCTCTTACTAGTTAGGCAATTTTGTACATGTTACAAAATCTCTGTGAGGCTCAACTTTCTTATCTGTTTGAGTTTAATGCTAATATCTTCCTCCTGGAGTTATTTTGTGAGGACAAAAATTACATGATATGCCATAAGCAAAAAGCATGCTTTTTATAAATAAATGATAGTAATTATTACATTCCTATTGACCTTGAGTTTTCTACTAGTCTTTATCTTTACTGTTTTTTTTTTCCTTTAACGTGTCAGAGCAAATCATTTCACTAACTTATTTAATTGACCAAAATAAGTCCATCTCTGAAAAACATTCTTTCTGTAAATGTCTCTCTTCCACAACCTAAGTGTTCAGGTAGATGCCAAAGTCAGTCAGGTGCATCTTTCACCAGACCAGTGTTTTTCGGTTGAATCAGTGCCCCTTCATCTCTGCTTTCCATTCCTATTGCTTGTATCTAGTGTCTAGTGTATAGGTCACTCAGTGTGCCTGTTCAGGGTGTGTCTCCATGTTTATAGCCCCATCCTCTCTTTGTGTAACTTTCTAAAAGCATAGCTCAAATTATTTAATTCCTCAGCATCAAAAACTTCAATTCCACCTTTGCCAACAGAATAAATTCCAGTCTTTGAGGTGGTCTTTGTGGTCGTTTAAATTATCTTTTCTTCTTATTTTCACCATATCATCTCCTAATCTATATTTCCTAGAGATCCCAAACACTCTTGGCTTTACATATACTTAAATATTCTTACAGCTTTTTTGTTCCTTTTAAAAAAATTCATTTGTATTTTTATTGGAAAGGCAGAGAGAAAATCTCCCCTCTGTTGGTTAACTCCTCAAATTCCCAGGGCTGGGCCAAGCTGAAGCTTGGAGTGTGGAACTCAATCTGGGTCTCCCATGTGAGTGGTGGGGATTCAACCACTTGAGCCATCACCTGCTGTCCCCAATGGTGCACATTAGCAGGAAGATGGAATTAGCAGTAGAGCTGGGACACTGCAATATGGGATCTGAGCATCCCAGGCAGCATCTTAACTGCTGTGACAAGCAGCTTCTCCCCTTTGTGTTCTTTTGTCATTATTCTTCTATTTCCATAGAAATAATATTTTCCCCTTAGGATTGAGTACATTTATTTCCACCTCACTAACTGTTGGTGAAGATTTAGTATCAACACATCCCAGAAGCTTTCTTTAAAAATATTCTTTTAAATATATTTTGAAAGTTAGAGTTACGGAGAGAGGGAGAAACAGAGAGAGAGAGAGAGAGAGAGAGAGAGAGAGAGAGAGAGAGAGAGAGAGAAGGAAGGAAGAAACAGAGAGCCCTTCCATCTGCTGGTTCACTCCTCCAAATGGCTGCAAATGTTGCAACTAGGCCGTTCCAATGTCAGGAACTTCTTCCGGGTCTCCCAGTTGGGTGCAGGGGCCCATTTTCTGCTGCTTCCCCAGGCTCATTAGCAGGGAGCTGGATTGGAATTCGGGCAGCCTGGAATCAAACCAGGGCCCATATGGGATGTCGGCACTGCAGGCGATGCCTTTATCTGCTTTTACCCAAAGTGCCAGCCTCTGCTTTTCAAAAAAGTTTTCAAAAGAAACTATCACATCACAAAGTTTATCAAACAAAAAAAAATGAAATTAGATCATGCTATTAACATTTTATATGACAAGTTTATATTTTATCATATTAATACATTTGAATGCTTAATATCTACAGAAGTTTCACTTATATCTTATCATAAATATTTTACATGACATATTTCAAAACCATTTAACTCAACCATGAAATGTTCAAACCCATTTTGACATCAGTTACCTATCACAGTAAATCTAACTGCAAAACATGTTATGTGAAATACGGTGAAAGAGCCACTCTATGTCAAGCCACAGGATTATAAAGAAAAAACGAGTAACATAGCATGTTAAATATTGGTTCAGACACAAATATCTCTTTGAATAGGTCTGTAAGGTATAACTTTCACTGCACATGTGCACACCACATGAGCACGTGAAAGTGCATAGGGAAGTGTAACGAACATTGCACTTTCCAAATAAAATCACTACAATATGTATTCCTGCAACTATTACAAATCTAATTTTTTTTCAACTCATAGCATTGAAGATATTTAAATGAATCAGTTTATGTATCTAAAATAAATTAGATTACTTGTTCTCTGCTTACCTTTTGGATTTAGAATGTAAACATGTTTGCAAACACACTTTTATATAATGCTTAGTTTTTATAATCAAAGTAATTAAAACGCTAATTAACAGCATAGATGGTTTAACTATTGAAAGACATGAGTAAGAGTGGTCCAGTTCTATAATACTGCCCTTAAAATTATAACTACCTTGACTTTATTTGCAGGTATGCTGTCAGATTAAGTATATCCTTGTTTCATTTTTTTCACACTTTAAACCCATCCTACTAAGAAAACCATTCAGTAGCAGTGTTTTCCCCTTAGGATTGAGTACATTTGTTCCCACCTCACTAGCTGTTGGTGAAGATTTAGTTTGCCCAGCCAAATCAGTCACAGGAGAACCTCCTTGCTCTTTTCTGTGCAGACTACGGGCAGTGTCAGCTTCTCTCTGTTGAATGAGCAGATCTCTAATATTTCCACCATCTTCACTTGTGCTGAACCCAGATGATAGAGAATTCAATGTTTAAACAGTTTGAGCTGAGCTTAAAAATCTTTGAGTTTTTAAAAATCCAAATAAGAGGTAACTATGATATATAACATGACAAGTTTTCTTCCTCCCCTTCCCCTTCCTCTCCTTCTCCCTCCTATGCATTTATTAAATTAGATACAAATTCCAGTAGTTTTTACTATGTAAAATGTGAAATTGGGCAGCTGTATTTGCAACACTAATTTGGTATAATAGAAAGAAAAATGTGCTTGCTTGTGTCTAAAATAATTTCACATTTTCCTCCACTTCTTTTTTTTTTTTTTCAAATGGCCAATTTCTTACAGATTCCACTTTACCTGAAAATATTTATGAATAAAGCTATGTAAACATGCTGGAGTTACACAAATTGATGTACTAATGTACCAAAAATCACTCATCAAACAAACCAGTTTCAATCTAAATGAAAAGTTATAGATCCATTGGCTACTTCTAAGTACATTGTTAGTGTTATTACCCTCAAAAAGAAAATTGTTATTGATGGTGATGAGTGCAAAAAAATCAATACAAAATGTTTCGTTTTGCAAGTGAAATAAATCAGGTGTGTAGTACTCTCAATGTGTTAAACATTTACTATTTGGGGCAGATATCTCTATCTCCCTCTCTCTTTCTCTCTCTCAATGTCAATGTTATTTTCTGCCCAAGTTCTTAATGTTTTATCTGATAAAATACAAAGAGTAAGTAAGTCTTTCAAGTTGACAAACCTCTCCCTTTGTCTATATGTATATACAGACACCATATACACACATACAAACCTGGCATACGTACTGGTATGAATGTACCTCTATAGGGGTAGATATATAAAATAGCCACATTTTTCATATTCTGCAATACAATAAATAAAGCTTTTTCAGGGTGACTAAGCTATGTTCTCTTCCACTCTTAGTAATCAAAATTATGTTCTTGTTATTGCAGACTCCAGAAAATCATTTTTCAATGTTCCAATTGGGAACAAACTATACCAGGCTCATCCTGGATGATGTTAAGGAGGAATACTTGTGAGGAAAAGAATGTTTGTTGAAAAATAACCAAATAATCATGGAAAATTTTAAATGAAAAATCAGAAATTTCAAGTGGACTATTTTTATCACTTATTCAGGTTATATACTTATGTCTACCACCCAGTATGCTCTAATACCTATGCATAAAATCGAAAGAGGATACCCTACAGAAATCATATGCTCTGAAACATGTATATGAGGAGAAGATGCCTGACTAAGACAGTTTCTACTTCAGCACTGCACTGATGATGGCTGGAGACTGTGACAACAGTTGTCACAAATCTGACTGCAAAACAAATACAGATAAATACATGGGTTACAAAACTGAGTGATCTTAGTAAGCTCAAAATCAGTGCATGCCATCCACCTTAATGGCCTGTTGCTTCTCCCAAGAAAATCAAGAGGATACCAGAACATACTTGTTCCTGCTGCTCCGTTGTGTCTCTTGGCTAATGCACAAAGGAGCAATGACTCACTTTAAGGTGTTTACACCTGGTGAATGCAGACTGGAAAATGAATCTAGCAAGTAGAATGTTCCATGTTCTACTAGTGGAACTGGCAAAGCTCAAGCCAACTTGGAACTAGGAGTATTGTCTTTTAGATCTTAGTGGAAGCCAAAGGTAGGGTTTCTGGCCTCTTATGAGAGGGAAATGCATTTCAAAATAAACTAGCAGAAAATTCAGGAAATCTGATTTAATCATAGTATTTACGTAACGTGCTTATTTTAAATTTTAAAACAGCGTAAAAGAAGAAACTAGACCGAGGATCTCCCTTGGGATCCTAGCCTAGTAAGTATTCATTGAATAAATGAATAAATAATACTAGGAACTAAAAAGCCAAGAAGAAGCAATTCTCTCTCATTGACCCTTTGTCTCTCAATCCCTCCTGCAAATATCTCCTGAGTTCTATCATGAGATCATTTCTTTGTATTTCCCTCTGGCAGGGATTTGATTTATTTCCATTACTTCAACTTCCTCTTATAAGGCAATTTCTCCCAAATTTGTGTATTAACATTGACATTTCTCTTTTGTTTTAAGCTCCTTTGCATGTTTCTGTTTTGACAGTTTATGGATTACCAAATATACTTCATATTTCACAAAGTCATGAACCGAAATGATCAAGACTAAAGGAGAAACTACAATTTGACCAGACCACTAGACAGTGATGTTACTTTGTACAAGAGCACACAGAAAACAAGAATAACCCCAATAAAAACAGCAAGCCGTTGAAGAGAGATGGAGACTTTCCAATACATAAAGAAATATCCCAGAAAACATAGGATTTGGCCTGGAAATGGGAAAGGTGATTTCATTGTGGTGAAAAAAGAGAAAGCGCTGAGTCTGCTGCATTATAGAAACACTTCCAAGTTGGTGGACAGCCCTATTGTAAACACAAGCAAGAAAGAGCAGGTGGCCCACAGCAGCCTAGGGGATGGATGTCCTGCACAGTACTGTATTCAGCTGTGGTCCTGCCCAGCACATTGTTTCAGGGTTGCTTTTTTGTAGTAGGAAATGTCAACATGCTGGGAAAATTTACTTAAGAAGCAAAGCAAATTTTGCACTACTATGGCAGACACCCTACTTAAGCAACAGAGTACAGACTAATATGCATTACAGACTTTCCATGAAGCAGAACAGATAGGAGTTCTAACTCTTTGCAAAAAAAATTTCCAACTACAAATTATACCAGCTTCTCTAATTCAAATGAGCCCCAGTGGAAACTTACGATCATATCCTTCCAGACATGTAGCTCCTGATTGGTACCTTTCCTGGATTAACAACACCACTTTCATCCAGGCTTGAAGTAATGCAGCAGCAATAGCGACAACCAGTATTTGAGAATCTGGAGTTTGACCAGGATTGATTCCCAGCAATACCACTGTTCACTCATGAATCAATCATTTAATGTTTATAGTCAATATTGACATGTATTGAAATGAAATGCTGACACTTAATATTTTTGTTGTTAGCATGAAGTAAAATGAAAATATATTGTTGCAATACATCTTTTAAAGCTTGCTAAACAGTAGCCATTATTAAGTTAATCTTCAGTATCACTTCATCCCCTACATGACTTGAAGCACAGTGCATAATTTGCTCTGCTTCCATGACAACAGTAGCCCCCATCCTCATTGTGTCTCCTGAACTATGACAAAAGGTATGTAGCTTGTCTTTCCACAATGACTTCATTATTTCTTATATTACCCTTAGAAATATAATCTAACACGGTACTCCTCTGCTCATGTTTTGTGCAATAGTAAAATGAAATATGCTTGACAGCAAAAATCCAAACCAAATGACAAATACTCTATCTAGATTATATTTATGTACATTACTTTTTTCTATGTAAAGCCACTGAAAGTTTTATTTTCAAAATGTGTCCTTTTTTGCTTTCAAAATCAGAGTGAAATAATAACTTCTTTTTAAAGCAAGTTATTAAAATACAATTAAGATTTCCAGATGTCTCCTGAGATTTAAACCAGATGGTTTTGAAATATATGAAACTATACTTAGCTCTATGGTACTCTTTTATCTTTTCATTAATAGTATCAAGTGACAAGAACCAAGGTTTGAAAACACAGAATGAACAAGGGTGTTAAAACTGACCTACAGACATATCTTCCATATATTCCTCTTCATCTTTCAGGTTTTACTCCCTCCAACATATGCATAAGCAAGCTTATATATTCACATTAGTTAAATACACATTGTTGCCATCTGGAAAAAAAATGATTCCAATACCCAAGGGTATTGGCTCTCTCTTGCAATAGAATTAACCAGGTAAAGTGTGATAGATTACAATGTGGGATATCATTCATAAACATAATTATATAAATTTATCTAAATTTTATTTACTATAAGGACCAATGGAAGGTTCAAAAGTAATGTTAACCTATTCTTTTTTTTTAACTTTTATTTAATGAATATAAATTTCCAAAGTACAGCTTATGGATTACAATGGCTTCCCTCCCCCAATAACTTCCCTCCCACCCGCAACTCTCCCTTCTCCCTCTCCCTCTCCCCTTCCATTCACATTGATTCATTTTCAATTCTCTTTATATACAGAATATCAATTTATTAAGTAAAAATTTCAACAGTTTGCATCCACATAGAAACACAAAGTGAAAAATGCTGTTTGAGTACTAGTTATAGCATTAAATCACAATGTACAGCACATTAAGGACAGAGATCCTACATGAGGAGTAAGTGCACAGTGACTCCTGTTGTTGACTTAACAAATTGACACTCTTGTTTATGGCATCAGTAATCACCCTAGGCTCATAGTTTAGAGAATATTTAAGTAAAATTGTATGAATTCAATTGAAAGAAGATATTTTTAAAAGTTGAAAAAATATATTTATGAATGAACATTTACAAATGTTATAGTGCAGTCGGTTATGCCACTGCCTGCATCACCAGTACCCCATGTGGATACTGATTTGAGTCCTGGCCACTCCACTTCTGTTCCAGCTCCCTGATAAGGCACCTGAAAAACCAGCAGAAGATAGCACAAGTACTTAATGGACAATATGCTATAGATTACATTTCAGTACAAATGCTCATCATAGGTAGTTCTTGCAAATATTTGCTCTATTGGTACGTAGATAAAACAGATAATTTATCATTATGGATTATGGTAATCTGTTAGTATATGCGCATTAACTAATATAGCTTGATATCTTTAACAATAAGGGGTACACTTTAATCACAATGATGTTTTGATGAGTGTATGCTGTTTTCTTGTTTTAATTTGTGATTCTTTAATGGCATATGGCATTGAATATTTCTTTGTATGATTATTTGCTTTTTTGTATATCCTCTAGGTGACATGCTTGTTCAAGCCTTTTGCCCACTCTTTAACTGAACTCTTTGCTTATATATTGTTGAGTTTTAAAATTTTGAATAGGGGGCCAGCACTGTGGCATAGCAAATTAAGCTGCTGGCTGCAGGGCTGGCATCCAATATGGGCATGGGTTCATATCCCAGCTGTTGTACTTCTGATCCAGTTCCCTGCTAAAATTTTGGATAGCAGCCCCTTATCAGATATTTGAAATATTTTCTCTTGTTATATGGCTCATCTTCTCCTTCTGACAACATCTTCTGCAGAGCAGAAGTCTTTCATTTTCACAGAGTCTGGCTAATTGCTTGTATTTTAGAAATTGTGAATTTGGTGTCAAATCTAAAAAGTCATTGCTGTAATCAAAGTTATCAACATTTTCTCTAAAGTTATCTTCTGACTATTTCACTTTTGAGGGATGTTACTGTAAAACGTGTTCTTTTTAAGTCTTAACTTCAACTTGCCCATTATTAGTATATAATTAACTTTTCAATAAAGGTGCTTGATATGTGTATATTAATCCAACATTCTACAGTCTTGCTAAAATATCTTATTAGTTTTAAGGGTTTCTGTCAATTCTTTGAATTTTTCTGTAGAAATGTCATCTCAAACAAAAGTAGTTTTATTTCTTCCCTCCCAGTCTATACTCCTTCTATTTCCTTTCTTTGCCTATTGCATTAGTTAAAACTTCCAGTAAAATGTTGAAAATTAGTGGGGAGAGGGGATATCTACACCTTATTCATGTCCTGGAGGACAGATTCTAGTTCCTCACTGTGAAGTATGATGTTAGGTATAGGAGGTTTTGTCAGTGTTCTTTATCAAGGTGAGAAAACTGTCTTCTATTCCCAGTTTACTAAGAGCTTTTATCACAGATGCTGTTAGATTTGGTTCATTTCTCTTTTTTATTAATATTAATAGTATAATTTATATAATATAGTGTATGTTGCATATAATAACTTATATTTATATTAATTTTGTGTGTTATTTATATATTATTTTATATTCTTGTGTTAATCTATTATTTATATATTATTTTATATTAATATGATCATGTGAAGTTTTCCTTTCTCTAGCCTATTGATGTGTTATATTGATTACATTAATTGACTATTGAAAGTTGAATCAACATTGCCAGCCTGGGTCATGTTGCATGATACTTTGTATCATTCTTGTGTTCTATTTATTAATATTTGTTGAAGATTTTTGCATCTATGCTTGTGAAAGATAATGATGAATAGTTTTCTTTATTTGTAATTCCTTGGCTGATTTGGGCATATGTTGATCTTACTGAATTGAGATGGAAATTATTACATTTTCTTATATTTTCTGGAAGAGATTTTAAAGAATTTGCATGATCTCTTCCTTAAATGTTTCATAGACTTTATCAGTGAATCAATCTGGTCCTGATAATTTCTGTTTAAGAAGATTATTAATTATTTCGTCAATTTATTTAATAGTTCAGACATATTCAAATTGTCTATTTCTTCTTCTGTGAGTTTTGGCAAATTGTATCCTTCAGATACTTAAACTATTCCATCTATGTTATCAAATATGTGAGCTTGGAATTGTCTATAATATTTCTTCATGTGTTTTTAGTGTCCATGGATTCCATAGTCCCTTATTTTATTTCTGTTATTAATATTTTGTATTATAGTTATCTTAAATCCTTTGCCAGATAATTACAAAATGTATGGTCACGTTTAAGTCTGGGTCTTCCATGTTCTTTGTCTATTGAAATGTTAGAGCTTTTTCTCTTTGTTTTCTTGTAATGTTTTGTTGACAGATATGCTGTAATGTATCATAGCAACAAAATTAACAGTTGTTAATGTGAGTTCTTAAATTAAACATGCTAGAAGTTGGGCTGTGTTTAATGTTTGTTGTAGCTATGTTCCAGAGGCTTTAATTTCCTCTACTCACCTTGTGTTGTAACTCTCTTGCAGATTTGGTGCATCCACGGGTACTTTATCTTAAAAAGAATAGTTACATTTTGTGTCTTTTTCAGCTGTAATCCATTATTATTATATCGAATCTCTGTTGGTGTGGTGGTAAGTTGTGCTGAGGGAAAACTTTCTGCAATTGCATCATTCAATCTACTTGTGCCCTAGGAGACTCTCTTTTTTTAAGTTAAAGACTTATTTATTTATTTATTTGAAAGTCAGAGTTTCAGAGATCTTCCATCTGCTAGCTCACTCCCCAAATGGCCACAATGGCTGGGGCTGGGCTATGTCAAAGCTCATAATCCAGGAGCTTCTTCTGGATCTCCCACATTGGTGGCAGCAGCCCAACCACTTGAGCTATCTTCCACTGCTTTCCCAGGTCATTGGGAGGGAGCTAGATGGGAAATGGAGCAGCCAGGACATGAACCACCACCTATATGGGATACTGGCACCGTAGGTGGCAGCTTTGCCCACTGCACCATAATGCACCATGGTTTTGACTTTCAGAGGTGATTTCCCCTCCTTCGCTGATCTAGGGAAATTAAGAGAAGCTGAAGTAGGAAAAATGCCCTTCCCCCATGTGGAATAAGATCTGGTAGAGTCTTTCCCCTAAAGAGGATATGTATGTTGTACTTATGTTGTGGAAAATGATCTGGTATGGTTCCCCATGATGACTCCCCTCCATCCTCCCAAACCTACCAGGGATCTTTGCTGGTTATTCATGACCAGATTACTAAAGGTAGAACTCATAAATGTGTAAGAACACCCTTACCACTACATTCCAGAGGATATTCTCACTTTCAAGGTAGTCAGCCTCTAGCAATGCATCAATATTGCCATTAAGTGTTCCTATGAATACAGAGATCCAGGGACTTCTGCTCCAGGAAGCAGTGCCTGGCTATGACTTTCTGGATTTGTGTCTCTCCAGATTGTGGGATATTAGTTGGTCCTGTGATAGCAACTATTCTTTGGTTCCAAGATCAGTCACTGACTTTCACTTTTTTTTTTTTTCTTTTTCAAGTTGTAAGAATGGGGCAACACTGATGATATCTAAGCTCTTTACAAACCTGAGCTGAAACCAGAAGTCCACAGTGAAGTTGTTACTTCTCTTCAACATACAGAAACATGAAGAACTTAAAGCAACAGCAACAACAAAATTTATTAAATATCCACTTTGCCTTAGAACTACTCTAGTTTCTGTATAATAATCTTGAGCACAAATGCATGGAAAGCAGCCAGTGTTTCATTATAACTTTCAGTCCTTGGTCCTTTTCACCTGACAAGGTTCTAACAGAGAAAAAACAGAGCAGATAAAATTCTTGATTGCATATAATTTATCAACCAATTTTAAACAGAAGCTCTTTGGAGTTGCATAGAGGGCATAATGTAGATATTGCAAGATCCTTTATTTTGTAATAGGGATATCTGGATTTTAAGCTCACACTTTTTTTTAAGTTAGCAAACTGCCTATCTTTATTTTTGTTTTGTTGGCTACTTATAACTGTGAGTCATTCCCTCCAAAAGATATAGACCTATAGTATTACAAGATAAATTATATTGAGATAAGAAATGAAACCTGCCGCTTTCACATTTATTGAAATCTGTGCTACTAATCATTTGGGACATTAGCTAATTTTGCTTCAATGGAATCAGTTACTCATTTATTCTATTCTATAAGTACTTGTCAACAGCAGCTTTATTCAGTTCTATTTTAGCTGTTATAACAATAATCATTAAGAAAATAAAAAAGTAAAATGCAAACTGGGAGAGAGTATTTGTAAAACATTTGATTAAGTATTTGTATGCAAAATATATAAGTAATCCTTAAAAATGCAGTAATAAGAAGACTAAAAACCCAATTAAAGATTGGGAAAAAGTCCCAATTAGACATGTTACCAAAGGAAACAAGGAAGTGACAAATAAATATAACATAAAGCTGATCAACATTATGAGATTTTTTTTCCATTAGGAGATTGCAAAATAAAATGACAAAGAAATACCGTTACACACCCTTTAGAATTACTGAAACATTTTAAAAAATAGAACAAAATACAAAACGAAACACAACAAAAGTCAATACCAATTGCTGGCAAGTATGCACACATGTTAATGGAAATAAAAACATGTTACAGTCACTCTGGAAGACAGTTCAACAATTTCTTAAATTTTTATCATAAGACCCAGCAACCACTCTATTAGGCATTTACCCAACTTTTATGAAAACTTATGTCCATATAAATATCTTCATATGAATTTTTATACCAACACTATTCAGAATACCAAATACTGAGTACTATCAAAATGTGAATGGAGGGGCTGGTGTTGTGGCCTAGCCTGTTCCTATGGGCAATGGCTCCTCTCCTGGCTGCTCCACTTCTAATCCAGCTCCCTGCTAATAACCTAGGAAAAGCAGCAGAAGATGGCCCAAGTGTTTGGGGCCCTACTACCCTCATGAGAAACCTGGAAGAAGCTCCTGGTTCCTGACTTAAATTAATCTTAAAAAAAAAAAAAAGTGAATAGATGGTGCCGACGCTATGGTGCAGCAGGTTAATGCCCAGTTCTGTGGTGCTGGCATCCCATATGGACACCAGTTCAAGTCTTGGCTGCTCCACTTCTGATCCAGCTCTCTGCTATAGCCTGAGAAACAGTGGAAGATAACCCAAGTTCTTGGGTCCCTGTGCCCACATGGGAGACCCAGAAGAACTTCCTGACTCCTGGCCTCAGATCAGCTCAGCTCTGGCCATTGCCATCATTTGGGGAGTGAACCAACAGATGGAAGACTCTCTCTCTCTCTCTCTCTCTCTCTCTCTGGCTCTGCCCCCTGTGCAACTCTGTCTTTCAAATAAATAAAATAGTAATAATAATAATAATAATAATAATGAATTGATCCATACAATAGAATGTTACTCAATCAGAAAAAGAAATGTTATCAAACCATGAATAGAGGTGAACCAAATGAATTTTACTATGTGACAGAGCCCAGTCTGAAAATGCTATATACTATGGTAATTACAATTATATTTTGTAAGGAAGTAAAATTACAATGAAATTAGAAAATTGGTGATATCTAGCATTTCAGTGAGAATTAAGGAAGTTGAATAAATGCAACAGAGGATTTCTTAGGACAAATCATTTATTCTGTATGACATTCTAATGTTGTATGCATGACACTATGTGCTTTTCAAAGCCTGGGAAACTTCATAGCACTAGAGTGAATCTTAATATGTGGAAATTTGTAAAAATCACATAAGAAGCTGGAGAAAACCAGGATGAAATACAGAACACGACAAAATAACCTCATTCTATTAGCAATGCATGAAACAAACTCACAGACAAGTGGTTTCTAAAACTATCAACATTATTATGTGGATCCTGATTCATGTCACAATGATGTCAATTTTGATTGATATGTCTTTTAACCACAGTTTTCAGTGACTATGAATTTAAAATTATTTTGTCTTTCTATAATGTTTTTCTTTAATTATTGTTAAATGTTTAACAAAACATTGTTAAAGCCTTTGTTTTAGTGATGCTTTTCATTTTAAATCCTATTTTATCTGATGTTGATATAGTCACACTATTGTTTTTTAAATTGGTGTTACTTAGTCTTATCTTCATAATTTTACTTTCATCATTATTTTACTTTTACATTTACATTGACACTTCTTAAATCTAAAAAGCTTTAATTGATTGCTCTATATTTAAGGTAATTACTATGTATTTAATGCAAATATGATGTTATAAGGGCACTTTATTTTAGGGCATATATAATAGCACATATTATATATGTTCTATGCTTTTTAATTGATAAAGTACTTATGACTATTATTCCATTATCTTTCCTGTATTTGTTTGTTTGGAATTTATAAGAATTTTCATTTTTTCTTTTGTAATAATCTTTGTCATTATACATATAATATGTATTTTTTACTTAAAAGTGATATTTCTGATCTTCACTTTCTTTCTTTTCCCCAAGAAAAAGGACCTTAGAAACTGTTACTCCCTGTGTTTCTCTGCTGATGTGGATAAGAGTAATTATAGGAGTTTGACTGATAATTTAGACATCGTCAAAATATTGACATTATAGCTGTATTTATTCAATGTCTGTGCAGCTTCACATATATTTTTCACTTTTTGGTTTTGTTCTTTTTTTTTTTTTTTTTTGCTCTTCATGTGATGCTGTTCTCTTAGCTCAGAGAGTTCTCGTATGCCTAAGAATATCCTTTAGCATTTCTGTTACTGATGATTTCCTAGTGGAAATTTCTCAGCATTCATTTGTCGTCAGTTACTTTATTTTGTCTTCATTACAGGAAAATATTTTTGTTGTCTTACTTGATGGGTTGGCTACAGTTATCTTCCTACTGTTTTTGTCTGTGGCATTGTTTGAAAGCCATTTGTTGGCCTATCGTTCCTTTGAAGTAATTTATTTCTAGCACTCTTCAGATTTTTTTCTTTGCTAATTTTCTGTGCATCATTATAAAATAATGGAGTGTGATTATTTTTCTATATCCTAGTGAGGAATTTGTGGCCAGGATGTTTTTCATCTGTTCTGGAATGTCATAAGCCATTATATTTGAAAATATTGGTTTGCCATTTTCATTTTTTTCTTTCTAGAATCTATTTAAATATATCTTCTTGGTACATCTTGGATATCTTCAAATGCTTTTCCATATTGGACTTTTTGTTATTCCACATCTTTGACATATCTTCCAATTCATTAATTCTCCTTTCAGTCATCTTTTAAAACAATGACATTATTGATTTTTCAGTGCATTTATTTGCTATTTATTGAAATACAAAATGTTTCTTTATTAAATTCCCAGCTAATTTTTTTTTTAATTTATTTGACAGATAGAGTTAGAAAGTGAGAGAGAGAGACAGAGAGAAAGGTCTTTCTTCCATTGGTTCACTCCCCAAATGGCCACTATGGATGGCGCCATGCCGATCCGAAGCCAGGAGCCAGGTGCTTCTCCTGGTCTCCCATGCGGGTGCAGGGCACAAGTACTTCGGTCATCCTCCACTGCCCTCCCGGGCCACAGCAGAGAACTGGATTGGAAGAGGAGCAACAGGGACTAGAACCCGGCGTCCATATGGGATGCCGGCGCCACAGGCGGAGGATTAACCAAGTGAGCCATGGCACCCGCCCCCTAAAATGTTTAAATTGGCTTTTACTTCCACAAACATAGGAAAGCTGATTTTTAAAAAAGTCTAGATTTTAAAAAAAAACAGGGCCAGTTCTGTGGCCTATCAGGTTACGGTGCCTCCTGCAGCACTGACATCCCATATGGGCACCAGAGTCTCAACTGTTCTACTTCCAATCCAGCTTGCTGCTAATGTGCCTGGGAAAGCAGTGGAGAGTGTCCCAAGTCCTTTAGCCCCTGCACCCACGTCAGAGACCCAGAAGAAGCTCCTGGCTCCTGGCTCCTGGCTTTGGCCTGTCCCAACTCTGGCTGTTGTGGCCATCTGGGTAGTTGAATCACTGGAATGAAGCTCACTCTCTCTAGCTCTCTCTCTATCTGTAACTATGCCTTTCAAATAAAATAAATTAATCTTTAAAAACAACCAACATGTGTAATAAAATAATTCCAATATCTGGAATTATTGGGGGTACATTTCTACTGCATATTGTTTCTGCTTTGCCTGGCAACATGTTGTGTGTTATCATGGTGATCATTATATTTGATAATGTGCTAGGCACAGGGTTTGAAAAACTGCTTTGAAACATAATACGAAGATTTAGATGCATTTTTCGCAGAAGTTCTCCATCTCTTACTTTTTCTCGGGCATCATATGATGCTAGCAGGGTAGGATCAAAGCTGAACTTGGGTTCTGATTCTCCAATTTTCTAGGTCACTCTTTTCAAAATATGAAGCCATTAACGGAGAACTCTCCTCTTCGGAGCAGCTGACTTTAAATATATGTTTTTCTGGTTTGTGACACCACAACAAGAATGGTTCCAACCCTACACAGTCAAAAGCATCTAGTGCAATGACAGAAGGAGTAAGGGTTGGATATAGTTTACCTCCATCCAACTCTCACCACCCCAAGTTTCATGCATTGGATCGCTGGTCTCCAGGGTGTGCTGTGGGTGGTGGTGGGGAATTCAGATGGGGCTTAATTCACTGTTAATTCGATCATTATGAAGTGATGCTCTTCTAAGTGGCTCATTTGGCTCACGGGGGACCCGGTTTGTTCCTATGGTAGTAGTTATTAGAAAAAGAGTGAGATGGGCTTCTTCCTGGTTCTCTTCATGCAAGCTCCCCTCTCGCAATACTCTTGCCACAATGCCATCTACCCTGTTGTGACAGAGCTGAGGGCCCTCACCAGGGTCCAGCAGTAGATGACGGTGCCATGCTCTTGGACCTCCAGAACTGTGAATTAAAAAACAAACAAACAAACAAAAAAACAAAAAAAAACCTTTCTGTCCCTTATAAAGTTCAAAGCATCAGGTATTTCCTTATAGCAACGGAAAGCAGACTAACATAGTGGGAGAGGAGGGACAATTCTTAGGTGGACTTGCCCAGAGCAAGGAAAAAAATGTTGTGCCCTCACCTATGATAGCCTTGAACTCCCCATCTGATCTCACTCCAGCACTCCTGGTTGCTTAATTAACTCTTTGATGCCATCCAGAATCCTTTTAAAATTATTTTTAGGAGGGTTGTTAGAGCAATTTCTCCTTTTGAAGCCAGGAGTTGAATCAAATGAATATGTCATCTCTCATTTCAGGCTGACACATGGCTGACTGCCATTAGGAGTCAGTCCCTGCTCATTCTTCACATCAAAGTCCCTGTGGGGAAATCATCAGGATCAATCCTTTGTGTGAAGAGTTGGTGCTGCTGATGACACAGCTAATTCAAATGTAAGACGAAAACAAGTATTTCTGAAATATAAGTAGGAGTTACCTACTAAGCATGCTTAGATTTTTAAATTGCTCATTGTTTATGTGAAATTCAAATCCCTTTTTCTTTATTTGTTAAACCTGGCAACCTCAGTGGTGGTTGGCAGGACAGAATTTGTTGCAGCAATTAACATGAGATCTAGGTATAGCACATGTTGGAGTCCTGTGGTAATGTTTTCTTCAAGTGAAATAAAAGATCTCAGTATATGAGCATAGGAAGAGTTAGCTAACATAAACTATCGATAATATTCCTCCCTTGCCCATAGAGGCTAAGTTCCACGATTTCCAACAAATGCCTACAACTGGAGATGGTTCCAAATCCTAGATTTCCTGTTTTGCCTATATATAATGCCTATAACAAAGTTTAATTTATAAATTAATCACAGCAAAAGACTCATGTCAACAACTAAAAATAAAACAATTATAACACATTGCCTTGAAAGTGAATGTGAACCCTCAAGTATCTTATGCTAATAACATAGGGGTTACTGGAACTATGAACGACAGCAGTCAATCTAGTAACAGACTGCTACTAAGTGGATTACAGCAAAAGGCACACAGGAAGGGTCTTCAAAATGTTCATGGAAAGGTGGGCCAGCATTATGGTGCAGTAGGTTAGCCAGCATCTTTTATGGGAACTGGTTTGAATACTGGTTGCTCCACTTCTGGGGCAGCTCCCTGCTAATGTGCCTGGGAAAGCAGCAGAAGATGGCCTAAGTGCCTGGGTCTCAATACCCACTTGGGAGACCTGGATGGAGGTCCAGGATCCTGGCTTCTGCCTGGCCCAGCCCGGACTGTTGCAGCCATCAGTGGATAGAAAACCTCTCTCTATGTGTCTGTAACTCTGCCTTTCAAATAAATAAATAAATAAATCTTTTTTTGTTGTTGTTGTTTTTAGAAGAAGGAGCAATGTGCTATTGTCCCACATAAATCATTTTAAAAATTAGATTACTGGAAAGTTCTGGATAAAGATCTGAAATCTTGATGCCATTTCTTGATGCTCAAATAGTTAAAAGTATTCCATGTTATTTCTGGAAAAGTTATATTGAACGTATTTTAAAGCAATTGCTTTAAAGGAACTTTTGCAAAATCACCATAAAAATCAAGCATACAAACCCAATCATTATCCTTCAAATTCCTACTCACTAAGGCTACACTCAGAAGGAATGCTCCCTGACACACAGGACTCACATGGGCTATTTCATTGTATTCAGTGCCTGGATCAACTTCTGTACAAAACTTTCCCAGGGACTGGTGCTATGGCACAGTGGGTTAATGCCTGAAGCACCGGCATCCCATATGGGTGCCAGTTCTAGTCCCAGTTGCTCCTCTTCTGATCCAACTCTCTGCTATGGCCTGGGATAGCAGTAGAAGATGGTCCAAGGCCTTGGGACCCTGCACCCGCGTGGGAGACCGGAAAGAAGCTCCTGGCTCCTGGCTTCAGATCCGCACAGTTTCAGCCATTGCGGCCAATTGGGAAGTGAACCAACGGATAGAAGACCTCTCTCTCTCTCTCTTTATCTGTCTCTCCTCTCTCTGTGTAACTCTGACTCTCAAGCAAAAAATAAATAAGTCTTTAAAAAAAAGACTTATTCCCAAAGAGAAAAATATCATTTGTTTTCCCTGATCGGTGACAACTGAGCGCCAAAGGGGAAACCTGTTAAGTGAAATGGACACTATAAGAAACAATGAACTGATCAGCTCCTGTCCTGACTTTAGATGTACAATGTAATACTTTATCCTTTTTAGTATTTGTTGTTGTTGTTCTAGTACTATTGGTTGAACTCAGTAATTAACACACAATTATTCTCAGGTGTTTAAATTTTAACTGAAAAGTGATCCCTGTTAAATCTAAGAGTGGAAAAAGAGAGGGAGGAGATGAACAATTTGGAACATGCTCAATCGGACTGGCCGCAAATGGTGGAGTTAGAAATGTGCCAGGGGATTCCAACACAATCCCATCAAGATGGCATGTACCAATGCCATTGCACTAGTCCAAGTGATCAATTTCAGCTCACAATTGATAGCTCTGATAGATCTAAGAGTCAAAGAGATCACACAAACAAGACAAGTATCTGCTAATACTAACTGATAGAATCAAAAAGGGAGAGAAAGATCCAACATGGGAAGCGGGATACACAGCAGACTCATAGGATGGCAGATGTCCTAAACAACACTCTGGCCTCAGAATCAGCCCTCAAGGCATTCAGATCTGGCTGAAGAGCCCATGAGAGTATAGCAGGCATGGAAAGCCAAGATATCATGGAAAAAAAAAAAAAGACCTAAATGAATGATCTCTGTGAATGAGATCCCAGTGGAAAGAATGGGGCCATCAAAGAAGGAGGTACCCTTCTCCGAAGGGAGGAGAGAACTTCCACTTTGACTATGACCCTATCGGAATGAGATCAAAGTCAGCGAACTCTAAAGGCTTCCATAGCCCTGGCAACTCATGACTAGAGCCTAGGGAGATTACTGACGCCATGAACAGGAGTGTCAAATTGTTAAATCAGCAACAGGAGTCACTGTGTACTTACACCCCATGTGGGATCTGTCCCTAATGTGTCGTCTAAAGCCAAGTGATGCTATAACTAGTACTGAAACAGTATTTTTATACTTTGCGTTTCTGTGTGGGCACAAACTGATGAGGTCTTTACTAATTATATACTGAAGTGATCTCCTGTATATAAAGAGAATTGGAAATGAAAAAAAAAAAAAAACAACCTGGTGTTAAAATGGAAATGGCATAGAAAATTAATTAATTTGAAAAAAAAATTATGTAGGATCTCTGTCTTTAATGTGCTGTACATTGCTATTTAATGCTATAATTAGTAATCCAATGGTAGTTTTTTCACTTTATGTTGCTATATGGGCAAAATGTTGAAATCTTTACCTAATATATACTAAACTGATCTTCTGTATACAAAGAGAATTGAAAATGAATCTTTACATGAATGGAAGGGGAAAGGGAGCGGGAAAGGGGAGGGTTGCGGGCGAGAGGGAAGTTATGGGAGGGGGGAAGCCATTGTAACCCATAAGCTATACTTTGGAAATTTATATTCATTAAATAAAAGTTTAATAAAAAAAAAAGAAGTGAAAAAAAAAAGAAAATCAAATTTTATTGATTGAAATAAAGTACATAAAATGTATTTTCTTCACCCAAAATAACAGCAATATTTTTCTTTTATTTCTATATAAACCACAAAGTGTTTATTTTGTAGGTTTTGCTTATAAATCAAGACAAGGGGCCGGCGCATGGCTCATTTGGCTAAAACTCCGCCTGTGGCGCCGGCACCCCAGGTACTAGTCCTGGCTGCTCCTCTTTAAAAAAAAAAAAAAAAAACAACTCCCAAAATTGTGCTTCCATTAGTGAACTTATCGCAGATACCATTGTAACATCTGCCAGTGAAATCATTATATTCTCCAAGTGAGAGGCACACACAGAAATAGCAACTTAAGATCTTAATTCAAGAAAGGAAGTTTTGTTTCGTGAAAAATTAGCTAATATTTTTCTCTATATTCATGAATTGGAGATGACACTTTGGAAATATTGAAATGTATCATATGTATTTCAGAACTTTTATTTTAAATCTCATATTCTTTTGTTTAGTCTTTTACCACATGTACGGTGTTATTTCTCTGCCACAAAGATTCTAAGCTCTCACTCTTATTGCCTTGCATGAACTCTGGCCTTTATCTTCACATATCATCATATTAAACATATTTGCAGCTGGTCTTCATGTCGGGATCACTTATGCAGATTAGAAACAAAAAAGAGTCAAAACCTGGGAAAGTTTTTGGACTATCTTCAAAATTTCCCAAAAGTCTGACATGCTTCCTTTGAAACATATTCTGCTTTATGTTCTAGAAAGTTCTTTTTCTGTTGCCAGACTTGCCATTAACAATTCAATTACCCATCTCCTATGTCTTTGTTTAAAATCACTGTTTATCACAAAGATGGAAACCATAATTGAAATGTTGCTTAACATAAAGAAAAGGGAGCTTAAGAAGAACACAGGTTTGATTTCAGTCCAATTCTTGACTAAAGACTTTTTTCCCCAACTGACAAAAAAAAAAAAAATCCACCAATGAATAATGAAGGAAGAAAAACTCTTCTTTTCAGTATCTCAAGTATCAATGCTTGAATATTACTAAGCAATTGCAATAGCCTAAGATGCATTCAAGATGACACAAATCTGAGGCTATATTAGTTAAAGCAATAGGTTTTGAGATACCATAATAAAGATTCAAATATTCTTATAGTTTTATAAAAAAGCATTTTTTTGTCATGTCACAACCTGAGGTAGGGTTGGATAACATGGTGCTAGTGGTTTACATCACTGCCAGGGACACCCACATGCCACATCAAAGTGCTTGCATCAAGTCCCACATCTGCTTCTGATCCAGCTCCCTGCTAGTGCACCTGGGAAGCAGAAGATGATGGTCCAAATACTTGGGCCCCAATTATTTGGGTCCAAATACTTGGAGAGCAGGATGAGGTTCCTGGCTCCTGACTTTGGTCTGGCCCTGCCCTGCCTATTGTAGCCATTTGGGAATTGAATGAGTAGGAGGAAGATCTCTAACTCTGACATTCAAATACATAAATGTTAATAAAAAATATTATGTAGGTGGTCCGTGCCTAATATTAACTCTACTAATGTCAGGATGTCACATTCTTCCCCTTTTTCTCTGCCATCCTCAAAAGGTAGCTCTCATTTTCTGTTCCAGTAGAGCTCTACTGGCTCCCCCTATCTCATACACATCCCAGCCAGCAGAAGAGAAAATGAGCAAGAAGAGGACACTCCTGGCTGAAGGGCTCAAACTAGAAGTGATAGTTCCATTCCTTACATGTTATGTTCCTGGACTTAGTTGAATGGATAGAACTGGAACAATACAAATTCTAGGAATTTTATATCAAAGAATGAAAAGAAAGTGGACATTGCAGACAAAAATCAATCTCTAGCACAGTAGTCATACATTTTTACTTCATTTGCTTAAATTAACCAAATACTTGTGATTTGTTTATGTGCCTGGTAGACTTCTAGATAGTTGAAGAACTAGGAATAAGCAAACTAAGGTTTATATCCCCAAATAGATACTATTTCTGTTTATTCAGTGAGACAAATTAAAATGCAAATAAGAAAGCAAATCAATTATGTCATGGATTCGCAATAATATTTTGTAACAGGGAGAAAACTTAGTCTTAAAAAAAGAATAAGATTGGTCAAGACAAGGAGAAAGCAAAGAACAGTCTACACAGGGAGAACAGAAATATTAACAAAGAGTTTGACTTATCTAAGAACTTAAAGAAGATTAGTGGAAGCAATAGCAAAAGTAGCAATGTAAAGATTTAATTATTTTTCTTAAAAAATTGGAGGCTGGTGTTGTGGTGCAAAGGGTTAGACTTCCACTATCATCCAATATCAGAGCAATGGTGAGTCCTGGCTACTCTGCTTGTGAGCCACCTTCCTGCTAATGTGCCTGGGAAGGCAGTGGAAGATGGCCCAAATACTTTGGCCTTTGTTATCTATGTGTGAGTACAGAGTGGAGGTCCTTGCTCCTGGCTTTGGCTTGGCCCAGCTCTGGCTGTTGCAACCATTTGGGGAATGATCCAGCAGATGGAGGATCTCTCTCCCTCTCTCTCTGTCTCTCTCATTGTTACTTTGTCTTTTCAACAAATAAATCTTAAAAATGTTGAAAGAAAACTGTCAACCAGAAACTCTACAGCCAATGAAAATATCCTTTCAAAAAATGGAAAAGTCTAGAAGGATCTTTAAACATTTTCACTTTGTCATATGTTAATCTAGTGCATCATTGGACTTCTGTATCCACTAAATTTGACCTATGAAAGTCCTTCATGGGGCCAGTGCTATGACGTAAAGCTACCACCTGCAGCACTGGCATCCCGTATGGGCACCAATTCATGTCCCAGCTGCTCCAGTTCTGATCCATCTCCCTGGGGAAATTAGTAGAAGATGGCCCAAGTGTTTGGACCCATGAATCCATGTAGAAGACCTAGGAGAATCTCCTGGCTCCTAGCTTCAGCCTGGCCCAGCTCTGACCATTGAGGCCATTTGAGGAATGAATCAGTTGATGAAGATCACTCTCTCTGTGTTTCTTTGTAACTCTGCCTTTAAAGTAAATAAAATAAAACATACATTTTTTTTTTTAAAAAAGCCCTTCAACGAGGTCCAAGATTTTCAAAGTTTTATTATATTTACTTACTGAATAATTAATTTTGCAAGCTTTTACTCATCCTTGAACTTACTTTCATCTTTTACAAATGTGCTTTCAAAATATGACTCTGCTGACCTTTAGATGTTCTCTTCATTTCTATTGAAATATTGAGATTATACTATTGAAATATTATTATTTTTTACTATTTATTTATTTGAAAGTAGAGCTACAGAGGGAGGGAGAGAAGTGGAGGAAGGTGGGAGAGAAAGAGAAAGAGGGAGGGAGAGAGAGAGAGAGAGAGAGAGAGAGAGAGAGAGAGAGAGAGAAAATCTTCCAGGGTGGTTCACTTCCCAAATGGCCACAAAACCACAAAGCCAGAACCAAGGAGCTCCATCCTGGTCTCACACATGGGTGGCAGGAGCCCAAGCTCTTGGACATTTTTTGTTGATTTTCCTAGGCCATCAGCAAGGGGCTGAAACAGAAGTGAAACAGCCAGGACATGGAGCCCATATGAGATGCCAGCATCGAAGATGGCAGCTTAACTCTGCTACACTGCAATGCTGGGCTCATAATATTTTTGAGTGATTGTGTCTTGATATTTTCATTAAATTTTCTTTCTGTGGATTTTGAAACTTATTGATTACATTTGAGGACTAACTATATGCTAAATTCAAAATTCAAAATTCCTTGCTTATAATAGTGTTAATTTCTTTCAATGTTAATGTCACAAAATGTATGCACCTTTTCAGAATATTGGAAAATTTTGAATTGAATAGATTACACTTGAAAATGAAGTACAACTATAATGACCTCAGTAAAGGCAAGGTAGTATTCATTTTCTAAGATAATAAACCTTTGGTTTTTCAGGAGTAGATATTCCATGCCTTGAGTTACAAATTACAACATGTTATGCATGAGCAATAATTAGATTGCTGGTCCATACACTCTCAAAGTTGTGAAAATTGAAGTTCATGAGACATGGCCCTGTTGCATGATAAAGCACAGCATTGACACCACAGTGCAGCCACCCGCAGAGTCTCAGGTTCCTTCCCTGCAGTCTGAAGCTGTCACTCAGTGTTAGGCCTTCCTGTCATGGGTAGAGAATGTTTGAAATGGATGCATAGATTAAGGAATAAAGTACAGAAAATTTTTGTGTTTTTTGCCATATACCCTATCGGGTTAAGTGGGTTACAGCATGGATTAAAGGACAGAGATTAAAAACTAAATTGAGATAGTCTCTTTGTTTGGTATACCCTGTAACCAAATGACCCCCACATTTTATTCTACTGATACTTCACTTACACAGATCAATTGCATCTGTCTAGCTATATACATGTCAGGAGAATGTAGTAACATATATTGTAACAATGAAAATATCCAAAGCAATTTATGTATGAAAACTTGAATAGGTTTATAACTTAAATACACATTAAATGGTGTGTTCTTTCAAAAATCAGTCCAATTTGTAACTTTAAACAGTTATATCCAGCTTTTGATCACTGAATATAGTATTGATCCGCTATGATAAAGCTTGACCGAAGCATCGCCTTTCTATAGATAAGCAGAACATTGATGTCTGTTGGACCCAATGACTTATAAAATGGGCAGCTGTGGGTGCAGAGCTCCCTACTAATCCCCTGTGATACATTGGAATATTTAGCCCTCACTCAGGCATTTTGAAAAGGTGATTTACTGTGCTAACCAAAGATACAAAGAAAAGGTGTAAATCCAATGCTATTTAAGCAAGAGAATCAGTAGATAATATAACTAATTAAAAGTGAGAATATTTTCTAATGCACTTTTCAATAGTCTAAATTTTGGGTTACATTTTGCCTAGCAGGACTTGCAATGAAGACAGTCAAGACTATTTACAGTTTAAATGTTCTTAACAAGGAATATATACCTTCTCAAATGGAGTAACAGAATGTATGCAAACTGAAAAAAAGTACTTTCAAAGTCTCAAACTGTTTATGTGGAAACATTTAATGATCAAATTTAGAATGTTTCTTCGTCCTCTCTCATTTTCTTTTACAAAAGCTAGGAGGAAAACACATGAAACTCAACTTCACTAAATAGAGATTTTATTATCTATAGCTTGATACAACATACTGAGATGAATAATGAATATATTAAATTCACAGTCTTGGCAGCTCATGTTCCTAAATCTGGTTGCATATACAAATATGAACAGAAAACATGAATGCAAGAATGTAAAAGAACTAAAGTTCCTCCAGCTGAGATTATCAGCTCTTCAATCTTGACAGTGTGTTCTTTGGTGTCTCCATTGCATGGAGGAAAACGTTTCTTTTCCGAGGGATCCAACATTGAGCATACAGTTTTAATAAATGGCATCTGTTTCCCTTTCCCCTGCTCAGTTTCACAAAGGCTTCTAAGGCTATGAAACATGTGTGTACCTAGGAATTGGAGATCAAAGGTTTAAGATAGGAATTTATTAGGTTTAATTGCTTAATCACCATTTTGGACCAATACACAACAAATTACTTTCTTATTGACTGTCTGAAGGTACCTCTCTCTGGGTAAGGGAAAACTAAATGAAGTTTCATTTTAATTGCTCAGCTTTAAATTATACAAAAGCATTGAAAAATGTTTACATAAACTAATGTAGAAAGTAACTTCTGAAATTCATATGACAGAGCACACTTTTAAAAATATATTATGAGAATATGTTTAATAAATTAAAGTCAATCAAATTAATATATAACATAAGGATGTTGAAAATAGTAGATATTAACCAACTGATGTATGTTTTCAATGATTACTTAATGTAATTTAAATGCATTAGTTTCATCAACACTAATATATAGATTTTTCTCACATTTTTATACCTCTGAAATCAAGATGTGGAAGTAGTTGTCACTGCCTGCTTATTTAAATTTCAATGAAAAGAAAGGACATAGATAATAGTGGGACAATATTCTAAACATACTGCATCACCAGCACTATTAATATTATGCAGTGAAATTTATGTAGAAAATCAAAAATATTGACAAATGAAGGTCAAAGCATTTTTCAAATGTCAGAATTGTTCAAAGGAATTTTGCAAGTTCATCATCCAGGTTATCTTGAAGAAACACAGATGCAAGTGCATGTCTACATCTGCATCTTCATATAAATATCAAGTTATAATTAAAAAAAATAAATAAGTATAAATTAAAATGTTGATGTTATTATAAAGAATTGCACCATAATGTAATTTAATGGAAAGCATCTTTTCCTTCACAGTGAGAAATGAAGTGCCGGTGTGTCTTCAGTATAGCGCATCCCCACAACCCCATGAGTCACCTTCGATTTCAGGGGGAATGTGAGGATGACTTCCATGCTCACTGACACTGTCTAAATTCAGGATCCCAGGCTCAGTTTGTGCAGTAATGCAAACTAAGGCAGATGGTATCCTAGGTTTAACAATACTAATTGATAAGATCAAATGTTTGTTTTCTACAACAAAAGTAGAAGCAACATTTAAGGATAATTTAAAATACCTGAAAGTTATCTATCAACTTACTCTTTACTTATGAAATTCCTGTTCACATAAAAATTGTAAAGCCACCTGCAATCACTTACTATTCCCACCATTCTAAATGCCAAAAGGGTACTTAATCTCTGACATATATTACAACCAATATATCCAATTAATGGAATACAGGCGTGATCTATAATTCAAAACACTTGAACTTTCATACAGTAATAGAATGCAGATTGTTAAGAACATTTATATGCGGTAAAACACTCACAGGTTTCATCATGATAAGAAAATGCCTCAAATTGTGAGTAATTTGTGAAAAGCATGAAGTCCTAAGACTTGCAAACTTGTTACTATACCTCTGCCTTTTCATACTAGCTAAAAATGGACATCAAAGACTTCTTTAGGCATGTTTACTGATGATTTTATAGCAGAGATACTAACTCACTGTAACATAATGGAAAAAGCTTGCTGTGCCACTCTCATAATTTTTGTTTAAGTATTTTGATCAACTGTAATTGCATAGATATCATGTTCAACATATTATGTGATGTAGAAACTTGCAAATTTTGATAAGAAACAACCTTTGTAACCCCTACTATTACCCAATGTAGATAAATGGCATAAAATCTATAGAACAAAGCTTGTTCTAAAATGAGTAGAAAGCAGTTAGTCAAAATATGAATTATAACGCCGGCGCCGCGGCTCACTAGGCTAATCCTCCGCCTTGCGGCACAGGCACACCGGGTTCTAGTCCCAGTCGGGGCACCGATCCTGTCCTGGTTGCCCCTCTTCCAGGCCAGCTCTCTGCTGTGGCCAGGGAGTGCAGTGGAGGATGGCCCAAGTCCTTGAGCCCTGCACCCCATGGGAGACCAGGAGAAGCACCTGGCTCCTGCCATCAGATCAGTGCGGTGCGCCGGCCGCAGCGCGCCTACCGCGGCGGCCATTGGAGGGTGAACCAACGGCAAAAGGAAGACCTTTCTCTCTCTCTCTCACTGTCCACTCTGCCTGTCAAAAAAAATGAATTATATATTAAAAATTAAAAATGGATTTCTAATGGAGAAAGAAATGCTGTCAGGTAAAAAAGAAGATCCCCTTGAGGCTACTTTGCAAATCAGGAGACTGTCGGCATAGGAAGAAGGGAGAACCTTTGTGGTAGAAGCGTATGAACCATGAGCAGGGACACAAATCTATGATTAAATAAATGTTAAAATTAAAAGAAAAATAAGAAATGAAGGAGGAAGGAGGTTGGGCATGAGAGGGAGAGGGAGAGTAGCATGGGAAGTATCACCCTGTTCTTAAAATTGTATATAGGAAATACATGAAAATTTTCACTTTATGTAAATTTTAAAAATTCAAAAAGTCAATGGAAAATTTAAAAAAAAATTCAATGATGGGTGTGGGTGCTGTGACATAGCAGGTAAAGCCACTCCCTGCGACACCAGCATCTCACATGGGCATCAGTTTAAGTCTTGGCTGCTACCCTTCAGAGCCAACTCCCTCTTAATGGTTTGGAAAAGCAGTGGAAGATGGTTCAAGTGCTTGGGCCCCTGCTGCCCACTTGAGAGACCTGAATAAAGTTCCTAGCTCCATGTTTTGGCCTGGCTCAACCCTGCTCGTTGTGACCATCTGGGCAGTGAACCAGTGGATAGAAAATCTCTCTTTCCCTATCTGTCTCTTCCTCTCTCTCTGCAACTCTGACTTTCAAACAAATAAACACATCTAAAAAAATCAGTGTGGTCTGATAAAGGTCTCCTGGCTTACAATGTCATTGTGAGAATAATGGCTGTGGAAATGCAAATTCAAGAAGTAAGAAAGTGAGTAACCACCACTAGAGAAAATGAATTGTTCTTGAAGGGAGTTTGGAGAAGGAAAAGAAAATAGATTAATCCCTACATTCCCTCATTTCTTAATATTTTCATGATGTACGTTGTCAGTTAGAAGTACCAAGATCCCTTTTCAAAAATAATGTGAAATCAGATTTCTTTGTCTAGAGATTTGTTGATAACAAAAGAGTCTGTGCTTTGGTCAAACAGCTACTGCATCATTTCTCTGATGCTAAGGGCATCGGAACCCATGGCAATAGAGAAATACTCAGAAATTAAATTTGGTGCCTGATGTGCCTGCATCCCACAAAGGTGGAGGTTCATGAGGACAAGGGGCTGGCGATGGGGTATAGCAGGTAAAACCACTGCCTGTAGTACTGGCATCTCATAAGGACGCAGCTGCTGGCACATCATATGAGTGCAGGTTCTTGTTCTGGCTGTTCTGCTTCTGATCCAGCTCTCTCTGCTACAGCCTGGGAAAGCAGAAGAAGATGCTCCAAGTCCTTTGGCCCCTGCACCTATGTGGGAGACCCAGAACAAGCTCCTGGCTCATTGTTTTGGATTGGCCCAATGCTGACTGTTATGGCCATTTGGGGAGTGAACCAGCAGATGGAAGAGAAAAAGTCTGTCTCCCCCTCTCTCTATCTGTAAATCAATCTCTCAAATAAATAAATAAATTAAATATTTAAAAAATTAGAAATTAAATTTGACCAATTTAATAAATGTATATCTGTTGAATATTGGGGATTTTAAATAGAAAATAAAAATAAATAATAATTAACTTCAATATAGAAAAAAGTATACAGATTTAAAAGTTAGGGAAAAAACACCCCCAATGGAAGAGTACAGAGAACACTTTAAACGTTGTACCTTATGACTTAACAGTTACAGAGAATAAGTATGCTGAAGTTGTCCAATTCTACTGTCACCTAACTAGTTGTGTCATCTTGTTCAAATTACATGGTTTCCCAGAGTCTTGGTTTATTTGTCAAATGGAAAAATAATGCATAAGATTACTATGAGCATCAAACAAATCATATACATAAATTTCTTAAAGAAATACTTGGCACATGCTATTCAAGGGTATTTGCTACATATTTATGAATGCTCATGAATTTGCATGCAAAATAGTTCACTTGAGAAAAACAGCAAGGGGATCACACAATGCAGTTAACTTGAAAAATTTTGTTTGTAGATTTAACTCAAAAAATTTCTATTATTGTATTCATCAAGAAAAAAGTATCAGCAATCTTTCTTGTAACTGTCATGGGACACATTTTAGACCTTAACTACCATACAGGCTCCATTGCAGCTGCTCAACTGTGCTGTAGAAGCAGGGAATCTGATGTTGACAACACTTAAATACACTGGGATGATTTTCCAATAAAACTTTATTTATAAAAACAGACAGTGAGCTAATCTGACCCACAAACCTGGGTATACTGACCGCTAACCTCGAACATCATTTTTGACTGCATAATACTACAATAATCGAAATGTATTCAGTCAGTGTCCAATTCTTGCACATGCAGTCTTTTCCCCCAAATTTAGTTTTGCAAACTTTTGCACTTACTTTGATTACTTCTTTAAATGAAGTAGCTTATTTTTGGGGTTGAGTGTTATGCACATGAGAAAGCCTTTACTGGGCATACCTTGCCATCCAAGAAATTTGAAATAAATTATGCTAATATCACAGTGTTTGAGAACCTCACCTTATTAATTTTCTTGCCTAAACTGGACATTTATTTGGGGAGATTCTCTTAGTTATAACCAGCATTCAATTTTGTAAATCAAAGCAATCAATGTTGACTATTTTATTTTACATTTAAAGGCAATTTATGAAATAAATAATTTCTGATGAACATGTTTTAAAGTTATTACTTAAAATGTTTCTCATTGAAATATGTTAGGAATGAAAGAAAGAGAAAATTATATGAAATTTTGCTGTTTGTGAAAATCTCTTGAAAGTTTTTCCAAGAAGTTATGTTTTCCATATAACCCTTGTGAATCAGCACCAAGAAAATTGGGTGTAATCTAGTATCCAGTGATATCTCACAAAATAATCAATAACTTGAGGCCAGTGTTGTGGCACAGAGGGATAAGCCACTGCCTGAGATGCTGGCATCCAATATTGAAGCAATGGTTTGAGTCCTGGGTGCTCCACTTCCAATTCAGCTCCCGGCTAGTGTGCAAGGAAGGCCAGATATGATGGCCCAAGGGCTTGTGCCCCTGCCACTCATGTGGGAAATCTGGATGGGGTTCCTAAGTTCTGGCTTTAATCATTTGGGGAATGATCCAGAGATTGGAAGCTTTCTCTCTCTCTCACACACACACACTCACACACACACTGACTCTCAAATAAATAAATAAATCTTTAAAAATCACATTAATTTAGTTCGATCATTTTCACTAAATGAAAAAGTTCACACTAAATTTTCATTTTTTTGTACCTCTCTCAATACACACAATATAACAGATGCTTTGGAAACTTTTTGCTTGGATGACTTTTTGTCTCCTAGCATACTTTTCCATTTCCCTTCACAGTGAGAGAACCCTGCTCTCTGTGTCAGAGTTCCCAGTGAACCAGCGTGGGGAAGGGGTCTTTTTACAAAAGCCCACTCTCTGCTCTTGTGACAGTGACGTCAATCCTTTTGTGGACACAGAGGCTCATGACACATTCACCTCTTGTTAGCCCTGCCTTCAAACACTGTTGCATTGAGGATTAAGTTTCAAACACCCGAACTCCGGGTAACAAGTTGAAACCATAGTAGGTTATAGATAAAAGGAGGCATAAGGAAAGAGTCAGTTTAACATTTAAAGCTCTTTCTAAGTCTTCTCTTATATAAGTTGTATTCAAACAATAAGCTAACTAGCAGGATCATTGTGTTCGTGAAGCCAAAACATCAGGATACTTAGAAATGCAATTAAAGCAAGCCCAAGTGTACAAAGTATTCATTTGCTTCTAGAACATTTAAACTTGGAATTTAGTTTTGACAGACTCAAGTAGGAAAGAGAGAAGTTGAGATTTGAGAATTTGAGAAGAGACAGCTCCAAGGTTCTCCACAGAATAAGCTGATCCTGTAGAGGATCAGAGTGGATTCCGCCTGGTATTGTATCTTATTCACTCTTCTATGCTAACAGAGCCTGCTGGGTTGTGCCAAGTATCACTATTGGGAGAATGAAAAGTGAAAATGCCCTCATTGCCCACTCCCTGAGGCAGGTTGCAGAAATGCAGGAAGAGATGCTCTCTCATTCATTCTTGTCCTTCTGCTGTTGCCTTGAGATATTGCAACATGAAGGCCCTCACCAGATGCAAGCCCCGACCTTAGACTTCCAGACTCCAGAACTGTAAGCAATACAATTTTGTTCCTTATAAATGATGTGATCTATGGTGTTCTGTTGTAACAGCACAAAAGTGGACCAAGGCATCCCACACACTATTAGTTACTGCTTAGAACTTAGCAGATTTTATGGGGTTGGCATTGTGGCATAGAGGGTAAAGCCAGCATCCCATGTGGACACAGGTTCATGTCCCAGTTGCTCCACTTCTGATCCAGCTTCCTGTGAATGGCCTAGGAAAAGCACCAGAAGATGATTCAGGTGCTTGGGCCTATGCCATCCACGTGGGAGACCTGCATGAAGCACCTGGCTCCTGGCTTTCACCTCTGTTGTAGTGATGGCAGCCATCTGGGGACTGAAGCAGTGGATGGAAGATTCTCTCTCTCTCTCTCTCTCTCTCTCTCTCTCTCTCTCTCTCTCCCTCTCTAACTCTGCTTTTCAAACAAACCAATCTTAAAAAAACAACCTCAGTAGGTTTATGTTATTGTCATGTATAAGTCAATTGAAATTGCAATTAGTTATTTTTTACTTGTAAAGAACATTTATCTACAGTTTATAAACACACATTCACTTTATTATTATTCATTTAATTTTTAAAGAAATATTATAGTAACAAAACACTTTCATAATCTTTATGTAACCAGTAGCAAAACACACAAATCTTTGTGACTTGTAAAATCAATTTGTTTTACCTGTCAGGAAGCAAATAATACAGGAAAATTTGGAATCCTTAATAAGTACTTCATAGATCTAGTCCCATCATCTACTCGCAGAACAGCTGTCACAGTTAGTTTGATATGTCTCTAATCATTGTTTACTTTTACTTCATATAAATGCAGCCATAAACAACATTTGAAATTGTGTTTTGTGGATAATGCACACAATGAAATAGACTTGAATCTTTCTATTTCTTTTGATATTATTCAGCCATGTTGTGAAATTTAAATCTTATTAATTCATTTTAATTGACTTAAAGTGCTCCATCAGACAGACACACTATAAATTAAAGATTCAGATCCTCTATGATGACGTTCCAAAGGCTTCTTATCTTTCACTATGATAGATAATCAGCCTGCACCAGAAAGTTTAATGAGCAGCTGAACCAGAGTTCTTGGGTATGTCCAAGGACCGAGATAGCTTGGTGAGGCTGTGTATGTATTCCCAACAGCAGGTACAGTGTCAAGTATGTGTTTTCCAAAATTCTGGCTTTCTCCTGAAAGTGATAAATGTTCTCCTTGGCAACAATGTCCATTGCTTTCCCTGAAACGACAGGTGTATTTTGTTTGTTAGTAGAATTCACAACGTTTGTCGAATACTCAAGCTCTTGATGTTATTTTTTTCCTAAGTAAAAATGGCATTGAATCATTGAATGAAAAGATGACCCTTTAAATTGGCAAGTCAATTACAAAAGTATAGACATCACATCATTATATAGCACAAGACTGAAGTGTACCTCTAATTCTGTCACACAGAACATGTAAAACACATAATTCCAGAGTGGAGATTTAAGAAAATTAATGTTTTTGGTGCTTCAACAAGAATTTTTAAGATTTATTTATATAAAGGGAGACAATTTCATATATATATAGTTTTAAGTACATAATGATCCTTTCCACCTTTCCTCCCTTGCTTCCACTATCCTTCTTTCTTATTTTTCTATTAATTTTCATGTTGACATATTTTCAATTTACTTTATAATCACAAACTTAATTCCCAATTAATCTACAGAAGTGAAAATTGACACTATAAGATTCAAAGATTATTTATAGCCCTTGTTTCAACTGTTGAGGAACAACATTTTTTCCTCATACTATCTATTGAACTCTTTTACTTACTGTAGGGTTTAATCTTATGAGTATAAGGTAAACTGACAATTGATCTCAGTATAAAATAAGAATAGGAATAGGAGAGGGAAAAGAAAGGTCAGGAGGGAAGAGCGGGAAGTATCACTATGTTCCTGAGTCTGTATCTAGGAAATACAAGAAATTTTTATACGTTAAATAAAATTTTAAAAAATAAAGAGAGAAAGAATTCATCAAATAGTAAATAGATAGACCACTATTCTTCAGGAGTATAGACAAGGACTATAAATAATAATCAGATCTTAAGTTGTCAATTTTACGTACATGCTTTACAGTTTTTGTACTCTGTATACAAGTTGCCAAGAGAAAGCATGATATTTGTCTTTTGGGGACTGAATTATTTCATAAAATGTAATGGTCTCCAATTTCATCCATTTTGCTGTGAAAACAGGATTTCATTATTTTTTATGCCTGAGTTGTATTCCATCATGTATATATTTTCTTTATTCAGTCATCAGTTGGTGGACATTGGGATTGATTCTAAATCTTAGACCCTTTGAAATGAGCTGCTATAGACATAGGGTACAAATAACTCTTACGTTCTGATTTCATTTCCTTTGTTTAAATTCACAGGAGTGGTAGGGTGGGTCTATTTTCAGATTTCTGAGCTATCTCCATGTTGTCTTCCACAACAGCCATACTAGTTTACATTACCACCAACAAAGGATTAGGGTCTCTTTTCACCCACACGCTTGTCAGCATTAATTTTTTAAAATTATTTTTGGATGATAGCCATTCTGCTTGGGGTGAGTTGAAACCTCATTATGGGTTTTATTTGCATTTCCCTAATAGCTAATGATCTTGAGCATGTCTTCTTATGTCTGTTGGCCATTTGTATTTCATACTTTGAGAAATGCCTGTTCATATCCTTAGCCCGTTTATCGACTGGATTATTGTTTTGTAGTTGTTGAGTTTCTTAAGCTCCTTATATATTCAGGATATAATCTTTTATCAGATGCATAGTGTGCATATATTTACTTCTATTCCTTCAGTTGCCTCTGCACTTTGTTGAGCATTTTCTTGCTATACAGAAGCTTACTGGCTTGATGTAATCCCATTTGTCTCTTTTGCTTTTATTGCCTGTGTTTCTGGAGTTTTAACCAAGAAATCTTTGTCTATGCCAATATCTTGCAGTGTATGTATACTCTATGTTTCCCTCTAGTAATTTGATAGCATCATGTCATAGATGTAGATTCTTCACCCATTGTGAGTTGATTTTTGTGTAATGCGTAAGGTAGGTATCTGATATCATGCATTTGTACATGTAGATTCAATTTTCCCAGCACCATTTGTTGAAGAGATTGTCCTTTCTCCAGGAACTGATTTAGGCTTGTTTGTCAAAGATTAGTTGGTTGTGCTTGTGTGGATTTCTGAGATTTCTAATCTGTTCCATTGTTATACATGTCTATTTTTGTGCCAGTACCAAGTTTTTTTGATTATAACTGTCTTTTAATATGTATTGAAATCTGGTGTTGTGATGCCTCTGGCTTTGTTTTTTTTTATTGTTTAAGATTGCTTTAGCTATTCAGGGTCTCTTGTGTTTCCATTTGATTTTTAGCATCATATTTTCTAGATATGAGAAGAATGCCGTTAGTACTTCAATGGGAATCACATTGAATCTGTAAATTGCTATCAGTTGTATGGACATTTTAATATTAATTCTTTCAACCCACTAACATGGAAGATTTTTCATGTTTCTATGTGTCTTCTATTTCTTTCCTTAATGTTTTATAATATCCACTGTAGAGAATTTTATGTCTTTGATTAAATTTATCCCAATGTATTTAATTTTTTGTAGCTATTGCAAATGGGATTGATCTTAAAAGTTCTTTCTCAGCCATGGCATCATATGTATATTCAAAAGTTATTGATTTTTGTGTGTTGATTTTATATCCTACAACTTTGTCAAACTCTTATTCTCTTATGAATTTCAATAGACCCTTAGTGGAGTCTTTGGTTCTATGTATAGGGTCATACAGTCTGCAAACAAGGATAATTAGACTTCCTCCTTTTCCTTGGTATATCTTTGATTTCTTTTTCTTTCTTAATGGCTCTTGCTAAAATATTCATGCTATATTGAATAGTAATTGTGAGAGTGGACATCCTTGTCTGGCTCTGGATCATAGTGGAAATGTTTGCAGTTTATCCCCATTCACTATGATGCCATATGTTGCCTTGATTGTGTTTAGCTATGTTCCTTCTATACCCAATTCGTTTAAAGTTTTTATCATGAAAGGTTGTTGCGTTTTATAAAATGCCTTCTCTACATTCAATGAGATACTCATGTGAATTTATTTTTCAATTTGTTAATGTGATGTGTCATGTTTTTTGATTATTGTATATTGAACCTCCCCTATGTACCAGGGATAAATCCTACTTGGTCCAGGTGGTTGATCTTTTTTGATGTGTAGTTGGATTTGCTTAACTGCTATTTTGCTGAGGATTTTTGCATCTGTGTTCATCAGAGATAGTGTTCTATAGTTCTCTTTCATTGTACCTTTTTTTCTGGTTTTTATGTTAAGGTGATGCTGGCCTCCTAGAAGCAGTTTGGGAGGATTCCCTCCCCTTCCATTTTTGTGAGTAATTTAGGAAGGGTTGGGAGGGGACCTGCGTTGTGGCACAGCGGGTTAAAGCCCTGGCCTGAAGCACCGGCAACCCATATGGGCGCCGGTTCTATCCACAGCTGCTCCACTTCCGATCCAACTCTGCTGTGGCCTGGGAAAGCAGTAGAGGATGGCCCAAGTCCTTGGGCCCCTGCACCCATGTGGGAAACCCGGAAGAAGCTCCTGGTTCCTGGCTTTGGATCGGCGCAGCTCCGGCTGTTGAGGCCAACTGGGGAGTAAACCATCAGATGGAAGACCCCCCTCTCTCTCCCCTCCTCTCTCTGACTCTCCTCTCTATCTGTGTAACTATGACTTTGAAGTAAATAAATAAATCTTTTTTAAAAAAGAAGAATCTGGATTAGTTCTTTAAAAGTTTGGTAGAATTCAGCAATAAAGGTTGGGATTTTTTTTTTGTTTGCAGGGTCTTTATTACTGATTCATCTGCATCTTGGTTATTTGTCTGTTTAGGTTTTCTATGTCTTTGAGCCCCAATTTTTAGATATTGTATGTGTCCAGAAATCTATCCACTTCTTCTAGATTTTCCAACTTGTTGGTATATAGCTGTTTGTAGTAGTTCTTGATTACTCTTTTTATTTCCGCATTATCCATTGTAAGAGCTCCTCTTTCATCTCTGAGTTGTTCAATTTGAATCTCTTCCTTTTTTTTTTCTTTTCCTTTTTTGGTTAGGCAAATGGTTTATCAATTGCGTTTGTTTTTCAAAAAATAAATCTCTTCATTTTACTGATATTTTGTGTGCTTTTTAAAATTTCGTTTTTTAATTTTTCTATAATTTTTATTATTTCTTTGCTTGCTTTGGTTTTGGTTTGTTCTTGTTTTTCTAGGTCCCATCAAGGATATTTGTAAGTGATTTTTTTAACTGTAAGTATGTGGCACTGATGAATACAATGACTACAAGTTCAGTTTGGTGCCCTAGTAGTTCAGATGCATTTTTAAAATTGGCAATGCATGAATCAACACAAAGAGAAAAGGTAGACTCATGTCAGCACACATATAAGAACAGTTTTAAATTTATAAATCTCCTGAACATACCCAAGAAATCCCAGATGTCTGTGGAGCATGTTGTGAGAATCACTGTATTAGATTGACTATTTTTTTTAATTAATACCTCCATTAGCATACCAAGGTGTTGGTTTTCCATGGAACATATTTGAGAAAATTGGTATAAGTCCGATTGAGCATGTCCCTAATTGTACATCTCCTCCCTCTCTTTTTCTCACTCTTATATTTAACTGGGATTACTTTTCAGTTAAAATTTAAACACCTAAGAATAATTGTGTGTTAATTACAGAGTTCAACCACTAGCACTAGAACAATAAAATACTAAAATGGACAAAGTATTACATTGTACAACAGTCAGCACAGGAGCTGATCAAATTACTGTTTCTCATAGTGTCCATTTCACTTCCACAGGTTTCCCCCTGGGACTTACCCCAAACGATGGAGTTAGAAACATGTCAGGGGATTCCAATACAATCCCATTAAGGTGGCATATACCAATTCCATCTCGCTAGTCCATGTGATCAATTTCAGTTCACAACTGATCACACTGATAGGTCTAAGAGTCAAAGGGATCACACAAAGAAGACTAATGTCTGCTAATACTAACTGATAAAATCAGAAAGGGAGAGAACGATCCAACATGGGAAGTGGGAGACACAGCAGACTCATAGAATGGCAGATGTCCTAAATAGCACTCTGGCCTCAGAATCAGCCCTTAAGGCATTTGGATCTGGCTGAAGAGCCTATGAGAGTATGTTAGGCATGGAAAGCCAAAACACTCTGGGAAAAAAAAAAAAGAAGAGGAAGAAAAAGAAGAAGAAGACTTAAATGAAAGATCTCAGCGAGTGTGATCCCAGTGGAAAGAACAGGGCCATCAAAGAAGGAGGTACCTTTCTCTGAAGGGAGGAGAAAACTTCCACTTTGACTATGACCCTGTCAGAACCAGATCGAAGCCGGCAAACCCTAAAGGCTTCCATAGCCTTGGCAACTCATGACTAGAGCCTAGGGAGATTACTGACACCATAAACAAGAGTGTTAAATTGTTAAATCGACATCAAGAGTCACTGTGTACTTACATCCCATGTGGGATGTGTCCTTAATGGGTTGTCCAATGTGAAGTAATGCTATAGCTAGTACTGAAACAGTATTTTTACACTTTGTGTTTCTGTGTGGGTGCAAACTGATGAAATCTTTACTTAGTATATACTGAATTGATCTCCTGTATATAAAGATAATTGAGCTGCAATAAACATTAATGTGCAGATGGCTTTTTTTTTATTAGCCAAATTAATGCCCATCAACAGTAGACTGGATAAAGAAATTATGGGACATGTACTCCATAGAATACTATACAGCAGTAAGGAACAATGAAACCCAGTCATTTGAAACAAGATGGAGGGATCTGGAAAACATCATGCTGAGTGAATTAAGCCAGTCCCAAAGAGACAAACATCATTTGTTTTCCCTGATCGGCGACAACTAACTGAGCACCAAAGGGGAAACCTGCTGAAATGAAATGGACACTATAAGAAACAATGACCTGATCAGCTTAGGTCCTGACTCTAGCTATACAATGTAATACTTTATCCTTATACTTTGCGTTTCTGTGTGGGCACAAACTGATGAGCTCTTTACTAATGATATACTGAAGTGATCTTCTATATATAAATAGAATTGGAAATGAAAAAAAAAATAACAACCTGGTGTTGAAGGGGAAATGGCATAGAAAGTTAATTAATTCTAAAAAAAAAAATCATGTGGGTTCTCTGTCTTTAATGTGCTGTACATTGCTATTTGATGCTATAATTAGTAACCCAATGGTAGTTTTTTCACTTTGTATTGCTATATGGGCAAAATGTTGAAAACCTTACCTAATATATGCTAAGCTGATCTTCTGTATACAAAGAGAATTGAAAATGAATCCTTACATGAATGGAAGGGGAGAGGGAGCGGGAGAGGGGAGGGTTGCGGGCGGGAGGGTAGTTATGGGAGGGGGGAAGCCATTGTGACCCATAAGCTGTACTTTGGAAATTTATATTCATTAAATAAAAGTTTAATAAAAAAAAAGATAATTGAAAATGGAAAAAAAAAACTTGGTGTTAAATTGGAAATTGCATACAAAATTAATCAATTTTTAAAAAAAAATATCATGTAGGATCTCTGTCCTTAATGTGCTGTACACTGTGATTTAATGCATTAACTGGTACTCCAACAGTATTTTTCACTTTGTGTTGCTATGTGAAGGCAAACTGTTGAAATCTTTACTTTATAGATACTAAACTGATTTTCTGTATATAAAGAGAATTGAAAATGAATCTTGATGTGAATGGAAAGGGAGAGAGAGCGGGAAAGGGGAGGGTTGCGGGTGGGAGGGATGTTATTGGAGGGGAAGCCATTGTAATCCATAAGCTGTACTTTGGAAATTTATATTCATTAAATAAAAGATAAAAAAATAAAAATTGGTATAAGTGAGATTTCAGAGAAAATCCCCCATGGTAAATTGCCTAATCCTTTAGTGACTTCCTTCTAAAAAATAAAATGTTGACAACTTGAATCCCATTTTTATCTAAGGCCTATGGGCTTAAATTTTCTGGTAACATCTCTCTAGGCACTAAAAGAAATTTTCTTTTGAAGAAGAAAAAGAAATCTACTTTTCAAGAAGAAATCTACTGCTTGAAGATCTTTAATTTAGTGATTCTACTGACTTGTCCCTTTGATACACATGTATTCCTCAAATGTTTAGAGAAAGTGGTGTTACCTTGTTTTTCAAAAATGTTCAAAAGAAAATATTCAAATGATAATACCAAATGAGATTTTTGTCCTGAGACTGTGAGTGAGATTTATCTTGATCTAGAAAGTTCTTGTTTCTAAAAGATTACTTGTAAAAAAGGACGGAAATCATTCCATTTTCTCCATTTGTTGGAGCAGGCACTTGGAAATTCTCAGGGGAATTTTGGCCATAAATAGTGGATACTCTCCTTCAATATCCACTTGCTGATGCACAAAACCAATGCCAGTTCAGGCCTTCAACTCTTCAGACAAGTTTTAGACAAGTGGTAATTTCAAGATTATGCAAGTGATGAAAGAGCGTTAATGCTCTCATTTGGTTTGGGGTGTAGGTGGGTTGTACTATAGAGAAGATAAAGATTAGTTGAAAACCCTTTAGCAGTTCTCCTTGCATGTTAAAAGTAAACACATCTAATGATAGTCTGCCATAACAGAACTGCCTAGAACTGGGGACAAGTATGAACAAAGACATCAAGCAGATTGTTGTTCCTAGAATTCTTTAAAAGGGAAATATGGACTAAGAAATTACATCTGTGAATAAGTGGATTTATTTAACAGTTTAGTGATAATTTTACTAGTTATATTTGATAACGCATATTACTTTTGCTCTGGAATAAACATGCATAATTCGTAAATGAACTTTCTTTAAAGATTTAGTTAGTTATTATTTAAAAGGCAAAGTGGGGGAGGGAGAGAGAGAGAGAGAAAGAGAGGATCTTCCATTTGCTGGTTCACTCTCCAAATGGCTGTAATGGCCAGGACTGGGCCACACCAAAGCCAAAAGCTTCTTCCAGGTCTCTCATGTGGTTGCAGGGGCCCAAGTAATTTGGCAATCCTCCACTGCCTTCCCAGACACATTAGCAGGGAATTGTATTGGAAGTGGAGCAGCTGGGTCTTAAACTGACACCCACATGGAATACTGGTGCCGTAGGCAGTGTCTTTACCCACTACACCACAACACCTGCCCCCAGATGAACTTTTAAAATGCATTATATTTTTCTCTTGATTTCTACAGTTTTGTTCTTATATTTTTAATTGTTTTAAAAATTACTTTTTGAAAGACACAGCAACACAGAGAGAAGACAAGAAAGAAAGAGGGAGGGGGAGAGAGAGAGAGAGAGAGAAATCTTCCATCCACTGGTTTTCTGCCCAAAAGCCTGTAATAACCAGGTCTGGGCCAGGTTGAAGCCAGGAACCTGGAACTACATCTGGATCTCCCACATGGATTGCAGGGGCACAAACACTTGGGCTATCCTCTGTTGCTTCCCCAGGTGCATTAGCAGGTAGCTTTATTGGAAGCAGAGCAGCTGAGACACAAACTGGCTCTCTGATATGGGATGCTAGCATCACAAGTTATGGCTTAAGCCATTGAGCCACATGCCAGTCACAGTTCACTTTCAATGTGGTAAGCCTGGGCTTCAGCAGAAGTCAGCTTGTGAAGAGCCCTGGCAGCTCTGCCAAGAGTTGGATCACTGGAAATGGACCTGCCCTGGAGTCGAAGGATGCCCAGGTCAGAGCCACAGATCTTATTGGCTCTAAGCTGAAAAGCCCTTCACTCAGCCCAACTTCCAAAGTGACCACTGCAGCTGAGGGCATGGTCAAGTAGGGTCAGCAACATTGCAGGCAGAACTGTAAATTTCTTGTTAGAGATGCCCCCTGCCTTTACCTGGCCAGCTCTCCTCCCAGGCCAGCCAAGTAATGAAAGTCAACAGAGTGCCTTCCCCTAGGAGGTTCACACCTCCCTTAGGATATACCCCATGTGAAGAGATAGATAGGTCTGGGCCTCTTAACTTACAAGGCCTAAAGCCCACCAGATTACTATCAAGCCCCTTCTGTCAGGTTCTATTTGCCTCTCAATCAGAAAACTTAATCGTAGCTTAGACAGCACCTTTCTTAGCTCTCTAATAATGACTCTGTCCTTTGTTCTAGACCCTGTCTAGAGCACTTGGGCCTCATTCCTTTGTAATCATAACCTCTACTCTACCACCAATGGCTCTACTCCCAACCTGTGTGTACTGATGGTCCTCTTCCCCACTTAATGCTGTATAATTGTTCAGACCTGGTAAATGCCACTCTTAGGATCATTGGTTACTATCCTCACTCTGTCTTTTATGACCTTGTCTAAATATGATCAGAATCGGCAAACTTGGAAGGCTTCCATAGCCTTGGCAACTCATGACGACAGCCTAGGGTGGTTACTGGCGCCATAAACTAGAGTGTCAATTTGTTGGGTCAACAACAGGAGTCACTGTGCATTTGCTCCTCATGTGGGATCTCTGTCCTTAATGTGCTGTACATTGTGATTTAATGCTATAACTAGTACTCAAACAGTATGTTTCACTTTGTGTTTCTATGTGGGTGCAAACTGTTGAAATCTTTATACTAAATTGATCTTCTGTATATAAAGAGAATTGAAAATGAATCTTGATGCAAATGGAAGGGGAGAGGGAGCGGGAGAGGGGAGGGTTGTGGGTGGGAGGGAAGTTATGGGAGGGGGAAGCCATTGTAACCCATAAGCTGTACACTGGAAATTTATATTCATTAAATAAAAGTTAAAAAGAAAAAAAGAAAAAAATAGAAATAAGAACAGAAAAAATAATAATAATATTGTGGCAGTATTGGTTTCCAAGTAAACTGCAGATTTCAAGACCTTATTCCGCAAAGCCTCAATACTCTTATACATATTTATGCATTCCATTGTTTGCAGCTGCTCATGACTATACCAGGAACTTTAGGCCACGTGGTAATCATGTGAGCTCTCAGAGATTCTAATATTTACTATGGTCTTACCCATTGGTGATACAGAACCTACTACTAAGAATTTCCTCAGTATTTTCTCTAAGCACTCATTGGAAGTCCCTTTAAATCAGCCGCAGGTATGAAGGATTTTTCCTTTTACAGAAACTGACAGGCTCCAAGATGACTCCATAGAATGGCTACAGAGCAGGTCATTCCTTAAACCTATCAACTCATAACTCAAAATACACCTGAATATGCTGTTCTAAAATCACAAGGAACAAGTCTAGAGCTCAGATATAAAAGAGACAATTTTAGAATATATAAAATGAAATTTTGCTAAAATAGTTTCAATTTTTCATTGAGATATGTTCAGAGTTGAAGGAAATCACACAAATATCTAAGTGTTAGCATACCCTTACACTTGGGAGTGGTAGAAATGTCACAGGACAAGAGTGAGATTTAAAAAATATACTAACTAGTAAGATTCTTGGAGAGAAAATTACAGTAGGGAGAACTGGAAGTCTTTTAAAGTGTGTGTTTTATCTGGGAGAAGTACAATCTGGATGCATTAAATATTACTAACAACGTGGAAAAAAAAAAAAAAGATTTCAAATCACCCTGCAGTTTAAGAGTAGAACTTTAAACAATGACTTGATCAGCCCTTGTCCTGACTGTCGAGGAACAACTTAATACTTTATCCCTTTTAGTATTTTTTTTTTGTTCTACTCAGTACTACTGGTTGAACTCTTTAATTAACACACAATTATTCTTAGGTGTTTAAATTTAACTGAAAATTGATTGCTGTTAAATATAAGAGTGGGAATAAGAGCGGGGGGCACATACTCAATCACACTTGCCCCAAATGGTAGCATTAGATACATGCCTGAGGATTCCAATTCAATCCCATCAAGGTGGCATGTACCAATGCCATCTCACTAGTCCAAGTGATCAGTTTCAGTTCGTAATTGATCATAATGATAGGGTTAAGAGTCAAAGGGATCACATAAACAAGACTAGTGTCTGCTAATACTAACTGATAGAATTAAAAAGGATAGAATGATCCAACATGGGAAGCGGGATACACAGCAGACCCATAGAATGGCAGATGTCCTATACTACACTCTAGCCTCAGAATCAGCCCTTATGATATTTGGATCTGGCTGAAGAGCCCATGAGAGTATTTCAGGCATGGACAACCAAGGCATTGTGGGAAAAAAAAAAAAACTAAATAAAAGATCTCTGTGAGTGAGATCCCAACGGGAACGGGCCATCAAAGAAGGAGGTACCTTTCTCTGAAGGGAGGAGAGAACTTCCACTTTTACTATGACCTTGTCTAAATAAGATTGGAGTTGGCGAGCTCAAGAGGCTTCCATAGCCTTGGCAACTCATGACAAGAGCCTAGGGTGATCACTGAAGCCGTAAACAAGAGTGTCAATTGCTAAATCAAGAACAGGAGTCACTGTACACTTTCTTCCCATGTAGGATCTCTGTCCTTAATGTGTTGTTCTATGTGAATTAATGGTATAACTAATAATCAAACAGTATTTTACACTTTGTGTTTCTGTGTGAGTGCAAACTGTTAAAATCTTTATTTAATACATACTAAATTGATCTTCTGTATATAAAGATAATTGAAAATGAATCTTGATGTGAATGGGATGGGAGAGGGAGCGGGAGATAGGAGGGTTGCGTGTGGGAGGGAAGTTATGGGGGGGGGGGGAGCCACTGTAATCCAAAAGCTGTACTTTGGGAATTTATATTCATTAAATAAAAGTTAAAAGAAAGAGTAGAACTTTAATGTAGAAATGTAGAAGGCTGAGAACCCACTGGTGGGTCATAAAATAATGAAAGACAAAATAGAAGATAAGAGATAGTAAGGAGAGAAGTCAAAATTTAGGAGTACAGGAGCATATAATAAGAGGATATTTTCAGAAAGCTTCCTTAACTTGTGTTTGTGTGCACCCATGTAAATGCTTGCATACCTGGGTTATGATATAGGATATGTTAAAGAATGTGGACACCCTTTAAAAATAATTGCAAAGCATTCTTCCAAAGAATCCTCTAGTGTCTTTTTACTTCTGCACAGATGGACAAAGGCAGTTTCTATCTCAGAATGGAATCTATTCATTGGATTTCTCTTTTGACATGCAGAGACCTAGGAGAGTGGCAGGCCCATTGCACACTATCATTCTTCAGGTGTGGGACCTGTCCAACGCTCTACATTCTGTTTCTTAAATTGGGGGTGACTTCAAGCCCAACAACAAGGAAGGTTCATGAAGGAAAAAAGCTAAAGTTAATTGAAGACAGGAAGAATTAGAGACCAAAAACCTGGAGACCAGGAGGCTTAAAAAGAAAAGAACACAGCTGTAAGGGCTTAAGAGGTAAGCTTGTCTTTGCATGGCTGGAGATTGATGGCAGAAGTCCCTTTGATCCACCATTCTTGTGTATATTCATCTATTCAACAAATATTTACCGAGCGTGTGATTTCTGCCGTGGTGCTCTTCACATTGCTATCAGTGTTTCCTGAGTGCACAATTCCTGTCTGGTACATGTTCAGCATGTGAGTCATATTAATGGATAATGCACATATAGCCTCTGTTTAAATGGAAGCTATTATAGTATCGAGGACAGAGACATTGAACAGCTTAGAAAACTAATAGTAGCCCACAACATGAAGGGAAACAAAAGGATTCAGTAAGAGAAGAGCAGGAGCACAGATGTTCTGTAGGTCATCCTGCTCCTTTCTATAAAGATAGCATTGAAGCTAAGAGTTTGAAATTCATAAATTCAACCATGAAAAGTGAAAAAATTGTTTGTGGAAGAGGCGGATTGTTTCAGGTGGAGGACAGTATGTTGGCAAAGGTTCTGAGATGACAAGATTGGTGAGGTCATCCAGTTGTAATGAGACAATTGTGGCTGGAACTTAGTAGGGAGGGGAGAATGCACAGAGGTTGATAGTAGCCAGGCCATGCAAAGCTCAACTTTAGTGCTAGGCCCTCTTCTAAGTACAGGAATCAGCAGTGAGATCAAAATCCTTTAAGTTCTTTTGATGAAGATGGATAGAAAAAAAATTGAAATTTAAAAATTACAGGAGCACAGGCAGTCAAAACCAAAATTAACATTTGGGATTGCATCAAATTGAGAAGTTTCTGTACTTCAAAAGAAACAGTCAGGAAAGTGAAGAGGCAACCGACAGAATGGGGAAAATATTTGCAAACTATATTACAGATAAAGGGTTGATAACCAGAATCTACAAAGAAATCAAGAAAATCCACAACAACAAAACAAACAACCCACTTAAGAGATGGGCCAAGGACCTCAATAGACATTTTTCGAAAGATGAAATCCAAATGGCCAACAGACACATGAAAAAATGTTCAAGATCACTAGCAATCAGAGAAATGCAAATCAAAACTGCAATGAAGTTGCACCTCACCCCGGTTAGAATGGCTCACATTCAGAAATCTACCAACAACAGATGCTGGAGAGGATGTGGGGAAAAAGGGACACTAACCCACTGTTGGTGGGAATGCAAACTGGTTAAGCCACTATGGGAGTCAGTCTGGAGATTCCTCAGAAACCTGAACATAACCCTTCCGTACAACCCAGCCATCCCACTCCTTGAAATTTACACAAAGGAAATTAATTTGGCAAATAAAAAAAGCCATCTGCACCTTAATGTTTATTGCAGCTCAATTCACAATAGCTAAGACCTGGAACCAACCCAAATGCCCATCAACAGTAGACTGGATAAAGAAATTATGGGACATGTACTCCATAGAATACTATACAGCAGTAAGGAACAATGAAACCCGGTCATTTGCAACAAGATGGAGGAATCTGGAAAACATCATGCTGAGTGAATTAAGCCAGTCCCAAAGAGACAAATATCATTTGTTTTCCCTGATCGGTGACAACTGAGCACCAAAGGGGAAACCTGTTGAAGTGAAATGGACACTATAAGAAACAATGACCTGATCAGCTCTTGTCCTGACTTTAGATGTACAATCTAATACTTTATCCTTTTTAGTATTTGTTGTTGTTGTTGTTCTAGTACTAGTGGTTGAACTCTGTAATTAACACACAATTATTCTTAGGAAATAAAGCAATTTCTAAACATAGAGGTTATGCATGAATAAGGAAAACAGGAATTCTGTCTAAGATGCCTAGAGGAGCTACTAAGTAATAATTGAGAAATTGTTCAGGAGTTTAGAGAAGAGTGCCAGAGATAGAAAAGTTGAAACCTAGGGGTGTGTGTTGGGATGTAGCAGGCTAAGATGCTGCTTGGACCCCCACATCCCATATTGGAGATGTGGTTGAGTCCTAGATCCTCTGCTTCATATCCAGGTTCTTGCAAATGCAATTGGGAAGGCGGTCGATGATGGCTCAAGTACTTTGACCTCTGTTACTCATGTGGGAGACCCAGCTGGAGTTCCTGGGTCCTGGTTTTGGCCTTCTGGTCCAGTCCTAGTGGTTTCAGGCATGTGAGAAGTAGAACAGCACATGGAAGATCTCTCTCTGCCTTTTCCTCTTTCTTTGTTGCTCTTCCTTTCAAATAAACAAATTTTTAAAAATAATGATAGAAATAAAATAATTTTGAAATGTACAGTATTGAAGTCACTTGACCAGATAAGAGAACAGGTGCATTTATCCTCCCAAATTTTGGTTTCCTTTTCCCAGATTATTATTAGAATAGCCTGCTTATTGTGAATAGAAAGATCTTTGTCCTCCTTATCAAACATATTTTGATACAAATATAAATCTATAAAGTTAAGACACAGAAAATATAAATTTAGCTTATTTTTATTGAAAAAATGTATGTCACAATTTGAGAACTTCTTTCCTTATCCATTCAAACCAGTTACTTTAAGGTAAGTAATGGCAATGTCTCCTCCAAGCATCTATGTCAAGCTTCATCAAATTCTCTTCAACATTACTTGATAAAATCCAGTGCAAATCTGAAGACTGTGATTTCAATGGCAGTTTCTAGCCAAGGATGAACTAATATTACTGAGTTTATGCAACACTTTTTTGCGTATTGGGGAATGTACCCAGAGAAGCTTCAATAAAACAGTGCAAACACTGACTTGGAAACCGATCAAAAGAAATGGGAGAAGAGGAGGCTGAGACAATGATTGGGCACACCTTTTGAAGAGCTTGGCTTTCAACAGCCAAGAGTGTGGCATCAAGGAAGTGCTTGTTGTTGTTTTTGATTTTGCATTTTAAAGTGGAAATATGACAACACATTGATGGGGAAATGGAAATAGGAGAGTGACTAAGTGGAACCTAGTCCTTGAATAGGAAATAGAGTATGAGTTTCAGTGGGCAAAAGGGTGGATTTACCCTCAGCATTGAAATTAACCGTGGATCAAGCAGGACTTTGTGGAACAGGAGAAAGAGTTGGAATCTCATGAGCTAGGGATCAGGAAAAATGTTAAAAATGGATCTGAAAGTGTAATGCTGGTTTTGGAAAATAAAATCATGGTTTAGCTTCCGGTAATCCTCAAGTTCCAGGAGCGAACAACCAAGGGGTAGGTGGGAAGGGTCTGACGCAGAACAGAGGAAACTGTCATTTGAAGGGAGAAGGGGGAGAAAACCAGGTGTTGATGAGCCAGCTCCATGGATGATGAGATTACTGAGGATGATATACCTGGCAAGATGGAACGTGCTTCTAAGACAAATGTCTATTAATGAGCAAAGCCACAATGAGTACTGGCAGGTGACATAAATTAGAAAGTTTGAGGGTGAATTGAAATGTCAGTCACAATCTGGTGGGGATATTTTTAAATGTCAGATGTGTAATGTTAAGGACTCGCAGCTCTGGGGTTAAGTTGAACTTAGGAAAGTGAAGCCCAGAGCACGATGATATAAACAGGTCTGGTGTTGGTGGCTGGAGGGAACTCCTCTGTGCACTGGTCAGAGACCTGGAATAACAGGGACAGGCGCTTATAAATGAAGCACAGTCCATAACACCGTCTGACGTCTCACATCTGGCTTTAGTGGTTAGTAAGCAGGAGGCAAAGAGAATGGTATTTTGTGAGACCAGTCAGACCACCTGTGGATGAACAAATTTGTGGTGAAAGGAAATTTCAATAGAGGAAAAGCTTCCTTTCCCCTTGGTAGAGCAAATGAGATCTGTAGTTCGTATTTTAATTAACTGAGATGATGTTTTTTGCCACGCTGTTTTGCACATATATGTAAGTATGTACTCATTACTTAAGACACTCATGAGGCTCAGTAGTCTTGTTTGACTGCATGTCTTTGTTAGAACAGAAACACACTAATACAACATTAAGGACAATGATCAAATACCTGTTTCATTACTTTATGTGCCATTCATTATTATTTCCATTTCACCAATTTATCTTAAACACAGAAATTACAGGGATAGTTTTGATTTATTTCCAAGGCCTGGGGATTTTGGCCATTTATTACTAGAATATTTGTCATTTTTCTTTTCATATGTGTATTCTCTTTGTACATCTTGGGAAAAACACATTTTGTACCCACTAAGAATTTGTTTCAATTGTATAAAATATTTTTGCTCTGTTTTGACATATATTTTTTTCCACCCTTCATTTTAGAATGTTCTACTTTTTTATATCAAGTAATTATAAATTGAACATAGCCTCATTTCTCATCAAGAATGATATATTTAAATTTAAAATATGACTTCCACCCCCTCCCCCAGGAGGAAGAATGCTATTAATCTTACTAGCTTCTAATGTGAGATTTAAAAATTGATTTTGTAACTGGGATGGACAACCATGAGGTAGATACAGACTTTCAGCTTTTAAGGAGAATTTTCTTTGACAATGTACTGCACAATTTGCTCATAATCATCTTACTGGTATCAAGATGACAATGGAATCAACCAAGAAGATAGAACTAGAAGAACCCTCGATACTTTCTCTCCTTTACGAAGCACATCTTGCCCCTGAAAAAAATGTAAAGATTGTTTTTATATTTTCTTCTATTGTTGTAGCTGTTAAATGTATCATTGTGTTTTGTCATATGTCAGAGATGATTTGTGGTTTTTTAACAAATCATCTGTCACTCACTTGTAGAATACACAGTAAATCCCTACTACTGCCCTTTGCCATTTTTAAAGAGAAACCCTCAGCCTGGAGTATCAAACAATTAGGAACCCTGGAGAGAATAGATCAGGGTACAGGGATTCCAGAAACTAGCATTTGGAAGTTCGTTTTCTGAACTTGTTTTCTGACATGTTACCTTTCACAGTTGAGAATGGCGAGCTAAGCTCTGGCCCATGACTCTGAACCCATATGGGGCTTCTGCTCCTCTCCTGTCAGACATAATTTGTCTCCTGGTTTCCTGCTGCTCTTTTCTCTTAACATCATGAGCCTTGCTCTTCAGTTCACCCACTTGGATATGATCTACTGCCCTGACACTTTAGATCCTCAACTCCCCCAGTTCCACTGCAGCCTGCCTTTGGCAAGGAATCAACTGGAACAATACCAACTTTACTCTTGGCCCCTTTGCTTGGCAAACTTGAGTTTCCTGCTTTCCATAGATGGCTGTTCTGAAATATGACCCCGGCTGCAGTTGCAGACTTTGTGTTTGGAATTATCTGAAGAGTCTGCCCTCAGAAGTAAGGTATGCTACTGGCAAACCGCACGGCAGTCTAGCTGCCTTCCTGAGTTGGGTGCACTCCTCTCCAGCTGCCACCGTCCTCACTGCTGTGCCAAACTCATCAGGGTGTGATCTGCTGCCTGTCACCCACAGGGTGCAAAGAACAACTGGTGCCAACTTTTGGTGAACTTAATTCGGATTTTATTCACCAACTGATAGACAAAACAGAGCCCTTCATTAAATGTCTGAAATATGAGAAACACACAGGTTTACTGCAGCTTCTATTTCTTTGCTTCTTTTTGCCACACTCACATGGAAGGTGTGCAGTCCACACCATTTCAACAGACATGTTTTCCACAAAGCTACTAACAATGAGTTTTTAAAAAAAACATAAAGGCAAGTTTATGGCTCTCATATAATTTGACTTCTTAAGAGTGTTTGGCAACCCTGGACACCTGTCCTCCATCTCTCAGACATTTGGATTCCTCAGAATTCCAACTGTGGGATTCCCTTTTTTTAAAACTTTTATTTAATAAATATAAATTTCCAAAGTACAACTTTTGGATTATAGTGGATTTTTTCCCCCATAACCACCCTCCCACCTGCAAACATCCCAACTCCCACTCCTTTTCCCATCCCATTCTTCATCAAGATTTATTTTCAATTATCTTTTTTTTTATTAAACTTTTATTTAATGAATATAAATTTCCAAAGTATAGCTTATGGGTTACAATGGCTTCCCCCCTCCCAAAACTTCCCTCCCGCCCGCAACCCTCCCCTTTCCCGCTCCCTTTCCCCTTCCATTCATGTAAAGATTCATTTTCAATTCTCTTTGTATACAGAAGATCAGTTTAGTATATATTAGGTAAAGATTTCAACATTTTGCCCATATAGCAACATAAAGTGAAAAAACTACATTGGATTACTAATTATAGCATTAAATAGCAATGTACAGCACATTAAAGACAGAGATCCTACATAATTTTTTTTCAAATTAATTAATTTTCTATGCCATTTCCATTTTAACACCAGGTTGTTTTTTTTCATTTCCAATTATCTTTATATACAGAAGATCAATTTAGTATATACTAAGATTTCAACAGCTTGCACCCACACAGAAACACAAAGTATAAAGTACTGTTTGAGTACTAGTTATGCTGTTAATTCATGTAGTACAACACATTAAGGACAGAGATTCTACATGGGGAGTAAGTGCACAGTGACTCCTGTTCTTGATTTAACAATTGACACTTTTATTTATGATGTTAGTAATCACCCGAGGCTCTTATCATGAACTGCCAAGGCTATGGAAACCTCTTGAGTTCACCAACTCTGATCTTATTTAGACAAGGCCATCGTCAAAGTGGAAGTTCTCTCCTCCCTTCAGAGAAAGGTACCTCCTTCTTTGGTGGCCCGTTTCTTCCTTCCTTCCTTCCTTCCTTCCTTCCTTCCTTCCTTCCTTCCTTTCTTCCTTCCTTCCTTTCTTGCTTTATTTCTTGCTTTCTTTCTAATAGGCAGATTTAGACAGTGAGAGAGAGAGAGAGACAGAGAGAAAGGTCTTCCTTTCCATTGGTTCACCCCACAAATGGCTGCTGTGGCCGGCACGCTGCGGCTGTCACCAGGTGCTTCGTCCTAGTCTCCCATGCGGGTGCAGGGCCCAAGGACTTGGGCCATCCTCCACTGGATGGCCCGTTCTTTCTGCTGGGATCTCACTCACAGAGATCTTTCATTTAGGTAATTTCTTTTTTTTTTTTTTCCAAGAGTGTCTTGGCTTTCCCTGTCTGAAATACTCTCATGGGCTTTTTAGCCAAATCTGAATGCCTTAAGGGCTGATTCTGAAGCCAGAGTGCTGTTTAGGACATCTGCCATTCTATGAATCTGCTGTGTTTCCTGCTTCCCCTGTTGGATTGTTCTCTCCTTTTTATTCTATCAGTAAATATTAGCAGACAATAGTCTTGCTTATGTGATCCTTTTGATACTTAATCCTATCTTTTTTATCAATTATGAACTGAAAGTGATCACTGTGACTAGTGAGGTGGCATTGGTACATGCCACCTTGATGGGATTGAAAAGAAACAGGAAAGCGAAGAGGCAACTAACAGAATGGGAAAAAATATTTGCAAACTATGCAACAGATAAAGGATTAATAACCAGAATCTACAAAGAAATCAAGAAACTCCACAACAACAAAACAAACAACCCACTCAAGAGATGGGCCAAGGACCTCAATAGACATTTTTCAAAAGATGAAATCCAAATGGCCAACAGACACATGAAAAAATGTTCAAGATCACTAGCAATCAGAGAAATGCAAATCAAAACTGCAATGAAGTTGCACCTCACCCCGGTTAGAATGGCTCACATTCAGAAATCTACCAACAACAGATGCTGGCGAGGATGTGGAGAAAAAGGGACACTAACCCACTGTTGGTGGGAATGCAAACTAGGAAAGCCTCTATGGAAGTCAGTCTGGAGATTCCTCAGAAACCTGAATATAACCCTACCATACAACCAAGCTATCGAACTCCTTGGAATTTACCCAAAGGAAATTAAATTGGCAAATAAATGAGCTGTCTGCACCTCAATGTTTTTTGCAGCTCAATTCACAATATCTAAGACATGGAAGCAACCTAAATCCCCATCAACAGAAGACTGGGTAAAAAAACTATAGGATATGTACTCTACGGAATACTGTACAGCAGTAAAAAAAATCAAATTTGGTTATTTGCAACAAAATGTAGGAATCTGGAAAATATCATGCTGAGTGTAATAAGCCAGTCCCAAAGGGACAAATTTCATATATTCTCCCTGATCAGTGACAACTAACTGTGCACCTAAAAGGAAACTTGTTGAAGTGAAATGGACACTATAAGAAACAATGACTTGATCAGTCCTTGTCCTATCGAGGGACAACTTACTGCTTTATTCCTTTTAGTATTTTTTTGTTCTACTTAATACCAGTGGGATTCCCTTTGATTCATATTTTGTGCACACTCTGAGCAATCTTGCCCATCCCCTTGTCTTGAATCACCATCACTCTGCAAAGTGTATCTTCTCCCAGACTTTTTCCCATTGGTGCACTCGTGTCACAACTTGAAAGGTGATACTTGATGGTGGCACTGACTGCAGCAGCCGGTGGGACTGAGGGCCACGCCCTACAGGTGCATGTTTCTAACAAATCAGACCAGTGAGATGCTCTGATATCTTGAGCCTCTGCAGTACTCCCTGGCATTTATCATTGCCCAAACACAATATAGGTTGGTTAGGATGCAGCTGTCCCTTGAAGTCCATGCTTTGTGTCATTGGCTATAAACACTCATTCAGATGAGTTATTCTTCAACTGAGTCATATTTCCACTCAACTGAGAAACCCATCACTCTTTATGCTTGCCTTTGTGGGGCAGAGTGAAAATCAGGTCAGGACAAGTGAAATATATGCAGGGTTCCTTTATCCCATCATGGTGATCTGCAGATAGACAGTAGCCCCAGGCCCCCAGATAAACTCAATATGTTTATTATAATGAGGAAAAGAAAGTCAATGTGTGTCCTCTCTCTCAACAATACAGCAAATGCATGAGAATAATATCTAATCATATAACAGGTGAACATCACAGATAGTCCATTTTGGTGAAATGAGTTGATGGTTTTCCAACAAGAGGAAAATTATGGTGTAGTAACTGCATGAATCATTTATTTTGCATCTGTAACATTTTAACAAAGTGTCTTATTTGGGGGAAATTATAATGTCACTAGGCCAGATTTTCAGAACAAGGATAGCAGGACAGCCTTATGGCATAGTGGGTAAAGCCACCAGCTGCAATACCAACATCGCATACGTGCACTGTTTTGAGTTCCAGATGCTGCACTTCTGATTCAGCTCCCTGCTAATGGCCAGGGAAAAATAGTGGAAGATGGTCCAAGTGGGAGAGCCAGATGAGGCTCCTGGTTGCTTGCTTCAGCCTGATCATTGTGGCTGTCTGAGGAGTGAATGAGCAGATGGATGATGTCTCTCTCTCTGTCTTGCTCGCATTCAGTCTATCCCTCTCACTTCCGCTGGCTGATGAAGCCAGTACCACCATCTTGCCACCTTTGTTTACTGACACTGTGGTTGCATTCTGGCAGAGTCACTGCAGGTCCACGGTGGACCTGTCTTCGGTGCCTGCAAGCAGATGTATTCCACTTGACTCTTCCCATCATGTTCGCCAAGAGAAGAGGGATTAACAATCATGATCCCAAATGGCTTTTAATATGTGTTTTAAGTAAGTCCATCTCTTACCTGTAGCCCTGGCACCTCACAGGCCTTCCTTGATGTTTGTCAACATAGTCCCATACCTCTGTAGACCCAAGTTTAGTGCATTTCTTGAGTCTGCTCTATGCTATCTACTTGCTTAACATTGAAACATCTAATAGATGCAAATCTGCTCATTATCCAAAATCAAGTAGCTACAGTCAGGCCCTCAAATGTTAACATTTGTAATGTGTGACATAACCTTAAGATTTCTCTGAGCTTAATGGAGTCTACAGAGAAATTTACATTTTGGGGCTCTATTTAGCCCCTTATACTGGATAAAAATTATGAAATTCAGATTATAGAACTGTACTCTTTTTCTGTAAGTGTATCCATATGCCAAATGCATTCAAATCATCCAGGGTATGTCATAAACACTTAGATTTCTGTAACCTATCAAGGTTAGATAGTATAAAATAACATTTATACCTGTGCAAGATTACTTTTAATTATACTGCAGTCTGAGGAAGCTTTGTTTAGAAATGCTTACAACTATATGTACATTTTTTCACCAGGAAATTAAGTTCTCAGTTTGTAACTTTTATTTTTTTGTTATCATTTTAATGTACAACAAAAAGCTCTCCATATAAACTATTATTTTTATTTGAAGATTTATTTGCATGAAGGAAAGAGTGAGAGAGAGATAAAGAGAGAGAGCGAGTGACAGAGAGAGAGAGAGATCTTCTATCTGCTGATTCATTCTGAACAGGCTACAGCAGCCAGGTCTGGGCGAGATCAAGTGCAGAAGATTTGAGAGTGTTAGAATATCTCCTTATACTTTCCTCATTCTGTTTGACTAAGGCACCTAAGGACGTTCTACACTGTGTATTCTAGTTTGGACTCCAACAAATGCACAGAAACCAGGAACAAGAAAAGAGGCAGCATAGTCAGTGGACAGGAGGACTGAATGGAAAGAGAGAGCCAAATAACAAAGTCAACATGTACAGGCTGAAAACCAAAAGCAACAGATTTATAACGGGTAAAAGCTCACCGAGAATTCCACCAAGTGGAAACTTGGAGAGTGTGGAATTTAACAACAACGCATTACCCTGATTTTTCTTGGAATTAGTTTTCTTTATTTTGGATAATGATTTCTGGAATCTGTCATTTTTACAAATAAATACTCCAAAAGAGATCATGTACAAATCTCTTGCTTTAAGCATATGTTTATTTATTCATTAAAATAAGAACCTCTTTATGAGTATATTGTACTGTGTGGACTTGCTTTTGTGCTCTCTGACTTCTCCCAACCCAGCACTGAGGGAAGGAGAGAAGTGATTTCTTCTTTCCTGCATTCTTGCTTTAGTTTGATAACTTCTGAAAATATTTGTGCATATTCTTATAAAAATGTTTGAACTCCTAAGTATTGAGTTTGGAAATCAAGAATAAAGACTTGTTTTTCTGTAATATCTTAAAATGTGAATGTTGGCCAGAAAGTAAGAGCAATCATATACTTTGATTCAACTTTTGTTACTGTATTGAAATATGGTTTTGGAAAATTAAAACAATGCTTATTATAAACATGCAATTTTTACTGCTATCCAATGCATTAAAATAAATTGTATGGATGTGTACTTTTCTAGGAAATCTTAAAAGATTTTACAGAAATTAATGGAGATACAGGTATTAAGATTGTTTTCAAATTTACCTCTTTTTAACATTTTTAAAAAATTTTTATAAATTTATTTACTTATTTGAAAGGCAGAGAGAGGAAAGACAGAGACAAGTCTTCTAGCTGCTGGTTCACTCTCCAAATGGCTGTAACAGCTAGGATTGAGCCAGGCTGAAGCCAGGAGCCAGGAGCTTCTTCCAGGTTTCCCATGTGGATGCAAGGGCCCAAACACTTGGGCCATTTCCTGCTGCTTTCCCAGGTGTGTTAGCAGGGAGCTGGATAGAAAGTAGAACAGCCAGAACTTCAACCAGTGCCCATAAGGGATGTAGGTGCTGTAGGCTGACTAGCTGAGCCACAGTACATAACCTGGACATTTCAACAGTCTAACTAAAAGTACTCTCAAAGAAATCTATTCTTGTCAGCTTGCATTTAAAATAGGAAGAGCATTCAATTGTGTAAAAGAAATCTCCATTTATTTTTATTTATCTTGGCTACTATATTTTTGTGTGTGGATATTCTAAGTCCCTTCATATAGGTAATTTCAGCATTAAAATGTCACCATCTGCTTACTGAACCTGGTAGACATTTTTGTTGCTTGTTCAAAAGGTAATAATTACATAAATATGTATATATTTGGAAGTAAAGTAAGTTCTCACTCCCAAATTAATAAGAACCTATCACTCCTTACTTAGTAGTTGTTTTGTATTTTAAAAAAAAAAATCTTAGAGGGGTCATCATATAAGTCTAAAATATTCAAATTATTTTGTTTTTTTCCTGACTTTATTTCACCCTTTGGTTGAAGAATTGATTTATCTTAAAAAATGTCACCTGAGCATTTCCTGTACACATTGTGCTCCCACTTTATGTACATCTAAGTCTGTGTAATTATTAGATGCTCTTGGCCCTACAGTAATGTAGAAGAGGATGCTTTCTCACAAAGCGGCCTGCAAACAGTTGCCAAATGTGAAATGTTCAAATTCGAAGCATGGATCTCTCAGTGCTTTTGTACCAAAATAAACTTATCTTTAAATCCCATTTTCCACAAACTTTTTAAAATGTCCTAATATTTCTCTTTAGTTTTGTAAAATGTGTCCCACATCTCTCCTGTTTTGATTTGTGGAAATTATGGCCTAAACAGAACTTCCCTGCACAAGTCTAAATTCTCCATAATTATAGGTACATTTTCCCAAATGGTGGGTGCCAAGAGAAAATGGGAGCTGTTGGAAATAACTATTTTTTCCAGATATCTGTGCAAATATTATGGTGCTACTACTATATAAATGAAGGACTTATTGAAGGGTAAGTACAATACATAATGATTATCAAAGGAGATGCAAATAGTGACCTGTATATTAAATGAACCAACAAACAAGGAAATTTACTATGATTTTGCTAAAACCTAACCTGGAAGTCTATACTATCACTGCTATTCAGGCAGGTGAAAATGTATCCTTGCAATGAAGCATTGATAGGTGCTTACAAAATGAAAAGAAATGATTTTTGTCTGGGGAATGTTTGTAGTATGTGCTTTGCCAAATAGCAAGTGAAAAAATAGTCTACTTTGCTGGTCAGAACACTTGTCTTGAGTCACTATATTTTCTGTATAGTATAGGTTTGCTATGAGTATAATGTTAAGACAAGCATCACTTAAAGTTATGATTATATCATTAATTATAATTTTATTTCTTTTGTGAGCATTATGATGCTAGAAAAATAACCTTTGCACAGTAAGGTGATTTTGAGTTATTTATTTAGCTTATTAGAAAATGCATTTGCCTCGAGCACCCTACCTAAAATAGGTATCCAGAATTAACATGTCACAATCTATTTGTCAAATGTGGAATATATATACATATATGTAATGTGTATATATTTTTTTTCTTTCCCAGATTGCAATTTTGCCAGTAAACAATATTATTTGGTTTATTCTACTCTGAAGAATCCAGCAGTGACAGGCTATGTGTTTTCTTCTTCATAATTTCATTTTGTTAATATTTTTATTCTCATACATTTACCCTAGTAGATTTATTTATTGTACATCAGAATGCATGTGTGTCTGTGTATATATATATATATATATATATATATATATATATATAAAGTATTGGGGCATTGTATGTTATGTCTTATAAGAAACTGAACCTTCTTAATGGAAATAATTCTATTCATGAAGAAATGAGGATCAGTTAAGTAACATATATAGTTATATATATATATATATATATATATATACATATATATGTTATATATCAAGTAACTACAAGTGGCTGGGAGATGTAGTCTGTCTCAAGGGAGTCCACTGTCTCCTCTTGTTTTTAAGTTATCCAAAATGGGCTATAATCCCCCACAAAGAATTGCCAATTTTGTTTTAAAACAAGTTCAGACCTACAGAAGAGTGGCAAAGACAGTACAGAGTTTCTTTATGCCCCTGACTTATCCTTTGCTAAAACCTTGCATAACTACTGTACCATTACTGACACTAAGAAATTCACTTTGAGATAACTATTATTAACTGAACTGAGTACCTGTTATTGTTTTGACATTTGACTAGTATATCCACTAATATTTTTATTCTGTTCTAGGATCCAATCCGGGATTCCCACATTTTATTCAGTTTCCTTGTCTTAATCTCTCATCTGTAACAGTTCTTCAGTCTTTCTGTAGCTTTCATGGACAGTTTTAAGGAGTAGTGGACAGATATGTTACAGAATGTGTTTCAGTTTTTGTGTCTGATGTCTTATCCTGATAAGTTTGAGGCTGTAGATTTTGGGGGGATTACATCACATTGGGGGGGGGAATCGACATTCATTCTTATCTTTTCTCCTTTTCTAGCAGGGATTGATGACTTTGTTTTTGTAAAAGTCAATATAGAAAATATTTTAGGCTTGGGGGAACACATACTGCCTGCATTCCATATTCTGCTATTAAAAATGTGTTTAAAATTTAGTTTTTGAGACATACAAAACCATGCCACAGGCCAGATGTGTCACATGAACCAAAGGTTGTTTACTCCTGCTGATATCTTTCATGCTTTTGATGCTTTTAAGGTTAATCTCATTATCATGTCGTTTAGCAATTTAATTATATGCCTGGAGGCTATTTCCTGCATGTTTCTCCTGTTGGTGTAGATTGAACTTCTTGGGTCTCCCAGCTTATATTAATCAAATTCAGAAAAATTATTTCTTATTTTTTTTTTACCTCAACCCCTTTGTGGGACTAATTTCACTCATATTAGATCATTATTCTTGTTATATATGTCAGTTTGTCTCTGTGGGATTTTTTTCCATGATTCATCTCTCCCTACTTCATTTTTGAATCATTTTTAACTTTTATTTCTTCAAGTTCATTGATTTGCTTTCCCCACAAAGCCTAATCTGATAATAATGAAAGCCAGTGGGTTTTTCATTTCAGATATTTTCTTTTCAGGAGTAGAAATTGCATTTGGCTATTTTACAAATTTTCACCTTTTCCTTTCCTTCCATGTTGTCCTTTAACTTTCTGAGCAGGTTTATAATAGTTCATGAACCTTGTCTGGAAAAACTCTATCACTGTCGTTTTTGAGATCGTTTATATAGATGAGTATCTCTCCATGTTATATAATTCGTTTTCCTAATCTTCCCTGTGTGTAGCTTTGAATGTTATGTTGTTACCTTCTGGCAGTTTTGTGGTGTTGTTCTGGCAGTCAGTTACTTAGTTTGATTCTTTCAGGGCTGTTTAATCTAGAGCAGCCTTTAATTTTGCTCCAGGATGCTTCTGGAGTCTACAGAATGCTCCCAGATTGATGGGTCTCCACTCTGTGATGAGATCTTGAGTAATTCCCTGTTTTCTGCCATTCTTGGGAACTGTTTGGCTCACACTTGCCTGCAGATTTTTTTTCCCTTGGAAGATGTTCTTTGTTTGCCTCTTTCTATTTCACTCTTTATGTGTACAGGTTGCAATTATGCTCAGCTTCTGGGGCAGGAGTTTGTGAGAGCAGCTGGCTGACTGGGATGCCTGTGTATGGGAATCAGGGTCCTTGGCTTTGGGTCCCACCTTCACTCTTAATTCCAGCTTCCATTTAGGTGTACCTGAGGAAGCAGCACATGAGGGTTCAGGTATATAACTCCCTGCTTCCCATGTGGGAGACCCAAATTGAATTTCTGAATTTTGACTTTGTCCTGGCCCAACCCTGGCTGTTGTGACATTTGGGAAGTCTGCCAGCAGATGAAGGCGCTCTCTCTTTTTGTCTACCTTTCAAATAAAACAAATGAAACATTAGTCAAACAACAACCACCCCAGGACATCCTTCACCCTAGACAGATCATTTGAGTTATTCCTCTGTGTACCTCTCTTGTCTCATGCTTTCTAACATGCAAAGTCAGCATCCTAAACATCCAATGCTTCAGTAGTCAATGCAGTAACACCACTGGCTTCTCTCTGGATACCCCTTGTCCCTGTGTTGTATTCAGAACTTGTCTCCAAGCATAAAGCAACTGTGATTTGTATCCCAAATTTCAGTGACTGTAGCCCTGTTCTGCCTATTGTCTGACATACAATGTGTTGATTTTTCTAGTTGTTTGTGGCAGGATAATAAAGCCAGGCACTGCTCCTCCAAGGTGTCTTCATCATTAGAAGTTCTGAGCATAAGAGTTATGCTCCTGATGGAGCCATCCTCTCCCCTCAAAGGGACCCTGCCACACACTGGAGACCAGCACTAGCCACCCTGATTGTTATGCTGCTCTCCTGTGACCTCTCTTCCTTGTTCTTCTGATCACAACTACTATCCAATATTTGACTCCTCTGTATGGAAGAGAGCTTACAGGCACTTTGCTTTACAGTTTTTCTCATGTTGTCTGTGGCAAATGCACAGAAAATGAAAGAAGAAATAAATATGAATGACTGAGTTTTTACAACATCACATTAAGCTTACAGAGAATCTTCACATCCACATTTGTGCATGTTTACTAAGACTGAGACTGGGAAAACTTAGCTGAAAAGATTTAACATCATCTTGAAATGGAATCGTGACTGGCACATAAGCGATCTATATTTATCTGTGGACTGGATGCACGAATTACTGCTTGCAGTCATTTCCTGGTCTGGAGATACTGCCTGTTAGTAACAAACCATAATAATTTTCTTTGATTTAAAAGTGACCCGATGTTTTTATATATCATATTCCATTTCTTAAGTATAGTTGCAGTATGGAAGTAGAGCTATAAAATTCTTGAAATGTAACATAAAAGTTATTTATCCATTAAAGCCTTCCATTTTTAGAGGATGGTGTAGCTATTAGCCCAGACAGACTCTAGGTTCAGACTGCTGGCAAAAGGGGGAAAGAGGAGGAAAGAGATGAAGAAGGGGTGGGGAGAAGGGGTGGGAAAGAGGAGAAGAGAAGAGAAGAGAAGAGAAGAGAAGAGAAGAGAAGAGAAGAGAAGAGAAGAGAAGAGAAGAGAAGAGAAGAAGAGGGGAGGGGAGGGGAGGGGAGGGGAGGGGAGAAGGGGAAGGAAGAGAAGAGAGGAGAAAAGTTCTAGGGTGCACAGATTGAAAGTTTAAATATTTAAAATAAGACTTGTGCTGCTCCACACTCCTCTCTTTAAAATTACTTGATTTTCAGAGTTTAAGTGAACCTATTTTTTTTTTTCACTTTGAGTGCCTCAGCAGGTAATAATCTCTATTGTCTTAAAGCCAAGCTTTTAAGTACTGACATCTGTCTTTGTGAGTTGTGCTGTTCACAAAATCGCACAGAGGCACATGAATGAATAGATGCACTCACACTTTCCACTCATAAAGATTAGAGGCGACTTGTCGTTCTCTACACTCCTTTATTTAGCCTGAAAGTCTCGGGACTTTTCCAGCTGCAGGTTTTATATTCTTAAAACAGTAAGCATGCTCAGCAAAGCATGATTAACTTTCTGCTATTTCTGTTTTTATTCTTCCTGGATTATTCAGCACACACCAATTTCTTGTCCAAAAATATTATTTTTGCCTTTATTTTTTTATCAGAAATAGAAAGGTAATAATAACATTTGTAGGTAAGACAAATCAAATACGAATGTACTCTCGGTTGAGCTGCAAATAGACAATGTTCACTTATTATATGCTAGTCAGCTGAGATGGATAAGAACGACATTATGTTATAAACACTGTCATTGAGAGAATCTTGGATTGAAATCTATTCTATTACTTAATCACTTATCAAGGTAGTTCATGATCTTTATTACAATAACATCAACTTTCAAGATGGTGTTGCATATCTCTTGTTGGAGAGTGTCTATCAACTATACATCATCAACAACAAATATTTTTCTGTCATACTAACAGGAAATTTTCAGTTAAAAAGCCTTTTGGTTTTGGTAGTACGGAATCTGTAGACCATGTACTTAAACCATCTAGATGTCTGAGACAGGAAAGTTTATGCATATTTGAGAATACTACAAAAAGGTCACTGAAAATGCACAATATGCTTTTTCATGCATGCATGCATGCATGTCCAAAAAGTTTGCAGCAAAATAAACTTGCCTTTTAATTTCACTTTCTTTGAACATTTCATAGACCCCCTCATATAAAAACTGAACTTAATTTACCAGCGTTTTGAATAGCAGAACACTGAACCTTCCCAAGTTGAGTCCCTTATAGCTGTTCCCACTGAATTTAGGCTTCTTTTGGGGCTCCCTCCCCACCTCCCACCTTAGTGTAATTCTGAGCTTCCAGGAATGTGAGTGTTCTAGTGGAATGTGGTGAAAGCAAGGAGCAGGAGTCCAGTCCTCACATTACATCTAGCCATAGCTGGCATTTGCAGGGATGCTCATTAAAATTAAAAATAGCCAACATTTGTGGAACACTTATATAGCCCTTTGTGGATCTGACCCATCCTGCCCTCTCATCAGCCCTGTGTAATAAGTAATACTATCTCTGCCCATGTTTAATGAAGAGGAATACTGATGCACAGAGTGCTTAAAAAACCAGACTAAGTGCTCGCAGCTGATAGAACTCAGTTGGAGGACAAGAGAAGAAGAGCTCTAGAACTTGAGCTTCTCTGTGTCCTGCAGACTCTCACTGCTCTCTACCTTTTCAGTGTCAGGAACGCTCCACTTCAGGACAAGCTGAGGCTCCAATGTTGTACCTAGAAGATAATGTGACGCATACCATGGTTGCTTCCTCATCTTGGTCCCTTCTAGACTGCTGTCTCTCCTGATCACAGCTGTGCCTCCAAGACCAGGACAGGTGGAATCCATGACGCAATACCTTACCACCAGGAATTGTTGGGGCTCACAGGGCTCCAGACCATGTTTCCATCAGCCCAGTTACTCTAATGATACATCCTTCTATATTTGCAGAGCTGTGGTTGGAGGAATTTTCTGGATATTTACAGAACTCAACTAGAAGCTGGGTGTTCCCTCACTCTGCCAGAGGGTTCAGCAAAAACGATTTCCAATTAAAGGGGCCAGAGTTGTAAGGCAATGGGTTTATCTGCTATTTGCATTACTGGCATCCCATTCAACAGTAATTGGAGTGTCAGTTGCTTTGCCTCAGATCCAGCTCCCTGTTAATGTACCTGGGGAAACAGTGCATGATGGCCCAAGCAGTAAGGACCCTATCACCCAGGTGGACAGACCTGAATGGAATTCAAGGCTCTTGGCTTCAGACTCACCCAGAACCGGCTCTTGCAGACATTAGGGGAGTGAACCAGGGCATGGAAGATTTGTGTCTGCCTCTCCCTCTCTCTCACTCTTCCCTCCAAATAAATATTTTTTTAAAAAAATTCTAATTCAACAGGCCCCTATGCTATGACAGTCTTATTTTATAGTATCTTGTCTATCTTTTCTTGGGTTCTTTATTGAGATTTATCAAGTGAGAAAAACTCTTGCCAACAGATGGTGGATTTTTCTGTGTAAGGGCAGGACATTAGCTCTCAATACTTAAAAGACTCCTTACCCTATTACCTAAAAGCCTTTTCTTTTTTTTTTTTTTTCTTTGCAAAGGGGGCTTTTATTGCTGCCTGTCCCATGTGATGGCAGAAAAAGTATATGGCATGAAAGCAGGAGCTCATACGGGAAACGATAGCTTGGAATCAAGGGGACCAAAAGCCTTTTCTCAAGAATGCTGTATCTCCCTTGAAGTAAAAAATATGGCTTGAAGACTACTTTGTAAATATTTTTTTCCCATTCCATAGGTTGTCTTTTCTCAGTGTTCATTATTTCCTTTTTTGTGCAGAAGCTTTTTAGTTTGATGTAATTTGTATTTGTCTAGTGTTGCTTTTGTTGACTGTGACTTTTGGGCCTGATTCAAAAATTTCTTGCCCTGACCAATGTCATGGAGTATATTCCCTATGTTTTCTTCAGAGAACTGTGCATCTGACAGGAGGTTAGTATTCAGATTATGTATAGGGCTCAACAGCAAAAATAATCAAACAAAAAGCTTGATTAAAAATGGGCAAAAGAACTCTACAAAAATTTGTCAAGCAAAGACATAAAAATGGTAGGCTAGAGGCAGGTGGGTACTGTGGGTAGGGCACCACTTGGGGCACCCTCATCTCATATGGGGCACCTGAGTTTGAGTCCTGACTCACTCCACTTCATATCCATGTTCCTGTTAATGCACACCCTGAGAATGAGCAGGTTACAGCTCAAAGTCTTGGATCCCTGCCACAGACATGGGAGACCAAGACTGAGTCCCAGGCATCTGACTTCAGCCTGTTTGAGCCCCAGTTGTTGTAAGCATTTGGAGGGTGAACCAGAAGATGGAAGATCTCTCTCTGTTCATCTCTGTCTTTCTCTCTTTCCCTCTCCCTTTTTCAAATGAGTAAAAATAAATGAATAGATTTTAAAAACCAAACAATTGGCCAATGACTACATTAGAAAATGATCAACACTACTAATTATTATGGAAATGTAAATAATATCTCAGTAAGATAGTATCTTACTCTATTTAAATGACCACAACCAAAAACGAGGGTAGGGCTAAAGATACTTTCAAGGACTTGGCCCACCTTCTATTTTTGCTTCCCCAGGCCAAAGCAGAAAAAAGCTGGATTGGAAGTGGAGCAGTGGGACACCAGTGCCCATCTGGAATGCTGGACTGCAGGCGGTGGCCTTATCCTATTATGTACAGCAACATGGGTGGACCTAGAGGACATAAGTTGTTATGTGGTTTAAGACAGGCACAGAAAGACAAGTGCTACATGACCTCACTCATACGTAGAATCCAAAGAATCTAATCTCATTGGAGGGTAGAATAGAGTAGTGGCTAGCAGATGCTGGGGAGGGTTGAGGTGGGGGAGGAATGAGGAGAGATTGGTCAATGGACAAAAAGTTACAGCTGCACAGGAGAAACAAGTGCTAGTGTTCTGTTGAACAAGGATATGACTAGGGTTGACAGTAGTATACTGAGTATCTCACAGCAGCTAAAACAGACGATTTTGAATGTTCTTACCACAAAGAAATGATGAACATATAAGGTGATAGATATGCTAAATATCCTGATTTTATTATTATACTATGTGTATATTTATTGAATTACACACTGTATAAATATAAGAAATTAAAAATGATGTTTTGAAATTCAGAATGAGTCAGTCTTCCCTCCTCCCTCCCTTTCTTCCTTCTTTGCTTTCTCTTCCTCTTCTCTCCTCTCCTCTTCTCTTATCTTCTCCCTTCTCTTCTCCCTCCCTGTCTTCCTTTGTCTCTTCCTTTTCTATCTTCTCACTCTCCCTAAAATGGAGAGAAGGGTCAGGTGGAGAAACAATCAAAATTAGAAACACCTTAGTTAATAGTTATAATCTTCCACCATGACGTCAATGTTCTAATTTTAAGGGGATTGAGAATCATCTTTATTGTTATCACCAGCATTTTATACCAAAATCATTAGTGAGTTTGGAGATCTTGGGACAAATTCCAGAAATCATAATATCTCCTCTGCCTTTTGGGAGGAAGGAGGAAAAGTGAAAACATTTGAGAAAAGCCAGAAAACTGTGGTTCTATTCTCAGTTCTGCCAATGGCTGGCTGTGCGGCCAAGGCCCCACATCTTGATCTGTGAATTACCCAGCTAGTAAGTCAGACACAGAATACATGCTCTTTGCCTAATTACTGCAACTGTAGCATAGTCAGGAAGTTTCAATGACCTGTTTCAGATCTGATAGGAAATAACTGGCAACATTACAACTGAAGGAGGGCATGTATTACTCCAATATAATACTTCTTCATATCTACAAATATCATCTAGGTAAAAATACTGTATAATTCTAACTATGAGTTGACAAAAAAGACTTAAAACTTTTGCTCAGAGGCTTTAGGTATCATATTTGTACTGTGATCTGTTGTAAAATATTTCATTTGGATAGTAAACTGAATGCCTGTAGCCAATATAATTTATCAGAGAGCTTCCCTCTTCTTTGCAATACTGGATTTTACCATGTCTTTTTAAAATTGCAATATGCATGACTCCTCCAAAATCTGTTACATGTCCATTTTTCTTAGTAGTGTTTGTCAGGGACCCAAAAGCGTGGAACTGATCTCTAGCTCCCCCAGGGCCAGCATTCGTGTTGAGCAGTGTGTGATGCTTTCTCACCATGCACATTGTCAGGCTGACATCAACACTGAGATATATGAATTAATACTTAAACAAGCTAGCATAATTTTAACATTATAAAAATGTCATTTTTACAGGGACAGTGTGCAATGATAAACAATGCTTGGGTCTAGGTTGGAAATGGAATCTACAGCGGCTTTTCTTGTTCCCTTGGAGAATACAGTCATGGGAAGAACTGTATTCCATTGATCTTTGCACTGGAACACCGGATGCATTTGCACACAAGTGAGTTCTTTTCCATGACGTCTGAAGGATGATCTCTTAGCTAATTGATAGCTGCAGAGGTATTGCATATAATTCAATTTCCTGAAACTCAGAGCTGAGAGCTTTGGCAGTTTACATCTGGAAACTGAAGTTCTTTTTTTATTTAATTGATAGAGGCGAAAAGTTGAGCTGTGAGTTCTATAAAAAAAAAGTCAACAACTTTTTTAAGATCCATGTATCCTCTAGGTTATAATTCAACTTTTGCAGGCTGATGTTTATTAACTTTTTTCACCAAGGTTTTCTCATTTCTCTACCCTCACTGATGGAGTCTGGACAAAATTACAGGGGAAGAAACCCTGGGTGTGGAGCAACGCTGGGGATCCCCAGCCAAAGCTCCTCTGCCCTTTATACACAAGCTGCATCGTGAACATAATGTAATGTCCTATGGTCTGAGGTGAACTTTTGTCCACATTGAAAAGAGATGATGGCACCAACCCTCCAGCTTCACAAAGCAGAATTTCCAGTCTCTGCTTAGGTTTTTTTCCTCCAGTACACAGAGTGTCGAACTTGGCTGCACACTGGCATTGTCTGGGGAGTTTTAACTCCATGAGTTCTACAGCCAGAGATTGTGATGGCAAAGGGCATAGCCTGGGCACCTGGATCTCTAAAAGCTCTCCCAGCTGACACTAATGTGTGTCTATGGCTATGAAACACTTTGCTCACTCATCGCAAATTCTGCAGACATGCTCACACATTATGTTTGGGCTGTTGCCTCTGCCACTTCTAGCTGCTGCTTCCCTGTCCTGTTCTCAACAATGCATTAGATGTAAAGGAGCTGTGTTAGGAGTATGTTGCCCCAGAGTCTCACGCCATCCCTGCTTATGTCTGCAGGAAATCTCTGCCCTGTACTTAGGCTCATACACAGCTATGGCTGCTTTTTTATACTTACCTAAGTCTGTCCAATCAGTTACCACCTCCGCCCTTTCTCTGTAAGCCTCTTTGAAAAACTGTAGACTGTTAATTTTTTCATCAAATTATATTTCATGGTAACATCCACTCCCATCAAGGTGGTAAGACAGGAGAAAACATTTGTGCTAGCACAGTGCTAGAGAGCACAACTCTTAGAGTTTATTCATAGGTTGAGAAGGGTATCTCATTCCACTTAAGGCTTGGAGAGAGTCAGAAAGGAGGATTTCATCGGGATAATTTTGCCCCTCTGTTATCACTTGGAGATGATGGCAAACAAGAGAGGGGGAAGAAGATGGCACTGCTAACTTTCTCTGAGTCTTTGAAGCTCTTTACTGGAGAATTTGGGCATAGAGTTAGCCCATTATAAAGCAAAATAACTCCAATCATTTTTAGATTCTGGGGAGGAAGATGCCTCCTGGCCAACCTGGCATACAGCAATTTGATAAGCTTGAACCATCAACAACTAGCTATATAAATAGGATACAATACATGGAGTTGTGTGCAAGCCACTCACAGTTTCTGAGTAACATGGACCCTGAACAACTGCTTTCTTAGAGTGATCCCTGTGGTGCAGCAGGCAAACCGTAACTTGGGAAGCCCACATCCCATATCAGAGTGCCTAGAAACGAGTTCGCCTCTGCTTCTTCTGATCCAGCTTCCTGCTAAGTGCCTTGGAGCAGCAGAAGATGGTCCAAGTGCCTGGAGTCCTGCCACCCAGGTGGGAGACCTGGATGGAGTCCCCTGGCTCTTGGCTTCGGCCTAGCCTAGTCGCCACTGTTGGGGGCATTTGGAGAGTGGACCAGCAGATAGCAGGTATGGTTTCTCTCTCTCTTTCTCTCCTCTCACCTTCTGTAGCTGTCTCTCCTTATCTCTGTCACTTGGGCTTTCAAATAGATATTTGTTTTTAGAAAAAGAAGTGCTGGGGTCAGCACTGTGGCACAGTGGGTTAGAGCCCCAGCCTGCAGCACCACCTATCCCATATGGGCTCCGGTTCAAGTCCTGGCTGCTCCAATTTCTGATCCAGCTTGCTGCTAAGCATCTGGGAAAGCAGTGGAAGTTGTCTCAAGTTCTAGGACCCCTTCATCCATGTGGGAGACCCAGAAGAAGCTCCTGGCTTTAGTCTGGCCCAGCCCTGGTCATACAGCCATTTGGGGAGTGAACCAGCCCAGGGAAGACCTCGCTCTCCCTCTGCAACGCTGCCTTTCAAATAAATAAAATAAAGCTTAGGGAAAAAAAGACAAAGAAAAAGAAGTACTTTCTGGCCTCTGAGGGAGAGTGTAGTGATCTCCCAGCAGAGAGTAGAGATGTACAACTGGCAAGAGTGAGAGGAATTCTCATCCACGGTAGAGAAACAGTGAGTATCTCCTAGTACCATTGGCTTTGCAAAGTGAGTGAATATGAGATCATCCACCATGGGTTCCTGGACCACAGGCCAGCGCTGATGGCAGGAAGGAACCAATGAGCAAGGAACAGACAGCTGAGACCCAAGGATCAGCAGGAGACCCTTTCCCCAAAGCTACAGGGAAAGAATATGCAAACTGCAGGAACTTATTTAGCTATCATCTAGCATCAGAACAAGGCCAACTAGGATCAGCCCTGAGTAATTTTGTACAAGTTAATTGGAATACATTGTGGAAATTCTGTAATTTTGGCTAAGCTCTCACAGGATTACATATTTCATTTATGTTTCAGATAACAGCTGTGGATGGACTCTGAAATTTCAGTTTAATAGGAGTTAAAAAGAAACCAAAAACATGCTTTTTCTGTGCAACCATATGGCAGCGAGGCAGATCCACACTGGGACGAGTGATCTCTCAAGGAGGAACAGCTGGGTGAACAGCCTCAGGAGCCTGTCCTTTTATGAAATCCCAGTTTCATTCACCTGTGCCCACTTCCTTGTCATCACAAGGAGAAATACGTTGTGCCTTTGCACTTGGTGTTGGCATCTGTCAGGCTCCTTGTCTTCTTCTACCTATAACTCCAGCCGATCCCTTCCTGCTGAGTCTTTCACAATGGCTTTCAAAGCTTTACAGATCTCACTCATTATAAACCCATCAAGTGAATGAGACACTATAAAGCGCACAACCCTTCTCATCTCAACACAGTCTCATCTCCACTCATAGCCAGACTCACTTTTTAATTCTCAATTTCTCTATCAACTACCCTGAAAATATTTTTGCCAATTTCTCTCATGAGAGATCTATTCTAAAATTCAGAGACTGCTGTAATCTTGTCTCATTTCCCCTCTACAACATGTGCAATTTTTTTTATTCATCATTCTGCAATGGATTTTCACTCCCAGTTCCCTCCTTTCTCTCTGGCCACTTTGTTAGGCTCTCCTGTGCTCTCTCCTCTTCTTTAGCCACACTTTATAAAGTCGGTGCTTCCGGATCTCCAACCTCATGAACCCCATCCATTTCTAGGGCTTGACTTATCTCAAGTACTTTGAAGACTCAAATTAAAATCCTCAGCTTTATTCTCCCTCCTGAATGCCTGTATACCACTCAAGCTTGACAGTGCACAAACAAGATATGGCCCACCATTTGTCTCCTTGATGAACCTTCTCTTGGAGTTATATTTTACTTCTTTTTCTTTCTTTCTTCTTCATGCCTTTCTTCCATTTGTCCAGCCATCACCTGCTTCAGAACATCCATCTTCTTGAATTCAATCACAACAAGTATCTTTCTAACTGATATTGTTATGTCTGTCCTTAATCTTCTTTAGCACACTCTTTCTCTGATCCAATAGTGATTGCTTTAAAATGCGAATCTGAATGTACTACAGCTGTAGATGACATTCAGATTATAGTACGCTAAGGAAATGTACAGTAATGTAGTACATAAACTGTGTACTCCATCGTGGCGAAATATGTCCACTCTCTGGTTCTGCTGCACAATTGTCTCTCCAAGGGTTCTTCCAGGTCCCTTGCTGATTCCTCCTAAGTCTTTTTATTTTAGTTTATTTCTTGTATTTCCTATATACAGCTTCAGCAGCATAGTGATACTTTCCACCCTACCCTCCCTCTTGCCCATGTGCCCACCCTTCTTTCTCCTCCCTCTCCCATTCCCATGCTTATATTTTACAAAGATCTGTTTTCAGTTAGCTTTCTATTCATAAGATTAGCCCTATACTAAGTAAAGAGTATGAAGAAAAACACTGTTCCTCAACAGTAGAAAAGGTCTGTAAACAATCAACGAATCTCAAAATGTCAGTTCCACTTGTATAGATTACCTTTTAGGTACTCTCTATTACAGCAGCCTTCTCAGGTGGCTCCTTCTCCTAATGCCTTCCACATGATAAACCTCAATCAGGGAACTGAGTGATAACTATGAATTGTGTGTTTTCATAGCACCTTATTTCTTGTTTCCAAGACATTTAATATAAAATGAATTGTGATACATTTAACAGTTTGCATTTTCTCCACTTCAGTGTAGCTTTGAAGGTAAAACATTATCTTATTTATATTAATATCCCTGTATCCGGAACAGTTTCCTAGGAGTATCTTAATAAATGGACCATTAATAAGTGAAAGGATACATAAGTACACATACTTCAGTACTCTGTGATCAATTATATTTACTTATGGTAAACTTTGAGTGCATAAGAACACCCACCCGTCTTTAAGTTAGATACCAGTTTTGTGCTATCAAGAGTATGACTCATTCAAGTTCAACATAAACTCTGCTGATACATCACCGCCATATCATTTGAAGGCAGTTGTGTAGGCTTAACTTATGTAGGGCAAATGCTAGGATTGATAGTTCTTATAAACCAGATGAGGTACCTGAATCTTGGTGAAACTTTTACTCTAACTATTGTGATTTATTTTTCTGAGTTGCAAGTTTCCTTAAGAGGGATGTAGAAAAGGAAAGCATGTTGTTTTTAATGGGATCAGCTTGGACTACCCAGCTTTTAGTCTAGACTCTTCTCTAGTTAAAAATGAAAGCAATTCAAAAAATCCAGTTTTCTTTTCTCTAATTTTCTTTCCCTTTCTCCCTCCCTCTGGCATTCCTTATTCACTCCTCCATCTCCCATGCTTCCCTCCCTCCCTTCTTTCCTTCCTTGTTTTTTCCCCTTTCTCTTCTCCCTCTTCCTCTCCCAGCTCTTCCTCCCCCGCATTTTCTCTCTGTTACTCCTCTTCTTCCTCTCCCTTCTTTCTCTCCTTTCCTCTCCCTCTTCTTCCGTGTTTTTATTTTTCCACTTCTGGTCTATGGTCACTTGTCTGTAAACTTGATGATGGATTAAGGATGTAGGGTAACAGTACTCTGCTCACAGATCTCTAATGACAAACTCTCACTTCATCTGTGGCGCAGATGAACAGGTTATGAAAGAAGGAGATAGCTTAACAGGGCAGAGGGTCATTGAAAAATCAAGACTGTCTGGAAGTCATCTGCAAAGTTAACTGTTTTTCTATAAAAAGTGTGTGTTTTATGGTAATAATATATCCTGCTAATCCTTTATAGATCATATGCCAAAACATCAGAGGAGTTTCACAAAATTTTATGGTAGAGTTCCCACCAGGACACAGCATACAAAAAGAGTTAATCTAATTAACACTGGAAGTAACAACAAAGACATTGAACTCTCCTACACATTATGCAAACATTCACTCTACACAAGCACAAAAAAAACATATTAATTATTTTTTAAAAAGATCCATATTCGATGTATGTAAGGTTTAAGGTTTCCTTATGTATTTGAAAGGCAGAGTGACCAAGAGAGAGAGAGAAAATGATCTTCCATCTGCTGGTTCATTCCCCAGATGGCCACAACTGACAAGTCTGGTAGGGGTAACAGGGACCTGAGTACTTGAACCATCTCCATGGTCTTCCTAAATGTATTATCGAGAAGCTGGAGTAGAAGCAGAGTAGCTAAGACAAGAACCAGTGCTCAGATATGGGTTGCTGGTATCACAAGCAGTTGTTTAATTCACTGCACCACAACACTGGCCCTAGTAAATTAATTTTTAACTATCTATCAAGACCCTACTTTATACTAAGTATCATACAATTGGTGGTGAAACAACTTAATGAGTTAATGCTATACTTAGTGATTATCATACTGAATATTGTATAATGATAGTGATATATACATGAAAAAAGACAAAATTCCTGATATAACAATAACTGAGAAGTCCTAGAAGCCAGTGAAATGTCACTGCTGAAAGTATTGTATATAGTAGACAGATATAATTATTTGAAAAGGAGCCTGCTGTTCTCCTGTATATGTAGCTACAATAGGCATGTACTTAATTGAACATGATCTTCCAAAGAGAATGTGATCCAACCAGGTGCATGAATTAAGTTAATGATTAGATCAGGTAGCTGAATTCCCATTGCCTGAATTTTTATAAACTTCAAGGGAACAAGAAAAAGGGGGAAAAGGGAAGTGTCACTTGTTAATCTTCATCAGATTCCATTTAGGAATGCTAGACTTTCTTACTGCTCAGACACAGAGCTATTTTAAAGAAAAAATAGGAAACATGTTATCATAAATAGAAGAGGCCTCCTTTGTGATTCCATTCATCAGTTTCCGCACAGTGGTATTAACCACTGCTGTTGCCATTTGATATGAATGATTATGGAGCAAGTTTGTACCTTTAGCTCCTTTCTCAAAATAAACATCACTAACTACAAGAGAATACCAAAGGGTTCATAAAACATGGAATTAAAAAATTATTTTACATCAAAAAATGAAGAAATCCATGCATAGTTTGTTCATAATATGTTTTTTTCATGAACTTTTAGAAGATGCCTCATAAAAGTATGATCAGTTATTTTTCCTTATTTTTAATTTTAGAGATCTGCATAAAATGGGACAAGACAGGGACTGGCCTTGTGGCACTGCAGGTAAAGTGTTGCGTGGGATGTTGGCATCCCATAGAGGAGAGCCTGTTCAAGTCTCGCCTGATCTGCTTCCAGTCTAGCTTCTTGCTAATAAAGCTCTTAGGAAAAGCATCGGAAGCTGGCCTAAGTGCTTGGGTTCCTGCCACCCACAAGGAGACCAAGATGGAGTTTCTGGTTCCTGTCTTTGGCCTGGCCCAACCCTGACTATTGGGGTCATTTGGGGAGTGAACCAGCAGATGTAAGCTCTTTCTTACATCATACTATACATAAATCTTTCCAAAAAAAAATGGTCAGGGCACAAACCAGATAATCAATATTCATGTGCCCCAATAATGTGATCTTAGAAATTTAAATGGACTCACCTAAAAATATAATGATTGTGAAGTCCTAAGACCACTTTAGTAAAAGCAAACTTATGAGTTGTAGGCATGTCAGAACTAAAGTGTCTCACTCTCACTCTCACTCTCACTCTATCTTGAAATAAATCTTTACAAAATGGTCAGGGCACTAACTCTATGGTTTACCAATTTGGTTAAAACATACTGATTACTCGTGGGTCCATCAAAGCCTCTGTGTGTGTGTATGCGTGTGTGCGTGTGTGTGTGTGAGAGAGAGAACTACATTTAGGGTATTGTCAAAGTAGTGAAAAAACATTACTCTAATTTAAAACTTAGGTAATGTCTAGTTTCAATTCACTACATCAACAGGGATATGAATGAGAAATTATAGCATGCTTTATTATACACCATGTTTTTAATGACCAGAAAATAGTTTATAATAAAGATACAACATTCAAAAATCTTCCAAAAAGTTTATGAATTTCAAATATTTTCCTCCAGATAAACTCATCTATGAAGTCCATTTCCTATGAGCTTTTTAATTAAATAATTAATCTGAATTAAATTAATAATTAAACAATTGTTCAACTAGACCTGAAGATGAACAATTCTAAAATTATAGATATGATGATTCTTCCTCCATTAAAAATAACTTGTTATCTCATTGATTTAATGGTACTTTTTTCATAAGAAATGTTTCAGAAAGTCCAATCTGTATACTGAGTTCATGGTAATTTAATGGTTGATGACCAGCTGTTGGATTTGATCAACTAGGCTGCACCACTAATTGATAACATGAATCTGAGGAAGATAAATAACCTCATGTACTGTCTCTCTCATTTGTTTTATGGGAATGATATGTATGACATTTATATTGTTATCATAAAAATATAACTGAGATAAAAATATGGAAAAGGCTGGTGTTGTGGCACAGTGCTGTGACACTGGCATCCCATATTGGAATGCCAATTGGCTTCCCAGCTGCTCTGCTTCTGAACCAGATCCCTTCCAAAGCACCTGGAAAGTAATGGATGATGGACCAAGCACTTGGGCTCCTGTGGTCTCCCAAGTGGGAGAGCCAGATGGAGTTTCAGGCTCTTGCTTGGAGCCTGGCCCAAACCTAGTTGTGTGGACGTTTAGGAAGTGAACCAACAGATGGGAATATCTCTATGAGTCTCTCCCTCTCTGTGTGTCATTCTCCCTTTCAAATAAATAAATAAATAAATAAATCTTTCCAAAAAAATATATAAATGACTCAGTAGATCGCAAAGAGTAAACTCTGCACAAATGCTAAATATAGACAGCCAAGTGCAACAACATTTATATTAGTTTCTTGGTAAAGGTAAAGACAAATTCAGAAACTAAAGAGGAATGAGAGAACAATCAACAATGCAGTGTGATTTTAGAATTTAATCAGTATAATTTCTAACTTCAATCCTATTTCTCTATCTGCAGTCATTAGATTGAACAAAATTTTTCTTTTCAGTAGTGATAGAAAGACAACACAATATAGTATGAAGATTGTGGAATTTATAGATTTTGGACCTAATCCTGAATTTATGTATATATTTATTTTTTAAAATTTTCACTTGTTTATCTCTAAAGGTAGAGAGAGAGACAGAGAGACAGAAAGGAAAAGAGAGAGACAGAAATCTTCCATCACTTCTCAAATGCCCAGTGCTGGGCCAGACCAAAGCCAGTAACCCACACCTAAGTACTTTAATCATCACCACTGCTTCCCATAATGTGCATTAGCAGGGACCTGGATCCAGTAGTAGAGCCTGCATTCAGAACCAGGCACTCCCATGTGGCACGTGGGGGTCTCAAGCAACATCTTAACCACTGTGCTGAACACCTCCTAATCTAAAGCTCAATGCTAACTAATTTTATTACTGGAGAAATCACTGAAAATTTTGGAGTTTTCATCTCTTTTCTCATAAAAAGGGTGAAAATAAGCCATGCTGCATTATCTCCCAGAGACACTGACAGCACAGATAAGAGGTGTTTGCAAATGGTGACTCTTGTCAATAGCACACTGTGTTCTGGAAAAATTCCAAGAGAATGATTGTAAAGCACCCTACATCTACTTCATGAGATCACTTGTTAATTAGCTACATTTAATTATTCTATAATTTCCATCAAAGTATGGTATTGTACACAGAAAAGACGTACAATTTTATCTCTCAACTGAAACACATATAGAAAGTTTTGCAAGTCATTGTCATTATCATATTTTTCTATTAAAATGAAAGTTCAGTAAATATACACACAAAATAAACATGAATTTCAAAGCCCCTGAATCTCTTTGATGGATATGATTGATAATTTATAAGTTCATATACATTTAATTAATTAGACAAAAATAGATTTAATTAAGTGACTTGCATGGGAAATTATGCAAGAAAAACATTATTTCCTAAATTTTTATAAAACACATTCCAAAATGTGTAGTGCTTAAAATGAAGAAGAATAAATAATATATAAGACCATGAGTTTGCCTAAATATTTCTTAATTTTCAACTTAGGGGACTGGCGCTGTGGCATAGCAGGTAAAGCTGCCGTCTGCAGTGTCAGCATCCCATATGAGCTCCGATTAGAGTCCCAGCTGCTCTGCTTCCAATCCAGCTCTCTGTGATGGCCTGGGAAAACAGTAGAAGATGGCCCAAGTCCTTGGGCCCCTGCACCTGCATGAGAGACCCAGAAGAAGCTCTTGGCTCCTGGCTTGGGATCAGCACAGCTCCAGCCATTGCAGCCAATTGGGGAGTGAATCAGTAGATGGAAGACCTCTCTCTCTCTCTGCCTCTCCTCTCTCTGTGTAACTCTGACTTTCAAATAAATAAATAAATCTTTAAGAATTTTTTTCAACTTAGGCATAGGAAAAAATGATAATTTTAAGAAGTAACTGAAATGTATTGGATTAAATATATATATATATATATATATATATATATCTAAGAAAAATATTTACAGAATCCTGTTCATATGTGTTATAAAGAGTCACTAGCTGATTATCTCAAATTTATCAAAGGTAAAAGCTACTTAATGAAAAATAGTTTTATGAGGCACAGTAGATTTTATTGTGGCACAGTAGATTAGGCCACAACTTGTGGTGCCAGCATCTCAAATCTGAACACTAGTTCCTGTGTGGGCTTCTCTATTTCTGATCCAGCTCCCCACTAATAAACCCAGGGAGGCAGTGAAAAGTGGCCCAAGTGCTGGGGAGACCCAGGTGAAGTTCCATCCAGGCTCCTGGCTTCATCCTTGCCCAGCTCTGGCTTCTGCATCATTTGAGGAGTCTACCAGTGATTGAATATTCTGTCTCTCTGCTTTTCAAATAAATAAAATGAATATTTTGAAAAATGATAGTTTTATTCCAAATTTGTATTAAAAACATATGCTATTCAAGAAAGTCACATGAAAATTATCCTAGTATATAGAAAATTAGTATTTATTGTTTATATAAAAGTTTTTATTGAAACTTATTCTACTCAAAATTGAGCACATTAAATGTGTATTGAATACCACTTTTAGAAAATTAATTTCTCATTTCATATCTATAATAATTTTGCTTTTTGCTTAAATGTTTGTAGTTCTCTTGTTGCATACATTTTTAAAGATTTATTTATTCATTTGAAAGGCAGAGAGAGAGAGAGAAAGATCTTCTATCGGCTGGTTCACTCCCCAGATAGCTGCTGGCCAGGTCTGGGCCAGGCTGAAACCAGTAGCCAGGAGCTTCTGCTAGTTCTCCAACATGGGTAGCAGGGGGTCCAAGGACCTGGATCATCTTGTGCTGCCCTCCCAGGCACATTAGCAGGGAGCTGGATCAGAAGTGGAGCAGCCAGGATTCAAACAGGTGGCCATATAGGATGCTGGTGCTGCAGGCTATGGCTTAACCCACTGAGCCACATTGCCACATTGCCAATCCTTGCATACATGTTTTTTAAGGCAGTACTCATTTGTCAATGGCTGGAGCCAGATACATAAAAAGATACTTTCAGGAAAGTAAATTCCAACAATATTTTTAACTTGAAAGAAAGTGCTCCAGATGATTTGTGCTATTTGAAAAATTTTAAAACTTTAAAGTGAATTATCATTGAGAAACATAAAACACATCCCTGTAACATTCCTGGGGACTTTTAAATCCTCAACTTTAATTTCTTAGAGAAGCTAGACAGGTTAACATGGAAAATGCAAGCAGACTACCATAGCTTAGTTATGAATCTTACTGGATTTCATGCTTCTTTAATGCAAATACTTGTTGATGAAGGACTTAATGATATTGGATAAGCAAGGTCAATATTTCCTCAAGGCCACTTGTTTGGTTATTTGCACCCTGAAGATTCCAAATTGTTCTTCTTCTTTAAATTGTTCCTATGAATTCATTCAGTCAGCAAGCTCTATGTAATAACAGGGTGATGAAATGGTCTAGAATCTGATGGTATAGACAAGTAATTCATACAACTTACTCAGAAGATATCTATCATAATTGTGCTATATTATTTGTATGTGAGATATTTTGCTACAAAATACTATATGCAGTGACCATGTTTAATGGAGGTAAAGACTGACATGTGCTTTCAAGTAAGGGAAATCATTTAATTCATTATCCGACAGGAACAGTTATGCCAGGACAATATTCCAAGGCTGTCTGGAGGTATCCAGGACCTTAACATTCACTCTATTAAAGAAGAGTAGGATTGAGGGGGAATCAGGAGAGCACAACCAGGGATGGTGCTGAAATGAACTTTCTCCACTCAAATAGGAACTAAACTCAATATTCAGCAGTGGCCAAAGAACAGAGACAGATTTTTGTTTCTTATTCCCAAATACGATGCAGAAACCTCTACGGTAGAATTAGTTTACTCTTAGAAGAATCCGCAAAAAAAAGACCCAACTGATTACGAACCTGCTTAGTGTATAGGACCACTAAATCTATATCATATCTCTTTTTGTGGCCATAGTGTCTGCTTTGAACCCACGATGTGATGCTGAAAATTCTGTTACCCTGCATGGGGACAATACATTATGATTTGTTTTTGTCAGAAGGTAGCTGTTATGTAAGAGGGTATTGTGAAAAATTCATGAAAAGTCTAATTTAATTAATTTTACTTTTCAGGTCTCTTCATTTTGGTGCAAAATTTTGAAATCTGTGTATAGGCTTTTCATACTATGCATTCCCATGAATGTTTTGAAGACCTTTCATACCTGGAAAATCACATTCTCATAGCATAATATTTTGTTGTTGCCAACCCTACTTATATTTATATAAATATAAAATCTAGCATAAATTGCCGAGGTGAAATAAAGAAGATGACTGATTTACTTCAGAGATTTTTTTTTTTTTTTTGGACAGGCAGAGTGGACAGTGAGAGAGAGAGACAGAGAGAAAGGTCTTCCTTTTTGCCGTTGGTTCACCCTCCAATGGCCGCTGCAGCCGGCGCATCTCGCCGATCCGAAGCCTGGAGCCAGGTGCTTCTCCTGGTCTCCCATGCGGGTGCAAGGCCCAAGGACTTGGGCCATCCTCCACTGCACTCCCAGGCCATAGCAGGGAGCTGGCCTGGAAGAGGGGCAACCGGGATAGAATCCGGCGCCCCAACCGGGACTAGAACCCGGTGTGCCGGCACCGCAAGGTGGAGGATTAGCCTGTTAAGCCACGGCGCCGGCCCCACTTCAGAGATTTTTTTTGGAAAAAAAAAAAAAAAAAGCAAAAAAGTTCATAAAACATACTTTAGGAAAGTTACCCAAAGTTAGGTTCCACTGAATCATAATGGAATTTTATTTTCAAAGTTGTTTTAAAAAACATTAATAGGGCCGGGACCACGGCTCACTTGGCTAATCCTCCGCCTGCAGTGCCAGTACCCTGGGTTCTAGTCCCGGTCGTGGCACCGGGTTCTGTCCCGGTTGCTCCTCTTCCAACCTAGCTCTCTGCTGTGGTCAGGGAAGGCAGTGGAGGATGGCCCAAGTGTTTGGGCCCCTGCACCCGCATTGGAGACCAGAAGGAAGCACCGGGTTCCTTGCTTCGGATCAGCGCAGCACGGAGGCCTTAGCGGCCGTTTGGAGGGGTGAACCAATGGAAAGAAGACCTTTCTCTCTGTCTCTCTCTCTCTCTCTCTCTCTCTCACTGTCTAACTCTGCCTGTCCAAAAAAATAAATAAATAAATAATAATGAAAGAAATTGAAGACTGCGCAAAGAGATAAAATGATATCCCATATTCATAGATGGGAAAAATCAATACCATTAAAATTTGCATACTACCCAAAGTGATTGTTAAATACGAATGATATTTTTCACAGAATTTAAAAAAAATTAGTAAAATTTGTATGTAATCAGAGCAAAAACAATGAAGCAGGATGCACTGCATGACTTTAAATATATTATAAAGCAGCAGTAATTAAAATAGCAGGATACTGGCATAAAAACTGACACAGAGCTTGGACTGTGGCATAATGGGCTAAGCTGCTGCCTGTGACTCTAAAATACTATATGGGCACTGGTTCTTGTCCTGGCTGCTCTACTTCCAATCCAGCATCCTGTTAATGGCTTGAGAAAAACAGTGGAACATGTCCTAAGTGTTTGGGCCCCTGCCACCCATGTGGGAGACCTGGAGGAAGCTCCTGGCTCTTGGTTTAAGCCTTGCCAGCCTAGCCATTGTGGCCATCTGGGGAATCAACTAGTGGATAGAAGATCTCTCTCTCTCTCTCCCTCCTTGTTTTCCCTCTCTCTCTGTAACTATTTAAAATAAATAAATCTTTAAAAAAATAAGTAGCACACAGACCAATGAAGCAGAATAGAGATCCTAGAAGTAAATAAACATTCCTTCAACCAACTGATCTTTGATAAAGGTGCTAAAAACACAAGTTGGAGAAACAACAGTCTTTTCAACAAATGGTGGTGGGGAAATTGTGTCTTTACAGGCAATTAAGAATGCCTTCTTCACAAGCAGGTAAGAATGAAATGAGACTCTCATTCACCATGTACAAAATACAACTAAAAATGTGTTGAAGACCTAAATGTGAGACCTAAAGCACTAAAACCACTAAAGGAAAACAGGTGAAATGCTTCAGGACATTGCAAAGGGCAAGGATACTTTGGGTCAGATCCCAAAAGCACAGGAAACAAAAGTAAAAATGGGCAAATGGAATTTCATCAAACTAAAGAGGTTTTGCTCAACAAAGGAAACAACCAACAGAGTGAAGAGACAATGTTCACATTGGGAGAAAATATTTACAGGCTATTGACAAGCGGTGAACAACCAGAATATATAAGGAACTCAAATAGCTTAAAAGCAAAATTTCAAATAATCCAATTAAAAATGGGTAGTAGATCTATACAGATGTTTCTCAAAGTAAAACATACCAACAGCCAATGGATACAGGAAGAAATATTCAACATTACTAGCAATCAGGGAAATGTAAATCAAGATCCCTTCAAGATATCACCTCACTCTGGTTAGCTTGACTATTATCAAAGAGGTAAAAGGTAACAAGTGCTGTTAAGAATTTGAAAAAAGGGAACACTTGCAAACTGTTGGTGGGAATGTGAAGTAATATAGCAAAACGGTATGGAAGACCCTCAAAAACTGAAAATAGAATGAATTACCATATAATCCAGCAACCCAACTACTGGGTATCTGAAGGGACTAGAATCACCCTGTTGAAGAGAAAACTGGAACTTCCATATCTATCACAACTCTATTTGCAATAGCAAAGAAATGGCTGAAATGGATAAAGAAAATGTGGTACATAGACACAATGGAAAACTATTCAACCATAGAAAGAATAAAATATTGTCACTTGAAACAGCATGGACAGAGCTGGATATCATCATGTTACATAAAATAAGGCAAGAACAGAAAGACAAGAAACTCATAATCTCCCTCAAATGTGGAATCTAAAAAAGTTAATTTTATGGGTAGGCATTTGGTATAGCTGTTAAGATGCTGCTTGGGAAACCTGCATCCCATATTTGACTTGCTGGGTTTAAGTCCTGGCTCCTCTCCTCACTCTAGCTTCCTTCTAATGTGTGTTCTTAGAAGCAGCAAGTGATGGTTCAAGTAGTTGGATCCCTGTGAGCCATGTGGGAGACTGAGGTTGACTTGGATTATCCAACCCCTCCTGTTGCAGGCACTTGAAAGCCAGTCAGCTTTTGATACAGAAAATTAAAAAATATGAGTCTGTCAAATATTTTTCCCTATCTCAGGGCACCCACACACTATAACAAAGCATACAGAGGATATGAGTTGGAAGAGTTGCACATTTCTGCCACTTAGATCCAAATGGGTACTGCTTAGCCATATAGCTACTCCTAGCTGTATTGCTAACCATCACAGAGCATGGGAAAATAAATGTCAAAGAATAAACAAAAGTGCTACTGATGGCTGTTTCCATAACATAAGAGGCAGAGGCAAGTTACAAGTCAGGGAAATGGGTAGGAACAAACAAATGGAAATGATTAGAACAAGAAAAGATTAATTGGTAGACATTGGTAATTAGCTCAGTGTGGGAGTTAATATGAAAATCAGTACATCAAGACTTGAAGGTTGCAATCTAGTTGGATATTAAATTAATATTTTTTAATCAATAACATAAAATCTTAAGCAAAATTTCTTCCTATTTTTCAAAGGGGTACTATATCTATATAAATATATATGTCTATGTGCCCGTATTCATAACCATCTATCTATCTGCATGCACAAACATGATTGTATGTTTAACTAATATGTGTGAACGTTCTGTTTCAAAGGGAAAATTGTTATGGAAAATTATCTTAGCTCAGAGTTAGTCTAGCATGTCTAATAAAGTTGACAAAGTTGCTAAAGCTATTTGATTTAATTCTGTTTAACCCAGTACACACATTATACCGTAATACCTTAGTAGAGCTAGATATGCAGTAAGCAAATCACTATTGAACCTTGAAATCTTGAATTGCAAAGTTTATATACCTAAGTAACCATATCTTTTACAAGAACTCACCTTGACTTTAACTCCAAAAATATTTTGGCAAGGCTACCTTCAGCAATATTATCTCTGGCAACCCACACTTAATTTCATACTCACAGACTCTATTTTTGGCAACATACACCTCAGCTAACCACCTAACTATGAGAGATTTAACCTCTGATAGTGTTCACTCAATCTAAATTTCATGACTTTGTCCTCAGGGAATTGGTTTTAAAGCACTATGAAAATCCTTTACTGACCCAAAAACAGTGATAGAAGTGGAAAGAAATCTGCACATCATTCACCTTTAATTTCCCTCTTTTTACTGATCTTAGTCTCAATATTTAAAGAAAGCAACAGCAATAACAAAAAATAAAGAGGAGATAAATTAGTTTCCATTCATGATATAGATTGATTAAACTATGAGTTTGGTGTTTTGCTATGTGGCTAAATATTTTATATTAATTCTGTAAATACTATGGGGTAGAGACAGAGGAACATATACTTATTAAGAATGTGTTTATATTGATTGAAAACAATAAACCAGAAACCCTGTCGTAAAACTTCATTTATCATCTCTGGTTGTGCAGCCCTTCCCCGAGTGTTGATTGTCTCCACATGGCTATTTATCCTGCATTTCTTGGATGAGAAATTTCTTGAGAGAGCTCCAAAGTCATTTTCAAATCTTGGACTATATTCCAAAGCACAGCAGACACAGTTACCAATAATGCAAAGAACCTAAAACAAACACTGCTTGGGAAACAGTACCTTGGATTGAATTAATCCTTTCCTATTTCTATTTCTCCACACTTGTTTTTAATGAAGATTTGTAATTTTTAAAAGTTCACTTAAGGATTATCAAAACATGGAAATTAAGTTTACAGTAAGATACAATTTTACTGAAACTTGAAAAATCATGAAAAATACTTAACATTGTTAAGGGTGACATCTATGGAAATTACTGCTACACACAGTGCTACTAACAATTTCTTCCATAGTAAGATATTAGGAACATACCCCCTCAAACTCCGCAAATAATAGCTTGCCTTCTTTTACTGAGAAAATGTATGCAATGTACTAATATCTCATGTCACAATCTATAAGCTTGGGTGCATCTATGTTCGTATTTTGTCTTAGAATTTTGCTTCTGTCAAAAAACAACTCTCCACAGAGCCAGGGCCTTAGCACGTATCTTTTCTCATCTGATTCTTCATTTGGACCCTACATTTTCCTTCTCTGATGGTCACCACCATCAGCCTACACTCATCCTGAAATTTTTACTCTCACCATGTTAAGTCCCCTAGACCCAGGATCTCCCTTTCATTAAGGTTTCTCTGATTAAAAACTGGATGAAAACAAAACACTTCAAGGAGTTGCCTTTACTAATTTCTAACTTTTCACCTCTAAATTTCCCTCAGCCTAATCTTAAAGTTTTATTTAAAACATTACACTAAAATTGATCTGGACAGAGTTGCATAATAATCTTCTGACTGCCATATCTGACTGTCAATTCTCAGCTCCCTTCTAACTCAACATATCACTACCACTGTGTACTATTGATCATTTTTTTTCCTTTTTGGAATGATGATAATTGATTTCAGTGATTCTGTGTTCTACCAGGTTCTATCTCATGTTAATATTTACTTGTCTTCTTTCCTTATTTCACACTATTTCCCACCAGGAAATGATTCATTTCCCTCTGTCATAGTCTATTCTCTATTTTCTCATTTTCAGACCAGCCCAATGGCTTTTCAAAAACTCCCAAACCTAGAACCATGAAATCAAGCCATCCCCTAGGTCCAGACATGAAAAGTCAACTTTCTCCTTGGTTGGCTTGGAATGAGAAGAGAGGTGTGAGGAAACAGGAAATGGTTAGATGGCAACATGGCATCAGAAAGAATGGTGAAGAAAACTCCCCAATGTTGTGGAACAGGATGTTCAGCTTTCATTACTGTGGTGTTTATGTTTGAAGGTTGTGACACCACCTTCCTCCTCTACACCAAATCATGGGTAAGGCTATGCACAATCACAAACACTAAGTGGGAGTGTTATCTTTGTGAACATTGAGAAAATGGTCTGGGTACCACATCTGGGACCATGGAAAGCCAAATAGGGACTATTTGTGGAGAAAAGCAAGAAAAATCTATAACCTAAGCTAATTAAGCAGAAGCAGGGAAACAGAGCCAGAAGGCACCATGATGATGTAAAGTCCTCTTGGGATTTTTCAGAAATGTGGAGAAGAAAACATGTACCACGTGATCTAAACCTTTAGGGTTGGCGATGATAGCTAATTTCCAGATTGCACTTGCACATTTGCATCTGGAAGCTATTGTCAACAAGGAGGAAGCATGACACGAAAATCTGATGTGAAATGAAACATTTAGATTTTTACTTTAATGTATTTCTTTGCAATACGTGTGCAAATAAATGGAATCTTAAGATAAAAATCAAGAGGAAGACATGAATGTAACATATAATATATATTTCTCTTTAATCGCTTCTCGGCCTTTTGGCTAAAATCAAGTCTATTTCCCTTTATCTTGGAAATGATACAGTATTTTACACAAGACTGAATGACAAAAATAGACCTCTGAATAAAATATATGGCCTCAGAAACATTTCAGACACTCTTGGATTTACATAAATTAAGGTAGTTAGCTTAATGTAGAAGTGAATCTGAAAAGTAAAATGAAAAGTAAAAAAAAAAAAAAAAGAACAGAATGAATCTAGGAATTAATCATCTTAAATGGTTCTACCTTACAGTTTACTTGTATATTATAATTTCATGAATTATTCATATGGTAAATGAATGCCAAGTTAATAAAATGGCCTGTATTTTTTTTCTTTCCTGAAATTCTTTATCAAAATCATATTAATATGCAACGTCCCAAGGCACTGCTGTCCTGAAATAAGAAAATGCCATTTGCTGTCTGTCTCTACTCCTGTCATCCAAAGGGCAGTGGCCCTATCTCACATTTCTTACCTAGTAAAACACTTGGAGGTGGTCGTGATGTTTACCAACAACAGTCACAAACCTGTGAAGCCAGTGCTGTGGATGAATTCATCTAGACTTTGGTTTGCAGCCAACAAATGCATGGGGATGCCTTGGTTTTAGTTTCAAGTTTCAAGTTTTTCTAACTAATTTGGACATTTTCTGCATTAAATGGAATTTCATATTAGAATACCAAGGCAAAGCAGTTAGTAGAACATCCAATTACTTCTTTAAATATTAGCTAGACAGTTTAGGACGAATGACAAAGTAATCCGACTAGCTAAACCAAATTCTGCTCTCTTCTTAATCCCTGTAATTCAACTTTGATATCTGCTCTATATCATTATGAAGTCAAGAAAAGCTCATTGTATCTTAGCACTGTCAAGCTTACAGACAGCATTTCTAGGATGAATGTCAAGTTCTATTTGGTACTGAATGACCTACCTTTATGCTCTTTATTGCGGTGTAAACTGTTGTTTGATTCTTGGCTGGACCCAAACTTTCCTTGGGGATAATCAGCTGTGTAAATCCTCTAACAGCTAAGAATAGCATTGACCTCTAGAAGGCACAGATTCCCTTCTTTCTTGTGTTCAGGGTTGGGACTCTGAATGTCCAGTTACTACAATGCCATAGGTAGAAAAAAAATCACCTTAACATGTTGATTTTGCCACAATGGAATTCTCATAAATGCCCCTTAAAATTTGTGTCATTTTATGTTGTTAAAATTAACATAAGCAAATTGATGATATAAATTTTAGGCAAAATAGAAATTAATACAGAAACAATTTATGAACTGCTTACAAGCAAGAATAGTATTATTTTACCACAAACTTGGGACTGACATTCTGGTACAGTGGGGGAAGCAACCACTTGCAAACCCAGCATCCCATAAAAGAGTTCCTGTTTGAGTCCCAGCTGCTCTTTCTTTGATTTAGTTTCTTGTTAATGCACCTGGAAAGGCAGTGGAAGACAGATCATGTACTTGGGCACTTGCCACCCATATGTGAGATCAGGATGGAGTTCCTGGCTCCTGGCTCCTGCTCCTGGCTCCTGGCTTCAGTCTGGCCCAGACTTGACTGTTGCAGTCATTTGGGGAATAAACCACTTGATGGCAGATTCTCTCTCTCTTTCTCTCTCTCCTCCTCTCACTGTCATTCTGCCTTCCAAATAAATAAATCTTTTTATAAAGTTACCACAAGGTGGTGACTTAAAAGCACATACATTTATTATCTCAGAGTTCTGGAGTCTACAATTGTGAAATTCATCAAGATTATCCTAGTTGCTGAGATTCTAAGGGTGGATTCATTTCTTAGATTCTCTAGCGATACATTGTATTTCTTCATGGTGTAAACACTCCATGGATATTATTTCTACTTAAATAATACATGATGTTTCAAAATATATAAATACTAATTAAAAAGTTGACTGCATTTCTCCACGTAATTTTTGGCATTCTCCATTTTCTTTTAGATGTGGGTCTAGATTTTTGTTTAGTGTTATGTTCCTCCTTCACAAAAACTTCCCCTAACCTTACTTTTAATGCAGGTCTTCTGATGATGCATTCTTTCACTTTTTGATTTCCATTTTTCCTATAATTTTGCCTTCATTTTTAAGTGGTTCTAGAATTGCAGATTGGCCATTTCTCTTGATGATAGTGTTCCACTGTCTTCTGTCTTGCATTGGGTTCAGAAGGGTATCTGCTATAATTCTAATGTGCGTAGCTGGACATGTAATATGTGGGGTTTTTTCCTTTAGCTAGTTTTATGTTTTCCTCTTTATCACTGATATGGTTAGGATTCACTGAGATCTGAGATCTGAGGTGAGTGTATAGCATCTGTTAAGATGAGGAAAGCGTCTCTACATTTTTCTGCCCTCCAAGCTCCCTTTTTTGGGGATGTCAATTATATGTAATCAAGGTTCCTGAAGTTATTCCCAGTTTACCATGGCACTGCTTTTCTGTCCTTTTGAATTTTTTCTGTTCATTTTCCCCTTTGAGTCTCATTTTGGAAAATGTCTCTACTGTGACTTTAAATTTGCTAAACTGTTTCTCTGTATGTCTGTTCCATAAATGAAGTCCTGTGTTTTTCACTTCAGACATAGTAATTTCATCTCTGGAAATTTGGCCTGCATCTGGTGTGGTACAAAAATTCAATTTGAAATCCTTGAGGCTGGTATTGTGGCATGGTAGGTTAGGTCACGTCCTGCTATGCCACTATCCCATATCAGCATTAGTTCCAGCTTCTCTACTTCCAGTCCAGCTCCCTGCTAATTTGCTGGAAAAAGCAGTGAAGATGGTCCAAGTACTTGGGTCTCTGTCACTCACATGGGAGACCTGGATGCAGTTGTAGGCTCCTGCTTCCATGAACACCTGATACATTTTACTGGATGTTAAACACTGAGAACTTGCATTGTTAAATGTTAACTTGGGGTGAGATGACTATACATGTTCTTGAGTGTTGATGTGTCCCATGATTGAATTGCACTGAAACAGTGTGATCATTTTACATTTTTTCCCCCTAACTGTAATACAGCAGTGCTTGGTATTGAGTGAATTTTCCCTATTCCTATGGCAAAATTTTACTGGGAATTTCCCCCGTGCCCATGAATTAAGAGCTTTTGCACTGTACCAGTGAGTATAGGAACGGTTCTATCCCTGTGAAAGTTTCAGAGATTCTTCCTTCTAATTCATTCAGGAAGCTCTTTCCTGGGCCTTGCTTATTTCCTCAACTATATAGGCTGAACAATGTCATTTTTAAAATATATGTTCTTTTTTTTTCATTTTTTTATTTTATTTATTTATTTATTTTTGACAGGCAGAGTGGACAGTGAGAGAGAGACAGAGAGAAAGGTCTTCCTTTTGCCGTTGGTTCACCCTCCAATGGCCGCCGCGGTAGTGCGCTGCGGCCGGCGCACCGCGCTGATCCGATGGCAGGAGCCAGGTGCTTCTCCTGGTCTCCCATGGGGTGCAGGGCCCAAGCACTTGGCCATCCTCCACTGCACTCCCTGGCCACAGCAGAGAGCTGGCCTGGAAGAGGGGCAACCGGGACAGGATCGGTGCCCCGACCGGGACTAGAACCCGGTGTGCCGGCACCGCAAGGCGGAGGATTAGCCTAGTGAGCCGCGGCGATGTGTTTGAGCTGTATTTTTGAGTAATTATGATCCAAATGTAATCTACTTATTTGATTGTGATGCAAGCCAAAATTCAACTCTAGTACAAACAGCAATATATTTAAAGGTTATGGAGAGTGAGCACCTGAAGTACTTGTTATTTAAAAATAAATTCAAAATAAGACAGAGAGGACAGGTGTTTGGCAAAGTGATTAAGATGCCTCTTGGGACACCTGCACCCCAGATCAGAATGTCTAGGTTTGAGTCCAAACCCTGCTTCCCATTTCAGTCTCCTGCTAATGCACATTCTGGAAGACAGTAGATGATGCTTCTAGTATTTAGGTCCCTGCCAGTTATATGGGAGACCTGGACTAAGTTCCAAGCTAGTAACTTCAACTTGCTTGAGCCATGTCTGTTTTGAGTTTTTGGGGATTGAACCAACAATGGAAGATCTTTATTTTTACATCTCTGCTTGGCTATTTCTCTTTTTATTTGTTGCTCTACTTTTCAAATAAATCTGAAAACATTAATAAAGAGAAATAAAACTGAATAACTAAATTGAAGTGTGTTAAAAATATGACAGTTGCCACGGATGCCATTATAAGTACCTCTCAGAATTGACTCACCATCACAAGATGTCTGTATAAAAAGAATTAAATTTTTTAAAAAACTAAAAAAGCACATATTTGAAATTCCACAGGTTTTTAGGACAAAAATAATGTGATTTAATTTCTTTTAGCCTGAAAGATCAAATCCAATGCTTTATTCGAAATCATTTTAATCCTTCAATTCAAATACCAACCCAACCTTATGACTGAAGTTCTCACCATCAGTTTAAGCTGATCATCAGTTTGATGCCTGGATGAAGGGATTCAGTATACTCATCTGTATTCAGGCTGGCATTAGCTACACTACCAAACACAGAAGTTCTATAATCCAACCTGTATCTAGCAGTAATTCACTTTTGGAGTTGTCGCTACTAGCTTTCCCAAGATATATTGCAGTTTCACTTTTCTCATTAACCTTCTTGAAGATGAAACTTCCAAATTCAGTGCCATCATTCATATGACATTGCAACTAGAATTCTGCAGCTTTGTGACTGGGGTGAAGTTCATCTTTGGTATTTGGATTGGCCTGTGTCAACTTAATCCATAGTCATCAAGTGAATACTGAATGACTAGCCAAGCCCAGTCATAAATTGTCGGTCTAAAAAAATCTTGTTCAGTATTACTGCCAAGACTGACAGAATCTCATCTATAGGAAGCCTTCAATTTTCTGTGTGTGGTACAAATATTTCAAGTGTCACTTGCAGCCCTTAAGCCAGTTATTTCCCCAAATTGACTTTTGTGCCATGAGTATTTGCCCGGTTTCACTTTTGGATGAAGGCCACTCAGCTACAATTTACTGCATCATCTTTTACGGATAGGCACTCATTTTGTTGGCCTGTGCACAGTGCCCAACTCCACTCTTGTTTATGGAGTCATTGCTTAAACACAGGGCTGGCTGGGACTGACAGACATCCAACAGCTGAGTCATCCATCCCACCTGTTGCTGAGTTCCTCCTCTGTGGATGATCCTCTCCAGGGTGCGCTGATCAGAGACACAAAGAGCCATGGACTTTCTGCCTACTGTGGTAAATCTATCCTCATGCCCCTTCCTGAAGCCACTTTGTGTCTCATTTCCCAATCTTTTTGTGTCTAGACCCCAGACCAACAAGCCAGTTGATTCAGTGGTCCTCAGGGGCCTGTGAATGTCAGATTAATTCTCTTTTCATGTAAAGTTGATGAGCATGTATGACGCTCATTGCCAACTGGCAGTGTTCCCTTCAAGCCCTTTGCTGTGGAAACAATCAACACTGCCTTCTACGAACCACGATGGGAGCAGTCCAACACAGCCTGATTCACACATAACTGGACCTGAGATTTCTCCTTCTCTGGCACTTTATTAAAAAGACTCGTTCCCCAAGATCATTGCTGTAAGCTGAGTGAGATGCAAAAAGATACGGAAAAGGGATATGATTTGAATCTTTGGGCCATCTATTCATGTAAATTACTGATGCCTTCTGTACCAGCCGTGCTGTCCTTAATCTCAATTGAATTATTTCCATCGTTTTCATCAATTTCTTCCATTCACTGATTCCTGATATAATAAATGAATAGATAGGACAATGCCCAGATTATTATGGAGTGCTATGCTTCATGATCAGTTGACCCAAGACATAGCTCAATAGCATCTCAGTAGCTACGTTTGAAATGGTGACCAGTTCTCTGGGAACAAAGGCGTGTCCTTCCTCCAGAACACTAGGAGGCCACATTAGAGTGTCCTACATAGGGTTTTACCAAAGATGCCGTGCAGAATTCTTACCTTCCTATTCTTAGCAATCAGAAATCTTTTGGTTCTGTTAAGTCTTCCAAGTAGGAGGGAAGGCTGCCCTGCAACCAGGATCTACTGCAGCCCTGTGTTGCTCAGAGTTGCATTTAAAATAGATAACTTTCAAAGTCAAATCACAAATGCAACAGATAACCATTCTTAATTGAAGAATATATTTCTTAAAAATCCAAAAATGTCCCCAAAGCCCTGTGCTCTTTCTTAGTGGCAGAAAATTCACGATACAGTAAACTTTCATTTTCCTTGGCATATTTCAGATCATTTAATCCCTCAAAAATTAATTGGAGTGACTAGTCCCTGAATCATTGAAGGGTTTATCTCCAACATTTTGTTAGTGCTTTATTAGCATACTTGACATTTCTTGTTTATCCAACAAAATTAGCCCAATTTCATAAATAGAATTTATTACCACTATATTAGGCAACATGTAAAAAAATAAGCTATCTAGATTATACAATAATACAGAGGAAAGCAATTAGTGCAGCTCTAAGACTTGGACAGAAAATGTATGCTGATGAGGCAGGCATTTGACACAGCAGTTAATGTTACTTAGGTTGCTTACATCTCAGGGTTCATGTCCAGGCTCTGCTTCTGGTTCCAACTGCCTGCCAATGCACACCTTGGAAGCAGCACCCTAGGAGATAGTGATTCAAGTATTTAAGTCCCTGTCTTTCATGTAGTAAACCCAGATTGAGTTCCTGGCTCCTGGTTTCAGTGCAGGATGATGCAGGTATGTGGAGAGTGAACCAGCCAACAAAAATTTTCTCTTTGTCCCTGTCTGTCTTTATTTCAAATTAAAATGCATCATTAATTTTTTTTAAAAAAAGGAACTTTGTTCATTAACTTAAAAAAAAAACTATACTTCTGGCTTTCCCATATAAAAAGATACTGCTTCTGATCATTTGTACTTATTTATTAAATCAAATGTCACATACCAAGTGCATGACACTGTGTTGAGGAACTGGTATTGTGGGGCATAGGATGATGATGGCTCAAGTATTTGATCCCTTGCCAACCATGTGGGAGACCCAGATGGATTTTGTAGTTCTTGGCTTTGGCCTGGCCTATCTCTGGCTATGATGGATATTTTGGGATTAAGCTAGTATACGGAAGATCTCTCTCTCTCTCTCTCTCTCTCTCTCTCTCTCTCTCCTTCTCACTCTGATGCTATGGTTTTCAAATAAATAAATAAATCTTTAAAAGACATTGTACTGATATAACCCAGAAAAGATGTTACATCAGACAACTACTATGATTCATATTGGAACATCATTAAGTTTAGGATAGTCCATTTTTATTTTCATATTCACCTGACTTCTTTCAGAGTAAAATAGGCAAATCGATCATTAATATAAGGGCAGTCACCCCTGTGATTTAAAAAAATATTCATTTGTTTGTTTATGAGACAGAGACACAGACATGCAGCTAGAGCTCCCATCCTCTGGTTCACTTCCCAATTACTTGTATCAGTGCTGAGCTGGGACCAAAGTGGGGAGTAGAGAATTCAAGTCAGATCTCTCATGTGGGTAATAGGAACTCAATCACTATCACCTGTGCCATTACCACTGCCTCTTAGAATCTACATCTCGATCTGGGATCAAGAGCTGGAGCTGATATTGATCACAAGCACTGTGATACGGAACACAAGCATCTTAACTGGTGCCTTAGTTACTAAGCCAAATGCCCATTCCCCGACCCTCTAATATTTTGAGGGTGGCACCAAAGTCCATATTTCCTCCTAGGAAGTAGTTTTGGGCATGGGGAGGAAAACTATTTGAGAGCATTCATTTGAATGTGTTTTCCATCCTAATGGTTCTTACTGCTTAGGCTAGAGATACAAGGTGAAGGTTGAGCCTGCTGCTCAAGATAGTGCCCCAAACCATACACATTTGGGTTGGAAAAGTGCCCATATGATGGTGCCACATCCCACTGAATCCACTTTTCACATCAAAACCACTATAAAGTGGACTTGAGATAGAAGTTCATTTATCATTTGGCCTTCATATACCCTTCTCTACCGGGGGAGGTATGGTGATATGTCATATCCACAAGTCCTGTCAACTCAAACCTTGCAGGCCACATCCCTCATAAGATCTGTTACTACATTTTTACTTTACTTCGATGGGTAAAATTTGGTGTTGTGTTGTTTGTGTTAGTGGTAAGTCTGTTGGAGTCTTCAAAGAAATTCCTACCCTTTTTTGGAACAGGAGTTTCTGAGTCTGCCACTTGATCCAAATCTAGGCATTTGGAAAGATATGATTTTTTTTTCCACTTCAGTAGTGGAGTACCCTTTTCTTTTTCTATTGATTTTTTCTGGTTACACAATTTTTAATTTTTTTCTGGTTATGCAAGTCAAACAGTACCCTAGTTTGCTGCCTTTCTTTCTCATTATTGGGAATAACATGATATGTTAACCATCAGTACAGATCTTTGTGGACTGAAGCAGCACGGCAGCCACTCCTCTCTTGATATTATAGTTATTGTGTTGTTAGTGATACCTTTGTCTCTGAGAGAAGACATCATTGCTTGGTTTTTCTTAATATGGGGATCTATTGGCTCCACTGATCCTAAGAGGTATAGTTCCAGAGCAGCAGCTCTGAGTATCAATCTCATACAATACATGAGAACTAGCACTGAACTTCTCAAAAATCTGCTGCCCCTCATCACTGTATTTCTAATTGTCTTAGGGAAAGAACCTAGTTCGTGTCATATGATAAGGGCATTTATCATGCCCAAATCCCTGAGCTTTCTGATAATTACTTTCATACTTTGTCAAGCAAGTCCCAGACCCTTGGTCATGTCCAAATGTCAAACAGCCATTCCATCGGAATTGTGGTCCTCAAATTTTAGCAGAAGTCAGAACTGCTAAGTCCTACATTTCCTGGTTGTGCAAGTCCTTGATGAAATGACTTTTCCATGAGACTGGAAAAACTTGCTGTGGAGCACTGGAAGTATGTATAAGACTGTTCAGTGAGTGGGGCAGGAGGATGGGACATGGGGCCTCACAAGAGCCTGCTATAGCATGTAATTTAAATATATGGAAGTAAAGACCAGTGTATGGAAAATACTTGGATCTGGGAGTCATGCTTATGGATTTGGGCCATGGGATGGGAGTGAGGGCACTAACAGATGAGTTTCACCTTAACCTCTAGAGAGCAAGTTGATTTTTAAAATTATGCCTAAGTGTCTCTGAAATCAAAAGTCCAATTCCATGCAGTTGACAGATGCATGCACTATGGCTTAAAATATTAATGTAGACAATCTAACTAAAAAAAATAAGCTGTTGCAGCATCTGCTTCCTAAATTTTACTTGACTAGTGCTTTGTTTTTGTCCTGTTTTTCTCCCATAGTTTCAGTTAAGACATAATAATCTAGAAAAGACAGGTTGCTTTCTCATTTCTTTTGCACAGATGGCTCTGGGATGATTTGCCAAAGATCCGCCCAGGGATCCTGACTCGCTGGAGTAGGGTGGAGGTTTTCTGAGCTAAGGCAGACCTTTCTCAGAGGTCATTTTTTCCTCCAAGTCTTCCGAGTCAGCTCCTACAGCACACGCCTAAAGGCCAGCATCAGATCCCAGGAATTTAAAAAACCTGACTTCACTCTGAGCCAGATACATGGTCCAAGACCTTCTGCAGGAGCCAGATTCACTGAGTTACTAATGATCCAGGAGGTAAACAGTGTTGTTCTGTTTTGCCTTTAATAAAGGCGAAATGAAACTTGCTGATAGCTCATTATGAAGCATTTTTTTTCTTTGCAAATTTAAGGTACATATTCAGTTCATCCGGAATTTTAATTGGTGGCAGAAGTTCAAGTACTGAATATAGAAATATCACAGCATATTAATATACTGCCCTGCAATATTCTGTATATCTTTCTCTGTGTGCAAGCCAAGACTATATATTTCCTGAAAACAGAGGCTCACTTCTTTTATCTCTGTGCTATAATTTTAAGCCCCACAAGATTGCGAGTTAATTATATTTAATATTTTCACTCAAATTGCAATGTCAATTAGTGGTCATATTCTAATGACAGTAACCCCAAATCTTGTTCTTAATTTTATATAGGATTCTAAATCTGCATTTCAACATAGCCTATTCTTTTCAAAAGATGTCCCACTTGTGCTTGTTAACATGACTTTTATTTATTTATTATTTTATTTTAAGATTTTTCCAGGCTGAAGCCAGGAGCCAGGAGCTTCTTCTAGGTCTTCCATGTGGGGTGGCAGAGTCCCAAGCACTTGGACCATCTTCTGTTGCTTTCCCAGAAACCTGAGCATTGAGCTGGATTGGAAGTGGGGTAGTGTGGACATGAACCAGCACCCATATGGGATGCTGGCATTGCAGGCAGTCGCTTAACCCGGTTTACCACAATGCTGGCTCCAACATGACTTCCATCGTGTTAAACCATCAGTGCAGCTGGTTAGATGTAGGGAAGATTCTTCTGTGGGGTTGAGGGAAGTGTTTCACTCTTCTCACATCATAATAGCTGTACTGTAGCTTATCCTAACTGGTAATTGCTACTTTCTAGTTGGGTAACTGTTACATAATCATATTCTTAGAGAAATTGTTGTACCATCTGTCCCAATACATGCCCTACAAAAGAAGCAACTATAATAGTTATTTTGCTGAATGATTAGCTAAATGTGTGTAATATTCATAGGATTTGCAAATTGAAAGTCAATTTAAGAAACATTATATGTAGCCACATACCTTTTCAAAGTAAATAACCACAGTGCACTCAGAAAAGCAAAATAAATCTCTGAAGTAAACATAGAGAATCTGGGAAGAATGGTTTTGAAACAGATTGTTTTTTCATGCCAGTTCTCACAGTGCTAAACATTATTTCCTGTATTTAATTGAACTCAATTTTTTCTGTTAATAAGTTTGACATCAAAGCAAAATAAACTTTGATTAAATAGTAATCTCTGAATTATATTATTCTGTTTAAAGCATAAATATAAAATATCATCGATGGCTTTTGGAAAAAGAAGCCAACATAACTATAACTTAATAACAGTTGATTTCTAAAGAAAAGCAAGCTAGTACTCATATTTCATTCAAGATAAGGAATTGGAATAATAGGTGACAGTCTTTTATGATAATAAAGATAACCATTTTCCTTTACTTAATACATACTAAATCGATCTTCTGTATATAAAGATAATTGAAAATGAATCTTGATGTGAATGGAATGGGAGAGGGAGCGGGAGATGGGAGGGGTGCGAGTGGGAGGGAAATTATGGGGGGTGGAAGCCATTGTAATCCATAAACTGTACTTTGGAAATTTATATTTACTAAATAAAAGTTAAAAAAATAGCCATTTTTCTGTTATATTCAAAAGACTGGAAAATTTGAAAATAAGAATAATATTGCATTGTAGTAATTATAATGCATTTCCTGTAATCCAGAGAATCTAAGATATTAACAAAATCTTAAAAAACATACTCTAAAATAGAAGAAGAAAAGAAAAAGAAGAAAATATGTATTAAATGCAAAGCTAAGTGAAGACTAAGAATGTTTAGGATTGGGTGTTTGGCATAGTGGTTAAGACACTGCTTGCATTCTAGCACCTTAGTTCAAATTTGGCTCCTGATCCCAGCTTCCTGCTCATGCAGATCATGGGAAGTAATGATGATGGCTCAAGTAATTAGGTTCCAGCCACCAATGTGGGGAACTCAGATTGAGCTCCAGGCCTCAAGCTCCCAACTTTCAGCCTTAGTCAAGCCCTAGTCAGTTCAAGCATTTGGGGAGTAAGCCAGAAGATGAGAATTCTCTTTCTGAAAAAAAAAAAAAAAGATAAATGCATGCTATGAAAAAACTATAAAAATTTCAATTTTTTGCCAAAAATAAATATATTTTATTGCATTTTTTAATTGCCCTCTCTCTCATTCTCCTCCCACCCCCAAGCCCATCTCAAACAAATAAACTTTTTAAAAGTTCTGTAGCTGCCATGGAGGTTCATTTTAAAAAATAATTTCTTTCTTTTTTTTTTTTATAGGCAGAGTGGACAGTGAGAGAGAGAGACAGAGAGAAAGGTCTTCCTTCTGTTGGTTCACCCCCCCCCCCCCCAGTGGTGCGCTGCGGCCGGCGCACCACGCTGATCAGAAGCCAAGAGCCAGGTGCCTCTCCTGGTCTCCCATGCAGGTGCAGGGCCCAAGGACTTGGGCCATCCTGCACTGCACTCCCAGGCCACAGCAGAGAGCTGGACTGGAAGAGGAGCAACCGGCACAGAATCCGGTGCCCCAACTGGGACTAGAACCTCGGGGTGCTGGCACTGCAGGCGGAGGATTAGCTTATTGAGCCACGGCGCAGGCAAAAATAATTTCTTAATCTTCTAATTAAATGACCAAAGATGGAATTAGAAGTAAAACATCTACCCATATTTGCAATGTAGGTGGGCTTGAAAGCCTATGTTTTCATCACTAGCTTGGATCCTACCATAATTGCTTTGCTCACTGTCCCTAGGAGGTTGAAAATTGGGTGTGTAACAGACACAGTGGGTTGACTGAACCCAAGATTCCCACCCCAGCTCCATACTACTATCTCAAATCCTCTTCCAGTCTGGAACAACCATTAAATATGCTCACCTGTCAGACATCAGGTGGGATATGACTGGGGAGTTGTCTAAAAATAGTTATTTTCTAAGGGTGAAGAATATACAAGGAAAGTGCAGTTCTTTCACTAAAGTTCGAAATGAACTAATTGTTATTGTTTCAAGCAGGAGTTAGTTCCCCAATCTCACACAGACATTGAAGCCCCACAGTCTTTAATATTAATGGTTAATGGATCTATCACTGATGGGTTAAAGTAAAGAATTGATCCCATTACAGACCAAGAATGAACCCTTTGGGAAGTGATTAGATTGTATTAAGTCACTGGTGTGGGGATACATAATGGAATCATGGTAGCTTTATAAGGAAAAGTCATACAGAGGATAGAAAATGTTCTTCCAGTGTCTCTACCTCATGGCTCACCATGTGATCCTCCTCCATTCCTGCACTCTTCTGACCTCACAAGAGGCCTGAATCAATGGGACACCTGAGCTTGGACACTGACCCTCCAAACTGCAAATAGATATAAATTCTTTTCCAAGAAATTCCTCTTAAGTATCTTAGTTTCAGTAAGGAAAAGTAGACTAACATATTAATCTGTCAAGGACATTCTCATTTTTCTGAAATTTGTAGTGTAATCTTTGCAGTTGGAAAGCACTTGTGAGTGGTGAGGAGTGAGACTGGTACGTGTCAAGTAGAGACAGAGCCTGCAGGCCAACATCACAGGAGAGCATAGAAACTGCTCATGCAATGCTGTGATCACAGCCAGTCAATGCAGACAGGACTCTAGGGCTTTTGTAGAGGTCAAATCCACTAACAAACTTCAAATGTTTTGAGAACTTTCAATTTTCAAACACGGAGGTGCTTCAAAAAGTTTGTGAAAAATGAAATAAAAACATATTTATTTGTGGTACAAAAATTGCTTGAAATCCTCACATAGTTATTTTCATGATATGCGGCTCCTCTGAACTTTTTGAAGACTCTTCATGAAAGGCTTAATATCATATTTTCCTCTAATGACCCTTAACCTTTCACACTTCAACACTTGAATCTACTTTCACTGCCAGGGTTGCGCTGAGTCCACATGGACAACTGTTGATTTCCCACCTGTTCTAAGGCTGCAGAATATGTCAGGGGCTCTGTCTACCAACCTGTATCTGAATGGGCAGGGTTCCACAGTGGGAGCTCCCACTTATTTGCAATTCTGTGCCTTATGCTCTACCAAAGCATCAACTGGAAAGCTTCAGAGGTTGTCTCCTACAGGCTGAAGTCCATTCTTAGGCTGTCACAGATGGTGGTGGCTTGATAATCAGTGAGTCAATGGCTCCCTGAATTCAGCCTCTAACTAAGTAGCCCCCCCCCCCCAATCTATTTCCCTCTCCCGGTCTGTCTGTTAGGCTACGTCGCTGAGGCTTCCTTTTGATCCTAGTCATTGAAAATTCCTATTCAAGAACAGAGTTTCCCACTGTTGATATTCCTCCTAAAGAGGAAGCAGTCTGTAGACTTCTGAGATTTAAATTCGCCATTGAAATGAGGTTTTGCTTTTTCCCACCCTTGCTGCCAATTATTTCATGGTCTCAGGTTTGGCACATTTGCCAGCCCCACAAGGCGTACAAATGGGTTCTCCACGGAGATGAAATTCTTCATTGTTGTCATTCCAAAAATGTATGCTTTGAAAAGCACGTGCTGTGTTCTGTAAATACCTCTCCTACAGATACAAGTTTATAACTTTGCCACTGGAGTTTGAACACTTTTCTCTTTTTGTCAACGCAGACACACAGAAAATGACCTCCCACAGCAAGACTGTCTACATCCAACAAGCCTGCTTGCAGACACAGCTGAACTGACCTTTAGATTTTTTTTTTTCTTTTAATGACACATCAACAGCTGGCCTCCAAAAGGGATGGGCGAACCCGGTCACATTTTAAGTTAGTTAATTTCTCAAAAATTTTGTCAAGCATTTTGCCAAATGTGCAAAGTGCTATTTCTTTAAGCCCTTGTGTATTTGGAGGAAAAATTTAATCCACATGGTTCTAAATAACTTGCTTCTAACTCAACAAAATCATTTATAATAATCAACCGACATCTAAAAAAGCATTTATTATTTGTTCTTTGCATTGTTTGTAAAAGAGATTCAAATATTCTCTTTCTAAAGTCTGTAAGAGACTCTAAAGCATTTGGTTTAACAAAGTTTTAAAATTAAAACAATATACTTATCTGAATGAAATAAGCATTTTAGTTTGAGAGGAGAAAAGTGATATTGTGCTGTATATAGATAATCAAAGTGTTTATTTCATGAAAGTGACATTCTATTACATTTAATTTGATATAGTGCAACAATACTTACAAAGTTTCATTCACATTCTGGTCCATATAAATTGAAATTGGAATTTTATCACATAATCTAAAAAATATCCAGAAATTTTTATCCAAGAGAATCAACTACTATTCTGTTGTAGTTTAAAATAAAAATGAATTTTGGTTCAGACTAAATTTATCTTTCTAATAAATAGTAGTGAAGTAAATTGATAAATGGATAATAAATTATGGCAAATACTGTTAATGATTCAACACTATCTTAAAGAAATAAAAAAAGTTTCGAAGATAAGGTAGCCTTCTAGACTGTGCCTCTTGTTAACAACATAGAGGAAAAGAATGGCAGGAGGATTATTGATCTCATTCAGGAAATCTCCATTTCAGACAAATAAGGAGTTTAACTCATTGTTCAAACATGTGGCGAAATAGCAGTCAAGAAATTCTACAGAAAATCCTTTTAGCCAAGGGCTGACCTTTGGTCACTGAGTGGCCTTCTATTGTTCTCTAGGACAGGCAGAAACCAAGAGTTGGGAGTCAGTTCCAGTTGCATGCTAAAAACTCTCTTTTCCCTGGGTGTTTGTTTATCTTGGCCTCTGATGCACTGCTTCTTGTGGAAAATAAGTCCCTTGGCAGTGCTTGTCTTTCTTCTCTGTGTGTGGGACTACTATTTGGCTCACAAGCTAGTTCAGTCCAAATCGAGAGTTCTGTGGTGTGATGAACCTACGCAGGCTTGATCTTGAACCCAAAGAACATGGCCCAGCAACCCAACTGGCTCTTCCAGCCTTTCACCAGTGATGCATGCACAAGCCCATCACAAAGCAAGGCATCACTCCATTGGCCATGGATCATTGCCCAGAGCTTAGTAAAACCCTAGTCCAGAGATCCATTCAGGAGTGTGTTTGATAAGATATGGGCATTTAGTATGTAAGAAAGAAAGATGGAGAAACTGAATTTCCCCAGAACTGCTTTACTCAGCTTTCCCTCATTTTACGACTTCCTCGTAAATTCCATTACATTGCTTTGAATACTAAAAGTGAAATTAGCAACCACTAGAACTAATCCTGAACACAAACAAGAACGCATAGGCTAACTTCATGGAAATTAAAGACCTGCAGAAATAAACCGGACGCCAGAACATTTCATTAGTTTTAAAAAATTTTCTTTCCAGATTCAGAAAACAGATTCTCTTATGGAAACAAAAGCCCCAATATGGCAATGAAACAATGAAAATATTATAAATGCATTATAAATTAGAAATACGAAGAAGGGAACATTTGAGTGCCACAAATCCACATGTGGGATTATGTGTGTGATTGTACCTAAGTCGGAAAATGGGAAAGGGGACAAAACCAAACTATTTTAAGATGACTTAGCCAAGATGTGTAAAAAATAAGACAAGCTTAATAATGTCATAAAATTTTATGTAATATTTTCCTCTCATTCAGTAAATATTATTTTTATGCAGAAAGTTCGTGTTATAATATATGTCAAGGCACATTTTTCATCTTCATTATTATACCATATGCAAGGGAAGTTCAGGAAAGAAAATAATTTTGGCAAAAATCGGCTGCAATTGTAAAAATTAAAACAAAGAATAAGAAATGAAGGAGGATGGGGAACAGGGATGAGGGAGGTTAGTATGGGAAGTATCACTATGCTTATAAACCTGCACATATGACATCCGTTCGTTCACCTTATATAAATAAAACATTGAAAAATATATATAATGTAAGGAGACTATACACTTCATTCTGTGACTTTGAATTGTGATATTCAGGTAGAAAATTTTCTTCCTAACTATAAGAAACAAGGTTTGGAAATGTAAAATAACTTCCTTTTCCAGATTTGAATTGGTAGTGCACTTGCTTTAATATGACAAAGGCAAATTTGACCATCCAGCAATTTGACAAGACTGTAAGAAGGCTCTTTGTCTTTGCAAGGGTCTCACAGCTCTGCCTTCACCATGTAGTACCTGCTGCTTGGCTTGGCTTGAGCATAGTGCTTCTGCAGATCTCTTCCGGGATGGAGATCTGTGCAAGGAGAGCCCCTACATTATGGCCTGATTTCCCAGAACTTGTGTCTTAATAGTTCCTATAGTCTTAACCTTTTCCAACATAAAGCTAGCCCATGGGCTGCTTAAACATCAACACTTGGGGTAGCATTGTGGTACAAACAGTTAAACTGCCACTGGTGAAGCCTGCATCCCATATCAGAGTGCGGGTTCAAGTTCCTGCACCTCTGCTTCTGTGCCAACTCCCTGCTAATGCAGCTGGGAAGCAGCAAATGATGGCCCAAGTCCTTGACTCCCTGCCGGGTACATGGGACACCCAGATGGAATTCCTGGTTCCTAGCTTCAGCCTGGTCCAGCCCCAGCCCTAGCTGTTGTGGCCATTTGGGGGAATGAACCAGAGGATGGAAGATTCTTTCTCTCTCTGTCTCTGTCTCTCTTTCTCTCTCTCTCACTTTGCCGTTCAATGGTGAAAACTATCAACTGATATATCCCAAGAGAATTAAGACCATGCCTCCCACATGAAAATGCAGTTTCTCCAGAACTCATCTTAGGTTTAGATATTGATATGAGTATTTCTTTTTGTAGACTATTACTAATTTGATCACATGTTTTCTGATTCTAATTGCAGTGTGGTTACAGCTCAAGCTCTTCACACAAACATACTTTAATGTAACAGTTTAACTTGTGCCAAAGGTCTAAGTTGCAACAATTTCATAGTAATTTCATTGGCTTTGTTTTTGGTATTAGAATCAAGCAGCACTTCATTCAGTAGAAGAGCATTGTGTTCCAGTAAGCCAAGCAGAGGTGGTTTGATAGACATTTCTGGCTGAACAGAGCAGAAACAAAAACAACAAAGAAGATCGATCATTTTGAATTTACTTTCCAAGTAAGCCAAGAACAAAGAGATGGAACAATAGAAAAATAGCTGGTTAACCCCAAGTTATTTCTGATAACCTTGTGTGTGTGTGTGTGTGTGTGTATGAAAACTAAGGTGGAAGGAATTTCATTATCATGCCACATTGGAACTAGCCCATTTGGCAAATCTGGCTGTTACTCCTCTAATCCTGATTTCTCAGGAGACTTCATTCACCAGGTAAATATTTTGATTTTCAGTATGGTCTACTGGAGGCCCAGTGCAAGAGCTTAGCCCAAAACAATGGCCTCCTGTAATTTTATTTATTTATTTTATTTGTTTCAAATGTTAAAAAATATATATAAAGTGAGCAAATTTCATGTATTTCCTATGTGAAGTTTTAAGAGGGTAATGATACTTTCCTTCCTCCTCCCCTCTCCTTCCCCCTTCATTTCTTCTTTTCTGTTTTAATTTTTACAATGGCACACTTTCAGTTTACCTCAGGATCACAAGGACTCTGATGTTCCAAATTGCAAATGTTGTTTCTGGGCTTTCAGAGGATATTCAGGGTGGTGTAGGCGATTTTCTGCTAGGTTGCTGAATTGAACAAGTCCAGGCACTAACATGTGAGTGTTGTATTCATATTTTAGTCTATAATAATGGTGTTCCCTTGAACAAAATTTCATTTGACTTTTGTGGAGCTCTTTCTGGGCAAACTTCAGTTATGATGCCCATCCATGCTCTCTACTTTAGAAAAAAAAAACTTCAAATTTAAAAAAAAATTGCATTTTAAATTTTAATTACTTTTTAACAGATTTGATATAATTCATAGATACAATTCTAAGGATATAATTATACTCCCTTCCACCCTCCTTCTCCCTTTATTTATTTATTTATTTTTAGCTTTTGAAACATATTTTACATTTACCTTACAGTAAAAAGACTTAAAGATTCACCTAAAGGCTCCTGCAATTTCAGAAAGATTTATCTCTTTAATTGAAAGGCAAGTGACAAATCTTCCACCTGCTGGGTCATTCCCCAAATGACCCTAACAGGCAAGTCTGGGCCAGGCCAAAGCCAGGAACCTGAAACTTCACACTGATCTCCTACAAGGGTTGCAGGGGCCCAAGTTCATGTACCGTCATCTGCCGCCTCCACAGGCATATTAGCAGTAAGCTGGATCAGAAGCAGAGCAGCCAAGACTCAAATCTGCACTCCAGTCAGCATCCAGAGCTATGGCTTAATCCACTGTAACACAACACCCTCTCCCACTGTGATTTTTTTACTTAAGACTTGTTTATGCAGCATTTTAAAGTTCTGGCCACACGGACATGGTTTGGCGATGAGGAGAGTGGCTCAGCTTGGTTTACCAGCTTTGTGACTTTAAGCATGTGATCCATCTCCTTTCTTCTGTTTTCAGTTTGCTTGGAATTATGGAAGATAACCAATTCTGTAAAATTACGTAATGCTATAAAGTGAAATGTGAAAACACTGACACACGCAGATAAACACTTGAAACTGTTTGCTATCATCTGAGTTATGCAGTCAACTATGAGTGAGAAAGTATTAACTTGTGTGCACATTAATTATATTATAGTTGACATGATTGAGGAAACTTTCTCATTCAAAAATTATAAAGGTGTCTATCAGAACTATGTAGGTGATTATGTTGTAGAAGACTCAGCATGGTAAATGTTCTCAAGTTTTGAATACACAACTTCATTTAAGCGAAGAATTAAGAAATCAAATCTAAATTCTGAAAATTGTGAGTTCCTCTGATAATCAACTCATTTGAGATATGTTGTGGGTGACCCAGACATCACTATCAAAGTTCTCCACTGGGGATTATGTTGTGGCACCACGGACTAAGCTACTTCTGTAACATTGGCATCCCATATGAACATTGGCTCAAGCCCCACTGCTCTACTTCTAATCCAGCTCCCTGCTAATGTGCCTGGGTCAGCAGTGGAGGATGATCAAAGGCCTTGTGTTCCTGCCATTCACCTGGGGAAAAATGGATAGAGTTCCAGACTCCTGGTTTAAGCCTGGTCCAGTCACAGACTTGGTGGCCATTTGGACAGTGAATCAGTTGATGGAAGATCCCTCTCTCTCCCTCAATTCTGTCTCCCCATCTATCTGTAACTTTGACTTTCAAATAAATAAATTAAACTTTAATCTTTAAAAAAGACCCCTAATGTCCATCCATTTATAATAGTAAAATATCTTCAACTATTGGCTGTTTTGGATGTTAAAGTGTCTTTAAAATATCCATGGAAAAGATAGTGTGGCAAGTAGATCTGGATTTGAATCTTATTCCTACCACTTACTTTCTGTTACCTTGACAAAGTTGTTCAAACTCTGTTTTCTCCTTTGCATAGAGTGACACTAATATGTTTTATTATGTCTGTATAAGTTGAATGAGACTTTTTTTTAAACATGTTTATAAGTACTGACCAGGGGTTTTGGTATATAGTGAATATTCAGTGTATATTGCTCATTGTTATCACTTATATGTGTATCTCCTAATTCATGTTGGCCCTTGGTATTGGTATTTTCTTTCTTAGAACAGGTAGTGGCGATATGTGAATTGGCTCTTTTCATGAATGTAATAATTACAGTTTTCAGCCTTTATACATGGTAACTAAGAGCAGAGGTGGCCTTAAGCATTGGGATCCAGCACAGTAGTGACCTGGTTTCTCATAGCCCCTGCCACACTAGTATGGAAATAGTTCTCCATTCCTACCCACTCACTTGCTCCAATACAGAGATATCCTGAAGCAATGAAGACTCACCTAGATGAGAACAGGAGTCCTTTGTTGATGGTTTTTCCTGTCCCATGGACAAGTAGGGTCTTGTTACCTAGGAAGGAACACATATCGGACTGTATCATGATGCTCACAGGCCAATGAGCCAATTATGATTAAAAATGGCCTCATTCCTTTAGGTTCATGTCTGAAGAATTTTCTCCATTTCCTTTGAATTTACATTCCTTTCCCTATAATTTGTTTCCATCCATTTCTTTGCTTTCCCTGCTTTTGATCTCCTATAGCTGTCCATAATATATAATCACAATGCATTTTATAACATTTCATCATACAACGTAAAGATTTTTTAACTCTAAAAACAATTGAGTTTCATGCATTTTAGCATGGTTCAGATTTTTGAGCAGAAAACATCCCCAAATCTAGATCATAAAGTTTAAAATAAATTCTCATATATTTTTTGTCTCTGCTTTTAGATGAAATTGCATAAATGTGTATTTATTTTAAGAAGCAGGCTTTTCATAGTGATTCAGAATAAAAACATGTGTCTTGCTTAATAATTTTATACCACTCCTTCATATTTCAAGATCATTTGCAAAACAAAATACTTCAACTACAATAAAAAACCAGAGGTCTTCCAAGAAAAAGAGATTGCTAGAATCCTTTGTGTTAGGTCCTATCCCTCAAGCAGCTAAATTTCATGTTAAAAAGGAAGTGCTTCAGAGGCACTGATCTGTTTATTGATTTTGTATTCAAATAAAGCCACCATATTCTGACACTTTATTAACTAATACCTGTGCAGGCAGTCTACAATATTCACGTAGAACCAAATGGCTTAGCAAATAAAATACCAACTTGATAGAACCTTATTGACTGGTAGCCCTCCAAAAGACTTGTCCTTCTAGAACTAGTGAATATAAGCTTATTTGAAGAGAAGGGTTTTTGCAGATGCAATTAAGTACAGGATGTTTAGATCACAGCATCTGGCTGGCCTTGATGGGCCCTAAGTTGAATGGCAATGGTTCTTGGAATCCACAGAAGAGGAGTTGACACAAAGAAGACCATCCAGAGATACAGAGGAGGAGACAGAGATGGCTGTGTGAAAATGGAGGTGGAAAGGCGGGCGCCGCGGTTCGCTAAGCTAATCCTCCACCTGCGGTGCCAGCACATTGGGTTCTAGTCCCGGTTGGGGTGCTGGTTCTGTCCCGGTTGCTCCTCTTCCAGTCCAGCTCTCTGCTGTGGCCCGGGAGTGCAGTGGAGGATGGCCCAAGTCCTTGCGCCCTGCACCCACCTGGGAGACCAGGAGGAAACACCTGGCTCCTGGCTTCAGATCAGCATAGCACAGCGTACCAGCCACAACACGCCGGCCTTGGAGGCCACTTGGGGGGTGAACCAACGGAAAAAGGAAGACCTTTCTCTCTGTCTCTCTCTTTCTCACTGTCTAACTCTGTCAAATAAATAAATAAATAAAAAGAAACTGGAGGTGGAGGTTGAAGCTCTGGATTTGTGATTCAGAGCACACCTGAAGTCAAAGCAGATTGTAAGAGGCAAGAAGAACTCTCTCTGGGAAACTACATAAAGAGCATGTCTCTGAAACTGTACTGATTTTTTTTTATTTTTATTTTTTGACAGGCAGAGTGGAGAGAGAGAGAGACAGAAAGGTCTTCCTTTGCTGTTGGTTCACGCTCCAATGGCCGCTGCGGCTGGCGTGCTACAGCCGCTGGCACACTGCACTAATCCGAAGCCAGGAGTCAGGTGCTTCTTCTGGTCTCCCATGCGAGTGCAGGGCCCAAGGACCTGGGCCATCCTCCACTGCACTCCCGGGCCACAGCAGAGAGCTGGAATGGAACAGGGGCAAAAGGGACAGAATCTGTCACCCCGACTGGGACTAGAACCCGGTGTGCTGACGCTGGAGGCGGAGGATTAGCCTTTTGAGCCGCAGTGCCAGCCTGTACTGATTTTGAATTCATGGCCATCACATATGTGAAAGAATAAATGCTTGTTGTCCGCAGCCTCTGAGTTTGTGGTAATTTGCTATGGCATCCCTAAGCATTTAAGACACACAAGACAGACATGATCTATCTTCTCCAAATGTCTACCAAGAGATCGAGATGAATATCATTGAAGTGAAGCATGCAATCAAGCTATTTCCAATTTGAATTAATAGCTATGATAAGTAGCAAATTTCAGGTATATATACTAAATTCTTTCCAGAAACCCACATGTCTCTCTGATGGGCTCACTTGTCTGGTACCAAGCTCTCTTTTTCAGTATATCAGATCCTCCCATTCTTTCTTCCAATACCACTTCCTCAGATAATTCATACCCAGTCTTCCCTGAAAAATGGAAGACATGAAAGTAAACTCCTTCCTCTTACCACTGGCAAAACTTTACAGATTACTCAGTCTCAGGTACTCTTTTATAGCCACAGAAAGTTGATGCTGAGAAGTTAGGCATCACCATAATAATGCCTGGAAAATGTGCCAATGGCTTTGGGATTGTGTGAGGGTTAGAGGCTGGAAGAGAGTTTTGGAAGGAATGCTGGAGAAAGCCTGTATTGAGGTAAACATATTTTTTAAAAATTTATTTCTTTTTCATATTAGAGGCAGAGATACAGAGAGAAAGAAATAGAGAGAGAGAGAGAGAGTCTTACATCTGCTGGTTCATTCCCCCATATGGCAGCAATGGCCAGGGCTGGTCCATGCCAAAGCCAGGAGCCAGGAGCTTTTTCTGAATTTCTCACGTGAGTGCAGGAGTCCAAGCACTTGGGCCATCTTCCACTGCTTTCCCAGGTGCATTAGCAGGAAGCTGGATCAGAAGTGGAGCAGATGTCCTGCAAATGGAGGCTTAACCTTCTTTACCACAGCAATGGTTTCACAAACACATTGGCAAGAATGATTCAGGAGAGGACTAGAACTTCTTGAGGGTGACCTCATGGTCATGATCAGAATGCTGATAGGAATATGGTCACTGAAGGCTATGCTTACGAGGTCTCAGTTGGAAGGAAGTAACATCTGCCTAGAAATGGTAGTACAGCCGGCGTCGTGGCTTAACAGGCTAATCCTCCGCCTTGCGGCGCTGGCACACCGGGTTCTAGTCCCGGTTGGGGCGCCGGATTCTATCCCGATTGCCCCTCTTCCAGGCCAGCTCTCTGCTATGGCCCAGGAAGACAGTGGAGGATGGCCCAAGTCCTTGGGCCCTGCACCCGCATGGGAGACCAGGAGAAGCACCTGGCTCCTGGCTTCGGATCAGCACTATGCGCCGGCCGCAGCGGCCATTGGAGGGTGAACCAACGGCAAAAAGGAAGACCTTTCTCTCTGTCTCTCTCTCTCTCACTATCCACTCTGCCTGTCAAAAAAAAAAAAAAAAAGAAAAAGAAATGGTAATACAGACCATCCTTTATATACACTTGCAAAGAGCTTGACTGAACTGTGTCCACTCTCAAGAGCTTTCTAGGAGCCCATAATTAAGAGTGCTGACATAGGGTATTAGCAACTGGAAGAAATAACCTCGCAGAAAAGCATTCAGGTTGCTGTGTGGCTACTTTTGGCCACTTAAAATAATATGAGAGCACACAGATGATTTCATATTTTTCTTTATCTTTTATTTTATTCTTTATTTTTTAAATTTTATTTTGAAAATTCATCTGGAAAGTCATGTACATACACACACACACACATATATATAATATATGTTATAATAAGTTATATATACACAAATATATGTATTCATATATTTGAGAGAGAGAGAGAGAGAGAGATCGATCTCATTCCCCAAATGGTTCATTCTCCAAACGCCTACAGTTGCCTGGAATAAACTGGGTGGTACTCAATTCAGGTCCCTCATATAGGTGGCAGGGATCCAGCTATTTGAGCCATCACCGGCTGCCTCCCAGACAAAGGGTGATTTAAAGACAGGATTTATAAATCAAGCGAAGCAGAGTGTAAAACTTTGGAAGTTTCCCAGACTAGTCATGTAAAGACTGAAGAAGTATGTTCAGTAGAGAGTGTAGCCAAGGTTTGTTAAAGAGATCAGTGTGACTACAAGGGAGCCAGGTGCTCTTCATCAGAATGATGGGAAAGGTCCTCAGAGGTGCCCCTCTCACTACAGTGCAGAGAGCTACGAGAACTGACTGGTTTGTGGGAATGTGCCTGGGACAAAATCTAGGGGCTCACCTGACTCAGGATGCTGCTTCCTGCACGGGGACACCATGCTCCTGGGATAAGCTGTGACTCAAGTAGCTCAAGATTGGGCTTGTCCACTGCTCAGGAGGATTCAAGCAGGAAGCCTTAGAAATGACCACGTGGTGCTCATTCTGCAGGAGTGACTTCCTCCACTAACATTTTAAGGTGATCTGTCAATTATAGTCAGTAGTTATGTACAGTCAGCCTGACTCCTAACTGTGCTACACTCCTGTTTTCTTGAGACTCCAACACCCTGAATTTTCACCTAAACTTTCTTGTATTTTTGTAACCTTTCTTTAAAAAAAGTGAGAAAAGTGAGGATGGGCCGGCGCCGCGGCTCAATAGGCTAATCCTCTGCCTTGCGGTGCCAGCACACCGGGTTCTAGTCCCAGTCAGGGCGCCGGATTCTGTCCCGGTTGCCCCTCTTCCAGGCCAGTTCTCTGCTGTGGCCAGGGAGTGCAGTGGAGGATGGCCCAAGTGCTTGGGCCCTGCACCCCATGGGAGACCAGGAGAAGCACCTGGCTCCTGCCTTCGGATCAGCGCGGTGCGCCGGCTGTCGCGCGCCAGCCGCGGCGGCCATTGGAGGGTGAACCAATGGCAAAGGAAGACATTTCTCTCTGTCTCTCTCTCTCTCACTGTCCACTCTGCCTGTCCAAAAAAAGAAGAAAAAAGTGTGGATGAACAAAGTGAGTCTGTGGTATTCACAGTGACCCTGCAGAGTGATATAGAGAGCCAATATGTCAAATTAGACTTGAATAAACAATTTTCCGGGGGAATATTTTGGCCGGGACAGATTGAGTAAACCCTTTGTGTCTCTGAGGACTCCCTAGTGTGAGGCAGTGACCCTGAAATGCAGCGGGGTTTCCAAGTGCTTTTGGGAACAGCCCCAGACAAGTTACATCATTGAGGCTCTTGAGCTGAGGTTGAAATGATACCAATCCATTGAAAACTTGCTAGTTCTATGTTGTCTATGACCACTAAGCTGAACCAAAGACCTCATTTCCCAGTTATTCTGGATAAGAGAGAGTGCACAGCAGATCACTATAAAAGAGAAAAAGGGCAGTTGTTGGCAGACACATGGCTAAGAAATGCCTAAAGTCCTGTCTGTGTTAAATGTCCCAGAGAGGTGGCAGTGTGCCATTTCTGAACCAAGATGCGAAGTCAATTTGCATGTTGAGCATGTAATCAGGAACAACAAACTCCTGACTCTACAAATCAAATTATCTTGCTTTCTTTTCTTTCGAGAAAAAAAAAGAGTTATGAACAAAAAGACATCAAAGGAGAAGTATTCAGGTATAGCTCAGATTAAGGTTCACTCCATTTGAAATCAAATAAAGCTGTCCATTCTGTAGATGGTAATTGATAAGTTTCCATCTAATTTTATGTGTCATTAATAAAAGAGAAACCAATTTTGTTAATAATCTGTAAATCTTATAAATTATTTAGAACAAAATTAAATAATTCTAGTCTAATTTCATCTGGATGTTAAAGCTATTATAAATGATAGTTTAAATACCGTTTCAAGCTATGAATAATTTGACAGGATGTTTTACTATTTATTCTTAAACCTCTTTAAAAAACTTCAATCCAAAGACAAGATAAAATAGTTAAACGTGGAGTAAAACCTTGCCTCCCCAGTCTAATCCTCCCTGCAGAGTGGCAAGCGAAGCATGGATTCTGATGGCCTGCCTGACTCACTTGTGTTCTGTGGCCTCAGTCTTTGAGATCATGTCTGCAGGCCAGATAAGCAGTCACTATTCCTTGGTCTTTCTTTTGCCCATTACTGATACTCTTATGGCTGAAATTTGCTCATTGGTGTCATAGACCAAGACCCTTGTTAGGGAAAGCTATGTCGCTGTGAAACCAAGCTCTTGGGACTTGATCATTAATTCAAGAAGACTTCAGGGAGAAGGGAACAGCTCTAAACAGATGGTGCTTCAGAAAAAAAAAGCAAAACAAAAACCAAGGTTCTTTCACATAAATCAGTCAATTAATATGCTAAGTCACAAAAGGTAAATTATGAATTGCTTTTTCTTAATTTCAAAGTGATCCTCTTCTGATATTTCCTTTCTTTTGAAGTTACCCTTTCATTTTTCTCTACAGGCTTTAAATTTTAAAGATAGGAATAAATGATTAACTATAAAAATAAACAGGCAATTAGTTACCAGAGTCTTTAGTGAGGAGTCTGGCTTTCACTTGACTTGTACTGGTTAAATTTGAAAGGTTTCTATAACCTCTGTTAGGATCAATTTCCTCATCGAGGTGGTAGCGAGGACAGTACCTTTCTCCAGTTATTCTAAGGATTACATGTTGTAATGGATCTATAGTGAGAGTATTCACAATTTGAATTTAGATTGCGCCTATCTGAAATACAGACATGTGAAGACAAGTCTTTAAAGGATTGAAAATAACCTATCACAAGTTTGTTTACCCAATAGGGCAAGTGGCATTCTGGGGAGACACTCATTCTAATGGGAAAAAAAAGGAACACAAAAGATGAAAAACAAAGTCTTGATTTTCTGAAAAGCAAGGTAATTCTAGTCTAGTATGGCAATGGTCACTCAAGTGCATTCACTGCTGTAAGCCAGGGAACTCGTGAATACTTCCTAGGAAGAGCAGAGACAAAAGGAAACAGGGTCCAAACCTCAAAATACATGCCTCCATTAGGATTTTCTAGATGGTGGACAGTAAAAACCATAATTTTATTTAAAAATAATTTTATTTAAATTTTATTAAATTTATTATTAAATAATTTTATTTAAAAATAAAATGGTTTTGTGTAAAAAAGTGTGCCACAAAAGTGGGAGGTTCTGCTCATTCGTGCAATTTAGCATGACTGTGCACACTTAAGGCACATGAGAATGCAATGCACCTCTGTCACAGCAGAGACTTCAAGAGACCACAGATGTCTTTGCCAGGGACAACCAGAGATATCTGGCATCCAGCAGCAATAGTTGTAAATACAGAATTCCCAAGGCCCCATTGTAGCTGCTTCAAGAGCTATGGGAGACATCAATATCTGAGCTGGGAAGATTAAGTTGAGTACAGCTGCAGGGGCAGTGTCCAGGCTGGGGTCAGACATCAATGACTAAGGGTAAGGTAGGTCACAAGAAAATGGCTACAGGATACTCCAGGTCAGGGGTCAGCAACTGTGTCTGAAGAGGGTCTGATAATAAATGGTTTAAGTCTTGTTGGCCAGGTGGACTCTACTGCAGCTATTCAACCCCTAATAGAATGAGAAAGCATCCATAGAGAATTGGGACATGAACAGGTGGTGGGCACGATTTGAATCACCAGTCATAGTCCGTCCTGCTATAGGCTGACAGAGAGGTCTCTTTTATGAATGCACTGGAATAACAAAGATGCCCAGTAGTGAGGGAAGGGGTCCTGTAAAAGAGGCTTTAGAAATTGCAAATGCATTTGCAGTGAATTTCGATGACATACTGTTTCATACTTAAATCACTCCATAAATGCATACGAGCAGGCATTCTATAAACAAACTTTCATTTTCACATAAGAGGCATATAAAATCATTCCCTCACGAGATCTGCCTTCTTGAAGAGAAGTTCTCACTCCATTTCTAACAATCTCATTGGACCAAACCTAACTTTATCTGGTAATATAAATACATACTGATTGATGCCAAGCTAATGTTCTCCCAGAGTGGATGAGACCATCAGTTGCTTTTAGCTAAGTTCTGGTAATGTAGGATGATTTTGAGTTCAGGAAGAGTCATAGAGTAGTTTAAACATTGAGTTTGTTAATAATTTTCCTTAACAACAATGTGGAACTGGAGAATTTGTGAGATGGAATATTTATTTATTTAAAGATAGGGGGAGCAGCACTGTGGTGCAGCTGGTTAGGGCCCCAGCCTACAGTGCTGGCATTGGGCAGTGGTTCGAGTCCTGGCTGCTCCTCTTCCAATCCAGCTCTCTGCTATGGCCTGGGAGAGCAGTAGAGGATGGCCCAAGTCCTTGGGTCCCTGCACCCACGTGGGAGACCTGCAAAGAACCTCTGGGCTCCTGGCTTTGGATCAGCTCAGCTCTGGCCATTGCAGATATTTGGGGAGTAAACCAGTGGAATGGAAGACCTCTCTCTCTCTCTCTCTCTCTCTCTCTCTCTGTTTTTCCCTCTCCTTCTCTCTCTGTGTAACTCTGACTTTCAAATAAATAAAATAATTCCTAAAAAAATAAAAGATGGGGGAAGGAGGAGAGAAAGAGAGAGAGAGAAAGAAAAAGAGAGAGAGAGAGAGAGAGAGAGTTAAGTCTTACAAGTCTTACACCCAGTGGTTCACTCTGAGCACCTGCAACAGACAGGGATGGGCCAGGCTGAGGTTGGCAGTCAGGGACTTATTCCAAGTCTCCCATATGGGAGGCAGGGACTCAAGTACTTGTTATGTCATTGGCTGCTTTCCTTTTGTGTGCATTAGCAGGGAACTGGAAGTGGAAGTAGATCCAGGACTTGAGCCTAGACACCCTGATATGGGGTGAGGGAATCCCAAGAAATATCCTGACCCCTACACCAAATGTCATATAGAATAATTGACAAGATGAGTGTTATATAAGTTCTTTTTTTAATTTTTTAAACTTTTATTTAATGAATATAAATTTCCAAAGTACAGCTTATGGATTACAATGCCCCCCCCCAATAAGTTATTTTCCTAATTTCAGCCAGTGAGTTTTAAACTGAATTCTACATGAGACCACTTGACAAGGATTTCTTCATTCTTAAACAAAATATAAAAATAAAAAAACAAAGCTCCCTTCCATCCTTCTTTTCTACCATTCTCAGTGCATTAACTCACCCTCTTAGGCACATCATATTTTTTCTTGTCTTAAAAATGATTTTTCAGGCATCACAAAGGCAGCAAAATTGAATGCATTTGTGTCTTTTTCAAGAATGAAGAAGGCATTCCCAGAGGATATCCAGTACTTTTCTCTCTGGAATGTTGAGAAAATGTGGAGGATTGAAGGAAGATAGTAAAGGGACCTATATGACTGCAAAACTATATTTCACTTGAAATAAAATATGAACTCTAAATAGAATACAGAATTAGGTATGTGTATTGTAATCTACTAGAGTAGTGCAGGAAAACTGTGGAAGATAGATACTGAAGACTTCAATAGCTAAATTAAAATAAAATACCCAAAAATATTTAAACAATTGAAAGACAAGAAGGTAGAAATTGGAAAAAGACATTGTACAAACAGAACTTAATAACAAAATCACTATATATATTCAAGCTTATCAAATTATTTGCATTAATTGTGTATAGTTTTTTTTGTATTCCAATTAGACGTCAATAAATCTGGAAAAAAATAACATGATATTCACCCAGTTCAATGATCACATAAAATCTAAGAGTCCTAAACAATCTCTGTGTCTCCCTCTCTCTGTCTTGAACTGAGACTCAAATCTAGGCACTCTGATATGAGATGTGGTCACCCCAATTGGTGTCTTAACTGACACATCAAAAGTCTATCTACAAACTTGAATATTTGGCTCAAAAACAATAAATTTCTAAACATCTTTTGATCAAGGAGGGAGTCTCAAAAGCAAAGAAAAAATGAAAATACAACATATGAAATTCGAGGAATGTAGATAAAGCAGTGCCTAAATAGAAGTTAATCAAATCAATCATCTAAATTTCCAACCTAAGAAACTAGAAAGAAAGAGCAAATAAAATTCAATTCATGCAGAAGGATAGAAAGAATAGAGTAGAAATTAGTGATATTAAAAACAGAAAAGCATAGAAGAAGTCCACTAAATCAAAAGGTGATTGAATGAAAATAACAAGAAAAGTGATAGTCAAATGAGAACCAAATTATGGCACAAATTAGCATCATCTGGAATGAAAAAAAAAAACTATCACTACAGACAGCATAGAAATTAAATAAGCATTCAGAGAATATTATAAACCACAATAAGGACTTGAACTAAAATATGGTACACTCATGTTTTGAGTTTCAAATGCTCCTAACGTGTCACTATCACTATAAATCAATCCAATGGGTAGGAAATTTATTGGACTTAAAACACTTTCTTAGATTGATGTATTGTGATGAGAGTCTGGAATTCTCTGTTTTCTTTTTTAAACATTTATTTATTTACTTATTTATCTATTTATTTATTTGAAAGGCAGAGTTACAGATATGCAGAGGCAGAAAGAGAGATGTTTTCCATTTCTGTTGGTTCACTCCTTAAATGGCCACAAGCTCACAATGGCCAGAGCTGGGATGATCCACAGCCAAGAGCCCAGAGCTTCTTTCAGGTCTCCCAAGGAGAGGGGCCCAAGGGCTTGGGCTATCTTTCACTGATTTCCCAGGCCATAGCAGAGAGCTGGATCAGAAGTGGAGCAGCCAGGACATGAACTGACACCCATATGTGATGCTGACTCTGCAGGTGGAGGCTTGACCCGCTATGCCACAGTGCCAGCCCTGTCTGTTTCTTCTTTGATGTGCATTTATTGTTTCACTCAGAATTTATAATATATCCCAATTGTTCTCTGTATTAATAAACATTCTGACAAAGCCATTTTCTGAACAGTCAGCAAATTAGATGAATGGTATCAATTTTGAAAGGTGGATTTCAAAAAGTATTTCAAGAAAACACAGATAATTGGAATTATCCTCTATTAAATAGAGTTTATAATTCAACCTTACAATATATGAAGCTCTGTAATCAGATAGTTTTATGTGTAATCCACCAGCCATTTAAAACTAACACCAGGGACAGGCATTGGAGAACAGTGAGCTAGGCTGTCACTTGAGACATCTGTAGCCCTATCACACTGCCTGTTCACGTCCCAGCTGTTTTGCATCTGAACCAGATTCCTGCTAATGTGCGCCTGGGAGAGAAGTGAAAGACAGCCAAGTACTTGGGCCCCTACCACCCTTGTGGGAGAGCCAGAGTTCCAGGCTCCTGGCTTTGGCCTGGACCAGCCCTGGTGATTGCAGCCATTTGGGGAATGAACTAGCCTATGGAAGATCTGTTTTAGCCTACCTTTCAAATAAACAAATAAATGGCCATTGTGGTCATTTGGGTAGTCAACTAGAAGATGGAAGAACTTTCTCTCTGTCTCTCCCTCTCTCTGTAACTCTGCCTCTCAAATAAATAAATAAATAATCTTATAAAAAAAAAAAGACTAACTACTAGTCAACTATTTATCAATAGATTATGGCTCCAGGTTGAAGATAGACAGAGAGGGGGCCGGTGCTGTGGGGCAGCAGGTTAAAGCTCTGGTCTGCAGCTCTGGCATCCCATCTGGGCACCAGTTCAAGTCCCGGCTACTCCACTTCCAATCCTGCTCTCTGCTGTGGGCTAGAAAAGCAGTGGATGATAGCCCAAGTCCTTGGGCCCCTGCACCTACATGGGAGACCCGGAAGCGGCTCCTGTCTCCGGGCTTCGGATCAGCTCAGCTCTGGCCATTGCGGTCATTTGGAGAGTGAACCAGCAGATGGAAGACCCCTCTCTTTCTCTCTGGCTCTGCCTCTTTCTGTAACTCTTTCAAATAAATAAAATAAATCTTTAAAAAATAAAGATAGACACAGAAGCAGAAGGAACAAAACATACCATGTATAATTAGACCCACACAAATGTTGCCAATTGACTTTTGAGCAAAATGCCTTAAAATTTAGTAGAGAAAGTATACTTTTCTCAGCAACTGATGCTGGAACGACAGTGCATTTCTATGGAAAAAGAAACAAGACTTGATCTATGACCTCATCCTATGCAAAAAGTTTACCTCAAAATAAGTAGTGATCCTAAATCGAAAACATAAACATAAAATTATTAAAGAAAAAATATGCAAGCTATTTATAACCTTAGATTAAACAAATGATTTGTAGATAAGGCACCAAAAGTTTGACATGAAAAATAAAAATGATAATTTATGTTTTGTTGAAGATCTCTTTTTAAAAAGATTCATTTATTTGAAAGGCAGAGTGACAAAAAGCAGGAAAGACACAGATAAAGAGAGATCTTTAATCTGCTGAATCACTCTCCAAATGGCCACACAGCCAAGTCTGGGTCAGGCCCAAACCAAGAGTTAGGAACTCCATCTAAGTCTCCCACATATGTGGTAGGGGCCCAAGTACTTGAGCCATCTTTTGCTGGTTTGCAATATGCATTAGCAGGAGCCTAATCAAAAAGCAGTTTAGCCAGGATTCAAATCAGCATTCCAATATGGAATGCTGGTCTTGTAAGCAGTAGCTTAACCCTCTGTGCCACAATGTCAGCCTCCATCAATATTTTAAAAACTAGATGCAGACTGGATAAAAACAGACCCAAACCATATATCTGACATAAGGCTTGGATTAAAAAAACAATTTCTAACAAATCTTTAACAGTAGAAATACATTTTGTAAGGTAATGGAATTTGGTAAAGCATCATGATAATCAACATCATCATCCTCAGTATAACAACAAAACTATAAAATAAGTATTGTCCTTAGTGATTAAGTATCACATGATGTCCATCATCACAATTTCTACTCAAATCATAGAGCAACATATTAAGGAATATAAATAAGGAAAATGAGATTTCAGAATAAAAGAACTAAATGGCAACACTCACAAATGATTGTATAAAATATCCAGAGATCATTAAATAGCACTTTTAAGTAAATAATATTAAAGCCAATTTGAAATGAAATGGGCAAAATACCCAAGTAGGCTCTGTGTGAAGGAGATAATACAGATGACAAGTGAGCACATGAATAGATCCCACATAACACTGGTTATTAGGTGAATGCAAATTTATAAACAGAATAAAACACAACTTTTTTTTTATTAAACTTTTATTTAATGAATATAAATTTCCAAAGTACAGCTTATGGGTTACAATGGCTTCCCCCCTCCCATAACTTCCCTCCCGCCCGCAACCCTCCCCTTTCCCGCTCCCTTTCCCCTTCCATTCATGTAAAGATTCATTTTCAATTCTCTTTGTATACAGAAGATCAGTTTAGTATATATTAGGTAAAGATTTCAACATTTTGCCCATATAGCAACATAAATTGAAAAAAACTACCATTGGATTACTAATTATAGCATTAAATAGCAATGTACAGCACATTAAAGACAGAGAACCTACATAATTTTTTTTTCAAATTAATTAATTTTCTATGCCATTTCCATTTTAACACCAGGTTGTTGTTTTTTTTTCATTTCCAATTCTCTTTATATACAGAAGATCACTTCAATATATAATTAGTAAAGACCTCATCAGTTTGTACCCACACAGAAACACAAAGTGTAAAAATACTGTTTCAGTACTAGTTATAGCATCACTTCGCTTTAGACGACACATTAGGGACAGATCCCACATGGGGTGTAAGTACACAGTGACTCCTGTTGCTGACTTAACAATTTGACACTCCTGTTCATGGCGTCAGTAATCTCCCTAGGCTCTAGTCATGAGTTGCCAGGGCTATGGAAGCCTTTAGAGTTCGCTGACTTTGATCTTATTCCGATAGGGTCATAGTCAAAGTGGAAGTTCTCTCCTCCCTTCGGAGAAGGGTACCTCCTTCTTTGATGGCCCCGTTCTTTCCACTGGGATCTCACTCACAGAGATCATTCATTTAGGTCTTTTTTCTTTTTTTTTCCATGATATCTTGGCTTTCCATACCTGCTATACTCTCATGGGCTCTTCCGCCAGATCCGAATGTCTTGAGGGCTGATTCTGAGGCCAGAGTGTTGTTTAGGACATCTGCCATTCTATGAGTCTGCTGTGTATCCCACTTCCCATGTTGGATCTTTCTCTCCCTTTTTGATTCTATCAGTTAGTATTAGCAGATACTTGTTTGTGTGATCTCTTTGACTCTTAAACCTATCAGAGCTATCAATTGTGAGCTGAAATTGATCTCTTGGACTAGTGTGATGGCATTGGTACATACCATCTTGATGGGATTGTGTTGGAATCCCCTGGCACATTTGTAACTCCACCATTTGCGGCCAGTCCGATTGAGCATGTTCCAAATTGTTCATCTCCTCCCTCTCTTTTTCCACTCTTAGATTTAACAGGGATCACTTTTCAGTTAAAATTTAAACACCTAAGAATAATTGTGTGTTAATTACTGAGTTCAACCAATAGTACTAGAACAACAACAACAACAACAATACTAAAAAGGATAAAGTATTACATTGTACATCTAAAGTCAGGACAGGAGCTGATCAGTTCATTGTTGCTTATAGTGTCCATTTCACTTAACAGGTTTCCCCTTTGGCACTCAGTTGTCACCGATCAGGGAAAACAAATGATATTTTTCTCTTTGGGACTGGCTTAATTCACTCAGCATGATGTTTTCCAGATTGCTCCATCTTGTTGCAAATGACTGGGTTTCATTGTTTCTTACTGCTGTATAGTATTCTATGGAGTACATGTCCCATAATTTCTTTATCCAGTCTACTGTTGATGGGCATTTGGGTTGGTTCCAGGTCTTAGCTATTGTGAATTGAGCTGCAATAAAACACAACTTTTTAAAAGGCCAAAAATATGACAAAATATGACAATGAGTACTTAACAGGTGAAAAAGCAAAAATGATATACCCACCTTTGAATGTGGTGTGGCTTTTAAATGAAGTAGGATATTCACTTATATGGCCTAAAAAATACTTAGTTATTTACCCTTGACACTTGTTATTTTATGGGTGATTTTGCACTCATGGAATATTGGGCAAGCTCTTGAGAGATTTGGTTGTCACCACTTGGGGTGCCACTGACATCTGATTGACAAGTCAGAGATGGCACGAAACTTCCTACAATGCCCAGGACAGCCCCCACAATAAGTATCCAGCACAAAATATCAATAGACTTGAAGATGAAAAGTCCTGCCCTAGAAAAGTAAAAAAAGGGTTTTTTTAAATGAAACAATCTATACACAACAAGTAGTGTTATTTAGAAGTGCTCCAGACAGGAAACCACCCACATACCTGTCAGCCAGGGAATGGATAACTAAACTGTTGTACATCGATACAGTAAAACAGTCCTCAGCCAAAGAAGGAATGACCAATTGACACATGAAACAATAGGGATGGATCTCAAGGATGTATGCCAAATGATGATGGCAGGCTCTGAAGACTACACACAGTGCCTGATTTCACTTTTGGTGTCCTCATACAGCACAAACTCTCAGGGCGTTGAAAAATCAGTGACTACTCAAGATTACGGAGAGATTGCCACAGGAATTTGGGATAATAGAACTGTCCCAACTCCTGGTTTTGATGGCCATTATACAAATCTCTTAAAATGTTAAAAATTATCTTAAGACCATACAAAATACTTTTAAAAACTGACATAAAATTGAAATTTTATACTGATTTTATGTAATGATTATGTATTTAATGAACTTTTATGTTTTTTAAGGAAAAAGGCTATGGAGCAATAAGTAGATTCTGAATCCAGTTCTACCACCAATTTTCCTTGTGATCTTGGCCAATGAGCATAACTTTATCTGAAACTCACTGTACTCATCTGAAAAGTGGGACTAATAAAAATCTCTAACTCATAAGTTTGTCATAGGGATTGAGTTAATACAAATTTCTATGCTTAGGATACTGTGTGATGTATTGTAGATATTCTATGACATACTAATTCAATTTTATTGCAGATAACACACAAACTTATATGGTACATACTTTTACTTTAATCATTTGAACTAGAAGAATTTGAAAAATGTGCAATATGTTAATGATTGCAGTAAAAATTCTGGTAAGAATTTTTGCTTATATATTAATTAACAAAATACCACATTGAGTACTCTTAAATGGTCATTCTTTGTATCTTTTTGTGTCAATTATTTGTTAATACACTTCCATGTTGATAGACTACATTAAATCCATCAATGTTGTAACTTAAAATCTAGATTCATTTAAAATCTGCTTTGAAAGGCCTGCCTCCTTAGTGCAGTAGTCAGCACGTCAGTCTCATAAAATCTGCTTTGCATGCTTTTTCATGTCAGAAATTTTTACCTAAAACATCATTTAAAATAGTTTTATTTTTCATATACCTGTTATATAATTTATTTAACTGATACCCACTATGGAACATTTAGATCATTTCTAGGTTTTCAAAAGCCATTCCAATTTTGCTGTATAAAATCCATTTTATCAATAGGTTGGAACTTTGGACTATTCTTCCTTGAAGACACTTTAACAGCATCTTTTTTTAAAAAAAAAACCAGGAGTCTTTGGGCCGGTGCTGTGGCATAGCCGATAAAGCCACCGCCTGCAGTGCTGGCATCCCATGTGGACTCCAGTTCGAGTCCCAGCTGCTCCTCTTCTGATCCAGCTCTCTGCTATGGCCTAGGAAAGCAGTAGAAGATGGTCCAAGTCCTGGGACCCTGCACTCATGTGGAAGACCTGGAAGAAGCTCCTGGCTCCTGACTTCGGATAGGCACAGCTCCGGTCATTGCAGCCATCTGGGGAGTGAACCAGTGGATGGAAGACATCTCTCTCTCTCTCTCTCTCTCTCTCTCTCTCTCTCTCTCTGTGTGTGTGTCTGTGTATGTAACTATGATTTTCAAGTAAATAAATAAGTCTTTAAAAAAAGCAAGGAGTCTTATAATGTTGAAGTCACTAAATATTGAAGCTAGCAAGAATATGCATGAGTTCAGAGTATATGGGAATTTCAAAAATTTCATGTAAAATGAAATTAAAAGATAAGCTTAGTTTTGCTTAAACTTTTGAAATCATGTATGCTTGTAAGTGTGCCTTTAAACATCATGAGGAGATAGTGATAATAATTAAGTTTGCGAGTAAATCTCTGCTCCAGACAAGTGGGGCACTGCCTTCTGCTCCATCCTTTGCAAAGAATGAATTTGTGACTTTATCTGAAGGAAGGAATCTCAGGCAGTGGGCTCTGCTTATTTCCTTCAATTCCTGGATCCCAGCCATGGAAGCCAGGTCACCTGCCCTGACACTGGGCTCTTGTTTCCCGGAGATAGCATTGTCTGTATTATGTGCAGTCCCATAGGCCAGTCTCCATCATAGCAAACATGTGCCAAATCAATCTGAGCTACATCTCAGTGGTAAAAAATATGAATTTTCAGGGTGTCCGAAGTATACTCTTCCAAATTGTGTTATCTAAGACCAAAACCAAAACACCTTCTCCTATGATATATGAGGATCTTTCTGAAAGTTTGCTTAAAATGAAATTAACAGATAATGAACATTTCTCCAGAAACACTTTGAAATGTCCTCATATTTTCTCCATTAGATGATAAGCTCTTGAAAACCAGGGACTGGGGCCAGCGCCGTGACTCCTCTGCCTGCGGCGCCAGCATTCCATATGGGTGCCGGGTTCTAGTGCCGCTTGCTCTTCTTCCAGTCCAGCTCTCTGCTATGGCACAGGAGGGCAGTGGAGAATGGCCCAGGTGCTTGGGCCCCTGCACCTGTGTGGAAGACCAAGAGGAAGTGCCTAGCTCCTGGCTTCAGATCGGAGCAGCGCCGGCCGTGGCAGCCATGTGGGGAGTGAACCAACGGAAGGAAGGCCTTTCTCTCTCTCTCACTGTCTGTAACTCTACCTCTCAAATAAATTAAAAAAAAAAAGAAAAGAAAACCAGGGACCATATAGTGCTCACTTAAGATCTCTAAAACATGCCTACTACTCAACTGATCAATAAATAAATACAGATAGAGATATTTTTAGAGAAGAAATATATGTATATATAGCAAGTGCTTAAATTATTGACTTAAAGGAAGATGGAATAGAATGCTTCTAAACTTAAAGCTTCCTTTTGTTGCATATAACTATATGGAGAAATGATTACTCAAATAAGACACAAACTATCCCATCTTTCTCAGTTGTAGTTAAAATACAAACGTTACTGCAACTCTTTGTTACTTAATGCTAAAGAGATACATCAGCCTTCAGCAAGCAAGTCTTAAACAGCAAAGAAAATAGATTAATTTGCAGGAGATAGATTATCCATCACCCACAAGAAGTGCAATGTCTGCTTTCTCAGCTTTAGATTGTCTAACTCCCTTATGTACTCTTGTGCAATTTTCAATTTGTACTTTAGAAATTATATATGCTTAATTATTTGCCACTAATTATTTCTAATAGGAAAATTAGGAAGAAACCAGACAGATAATATCCATTCTTCTGTTGGACACCTATTTCCAATTGAATTTATGTAGCCTTCCAAAATTCTTAATGAGAAGTACTAATCATGTTATGTTAATCTGGCAATCAAGAATAAATATCTTAAGTCTTTTTGATTTTCCAGGTGATCATGTATTCAGGACAATCCTGAAAACTGAGTAGGGACATGTTGAGACACATAATAGCAAAAACTTACAGCTGAGCTTACATTGGTCAAGAGATTGATTACCCATCTGCAAATGTGGGAGAAATATACAGAGGGTATATTGAGTTACTTTAGTGCGGGTGGTTTGATGGGCTGCATTATGCTGGAACTACCCTACTTGACCTTTGTGCAGTGATGCATCTAAAATGTGAGGTATTGTTCTTCCTTGGAAAACAGACTCAATGCACTTCAACCCCATGCTGGTTGTTACCCAAAGCAAGCATGGTTAAATTACATGCATCTCTTGGTTTTAAAGGAAGGGGAAAATGGGGGGAGGAGACACATTTCTCATGGATTAGCATCCTCTGATCTATTTTTGAAATGCAACGAATATAAAATCAGTAGATCATTTTGTCTACAGACAAAAAGAAAATATATTTTGTATCTGTTTTTAATGCTGAACAGATCTGAACAAAATACAGACATCTTAGTGAACCAAATGGTCTCTAAGTATACATGTTTCACCTCATATGCTGAAAAGTATCTTTTAGATTTTTTTGCTTTTAAAACTCCATTTACCTTATACATTCTCATATTTTTACACACACATGCACACACACACAGAGGGTTATGAAGGTATGCTTGCTTCTAGACTCAGCTCTGAATGTTTCAGCATCATTAAAATTCACTCTGGATGTAGAGTTTGTCTCCATTTACAGTGGTATTACCTAGTGCTGTAAACAATAGATTGTAAATAAATAGTGAAAGCATAGTGTCTATAAAAATAAAAGATCAACATGAATACTCTTAATTTATTGTTCAATGTGACTGGAGTTTTTACTTGTGTTTAAGTTTCTTTACGTTTAAAGAAGTTTCTAAAGTTTGATTAATTTATTTTTATTTAACTTGGAGGCAGAGAGGGAGAGAGAGAGAGAGAGATGGATCTTTAATTTGTTTGTTTACTCCCCAAATGCCCTCAATATCTGGGACTGGGCAAGGCTGTTTCCAGGAGCCAGGAATTCTATTCAGGTTTCCTACACAGGTAGCAGAGACCCAAGTACTTGAGCCATCACCTGCTGCCTCCAAGGCTGTACACTAAGGAGGGAGTTGGATGGGAAGTGGAGGAAGGACTCCAACTCAGGCATTCCATTATGGAATGTGGGCAAATGTCCAAAGCTATGGCTAAACCACTGTGCCACAACATCCACCCCTAAGTTTCTGAATGATTGCACGTGAACATAGTGATTTTTCTGAGAGATGAGAGGCTAATCTTTCAACTAATACAATAAATATTGTATTAGCTTTCAATAATATGTTTTAAGTTGAAATTTATATTATTTTAAATTGATACTTATTTTTATTTGTGTTAAAGGGTGTCTTAAAATAAACACATTTAGAGATGGTGCAAGACTATTACTGAATATATTTTTAGTTTAGAAAGGTGAAGGATTTTAATGGGTAGTCTGCTTGGTATGCATTTCATTAGATCAAAGGGGAAGAAATTGGGGTGAGAAACATAGATGTAATGCTACCTAAGAGTTGCTATCATGTCATAAAAATTCCATTTATTTAGCATTTCAAAAATGTTTTACTTCTGCTTCCTCTTATTCTTCAGGATAAAAGCATTTCATCCACACTAACATTTTTCATGAAGTCTGATTCAAAATGTTTTATTTTCAAAGATGAACTTATTTCAAGGCTTGGGGCATCATAAATTTCTCCTGGCTTGAGTTGTTTATGTTCAGTCATGTCTGCGAATTGACACTCAGGTTATAAAGGACACATTCACACACTGTGTGAGCTCTGATTTTTGGAAACTTCTGGAATATAAAGCCTTGCTTATCTAAAGCATCCAATTTGCTCAGTGTTTCATATAAAGCATGTGTAGCTCCACACGTGGGCCCCTGAAGCTGGAGGTTCCATTGAACTTTTTGTTTTCTTTGGAATCTGAGAGGAGTCATTACAAAACTGACACTGAATTATTAATTATAGAGAAAATCTAACAAATGAAATAAAAAATTAAAAAGTGTCACTATTCATTGGAATTTATTTGACATGTTAGTCACACACTGACATGCCCTGTGAGATCCTGTGATTTTTCTGAATGAACTTTCATGGTTTGTGGTTTGTGATCAGACGATGTTTGTGATCAGAGACTGATTGGAAAATAAGTGCATGGGAACTATGAGATGTGTTACTGGAAACTGAAGAATTAAAATTTGTTTTTAAATTTAAAAAAAATCAAGATTAAAACAAGGAGTACAGTATTAAGTAGTTTAAATTAGATTGAAAATCTTGGATGATAAAGATTACCATCAGATTGCTGGCACTGGACAAAGAATAATATTTCTGAAGAGTTTTCAACAAGTCCAGGGGAAATGCATATTATGAAAAATCTATGCATTGATTTCAATTTTTTGTATCAAAACAAGCTAATTAATCTTTTAATTCCCTTTTCCCATGAACTTCGTGAAGCACCTTGTATACAAAGTTCTGATCTTTTGTGGCTTTTGTGACAACCAGGATTTAAACAAACAGACAAACATTACATTGCTCTGAGGGAATTGTGCTTCTAAGAATATAATGATCTGTTTCTCCGTGACCTTGACCAACATGACGGCCCTCATCATTACTCTGGGGCTTAGTTAGTGAACCACACAATTCTCCACATCTCCCTGCACCCTGCGGGTCTTTTTCTTTACTTACGGTTGTCTCCTCTGTGGTCAGCTTTTCTGAAGTATTTCTGTTTCCTCCCTCTTGTTTTGTCCCAGTTGGTTACCTAAGCATTCCTCTGTAGCTTATACTTGGGGCGATATGGAATATTTGACATTTTAGGAACAAATGCATAACCTTTGATGAAAATGTAACTAGTGGTAGAATAGCTCTCTCTGTGTGCTCTCAAGGCAGTTACTCAATAGTGGTTATTCATTAACAACTTCTCCTCCTGTGTAAAGAACTTAGAAAGAAGTGGTTCAGAATGCAGCCTTTGTTTCCAAGTCTTCCTTTTATCTTGGTCTGTTCCCCATGTCCTCATGCCTGAAGCAGTCACTCTGCTCTTGCGTGTCAAACGGCTACAATCACCTCTTCATCCTCCTGGAAAAGTCATCACTTACAGACTCTCACTCAGTCTCCGCATCATGGAGTAAGACACACAGTGGATGTGATTTCCCACCAGTCCAGCAGTGAAGTCAGAAATAGAATGAATGGTTAGAAAGTCCCAGACCTGAAGCCACTCTTGTGGAAGGAGGCAAGTCCAAGGGCTGAATGCACTCACAATAATGTGAACATGTACAGCTCGGAGGCTTTAAGCAAACAGGCAAAACGAAACCAAACCAAACACTCTTAAGAACACACTGTAGGGGAGAGGCAACAACCTGTCATGACAAATCTGGAGGCAATTCTCTTCTGGTTCAGCTGTAAAACAACATTTTTCACTGAAGCCCAAAAAATATGTGGGTGACATGAAGCCTAAGTTTCAGATTTTTAAAAATAGAATTGTGAATAGATCATGAATATCCACAAAACACTGACTTTTTGCCTCAGTAATTGAATCTTTTCATTTTACTTTTTTTACCTAATATTATTTTTGATATAACATTTTAATATGCATTCTAGTCAAAGGCTTAACATTCCACTAATTAGAGTTCAACAAGTAAAAAATAAATGACCACATTACAGCAGGAATACAGTCAAGAGCTATAAGCAATAATCAAATGAAAAGATACTTCACCCATGTAAATTTAAAATAGTCACACAGACAAGGACTGGCATTGTGGCATAGCAGGTAAAGCTGCCTTCTGCAACACTGATATCCCATTTGGGTGCCAGTTCATGTCCTGGCTGCTTCACTTGCAATCCAGCTTCCTGCTGATGGCTTGGAAAAACATCTGAAGATGGCTCAAGCACCTGGACCCCTGCCACCCACGTTGGAAACCCAGATGAAAATCTAGACTCATGGCTTCAGCCTAGCTCAGCCCCGAGCGGCCATCTGGGGAGTGAACCAGTAGATGGAAGATATTTTTTTCTCTTTCTTTCTCTCTCTTCCTCTCTCTCTCTCTCTCTCTCTCTCTCTTCTCTTTCTCTCCTATCTCCTCTCTCTCTTTCTCTCTGTTACTCTGACTTTCAAAATAAATAAGTTAATAAAAGTAATCACAGATGGATCACTAAAACTATAGTATTATATAATTCTTAACAATTTGTTTGACAAAGACTTAAAACAAAGTTTGACAAAACACTATATTCGCAGCCTAATTTTTACACATGGGCATTTCTTTCTTTTTTGTTTGGTAGTTCCATCTTTTAAAAATTTCCCATATAAACTAAAAGCAATGCAGTACTTAGAAATCAAGAAGAAAAATAGACAGTAAGACAGAAAAATCACTCAGACTTCTGTTATGGGTTGAATTAATGTCCTTTCCACATCTGTACAATGCAATGTTAACTCTTAGTTCTATACAGTGTGACCTCATTTAGAAATAAATCAGGAGCTGAGCTGTGGCATAGCAAATAAAGCCACTACTTTCAGCACCAGCATCCCATATGGGCTTAGGATTCTGTCCTGGCTGCTCCACTTCCAATCCAGCTCATTGCTAATGTGCCTGAGAAAGTAGTGAAAGATGGTCCAAGTCCTTTGGCCCCTGAACCCAAATGGGAGACCAGGAAGAAACTCCAGGATCCTGGTTTTGGCCTGGCCCAGCCCTGGCCATTGTGGCCATTTGGAGAAGTGAACCATCTTATGGAAGGCTATTCCTCTACATCTCTTTCTGTCTCTCTCTGTCTCTTTCTCTCTCCCTCTCTTTCTTTCTCTCTCCCTCTGCCTCTCTCTCTCTGAAATTATGACTCAAATAGATGGATAAATATTTTTTTTAATTTTTTTTGACAGGCAGAGTTAGACAGTGAGAGAGAGAAAGACAGAGAGAAAGGTTTCCTTCCATTGGGTCACCCCCAAAATGGCTGCTATGGCCGGTGCACTGCACTGATCCAAAGCCAGGTGCCAGGTGCTTCCTCCTTGACTCCCATGCAGGTGCAGGCCCAAGGACTTGGGCCATTAGATGGATAAATCTTTAAAAAAAATCAACATATTTGTGCTAATGCAATGAGTTGGGTAAGATGATTTTCATCCAACAGGGTGGGGACATTTTTGCACAGAGACTAGCAAGAGGGAGAAAGTCATGTTGATATTATATGGGCAAGTCATGTTGATTTAGTATGGGCAAGTAGCTAGCTAGGTCTACTGAGCTGGACATCACAAGCCCCATGTCTAACTCTATCCTCCTAGTTGTCAGCCAGAATGCCCCCTTTCCCAGGATGCATATGCTTCATTCAGGACCTAAAACAGATGCCATGAAAAGTGTGAAAATTCATTTCCTCATGGAAATGCTCTATAATTCCCAAATTACTTCACTCCTGGAGGCAATGTGCCAAACCTCATAGAAAAGAGCAACATCAGAGGAAAAGCTGTTTCTCTCTCACTCTCTTCTGCCATAGACTGCTGCTGGAGGAGCTGTTCAGATTCTCTCTCTCTCTCTCTCTCTCCCCTTCCCCATGCCTTCTCCCATCAGGTGATCCTCTGATCTACTGCCCACTCATGATGAGTATTTCTCTGTGTGGGGCAGCCCTCACCCAAGTATGTTGAACACTCCTTTTCTCACCTTTTGAATAGTTTTATCATTTTGTGCACTGTATGCATATCAGCATCTAGCATGTTTGTCTTTGTGCATGGCAAGTGCCTGGAAAACAGCAATGAACAACCACATGCCTACATCAATAGGAGAGGCCAAATTAGCAGCTACCGTCTGTGAGCCAAGAAATGAGGGTGGGAGCAGACCCTTCCTGCACAATTCTCAGAGGAAATGAACCCTGCCCCACACCTTGATCTTGGACTTGGAGCCCAACTGTGAGACAACACAATGCCCCTGTTTATGCCACCCAGGTTGTAGTACTTTGCTACAGCAGCCGCTGCAAATTAACTAACATGCTTTCATTACCCAGCGATGATCACTGTAAAATTTGTTATAAACTCTTTAATCTGTGACCTGTTTTTGTTAGTTTGTTAAGTGTGTTTTGTTTTTTATTTGTTTTATTTATTTGTTCACTGAGTTGTGAACAAAGCTTTGAAGCTGTTGCAGTCAGTTCTTATGTGCCCTACTCTGAGATTCATTGTCATACCCTCTTTGTAATCATACTCCAATGTAGTGCTAAAAGATAACATTTCACAGCCTTCCCTGGGCTAGATGGGCTTTGATTTATTTTTTATTTTTTTATTATTATTATTTTTTTTGACAGGCAGAGTGGACAGTGAGAGAGAGAGAGAGAGAGAGAGAGACAGAGAGAGAAATGTCTTCCTTTGCTGTTGGTTCACCCTCCAACGGCCGCCACGGCCGGCGCACCGCGCTGATCTGAAGGCAGGAGCCAGGTGCTTATCCTGGTCTCCCATGGGGTGCAGGGCCCAAGCACTTGGGCCATCCTCCACTGCACTCCCTGGCCACAGCAGAGAGCTGGCCTGGAAGAGGGGCAACCGGGACAGAATCCGGTGCCCCGACCAGGACTAGAACCCGGTGTGCCGGCACTGCAGGCGGAGGATTAGCCTATTGAGCCGTGGCGCCGGCCCAGGGCTTTTATTTTTAAAACCTAAATTCTAGACAAAATAATGTTAGCAGAAAGGATGTATGCGATTTTCAGGAATTGCAAAGTCTCTGAGGTTTTATTCTCTTGCAAGCAAATGAGTTAGGGTGCTATAGTCTCTTAGAAGCTAGCAGATAACTTGTGATTCCTAGATCAGAGAAAAAGGACTTGATTTCTCACAAAAACAGTAATCAGAATGATATCAGACTGCTTATTAATAATTCTCAATATTAATAAGGCAACATGGTAAGTTTTTAAGGATTTTATTCAGCGAGAGAAATGCACAGGAGACTGAGGGCTTTATTTAAGGGAGAAAGAAAGGTCTAGAAGCTAATTGGGTCCATACCAAGCAGAGAGCAGGCCAGGAGAGAGCCACATGGAGCAAGTACATGGTTATGTGCAGCCACAAGTAGCTTAATGCGGCAGCAAAGCAAAGACAGAGAGTGATTTGGGGTCACTCCTCATCTTTTATATGCTTTCCAAAGGGGAGTGATTGCACAGTCTGATGGGCAGGTGGGCATTCAGGTGAGATCAGGTGGGGGCATGAAATCACACAGGGTGTGTGGTGTAAGATGTGGTCTCCAGCTTACAGATCTAATAGTTTTTATTCTACCTGCCTGCCTAGATCAGGAATACCAGTATTTTTGGTCCACTTTCCCGAGTGCCAGTCCCCACAGGGCTATGAGAAGAGGATCAGACAGTATCCACACATACATAGCCTGAAGCTTGTATAATGGTCACTGAATGAGCACACCCTTTGCTTTGGAAGGAGACATTTAAAATAAAAGCATTCCTACAAAGACAGCCACAGTCATGTTCTGAAGTTGCAGGTTCGTGCGCAGAAATGCAGCAGGGGGAGAGGAAGCTGAGCTCCAAACCAGTACTGGCTTGTGTGTCCCCAATATTTTTTATGCATAAGAAATATAGTTTTGGGGCCAGCACTGTGGCGTAGCAGGTAAAGTCCCCACATGCAGTGCCGGCATCTCAAATGGGTGCCAGTTCAAGTCCCAGCTGCTCCACTTCTGACCTAGCTCCCTGCTAATGCACCTTGGAAAGCAGCAGCAGATGGCCCAAGCCCTTGGGCCCCTATACCCACATGGAGGACCAGAAGAAGCTCCTGGCTCCTGGTTTCAGATTGGTCCAGCTCCAGCCATTGCAGCCATTGGGAGAGTGAACTAGCAGATGGAAGATCCCTCTCTCTCTCCCTCTCTCTCCGTCTTTCTCCCTATCTTTCTTTCTCTCTCTGTAACTCTGTTTCAAATAAATAAATCTTTAAAAAAAGAAATATAATTTATATAGTTAAATCACAATTCTTTTGGACCTTCCTGTTTCAATCCTAGTACAATCCTGTACAATCCTAGTCCTAATTGATGGATAGTCAATGAAACATATTTAAAACATTATTTTTCGTTACAATAAAAAGTTCCTCAGATAGCTTTTTATCATTATTTATGAAAGTTCTTCAAAAAGTTAAGGGAAAATAAATGTTATGCAGAAACTATGCATGGATTTCCAAAGTTTTACACCACCAAAATAAGTTCATTATTTAATTCCATTTTCCATTAATATCATACTTTTCTAATTTACTATGAATATACTTATTTTATTCTCGTTTCATTTTTCTTTATTCCAATATAAAGAATACAATTCATGGTCTCTGAATATTTTTTTCGTTAAAATTATTCTCTCAAAATTTGCTAGGGACCTGGTATTCAGCTTAGGAGTTAAGATGGCCCGATTAGATATCAAAGTGGCTGGATTTGACTCCTATTCTTGGCTCCTTACTTCCGTTTTCAGCCAATATAGGTATTGGGAGGCAGCAGTGACGGCTCCAGTAATTAAGTGCCTGTCACTCATGTGGGAAAATTGGATTGTCCTCCTAGTTCTGAGCTTTGACCCTGGCTCAGCCTAGCCATTGAGGGAATTTGGGGAGTGAACCAACAGATGGCAGCTCTCAGTCTCTCCCTGACCTTATCTCTGTCTCTGTATCTGCTCCTCAGATTAATAGTAAATATCTATTTTAAATGCTTTTCTTTTTGCTGTGGGGTTTGGTTGGTGTACCTTCCATTTTACATAAAAAATGTATGTGTGTAGACAAAACAATAAAATAATTCTTAAAAGATTATTTATTTGGGGGCCAGTGCTGTGGTGTAGCCGGTAAAGCTGCCGCTTGTATTGCTGGCAACCCGTGTGAGTCCTGGTTGCTCCACATCCGACCTGGCTTTCTGCTATGGCTTGGGAGGGCAGTGGAAGATGGCCCAACTCTTTGGGCCCCTAAACCCGCTTGGGAGACCTGGAAGAAGCTCCTGGCTCCTGGCTTCAGATCGGTGCAGCTCTGGCTGTTGCAGCCATCTGGGGAGTGAATCAGCGGTTGGAAGATTCTCTCTCTCTCTCTCTCTCTCTCTCTCTGTCTTTCTCATTTCCCCAATAGATAGACTTTTCTACTTAAGGGTACCTAATCAAAAGAGAAAAGCAAATGAGTCTATTTGGATGGAACTAATATGGATAATTTCTCTTATTCAAGCTCATTAATAGAACTGCATTTAATTTAACACTGTGTTGGTATATTTGATAATGCAGCCAAGACCTGGTCATATCTTCTGAGTAGATCCTAACTCAGTCACTTACATGGCTTTACCTAGTAAAATGTTTGTATATCAAAGGCAATGACCATGATTCATACGCCACATAGAAAGCATAGAAAATTCATTTGAAAAGCTAATAGTCATAGACAGACTGCATACTATCTTTTCATAGACATACAATTTCAGGGTTTTTCTTTTTTTAAAAGGTAAGTTCAGCTGCCTTGCTACATCTCGGTTCCCTGAACATAGCTGTCAGTAATCTAAAACAGAAACAGCAGCTGTGTGTGTGTGTATCCACGTGTGCATGTATGTCCTCCATGCCTACATTAACAACTGTGGTGATGAATTTAGGCACCAGGAGACAGTTATCGAAGAAGTAAATCAGGGGAACTAAAAATTATATGCTGCATAGCTTATACACTCCTACCAATGCCACAGGGAGAAAGAAGCCAATTCTAAGAATAAATAGCAATTTTCTGCAGTTTGTGTGCCGACTGAGCAAACATTCTTCAATGAAGTTTATGAAAAACTAGAATGATAAATTCATTTTGGTGCAAAACATTTTGAAGTCCACAGAGAGTTTTTTTCATAATGCACATTTTCTATGAATTTTTTGAGGAACCTGCATTCATTTTCAGTCAGGATTCATGAAAAACAACTAAGTTCCACACCTCATGCCTTATTGAAAAATCAAAAGAGGTTGCCTAGCCATAGGCTGCTTGATCAGTTCATCATACAGCAAAGCTTCACATCTTAGCTAAACCCAGCAGAGTTGAGGTCATTTGATAAAGAAGGCATTATTCTAACGCAATCTCATGTTCATTATTGATGAGTCAGAGCAGAAATTAAACCTTGACATGCTGACTAAAAATAATCATGGAAAATAAAACTATAGGTAGCAAACAGTATAGTATAATAGTATATAGTATAGTAAAATAATATAAAGCATATAATGAATGTCTAAGAAACTCAGGAGGGATGTAGATAGCAGTGCAGACAAGTTTGAGAAAATGTAACTGTTGTAGGCTCCTGTGTGGCTAAGGACCATAGTTACAATCGAGGAAGGAATGAAAAGCACCAAGAGAGAAGCAGTGGCCAGCGGTGCAGGAGCCCCCTGCTTTGAGCTGATTAGCACTGAGATGCTGTTCCTCTGATGGGCCAGTTGGACACTTTGTGACGCCTACTGAAGAGTTTCTCCTGAGAAATGAAAGGAGTCAGATGGCTGCTCTCACAAGCCCTGCACCGCTCACACACAGGCATGTGACTGTGCCTGAACTCGGGACCTCCTCAGTGCCAGTCTGATTCCTCTGCCCGGGATTGCCCTGACTGACAGTGTACAAATCCTTTGGAACATTGTGGTGACAACAAAAATAGCCCGAGCTCAGGGAGCACAGTGGCAGCAGCATTGAATTCCAACAACTCAGCAGGGCATGTCCAGGGGCCTGGCATGAGGACCGATTTTCTGACCAGCTTGAGCACATGATGTGTTGGTGGCTGTGGGCTTGGCTGCCTGGCTTCCCTGACATCCCACTAGATTTATTTATTTATTTATTTATTTATTTTTATTTCAGCCCAGCTCTGCAGGTTTCCTGGTGCTTTTGGATGGTACCACATATCCTTCCAAACAAGATGTGATTTCTTTACTTTGAGAAAAATAGCCTTTGCTTAATTAGATTGGCGATACTCGTGATAAGATGACTCTAATACTCATAGATAAGCATGATGAATTTACAAAGGTATTCCAATGTATTCCCTAGTCTAAATTCGTCCAATATTTTTATATCGAATTAAAAGGTGAAAATTGCATTTGAAACTATAGAACATTTTTGTAGTAATAGATCAGCTATTAAGAGCAAAGAAAGTGTATTGCACTTTAAATAATTTGGAGAATTTCTATTGCAGAAGGTTTTGGAATGAGCCCTTAAGATATTACTGCTAATAAAAGTTCCTTACTTGTGGCAAGGAAAATAAATCATTTGTTTATTTATTTTTATTTTCAGAATATATAAACATGTATATCTAGAATATACTTGTAAAGTATAATATGTAACATAATATTGTAATAATATAACATTCATGATGTATAACGTGACTTGACTATTTTATCTTGAACTTTTAAGTGATATCATGTGCATGTCTTTGAGAATACAGGGAAAACATGTTATACAAGGCTGAAGTATTTGTTCTCAACCTTTTATTCTAACCCAGCATAACTTGGGGAACATTATTGTTTTCTTTTATAACAATGATTGACTAGCCTTTTGGCCAGAGCCCATATATTTCAACAATTCTACAACATGTTGAAAAACAGAGAAAGAGGAGAGACACCTGTTATGTGTCTTCCAGGCCTTTGAGAAAACATGGGGTTGTTCCTCTGACTATATTCATGCCCATCTACAAGCAATGTGGTCTTGTAAACATCTAGGGATTGGGTACTGTTTAAAGAGAAATGCTGCATAAATATCATCACAGCAGACCTGGAAGAGTCTACCATGTCACTGTGCATGCAGCTGATGTCGTTGTAGACAAATACATTCAGGCAAAATTCTTGCCAGGAGAATTAACGTGTGTACTGAGCGTGTTAAGTGCTCTGAGTTGAGACAGCTTCCCAAAACCTGTGAAGGAAGACTACCAGAAAATAAAAGGAAGCAAAGAGAAAGTTCTCTGGGTTCAACTGAAGCTCTAACCATCTCCACGCACAGAAGCCTGCTTTATCAGAACCTGAAGTGCTGGATTCCATGGCTTAGGAATTCATGGCAAACTAGATGAAAAAAAAAAAAAAGGTAAATTAAAGACCTCTGGACTATAAAGATATTTCTCTTAATTGAGAAGGGATATGGTATCCTGTCTACTTCTTTGGGGGCAAAAAATATTTAAAGCAAATTTTAACTATGAACAAGTCAATGATTGACTAAAAGTAAGAGTTTTAATTGAAGCCTAGTTGATAGGGTCCTTTGATATGAGTGGCATGGATCTATGTAGAATCATTGATTTTTAAAATCACCCGATAACATAATCGTACATAAATAAACATCCCTGGCATAGGGTCATCCAATCACCTTGACCTTAACCCTAGCACCTCCTATCCCTGTGTTTCAACACACCGGTGATACCAGGAAATGAAAATTACTGCTTAGTGTCCGAGACACTGTAGGATTAAGGAAATGATTAGAAAGTCTGCCTCATGCCTCATTTAGTAATTTTAAAAGCTTTACATTTAATTTTTTTATGTTGAGTGAAAATGGCTCTGTCAAAATGGTAACATAATGTGTACCTTGTCTCATGACTACAGAAACTGGAGAACGAGAGGCAAGGAAGCCACCTGGCCCATTTCAGCATTTTAGGAATAGAAGAGGTATAGTTAGAAAGTTCTGCCTCTGCTCAAATCACCCAGTAAAGTATTTCTCCAAAAGCATAACATGCACAAAGAAATGGGGTCAGTTCTGGGCACCATGCACGTGGATATGTGTTTGATGATTTTGAATGGGGGAGCTCTCTAGGAGCTAGGAGATGGACCTGAATGGGAGTGTTTAGGCAAACTACATGAGGAACATTGCTCCCATGTACAATGATTAGATTTCCTGTAGAATTTTAAGTCCATATAAAACATGCAATAATTAAATAGACACTCACTACTGTGTTCATCTCACTAATGTGTATAGCCCAAATGGTTTGCTTAGAGAGGATTACAAGAAAATAGCCCTGGGATCCTTGTCTTCAAGCAGCATAGAATTTGGAGTACAGTTCTGTTTTGCTTAAGTGAGCAGCCAGAGAGCAACTCTGGAGTATTTTTAAAGAATTCCAAGGGTGTCTCTATAAATGCTAAATGGGATGTGATGAAGAAACAGCATGGGCTGGAGTCAGTCCAGCTTCCTGGAAGAAATGCGGCCAAATAGCCATACAAGTCTAGGGGGGAATCCTTAGCCTCTCTGAACCTCACTGACCTCATCCATGAATGAGGGGTTTGGTCTATGTGATTTCACCCTGTGTGCACTTCTCAGGCTATGAGTTCGTGTTCTTCAGCTGAACTGCACTGGGATGGAAATCAGCTATTGGCAGACAGATGAGGAGGCCTCTCCTGAAAGGCAGGCATGGAGTTGACTAGTTAAACGTTTGTTCAACGGTTTTTACAAGACTAGTCTCAGAGGACATTTAAGGAAATGAGCTTAAAATTGCATATATGTTGGCTGGGTCAAACTGACTCCATGAGTCAGGTAATTTGGCATCTTCATATTCAGCGAATTATGTTAAAATCAACTGCCATTTATTAAGCATTTATCATATACCAGGCATTGCAACTATCTTGTCAGTGACTCTCTGTACAGTTTCTAGATATTTTTATACCCATTTTGTAAATGAAGAAAGAGAGGTTCCAAGAATGTCACCTAACGAGAACTGTAGAACTGAGATTTAAGGACCAAACCTGGTTGTTTCTGATGCACAATTTCTTTCCCCTAGTGATCAATAGTGCTCTCTAACATTTTTTTTTCTTTCTTTTTTGACAGGCAGAGTGGACAGTGAGAAAGAGAGACAGAGAGAAAGGTCTTCCTTTTTGCCGTTGGTTCACCCTCCAATGGCGCTGCGGCCGGCCCATCTCGCTGATCCGAAGCCAGGAGCCAGGTGCTTCTCCTGGTCTCCCATGCGGGTGCAGGGCCCAAGCACTTGGGCCATCCTCCACTGCCTTCCCAGGCCATAGCAGAGAGCTGGCCTGGAAGAGGGGCAACCGGGATAGAATCTGGTGCCCCAACCAGAACTAGAACCCGGTGTGCTGGCGCCGCAAGGTGGAGGATTAGCCTGTTAAGCCATGGTGCCGGCCTGCTCTCTAACATTTAAGGAGAGCTCACTGGAGCACTGTTCAAAGGATTTTATAGGTATTTAATTCACTGTGTTCTCAAACAATCCAAGACACAGATATACTTTTTACCCCTGTTTTGTAGATGACGAATGTGTGAAAAACAGAAAGGTTAAGTCACTTGTATGAGGTTACACAACTATCAGGAAGCAAAACTGGGATATATTGTGTCATGGAGTCTCCCCTCCATAGTCTGTGTAAAAGCAGACTAAGTGCCTATGGCTGTCATGAATATTATTACATGAGGAAAATAGAAGTCAATTTTATGCTATCTCAGTTAATCCTTAAATATTGGATGAAATGAATAAGATTGTGCACAATAGAGTGTTTGACCATATATTAGGTAAATTATTTTACCCACCCAGAGTCAAATCTATTTCTTGCATTAATACATGTGGGGGAAGCCTAATAGAATATCAGGGTAATATTACTGCTAATAAACAGGGAAATTTCATCTGCGGTTATTAAGTACCTTAGGGTTGTAGTTGAATTTAAATGTTAACTGCTACCCTGTGGTAGCTGGGGACATTTTTGCAAATAAGTTGTATTTAAGTAGATATTGCTCTGTATGAAATTAAACAAAGCAAATTCTCACTGTATTACACCAGAGAACCAAGTCAGTTTGGGGATAAGAATGAAATAAGAACACAGGACAGTTTTCATTCTGCCTTAAAAGCTAGTTTTTTTTTTTTTTTCTTAATAAATCAATCCATGATGGAGAATAAATATCACCAGCAAGTGTAGAAATGGGAACTTTTTCTTGCCTTGCAAAGAAATAAGCACAAAATATACGTATTGGACTCCATCCCTCGGGGACTTTCCTCTTTATTCCGGTCCATAAAACAGAAAGATTACTTCCTCTCCACAGCCCACAACCACAAGTCAGAACAATAATATTCTGACTTTTATTAAAAACACTACTGTATTTTCACTGTCATGTCATGGTGTCTGCAGAATCCAAGGTTCACTTCTTCTTTTCATTATCAACTCGCTGAGAAATTCCTCAAGAGTTTTTCATTCAAGATTGTTGATTCAAATAAAGAAATTCATGATTGAAATAGTAGAAAGGAGAGGAGGGAAGCAGAAGAAGCAAGAGAAGAATGATAAAAATAAAGGGTTTAAAAATACTCCTGTGAAAATAACATTTAAGCCAGAAAATCATGCTAATTATACCAGTTTCTTAAAAGGTCTCTAGGTCAGAATTAGGAAGATTGCTTTCTATATAGGGTCAAGTACAAAACCTTTTAAGCGTTGTGAGCCAGAAGATCTCTTGCATATCCGCTACTGTTGTGAGAAGAGACTTAAGCAGCATGTACACAAATGGACATAATTATGTTCCAATAAACCTTCATTTGCAAAACCAGGAAGGCCCTCCACCCAATTGGAATCTCAGGTCTTTCTCTAAATCCTAATGCTAAAGTTATATCCTAGCATTCTTTGATATAATTGTCCATTTTGAGAGAAATGTTTTGTATCTGTGCTGACCAACATGCTAACCACATGTGGTTGTTGCATATTTGAGATGGAGATAATGTGGGTGAAGAATAAAGCTTTATACTTTAAGTATTTCATGTTTAAATAGTCATAGGTGACTATTAGCCACATAATGGAATGCAGACTACATTTCTTTTCATTTTTAATATGAGTATAGATTTGGAGAATATTTTTATATTTAATGAATAAAGATAAAGCTTTTTAAAAAGATTTATTTATTTGAAAGGCAGAATGACAAAGAGAGAAGGAGGGAGGGAGGCAGAGACCAAGAGAGAAAGAGAGAGAGAGAAAGAGAGAGTAAAAGAGAGAGAAAGAGAGACCCCCTGGTTCATACCTCAAAAGGCTGCAACAACTAGGACTGGGTCAGGCAGAGGCCAGGAGCCAGCAACTCCACAGGGGTCTCCCTGTGGGTGGCAGGAACTCAAGTACTTTAGTCATCATCTGCTACAGTAGCAGGAAGCTGGATCAGAAGTGGAGTAGCTGGAGCTCAAACCAGCTGATAAGTTTAATCCACTGTGCCTCATGCCTAACTCCAAAAGGAAACTTTTTATATTTTGAAGATTTCTGAAGTGCAAAAATTGGAAAAGGAGCCGGCACCGTGGCTCAATAGGCTAATCCTCTGCCTTGCGGCGCTGGCACACCGGGTTCTAGTTCTGGTCGGGGCACCGATCCTGTCCCGGTTGCCCCTCTTCCAGGCCAGCTCTCTGCTGTGGCCCGGGAAGGCAATGGAGGATGGCCCAAGTGCTTGGGCCCTGCACCCCATGGGAGACCAGGAGAAGCACCTGGCTCCTGGCTTTGGATCAGCGCAGTGCGCTGGCCGCAGCGCGCCGGCCGCGGTGGCCATTGGAGGGTGAACCAACGGCAAAAAGGAAGACCTTTCTCTCTCTATCTCTCTCTCACTGTCCACTCTGCCTGTCAAAAAAAAAAATTAAAAAAAAATTGGAAAAGGTAGAACATTTTTACATTATAAATATAGAAAACTAAATTAAATAGTAACATGATAGATAATATATTTACACAAAAATATACAATGTGTATCTGTATTGATATGTGCTAAAACTCTCAAGATGAAATTGTAAGAAATGATGCATATGTGAGAAAAATATGGATAAAATCAAATTAATATATCTGACTTTGTTCCTTCATTACGATTAATGAACAAATAAAAGTGATGTCATTTCATATAGAAATTTCAGTAAAGCATGTGGCATTATTATATTTTGAAGCATTGCTCTACAAAGTTCCATTTAGTCCAAAGTCTTGGGTACAAGTCTCAGCTTCATTACTTAATAATGAATAAAATTTTAAGATATTGTTATCAGTCACAGAGGGAAGAGCAATTGCTGGAACAAGTTTCATGGGTTCTTTTCCTAAGCTCACTATAGAAATAAAAAGTCGAGAAGCAGTTTTCAAAGAAGCAGAAATTTTTATTTGGTTGGCAAGCAGCAGAAAAGTGTCTGGTCCGAGAGAACAGGCAGAGCACGCAAATGGGACCCTGGCTTTCAGTAAGTGCTCAGGGATTTTAAGGCTTTTCTATCTTGTCATTGGGTCATTCTATGGGGGTTACCCATTGTATGCAGGGTCACATACTGTATGTTGACTGGCTTGGGGTTCATGGCCATAGCAGAAGTATCTTAGAAATAGCCCAATTCTCCTTAAGGGCTCAGCTCCTTCCTCTGCTAGCTCTGGACAGAAGATTGTAACTAACTTATATATGTGATTTAAAATCACAAGGTCACGTATGCATAAGAAACTATAGTGGGAGACATGCTGGCAGGTCTGGAAATAAGCTTTCCAGTCAAGCCTGGAGACGGCTTGTGAAGGACATTCTACCTATGTCTGAAGGGCCAATAAGGCACCCAGCCCCACTGGACAGCCCCGGATATTACTTCATTTCTTGAAGACACCAAGTAGTTTCATAAATGTCTGTGTGTATATGTATGCATGTTCATGAATATGTGTGTATGTATATACGTATGTATATGTACATGTATGCATATACCTGGGCCATCTTCTGCTGCTTTCCCAGGTGCAGTAACAGGGAGCTGAATCAGAAGTGTAGAGGTTGGGACTTGAACCACAAGCAGCGGCTTTGCCTGCTGTCCCTCAGTGCCAGCCCCTAGTTCTATTTTTGATTACATGTTCCTGAGTACAGTAAAGGGGATGAAGTTTGGTTCAAGCTCTGCATGTCCTCTCAGATGGCAAGGAAGTGGAAGGTTGGTTATAAGTTTAGGAATGTCACATGTCCAGGGCCTGGCAATGAGCAGTCAAGCCCAACAACGTAGGCCAGTGCTATCAACAGTCATATTTATAGCTTGATTAAAAATATTAGCACATGGAGCACCCATTTGGCTTGTTTAAGATGCCTAAGGTTTCTGGGTTTGATGTCTAGAGCTGGATTCTGATTCCAGCTTCCTGCTAATGTGGGCACTAAGGAGGTAGGGCTGAGGACTCAAATGACTGGATTCCTGACACCAATTCTGGAGCCCTGTATTGCATTATCCTAGCTCTTGAATTCAGACCCAGCCAACGTTGCAGAGTATTTGGAGAGTGGATCCGCAGACGGAAGCAGTCTCTCTCTCTCCTCTCTCTTGCTCCTATTCTCACTCTCACTCACTCACAAGTAAACAAATACACACTAGCAATATACATTAGAAGAACAAGGTCTTGCCACATTCTCACAATAAATCCAGAACAAAGTTTTCCAAGAATGTAGTTCTTGGTTAATGATAGCCTTCAGTCACTGGTCTGGATTTTTGTTTTTCCTGATGAACTACCCTATGGAGGGTTGATCTCTGCTGTCCTTTTCTGCCCAAGGATATCAGTCAGGATATTCAAACATCAGAGTTGAACTAATGGTACTGACAATCAAATACGAAATGGAGCTGACTCTCAATCACTTTACCTCCCTCAACTGACTGAACACCCTAAGCAAATTTACCCAGTCCTTTCTCAAATAACTTTAGGTTTCATGTAACAAAGTGTCTGAGAGTCTGAATTTTTTTAGCATTTCGATTACTTTACCTCTGATACAAGAGTAAACTAGAGAGGAAAGAGGGTGAATTTAAAAAGAATAAAAGCATTTGAATGAATCTTTATTTCATTTATATTTAATGAATAAAGACAAAGCTTTTTAAAAAGATTTATTCATTTGAAAGGCAGAATGACAAAGAGAGAAGGAGGGAGGGAGAGACAGAGAGAGAGAGTGAAAGAGAGAGAGAGATCCCCTGGTTCATACTTCAAAAGGCTGCAACAACTAGGACTAGCATGCATTTGTATTAATATATTATATTCAAATCAGCACTTTTTAAAAATATTTATTTATTTTTATTTGAAAGGAATAGTTACAGAGAGGCAGAGAGAGCAAGAGAGAGAGAGAAAGTCTACCATCCACTCAGTGGTTCACTCCCCAAATGGCTGTAACAGCCAGAGCAGAGTCAATTAGAAGCCAGGAGCCAGGAGCTTCTTCTGGGTCTCCCATGTGGTGCAGGGGCCCAAGCACTTGGGCCATCTTCTACTGCTTTCCTAGGACACAGCGGAGAGCTGGATAGGAAGTAGAGCAGCTGGGACTAGAACCGACGCCCATATGGGATGCCAGCACTGCAGGTAGAAGCTTACCCAGCTATGCCACAGTGCCAGCCCCTAAAACTCAACTCTAAAAATCAGATTCCTATAGCAGATTCTGGTGAAAATTCAAACTGAAATCCAGGATATGAAGCTTGTAAATGTTTTTGTTCATCTTCAAAAAACACATAAAATAATAAATCCAAAAGCCACACAAAATTCATAGAGCTCGTAAATACATGCACATTTTTATTTTAAGCATTTTGCTGATAGAAAGTATTTTATTTGGAAGATAAATATCCTGATAAATATCCTATATCTAGAAAAACTGCAATGCTGAATAAAGCTGTGTGCAATAAACAGGTATTACTTAAAATAACAATTTCCCAGAGAAGGTTATGCAGCCTCTTGGATTGCCTGCATCTCATATTGGAGTGTTGATTTGAGTTCTAGAAATTCCACTTCTGATCCAGCTCTCTGCTATTGTGCCTGTGAGGCAGCAGATGATGGCTCAAATACTTGGGTCCCTGCAAGCCATGTGGAGAAATTAGGTGGAGATCCTGGCTTTTGGCTTCATCCTGGCCTAGCCCTGGCTATTGCATGCATTTGGGGAGTGAACCAGAGGATGGAAGATTTTGCTCTTGCTCTTGCTCTTGCACTTTCTCTCTCTCTCTCTCTCTCTCTCTCTCTCTCTCTCTCTCTGTTTTGCTTGCTCTAGCTCTAGCTTAGCTTTTTCTCTGTGAGGCTCTATCTAGCTATAGCCCTAGCTGTATCACCTCTATCTCTGTCAGTCTGCCTTTCAAATAAATGATTCAATTTCTCAGTCTACAAATTAAATATGAAAATAGATATCATTTGAAGCAATTTTTCACTAATCACTGCATATAAGGCAACACATTTTTTCCATTGTCTAGATGTATCATAAACTTATAATTAAGGACTTAGTTAATTTGTTTCTCTCTATTTTTTACCACCAAAAACTGGAATGCAATCCAGCTGTTGGCTCTAAAGATATTGCATGTGGATTATGGGAGCAGCAGTTTTGGGAGGGAATATTAATTTTAGCTGTGACATAATGCAGGAATCCTGACAGATGGTACATTCATATCCTTTCCCAAATATTATCCCATAAACAAAATGTACATAGATTAAAATGTAAATACTGGAAGTGCATAATAAATGGTTAATACATTATGAAATATTTATAATAAATATAAAATATGACTTCATTTCATGAAAATAAACTTCTACAAAAGCACACATGGAATCAATTAAGTGGAGTTGAAGTCTTCACTAAGTGACTATTGAAAATTCATATATTTTAAGAGTAAAAAAGAGAAAAAAAAAGTAAACAGTAGTCTGCTCTCCAGTGTTTATTGCTTGTGGAATTCTAAGGAATTTTATGCTAAAATAAAGAACATTTATAATATGCTGAAGAATTACTTAATTTTTTTTTCTTTTTTTTTTTTTGACAGGCAGAGTGGACAGTGAGAGAGAGAGACAGAGAAAGGTCTTCCTTTTGCCGTTGGTTCACCCTCCAATGGCCGCCGCGGCCAGCGCGCTGCGGCCAGTACACCGCGCAGATCCGATGGCAGGAGCCAGGTCTTATCCTGGTCTCCCATGGGGTGCAGGGCCCAAGCACCTGGGCCATCCTCCACTACCTTCCCAGGCCACAGCAGAGAGCTGGCCTGGAAGAGGGGCAACCGGGACAGAATCCGGTGCCCGACTGGGACTAGAACCTGGTGTGCCGGCGCCGCTAGGTGGAGGATTAGACTGTTGAGTCGCGGCGCCGGCAAGAATTATTTAATTTTTATAGTCAATTTAGTTCATTCACCTATTCAGTCTACAAATATTTGCTGACTGTATGCAAGTTCAAAATGCTATGCCTGTGTTATTTAGACTCTCCCTAGGCATGCGTTGAAAAAAGGTTCAGATGCAGAATCCAAATCCTCAATCACTACTATCTGATACAGTAGTTTAGAAACTTACTGCTTTCTCAGATGCTCTTTTCTATACAAGAAATTCCCTTGAATATCAGTTTTAAATTATTTTCACATGATTTATCCCCATTTTTTTTTCAAAAGTTTAAGGGAATTGTATTTGAAGCACAGGATAAGCAAGTAAAAATTTTCAGGATATTGTCAAGTAAAAAAGGGATGAAGGAAGAAAGGAGGGAGGGAAGGACAAAAGAAGGGAGAGAAAAAAAGTTTCAAAACGAAATACACTGTTGGCTAACAGTGTGAAGCTGCTACCGTGTGATGCCGGTATCCCACATGGGCACTGGTTCAAGTCCAGACTGCTCCACTTCTGATCTAACTCCCTGCTAATGGCCTGGGAAAGCAGTGGAAAATGGTTCAAGTGCTTGGGCCCCTGCACCCATGTGGGAGACCCAGATGAAGCTCAGGCTCCTGGCTTTGGATTGGCCCAGCTCGGACAGTTGCAGCCATTTGGGGAGTGAAACAGAGTGAGGAAGATCTCTCTGTGTGTGTCTCTCTCTCTAACTCTTTCTATAAACTTTAAGATAAAGAAATAAATCTTTTAAAAATCCATTGCTTTACTAAAAATATAGTTCATCTGACACTGACTTTGAAATCCTGACTCTCAAGCCCATACAGATTTTTCTTTTCTGAATTCCTTCATGGTTAATGTTTAAAAATCATTTTTCCTCCCATTGTTCTTTCTTGGTTTGTGTAGTATCTTTCCTGTCCTTGAAGTTTTCTCAAAAATGGTATACTGCTGCTTTGGCTTATATATTCTTCCATGAATAATTGATACATAATTTACTGGATTCAGAGTGACTTAATTGCCCAATGTCCCTAAGTGAGGTTGTACATGATGAAATGAAAGATAGCTATGTTGATTAATCAAGAGCCATTTAAAAATTTTTAATCACCGGCTCACAGAAAACACACCTTTTCACTATATTCCAGTAGATAGAGACATTTGTACCTGAATAACTAACAGGAACCAAGTATTTATATGGCAATACCTTAACAGCATTCAGGGCAATATGATATGCACTGTTCTCCTTTGTTTCTTTAAAAAAATACCTAATCACAACACAATCATTTATGTTATGAGTTATTAATAAATCTGACAGAGCTCCAGTTAAAAAACATCGCATGAAATCATGCTCAGCAAGTGAGATCACAACCACGGTGACACCAGAGCAAATTTGTTTTTATCTTGATTTCATTGCCGGTGCCACTCCACAACATTACTGGCATTTTGGACAGACAAGCCCTTGTTTGAATGGAATTGTCCTCTGTGACATGTGATGCTTAATGTTCCTAACCCTTGTCCACTAACTGTTGTAAGTACTGTTATGGATGACCAAAACCACCTTCCCATATTTCTCAAGTTTGAGGTGAAGCAGCGCTGTGTGACTGTGTCTTGCTGAGAACCCATTTGCAACAATGCTTAACAGAAAGTTCAGTTATATTTTTGACATATGGCATTCAAAAAATTCCAATCAATAACATTGGCTAATATGTCATGAGATGGTAATCCTACCAAAAGAATAAAGTTTAAATCAATCAATCCCGTGGTCATTATTTACTTCTGAACAATTATGCTCAAAATCCTTGAAAAACCTGTTTGCTCCTAGCTTTTAAGAACCAATAAAAGTTTGTATCTGTTATCAGTGTCTTAAAACTTTATGTTTCTCTTCTAAAGAATGTGAACGATATCAAATTGACAGTGCTGTTGTGCAACTTGCATAAAAAATATACTTAAAGGGCCGGCGCTGTGGTGCAACTAGTTAAAGCCCTGGCCTGAAGCACTGGCATCCCATTTGGGTGCCGGTTCTAGTCCTGGCTGTTCCTCTTCCGATCCAGCTCTCTGCTATGGCCTGGGAAAATAGTAGAAGATGGCCCAAGCACTTGGACCCCTGCGCCTGCATGGGAGACCACAAAGAAGCTCCTAGCACCTAGCTTCAGATCAGCACAGCTCCAGCCATTGCTGCCATCTGGGGAGTGAACCAGCGGATGGAAGACCTCTTTCTCTCTCTGTCTCTACCTCTCTCTGAAACTCTGTCTTTTAAATAAATATTTAAAAATAAAAAGAAATATACTTAAGATATTGGATATAGTGTCTTGGCACATAATGGGTGCTGAATAAATATTCACTTCTTAGGAATGGGGCAAGGAAGGAAAAACCCCACACATAAAGAAATATGTCACCCAAGAAAAAGAGGTAGCTCAACAGGCTGAGCAGGCCTCAAAACAAGTGGCATCAATGATTATGGTACTATTCCTTGTGCAGCAGCAGTCATGGGATGGAAAGAAAATAAATTCTTTTTGGAAAATTATTTGCAGATACTATATAAGGACCACTGTCTTCTTTGTTTACTGTTAAACAATAAGATGTGAAAATGCATATAGCTTGCCTCTTTTATGAGAGGTTTATTCAAATAATTATTAACAATAAGAAAGTACAATATCCCTAAATTATCTTTTCAAAAACAAAGAAAAATCATCCATTTTTGAAGAAATAGTTTAGAACAGTTTTTGTTTAAAAATAACATTTTTTAAAACTCAAATTCATACACACACCTGATATGACCACAGGATTCAGTTGAATGCAAAAAACAAAGTCTAATATAAATTCACTAAAGTTCTTTGTCAAGATATCAACAAGCAAAGGGAATGAGGAGATCCAAAATGGCTGACCAGGGGTTAGCCATGCTGACTCCAGCTGCTCTGGGCTATGAAAAGAACACAAGATCATGTTTCCAGGGGTATGACTGACAGAAATTCTTAGCGGAGAAGTGATACAACAACAAAGACTCTGTGGGGCAAGCAGAGAGAAGACAGAGACACTGCTGTGGCCAGCCTCATGGCACAGCCAGCTGCTGGCCATGAACTGCCATCTTACCCAGTCAAGGTAGGAAGAAAGTGCCATGCACTCCATCGCTCACAGCTTTAGCTGAGAGGAAACTCCACAGTCACCCACTGACTTTAACTTCAGCCTGGGAAGCTGATTGGAGGCTGAGCCCCTCCTCCATCCTCTCAACATAGAGAAGACAGACAGTAGGTCTCTGTTTTGCTGCAGAATCAATCAGAATCAGAGTCAGGGCAACTTGTGAGACAAAGCCCAGATTCTGTGTATTCTGCAACTGTGGGAGGTTGGGGGCCATTAGCCCCAGAGTTAAGCTCACAAACTACATGAACCAGAGGGATTTACCTTAATTTCTAGATGCTAGCACCAGAAATAATCCACAAAAAATTCACTCCCAGCCTGAGTGATCAGAGAATACACTCCTGGGCTCACCTAGAACCAAAGCAACAAGACAAGTCATACCCTGCCTTCTAGTTAACCATAAACTCTTTTCTGATAAAACTTACTCCATAAAGAAGAAGTAATGATAATACTAGATGTACAGACATCAATGTAGGGATATAAGAGACATGAAGAAGCAAGGTAGCATGGTGCTTACAAAAGAACACAATACTCCTCCAGAATTAGATCATAACTGAAGGAAATCTTTGAAATGCCAGATATAGAATTCAAAATAATTATTGTAAGGAAATTCAATGTGATGCAAGAGAATTCATATAAACATTAAATAAATGAGTGACATGAATGAAAACATTACTAAAGAGATATAAATCATTAAGAAGCAAATAGAAATATTTGAAAGATGAAATCTTCTATCAGTGAAATAAAAAATAAGTTTGATAGCTTTAACAGCAGAATAGACCAAGTGTAAAAAACAATTTCTGACTTCAAGGACAAAACTTTCAAAATAATACAATCAGACAAAAATAAAGACAAAAGAAGCAAAGTGAAGGAAGAAAGTCTATGTTAAATATGGAGTAACATCAAATAACCAAATATTCATATAATATGTATTTCTGAAAAAGAAGGAAAAGAAGAAGGCATTGAGATCTCACTCCAAATATTAAACAGGTGTAATTCTGACAAGTTCTTTTTATGAGACCATTACTTGGATACCAAGACCAAACAAAGACACAACACAAAAACAAATAGATGAAAATAGATGCAAATATTTTCAACAATATACTAGCAAATTGAATCCAAAACCACATCAAAAAGATCATACATCACCATGAATTGGGATTTATCTTAGAAAAGCAAAGGTGTTTCAACATTTGCAAATCAATAAATGACATAAATCACATCAATAGAATGAAGAATAAAAACCACATGGTCATCTCAACAGATGCAGAGAAAGCATTTGCTAAGATTCAACATTCCTTCATGAAAAAACGCTTCACAAATTAGGTGTATAAGGAACACTCTTCAAAATTATAAATACTACATATCACAAACCAGCAGCCTATATCAAACTGAATGGGGAAAAACTAAAAGCATTTCCCTTTAGATCTGGAACAAGATAAATATATCCACTTTTACCACTCTTGTTCAATGTAGTATTGGAAGTTTTAGCAAGAGCAATTAGGGAGGAGAAGGAAACAAAGGGCATTGAAATCTGAAAAGAGGGAGTTGAATTTTCCATGTTTGCAATAACATGATGTTGCACATGAAAATAACCCAGGCACTCCACCAAAAAGCTGTAAAGCTGTTAGAAGTAATAAACCAATTCAGTAGAGTTGCAGGTTACAAAATAAATATACAAAAAACAGTAGCTTTTTTGTATGCTAATAATGAACTCACAGAGAAATCAAGAAAGAAACCTCAATGGATGAGAGGGAACAATTACTTGATTTACCACCTGCTGTCTCCTACCATCTGCACTGACAGAAAGCTGGAACTGGGAACCAGAACAAGAATCAAACATGGGCATTTTAACATAGGATGCAGTTCTCCTAATTAGTGTTCTACCACTAGACAAACACTCACCCATTGTTGAGTCTTAGAAACTTCATGGTGTGATGGAAGGGGAGATTGCAAGATGGCAGGAAAAGGAACAATATACTGTGCTAGGCTAAGGATAAATATTAAAATATATATATAGTGTGGATTCTAGTGGAGGGAAAAATCCACAGTCCCCACTGACTTTGAACCTGACTGGGAAGATAGACAGGGAGCTGCTCACCCACATGGGACAGTGAGGTGCCCCCAGCCTCCCAACATACCACAGAGTCTGGGGCTCACCTTGCTTAGGTGGAACACCTGCAGACAGTTGGCTCAGGGAACATCTGCCTCTCTGTGGACTGGACAGGCTGGTGGGGCAGAGCCACACCTCTGCACCCAGTGACTGAGGACACCTTAAATACTGAGACTGTGGGGATTCAGTGGCTGCAAGAGAGGGTGCAGGGTGTAGCTGGGTCTCTGAGCAATCATTGTGTGGAGCTCCACATGCTTGGAGAACCCTAATTACGTGGGGCAGGTAATCACGACTGGATATGTGCTCAGAGTCAGGACTGAGCAGATAATTTGTGTGATTCATACAGTAGCATGGATGAGTTTTGCACTCACTCGGAGATAAAACTCAGGCATCGATCACCTTGAAGGAGAAGAGGTGAGGGTGTTATCACACCAACAGAAGTGACCATTCCTCTACTGTAACAAAAGGTGATATGCCATGTCCAACTCGGGTGTTACCTAAAAACTCACCCAACCCTGAGGCACTGATCAAAGCTCTCCAGCCACATGCAGCATATGCCTCTTGGTATTCACTGAAAGTGCAGACATCCACTAAGCCACAGTGGCATAATTCAAAGATAAAAGCCATCAGAGGAAATTTAAAAAAAAAAAAAAGTGCCTCCACAAATGCCTAAAAATAAACTCAGAAATTCAAGAAACAAGAATAAGGAAGGCATCATAACCCCCCTAAAGGAATACAACAACATTTCAATATTAGAATATGAAGATGAAGAGATTGCTGAAATGCTGAAAATGGAATTTAACAGATTAATCAGAGGATTACTCAAAAGCAATTGAAGCAACTTCATGGATTAACAAAACCGATACATGACACAAATGAAAATTTTTCCCATGGAATTGAGATTTTAAAGAGAAATCAAAATGAAATATTAGAAATTAAAAATGCAATAGGTCAAATAAAAAATGTGCTGGAGGGGCTGGCACTGTGACAGAAGGTTAACTCCCTGGCCTGAAGTGCCGACACCCCATATGGGCACCGGTTCTAGTCCTGGCTATTCCTCTTCCAATCCAGCTCTCTGCTGGCCTGGGAAAGCAGTAGAAGAGGGCCCAAGTGCTTGGGTCCCTGCACCCGGTGGGAGGCCAGGAAGAAGCTCCTGGCTCCTGGCTTCGGATCAGTGCAGCTCTGGCCATTGTGGCCATCTGGGGAGTGGACCAATGGATGGAAGACATCTCTCTCTGCCTCTACCTCTCTCTGTAACTCTGTATTTCAAATAAATAAAATAAATCTTTTTTTTTAAAAAAAATGTGCTGGAAATCCTTAACAACAGACTTGGTGAGGCAAAAGAAAGAATATCTGAACTAGAAGACAAATGTTTGGAAATTTTTTAGTCAGACCAGAAGAAGAATAAGTAGAGAAAGGAGAAGAGGGAGAAACATATGGGTCTTAGGAATTCCTGAAAGTGTGGAAAAAATGGATAGAAAGCCTATTTAGTGAAATAATTACAGAAAACATCCCTAATTTGGTGAAAGAAAGGGGCATCCAAGTACAGGAAACACATAGAACTCCTGATAGACATGACCAGAAAAGATCTGCACCACGACACATTGTAGCAAACTTTCAACAATATAACATAAGAAAAGATTCTAAAATGTGCACAAGAGAAATTTCAGATTACTTTTAGAGGATCTCCAATTAAACTTAAAGCTGAGTTCTCATTAGAAACTCACAAATGAGAGCTTTGCAAGATATAGTATTCTGGGCTGGCAGTTTTTCTCTCTTAGTACCTGGGCTATGTCTTGCCATTCCCTTCTAGCTTGTAGGGTTTCTGATGAGAAGTCTGCTGTGAGTCTAATTGGAGATCCTCTAAGAGTAATCTGACGTTTCTCTCTTGCACATTTTAGGATCTTTTCTTTATGTTTCACTGTGGTGAGTTTGATTACAACGTGTCTTGATGAGGATCTCTTTTGGTCATGTTTATTAGGGGTTCTATAAGCTTCCTGTACTAAGATGCCTCTGTCCTTATCCAAACCTGGGAAATTTTCTGCTAGTATGTCACTGAAAATGCCTTCTAATGCTTTCTCCCTCTCCATGCCTTCAGGAACTCCTAGAACCCGAATGTTGGGTTTTTTAATAGTATCCTGTAGATTCCCGACAATATTTTTTAGATTTCTAATTTCCTCTTCTTTTCTTTGGTTTGCCTGTTTCCTTTCCTGTTCTCTGTCTTCTAAGTCTGATATTCTCTCTTCTGCTTCGCCCATTCTGTTTTTAAGGCTCTCTAATGTGTTTGTCATTTGATCTATTGAACTCTTCATTTCATTATGATTTCTCATCACTATCACAGTTTCTTGTTCCACTAGTTGTTTCATTTCATTTTGATTCCTCCTTAATATTTCATTTTCACAAGAGAGATTTTCTATCTTGTCCATTAAGGATTTCTGTAGTTCAAGAATTTGTTTTTGAGAACTTCTTAATGTTCTTAACAATTTTTTGAGATCCGCTTCTTGCATTTCTTCGATCTCATCATCTTCATAATCTTGAATTGGGGTGTCTTTTTCATTTGGGGGCGTCATAGTGTCTTCCTTGTTCTTGTTAGCTTGGTTTTTGCGTTTGTTGTTTGGCATGTTGGAGATATTTGGTTTCTTCACTGTGGTGTTTTTTCTTGTTACACTATGGCTCTATATTAAGTGGACTGTCTGCTTTCAGTGGAGCCTTAGAGGCTTGAGATGAGTGTGGACTCTTCAGGCTTTGGGAGAATGGAGAAACACAATCCAAGTCTTAAGAGAAAAAAAACTGTCAACCCAGAATATTGTACCCTGCAAAACTCTCATTTGTGAATGAAGGTGAGATAAAGACCTTCCATAACAAACAGAAATTGAAAGAATTTGTTGCCATTCATCCAACCTTACAAAAGACATAGAAACACAGAAAGGTATCCATCATTATGAAAGAATGTGAAGGCAGAAAATCTCCTAGTAAAAGTACAAAAGATATCCAAAGTAAACAATATGAATATTTATGGCCCTCATCATTGCATGCAACTTTCTCTAGGATACATGATAAGCTAGGCCACAGAGCAAGTCTTAGCAAATTCAAAACAATCAGCATCATACTGTGAATCTTCTCTGACCATGGAGTGAAGCTGGAAACCAACAACACAAGAATCCCTAGATCATATGCAAACACATGGGGACTGAACAGCATGCTCCTAAATCAACAGTGGATCATAGAAGAAATCAAAAGAGAAATTTTAAAAAAAACCTTCTTGTATCTTCTGTTGATGAATAATATTTTTTTTTAAAAAAATTCATACTATTTATTGAACTCTTACTTGGTGTAGAGTTAACCTTTTTGTTATTTCTATTTATTTATTTTTTTGACAGGCAGAGTTAGACAGTGAGAGAGAGAGACAGAGAGAAAGGTCTTCCTTTTTCTGTTGGTTCACCCCCCTAGTTGCTTCCTCCTGGTCTCCCACGCAGGTGCAGGGCCCAAGCACTTGAGCCATCCTCCACTGCTCTCCCAGACCACAGCAGAGAGCTGGACTGAAAGAGGAGCAACTGGGACAGAACCGGCGCCCCAACCAGGACTAGAACCCAGGGTGCCAGCTCTGCAGGCAAAGGATTAGCCTAGTGAGTTGCGGTGCCGGCGGTATAGGGTTAACCTTAAGATCATTAAGCATACTGAAAGTAGATCTCTGTAAAAATTAAGAGTGGGGATAGGAGGGAGGATGAAGAAAGGTTGGAGCATGAGTGGAAGGGAGGAAAGTATCACTATGTTCCTAAAGCTGTATATATGAAATACATGAAATTTGTATAACTTAAATAAAACTTTAAATAAAGAAGAAATAAATTGACAATAGCCACAAAAAAATCAAATGTTTAGGAATAAATTTGATCACAGAAGTGAACAATCTCTACAATGAAAATGATCAAACACTGATGAAAGAAGTCATAAGGAACACACCAAAAATGGAAAGATATTTCTTGCTCAGGGATTGGAAGAATCAATATTAAAATGTCTATACTACCTAAAACAAACTATAGATTCAATGCAATCCCTAACAAAATACCAATGACATTCCTTGCAGAATTAGGAAAAAATCCAAAAATTCATATGGAATCGCAAAAGATCTCAAACAGCCAAAACAATCCTGAGCAAGACAAAACAAACTGGAGGCACCAAAATACCTGATTTCAAAGCACATTACAAAGCTAGAGTAATTAAAACAGCTTGATACTGAAATAAAAACTGATAAATAGATCAATGGAACAGAATAGAGAGCTCATAAATTAATCCACATACACACAGCCAACTAATTTTTGACAAAATTGCTCAGATCATACAGTGGAGTATGGGTGGGAGGAGGAGGGGAAGTGTCACTATTTTTCTAAATCTGTATATATGAAAAACATGAAATTTGTATAACTTAAATAAAATTTTAAAAAAGAGCAATAGATGTATAGAAATGTAATATTCCAAATAAATATGTGTATGAGCTATGAATGTTATATACTGCTGTAGTTTTAATGATCTGTGATTACTTTAAAATTTACTGTATATGGGTGAAATGGTCATTTTTCCATTTAATTGCAGTTTATTGCCATTGCCTGTATTCCTATTAAACTAGGGCATTATTTTTTTGTTTGCTTTTTTAAACTTTTTATTTGGTGAAGCATTAAGCCTTTTTACTGTAATGTAAATTTAAAATATATTACCTCAAAAACAAGAAGGGAAGGGAAGGGAAAAAAAGAAGGGATGGGAGGGGAGGAGGGGGAGGGGAGGGAAGGGGAGAGAGGAGAGGAGAGGAAAGGAAGGAAGAGAGGGAGGTTGACTTGGAGAAAGCAGGGAAGGGAGGGAGGGGGGAGAGGGGAATATCATTATATCTTAGAATTATATCTAAGAACTATAATGAATCTGTTAAAAATTAATGAATTTTTTTAATGTAAAAAGTGAATGAGGTTTGGTTTACAGAAGAAATATTTTTCATAATTTTGAGTGATCGAAGAGACCAGGTGATGACTGTTGTTTTCCTGTTTTCAGAGATAGGAAAACAAATGGCTACATTTGCTTCCACAGTAGGGGAACACCACCTTGATTTTTATATTTGGGATGTGTCTAGGAAATAACTTAAAAAGATAAGAAATTGATAAATACTCCAAAATGGCACCATAAATGCCTCCTAGTCTAATAAATCTCCTGAAATTAGTATCTAAGCAGCCTATGATTTTTTTAGAGAAAAATAAACAAAAAGTCACTGCTAATTTATCCTCATAGCATGTGAACCATACTATTATTTTTAAAAAGGCTGGGAAACTTGGGTTTTACTTGCTAGAACAAAGAAATACTTGTAAAAGTTCTTAACAATGTCCAAAAAATGAACTCTGCTTTCATGATTTTTTTTCACTTTCTTTGTTTAATAAAGCATTTCCCATTACCTCCATTGTTCCCAGCCATGAAAGATATCTTTCAGTTCACTTGGATGTAAAAGGTACACACATTCCACCAACACAGCAACATCTCCTTTCTACAAGGCTAATAGGGTCTGTGTCTGAGGCCATTGTCTCTAATATTGATAAAATAAGAACAACTTTCCCAAGGAGACGCTTTGCCACATCTATGGATGAACCTGTGCACAGCTTTATCATTGTTCATCATTTCACAGCTCTATGGAAGGGCAATGCTCTGGTGCAGCTCCAGGCTATTTGCTATTCCCTGTATTGTAAAAACAGGATGTTCTCCCTGCTCTATGTGGGGAGTGTCAGAGTCAGAAATGGAGAGGGGCCTTGGAGATCTCAGCTCCCAGATCAGTTTTCAGGTTCTTCCAGATAAAGGACAGACATTAAATGGGCATAAAATCTTTGAAAAAGTAAATAAATACCTGCTCTTCTTTGTGAACTTATTCCCTTCTACCACCACACAAACATTAGATAAAGAACAGAAAATCTGGTATAGCTTGTATTATACTAAGACATAAAGGCTACAAATGTGATTGAAATTGAGACAAGTATGTATATAAATATATATAATATATATTTAAAGTATGTATATATTTATTTTTATGTAACACACAAAACTGCAGAATAAGTGTTCATAATGCTCTTAAATATCATAGGGGTGGATATAGAAGTTTTCAAAACATGAAATTGGACTAGCTTTGAAAATATATCTAGATGTGTATATTTTCAGAAAATGAAATCAATGGAATGTATTTTTATCATAACAGTTTTCATTGCTTTTTAAATTCTTTATCTTTTTTCCTATAATGAGAGTGCAGGTGTCTTACAGAATTTGGGAGCATCTTGAAGCACAGCCAAAGGAGGTGGAATGGTGAGAGGAAGATGACAAAGCAGTGGGGTGGAGTGGAGGTCAGAGCACTTTGGTCAGGCAAAACAATCCCACTTGGGAGGGGAAAGCTGATCTACTGCCCCCAGGAGGCTCCCTGATAGATTGATGCATCCCCGGAGCATCCTGCCATAATGGACAGAGCCATTTGAGAGTCTCCAGGGACACTTCACTTCATTTTCCTGTGGCATGGACACATTTATGGAATCTTTTCTTCTTTTTTAAATCTTTATTAAATAGAGTAATTTTGCTGAAAGTCTTAGGTCAGAGCAGAATTGAGTGAAACTATACTGCTGGTAGCTCAATGTTAGGTACAATTAAAACTCTAAACTTTTTTAAAAACAAGGATCCTGAACAAATGTGTGAGTAATGAGGAAAAGCAGATGCTTCACATATGGTGCAGCCACACTGTGTCTCTCCTTCTGTCTAACCAGAACCGGTGAGCTGGCAAGTGCACTAAGCCCAGGGCTAGAGACGTGAGTCTTAGGGTGTTCCTGGTTCATTATTAATAAAGGTTGGTATAAGCCAAGCATTGAAAGGAAGCTTTGCTTCCAAGGTTTCCAATGAATACATCAAATATTGATACAGGCTATCTGGGAAAAGAGGTTACAGTGTGACAGAATTCTTTGTGTGTCAGTGGGATTCGAGGTTGTGGGTAATGGAATTAAACTGAATAATTGAAAGCTTAAAATAATTTGTCAAATATTATATCTTTCATTTTTTTCTCACAGGCACATCATTATAGCATTAATTTCAAGGCTGTCTCATAAGATTTAAAGATTTATTTATTTGAAAGGCAGAGTTACAGAGAGAGGGACACACATACACACACACACACACATTGACAGAGAGAGAGAGAGAGAGAGAGAGAAATCTTCCATCTGCTAGTCCACTCTCCAAAAGGCCACATTAGCTATGGCTAGGCTGAAGCCACACACACATACACCACACTCCAACCTCACACATGACTGACAGGGACCCAAGCACGTGGGCCATTATCCATTACCTTCCCAGGCACTTTAGCAGGAAGCTGGATCAGAAGCAGAGTAGCCAAGACTCAAATAAGTGCTGTAATATGGGATAATTGTCAGCTTAGCCGGTGCCGTGGCTCAACAGGCTAATCCTCCGCCTTGCGGCGCCGGCACACCGGGGTCTAGTCCCGGTTGGGGCGCCGGATTCTATCCCGGTTGCTCCTCTTCCAGGCCAGCTCTCTGCTATGGCCCGGGAAGGCAGTGGAGGATGGCCCAAGTCCTTGGGCCCTGCATCCACATGGGACACCAGGAGAAGCACCTGGCTCCTGGCTTCAGATCAGCAAGATGCGCCGGCCGCAGCGGCCATTGGAGGGTGAACCAACGGCAAAAAGGAAGACCTTTCTCTCTGTCTCTCTCGCTCTCTCACTTTCCACTCTGTCAAAAAAAAAAAAAAAAAAAAAAAAAAAGAAATCTCAGCTTAACCCGTTGCATCACAACACAGACCCCCATCTCACAAATTCATAAGAAAACAACCATAATTATTTTAAGTGCATAAAATATCATCAATGAGTCCTTGCTTGCATAAACTTTGATGAAAATGTGGTAGGTCAATATGAACTTGGATCAACAGCAATGGAACAGAGTCATTTGAAACGCTATCACTCCAAAGACTATAAGCTCCACTTCCTTTAATGTTCTAATTATGATGTCCCTGAGTTCACATCTATCTTCTATACATGGTCCATGGATACTTGCAAATCAAGTGTAACTCTTATTTTTGTATACTTGCCTGTGTAAAGAGAGCCCTTCAACACTCTATGCCATGCAAAACTTGAAGTTTATCTTGATTCTGCTTTTTTTTAATATCCCCACATGTAATTTTTCTAAATTTTTGTGGATTTTATTTCAAAATCTCGGGAATTTATTCCTTGTTTCTCAAACTTCTCTGTCACTACCATAGGTCAGGTTCTGAGACCCCCATATGCCTCCTCATGACAACTCCTACATCAAATAAAATGACTTTGAGTTCAATCTAGGGTTCCCAAAACCTACAACCAAAAGTATCGGACAAGTTTGTTAAATATGTCTTACTACCCCTATCTCCTTTTTTGAACTCCTGAGATTGTGATTGGGTAAAGTATAGAAATCCTTGTTTTCTTCTTCTTTTTTTTTCTTTAAATAAGCACACAAATAGTCGTGACATCCAGTCATAGACTGGAAGCAAACAGATTGGAAGAGCAGCAACTGCTGAAGGAGTTGTGATCCTGATTCAGGAAAACCTGTGAACAGTAAATGATCCTGTGCATCTCCAACCTTCTATGGGCAGGAAGTGAGCTAAGAAGATTGTGTAGCCTCCTTTAGAAACGGTCAAAGAGAATCAAGGGAAAAAGCTCTCTCAAGAGCAAAGTGTCCTATTTAAGGAAACTTCTGACCTCCAGGATAGAAGTATTCAAAGTGGCCACTTGGCAGGACCTTAGAATACTCATGGAATTGTCACAGCTTTTCAGTTTCCATTCTTCCCTTTTTGAGTGGGGCTGTTGTGAATGTGTGTGCGCATTGTGTGTGTGTGCATCTCCTTTTCTGCTCTTGTTTTGCCATCAGATGTTGGGTGCATAAGGGAGAAATAACCTGTTCTTTAAGTTCTTAGGTCTTGATATGGAAAGAAGCCACAATTACACAATGATTGATACTTGCCAATTGGAGATTGAGCATTATGAGGGCATAGTTTACTGATTATTACCTTTGATTCTCACCAATAAAATCAGTTCTATTAAGTACATTGCTATCTGAAGACTGCTTGAGTAACTCAGAAGTCCGATTTAAGAATCCCTGAATGATCATTTGATAGCATTCCCCAGCCTCTCTTCAATCCTTATATTCTCCACAGACAGATATGTGCTGTGCTCTAGCTGAGTTGTGCTGCTCATGGGGCCTTGGCTTTATCAGTTGAGTTTATTCAAAATAGTGATGACAAACAAAACAAAATAAATATAGAACTACTTAAGTGAAAAATATTTTCCTGTAGATATTTGGACATGATTTGAATATTTGTGTCTACCAAGATTGACATGGTAAAATTCTAACCCTCAAGTGATGGTAGGAAAAGGTGGACCACTGGAGCTTGGGTCAGGTGATTGAAGCGCTCATATATGCAATCAGTACCCTCTTTAAAAAGTTCCTGGAGAGATGCCTTGTGTCCTTTGTGTGAGGACAGAGCTCTGAAGCACAAGCTGTGAACTGGCTGCCATGCCACCTTAAGCCATATGCAAATGCAGCCATCAGGTGCCATCTACAAACCAGAAAGTAAATTTCCATCAAAGAAGTTGCAGATACCTTGATCTCGGACTTCACAGCCTCCAGAACTGTGAGAAATAAATTCTTGGTTTTTTTTTTAGCTATTAAGTCTATATTGCTGCCTAAAAAGACTAGATAAGCTCAAGTCCTAATGGACAGAAAGGGAAGGAAACCTTGATGAAGCAGACAAGAAAACTCTGCTTGGCTCACCCACAAACCAACCAGCAGAAGTAATGGGATGGATAGTGGAAAATCAGAAAAAAAAATGATTTAAAAAGTTTCCTGAGGAAAAAAAACATATAAGTGCCACAAACAGATTTAATAGGAAAGAGAGAGTTAAAGAAAGAGAAACAGTCAGACATTGACATTCTCAATCAAGTTGGAGACCGATCTAGTGGGTGTGGGGAAGTGGGAAAGAAAACAAGACAGGAAGTTTGGATTACACAGGCCAAGTACAAAATTTCACTTGTTGGATGTGGTTGTGCTGATGAGGTTCTGAGTGGTGTTATATTCCTGGGTGGTCGATGGAGAGTGATGATAAGTAAAGGTCAGCATCATTGAGGACAATGAAATGATGGGAACTTGGAGGTCTTCACTGATGGCCAACATTGGTTTAGGAAGCATCCTAATGAGACTGGCCAAGGTTGGGTGGAGAACACATACATGAACAATCTACTGATGTGATGCACAAAAAAACAAATTGTGGGGTGGAGTGATCACAGTGATGATTTGAAGAAGGGTACAGTCAGAGTGTCAGCATTGGAATAAAAATAAAATGAAGAGCTGGGATTCTGGTTCGGTAGTGGTTCTGGAAATGAAACAGCACATCCTCATTTATGCTTCCACATGATTAGAAGAAAGTCAATTAATCCAGTACAACTCTATTATCATACCCGGCTCTCCTAAAGACATGATATCAAGAACAGACAAAAAGTACCAGGAGAAAACCCTACCATTGTTGTGCTGATTATTCACTAAAGACACAATCGGTACTGGATTTGCATTTTATTTATTTGTAATTGTAATGAGGATTTTAAAAATTATAAATCCCATGTAACCCTAGGAATCTTCACAGCAAAAGATTTTGCATGTTGTTTGAGTGTTATAAAGCACTGTGTTTGCTTTTTGTTTTTTTAGTAGCAGAATTACTGTCTCTTTATATTTTAAATATATTAAATGTTTATAAAATCTGGATACATTTATAGCTCAGTCAGAGAGAAAAACGATGATTTAAGGAATCTAACAAATACTTTAAAAATATACATTCTGAAGAAACATATTGGAAAAATGCATCAAATATTGATACAGGCTATCTTGGGGAAAGAGTTGAAAAAAATCAAGGTTATCTAACCTTTTAAATTATTGCATTTCTATAAAACTTGAATACATAAAAGTATATGCTTACTAATTTGTTTTCATACACTAATATTAAATCATGTGATGAAAATTGACATGATGAATAAGAAATTGGAGGTTAAATAATTAATTTTGTATTTTCAAAACAGTTTGACATCTAATGCACTTTTTTGATATTCACACTGGCTCAGATCCTACCTTCAAACTGTTGAGAAAGTATTTTGATCTGTTAAAACCATAAGAAAGACTTTATTCAAGACTAAATGCTGTCAGCTCCATCATAATGGGGAAGAGAAACCAAGGTCGTCTTCACATACAGTGTAGACTAGTAGGGATTGTTATCCAATGAGCCAGTGAGAGGAGGTTGGAGTTTGGTAGGTAGAAAATTTCTAAGAGGAGGCATCAGGGCAGAGAGTAGCTTGGTGGCATCAAGGTATTTGCTGATGGCACATCAGGTTGGGAAGGTAGAAATGAAACATTTGACCAAATGTTGAGGGGAAGATTTCAAGTGAACCAGATATCAAAGGCGGAGGGATTCCTTTCAAACTGACTCAGCAAGATTCTTGCTACCTCTTGTCTGTGTAGGCTTGAGACCAAGGTTCAAGGCAGTATCCTAATGTAAAGGAGGAAGAGGGTCAAAGGTTCCTGATGATCATTTGGTCCAAAAGAGAACCTTTCACAATAACACTGCCATTCTGTCCTACCTGTGATTTTGATTGGTATCTGGTTTAAAAGCAAAGGGTTCAAACCACAACCAGTCGCCAACACAGGCCCAATAACTTTAATGATTAATACCTTTGGGTACTTCTTTTGGATTAATTTAATTTGAGCAACAGCTATTTTATTCTTTATTCTACTTTATTGCCTATTTACCTCTCTATGTCAGGCAAAATACAAAAAGCCTCAGTATTGTATTTTGATGTAAACAAGGCAATAAATTTGTGTTCCTTATTTACCATTGCTATGCTTGCTGTTTGCTGAGAAAAACCATAGTCATCTGTTCTTAACAAGTCATAAAATTTATGTTCTTCATGGCCAATTTGAGGCAAGAATGTTAAATAATGTAAGTTTTATCCAGAAACTTAATTAAAATTAACACTTGAGCTTTTTTTTTTTTTATTATTGTTTTTGGTACTGGCACCAAATCATTTCCTGGAAATTCATTCTTATTGACTCCTAGTGATTTACACAATATAAACTCTGAACTAAATCTCAATTTCTACCCATAGTAAATCACTCAGGAAATGACACAAAACAAGCTTGAAGCAACTAATCTCAATTTCTAGGTGCCACCAAAATACAAACAAGAAAAATTATGCTGATTCTTAGACTAAACTTCCTACATTTACTTCACTTTAATGAGGATATACATCATCCTTGAGTTGAAAGTGTTATTAACATGGATGATGCAAACCAGAAACAGTGTGTTAACCCATTCTCAGGATGTAGTGTGGTCCGTGTTTAGACTGATTTTTATGGTGTTGAGCCTTTCATCAGACAACATAAAAATATTTTGTCTTTTGCTTTCTTAGGTGTAACTGCAATCTACCTTATTTTAAACAAGCCCCATGGCTAAAAGTAGAATTCAGTAGATATTTGTAAAGCAACATAAATGTATTTATAATATTATACTTGTGTATTCATACAGCACCTTTAATTATCTGGCTTTCAGGTTAATGATTAATTTCATTTTGCTAATGGGCCTTTCAGGAAACAAACAAAAAAAATCAATAGTATAGTTTTAATTTAGTGGCCATTCAGGTTGATAAGATTCTGTATATTTGGACTTAGCATGTAACTCTCAGTACTCATTCATAAGACAAATAAAGTGCAATTTTTAAATTCTTTGAATCTGAGGTCCAGTGAGTAAGAGCGTCACTTTAAACAAATTTGCTCAATCTCTGTAATTAATATTTCTTCTTCTCTCATTCTTTTCCACCACTGTGTTTTTTTCACTTTTGTCTCCATGCCAATAGCATGGGAAACTCAGGTTGCGTGCTGATATTTCACTTTTCCTTTGGGAAGATGAAGACAGCACTGATGTGGTAAGAATGGGGAAAGAAAGATTTATCAGTTCAAGTTTTTAACAAAATGACAAAAAAGCTTTAATACAGATGGAGGTTTAGATCACTAGCAGAATCTGAGGACACATAATGCCAAACAACCCTTGTGAAAATTGAGTAGTTAATTGAATCGTTAAGATTTTTATTTTACCAAAATTGAGTCATTTTGTACCCAGTATATGTATGTCATCTTAAAAGCATGGTTTCTAAATTCTAATCTGAAAATCAGTTGAAACCTATGCATGCAGCAGGGAAAACTATTGAAGACTATGAAATGGACAAAATGATTAGTGAGTGTCTGAACAGCTGGCACTTCCAAGTAGTCTCCATGAACTCATAGCATTTAATAGTTTAAAAATGAATTCTCTCCAGTGAAGAGACCATTGATTTACCTTCCTCCCCATGGGAAAAAAAAGCAAAGTTTGCATCTGTTTGTAAATTCATTTTGACATTTCTGGTTTACTCGAATCAGTGTAGGACTGTGAATTCTCCTGTGAACCATTTGTAATATCTTATCAAATCCTCTATTAATGAAGGGGCTAAATAAAATATTTGGTACTTTTTTCATATTTTTATGAGTGATGATTTTATCTTTTAAAAACAATCTTTAGTCAGATCTACATACACAATTTATATATGTAGTCAACAAAAAGTCAGGTTACCTAAAATCCTTTTTTGTTAAGGGTTAATATTTAAAAGTTGTTAAACACTTTTGGAGCTTTTTGAAAATGGCAAGTGGGAATAACACAATACTGGAAGTTTTCCTGTTATAAATTTACTTGAATAGCTAATATTGTGGTGCAGTGGGTTAAGCCACTTGCAATGTCTGCTTCCCAAATTGGAGTACTGGCTCATGTCCCAGATGCTTCTGATTGAGCTCCTTGCTAAGGCACCTGGGAAAGCAGCAGAAGATAGTCCAAGTCCTTGCACCCCTTCCACCAAGTGGGGAGCCTGATGGAGTTCCTGGACCTTGGTTTCACCCAACCCCAGTCAATTATGGCCATTTGTGGTTTGTGGAGTGAACCAGTGGATGAAAGATTCTCTCTCTCTCTTTTTAAAGATTTATTTATTTATTTGAAAGTCAGAATTACACAGAAAGGAGAGGCAGAGAGAGAGAGAGAGAGAGAGAGAGAATCTTGCATCTGATGGTTCACTCTCCAACTGGCCACAATGGCCGAAGCTGCACCGATCTGAAGCCAGGAGCCAGGAGCTTCCTCCGGGTCTCCCATGTGGATGCAGGGGCCCAAGAATTTGGGCCATCCTCCACTGCTTTCCCAGGGCATAGCAGAGAGCTGAATTGGAAGTACAGCAGCGGGGTCTCAATCCGGCACCCACATGGGATGCGGGTGTTTCAGGCCAGGGCGTTAACCCACTGCACCACAGCGCAGGCCCCTGGAAGATTCTCTCTCTGTGAGTGTGTATGTATGTATGTATGTGTGTGTTTCACTCTTTCAAATATGTAAATCTTTAAAAATTGATTTGAGAAGTAGAGATATACAGAAAGAGAGCTGCATTCATTCACTTCTTTAATTGCTCATCAGAAGTCTGGAATTTACTCCAAGCCTCCCATATTGGTGGTAAAAACCAAATTACTTGAGCCATCACCACTGCCTCCCAAGGTCTGCATTAGAAAGAAATTGGAATGAGAAGACTGAACAGGGAACCAGATTCAGCAGCTCTGATATGGAACATGGGCATGTCAAGTGGCATCCTAACTATGAGGCTAAATGGCTGCCCCAGGGAATATTCCTGAAGAGTCTCTCTCTCTCTCTCTCTCTCTCTCTCTCTCTCTCTCTCTCTCACACACACACACACACACACACACAGGAAGGATGGGATTCAGAGAGAGGCATAACTTCCTCCACTCCCAAATTCACTTCTTCATTCATACTTCAAACTGCACTACCCCTATCCACTCCTTCTTCTCTCACTGCTTCTGCCACTCTCCTTTTGGGTTATTTTCATTGCTTTGTCCTTTACCGTGTATTTTAGACACAGGCCCTCTGTTTCTAGCATTACTATATCTCATTCACTTTTTATAACTAATTTCTGTGAAACATTCTCAAATGAATCTTGCAGAGAACTCTCATATGTTGAAAACAGAGAATCAAAGCTATATATATATATGCATGTGCTAATTAGCATAAGTTTTTCTATCATACACATGACAACAAAAGTATTGGAAAATGCCTAGCATAGAAATATGAAAGCAGTTAAAATTTATGTAGGTCTAGAATCACGACACTAATTTAGGTGGAGAACAAAAGGGCTGTGATGAGGAAGAAGTGCATATAGGACTGTTATATTCTCAATTGTGTGTTGTTGTTGTTGTTGTTTTGCCACATAAGGATTTTCAGAACAGCATTGAAAGGAAATGGATTTGCTTTGTGGGAATTGCTGCCACCCTGGCCAATTCTATTCTATTCCACTTAGGCGCTGCATAGATAATAGCAGTTCAGTAGCACTTTCTTTGTTCTTTTCTATAACTTCACCGTCTTATGTGTCTACTCATTATTCAATTATATCACAATTATTCATCTCTTCAAAATTAAGAGGGTGATGCTGTCATAGGTAAAAAAGTACCACATGGTTTATCTTGAATATAATCTAATCAAAGAATCCGCCTCCCCCCTCCAAAAAAAAAGTACATGTGTCATGTCATCAGTACTATTTTTCTGAAAATATCTCATCGTAGAGGCATGTAACTGATCATCCAGAAAGGGCTAATGCTGCAAACCTTCCCCACCCTCTTTCCCCTTCCCCATGGCCTATTAGGCAATGTCTAGACAAGCCGCTTATTTTATTCAGTTTGTTCTAGATGTTTGCAGTACAAAATAACAATCTTCACAGGAAAAAAGAAAGTTTAACACAGGAAGAAAAAATCACCAATGACACTCAGCTAATCCTACGGGGATGGCTGGTTTCTAGCATTACCTTCCTGAACTTGATGTTGCCTCTCTGTATAAATGCGTTCCACCCTGCGTATGTTTTAGTGATCTTCATATAGCCAAAGGCTGTAGTTAATAGCTAGTCACCAAGCAGAACCATAAATCTTTCCTGAGTGTGTGTGTGTGTGTGTATGCCTGTGTGCATCTATATGTCGGCAGCGGGGGTGGAGGTAAGAGAACAGAGCAGTCTTGTGTGGCAGGAAACAGACTAGTATAAATACACAGCGCTGCGTGGTTCACATCATTTACAAGGAGAGCAACATAACCACACCACTTGCCTCTGGGGTCTGTGAAGTCACAAGGTTTTGGAGGATATAGAATGGTGAAGGGTGTGCTGCAATGAGACATAGCACCTAACCCCATAGGAACCCGGGAGTTAGATTTCCATTTTCTTTGCAAGATTGAAATGGACCTGCTTTGAAGCTTTGAAAATACATCATGTTGGCTCCTGTTATTTTCACTTGTAATAGCCTACAAATGAACTCTCACCCGTTAGAGCCATTCTCAGCGTTGTCCCTGTTTTCTATTAACTTTCTAGTGCCTCACAACACACTCTATACTCCCCACCACACAAGACACTTACCTCCACCTTAAGGATCCCTTCTCCTGCAGGCTACTGGACATAATGGCTTGACAGCTATAATTGTACCTAATACACTTGCATTATAATTAGTAAGGTAGATGCTTTCTCCTTTACTAAGTAATTACACCCTTAAGAACAAAGATTATTATTTATGTTGACATAACAACCTTTCACTCCATCCTGTAATTTTATAAGTAATATTCCATTGATCAGATCTAAAGCACATTAAAAGCAATTCAGCATGTTTAAAATGATTCTAATTTTTTTAATAACTTCTTTGTTGAGTCTCTCCTTTGGTGTACTCCCAAACAATACTCTGTCTTCAAGGGCTTCCCTGTGAATTCAAACTAACTCGTAAGCAGCTTTTCAAGATACACATTTTCATTATCTATATTTTTGGAGGAAAAGAACAGAACAATAATCATGGAAAACATTCAAATTTAGAGACATGGCTTTAAATCCCAGCTACTATAACAGAGCAATCCTGGCTTTGTGGCAAAAATAGATTGAGAATCTGTAGTTAGTAGAGTGAACTTTGACTTCACTCTTTCATGCAGTATTGACAAGTCATCTGTTGCCATTATGGGAATTGAACCTGCAAAGTGTTGAACACTTAAGGAAAGGGTAATTTATGTTGTTCATCCTTTTCCCTTTTACTGCTGCTCCTCATTCTTATGCAGCTCTAGATCCCTTTAAAGATAGAAGAAGCAATATTGTATTTTTTTTAAGGCAGAGAAAGAGAGGAGACTGATAGAGTGCTCCCATCTACTGCTTCAATCCCCAAAGGCACACAATGGTCAGGTTATTCAGAGGGAGCAGGGTGAAATTGGGAGCTGAAGTCTAGGAATCAAACCAGGTCTCCTGCATGCACAGCAGGAACCCAACTACTTGAGACATTAAGACACCATCATCTACCTAGGGTCTACACAGGAAGCTAGAGTCAGGAGCCACAACCGGGGATTCAGTGTAGACTCTCTGATGTGGGATGAAAGCATCCTATTCCCTAGACTAAACACCTATTCCCCAATTAAAAAAAAATATATTATTTATTTGAGAGGTAGAGTTACAGAGAGAGAGAGGGAGAGACAGAGATAAAGGTCTTCGATTTGCAGGTTCACTCTCCAGAGGACGACAATGACTGGAGCTGAGCTGCTCTGAAGCCAGGAGCCAGGAGCTTCTCCTACGTCTTCCATGTAGGTGCAGGAGCCCAAGCACTTGGGCCATCTTCTACTACTTTCTCAGGTTAGAGCAAAGAGCTGGATCAGAAGAGGAGCAACTGGGACACAAACCTGTGCCCTTATGGGATGCTGGAGTCACAGGTGGAAGCTTAGCCACAGCGCCCCATTCCCTCTTCCCTTTTTTGTCTCCTTTTCCATAGCATCTAGGAGGTTCTTTATACAAATTGTATAATCAATACAGGTTACTACATACCAAGACTCTCAAATCCTTATAATATTCTTCTGTGTCCTCTCTTTTTGATGTCACCCTTTTATCCTCCAAAGAAAATGAACTTTCCAGATCTAAACTGTCCTGCTCAGTGACTACAGATACCTATGTAATTGACATTTCTTGTTACTCATAGTTCTTAGGGCCATGTATCTCTGCTAAACATGAGTATGCTACTGACCAATACAGCTGTTTCTCACCAACATGAGAATCAGAGATCAAACCAATGAATTAGTGTGTTACAATCTTCACACAAAATATGCCTCAAAATAATAACTCACTGAGACATTTTTAAATGGGACCAGTGTTGTAGCACAGTGGGTTAAGCTACCAACGCTTCCAATGCCAATCCCCTATCAGAGTGCTAATTTGTATAATATAAGTAGATACATTTGAAAATATTTCAAATTCTCCCACATATATTTATTAGTACCATTTGATAAAGTATCCATAAGTGTTTGAAAGTTTTTGTCTCTAATATTCGTATGCTATTATTTCTATCTGACAGATTCTTTGTGGTTGCATCTACTCTCCTATTGTTTAATAAATAATGAGAAAACTTTGTTCTATTGCATGTATGAGCATACTGGGAGAGAGAAAATAACAGCATCATGTATTTGGTTATTTATGCCAAGCATGAAACCAAGGACATCATGTATGTAATGGAATTTAATTCTCATAGATACCTGAGTGGTTATTATTCCTACAGTCATTTAACAGCAGAGAAAAATGGGAGTCAGCAAGCAGACAATTGCCAATGTCATACAGCTCCCAGTGAAATAGTTGGGGCACAGGCTCACCTTTCCTGGCTCCAAAGTTCATGCTTTGGCTTATGGAGCCTCCAACTTGAGAGATTAGTCTATTATAAAAGGCGCATTCTTAAAATCTTCTCTAATCATCATATTTTATCCCTAGAAAAAATTTTAAATAATAAGCTTATGAAATATATTATTATATTATTATTATATTATATATAATTATATTAATATATTATCTCAAATATTTGTTTAAAATATGTATGTAATAACTAAATACAACTGACAATTGGGAAATTAATATTTTCAAAGAAAATATATAAACTGTATCTTAATTTTTTTATTTTATTTGTGTGAAATTTTATTTGATGTTTGCCACTGGAGAATACATTTTTGAATTTCAATCTAATAAGTAATCATCAAACAAAGATAACATATTTGTTCTTAAACCTTTAGGAAATTAAAACATCAATGTTTTACATTATTTCTGTTCCTATTAGAATATCTCATACTCACTGTAGTTAGTTACAGGGCACAGATTATTAATGCGCTTATAATAGAACCATCAACTGTTTCACTGAAGGCTTCATGAGTGTGATATTCTGGAAATTACAGTTTTTAAAAGTTTCAGTCTTTACAAATTTATTTATCCATTTTCCCCAACAATCTGAGATTGAAAAATGCTTTTCTCCCTCAGTGGCGAATTATGTTTAAACATACTGAAATAGACCCTGATTCTTTAATACATCATTGTAGAAACCTTCAGTGCATGTGTTTCTGAATCTAATGTCTTGGCAATGAAACAAAACAACACAACAACAACAACAAACCACCTATTAAAAGACACCAGCAAATCAGTTATGACAGTTTCCAAGAGAAAAACAAGTCCTCTTAATCATTTCTCCACTTTGTGATGGCTTCAATAAAGATAAGTGTTAATATTATAGTCCTCACATTATGTAACTATACCTTTTGAAAACAAAAACTGGTAGTTACTACATAATGAGGTAATCATGTTTAGTAGAATTTAACTCTATAACATACTTTAAAAGTACCATGTGGAATAAAATGTATAAACTCTATGGGGACATTCATCTTCTCTTTTCACTTCTGAATAAGATGTAAAGGCTCACTTCTTTTCTGTAGGGTTCACCCGTGGTAAACACATTCTGATAACCTTGACAGTCTTATTTCTCACACAGCTACAAAGGAACTGTCCTCTCCAAATTGGTCATTTCATCCAGAATAGAAGACTACTTATACCCTCAGTTAAGGGTGGTGTTTATCTGTGTATAGAGAGTGTTCCTGCTTATAGGACTTGATGTTCTTCAAACAAGTTGAGGTGAGTAACACAACAGCTGGCCTCCATATCAAGCCACCACTTCAACGTACTTCCAGATGATGCACCTGTGATTTTGTGAAATCATACTTCAAATAATAACTCAACAAAGCTATTGGTTTATCTAGACTCTTGCAGATTCATGCAAAGTAAGTTTTTGGTAGTGTTTCTGAATCGTGTATAATGTAAATCAAATAAATCCCCAAAGATCTAGATGCATGCATTATATGCTAAACAAAATGAGGTAGATGTGAGTTATTCACAAGCCTTGGGGACAGAGGCAGAAGCAGTAACTGCTATTAATGAGCATCTGTCATAGACATAGGAAGGCTGAACATCTGGTGTTTGGGTCTCTTAGTAAACACATTAGAGGCCCTTATTGATCTAAATGATTTCCCAAGGTTCCTCAAGTTGTTTTTACTGTAGTTTTATTTCAGTTAAAACAAGAAACTTGGATATAGTCTTCACAAACTACAAAAATAGTATGATTCAATAAAATGTGAGCTGCAGTAGCATACTACATATGCATGTATGATTTGGAACATCAGAATATTTACCTGCAGTTCCAGAATTCCTCTAAGAAACAAGTGTTGGGACAGTTGCTTGGTTGGAAAGAAAGTAGAGCTTGAAGATTCACAAGAATAGAAAGTCTGTCACACTTTAAGGTGTTTGGGGGCGTTGACAAAGGTATATTGCTGGACCAAACTTTGGCCAGCCTTCTGAAACTCCCCGTAGTACTATGGGTATATTTCCTTGTAAAATTCAGTGTTAGCAACGACACTTATTTTCAGTTTACCATGAATCCCCTTGATATCTGATCAGGTTCCTCCCCCTTCACTATCACCCTCATGATATATGACACCTGTCTTCAGCAAGAACCCTACAAGGTTGGTGCTATGCTTTGTATATTAGTGTGGGTATCACCTAATGTGTTCACATTATTGGGAGGTACTGGAACCTCTAGAAAGTGGGGCCTAGTGGAGGCATTGGATCATTGAGGGCATGCCTGCAGAAGGTAGTTAACACAAAATGGTTGTTATAAAAAACCTGAGTTTGGGGCCATTCTGTCTCTCATCGTTTCTCACCGTAGAATCCTTTCTCTACCTGTGCCCCACCATTGCCAAAACAGATCTTGAACTTCTACAATGGTAAGCAAGTAAGCATTTTGTCCTTAAAAACTTAATTGCCTTTCATTGTAGCAATCAAAATCCCCCTTTAACCATGAAGTTTCCTCTTACTAATTTTATATCCACTGATCTCCACTTGCCCTGGCTGAATTCAGAGCTAAGCCCAATCTCTCTTCAATACTGCAAAACACCATTGCAGTAATTCCTTTTCTCATAATGATGTAACTGAAAAATCTTTACCATGCTGTAGCAAGTATACTGGAGTATATTTTACTTGAATAAATAAGTATCACAGACCCATTTTTTTTTACTTTAGGGGAGAAAGCAGATGAAAACTATATCTTCCTCTTCAAAATTATTAGAGTGATAATAAAGTGAATAAAGTCCCAACTTTTGCTAATGTTTAGAATCATTATTTGCTAAGACCCTTTACATTCTATCACTTGCAATTCTCTCATTATATACATATATATAATAAATAATGTATTATATATAATGGAATATAATTCATCCATCAAAAAGAATAAAATCTTGACTTTTGCAACAAAATGGATTGAAATAAGATTACTATGCAAAATGACATAAGCCATACATAAAAAGACAAACTCACGTGTTTTCCCTCACATATAGAAATTTATATATATATATATATATATATATATATATATATATACACACACACACATAATATAAGAAATGTGTGAATCTCATATTATCTAGTATATGGTCATAAACGTTGCTTACTGAGTCATACCCTACACATAATATTAAACCCTCTTTCCTCACTTTAAATAAAAATGTCCATGTTAGACTCAATTCCTAATAAGTGTCAGGTTTTCTCTAACACAGGACTCCTTGGACAGAATTGCCCCAAACCAGAACACTAATTACAATGAATACAACCATACTTTAGATCCCAACTTAACAGTGTTTTTCTCTTCTAGCTCACTAGAACAGATACCCTCTTCTGCTAATGAAATCCTATGCTTCTTTCCCCCTTTGCATTTTAATGTAAAAACTTGTATAATTATGCAATTCTCCAATCAATGGACTTTGAGCTTCAGGAAGAGAGGTGCCATTGTTCTAAAATCCCTTTAATAGGTGGACTGATTACAATGGGGTTACACATAAGAAATGGCTCTAACATTTTTCCTTTTATTGCCTTAAAACATCTCTGGTCTCTTTCAAGGCTTGAATGGAATCCTTGCCATACATTTCAGTTGCAAGAACAAGTATTGTTTTAGCAATGAACTCCCTTTGGTCCCAACAGTTGCATTTCAGATCCCATAAGCAAGATACAGCTTCTGCCATCTACCTGTGCAGCTCTGACCTTGGCTCAGGGACTGAAAGGTGAACGTGGGCTCTTATTTTCTCTTTTTCTTTTCTGCCCTCACTCATGCTGTGCCTCGGGGTCTCATTTCTTCATGCAGTGTAGTATGAGAAAATTGGAGAAGTAGTCTTCATGGTTCATTTTGTTATCATCTGTGCACTCTGCAGCAGGTTGCAAAAGTGAATTCTTTCACAGATGGTACATGAGCCCTTCTAAGACTCTTGTGCATACCTGCATGTTTCATGGTTCCATGTCATTCCCGCCCCCTGTAACACACCTGAGAAGGTCTCATTGGCGGAGTCCTTTGTCTCCAACAAGACAGGCAGGATGCTGTGAGGATGGTTTGAGTCTGACCATTTATGCAGCAGTATGCCCTGGCCAGTGTGAGACTCCTACCTCCTTGCCATATGTTGCATATGTGGGTGCAGTCTGTTTGTACTTCATTGTATTCGTCTTATCCCGCCTGTGGACCTAGAAAATAAATAACATCATATGGTTTGTTCACAAGTATTCTGCAATTTGGGAAATGGGTGACAAGCATTATCTTAATATGCTATTGCCTGGTAGCTCCGCAGTGGCCTGATGAGTCTGCTGCTTAGAGTATAGCCAATGGAGGGGTAGGTTACATGCTGCATTTATGGAGCTCTCCTCACTGGCATCAAAGTGGCAGCTAGAAAAAGAAAGGAAAAAGCACAGAAATCCAACTAGCCTTACTATTCTCTGCCTAAGTGAGTCACCCTTTCACATTTCTAGTCTTTCTTACATAGTGTAGACATGAGTAAACTGCAGGTGCTACTTTATTAGGTTCGACTTGGATATAAACAGAATCTCTAGTCACAGTTTAGAGGATCTTACTCTTATGGTTCTCAGTTTTGATATATCAATCAAATTACCCAGATATTAAAAATATCCCATTTAAAGCCAAAGAGGTAACATGGCACAATGGGATCCCATCAATGAAGGACAAAATCATATTTCATCGTTTGACCTTGGACATATGACTGTGCAATTCACTCAACCTGTCTGTACCTTCTTTTGTTCACCAGCAAAAAAGAGATGGCAGCAAGAGTCACATAGTAGAGTCTTACAGAATCGTGATAATTTAGCAAACTTACTATATGTAGGGACAGAGCAACACTGCTATTAGTGTTAGCTATTGCATTGTCTCTACTGTTTTTCATTATTTTCCCTAAATTATGATTCATAGTAGGCCTTTGGTGATTATTTACTGAATGAATGTCTTCACTAATGTGTACAAGACATACGTCCTAGTCAAATGACATCACCAATCAAAATCAAATATATTTTAGAAGTTAGAGATGCAAAATTATGTGTAGAATATACCAATAATGTATTTTATTAGGAAAAGGTAAAGATATTTAGGTTTCCAGCCACACATATAAATTTGCAACCAAATCACAACACTCTAAGAAGTGTAACACATAAGAACCAAAGTTAATAAGGATTTTTGGGGGAAGATAAGTAAGTCCAAGAGTGGTGAAAATGCAACTAGGTATACGTATTCCATTGGTTCATGGATGTTGTGTTGCATGGACATTAGTGAAGAAATTGATTTTATGATTAGCCACCTCCAGGAATGGTGCCATCACATTCTAAACATCATATTTTTCATTGTAGACCAGGTCGTAACTCAGCCCTGACAAGCCATTCACTCCAGTATTTGGTTACGATAAGGCATTTAGTTGCAACTGCTAAGAGTTCATGTCATTCTGGTTGTTGAAATTTTAAATATTACTCTCTTCTTGTAAGATACTCTTTTCTTCAGATACTGATTTATTCATTTAATTAAAAACAAGAAATAGTAATACAGTTATCAGAAAAGTAAGAAACCTCTCTTTATTCTCAACTTGTATCCTGATAAAATTGTCATAGATTTGGATTTACCTCATGGAAGTAAAACTATACAGTTTTTACATTTTTTTAATGTCTAGAAAGTTAGGCTTGATATTTATCTATATAATTAAATACAAGCATACACATTTTTCCCATTTAATCACAGCCTATGAAGTAATGTTTTAGAAAGTAGAAAATTATATACATATTTTATTTTAATTGCATTTTAAAATCAACTTAGCAATAGAGAAAATATTAAGTCTCTTTTTATAGGAAAATATAAAATCTAGATCATACAGATTACTTTTAAAATAAAACAAAGTGCTATCTAACAATGTGTAGATAGCATTTAGTTGGTTTCCTCTTTAAAACACAATTAACATTCCACAGATAACATCAATAACACGAACACCGAGACACTGACTGAGTAAGCATTACAACCTAGGACTGTGTGGCCATTAGTTTTTGGAAGAGTTGTCATCTATGCTGGCGCCCTGGCTCACTTGGTTAAACTCTGCCTGCGGTGCCGGCATCCCATATGGGCGATGGTTCTAGTCCCGGCTGCTCCTCTTCCAGTCCAGCTCTCTGCTGTGGCCCAGGAGGGCAGTGGGGGATGGCCCAGGTCCTTGGGTTCCTGCACCCGCATGGGAGACCAGGAAGAAGCAGCTGGCTCCTGGCTTTGGATTGGTGCAGTGCCAGCCATAGCATCCATTTGGAGAGTGAACCAATGGAAGGAAGACCTTTCTCTCTGTCTCTCTCTCTCTCTCTCTCAATGTCTATAATTCTACCTGTCAAATAAAAAAAAAAAAAAACAGAGTTGTCATCTAAAAAAAATTTTCATGGTGCTCTTTTAGTTGTGTTTTCAGTTCTCCCAACATGGAGTACTAGTTTTATCATTAGATAATATTTATACTATAGAAACCAAATTTTGTATAAAGTTTTATGATATTCTCTATGGTTTTGGAATTTTTTACACTATCATAAGAATATAATACAGAACTGTTACACACATATCAGAGTTCTCACAGAAAAATTGAATTATCTAATTTTAGGCCTATCTAAAACCAAGGTGAACTAGGAAGTAAGAATGTTTATTAACCAATAAACATCAGAAATAGATGGCCTTGTTTATTGACATGTAGCCAAGTTAGAACTGAATAGAACAAAGCCGCAAGTATCCTGGAGAGAAGCTTGATAGGAACTAGCTAAGAAAGTGACTCATCTTCGAATTTTATATTGGAATTCATACAGTTATAAAAGGAAGTATTTTATGAGTGTGTAATTAACTTTTATCTAGAGTTATACTCTGACATCTCCTAAATCCAAAAAAATATGTTTCACTGGTCTATTTTCCTGACTTTAATACTGGTATTTGGCTGAATTTTTTACTTAATGTTTTTAAGATTTACTTTATTTATTTGAAAGGCAGAGTGAGAAACAGAGAGAGAGAGAGAGAGAACTGCCCAGGGTTGGCCAGGCAAGTCAGAACAGGATTGGGGGACTGGATTCTGGTCTCCCACATTAGTGGTGGAGGCCCAAGCACTTAGAATATATTCTATTGCCTTCCCAGGTACATTAGCAGGGTGCTGGATTAGAAGTGGAACAACCAGAATTCGAACTGGTGTTCTGATATAGGATGATAGCATCGCATGCAAGTGATGGTATAAGCTACTGCGGCACAACCGTGGCCCTAGTATTTGGCTATTTTGGATTTTATGTACAGAATTTTCTTTAGGTAGCTTTTCAAAAAATTGTTTTATGTAAACATATGACTTCACTTTTACATATCTCTAAAAAAGAGCACAAAGGATATCTATTTTGAAATTTAGTAAAATACATTATTTAATAAAATTAAAGGATACATGAATTTTTACACCCATAGAAAATATATCACACAAAAAATATTCAACTTTCAAATAGCTACTACTAGTCTGATTGTCCACTGGTGAAAACATTACAAAAATCAGTGTGAAATGTGGAAATAATCTGAAATATCACAGCATGCTCTGGAAGGGAAGTAAAAGGTAGTTGGGGATACAGGGGTCAGGGAAGAGGGAGGAAAATTCCTACATGAATATGGGTCATTATTTGAGAAGTTTTACTGCACAAAGTTCATAAACTACAAAGCAATTGCATCATTTTATAGTTAAAAAAAATGGAAAGAACAGCAAAGTTATCCAAAAATTTATCTTGCTATACTTGTCTAGACGGGAAATAGCAAATTCAAGAACTACAAGACTGGCCCTTCATCAAATGATAAATTATAAAGGGAGTTCACAAATTAGGCCTTAAAGAGTGTGCAATTGCATAAATGTTTTGGGGCAGAAATGGTGTCAAAATGCTTTATTGGTTGACCAAAATGTCTACTCAAGAGTTAAGAGAATCAAAATGCTACTGAGAAACTTTGATTTGTGGGCTTATGGTTGATTAAGAAAACATCAGTGAATAGAGGGAGATTTCCTGGAAATGAGTATCCCTGCAAGTCCCTATTTGTATCAAGTAAAAAACAAAAAAGGTCTGTAAGCCCCCGAAACTGCCTCCCCAACTGCAAAAAATGCTGCTGTGAGATGAGCTAAATTATTCTGTAGCTGCTGAATGAAATGGGAACGACTCATGTGCAGAAGATTTAAATGTCAGTTCATGGCTTTAATTATTATCTGTTGCATTGGATAACTCATTTAAACTCTTTGAGTCACTTTTATACTATATTAAAAATGGTTAAGTAGTATAATGTTTATGAAATTTCTCTTTTAAAAAAGTTTACTTCTTTATTTGAATGGCAGAGATGGAGAGAGAGAGAGAGAGAGAGAGAGAGAGAGATCTGCCATTTAGTGGTTCACTCCCCAAATGGTCACAACAGCCAGAGCTGGATCAGAGCTGGATTTAGAAGCCAGGAGCCTGGAACCCCATGCAGGTCCCCTACATGGATGGCAGGGATCCAAGCACTCATGCTATCTTCGACAGCTTACCCAGGCACATTAGTAGGGAGCTGCATTGGAAGTAGAGCAACTGGGATTTGAACCAGTACTTATATGAGATGCCAGTATCAATCTGCTGAGCCACAATGCCGGCCCCCACGAGATGTCATTTGAATGCAATGAGTGTAGGGAATTGGCCTTATTTTTACATTACCTTACTTAGGATGGGGTTTGTGGTGGATCCACATGAAGATATCGTGATGTTTGCAACTCAGGTGGTGTCCTCAGCTCTGTAGCAGCAGTATCACCCGAAAGCCTGTCAGAATCTCAGCCCCTTTCCCAGGATGCTGGAGGCGTTGGGGCCACAGGAAGTTTTGAGAAGCGCTGTTTCAACACCTTCATGTTAGTAGGAAGACTGCTTCTTTCAATCACTCATTTGTCTTGCAGGTGGGATTTCAGGTGGTGTCATCCATCCAGTGCATGTGGCTTCTCTCAGAGGCCTGCTCTTTTTTGGTTAGTTTTCCCAATACATAAGTTAGTTTAATACATTAGCATCGCACATACTACTCTTTCAGATCCCTGAGTTATTCACACTTATTCCTAAGCAACAGGGCATCATAAGGGTTAAATCTCTAAAGAGAATTAAAACAAAACAAGCACAGGCCCAGGACACATTGCAATAGACAGTACAACCTTTTCCAAACTCGGCTTCTCAAAGTCAAAATAAAGACAGAAACAGAACACAAAGAAACAGTAAAGACCTTCCAGGAGCCAAAGCTTCAGGATGAGGCGATCATTTTAAATGTTGAGCTTTAGTTGGCAGTAATTAAGTGTTCCAATTAGTAGAAATTTAACACTACTTTAAAGTAGGTGAAAACTATGTTTTATTTTTTGAGAAACAGAACTGGACCTCTTTGAGAGATTTTAGCCAAAACATTTTTCTGGGTGAGAAATAATGTTTTTACTTATTTCATAACATTGCTCTTCCTGTTTGTTTTCTACTGCAGAGTGTTCATTGCTTTTTTTTTTTTTTTTTTTTTTTTTTTTGCTATTAGATTGGTTATTCTCATACTGATGCATAAACACTTCCTGAAATAAGAAATGACTCATTAAATAAGATAATACAAGCTTTGGACTGCCTTCCTCTCTTTTTCCTCCTCATCCCGCCATCCTATGCTACCTCCTTTTTAGATCTTCCTTGCTTTTTTTAAGGCTAATTTAAAAAAATGAAAAGAAGTAACTGTTGTAAGAAATCAGGTGGTGTACAGAGCATGAAATATATATTATTCCAAGAGCTTTACAAGAATCTATTATTTTTTAGAGGTTTATTTATTTGAATTGTAGAATTACAGACAGAGAGAGACAGAAAAAGAGAGATCTTCCATCTGTTGGTTCACTCCCCAAATGGGCATAGCAGCCAATGTTGGGCCAGACTGAAGTCAAGAGCCAGGAGCTTCATCAGGGTCTCCTACATGGGTGCAGGGGCACAAGAATTTGGACTGCCTTCTACTGCATTCCCAGGTGCATTAGCAGGGAGCTGGATCAGAAGAGGAGCAGCTAGGACTAAAAGTGTCACCTGCATGGGATGCTGGCATGGCAGGAAGCAGCTTAACCTATAAAACGTGGGCCCCAGGAATTCATTCTGCTCCTCTGATAAAATAGGCAGATGTTCCTTCTTAGAGTAACTATTTTGAGATGAATAACTAACTAAATAAATAAAGTTGTTATCAAACAAATAGAAATCTTCAGAGTAAGGTTAAAAGAACACTGCTAATTCCAAGTGTCAAAAGACATTGAATGACTTTCCATGCAGCATCTTGGGCAATGATCAAAGGAAAGAATAATGAGGACTCTAAAGAACATGCTTAGCCCTGCTTCAGCAACATGGAGCTCATCCTTAACCAAATGTGCTCCTACATTTGGAATGAGAATACTTCATTGACCTAACCTGCTTCCTCATGTGCTGTGTAGAGCCTGTTCTCACATCTGAAATGATCTGTCATGGCATCCTCAGAAATAGTTAGGAAGTTAGACTCTAAAGTAAAAGCAAAATTATTGCTCTAATCTTGTAAGATAATAGCTATTAGAATCACAGAGAACATGGGGATTTATTTAAGATAATAAAGTTCATATATATTAATGATGATATATAATCTCTCAATATGTGAGTCTGCTTTGTATTCTATCTGCTCTTAGACTTCTACACACAGAGCTTTAAATAAAAATTCCATCAAGGGAAAAATTGTAAAACAAAATTGTAACATATTTTTGCTATGATAAGTACATTTTGGCTCATAAACAACATTGAGTCAATCATACAGAAAATACTACAATGTTTAAGAAAGGAAAGAGATCAAACAATCAAAGTTTAAATAAAGATTGGATTAGTACTATTCTCAGTTTTCAAAGCAACTAAAATAGCAATAGCTATTTAAAGAGAAAAATATCAAGTCATATCCCTAAATATAAATAATGACAATCATTTCTCCGCAAGTTCCATGATTCATCATGTTTAACTATGTACATTATCTTAAGAGTTCACCTACTGAAAAATTAATGGCTAACTGATTAAAATAAAAAGAAATCAATTTCAAAAACAAAGAGCAATCTCTAATTGAAATTCTTTGGGAAACTTGACTTCTACTTAGCTTATTCACTAAATATGTGCTGCAGTTTTGATGAATGAATTAAACAAAGAATAAATAAAGCCAGTGAAACAAAAACATTTATTTGAGAATTCTTTGCTTATCTTAAAAAAATTAAAACAGACAAACCATATCTATATGTGACTCATGTCATTTTTTGACTATTTCATATGATTTTTGAAAACTAAACCATGGTAAGACATGCTGACATAACTTGGAATTGAAAATATGCACAGTCAATTCCTAAAATTTAATAATGGCTTTAAATCATAGATATGACCTATGTGATAAAGTAAATAGAAACCACCAATCTTCATTCTTGAAAACGCCACATTTCTATGTTCTTATTCTTTGGAAAATTTTAATATGAAATTTTTATTTGTTAATGTGTCAAAAAAGATGCATATGAGTAATTTTTATGATGGAAAATGCTAGAAATATATATTTAGTGTTTTAAAATGTCTCATTATGCTCAACTTTGATTTTACAAGCAGATTTAAAAGTAATTATGATTGGAAAAAAAGTTTGTATACAACATATGTTGTACTTCTGCCTTTTTCCTACCAGCCACTCCGTATCTCTTCCTCCATCTCCATGGAGATGGGTAGACGCCATAAGGAATCATATTTTATGCTTGCCAAGCTTGTTTACACAACTACAAATGAAATCAAATTAAAAAAGAATAGAGAAGTCATTCTGAATCTGTTACCAATTTTGCATGAGGCAATTTGTCTGATATTTCATAAGAATTGCTTTATTTAGGTCAAACACTTCTATAAAAATTATGGCATAACCCATGGTACATTTACTTGACAAATACAGAGTAGGCTTAACATATTTCAAAAGAAATGTTTACAAATCTTTCCATTTTAACTTTGCCAAAAAAGCCACCTTGAGTTAAATTAAAAAATACTTTCCTCAGAATTTAAGATGTAGGAGTAAAAAGAGCCTATAATACAAAAAAAAAATAAAGTAAATTTTAATCTGCAATGCATGTATTTCTAAAATTTTGAAATCTGACATAATACAACTTCCCATGAATAACTTTATCATTTATATCAGAAATCTTACACACTATATAGATTGGTGTTGGCCTTTAGAATGTGTTTACTTTTTAATTTTTTATAAATATGAGAGACAGAGAGAGCGAGACATCTCTGAGATCTTCCATCTGCTGGGGACTCCAGAAAGTCAGGGCTAGGCCAGGCTGACACCAGGAGCCAGGAACTCAATCTGGGTTTCCCAGATGAATGACAGGGGCCCAAGTATGTCAGCATTAGCAGCAAGCTAGAATTGGGAGCAGAGTCAGACTGAAATATCATATGCTGGTAGGGGATGCTGGTGACCCAAGCAGCAGCTTAACTACATACAGGTCCCCCATTGCTGCTGTCTTATCATTTACAAAACATTTCTGAAAAGCATCATTTTGTGAGTAGGAGCCTTGAGAAGTGTGCAAAATTATGTTGAATTATATTATAATAGTATGAAAATTATCCTAAAAATACTTTCCTGAAAATAAACTATAATTATTTATGAATATGTATGTATGTAAAGTATAAACACACACACACACACCGGTTATGTCATGATTCATATCAAGTGATACGCTGAGTCTATTTTTCAAATGTTGACTTCTATGGCAATAAGAAAGAAACAGTCCCATCAGGATCCTAAGAACGTGTGCACCACAGGAAAGCCACCTTACATATTAGTTTACAATAAAATAATTTGTCACTGTATTTTCTGATTCTAGCTTTCATCAACTGAAAAAATAAGAAAAAAATTAAATAAAAAATTGACACTGAATACTTTCCACATAATCTTCACATAAAATTGGTACAATATTTTAACTGCTTAAAAGTAAACTTCTTTCATTTTTCAATTTTACATTTTAGTTGTAAAACAAAATCTGTCAGCTCCAGAGTGCTTGCGTGACCATATTTCTCATCCATGATATTACTTTAAATTAACATTTAATTTCTGAATTTAAAGGAGGTTTTTTAAGCAGTTGCATTTTGTATCAAAATTTGCATGAAAGGTGACTTCACAATCTGAAATGTTTATCATCTATAAAATGGTGCTAACTCTACAAGACATGGCAACATATCTACATATGAGCTTTTTAAAGATCTCCTTCAGGAAATATAGTTTATTATATTTTGCTAGGAATCTGGTGGTACATCCAATGATATCACAATTGGTATCCAATGATACAAACTTTGTCTAATGATTCTTATAACTGATGAATACGCATGAGTGTGGGTAAACATTTTACCTAAAAATTTATCACTCTATATCTCATGGAATAATTCAGATGTTTCTCTACTCTTTTGTTTTTAGCATCCTGTACCTTACACAGTGAAAAAAAAGCCCTCTAACTTTTCGCCATTTTTTTTTTTTGTATGTTCTGAGCTGACAGCATTAGAAATGTTGCCACTTTTCTATCCCACTATGATTTCTGGAAGCAAATTCTGCTTTAATCTTTACTTGTAATCCAGAAGCTTAGGAGAGTTAAAGTTAAAAACATAACTGAGGGAAAAAGCAATATCAACAGATTGAAACACACCAGTAGTCCAATTTCAAAATGAGCACAGGATGGGGCTGGTGCAGTGGCATAGTGGGTTGAGCCACTACCTGCCAAACTGGCATCCCAAATGGGTTCTTGTCTCAGTTGCTCCACCTCCAATTCAGCTTCCTGCTAATGGCCTGGGAAAGCAGTGGAAGATGGCCCAAGTGATTGGGTCCCTGCACTCACGTGGGAGACTCAAGTGAAGCTCCTGCTTCCTGATTTCAGCCTGGCCTAGTCCTGGCCATTGCGGCCATCTGAGAGTGAACCAATAGATGAAAGATCTCTCTTTCTGTCTCTCCCTCTCTCTCTGTATCTCTAACTTTCAAAAAATAAATCTTTAAAAAATAAACAAAATATGTACAGGAAGTCTATTGTACTCAGGTATTTTTCCACTAATAAAGCAATAAATTATATTTATGCTGTGCTCTCTGATTGCAGCTGTCTCCCTACTTTCTTTGCTTATGTTTCCTCTCCTTTTTCCTTAGGAACAGTTACAAGGAAGAGAGATTTGATCATTCTCAAGCTGTCACTTTAATCATGGCTCCCTTTCTTGTCTTTTCAGCAAACATGCTAACATCAGCTGACAAGGAAAGAACAACAGATAGGGAACTCCTCCACACCATGGTCTCTGCAGTGAGAAGGCAGGGGAGCCACCATTCTGGAAAATTAAATTGCAAATAATTCAACCTCATCATGTTTGTTAATCAGAGAAAAAAGATGGCTTTTGATTCTGACATGGCTAAGGATGCCTTTTTATGACATAATCAAATAGAAAAATAACTGGTATCTGAGTAGTTGTTGACAGTAAGGCGCTGGCTGTCCAAGTGCGGAATTTCCCCCAAGACACAACTGTCATTGTGACACCAATTCAAGTCACCGGATTTTATGATGGGAGAGACAGACGCTCTGGTTGCCAAAAATTCAGTCCCCTTCTCCACCCTCCCATCCACACCACACACAGAGTCTAAAGCGAAAAAGAAATAAAGAATAGAAAATACATGGGGGAGGGGTTAGGTAGATTGGTCATGTGTCTCCTCTCTCTCTCTCTCTCTCTCTCTCTCTCTCTCTCTCCCTCTTCAGCAGCTATCAGGAGCAAATATCCCATTCTGACCCAGAAAACAATTATAGCCAAGAACAAAAGTTATCTATCATTTATCTCCCAGGGACATGTAGAGAGACTTACACTTGGTACTGATTGCCTCTTCAGATCAAAGTCAGGCTTTCACTACCTTCTCAATGCTCATCCATCAGAACTGTGTAATATCTTCCCACCAATACTGAGCAAACACCACGTCTATCCCTCAGGAATTAAAGAGAAGAAAAGGATTGGAAAGGAAAGAAAGGTGAATTGTTGATGGACAAAGACTGATGAAGGTTAAAATTTGATTCTAAGTTAGAAATGATGTTTGATCTCAAAGCCTTTAATAATTCTTTCATGATGCAAATACCCGGGGGCTACTTTATTTGACTGCATTTAACTTTGATGTATTATGTGAACTTAGAAACACTTAATCTCCCTTTCGTCTTCCAAGACAATCAATACCATAAACCGCTGGTTCATGTATTTCAGGAGGGCAACGATTCCCTATAGTTTTAAAATACATTTGAATACATTTTTCTTACTAATGTTTGACTTGAAGTTTCATGCATCTTTCAGCTTAGATGCAATCAGAGAGCAGAGGTATAATTTGAAATTCAAGTGCTCTTAGCTAGAGTTTGATGTGCTTTTAGATTTTGTAACCAGGTGCTGTGATAAGATAAAAGTAACTAAAGTGTTGTATTCATATATCAAGACATATTTGAAAAAGATATTCTGAATAAAATATTTCTATTGGTTTTCCTCAATGATGTAAAACTAGACATGCTGGCATAGATTTTATCTTTAACTAGCTGCTTACCCCCATATAGAAGAAACAATTTTTCAATTACTTTTCATCTTGTGTAAGTTCAGTGTAATTGGTAAACTAAGTTCTGACAGCCATTTATATGTAAGTACATTACATAGACTAGTTTTCCTTCTCTCAATGAGATTATAACAAATACTTTTCCTATTAAAGACAAGAAAACTGAGATTCAGAGTAAATTTACAGGGTATGGATTACTTGGTACATGAGAGGACAACCTGTCAAACTGTAACTTTTTCACCAAAAGCCTCTTGCACCATGCTGCCTTTCAAGAAACCAGATGTTCCTGTGACTTTTGTGAAACTTACAAATAAAGATGGATCCCAGACTGGATAAATAGGTACTAGGTTTTTGCCACTTACACACCACAAATATGGACCTCTCAAGTAGTCATTGAAATAAAAACCTTAACAAAGAGAGAAACACTGGTCACTACACATTTGTCTAATCGTTAAAAATACTTTAGGAACTGAAAACATGCTTTGATCCTAGCTAGGAATTTGTAGCTGTGAGACACAAAAATCAAATGGCACTTGGTTGCTGATGAACATAGAGTCACTAACCTGTAAAAAGACTATTTTCCCAACCCAATGCAGCAAATGTGTTTCATTAAGTTTCTCCTGGAAGCAAAGCAACCCTGACATTCATGTTGACCTTCAGACTCAGAGATAGCTCAGGATGGCCAGTCTGGCAATTTTCTAGGCAGATTGGCCAGAACGAAAAGGAAGGAGGTGGAGCCAGTGCTGTGGCATAGTCAGCTAAGCCTCTGCCCGAGGTGTCATCATCCCATATGGGTACCAGTTCAAGTCCCAGCCAATCTTTTTATGATTCAACTCTGCTACAGCCCAGGAACATCTGTCCCACTGGCTAACATCTTGACCTCAGGTCCCTAGCTTCTCAAAGAGTGAGAAAACAAATTTCTTTCACTTAAGTGACCCCTAATGGTACTTTATTATGGTAGCCTTAGCAAACTAATACAATTATGAAATGTTTCAAGATTTAGAAGACCTGCAAATCTCAATGAATCAATATTTTCTTGTAAGTCACACTAAAACTGTAAGACAGATAGGTGCTATTAATGTAATAGAGTGTGAATGTTCATTGATTCTGTGGTAGTTTGCAAGTAAGATTTAGGAAAACACCATGACAGCCATTTGGGGGGTGAACCAACAGAAGGAAGACCTTTCTCCCTGTCTCTATCTCTCACTGTCTAACCCTGCCTGTCAAAAAACAAACAAACAAAAACAAAAACAAAAACAAAAACAAAACCCACCATGTATTGAACTTTTAAGTGGTACCCAGAAAGAATATCCACATCCAACATAGCTCCATAAAAAAGGACATCAAAGGAAGAATGGTGTTTCCAGGAGACTGAGGGAAAATCCTAGTAAAGAAGTTATTGAGGGGTTGGGGAAACAGAGCTGTGGTGTAGTAGGTTAAGCCTCCACCTGCAGTGCTGACACCCCATGTAGGCTCCAGTTCGAGTCCTGATTGCTCCACTTCTAATCCAGCTCCCTGTTGATGAGCCTGAGAAAGCAGTGGAAGATGGCCCAACTCTTTGGGCCTGCACTCAAGTGGGAGACCCAGATGAAGCTCCTAGTTCTTGGGTTTGGTCTGGTTCAACCCTGGCTGTTGCAGCCATTTGGGGAATGAACCAGCAGATGGAAAATCTCTCTCTCTCTCTCTTTCTGGATTTCCCTTTCTCTTTCTCTCTAACTCTGCCTTCAAAATAAAATAAAATAAATCTTTTAAAAAAAGAATTGATGGGAACTTGAACAGCACAGAGACTCAGAAAACAGCAGAGAACAAAGCACACTGCAGCTGCTGTCCTGGATTTTCAGCTGGCAGCAGGGAGGAGCACCCTCTACCCAGGGAGAAGAAAGCAGGAAGCTCCATCACTGCAGATGGGCATCCCTAACTACAGAAGCATTCCACAATCTTCACTCGCTTTAAATCCAGCCTATCCATGCCAGTGTAGTGTCTCAGCAGGTTAAGCCTCCTGTGTTGCCAGTATCCCATATGAGCACAGCCCAAGTCCTGGTTTCCCCACTTTCTATCAAGCTCCCTGCTAATGGGCCTGTTTCAAATTGGTCCAGCTCTGGTCATTTTGACTATTTGGAAAGTGAACCAGTGGATGGAAGATCTCTCTCCCTCTCTTCCTTGCTGTCACTCAGCCTTTCAAATAAATAAATACATTAAATAAATGAATAAATCTTTTAAAAAATTCTAGTCTAGAAAACTGACTGCAGTCCAAGAGATGACTTTGCTCCAAAACCAAAGCCTACTTGGCCTCCCTCAGTCCCCAAAGGCCTAGACCCAAGCTACTTGCAGCACAGCCACAGCTGAATTCCATTCTGTAACCGTGCACGGCAAGCAGCCCTGGTGACAGACAGCAGAAGCCTATTGCTGCACTGCCAGGATACTTCACAAGGCATGTCCCAGGCTTCTCTGCAGCCTACAAACGCAAGGTTGTAGGGAGCAAGGCCCAGAGCCGTGCCCACTTACTCTGCATGGTGGAGGGAAGTTCCACTCTGATTCTTGAGACTCAGTGTTAGCAGCAGCCAATACACAAGCCAAGAGGGCAAGCTCTGAGGACGTCCCCATCTGTATCACTTAGCAGATGGCATCGGGTGGCCAGAGCAATAGCAGCAACATAACCTGTGGGAACTGGGAGAAGTCCCTTCTCTGTCCTGCAGCTTGGGGACTGTGACTGTTACTGCCCAATCCCTTGAGCAACTCAGACTCACAGGTGTGACCAGGAGAGCCCTATCTGCATTTCTCTTATTCACTCTGATGAGTGCCCAGAGAGACCTGAATAAGGACCCCAGCGCATCCTGTAGCTCTAGAACTTTGACATTTGGTTCTATAAGACCCAGAGATACTTATGATCCCTGGAGGGCCCTAGGGAAGGTCTATCTGCATTCTTCTGCTCCAGGTTTGTTCCTGCTGCTGCAGAATCTCTGGAATACCATGCAATCATTGTGGGACCCGGGTAAGCTACCTTCTGAGCCCCGAAGCCCTGGGTTTGGAACTGCTGGAGCTAAATTCCACAATATCACTTGAGTTCACCCTTTGGAACACGTTGGGAGGAGGGGGGCTACTGAATTTCACTGTTCCAGACCCACGCTCGCCAGTGCACAATCTTGAGATTCATCCATCCTTACCCAGGAGGACCTGAGGAAAGTTTCATTCATATCACACAGTCCCAGGACATAACTGTTGTAGCCACAAGTCCCAGCATCAGTCAGATTAGTCCAAAGGAATGAGAGAACAGCCTGTTCTGAGTCACATAGAACCAGGAATGTGGCTACAGCCATCACAGACCCTGCTGTTATTGACTTCCAATTCTCAGGACTTAAGGACACATACTTTCAAAAGCTCATCTCCACATCAAAGTCATCCTGCTACCTCCATGGACTGCTATAGACTGGAAAACTGTGGCACTTCTAGACACTGCCCACATTGATCCCAGCTGAAGAAATCACTCAGAGGTTAAGCTTCTGGGCTCATTCAGAAACAAAGCCAAAGCAACAACTCAACTGACACCCCAGTCCCCACATTCCATCTAAGTATAAAGCAGTTTTTCAATGAAATATACCCCATAAAGAAGAAGCCAGACATTGACATAGGGACACAGGAAACATGAAGAAACAAGAAAGTGTGACATCCAATAGAACTCAATAGTTTTCCAGAAATAGATTCTCATTTGAAACAAATCAATTAAATACCTGAAAAATAGTCCAAAATAATTATCCTAAGGAAACTCAATGAGTTGCAAGAGAATACAGATAGACAATTCAAATAAATGAGGAAAAATAATGCTTGATATAGATGAGAAATTAAGAGAAGTCAATAAAATAATTAAAAATAAATTTTGCTGCTGAAAATGCCAATAAATGAAATAAAAAAATAAAACTGGGAGTTTCAACAGCAGAATGGAAGGAGGAAAAAGAATTTCTGATATTGATCACAATATTTTGAAATAAGGGCTAGTGTTGTGCTGTAGTAGATTAAGCTACTGCCTGCAATGCTGACATCTGATTCAAATTTCAAATTTCAGCTGCTCCACTTCCAATTGAGTTCTCTGCTAATGTAACATAGAAGGCAGCTGAAAATGGTCTAAATACTTGTGTCACTGCAGTCCACATGGGAGACCCAAATGGAGTTCCAGGTTGCTGGTTTTCTCTTGGCCCAACCCCAGCAATGCAACCATTTGGGGAGTGAACCTGCTTTGGAAGATGTGTGTGTGTGTGTGTCTAGCTCTATGCTTCAAATAAATATTTTTAAAAGAGATCTGAAATCACCTAGTCATACAAAAATAAGTAGAAAAGTATTTAAAAGGATGAAGAAATTCTATGAAACATACAGGATAACATTAAGCTAATGAATATTTGTTTTGTAGACATTCCTGAAGAAGAGAAGGAAAAATAACTGGGCTTGTATTTAACAAGATAAGAGTGCAAAATTTCCTAGATGTTGAAATAGATATGGACATCTATGTACAGGAAACTAAAAGACCACAATAAAACTCCACCAAAAAACTGCCTCCAAGGCACAGAATAACAAGGTTGTTATACTTTAAGAGCAAGGAGAAAAGCACAGAGACTGTGAGACAAAAATGTCAAGTTTCATATTAAAGAAAACCCATTAGTCTAGAGCAAGGAGAAAAGCCTAGAGAGTGTGAGACAAAAATGTCAAGTTTCATATTAAGGAAAACCCATTAGTCTAACTGCAGCCATCTCAGCAGAACTCTACAAAGCAGAAGAAAATTTGATGATAAATTCAAGGTCTTGAAAGAAAAATATATCTTATACTGTATCTAGTGAAGCTATCCTTTAGAAGTGAAGGATAAAAAAATATTTTGTAAACAAGCAAAAACTGAATGATTTTATCACCACCTTAGCAACTTTACAGGAAATCCTGAAGGGAATCCTACATGAGAATTTAAGGATCATAGCAATCATCATGAAAACAAAATTTTAGCATGACAGACAGCTAGCAAAACATAAAGATATATAATAAAAGAAGCACAAAAAAAAACAGAGAATATATAAAATAAATCAGTAATCAGTCAACAAAAATGACAAGAGTTAGTTCTTATCTGTCTTTAACCTTGAATATGAATTTATTAAATTCCCCAGTCAAAAGATATAAACTGTTCCAATGAAGAAAAATAAATACTCACAAAAAAAAAAAAAAAAGACCCTGGAGGTAGTCATTATGGTACAGTGGGTTAAACTGTTATTGGGATGTCCACATTCCACATCACAGTGCTCATTCTAATCCTGTCTACTCTACACTTCTGACCCAGTTCCCTGATAATTGCCTGGGCTTAAGCACTCAAATCCCTGCCAACCATGTGATCAGAAACCGATCAAATTCCTGGATTCAGGCATTGGCCTGGCTCAACCCCACCTGTTGTGGTCATTAGGGGAGTGAACTAGCTGATGAAAGATCTGTGTGTGTGTGTGTTCCTGTGTTGTCACTATGTCTTTAAATAAATAATAAATCAATATTCTTTTTTAAAGCTTTAAAAGCAAAATTTATTAGAGTCAAAGACCTCTAGCCAGAGCAGCATGGAGAGGGGCTACAAGAGAAGCAAAAACCCAAAAGACCCTGGGGTTTTTAAGTACAATTTTGGGGATGAAACTGTCAATCAATAAGGTGGGGACAACTTCAACAAGGAAAGACCTGATTTACAATTCTTTATCCCGTCTAGCATCATAAGGGTGGGATACCTAACTTGTTTTTACAATAAACTGTAAACTCCCTTGTTATTTTCATGGTAAATTTAGAGATTCTGGAGGAAGGAGGGCAGATATTTTGTTCTTGCTAAAGATAACCTTTTGGGAGGAAACAAACATTTTACACCCCAAATTCCACTGGGACCACCCTGACTGTCTAATAACCCATCTGACTCCTCACATTCCCCCCTCAACAAGAATGGACCCTAACATCTGTTAGGGGGACTGAGCAATGATCTCTCTAGCTGCTTCATGCTGAAAAGGATCATCATTGGGAAGGGTAGTCAAGACATTTCCAGCAGGAGGTGGCTTCTCAGCAAGAGGTGGCTTCACCAGGGGGAGCATCGCCAGGTTGCAGAAACTATTTCCATCCAAGGCTTCATGTGGTTGGCCACCTATAATTTACTTTTTCAAGCCCAGAGAAAATGAATCTATAAGCAGTTTAAACTCACTGGATCTAAAACTGAGGATGGAGTCATTACTAGACGCCCTAAGAAAGGTATCTAAACCATGAGCAAGTTTTCTCATTGAAAGGCAAACAGAAACTGACAGAAAGGGGTCTGATAATAATCAGATGGTCTTAAAAGCCTTGCCATTTGTGAGACCCATACCTATCTATCTCTTCTCATGGGGTACATAATAAGGGTGGCACCCTGTCGACTTCCATTACCGAGCTGGCCTGGGAGGAGAGCTGGCTTGAAGACAATGTAGGTGATATCTCTAAAAGGAAAACATTTTTAGTTAATATACAGTTCTGCCTGCAATGTTGATGATCATACTAGGCCATCCCCTCAACAGCAGTGGTTATTTTTGAAGCTGGGCCGAGTAAGGGTCTTTTCAGCTTAGAGCCAACAAGGTCTGTGGCTCTGTCTGGAGCCCTTTGACTCCAGGGCAGTTTCATTTCCAGTGACCCAACTCTTGGCTGGCATAGCTGCCAGGGTTCTTCATAAGCTGATTTCTGCTGAAGGCCTGGCTTTCCACATTGAAATCCAATGCAGTGGAGTGGCCTGTTAGGTCTCCTTGAAGACAGATCACTGTGTAAAGCAGATGTTAATTGGCCTGCTGCCTATCTTTACATTGCTTCTGCCACCTAGCTTCTTCTTCCACTTGGTTTTTGGTAAAGTTGACCAGAGGAAAGCTTTAAGAGGATGGAAGTCAAGAGGGTGCTCCACCCCTAATCTTTGACGGCCTAAACTAGAAATCTATAGTCATAGGCATGTTCTGATAGTGGTTTGCCTTTGAGGTAGACAATGCCCATGAGGAAAGCTGTGCCAAAATGATGACCACCTTACCTATAAAATTTTAAGTCATGGGAGTGCCCAAGTCCCATCTCTAATCTTCGGTGGCCTGAACTACAAGTCTATAGTCATAGGCATGTTCTGTAGTAGTTTTTCTAAGGTAGACAATGCCCATGAGGAAAATTATATTCTCACTTTAAAACTTTCTTTCCCTTTGGTCTGAAAGGGAGGTTTTTTTCTAATTACTGTATACTTCGCTGATGGCGAAGTGAATCTAGCTATGAGATTATTATTTAAGTTCTTATTTTGGCTATGCTATTACAGAAAAATGTTAGCCATCTCTTTTATAAGGTCTAAAGATTAAATTGTGCATCCTACAGATTCCTTCATAATAGAATTAGTTTCCTACCTTGAAGAGAATAGAGAAATGAAAGAACAAGTTGGGCTTAGAATAGAGAAATGAGGGAGCAAGTCCTAGATCGCTTGCTGACAATAGCAATATCACATGAATACTTAGCAAACAGTTTAAACCATTAGATAACAACTGAAGAAAACATTTACCAGAAGGTCCAATGCCTTCTATAAATTTTAAGAATCATGTATTTGAAAACACCTCTTAAATATCTAATATTGTGTAGTTTGTTTAACCAGTAAACTTAAGCACAACCATGTAAAATGTTTTTAGTTTCATTCTACCAACAAGTTTAAAACATAGGATACACAGATTCAGGTCACACAAATTAAAATGTATCTTTGATTGATTTTAGCAGCTTAAATTTATGGACAATCTTATCTATAAGCCATTTAAAATAAAACTCTTAATAAAATTTCCCCATGTGGACATATAATATGTACACACATATAACATAGCATAATAGACCAATATAGCAATTTTAATAAAGTACCCTAATACACTTTTAGTGGGAATGTAATCTGGTCCAGCCACTGTGGAAGACAGTATGGAGATACCTCAGAAATCTGAATATAGACTTACCATATGACTCAGCCATCCACTCCTGAGAATTTATCTAAGGGAAATGAAATTGGCATATGAAAGAGTGATTTGTATCCCAAATTTATGAAATGCATGAAGTGTGTATACCTTAAATAAAAAGTTTCTAGGTAAAGAAGAAAAGAAAAAAAGAAAGGAAGGAAGAAGAAAGAAAGAAAAAAGAAGATAAACTATAATAAATAAATAAATAAATAAATAAATAAATCTCATCCCCAAAAAAATGGGAATTGGAAGTGGAGGAGGAAGAAGGGTTGGAGCATGGTGGGAGAGAGGTTAAGGTGGGAAATATCACTATGTTCCTAAATCTGTATGTATGAAATACATGAAGCTTGTATGAATTAAATAAAATTTTTTAAAAACTCTCAACAAATTATGTATAGATGAAACTTTTTAAAGAATTTTTATACCCGCTAGAAGTCAAGCCACCTAAAATTTTTAAATCACTGAAAACTTTCCTAAATTTCCAAAACTATTTTTTCTATACCATGATACTCTGCAAAATAATTTGCTTAGTTTCTCAATATGAATATAAAATTGTGATATAATTTTGTTAGGAACAGTATCATAAAACTTTGAGTACATAATTGTGACTGGCATCCAATATGAAAATTAAAACCATTTTTTCTCTTGTAGACGATTAAAAAAAGAGTATGTGAGAATAGGATATAGTATGAAATGAAAAATGTTCATACTAAAATCACAAGTATAGTGGAGGGATTTTGAACGGATATGACATGAGAATATTTCTGCATACTGGATAGTAAAGTTATAATTTAAGTTAATTATATAAGCCAATAAAGTTTTATTCTAGGAACACAGAGATGTGATTCTTTATCCTTCTCAAACTTTCTCTATATAAGAAATTTAAATAAGTTTATTTATTTATTTTTTTTGACAGGCAGAGTGGACAGTGAGAGAGAGAGACAGAGAGGAAGGTCTTCCTTTTGCCGTTGGTTCACCCTCCAATGGCCGCCGCGGCCAGCACGCTGTGGCCGGCGCACCGCGCTGATCCGATGGCAGGAGCCAGGTGCTTCTCCTGGTCTCCCATGGGGTGCAGGGCCCAAGCACTTGGGCCATCCTCCACTGCACCCTCTACACTCCCTGGCCACAGCAGAGAGCTGGCCTGGAAGAGGGGCAACCGGGACAGAATCCGGTGCCCCGACCGGGACTAGAACCCGGTGTGCTGGCACCGCAAGGTGGAGGATTAGCCTGTTGAGCCACGGCGCCAGCCTAAATAAGTTTAAATAAGTGTTTTAAGAATGAATCTGATTTAAAATTCAATCTGAAATTATATATTTTGTTGTCATGATATAAAAAGTCTAACAGTGCTATCTGTATACTAAATTTTATATATAAATAATAATTATATTTTTACAATATTTTAAATGCAATTGCAGCTTAAATATTGGGATATTGAAGCATATAACCCACATTTTGATTTATTATATAAATGATAAATTATAATATCTTATCAGTTTCATTTGATTCTATATATGGAAAAATATTTTGGCATACTTAACAATAAAAACATTCCCAATTTTGTAACAATGTGGAAAATTTTAGCAATCATCCCAAATTGAAATAGCACTATATAATAGAAAAGCATTTATATTTTATTTGGAACTGTGATTTCAAAAATTTAAGGAATGAAGAACACTTGTTTTTTACTTTTTTTGTCTATAATTGAACTTAATACAGATAGATTTCTATTATAGATATATTGTATATTTTGCATTTTTACATATAAAACTGGGAACTGTACCTTGTCTAGCAATAACATTTTAATATGCTTAAAGATTTCTGTACTTTTTTTACATTAGAAAAGTTATATGAGCATTCTCTAGATTAACAACCATAGTAGTCTTGCTAAACATCCAGCTTTCCTTATCCCAAAATATATGGCCACAGAGCAAGGGAGTAGAAGATAGCTTTGCATTTTCAGACATTTTATTTAATTTGTCAGATCTGCAATTTAAAAGAAGATTGAGTTAGTAACATGCTGTCATTTAGGACTCTCTTATATGATAAGAGAAAAAAGTATGTAACAAAAGAAAATTAATAATAAACTCTTAACAGAATTATACATTTTCAACTAGCTGGTAATGCCAAGTCTTTCTCTTTGGAAATCATCTCTATTTTGTTTCACATGTTGGATAAATCTCCAAAATTTTATTCTTTAAATTTAAATGAGATTTTTATACACTGAAATTCTAGATTGAGTGAATGTTTTCTCACATTTGTTAGTCATAACTATTCAATATAATGTATTCACCATCTGTTTTGATATCTTAATAACAGTGACAATGAATATTATCCTAACAAAGTTTGAACTAAAGCCATGAGCCAGGAGTTTCTTCTGGGTCTCCCATATAGGTGCAGGGGCCCAAACACTTGGGCCATCTTCTACTGCTTTCCCAGGCCATTGCAGGAGCTGGATTGGAAGAGGAGCAGCTGGGACTAGAACCAGATGAATGACACTATGCAGGTAGACAATATCCTAAGGGAGTTTACACTTGGTAAAAGTTCTTGAAAATAAAAAGGAGTGTTAGAAAAGGAATTAGAAAATAACTTCTCAGAGTTTTCTCAGCTATCCTGGATTTTTTAATCGTGATGTTTAGTGAATTTTATGGCTTTTTCATCTACACATTGTGGATAAGAATACATTTATTTTTTTCAAATAAATAACTAAATCTTTTTCAAAATGTCAAGGGAAAGATGGTCCCTGCAGTGTATATTACTTTATTTAGATGAAATCCCATATTATTATATACACAGACATGGTCCTCGTGCCAACAGATAATGAACTGGCTGTGTAAAACCTGATCAGACAATGTTGTTAGAGACTTTTCTCCACTCTCAAGCTATCATTCCCAACATGAATGAAGCATAGAGCTAGTAGTTGTATGAGCTCATCTATAAATGAGGTAGGAGGGAGAATGATTCCACAAAAAAGAAGCAAAGGTTTTCAGAATTTAGGGTATGTGAAACATGGGAGGGGAGATGGTAAGGACAATGGACATCAAGTGTCTCAAGAAAGAGGAATATGGGTCAAGTCAGGGACATAGATTAGGTTCATTAGCTGTAAACCACACCTCCCCTGCCCCCATGTAGTTCCACTTGTATCCACCCACCTGTCAATCAAACTGTAGCCACTCCCATTTAGGGAGTGAATTGGAAGGTTGGGGAGCTCTGGGCTCTTTCTCTTGCTCACTCACACCCTCTGGCTTGCTCCCTCTCTCCTCCTGGCCCCTAGAATGACTGGTATGGGAGTCCCTGTTTGCCATTCTTGGCCCACCCTCCCTTAATAAAGCCCTCATGTTCCTATATATTCTTCTCACCTCTTAAATAAACTCTAAACTTTAACATGCTGCATGTTGTGTTTGAGTCTATGCTTAGAATTCTTCTCTAAGTAAAAGGCAAGAACCTGAGATACTAATTTTTAAGCTAACCTAGGCCACAACATATTGACGACCGGGGGGGACGTGATATTTATTTCAGGTAATTTAAAATGCAAAGATTAATGTTTTCTCTGTTTCTAATGTTGGTAGCTTTTGCAGAGGTGAGGCCAATGAAGGCCATTACTGTTCGTGGAACTTGGGCAGAAAGGTGGGAGAGAGAAGGCCGAGTTTGTGAGTGTCAACATATGGAAGTTTCCAAATTGTTTGTAATGTTTTTAAGGATAACTCATGTATTTTCTAAGGTTAAAACTTAAACTTTCATGAGATGGTTTAAGGTTACCAACAACTGCTTTGCCTTAGATTTTTGATTTTCGAATCAGGAGTGCTAAATTACTTTTCAATGTCTAATTTCTGGTGGGGAAGCGGGTCCCCCTGCCTAGTAACTATGATAGAATCAGGAAGGTATGACTCTAAACATTGTGATTGTTCTACTTCCTGCCACAGATGGTGGGACTTCTGCCCCAATATGGCAACTTCTATTAAAAAAAATGTGTTTGCCAAGATGGCAAGCCTCATGGGGACTTTGGCCCCAAGATGGCCGCCCCCATTCAAAACAAGTGGTTGCAAAGATTGTGAACCCCATGGGGGCTTCTGCCCTTTCTGGAAGATGAGCAACAGACCCCACCCCTAAGAAGGTGGCCCCTGTTGCTGGTCACATGTTGCATGTCTGGTTAACAGAGTGACTTTTTTTTTTTTTTTTTGCTTTCTTTTTTTCTTTTAGCTTTTTATTTTTGCTTTACAGTGGTTCTCTTGGGCCTCCTGGGGTCCAGTATCCCCAGTCATGGCAGTGGCCTCCTGGAATTTGGTATTCCCCAGGCATGGTGGGCCACTTGAGATTTCATCTTGGATCAGGTGATTTTTCTCTTTGGCCTTCTGGGATGGCATTTCCCAGGCATTTTCTCTTTGGCCTCCTGGGGTTTGGTATTCCCCAGGCACAGCAAGCCTTCCAAGATTTCATCTCAGACAGGCGATTTTCTCCTTGGCCTTCTGGGATGGTGTTTCACAGACCAGGCTTTATTTTATTTTATTTTATTTACTTACTTACTTATTTATTTATTTATTTTTATTATTTGACAGATGGAGTTAGTGAGAGAGAAACAGAGAGGAAGATCTTCCTTCCGTAGGTTCACCCCCCAAATGGCCACTATGGCCTGAACTATGCCGATCCAAAGCCAGGAGCCAGGTGATTCCCCTTGGTCTCCCATGTGGGTACAGGGGCCTAAGCACTCGGGCTATCCTCCACTGCCTTCCTGGGACACATCAGAGAGCCAGACTGGAAGAGGAGCAACCAGGACTAGAACCTGGCTCCCACATGGGATGTCAGCACTGCAGGTGGAGGATTAACCAAGTGAGCCATGGTGCTGGCCCCTTCATTTTATTTTTATTTTGGTATGGTATTTTGGCTTTATGCTGGTTAAGAAAGAAAGAAAAAAAGTAGCTCTTTCAGTGGTCTGAGTACAACAATAGACCCCATTTTATGTACAAATAGAGACTTTCAGGTTTTAGAATTGTAGCTAATGCTTAAGAATAATTGGATCATGGAGAGTCATGTCTATATTTTCTGACGTCCTACAAAGAGATTGTTCGGTTATATAGTCCTGCATACATTCCTACAGACTTACTTCTAAGGATACAGTTTAAAAACCTGACATGCAATCCTAATCCCCATGAACTGGATGGTAAAAGCAGCATTTTAAGTGCTTAGTGATAATACAGATATGGTTGAAGAGGAAAAATGCTCCAACATGGGAAGCAGTCCATACAGTAGATGCAATCTCTATAAGTGACACTCAGTGACCTCAAAGTCAGCCCATAAGGCATTCTGGTCTGTCTAAAAAGCCCACAAGAGATTTTTAGGCATAGAAAGCCAGAATATTGGTGCTAAATGTATGCCTCCATGAAGGACCTCTGTGGCTGAGACCCCAATGGAAAGAGGTGGTCATCAAAGAAGGCTGTACTTTTCTATGAAAGAAAGGGAGAACTTCCACTTTGCTCATGGTCTTGTCTGAAGACTGATGGGGTTTGCAAATTCAAGAGGTTTCCACAGTCTAGACATCTCAGGTCAAGAGCTTTATGTGATCACTGATGTCACACATAAGAGTGCCATGCAGGACCTTTGTCTTCAAGGAGTTGTGTTATTAGAGTTAATTGTAAAATATGGTCTTCAAGATTTATTTTGTTTTAGTGTATTAAATAGTGAATATTTTTTTTGACAGGCAGAGTTAGACAGTGAGAGAGAAAGACAGAGAGAAGGTCTTCCTTTTGCCGTTGGTTCACCCCCCAATGGTCACCACGGCCGGTGTGTTGCGGCCGGCGCACTGCGCCAATCCAAAGCGAGGAGCCAGGTGCTTCCCCCTGGTCTCCCATGCGGGTACAGGGCCCAAGGACTTGGGCCATCCTTCCCAGGCCACAGCAGAGAGCTGGACTGGAAGAGGAGCAACTGGTACAGAGTTCGGTGCCCCAACTGGGACTAGAACCCAGGGTGCCAGCGCCGCAGGTGGAGGATTAACCTAGTGTGCCACAGCGCCAGCCAGGAGGTTTTCTTATGCATCACATTAAGCTCAGAATCTAGCAAAACCAGGATACAGAGTTTCCCCAACAAAAGCTCAGGTTTCTAAGCAAGAGGTAAGATCACCTGGGATTTAATTTAACCTCAGGATAGCATGCTCTTCCAGTCAAGAGAAAGGAAGCTATTCTATGTATAGGGTAACCACAGATGAAAAAGCAGTTAAGAACATTTCTGGGAATGGCAGAATTCTTTAGAATATGGATTCCAGGGTTAGCATTAATAGCCTAGTCTTTGTATGAGGCTTTAAAAGGCCCTGATACAGTCCGATGTTGCTGGACAGTGGAGTTACAGAATACATTCCAGGCCGGCGCCGTGGCTTAACAGCCTAATCCTCCATCTTGCGGCGCCGGCATCCCGGGTTCTAGTCCCGGTTGGGGAGCCAGATTCTATCCCAGTTGCCCCTCTTCCAGGCCAGCTCTCTGCTATGGCCCGAGAGTGCAGTGGAGGATGGCCCAAGTGCTTGGGCCCTGCACCCGCATGGGAGATCAGAAGCACCTGGTTCCTGACTTCGGATCAGCGAGATGCGCCAGCTGCAGCGGCCATTGGAGGGTAAACCAACGGCAAAAAGGAAGACCTTTCTCTCTGTCTCTCTCACTATCCACTCTGCCTGTCAAAAAAAATAAAATAAAATAAAATAAAAAAAGAATACATTCCAAAAAATTAAAGATCTTTTAACAGAAGCTCCTGTATTAGGAACCCCTAACCTGAATAAGCCATTCACCTGGTTTATAGAAGAGAAACAGGGGGGATAGGGGCTGGTGCCTTAGCACAGTGGGTTAAAGCCCTGACCTGAAACACCAGCATCCCATATGGACGCCGGTTCTAGTTCTGACTGTTCCTCTTCTGATCCAGCTCTCTGCTGTGGTCTGGGAAAGCAGTAGAAAATGGCTCAAGTCTTTGGGGCCCTGCACCCATGTTGGAGACCTGGAAGAAGCTCCTGGCTCCTGACATTTGATCTGCTCAGCTCCGGCTGTTGCATCCTTTGGGGGAGTGAACCAGCAGATGGAAGACTTTTCTCTCTCTACCTCTTTCTGTAACTCTTTCAAATAAATAAAAATAAATCTTATAAAAAAATAAACAGAGTTGCTTTAAGATTGCTGACTCAGAAATTGGGTCCACTTTCAAGACCAGTGGCCTATTTTTCTAAACAGCTGTATACAGTGGCTACAGGGTGGTCTGTATGCTTAAGGGCTGTTGCTGGTACAACAGCTACAGAACTCTTGGTGGGGGAAGCTACTAAGCAGACTTTAGGCTGACCACTTGAAGTTCAAACTCTACACCAGGTGCAAGGTGTCTTAGAAATCAAAGGATATCAATGGCTAACAGGAGGATGTCCCATAAAATATCAGGCTCTACTGTTAGACTTACCCCAGATAACTCTTAAACGTATGCCAAGTCCTCAACCCAGCAATGATGTTGTCACCTGAGGGCCCTGAAGAGTTAACTCATTTTTGTGCAGGAACCATAGAACAAGTGTATTCTAGAAGCCCTGACCTACAAGATGAGCCTCTAGAGAATCCAGATGTTGAATGGCTTACTGATGGCAGTAGCTACATGAAAGAAAAAATTAGAAAGGCAGGTTATTCTGTAGTAAATCTTACACAGGTAATAGATGCTCGAGCATTCCCAAGTAATATTTCAGCTCAAAGGCTGAACTTATTGCATTAAATAAGAGCCTTGCAGTTAGGAAAAGGTCAGCAAGTAATATATATTCAGACTCCAAATATACTTTCTTTTGTGTTGTATGAACATGCAGCAATTTGGAGAGAAAGAGGCCTATTGAATACAAAGAATCCCCTTGTTAAATATGGAAAGGAGATATTAGCTTTACTTCAGACAGCACTGGAACCTTCAGAAGTGGCTGTCATTCACTGTAAGGGACATCAGAAGGAAGACAATTATTTTACCAAGGGAAATGCACTTGGATATAAGGCAGTAAAAGGAGATGCTGCACAGGAAGCTCTGGAAATGGCTCTAATACCTCAGCCTCACTATACTGAGCCTAAGATTGATTGGGCCCTACAATGAGGTTATACTAAAGATGCTAGTGGATGGTGAAATTTAGATCATAATGTTATGCTTCTGCTGGTCTCTCAATTAAAAATTATTAAGGAAATACATGATTCTACCCATCTGGGAAGGGGAGCTTTCATGCAAATAACCTCTCGAGTGTTTGGAGTAAAAGGATTTAGTGTAGCCATAAGGGAAGTGACTAGTTCTTGTCTACTTTGTTAGCAAAATAACTCCGGGGGTCATATAAAGTCACCTCCTATGCTGACTCCAGTGCAAAGGAGAGGAACATATCCAGGTAAAGATTGGCAGGTTGACTTTTCTGACTTTACTAGCATGCCTCCAACAAATAATTACAAATATTTTCTAGTTTTTATTGATACTTTCACAGATGGATAGAAGCTTTTCCAATTAGAACAGAAAAGGCACAAGAGATATTCAAAGCTATGACGAAGAACATTGTGCCACACTTTGGACTCCCATGGACACTCTAGTGTGACAATGAACCTTCATTTGTATCTAAAATTACTCAACAGGTAGCTGCTGCTCTAGGAATCTCTTATCATCTCCATGCCTCTTGGAGACCTCAGTCATTGGGTAAGGTTAAAGGACTAATCTTAGTCTTAAGAAAATTCTAGTTAAGCTTTGCCAACAGACCTAAGAAACATGGCTTAAACTATTGTCTATTGCCTTTCTCAGGATTAGAATTGTACCCAAGACTGTCTTAAAGCTTAGTCCATTTGAGATGCTATATGAAAGGCCCTTTCTCACCTCTGACATTCTCTTCGATTCAGAGATTCAAGATCAGATAAAGTATATTATCAATTTAGGCCAGGTACAGAAGGCTCAGATATAGTGTGGTAACAAAGTTCTCCCAGTACCAGATCCTAAGATTCATGAATAGCCTGTTTCCCCAGGACATTTATTTTAATAAAATTTAGAAGGAAAAATCCCCTAAATGCAGCCTAAATGGAAGGGTCCCTACCGAGTGCTATTGAGCACTCCTACCTCAGTGAAATTACAGGGCATTCCAAGCAGGTGCCTTTATCAAGAATTAAACTTCTACCTCTTATGTCTTCACAGATGCAATTGAAAGATATGTCTGCCTACTCCTGTGAACCAAAGATCTCAAATACCTCTTTAAAAAGCTAAAAGATAAGCAAAGCTTTTATTTTTGTCACATCAAGGCTGCTGTACTTTAAGACAGACATACTGTACCTACCTCTTCTTTTCATTCTTTCTGGGAGAAAAAAATCTTGGCAGAAAAACTCATCAGCAGGTTCTTCTATTATAATACTAGAAGATCTGGTGAGCCACATGAAGGAAATTTTAAAAACCTGACCACTGCTTTAGGCAATCTGGCTTACACTTCAGGCCAGCTTTTACAGGAAGTGCTTATGTCTTTGGATACTTTCCAAGGTAGTAATGAACAAACAACAGGCCTTGGAATATATATTAATAGAACAAGGAAGAACATCTGCAGTGACTGAGGGAATCTGCCACCTCTACTCAAGTAGTAGTATGTTTACTGAAAGAGAAATTAAAAACCTCTATCCTCAGGCTAAATGGTTTTATAATCTGCATAAAGATAGCCTATCACAACCCACTATCTGGGAGTCTATGAAATATATCCTTTCCATCTTAAAGGGCACTCCACTTGCAATTTGTTTTGTTCCAGTTTTGTTCATGCTGATTGGTAAATTTGTGTGTTATAGAATTCTACAACTTCTGAGGGTAATAATGACCATGCAGGGTACATAGCCATTGGCAAGGACTGAAAATACTCCATCTCAGGAAGCTAATAGATTAGATGAGATAGGAGGAGATTTCCAGACTCAAGACAGGCAGGGTCTGCATCTGTGATCAACAGGAAGTAGATATAGAAGATATGATAAGTCTACACCCTTTAGCATCCCCTTAAAATTAAGGGTCAGGAATCTCTGGGTGGGGGGGTGATAGGGGACAGGTCAGAGAGTCAGATTAGGTTCATGAACTGGAGACCATACCTCCCCTGCACCCATGCAATCTATCCATCTACCTGCTACTCAGACTATGTAACTATTTGCCTTTTGTAAGTGAATAAGAAGACTGGGGAGCTCTGGGTGTTCTGTCTTGCCCTCTTTCACTTGCTCACTTGCTTACTTGTGCCCCGTGGCTTGTTCCCTCTCTCCTCATGGACCCCTGGAATGACTGGTATGAAGGTACCTGTTTATCCTTCTTGGCCCTCTCTCCCTTATTAAAGCCCTCATGTTCCTGTGTATTCTCACCTTCTAAATAAACTCTAGACTTTACCATGCTGCATGTCATGTTTGAGCCTGTGCTCAAATAAAAAGCAAGACCCTGAGATATTAATTTTTAGGCTAACCTAGCCCACAAGAGAAACATTGAACAATGACTCTACCACTTCATAGCCAAAATGAGCTAAACAAAAACAATAGCCTACTAATGGGAATTGAGTTCCCAATAACCAGAAAATTGTGCTGGAAGAGAGAATTGTAGGAAACAATCTTTCTCTGGTTGAATACAAAGATAGGAATTTGAGATAACCACAAATGCTGAATAACTATATCACACATAAATGACTATGTGATTTTATTTTTATAGGCTTTTTTTTCCAGGAGGAGGGACACAATATCCATGGGGAATTTCACTCGGAGATTGCTTGTCTCTCAGTTCTAATTTACTTTTTGATATTTGACATGTTTGTATTTGTTTCTGTCAGTTTTCTCTCCTAGTGGACTATCAAGTTAAAAAAGATGAGCGTTAGGTCATCTAACTCTTTTTAAAACTTTCTTTTTTAAAACTCAGATTTTAAGAAATTTCCATCCCTGTCTTTATTTTCTTCAATCAAAGAAGAAGCAAAAAAAAAAAAAAAAAAAAAAAGTTGTCAACTGCATCCTAACAAAAGGCTTTCTTTGAGATAGCTTGAAGTGGAAACGTATTTTTAAGAGAAGAATGTCTTCATCTCATTGATTGTTTTATTGCCTACTATGAGGGCATTGGATATGAAACTCATGTTACTTAGCAAAGATGGTTTGGGTAAATGCATCTATGTTTGCTTAAGCATTATTTCACCTTAGAGATCTATTATACATCTGCAGAGGACATAAAATACACTACAAAAGAGTCTAAAACTTTACTATTGAGGTGGTATTGAAAATCACTTACTTTCGAATCTCAAAATGAAAGGAAAAGATATTTTGCTAATTACTCTCACTCTGATATTTTTCCTTATGAGGCTTTATCATATAATTTTTATTATCAAAATTAAGAATAAACCTGTATTTCAGAAATAAAAGTTCTTGCCCATATCTAACTCATCTAGATAAAATGACAGTTGTGAAGTTTGTGTCAAAGTAGAATGCCATTTTTAATTGTATTAAAGCCATTGCTATGACAATTAATTTACTGTATGCCTTTATTTAGTTTTCACTGCATTGAAGTTACTGGGTTTGTCTTCTGGAGTGCATAAAAGTAAGATGTGATTTTTGTCCTCAAAGGGTTTTTGATTTAGATATGCACAAAACATATGAAAATTAACTATAAATTGATCAAGTTTAAGAGAACTTGCAATAAAATTGCTACTAAAATGCCTTGGAAATTCAGAACGCTAGTAAAACAATTCTGATTTAAAATTGCTTTCTTTAGCATTCAAATTTAAATAAAGATGACAGGCCAATGTAATTCTTATTTATTCTATTCTATGCATGATTACTTCTCTTTGGACTCCCTTACAACATAAAATGCAGGCATGGATTTATATTTTCCCAGTTAATTTTAGATGCTTAAGATTTTTCCTGGAGATGTAGTATTATAGAGATAGTATATCATGTTTAGATAATTTAAGCAGAAAGTTTTAAAAGTTGACTCCTTAATTATTTACAACTTGCAAATAATTTGATTTGTTAGCTGCCCGTTTGGTACTGGAACTTTACAATCTCGAAATTTGCTCCTAGATATTTTATTATCTATTTGGTCCTGTAACATGAGATATAAAATGCTGATAAAAAAAAATCTACAGGCAGTCTCTCTTGTTTTCCCTTGGTTAACTCCTATATTGGTTGAAGTGTCTATATTTGGTGTTTTTAAGCTAGTGTGTCTACATGGTCTACTTAGAAAATAATGACAGGACTAGAGCCATGCTATTCCATTTTGTGTTTACTTGATTGCCACAAAATATAAATCTATGATGTTGTTATCTGTGGATACTTGTAGGATTTCAAAATCCATATCCAGTCTATTAAAATGATATCTTTTGTCAAAAAAAAGATGGAATATGTCCTTTTAAAAACTAATGTGCCCAATTTTTGAGAGGGGAAGGGAGAAAAAGAAAAAGAATAAAAAAAAAAAGAGAGAGAGCACTAACCAGGCTGGTCTTCAGCCTATTGCTAGTTTTGCCTTAAGTATTCTATTATTTTCTATTTATTCAATTCTGTTTTATTTGTGTGAAAGCAGAGAGACCTATCACCTATCCCCCTGGTCCACTCCCCAAATGCCCACCACAGCCAGGGCTGGGCCAGGCTGAAGCCAGGAATAGGATACACAATACGGTTCTCCCATGTGGGATGCAGGAAAACAACTACCTGAGACACCATTTGCTGCCTTCCAGGGTGTGCATTAGCAAGGAACTGGAATGGAGACCGGAGCTGGGATATGGACCCGAACACACCTAGTGTGATACAAGCCTCACAAGTGGAGCTAAACCACCGTGCCAAACATGCATCCCTTAAATGTTCCTCAATCTTGCTTCATATCTTCATCCTAGTTGTTTTCCCTGCTGTCCCTCAAGCCAATTGTCTCATATCCACTTTAAATGAAAAATTAATTGTAAGTGAAGTACATTTAAATGTTGCAGGAACAAAATTCCAGACTCATTTCTCGCTTTCATTTTCCACCCTATTTAATAGACATTATAAGACCTATTTTCCTGAGGAATTCTACAAGTAAATGAAATTGACTTTCAAGATCATTTCAGAGCTAAAATTCAGTTATTTCAAAGGCAGAGTTACAGAGAGAGAAAGAGAAACAGCCAGGCCTGGGCCAGGTCAAATCCAGGAATTTCATCTAGGTCTCCCAAGTGGATGACAGCAGTCCAATTACCTGGGTTATCTTCCAGTGCTTTCCCAGGAAAATTATCAGGGAGCTGAATTGGAAGTGGAGCAGCAAGGACTCAAGCCAGCACTCATAAAGGAGACTGGCTTCACAGGAGGAGGCTTTAACCTGCTACTACACAATGCCAGCACCCAAAATTCAGTTATTTTAAATATTGACCTACTCACTGAATATAAGTAAGTACTATTATGAAAGATTTTCTAAAAGTTCATGGCAAATGTGTAGTATGATAAAAACAATGCATGACTTTCAAAAATGTTTTGCACCAAAATAAACTCATACTACCTTGTTCATATCTGAATAGGATCTAGTTTGAGGAGCAAGGAAGGCTAAGACATTAATTTGCAAAGAATCCCTCTCAAAAAATCATGAATTCTGATAAAATTGAAGCATGGACAAACATCAAATTTCACCAGAGAGAGAAAGATGGAGAATATGTTGAAAGGGAAGCCCAAATTGTGTAAATCATACACAATTTGTCATGAATAACATAATCTTCTTTACCTCTACCTGAAGAGTATCAGTGGTGAACAAAAGAAACAATAACTAACACCCTGATATCAATTTTAAATATTGACCTACTCACTGAATATAAATAAGTACTAATAAGACATCAAATGCACTAGCTAAAATAACTCTAACCAAAACATCAAACTGGAACAAATTTTCTGTCCAGTGCATATCAAACTCTTGCACCCATATCGGTGGCAAACAAGAGCCAAGCTTTCAATGGAAAATTTGGATAAGAGATCAAAACCCCAAGACATTTCATCAAATAATTTTAAGAGGAGGTGAAACATTGTGTTAACAATAGGATCTTGAAGACAAAGTACAGTAAAAGCAATGGCTCCCAAGAGGTGGAAGTGGTGCAGTCAAAGCAGAAGTGGGAATGTCAATAGCCAAGGTCATGGCAACTGTTTTAAGAGATGTCCAAGAAATGTTGCTTGTTGACTTTCAGTAGGGCCAAAGAAAAATAATGCCTGCTTATTTGGGGAGTGTTTTAAGAAAGGGAGTCAAAGCTTTAGCAAGAAAATATCTGGAAAATCTTCACCAGAGAATCCTATCCACCACAACTGTGCTCCTGCTCATTCCTCTGATCAACCAAGAGCAATTTTGCAAGAGTTTCCATGAGAAATCAGTAGGCATTCACTTAACACTCTTTTATTAACATTTATTTAATAAATATAAATTTCCAAAGTACAGCTTTTGGATTACAGTGGATTTTCCCCCCCATAACTTCCCTCCAATCCGCAACCATCCCATCTCCCACTCCCTCTCCCATCCCATTCACATCAAGATTCATTTTCTTTTCTTTTTTTTTTTTTTGACAGGTAGAGTGGATAGTGAGAGAGAGAGACAGAGAGAAAGGTCTTCCTTTTTGCCATTGGTTCACCCTTCAATAGCCGCTGTGGCCGGCGCATCGTGCTGATCCGAAGCCAGGAGCCAGGTGCTTCTCCTGGTCTCCCTTGCGGGTGCAGGGCCCAAGGACTTGGGCCATCCTCCACTGCACTCCTGGGCCATAGCAGAGAGCTGGCCTGGAAGAGGGGCAACCGGGATAGAATCCGGCGCCCCGACCGGGACTAGAACCCGGTGTGCCGGCTCCACAAGGCAGAGGATCAGCCTGTTAAGCCACGGCGCCAACCTAAGATATATTTTCAATTATCTTTATATACAGAAGATCAATTTAGTATATATTAAGTAAAGATTTCAACAGTTTGCGCCCACACAGAAACCCAAAATGTAAAGTACTGTTTGATTACTAGTTATACCATTGATTCACATAGTACAACACATTAAGGACAGAGATCCTACATGAGGAGTAAGTGCATAGTGACTTCTGTTGTTGATTTAATAATTGACACTCTTGTTTATGGCATCAGTAATCACCCTAGGCTCTTGTCATGAGTTGCCAAGGCTATGGAGGCCTTTTGAGTTTGCTGACTCTGATCATATTTATACAAGGTCATAGTCAAAGTGGAAGTTCTCTCTTCCCTTCAGAGAAAGGTACTTCCTTCTTTGATGACCCATTCTTTCAACTGGGATCTCACTCACAGAGATCTTTCATTTAGGTCATTTTTTTTTTTTTTGCCACAGTGTCTTGGCTTCCATTCCTGAAATACTCTCATGGGCTTTTTAGCTGGATCCCGATGCCTTAAGTGCTGATTCTTAGGCCAGAATGCAGTGTAGGGCATCTGCCATTCTATGGGTCTGCTATGTACCCTTCTTCCCATATTGGATCGTTCTCTCCTTTTTAATTCTATCAGTTAGTATTAGTAGACACTAGTCTTGTTTATGTGATCCCTTGGACTCTTAATCCTATCATTATGATCAATTATGAACTGAAACTGATCACTCTGACTAGTGAGAAGGCATTGGTACATGCCACCTTGATGGGATTGAATTGGAGTCCCCAGGCACGTATCTAACTCTACCGTTTGGGGCAAGTCTGATTGAGCATGTGCCAAACTGTACATCTCCTCCCTCTCTTATTCCCACTCTTATATTTAACAGGGATCACTTTTCAGTTAAATTTAAACACCTAAGAATAATTGTGTGTTAATTAAAGAGTTCAACCAGTAGTATTGAGTAGAACAAAAAAAAAAAAAACAAATAAAAGGGATAAAGTATTAAGTTGTTCCTTGACAGTCAGGACAAGGGCTGATCAAGTCATTGTTTCTCATAGAGTCCATTTCACTTTAACAGATTTCCATTTTGGTGCTCAATTAGTTGTCATCGATCAGGGAGAACATGTGATATGTGTCTACTCAATAAATGGTGCTGGGAAAATTGGATTTCCACATGCAGAAACATGAAGCAAGACCCTTACCTCACACCTTACACAAAAATCCACTCAACATGGATTAGAGATCTAAATCTATGACTTGACACCATCAAATTATTAAAGAATACTGGAGAAACCCTGCAAGATATTGGCACAGGCAAACACTTCTTGGAAAAGACCTCGGAGCCACAGGCAGTCAAAGCCAAATTTAACAATTGGGATTACATCAAATTGAGAAGTTTCTGTACTTCAAAAGAAACAATTAGGAAAGTGAAGAGGCAACTAACAGAATGGAAAAAATATTTGCAAACTATGCAACTGATAGAGGATTAATACAAAGAGATCAAGAAAATCCACAACAACAAAATAAACAACCCACTTAAGAGATGAGCCAAGGACCTCAATAGACATTTTTCAAAAGAGGAAATCCAAATGGCCAACAGACACATGAAAAAATGTTCAGGATCACTAGCAATCAGGGAAATGCAAATCAAAACCACAATGAGGTTTCACCTCACCGCAGTTAGAATGGCTCACATACAAAAATCTACCAACAACAGATACTGGCAAGGATGTGGGGAAAAAGGGACACTAACCCACTGTTGGTGGGAATGCAAACTGGTAAAGCCACTATGGAAGTCAGTCTGGAGATTCCTCAGAAATCTGAATATAACCCTACCATACAACCCAGCCTTCCCACTCCTTGGAATTTTCCCAAAGGAAATTAATTTGGTAAATAAAAGAGCTGTCTGCACCTTAATGTTCATTGCAGTTCAATTCACAGTAGCTAAGACCTGGAACCAACCCAAAGGCCCATCAACAGTAGACTGGATAAAGAAATTATGGGATATGTACTCTACAGAATACTATACAGCAGTAAAAAAACAATGAAATCCAGTCATTTGCAACAAGATGGAGGAATCTGGAAAACATCATGCTGAGTGAAGTAAAGCAGTCCCAAAAGGACACTTTACACTCTTGATTTGACTCCTTCTGACTTTGTTTTGTTTCCTTAACATAACACTCTTTAAAGATTGTCCATTTTTTCTTCAGTTAATACTTTTAAAAAGGACTGCATTAACATGGTTAATTTCCTATTATCCTCCTACTTATGAACTAAATGGCCGGTGTCATGCTTTAGAAAAGTCTCTCAAACATGATGGGGCATATGTTGAGAATTAAAATTATGCTGTTTTAAACCTTTTAATTCCATTTTCCCCACATACTTGTTGAAGTCTCCTTATATATAATATAGTTTTATATATATATATATATATATACATACATACATACATATGTATATATATATATACATATATATATATATATATTTGTGTAATGTGTGTGCGATTACTTCAAGTTCATGGAAAAGTGAAATTAAAGATGTTTATTTTGGTGCAAACAATTTGAAAATCCATGAATATCTCTTCCATATTACATGTTTTCTGTGAACTTTTTGAAGAACTCTCAAGAGCGTGTGTGTGTATGTGTTTGTGTGTGTATGAGTTGGTCATTGCAACACTTGATGTGTTCCAAATTAAAGAATATAGGAAATAGTTATTAATTTTACCACTAATTATACAACATTTCAATAGTATTATAAAGCCAACATATTTAAATTCTGACCTTTATCAGTGATATTAGAATTCTGAATATCATACTCATGACAGTCATATTCTCTTGGTTTCACTTCCAAAAACACAGTGATTAATGAGAATGGTCTAATAAAAAAATATTTAAAGGATAGCTACTTTGTAGCTCCTACAAAACCTAAGCTTCTAGGATTTTAACTGCTCAAGAACAGATGTGGAAACATTTCAAGATAGCATCACATAATAAATATCTGAGTGATCCAAGCATGAGTGATTGAGGATTTATTTGGGAATTGATGGCCTGAGACCCCATCTGAGTCCTCTTCCTCATGCAGACTGTCAGAGCAGAGTTTGGATTCATTTCCGTGATGCCAAGCCACTTTTCTGAGAACAGCTCTAAACTTCATTGAACATATGCTTAACAGGTTGTTTGGCTGAAGTTAACCTGCACTGTAATAACATATTGGAATTATAACAAAAGATTGATTTTTGTTGATAGTAAGTCATTAATTTAAAGTAAGATCAAGTTACTAAAATTGCATATTTAAACTTAAAGTTATTAACACTATTTTCTTAATTTTAAAATTAATATTAGACAATTCTTAAACCAAAAGATTAATTTTTTAATCCAATTGTCAATTGAATATATAACATGAAATTTTCATATATAGAATTGAAATTAATTTGCATCCAAAATAAACACCATTAAATTTATTTTGTTTGATCTATTCAGCCCATTGTCTTAAGCAATAGAAATAAAAAATGGTAAGTCATGACCTTGCCTTTTAGGAATTCATGGTTTTACAGAGTTGTTAATTTGTAAAACTATTGTATGTAGAAGTGATTTATTGAATTTTGTATATTTATTTGAAAGGTGTGAAGGCAGACAGACAGAAGATAGAAAGAGATCTCTCAACTGATTCACTTCCCAAATGCCTACAACAGCTGGGTGCTGGGCCAGGTTGAACTCAGAAACCAGGAATTCAATCCAAGAATGCCACATAGATGGCAGGGACCCAAGTTCTTGTACATTACTTGCTGCCTACCATGGTGCACATTAGCAGGAAGGTAGCTAGGACTCAGGCATCCTGAAATGAGATGTGGGCACCCAAATGGTCTCTTAACAACTACATCAAATGTTTGCTACAAATAGATTCAATTCTAAGACCTTTCATTTCTCTGCCTTACAACAAGCAGGGACTCTCTCTAAGTGTTATAAATAGCACCTGCTACTTTCTATATACAGGGATTGGAACAAGTTATGCGTACATATTTCTCTGTTGAGTTCACAGAAAGACCAAAACAGAGATACACAGATTTACAAGAGATATGGTGCTCTATTGCCTAACAACATTCACTCCCAGCTTCATGGGAATACATACTGAGATGAAAACACGGGTTCCAGACTTATTGCAGTCCATCTTGACTACAAGAACCAAAGCAGTGAGTGTTAACCTGTATTCAGTTACAGCATTCATCCATTGGGTTTCTTTTACCTCAGAAAATTGCAGACCTGGAAGAAAATTCAAGAGCATTAGTTAACAGCTGAAACCAATCCAGACAATATCTTTTCAAATAGCTTTTTAACATTGTGTAGCATTTCCAAGTTGACCGAGTTCACTCTAGATGGACCTATAAATTTCATTTGACTTAATCCTAAACTAAAATTCACTTTCTATTTTAAATGCCCTCTTTCTTTTCATTTGTCAAATTCCGAATTTCTAAAGCAAAGGAAAAAAAAAAATACCTCACCAATGGAAGGGCTCTGAGAAAAGTTTTCCCCTGCCTTCTGATTTCTTCATTTTGAGCATACTGATTTCATAAACTTGACACAGAGTCACAATAATAAGAACTAACTAAATTACAGATTCTCCAATATGACATGGGGAAGTCATTTTCTCTTGCTACATCTTTGATTCCTCATGTGTGAAAGGAAATAGTAATAACTAAACCTTCTTGGTCTTTGAGTATGCTGGTGAGATCAAAGTGAGAGGGAAGGCTTTCATATAAGTGAAATTTATATAAGCGAAAACACTCCCTATGTATAGAAAAAGTTGATTTTTAAAAAAAAAATTTACTTCCAAATCTGAAGCCTCTGGGAGTTCTGAATCATTTTTGCAGCTCTCAGACATTTTTCCAGACCTCAGTGAGTAGCCTAACCTCTGACCTCTGATTCCATTCAACACTCATTTGCACTTAATTTTAAGAAGCAAGTCATGGGCAATTTCTAAAATACAATATTTATATAAAACCAAAAATCTTGAAAAAACATATGGGTTTGCCTGCTAGCAACCACAATTGCAATGTTAAAATTATTTTAGAATGAGACTATTAACCAAAAGATCCTTTCATTAGAAAGCTGAACAATATAGTGGAGAGTGAAAGTCCATGACTCTAAGTCATACCTAAAACATTCAACCTGATGGCTGTCTATGTTGTGTTGAAAGATTACAAGTTAATAAGGCACAAGAGAGAATGACTCACCTTAGACACTGTTTTTCTCTAATATAAGGCATGTATATGCATTTGACTGTTTTAATTGTTTAGTGCTATTAATTACTTTCTTCTCTATGTTTTAATTGCATAAAAGGCAGATAGACTAAGAGAGAGAGACAGAGACAGAGACAGAGAAGGAGAGAGACCCTCCATCCATGGTTTTACTCTGCAAATGCCCGCTATAACTGGAAATGAGACAAAGTGATGCTAGGAGCCTGAATTCAATCTAGGTCTCCCACATTGGTAGCAGGAAGCCAACTATTGAGCCATCACATGCTGCATTCCTTGGTGCTCATTAGCACGAAGCTGGAGTCAGAAGTGGAACCAGGACTCAGGCCCACGAACTCTGACATGGGATGCAGGCACCCCAAGGGACATCTTAACTGCTGTGTCAAATGCCCACTCTAAATTTCCCTCTTTGCTTCATGCTTCTCTTCATGTAAACTTTAGTAGGCTGAGGAACACCCGCCAAAAATACTAAACTTTATTCTCTGAAAGCTTTAACATTTTGTTATTTGGATGAAGAATAGTGTTTGTAGATGTCATGAGGTTCAGGATCTTGACTTAGGCAGATTATTGTGGAAAATCTCATCTGGGCTCTAAATGCCTTGTAGTTCTACAAAGGGAAGAGAGGGAGATTTCAACCATATATCCACAGAAGTCAGTGTGGAGAGACAGGCAAAGATGGAAATGACGTGGCCACAAGCTGGCAGCCACCAGTGATTGGAAGAGGCAAAGGACTGACTTCCCCTCAAGGCTACTGAAGGGAGAGCTGCTAAGACAGCTTGATTTTGGCCCAAGGATACTGATTTCAGACCTCTGGCCTTCAGAATTGCAGGAGATGGATATTTATTCTGCAGAGTCATCCAGTTCATGGTGATGGTACAGCAGTCATAGGAAACTTGTACATAAAGTAAACTCTCCTGCCTCATTGAGTTTGTACTTGGCAGTGAGTTTGTACTTGGCATCAGTGGAATATGAGCAGACATTATAGATGCCATGTATGAACTTTCATTGCTTGCTTTTCTGTGTTCTTGTTCCTGTTCTGCATCATCAGAATAGCACTCAGTTAGGCATCCAACATGGCATGGCAGTTTAAGCTACCACTTGGTACACAAGCATCCCACATTGGGGTGCCTGTTCATGTCCCAGCTGCCCTGATTCTGGTCCAGGTTCCTAATAATATGCCTGAAAAAGCAACAGATGATGATCCAAGTGTTTGGGCCCCTACCAATCACGTGAGGGAGCAGGATGGAGCTCCAGGCTTGACCCAGGTCTGGCCATTGTGGCCACATAGGGAATGAACCAACAAATGGAAGATTTCTCTTCTCTCTCTCTCTCTCTCTCTCTCTCTCTCTCTCTCTCTCTCTCTCTCTCTTTCCTTCCCTCCCTCCCCCCCAACTCTCTGTCATTCTGCCTTTTGAATGAATGAATGAATGAATGAGTAAATCTTTCAAAAATGAACAATGCCTATATAGAGGTTTCTCCTTTAGTCCAAGTTCCAGAAGACAGAACGTGTAGATCCAAGTGCAGCCAAGTGCAGTTAAGCCAAGATTAGCTGATCCCAGCAGAACCTCAGCCAACCTGCACTCCTCACGTAATGTGAGCGGGATATGAGGGTTGTCATGAACCATTGAGATTTTGATGGGATTTCTTGCTCTGGCCAAAGGTGAATAACAGTGCATCTCCTCATCCAGTAAGGACTTTATACCCACTCATGCATTTTCCCATCTGATTTTTACATCATTATGATTTCTTTAATTTTCCTTGAACTATAGAGAGGTATCTTTTAATTAAGTATGCTTTTTCTGTTACAGTGCTCTCATCTGAAGAAGATTCAGCATTCTTGGGATAAAATGCCATGCCTGTAAGTGCTTAAAAGGGATTCATAACTATTCCCTAGTCTTTCTTTCTTTATCAAAATTGATGTCAGCTTTTAAAATGTTTCCTGATTTTGTTATTCTATTGTACTATTATTATGATATTCTGGGATAGTAATACCCTTTTGGAAATGTGAGAACTCTTCTTCTGCCTTTAGGATCTTAATTACTCATAATCAAAGGCATCTCAAAGGCACCAGAGGAAGCATCTGATTGGTTAATAACATTTATTTTTCTCCTTTCATCCCTTTGCCACCCTAAATTTTTTTCTTCAGAGACACACAGTCAACAGTTCTTATTCTTTCCAATGTCTATTTTCTTTTCCTTTAAAATTTGCATTTCCATCCATGATGTTGATTCTAATTAGACTATTCTATTTTTATTATTAAATTTCTACAGAAGTGCATTTATTAAAAGTTTTCCAATTGAAAAGATTTTTGAATTTATTCAAGGAGGGACAGAGGGAGAGAGAGAGAGAGAGAGAGAGATAAATACTTTCATTCACTGGTTCACATCCCAAATACCCACAATGACCAGGATGACTCAATCCAGGTCTTCCATGTGGGTGGTTGAGACCCACTCCTTGAGCTATCATCATCATCTGCTATCTCTGAGCTCCCAAATTCTGCTTTGGTATGAAGCTAGGTTTGGGAGCTGGGACTCAAATCCAAGCACTCCCATATGAAACACAGGCATCTTAACTGGTGCCTTAACCAGTAGGCTAAATGCCAGCATGTATTCATCATTTATTGATGAATATGTATTGTGAAATATATGCAAGCAATTCTTACTTTTATTGAACTAATTTTCCACTGCTGATATATGAATACTGGCATGTTTAGCAGAGAAATCATGGGTAAGTCATAGCAATTATTTTTAAATGATCACCAAAGTTTATTGGCTGCTTGTAGAGAGCTATTAAGGAGAGACTAATTTCAAAAAACTGGATGAGGAATCAAGGCTGCTACACAGGTTTGTGTAGCTCTTTTTCTGAACTAGAACAACCAACCAAGGGAATAAAGTAGGAGTTGAAAGGCAACCTGCCTGCTACTTGGCAAGCCCTGTGACTCTGCTGTCAGCTTGCACGCAGATGGAGGGAGAAGGTCATCTTTTCCTACTTTGCACAAAAGCTCGGTGAAGTCACCAAATTGTACTCCTGTGGACTGCATCTCCCTGGAAAAGGTGCCAGAGAAAGCAGTTAAACAAGGCTTTAGTTGTCAGACATATCTGTCTCAGACTCAAAAATTTGGAATACACAAACCCAGCACTGTTGAATTGGCGGTTGGTTCAGAATAGCTGATATCTGGCTTCTTTACATTTCCTGCCAGGTGCATGTGAGCTATGCTTGCAGGTACTCCTTAAATGGTGATTTCAATCAGAAGCCCATTATTGAGGTTTGTACCAACTGAGAAACAAATAGTAATTCTAGGATAATCTCTTAAATCTGCTAGAGGGACAGGAGGATAAGAGCTTGAATTGAACGGGCCAGGGACTCAGCTTTATGGAACACACAGGATCATATGTCAAGTCATGCCACTGAATGCTTTCCTAGGGTAGAGAATTCTTGCAACTTTGCTATTTAAGGCCAATAACAGCCCATGTCCGTGGTCCTTTTATTCTGGTTTTGTTCATGCAAAACAATGGAGAAATGCCGGTGTTCGGTTTCTGCTACTCACTGGCATTACCTGGCTATGGCTCTTCATGGAAGTTGGTCAAGCATAGCTGTTCTGCTGAGATTCCTTCCGAGTATCCTTCTTTACTGAACACAAGGTTGGCTGTAAGGACCATGCTGAAATTCCCAAGGCCAGAGTCTTCAGAGCTTATCCTGCTCAGGTTCCTTTCAAACATCCACAGCAACCTCCACTCTTGCTTATGAACAACTGATCTATTGTGCAGCCACCACAGTCACCACCAAGAGTCAGATCAGCCTCTTCCATTTCTGAACATCCAAAGAGCCCCCACGACTTGCAGGGATTCTCTGTGCATCCAGCCATGAAATCTGAGACCTGCCAAATCAGAGGCCTGAGATTTAGTCCTAAACACGATCTATTCCCACCAGAAGCAGGAAAGCCCAGCATTCGTAGAGAAATAGTTATACCTTTATCTTTTCTATTGATGAGAAAAGGTCCGTTGTAGAGCTGATGTCAAAAATAATATGGCAACAACATTCTGTCTTACCATATTGCAAAAGTCCTCAAGAACAGAAGAGTAAAACACCATTTGAAATGGGTTTTGATAGTGAAGTGTGCATGTAGTGTTTGGGTTTGGAAGACACTGAAGCTTTAATGAGAATTTTGAGATTTTTCACCATTGATAAACAAATCCAGTTCTATGACACAACTCAGCACAAGTTCCAAGTTATCCTAAAAAAAAAAAAAAACAAGAACACAAGCATATGTTACATATATCCATCAAAAGTGTTAGTTTCTTTTGAATTCCTCTGCAATGCTAAACAACCACCATTTCTTTAATTTTCAGTGTTGCATTGTGAAAGCATCAAGTGTGTTCACGTGTTCTGTAGAATTTAATAAGAGGCTTGCTGGACTGAGGAATATTTTCACATACAATGGCCATGTCAAATTTTACTAGAATGAACGTTGGATTTATCTCTGGTCTTGCTAAATTCAATAGTGTATTCACGGAATAAAAGCAGTGACAGGACCTTGAGTCAGTAGGACAGCCAGAGTGGGAGTGGCCAGGTGCTGGCTCTTCACAGATCCCCTGGGAGTTGAGGGTATATACAGGTGGTCGGGACAGGTTTCAACAGCAACAAGTTAATTCCACAAGCAAAGCTTGTTCTCTGAGGGAGACCCACCCCTTTGTCACAGGCAGGATCTTGGAGAATGGGCTAGTAATAACCAGAGTCTCAGACGGTGAGACTCAGCAGGCTGGAGATCAAGAGAGAGGTTCAAGTTTAGAAGCGTGAAACAGGCTGTGGTTCTCACATGGGAGCTGTCTAATGGCAGGAGGGTACATGCTTTCAATTCCAAGGCCCTTTCTCGGAAGCATCTTTCGCTTAATTTCCCAGCATGACCAGCCCTTTTTTCTCTGGCAGCAAACTTCACAAGCCAGGTCCTGGAAAGCAGACATCCTCCCTCAGTCATGCATCCATTCAAAGCACAAGCATGGGAAGCACACGCTCAGCTCCTGCCCCTTCAGAAGGTCATTCTCTGGCAGGGTGTGGACAGAGACTTTCCTCAGCTCTCATCTTCTGCTCTCATCTCAGTTATTTTTACACAAGCGTGCAGCCTCCTTTCATTGGAGAGGCTCACTTTGAGACAAACAGATGGAGGAGCAAGGATGGGCCCACTTGTCCACGCTGTGAAGTTGTGAAGAGTCTGTCCATCCACTGAGTATGTTTTAACAAGGTGAGTGCGTGAGCCTCTGACGCTCTGCTCTTACTACTGAGAGTGGCAGCAAACTTTAAGAAAAGGCCATGGCAGGTGCCAGCATTGTGGCATAGCAGGTAAGATGCTGCCTATGATGCATCCCATATGAGTGCTGGTTCAAGTCCTGGCTGCTCCACTTCCAATTCGGTTTCCTTCTAATGCACCTCAGAAGGCAGCAGAAGATGGCCCAAGTATTTGGGCCCCTGCTACCCATGTGGATGGCCTTCCTGGCTCCAGGCTATGGCCTGGCACAGCCCTAGCTGTTGCCACCATTTAAGGTGTGAACTGGTGGGTGGAAGATCTCTATCTCTTCCTTTCTCTCTGTCACTCTGATTTTAAATACATCCTAAGTAAAGAAAGGGTTACAGCAACTCTCCTTGCTTTCCTGGAATTGAAGAACAAATTGAGGCACAAAGGAACTGTCAGGCTTAACAGTAGTCACTGAGGAATGCAGCCCCATGGCGTTGAATATTCCTGGGGTCTTTGCATCTCCCCCATCATCCACCATACAATGACCCCTTGCACATTTCCCCACTGCACTGGCAGGGCCGGGCTGAAACCAGCATTTGTCCTAACTCCGCATCCTCTACCCCAGTCTAAAAGGGCTACAAAGTGAGAGATGGGACTGAGCTGTAGATGGAATTCAGTGACCACATATGCAAAGGCTGAAGGGCAGGGGTAAGGGGGCCTGGCTGGCCCTTGTGTTTATGGTTCTACAAGCAGTTTGTCCAGTATCAAATCTAAATTACCAAGGACGGTCATTCAAATGAGTATATGGAAAGGCAGAGTTGCAGATACAGCCTCTGCTGGAGCCAGGAGCTTCATCCAGATCTCCTATATGGGTCAGAGACCCAAGCCCTTGGTCCAACTTCCACTGCTTTTCCCAAGCAAGTTAACAGGAAACTGGACTGGAGGTAGGGTAGCTGGGACACAAACTGGCACCATACACAATACCAGCATTGCAGGCAGCTTAACCCACAATGCCATAGCACCAGCCCCCCAAATTTGGACATTTTCCTAAAGCTTTGACAGAAAAAAACATTTTAGAAAAAAATGTAAGGTTTTTCCCAGGTACGTGATGACAGCATGATGCTATCCTCTTTTCCTTCAGCTTTTCTCAGGGACAATTTCCTCACTTCTATCTACTGCACCGACTTAACCTCTTCAGCGTGTTGTCTCCCTTTGAACTTCCACTTTATTGTCAGAGTCTCATACACCAAGGACATTTTTCATTTCCATTTTAGGACTATGTAGTTATTATAAAACTTACAGAACAAGCATTTTAAAACCCAGGTCGGCGAGATTATTGACTGTTATCTAGCTGGAGACAAGAAACTTTTTGAAATCTTGCATTTTAATAAAGTTGAAGACCTCGAAGTTCCACACCATAGTTTGCAGTGTGGCTGATGCTTTCCCTTTAGGATAGTCACAAAGAATATTGATGATGTTCATATATAGTTATTTGTGCTACTTCCTTTTTTTTCCACTTGAGGATTAAAGTTTATTAAACTCTTCATTACAGCTTTGTTGCATATACTAGATCGGGGTGAAAAGTGCAAAGTCAGGATGGAAGTTGTGGAGTCGCTGCTTAAACCATCACCTATGATGCTGGCACTCCATATCAGAGAGCTGTTTTGAGTTCTGGCTGCTCTACTTCCAATCCAGCTTCCAGCTAATGCTTCTGGGAAGACAACGGATGATGGTCTAAGTGCTAGGCCCCTGCCACCCATGTGGAAGACCAGGATAGAGTTCCTGGTCCTGGCTCTGGCCTGGCCCCAGTCCTCGTTCTTTCAGCCATTTTGGGAAATGAACCAGCAGATGGAATATCTCTCCATTTCTCTCTCTCCTTGCTCCTTTCCATCACTCTGCCCTTCAAATATGTAGATAAACCATTTAAAGTGGCAAATCCTTTGTCTCTTAAATACTTAGTGTAGTATGATTTCTCCTGCAGGGCAATGAACACAAGCTAGGTTGCATGATGTGCAGAAGGACCTGTAGCTAACAGATATCACACTGACACCAAAGGCAGGTCTTTGAGTGTCTGTTGTTTATCTCAGCATAATCACATTAAAAGCCATTTACCTACAATAACCATGATTGTGCATGGCTAATGCAGATGGAGGGAGGAAATACATGGAAGAGGAAAACAGGCATCCTATGGAAGGGAAGCTACAGTCCTGGATTTTCCTTACATCCTGAAATATGCTCCTGACTCATTTTGCTTTGAAGGTATCTGAATAGGACATGCTTGACTTCACCCACTGTGGTGAACATTACTTGAGTGTTCTTTGACTTGCTCATCCTCAGGAAATGCAAAGCACAGAAACAATGAAGTACCATTGTTCAGCTCTCAGATTGGCAAAGCCAAAAAATTTCCAATGCAATGTTGCCGAAAACCAGGATTGTAAGTTGATATATCTTTGAAAAAAGTGTTAATATTTATCTGAATATTAAGAACCACTTACTACTGAAGCATCGGTTCTACATCTGGGAATTTTTCCCATAATATTGAACACATGTGCACAAACACATATAAATACTGAAAATATTTTCAATAATAAAAGACTAAATACTTATGTTTCTATCAGCACAGGACTAGTTAAATAATTTATGATACATGTGTGTGGTATAAAGATGTTGCAGTACATCTTTATGTATATACTCACATATTTATGTATATACTCACATATATATTCTCACATCAAAATATTCATGAAAATGTATGTTATGAAAAAACTATGCACAGATTTCAGAAATGTTTCACATCAAAATAAGTATCATTTAATTCCCTTTATTCACGGAGTTTTGAAACCCTCTTCTACGTGGAAGACACATATGCTCTTCTAGTGATACATCCTGGATATTGTTAAGTGACAAAAGCAAATGTACAGATCAGAGTTATTGCATATAAATGCATGGAATACTTGGGGAGAGACTCCTGAGTCCAGCTTGCAGGAGGCTGCAGTCTGGCTCAAGGAGTTGGGTTGCTCTGGGAGACCTCGATTGAGATTCTGTTTCCTTACCCCAATCCCAGCTCCCACCATGACCCTGCCCTGGTCTAGCCTTGGCCCAGCCCTGACCAAATTCCAACCACTGCAGGTATTTGTGGTGAGAGCTAGTAGAAGGGAGTTCTCTTCTGTCTGAGTGCCTCTTAAATAAATCAATATATTTAAAAAGACTATTCTGGGAATGTATTTAAGAATCATTTTACTTATTGTTTTTACTTAAGAAATTTATTAGCATATTAGGTTCTTAGGGTCCAGTAATGATAATATATATATATGCATATATATTTATAACTATAAAACAATTCTCATCACTTTTCATGATAATGTGATATTATCACAAAGAGAATAGATTGAATGTAGTCCATAGATACAATTCTAATATAAAGATACTTAAGAACCATTTTAGCAAAGGGAACTGAAAGTGCAAGGTAAGATATAACATGCTTCTATTGTGTATTCCCTTGTGCTTTTTATTTTCTCTTTTAAACAGATACATGTATTTGAAGAAAGAACAACAAAAACCGAAAGGAAATTCTATGATGAGCAAACTTTAGTTGATGTGGTCAGCAGACTTCCCAGGAGGTCACCTGGATACCTGTCCCCTGATATCTGTGCCCTGTTTGGTAACCAGCTCTGGAGTACAAAGGACGATTCTCCCCAGGATGCTTTCACCTGTCCCTGGGTTGCATTCTAAGAGAGAGGTCAAGAGATTCTGCAGATAAAACCAAACACACTCATTGTTGACTTTCAGTTGATCAAATGTGCTTCTTCCTGGGTGCACCTGACTGCATCAAGAGTGCCCTATAAGAAGGATGGCTAAAGGTCTTAGAAATTTCCTCTGGCCTTCATGGAGACCATGTTGTTGGTCCTCTGCAGTGGGCACATGTTGGCCACCTTGATTTGCCAAGAACAAATCTTGGCTGGCCCCATGCTTATACCTTTGTCAGATCTGGAGTAGGAGACCCAGTTAAGGTATACCTGGACTCTTGACTTGTGAAAACTATAAAAACAATAAACTTGTGTTGGTTTTGACTGCTATGGTAATTTGTGCTGTTTATAGTATCTGAGACCATGGTAAGTTTTTAGACAATTGTAGATGTAATTGCACATAGAGTATAATTGTGTAGATGTGAATGCTTTCTATGCTCTAAGCAAATGGGTTTAAGCACAACATAGTAAAGACATTTTCTCTTACTGCTGAAGCAAAGAGAATGCTCATGAGGCAGCACCTGTCTGTAGGGACACAGTGACCACCACAGCCATCTGCCCAAACAGAAAGTGTAGAGGACTGTGAGGTCATCCGAGCCCTGTTTATTTCAGTACAGATTAGGGACATTCACCACCCACAGAGAACATTTGCTCTTATCTAGTCTGCTTAGCTGTCATGGTGAGAACACCTCCCTTTGAAAACGGGCAGCCAGGGACAGCTCTCAGTCTTGTTCCACCAATGATCACAGTCTGGGAAACTCAATTAGGGCTGCTGTACTTGACAACAGCCATGAAAAGGTGGGACATGTAAAAATGAAATCATGTTATCACAGTTCTAGACCATGCATACCATCACCAGATAAACATGTGAAATCATAGTCTCCTCCTCTCCCCCAAATCCCAGTAAGTCTTAATAAAGAAGTGTAGGATGAGGCATCTGTAACAAGTACATTCAGCGATCCTGATTGGTAGGGGTGTGGCTGGAGATCACAGTTTGGCAGCACTCTCACCCCATCTTTGTAGATCTAACCCAAAAGCAGAATCCTCAACTCTGCCCACCAAAGACTCCCTGTTGCCTGTGACTGAATGGGGCCTGTGTCTCTCCCTAAACAGCTCCTCAGGAGATTCTGACATGCACAAAATATTGAGGGCCAGTGTCCTTTTGGCCAGGAAGAGAACTGGCCTGAGAAAAGGATGTCAGCCTAAGGCACATTGCAAAGGAGCTCATGAGAGGTCAACCCTTTGGGCAAATAAGTTATCCTTTCTATGACAGAGAGAGTCTTGGCCCTGGAAGATGTCTATAAGATCAGTGCTCTCTCCTACACTGAAGGGTATCACGTCAAATCAGAATAAAATGTAATTCTATTTTAAAATCTTGGAAAGTCCATAGATTTCTTTTACAAATGCCAGATGCTATAATAATATTAATTCCAAATTATGTTGATTCTTCTGTCTTTGTTCTTTTATGGCTAAAGAACTGCTGTGCAATAGAACTATCATTTACCTTCATTAGTGACAATAATTTGCCTCTAATTCATATGAAAGTGAGCCCTAGAATGATGTGTGTCTACATAAACCAGTTGAAATGGGTTTGCATTTTTTCTCATGCCTTGCTTATATATTAGGGGCATTCATACAAAGAGAAGCCCTTGGTTTGTCAACAAAGTCTTGCACCGCTGTCTGGTAGTTATCCACAGAGTATGTTTGCATAAATGATAATGGCAGAATTCTCAGAGTGTGGGGAGTAAGAGAAGCTTTCACCAAGGGGGTGGATATCAGCCAAGATGAGGAGTATATTAGCAAAAATGTGCCACATGAGCCATCAGACTTTGTATCAGTGAGGATGCTTTTGTCTTCATCTCAAAACAGCTTAAGGAAAATGGAAATTCTCATCTTTCATTACAAGATTGGAGATACAGTCAGCACAGAGTTAATTCAGTGGTTTTAGGACATCATTAAAGAGCCAGGAGCCAAGTTTCCCTTCTCTTTCTGTTCTGCTATTCCAAAATTCTTCCCAAAATATTGTCTAACAGTAGAACAAAGGGAAATTCCTATCTGGTGTCTGTCCATTGCACTTTACCAGAAGCTTCTAGAAGACTGTCCCTGTGACTCAGAGGCTAATTTGCTTAGGCTGGAGGTTATCTCCAGCAGGGGGATGAAAGGGAGCATCATGATGGGTTTAGATCAGCAAGAGTGGGAAACTTCAGCTGCCAAGGGCCATGTGTGTATTTATAACGTCATTTACAGGCCACCCAAAAGGATCCACGTAAAAATCAGACTGCTGTAGATTCACTGAGTTTCGAGCCCTGCCTATAGTTGCCTTGGTAGGGCCAAGACCTGGGAACTGTGGAGGGGCCCAAGTGTCAAATAGAGGAAGCACAAAAATCAGCTATTTGTGTTTCTATTTTAAAAGGCAGGAGGATAGCCGGCGCCGTGGCTCAACAGGCTAACCCTCCACCTAGCGGCGCCGGCACACCGGGTTCTAGTCCTGGTCGGGGTGCTGGATTCTGTCCCGGTTGCCCCTCTTCCAGGCCAGCTCTCTGCTGTGGCCCAGGAGTGCAGTGGAGATGGCCCAAGTGCTTGGGCCCTGCACCTCATGGGAGACCAGGAGAAGCACCTGGTTCCTGCCTTCGGATCAGCGTGGTGCGCCGGCTGCAGTGCGCCGGCCACGGCGGCCATTGGAGGGTGAACCAACGGCAAAGGAAGACCTTTCTCTCTGTCTCTCTCACTGTCCACTCTGCCTGTCAAAAAAAAAAAAAAAAAAAGGCAGGAGGGTGTGGGAATGGATGTTGGGGAGACCACGAGAGGATTCAGCTAGAAAGCATATTTTGTGTACTACAACTAAGTCAAAACTGGCACACAGGCCAGAATCCAGGTCAACAGATCATGAAGAGTCTCCAGTTCATCCTACAGAGAACGAAGTGCTAGGACACAGCATGATGAACCTGGTGTTCTAGAATGATCACTCTGGAAAGCTAACTATGATGTTGGAAGAGGAGAGTATGAAGTCCTGGCCAGGGATTAGGAGAGTATAGTCCTCAATTCTGACAAGGAGTGAGGAGGTGAAGCTGTCTGATTATAGAGATGCTTGAGAGATACAATGACTAGAATTCAGTTGCCAGTTCCATGGGGACAGAGTGTGCTTAACTCAAGACCAAACTTAACTACTATTCAGTTCCCAATATTTCATACAGGGGCACTTCAAAGAGTTCATGGAAAATGGAACTAAAGAATAAATTTAAAATTTATTTCTGAAGAATAAATTTATTTTGGTACAAGAAATTTTGAATTCCAAGCAAACAAGGATCTTCAAAAAGTTCATGGAAATGCATGTTATGAAAATACTGCATGGATTTCAAAATGTCTTTGCACCAAAGTAAACTTAGTTTTTTTCAGAAAAAGATTTATTTTATTTATTTGAAAGATTTACAGAGAGAGGTAGAGACAGAGAGAGAGGTCTTCCATCTTCTGGTTCACTCCCCTGATGGCTGCATTGGCCGGAGCTGAGCCTATCTGAAGCCAGGAGTCAGGATCCTCCTCCGGGTTTCCCACATGGGTGCAGGGGCCCAAGCACTTGGACCATTCTCTACTGTCTTCCCAGGCCACGAAAGAAAACTGGATCAGAAGAGGAGCAGCTGGGACTAGAACCAGCGCCCATATGGGATGCCTGCGCCCCAGGCCAAGGCCACAGCGCCGGCCCCAAACTTAGCTTTTAATTCTAGTTTTCCACAAACATTTTGAAAACTCTTGTATACTTGTACATTAAAATGTACAAAAGGGTGGAGTCTGGCACAGAGGTCAAGACCCTACTTGGGATACCTTAATCCCATATCAAGGTGTCTGGGTTTGAGTTCCAGCTCTATTTCTGAAGCCAACTTCCAACTTTCCGATATCACGTGCCCTGGAAGGCAACAGGTGATGGCTCGAGCAGTTGGATGCCTGTCATCCACATGGGAAACTGAGGATTGAATTCTCAGCTCCCAGCTTCAGCCTGAGCCTGTCCTGGCTACTGTGGGGATCTGGGGAGTGAACAAGTGGATGGAAGATTAATCTCTGTCTCTGTCTATCTCTGTCTCTCTTTCTCTCCTCTCTCTGCCTTTTAAATACATAAAACAAGCAGTTTTTAAAATGTACTAAAATAGAGGCTAAACTTAAAATTCTCTCATGCAAAACTGACAAAATACTGATTTGATTAAGTGAAATAGTTTAAAAGACAGTAATGGATAAATGCAGTTCAAGTTCATGGTGTGAATAAGTCACACATTTCTAAAATTTAGAACATATGGACAGAATTTTTCAAGAGTCTTCTATAACTACCAATTTGTTGAGCATCCTCTCTTTAAATCTTAGACCAGAATATTTTAGGTACTCCTATCCCCAAATTACAGTCCCCACCTAAAAAAAATTAAAAATATGCATTCTGGTTATAAATTTGCATGTCATATTTTTCAAGCTTGATATGCATTCATAATACTCCTTTTTCTCCGACAATGTTGAAAATGGAGTCCCCTTTTCTTTTTGTCTGGTTGTCTTTATATTTTTGGCAGAAATCCTTTGATGAACAACAGAATTTGTGCTGTACACTGGGAGATCAGTAAAGTTTGTAGAGGGTCTGGTCCATCTTAGTGGGACAGCCTCACACTTGGAGCTCAGCTGGAGCTGACAGGCATGTCATTGTCATCGATGTCTTTGGTACAGAGCTCTCTCTGTGTGGGGTCAAGGGATCTGAGCAAGTATCACGCTCACAACCTTTGACTCACTGGCAGCAAACGCCAACCAACTGGCCTAGCAGCTGAGAGCGGAGAGGAAGAATTCCCCCATAAATGTCTGCTTTAGAGTTTGTCCAACAGAAAATATAACTCTGGCCTCCGATGCTGGAACACGTGGCCTCTCAAAGATCAGCTAAGTCACAAGAACTGTTTTCTGTGGAAATCTGCCTTTCCAAGTCTCAGAAACAAAAATCTTTTCCACAGCCTAACAAGGCGGCTGAACCAGACTCAGGGGTGAACATTGATTAACAGGGCTGTTTTCTGTAGCTGATCCTTTTCATGGATCTCAGCATTTTCACTCAGGCCTTTTTTCGCTGCTCCTGAAGTGTCAAAGGGGCCACCCTCTTCTCATTCATTCTGTGCTGAATTTTCTAAAACCTTCAGATCCTAGGTAAACATGATGGCAATTACTCTGATTGCTTTAGAACAGATTTCCCTATTGGATTCACTGATTTAGTACTCTTCGAAATTATTGAAAGGGAATGTTTTTCAAGGAACACAGCCTGTTAACCACACACTGTGGTTTTTACATATTTCTCTACCCACATCCAAAAGCACATGTTTCAAACAATTGTACCCTAATCTTTTGCTGAGACCCCCATCTATCCAAAAGAAGACAGACCAAAGAATAAAAACCTCAGACAACCGCTACAAGTCTAGATATGGAGAGAAAGATATTTTATTAAATAGCAAAATGCAATTGCTTCTATATTCTTGATCTCCTGGTTTGCTATAAAGTTAAACCCTAGAGACCAAGACAATAGCTTACTTGTTATTTTGCAAGTTTGTGCTATTATGTGCAACCTTGTATATCGAGTAGCTGTTAAACTTGCTAAGAAACTGAAGGGAGAAGAAAGAACCCTTTATGACATTATTTTTAAAATATGTTTCAAATATTTTTTTCTTCCAGAAATAGAGGCCTCAGTTGTGTCAACTTATTGGCAACATCTGATCTTGCATGTTCTGCATTAGTTACTTTGACTTTTCCAACCCAGTTTAACCCTTCTTTCCCCAGCTCTGTACTAGAATGTGTCTATTATGTTCATGGGAATGTTGTCTGCATGTACTAATCTTAAATTATACCATCTAATATACAGTAAAGCCATGGTGAATAAAGCAAAAAAATCCTGCTTCCCATGGCTTTACCATTTATTTGTGCTACAATAAGGGAAACTTTTTTTTCAGGGTGATAAAAAAGAAAACTTGGAAAGCTTGCATCAGTACATAGCTGTATAGACTAGAATTTCACATTTTATATTGATATAAATAGTTTATAAAAATGTGCAAACATCACTTGGAATGTACAACACTTCAACTTTGTATACCTGTTCTGTTTTAATAACACTATCATTCATCATCCCCACTTTGTCAGCATTAGTCTTTAGCTTTTACAATCAAATAAATCATTTTTAAATAAAAAAAGGTTGATTGTGCCTTCAGAAGAACATACTTTGTGCATAATCACAGGTATTAAGGTGCAAAGAGTCAAAAACAAAATCTAAAATTCCCATACTCTTTTGAGAAAACAGAAGAAACACAATATTCTGTAAGAATGATGGAAACCTGGTTCAAGTCCCAGCTTCACTTTGGATCTAGCTTCCTGCTAATTCACGGCTGAGGAAATAGCAGATGATGCCCCGAGTACTTGGTTCCCTACCACCCAGATCTGAGATCTGGATTGAGGTCCAGGCTCCTGGCTTCAGTGTGACCCATCCCTGGCTGATGTGGGCATTTGGATAGAGAATCAATGGATAGAATTTTCTCTCCATGTGTCCCATTGTCTTTCTGTATCACTCTCTCTGCCTCTCTGGCTTTGAAACAAAATGGGTTTATATTTTTTGAAAGTAGAAAGGCCCACTATTCTGCAAGAGTATAGAAAAGGGCTGGCTGGCACTGTGGCTCACTTGGCTAATCCTCCGCCTGCAGCGTCAGCACCCCGGGTTCTAGTCCCGGTTGGGATGCCAGATTCTGTCCCACTTGCTCCTCTTCCAGTCCAGCTCTCTGCTGTGGCCCAGGATGGCAGTGGAGGATGGCCCAAGTGCGTGGGCCCCTGCACCCACATGGGAGACCAGGAGGAAGCACCTGGCTCCTGGTTTTGGATCAGCACAGCACACCAGCCGCAGTGCGCCAGCCATAGCGGCCATTTAGGGGGTGAACCAATGGAAAAGGAAGACCTTTCTCTCTGTCTCTCTCTCTCTCTCGCTGTCTAACTCTGCCTGTCAAAAAAAGAAAAAGAAAAAAAAAAAAAAAAGAAAAGGGCCATACACAGTAGCATAGTGGGCTAAGCCTCTGCCTTCACTTCCAGCATCCCTTATGGGCACCAGTTCATGTCATTTGATGCTTTCGGATCTCAGGTTTAGATCCTTGGTCCAATGTGAGTTGATTTTTGATAAGATATTAGGTAGGGATCTTGTTACGTATGGATGCATGTGGAGATGCAATTTCTCCATTACTATTTGTTGAAGAGACGGTCCTTTCTCCAAAGAGTAATTTTAGCTTGTATGTCAAAGATTATTTGGTTGTAAATGCATGGAATAATTTCTGTTCCATTGGCCCATATGCCCATTTTTGTCCTAGTATCAGGCTGTCTTGATTATAACTGCCTTGTAATATGTCTTGAAATCTGGCATTTGATGCCTCCAGCTTTGTTTTTATTGTGTAAGATTGGATTAGCTAAACAGGGGCTCTTGTACTTCAATATAAATTTTAGGGTCTTTTTTTGTAGATCTGAGAAGAATGTTCTTGGTATTTTGATTGAGACCACATTGAATATGTAAATTGCTTTGGGTAGTACTCACATTTTGATTATATTAATTTCATGAACATGGAACATTTTTCCATTTTTGGTTGTTTTCTATTGCTTTCCTTCATTTCTTATGATTTTTATTGTAGAGATCATAATTTATTAAATTTATCATCATTGACTAAATTTTTATCAAGGATGGGACTTACACTGTAATATAAAAGGTTAAGCCTTCACCTGCAGTGCCGGATCCCATATGGAGGCTGGTTTGAGACCCAGCTGCTCTACATCTCTTCAATATCCCTGTTAATGTGCCTGGGAAAGCAGCAGAACTTGGTCCCAAGTCCTTGGACCCCTGCATCCACGTGAGAGACCCAAAAGAAGCTCCTGGCTCCTGGCTTCAGCCTGGCTCAGCCCTGCCCATTGCAGCCATGTGGGGAGTGATATCTCTATCTTTCCTTCTCTCTCTGCATTTCTGCCTTTCAAATAAATAAATAATTTAAAAAAAATTATCCCGGCCTGCACTGTGGCTCACTTGGCTGGTCCTCTGCCTGCGGTGCAGGCACCCAGGGTTCTAGTCCTGGTTGGGCCACCAGATTCTGTCCCGGTTGCTCCTCTTCCAGTCCAGCTCTCTGCTGTGGCCCGGGAGGGCAGCGGAGGATGGCCCAAGTGCTTGGACCCTGCACCCGCATGGGAAACCAGGAGGAAGCACCTGGCTCCTGGCTTTGGATCGGTGCAGCGCCGGCCGTAGCAGCCATTTGAGGGGTGAACCAACAGAAAAATGAAGACCTTTCTCTCTGTCTCTCTCTCTCACTGTCTAACTCTGTCTGTCAAAAAAAAAAAAAGTTATCCCAAGGTATTTACATTTTTGTAGCTAGTATGAATGGCACTGATCTTACTTATTCCTTCTCAGTCATGGCATTGTTTGTGTATATACATGATATTGATTTTTGTGTGCTGATTTTTATATCCTGCAATTTTTCTAAGGGTTTGCAGATATAGGAGTTGAATGAAAAATAAAAGTCACAGTTTCTACAAAAGACTAGAAGATTTGAAAACCTTTGAGTTGCTGTCCTGTGCTGTTTATACCCAGTGAAACCTTCGGTCTCCAAGCAAGACATTCACAGAAGGGCTGAAGTCACTGGGAATCATCACATGCAGAAAGGAGAGCAGCCTCCTTGGAGAAGTTCTCAAGGCAGGTTTTGAAGAATATGAATAGTGATGTTTAGGAACCTTCTGCACAGAAAAGGAGAAAGGAATGGCTAGGAACAACTGAACCTATTCCCTCAAGCCAGTTCTTAAGAATATGATGGGTCTCAGAAAGTCCCAGGAAAATGCATGTAATTATGCATGGATTTAAAAATAACTGCAACAAAATAAACTCATCTTTCAACTCCAGTTTTCCATGAACTTGTTGAAGTCCCATTATATTTACAGCTAATGCACATCGCAACTGTGGACAGATACTTTTCTGAGCCTGGGAAATTGGGCTTTCCTCTTTAAATGCTGGAACAAAAGGGCTTGGTATCAAAATGTGTCCTGTTTTTGAAAAAAAAGAATTAACTATTGTTACAAGAACATGGCCTCATCTCACGGACATAACCTTGGGTGAAAGACTGATGGAAGCCAGACAGAAACAGAATAGACATCATCAAGTCCCATTATGTAAAGTCAAGAGCCAGTCCTTAAGACTAAAGAGAAAAGGGTGTTTATCTATGTGGAAAGAGATTTACTGAATGGGAGGACCATAAGGAGACCAATAGATTATGGCATTGCAGTGGCTGTCCATGGGAGTAAAACATTTATTAAGCTGATGACTTAAACTCATACACTTCAGTGCAATGGGTATTCACTTAAAATACTTTTAAATAAATTGTCACTATGTTTGACACATCTTCAAAAATTTGAAAAGTATTTTTGCCCAATGACTACAGAATGATTTTTAGCTCTTATTGTATTTTCTGACCCTATAAATATGATTATTACTCCAGAGAATCCCAGGCAAAATACCTGAGGTGCTCTCAAAAATTAACACATAGGGCCGGCGCCGTGGCTTAACAGGCTAATCCTCCGCCTTGCAGCGCCGGCACACCGGGTTCTAGTCCCGGTCAGGGCGCCAGATTCTATCCCGGTTGCCCCTCTTCCAGACCAGCTCTCTGCTATGGCCCGGGAAGGCAGTGGAGGATGGCCCAAGTCCTTGGGCCCTGCACCCGCATGGGAGACCAGGAGAAGCACCTGGCTCCTGCCTTTGGATAGGCACAATGCGCCGGCCGCAGCGGCCATTGGAGGGTGAACCAACGGCAAAAAGGAAGACCTTTCTCTCTGTCTCTCTCTCTCACTATCCACTCTGCCTGTCAAAAAAAAAAAAAAAATTAACACATAGGACTGTGCAGAAAGTAGCTTAGTAATAAGATATTTTCTTTTTTTTTTTTCACTTGTGCAGGTTATTTTTTATTGTTGCTGTTTTCTTCTTTTCTTTTTTTTTTAACTTTTATTTAATGAATATAAATTTCCAAAGTACAGCTTATGGGTTACAATGGCTTCCCCCTCCCAAAACTTCCCTCCCACCCACAACCCTCCCCTTTCCCACTCCCTCTCCCCTTCCAATCACATCATGATTCATTTTCAATTCTCTTTATATACAGAAGATCAGTTTAGTATATATTAGGTAACGATTTCAACAGTACGCCCCCATATAGCAACACAAAGTGATTAAAAAAAAAAACTGTTGGAGTACTAGTTATAGCATTAAATAAGAGTGTACAGCACATTAAAGACAGAGATCCTACATAATATTTTTTAAAAAAAAATAATTAATTTTCTATGCAACTTCCAATTTAACACCAGGTTTTTTTTTTCATTTCCAATTATCTTTATATACAGAAGATCAATTCAGTAAATCGATCTTCTGTATATAAAGTAATAAGATATTTTCTAATACTGATATATTTGGTACCACTTTTCTTTACCTCTCCTAAATATAAGTATTTTGTCTCTAAAAGTGCCCATTTATTAATCAGAACAGCTTATTTTGTCACCATGAAGATGAGTAGAAACTGAAAGTGATATTTGTCTTATACTCTACAATAGTGCTATCCAATAAAATTTTCTGTGATGAGAGAAGTATCTCATATCCATGATGTCCAATATGGTATTGCCTAGCCCTGGATAGCCAGTAAGCACTTGAAATGTGGCTATCATGATTAATTTTATCTTTTATTTAATTTTAATTTATTTAGATAGCCATGTACAGTGGGTTGCACAGAACAATTCTGGAATTTACAAACAATCTCATACGTTTTCTCCTGTGTACTCTAGGATAAACTTTTGCCTACCATTTCCATTTTTACAAAGAATAAACCTAAAGCTGAACAAGGCAAAGAGCCTTGAACAAGAGCATGTAGGTCTTGAGTGGCAGGTTGCAGCTGGGATTCCTTCACAATCCACCTCATGGCTTCTCTGGCTTCCCGCAGTCTCTGGCATCCTTCTTCCAGCCACTGAGCTAACCTAAGAATAAAAGTACTCAAAAATCATGGGACTGGCGTTGTGCAGAGGGATAGGCCAGCATTTCATCCCATATTGGAATGTCAGTTTGAGGCCCAGCTGCTTTTCTTTCTATCCCGTTTCCTGCTAACATGGCTGGGAAGACCACAGATAATGGCCCAAGTACTTGGATTTTTGCAACCAATTGGGGAGACCCAGATGGAGTTCTTGGTTTCCGGCTTAGGGCTGGCCCAGACCTGGCTTTTGTGTCCATCTGGGGAGTGAAGCAGCAGATAGAAGATCTCTGAATCTCTCTCTCTTACCTTGCTACTTTGCCTTTCAAATAAGTAGAGTGTAATAAAAATAAAATTTAAAAATTCAGCAAAACCTTGTTTTTCCACTCTGGATGCTTACCATCAGGAACTACATTTTGGACGTTTGACCTTAGTTTACACATGCATCGGTGGAAACATGGGCAGTTGGAAATTGCAATGGTGAGACTAACTGGGATCTGCTCCCTGAGATTAACAGCGATGAATCAGACATGAATGATCCTATTGTCCTGAAAAAATCTACTACGTAATCAAAATTCTGCAGGACCCTTGGCTGTGCCCCTGAGGACCTGGTTTATGGATGCAGATGCTTCTTATGTGCCTGTCCATGACGCTTTTTCTGATTCGTTATCAAAAGTGATATCTTTGTAATCCCTTTTTCTACCTCTTCAAAATTCTTTCACCATTTTATATTATGTTTAATGCTGTACATATATATATGCATATACACATATATCTAATACGCATATACATTCCTCTCAGAGATATGTTAGATAATATATTAGAGAGAGTATATTCTTTACATTTTGTACTTTTCTTCGAAGTCCCTAGCAGAGTACATTAGACACTGAGAAATTTAGTAGATGTTTGTGCAAATAAACAGGTTGTCACAGTGAATGTTTTACTAAACAGCTGAGTAGTTAAAGAAACATTTGTGATATAGAACTTGAAGTAGCAAACTAGAAATTTAGAAAAGCTATTTACATTTAGAAAAGCTATTTTTCAGTAAATGTGTCTCTGATTCTATAAGCCATGCATTCTTAATGATCTCAATTATCTATTCTTTATGATGTTCTCTTAAAAAAGGGGAGTATTTTAAACAAACAAAAAGCATCCTTTGATATACATTCTAAAACACTTTATTTTGATTTGTACAAAAATTAAACATAAAACACATTTTATAAAGTCCACTTATTTTTCTTTAAAATTATACCTTCTTAGATCTTCTTATTAACTGATTTTACAAACTGAATGTGATTATGTTCTGCAAGAAATTCCTGTCATCTAATATTTTTGACATAAGACAAGTTTATTTGCCATAAGAAAGAATGATGCTAATTCCATTTTAACTTTCTTAGCACTTCAAAATGAAATGTGGTTTAGTAAACCACATAACACATTTTACTGGCAGTTGAAAGCATCAGATTTAATATTACATAGAAGGAAAAAGACAATTTGTCATCCCCAAGCTTCAAATGCTTTAGTGGCTCTTAAAATGAATTCTGACCCACTTCACATGTCTCACAAGTTGTTTTCTGTGCTTTAGTTTTTTATCATCGGAACAGTGTTCAATTAGGGCCTCATGCCTCCTTCCTCTAGTTGTTCCTTGCAGCTACTATGTTGTTCTGTTTCCTGGAAGGATTCTTTTCCCCAGGACTTAGATGGCTGACTTCTTGTCTCACCTTAAATATCACCTCTTCAGAAACAAAGTCCTTGAGCACCTGGTCTACATCAGAACCTACCCTGCTCCCTGCTCTCCCACCCTCTCTTTGCAATTTCTTCTCTTAGGATTTGAAAAGCAGAGTGACAAAGAGAGAGAACTTGCATTGCTGGCTCACTCCTCAAGTGCAGGCCAAGCCAAAATCAGGGACCTGCGCCTCCACCCTAGACTCTCACACAGGTACTTGGGCCATCATCTGCTGCCTTCCCTGGATCATTAGCAGGGAGCTCTATCAGAAATGCAGAGTAGCTGGGATTTGAACTAGCACTTCACATGGGATGTGGGTAACCCAGTGGTAGCTGAACCCACAGTGCAACACCTCTTTTCTCACCCATCAGCCTTTTTTTTTTTTTTTTTTTTTTTGACAGGCAGAGTTAGGCAGTGAAAGAGAGAGACAGAGAGAAAGGTCTTCCTTTTCCTTTGGTTCACTCCCCAAATGGCCACTACAGCCAGAGCGCTGTGCCGATCCGAAGCCAGAAGCCAAGTGCTTCCTCCTGGTCTCCCATGCAGGTACAGGGCCCAAGCACTTGGGCCACAGCAGAGAGCTGGAGTGGAAAAGGAGCAACTGGGACAGATTCCGGTGCCCGGACCCCGGACTAGAACCCCAGGGTGCCGGCGCCACAGGCGGAGGATTAGCCTAGTGAGCTGTGGCGCCGGCCTACCGATCAGCCTTTTGCTTTGTTTTCATTCAGTGTTTTCAGGTGAGCAACAGGAATTTGGGGTGATACTGATTTATACAAATGTGGCAATTGGCTTACATAACTGGATACAGAGGCAGACAGAAATCAGCATGATCCAATAAGAGCCCTATTTCTCTGAGATTTTCTCAACCATATAGATTTGAGTAATAATCTTCCCTCAAGTTTCATTGCCTAGAACTTTATTGCTTTACCATTCCTGCTTAAACTCCAAGGTCAAATAAATGCAATGACTTCTTTGGTTAGGTTTGAATCAATCAACCAAATTGCTTGCAAAGGGATGGAATTACCTTTAGGGCAATTAAGTTTATCCCAGGTATGAAGGAATACATCAGCTTCCCCAGAAGCACCTGAGATGCAAGAGGAAAGAGTAAACCCCCTTAAAAAATCAGAGGAAAAATAACTTTAGGGAGGTGAACAAAAATCTGCACTACATATAAGTCTTTGTCCTTTGTAGCAATATGACCATGTAAAATGATTGTAGGGTTTTTGATTGGTTTCATTTTGTCTGCTGCCGCAAACAGAATGTGCATCCCTGAGAACAAGGGTCCACTATGATGAGTGCGCTGCTGAATTCTAAGCAGCGAAGTTTGACAAATGCTGTTATTAAAAATGCTTTCATCTAAAAATAAGCCTCTCCATCACCACTTGTGCTCTTGTCTAGTTGACTTTCACTCATCCTTCTTTTCTTAGCTATGACACATCACTTCCTCTACCTAAATTTCATTGATTACTGAATTCAGCATTTCACAGGGTGATTGGATACTTAAAAATCTGTCTACTACAAGATCATGAAATCCAAGGCAGTGGATTCTCTAACTCAGTCACTGTTGTATTGCCAGGGTCGAATATAGTTTCTAAAACACAACAAATATTCAATATATATTTGCTAAATACAGGAATACCTGAAGGCCACACACACACATTTGTTGAAAGAAAGGACACTTTCGGGCTGGCATGTGGCTCACTTGGTTATTCTTCTGCCTGTGGCCCCAGCATCCCATATTGGCGCTGGGTTCTAGTCCCGGCTGCTCCTCTTCCAGTCCAGCTCTCTGCTGTGGCCCGGGAGGGCAGTGGAGGATGGCCCAAGTGCTTGGGCCCCTGCACCCACATAGGAGACTGGGAAGAAGCACCTGGCTCCTGGCTTTGGATCAGTGCAGTGCCGTCCGTAGCGGCCATTTGGGGAGTGAACCAACAGAAGGAAGACCTTTCTCTCTGTCTCTCCCTCTCACTATCTATATATCTGTCAAATAAATAAAAAAGGGCACTTTCAATTAAAACATGCATATATAAATGTGTGTGTGTATATATGGTGAGAAAATTTAAATAGATTTTTAACATACAGTTATAAAAGTTCTATTTGAATGTATCTTTTCTTCCCCCAATATTATGGGGAGATACATATTGTAATCTTAGCTTTTCAATATGTAAACTTGTGAGAGTGTAGGGTCATGGAGGCTTACTAATACTGTGTGTGAATGAAGAGACGTGCTGCAAACCACGTATGGACATCCGTCCTGATGTCCACAGGACAGCCTGCTGACATTTGGCTTGACCGTACCACATACAACTTTGATTTTGATTCTAGGAACTGGCCTTGTCCCTTCAACAACCAAGAATGAAGAGGTGGCAGGGAACTAATATTAGTTTGAGCTTTGATTCATTTATGATGAGAAACAACCACTATAGGCACCTGAGAAATTGAAGTTCAAGTCATTCTCTCTGTGGACCACACCACTTGAAAACTGAATATCAGAAGTTTGCTGTGGTTGGTGTTTTGTTGTTTTTTTTTTTTTTTAAGGTATATCATCTATATGCTGTAGTGCCAAAGTATTGAATTTCTTTCTTACTATATAAATAACCTTGCCAATTTAAAACTATAAAAGTCAACTCACCATGAGCAGAATTTAGCCAAAATAGTTTGGGGAAAACTTCTACCCACTATAGAAGGAGTTTTGCCAATTCAAGCAAGATATTATAATACTTAGACAAGACATTACAAAATTTTGCTTTAACATATCTTACTTTCTGATTCTTTCTAATTATCTTAAATCTCTATTTCCTTTTTTCATAATATGTACAAATATTATTTTTATACCATAGTTTTAATTATAAATGAAACACGTCTATTTCTAGAACCACTTCCTTGAATCAAGAGAAAATTACCATCACACATTTAAACTTTTTGTTTTAGGTTATTCCTTCAGGGAAGATTGACCTCTCATTAAGTGTTAATTTTCTGGTTAAAATTTGTAGGTAAGCTTAAACACATATTTTATTTAAGCCCAAAGGGATGAAGAATGTAACATTCTATTTCATCTGCTTTCCAACACTTTTCTTTGTCAAATTGTCTGCTCAAGTCTGGAATTCCAAAAAACTTTTGATGTCAACTCATATTACCAGCCACTTTTTCCTTTGTTTTATTCAGCTGGATTCCTCATCCACTGGGACCTCTGACAACTGTGAAAACAGTTTTATGGTGTCTGGGGTTAATTCTGCTTTTCAATCCTTGATATTAGAAGCCATCCTCAATACATCAGTGATCTTAAAATGCACACATTGCTTATTATTTCCTGATAGATACATGTTGTTTTCCTCTTTATGTTTTCTTTCCCTTGGTCATTTTGATGTAATGGTATGGCCGAAGTTTATTTCGGAGTAAAGCAATGTGGCATAGTCAAAATAACAGTGACCACATGAAGTAGTTATTTGACATGCTCACCCAAAGTTTTCCCAAAGTGATAGAAATGTTTGTCATTTGAATGTTGAATGTTTTTGTGGAAACTTCAGATGCCTATGTTTTACCTGGGGATGGAAAGATATTTCTATTTTAAATAAGATAGCGTCTTCTTGAATTTAAATAATTTTAGAAAACCTTTAAAAGGGGATTTTTTTAATAACATTGATGGAAGACTGGCTGAATAGATTATATGGCAGTTGGTACCAGACCAGAAAAGCTTTCTGAGGAGCATCTGCCAAACAATGAAAGTATTCATCCAGTCATCCATTGATGGACATGTCTTAGCTATTGTGAATTGAGCTGCAACAAATATCGAGGGGCAAGTGGCTCTTTTTTTCTCCCCTTTAACTCCATTTGGGTAAATTCCAAGGAGTGGGATGGCTGGGTCCTGTGGTAGTGCTATATTCAGGTTTCTGAGGACTCTCCAAACTGTCTTCCATAGTGGCTTTACCAGTTTGCATTCCCACCAACAGTGGATTAGTGTTCCCTTTTCCCCGCATCCTCGCCAGCATCTGTTGTTGGTTGATTTCTGTATGTAAGCCAATCTAACCGGGTGAGGTGAAACCTCATTGTGGTTTTGATCTGCATTTCCCTGATGGCTAGGGATCCTGAGCATTTTTTCATGTGTCTGTTGGCCATTTGGATCTGGCTAAAAGGTCCATGAGAGTCTCACAGGCATGGAAAGCCATGACATGGTGGCAAAAAACAATCTAAATGAAAGATCCTGGTGAACAAGAACCCAGCAGAAGGAACAGGCCATCAAGGAGAGAGGCACCTTTCTCTGAAGGGAGGAAGGATCCTCCACTCTGACACGGCCATGACTAAACAAGTTCAGAGTCGGTGAACTCAAGGGACTTCCATAGCCTAGACAGCTCCTAGCAAGAGTCTCAGGTGATTGCTGACGTCATAAATGAGTGCCAATTGTTAAATCAACAACGGGAGTCACTGGGTACATGTTCCCCACGTAGGATCTCTGTCCCTAATATGTTTTACTATGAAATGTAAAAACACTACTAGTCGAACAGTACCCTATACCTTGTGCGGTTGTGTGAGTGCAGCCTGTTGAAACCCTTGCTTAGTATATACTAAGTTGATCTTCAGTATATGAAGGTAATTGAAAATGAAACTCGATAAAGGGCAGGATGGGAGAGGGAGTGGGAGAGGGGAGGGCCACGGGAGGGAGGGAGGTTGGGGGGGGAGCCACAACAATACAAAAGTTGCACTTTGTAAATTCACGTTTATGAAATAAAAATAAATAAATAAATAAAAGTATTCATAATGATTTTTTATGACCCATGCTAGTTAGTGGTAATCATCTGAACTAAGAAGTCAGTAGGCTGGTATCACCACCTGGTGTGCTGACACACATAATCCATGATGGATTAGATCCTATCTGATCATTTCAACACATAATTAATGCCCCAAGTGAGAGAAACAGCAGTAGCAGCAGCCCTGAGGGAATTCACTGTTAAACCACATTTTCATCTCATGTGTTACCCTGGCACACCAGTAGGGGGCACAGGGGCCATGGCTGCTCCTGGTCCTGCCATACTCACATCCTTGCTGCTAAGGCTGCTGTTTCTCTCCTTAGTGCATCACTCATGGACACCATGACACTGTTGTCATTTTCTTTGCCACAAATAGAAGATTTTTTTATTTGAAAGATTATCAGAGAGGGAGAGTCAAAGACAGAGAGAGAGAAAGCTTCCATCCTCTGGTTCACTCCCAGATGGCTACAAGGCCAGTGCTGATCCAGGCCATTAGTATGGACAGGCCATTAGCAGCAAGCTGGATCAGAGTGGAGCAGCCAGGATACAAACTGGTGTCCATATTGGGATGCCTGCATTGCAGGTGGTGACTTTATCCACTATTCCACAGTGCCAGCCCCAGGAGATGATCTTGAAATATCATACCTCTTTTGCTACTGCAGAAATGGGAAGAATATCAGGAGGATGAACAGCAAAAGTATCAGGAGGATGAAAAGGATATTACAGCTAACCTACCTGATAATCCAGTGGAGCAACTTCAAAAAGTATGTTGATAGGTTGACTTCCTCCTTTCCAGTTTGTATCCCTTGGATTTATGTGTCTTACCTAATAGTTCTGGCTAAAACTTCCAGGACTATATTGAATAGCAATGGAGAAAGTGGGCATCTTTATCTGGTTCCAGATCTTAGCGGAAATGCTTCCAACTTTTCCCCATTCAATATAACGCTGGCTGTGGTTTGTCATGTATTGCTTTGATTGCAGAAAACAGAATTAAATATGAGGTTTAGGTGTTGGTGTTTGGCCTATCAGTTAAGACATCCATGGCCCACATCAGAGTGCATATGCTTCTTGCTAATGCTCACCCTGGAAGGCCTGTTGATGGCTCAAGGATTTGGGTTCCTTAGGTCAGCATTGTGGCACAGTGGGTTAAGTTGCTGCTACTCTGGATGTTGGCACCCCACATTAGAAGACCAGGTTGAGTCCCAGCTGCTCTGCTTCCAATCCAGCTCCCTGCTAAAACACCTGGGGAAACAATGGAAAATGGCCTAAATCCTTGGACCCCTGCATCCACATAGGAGCCCTGGATGGAGTTCCAGACTCCTGAGTTCAGTCTGGCCTTGCACTGGCTGTTGTGGCCATTTGGGAAGTGAACCAGAGGAAGAAAAATTCTCTCTCTTTCTGTCACTCTACCCTTCAAATAAATAAAATATATCTTTAAAAAAAAGTATCTGAGTTCCTGCCCTCACATAGAAGACCTGGCTTCAGCCCAGCCTAGACCCTCCCATTGCAGGCATTTGGAGCATGAACCAGAAGATGGAAATCCTATTTGACTTTCTAACTCTCTCTCTGCTTCTGAAATATATTACGTATGTATATATATATATATATATATATATATATATATATGAAAGGAAAACATAAAAAGATAAGTGGCCTATCTGTTTAAGCCGCTGCCTGCAATGCTGGCATTCCATATGTGTGCCAGTTTAAGTCCCACCTGCTCCACTTCTGATCCAGCTCCCTGAAAATGCACCTGGGAAAGCAGAAGAAGCTCCAAGTGCTTGGGCCCCTGCTACCCATGTAGGAGACCCAGGTGAAGATCCTGGATCCTCTCTTCAGCCTGGCCCAGCCCCAGGTATCATGGCCATTTGGGGAGTGAACCAGCAGATGGAAGATCTCTGTGTCTCTCCTTCTCTCTCTCTCTGTAACTGTGCCTTTCAAATAAAATAAAACGAATCTTAAAAAATTCAAGAAAATGCATATTATGAAAGAACTATATGTGGATTTCAAAATATTTTGTCACCAAAATGGACTTAAATTTTAGTTCCACTTTTCCACAAGTATTTTGAAGTTCTCTCATAAGTACAATTTGAGGTGACAGTAACATCATTGCCAAACTGTGCTACTTCATCCTGCACAACTGGATGACCTCATCATTCCCTGCCAAGTGTCTTCACCATGTTCTTCCATCTGCAGTCCTGAGTTCTGATGTTACATGATACTGTTACCCCCTAAAATAGTGATTCCCTTGCTCAATTTTCCTCTGTAGGTGCTTTGAAAGCTGACCGTTACTTTAGGGGACAAGTGAACAGACATTCTGTTTTCAACCTTCTCTACTGATAACAGTCTGGACCATTCAGATTTGCTGCTAGAGATGGCTATAAGCATTTTCCTGAATGAGGTGTATTGAAACAACTCCCTGTTCCTTGCAGTCAAACTTTCAAAACACAAAGAGGATACTCTAAAATGTAAAGTGCCTTATAATTGGGCAGCCGTCTTCCAGCACTAGCTATGCTCCCCTGTAACTTCTCAGCTCATCTATTTACAAGCCATTGATCTATGTGCTCCAAATGGATCCTTCTCTTTAATGGTGAAAAGAACTGCTTTGGTATCTTAAATCATGATGTTCTCTCCAGGCAGAGGCTTGGTGCTGCAGAGAGCCTGTGGATTCCTGGTGTCTGCTTGTTGCTCATGACATTTGGAGGGAGCTACCCATTTTTGCATCAGTGGAACCCAGCTACGGATACCACCAGCCAACTACTGTTTGAATATTAGACAAAAGGCATTGTCTTTTCTCTGAGAGCTGCCCACTGCACTTGCTTCTCTCTTGCTGTCTCCGTTTTCCTGTGAATCTCCACAGACTCAGCAGCTAGGCCAGTCCCTGAGACTTCTTGATGACAGTCACTCTGTGGAACAGTTAGAAAAAACAGGAAGATCTAGAATGTCCTCTGCTGATATCCAGTGCAACACTGGCCGGTTCTGTGCTCAATTTAGTACAGGAGAGGAGAGGTAGTGAATCCAGTTTGGCTCCAAATGCAAGTCACATTCACCATTCACCAATACCATTTTGCCCCTGCTGAGTCCTATCTCATTCCTGTGTATATTTCTCGATTGATTCAAAATCTAGAACTGGTGAGAAAAATGTCTTTTCAAAAGGTTGATATTCACTCCCTCCCATTATCTCTCCTCTCCTCCATGATGCCTTCATTCCATTCTTCAATTTGTAAGCAGTATCCTGTTAAATTATTTTTGTTTCATATGAAACAATGCTATTTTTAAGCATCACTTTTTCTCTAAATGACTTATCAGAGTGTCGTGCAAAATAGAAATGTCTGTCTCTAAAAGAAAAGGTTAATTCAGCTGTGATAATTTTCTCTTTTCACTATTAATGCATCTTCATACTATTCATTTGCTCAATGTGTAACCTTTTAGGTATTGATCCTCCATTTCTTGAACTATGTGATGCTTCCCTAATTTTTTTTTGTATGTTATGGAGAGAATAAAAACACAAGTGAGCCACAAAAAAAGAACAAAAAAACCTAAAACAAAATCATTACAGAAAACGACCCTCCAGTTTTTCACATTTCTACCTCAGCTCATTGGTTGGGAGGTATACTGGTGAAGAAGTAGCTATTGATGTCTCCAGCTTGCGTTAGTTCTTGACCATTGGAGAAGCAGTGAGTCCTGTAATCTGTAAAACTAGGAAGAGTTTCTGTGCAGACATAGCTCAGGTATGCCTGAGAAGCCCACAGCCCCAGCTTACCCACATGTCACACTTGTTCTTCCCCATGTGGCTTCCTGGGTGCACTCTTACCATGACAACCCTGCCCCCAGTGATGGATGTCATCATTGTCCAGCTCCTCAACCCATGAATATGTAAGTTAGTTCTGTCCAGAAGGGAAAAAAAAGCAGAAGGTCTCACTGGGCTTCAAATTCAAGCCACATTCTCCAATCCACCCTTTCTTCCAATTAAATTGATATATCCCTTCTTATAAAGGATGTGGAAGAAAAGGTACCCTAATCCACTGTTGGTGGGAATGTAAGCTAGTAGAGCCATTACGGAAGACAGTATAGAGAGCCCTCAGAAATCTGAAAATAGATCTACCATATGACACAAAATCTTAACTGGGAGAACTTGGGAGAAGTAAGACCATCCTCACAATAACACATTGTTCTTATAGAACTGAATTCTCTATCTGTGACATCCTGGAAGGGAGAGTTTAGATCTCATTTGTGTTGAGTAGATTCTTTATTCGAGTAGAAAGAAATTGAAAATCGATACCCAAGTCTTTCTATGTATAGATGTAAATGCTACTTTTTATTTAGTAGTAGTTGACTGACCAGTGGAGAACAGGAGGAGAGCCAAGTATTAAATTTTGTGCTGGGGACTGAATTGCATCTCCTTGATGCCCTAATCCCCAGTAAGATAATATTTGGAGACAGGATTTGGCACAGGTAGGTTTAGCTGATGTGATGAAGGTAGGATTCTTATGGTGATTTAGTGGTATTTTCAGAGAGACACTAGAAAATTTGCTCTTGCTCTGTCTCAGGCGTATCAACACACACCGAGGAGGCACTTGTCTATGAGCTAAGAATACAACCCTCACAAGAACCAGACACCCTGATCTTGGCATCCTGATCTTGGCACGCTGATCTCAAATTCCCAGCCTCCAGAACTGTGAGAAAATAAAAAACCTCTTGCTGGAGCCACTTGGTCAATAATTACTTTGTTCTGACAGCCTGAGCTGACTAAGATATTTTGTTATTTACATTACATCAGCAGAAGAATTTCTAGCTTCAGAGGAGGGACCTAGGAGATTGGAGCCTTAGAGATTTAATTATCCAAGTGTTTACAAATATTTTATACCTACAGAAGGCATGTGGATTTCTACCCGTGTGCCATCAAAGTCTCTAGATATTTTCTAGTAATAGAGCGGTGTGTTTTGAGTCTAGTTAAAAAGGAGATACTCATAGTAGTGCAAAGGAAAAAAAAAAGGAGTATGGAGACAATGGGCAGAGTTATGAACGCTTCAGTAGTCTAGAGTAAGTTGGAGGTGAGATACATGAAGGCAAGCATGGGTAGAAAGAAAGGTCAGATTGTAAATTAATTTCTGATGTAGTACCAATGGAATTTTATTAACAATTTACAAATATCATCAACATGAGTTAACAATAGCTCAGTTCTTTAATTTCCATGACTCTCCAGTAAAGTACCTGACCAACTGAAATCATAGTGGGGCCAATAATCTTCCTAAGAAAAATGGTAGAAAGAAGCATGGATGGCCTCTGCCCTTGTCTGAGAGGATTTCAGAGATGTTTAAATGCCCTGCAGTGCCAGAAGACACTGTTAGTGTCTGGAGTAGGATTCTCTTTCCTGTATCTATCACTCCTACATACGTATGGTATCATAAGAGTACTTAGTCGAGTATATTTTCTTAAATATATATATATGACAGAGTTCTCCCAGCTTTTCTTCCATTGTTATTTTTCCCTCTACTTTATAATAGCAACATTCATATATAACAAGAAGAACCTATAAGTCATGATATGGCTCTGAGAACTTTAGAGATTAAAAAATGGACAAAAAATGCTCTAAACAGAAGTCAAGACACTCAGTTCAATTCCTGTTTCTCTCACTTGCAGTGTAATCAGAGAATAGTCAAAACACTGATGTGTCAACTAAGACAGTGAATGAAGTGTTTAAGGAATCCTTGACTTCTGATGGGTTCCAGGACTTTTTCCATTCCAACCTGGAAAACTTGGGAGACCTCATTAAATGTAAAATGTTAAAATATTGCAAGAATGAGCATAACATGCCAGGAGCTGTTACATTCCTGATACGTTATATTACATTTAATCCTAACACGATTATTCCTAATTTGCCTACTTATCACTAGGACTTAGCCTAGGACTAAGCATATGACAGATGTTCAACAAATGTTTCTTGAACTGAAGTGTTGGACTTAGCTAGTTTTGGATTCCTCTTTTGTAATTCACAAGTGCCAGGACACAGGGACCCTTCCAAGCCCTGCAAGTTCTATAACAAAGCACAAGGAGGGTCTGATTCATCCTCATCTCATCTCAGAGGACAAAATTCAATTCATAACTAATCTAAAAGACTGTATGGAAAATATTTAATGTAAGTACAAGTTGAACACATATGTGCCTCACAAAATTGTTTTATTGAATTTCACCAAGTAATTTCTGCACATATCATCGAGAGAATATGAAGTCAGAAATCAAGATAATAGGAGAAACAAAAATACATTGATACATTGCCATATTGATATCCAAACACTAAAGTGAAAGAAAGCAATCATTAAATTGGCAAATATAGAAAATTATGGGAAGTTTTTTCTAGTGTCATTACCAAAACTTTTGTGACCTGATTGAATTTTTTAAAATTACACTTCTAATGTAATATATATGTTCTAGGCAAATGTTTTTTAAATCAGTGGACTTTTAGATATTTGATCCAATCAAAGGAAATTGAGGAAGTTTTTGCATATACAATTTATAAATGGGTAATCTTTACAAAGTATGTTCTTGACTGTGTGTGTGTGACCACATTTTGTCCTTATTAGAGTATTTATGTGGTGTATGTTACAATATCCATGTGGATGTTATTATCACCATGCTATTGCCTAAAATCTAAATGTCTTTCTGTCCCTCTCTCTATTTAAAATAAAAACAATGCTTGCTTCCTTCCTTCCTTTCTTATTGTAGGATTCCTTAGAAGTAATCAGAAGTAAATCCATGAACTAATGAAATCCATACATGACATGAAAGGAAATTTCTCCCATGATATTGAAATCTTAAAAAGAAATCAAAATGAATTCAATAGACCAAATAAAAAATGTAGTGGAAAGCCTTAACAACAGACTCGGTAAGGCAGAAGAAAAATATCTAAGTTAGAAGAGAAGTGGTTGGTAATTTTACAGCCAGATCAAAAACAAGAAGAAGAAATTTGAAAATTGAAAAATAGTATTAGAGATATATGGGATACTATAAAATGGCCCAACATACGGATCTTAGGATTATTGAAGGCATGGAAAGAGAGAATGGATAAGAAGGCATTTTTAGTGTAATAATTATAGAAAACATCCAAACATCCCTAACTTGGTGAAAGAAAGGGATATCCAAGTACCTGAAATACGTAGAACTCCTAATAGATATGACCAGAAAAGATCTTCTCCATGACACATTGTAGTCAAACTCTCCACAGTAAAACATAAAGAAAAGATTCTAAAATGGACATGAGAAAAACACCAGATTACTTTCAGTGGATCTCCAATTAGACTCACAGATGACTTCTCATCAGAAACCCTACAGGCTAGGAGAGAATAGTGAGATATATTCCAAGTCTTAGGAAAAAAAATGAGAATACTGTACCCTGCAACACTCTTATTTATGAATGAAGATGAAATAAAGACCCTCCATAACAAACAGAAATTGAAAAAATGTATCACCACCCACCCAGCCTTACAAAAGATACTTAAGGATGTGCTACACACAAAAACACAGAAACATGGTCATCACTATGAAAGATGCTGAAGGCAGAAAATCTCCCAGTAAAAGTACAAAGGAAATCCAAAGTAAAAAATAGGAATATTTATGGAAAATAGCAGGGCAAAGTTGTTACTTATCAATAGTCATCTCAAATGTAAATGGCCTTAAGACATTGGAAAGCCACCAAATAAATGAGCTATTAATGTATCTCAAGAACCTAAAAAAAAGCAAACCAAACCCAGAACTAGGAGGAGAAAAGAAATAATTAAAACAAAAGGAGAAATAAAAATTTAAAACAAAAAAATACAAAGTATCCGCAAAATAAAGAGCTGGTTCTTTGAAAACATAAACAAAATTGACACACCATTGGCCCAACTAACCAAAAAAGGAGGGAGAAGACCTGAGTCAATAAAATTAGAAATGAAAAAGGGAATGTAACAACACTTCAGAAATAAAGGCAATTATCTAAATTACTACAAAAAACTTGTATCCCAACAAGTTGAGAAACCTGGAAGAAATGGATAGAGCAATGTACACATACAACCTACCTATATTGAGCCATGAAGACATAGCAAACCTAAACAGACCAATAACCAAGACCAAATCTGAATAAGTAATAAAGACCCTTCAGACAAAGAAAAACCCAGGACTGGATGGTTTCACTGCTGAATTCTACCAGACATTTAAAGAACTAACTCCAATTCTTCTCAAACTATTCAAAATGACTAAAAGGGAGGGAATCTTCCAAAATTCTTTTTATGAAGCCAGCATCACCTTAATTCCTAAACCAGAAAAAGATACAGCAGAAAAAGAGAACTACAGACCAATTTCCCTGATGAACATAGACACAAAAATCCTCAACAAAAGGCAGTCTATGAGAAACTACAGCCAGCATCCTATTGAATGGGGAAAAGTTGGAAGCATTTCCAATGAGATCCAGAACCAGACAAGGACTGGTTCTGTCACTATTGGTATTCAATATAGTCCTGGAAGTTTTAACCAGAGCCACTAGGAAAAAAAAAAAAAATCAAAAGGATACAAATTGAGAAGGAGGAAGTCAACCTATCCCAATTTGCAGACAATGTAATTCTACATCTAAGGGACCCAAAAGATGCCACTAAAAGACTATTGAAATGCATAGAAGAGTTTGATAATGTTGAAGTATCTAAAATCAAGACAAAAATTGACAGCCTTTGTATATGTAGATAATGCCATGGCTAAGAAAGAACTTCTAAGATCAATCCCATTCACAATACCTACCGAAAACCCCTCAAGTACCTTGGGATAAATTTAACCAAGGATGTCAAAGATCTCTATGATGAGAAGTATAAAACATTAAAGAAAAGCTAAAAGAACATACAAAAAATGGAAAAATCATCAATGTTTATGGATTGGAAGAATCAATATCATAAAAATGTCAGTAGTACCAAAAGCAACTTACAGATTCAATGTGATACCAATCAAACTACACCAAGGACATTCTTCTCAGATACAGAAAAAATGATGCTGAAATTCATATGGAAACACAGGAGATCCTGAATGGCTAAAGCAATCTTATACAACAACAACAACAAACCAGAGGCATCACAATACCAGATTTCAAGACATACTGCACAGCATTTATAATCAAAACAGCCTGGTATAGGTAAACCATGGATGGAAAGACCAGTGGAACAGAATAAAAATGCCAGAAATCAGCCCATGCATCTACAACCAACTTATCTTTGACAAAAGAGCTAAAATCAATCCCTGGAGCAAGGACAGTCTCATAAACAAATGGTGCTGGGAAAACTGGATTTCCACAGCAGAAATATGAAACAAGATCCCTACCTTACACCTTAGACAAAAAAAGCACTCAAAATTGATTAAAGACCTAAATCTATGACCCAGTACAATCAAATTATTAGAGAACATTGGGGAAACCCTGCAAGACATTGGCATAGGCAATAAGTTCTTGGAAAAGACCCCAGAGGCACAGGCAATTAAAGCCAAAATTGACAAATGGTATTAAATCAAATAGAGAAGCTTCTGTACTGCAAAAAGAAGCACTCAGCAAAGTGAAGAGGTAACTGACAGAATGGAAGAAAATATTTGCAAACTATGCAACTGCTAAAGGATTAATAGCCAGATTATATAGAAAGATCAAGAAACTCCACAACAACAAAACAAACAACCCAGTTAAGAAATGGGCAAAGGACTTAAACAGGCATGTTTTAAAAGAGAAATCCAAATGGCCAACAGATACTTGAAAAAATGCTCAGGATCACTAGCCATCAGAGAAATGCAAATCAAAACCACAATGAGGTTGCACCTCACCCCCTTTAGAATGGCTTTCATACAGAAATCAACAAATAACAGATGCTGGCAAGAATGTGAGGAAAAAGGCATACAAATCCACTGTTGGTGGGACTGTAAACTGGTATAGCCAACATGGATGACAGTAGGAAGATACCTCAGAAATCCAAATATACACTTACCGCATGACCCAGCTATCCCAATACTGGGAATTCACCCAAGGAAAATGAAATCAGTAAATGAAAATTATCTGTACCTCCCCTATTTACTGGAGCTCAATTTACCATAGCTAAGATATACCATCAACCCAAATGCTCATCAACTGAAGATCGAATAAAGAAATTATAGGATATATATATCATGGAATACTACACAACAGTTTATAATTATAGGACATATAGCCGGCACCGCGGCTCACTAGGCTAATCCTCTGCCTTGCGGCGCCGGCACACCGGTTTCTAGTCCTGGTCGGGGCATCGATCCTGTCCCGGTTGCCCCTCTTCCAGGCCAGCTCTTTGCTGTGGCCAGGGAGTGCAGTGGAGAATGGCCCAAGTCCTTGGGCCCTGCACCCCATGGGAGACCAGGAGAAGCACCTGGCTCCTGCCATCGGATTAGCACGGTGTGCCGGCCGCAGTGCACCTACCGCGGCGGCCATTGGAGGGTGAACCAACAGCAAAAGGAAGACCTTTCTCTCTGTCTCTCTCTCTCACTGTCCACTCTGCCTGTCAAAAAAAATAATAATTATAGGACATATATATGTGCATATATATAAAATGGAATATATATATTATATATATAAAATGGAATACTACACAGCAGTAAAAAAAATCCAGTCATTTGCAACAAAATGGATGAAACTGGAAAACATTATACTTAGTGAAATAAGCCAGTCCCCAAAGAACAAACGCCACATGTTCTCCTTGACCTGTGATAACTAATAGAGCTCATCAAAGGAAATCTGTAGAAGTAAAATTGACACTTTGAGAAGCAATGACTTTGAACACTTATCTAGAGTGCCAAGGAACTGTTTATTTTTTCATGCCATTTGTTGAACTCTTTAGTTAACATAGAGTTAATTGTATGTGTATAAAGTTAATTGAAAATAGATCTCAGTATAAATTAAGAGTGGGAACAGGAGAGTGAGGAGGAAGAGGGGTGGGGGGCAGGTATGGTGGGAAGGATCACCATGTTCCTCAAGTTATAATTATGAATTGTATGGAGTTTGCATTCCTTAAATAAAAGGTTTCTGGGTAAAAAAACACTAACATAAAAAAAAATCTCTGAAAGACTTTTCTACAAAAAGTAAGATTTGGACAAATGGTCTGCATGCCTCAATTTGTGATGGCGAAAGCCCTGGCTCAGGAAGTTCAAGCACATTCAGAGACCATGTGAAGATAGAGTTGATTATGGAAAATATCAAACCATTAGCAGAGGAAAGCAATCCCACAGTACCTCATTCCTAAGAACAGCCCCCATCCACATGTGACAACCACACATAATTATTCCAGTGGCTTACACGGGAGGGCAGCTATGCAAAAGACAAGTCCAGAAGTCCTGTTGGTGAGAGATGGAATCTCTCTACAAGGATTCAACTTTAAGGCACAAAACAACTGCATTGAATTGTTTCTGTTTGTATGTTTTTGATTTACTTTGTCTTGGAGGGTTCTAAATCTCTATCTCTTGTCCCCATCTCCCTGCTGAGTTTCCAAATGTGCCCTGAACGTTCTCATCTGTTTGTTATCCTTTCAGCCTGATTCAACTTCATTGAAAACAAACCCTAATGCCTGCACTCCACCTTCCCTAGACTGTTTCTATTCAGCACTGCTGTCCCATTTATTCTGGTTCAAATCCTCCTTATTTCTCTCATCTTCAATGTGATTTCTCTGTTATGGTGACTCTCTGTATGTTAGCTTCTAGTCCTTCTTATTCTTCCCAATTATCACTACCCTAATAATAATAACTATTATTACTAAAGTTCTTCAACTAACCAAAAAAAAAATTATATCTTAAGCTTGGTCTCCTTGTCCTAAACAAACTCCCTGCCAATTCTTCCTCAGTAGCTGCTTGATCTTTCTAAAAACAAAGCTATTATATCACCCTCTTAAAAATGAGGAAATCATTCATCCTCCCTCTTGCCAATGATTTTGCCTCCCAAGTAAAGTACAAACCCTTAGGCCTGACATTTAAACTCCTCGTAATCTATCCCATATGAGCTCCCATATGGATGACCACTGCATACCTACATATACATCCCTTCAAATACAAGCATACTTCAAAGTGTTCATGGAAAAATAGAAATAAAAGAAATAGAAAGTGTATATTTTGCAACTAAAGAAAGTTGAAATCCATCACAGTTTTTTCATAATATGTATTTTCTGTGAAGCTTTTGAAATCCCCTCATATGCATTGCTTTCCAACCTTTTTGCATCAAAATCAACTGAGCTTTAAATTCAATTTTCCATGAACTTTTGGAAGTATTCTCATATATTCCAACCCCTGAGGGAGACTACCTAGTTTGATAATTCCCTCCACAGGAAGATTTTGATAGGCAATTACATTGATGCTATTGAACACACAAAAGTAGATAATTTTGTCAAAAGAAAATAAAGACAGAAAACAACCTTGGAAATATGTAGAAATTAATGGGAAATAAGTCAGAGGGAAAAATACAGAAGTTTGGGGGACAATAACAAAAAATTAATATCATGAACCCAGAAATGAAGGGACTGATTCTAAACTTAATTTAAAAAATGTTAAAAATAAGTCACAAAGTGAAAAATCCAGACAGAGGGTCATGGCGAGACCAGAGATGGATTTCCATAAATTCTAGAAGAGTGCTATGTATGAAGGACGCAGGAGTGCAAGTTTAAGGGATCATTTGGTGCTGAGTAAATGAAAATATTTTATACATAGAAATGCCACTAAGCCTTTGAGAACTAACAGCAATGCAAGAGACAGGACAACAGTTTAACAGGGAAATAGTTCATTTGCTTAGTTATGTTTCCTCCCACTATACTTATTCATATACAGAGGAGAACAAGTGTGTTGCAAGGGTGAGCCTCATGATGCAAGTGTGATGGACACAGCTGACAGTGTGGAAGATGGTGCTGAGTGCCCTTGGGAGCTGTTACTCATCTTGGAATTCCTAGTTCCTAGCCTAATCCTTGGCTCTGAACAGAAATGTATTAAATGGTTTTTGGATGAATGAACAAAATGGGAGAGGTTAAAACAAAACGGAGGCAACCCCTCTGAAACCACAGAAAATGATAAAAGCCTGGGTGAACGTGTAAAAATACACTGGAGGGCAGAAGGGATATGGATCAACCAGGAATTCCAAGCACTAGAAATTTGATTCAATGTAGGAGTGAATAATGGGCATAAGGGTAAGAGACTGATCAGTGCAGAAAAGTTTTCCTATTAATCCAAAGAAAAATTAAAGTGTGCTTGAAAAATCAATTCCAAGATGTATGACTAACCCAGATGCAACACAAAATCTTCTGTCAATAAAACTAAAAGTAAATTGGATTTGTCCTTCGTTCTTATGGGAGATTGGTTCCAAGGCCTCACAGGGATCCCAGAATCTGCATCCAGGGATGCTAAAGTCCCTTAATGTAAAAGATGCCTATGCAGGGATTTAAAAACTTCACATAAATGAATGTTTATTTGGTGTAAAAGTTCTTTTTGGAAATCCAGGCCCAGAAACTTTGTGATGAACCCTCATAGTTGCAGATAATCTATTAACATTCTCCTGTGCATTTCAAATCATATTTAGGTTATTTGTAATACCTAACACAATGTAAATGCCATAGATATAGGTATGTTGTATTGTTTAAGGATAATGACAAGAAAAAAAGTTTGTGTATGTTCAGGATAGATGAATTTGTTTTTGAATATTTTTTCAAAGTTTTATTTTATGCATTTGAAAGACAGAGTTACAAAGAAACAGAGAGAGAGAGATCTTCCATCCAATGGTTCATTCCCCAAATGCCTGAAACAGCTGGGATTGGGCCAGGCTGAAGTCAGGAGCCAGGAATTCCATCTGAGTTTCCCACATGGATGGCAAGGACACAAGTAGGGACACAAGCAGGGACCATCATGCAGGACCATCATGCATTGCTTTCCCAGGCACATTAGGAGGCAACTGGATAGGAAGTGGTGCCCAGATCTGGAACTAGAGCTGCAATGTGAGTTGCTAGTGTCTCAGGAGGCAGCTTAACCCATTGCACCACAATCCTAGGCCCTTTCTGAATATTTCTGATCCAACATGGATTGACTCCTTGGATGTAGATAACACAGATGGGAAACATTAACAGTACTCATGCTTTAGAAGATTTTCATTTTCTTCTCAAAATAACTTAAGTGAAGGCACTAATTGTTCACACTAGCTCTTCTGAAGAAATCTATATTTCTATCACTTATATCTCATTATTGCTGCTAAAGAACTTCTGGAATTTGCACTGATAAAGTCTCATTGTCACTGTTCTTTTGGTAAATACTTTTGTGTTCCTAGAAAGCCAAGACTATTAATAAATAAGATTCCACATTTAGACAATCTTATATAGCTCATCCTTTCGATTTACATCATCATTTAAACCCAGTAGAATAACACTCACATAATCAGCTTTCAATTGAAAGATAATAAGGCTCATTTTCTTATTTCTAGCACGATATTGGAACTAAGCAGGACAGATCAAAGCTGTTATCCTGTCCAGATCGGTTCAAGTAGGAAGTCACTCTTGATAATCCTTGCAGCAGCTGACATTAAATTCCTCTGGCTGAATCAAAGTCTGGAGCAGCTGGCAAAGGAGAAAATCAGATAGGAAAACAACTGGGTTTTGGTCAGAAATGTTTTCCTCTGTCTCCCGCGTTTGACAAGGAGCCCCGCTGTGCACACGTTGCTTCTGGACTGTGAATTGTCAGCACGTTCTTCTCAGTTTTCTCTTTGAATGTACAGTGAGGAAGCAGACAGCTCTGATCTGGGTTTGAGGCCAATAATCTTCAGCTGTGTGTGGGACAAACCGCTCTTGGCTCTTCTCCATCTGAACTCTGAACAACTAAATTATCCCTCTCAATAGTTTGAGCCAACATGATGGAGTGGACAGAGAACGGTCTCTGGATGAGACTGGACGTGTGTTTTATTCCAGGCTCAAATGCTCTCTGTAGAAAGATGGGCTCTGAAGAAAGATGGCCAGTCTGACGCCTTGGCTCATCAGCTATCAAATTCAGGTGATACTATGCTAACTATAACACCAACACATCACCCAACATAGTGTCTGGCACACCATAGGCATTTAATAGATATATGTCTCAGGAATTGCTTCCTTTTATTCATAAAGTTTAAAAGATCAGATTGTTTGTTAGCTAAAGATTGCCATGGATTCCTTGGTCCATTTATTTCACAGCATAAATAAAGCTTGAAAGGGAAAAAATTTGGTTTTCTTTGAAAGACAGAAATGCCCAAGAAATTTCTTATTCTTCAATATTTAATTCATCTCAAAGTCTGCCAATAAGCTTATTATAAAAAGTAGTTCAAATTACTCATATTCGTTAGGTAAAAATGTTTCCTTTAAAGGTTTCTTCGTCATAAAACTAAATTGTTCATATCTTGTAGTTGTTCTCCCAATGGATTCAGATAAGCAAAACCTGATCAGTGAAAGAAACTATGACAAAAATTTTAAACAAAGACTGACAAAACACTATATTTGAAGCAAAACAGATACACACAGAATCTTTCTTTTTAGTTTTTGTTTCTTGTTTTAAAAAAAAATCAGCTCCCACATGTAAGGGAGCATGCAGGCTTTACCTTTCTGTGTGCAGCTTATCTCATTTAATATTATGGCCTCCAGTTACGATCACTTTGACACAAATGATAGAATTTCAGTCTTTTTTATAGCTGAATAATATTCTATTGCATGTATGTAACACACTTGCTTTATCCACTCATCTGTCAAACCAATGGTCAAGAATTATATCTTACTATAGTTTTAATGATCTGTACAATTTTAAAATTTATTTATATGAATGAAGTTTAATATCTTTTTGTTTGCTGTTTAGACCTTCGTCTACAGTTCCTTCTGAATTATAGTCTTTTTTGTTTTACTTGAACTCTTTATTTGTATTGCATTAAGCCTTTGACTATAATGTAAATTAAAATGTTATCCAAAAATAATAAATAAAATTTAAGTTGAATAAAATAAAACAAAAGGAACTTATGAATTTTACCTTCTAAAAATGATCTCTGTAAAGACAGTTTTCTTATTTCTTTCACTGAAGAAAGATACTTATCTTCAAGTAATGTTAATGGCTTTAATTCTTGTATGCATATAAGATGCACTGTTTTTGGAATTTTGTAATTCTGTGAGATGAATAACAAAGAAATATTGGTATTGAGTTTTTTTAAGAATTTTTATTTATTTATTTGAGAGGTAGAGTTACAGACAGTGAGAGGGAGAGACAGAGAGAAAGGTCTTCTTTCTGTTGGTTCACTCCCCAACTGGCTGCAACGGCTGGAGATATGCCGATTGGAAGCCAGGACCCAGGACCTTCTCCCAGGTCTCCCACGTAGGTGCAGGGGCCCAAGCACTTGGGCCATCTTCTACTGCTTTCCCAGGCCATGGTAGAGAGCTGGATGGGAAGAGGAACAGCCTGAACTATAACTGGCTCCCATATGAGATGCTGAGGCTGCAGGCGGAAGATTAACTTACTGAGCCAAGGTGCAGGCCCCGGTATTGAGTTTTTATATCAAAATAGTTAAATGAATGTGTCTTCAATTAGGCTTCAATGAATAGCACTTGCTATTGCATTATAAGTAACTGGAAAAGAATTACAAACAGATTTTACCACCAATGTTCTCTCTTAAGTCCAGATGTAATTTAGGGAAATGTATACTCAATAATTAAGCTTAGTTACAAAAAAATCAGTTGAGTATTTTAAATATCATTTAGATAAGGTTTATTGTCATAATTTGTCAATAAAGATTTTGGCTCATTTTAGCTCTAATCGTCAATATTAGCCATGTCAATTTACTTTCATCGTCATTGTGGATTGGATTCTTGAAAGGGGCTAGAGTAGCTGAAGAGGTGTCTTTTACACTTCATTTAATTTTAATTAAATTTATGTTTATGAAGTCACCTGAGGCTAGTAGCAGTCACACAGGCCAACACAGCTTTAGAAGACATCAACCAAAGCCACTGGGTTCATGGTTATTGAGAAAGATCTTTTAGTTTAATTAAGGAAGAACACCCACTCCTAGCTACCCAACAGTGTGATGGGCTGCCTCCTAACGGGGAGTTGTATCTCCACTATGGCTTTATGGCTTCGCACAATGGTTACTGCACGGTTCTAGTTATCGCTTTCATGAGTTTTTTTTTTTTCTCCCCTCCAGTTATTTTCTTTTCCAATTATAAACTTTGTACTTTTTCCTACTGGCAGCTTCTATGTCTTTGCAGGATATCCTGTTTTCATTTGGTATGTGCATGTTCAGAATTGCTTGTTGAAACGATTTTGTGATGGCAGCTTTAAAATTCTTGCCATGTAATTCTAACATCTTTGTCACCTTGGTTTGACATTTGCTGGTCTATGTTCGTTTGGGAAGGAGGGGAGGAGTTCTTCCACATAGACCATGGACCACCTTCTGTTCATCAGCCAGCTTGGATCATCTTTTTCTGATGGGGGCAAGGATGGTTCTTTAGCCACCCTGCTACTGTGTTGTTTTATGGTTGTGGGAAGTATAATAGATCGTCTTTCACACTCTATCTTTCAGAATTCTCCTTTGTCTGCCTCTGCTCTTGTTTCCATGCTTAGCATGGAAAAGCATGGGCAAATGAATTTACATTTTCTAAGCTAGAACCCAGCACTTGTTTTTGAAAGAATGAGTACCTGTCCTTTTCTACATTAAAAAAAAAGCTTGCCAAATAAATATATAATACAAAAGCAATTTTCTTCTGTTTTTCCTTTTGTCCTCTACATTCTTATACAGATTGTATCATAAAGTGAAACTACAATCACTTCTGCTTAAAGTATGGTTTTTAAATGATAAATACAAAAGTGCAGAGATAACTCAAGTGGAGTCATTTTTAAATGCTTTAACACCAGGGACCAGTGCTGTGGTGCAGTAGGTTAAGCATCCCCTGTGGTGTCGGCATCCCATATGGGCACTGGTTCAAGTCCTGGCTGCTCCACTTCTGATCCAGCTCTGTGCTATGGCCTGGGAGACTGGTGGAAGAGGGCCCAAGTGCTTGGGTCCCTGCAGCCTTGTGGGAGACCCAGAATACACTCCTGGCTCCTGGCTTCAGATCAGCCCAGTTTCCATTGTTGCAGCCATTTGGGGAGTGAATCAGCACATAGAAGATCACTCTCTTGTCTCTCCCTCTCTCTGTAACTCTGCTTCTCAAGTAAATAAATAAATCTTTAAAAAAATTATTTAAGTCCAAAAAAAAAAAAAAACCTATTTTCCTGCATATAGAGAGAATCATTTAAAAATCATAGCCAAACAGCACAGTAAATTGAAGTAGAATGAACTATCATCTCAGTTTGTATTGCGTTTTCATCACACAATCATTGCACGTTTCCGCTGTTCTCACTCCTTCTTTCTTGATCTTGCAGTTCAGATCATGGCATTAGGGGACAAATGTTAAAGTGGGCAATGAGGTGGTTGGTTGTGATGGGGCTGACTTATGGAGAAGTATTAGGAAGGAGCCAAAGTGGTTCTGAAACTGACATAATACATTTGTTTATTTCATTGGAGGGATTTGAGTTTCATCTCATATTTTTTTACAAGGATTAAATATACGAATAATTTTCTTTGTCTTCTCCCCCTTCGTGATCTCATTGATCACTGTGTGTGTGAGTTAAGTGGAAATTGCCTTAAGAAGTGGTTTCAGGGGCTGGCCCTGTGCCTCACTAGGCTAATCCTCTGCCTGTGGTGCCGGCACCCCGGGTTCTAGTCCCAGTTGGGGTGCCGGTTTCTGTCCAAGTTGCTCCTCTTCCAGTCCAGCTCTCTGCTGTGGCCCAGGAGGGCAGTGGAGGATGACACAAATGCTTGGGCCATGCACCCACATGGGAGACCAGGAGGAAGCACCTGGCTCCTGGCTTTGGATCAGCGCATCGCGCTGGCTGTAGCAGCCATTTGGGGGGGGTGAACCAATGGAAGGAAGACCTTTCTCTCTGTCTCTCTCTGTCTCACCGTCTAACTCTGCCTGTCAAAAAAAAAAAAAGGAACTGGTTTCAGAAAGTAGACTTTTGGAAAAGTAACACTTAGCAATGCTTTCATTTACAACCTTGCAACTGTATGCACATAAAATACTTTTAGATTTTCCCCAGTCATTTTTGGAAATTATAGACTATTTTACCAAGGAGAAAATCTTCAGGTTCTCAGTATTTTCCTAAGCAAGCAGATTATACATCATTCCCATAACTTGCTTAAACTTGAACTTCTGAGGAATACTTGAGTCAAATGTGTTTTTGTCAAATTTGGAGAATATTCCTAGTAACAGAAAATAGCAACAATACATTATTGGTCATCTTCAAACTTAACCCTAACCTATTAGGTAAGCTCGCTAAGCTTTCCATCTGTTTGTATTACTAAGTGAACATCCGATTTATGGTGATACACATCAGGTAACCCTAACTGCATTTCATTGTATCAAGAATGAAAAAAGGAGTAACACTATGTCTTTTTAGTTCAACCTTGACTTCTAGCAAGTCTTGATGAAGGGAGTAATTTTGCTTAATAAAATACTCATTAATGCTAGCATTTACCCAGGAGAAAATATAGTTACAGAACTAAGGCTCTTGTCCAAAAATGTAAAAGACACAGATTGTATTTAGACTCCTGAATACTTGCAGTGAACCCTTACCTTACTTCAGCAGGGGAGAGGAAGTCCATCATTAAGCAATCTGTTAGCCAATGCCGTGTTTAACTATTCTCATTGTTTGATTCTAATTACATGTTTGCATCAGGAAACTGATTCACATCCTCTGAATGCCATCTAAAATTATAGCCTTAAATCTAAGTATATTTGTTGTCAAACACTAAGTACCATGTAGGAAAAAAGGTGTCTTCCCACCAGTATCTTTGCAATTGTTTTAAATAGCTCCTTCCTTTTTCATCTGAAGTGTTTCAGATGACCAAGTCAAGTCACCAGGGACGGTGGCAGTCTTAAGGACTTATCTGTCAAGACGGCCACTGACTGCTTCATTACTCTTCCGCAGACTTGTACTACAGACAGAAGGTGAGGCTACTGAGAGAGAAATCTAATCCTGAGAAAAGCAGATATTTAGAAGACCTCTCATTTTGTTTTTTGGAAATATTTTGGTTTCTATTGTATTAATTCATGCTGTTATTGATCAGAAATTTAACCCTGCTTTTAATTGGTTGCATGAATAATATATTCACATGGTTCAAACATCCAATGTCATTGCCATCACTGCCATTTCAGCCGGTGTCAGGAGTTAAAGAGCAGATGACCCGAGCCAGACAATCCCCTTAGCTAAGCAAGGAAGAAGCTGTGCTTGCCCCTCAGTGGAAGAGCTTGGTCCCACATCAACCAGTGCTAGAAAGACTTTGGGACATGTCATACCCGAGTGGGTAGCTAGTGATGAGGCAAAAGTCTATTCCAAAGGAAGTAAAGAAGAATGGCATTGATGGACGTGTGGTGAGTTTCAAATACCACAGAATGCCTATTGACCAGCGTCTCTGGAGCCTGCTTGGGTCCAGTTAGTGATCCTTCTATGGAATGGTAGAGACTATTTCCATATCCAAGTGATGCCAAGAAATGTAATATACATTGTCATCTTTAAAAATTTTTGTTTCTCAGGACTCAAGGGAAAGAATTATCTGGTTTTGGTGTACTGATTTTTTTTTCTACTTTTGGAATACTGCATCTCTCTCCAACAGTAGAAATTTTGAATAAGTTGCAGTATGCATGAATTTTAGGTATAAAGCATGTTGTAGTGAGATATTGCATATAGAAATTATATTCATTTAATAATGTAACCAGCCAATCTAGACAAGAATCTCTACTGTAACCACTGGGCTTAGGAACATGGTAGAGACCCTACTTCCTAGTCAGGCGGCAGCTCATGCCACTGTTGGGTAGCTATGAGTGGGTGTTCTTCCTTCATTAAACCATTAACATCATCCCGGTGGTTTTGGTTGATGCCTTCTAGATCTGTGTTAGCCTGTATGACTGCCCTAGACTTAGATGCCTATCTAAATGCAAATTAATTAATTAAAATTGAATAAAACTTAAAAGGTACTTTGTCTTTAAAAAAAAAAAAACTTTTATTTAATGAATATAAATTTCCAAAGTACAGCTTATGGATTACAATGGCTTCCCCCTCCCCATAACTTCCCTCCCACCCGCAACCCTCCCCTTTCCCGCTCCCTCTCCCCTTCCATTCACATCAAGATTCTTTTCAATTCTCTTTATATACAGAAGATCAGTTTAGTATATATTAAGTAAAGATTTCAACAGTTTGCCCCCACATAGCAACACAAAGTGAAAAAATACTGTTGGAGTACTAGTTATAGCATTAAATAACAATGTACAGCATATTAAAGACAGAGGTCCTACATGATATTTTTTTTAAAAAATTGATTAATTTTCTATGCAACTTCCAATTTAACACCAGGTTGTTTTTTTTTTTTCATTTTCAATTATCTTTATATACAGAAGATCGATTCAGAATATACTAATTAAATATTTCATCAGTTTGCACCCACACAGAAACACAAAGTGTAAAAATACTGTTTTAGTACTAGTTATAGCATCACTTCACATTGGACAACACATTAAGGACAGATCCCACGTGAGATTTAAGTACACAGTGACTCCTGTTGTTGATTTAACAATTTGACACTCTTGTTTATGGCATCAGTAATCTCCCTAGGCTCTAGTCATGAGTTGCCAAGGCTATGGAAGCCTTTAGGTTTCGCCAACTTTGATCTTATTCCAACAGGGTCATAGTCAAAGTGGAAGTTCTTTCCTCCCTTCAGAGAAAGGTACCTCCTTCTTTGATGGCCCCGTTCTTTCCACTGGGATCTCACTAGCAGAGATCTTTCATTTAGGTCTTCTTTTTTTTTCTTTTCCATGGTATCTTGGCTTTCCATGCCTAAAATACTCTCATGGGCTCTTGAGCCAGATCCTAATGCCTTAAGGGCTGATTTTGAGGCCAGAGTGCTATTTAGGTACTTTTTCAACTACACTAGCCTCATTTCAAGAGCTCAGTGACCATAGATGAGTAGTGGCTACTATCATGCATAAGTAGAGAAGAGTTTCATCATTGTAGAAAGTTCTGTTGGTCACTAGATCAAGTGTAAATCATCAAATATGCTGTAATTTTTATTACAATATTATTAATAAAGTTTTGTTAATACTGACATCATAATAGCTTGTTCTTTTGTTTGCTTTGAAAGGTCACTTTAAAAGCCACTTTAAGTTTAAAAAAATGTTTATTGATACTTTATATGTCTCATGTTCCATTCTGGGAATTTGAAATGGGACTGTGAGCAAAAGCAGGATCCTTACCCTCATCGGGCTTTGGTTTTGGCCAAGAGAGATCTCCAAAAGCAAACAAATCAAAAAAAATAACCACCATAATAAATAAAATACACAGATTTTGGATATTGATAATCCCTATGAAAGCGAGAAATGTGGATCAAAGGATAAGGATGCACAAATAGGGATGATTTGCCAATTTAAATGGAACGCTCTGAACGGTCTCCACTGAGGTGATACTAGAGCAAGGACTTGAAAGAGGTGAGGGGACAGGCTCTGTGAGTGGGGAAGAGTAGTCCTCAGTCAGGACAAAATGAAGCAGACAAGTAGCCTACTTGGCTGGATCAGAAGGATTTAGGGGACGAGGGCTGGGGAACAGTAGTGACAGCTGGAGAGGGGAGGTGGGAGGAGGTTATGCTCAGCTTTGTAGACTCTTTTAAGGGCATTGTGGAACTACCAGAGAGTTTTGAGAAAATAAATAGCATCTTCTAATATATTTTAGGAGAGTAATTCTTCTGCAATGTTGGGAACAGACTCTTAGCAAGGGATGGGGTAGAGGGCAAGAGCAAAAGCGTGGAGTTATATTTAGTACGTCGCATGGTTTATAAGGTTGTTTCCTGATCACTTATCACCCTGAATTCCCATTGTGTCCTCTACTTGGCATAATGCACTTTCGTAGTGTCCCTCTTAAAATGCAGTTCCAAGAATAGAACACAATGCACAGATGATGCCACCGAGAAGCTCATGAGACAAGAACTTCTCAAGATCTGAATGCTTTCTCAAGAGCTACTGGATTTGTTATCTGTCTAAGTCTTTTTTTATTAAAGAAAATTTATTTTTCTATTATATGTGTGAGGTTTTTGACATGATAAAGGAATGTCAACTATTATCCAAAAAAAAAAAAAAAAAAAAAGGGAGAAGAGGCCCACACATCCCAGGAACAGCTGAAACCAGCTCACCCATTTATTTGACTGAGAGCATTAAGAAGGACAACAAAATTAACACTCTTTAATAAAAACTCCTATAGAAAACTCCGCCACTGGGCAATACTTGGTTGTCTTTCCCATGTCACTGAAGGTCAGGAGCTCCCAACATTCTTTGGAGAGTCAGCAGCAGTCTTGATGGATGTTGCCAGTACTCAGAAAGGACGTCCATTACAATTCAAACCAGTAATCCCTGTTGCACATATTAACATCACCTAGCACCTGCAATATATGGCTAAGTTTTTTAAAGTATTATGCAATGTGTCATTTTGAAGTTAAAAGACTCATATAGTTCTTTCTGCATTTGAGCCTCAATCTTTTAGCTCCGTGTTTCCTATCAGCCATTTTCCTACTTTCTTTAAACTTTAAATATACTAAGTATTAGTTCCATTCTTTCACATAAATTATCAATACACTGTTTCATAAAGCTAGGGCAAGACAGTGCACTTTGTCATTCCACTACCTGGAACTTCCTTTAATCTGAATAGACAGAATATGCATTCTCTAAATTAATACGGAAGCATGAATTCATTGAGTATAATTAAAACAGTTTTTAATTACTAACTTTACTATGAGTAAAGTCACAGTAACATTTCAAAACACTTTTAAATAGCCCTGAGCCATTGACCAATAATCCCCCAACTACTACCTCTTTGATCATATCTCTTGGCATTCTCTCCTGTCTCTATCTACTCTTTCTGTATCCTTCACACAGGCTGGCAAGCTCCCTGCTCAGAACCCCTGTACATCCTGCTCCCCTCTGTCCATATGCTGCTACCTAACCAGGTAACTGAATGGGTCATGCCAAAGTTTACTTCCGATATTTCCCAGAAAGTCTTATCATGGAGAGAACTTCCCCATCTACACTACATAACACCACAACATGCCTCAGTATCTCATATTCCCTTGCCTTCTTTATTTTTCCATAGTAATTTACATTTTCCAGTATAATATGTAACTTTATTGTGTTTCTCATCACCACGAGATAAGATGAGCTATCAGAGGGTTTTATTTGCTTTAGTTTATGGCTGTATTTCCAGTACTTAGAACTGTGCATTGATATGGTAGGGAATCAGTAGACACTTGATGAATGGATAGATGAATTATCCTGTCTGCTGAGATTATGCCTTCAATTATTTCATTTGGTTGGTTACCTAATGAAAGTCTAAGAAGATATAAATTGACAATTTATAATTATATAAATGTATAGTGTACAAAGCAATGTGATTAATGAACACAACATGAAATGATTAAATCAAGCTAGTTTATATATCCACTTCTTTAAATTTTAAACATTTTTGTTGTGAGAGCATTCAAAATTTACTCTCTTTAGAGTTTTGGAATGTGTCTTACTCTATTGTTAATTATATTCACCATGCTCTGCATTAGAGCAAATAACCTGATCCTATTATTGGCAATGTTCTACCCTCTACTATCTCCCCATTCCCATATCCAAGGTTCTGTCAATTCTGCTTTTTTACACTCTGCATTCACTATGCAGTATTTATCTTTCTGTTCCTGTCTTACTCAACCTTCTGTGATGTTTTCCAATTCTATAAATTTTGTCAGAAAAGACAGAATTTCCATGTATTTTAAGGCTGAATAGTGTTCCATTGTGAATTTATATCATTTTTTCCATATTTAGTCACCTGCTGATGGACACTGAGTTGAGTCCATAACTTGGTCATTGTGAATAGTGTGGCAATACCCATGAGGGTACAGATACCTTGGAGAAATTGATTTTAGATGTTTTGTATAAATAATCCCATAATTTTTGTTCTGTTGAGGAACATCCATAGGATTTCCACACTGGCTTTACTAATTTACATTTCCAATAGCAGGGTGTAAGAGTTCTCTTTTTTCCACAGCTTGGCCACTATTTGTTATCCTTTGTCTTTTTTTAAGATTTTTTATTTATTTATTCATTGAAAATTACAAAACCTTAAAGAAATAGATTTATTTATTCAAAAGACAGATTGAAAGAGAGTGAGAAAGTGAGAGAGAGAGAGAGAGAGAAAGAGAAAGAATCTCTCATCTGCTGGTTCACTCCCCAAATGGTCACAATGGCTAGGGCTGCAATAAGCCAAAACCAGGAACCTCGAAAGCCATTTGGTTCTCCCACATGGGTAACAGGGCCCAAAGACGTGGGCCATTTTCTGTCACTTTCCCAGGTAAATTCACAGGGAACAGGATCCAAAGCTGAGCAGCCAGGTCTTGAAACAGAGCTCCGATTTGGGATGTTGATGTTGCAAGCCATGGATTAACCTGTTGCACCTCAATGTGGACTGTTGGATAATAGCCATTCTGACAGGTGGGCTATGATGGTTTTAATTTGCATTTTCTCATAATGTAGTGTTTTTCCTATATTTATTGGCCATTTGTTTCTTTGTTTGTTTTAAAGAAATGCTTATTAACATCCATTTCTCATTTTTCTAAATTTTTTTAATTTTCTTGCTATTGAGTTGTTTGAGCCCCTTATATATTTTGGATATTAACACCTTATCAGATAAATGACTTGCAGATATTTTTCCCAATCTGTAGGTTATCCCTGCACATTATTATGAAATACCATGTAATTTCTGAATGAAGCTAAAGAATTTACTTGGTTCCAAGAAATGCAATTGACTTCTCACCGCCAAAACTCAACTTCTTTCACATAATCAATAGTAACCATGAAAACAACAAATAATGACCTACAAACATTAATTTCCTGTGGACTCCAGCATTATCCATTAATCAACATTTTATCAAATAGGAATAGAAACAGAACTTGGTATACTTCATTTGTAATACTAAAGAACACAGAATGAGAAGATATATAAAGTATAAAAATTAAAATTTCATGTGGCAAGTAAGTTAAGTTCACCAATATTGGGAAGAAATAGAAAAACGCAGTGTGGTATTCACTGTGGATCTGCTTGGACTTCTTGTGATAAAGTGTTTGGTTATGAGCAGGTGGCACATTTGAGAGTGAGCAAGTGGATTGCTGGGTCAAAAGATTTCATAACTGAAATTCTAGGCAGGTTTTTGAGATAATAACCAGGTTTTTGAGGAGTTAACTGACCACTTCCAAATTTATCAAACACATTCATGAATTTCACATGAAGTATAAAAGAAATTTGGAAAGGAAACATGATTTGATACAAAGTATCCAAACGTTGAATCATTCATCTTTCAAACCTCAGACACAGGAAATCTAATTTGTGCAGCCTTGTGACAAATGCAAAAGCCTATTTTAAATCTGTTTCTACTGATTAGAGATGGATATATCCTGTGTCCATCTTTCAAGAACATTGACATACCATATTTTGTCAATCTGGAAGGACACAAATGAAATGTGACTAAATCTTAGGAAGCTTGTGCTGAAAATTAAAATTTTATTCTGGGAATCATTTTACATCCTAGTTAGATCTCTATTTACATCGTAAATATTTAGTTATTTCGTTTTCCATAGAAGGAGCAGTGAACAGAGAAGGATGTGAACGAGTTGAAGAATTTGTGGATTTGATTACAGATGCTTTCACTTTGCTTTTATACACATCAGCATCAGCAAAACATTTTTTGAGTAAACTATGGTAACACTTTCTAAATCTAAGCTTTTTTATCCTTATTTTATATCACTAATAAGGATTTAACTTGTACATAATCTATGTTCATGAATTGAGGACTGATTAGAATAAGGTAGAGTTATGATTTCATATGTTCAAATATACATTAGTAGAATCCAGATCAAAGTATTTTTGCTGAGTCAAATCATATGATTTAAACCACATTTCTAGAAGGAGCTCTTGAAAATGCTGATTTTAATGATGGATCCTATATTTGGACTTCAAGTTTAAAATGTATTCTTTTCCATATGGGAATTTTTCACATTTTATTTATAAATTTTGGAGTAACAATTCTTATTCATTGTAATCAGATGTATATATATCAAGTGTACAACAAAGAAAATATAAATTTCATCAAATACCTAGATGTTTCATGTGAACATATCTGAATATTTGACAATAAATAGATGATTAAGTTGTCTTTTTTCCAAATGTTTTTCAAATATATGAAAGCAGTTACATTCTGGATTGTACACACATTGACGTGAGTAACAGGACTCATTGAAATGGGATATCAACTATATGTAGTCACTTTGTAATTTGTGCCAATGCATAGCATTTTGAGTACGAGTTTTATTACTGACTACTGGAAGCTACAATTACTGAACAGAAGACAGTACATACTTTGACTTTCCTAGTCTTCTGAGCATATGAAAGCAAAATGAAGTTTATATTCTTTGGTTCTGAGACATACACCAATGAAACCAGCAAGACCTATATACATGTTGATGCTCACTAACCTCCAGAGGAAAATAAAATTCAATTTCCAAGCATGGATTTAAAAAAAAAATGGTTTGTGTTGGAAAATCGTGTTTCTCTACTCTGAGTTAAAGCGACAGATGTAGAATTTTCAATTAAAGACTTCAGTAGAACAGTAAAAGGAAGAAAACAGTCTAACTGATAATTATAAACCAGAAAAACCAGTTTAATTAAAATTTTCAAAAATCATAGGAGGATGTTTTGAAATAACTTTTGAAAGTTCATTTGAGAGGTCAGATGAACTGCTGCATTTTAGGAGTGCAATAGACACTTTGGGGAACAAAATAGTGAGTGAGAGAAGATTAAAAACATTCGATCTGAGGCCGGCGCTGTGGCACAGCAGGTTAAAGCCCTGGCCTAAAGCACCGGCATCCCATATGGGTGCCAGTTCTAGTCCTGGTTGCTCCTCTTCTGATTCAACACTCTGCTATGGCCTGGGATAGCAGTAGAAAATGGCCCAAGTGGCTTGGGCCCCTGCACCCATGTGGAAGACCCAGAAGAAGCTCCTGATTCCTGGCTTCTGAATGGCGAAGCTCCAGCTGTTGCAGCCATCTGGGGAGTGAACCAGCAGATGGAAGACCTCTCTCTGTGTCTCTACCTCTCTGTCATTCTGTCTTTCAAATAAATAAAATAAATCTTTAAAAAAAAAATTTGACCTACCACATTGTGCAAATCCTCATCTTTTGTTCTCCTGTGAATTAGGACAAAGAGCATAAAACTGAGGAGCTATGCACAGCTTTGAAATCTGTTTGCATTGTCTATACAAACATGCTGAATAGATGAAAGATGGTTCATGTCATAACCAGAAGCCTTCACATCCCTCCAAATTAATAAAGATTAAGCCTTAAGCTGATGAAACTTACTACTATGTATAAAGGAATAATTTATTAAATGAACGTTTATTGAACTTCTATAGTACCCTAAGAATGATGGAAATAAGAACTGGAATAAAGAATTATGAACATCTGTAGAAACAAACTTTTTTTACATTTTTAATGTCTTCTTCTATTTCTTTCTTTAGTGTTTTGTAATTTGCATTGTAGAGATCTGTGACATCCTTGATTAAATTTATTTCAAGGTATTTAATTGTTTTTTGGAACTGCTGTGAATGGGACACATCTTAAAAGTTATTTCTCAGCCATGGCATCATCTGTGTATACAAAGGCTATTGATTTTTCTGGGTTGATTTTATATTTTGTCACTTTACTAAACTCTTTTATGAGTTCCAATAATCAATTAGTGGAGTCTTTTGGATCCCCTATATATAGGATCATATCATTTGCAAATAGAGATAATTTTCTTTCCTCCTTCCCAATTTATATCCCTTTGATTTCTTTTTCTTGCCTAATGGCTCTGGCTAAAACTTCCAAGAATATTATATAGCAATGGTGAAAGTAGGCATCCTCACCTAGTTCCTGAATTTGAGGGAATGCTTCCAATTTTTCCCCATTCAGTAGGATGCTGGCTGTGAGTTTGTCATAAATTACCTTGATTGTTTTGAGGAATGTTCCTGATATGCCTAATTTTCTTAAGGTTTTCATCATAAAAGGACATTGTATTTTATCTGCATTATTATTCTCTGCATTATTGAGATAACCATATGATTTTTGTTCTTCAGTTTCTAATGTGATGTATCATATTTATTGATTTGCAAATATTGAACCATCCTTGCTTACCAGAGATAAATTCCACCTGGTCCAGGTGAATGATCTTATTTATGTGTTGTTTGATTCAATTAGCTAATAATTCATTGAGGATTTTTGAATCTATGTTCATCTATGTTCATCAGGGATATTGGCCTATTGTACTTTCTCTGTTGTATCTTTTTCTGGTTTAGTAATTAAGGTGATGTGGGCTTCATAGAGGTAGTATGGGAGTATTCCCTCCCTTTCAATTGTTTTTAATAGCTTGAAAAGAATTGGATTCTGTTCTTCCTTGAGAGTCTGGTAGAATTCAGCAGTGAAACCATCAGCCATTCTTTGTTGGGAAGGTCTTCTATACTGATTCAATTTCTGCCTTGGTTATTGGTATGTTTAGGCTTTCTATATCTCTATGGCTCAATTTTGGTAGATTGGATATGTCTAGGAATCTATGCATTTCTCTTCATATTATCCCTAATATGTTGCCATACAGCTCTTTGTAGTAATTCTTGATGATTTTTTATTTCTGTGGTATCTCTTGTTACATTTCACCTTTCAGAATCTCTGATTTTGATTTGGGTCTTCTCTCTCTCTCTCTCTCTCTCTCTTTTTGGTTAGTTGCACCAATGGTGTATCAATTTTGTTTGTTTTTTCAAAAATCAGCTCTTCATTTCGATGACCTTTTGTATTGTTCTATGGTTTCAATTTTGTTTATTTCTTCTCTTTTTTAAATTTTTTCTTTCTTCCTACTAATTTTGGATTTGATTTGTTGCTGTTTTTCTAAGTCCTTGAGATGCATTGATAGATCACTTATTTGTTACCTTTCCAATTTCTTGATTTAAGCACTGATTGCTATAAATGTCCCTCTTAACACTGTTTTTGCTGTATTCCATAAGTTTGATATGATGTATTGTCATATTCATTCATTTCCAGAATTTTTTTTATTTCTCTTTTGATTCCTTCTATGATTCACTGTTCATTTAGGGACTTGTTGGTCAGTCTCCATGTGTTTGCATATGATATGGAGATTCTTGTTGTTGATTTCCAGCTTCTTTCCATTGTATTCAGAGAAGATGCATGGTATGATGTTGATTTGTTTTGAATTGGCTGAGACTTGCTTTACAGTCTAGAATATGGCCTATTCTAGAGAAAGTTCCATACACTGATGAGAAGAATCTGTATTCTGCAACTAAATGGTTAAAAGGTCTGTCGATATCAGTTAGGTCCATTTGGTCCATAGTGTTGATTAGCTCTGTTTTTTGTTGTTGTTGATTTTCGGTCTAGTTGATCTGTCCACTGGTGAAAGTATTGAAGTCCTGCTTTACTCTTGTGTTTGAGTCTACATCTCCCTTTAGATCCATTCACATTTATTTTAAATAGCCTGGCATCCTGTAATTGGGTGCATATACATTTATTATAGTTACATCTTCCTGTTGAATTTATTCCTTAATCATTACAAAGTTCCCTCCTCTGAGTCTTTTAACAGTTTTTATGTTAAAGTCTATTTTGTCTGATGTTAGGATGGCAACTCCAGCCCTTTTTTGATTTCCATTAGCATGAATTTTCTTTTTCCATCCTTTAACTTTCAGTCTGCATGTTTCTTTATTAGTGAGATGTGTTTCTTGTAGGCAGAAAATAGATGGATCTTGTTTTTTAATCCTTTCTGTGAGTCTGTTTCAAGACCTCTGCAATGAAAATTACAAAACACTAAAAAAAGAAATAGAAGAAGACATTAAAATGGAAAAAAAATATTCTATGTTCATGGATTAGAAGAATCAACATGATCAAAATGCCCATACTACCAAAAGCAATTTACGGAGTCAACGAGATACCAATCAAAATACCAATGACATTCTTAGCAGATAAAGAGAAATTGATGCTAAAGTTCATATAGAAACACAAGAGACTCTGAATAGCTAAAATAATCTTTTACAACAAAACAAAGGCTGAGGCATCACAACATTTGATTTCAAGACAAACAACAGGGTAGTTATAATCAAAACACCCTAGTACAAAAACAGACATGTAGACAAATGGAACAGCATAGAAACTCCAGAAATATCCACACATCTACAACCAACTTATCTGACAAAGCAGCAAAAAGCAACCCCTGGAGCAAGGATAGTCTCTTCAACAAATGGTGCTGTGGAAATTTGATCTCAACATTCAAAAGTATGAATTTTGAGATTCATACATTACACCTTATACAAATATCATCTCAAAATGGATGAAAGACTTAAATCTACAATCTGATACCATTAAATTACTAGAGAACATTGAGGAAACTCTGCAAGACATTGGTATAAGAAAATACTTCTGGGGAAAGACCCCAGAACAACCCAAGTCAAAACCCAAATTGACAAATGAGATTATATTAAGCTGAGAAGTTTTTGCATTGCTAAAGAAACACTCAGCAAAGTGAAGAGGCAACTGACAGAATGGAAGAAAATATTTGCAAACTATGCAAGTGATCATGGGTTAACATCCAGAATCTATAAAGAGCTCAATGAACTCAATAACAACAAAACAAATAATCCAGTCAAGAAATGGGCAAAGGACTTGAATGGGTATTTTTCAAGAGAGGAAATTCAAATGGCCAGCAGACACTTGAAAATTTCCCTAGCCATCAGGGAAATACAAATCAAAACCACAATGAGGTTTCACCTCACTCCGGTTAGAATGGCTCTCATACAGAAATCAACAAACAACAAATACTGGCAAGGATGTGGGGAAAAATCCTAACCCACTGTTGGTGGGAATGTAAATTAGTGCGGTCACTGGGGAATACAGTATGGAGATACCTCAGAGATCTGAATATAGACCTACCATATGATTCAGCCATCCCACTCCTAGGAATTTACCCAAACCAAAAGAAATCAGCATCTGAAAGCTGTATCTGTACCCTCATGCTTATTGCAGCACAATTCACAATAGCTAAGATATAGAATCAACCCAGATGTCTATCAACTGTTGACTAGATAAAGAAATATATATACACTATGGAGTACTACTAAGCTATAAAAAATGAAATTCTGTGTTTTGCCACAAAATGGATGTAACTGGAAACCATTATACTTAGTGAAATAAGCCAGTCCCCAAAACACAGATAAGATATGTTTTCTCTGATCTGAGGTAATTAATAGATTACCTGAAATGTGGTGTTTGGGAATGAAATGGACATTTTGAGATTTGATGATTATTTATAGCCCTTGTCTCTGCTGTTGAGGAACAGTATTGTTTTATTTTTTTTCCATACTATCTATTGAACTCTTTTAGTTAGTGTAGGGTTAACTATATGATCATTAAGTTAACTGAAAATATTTCTTTGCAAAAATTAAGAGTGAGAACGTGAGAGGGAGGACAAAGAAGGGTTGGAGCTTGGGTGTGAGGAAAGGTAGAAATGAGGCTATCATTATGGTCCTAAATTTTTATATATGAAATACATGAAATTTGTATAACTTAAATAAAATTTAAAAAATTATTTATCTTTTAAAAAAACAAAGAAAAGCAAAGTCATTGATAGAAAGATAGAAAACACTAAAAATTCTCAGCATGTGGAGAGGTGGTAAGATAATCTTCTTGTAAGGTACTACGTTATGGCTTAGTGGGTAAAGCTGCCGCCTGCAATGCCAGCATTCCATATTGGCTCTGGTTTGAGACCCGGCTGTTCCACTTCCAATCCAGCTTTCTCTGCTGTGGCCTGGGAAGGCAGTAGAAGATGGCCCAAATCCTTGGGTCCCTGCACTCACGTGGGAGGCCTGGAAGGAGCTCCTGGCTCCTGGGTTCAGATCGGCTCAGCTCCCACTGTTGCAGCCATCTGGGGAGTGAACCAGAGAATGGAAGACCTCTCTCTCTCTCTCTCTCTCTCTCTCTCTCTCTCTCTCTCTCTGCCTCTGCCTCTGCCTCTCTGTAGCTCTGCCTTTCAAATAAGTAAATAAATCTTTACCAAAAAATATATATACATATAGTCTTACCATTAAGTAAGTAATTCGCAGTCACTGAAATAGGTCACTTATTCCATTTTGTATTTACAAAAAGTCTTAAATTTAAAAAGTATGGGTTTCCCACATGACCCTACAAAAAGAATGACTTATCAATAAATTTAACATTTCAAATGAATTAATTAGGTTTTTAAAATTTGCCCCTTACTTGCTTTTTTATTTTTAACATTTTCAACTTGTTTTTCAAGCAGTCTTTGTGAATTTCCACATCTAACTATAAAGGCACAAGCATGGCCATCGATTCAAGTCCTCCGTAGGACTTGGGGTTACAGATGTCTAATTTGTGCCACTCTAATGGGTGCATTTCACACCCACCCATACAGTGTACAAGGCACTGTATGGGAAACAGAGGCTGGATCCTCAGCAGACGCTGAACCTGCTCACATTCTGATCCAGAACCTCTTGGCCTCTTGAACCCTAAGACATTAATTTCTATTATTTATACATCACCAGTTCAGGTAATTTTGAACAGACTAAAATAGTCATTGTATGTACTTTGTATCTGATTACATAAGAAAGAACACACATGTTTTCCCACCATTTTTCGTGATGCTAACTAACATTGACTAGGCTGGGTTCATGTGGCAATACCACAATATTTCCATGGTAAAAATTTCCCACCAGTCTTTTTTTTTTCCTTCTCTGTTTATCTATTGATGGTTAGTTTCTAAATCACATATTTCACTTAGAATTGCATGAGGGTGACCCTTTTTAGTTAATTATCTTTTTGTTATTTATTAGCTGCCATATTTTTACAAGGATTAATGTTCCCTTCCTCATTGTCCAAGGATATTTGAGTGGTACAAATTATAAATTATGCAGGAAATTTTCTCAGTCTCTGGTCCAGGGTAGGGGGTTGGTGCCAAGTTGCTTCCAGAGGTAATGAGATTCTTTACCCTTTTTGCAATTCCTCCCTCCTCCCATTCTATCTCTCCCTCTTTACATAAACTCAGAACACTGTCTTGATGTGTCTTATACGTTTATTGTTAATAATTCTCTTTGAGGTTCAAATTGTCCTCCTGAAAAAAAAAATAGCTCATTTATGTTGGCCTCTGTGTCCTTTTACACAAAATAACTGGGTTTAGTAGATGTTTGATTGTTGTTCTACTGAAATTCTCCAGGTTCATCGTATGTTTTCTACCACATGGCTGAAGTCAGTATTCTTTGCAAAAGCCATAGTTCCTTTTAATGGGAAATGACATTTGATGACCATAAAGTAAGTGAGTAGTGTTTATTCCTAATGAATTACCATTTATTTAAGTAATTTTCAGTGAATAGAATTCACAAATAACAATAGCAATCATGTATTTATGTGATAAAATGAAGATATTATCCTGGTACTTTTTTAAGAATTTAAATATTATTTTCAATTGAGATTATATTCACACATAATTATAGACCATTTAATTATTTAATAAGTATATAAAATATTGCCTGCTATATGACTATCTAAATACTCACACTGATACCTTATAAAATATTGTATAAAAATGTTCTTCAATGAATCCATGAGATGGCAAGATAGTAAAGACTTCAATCAAAAAAGAAGGAACATTAAATTTGTCTTTTGTCCATGATATTTCTCTGAACCCGATACATTTGAGAGTCAGTTTTTGCAAATATCCTGGAGTTGAAGTAAGGATTAAATTTCAGAGCCTGAGTTGAAAGGTATAATTCAAAATTGCTATGAAGCTGGTACAAAAGATTTCACCTTATTTGAGTGATAAGGTATAAATATCTTTCTCCCAACCAGACACTGCTACACAGTTGATTGTATTGAAATTTGGCACAAAAGATATTTAAAAAATTATTTCTGATAATTTGATTTGTAATTTTGCATTGAATATCATGCAGGTTTGCAGCCTAAAGTCATTATACAGTTTGACAGTATTAATTCATATTAAAAAGGTGGCTCATAAAGCCCTCAAATTTTAGTCTAAAACATCTTAGACTCAGTGCTTTTCAATATTTGACAGACTTCAATTAAAATTCTCTTGAAAGAACATAACCACATCCCATATCCTTGGACAAGATTCAAGGAAACTGAGCAGATCATGTTCAAAAGTCACAATATGTACAAAAATATAATACATCATGAGCAAGAACCAGTAGAAAAATGTACATAGTGGAATGATAGTAGTGTGTATGCACAAATGTTTGTGCAATTTACAAAAGGATAATCAAATATAAGCTTCTTACAATTATACTTAACAAAATATGTGTTCAATATTTGTGAAATCTTTGTCTAATGTTATAGTACAATATTTGATAAACTTAAATATGTGGAGAGATATACCACTTTCATGGATAGAGAGACTCTATATTAGGAAGATGTCATTTTCCCCAGTTTGTTCTATAGAGTCAATACAATTTCAATCAATTTCAAAACACAATTTTGGTGCTATTTGGGAGTAAATCCTCAAATGTATATGGAAATTCAAAGACTATAATAGAAGAAAATTGTGACTGGATTTACCTTAACGGAAACCAAGGCCAAAGCCAAGAGCCATAGAACTCAATCTGGATCTCTCACAAGGTTGATATATCCTTATCTGCTTCATCCCAGGGTGTTCATTTGCAGGAAGCTGGAATCAGAAATGGAGCTGAGACTTGTACCCAGGCACCCTGATATGGAAAGTGAGTGTTCCAAGTGGCATCTTAACTGCTATGCCAAATGTCTACCCCTAACTTGGAATTTTCTGATTCTCAGATTCTTTCTACTGCAATACAAAAGGTGTAAGAGATTAAAACATAAAATATTAGAGGAAAATGATAGCTTGACACATTAGAAAGTTTCAAATAAATGATTCAAGAAACAAACATAGGCATTGGCATCTCACTTCCGATCCAGCCTCTCTGCTAACATGCCTGGGAAAGCAGTTGATGACAGTCCAAGAGCTTGGACCCCTGCACCCATGTAGGAGACCTGGGAAAAGAAACAGATATAAATTTTGAAATAAAAAGGTAGATTTACTTCCATGGAATATTTATAAGTTACTCTTAACCTTTTAAAATAATTGTTTGATTAGGATTAACAAGTTATAAACACAAGTGAATAAGAAATGGAATGATCGAGTCAAAATTTTATTTTCTTATGACTGTGTAAGTCATGAATAAGTCAGCAGCCTCATATGACTATAGATACAAACCACAACGATGACCAAACTGGTACATCTGGTAATGTAATCCTTTCTTCCGGTCTCTCCCAATTTTTAGTATTTATAGATTTGATGCTTTTATTTGAGATTTATTTAAAATTTATATAAATCCATCAAAGCTTTTTAATTTCTCTAAAATACATAGGAACATGTCATGAATGTTCAATTTTTACATCATGAATGAACATAGTCTCTATAATAAATGCAGTCTCCATAATAAAAATATATCAAGGAATATAAAATTTTTATATTTGTTGTTTTTGGGTTTTAAAAACTTATTCCACTATTTCAAATTAATATTCTGTTTCTCTCTGAAAATATTCAACACATGACAACAGTTTGGTTTTTTTGTTGTTGTTTGTTTTTAATTGGATGGGCCCAGTATTGTGGTTCAGTGGGCTAATATTTTTGATACCTGCACCCTGTGTTGAAATTCTAGTTTGAGTCCTGACTGCTTCATTAATCTGGCTTCCTGTTTAAGAAGCTGGGAAAACAGTGGGAGATCATGCAAGTGCTTTGGCCCATGCTACCCATGTGGGAAACCCGGATGGAGTTTCTGGTGCCTGGCACTGGCCTGGATCACCCCTGGATGTTGAGGCCATTTAAGGAGTAAACTAGAGGATGGAAGACCTCTCTCTTTTCTCATATCTCTGTCACTTGGCATATCAAATAAATAAATAAATATTCAATTAAAAAAAAGTTGACTGCATTATTTTTAGTAAAATTCGGCCCCAATGCCTAAAATAGAAGCATAAATAAGTTTCCTCCTACTCTCTAACAATCTGAATATCAATCTCTAAATTTAATTCTGTGGCTCAGTTTACATTTTCTTTGATATTAGACCTGGTCTTGAAAAATTACTAATAAAATAAAGAGAGAATATAGATTCAGTAAACTTTAATTTGTATACGAAACATAATCTCAGCTGAAAGTGATTTACAGGATTCTAAATCAATTCATTGAGCTCTTTTACACTCTTCTAATCTTTTTTGGCCACCGTCAACTGTTTATTAATGTCCCTTGGCACAAAATAATGAAATTTTCTGTTCAATTGTAACACCTTCTGAACCTTTGGATCTGTATCATCTCATTTCTGGAATGTTCTTGTTGCCATTGAAGCTTTCACTAATCGACTGACCACAACATAACCCTATTTCTTACCTCTGCCCTAGCTGGAAAACCAGTGAACACAAATATGGCTGGTCTCCCATGTATAGCAAAGGAAATTCCTGTAGTTTGCAATCAGTATTTTCTTTCCACTATGAATCCTAAATGACTATGTATGCACACATATACTTGCCATTTTGTAAGCTATTGTGATCTGGTCTCAGATTTAGAAAAACTAGGATTTCTTACCATTTCAATTATTTCTTACCATATTCAATTATTTTTCCTTCAGGAAAAAAAACCATTGTATTGGCATAGTGCCTTTGGGTTGCCTGTTTAAAGGATTCCACACATATGATAGCAAATATATTTTTCATGTTTTATGGCTTTTATTAAAGCTTATGCAATACTTGTTAAATCACAGAGATTCAGACACTAAAAATTATATGGAACTCTTGAGTCATCAAAACCCAGTTGCTGGGGATTTCTGAGATGGTTACAACAGAGTAACTTCAGCTGACTAATGCTCCTACTAAGATGCAAGTAGAAAAAACAGTAAAATCACAAAAGGGGAAGAGATTTGCTTGAAGTCAATCTGCTGAGGCTATAGGAACTTGGGGGCCCAAGATCCCTCAGAAAGGTGAACCAGAAAAACGTGAGCTGACTTTGGGTAATACTCAGAGTGTTTGTTGCAGAGAGAGACTGGGAAATCAGGCCTAATCTAATCACAGTTTTCATTAGCAGTTAAGTGGAATGAAATGTGGGATACTTTAAACAGAAAAAAGAAATAGCTAATATAGGTTTGAAGTCTTGGAAGCAGCAGAGAGTGTTTAGGCAAAACTAATAGTTGAAAAACTGATGTGTAGGCCGGCGCCGTGGCTTAACAGGCTAATCCTCCGCCTTGCAGCGCCGGCACACCGGGTTCTAGTCCCAGTTGGGGCGCCGGACTCTATCCCGGTTGCCCCTCTTCCAGGCCAGCTCTCTGCTATGGCCCGGGAAGGCAGTGGAGGATGGCCCAAGTGCTTGGGCCCTGCACCCGCATGGGAGATCAGGAGAAGCACCTGGCTCCTGGCTTCGGATCAGCGAGATGCGCCGGCTGCAGCAGCCATTGGAGGGTGAACCAACGGCAAAAAGGAAGACCTTTCTCTCTGTCTCTTTCTCTCACTATCCACTCTGCCTGTAAAAAATAAATAAATAAATCTTTAAAAAAAAAAAAAAGAAAAACTGATGTGTAAAAAGTTTTCAATATTGGCAAAAGTAACTAAGCCAAAGATCAAAAGATCTCAACTGAGATAAATTTACCACTGTAATAAAGAAGGAAGATTAAGGGATGATGTAAAGACATGCAGAAGTAAAACTATAATATTTAATGTCACTGATAATTTTTAGAAGTCTAAGGAAACAGCTCTCTGCTGTGGCCTGGGAGTGCAGTAGAGGATGGCCTAAGTCCTTGGGCCCTGCACCCGCATGGGAGACCAGGAGAAGCACCTGGCTCCTGGCTTTGGATCAGCGCAGTGCGCTGGCTGCAGCACGCCGGCCGCAGTGGCCATTGGGGGGATGAACCAACAGAGAGGAAGACTTTTCTCTCAGTGTCTCTCTCTCTCACTGCCCACTCTGCCAGTCAAAAAATAAAAATTAAAAAATAAATAAAAAAGTCTAAGGAAACAATTAATAGAACTTTCTTAACCTGATAAAAGATGTCCATAGAAAACATATGTTATACATATTTATAAAATGTTGAAACATTTCCTCTAGTTTGCAAATTTATATTTATTTTCTAATTCCAGAGAGAGAGAGAGAGAGAGAGAGAGAGAGAGACTCCTATTTGTTGTTTCACAGCAAGTAAGTGGGTAACTGCCATTCACACAGGACACCTGGATTGAGTTTCTGGCTCCCAGATACAAAGATTTCATGTTGTGAAACACCTGTTCTCCAAAAATTAACCAGTAAAAAAATAAGATTCAAATGAAATCCAGAAGATCTTATCTGCACTTTTACATGTATGGAAATTGACAAGGTAATTCCAGACTTTGCATGAAAACTCAGTCAATAATAGCTGATCTATTCTTAAAGTAATAAAGGTGAATGATTTCCATGTTGAAAATTAATCTTATCTTCAGCTTATACCATACACAAAATCAATTCCAAATGAGTTGCAGACCTAAATATAAAAGATAAATTATAGTTAATAATTTTTCTGAATGTTATTAAGATAGAATAACTTCCTGTCTTTGAAATCTGCAAATATTTCTTTAGCAGAATATAGACTCACTGGCCACAAAGGTTCATAAATTCAATCACTAAAATGAACATTTCTTTCACTTCATCCCTGTTAGAATAGCTTTCATACAGAAATCAACAAACAACAAATGCTGGCCAGGATGTGGGGGAAAAGGTATCCTAATCCACGGTTCATGGGAATGTAAACTGATATAGCCACTGTGGAATACAGTATGAAGATACCTCAGAAATCTGAATATACAACCTACCGTATCCCAAACATCCCCCTCCTGGGAATATACCCAAGGGAAATGAAACCATCAAATGAAAGAGTTATCTGTACCCCCATTTTTATTGCAGCTCAATTCACAATAGCTAAGATATGGAATCAACCCAAATACCCATCAACCGAAGACTAGATAAGGAAATTATAGGATATGTACACTATGAAATCCTATACAGTGCTTAAAAACAAACACGAAATCCAGTCATTTGCAACAAAATGGATGAAGCTGGAAAAAAATCATACTTAGTGAAATAAACCAGTCGCAAAAGGAGAAATACAATATGTTCTCCCTGACCTGTGATAACTAATAGAGCACCTAAAATGTAATCAATGGAAGTGAAATGGACACTTTGAGAAGCAATGACCTTGAACAGCCCTTGTCTCAACTGTTGAACAGTTTTTTTTCCATACTATTTGTTGAACTGTTAATATAATTAATCATATGTATAAAAAGTTAATTGAAAATAGATCTCAGTTAAAAAAAAAAGTAAGAGTGGGAATAGGAGAGGGAGGAGGAAGAGAGGTGGGAGAGTAGGTGGGCTGGTGGATACAGTAGAAACAATCAGCATGTTCCTAAAGTTGAAATTATGAAATGTATGAAGTTTTTATTCCTTAATGAAAGGGTTTCTGGGGAAAATAAATAAAATGAACATTTAGGGGGCTGGCGTTGTGATGCAGCGGGTTTATGCACTGACCTTTGGCACCAGCATGCCATGTGGGTGCCAGTTCAAGACCCAACTGCTCCACTTCCCATCCAGCTCTTTGCTATGGCCTGGGAAAGCAGTAGAAGATGGCCCAAGTCCTTGGGCCCCTGTACCCACATGGGAGACCTGAAAGGGGCTCCTTGCTCCTGGCTTCAGATCGGCACAGATCCGGCCATTGCAGCCAATTGGGAAGTGAACCATCAGATGGAGGACCTCTCTCTCTCTCTTTCTCTTTCTCTCCTCTCTCTGTGTAACTCTGATTTCAAGTGGATGGATAAACTTTAAAAAAATAAATAAAATAAAATGAACATTTATATTTATTTAAAGAATGCCCATTAAAACTGGAAAACAAGCCTTGGAGTTGAAGAATATATTGACAATATGCCGGACAAAGGCAAATATTCAGAGTGTGTATTTTTTAAAAAAGTGCAAACTAACAAGGCAAAGATAGACTCCTCAATTTAAAAATAAAAATAGATTGCATAAGGATATGGCAAAGGATATATCCAAATCTCCTTTAAAAATATTTAAGTATTAGCGTGGGTGATTGGCTTAGCAATCAACTGCTTGGGTTTCATAGCTGCTCTGACTCCTCACTCCAGCTTCCTACTATTGCAAACCCTAGGAGGCAGCAGTGATGTTCAAGTGATTGGGTTCCTGCCACTTACGGTAGGACACATTAGGTTTTAGCTAATTTTGGTTTCCATTCTCATAATGACCTCAAGTGAAGTTTGGGAGGGAAGATTACGATTAAGGCACAATGAAAATTTAACACAACTTTTCTTAACAATTTTTTTGTTTATTTGAAAGGCAGAGTGAGAGAGAGAGAGAGAGAGAGAGAATCTTTCATCTGCTGGTTCACTCCCTAAATGGTCACAACAACCAGGGCTGGGCCAGGTCGAAGCCATGAGTCAGGATCCAGGAACTCCATCTGGGTCTCCCACGTGAGTGGCAGGAGCTCGAGCACCTGGACTACCTTCCACTGCTTTCCCAGGCACTTTAGCAGGGAAGCAGTTGGATCAGCAGTGGAGAAGCTGGCACTTGAACCAGTGCTCATATGGGATGCCATCAACAGCTTAACTCAATGAACCACATGCCCTGCCCACACTAGTTGTGCATATGCATACACACACACACACACACAAAATGCAAGTATAGAAGTATAGTGGCTGGCACTATGGTACAGCAAGTTAAGCCACCACTTAGGACACATGTACCGTTATCAAAATGTTGTTTTGAGTCCTGGCTACTTTGGATTTGAATCTAGGTCCCTGTTATTGCACCTAGGAAGTAGGGAAATGGCCCAAGTATTTGATTCCTTGCCACTCATGTGGGAGACCTGGATGAAATTCCTGGCTGCTGGCTTCAGCCTCTCCCAGCCTTGGCTGTTGCAGCCATTTGGGGGAGTGGATGGAAGATGTTTCTCTCTTTCTTTCTGCTTTTTAAATAAATAACTCTTGAAAGAAAGAAATGCAAGTGTAATGCAATCCATTTTTTAAAAAAGGATTGTTATAAAAAAGCAAACTCCAGAAGCCACAGAAGGAAAAAATGCCTGATATTGATATGGTATCACCAAAAATATTGTAACTTTCCCTATAAATCATAGTAACCAGTGCTTCCTGAGGAAGTGACTTCTGATCACTGTCCCAAGGAGGAAGGGGTAAAGTACAACCTAGGCTGGTCTCCCAGAGGACATCCTGAAGCAGGCAACTGATGAGGAAGCTGAATCACCCCCTCTTGCCTCCCAACCTCCTGTTCTCTGGGTACCCTTTGGCTTTTCATTGCCTCATTCCATTCCACGAATACTTAGGTATTCTTTATTTTCATGTAGTTTAGCCAGGCTGCTGAAATTTTAGTACTATCAGTGCTGTTTTCAGAGATCCATCTGTGTCCAATATTATTTCTTGTATTCCAGTATCTCTATATCCAGCATCAGAGCTATGGGTCTCTAGCATGTGCCTTATCCAGTCTCACAGGATCATCTCACATCAGTTATAGCCGCTGAGCTTCTGCTACAACATTTCCTTTAAAGACTAACCTATTGTTATCTGCATAAATTGTTAGTTTATCTAAACTTACACACAATAGTTTCACTGTTTTAAAAACATAAACAAAAATACACATCAGTTCAATTCCATAACTGCTTACTAAGCATGCATTACATGAAAGAAATTATAGCACAAAGAACTAGAAAGTCAGCACAATTCCTTCTGTCTGCTGCGTGAATCTACATATTCCCCAAAATAGAATCCCCATATTTGTTCAACAAATTGATTTTAATTTATACAATGGAGAAGGAATGTTATCTAAGCACTAATAAAACATAGATGGAGGAAGGACAAAAAAATGCATTTTCATCTGACATATAGTGGTAACTGATTAAATTAGTCAAATACACTGAGTTTGGAGAAAACGGCCCCAATTACTATTAATGTGTTTCAGGATTGAGAGAGTGACACTCATAGTAACTTATCTACACTTAAATATGCGTGCTGATGCTTTCAAGCTAACTCCCTAGTCCTTGGATTTGATTAAAACCATCAGGCTACTGTAAGTTAGAAGAACGAATACATTCTTTGCTGAAAATGAAGGGAGTGGTTCCAATCCCAGTTAGGTCAGCCAAGAGCTAAAGGGAGGAGAAAGAATGGAGAAGAATCAAATTTATTAAACCATATTGTATGCATTTAAAAAGCATATTTTATGTTATTTCTTCCAGGTAAAGAGAAGAAAAATCTGGTAACAATTTACACTGATGTTTAGACCCATACCCAAGAGTGTTTGTTAATTGGAAGCAATAATAAATGTATCAAGCTTTGACTTATTGTATAAGGTCCTGTGAATTGAATTTTACATTCAGAACTTTGAAACAGGCCTCAGTTTCTTTGTCTCTATGTAACATCAAGAGATGTCTTACTGTCTAGTCCATGTAGATGTAGGGTATTGATATTAATACCCTAATCTCCAGGCTCCAAGACCCCTGTGATAACCTGCAGGAAAATTGCTGCCTAGGAGTCACTCTGAATTGAAATTTTCCCCTGGGGGAAAGCGGGGCTGAGATTGGAGGGCCCAACTCTCAGATTTCCACAGAGAAGGTAGCCCTCTGAGACCATTTCCAGAAGGACATTGGATACTTGATACTTTGAACTCTTGGACATCAACTTCGCCTTCCTTCTGATCTCACAAAAATAAAAACGAGTATATTTTTCCATGTGATTCGCCTTTAGGATATCCAGCAAATGACTTCTTAAGAAGGAAAACATTACAGGAATTATTGGAAGTGTTCTCAGTACTTGCTTAGGGTGGCTGAGTCAACCCAGTGTGCAGCCAGCCTGGTTTCCCGAACTTCAGTACTCCTTGGCATACTTTCCAAGTAAAGTTGTTGTATCCTACTAGCAGATTGGTGGAGCTAAAACTATGCTACTGCTAAGTGGTTTCAGAAAACTGCATTTGGAGTGAATGAACAAAATGTATGTATTCTCTAAAGCACTCTGAAAGCAACATCCCAATGTAATATTCACCGTGATGAATGGGATGGACCTAAGTCACAGTTGCTTCTATTTCAAGAGGTTGGAGCCCTGAACAGGTCTTTCAAATTATGGACAATACTTCTATCTTAAAACTAGCATTCAAACCTAATGCCAAGGCGGCTGGGTGAGAATTCAGATGTCTCGTGAACCTACTTACACTTGGACCTACTTTGTTCTACCAGATGTCCCTGTGTTTCCACTGGATTTGCCATCCTGATCCCTTCCTGTGGTTGAGTTTTCCTTGGAAGCACTTCTCTTGATTCAGTGGCCTTGACTCCACAGAAATAAAATCAGGCAATGAATACATTAGAACATATTTGGGCTGGTGCTGTGGCTCACTAGGTTAATCCTCCACCTGCAGCGCCAGCATCCTGGGTTCTAGTCCCGGTTTGGGGTGCCAGGTACTAGTCCCAGTTGCTCCTCTTCCAGTCCAGCTCTCTGCTATGGCCTGGGAGGGCAGTGGAGGATGGCCAAAAAAGTGTTTGGGCGCTTGCATCCGCATGGGAGACCGGGAGGAAGTACCTGGCTCCTGGCTTCCGATCGGAGCACCGCCGGCCGTAGCGGCCATTAGGGGAGTGAACCAACGGAAGGAAGACCTTTCTCTTTGTCTCTCGCTGTCTATAACTCTCTCTGTCTCTCTCTCTCACTGTCTAACTCTGCCTGTCCAAAAAAAATATATATATGTGCCATGGTAGTTATATGAGCTCACACCAGCTTTTTTTTTTTTTTTTTCAAGAGAATCATGGCCCCAGTATGAGTTAGTAGATATAGGCACGTGAAATAATGTAGGTAAAATACTGCTGTGCTATAGTGGGTAAAGCCTGCAACACTGGCCTCCCATATGGGTGCTGGTTCATGTCCTGGCTGCTCCACTTATGTTCCAGCTCCCTGCTAATGTCTTGGGAAAGCAGTGGAAGATGGCTCATGTGGACCAAAATTAATAAGTGATGGAGGAGCCAGCACTGGGGCTCAACCAATTAAACTGCTGTTTACACTACTAGCATCCCATATCAGAGTCTGGTTTGAGTCCTTGCTGCTCCACTTGCAATCCATCTCTCTACTAATGCAGTTGGAAGGCAGCAGATGATGGCCCATATATTTGGGTCTCTGCTACCCATGTGGGAGACTCAGATGGAGTTCTCAGCTCTGGACTTTGGCCTGGCCCAATCCTTGCTGTTGCAGCCAATTGAGTAGTGAATGAAGAAGTGGAAGATCTCTGTTTCGCTCTCTTTGTATGTCACTCTGCCTTTCAAATAAATCTCTTTAAAAAATATGACATATGGCAAAAATCTCCAAACATCACTCTGCTTTTTCCAGTAATTATGAATACCACCCTGCTGCAATGGTGAACTTGCCCATGTTACTTGTTTGAGTCAGTGAAATAAGAGCGAGTAAGCAGAGACTTAGGGAATGCTTGCATGAAAGGGATTAACTAGGACCTCCAGAAAAGCCACTCATTAAATCCAGCTCATACTGCTGTCAGATGCCAAATAGATAGTTGTTGTTTTAATACACAAAATTTGAGGATGACATATTTGTCCCCCAAACTAAAAGGTACAATACGAAAATGAAATCTTAATTAATTTTTTTTCGTTCTTCCTTTTTATTTGCTTATTTATTTTTAATTTGAGAGGCAAAGAGACAGAGAGCTCACAGTTGTTGGTTCACTCCCCAAATGCCCACAACAGCTGGGACTGTGCCAGGTCTGGAGTCTGGAGCCTGGAGCAGGGAACTCAATCCTGGTCTCCCATTGCTGGTGGCAGGAATCCAGTTACATGAGTTGTTGCTAAGGCTTCCCAAGGTCCGTGCTGGCAAGAAGCTAGAGTCAGGAGGTAGAACTGGGATTCTTGCCCGGGTTTTCTGATGTGGGATAGGTGTCTTAACTACTAGGCATTTCAAATACCTGCGCATTAATGTTTTTGATATTATAGTATAATATAATACTTTTTATATTATAATTTTATAATATAATATAAAAGTATGTGGAAATTTGGCAACTATTGCATTGTTAACATGGGTAGACTGTTGAGCAAGTTGGGTCTATATTCTGATCTGCATTATCTAGTTTGGCACTACATTGGATCTCATCATATGAAAATTATTAATGCACAGCTGATTGATCATTACTGGAGTTATTTCAGGTCATTTGGCTTTATACTCAGTCCTACTTTCGAAGCTGGCAGAAGAAGCAATTGAAAACTATTACCATCCAAATGCCAGCAGACTTTATCTAGCAAAACTTTTCAGTCCTATTCTCAAAGTGAACCTGAAAATAATTGTCCTGGGAAATCCTACCAGCCTAGGGAAATGGTTTCTTTTCAATATGACAACCTCAACCCTGGGCATTGCAAGGGTCACCTTCCTTGGTATATGTTCCAATTTTAAGGGGATTGTTACAGGCGCTGGAATGTTGCCTTCCAGGTAATAGTAAAATCGAAGTCAAAAAAGATTTTCATATTGAACCAGCCAACACTTTCAGCATTTGTAATCTGCTCCATACTTGAAGATTAGGCACTGATTATATTTTTCTAGGTGCTATTTACCAGTGTTAGAATAAAGAAGTCTCTCTGTGTAACATAGCAATAGTAAAACCAAGCACAATAACACCCATTTTAACTAATTTAATCCATACCACTAGGGAGAAATTACAAGAAATAATTTTTTTTTCTAAAGCATTAACTGCACACAGCAAAACCCTAGTAAAAAAATTGCCATAGACATTTTTAACCATTTATCCAATTCTAATACCCATAGAAACATCTAACTGTGCAAAAACATTTTTGAGTGAAGGTGTTTTGGCTTCCATTGTGGGAAAATATTTTTTTCAGAAGACTAAATGTATTAACTGAGGTGTTCTATAACACATAAAGATATTCCAAAAAAGTGACACAGTATGTATGTTTAAGTAGAGATTTCAGTACCCTAAAATTTTTAATGATTGTTTATATTTTCATTATACCTATCAAAATATCCTCTAGCAGTTCAAACCATTTGCTAATTAAAAATAATTGCATGTTTTTGGTGAACATAGATACAGGATGAAGTGCAAATGCATGACTCAGGACCTGTCCGGCCACAGGAACTGCAAATGTCAGTTAGTGAGACTATATTTACCATCTGTCCTTGTCTGTGTTTCTGCTTTGGCACTGCCCATTGGAACACACAGAGTGGTTTTGTCATGAAAATTGTCTTCCAGCTGTGATCTGTCTGTGGCAGTGTTTTTGCAACTATTACCATGCATACCTGTTAAACCCTTCTTTCCCACTAATGGAGCTTTTTCTGATTGGAGGCAAAGCACTTGGACAGGGTGATCTGTGCAGAGCAGACCAGGTGCCAGCAGCAGATGGGCGGGTGGGGCCTTAGTCACTGCTAAGTTTATATGAAATTTGTAGAAGGCTTTCAAAACTGTCTCAACAAAAATAACAGTTTGGGGACCAATTTTCCATCCCCTGAGCTATGAAGTATGAGCATATACTAATAATAGCAGCCAAATTTTTAATAAATAAAATCAATGTAAACGTTCATGAATTAAGTATTGTTTAGCTATTTGCTTATCACCATGGATACTTTTATTAATAACAATGTTGATGTTTCAGTGTTAGCATGGCCCAAGGGAAGAATTCCAAGAAGTATCTGGAACAATGGACAGCAATTCCTTTTAGTAATATATTATCAACTTTCTTCTGTGGGCTGTACCATGCACAGAATCTCTTCTTAATATTCTCTTTTAGAGATTTGCTGGTACTACTTTCATTAATACTCTGAAATATTTCCTTGAACCGTATTTAAAACCCAACCTACAATAATAAATATACAAAGCCTCAAAGTGATGTAACTATTATTTCTTCTCTCAAAAAGCATTACAAACAGATTACCACTAGAGTTACATCTGATATAAATTCATAACATTATGTCTTTACCCACATAAAGCTGACTGAATTGTTTCAGTGTCATAGCTGAGGTGCTAACTGCCATAGTTAATACCATAACTATTATTTTATACAAATGATGCCAGCAACTCTAAAAATTGAAATCATTGTATTGATTGTGCTTTTATACAAGTGCTTATTTGTGACACATGCACATTTCAATTACATATCATGCAATAACAGAGAATGAAAAGTATTTATGAAAATGTTTTTCAGGGGCTGGGGCTGTGGCGTAGCAGGTAGGGCCATCACCTGCAGTGTCAGCATCCCATATGGGCACCAGTTCAAGTCTCAGCAGCTCCACTTCCGATCCAGCTCTCTGCTATGGCCTGGGAAAGCAGTAGAGGATGGTCCAAGTCCTTGGGCCACTGCATCTGAGAGGGAGACCCAGAAGAAACTCCTGGCTCTTGGCTTCGGATCGGCGCAGTTCCAGCCGTTGTGGCCAATTGGGGAGTGAACCAGCAGATGGAAGACCTCTCTCTCTGCCTCTCCTGCTCTCTCTGTGTAAATCTGACTTTCAAATAAATAAATAAATCTTTACAAAAAATGTTTTTCAATGAAGGAAAACAAATTATGGACATGAAATGTAAAATTAATTATTAGAATAATTCAAATATTAAAATATATATCTTTCCATGTGTCTAGACATCATCAAATGAAGTTAAAATTTGACTTCCATGAGAGACTATATATATATATATATATATATTTATTTATTTATTTATTTATCAGATTAAATCACAGATTCTGAGACTAGATTTCCTGGATTCGAATTCAGGCCTAGAAAGCTGGCTGTATGACCTCGGGAAAGTTTCTTAATTGGGGTAGGCTCAGCATCCTCATAGGTAAGATGGAAGTAGAAGTGTTTCTTACCTCTTAAGCTTGTTGAAAGGATTAAAGGCAAAGTGCTCTGTGGAGTGCAGGAAGCACCCATTTGCTACAGCCCATAAAGTGCAAATTTTAAGAACACACAATGAACCGATGAATTAGGCATTACCCTACATCCTTTTTTGTACTTTGCTCGTTCATGCACTCTAATTCACCAGATAACCTCAAGGGAACTTTATTCACGAGTATTACCTGATTGGCCTCAGGATGCTGCTTCCTTTTCTGCAATGCTTTGTCCAATACCTTTCTATGCTCTCTCCTTCTTATTCAGAGATACTGGTCCTCAATCAATCTGTATTAAAGAGCTGTAAGCTTTGATCATGTTTTATCCTGTGACGCTACTGCATTTTTCATAACACCTATCTAAATATTCAACGTACTTGTCGTTGATTTATTAAATCCTTTGTAGTCTGTTTCCCTTAGTTTTTTTCACTACTGTGCTCTCCGCATCTAGAACAATACCTGTCAACTTGGTGCTCAATAAATATTTGTAGAATAACAAAGGAGTAAGTGTCTCTGTCTTTTTGTTGCTTCCTTAGCCTCAACTCCTATTTTTTCTCTGCTATTTACTTCTTTTGCTCATTTTCATCCTTTAGGGACATTCGAGCTGGGTTGATGGAAATCTCAGCCCCCTCAAATAGCACTTGCATCATCATCAGCTTGCCCAACACAAAAGGGATTACATTATAGTGTATTACCTTCCTGGAAGTGAGTAGAACAATGAAGCCTTATGCATGAATTTTTAATGAAGTTATAGGAGAGGCATGAAAGTACATAACAGGATTTATTCTTTCCAAATCACTGAAACATCTGCCATGTTTTATTAAAGTTGAGAATTGGGGCCCTTGCTACTTAGTTTCAGGGAATCCCATGTCAATGGTACACACTACCTGTGCAACATTGCGATCCTTTTAGGGAACAGTGTGATATACAGACACACTTAGTTTCTGCTACAAATAAAGAGTTGGGTGGAGGATGGACAAAGAAGTAATATTGACAAAATCTCTAAGTACTGTGATGGAACAATAGAGCACTATGAAAATATCCAGAAACGAATTCTCACCTGCTACCAATGTGAGCACTCTCTTTCCTAGGGAAGGAATCTTTGTTCCCATTCCTGATGAACCAAAGGAACAAAAATGTCTCTCACCTGTGCCAGGCACTAGGTCCAATGCTCAAAACTAGTGGCAGGTGCATTTAGGTATTGTCTATTCTACTATGGAGCACAAATCACTAGAAATGTAGAGGGAAAAGCCTTTATTTCTATATGTTAATTCTGTAGCATACTCATGTCCTCTTAAAAATGCCTAGATAATGGCTAATGAGCAGGTACCACCCTTAAGAATATAGCCTGGCGATATTCAGTCACAAGGAGAAAAGGAGCAACTGGAGGAAAGGAAATAGAGAACTGGGAGATGGCATCTGAGGGCTCCCAGAAATAACTGGCCGGCATTTTCGTATTGCACATTCAGCGAGGGAGCGATGCCTGGCCATGATGAGAAGGCCTGTGGAATTGGGACATTAATATTAATGAGTCCTCATCTGAACCCACAAGCTGGTACCCTGCTCTAACAAAGAGGATGCATCTCTGTGACTGTTTCACAGGAGACACTCCTTCAAACAGAGGACCATCAGCACACTTTAATGTAGAGATGCTTTTGAACATCTGGATTTCTTTATGACTACCTAGCCCTCATTCCCTTGAGGGGATCACTGATCTCCAGGTCACCTGGCTTTGATCTCACCTGAAGCCTTGCCCCGGAGCTCCCTCCAAACGGTTTGCAGCTCACAGGCTCAAGCAACATTTTCACAACTCCTAGGTTGTGTGGATTGTGAACGTCCTGCCTGAGTGGGGCTCTGGGTGCTCATTTTCATCCTTGTCCATGAGAGCACCAGGCCAAGAAATGATTGACCTTAAGCTCTCCCAAACTCTAAAACACACGGATTGATTCTGTAGAAGTATTATAGCTTTAGTTGCAGATGACTTACTCATCAAAATATCACTAGGAAATGATTTTAATAATATGTTGATAAAGTAGGATCTATAAAACATGCATGCCTTTGAGCTTGACCTCTATTGGGTTGTCTGTGTAGCACATTTCCAAAGACAGATCAGTATTCCTGTCATGTTAACATGATGATACCACGTAAAACAAAGGCTGGCTGTCATAACTGGCAGCAGGAACAGTGCTCTTCAATGAACGTAATTCATTTAATTAATATTTATCAAGAGCCCAGACGGAGCCTAGCAGTCTACAAGGTGCCAGCCACTCCTACCCTCACCGCCTTTTTGCCATCTGCCATGCATGTGAATTGTAGGCAATCAGCCACCTCAGGATGAGAAAATGCTGTGTTCCCAGGGTGCCTCTCTGCTGCTTTCAATTCAATGACTCTCTCTGGTTTTTCAAGTCAATGGAGTTCATGTGTAAGCTGTGCTCAAAGGTGCATGAGTCAAAGAACTAAACCTGCTTTGTCTGCGTGCCCGTTGAGTATTATTGTCCTTTCCATCCTTTGTAGGTGAATGAAGCCTAGATTTAATACAGATGGGTTTGTGTATTTTCAATGATTTTTGTAAAAAAGCATTATGAAATGTTTCATAATTGTGATTATCAGGAAATTTATTTTGAAGAGCTTATCAGGGACAACGGTCACAGTACTTAATCTAGCATCTCAAACTATCATGGCTAGGCTAGGAGTGGGCATCTTGGCACAGTGGGTTAAATCATGACTTACTACACCCATGTTCCCTCTCAGAGTGCTGGTTTGCATCCTGGCTACTCCCTTTCTGATCTAGCTTCCCAGAAGGCAGCAGATGATGGCCCAATTATTCGGGTCCCTGCCACCCACATGGGAGACATGGTTAGAGTTTCTGGCTTTGCCCTGGCCCTGCCCTGTCTGTTGTATCCATTTTGGGATATGAACCAATGGACAGAAAAATCAAAATCTCTCTCTCTCTCTCTCTCTCTCTCTCTCTCTCTCTCTCCTTCTTTTCTCTCTCTCCTCTCACCACTCTTCCTTTCAAATAAATAAATATATCTTTAAGAAAATGCAGCTAGACTAAATGCCTGCCCCCTGGGATGGCTTTAGTTAAATGTTCATTCAATTGATTTGGGCCCTAAAGCTGGCAAGTAGATTTCCTATCAAGTGTGATTCTTGAGAAACAAAGATTGGAGCAAATCCTGGTAATGTGATAGCAGCGAGGAGTAGCCCAGCCAAAGTCAGACTGTCATCTGAGACATCAAAGTCAAACCTTCATGTCATTTCAAGTAGTCACAAAGTTCTGTTCTAAATCAACTCTCAGGCTCATTGCCTTCCCATCCTGCTCTTGCGGCTCCAGGCACAGGAATAGAATCGATGCCATCAGCAGCACTTCAAGCTCTGAAAAGTCTGCCTCCTCAAAGGAAGATCGGAGTGTTGACCATGGCCAGGCATTTTCATGGCTCAGATAATGACCCTCCCAGTCCGTGATTCTGAATCTCGCATGCCACGCGTGAAGTGTTGAATGGCACTTTGAACCCCAGTATATTCCAGCTCTGGAACACTGAGGTAGAGCCACTCCCGGCTGCAGAGATGGTCTATTTGCATCCTACCTGTGGATCTGACATAGCCCTGCGGTGGCTCCCCGTGGAGAACTGAGATTCTGACTCTGCCACTGTCACTACCATAAAGTGCCAGGCACATGTGTCACCTGGCTTCATGGGGGTCATCTTCAAGACAGCCTTGCTTTGGCCTTGCTGCTCCAAGTTGCGATCACCCTTCTTCCTCTTCTGTCACTGGACAAAGTCCAGATGAATGGAAGCTGCACAGGATGTGACTTCCCAGGCTTCACAGAGTGACGAGGTTCTAAGGTCTCCTGAATAAAGTTTGAGCATAATATGATTTCTATCTCCTACTCTTAGGGTTTCCACCCTCAACCCCCATGGGAGCATATTCTAGTTTAATCATGGCACTGATGAGCTGAGCTGCCATGCATGGACTTGATTTCATGATAAAGGGACACACAGCAAATATTATTTGTGTTTTTTTCTGCCACTATAGGCAGATCCTATTTTAGTCTATCTGAAATAGGTACTGAATCAAATAATAGCCTATAGAAAGAAAGCTTTCATAACCCAAATCCATCTTGCACAGGATTTTAGGAACTTACATGAGTGGTTTTAATATCTTCCCATTTCCTGCCATAGCCTATTTCCAGTAAATCAAATTTTCTAGGAATGACCAAAACAAGTTTTCACTAAAATTCCATGTTTATATGATTTCATTACTTTGGCCAATGCAACGTTAATCCTTGTGAGTAATTCCCCAGAGTGAATCACTGTAGGGAGAAGGGAGTTAATTGCGTATTCATAGACTCTTAAAGCAGAAAAAGACATTTAAAAGCTAAAACTAAAGTGTCAACAGATTTTATAAATATTTTCATGGAGATAACTAATTGAAACATAGCAATAGTCATATAGTGTTTTTTTAAGACATGTTTGTTTATTTGAAAGTCAGAGTTACAGAGAGAGAGAGAGAGAGAGAGAGAGAGAGAGAGAGTCTTCCATCCACTGCTTCACTCCCCAGATGGCTGCAATAGCTAGTACTGAGCCAGGCAGAAGCCAGGAGCCAGGAGCTTCATTAGGGGTCTCCCATGTGGGTGCAAGGGCTCACACACTTGCACCATTTTCCATTGCTTTCCCAGGTGCATTAGCAGGGAGCTGCATTGGAGATGGAGCATCTAGGACTCAAACTGGCTCCCATATGGGATGCCAATATTGCAGGCAGCAGCTCTACCTGCTATGCCACAGCATCAGCCCCAAACATAAGAATTTTTGATGATTATTTTAAATCTCCAAATTATTATAAATTGATCAAGATTTTATTTAAACCTAAAATCCCCAAACCAACTAATGTATTTTTAAATTAGAATAAAATATCTGTATCCCTATAGACTCAAAAGTATTATAAATATGAAAACTATTGATAGATTTACTTAAAATGGCAAGTTAAATAATAAAATTTTGCTCCTGGGAGAGGTGTTGTGGTCCAGTGGGTGAAGCCATGGCTTACAATGGCCACATTCCATACTGTAGTGCTGGTTTGAATCCTGGCTACCCTGCTTCCACTCCAGTTTCCTGCTAATGTGCCCCAGAAGACAGCAGATGGTGCCTCAAGTGCTTGGGTCTCTGCCACCCACATGGGAGATAGAAATGGAGTTCCTGGCTCTTGACTTCAACCTGACCCAGCCTTGGCTGTTGTAGTCTTTTGAGGAATGAACCAGCAAATAGAAGATCCCTCTTTTCCCCTACCTCTTCCCCTCTCTCTGTCACTCTGCCTTTCAAATAAATAAATAAAATCTTTTACAAATGAAATTTTTCTTAACAATTTTTCTAACTTGACTATGTCTCCCAGGATGATATTTTTACACACAGAAGAAGAAGTGAGTCTGTGACCTCAGTAAGAATAAAGAGGAATTTGAAGCAAATGTTTTCAAAATGAGATAAAGCTTCTTTTAAAAAAAAAAAATTTGTGGCTGGCACTGTGGCATGGCAGGTAAAGCCGCTGCCTGCAGTGCCAGCATCCCATATGGGCACCAGTTTGAGTCCGGGCTGCTCCGCTTCTGATCCAGCTCTCTGTTATGGCCTGGGAAAGCAGTGGAGGATGGCCCAAGTCCTCGGGCTCCTGCACCCACGTGGGAGACCTGGAAGAAGGCCTTGGCTCCTGGCTTTGGATCAGTGCAGCTCCAGCCATTGCGGCCAATTGGGAAGTGAACCAGCAGATGAAAGATCTTTCTCTCTCTCTCTCTGCTTCTCCTCTCTCTGTGTAAATCTGACTTTCAAATAAATAAATAAATCTTTACAAAAAAAGATTTATTTTATTTACCTGAAAAACAGAGTTACAGAGAGAGGGAGAGACAAAGAGAGAGATTTTCCATCAGCTGGCTCACTATCCAAATGGCCACAACAGCCAGGCGTAGGCCAGGCCAAAGCCAGAACCAGGAGCTTTTTCTGGGTCTCTCACGTGGGTACAAGGGCCCAGGGACTTGGGCCATATTCTGCTGCTTTCTTAGGCACATTAGCAAGGAGCTGGATTAGAAGTTGAGCAGCCAGTGTTCAAACTGCTGCCCACGTGAGATGCTGGTGCTGCACACAGCAGCTTAACCCACTATGCAACATCGCTGCCGAGAAAACTGTTCTTAACTGGAATTGAGGAAGTCACAACTCGTTTTATAAGGAAATTCCCACCAATACTTTAAAACTTTCGTAAGAGTAACATTATTATCTTAAGAACTGTACAAAGATTATGAACTAATACAAGTTTCTCTTGGAACCATATTATTTAGATATACTGAATTTTTTACACTTATTACTTCTTGTGAATCATTTCATTTCTTGTTGAAAAATTAATAAAAAGAATACTGAAAGTGTTTGAAGAAGTTTGATCCTGAAGGAGACAATAACAATGTTGTATATATTTAAAAATATGGAAAAAATTAGAATTTCAAAATGGTTTATTCCAGGATTTCCAAGAAACAATGATGGTGTAGTTTCACACACATACACACACATCACAGAAGCATATACAACTAATACACATTTGTCTTTCAGGATGTTCCCTCCTTTGGAACCGAAATTAGTACACATCTCAGAACTTAAAACATAAAATTAAAAGTATTTATTAGAAGAATGGTTGTGTTTGGTTTGTGTAGTGCAAATTTAATTCTGGTTTTTAAAAATCTGAGCAAAAATGAAAACAAAGAAATACAAGTGTGTGCAAGCCAAGTTAGATGTTGAAAAGAATCTGGGAGCAGAAAATGGAGAAACTCTGTCCTGTGAAATTCCCCTACATAATGTGGTATTTACCCATAAATCTAACACCACACATACACACACACACACACACACATCTTATTGCTGTTATAAAAGGACCCAAAAGTCTTTGCTCTGGGCTCTGAGTTGACCTTAAAATTCCATTTCTGAAGTGGCCCTTTCTCTGTGGACTGTTCAGTAGAGCCAATAAAAGAAGTGGATAGAGAATCCAAGGCTCCAAAATCTGAACGTGTAAAAGCATTTAAGACTTAGGTAAAAAACATCATAGGCAGAATTTGCTGTTAGGTCCAAGCATTTGGCTTAATGGTTAAGATGCCTCCATCTCATCTTGGAATACCTGGATTGGAGTCCCAGCTCCAACTCCCAACTCCAGCTCTCTGCTAATGCACATCCTGAGAGGCAGCAGGTGATGACTGAAGTGGTTGAGTCCCTGCCACCCACTTGGGAGACCTGGAATGAGATCTCATCTCCCAGGTTCAGCCTGGCTCAGCCCCAGCTATTGTGGACATTTGGAGAGTAAACTTCCCTCTCTCTCCCCCTTCCTGTCTGTCTCTGTAACTGTCTCACATTAAAAAAAAAAGAATCTGCAGCTAGTTACAACTATAAAAATTATGCTGACTATTCAAATTTTAAAAATTAGGTAGTTAAGATGTTTCAACTTCATAAATCATATCCTGAATGCAATTTATCAGGATGCACAAATTTTATATAATCAGAACAAAAATTAGAGTTTTAGGGTTCTTTTTTTTAAAGGAAAAAAGTGGTATTTATTCACAAGACCAGATGGTAATTGATAAGATCAGATAGCAATTATTGAGCCCAGATAGCAATTGCTGAAACTAGATAATAATTGTTGGGAGCAGATGGTAATTGTTGAGCCCAGAGAGTAACTGTTGAGACCAGGATACATTTTAGCAGTTACCATCCTTGTGGAGGCAACACAATCTCATACACCATGAGATTTTGCAATCTTGCCCATTGCAAAATATTGTGTGTTCAAAAGATTATCAACAATAACAATAGATAGGTGAAGAATATTCATATCCATTTATTTATAAAGCAGTTTGCACTCATTTTCTCAGCCAGTGGTGAATCTAAAAAGTGAGGTTCTTCAGAGAGAAAACAAGCACACACTACTTCTAGGATGTTTATTTGCTAGTGTTAATGTAGCCATCATTGGTAGGAAGTTCATTTGCTACGGTTAATGCAGCCATCAATGGTAGCTCACAATAGATGAGTTTCCACACTTTATTGATTATTTGGCCATTTTTTAACTTGTCCTTTCACTGCACAGTGTTATTTCTTGGATTTCACATTTGTATGGGCTTGTCAACCCCTAAAGAATCATCTATAAAAGCAGAGCAGAGCCACAGTCTCTACCCCACCCAGTGCAGGAATTTTTAATATTATGCCTTTAAAGTGCTTAATGTTTGACTTTGTCATCACTTGGTACTGTTGACAGTTAACATTTGAAATGTGATTCTTTTGAAGAGTTCGAAGGAGCCCTCAGAGTAATGGACAAACGTGAGTATCCCAGCATCCTCTAGAAGCTGTGGCTGCTTGTCTGCGTCAGGGTTTCCCTCTCACCTCGGAAACAGACTATGGCGAAACTTGGCAATTCTCATGACATCAGTGTGGTCACTTGGAATGAGTCAGCTATGGTGGTAATTGAAATAGATTAGGAAGAAAATAGCACTCAAAGAGCTTCGTGCGTGCAATAAAGCCCCCAATGGCTTGGGCTTGGGCTTGGATTCTTTATTCCTAGACAATTAGAAAAACTGGGCTTTTCTTGAGGCAAAATAAATTTAAAAAAAATAAAGACACTTTAGAGAACACTGCATCTCCAACTTAGGGCAGTTCTAAAACGCACTCATTGTTCCCTGTTACTTGCTTGGGATAAGAGTAAAACTTAGAATGAGTGATATCTCCTTCCAAAGTCAACGATTGACAAGGGAATCCTGTATTTCTGTCTTTGTTTCTTTCTTCCTGGGTTTCTTTTTTCTTTTTCTTTTCACAACAAGCTTGGTCGCTTGAAATCTAAAATTTACTGAGTCTTAGAGAGTGTCTAAGACAATGTGCATTCAGTGTCTGAAAAACTCCATCATCAGTGCCTTATGAACACTGATGGCAAGGTACAAAGCCATCACACGGGAGAGAAATTCCAGGTTTTACAAAAATTGTCTACATGTATCCAAGAATATCTTTCTAATCTCGCATTCAGGGATTTCAGTTGGGAGATGGCAAGAATGGGAGCTCCATTGCCACATGATTGGATAGCGTCTTCTCAGAAACAGAGAAACCCCCAGTGGTGGGGGAAGAAAGACAGAACTGCTCGTCTGCCTTGAGTGGGAATTCATTCATTGGCACATCAAACCCATATGTCATAGGGCGACTGTTCAGACTTTCAATTGTACTTTGGCTGAGAGAATCTAGGGGCTTGGGGCCAGATACTATAGACCAGTTGATGTAGGATTTTAAGGCCTCATCAAAAAACTCAAAGGGGTGGGTGTTGTGGTGCAATCGATGAACTGCTGCTTGGGACATCCACATACCGTATTGGAGTACTTGAGTTCTAGCTACTCAGCACTTCATGCTAATGTGCCTGGAAGGTAGAAGCCAATGATGGTTCAGATACTTGTGTTCCAGCCACTCACCTTGGAAACCTAGATTTGGGGAGTGAACCAATAGGTGAAGTGCTCTCTGTGTGTGTATGTTTGTGTGTGTGTGTATGTGTGTCTCTGTCTCTCTTTCATTCTCTCTCCCTTTCTCTCACTCTACCTTTCAAATAAATAAATAAACTTAAAAGAACTTCACAGAATGTTCAATGTCTGTAAAAATGTGTTTCATGTATCTTTGTACATCTGTGTGCATTTTGAGCCATTTTTCTGTGTGTTAGATATATTTGATTATACTGTATGCCTATTTCTTTGTATCATTTCTTAGAATTCTAAGTCATTTTAATATCTCTACATATGCATAAGGAAAACACTTTTTAACAGCTGTTAAGTAACTTGCGATTACAGCTTTATTGTTAAGAATAAGGAAACTTGGGGCTGGTTTTGTGGCTCAGGGGCTTAGGCAACTACCTGTGGCACTGGCATCCCATAAGGGTGCTACTTTGGGTCCTAGCTTCTCTACTTCTGGTCTAACTCCCTGCTAATGCACCTGGGAAGGCAGTGGAGGATGGCCCAGGTGCTTGGGCCCTGTGTGGGCGACCCACTAGAAGCTTCTGGCTCCTGGTTCATGGCACCTGGCTTTGGCCTAGCCCATCCCTGGCCATTGCAGCTATTTGGAGAGTGAACCAGAAGATGGAAGATCTCTCTCTTTCACTATCTCTCCCTGTCTCTCTGTAGCTATGACTTTCAAATAAATAAAAACAAGTGATTTTTAAGAAGATTAAGGAAATTCTGCTGTTCTTCCAATGCCAATCAGTCCACTTCTTCCCCAACCATTTCTCACCCCATTCTAGAAAGCTGTCCTGCAACTATCCCCATTTTGTCTTGCTTCATATTTTTAAAAATTATAACTGGCTCATTTATTGCACGCTGATATACCTTAAAATTGACCCTTAAAAATAATGTCTTATATTGGGTAAAAAAAAAAAAAAAAAAGACTGTCCAATTCCTTCCAAAGAATCCTGTCATCTCCCTCCTCCACTGCGCCCACTTGAAACCCTCCCTTTCCTTTTTGATTCACCCTGAAGGAGCTTTTGTTCTGCCGTTTCACCTTGACGACTGAGGAAGGGCGTCAGAGCCTCCTGTGCCGAAGGAAATTGCAGTTCCTCTTTTCTCTTTTCCTTCAGACTTTCAGCAGAGCTGACAAGCTGAAAAGCAACTCCGTACTTAGGACTGGAATCCGTTATCTCTGGCCACCCACTCCTTCCTCCTGTCTTTTTCTCCACAAATCAAGGAGGATGATCCCTCAAGAAGATCAAGTGGCATAACACAGAGTTTTTGATGTCAACGTGCAACCAAACAAAAGCACTTTCCATGGTGAAAATTAGCTGTAAGTATATATTATTGTAACTTTAAGCAGAACAGCAGAGAGGAGCTAAGAGTGTGGTAAAATAGCCTGGGTTAGTTATAAAAGTTACCTATTCTCCTATATTGACATTTTCAATTTATTTTAAAAAGATGATATAGGAGTGAGCAAGACCTATGACAACTATTCTTCCTGCTCCACCCTCACATTCTTTTTTTTAATGAAAGACTTATTTATTGATTTGAAAGGTGGAGTTTCAGAGAGAGAGAGAAAGAGATACAGAGAACTTCCACCTGTTGGTTAACTTTCCAAAAAGCCACAACAGCCAGGACTGGGCCAGGCAGAAACCAGGATCCCAGAACTCCCTCTGGGATCTCCCACGTGGGTGCAGGGACCCAATCACTTGGGCCATCTTCCACTGCTTTCCCAGGTTCATCACCAGGGCGCTGGATCAAAAGTGGAGCAGCCGGGTCTCAAACCGGTACCCATATGGGATGCCATGGTCACAGGCAGAGTGACCTGGAAGGGAGGTAGAAACATTTCCTATTTCTTTATAAATGAAACTGATGGTCTGCTTTCTCCATAGAAATTATCTTTGACAAATGTGTTTCTACGCACTTTGCTAAACATCTAAAACATGTGGTGCAGTGTCTCAGTATAGCTCTAAATTTTTTTTTTAATCATTTCCTCAGACACAGATCTTCTACTACTGATTCATTCCCCCAAAATGCCCACAACAGCTGGGGCTAAGCAAGGTCAACATCATGAGCCAGGAACTCCATCTGCATCTCCCACAGGGAGTCATTATCTGCTACCCTCCAAGGTGCAAATTAGCAGGAAGCTAGATCAGAAGTGAAGGCTCTGGGTCTAACACTCCAGCACTCAGATATGAGACGCAAGCATCACAAGTGGTACCAAATGCCTGCTCCTGCTAACTCTAACATCTATAAATTGGGGCCAGTGCTGTGGCATAGTAGCTTAAGCCTCTGTCTTCAGTGCTAGAATCCTATTGATTTTTCTAAATGCTTTTTTAAAAATTTTCTAAAGGTTTTTCTAAATGTTATTTTTTTAAAAAAAGTGTGTCGGCAATAAAGGAATTAAAAAAAAAAAAAAACTTAAAAAAGAACAAAGTTATTATTTACCCAGAAAGTGACATGTACTAATAATTTTGTGGAGCTCATGGTTTAATCAATGTTGAAATATATGTTGTATTTCACATAAGATTCCCCCATTCATAAATGCAAAATATATTACTGGATTTTGGAAAGAGTGCTGATGGGATTCTAAAACCAGGTTTATTAAATTTTTTATTTATGCATTTTATATTTATTATTAAAACAAGATAATACAAAGGGTGGGCAAAGCAAAAGGAATAACATGAGTCACTGTTTAAGGTTACCTAAATATGTTTCAAATGCTAAGAATCTCCACTGGAAGAAACTTTTGAACCTTTGTGGTTTTTATGAATTCAATATTAACTTTAATATTACATCTGGATTTCAGAACAATGGTATTCTGACCAAAAATCTGATATTTAAATAAACATGACCAAGTGTAACTTTTCCAACTACCTTGAAGTCCTCCAGCTTTCTGAGGCTACTCTGTCTCATAATTTATTTTTTAAGAGGGGCTCAGAACTTTCTGCTACTAATGGTGGGACACATGACTCCAGTCCCCTCAAGTGGCTTACATGCTTCTGGTCATGGTTTACTGTCGTTGCCTGCTTTGCCTCAAATAATCTTAACAGCCTTTTCTTTCTTCATGCTATGTGAACCCATTCAAAGAATATTTTTTCTCTTGCATTGCTCAAATCATATTTGCACAAGGATTTTTGTGTGGTAAGAACACAATCTCATATTTATCTTTTTAGCCAGTGTTTAAGTGTACAGTACAGTATTGTTGACCATCAATACAATGTTGTAGCTGTTTGTTTTTATCTTTTCAAGACTTATTTTGAAACTCACAGTTTCACGGAGAGGAGACACATACAAAGAGAGAGAGAGAGAGAGAGAGAGAGAGAGAGAGAGAGAAGGAGAGAGAGAGAGAGTTTCCCATCCAATATTGCACTCCCCAGATGGCTGAAACAGATTGCACTGGGCCAGGCTGAAGCCAGAAGTCAAGAGCTTCCTCCAGGTCTCCCACATGGGTGGCAGGGACCTAAACACTTGGGTCATGTTCTGCTGCTTTTTCCAGGCCATTAGCAGGAAACTGGATTCAAAGTGGAGCAAACAGAACTTGAACCAGTGCCCATAGGGGATGCCTGTGTGTTGCAGGCAGCAGCTTAACCCACTACACCACAATGCCAGCCCCTGTTGTAGTTCTTTAAAAATAGAAGAACTTCACTTTAAAGTCAGGAGTAGAGGCAGAAGTCCACAGTGGAGTATGTGTGGGGGTTATTTTACAGCACACGGAACACAACACAATTATCTACTGTACTTATATTAAAAATTGGGCATCTGTGTTCAACGTGTCTGCAGCATATCCATTGCTGAGATAATACCTATCATCATGTTGCACCTGCCTATGCCAATCAACACCAACAACCACTTCAGGTACCCAAGTTATGTCAATCTTCCTTACTAGCAGAAATATGAAATTCCCTGATTTATGACAGATTTTTTCCTATCAATTAGAATACATCTTGGGTTAGAAGTTTAGGTTTTCCTAATTAAATGCACATCCTAGATGTTGTACCCATTAAAAGACAGTTCTGTCCTTAAAGAATTCTGTCACTCACCTCTAATAATCTATTTTTTACTCCCACCTTTATAAACATCTCTTTTGTTATCAATGCTTACGAGATAAACATTGGTCCAAAGGAAAGATGAGCTGAAAACGACCCTGTACAATGAGCACTTTGTTCTCAAAGAAGACCCTTTGTAGACTTTAAACTCAATCTGTTTTTTCAGATCACACCACCACGAAAGCTGAACTATCCCCCCAAAATATTAATGTTTGCAATTAATCCAAAGATCCATTTATTCTGTTTGCTGTTTCTGCCTCCATTCTCCTGAAAGGTGGGTAGACATAGAAGAGCCATTCAGCCCTATTAAGTCCTTGCCTTGGTTTGCGGGTGGGAGTGGCTTATGGGGGGGGGGGGGGGGAGAACCGCTATAATCCAAAAGTTGTACTTTTGAAATTTGTATTTGTTAAATAAAAGTTTTCTTTAAAAAAACTCAATTCAGGGGCAGGAACTGTGGCAAAGTGGGCTAAGCCTCCACCTGCAGCTCCTGCATGCTACATGGGCACAGGTTCTTGTTCTAGCTGCTCCTTTTCCTATCCAGCTCTCTGCTTATGGCCTGGGAAAGTGGTGGAAGATGGCCCAAGTAATTGGACCCCTGCATCCATGTGGGAGACCCAGAAAAAGCTCCTGGCTTCAGATCAGCCCAGCTCTGGCCCTTGAGGTCATTTGGGGGGTGAACCTGCATATGGAAGACTTCTCTCTCTGTCTCTCCATTTCTCTGTAATTCTACCCTTCAAATAAATAAATAAAATCTTAAAAACAAAACTCACCTCACTTGTTTATTTTTTCCTATTTGTCATGCCCCATATGTATAATACGTTCCAGATCTGAAGTCTGGCAGAAGTTCCTAAGACAACATTCAGAAGTGATATTACAATGAGATACTCTTAGCTTTAGAGCCTACAGAATGTGTGGTTTGTCTTTTAATCCAGGTATGTCCTCTGAGTAATCCTGGACCACCATGGATCCCTTGGGGAAGGCAGTTGTATAACTGAAAGATGGAAAGATGGATGTATGTGGGTACTAATGTAGATATGTAATTAGATAAGTAGAAGTGGGTATGTATCTATTGATCCTAGTGTTATTTTACTATTAAAACACAATTCTTGATTTAAAAATGCTAAGTAAACAGAAACAGGAGGAAAATAAAGGGAGAAAAGATTATTATTGTGAGGACAAGATAATTTGAAGGGAAATTGAAAAATGTTCATAAGATCTCGAGCATTTTCTCTATGCTGTAATTTCCTGACTGTGTTAGGTTTCAAACTATTTAGAAGTCTTATTTGTTTTTTAATAGATTTGTTTATAGATCTGAAAGGAAGAAAGGTAGAAAAGAGAGAGCTAGAGCGAGAGTAAGAGACCAGTCTTCTAACTGTTGGTTCATTCACCAAATGTCTGCAATGAAACCAGAAGTCAGGAACTCCATGTGGGCCTTCCACATGGATGGCAGGGACTCAGGTATTTGGGGTATCACCCACTGCTTCCCATTCGCATTAGCATGCAACTGAATTGGACTAATGGAGTAAGTGGACTCAAACCAGGCACCCCAATATGGGGTGCATGCACCCCAAGAGGCAGTTGAACTCACTGCACCATCATCCCCATTCCTTTATAGTATCCCTGATCATTAAATTCATTCATTAATTACAATTTATGAGCCTGAAATTTTTGGGTTCAGCTTTATTCTGACAGTTGCCATACCTTGTCTGTGCAAACAAATTGGAAAGTCCATAAATATGGAAAAAAGTGTCCAATGAATTTTTGTAAAATGTTCATTAATAAAATCAAATTGGCTTATATAGTTTTTGATAGAGTGAAGTGAACTCAAATGGGTACAGCTGGGGTCTGGTTTCTGCAACCTTGTCCTGATCTAGCCATTCCTACTTGCAAAGATCCATAAAAGCTGTCTGGTCTCCAAGTAAATAACCTGGAAATTGAGTTAACAAAGGGACTTATATTAAAGCTCAGAATGACACTGCCTGTTGCTTTTCACCCAATCCACCCCCTATTTTCCCTTCTCCCTGTTCTACTTATTTTTGACTTTGTTCGCCATCTAAGCAGACAATACCCTCTTCCAACCTCCTAGCTAAAACCTTAATTTTATAAGATTTCCTTCAGAGATTTCATCCCTAGGCTTTTTTTTTTTTCTCCTTACTCATCTTCTAGTCACACCAGCCAAAGGAAAGGATAAACTACTTTATCCATGTGTAAGTAAATAAATATTACCCTTTCCTGGCTGTTTCCAATGTTTTTAAAACTTAAGACGGGGGCCAGTGCTGTGGCGCAGCAGGTTAAAGCCACAGCCTGCAGTGCCGGCATTCCATATGGGTTACAGTTCTAGTCCCGGCTGCTCTGCTTCTGATCCAGCTCTCTGATATAGCCTGGGATAGCAATAGAAAATGGCCCAAATCATTGGGCCCCTGTACCCATGTGGGAGACCCGGAAGAAGCTCATAGCTTCGAATCAGCTCAGCTCTGGCCATTGTGGTCATTTGGGGAGTGAAGCAGAGGATGAAAGACCCCTCTCTCTCTCTCTCATTCTCTCTCTCTCTCTCTCTCTGGTTCTACCTCTCTCTGTAACTCTGACTTTCAAATAAATAAAATCAATCTTAAAAAAAAAAACACACAAAGAATTGAGGCAGTAATAGAAATTTTTGGAGCAACTTTATCAAAACAGAAAGGGGAGAATGTTTCTAAGCATTCCCCAACAAGACACATTTGTGGTTAAGATGGCATATTTTGTTCACTTTTCTTTTTTTTCTTCAGGTGAAATGCAACACTTAACAAGAAAACACAATTCTTTCCACCCAAAAATTGACATTCAAATTAAAAACTCAGCATTCTCTTTTGTAACTGAAAAATTTAAGTTTAATTTATTTAGAAATAATGTTAATTGATAAGAACTCTATACTGAAAAAAGTATTGGAATGCTCTGTTTCAAAAGCAAATAAGAACATTATGCTGGATGGTAAAATTTTGGAAAGAAGCAGTAATTAAGTACCTAGTATAGTCTTATATGTGTCACTCTAAATTCAAATAGCAAACTTTCCCTATATGCTTACTGCCATCCTATATAACTAGGTTTAAGTTGTTACATAGTAAAACATTTATGGACCTTATTCCATAGTGACTTAATCCTAATTGTTCCTTTTGTTGTATTTTCAACAGCAGCAGTTTCAAACTACTTCAATTATTCCTATGACTTAAAATCTGGATAGAAAGACTCCGACAAATTCAGCCCAAATTTTACATCAATGGTGACCAGTAGCCTATAAAAAGGTTATACATTTTAATAGAATGTTGAAATAAATGTGATATTTTTTTCAATCTTGGAATGCTTTTCATGTCAGCATCATAGAAATGTGAATAAAAGCCTCTGCCTATAGAAATAGATTTAAGTTATTAAAGCTGTCACCGTAACTGAAATTAAAATCTAAAGTCTGGTTGCAGTACATGTTATAATGTTATTCCAAATCTGTTGAATAAATAGGATGTTGCAGTGATTTTCCAAATTATTCTCAGCAGATTTTATTTCCTAAATAACATCTTACAATAAACAACACCGAGGAAACAAATTTTTTGCAAAGAGATCATTTCTTTCTAAAAAGGCAGTAGGAAGGAAAATGAGACTTCCTATCAACCTAACTTCTCCATTACTCTTTGAGGCTGGCTGTCACCTTTGTCTAGGGCCCATTAGTTCTCCAAGGAATCCAGTTCCAAAAGCCACTTGTCAGTTTTAGTTATGTCATAGTTATTTGTATCAAATCCATACCATTGCAAATAACCTGAAGAAATCTGGCCAAAATGCATTATAACACAAAAAAATGTAATTGCTCTAAGGAAAACCCTAGAGAACAACACACATCGAGTGGAAGGTTGAGACAAGTGAGCCTTGAAAAAGGAACTCTACTGAGAGCTATACTGGTACATTTGTATGGCTTTCCTCCCAAGGATTACCCAGACCACAGGGTTCTGGGAAAAATCTGAAGATCAAATGAAATGCAATGTTAGTGGATGGAGGTGTTCTGTTAGAGGAAAGAGTTTGGGGCTGTCAAGTGGCTAGGCACTTAGGAAATTACTTCAGGAAGAGAGGAAGCCACAAAAGCAGACCCTGTAGGTTTGCACATAAAGTCTCTCCTATCCTTGAGTGACTCTTTAACTGTGTATGAGCAAGAAATGTAGGCAAAAGCCATTGGGGGGACTTGCATTGCTGATTACCTTGAGGGAGTTAGAAACTGGCATGTAAATCCTGCTAGTTTACAGGGGTTCCTATTGAAACCAGAGAGGGCCAACACGCACACTAAGTGTGTGTCTTAGAAGGAAAAATGCAAACAGATGCTCTGAAGAAAGGTATGTGGACCCAAACTTTCACAAATTCAAGGTGTCAATGAGTAATTTAAGTACACATCAGAAAATAAACTTCTATCTTTCAGAGGAATATATAACAGAAGCCACTGTCTACACAATGCATCATCTGAAGTGTTCAATATATAACAAAAATACAGATGGCAAAGGAAACAGGAAAACTGATCCATAATTGAAAGGCCTTCAATAGACACACAACATGAGATCACCCAGATAGTGGAATTAGCAGACTTGGACACTAAAACTCTAATAAGTAAGCTCAATGACTAGCTTAAATGGAATGGTTTTTATAATAAGTTAGCCAGAGAATAAGTGGAAATTACTTTAAAAGAAATCAAAATAGAAATTCTAAAACTATATTTCCAATATCTGAAGTAAAAACTGTCCATTCCTATTACTCAGATCATATTAGAAATAGCACAAATATTGGTAAACATGAGGAAAACTCAGTAACATCATAGCATTAACAATAAGAGAAAGGGACAGAAAAGTAAATGAACATGCCAACTCCGATATCTGAACCATATCCAAAAACGAGAGAATAGAGAAACTGGAAAAGACAAATATTTGAAAAAATAAGGAACGTTTTCCAAAATTGATGGAAAACATGAATTCAAGAAGCTTTTCAAAAACCGAACATGGATACAGATACAGAAAAGCTCATTTAGGTCATTACAACCACATTTTCAGAAATCAAAGAGAGAAAGAAAATTTTCAAGCAACCAGAGATGTGGGAAGGGTTTTTTTTTTTTTTAATTTTATTTATTTATTTATTTGAAAGGCAGAGTTACAGAGAGGCAGAGGGGAAGAGAGAGAAAGAGAGAGAGAGTCTTCCATCCCTTCACTGGTTCAGTCCCCAAATGGCTATAATGGGTCTCCCACAAAGGTGCAGGGGCCCAAGGAGTTGGGCCATCTTCTACTGGTTTCCCAGGCAATAACAGAGAGCTGGATCGGAAGTGGAGCAGCTGGGGCTTGATCTGGAGCCCATATGAGATGCCAGCAATTCAGGTGGTGGCTTTACCCACTATGCCACAACGCCAGTCCCAGAAAGGGATATTTTATACAGAGGAACAGTGATCAGAACTAGGACTGATTTCTCATTAGAAATAAAGGAGTCTGGATAACAAAGGCAGCACATTATGAAAATGTAGAGAGAGAAGAGGGAAGGGGAGGAGGGGAGAGAAAGTCATGTCTGGCTTCTAACTAGTAACACAGTCTTTTAAAACTTAAGGCAGGGGCCGGCGCTGTGGCACAGTGGGTTAACTCCTGAAGCTCCGGCATCCCATATGGGTGCCGGTTCTAGTCCCAGCTGCTCCTCTTCTGATCCAGCTCTCTGCTATGGCCTGGGAAGGCAGTGGAAGATGGCCCAAGTCCTTGGGCCCCTGTACCCACATGGGAGTCCTGGAAGAAGCTCCTGGCTCCTGGCTTCGGATCGGCACAGCTCCAGCCATTGCAGCCAACTGAGGAGTGAACCAGCAGATGAAGACCTCTCTATGTAACTCTGATTTTCAAGTAAATAAATAAATCTTAAAAAAGAAAGAAAACTGAAGGCAAGAGTAGCATCAGTGGGTATGGCCAACCAGGAACACTCAAGACTCTCTCTGAATAATCTGGCAAAAAGTGTAAGAATCAGTTTTGCAGGACCCTGGAATCTAACAGTCCACATCAATAAAGGATACAGTCAACAAAGAGAAACAAAACTGTCTAGTTTTATTAAGAGAGACGTGTGTCTTTGTGGCTTACCTGTTAGCTTCCCCAGCTCCCTAGCTCCTACGCAGATTGCTGCTGTGAGAGGAAGTGTTGCAGATCTGACTTTGGAAGAGTTGTGGCTGTGTCCTGAGCTGCCTCGTAGTCTCCCAGCAATCAGCCCAAGGGTTTTTACTCGTTTCCCTTGACTTGATGCTTCTTTAGAGCTGACTTGACTTCCCAAGTGGCACTTTTTGAAGGCATTGAAGAGTGAATGTATCAGCCAAACTCCAATGGCGTGAGATAACCATCATGGCAAGCAACAGATAGTCCAAAAAGTCTGCAAAGGAAGAGGCAGGGGAAGAAGACATGTGACATAATGTGGGCTTGGATCTAAACCAGAATATAATGAAGAATTAAACGAAATGAAAACGGACACCGAATGAAACCGCATAGACTCATTAATAGCAATAGATTTGTAGACTGAATTTAAAAGTCACAAAATTTAAAAAAAAAAAAAAAAAGACTAAGCTTCATGTTGTGTACCAAAAAAAAGTACTTTTAAAAAAGCAAGGGGGTGCCAGCGCTGTGGTGCAATGGGTTAACGCCCTGGCCTGAAATGCAGGCATCCCATATTGACGCTGATTTGAGTCCTGGCTGCTCCACTTCCAATCCAGCTCTCTGCTATGGCCTGAGATAGCAGTGGAGGATGGCTTTGGATCAGCACAGCTCTGGCCATTGTGGCCATTTGGGGAGTGAACCAATGGATGAAAGACCTCTCTCTCTCTCTCTCTTCTCTTTCTGTGTAACTCTGACTTTCAAATAAATAAATAAATCTTTTAAAAAATTTAAAAAAAATTTAAAAGCAAGGGGCCTGGAAGTAAAAGGATAGGAAAAATATATACTGAAAACTCTAAACGAAGGAATTCCTTGTGTGGTAATAAAAATTTCAAAAAAATCTAGACATCAAGACTCAAGACAAGAAGTATTACCAATTTTTTAAAGATTTATTTATTTACTTGAAAGTCAGAGTTACACAGAGAGAGAGAGAGAGGTCTTCCATCAGATGGTTCACTCCCTAGTTGGCCACAATGGCCAGAGCTGTGCTGATCCAAAGCCAGGAGCCAGGAGTTTCTTCCAGGTCTCCCATGCGGGTGCAGGGGCCCAAGGACTTGGGCCATCTTCTACTGCTATCTCAGGCCATAGCAGAGAGCTGGATCGGAAGTGGAGCAGCTGGGGCTCGACCTGGCGCCCATATGGGATGCCAGCACTGCAGGCCGTGGCTTTACCTGCTACGCCATAGCACTGGCCACAGTGTTACCAAGATTGAGTCACTTTGCAGTAATTAAGAAAGCTTTGTTCTTTACAAAAAAAAAAAATCTGACAGAATTGAAGGTAGAAATTGATAAATTTAAAATTGTTTTGGAGATTTTAACAAGGCTCTCTGAGTAAATGATTGCTTGACTAGAAAGAATGAATAAATACAGATATAGAGGCTTTTAACAGTATTACCAATCTCCTTGACCTAATTGATATTTTATAAGACTCTATACCCTTAAATTGCAGAATGAACAGTCTTTAAAGTGCACGTGGGATGTTCCCTAAAATAAACAACATGTTAAGCCATAGCATGTTTCAATACTTTTGCAAAGATTTAAATCTCATGGAGCTATTTTTTTCTGCTATGTGAATCATAATAGGATAAGTACAAATTCAAGTGATTTCTAAACTAATGAATCTGCCAATATCAATTTGAAAGAAAAGTTCTGAATTTCAATTATTTGGGGGATAAGATGAATACTTATAAAATCTGTAGGAAAATTTAGGAATTGTCTTACATGAGGAAATGGAAGTTATAGGACTTTTTTCTCTGATCCTTTGTCACTCAGTCTTTTAATAATTGGAATGCAGTATTTTCTTTAGATAACGTAATTGCTATTCGGAAGTTCAAAACACAACAGTGTGAGTTTTCATTTCGGACTAAGTGCTCTGAGGTACTGACTGAGTCATACATTTAGTTTAATTTTACTACTTAACACTGACATTCTCAAGGGCAGGAACTACGCTCTTCTGATTGCTCTCAATGAATTTTTTGCCTTGAAGTTGTTCAACAAACACTTGTTGAATGAATGCCTGTATCTTTAGCTGGGAACCTGATAAACACTTATCAAAAGAAAACGCAGCACTCCACACTTGGAAAGAAACTTAGAACTTACCCAGCACAAGCTGTAAAGTAAAAGGGAGTGGGGCAATAGAAGAGAAGTTGGTTTTGTAATGCAAGAAGTAGACTTTGGTCCATCTTGTCACACTATTTAAAGACTCAGGTTCAAGCGTTTGGGGGTTGCTATTAGAAATAGGTTTATGCTGAAAACAACACTTATTTTATTTGTTTTTAGGATTCAAATTTTTATGATGCAGATTCTTTTGGGAAAATATCTGTAGAATTATATTTTCAAACATTCATCTCTTGTTTTTCTTTTCTCATAAAACCTAGAGAATGACTCATGGTCTTTCTTGAATTAGAGAAAAATTGCGGAAAGACCTTACAGCAAATGGCTACACCAACAAAGTAATTCTCCTTACCTTATAAGTACAAAAAGGAAGCTTAACACCAAGCCTTTCGGGAAGAAACATTCACTTACACACTCTATTATTCTCTTTCTCTACCGAGTCTCTTGCTCAGATACACTCAGTCACTATTTAGCTCTGCACTGCTTGTTAATCCTAAATTATACACTGGGAAAACTCTATTTAAAACATTCTTTGCCACTTTTCCTCCCAGCAGCAACTCTCTTGTGCATTTACCCACCTGCACCCCACTGTGATGAGGAGAACAAAGACAGAGTATTAGTGTGGAAACAGAAGCACGCAGAGCAAAGTGATTTGTCAAGAGCAGGCAGTTATCTATGATGCAGGAAATGAATGCTGGAAACGCTCTTTTTCAATCCTAGGATGCTCATGGTCTTCCGTGGAAGGTTGAGAAGTACATTAGAACAAAAACAGTGCTATTGGAGTGTCAACAAATGGTTTGGTCTAGCAAAGCATGCAGTATATATCCAATATGAATGTGGATTTTTTGTTGTAGGCAGGTTTTTAAGAATTAAAATATAAGTTTATTTTGATGTAAAAATGTATTTTAATGTCCATGCTTGTTTTTTTCTCTCATTTCTCACATTAATGTGATTAATACAAAGAGAACAAATTCAGTCTTGTTCACAGACACAATCCTAAGAATATAATAATACTTCTCTCCTTCCTTTCTAATATAAATAAATGTCTTAATTATTGTCTCCTATAAAACCATTCCCTAATTGTGCAAATCAGTAAATATATTTAGGCCCAAATGAATACGGTTTATTAAAAATAGAAATTGATAACATGCTTTTAAATCAACTCAAATTATTCTGACCATCCTGACATTATTATTATTGGTTATTTAGTGGAAATAGCTTTAAAAGATGATGCAGAAATCTAGGTTGTAGTCACTTAACTACCCTTTGACCTTAAGGAAGTAGTTTGAGTCTCCTGAGACTCAATGTCTATAAAAGAAAACTTTAAGGTCATCTTTAGAAATAAAATTCTGAACACTTGCTTCTCCAGGTGGCTGCTAAGTGAGTTGATACGGAGATCTTGCTTGAACCTAATAGCAGAAAGCAAAGGAATAACATTACAAATCTGGGATGGAAATGGATAAGCAGAATCCCAAGTTATTTTTGTTTCTGTTAACTGCTGTTCTTTTTTGTTATTTGACAAAAATGCACCTAGCACAAAATAAACTTATTTTTTCAAGATCCATCTAAATAATAAAAGCAACTAATGAGAAACAAGGAAAAATGCAGATGCTGATTAACTGCTAATGATTTCTGTTAATTACAGGGGTTCCTTTTGAAAATTTTTGTAGGACATTTCAGTTACTTATATTCCAGTTGTTGCTAAATATTGAGCTGTCTCTTTTCAGGAATAGCCTCTACTCATCATGCAGGGAAGCAAAATGATCTGTGAAGAGAGAGATGGTTATCAAAGTAAAGCACAATGAAAACTCTTACCCCACAGACAAAGGAACCAATGTGGGAATTGTGTGAACTACCAGATATTTCCATCTTATTCTTATATCTTTAAGGACCTGGGAAAGAACTTCCATGTGGGCCCTCCCAATCCCATTACCAACAAGGGACCTGGTTCTGCAATGACTTCTTATCATTGAACCTACAGTTTTGGTAAAAGGGTCCCTTCTGGCCCTCTCCTCCTCCTCTGTGGGCTTCCTCCACTCCAATATGACCACTCCTCTGAGTCTAGCAGTTTTCACCACCTCAGCACTGGTGACCTTGTGAGCCAGATAATTCACTGTTTCTATGTCTGCATGGAGGTTAATGGTGATGTTAGATGTTTAGCAGCATCTTTGACTTCTACAAAATAGACAATCACCAGTATCTAATCTAGTGTCACACTGTCTAGTTGTGACAACCACAGTGCCTCCAGATGTTGCCAAAAGTCTGGGGGAGAGACTTGGAACAATCTCACCTCTGGTTGAGAACTCCTATACTATGGTGATTCTGGGACTGGAGTTGAACTTAGTGTTGGCTATATCTTTCTGCATACTTCCACTGATATCCTGGGAGCAAGTTTGCACTATGCCAACAGGTGCTGGGTGAATGTGGGTAGAAATAAATACTGAGCATTCTAGAATTAATACAGAAGATCCCAATTTCAGGTTGGAGCATACTGATGGACTTGAATGCCCTTTACAAGGATATGATGTAGTGTACTAGCACAAAGGAATGTGAGTGATTTAAATTCTTTGCTAGGGTGGGTGGTTGGCTGAAAGCAGAATCCAGTGGGAACTCACTCCCAGTAAAGCTGAAATGCCAAAATCATGAGTTCCAGTGATCCAGTCTGAAGCTTAAGGTGGAGTGCTCCTGGGTACTCATGAAACAACTATATAAAGTGTATATGGCAGGCCATGTGCCCAACCCTCTCCTTTACCAGGCTCTCGAATTCTGAGACAATATCCACCTACTCTAATCACCCCAGGGTCTGATGCTAGACACCTAGGGTCAGGGGGACACTGAAGTTATTCAAGCCAGCCAACTACAAGCCTACTTACTCTGCCTTGTATGTCTCTTCCTGCAGAAAACACAACAAACATTCTTGCCCCTATATTTGCTCCTCCCTCTGCCTCTTACTGGACTCTGATGCTTCCCCCAAGGGCAATGTGGCAGACATGTCCCCTTCTCTTGGAATCTGTGAGCATGACAAACTATTTCCTGAAAGGTAACTGTTCCCAGAGCTGGTGGCCTCACCTTCCCTGAATAACAATACAACGTACATTTTATAAACAGATGGCTTCTCCAACACGAGCTGCCTCAGGGCAGGCAGCTTCTCCTGCAACAGGCTTTCGCAGAACATGGTAGACAGTGCCACTGAGAGGGTCAGTGGCTTCCCCCAGAACATCCCATGGGAAACTGCAAGTGGACTGCCACTGGGGACATCTCCCAAGAGCAATTTTCCTAGCTACCAAGAAGGTCGTTGCTGGCCAGTTATGAATAACAGATCCCCTGTTAGTTTCCCTGGAAGGGTACCATGATAGCTTCTCTTTCACTGGGTCAAGGTTATTCGTCTCTAACAAGGTCCATCCCATGATACTGAGTGGTGCTTATATATATATATATATATATATATATATATATCACTCCTGCATTCATTAGAGTTTTTTCTAATTCTCATTAGCCAACCCCTTGTTACTCTAATCCCATTAGAATTAGTAATTCTTTGTATTGAATTTTCCTGTTCAGACTACTGTGTGGATTTATCTCCTGATTGGACTCCAGCCTACATTATATTGAAAGATATGTGATGATAAAGAGAACCAGGTTTTCCTTGTTGGCACATTCAGGAGGAATTGGAGTCTTCATGAGCATTGATGTTCCGAGGGCTCAGCCATTGCTGAGCCCTTTTCCTAATACTTATCATATTGATTTGCTTCATGGTAATTATTTAACCAATGACCACAAGAGTAAAGAAAATTCAATCTTATAAAGAATTGCAACTTAAAAAAGATTCTGTGCCAAACTTTAAAATCCATATATGCATGTAGAATATCAAACTCAGGGGGAAAATAACATGAAATCCTCATGAGCAACATAGCAGTGTTGGTTGCCTGAACTGAAGCCAAGAGGCTCCTAGCAATGCAAGACAGGATTATAGATGCAAAATATTCATGCAAACCCCTCTACTAACAATCTTCATCACAAAGAAAAATGGAATCTTTCTCCTTACTGTTAAAATACTTAGACTTTCATGCCTGCTATGCCTTAGTTTAACTGAACATTTGACCTCCAAACAGTTCATTCTAAAAACAAATAATGAGGTCATGTCACTCACCAAGCAGGATCATTTTTGTTAGAGTAATGAGGATAATGCCTACATCAAAACAGGCATATTATAAACTTGCTCTATTATAGGATAGTGATAATGTTAATAAAATGGCACAGATCTTATCTGTGGTGAGATCTATCTCCCGGACACCATCCTATGCTCTAGCCCCACTGCCATTGCTAGAAGCCAGGAGACCAGATGGCCCAATCACAGGTGTCAGCTCCACTCCTACCATAATGGGATTTGCTGTTCCTATTTCCTTGCCCCCCTGCAAAGGTATAGCAGGACTTGTTTCTCGCACACATGATCTCTCTCCTGATCTCTCTGTCTCACTCTCTAGTCCTCTCCCATGGGCCTGTTGGGCTTCCCCCACCCAACAATGAACATTTCCTCTAACTCCAGTGTTTGGTATGTTTTGTGATGGACTTACAGATAGTCATTTGATTTTGTTTCGAATTAATGTTCTTCCAAGAAGTGTACACTGGAGAGGATGAGCATCTGTGAGCAATTTTTGTAGGAAAAAATATGCTGTCTTTTAAAAAATGTTTATCCACTTTTTTTCCAATTTCATTGAGATATAATTGACAAATTCGAGTATGCAAAGTGCAATGTGATGTTTTGATATGCGTGCTACATTGTGAAATGATTTCCACTCTCAAGCTAAAAATTATCTATCATCTTGTATACTTACTGCTTTTGCAGTAGGAATATGTAAGGTCTATCTTCTCAGCAAATTTCAAGCACATGTCTCATTATTATTAACTCTAGCCACCACCTTGTACCTTAGGCTTCCAGAATTTATTCCTCTCATAACTGAAAGTCTGTCCCCTTCCCCTTTGTCCAACATCTCTGTGGAGGTCACCTGGGCCCCTGGCAATAAGGAAGCGATAATAAAAATCCCCAGCAATAAGGAAATCACTAGTGAAGGAAAAGTCATTAGCCTGCGGCAAACTGCCTCAGATAAGTATCTCCCAGATTATAATCCACAGCCCAGCCATCGCCAGCTAAGAGTTGGCCTGCTCACCACTGCTCCCTTGCAGTATATTTAAATGAATACATATACATACATACATATATATACATATATATATATATATATATATATATATATATATATATATATATAAATACTCTGCTTGCTCCTCTCTGCATTGTTCTGCAGCCGGTGAATTCATTCACCACCCACACTGCCAGCCTCTGTCCAATTGCTCCCCATGGCCCTCTTCTCACTTCCTCCACCCCCAGACCCTCAAAAGAACACTTCTAACTTCTGCCTTCATGAGTCTGACTTGTCAAGGAAAAATGAAATTAATTAACTCATTTAAATTAATACAAACTCATTTAAATTAAAACAAACCCACTTCTGGGTTTATGTCCACAACTAAAATATCAGTTCCTAAATATTCTCCTCTCTCCTTTCTTTTCTGGAGATTACTACTCACTAGGAACTCATGTTAAAATTCTGTAAAGAAGTTTGAAGATACAGTCCGGAGATCACGCCGTATGAGTTTTGTGAATTACTACATTACTTCTGCCATTGACAGTCTGTTTTTATGCAATTGTTACCAGCAAATTCTTTACATAAAAGGGAAAATAAAGGATTTTATGTGAGCCAGTTATGTCAGAATGTGGGAAAACAGGTGTTCAATGACCTCAGGATTGTTTCTCCATGTGTGAAACCATTTAAGTGCTTTGTTCAACAACCTGAGGCTTCACCCCTTCCTGCTGCTATCCCCAAAACTGTAAGATCTCTTTGTCATAGCTCAGAGCATAGCATTTTGTCCCATGCATGATGAAAAACATATAAAAGGAAAAATGTCACAGATGGAACCTGCAAACTAAGTAAGCTTTGAAAAACAAGATTCCTAAATCCTAATGCTAGATTTGCCTCTCTCTTAGTAACTATGCTACTCAATTTCAATTTCCTACCTGGTGAAAGAAATCTTCCAAGATCATATTATGAGAATACAAAAAGAACACCCTTACAAGATATTTTGTTATGAGGTGAAAAGAACCGATACTTATTCACAGAAATGCTTACTCTGATTGCCAAACATAAGTGATAATGCTCACTACCCACCTGCTATCAGACTTCAAGTGCTGATGTTAAAAGTGTGTATCTGTTACAGACATATACTTTCCATTTAGGCTTAAATATACAACAAATGGGCTATGTCAGATCATGGATTCCAGTTTCCCCATGCAGCCTTTTATGCATCCTACTTGTTTAGCATTTGTGGTGACTTTCTTTCTTGGCCAATATTTGACCATAATATCAAACGCACATTAGGCTTATGTTATTGTATTGTGGATCGCTCATAGTTACTGTGATCCTACTCCATTATAAATTTCAGGTCCTTGCCACGAGGACCACCCACAGAGATAATCAGGCAACTCAATTTTCCGTCTCATTCCTTTTTCATGACGGAACTGAACATCCCCGGCTTAGTATCTGAATCCTGGCAATACAGAGCTGGGGCGGGAATTCCATAAAATGTTGACGAAGGAAGCAGAGAGCAGAATCACTGTGGGAAAAATTGCAAAGAGTTTAGAGGTTTTACAAGAGGAAGGAGAGAATTGATGTCATTTGACTAATCTTAAATCGGCCTGGGCTAAACACTTCAGGCAAAAGGCTAGGAAGCAGATTTTCCTTGGTCTCAAGGGTAGGGGAGAAGGAACCATAGTGGTTTTTTCCAGTTCTTACTGATGTGATTAAACGACTTGATCTCTGGCTTTCTCACTGACTTTGCTGAAGAAGAAACCAATTGGTGGCAATTAGGATGTTGGCTTTACCACATGGACACCTGCTCAGGGAGCTGAGCTGAGAATTCATTAAATTCGAATATGTCAGCAGCTGTCAGGTTGTAACAATTCAGGTCATTTCTATCCTAAGCTGGAAGCAAACCAGGGGCAGAGAGGGTAAAATTGCTGAAGAATCCATAGAGACATCAACTTACTATTACATAAACATTCTAGGCACTTCTTCAGCTCCAGTGCTTTGATTTCAAAACGTTTGGTCACCCCCTAGACTTTCATTTACAGATTATTTATAAAAGGAGCTTGAGTTGCCACTTTATCAGGCACATCCTATAGCTTCCGAATGTCAGCACAGTGTGCTTAGAGTTGTAATTTAAGGTGCTTTATGGAAACAAAATTAAATGGAATATAATGTACCTTTGAACAATATCCAACTGTGTAGTGTCAATGCTTGATGCCTCCAAATCCTATATTGCAAATTAGTATTAAGCCTTTATTTTGATGTTCCTGGTCTTCCCTGTGCCCTGAAGATGGTGAGAAACCTTACGAGTGTTTAGTACTTGGTTGGCCAGGACCTCCATCTGCTCCTCCAGCCTTACCTTCTGGCACATTCCTTCCCCCTTACAGACACTTGCTCTTCTCTCAGGCCCTGTCCCAGTCATGATCCCCTTCACTAAAGGTTTCCAATCATGCTGTCCCCTCTTCTGGAACATTCCTCCTTCCTTTTGTCACAGCCTAGTGTCTGCTCATGCTCTGAGTTCAGTGTCAGATTCCTATTCATGGGGAGTTTGCTGAGACCCCTCGCTAGGTCCATGCCCTTCTGTGGGCCCTTCAGTTCTCCCGTAGCTCCTGTCATTGTCACTCAGTAATTCAGGATGATTGTCTTTCTGCCCCACTAGAATCTAAGCTCTGGCAGCACCACGTCTCCTTTGTTTCACTGTTAAATCCTTAGCAAAACACCAGGAACAGTGTTTGTGTATATATATTTTTTTTCTTGAAAAAATTCAACAAAATAATTAAAAGGAAATCAATATTAAAACATCATTAAAGACACCATACAGTAGGTATGAGTAAATTGCATTCATCCTAAGACAGCCATCATTTTAGATATTTTAAAGCAATCTGACCAACTTAAAATCCTTTCATATCATTGGACTACTGTCTCGTCACTGTGTTGTATATTGACAACTGTTTTTTCTCCATATAGTGAAATAAAAGTGCAGGAATTTTGCAAAAAGCATCTTACAGAGAAGACACAGAAAAATTTACTTCCCAGATGATATAACCACTTTCACAAAAGAAGAAATGAGGGGCTGGCTGCTGTGGCGCAGCAGGTTAACACCCTGACCTGAAGTGCCGGCATCCCATATATGCACCAGTTTGAGTCCCGGCTGCTCCACTTCCAATCCAGCTCTCTGCTATGGCCTGAGAAAGCAGTAGAAGATGGCCCAAGGCTGGTGCCGCAGCTCAATAGGCTAATCCTCTGCCTGCGGTGCTGGCACACCAGGTTCTAGTCCCGGTCAGGGTGCCGGATTCTGTCCCAGTTGCTCCTCTTCCAGTCCAGCTCTCTGCTGTGGCCCGGGAGTGCAGAGGAGGATGGCCCAAGTGCTTGGAGACCAGGAGAAGCACCTGGCTCCTGACTTTGGATCAGTGCGATGCTCTGGCCGCAACAGCCATTGAGGGGTGAACCAACGGCAAAGGAAGACCTTTCTCTCTGTCTCTCTTTCTCACTGTCCACTCTGCCTGTCAAAAAAAAGATGGCCCAAGTACTTGGGCCCCTGCATCCACATGGGAGACATGGAAGAAGCTCCTGGCTCTTGGCTTTGGACCACTGCAGCTCCAGCCATTGCGGCCAATTGGGGAGTAAACCACCGGATGAAAGACCCCCCCCCCTGCCTCTTCTCTCTCTGTGTAACTCTGACTTTCAAATAATAAATAAATAAATATTTTTTTAAAAGAGGAAGAAATGAAATTGGAGCTAGGAAGCAGAAAATACATTTCACAATGAAACTCAAACCATGTATTGCTTCTAAGGATAACAAAATTGTATTGTAATGGGGAAGACTAGATTTTCTACATCTTAAGTAAAACTCAAGACTTTTTCACTAAGAGGATAGGAGAGTTGAAACAGTGAGAAGACAGAAATATGTCTGATGGTGGGTGTACACTAAGCAGGATTCAATTTGTAGATGAGTTTGGAAAGCTCTGTGTGTGCACACACCATGGGCATGTTCTGTGAATCTCAATCTGAGGTGTTTAGAGTTTTTCAGAAGAGGAATGTGGTGGGATCTCTATGACCTTTTGTTAAAAGAGCCTAGAGTATGGGGCCAGTGCTATGGCATAGCAGGTAGAGTGGCCACCTGTCATGCCAGCATCACATATGGGCGCTGGTTCAAGTCCTGGTTGCTCCACTTCCAATCCAGCCCACTGCCAATGGCCTGGAAAAGGCAGTGGAACATGACCCAAGTGCTTGGACCTCAGCTACCCACATGGGAGACCAGGAAGAAGCTCCTGGCTCCTGGTTTTGGCCTGGCCCAGGCCCAGCTCTTGCAGCCATCTAGGGAGTGAACCAGCAGATGGAAGATCTTTCTCTGTCTCTCCATCTCCCTCTGAAACTCTGACCTTCAAATAAATAAATAAACCTTACATATATTTATATATTTTTATAAAAATATTTTAGACATTAAAATATATAAAAAATAAGAAGTCTACAGTATAAAATCAGTTTCATAATGATTAATCTGGAGAAAATAGATACAAGTATTAAAGACAGAAGAGGGCAGGTGTCGTGGCACAGCAGGTTAAGCTACTGCCTGGGATGCCCACAATCCTGTATCAGAGGGCCAGTTTGAGATCCAGCTACTTTTCTTTTGATCTACCATTCTTGCAAACATACCTGGAAAGGCAATGGAAGATGTCCTGTGTCCTTGGTCCCTCACCACACACATGGGAGACTCAGACGGAGTTCCTGGTTCCTGGTTCAGCCTGGTCCAGCCTTGGCTGTTACAGAGATTTGGGAAGTAATCCGTGAGATGGAAGATCTCTCTGTCTCACCTTCTGTCTCTGTCACTCTGCCTTTCAAATAAATAGAAATATTTCTAAATAAAAAGAAGTATTAGAGGCGCAGAGACTGTATTTTGCCATAATGCAGATGAGTAGACAGGACTCTGTGGGTGTAGGAGGGCAGGTGCACAGATAGTCCTCAGGGATCATGGCCAGAAGCTGGTGGTGTGCACATAGTTAAAGGAGAGGAAAAGGGTCTGAGGCAAGTGGAAAGGCTGACTTCCTTATAGAAAAGCCCACCAGATTATTATCAAGCCCCTTCTATCAGGTTCTATTTGCCTCTAAATCAGAAAACTTAATTGTAGCTTAGACAGCACCTTTCTTAGCACATCTAATAATGACTCTGTTCTTTGTTCTAGACCCTGTCTAACGCACTTGGGCCTCATTCCTTTGTAATCATAACCTCTACTCTACCACCAATGGCTCTACTCCCAACCTGTGTGTACTGATGGTCCTCTTCCCCACTTAATGCTGTATAATTGTTCAAACCTGGTAAATGCCACTCTTAGGATCATTGGTTACTATCCTCACTCTGTCTTTTATGACCTTGTCTAAATATGATCAGAGTCGGCAAACTTGGAAGGCTTCCATAGCCTTGGCAACTCATGACGAGAGCCTAGAGTGGTTACTGGCGCCATAAACTAGAGTGTCAATTGGTTGGGTCAACAACAGGAGCCACTGTGCACTTGCTCCTCATGTGGGATCTCTGTCCTTAATGTGCTGTCCATTGTGATTTAATGCTATAACTAGTACTCAAACAGTATGTTTCACTTTGTGTTTCTCTGTGGGTGCAAACTGTTGAAATCTTTATACTAAATTGATCTTCTATATATAAAGAGAATTGAAAATGAATCTTGATGCAAATGGAAGGGGAGAGGGAGCGGGAAAGGGGAGGGTTGTGGGTGGGAGGGAAGTTATGGGAGGGGGAAGCCATTGTAATCCATAAGCTGTACTTTGGAAATTTATATTCATTAAATAAAAGTTTAAAAAATTATTTTATCTCCACATTTGAGAAAAAAAAAAAAAGGAAAGAAACACATGAAAGGATGATGCTGTTAGTCTTGGCCAATGTGCTTACTTTCCATCCTTCGTCTTTTGTATGCTTTCACGTTTTCTGTGTCCAGAGCCCTCCTGATATTGCTAGTGCCCATGTACACACAGGAATGCAAATATTGGGGCATTTTTTACAATGTTGTGGCTACTCAGACTCAAAATGAGTTTTGACCTCCCTAGATACCACTCATGTAGGCTCAGATTATTTCTTATTTTACAAGTTAGATATTAAATAACAAAGAACAAAAGGCCTAAATATTATTAATTTATTAATTTAAATATTAAATGTTATTAAATAACATAGAACAAAAGATTAGGTATTGTCTTTTTCTTCACATTCCCTTTACAAAGAACAAATCCTACAGAAGATAAGCAAAGTGCATCTGTCAAAATGTCTACCGATAATAAAGCAATCAAGGGGCACATTCAATACTCAGCCATCATTTTGGCATTTTTGAAGATCATGTGGCAGTTATTAAAGTCAAGTACAATGTTGTTTGTTTGAATAATTTCAAAATGCAAACTTAAATTATTGTGGTATTCTGGGAGTTTTACAATCAACTGATTCGAGTTTAATATTTAAGAATATTTTTCAGCTCTTCAGAAGCTGCAGACAATCCCCACAGATGCATGTTGTAGTTTGTGGAGCCACCAACACGTTACCTTGCTCTTCATGGTTAATCCACCTTGTGCTGATCTGCCTTCTCTATGCAGGTATTTGAACTTATTGCCAATGTGTCAGGAGTTAGGAATGTGCAATTCACCACTGTTTACTTGAGTTTTTAAACTAAATCCAGGCCTAGTGCACCCATGATTGTGAATCTGTAAAGGGGGGTGTCTGTATCCAGCTTAATTAGCAAGACCCAGGTGAATTCACTTAGCAGTTGTACATATCAGGATAAATGCAAATGGCAAATTGTAAAATGAATGACAGAGCATTAGTTTGGTGTGTGTCCATTGGGGGAGGGGTGTTCTTGTATAGTACAGTGGAACGTGAGAATTTCTGGCTGTGGAGTCCAACTGCCTGGTTTCCAGTCCCAGTTCCAGCACCTACGGGTTCTGTGGTCTTGAGCAGTAACCTAACCTCTCTGGGCCTGAGCTTCTTCATCTGCATACAACTTAATGTGAGGTTAAAATGAGCTGTTAGCTGTAGAACTCTCAGACGCTTATTAGGTACATAGTGACTTACATAAAAGCCATCTTTTAGAAAGAGGTTTTTTTTTTTTTTTTTTTTTTTTTTTTTTTTTTTTTTGACAGGCAGAGTGGACAGTAGAGGGAGACAGAGAGAAAGGTCTTCCTTTTTGCCGTTGGTTCACCCTCCAATGGCCGCCGCGGTAGGCGCGCTGCGGCCGGCACACCACACTGTTCCAATGGCAGGAGCCAGGTGCTTCTCCTGGTCTCCCATGGGGTGCAGGGCCCAAGCACTTGGGCCATCCTCCACTGCACTCCCGGGCCACAGCAGAGAGCTGGCCTGGAAGAGGGGCAACCGGGACAGGATCGGTTCCCCGACCGGGATTAGAACCCGGTGTGCCAGCGCCGCAAGGCGGAGGATTAGCCTGTTAAGCCAGGGCGCCGTCCTAGAAAGAGGTTTTAAGAGTTAGAACTATGTCAGGGCATTTGGCTTCCTTGTAAGTCATGGTTGGGGCATCTACATCTCCTATCAAAGTACCTGGATTCAAGTCCTGGCTCTGACTCACAGTTCCATTTTGCTGTTAATGTCAACCCTGGGAGGCAACAGGTGAAGGCTTAAGTAGTTGGGTCTTTGCCACTCTACAGAGGAGACTGGTGTTGATTTTTAGGCTCCCAACTCTGGCTTGGCCCAGTCCTGTCTACTGGAGGCATTTGGTGAGTGAACCTGTGGATGGCAGGTCTCTCTCTCTCCCTCTCTGCCTTTCAAATAAAAATGAAAATCAATAGATAAAAAAGTGCAATTTAAATTTTCTGATTTCATGTTTGTAGAACTATTGAAATGCTTTACGCCGGCGCCGCGGCTCAATAGGCTCATCCTCCGCCTGCAGTGCTGGCACACCGGGTTCTAGTCCCTGTCGGGGCGCTGGATTCCGTCCTGGTTGCTCTTCTTCCAGGCCAGCTCTCTGCTGTGGCCCGGGAGTGCAGTGGAGGATGGCCCAAGTCCTTGGGCCCTGCACCTGCATGGGAGACCAGGAGAAGCACCTGGCTCCTGGGTTTGGATCAGCACGGTGCGCCAGCTGCAGCACGCTGGCCGCAGCAGCCACTGGAGGGTGAACCAACGGAAAAGGAAGACCTTTCTCTCTGTCTCTCTCTCTCTCTCTCTCTCACTGTCCACTCTGCCTGTCAAAAAAAAAAAAAGAAGAAAAGAAATGCTTTGGTAGACACCATATTTCCTCTTCTAGAATCCTTAGTCAAAACTTACTTTCCTTCCTTAGGAGTGGAGATGAGCTCTCAGTTTACTGTAAAGCAAATTAGGTATCTCACCCTTCTGATGGCTCATTTGTTTTATCAAGAGCAAGCCAGATTATAATACACATTTTCTATAAATAATATGAAATACAATATAAATCAGGTCTTTGATGGGTTTGTCCCTGCCTTGTACTGATTGACAGTTTCTTCCCCAAAATTGTCCTTAAAAACCCTACTGCCACCAACCCCTTAGGGCTCTTTCCTCTCTTGGAGCCCCCCTCCAGGCCACTCTGGCTGGAGGTCTCTGACTTAAATAAATCTTGCTTTTTAATACATCTTGCTTTTCTCTTTTCCTTGTCCACTTGAAAATTCTTCCATGTGAGATAAAGAACTGAGGTAATCTTTTCTCTGCTGTTGCTTCACCTGTAACATTATGATGAATCACCTGCTATTTCCTGGATTTCATGCTTTCCTCTTTATTTGTCTTATTCTCATTTTTCTGAGGTACAACCTAGAATAAATGAAAGGATATTTTATAAATAAACTACTTGATTCATTGTAAAATAAAAATAAATAATGTAAAACCTACTCTCCTCAAAATTATTTTTGGAGAACTTCAAAGAATACATGATCCTCAAAGAGCAAAGATGATTTTATATTCCCCTTCATTCCCATTCAAATGAGGTCTAGTTTTCACTAACCACTTGGTTTATTATATGCAGGTATATTAAACAACATACTTGATTTATAAATTTATTCTATTATCTGAAAGGTCATATTGACATCTATTTCTGTTGAGGGCATAGCACTGGCATCCATATGATTATAAAGATACCAATTCAAACTGGTCAATTCACTTTCTAATCTATCAAAATCACTTATACAACACATTTCCCTCGTGGGGTAATTATCACTAAAGGATTTCATTAAACAGTTCAAACTCATGTTGATTTATTGCATGTTAAAGGCAGTATGGTATTTACTCTTTGATTTCATAATGGAGATCCCTGAGTGATTTCCAGAAGCTGTCAGCAGTGTGATTTCAAACCATATGTTGCATATTGCTACCATTCCCCATTGAAAAAGAAATATCTTAATACTTTATTCTCATATTTTCTACTTTGGATTTGCAGTAAACAACTTTTTTCTATGTGGACTCACATAGCATTTTAATTTGTTTTTATCATTGCCTTCTTTGGAATTTCCAGTTATGACTCAAATCACATCTTGACTAAGTGTTCCCTGGAAGTCATTTACACATAGTTAAAGAAAAAATAATAGGTTTCAAAAAAAAAAAATCCTCCCCTATCCCCCACTTGTCATCCCATCTGTAACCATTTGTAAAAAAGAAAGCTGATTTTTTTATTATTAAAGTAGCATGAGATATATAGATTGTCTGAAAAGAATTTCTTCTTGTCTCAGACATATTTTAATTCATTTTCTAAACATAAGTCCTCAATTTATACATATATTTTATGCATATTTATTATATACCATATAATTTTAAGGTATTAAAATATCTATTATACTTTTTATAAAATTCTACTTATAGAATATGATTAGAGGCAACAATAAATACTCAAAAGTAAAAATGATCAGGTTATTGCTAGCAAATTACACAATAGAAAAATGCTATTTTAGCAATCATACACTTCAAAAAATATACAGATGATGCAGTTAAGGTGTCACTTGGAATGCCCTTATCCCATATCTGAGTGCCTGGATTTGTGTCCTGGGTTCCCTCTGGTTTTCAGCTGCCCGCTAGTACACATCATGTGAGATAACAGGTGATAGCTCAAGCAGTTGCATCCCTGCCTCCTATGTGGGAGACCTGGACTTAGTCCTAGTTCCTGACTACAATATGGAATTACAGGAAATACTAGTGAAACAAAAAAAATGAATATCTCTATTTTGAAATGTGCACAATCTAATGGAACAGATGATTCAACATTTTAAGTAGACAACTAAATTTGAGTATGTTATAACAAGCATTTAACTTAACACTTCCACCTGAGAATCCAAAGCAGAAGGTTATCAGAGTGAAACTGGGATAGAAAGTCGGAGAAAAATCCCAGACAGCTTCGCAGAGAGCAGATGAGAAGGGAAGAAGAAAGAATCCATGTTTTTAAAGTAAAGGATTAAGATGATCAAGGAAGAATTACAAAGATCATACAAAGACCACTGCTTAGTGGGTGGCTCAGCAGGCCCAGGATCTCCGAATTCTGATAATTGCCTCAGAATACAATGTACTATTTTCCTCAATTGTGAGTTCATCCATCATTTCCTTCCCATCTATCCTCTTTCCTACTAATTCTTTTTCCCGAGAGTCCTTGGCAAACTTCCTCTCCTCCAACCGTCCAAGTCAAGAATGACTTCTGTAAAGTCTACCACTCTGACTTCTCCAGAAAGCTTAGGGGTTGTGCTTATAAATTCTAACTGACTCTAATTATAACCATGGTTCTATGCCACTGGTTCTCAATCTTGATTATAGGTTCGAATCTCCCAGAGAATTCAAAAATATTGGTACCTGAACCCCACCCTCAGTGACTCATATTTAGGTGGTATGGGTACACTCTGGGTGTTAGGATTTAAATAAAAAGAAGAAGAAGAAAGTAAAATAAAACAAAACCAAGTGATTCTGGAATACAGAATTTGAAGACACAGACATGTTTCTGTGGTTGCAATATTTGAATGATAGTTCATCTATATCTTCCACTGTACTCTATATGACTCTAAAAACTTACACAAAAGATACCCCTCATTCTCATGGAGCTGGTTGGAAACAGAAATTGTGTCCAGTGTAACAGCACAACCTTTGCCAAGAGACCAGCTAAGCTGGAGTTCCAGCTCTCTGACTTCCTAAAGATGTGTACTTGGGCAAATCATTTAACCTTACAACTTTCAGCTTTCTTGTAAATGTATTGAGATGATTAAATGAGATGCAATAAAACATAATCATGAACAAGAATATCTTGCATAAAAGTGACCTTAATAGCAGCTCTTGTTATCTATGCATTATAAATAATTGAGCCAAAGGTCATTATAAGAGCTTTAATGTACTTCATTAATTTTTAGAAGAACACTCTAAAATTAGGGTTTCAATAAATAATAAATGTTAGTCTAGTCTTATTTTACGTTTGAGAAAACAGTGCTACAGAGGGTCAAAATAATAGGCCTGGTAACCTGCTGAAGGTCACATATCAGCTAAGAAGCAGAGCTGAGAGGTGAGACCAGTTAGTCCAACCTCTAACCCTGTGATTGAAATCAGTATACTTTCCTGGAAAAGGATGAAAGTAAAGCTATTTCTAAAAATGTTCTCTATTTAATTGTATGTGATTCGTGCCACATGAATGTTGGAAACAGATATTTGAGAAATTTAGGAGGGAAGAATTATTTATGTCCAGGAACTCAAGAAGCTTCATGGAGGAAGTGAAATTTGAGTTGTATTCTGGATGGCTGCCAATAGAGCACATGGCAATTAACTAGAAACGCACATACACACAATCAAACCACCACATTTAAACTATGCATAACAACAAGCTGCTCATGGTTTGAAGTGCTTTAGGTGAGATACATCATTTCCTGGAAACATATAAAAAGCAGCAATTGAAAGAGAATGAATGCAGCTGTGTTTGGAGTCATTCGGTACACTGGATAACTATTAATAAAGAGCACAGGATGTGACCTTATGCTGCAGTGAATATTTTAATGCTGAGTATAAACTCAGAGAAGGGTAGATGATCCTAAGGGGAACACTCCCTTTCATCTGGAATAGAACTGTATTCATCACCGTTCAAACATTTTTAGATTTGTTCTCCTTAAAATCAGCACAGAGATTAGGATGTCCATCATGGCTAAGATTATTACACACATCAGAAGTGCTGAGAAATATTATGTAAGGAATATTAATACAAAAAAGCAACTGAGAGCTTTAGAAAAGAAGAATTTACATTTTCATTATTTAAATTACCTGCAGAACTTAGAGGAATGAATTTTCTTATTTTTATTTATTTATATATTTATTTAAGAGGTAGATTTACAGTTAGAGGGAGAGAGAAAGAGAGAGGTCTTCCATCTGCTGGTTCACTCCCCAAATGGCCACAACGGCTGGAGCTGTGCCCATCCAAAGCCAGGAGCCAAGAGCTTCTTCCGGATCTCACACATACCACATACGTGCAGGGGCCCAATCACTTGGGCCGTCTTCCACTGCTTTCTCAGGTCATGGGAGAGAGCTGAATGGGAAGAGGAGCAGCTGGGACTCGAACTGGCACTCATATGGGATGCTGGCACCGAAGCACAGGCCCCAGGAATGAATTTTAAAATAAATATAATAAATAAATAGGTTGGTTAGCACTAAACTGTTGGAATGATAATCAGGAAAACACTCCATTTGTAATATCTAAAACTGTATGATGTTTGGGAGTAACTGTAACAAGAATGACATGAATATAAAGTACACATGTATCAAAAAGAGGGAGATAATATTGGGTCATGGGATAAAGGATTGATCCTGTAGGGCAGGTAGTTTTCTTGGTAAATTTATTGATTGAATGTTCTCCAGGTGGCTACCTCAATGGACTGTTTTGGTCACTTGACAAAATGGCTCAAAATGGGAAGCAGGGAGAATTTCTTCATCTCCTTAGATCCATCACAAAACAGCAATAATTAAAATTCCAAAAGCAAAACACAAGTTAACAGGTTAATATGAACGGCCCTAAAATACACCTTGTAATACAACATTGCATGATAAAAGACACCTCAAAAGTTCATTTGAGGGCATTTATTTCCAACATTTGGTAGAGGAAAAAAATAAGTGCTTACCACATATTTTGATAAGTGCAATCAAATAAAATTATGTATGTTCTAAATAATCAAATTCAAACTTAAGCCAGAAAAGAACAAGAAGAAAATATAAAGAAATAATTAACTGATATCCACTTTGATGACTCCAACTACTGTAGGCTCAGATTCATTTGACAATTAATTGAATAGCTGTGGAGCCTCCCTCAGTGGGAAGAATGGGAATGTGGGTGACTATACAGAAAATTCTGCCATAATTACTCATGATTCATAAAGAGGAGAAGATTAATGAGAAGATGATAGAAAGGAGTAAAAAGTCGCATATCTCTGCTCTCAAGGCATCTTCCAGGAGTCTATTTTCTTGCAGATAGTCCCACAGGGTCTCAGAATTAAATTGAATCTTAAGTTTGGATCATTAAAATGAAGGTTATGGGGGAGTGCATATCAGCAAGATGCAGTGCAGGTGTGTTCTTCTTCATTCCCAGTCTGCAACCATGTTCTCCAGAACAATTCAAGATATGGTAAGAGGACAACGACATGTAATTACAATGGTCCATGTCTTGGGTTAAGTAACCCCTTTGAGTCTTTTTTACTTGAACAGAAACATCACTTCCTCCAGTAGGCATCCCTTCACTTTCCCAAATTGTGCTAAATCCTGTGTTTGTGAGTCCCACTTTACCTTGTGCCTCTTGTAATATTTACAATTGCACCTGACACCTACCCTTATTACCTACTTTTTCCACAATACTCCATAGTTCCATAAAAGCAAGAAATATGCCTTTGCCTTTAATCACTGCTGCCCATGCTATTCAATACCCAGCATGGGGCCAGCATTGTGGCTCAGCATGCTAAGCCACTGGTTATCTCATATGAGTGCTAGGTCCAGTCCTCACTGTTCACATGGGAGACCCAGCTGGAGTTCCTGACTCTTGACTTCAGCCTGGCATAGGACTGGCTGTTGTGGCCATTTGGGGAGTGAATCAGAAGATGGAAGATTTCTTTCTCTCTCTCTGTATCTCCCTCTGTCTGTCACTCTGCTCTTCAAACAAGTAAATAAACCTTAAAAAAAATCCAGCACATTTATATATTGCATTAATTAGAAGGTATAAAATGAATTATCATTTTCATAACTTTATAGTTTTGCTTTATCACTCAAAATCAGCTCAATATCTAAAGCTGACCTATTTAATACAATTTAATCTCATAAATGGAGAAAATTCTAAAATCATCTGCAATTCCTTCGATGTGGAAATCACATCTATTCTGCTATTGAAAAAAACTTATGTAAACTCTTATTCATGACTGTATATAGCTTTGTTCTCTTTTATGACTCTTTATGTTATCTCATTGGAACTGAATGACAAACATCGGCCCCTCCTGGTTCTATCCTGGGACCATCATCTGAGCAGACATTGGATTAACTGGTGGACAAAGTCAAAGAGGGTTTCGTGACAGAACCTCTGGAATTTGAGGATAAAGTTTCAAAAGCCTCAGGCATGCTCTGGGGATCCTTGGCAATGCCAACACTGCACACTGAAAATAGGAAAGGTGGAATCCTACCAGCTACTCTGGAGACTTTGCAAGATGTCATCGTAATCCTCGGCGTCATCAAACAGGTCTTCTCTCTCATCTTGCAGCTATAGCTCTCAGAAATGTTCCACAAAATGCTCAAAAAATGCCCCTTTATAAATAGTATTTGGCAAACGATATTTTTATTAAATAGTTTGCTATCATGTAGGTAAAACTACTCGAGTTTGATAGTATTTCTATGCTGACTTCTCTTAGCATTCTCAGTGTTTTAAGCAGGTAATAATTAACAGAGGATAAATTAGTTTCCATATCAAATTTGCCCCTGAGTAAATGGAATGTAGACTTCCGAAAAATTAGCTAATTATCTAAACCAAACACTGATGACCACGCAAAAGTTGCTAGCAATGAATGGATGAGCACTAGCTTTTACATTATTATTTTCTAGCATTGGATATTTACATATATACACATGCACAAGTAATTCTATTTTAAACTGCATTAAATATATTTAGCAATGGTATTCAGAAAATTGACCCAAAGCATTTTATTGTACCTTTTTACTCCTACAAAAGAAAGTTACTCATTGACTCAAACTATCACCAAAACAAAAAGATTCCAGTATGTTTTCAGATGTATGATAAAGGACAGAATTCAAATGAAGTAAATACCGAAGGACTTCTGAGAACAGTTTTAGCAACAGAAAAAAATATATAAAAAAAATTTGGGTGCAGTATTATGCATTGTGTTGATACAAGATCTTTCTCTTGTGATTTTAGTTTTATTGAATTTTCTGAAAGTTCAGTAGATGGCCTATTCCTTTATTTTTCACAGACTGTGACTAAATATTGCACAGGGACTAAATAAGAGCAATTATTAAATGACTGAGTACAACGACAAAACCGGTAATGTTTTGTTGAAACTCTGAGCAATGATAAAGACTTTAGGCATGGGTAGCTCTTTAAAAATGAAGACAAAATAGAGTAATTTGTAGTGCAACTATTTTCACCTCATGCACAGTTTCACCTGTTTTATGAAATGGCTGCCCAAATTCCTGAATATTTAACAATCGTGTGCTATTGAGAAGATATGTCTTTACTGCAAACTAACTAGTTAATTGGGTTTTTAAAAATATTTATTTATTTATTTATTTGGAAGTCAGAGTTACAGAATAGATGGAAACACACACACACACACACATACACACACAGAGAGAGACAGAGACAGAGACAGAGACACCTTTCATCTGCTGTCCGATTCCCAAGATAGTTGCAATGGCCAGGGGTTGCCTGTACCTAGGAGCTTCAACCTGGTTTTCCTACATGGATGGGCAGGGGCCCAAGGACTTAGGCCATCTTCTGCTACTTTTTCTCAGGCGCATTAACAGGGAGCTAGATTGGAAGTGGAGCAGATGGGTTTTGAATTGGCGCCCATATGGGATGCCGCAGTTGTAGGCAGAGGCTATATCAACTATGCCACAATGCCAGCCCCACTAGGTTTTTTAGAAAAAGATGGGCAACACATGTGCACAGACACACAGTTTTGATGCTACCATTACTTTGATATGAAATGCATTCAGGAAAATCTAGTAAAGAACTCTTTCCTGTGACAATTGCCTAACAGTATTTCCACCACAGCCTATTGCATCCTACCCTATTCCAATAGAAGTGTCAGAACCAGCTGTGTCCTTTTTATAGCATACACTCTCCTTCTCCTGATTTAAAGCTGTCAACATGCTGTCAGTGAGCAGAGTTGAAAACCTATGTATATGTAAACACTACTAATCCCATTTTTACTATAGGGACACAATAGATTTAAATATACTCCAAGGCATAGATAACAGTAACATGTAGTAAAATAATTAGGGAGTATGCATTTGGGATGTTTATTACCTTTGCTTTCAATATTTAATTATAATTTATTCAATTTAATTTTTAATAACGACTATGCTCAACAATCAGCTCTCAAAACTCTTGAAAGTTTAACAATCATTTCCACAAAGCCATTATAAGCCTCCTCTGCACACTGGTAATTTTCACCACTCTCCCGTCCTCTTGCCAATGGTGTGTCAGTTTTGGAAATACTTGGAGTCACAGATGCACCAAACTTAGAGACTGGCACACAAAGAGACACCAGATTCCACCACAAGAATCCACCAAAACTTGTACCTAAGGTTATCATCAAGATGTCCCATGACAGGTTAGTTTCCCTTTCTGTAAAGGACAGCAGCAACACAGCTATGATCATCTCTCAGTTTCAGCCCAGAGATGTCATCAAGTTCAAATCCAAAAGTAATGATACTGGATTTAGGAAGCAGGGCTGCAAGCCAGGACCAGGCACATAAGATACTTTCTGCTCCCAGTTCTTTCTCCATTTCTTGAAAATACCTGCTGGCAAATGCCAGGCCTGTGAATAAACCCACACACAGAATCCTATACACTGTCATAGTTGGCTGTAGCTGTTTGGGAGCTATTAGGGTTTCTCAATTACACTTTTCTCTGATCCAAGTACTCTACACTCATAAAATAGCTGTTCTCATTTAAGCTCACCACTTTTTAAAACATAAGTCTTATATCCCCATTTTTAATAAGAGGAAACTGCGGCTTAGAGAAATTGTTTAACTTGCCAGAACCAACAGATAATAAACAGCAGAAACTTGGACTGAGATGTGTCTGTGCTCCTGATAGTTGAACTAAGTGGTCTACAGTGATAGTAAGAATGTTTGTGATAACAACAACTGGTGTTGAGTGAACAAGTGAACCTACTTACCAACCATTCTTATAATCACTTTTCATGCACCGAATCATTTAATCCTCTTGTCAAATAGACATTAATTAGCACATTTCCTCAGTTCTAAGATGCTATCCGTTGTAGACACACCTTAGATTTGATAACAGCTTTTAATGAAACATATGTATTACATAAATATTATATAAATTACACTATCCACCACAAATTAATAAATATTCAGCAACAAAAAGCTTATGTCTCAGGACCAAGGAAGCATGGTCTATTGGTGCTTGTATTAACAAGGAAAAGAGAGGGAGAAAAGTTAAACCAAGAAGTATCAAATGTGAAGGATAATTAGAAACCAAAATGCTAAATTGCTAAAAGAATGTACAGATTCCCCATGCTGCAGAGTACATTGATGGAAGGTTTTGTACATCATTTAAGTGACGAAATGTTTTCACTGGGGATTAGGATCTACAGAAACTGAACCATTTGTCACTAGGGGAAAGACTAGACTTTAGATAATTCTCAAGGAAGCTTCCTTGTTCAGACTTGTAAGCCTAGAGCCAAAGAGAACGCGGGTAGCTCTCAAACAATGAGTCACTTCTTTGTTGTATGGCTTGAATGTGAGACTTTGTAGACTGAAGAGATTTATCTTCCATAAACAGTAGGTCCTCTCGATTATGATTTTCAGTGCCTGCCACAGACAGACGGGGAAGGGATAGAGCCATGTAAATGAGGCCATTCCCAGGAATCCTAGCGGAAGTCATCAACTGCTTCAGATTCTGCGAGTGCACATGCAGATTTGTGCACAATGTCAGCCATTGGGCCAGACATTCCACACATCTCTCAAAAATGGAAGGCAATGAAAGAATGGTTAGTATGAAACAGTAGGCATTTGAATCTGACTCCCCTCTGACTCTATGTCATTCAGTGTTTACACACACACACACACACAGCACTATCAGTAGAAACAAGGAGGCCACAAAACAGAAGAAGGTACCATGATAACATCACAGCCACCCAGGAAAGCCTAAGTATTCCGACCAATCCTTCAATTTCTCAAACATATAATGCCCTAAAAGATGGATAACAGGAAAGGAGTTTCCACAGGATCATCTTGTGAATAACTTTGATGATTTGGTCTATTTATCTATAAAAGAAGGTCAGATAAGAGCAAGATTGGCAGAAGTTTGAAAAGTAAAGTGAGTGGGGCTGGCGCCAGGGCTCAATAGGCTAATTCTCCACCTGCAGCTCTGGCACACAGGGTTCTAGTCCCAGTCGGGGCGCCGGCTTCTGTCCCGGTTGCCCCTCTTCAAGGCCAGCTCTCTGCTGTGGCCCAGGAGTGCAGTGGAGGATGGCCCAGGTCCTTAGGCCCTGCACCCACATGGGAGACGAGGAGAAGCACCTGGCTCCTGGCTTCGGATCAGTGCAGTGCGCCGGCCGCAGCGGCCATTGGAGGGTGAACCAATGGTAAAGGAAGACCTTTCTCTCTATCTCTCTCTCTCTCACTGTCCACTCTGCCCGTAACAGGAGTGTCAAATTGTTAAGTCAGCAACAGGAGTCACTGTGTACTTACATCCCATGTGGGATCTGTCCTTAATGTGTTCTCTAATGTGCAGTGATGCTATAACTAGTACTGAAACAGTATTTTTACACTTTGTGTTTCTGTGTGGGTACAAACTGATGAGATCTTTACTAATTATATACTGAATCGATCTTCTGTATATAAAGATAATTGGAAATGAAAAAAAAAAAACCTGGTGTTAAATTGAAAATGGCATAGAAAATTAATTTTTTAAAAAAATATGTGGGATCTCTGTCTTTAATGTGCTGTACACTGTTATTTAGTGCTATGACTAGTACTCCAACAGTATTTTTTTCACTTTGTGTTGCTATATGGGGGCAAACTGTTGAAATCTCTACCTAATATATACTAAACTGATCTTCTGTATGTAAAGAGAATTGAAAATGAATCTTGAAGTGAATGGAAGGGGAGAGGGAGCGGGAAAGGGGAGGGTTGCAGGTGGGAGGGAAGTTATGGGAGGGGGGAAGCCATTGTAACCCATAAGCTGTACTTTGGAAATTTATATTCATTAAATAAAAGTTTAATAAATAAAAATAAATAAATAAATAAAAAGAAGAAAAGTAAAGTGAGTGACAGGAGAGTGATAGTGCAAGATATGATTCATGTCTTTTTAAAAATAAGAAATGGCAGGGGCCAGCGCTGTGACACAGTGTAGGTTAAAGCCCAGCCTGCAGTAGCCGACATCTCATATGGGTGACAGTTCTAGTCCTGGCTGCTCCCCTTTTCAATCCATCTCCCTGATAATGCACCTGGGAAAGCAGCAGAGGATAGCCCAAGTCCTTGGGCCCTTGCACTCACATGGGAGATCAGGAAGAAGCTCCTGGCTTTGGATGAGCTCAGCTCCAGCTGTTCTGGCCATTTGAGGAGTGAGCCTGCAGATGGAAAACCCCCCTCACTCTTTCTCTACCTCTCTCTGTAACTCTGTCTTTCAAATAAATAAGCTTATGGGGCCAGCGCTATGGCATAGTGGGTACAGCCGCTGCCTGCAGTGCCAGAATCCCATATGGGCGCCGGTTCGAGACCTGGCTGCTCCAGTTCTGATCCAGCTCTCTACTATGGCCTGAGAAAGCAGTGGAAGATGGCCCAAGTGCTTGGGTCCCTGCACCCACGTGGGAGACCTGGAAGAAGCTCCTGGCTCCTGGCTCCAGATCAGAGCAGCTCCGGCCTTTGCGGTGATTTGGGGAGTGAACCAGTAGATGGAAGATCTCTCTCTCTCTCTCTCTCTCTCCCTCTCTCTTTGCTTCTCCCTCTCTCTCTCTGTGTAACTATGACTTTCAAGTAAAATAAATAAATCTTTAAAAAAATAAGAGTTCTAAAAAAACAAATAAATAAACTTAACCTTAAAAAATGAGAAATGGCTTTGTATACTATTTTTTCATCGGATAACATGAATTATGCAGATTTGTGAAGGTGAATACAATGAATGGAAAATGCAATTATATTGGAAGATAAAAATAGCTTGAGTAGTAGGATAATGATAAAAAGTAAAAGAAGAAGCAGCATTATTAAATTTTACTTCATAATTAACATTTTTAAAAACTTAATTGTAGAATTGGGTTGGATTGCACTGAATAACAAACAAGACCATCTTTGGCCCTAAGTAGAAATCTTAACCTCAGCCTTTTCATTCTTTCTCCTTTCCTTTCTTGGTTTCTTCCTTCCCTTTCTTTTCTTCCCTCCTTTACCCATTACCTGCCACTCCTTCCTTCCCTCTCCCACCCCTAATTTTAAATGGAATAAATTCATGCTGTGTTATTGTGAAATCATATCCTGATAGACCCTTTGTGTTGGTCTTAAAACTGAAGGTTCCTAGAAAAATAACAAAATCCCTAGAGCATAAACAGTCATTTGATAACATGGGAATGAACCCATCAACAAGGGTAACACTTTTCATTTTTACTATGTTCTATACAATTGAAATAGTTTGATTAAGTGTTAGTTCAATCGATCAATAAGCTCCAAGTTCTTGCCTCTCCAATTCAGAATCTATAATTGTCCTTAGTATGAATTACATCACATCCTTCTGTTTACCCAAAGCCTTACTGATGGTATGATCCTAATCCTTTACACATGTCCTGGCTCCAAACCAATACTCTTGTTTGCAAGGGATAGAAACCCTCCCACATGAAGCCAAAGGGGTTTCTTTTTGCTAATATTTATTGCTAATATAAATCCATGAGTTTCCATCATATATATAACAAATGACCACACCCTTAGTTGCTTATAACAACAAAAATGTGTTGTCTTAAATTCTATAGGTCAGGAGACCAAAATGTATTCACTGAGTGTTCTAGACCAAATTGTGCCTCACTCCCCAAATTTATATGTTGAAACCCCTCTGTAATTGCATTGAAGGCAGGGCCTCTAAGGGTGTTTGAATGTCTAAATTGGGTTAAGAGGGTAGGAATCTGTTAGTATTGGTGTTGTGCTAATAAGAAAGGAGGCCAGTGCGCTCTCTCTCTCTCTCTCTCTCTCTCTCTCTCTCTCTCTCTGTCTCTCCATACACACACACAAAAGAGCCATGGGAGTTTAGCAAGAAAGCAGACATCCATAAGCTGGAAACAGTGGCCTTACCAGAGATTAACACTTGATCTTGATCGCGGTCTTTGAATCTCTAGAACAAAAAGAAAATAAATGTTTGTTATTTCAGCCATACAGTGTATGGTATTTATTACGGCAGCCTGCTATAGTTTTAACAGAATATGGATCCTGACTTTATTTAGACCATTAAATCCTGAAGTTTGGGTTGGTGGTGCTAGGATAGTAGAGGTTTGATCCAGTTAGGGTGTCTAGGAGGTGGGCCTAGAGAGAAATCCTTAGGTCACTGGGAGTGCCCCCCCAGAAAGTGGTTCTCACTGGGTGGCTGGGTATAGAAGCAGAGTCAGGCCCAGCCAGCTCTCATTTCCTGGCTTGCCGTGTGATCCTTCCTCCACTCAGGCTGTGCCACTGCCTTCCTCCATCCTCACCAAATGACCAAACCAATGAGGCCTGCTTGAGCTTGGACTCTGAATCTCCAAAAACCACGATCCAAATAAACCTCTTTCTCTCTGAACTAGCTTGTTTCAGGCACTTGGTTATAATGAAGAAAAAGCTGTCTACTCTAAGTCCAGGCAGACTAACACTCCAGGTTAAGAACAAGGTAATTACAGCCAGTGATCCTCTGGGGGCCCCAGGGGAGGCTCTGTGTTCTTGCCTTCTCCAGCTTCTAAAGCAGCCCCGTGTTCCTTGACTAGCGACCCTCTTCCTCTCTACCGAGCCAGCAAAGGTCGAGCCCCTCTAACACGTCATTACTATAACCTGCACTCCTACCCCCCTCTTTCACACTTAAGTGGCTACAATGGATAGTCCAGAGCAATCTCCCTATTATAAAGTCAGCAGAGTAGCAACTCTAATTCCACCTGTAGCCTTATTACCCTGCTGCCATGCAGAAGAACAGATTCACAGTCTCCCTGGATAAGGAAGGATATGTGGCTATTTCAGAACGGCGGGCATCATGCTACTTAACACAATGAACAAACTGTGTTATGCTACCTAACAAAACGAGCAAACCAAGATGGAGCTGCCCTTTGTTTCAACTTGAAAACTCCTAAAAATTCCTATTAGCCTGGCAAGGGCCGCCGTCCATTCTTGTGGTGAGGATGGGATGGAGAGCCCAGCAATGTATCATAGCCTAGTGCCAAACAAAACCACATATTTGGAGCGAGATGAGAAACTTCATTGAAAGAAGACATGGATTTTCTCATAAGAGGGGGAACTGCTGGACAGACCAACCGGGGCTGTGTTGGGTGCTGCTGTTTCACTCTTGGTTCTGGCTCCTTCCTTTCAGATGTCTGATGTGATACGCCCTTCCCACGGGCTGCCCTCTTCAGTCCTCATCCATTTTCTTACATCCCTTCCTATATCTTTTCTCCGACAACGCAGGCTTCCCATCACCCTCTACAGAAGTCCACATTCCCTTTGGTTTACCTCAAAAGCTGATGTTTCCAGAAGAGAGGTGGATGTGTGGAACTGTCCAAGTCTCCACTCCTCAAATCATTGACTCCTATATAAGAGCGTTAGCAATAAAATCATCATGATTCCGAGAGCAAACAGTGCCGTTTTCCATCACTTAACTGTTTCCAAAACCCTCTTAATTCGGGACTCTCGTCTGCTCTCTTCTAGCATCGCCCCCTGTCTCAAGAATTATTGCGAAAGCTTTCCAGAAGCCCGGGATATTTGGTTTTGCTGCAGAGAGATTTATGAATGCCAAGTTTGCTTTTCAGTCTAAATCTCTTTTCCTGCAGCACTAATAGACTGTAATGGCAGGACCACACCTCCAGACCATTAAATTTGTTTCTGCAGAGGAAACTTTAATCCTCAAAGAACAACTTTTATTACAAAAGAATTCATTCAGCTGAAAATTAGATTTTATTATTAAGAAATACTTTCTAAAATAAATAATTAAAGTCTGACATAAAAATATTTTAAAAAGTAGCCTGGTATGTGCTTCGTTGTATGTTATTTTTGTCTAAACTGAAGTTCAGCTCATATATGCTTATCAGCATCAGTTCACTGCTCAGGCAGGGAATCCAAGACCAACACACTACTGTGTTCTCAGAAGAAAGCTTCATCTCTGGGGCCAGCACTGTGGTGCAGGGGGTTAAGCCGCCTCTTGCAATGCTGGCATCTCCTATTGGAGTGCTGGTTCAAGTCTCTCTGCTCTGCTTCCAATCCGGTTCCCTGGAAAAATGTCTGCGAAAGCAGCAGAACATGGCCCAAGTGCTCAAGTCCCTGCCACCTATGAGAATTGGATGGAGTTCCTGGCTCCTGGCTCCTGGCTTTGGCCTGGCCCAGCCCTGATTGTTATGATCATTTGGGGAGTAAACCAGTGGATGGAAGATTTGTCTTTCTCTGTATCTCTCCTTCTCTCTCTGTTGCTGTGCCTTTCAAATAAATAAACAAATAAATCTCTTTTTTAAAAAAAAAACCACTTATTTATTTATTTGAAAGGCATAGTGTCAGAGTCAGACTAGAGACAGAGAGAGAGGGACATCTTCCACTTGATGATTCATTCCCCAAATGGCCACAAAAATCAAGGTTAGGCCAGGGCAGAGCCAGGAGCCAGGAACTTCATCTGCATCTCTCACATGGGTGGCAGGGATCCAAGTATTTGGGCCATCATCCACTGTATCTCCAGCCACATATGCAGGGATCTGGTTGGGAAGTGGACAGCAGCTTTGAACTGCTCCTTATATGGGATGCTGGCGCTACAAGTGGTAGCTTAATCCATTGAGCCAAAATTCTGGCTCCAATAAATAAATCTTTAAAAAGAAAAAAAAAAGGAAGCTTCATATCACCATACAGGCAAACAGAAAAAAGTGACCCATTTTTAGGCCAAAGAGATGATTTATGAAATACATATTTGCAAAAGTAAAATTAATGAAATTACCTAAAGACAATGGACAATGTCAACATGCTGATGCTTAGCACAGGGGCTTCCTTTGTAGCCTGGAGATTTGTCTTGGGCTTAACTGCTTTATTTCCTACCAAGGCTCACTGGAAGTATTTACCAATTCACAAAAATGACATGTATTTCTGAGGTAGGACGTGTTGAAACATGGGTGCACTGTTCAGATTCAAATCAGGGTAAGCATAGCATCTCCTCAAACACTTATCATGTCTTTAGGGTGAAAACATTCAAAATCTTTTCAGACATTTTTTTCAAGAAAAACATGCCATACCTTATCATTACTTATAGTCACCTACTGTGCCCTCTTTATCCTGTCTAACTATAACTTAGTGCCTGTCTTTAGTATTTATTTTTTAGTATATATTTATTTAGTATTTATTCCCATCCCCCCACCCCCAGCCTCTGGTACCACCACTCGGTGCTCAACTTCTATGGTTTTACCACGGATCACTCTTGAACATTTCTCAATGTTTCTAGTAGCCTCTACACATATGATTCCATTATTTCTCTCATAACACAATTCTATTATTCACATAGGTGATAGTCACACAGAAAATATTTTCACTTCTATTCAGGAAAATCAATCTTCCTGAAATAGCATCCTTCTATATTAAATCGTATCATATTTGAAGCCATATTATTTTTGTAATTATTAGATACCTACTAATAACTTGACCTGAAGTTCATTTAAATTACTTGAATGGGATAAAACGGCTTCTTGTGGAACCTCGGCAAAGATTTGCTTCCCCAGGAAATTACCCAAGCCCTTTGCCAAGCTCTGCTGGACAGTCCTGATTCACCAGCTCTCCACTGTGGCAGCTGGCAACTTGCTTTGCACACTCCCAACCTGAGCAGCCGTTGCTGCTGGAGTTCTTCATGTGTTCTCCCAGGCTTTCTTCCGTTTCCACTCCATATGCTTTGCCTGGGGTTTCATTGTCTTTTCCAGTGGCTTCATTTCCCTGCCCTACATAGAAGACTCTAGAATAGAATTCTCAATTTTGCAATGGTCACCTGCATGCCCATCCTCCTGCTGGACAGCTCCACCTGCACACACCACAACCCCTGCCACGCAGGAAGGGGCATTCAGAACCGAGAAGAGCATTTCCCCCAGGCCCTCCGCTGCAGTCCATGGGCAGAGGGCCACGGCAACACCACTGGTTGCTGAAGGTGGTATGCAGGCAGTCACCTTTGCCATTCTTTCCCCTTAAGCTTTCTGTCCTATGAGTACTCTGACAATGTCTTTCAAATGCTTGGATCTATCCTGTGCAAATTGAGCTCCTTACATCCATATTCTGCATCTCCCAGCCATGATTCTTCTGCCAGAAAATCGAACAAATCAGTGACCTCCTCCAGAACTCATATAGAAGAAAGAACAAACACTTCTCCCCTGCTTTTACAGTAAAACATAAAATCCTGAAAACGACCCACAATCACTCCCTAAGTCTCTTGGTGCACCTTAAAACATTTTGTCCTAGGTCCATCCTACCTTCTTCATATCCTTGAATGTACCCTACCACACAGACCACAGGGCATTTAAACAGCCACCCCGAGTCTAGAATTTCTAGCAACACTCCCTCACCTCATGTCATGGCTCATCAGGTCCTCATAGAACATTTTCCTGAGCCCAATCTTCACAATATATTTTTTTATGCTTTATCCCAAGCCTCAGAGTATAATTGAGTAACTAATTAATTATTTGCAATTGGTGTCAATCCATAGAAGTTTATTTTTTTCTTTTTCCCTTGGATTTGTAAGTCCCCTGAGAGATCATCTCTATATGTTATATCACCTCTATCAGTACAATATTTCACACAGAGATCACCAATAAATATTTGCTAAATAGGTCATTTTAAAAAATAATAGATGCTGCTACATGTGTTAGCATTCTTGGAGGGTTTGCTTCATTTAGGGAATGCTTCTAATTGCTTACTTTCCTCTGAAGTTATATCCACAGTCCCCTTGTCTTAATCACTTGGTGTTTCTCAGTCCTATTTTAACCCTACTAAAAAGATAACTGATAGCCAGAACCTCCGCAGGCAGGTCTGCAGCTGCCATCTCATCTCAATAAACTTAAAGAGTGATGCCTAGTTGGAAAAATTCTTTATCTTTGACAGATTGATGGATTCTCAGCTGATGATAGGAGGGTCCTACAGTGCTCTTTGCCTGTTTATTTTGCCTTCTCTTGACCACAATTCACTTACGCCCTCCAAGAATTCTGCCTACACTCTATATTCAGAGTGTAGAGATAAATAAATTATGCCTTTTGTCTTCATGGAGTTCAGAATTCAGTGAAGATCAAACAAAATTAGTAAAGTATAAAGTGAAAGTAGAGGCTATCATTGAAATATACTTACTTAAATATTTTTTGAAATATATTTATAGCCCAACTGAAGAGAGAAGTGGCACAGAGAGGGAGAAAGTGACTCCTGCTCAAGGAAAAGGTAAATGCAAAGGAATGGGAAGGATCCATACAAGTGCTGAGAACACACATGGCTTTGAGCATACTGAGCCTAAATCCCATAAAGAGTAAGGCAGAGGAGGAGGCTGGTTAAGGTGACCCTGAAAAAAGCACCCGTACCAGCTGGCGCTCTGGCACCGGCATCCCATAGTGTCTGGTTCATGTCCTGGCTGCTCCTCTTCCAACCCAGCTCTCTGCTATGGCCTGGGAAAGCAATGGAGGATGCTTAAGTGCTTAGGCCCCTGCACTTGTGTGGGAGACCCAAAAGAAGCTCTTGGCTCCTGGTTCCTGACTTTGGCTCAACCTAGCTCTGGCTGTTGCAGGCATTTGAGGGAGTGAACCAATGGATGAAAGACCTCTCTCTCTCTCTCTCTCTCTCTCTCTCTCTCGCTCTGGCTCTGGCTCTACCTCTTTCTGTCCTTAATTCTGCCCCTCAAATAAATAAAAAATATTTTTTAAAAAAATTCCAAGGAGTTTTTCATTTTTCCCTCTCAGAACAGAGAATCATGCAGGCTTCAGATGGAAAGTGGAACACTCAGATTTACTTTCTGTAGAAGAAAATTACTGATATTTTGAAGCACGGCCTTACAGGATGGCTGACTACAGTTAGTAAGGAAATCAATATATCTTCTGCATCAGTTCCTGCTAACCAGGGCCACCAGGATGCAATCTGCAGAAAGTGTTTGTTGACCCAGCGGTGATGTCTGCTGGAGGCAAGGACAGAGGCCTGATCATCAACAGACTGGGTGGAGGGGAAGAGGCTGCTCCAGAGCAGTTCTGATGACATCGATGTGTTGGCGACAGGGGACAATTGAGGACACATTCCAGAAATTGCTGCAGTATCACAGCTTGGAAAAGGTAATAAGCAACAGTGATATGAAGATGTTTTCCTGTCTGAAAGAAAGTTTTTCTGTTTCTGTTTTGGTCTCAGTGCAAAAGAGCTAGTAATAAAACAGGGGCTAGGAGGACCTGCTTCCGCCTTCTCTGCATTTCACCCTCTGGATGGTCTCTCTGTCATAGTTTGTTAACTTCTTTTCCCTTCTCTCCTCCCTTCCATCCTTCTCCTTCCCCCTTCCTTCCTTCCTTCCTTCCTTCCTTCCTTCCTTCCAAGATGGCTGCCTTTTTTAAAAAAAATGTATTTATTTAATTGAAAGGCAGAGGGACAGAGAGGCAGAGGCAGGGAGAGAGAAAGAGAGAGAGAGAGAGAGAGGTCTTCCATTTGCTCGTTCACTCCCGAAAGAGCTGCAACAGCTAAACTGGGCCGGTCTGAAGCCAGGAGCCAGGAGCTTTTTCCAGGTCTCCCATGTGGGGGCAGGGCCCCAAGGACTTGGATCATCTTCCACTGCTTTCCCAGACCTTAGCAGAGAGCCAGATCAGAAGTGATGCAGCCGGGACACGAACTGGCACCCTTATGGGATGCTGGCACTGCAGGCTGCAGCTTTACACACTATGCCACAGTGCCCGCCCCAAGATGGCTGCTTTTCTAAATTAGCCACAGCAGTTTTGTCCAGATGCTTTCCTGGGACTGAAACAGAATATTGGTTAAAATCAAAGAAAGTATTTGTAGAACCTAACTGATACCTTCACAGATGAATCATTTATTGAATCAGCAAATGTTTGTTCAGTAACTCTTCAGAATCCTTTTCTTTGACTATTAAAATTAGCAAATATTTGCTCTCTGACTATATATTAGTTAACTGTATACTCAGTTCTCAAGAAGGGACAGAAATTAAGTGCCATATTCCCTCCTTTCACAAAAGATCTTTTTCCATACATTTTCACAGTAATGTTTGCTTCACAGTAATATTTGCACACTCTGTGTGCCCCCGTACCCCACAAGCAGATCTGTTAACCGCTCACAAGAAGGAAGTGGTTCTATCTAAGGCTAAGAGCCAAGAATTTTGCATTCCATTCTATTCATTGTTTCTGTTACTGATTTATTGAGTAATATTAAGCAGCCATTCTGGCAACATTTCCTTTGTCCTACTGAGCAGGGGCAATGCACTGGAAATTCCACTAATGTGGGCATGGCCTGGGGCATGACAAAGATATAGGTGGAGATCAGAAACACATCTCCGGCTCATCTCAGGAATGTCCCTAGAGATGGCTCATTACTGAGTAGCCGGGCAGAGACATGACTCAGCCGGGTTCTGCAACCGGCTGTCTGGGGCAGCTACGAGAGTACTGGCAGGAACTGCGGATCAGCCTGTCTGTTGGATACGAAGGGAAAACCGAGCCTGCTATTCAGAATCGGAGCCCTTAAAGAGCAATCTGATTCTACCTCACCCTGACTTGAGTTTTTGTCAGCAAGACGCTACTAGGGGAAATCCATATCAGTTTTCAAACTGTTCTCACATGTTACAAAAGCACTGAAAGCACAATGAGAACAATTATAACTTAATCAGAGGACCTTGGAGCTCCTCTATGAATGGGCTCCTTTGGAAAAATACCTTGATTGTTGCAGTTGGAAAGGAAAAGTCTCCTTCGGCTTTGAGATATGCAAACTTGTTTCTTAAGGATTTGAATGGAAGATGAAGGAAAGGGCATGAGAAAGAGAAGAGAGAAGGAGAGTGGCAAGGAGCGGAGCAGGCAGAGTGATAGATGGAAGGCTGTCTAAGGAGCAGCACTGAGATCACTTAGGCACATCTTCTTTACAGATGATATTACACACACATCGACAGGCATGCAATACTGGACTTCCGGCCATTTGATTTTTAGCTTTGGTTTGTGTTTACCATCTCCGATATGAAGAAATTCTAGAAAGTCTCTCTCCTTTACGCATCACTGTGTTATTCAGTGCCTTTTGTTTTTCCCTTTTACGATAGAAACAGCAATTAAGGCCAAGTGCAATCACTGTTTATTGGGCAATAGTTGGATGATACTCAGCTGTGGGAATTTATGTGTCAAGGCTCATGTGACAATTTCTTTATGGCACTCAAATAAGACTGCAATTGTCTTGGCTGTGTCCCTCCTGTCTGCTCTTGATATCTTCTTTAGTACAATGAATTCACATTTATGACTCTAAAAATGACTACTTTCTATCTGCAAAGTTACATCTAAGCCTCTGTGAAGCTACCAGCTATCCCTAAGTGAGATGATTGCCATTTTTCTCAGGCCAAAATTTTCCAGCTCAACATAAGAGAGGGCCTTGAAATGGATGTCCCCTAAGAGACCACATTAGATCTTGAGATCCCTTGTCAAAGTGTCAGTGAATTTCCACACACATGAGCTGGCTCAACTTCTTTCCTTTTATAATGAAGTTCAAAGATGTCCACCAGAAGGCTATCTCAGAATTGTGGCACCTTTACTGTGTTCACATCCCATTTCAGTGTCTCTGGTTTATCAGCCAGGACCTAGGAGAGTGGTTACAGCAACAGAAAACAGCAGATAAATCGCCAGTGTCAGGGTGGAGATGACTGAATGCCTGAGATATATGCAGAGGACAACATGGGAGCTGTTGGGGCCAGTGCTGTGGTGGTAATAGTCTAAGCCTCTGCCTATGGTGCTGGCATCCCCAGTAGGCACCAGTTTGTGCCCTGCCTACTCCACTTTCAATCCAGCTCTCTGCTTATGGCCCAGAAAAGCAATAGAAAATTGTTCAAGTGCTTGGGCCCACGCACCTACATGGGAGACCCAGAAGAAGTTCCTGCCATTGTGGCCATTCGGGGAGTGAACCAGCAGATGGAAAACCTCTCACTCTGTCTCTCCCTCTCTTTCTATGTAATTCAGCCTCCCAAATAAATAAATAAATAATTTTTTTTTAAAGGAAGATCTTCACAGATCCCTTTGATCCTTTTCCACGTGTGCTAGGGGAGGAGTGTGAAGAGTTTTGTTTATGTTCTATCCCTTCCCCTAACAAGGACAGAAGGTTGAGAGCAGCTGTGACACACTCGCCTGCCTATGGCTGGGACAGTTCTAAGGCACAACATGTACCCAAGACTGCAGCTGCACCCCTACTTGGCTGCCTTCTCTTCCCTCTCCTACTTCCTTCAAACCTCTAGCCAGTGTGTGTGCCCTGCAGGCACTTCCTTAATAAATACACTGACACCTCCAGCCTTGGCTGAGAGTCAACTTCTGCTGAACCTCACCCGGAAAACCAGGGAGGTGAGTGAAAGGGGAAAGAAAGGGAGAATCGGAATCTCTGAGTGCGAAATAAGAGAACAGGTTACTGGAAGCTGGGATAGGAGAGACCAGGGTAATGAGAGAAGAAAGGAGTAGAAACAGGGATGGGGAGATCAAAGCAGGACACTGTATCTGGGACCACAGGATGTGGGGACTGTCTTTGGAGGTCCTGCAATGCAGTGCTTCAGCACAAAGCCCTGGACTCCCACTTCTTAGCGCTAGAATTCTGACATTGTCCTTTCATCACTGTGTAATCTAGAACAAATTATTTTACTCTACAATTCTCTACTTCTCCATCATTAAAAATGAACCTGAGAGGCTAAGCCTTAGAAATGTGTTCAAAGGGCTGGCATTGTGGTATGGCAGGTTGTGCTGTGATGTCACCAGCATTCCATGTGAGTGCTGTTTCAAGTCCTGGCCAATCTGCTTTTGACCCAGCTCACTGCTAATGGGCCTGAGAATCGGGAAAAGATGGCCCAAGTGCTTGGGCCTCTGCACCCATGTGGGATACCTAGAAGAAACTCCTGGCTCCTGGCTTTGGTGTGGGCCAGCCCTGGCCATTGAGACCAGTAGGTGGAAGATCTTCCTCTATCAATCTCTCTCTCTCTCTCTCTCTCTGTAACTCTGCCTTTCAAATATTATAAATTTATTTAAAAATTTTTAAAAAAAGAAGTTTTATACCTATAGGCTTTTATTGCAACATGATTTCGAGATGTGGTTCCCCATTAGAGGTTCAGTTCCCCAAGTGAAGATTTTTGTACAACTCAGAGGTGGTGAAGTTGCCAAATAAGAATGATGCTATCCTCATACATAATGTACACACAGGACATCATCTCATCAACTTTAATATACAGCAATAGAAAGTTGAAAGAGAATTAAATATTTTAAAAATTTAAAAATAGAGAATGATTAAGTTATAACATACCCTTTAAGAGAAATAATATGCTAGTACTGAAAGGAAATGATTTTGTTAAGCATATGTTTTGGCAATTATGGTGAAATTAAAAAGGCATAGAATTGCTGAGAGCCTGTGGACTGTGGAAATGCATTTACTCTTTCAAATCATATTTTTTAAGAGCTACTCCATACCAGACTAGGGATATCATAGTGATGAAGGAGACAAACTTATTGCTCTTATCTAATGCATTTCTAGTGGAAAGAAAGGACAAGAGAAAATAGGTAGGTAAGTAGAGAGATGTTACAGACGGATAGATGACAATAAAAGAAAACATAAATGAACAAGAAACAACCATCTGAAGAACTGACAGTTCTGATGAGATTTCAATCAGTAGAAACTGTGAACCATTTGATGATGGAGAGGAGAGCATTCTCAGACAGATGGACCCATGGGTTAAAGATGCTGACGTGAGGTCAGGCTTGGCAGTGCTGAAGAACAGAAGCGTGAAGAGTCAAAGAAGAGCATGATGGACAACATAAACTGGGGACAGATGTGACGTTGTGAGATGAAGCGAGATGTTCGCTCTCTCAGGCTTTCTCCTCTACATCATTTCTAGCTGGTAGATTAGACAGAAAACAAGTTCTCAAGATTAGTGTGGAAATGAAATACATAATATACATAAAGGGATAAGCATTAGGTCTTTTACATAATAAATACTCAAAAAGTTTTAATTCAATAAACAAATCAAGATGTAAAAGCTACATAGCAGAAAGGTATTTCAACTGAATTAGATAGGTTGATTTTGCTGACATCTGTGCAGTTTTTCAATAATTCACATTTTTAGTGGACTTTTTGAAGACACTTTTGTGCATGAGTTTCAAATTTTTTGCACCAAAATTAACTTTTTAATTGTTATTGTTCCATAAACTTTTTCAAGTATCCTCATACATGTGTGTGTGGAAGAAAATTTAAAGAAGTCTTCTGTATTAAGGAAAGTTGTTCATTTATAATCTCTATTGTTATGTTACTTTTCAAAATCAAAATATAATAATTATAAGCTCTACTTATAATTTAATTTTACTTATGCACAGAAATAAAGCTTGCAAGGTTTTCACACTATGAAGTTGAGAGTGACCAGTTAGTTCCATAAGGAAAACTTATTAATACCTCCAGTGGAGAAAGACAAGATGGCCAAGCACTCATTGAGATGACCATACATAAGAGAGAGGCTGCTCCTGACACTTGAAACGGCATCAGACAGAATGTTTAGCTCGAATGCCCTGATCCACGATTGGCTTACCAACATTCTTTTCTGTGTCAGGATTTAAAAATAACTGTGCAGTCTTGTCACTAATTCATAAGATGCATTTAAGTGCTTTATGAGTACTGTTGCATGACGTAAGGAACGGATAGAAAGGCAAGTGAGGACTGTACCGGTTTTGTTTCACCCAGCTGAAAGGACATAGGCCAAATGGTTTATGGAAAATCACATACAAATAAGATAAGGTCAGGGTCAGGATCCACTTAAAATCCATTAAAACGTCACTGAAGTTACCGGTCCACTCCACATGAGAAGGTAAATACACTGTCTGGAGATAAAGACAAATATCTTTACAAGAGAATGTGGTCACTCATTTAGTCCTCAAGACTAGGGAATACGTAAAACACCTCCTATGAAAAAAATATATATCCTTATTTTTCATTACTGATTATTAAATGAGAAGCTATAGTGTACAATAAAGCTCATAAGAAGTATGAAATAGGAAGAATTATGTAGACATACTCCAAACCATTTTTTCCATTCATATGTCAAAACCATTTCTGCAAATATTTTATAGAATATAAAATGCTTGCTTTGAAAATGCTAAAAATATCATTGCCTAATCATACTACTGAGATGCTATTCAAAATGATGTCAATTAAACTCTAACAGAGTTTTATGTGTAAGGTTGTAAAATACTCAATACAGAAAGGGGGTCCAATTCTTTTCCTTCATCCTGTAGATGAGAACATAGGGTCAAGAGTAAAATGAAGGAATCTCATCCGTCTTTTCTATGCCACACATAACCTATTTCAGTTTCAGGATTGCCTAGTTTCTTGCATATAGTGAAGTCTGAGAACACCTAAGTAAACTTAGAACACCTAATAACCCAGCTCTGTTGGCAGCTACTATCTGAGCATCATGTGTGTCTTGGGGAGTCCATCTTCCCAGCACAACATGAAATGCTGACCCCTGGTGAAGGGAAGAAGTGGTAGAGAAAGGCCAAACCAAAAGCAGAAAGTGGGGGCACAGAGAGAAGTGCATTCGTTGTTCAAAACAGCGGATGGAGTGTTTGCATTCACATCCTTCCCCGTTTAGGTTGACACAAAAGTGAGAGTAAAGGATTTGCAAGAGGAAACCTTTGCCACAGCAAGGTGAGCAGAATGGGAGCTCCCTCATAAGCTTGGAATATTTTCTACAAGACAGAAAGCAGATGGTTAAGTGACACAGTGGAATAGCATAAAGATGTGTGCTCTGGCCAACACAAGAGGAAGGCAGTGCTGGTGAGGAGTCGGTGTGTGCTCGAAACCACAGAGAGGTTTGGGGCCAAAAGCCCAGTTACCTTCAGAGGTGCCAGAGTCACTTACATAAAACACCTCCTATGAAAAAATATATGTCCTTATTTTTCATTATTGATTATTTTTTAAACACTTTTTTTTTTTTTGACAGGCAGAGTGGACAGTGAGAGAGAGACAGAGAGAAAGGTCTTCCTTTGCCGTTGGTTCACCCTCCAATGGCTGCTGTGACCCGTGTATCACGCTGATCCGAAGCCAGGAGCCAGGCACCTCCTCCTGGTCTCCCATGCCGGTGCAGGGCCCAAGACCTGGGCCATCCTCCACTGCACTCCTGGGCCACAGCAGAGAGCTGGACTGGAAGAGGAGCAACTGGGACAAAATCCAGCGCCCCAACCGGGACTAGAACCTGGTGTGCCAGCGCCACAGGCGGAGGATTAGCCTATTGAGCCACGGTACCGGCCATCATTATTGATTATTAATAATCAATATCCATCCACCAAGGAGGATGGGATAAGTGGCATCCTTCATTTCTTTATCTTTTCTCATTTTCAAATATTTCTGCCACATATTTTATTGATCAATTTAGCATGAGATATGATACTTTAATTAATATATGATAAAAATATATAATGCTAATAAATGGACCACCACTGTTTATTGCAACTAGATACAGAACTCTTGGGTGATAGCTTTAAACTCTGTAATCAAAAACTAAACTTTCAGGCACAAGCATTGTAGCCCAGCAGTCTAAGTAAGACTCTGCCTGTGATACCAGCACCCATATCTGAGTGCTGGTTCAAGTCCTGTCTGCATTGCTTCTGATTCAGCTCCCTGGTATGCACACTTGGAAAGCAGCCGGTGTTGGCTCCAGTGTTTGGGTCCCTGCCACCCAGTATGGATCTCCTTGCTCTTGGCTTCTTCCTGGCCCAGCCCCAGCCATTGCCATCATTTGGGGACTGAACCAGAAGATGGAAGATTCTCTCTCTCTCTCTCTCTCTCTCTCTCTCTCTCTCTCTCTCTCTTTCCATATCTCTATTTCTCTGCCTTTTGAATAAAATGAATATAATAAATATTTTCACCTTTTAAGGATGAAATGTGTGGAAATAGCCAAGAACACTTAACTTCTGATACATAGGGAGCCAAATGTCAACACCCCAGCTCTCTGACTTCACCCTGAAGCAAAATCTGGCAATCAGTACCTCCCAGATCAGAAAAAGTCAAGTCATGAACCCACAAAAATGCGTAAACAGGGTGCCAACACTGTGCCATAATGGGTTAAGCTACCACCTGCAATGCGGTTCAAGTCCCGGCTGTTCCACTACCAATCCAGCTCCCTGTGGAAGTGCCTGGGAAAGAGCAGTGAAAGATGGCTCAAGTGCTTGGGCTTCTGCACATATGCAGGAGACCTGCATGAAGTTCCTGGCTCCTGGCTTTGGCCTGGCCCAGCCCAGCAGCCACTGTAGCCATTTGGGGAATGAACTAGCAGGTGGACGATTCTCTCTCTCTCTCTCTCTCTCTCTCTCTCTCTCTCTCTCTCTCCTTCTCTCTTTCTCTCTCTCTTTCTCTCCTTCTCTCTTTCTCTCTCTCCCTCTCTCTCTGTAACTCTGCCTTTCAAAATAAATATTTTTTTAAAAAAATGCAAAAGTGCATAAAGAGAGAGTACAGTACAGCTGGAGAAACCTGGAACAGGAAAATATCAAAGTAGACAAATTACCCTGCGAAAACAGATAATTCACAACAGAGGCGAAAACATCCTCAAACCTAACAGAAGCCATTAGATTTTGTAAAAGAATACGCTGTATCCACAATATAAGAAAAACATTCTACGACAAAATAGTAATCAGAAAACACAACTTTTCCATTAGAAATTAATAAATTGTTGCCCCCACAAATAATCCATTAGGGAATTTAGAAGATAAACTTTAAGGGAATTTTTCAAAAAGAAAATAAAAGACATAGAAGACTGGTTGATTTGGGGAACTAAACATCATACTACTGAAGAGTTCTGGAAATCAGGAAGAGAGATAATACAAGAGAAAATGAGTAAAAATTAACTAGTAGACATTTACTTCTGAAAGATGTAGACACCAGACTACAGATAAGGCCAATTAAGGAAATATTCAAATATTCAGCACAGTATGTAAAAAGATACACATTTCGACAGTGTTGCACAATATCAGTCCTGCAAGAACAGGGAGGAATTCCTAAAGGAGAACAAAGGGTTCAGCCACAAAGGAATAATGAATTGCCATCAGCCATCATGAAGAAAAGAAATGCTACAGTGTTTTCAGACTTGACCCATCTTCCTCCCAAACCCTATAGAGAGAATGCTGGACAGAACGGTTGCTAGCACACAATCAATATTACTTTCCACGTCATTTTTCTTAGAAAGTTCCTTAAGCGTGAGTTCCAGGAAACAAAAAGACAGTCACATGGAATGCAGCAAATAGAGCGTTCAAGCCTCGAGGACCTTGCAGAAATGTACCATACAACTTGCAGAGTAAGCAGCCCAGTCCGAAGCTGGTTAGAGAAGGGAATTATGGGGGCCTGGTTGTGGTGCAGTGGGTTAAGCTGCAGCTTGTGGTGCCACAGTTGCATATGAGTGCCTGTTCCAGTCCTGGCTGCTCTGATTCCCATCCAGCTCCCTGCTACTCTGTCTAGGAAGGCAGAGGATGATGCCTCAGGTAATGGGGCCCCTGCCACCCAGGTGGAATACCCATGGAGTTCTTGGCTCCTGGCTTAGCCTGGCCCAGAGCTGACTTGTTGCAGCCATTTGGGGAGAGAGACAGCAGGTGGAAGACATTTTTCTCTCTCTCTTCTTCACTCCTTCTTTCCCTGTTGCTCTGCCTTTCACATAAATGAGTAAAATCTTTTGGGGCTGGCACTGTGGCGCAGTGGGTTAATGCCCTAGCCTGAAGGGCCGGCATCCCATATGGGCACCAGTTCGAGACCCAGCTGCTCCACTTCTGATCCAGCTCTCTGCTATGGCGCAGGAAAGCAGTGGAAGATGGCCCAAGTCCTTGGGCCCCTGCACCCACATGGGAGACCCGGAAAAAGCTCCTGGCTCCTGGCTTCAGATAGGTGCAGCTCCAGCCATTGCAGCCATTTGGGGAGTGAGCCATCGGATGGAAGACCTTTCTCTCTGTCTCTCTCTCTCTCTCTCTCTGCATCTCCTTTCTCTGTGTAACTCTGACTTTCAAATAAATAAATAAATCTTTTTAAAAATGTTAAAATCTTTTTACAAAGAAAAGTGAATTATTTCAGGAGGAAAAAAGAAAAGATATGATAGATTCTGTAGAACATAAAGTTTGATGACAACAAGGAAAAAAGTCACCTTGAAATTCCAGAAAAAAAAACATGAAGAGAAAATGTCATAGCATATCTCCCTGGATTTCAAGGAAAATATTATTTATATGCATTTAAATAATAAATACCTCTTAATGCTTTTCCATTGCCTAAAGTAAGCTATGGAGATCAGAAGGATTAATTTGAGTTACTGGATACAATAAAATGAAACTAACCTTAACAGCATGTAAGAAAATATATAAACAACCAAAGGCCACATTTTGAGAAGCATTGCAAAAGATTGCAGGTGGTGATAATATACAAAATGGGTATTGGAGGACTACTGGGTTTTGATGAAAAAGAATAAAAGTCTAAGAATATAATAAACTGGCCGGCGCCGTGGCTTAACAGGCTAAACCTCCGCCTGGTTCTAGTCCCGGTTGGGGCGCCGGATTCTATCCCGGTTGCCCCCTTCCAGGCCAGCTCTCTGCTATGGCCCGGGAAGGCAGTGGAGGATGGCCCAAGTCCTTGGGCCCTGCACCCGCATGGGAGACCAGGAGAAGCCCCTGGCTCCTGGCTTTGGATCAGCAAGATGCGCCGGCCACAGCGGCCATCAGAGGGTGAACCAACGGCAAAAAGGAAGACCTTTCTCTCTGTCGCTCTCTCTCTCACTATCCACTCTGCCTGCCAAAAAAAAAAAAAAAAAAGAATATAATAAACTAAATGAACAACAAAAAACAATAGCAATCTCTTTAAAAAAAAGAGTGGATTGAGAGCAAATTACATGTTGTGGGAAGTCTGTACTTCCACTTATTCCATGAACACAAAAGATAACCTCTAAAATTTATTCAAAATATTACTATATATCATTATACAAGTTTCAAAGCAGAGAACTGTAAGAAAAGAAGTATTGGCCATAGAACTCTTATTTTTAACTTGAAGTCCTGTACTATTTACTTTTTAAGATTTATGCTGGATTTTAGGAGAAGAAACTTTCTTTTATAATAATTTTTGGCTTACAGAAATTGACAAAGATATTACAGTTCATAATCCTTGTTCAGTTTCCTCCACTGTTAATTTGACACGACCATGATGAACTTATTAGAACTAAAGCCCATCAGTACATTGCTGCTACTAACTGGACTCCAGGTTATCAGTTGGATTTCATTAGTTTTTCTTTTCTTTTTTTTTTTTTTTTCCATTTAAGTTCTCTTTATGTTTCAGATCCAACCCAGGCCACCAGGTTGCATTTACTTGTCATGTCTCCCAGGGTCCTCTTTGGTCTGTTGCTCTTTCTCTGTCCTTCCTGGCTTTGCGTGATCTTGATAATCTTGAAGAGTACTGGGCAGACAGCCTGCATAATGTCTTCTAACCAGGGTTTGTGTGTTGCATTTCTCACAATTGGGCTGTGGTTCCAGGTTTCAGAGAGATTACAACCAAGGTGCAATGCCCTTCTCTTCATAACAGGTCAGGGGGGCACCATATCCAGGTTATACCACTCAGGACATTAGCTTTGATTTCTTGGGCAAGGTAGTGCTTTGCAGGTTTCTCTATTGTGTGGTTACTGCTATTCTTTTCCCTATTCTGTTCTGCAGAATCGAATTAGTAAGTCGCAGCCACCCTCCATCAGAGACCCAGATAGAGATCATCCTTTGCCTCCTGTACTAGGGAGTAACTCCACATAGTATCTAGAATTCCTCTGGAAGAAATAGTTATTTGTTCATTCAGTCATTTAGCTTACATCAGTATAGGTCCTTGCATGTCCCTTGGCTTATAGCCCTGTGCTCTTGTTACTTATTTTCTTGTTCAAATTATACCAGCTGTGGTCATTAGGGCAGTACTTTTAGGTTACTGTGGCCCTTCAAAGAGCCCCCATCCTTTTGTTTTTGAGCATTTCCTTACTCTCTGGAGTTTGCAGATATTCCAGGCTCATCTTTTATTTGTTCCGCCATGGTCCTAGAATCAGCCAGTTCCCCCAAGCAGCCCTGGTTTGTTTTCACAGGAGGATGGTGTATAGAAACCAAAGTCTGTGTGTTGGGTTCACTTTTTGATGCTCTGGTAGCGTGGCTTCTAGCAATTCTTACTGAGGAAAGTTGGGTAACACGTACACTACATCATGTACACCTACTGAATCACAGTTCTCCACAGAAACAGAATCAACAGGAGGTGTCCACCTGTAGAAAGTGACTTATTTTAAAGAACTGGCTCACGCAGTTACAGAAGTTTGACAAATCCCAAATCTGCAGGGTGGGCTGGCAGGCCTGAGAGCAGAGAAGAGCCACATTGCAGCTCAGGTCTGCTGTAGAAATTCCTCTTTTGCTCTGTGCAGGCCTTCAACAAATTGGAGGAGACCAACACATATTATGCAGAGCAATCTGCTGAACTCAAAATACACTGATTTTAATTTCACCCAAAAACACTCTCACAGTAACATCTAGAAGAAGGAGTAATCAAATATTCGGACACTCATGGGCAAGCAAAGTTGGCACACTAAATTAACACCATTTCTATTTCTATATCTATCAAGATAGTTAACTGTTAAGATAGACATAAGCTCATAGTGATCATAGTGATACCTAATTAGATATGTGTAGCTTCATTTTTCAATTAAATATTTTAAGAGATGACACAGCTTGAAAGACTTCCATTAAAAATATATAATTGAGAATTTTAAGATTATGTTTAATTGAAAAGATTAGTTGAAATGATCAGAGAATGAAATAATCATGTTGGTGAGTTCCTGTGCGTTGTTGGGCTTCAGCTACACAGATCTGAGTGGGAAACACCACGGATGCCATCAGAGAGAATGTGGAGCCTACGTTCTCACAGTGTAACCAGACTGTTGCCTTCCCTTTTCATTATTTAGGCTGACAAGGGACAGCTGCTAGTGTTGCAAATTACCTGTGCCCAGAGAACAATAATGTTTGCAGGGGAATTTCAGGAGCCCACTGAAAGGAGATGACTTGGAAAGGCAGACCTCACACCCAGCGGAGGAGAGGGATTATAACCAACAACTACATTGTCTAGAAGCTTCCACCCCGACCATCACCAGGACAAAGCCTGGATCTGCTTAATTATCAATAGACTGCCCTCACTGGTTGTCTAACCTCCACCTGCAGCTACTGCTTCCAGTAAAATCCCTTGTTGCTGGCTTGCTGGGAGGGAAGGAGCACATTTTGGACCCAGAGAGCGTGCTTTCCCCAAGACTGCAGGATTCTTAAACTAAACCCTGTCGTCTTACCAACTCTGGTCTCCAGTGAATTGGCTGTCCAGTGGCCAGCAGCAAAGGGCCTGCTGCTTATGTCAGATAACAAAAGAACCTAATTTGTAATAAACAGTACAAGCAGAGAAAAGGAGGTATCATGGTGCAGGGAGCAAGGGCGGCCGTAACAGTTTGAAGTTTGGTTTGAAGCCACAAATGCATTCCCTCATAGTTCTGAGGGTCAGAAATCCGATGTGAGGGTGCTGGCAGGACCGTGCTCTCTTTGGAGCCTCTGAAGGGCCCTTTCTTGTCTCTTCTGTATTCTGGTGGCCCCAGGTGATCCTTGACTTGGGGTAAACTAATTCCAATCACCTTTGTCTTTGAAAGACATCACTTACATTGAATCCAGTGTTCCCGTTTTAAAGGGTTGGTGTCTGCAAATACTCTGTTTCCAAATAAGACAACATTCAGGGGCACAAGGGGCTTAGGACTTCAGCATATCTTTCGGGGCAAATCACAATTATTCTGGAGTGGGGCCGATGTCATTCCAGAAGCTGTTAAAACTGCTGTCAAGGTGGCCAAGGCCTGCATAGAGAGGGTGCCCAGCTGGCTAGTGGGGACCTGTGACTAGTGCCCAGAGCCAGATTCAGACACATAACTGTGAAAGGCGTGGGGACAAGTAGAGACTCTGAGTACGGCATTCTGTCTTCCCTCTGTTTCAGATTTACTTTTCTAGCCTAGTTTTCTTTGCAGTCTTAGTGGAGGAGTAGGAGGTAAGATCTGCTGAAAACACAAACTGTAAATGCTGAGAGAGCTGTTTCTTGCAAATTTCCTTAAGATATAAGGATACAAATCGAACTAATACAGCTGTTTACTAGAAAGTAACACAGAGGAAAAAATATTTTCCTTCTGGCTCCAACCCTCTCTGCTATCATTTAGAGGAAAACCTTAGTCATTTAGAGTCTTCCACATTTCGACGGCACACTGGGGCCGGTTTGCTCACAGGTGAAAGCAGGGAGTGGAATTAGAAGGAGGGGCCATAGTTGCCAGGGTAGCTGACTGTGTTTATTTGCAAGAGCATGTGATAAACACTGAGAAATGTTATCACCATCAGGAAGGGACTTATTTGGGCTAACCGTTGTATACATTGGCAAGTTTGGTAAAATACGAATTATCAGTGTGACTTGGTCAGTGACATTTAAGTTCATGGCATCTGTGACGTGAGATTTTAATTTAAAAAGGGTGAAACAGCAGGGAAGAGATTATTTTTTCCAGTATGAGTGAAATTTTAACTTTTAAAAAGAGGGTGTTTGTGGGGGGGGGGTGTTAAAAGGTAAAATATACAAAGGACTTAAATCCCAAGGAAAAAAAAATATGTTGTGACCAAAGAGCTATGCATACTCGAGAGACTTCACATACATAGAAGTAATGAAATCGTTCCAAGTGTGTCCTGAGGGCACTTTGTTGTGGTTTAGAAACCTTTCCAGTGTGGTATACATATGCACACAGAGACACAAATGTCAACAACCCATAAGTGGATACACAACTCTAACATGTACAGTAAAAATGGATGTCATGCCTCAAGTATGCCTATGTTAGAATATAATTATAATACATTTTAATGTTGTTTCTTACAAGTTAGAGCCCCAAAGTAACAGACTCATTTAAAAGTTTCAGAGGATATTTCTTCAAAAATAGGAGTCTATGCATAGGGATGTGGGGGTGGACTTTTTATATCCAGAAACAGTAACTATTTATTCTGAAAAGAGGAGTTCTCTGTACAACATTTTATCCATGTTGTGGTTATAAAGACTTCTCGGGAGTCACCAGGTGCACATTTATACTTTCTAAGGGACCAGTGAGAAAAATACCCATCAATAAAACCTAACTCCATGGCCACAAAGCAATACCTCTCAAATGTTTATATTTTCTACAGTCATCATTTATAAATGCCTTTTTACCAAAGTGGGTACAGATTCTCTGTAGATAAATACATGGAACATATAAGTATATTCTTGAACTAATATGCTAATGAGCATATAGTTTTGAAGTTGTCTACCCACATCATTTAAAAACTGAAAAATGAATACTGTTGATGGTCTTTGAAACCCCTTCTTCATTTCAATCATAGATATTTTCCTAAAATTGATGTATATTTTTTAAATTGAATGACTAGAAGTTGTTTATTAAAGGATAAACTAAAGAACCTTTGGCAAAGCAAGGTTTAAAAATTATGCTATTGTTAATGCTTTAGCTGTACTAAATGTGCCTTTAAAAACAAAAAAAAATTAACCTGAAAATCCATAAGATTATTACATTTCTTAGATAATTTATACTTTCTTTAAAAAAATTTTTTTTGAAAGAGTTACAAGAGAGAAAGGGAGAGACAGATCTTCCAGCTACTGGTTCACTCCTTAAATGACCGCAATGGCCAGGGTTAGGCCAGGCTGAAGCCTTGAGCCAGGAATTTCAGCTGGGTCTCCCATGTTGGTACAGGGGCCCAAGCACCAGGGGGAATCTTCTGCTGCTTTCCCAGGTGCATTAGCAGGTTGCTGGTTTGGAAGCACAGCAGCCAGGACTTGAATTAGTCCTCATGTTGGGTGTGGCATTGCAGTAGGCAGCTTAACTCATTGTGCCACAATAATAGCCACTGATAATTTAATTCTTGAAACATTTTGTCTTAAATCAAGAATTTAGTAGAAAAAAGCTGAAATAGTACAAACCGAGGGTAAAACATAAGCAGAAAAAAAATTACGTTCAATTTCTCAAACAGATAACATTTTTCATTTCTATATCAAAAATTACTACTAGGTTTTTACCTTTTTTTTAAATTTTACTACAATATTTTCAGAGAATCTTGTTTTAAATTGGAAACTGAGAACTGAAACATACTTATGAATTCTCATTTTAAAGCTTAAGTAGTATGAATTTTAAATTATTTTTTTTATCTTACAGCAGTTGATTATTAAGAGCCAATATAGTTCAAATGTTCTCTGAGTTCTTACAAACTCAAAATAAAACTCAAGTATGCTCTAAAGGGAATCATAGAAACCTAATCACCTTTGGGAGTAAATTTATGAACCCTGGAAAGTGGTTATGTAAGAAGCCCTAAGAAATTGCATGTATTGAAATGGCACATGATCAGTGACAATAAAATATTTTATTTAGGTTTTAAGGTTCACAAAAGATTACTAAGAGAAAGGTTTCGTTTAATTAACTGAGCAAGCAGTTATCCTGGGGTCATTGTGTGCCATGACTTGGTCTTGCTCTAGAATGTCTATGATTTCTGTGTCCTACTATGGAGCAATTGAGAGTCTAAAGTGAAAAATTTTCACCTAACTGTAACATTAAGATGCGGCACAGGAAAAAACAAACTCATGGAAAGGAAGAAGAAAGTTGGTGTCAACATATATCGTAATATTTAATTAGGCAATTAACCCAAAGGTAGTTGTATTAATTCTCATCTCACAGATAACAAAACTAAAGGTGGAAGTCAAGGAATATCCAAAATCAATAGATAGTAAGTCAGGAATCAGATTTAAATTAAAATCTATTTGACTTCCAAATTGATATAGTTCATCTCTCTCTATGTAAACACCCAGGATTTGACAGATTCTGCTTAATGTTGTAGGAAGGAAATGATCTATAAAGGGGAGGTATCGGAGGGGAGTCTTGATGGAGCAGATGAAATGAGATGTGGGTAAAGGCAGGAACAGGGCATGTGCAAAGCCACAAAAATGTGGGCAGGTACCGTGCGATCAAAGACTGGAGAGCAAAGGCATTGGATATTTAGGAAGTTGAAGGTGCTGGGGAGAGAATGAGTGAGGCGGGCTGAGGAATTAACCCAGACCAGGTGGTGAAAGGGACTGTGTGCTCCATGGGGATCGGCTGGAACTTCACCCTTCAGCAAAGGGACAGGCTTTTCTGTAACCCTGGTTTGCGGGACAGGTAACCTGTGATTTGTTAAAACGAGACTGGGCTCTCCCTGATGTGGATGAGTTTCCTGTCACCACACTTGAATCCATTGTGCAAACTTGTCTCTGGGTTGACATATTACTATATTTACATAAATAACAAACTAGACATCTGCAGGGGAAAAAAACCACTTCATAGAACTGGGCGTGCATTTGGATGGATGATGTTGTATGATGATGTGACCTTTTTATTACTGATTCACTCTTCCAGCCACCCATATTTGGTGAATTCCTTTTCCATGTAAAAGGCCAAGACTGTTAATTATCTAAGTTCTAGGTACTCTAAAAGACACAAAGGAAGATTAGACACCGACTCTGCCCTTGAGCTGTCCATAACCTCATATGAAGACAGTGTCCACATGGATCACTTACATTTAACAAATAATGCAATAAGCATCCAACAAAAACAGAACCTTCTTCAGGACCTAAGTGGCACAGGATGAAAGTAAAGGACAGCAATGGACTTTTAAAAAAAATATTTATTTGAAAGACAGAGTTAGAAACAGAGAGATGTTTTCCATCTACTGGTTTGCTCCCCAAATGGCCAGACCTGGATCTATCCAAAACCAGGAGCTTCTTCCGGTTCTCCCACATAGGTGCAGGGGCCCAAGCACTTGGGTCATCTTCTGCTTTACCAGGCCATGGCAGAGAACTGGATCCAAAGTGGAACAACTGGGACTTGAACCGGTGCCCATATGGGTTGCCAGCACTGCAGGCTGCGGTTTACCTGCTAAACCACAGTGCTGATCCCACCAATGGGCTTTTTTAATTCACTGATCTTATTACTAGATTGAAGTACCAAGCAATAGTAGAAAGCAGAAAAGATACAGACTTTGCAGCTGGCACAATTGAATTCACTCCCTAGTGGCTCAAGTCTCGGAGAGTGACTCAAATTTCTGAGCTGGTTTTCTTGTTTGAATTATGCACATACTTATATCTTCATTTCAGAGCTATTACAGAGTAAAAGAAATATTCTTTGTAAAAATATCTATTAGTAATGAATGCCCCGGGGCCGGCGCCATGGCTCACTGGGTTAATCCTCCGCCTTGTGGCGCTGGCATCCCATATGGGCGTCGGGTTCTAGTCCTGGTTGCTCCTCTTCCAATCCAGCTCTCTGCTATGGCCCTGGAGGGCAGCGGAGGATGGCCCAAGTGCTTAGGACCCTGCATCCGCATGGGAGACCAGGAGAAAGCACCTGGCTCCTGGCTTCGGATTGGTGCAGTGTGCCAGTCACAGCGGCCATTTGGGGAGGGGTTGAACCAATGGAAGGAAGACCTTTCTCTGTCTCTCTGACTGTCTAACTCTGCCTGTCCAAAAAAAAAAAAAAAAAAAAAAAAAAGAGTGCCCTGGGGCTGGCATTGTGCTGAAGCAGCTTAAACCATAGTTTGAGACACTTGTATCCCATGTCAGAGTGCCATTCCAAGTCCAGGCCACTCTGCACTTCTGATTCAGGTTCCTGCTAAAGAGTCTGGGAGGCAGAGGATGATGGCTCAAATGTGTGGACGCTGTCACCCACAAGAGAGACCTAGATAGAGTTCCTGGTTCCTAGCTTTGGATTGCCCCAGTCCTGACTATTGCAGCCAAATAGAGTGAACCAGCAGATGGAAAATCTCAATCTCTCTCTCTCCCCCACCCCCTCTCTCTGTTATTCTTTCAAATAAAATAAACAAATATTTAAAAATGCCCTTTACACTGCACTTTCTGGCACATTTCTGATCTAAAATTTAATGAACTCCTTGCAACTGACACAGCCCATCAAGGTAAGATTTAATTGGCGTGTTCCAAAGACAAACACACACACACACACACACACACACATATATATATATATATATATCCTTTTTTAAGATTGTTTACTTAAGAAGTAGAGTTACAAATAGAGAGAGGGAGACACAGAGAGACAGGTTTTCCATCTGCTGGTTCACTCCCCAGATGGCCACAATGGTCAGAGCTGCGCCGATCCAAAGCTAAGAGCCAGGAGCTTCTTCTGGGTCTCCCACACAGGTGCAGGGGCCCAAGCACTTGGGCCATCCTCTACTGCTATCCCAGGCCATAGCAGAGAGCTGGATCAGAAATGTAGCAGCCAGGACTTGAACAGGCGCCCATATGGGATGCTGGCACTGCAGGTGGCAGCTTTACCCGCTATGCCACAATGCTAGCCCCATATGTCTTAAGATGCAACATATTTATTTAAAAAAAAAAACCTGTTTACTCTTTAAAATGAATAATACATCTCAAACTTTCAAAATATCATGACTAAATTATTTTAAAATCATTTAGTGTCCCTGTACCTTTTGGAATGACTGGTAGAGAAGTGGGTTTCAGATGTGTGTGACTTTCATTAAGAGAAAGTGCTTGGTCTGGTAGGATGTAAAAAGTTGCTGTTTACACAATTAAACATTCTACTTTGTAGTCAGCCATTAAAAGCACAAGAACAGTAGAAAAGTAGCAAAACTCTGAAGACGACATAGAAAAGGCCTTTGACCAGCGAGTGATGGGCTGTCGATGGGAGTCGATGAGCCGGAACTAACAGTCCTGCTTTCCCTGCTGTGGTTCATAGTGTTTTTGAACTTTATTACGTGCAGCTGACAAGGAGAGGCACTTACCTAGGCCTCTCATGGCTCTCCTGTGAACATGGATATGTGGATGAGTTTTGTGCTCCTAGGTGAGGAGAAAGAGAGCCTAGGCACAGAGGATTCATAAGAACAGTTGGCTTGTCTCAAAAGACCCATGACTGTGGTTGTGTCTGCATGGATTCAAGGGAGAAATCTCGCTTGTGAAATCCCTATGGGGTACTTTGCATCTGCAGTTGAATGAAGCTAATCCCAGGTACATACTCTGCTCACCCTGAGGCTTCATGCACAATGCTTCCATAAGGACCAAGGAAGTATTGCATTGACATTTTACCCCTGTGATCAAAGTGTCAATCACAGCACTACCTTATGACTTCTGTCATGTACACGTGACATGTTTGTACTGAGGATATAAAAGCACTGACAGCTTCTTGTTATTGAAATCCCATGCTGTTCTGCTTACAAACAAGATACTGTAATGTGTGTACATCAGAGGCAGGAGTTTATTATTTTGGCTGAGTTGGAAAAGATCGCACTTCACTATACTTGAGATGTTTAAAGAGCCAAAGAAATACTGAAGTATATCCAAAGAAATACTGGAATTTTGTAATAGCTTTTACATCTACCTGCTTTAATGTGACAATGAATCGCAAGGCAAACAACGAACATTTTCCTCCTGGCCAAGGTCCTCCTCCAGAGCAAACTGTCACCAGTTTACTTTGGTGCCAGATTCCGCATGATTAGAGAAGTGGAGCCTTGGACATTTCCAGAGAAAGCAATCAAAGCTTGGGGATATATATTGGCAATAGATGAATGAAAATGGATACACATCCTATTGAAAAGAAAGGAATGGTTCTGAGAGAGGAACTATCAAAACCTGTCACTGTGAACATAGAAAATCCATTGCAGGTTTCCAAACCAGACCTGTTGGACCGGCTGGATCTCCCAGCAGCAAATGTAACCCAACAGAAAGGACTGCAAATGTAAATAAAGTCAATAGCTACTGGAAGGGCAGACTTTGTAAAGATAAAGTTCAGGAAATTGAAAGGTGGTGGAATAAAGAGGGAGGGGAGGGGAGAAAGGAGAAGAAAATTGAGCAGAAGAGAGGAGAGGAAACTAGCACAGCCATGGCTCAGGCTCATACTGATACACTTGAGACATGGAGTCAATTGTGTTCTGTTTCAACCTTCACTATTCGTTCGACCTTGGGCACATCCTCAAGGTTCTCTCACCTAAAGGAGTTGCTTAGTTAAAGGATACTGTGTGCCTTGGGAATTCAGTCTATCTTCTCTCCTTGCAAATGTTAATGATGACTAATGAGGAGGCATTTTCTAATCTCTGACAGAGTGAGATGATCAAATTATGACAGATAATGTATTCAAACAGCTCACCTGTATGACTGGGAACAATCGGAAATTTTCTTTACATCTGAAATAAGCAAATTTATAGCAGCACACATGGACAGAAAAGCATATCACTCATAATCGGTACAAGAGTTTAAGTTAAATAGCTTCTTCAGTACCTTCTAACTCAGGAAATATTAAAAATATGTATGGCCGGGTTGGCGCCGTGGCTCACTTGGTTAATCCTCTACCTGCAGCACTGGCATCCCATATGGGCACTGGGTTCTAGTCCCAGTTGCTCCTCTTCCAGGCCAGCTCTCTGCTGTGGCCCAGGAGGGCAGTGGAGGATGGCCCAGGTGCTTGGGTCCCTGCACCTACATGGGAGACCAGGAAGAGGCACCTGACTCCTGGCTTCGGATCAATGCAGCACCGGCCATGGCAGCCATTTGGGGAGTGAACCAACAGAAGGAAGACCTTTCTCTCTGTCTCTCTCACTGTCTAAAACTCTGTCTGTCAAAAAAAAAATGTATGGCCACTCACATAACTGAGGAAGAGAAAATTTTATGTGTATAGGATACTGTGCCATTTCAATATCTTAATGAAAGTATGTCTAAGTCTTATTTTTTTTAAAAAAGACATGTATTTGAAAGGCAGAGTGGTATTGAAGGAGAGGATAGTTCTTCCATCTGCAGGTTCACTTTTCAAATGGTAAATAGTGTCAATAATTGGGGCTGAGACAGGCTGAAGCCAGGAGCCAGGAAATTCATCTGAGTCTCCCACATGGGTATCAGGGACCCACGCACTTGAGCCATCATCCACTGCCTTCCCAGGCACATTAGCAGGAAGATGGATCTGAAACAGAGCAACGGAGACTGCTCCCAGTATGGGATGTGGCTCTTTCACATGGCAGCTATACCTGTGTACCAAATGCCAGCCCCATAAGTGCTTTAACTTTGGTGTTTTTCCAAGACATTTGATGGAGGTAGAGTTTGCCATTCACACCTTCTAAATTCAATTGTTCCATTAGATCGGCTCAGGGCTACCCCCTCTTTGGGCAGACAAGCTTCCTCCATTAGTTCATGTCATTCCCCAACTGTACAGAAACCCCATTCAGTGGCATTGGCTGCCAGTATTACTTATATACATCCTAGTTTGCCGGGCTTTTTAGACCCTTAAGCAGTTTGGGTCAGTGAAACACAGATGCATCTTTCAAGGAACTCTTGTCACTGTGAACATTTCAGAAAGGCCTGAGCACCAACTGTGTCCTTGGGATTGAATATTTCTTGGCAAATGCCTACGGTGAAACTTGTGATTCATTGTGAGGCGTGGCCAATTGTGGATGACAGAACTCTAAGCAAATATCATAAGTCCCTTGGAACACATGGAAAAGAAGTTTATTTAGGCAAGATAGAGGAAATAGCAACACAAGTTTCCTACACTGTAATTAAATTAGTTAATTTCTTCTAGTGTCCAAATTCTTGCGACTATGTGTGAGAACTTGAACTGATTCTGAGTTTTTGTACTTTTTTTTTTTAAAAAAGATTTGTTTATTTATTTGAAAGGCAGAGTTACAGAGAAAGGGAGAGACTGAGAGAGAGGTCTTCTGTCCTCTGGTTCACTCTGCAAATGGTCGCAACAGCCACAGCTGGACCAGTCTGAAGCCAGGAGCCACAAGCTTCTTCCAGGTCTCCCATACAGGTGCAGGGGCGCAAACACTTGTGTCATCTTCCACTGCTTTCCCAGGCCATTAGTAGAAAGCTGGATTGGAAGAGGAGCAGTTGGGACTCAAACAAGCACCAATATAGGATGCTGGCGCTGCAGAGAGAGGCTTAACCTACTACACCACAGCACCGGCCCCGAGTTTTTGCACTTTTCAAAAATTTTTGTCAACATAATGAAAACAGATTTCATGTATTTCATAGGTACCCTTCTAAGAAGATTGGAGATAGGAATTCAGCTCACTTGTAAACACAGCACTTGACATACTTTTCACCTTGCATTTCTTTATCCTGGTTCCCTGAGTCTTAGAAATAAAATGGTGTAAACCAATTCTACCTTACAAGATTTGTAGATTAATCAATTTCTAAAGGTTCCACACTTACAAGTGAATATATAATTTTAGTGCTCAGCTCTATCTTCTTCCTAACGATTTGTTCTTCTCCACCCTTAATTGTTAAGTGCTGACTCAGAGATCAGCAGCAAGCTAATCGTGGACAGAGTAACCAGCCTCTTAATCAGTTTCAGAAGTGTCCAGAGGAGCAAGCAGGGTGCTCATTCACAGTCACATCTGGTTTTCAACGCTGTCAGATGTCTCGTGGGTTAACTCAGTTATTACAAACGTATGTCAGGGAGCTGCACACATTGTTATTGACTGCACTTGCAGTTCTCCCAAATAGTTTATTACTCTATCAGATGCTTTGAAATCACGGGTCCACTCAGCTGGAACTTGTTTCCCAAACCGAGCTGGTGCAGCCACTGCCTGTGAAACTGGCATCCAATATGGGTGCTGGTTGGAGTCCCTGCTGCTTTGCTTCCCATCTATTTCCCTGCTAATGCACCTGGGAAAGCAGTGGAAGATGGCCCAAGCGCTAAGGTCCCTGCCACTGATGTGAGAGACTTGGATGGAGTTCCTGGCTCCTGTCTTTGACCAAGCATTTGGGGAAGTGAACCAGCAAATAGAAGATCTCAATCCCTCCCCCTCCACTTCCCTGTGTCTCTGCCTTTCAAATCAATCAATAAAACTTTTAAAAAAATGGGTAAGTTTGAAAGTAACACGGTCCCTGGAATATCATTTTTGAACCCTTCTGTCTGCCTTCTCATTTGATGTGATTACTTCACTGTCAAAGGCAACAAGAGTCAAAGATAAGTTAATGTCCTCTGGGCCCTGCAGGCGGTGTCCAAGTGTCCAGGGACCGGTCTGCCCTTCCTCCAGCCGGAGCCTGCATCCGCTGTCACCATATTTTGTATGAGGCCCTTTGTAGGGATGTGGCGCTTCTGCTTCGGTTTACAAGGTGGAGATATGTCACTGTGCATTGCCTCCGTACACTGACATCTACTGGGCTACGGCCCACAGTGGTTTTCGGCAAGTGTCTGCTCATTTACAGAATTAAGGCGCGTGCCTCCCTGTCTTCAAACCTCCCAGCTCTGCTGTGGCTCAGAGCAGCAATTCTCACTTCCACAACCGAGTCAGTTTCAGAGTTCCACTCGTGTGCCTGAAAGTAAGGCGGGAAGCGGATCTCCAGATCTCGGATTTGGAAACCTGCCTCTCCCAGCGTAAGTGCTGCCTGCACGCAGTTGTGACAGGGTTTCTGCCTGAACGCGTGTTGTGGGGGAGCATCCTGGGGGTGGTGTGAGTCAGCGCTGAGAGGTCAAAAAGACCCTGCCTAAAGAACCTTAGGAAACGCGCCAGGAAGTGAGACCCATCGCGGGGATCAACTTCTGCAACCAGACTCATCTCGACTACTTTTAGGGGGTAAGGGTAAGTCGCCTTGTTCCAACGCACCACTTTGCCTTAAAAGGAGGCACTACTCCTTCTGCTCCGAACTTGGGGATTTTACCGGGCAAGCAAAGCCTGCGCGCCGGCCAAGAGCTGGCGGTACCCAGAGGCTCCGAGCGCACGTGGCTCCAGGGGCAGGGTGGCCGTGGCCGGCGCTCCCGCCCCGGCCCATTTCGCCCAGGCAGCCCGCCCCGCCCTCGCGGCTCCCGGCCACCCTCGGGCGGCCGCCGCTCTGGGTGGGGCCTCGCGGCCGCCCGGGATGCGTCCGGGTCTGCCCTGCCCGTGGAGGCGAGCCGGCTGGGCGGTGCGCCGGGGCGGCCCGAGCCGTGCGCCGCGCGGCGCTGTAACCGGACACCCGCGCGCTCGCCCCGCGGCGCGCCCGGACACTTTCCATTCACTGCGCGCGGCCTGATTGAGCGAGGCGGACACGGGCTGCGGGCTCGGCACGGGAGGATTCCTTTACAAAGAAACTCCGAGGACCCGGGATAGACCTTTAAAGGCCGGCCGGGGTGGGGGACAGGACTGGAGACACACGCGTCACCCCGCCCGGTGGCAGCTTGGTGACTTTTCCACGCTGGTTTCGTGCTCCGTGGGTAAGCTGCGCTGGGTCTTTGCTTCGCTTGACGCATTTGGCAAAAAGACCCCACTGCGATCCCGCGCGTGTGGACTTGGCCCACCCGCGGCTTGTCGGGTTCGCGTTGCCCCTAGCTGGAAGCCTGGCTGGAGTTGTTAAGCCCAGCTCAGACACCTGCGGGGAGTTCGGAGTTGTGTGCGCCTGTGCCGGGCGAGGCAGAGCGGCTCCGGGACCCCTCGCAGAGCCCGTTCCTGACCGGTTACTAGTTTGTGACCAGGAGTTGGGAAGACCCCCTGGGCAGGGTGAAGGGGAAGCAGTAGCAAGTCCTGGGGGGCGTGGGGAGCACATTTAAGACTCTTGGCTTCCCCCTGTCAACAGAGGCCGGGTTTAAATCAGTAGGGCTCCCTACCCCGGCGGCATTACCTCCTCAATGCTCAGTATTATTCGCAGTTGGTGGCTTCTGTCCCTTTGCTGGGCGGTGAGGGTGGTGGTGGGGGCGTTGTAGGTATCAGAGAAGATACTGGCAATAGCAAAATGGGGGGGGGGGAGTGTGTGGCGTGTTATCAGCCTGCTTCATCAACAAAGGCTATACATCTTAATAGCTTTTATAAATTTAACTATCAAGTCAGCAAAACCCAGAGGTAAGATGACTAAGGGAAAAATCACCCCTCGAATCAATTTTCTTCCACATTCATTTACGGATGACAGGGTGAAGGGGTTGTGGAAGCAGGAAGACAACGTTTCTTTTGAGAATTACCAACCCAAACATCTCGAGGGGTTCCCCAACTGTGTTAGGGGAAAAAAAGGGCTGGGGGTTCATCTCTAGCTCATGGGACATGCCCCACCTAGGAGAGCAGCTGAGAATTTTTGCTTCAGATTGCATGTTGAGTTCAGTTGTTCTTGCCCTTCTGTGTTGAAGCAGTCATTCAGACGGAATTGTCAGTGGTACTTCTTTATTGCCTTCAATTAGTGATGGGATTTCAACTTTAAAAAGCCTTCAGATGTAAAAGGTCAGCCTTGTTGTAACTTGAAAAAAATAATAAATTTCTAAATTAAACAGGCATGCCATTCAATCATAGAATTGTACATGTAAAATCATGGGATTTTTATTGTATGGTCCTGAGTTTATTTAGCATAGTGTGGTGGCTAGAGCTCCTATGGACACCTTACCTGAGTTTCCTTGGGATTCAGACTTTAGCTGATAGCATGTATCAGTTTTACAGCTCCATGTCAAACAGAAATTCTTGTCTCTTTGAGTTATCTTTTGGGATTTTGACAGCCCACTTTCTGTTTGATTTATTTAAAATATGCATTGGTAGCTACCGGGCTCCTTGGATTACTCACCACTCGGTCATTGGTTTGCATTTGGCGAGAGGCCATGGTTACCTCATGTACATCATTTAACAGCTGCCTGGTCATCTGGATAAATTGGCAGATAACTGATTTGAGTAATTTCAGCCCTCAAGGATTGAGCACACTTAGATTTGTGCATAGAGACACCCTTTCAGAGACAATTACTCCAAAACAGCTAATGACTGTGGAAGTAAGTGGGCTCGCATGAATATTCATGGAGGATTTCTCTCCTACTATCAATGTAGGGAGAAAGAGATTTCATCAAGGAATACTTTATTGGTAATATTCTCAAGTCATTTTAATGTCGTGGATTTTTAGAGACCATTTGAAAAACCTAGTGTTCCTTTGGGAATCAGTATTTTTCCTTGCTACTTTGTTCTGCTAGCTGAAAGATGAAACAGTTTCTCTTGTTGCAAAGACTTCCAGACACAAATGAACTAAATCCAAATTTTCACATGTGAGAGGCAAAGTCGCAGCACCTCCTACTGTTTGCATGACTGTAGAAGTTCAGATGTATCTTGTGAGAATAGGAGGCTCTGTCTGGAGGACTGTGTATTTGTACTCCTAAAATGTGAAATGAAATATAACATGCTTGTCATCTCTCTTTTGAAGGTATTTTCCCTTGGATATTAACTTGGCAAATCTGAAGAGATGGGATTCCGGGCGATTTGCGTCTTGGTTGGAGTATTTATTTGCTCTGTCTCTGTAAAAGGATCTTCCCAGCCCCAAGCAAGAGTTTATTTGACATTTGATGGTAAGAGAGTTGATATACACTCTAGGGGAAATGGGACTCAAAGTCTATTTTCCTTTCTTATCCAGATTTAAAAATTGATTAATTAATTAAAGATTGCAAAATATTACCCAGTATTGACCAATTAAAAATTAATTACTGGGCTGCTTTTTTGGCTGATATAGTAATTTTAAATTATTGATTAGTAGGCAGTGTTTAGGAAAATGCTTGACATGTATGCTGTCTTTTTAAGTTTTACTTTTCTTTTGTGTTGGCATGTGTGTGCCTGGGGAAATGGGGAAGAGCCAAAGGGTAACTTCTTTGATCTTACTGTTCACCTGTCCATGTAGCGAAGCACCCAGCTGGTGCTGGTCCTCACCAGCAGAAAGAGCTGTGCAGGTTCAATATAAACAATTCTTGCAATACATTTTGGGCATTGATCTCAGAACTGGTTACTCCATGTAACCAGTACTCTAGTAGTACTTCTATTTCCTCAAGGATCTCCTGAGGTTGGCAGACTACCCTAAGTAACTGAAAAGGACCTGAAAGAATCATTGGCAATGTGCTTTTGGTTATTGCGTACAAATGTTATCTGCAGAATGCTAAGGGAAATGGATGTGGTTTCAGATTTTCACACAAATGAGAAGTGTAATGTCCTCTGAGGAGGTGACTGCCAAATGTGTACAGGAGCTTTAATGTATATGGTTCACACGGCTTACAGATGGGAGGCTTTGCTGAGTCCAGGAGCCCATCCTAATTGGACAGAGGGGGTAAGAAATGGTGAAGGAATACCAGCTTGCTAATCAGAGTCAGTTTCATTATTTCTTTCAGCTCTGAGGACATAAAGCCTCATTGTCATGACACTTGTTTTTTCCCCTTAACAATGTACTCTGATTTGAAAGCAGGGTGCCTCTGAAGTGCTCTGTTATCTCAAATTTCAAACAGCAGCATGACTGACACTTATCAGTCAAATGACTGTTTTTTTCTCCTTTCTTTGTAAGTCACCTAGTGCCTTCCCCAAGGTCATCATAAGCACTGAAGGAGCGGTATTTAGAACTCCCGACTGTGTGAGCTGCTAATTGCTTCCTTAGCCTAGGAGCCAGGCAGCGCCTTCAAACCATAGCTATGCATTTGAGAATGGGAAAACAGACCCCTTGAAGTGTCCTTTTATGTTTCTTAATTACTCACTAAAGCATCTTGTAGTCTGCGCACGCTTTGGTCTTCCAAGCTGAGAACTATGACATATCTTAAAAGGCGTTGAGGAGTTGGTACAGTTTTCCCTCTGTTTTCTGTTTCTCTTGGTATTCAGACACGGAGTAATCTAATAGATTATATGTTTGAACCTGCTTTATCTCTCTTGAACTTTCTCCAATATCTCCAAAACTTTTAATGTAAGCATTACCAAGGTTGTCACCAGGTATCATTTATCAAATCTTTGAGCATAAAGAAATTAAGACATATTTTGCAGAAGAAAAGTAATATTATATCCTAGAAATAAATATAAAACTGTAGAGGCCAATGATTGCTGTGCTACTCAGTGACTAGAAGTTATGATAGGCTTTTAAAAATACTCTGTATAATATATTTTTTTAAAGATTTATTTATTTGAAAGACAGTTACAGAGAGACATAGAAACAGAGACAGAGAGGTCTTCCATCCGCTGGTTCACTCCCCAGAAGGCCACAATGGCTGGAGCTGCGCTGATCTGAAGCCAGGAGCCAGGAGCCAAGAGTCAGGAGCTTCTTCCAGGTCTCCCATGGGGGTGCAGGGACCCAAGGATTTGGGCCATCTTCCACTGCTATCCCAGGCCACAGCAGAGAGCTGGATTGAAAGAGGAGCAACTGGGACTTGAATGGGAGCCCATATGGGAAGCCAGCGCTTCAGGCCAGGGCATTAACCTGCTGGGCCATAGCGCCAGCCCCTCTGTGTAATATTTTAAATGCTCTCAAATACGAAATAGATTCTTGCAGAATAAGACTTACCTTAGTTTATAACCTATGTGGAATCTGAAACGGTAAATTAAGGATCTGCAAGTTCTACAATGTTGTCTTTCTCCAGAATATGGCTAGTAAATAACCAGAGGCAGAACATCTCTTAATTAGAATATCATTTCAGAGGGACACATCAAAAGGAAGAAGATATGTAATAAAAATCCATAACTGTGAAATCAGTGGTTTAAGGAATTTCTTAAATGAATTAGGCTACATTAGGCAAGGTGTGTAGGAAAAGTAGCATGACCAAAAAGAGTTGATAAAATACACAAATTTCAACCATTAAATCAATATCATTTTCTTAAGAGATTTCACAGTATGTTTTCAAGTTTCTCAAATAATCAAATGATGACTTATCTGGGTGTCATTGAGGAGGTTACTGAGTTTCTTCCACAGTGGTTTTATTTTTAAGATTTAATCTATTTATTTGAAAGGCCAAGCGACAGAGAGACAAACAGAGAAAATGACCTACCATCTACTGATTCACATCCAAAATGTTCACAACAGCCAAGGCTGGACCAGGTTGAAGCTGTGAGCCTGAAACTCCAACCAGGCCTCTACGTTGGTGGCAGGGGCCCAGGTAGTTGGGCCATCTCCTGCTGGTTTCCCAAGCACATTAGCAGGCAGCCAGTTTGGAAGTAGAGCAGCCAGACCCCCTGGAACTCTGATATGGGATGCTGGCTTTGTAAATGGTAGTACTTCCTGCTGTGCTACAATGCTGGCCCCCCAGAATGGTTTATTCTAGACATCAAAATAATAGGACTTCCTATAGGGTTGGCTATACATACACAAGCATGTACGTGTGGCATGTTGGCATACATAGTTATATTTAAATACATATGGATATATACCTAAATTAATTTACCTTGTATTTCCAAATATCAGAACATCTATCACTGTGTTTCAATCAAAAACCAGGAATTGAAAGATGTTTTCAGGAAATTCAATAACAGTAGCATCAGATAGAGGTCATTTGCATTTTTAAAAAAACTTCATGCATCTTTATGCTCTTATAATACCTTGCCTACTGTCTCTTTTGCCTTGAAACCTTACCCTGTCCCTGTAACTTGGTCCTATGCTTACCCTTTTCTGGGTGGAACATTAAAAAAAATCTTCTTAGTGTTTTATTTGCAGGCCAAGGAAGCATCAAAATCAATTTAAAGATAAGTGAAACAAGAAGTCCCACCCCCACCCCCCCACCCCCATGGTCCATCCTTCTTCTTTCAGTGGCTGGTTGGAGTGGCAACATTTGGAAAAAGTGATTTACAGATCTGCCTTCCCTATGGAACTGGTGCAAGGTCAACCAGATGGCCTTCAGTCCTAGGGGAGAATGTACTTCAGATGTTACTAATTAGTTGCATTTGTGCTAGGTAAATCTCCATGTTAAGAGAACTGCCACTTCTAATAGATTTTGTATTTTATGACTTTCATAATTCTCACTTTATGTAAAATAGCTTTTCTTTTTTTCTTCTTTTTTTCTTTTTTTTTTAACTTTTATTTAATAAATATAAATTTCCAAAGTACAGCTTTTGGATTACAGTGGCTTTTTCCCCCCATAACCTCCCTCCTATCTGCAACCATCCATCTCCCACTCCCTTTCCCTTCCCATTCACTCATGATTCATTTTCAATTATCTTTATATACAGAAGATCAACTTAGTATATACTAAGTAAAGATTTCAACAGTTTGCACCCACACAGACACACAAAGTGTAAAGTACTATTTGAGTACTAGTTATACCATTAATTCACATTGGACAACACATTAAGGACAGAGATCCTACCTGGGGAGTAAGTGCACAGTGACTCCTGTTGTTGACTTAACAATGGACACTCTTGTTTATGGCGTCAGTAATCACCCGAGGCTCTTATCGTGAGTTGCCAAGGCTATGGAAGCCTTTTGAGTTCACCAACTCTGATCATATTTAGACAAGGTCATAGTCAAGATGGAAGTTCTCTCCTCCCTTCAGTGAAAGGTACCTCCTTCTTTGATGGCCCGTTCTATAAAATAGCTTTTCTAGTGAATATAATAAGTTCATGCAAATGCTTTTGAGGCTGATTTTTATTGAAGAAACATCTAATAGATTGACAAATTTACCTTTGACAACAATCTTGGGTTTGTATATTTTTTTTCCAGAAAAAAAAGAACTTCAGAACCCAGAAAGGTTATTAGAAAAGTAAAGATTTTGTATATACAGTAGACAAACCATGTTTTGCTTGCTAATATAGAAGGGAAAGCATTGTTGACAAGGTCTAGCCTTTTTCCTGGAGAGATTGTAGTGTAAGTTATTTTGTGAAATTAGTAATAAATACTCTATAATTTGATAAGCTCTATCAGCTGCATGTAATCTTTAAGAGTTTCTAAACTCAAATGAACATTCTGTCTATAATTTGAATAGATATAAAATGTAATTACTGAATGGAATGCATTAAATATTATTTCTTTTATTAAACAGGGTAAATTCTTATAAAAATAATGTTTCTCAGCTAGTAATTAAATTTATAAATAAAATATTTAATTTATTTAAATAGAATAGTTAATAAGTCAGAGTTTTACAGAGAGGCAGAGAGAAAGAGAGAGGTCTTCCATCTGCTGGTTCACTCCCCAACTGGCTGCAATGACTGGAGCTACACCGATCTGAAGCCAGGAGCCAGGAGCTTCTTCTGGGTGTCCTATGTGGGTGCAGGGGCCAAAGGACTTGGGCCATCTTCCACTGTTTTCCCAGGCCATAGCAGAGAGCTGGATTGTAAATGGAGCAGCCAGGACTTGAACTGGCGCCCATATGGGATGCTGGCACTGCAGGCAGTGTCTTTACTCACTATGCCACAGCCCAAGCCCCATCCAATAGTTTCTTATTTCTTTTTGCTTCATGTTAAGCTTGCTCTTATTTTTGACACTACTTAGGGCAGAAGCTTAGTCATTGATTTCAAAAGTTTCTTCTTGTATTACGGTTTATGATATAAATTTTCCTCAAAATACCACGTTAGCTGTATCACATAGATTGTGTTCAAGTATGTCTTGATGTCAAGTGTGTTCAAGTTTTTTTCTAATTGTGCTGCTATTTTATTTTTTTACTCATGAGTTATTTAGAAATGTGTAAAGTATAAGCATTGGGATTTTCATGTGTTTCATGACATAGAATATACTCTGTCAAAGTCATGCATGGCAAAGGGATAAGGAGATATAGGGGAGAGAGAGAGAGAGAGAGATCCGTCTTCCATCTGCTGGCTCACAAAGTCTAGAGCTATAAGGCTGAAGCCAGGACCCAGGAACTTCATCCAGGTTTCCTATATGGGTGGCAGGAGCCAAAGCACTTGGGTCATCTTCCACTGACATCCCAGGCACATTAACAGGAAGCTGGATGAGAAGTAGAGCATCCAGTTACTGGAATCTGTGCTTGGATATGAGATGTTGATGTTGCAGGGTTTGGCTTTAGCTGCTGCACCACAATGTTGGTCCAACATGAATTTTGATGTATCTAACCACCATTCAACAGCAACCAGTATACCTCTCTGCTACAATCCCCTCCGAGAGAATTTTGTTTATCTTAAAGCAAGGATAGACATCAGATAGACAGCAATATGTTCTCATTGTCCTGTCAAACCACTAGAGTACAAACAGTGGGAGAGAGGAATCTTTGATACTTTATACTTGAGACATCTATAGATCCCTCCCTGGTGATAAGTTTTTATTTTAAATTTTCTTCCAAATCTTCCCCTATATTATACACTGAATGTGCCATGTTATCTAGGAATTCAACTGTTAAACTTCCCTGGTTGCTTCCAAAATCTCCTTCTTAATAGTCTGTTTCCTTCTTGATGGACATTTAGCCCATGTGAATTTTAAATACTTTCTGCCAGAGTATTTTGTGTTTTTTTAACTTTTATTTAATAAATATAAATTTCCAAAGTACAGCTTTTGGATTACAGTGGCTTTTTCCCCCCATAACCTCCCTCCTATCTGCAACCATCCATCTCCCACTCCCTCTCCCTTCCCGTTCACATCAAGATTCATTTTCAATTATCTTTCTGTACAGAAGATCAACTTAGTATATACTAAGTAAAGATTTCAACAGTTTGCACCCACACAGACACACAAAGTGTAAAGTACTATTTGAGTACTAGTTATACCATTAATTCACATTGGACAACACATTAAGGACAGAGATCCTACATAGGGAGTAAGTGCACAGTGACTCCTGTTGTTGACTTAACAATGGACACTCTTGTTTATGGCATCAGTAATCACCTGAGGCTCTTATCATGGATTGCCAAGGCTATGGGAGCCTTTTGAGTTTGCCAACTCCAATCTTATTTAGACAAAGCATAGTCAAAGTGAAGTTCTCTCCTCTCTTCAGAGAAAGGTACCTCCTTCTTTGATGGCGCATTCTTTCTGCTGGGATCTCACTCACAGAGATCTTTCATTTAGGTAATTTTTTTTTTTGGCATAGTGTCTTGGCTTTCCACGCCTAAAATACTCTCATGGGCTTTTTAGCCAAATCTGAATGCCTTAAGGGCTGATTCTGAGGCCAGAGTGCTATTTAGGACATCTGCCATTCTATGAGTCTGCTGTGTATTCCACTTCCCATGTTGGATCGTTCTCTCCTTTTTAATTCTATCAGTTAGTATTAGCAGACACTAGTCTTGTTTATGTGATCCCTTTGACTCTTAATCCTATCATTATGATCAGTTATGAAGTGAAGCTGATCACTTGGACTAGTGAGATGGCATTGGTACATGCCACCTTGATGGGATTGAATTGGAATCCCCTGGCACGTTTCTAACTCTACCATTTGGGGCAAGTCTGATTGAGCATGTCCCAAATTGTACATCTCCTCCCTCTCTTATTCCCACTCTTATGTTTAACAGGGATCACTTTTCAGTTTAATTAACACACAATTATTCTTAGGTGTTTAAATTTAAGAGTTCAACCAATAGTTTTAAGTAGAACAAAAAAAATACTAAAAGGGATAAAGTATTAAGTTGTTCATCAACAGTCAGGACAAGGGCTTATTAAGTCATTGTTTCTCATAGTGTCCATTTCAGTTCAATAGGTTTCCTTTTTGGTGCTCGGTTAGTTGTCACCGATCAGGGAGAACATATGATATTTGTCCCTTTGGGACTGGCTTAATTCACTCAGCATGATGTTTTCCAGATTCCTCCATTTTGTTGCAAATGACTGGACTTCATTTTTTTTTACTGCTGTATAGTATTTTTTTTTTTTTTTTTTGGCAGGCAGAGTGGACAGTGAGAGAGAGAAACAGAGAAAAAGGTCTTCCTTTGCCGTTGGTTCACCCTCCAATGCCCGCCGCAGCCGGCGCGCTGGGGCTGGCGCACTGCGCTGATCCAAAGGCAGGAGCCAGGTGCTTCTCCTGGTCTCCCATGAGGTGCAGGGCCCAAGCACTTGGGCCATCCTCCACTGCACTCCTGGGCCACAGCAGAGAGCTGGCCTGGAAGAAGGGCAACCGGGACAGAATCCAGCGCCCCGACCAGGACTAGAACCCGGTGTGCTGGCGCCGCAGGCAGAGGATTAGCCTATTGAGCCGTGGTGCTGGCTAATGTATAGTATTCTATAGAGTACATGTCCCATAATTTCTTTATCCAGTCTACTGTTAATGGGCATTTAGGTTGATTCCAGATCTTAGCTCTTGTGAATTGAGCTGCAATAAATATTAAGGTACAGACAGCTCTTTTATTTGCCAAATTAATTTCTTTTGGGTAAATTCCAAGGAGTGGGATGGCTGGGTTGTATGGCAGGGTTATATTCAGGTTTCTGAGGAATCTCCAAACTGACTTCCATAGTGGCTTTACCAGTTTGCACCCACTAACAGTGGGTTAGTGTCCCTTTTTCCCCACATCCTCTCCAGCATCTGTTGTTGGTAGATTTCTGTATGTGAGCCATTCTAACTGGGGTGAGGTGAAACCTCATTGTGGTTTTGATTTGCATTTCCCTGATTGCTAGTGATCCTGAACATTTTTTCATGTGTCTGTTGGCCATTTGGATTTCCTCTTTTGAAAAATGTCTATTGAGGTCCTTGGCCCATCTGTTAAGTGGGTTGTTTATTTTGTTGTTGTGGAGTTTCTTGATCGCTTTGTAGATTCTGGTTATTAATCCTTTATCTGTTGCATAGTTTGCAAATATTTTTTCCGATTCTGTCAGTTGCCTCTTCATTTTCCTGACTGTATCTTTTGAAGTACAGAAACTCCTCAATTTTATGTAATCCCAATTGTTAATTTTGGTTTTGACTGCCCGTGCCTCCCTGGTCTTTTCCAAGAAGTATTTGTTTGTGCCTATGTCTTATAGGGTTTCTCTGATGTTCTCTAATAATTTGATGGTGCTGGGTTGTAGATTTAGATCTTTAATCCATGTTGAGTGGATTTTTGTTTAAGGTGTGAGGTAGGGGTCTTGCTTCATGCTTCTGCACATGGAAATCCAGGTTATTTTGTGTTTTTCTGTGAAGCCTAGTTTTCCAGTACCAAAGGGGGGGAACCTCAAATTGATATCCTGGCTTATCTAAGACCTGGATTAGTGGCTTGCCAGGAATCTATATATATAAGCATCTCTCTCTCTCTCTCTGTATGTGTATATATATATATATATATATATATGCATATATATCTTTCAAAATATTGATCACCCCAAATGCATTTTTTTTGAGATTATGATTTGCAAAATCTGAGTTTTCATGATGAACTTGAACGTAAGAACCCATACTTCTTGGTTTGCTTGTTGTGATTATCAATGCCTAGTGCATGATTTGAAAATAGAGACAGCAGCTTGTCATTCTTGGAAACGTTTTTGGGTAATCTCAAACTTCATTATGATGATAAATTATATCCATGTAAAGTATCTATAAATAAATAAAATATGAACATATCCATATAAACACTTATTATTATATACAAACATGCAAAGAAATGTTTTTAAGTTAATATTTTATATTTTTCCCAAACCCAAAATGAATAAATTGAAGTCCATTCAGGAATATTTGCTTTTTGGCATACTTCATGGGTGAAGAAATGAATACATTTTAAATTCAAAATATTAATGGAGACTTAATTACTAGATTTTAATTTTATGTGAACTAATATGGTTATTTAAAGTTGCAAAAATAACAAAATTTATTGTTTATTTGTGTTTTAGGGGGTCACACCTGCAATCATAAGTTTATTTTTAAAGATTTATTTATTTGAAAGAGTTACAAAGAGCCGGCGCCGCGTCTCAATAGGCTGATCCTCCGCCTAGCGGCGCTGGCACATGGGGTTCTAGTCTTGGTTAGGGCACCGGATTCTGTCCCGGTTGCCCCTCTTCCAGGCCAGCTCTCTGCTGTGGCCAAGGAATGCAGTGGAGGATGGCCCAAGTGCTTGGGCCCTGCACCTCATGGGAGACCAGGAGAAGCACCTGGCTCCTGCCTTCGGATCAGCGCGGTGCACTGGCCACAGTGCGCCGGCTGCGGCGGGCAATTGAGGGTGAACCAACGGCAAAGGAAGACCTTTCTCTCTCTCTCTCTCTCTCTCACTGTCCACTCTGCCTGTGGGAAAAAAAAAAAAAAAAGAGTTACAAAGAGAGGGAGTGAGAGAGAAACAGTAATCTCCCATGTTCTAGTTCACTCCCCAGATGGCCACAATGGCCCATGCGAAGCCAGGAGCCAGGAGCCTCATCTGGGCCTCCTACGTGGGTGGTAGGGGCCCAAACACTTGTGCCATCTTCTGCTTTCGCAGGCCATTAGCAGGGAGCTGGATTGGAAGTGTAGCAGCCGGGACTTGAATCGGCACCCATATGGGACGCTAGCATCACAGCAGTGATTTTACCTGCTATGCCACAAAGACAGCCCCGGAAGTTACTTTGTTGATTACATAGAAGCTCTGTCTCCTTTACAAAAGAAACAAGCCAGGTGGATGTTTTGTCTCTACATTAGTAACATCTGAATGATTAAATGATATGTTTTCTCTAAAAGGTCATCATGGATTCTGGATTCTCAATTCATGTGCTTTCGTGTCTAGAAAACTAATATCGTGGGATAAGTAGGAGAATACATAGGTGCACTCAAAGTCTGACCCTCACTACACCGAACAGGCAGAAGTTGGGCTCCATCCTCAGGTTTTCTTTTAGCTTAACATTCTTAGCTATCAGGCTGCCCACTGAAATATCATAAAGCACTGTGAAGCCTTAACTCTAAAGCAAGTGCACGGGTAGTTAAATGCAGAGTTCCTTGCCAGCATTCCCTAGACATCCTACTGTTAGCTTGCTGTCTACTCCATGTCAGCCTGTGGCTAGGTGGCTGAAAACTCACTCAAAGCGAAAATGACAATTAAAAGATTAAAACTCCATGGGGATGTTTGCTAGGTCGATACCTTTTTTCCCCTTAGCTACTATTGGCCGATCTTCAGTCCAAGGTTACATTTTACTTTGACACGTGCATGTGCAGCACAGGATTTTCAAAACCACACTATTGCAGTGAGGGGTGTGAGTTTTGAATTGGGAAACAGGTGACTTGTTGAGTAGAGCTAGTCTTGCCTAGGATCACCAGTTCTTTCATTCATTTACTTGGTGAATATTTTTTTGCCTTCTAGTGCTGCGTTTTCACTGATAACACTGCCAGGGTCCTCAGGTCATCGGCAGTATATAAATGAAGGACAATTTCACTTCCAATGAAAGAACATAAAGCATCTTTTATCTTTTAATATTGATCTCATTTGACAAGAAGCTTGAGTTAACTAAGCAACAGATACAAGGACTCCTGAGAACTAGTGAGCTAAACCCCAAAGCTGGAGAATTGTTATTAGATAACCAACTCAAAATAACAAATTGTCTCTTTATGAGCGCTGGTGGCATTACCATTACAAGGCACATTTGTTGAAAACAGTTTATCTTGTGGTTGCCCAAGAGATAAAAATGAAGCCAGTTGTTCCGCACTTCTCCATTAGTCTTGTAGAATGCTCCCTTGGGTTGTATTGAATCTTCTGAAATATTTACTTCTCAGGAATCCTTGTGGTACTGCAAGTTCCTTTAAAGTCCCCTCACAATGGTCTCAGTTAAGTGGCACTTAAGTGTCTGGAAGGACGCTTCCCTGTTTTAATAAACCTGCATTCCACAAGGGGTACTGTGTGAGTAAAGAGCTCTCTGCGCTCTCCTTTGGGTAGAGTGATTGAACTTGGGAAGTCATTGCAGAGTGCACGTGTGAGTAGGGGTGACCTAACATCAAGTCCAGAATAGAGTAGCATCACATTTAAGACAGGAAGCTACAGATAAAAACTATTAGAAAATACACCTGGTGGAGGAGATGAGACTTGCCAATGCACATTGCCTCCTCTGTCTGTTTTCCCCTTTAGCATGCATTGCTACAGGGAGTTGAAGTAAAGCAAAATCTCTTCCATAGGCTTGACTTCCATAGGCTTGACTTTTACTTCAAGTAATGCAAAGAATGGCTCTTGGGAAATATTAGGTTAGAAATGTGTCATATCAATGCACTCTGGCTCATCTTCTAACTTTTTTTGGAAAAAATTGGAAGCCTAACTTTTCCTGTTATTAAAATGGAAACTTGTTCTGGATGAGTTTTCTCATATTTTAATAAGCTTGAGTCTGTTGCCCAAAGATGATGCCACGGTGCTCAGCCACTCCAAAGGAGCAAAGTATTTGCAGTAAGGATCAAAGAAGGAATGTGCTGGTGGTCTGACATCCCGAGCGGGGGTGGGTGGGTGGGGGAGTATGCATGTTAGGTTTATTCCATCATCCAGCCAAAGCAGCTCTAGGGAATAATTGCCTCATAGTTCATGCACTAGCCACAGATACGTCTAGACATTTATGTTTAGTTTTATTGAACTCCTTATCGAATGAAGATTGCTCTAGCAAAGCTAGATAGCTGATTATAAATATGCTGGCAAGTATACCATATGTGTTGATATGCCCACTGGTATAGACAAACTGACCTATTATGTAATAGAATCATTATTGAGGGGTTTGTTTTAGCAGAATATATGTATACCCAAAGTCATTCATTGTCTCACCTTCAATCGAGGGTTGCTACTGTTTTGCCTGTCTTTGGAGTTTCTGAAACATTGTTGGCCATTTATTCATATTCATGATGGTAATCACTGACATGGGTATTGGCTTTCTGGCAGGCCCTATGCTAAATACTTCTCTTATTTCATTCCCCAGCAGCACTGGGAGTTAGGCACAGTCTATATCCTTGTAAAATTGAAGGTAGAGAAAAAGCTGGGTAATTTGCCAGAGGTCCCAAGGATGAAAAGAGCCAAGATTAAAAAAAAAAAAATGCAGTCCAATTCCAGAGCCACACCCATCTCCATCAGTGCTGCTAGAACATTAAGCCTACCTAAAAAACAACCCACCACCCCACATTCTCTCTTCAATTTGTGATCCATCAAGGTGAGGATGAGGGGAGTCACCCCTCTGGTGTACCCTTTCTTTGTGGCTGTGGGGAGATTTCCTTTGGTGACTTAATAGCAATCTGGCTTGGGTGAAGGATACGCATAGAAAATTTCATTGTTGCCTCTCTTCCTCTCTCTCTGCAGCTAGATGAGAGTGCATGTCCTTCAGTTCAGTATATCCCACACTTTTTCTTCCAAGCAAAAGAAAGCAATTTAAGTTTCATGGAAAGCATTGCGGCATTACTAAATATAGCACAGAAACACACTTGGTTTTTCCATTTCCTAAACATCTTTTATAGAACAAGGTATAAAAATCTATCGTTTTGAGTTTAGCTCCAAAATATTAGGAAGAAGAGCTGCAGATTTTGGGCAAATCCCAGCCCTTCTGGGCCTTCTGCATTTTCATGTATGTGTCATTGAGGGCCTCTGTGGTCCAAGGAAATGTGTGAAAATGCAGGGGACAGAAAGGTGAGCCGGTTTCTAGCAGAGAGTGCAAGTTGGCCATAGAGGCACATAAAAGGCAGAGCTGAGGGCTGAGCCATGTGCTATTTTAGGGTAGCCCTGGCCAGGAAACAATGTGCTGAGCTGTAAAGATGGCAAGAACATCGAGGTTTCCAAGGTGCATGCTTTTCAGAAACAATCGTTTCAGACTCCCTCCTGATCCACCAGGAATTTGCTGCCTTGGAGCACTGAGCAGTGACATGTTACTGCCAACGCAGTTTTGGTTTCAATGCCACATGCTATCTCACTGATGATGGAATACATATGAAGTAGGTGAGCATGGAGGCCCAGAGAGCTTAAAGCTGAGACCCCAAACATTGAAGGTAGTAGTGAAAAGACATAGAATAGGAAGAACAAAATTACCATGAGTAATGCTTGCATGGAATTAGAGATACCCTGCAAATGCATATTATAAAGTCTATAGACACACCAGGCCAATACTATGAAAACTAAACTTACCACTTACTATTTCCTTCCCAAAATTATTGCTTTAACACACCTTAAGTTTGTAAGTAATTACTGATTTTCAGCACTAATTGAAGGATAGGCACCTATCAGAACTTCAATATATTTAATATCCCATTGTAAAGCCTTGTTGAGTCTCTTCTTAAAGATCGAGGCAGTATATAAGTACAAAAAAAGAAATCACATATTTACATCCAGGCTGTGTGAATTAGTTGACATACTTGTCTGGCTAAGTTATTGCTCTCATAGGAGTTAGTTTGATGTTCACTGTGTATCAGGATTCCATTTTCTTCTTAGTCAATCACTGGAATATTCCATTATGCTCATTTGTGGATTGACTTTGAAGGAAAATAACCATGGAAATACTCTTACTTAGTGAAGTGCTAAATATTTTTGCTTACTTGACTGTAATATTTGCTAGTATTTAAGCTTCTTAATATTACAAGTGTGAAGTATTCTACCTAATTAATTCTGCCATTACTATCTCACTAAAACTATTTTCTTATAAAAATGACCAGGTCCTAGACTTTGAATATCAGATTGCTCTTACATCCAATCTTATACATATAGCAATGGCTAATGTTAGTCTCCAGTCTACATGGAATTGATAGACCAAAGAAGTTAAAGCAATATAATTTTATAGAAGACAATTTCTATTCCTCTAAGAAGAGGCTCAGGCTGCTGATGTAGCAAAAAGAAAACCTTGACTCTATGGGATTGGTAGTGCTAAAGAAGCAACTGCTAAATTCTTTCATGACAAACTTATTTCCTTAGCGCAGATTTTTACTTTCTGAAGACAGAATGAATTGTAGGGAGGGAAAATAGATCTGAGTAAAAATGAATGTACTATATAAACACACACATACTGACAGAAACGCATATGCATAGTCTCTGGGTAAAAATCCATTATATTTTAATACCATTTTAGTCTTTCCTAAGTATATATTGTTTCATAAATGACAAAACCAATAATTCAGAAAAGCTGTATTTCTCAGATCTTTTAATGTGCTATTTATATGTTTTCTTGCTTTTATGTTTAATCACATATTTGCAGTTATACAATTATTGATGTGTTTGGCGAGCACTTGAGTCCTTTTAATGTATTGTAACACTTCATTATGTAGTAACAGGTTTGTACGTGTGAGATGGGGACCAGAACTTGTGTATCTGAGTCCTGTCTCTCTTTACCAATATCCAGTGGAGTGAGAAGAAAATGGCTTGCTGAGGGAAGCTTGAAGGAAGAAGGGTGTCCACCCTGAGCTGTCACAGAGGTACAGGGAGTGATTGGGGTCAGAAGAAGAAAAGGCTCTGGTGAGATAAATGTCTCTGTTCCCTGTGCTTGCTCTGGCACAACAGTGAGTGCTTGCAATGCAGGACACTAGTGTTACCACAGGTATTGTCAACTGCCAAAGGGTGAGTGGGTCCACTTAGGCTAGATAAAAATGTACCTCTGTTTTCCAAAATCTTTATTCCACAAGCCTTTGAGGAGAAAAGACCTGTTCTCTTTTGTCAGTTGACGTGACTTGGTACAGACTGTGAAGTGCACCGCCTTGGCACTTCATGAGTGAAATATGATCATGAAGATGTTAAGGCAGCACGAACAAAATTAGAAACTGAGCGTGTGGGAAATTGAACCTGGTGCTTGTATTCCTGAACTTGCTGATGTGGGGTGGGTCAAAGTGGTAAGTGTGGCCAGTTTCTTTTAAATGGTAGAAACTGTTCCATGTAAAAATACCATTCCAGCAGAACTGTAGTTCTCAACACAGATGACTTTTGTTTAATGGAAAAAGTGAATAGTAGCAAAGTGATTACAAAATTGGCTTGTATAAAATATATAATCTCTTCCTGAATTTCATTGTGGAATAAACTTCAATTTATAGGTGTATAAACCATTCAATTGACTAAATTGAAAAACTTTTTTTAAAAAAATGAATATTTATTTATTTGAAAGGCAGAATTTCAGAGAGAAGAGACAGAGAGAGAGAGAGTTTCCATCTGCTGGACCAAGCTGAAACAGGAGCCAGGATTTCCATCCTCGTGTCTCATGTGGGTGGCAGGGACCCAAGCAGCTGGGGCATATTCCATTGTCCCCCAGGGAGCATTAATGGGAAGCTGGATCAGAAGCAGAGCAGGCCGGCGCCGTAGCTCAACAGGCTAATCCTCCGCCTTGCGGCGCCGGCACACCGGGTTCTAGTCCCGGTCGGGGCACCGATCCTGTCCCGGTTGCCCCTCTTCCAGGCCAGCTCTCTGCTGTGGCTAGGGAGTGCAGTGGAGGATGGCCCAAGTCCTTGGGTCCTGCACCCCATGGGAGACCAGGAGAAGCACCTGGCTCCTGCCATCGGAACAGCGCGGTGCGCCGGCCGCAGCGCGCTACCGCGGCGGCCATTGGAGGGTGAACCAACGGCAAAAGGAAGACCTTTCTCTCTGTCTCTCTCTCTCACTGTCCACTCTGCCTGTCAAAAAAATAAAAAAAAAAAAAAAAAAAAAAAAAAAAAAAAAAAAAAGAAGCAGAGCAGCTGGGACTCCATACTTCCACATCCTAATATGGGATGCTGACATCGCAAGGGGTAGCTTCACCTGTTGCACAATAACACCAGCCCTTGGAAAAGCTTTAATAAAGAGACTTAAGATGATAACTAGACATGTAGAAGTCTTGGTCTGATAGGTGAGTAGTTTAGAATTCTTTTCCAACTTCTTAGTTCCATCCTAGTCATTGCAATTCAACCCAAAGCAGAACCTCATGACTGAAATTATCCCTTAATTGAAAAGAACTATTGAGGAATTTAATTTGTGTCAGTTGCCAGTTGGAACCACAAGCCTTTTGTAAATGACCTGGTTCTGTATTCACATCTCAGAGTTATTATATACTAATAATGAAGGCAGTGGGGAGACACTGGAGTGTCTTTGCAGTTATATAGGAATCTGAATTTAAATTGGACAATTCTTCATGGATTCAAGTCATTCTGGCCTCAAAAGCTGCCAGCGTGGTCCTGTCTACTGCTCTCTCATTTCAGGCACATGGACTTTTTTTTGTTTTGTTTTTTTGTGTTTTCCTTTTCCCTGAACAGTAATACTCTGAGCATTCCAAGAGACCAGAACATGAAGCTAGAATAAAACAATGAGGGTATTATCATCACCAAAAGAGCATTTTGAATTTTATTAGAAGAAACCAATTAAGATGTTATTTTCCAGCAGAGGGCTTGGCATGGCTTCAGAAAGTTACTTTCCAGAGCCGGGCAGGGGGTTAGCTGGCACAGAGAGCAGATCTTTAGCTCGGAGTTTTGACAGCTTTAATGCACATGCAACTGGGATTTTTTTTTTTTTTCTTTAAGCCGATTCTCTTAAAAGCCGTGCTTCCTGCCACTGTTCAACATAATTGCATCAATTCCATTTCCCATTAGTGCTCAAAACCTGCTGATATGACTGGGGTTTTAAAACCTTTGGAAACCTAATTATGCAACATTTTTTCAAGGGAAAATGATAATGTGTATGTTCTATGGAACAGTGTATTTTTTTATTTTGGAGTTTAAAAGTTTGGGGTAAGCAAAGAGATTTTTATGCTAGTATTATACCCTTTGGTTATTTATTAAATGACATTGGCAAAGGTGCTGTAAGCAATTTTCTGTTATAGAAGAAAGAGGACATTCAGTAATTTTATCTTGTTGAAGAAAAAGTACATACAGCTTTGCCACGGGCTGATACAATTTTCTGATTTTAAGCAAAAGGAAATGACTGCTTTCCTCCTTACTTATATTGGTAGTATTCATGTTTCTTTGGTAATGTGTTTATTGTGAAAAGTTTGTCTACATTGAGCTCCATTTATTCATCGCATCTACCATTTACTTTTCTGATGTTATTTGACACTGTTCTATACATATAATCGTCTACAGACATCTCAGATACTCTGCTGGAAGTTTGAACTGTAAAATACACGTATCCAGCAATGTCTTTGCAAGTGCTTTCTCTTCTTTTCTTGTTGAGATTTTTTTTATTGACTTAAGGAAAAACATTATCTTGCTTAGCCTGGAATTATTCATGAGTTGGTAAAAGCCTCAGAGCTCAGGTGGATGGAATGCGTAGTGGATGTAGCTGAAGGACTGGGAGTTAAGATGTGTCACTTATGTGTGCTTTGCAAATGAAAGCCAGTGTCCTAAGTGCTTGGAAGAAATTGCCTTTGAAATAACTGTATTTGGTTTTCGAATTTTACAATATTTGATACTAAGGCAGAATGCCATTTTTATAACTGCTTCTGGGTAAAAAAATTATTAGATTTTTAATAACTACAGGTATATTTGTTGCGGTCCATTTAATAGTGTGTATGTTTTTCAAGAAGCAGGTCTGTGTTAGCTTCCAACAGTACACATTTTGCTTACCTGAAAGTGGAAGCTGGAAGATCTGATTAGAATAGATTGTTGGAGAATGATGGAGCAGTGAGAAGAGAAGCTTTTCAACTCTTTGTTGAAGAATGCTTTGTCCATCTGTCTCCTGTTCTCTTCCTCCCTGTGTATCCTCCCTCTTTACCCAGACAATCCATTCTTCTTTTTTATAAAAAGTCTCAAAGAGCTGCACTCACTTGCACAGATATTTTGGAGACAACTTGTGCAGTGTTGTGTCTGCATCTGTACACAAAGCTGTGTGGCTTGTTCCTGCCCTCTGGCACCTGGTGGGCCTCCTCTCCTCTAAGATCAGTCAGCTACATAAATACCTGTGGCTCCAGACAAACCCTGTTGTGCGCCATTGGAGAGTCAGACACCGTGCCAAGAGGGACACTGTTTTAAATGATCTTGAATCCATTGGCTTTAAAATCAGTGTGCCATGAATCATTTTGGTAGCAGTGATTACAGTTGCACAATGGCCGCACCACACTGATTGAGAGGGGAATTCAGTTGGAATGTGGAGGTTAATGCTTATAAAGGTCTCCATGCTTCTCGACCAGATCATTTTCACTGTTTTTGTTTTTGTTTTTTAACCTCCAAACTCCCAACAGTTCCTTTAATTGGACCTGTTACTGTAGCTGCTTGACTGATCAATGGACAAACAAATCAACCTCCAGCTGGCGAATTTCCATCAAATGTCCAGGACATTGAAAATCGTAAAGTGTCTATAATGGTGGCAAGGACCGTTTTTTATAAGAGTTCTCTCCATTTTTGAATTCTAAGTCTGTTTTGTTCTCTCTCTCTCTCTCTCTTTCCAATTCTGAGGGTTGGAGCAAAGGCACAAGGAATCTGTGGATCTATGGTAAATGTCAGAAGTCAAAACAATTGGATCTAGAGAAATGACTTTCATGCCCCTGGACAGATTCCAGACCCAGAGTTCAGAGGTTTGTCCTCTGGATTGTCATCCCACTTAGCACTTTTCACAAGGCTAAGAAGTTAAAAGAAAAGTAGATACAAATCCAGGAGAAAGAATTCTGTAATTCTGAGTATGGGAAGGTTGAAGCCTGAGATCCTAGGAAAAAGCAAACCTCAACTTTAGCATCACATTTGCATCATCTGGAAGTTTCTAGAAATGTCAATGCCAAGGCCATATCCCAGGCCAATGGAGTCAGCTTCTCCAGGGATGGTCCTTACATTCTGAAACCACCTTAGCTGATTCTAATCTGCAGTCCTATTTCAAAACGACTGCCCCCAAATCCCTAACATGCACTTTCTCTTAGAAAACATGAAATTGCCAAGGAACTCCTTTAAACAGTGAAAGAGAACACCTTTCAATCTAGTGTTCCAGTCCTTTCCAGGTTACAATCATGGCTGGCAGGAAATTAGAATTTAGCTGCTTTACTCAACACTTGATTTTATAATTGCCAGAGAAATCATTGTTACTCCAGGGGTAATGCAACTTAAGTGTTGACAACCCATTAAGAGTGAGCAAGTGCCCTTCATTTCCATGTGAAATGTGAGAATCCATTTCAAAGCCATGACCTAAAAATGTTTTGTTTTCTATTTCCTTTATGTTTTAAAATGTAGTGGCCTCTCAGTGAGATTCTTGACAAGCTAAGCTGAGTTTTGATTTAGGTTCCATCATCAGGCCTAGCATGGGTGGAATTCAGTAGAGGTTTGTGCAGTGGGTGCATTTTGGGTCCAACAGATTCTGTAGGAGATGAAGAGGCTATATCCATGGAAGTCTTACAAGGGAGTGGGAGAAGATGGGAAGTCTTGGTTTACTCTGAAAAACACATTGCCAATGGCAATAGGAACAGATGCAGGCTCTTGTTTGTGTTTCATTATTTTTATGGCCTCTTTAATGATGTTTGATACATTTTAAATGCTTAATAAATAATAGAAAGTGAGAGTGAATGAATTATATGTATTCACATTAGCAATTTTAGAGTACTGGAGTGGGGTGGTAGTAACTCAGTGATATGGCTTAAATATGTCCCCCCATAAACATGCATTAGAAACTAAATTGCCAGTGCAACTGTGTAGGGAGGTTGTTGTGCCATGAAGGTGGGGCAAATGCATGAATGGCAACAATGAAAGAGTTTGGTGCTCTGAGCTCCATTTCTTCCTATCTGGCCTCCATTCTGTCTTCCACCATGGGATCATGCAGCAAGAAGGCCCTCACCAGAAGCTGGCTCCTTGCTCTTGGGCTTCCCAGCCTCCACAGCTGTGTGGAAATAAATTTCTGTTCCTTGTAGTTTTTTTTTTTTTTAATTTTTAATTCATTAGAGAAAAAATTCCCATTTGCTGATTCCCTCTCCAAATGTTCACAATGCCCAGAACTGGGCCAGGGCTGGAGGCAGGAGCTTGGAACACCATTCAGGTATCCCGCGTGGGTGGCAGGAACAAAGTACTGGAGCCATCACTGCTGCTGACCAGGGTCTGCATTAGCAGGAAGCTGGAGTTGGGGATCTGGGCTGGGTACCACACCCAGGTACTCCGATGTGCTAGGCAAAACACCTGCTCCCTCTCTTCTTTATAAATGACCCAGTTGTAGGTATTCTGTTAGAGTATCTCAAAACAAGCTAAGATAGTCAGAAAGGTGGAAAGTAGAAGATCAAGCATATCCTAGCATTTTGTTACAGAATTACAAAGGGCCAATAATTCAGAGGCCTTTCTTAGCATAGTCATACTTCTGCCTTAGACTTTGACATTGGCTTAGGTCTCTGCTGCTGGTCCCGCTGCTGAGGTCTCTACTATGACTCTTTATTGTCTGGTAGACAGGAAAGCCAAGGGCTAATGTCCCAGAGTCCTGCGGTCAAACAGTAGACTCTGGACTGCGGAGAATCAAGAGTAAATACCCATGGAGCTCTAAAGGTAGACCTGGAACTCCACTTAGGAATATGAGGAACCTTACTGGGGACTAGAAGTGGGAGTAAGATTTCTCTTTATCTTATATATTTTAAATCACTATGTGTTATTTTGATACATTTTCATGATGTTACAATTATATATATATATATGACATATATAAATATTTGGTTTTCGGTGAATCAACAGTGTTAAATTTGAGTATGAGATAGTGGAAAAAATGATTTGGACCCCAGAAATTAATAGTTGTTTATGTGGCCTATTTGCTATTTGTAATTTTCAGGAAAATAAGTAATTTTCCTGGTGTTTGATGAAAGATTAACTTTATTTTAATACATGCACATTCAATGCTTTCATTAGCTTATAAAACACAGCTACAAATTTAGAAGTAGAAACAGTTTGTGGAAAAAATATGTAGGAGAATTATGAAGTAGAAATAACCTAAGCAGTCTTGGCAGGTTAATAAAAAAACAACACAAGTTGAACACTTTGGGTCTATGAAAATGTCACTGTTAGCTGCAAAGGGTATGTCATCTTTACTTGTTCTTATTAACACAAAATTAATGAAATTATTTGTGTGTCCTTTTTCAAAAACTTACAAAATTCTTTGCTTCAGTATACTAATATAGTGTCTTCCTTGTAGGAGAAAGAAAAAAAATTTTTTTTCTGTGGATAGTGTAAATTTAACACCTATAATACACAGTATACCTAAGATGAGCAAAGTCAGAAAAAAACATATTTTGCTCGTTGAACACAGTTTGGGTGGGAGGAGAAATCCAGACAGCCTTTTTATTGCAAGAAACAGCAGATGATCGTCTAGGGCGCAGTGCGTGTCTAGAGCATTGTGCGTTTTTCCCATTGCAGTTGCAGAAAACTAAGGTGTTGTTTTCCCAGCTTTCACCTGTCACTTTGTTGCTGGATCTGGAATGGAAAGAAGTGCACTTGACACCTGAAAGGCCTGAGCCAGGTCAGGAGGTTCCTGTGACTTAGCACCTAGTGGCAAGTTTTGTGGAGTACACAGCGAAAGTGAGGTGCAGTGCTTAAGATATTTCTGGGGGTGGAGCCTCAGTATCTGGCCTAATGGACTGCAGACTACAACTCCCTGTGTGATAAATGTCAACTTCATAATGCTCGTACTTCCCTGAGTGGCACAAAGAAAAATGGCTTTCCTGAATAGACAGTACTCACATACATTACTCAGCCATTAAGAAAATGTTAGGATCATGTAGCCCAGAAGAATATTGCACTTTTTATTTTGGGGGGTAGCGTTGATGACAAAACCTAAATTATCCATTAATTATTTATTTCAATGATATATTTAGTTGTTTGAAAGGCAGAATGATGGGGTCAGGAGAGAGAGACAGACAGACAAGAGAGAGCTTCCATCTGCTGTTTCATTCTCCAAATGGCTGCGACTAGGCCAGGAGCCACCAATTCCATCCAGGTCTCCCACGTAGGATGCAAGGATCCTAGTAATTGGGCCATCTTATGCTGCTTTCCCAGGCACAGTAGCAGGGAGCTGGATTGGAAGCAGAACAGGTGGGAATCCAACGGGATATGAGTGTCACAATCGGCAGTGACCCTTATCCGTTAATTCTAACTTGCCAATGGGCAAAAAAGAGCTTGATGGTGATACAACGTTCATGTTCCTAATTCATTTCTGCAGTTCACCCGCCCAGATTAGGTGTAACTCCTTGGACCACCCTTGACAGCAGGCAAAACTGTGACTCATTTCCCCCACCCGATTACATCAGAACAGTTTAGTGCAGTGTACAACGTGAGGTGTTAGGGTGCAATATTTCCCAACTTATTTTTAAACCACTCAGGAAAGATATCCAGCATCAATCAGGGAACACACACCGAAGCACACATGGCACATTGTCTACACTTTCTCCTCTCTGTGCTATCTCCGTGACAAGGAAGAAAAAGGCGATGGGTGTATTTATAGGGCTGTCTGGTAAAATAATCACGCAAAGACTGCATCTCACTTATTCCTTTGATATGCGGAGCGACTTGGCTGAGTGGAGGATTTGTAGGACAGCGTTGAACAGAGCCTTCCAACTGCCATCTTTGCCTTGTCTAAACCAAGATGGAGAAGGCTGATTCCGTTTGCACACCCTCTACTAGCTAAGGCAAATGCTGGAAGCCTGGGCCAGGCTCACAGCACACTGTCCTGCTTGGAAATCTTGCTGCACCACTTGCATGCGCTGAGATTCATGACGATTGCCTCGACTTCAGTAAGCTTTGTCTGCGAGGCTATAAAATAAGAATAGTGTTAGTTGTTACCTGATGATATCATTGTGAATGTTAAATGAGGTGATGTATGAGAAGCACTTAGTGAGACATGACCCACAGTAAAATATACCAAATGTTAGGTGTTATTATTTTGTATAAAATGAGGGAGATAAAAGATGACTGGGATATATGTCATGCCCTTGAAAATTTATCTGCGTATATTAGGCAGCATTAACCTGGATGCATAAAACTTGTGGATCACTAGCATAGAAAAGGATGTTCTTGGCTCTCACAGTACTCTCAGATGAATTACCTGCTAATGTTTAAGACTCAGGAAACTTCTATTGATCCTGATTCCGTTTGTTCTTGAAAAGTCCGAAGATCTGCTGAGGGCTGAGGGCTACTGCGGGCTGAGTAGGGCTCTCCCTGACTAGCCTGGTTTCTGGCCAGAAACCCACCAACACAGGGTTCTGTGGTCTGGAGCAGGCACAGTGACAGAGGAGACAGATCCTATGTAAGCCATGGGTGTAGTGAAAGTGCTGTCTCTGGGGCCAGCGCTGTGGTGCAGCATTTAAGCCACTGCTTGCCATGCCGGCATTCCATATGGGTGCAGGTTCTAGTCCCACCTGCTCCACTTTCCATCCAGCTCCCTGCTAAGGGCCTGGGAAAGCAGCAGAGGATGGCCCGAGTGTTTGTGCCCCTGCACTCACTTGGGAAACCTGGAAGAATCTCCAGGATCCTGTTTTCAGCCTGGCTCAGTACTGGCCCTGGCGGTCATGCAGTACTGGCCCATGCAGCTATATTCAAGGAGAGGGTAACCTCCGTAAGTGTACACTCCACAGTGTGATTGCAGATGTGACGATTCCCATGTCCTGTGAGCTGCAATTCCGGTGTGATTTAATTCCGCCCCTATTTTGCTAAGACTCAAACGTTGTTTGTCGTGAACACCCTGATGCCTATAGTTCTTATTTTGTTGTTGTAGTTGTTACGGTACATCTTCTTCTTGTTTCTGTTGTACATGGGAATCAGTGTTACTTGTTGATGATGAGGATTGATTCACATTTGGCACTTGGTTTTATTTACTGCTTTTTATATTTTTTGATCTAGGGAATTATTTAGAGAAATATCTTATGGAACTGGTCAGCATAAACTGGCCCTCAATTCCCCTTATTCCCGTTTATGACAGGTGGCATTCCCATTACAAAATGGAAGAAAAACCCAGATTTTGACTTCATGTAGAGTTGAGAAAGGTAGTTTCATTCTGGATTCTTCCAGTGTATTTGGGAAGCAGTGGTTCTGTGCCGTGCCACTGTGCTAGCTGCTGCTGCTGGCACTGCATGACAAGGTCAAGCACATTTTCAGTTCAGTTTATGCAGCCTTCTCCTAACCTCAAGTCTTAGTCAGACTTCAGGGGTTTTTAAAAGCATTTTCCCTAGGCTACTTCTTTTTGTTCTAGTCATTTTACTTGCTTCTCATTCCTACTAGCCTTCTTCTTCATCCCTGGGCGTTCCTTTCTACCTCTGTTTGCCGTCATGCACTTTTACCCTCTCATTTTTATTGCTCTTTAAATTTTCCTTTCTGGAATTCATGAAGAGAGGCCGTTATTGGCCCAGACACATAGATGAGAATGGAGACTACTGCTGCAATCTTGCTAAAGTTTCCTGATGGCCCCCCAACCCCAAAAGGATAAATTTCTTCCCTCAGGAAATCCACTTGTTCCACAGAGAACAATAGAAAAAGCATGTTGGTGCTTTATGGCTTTTTTTCGAGGTTGTTTTATGTTACATATATATATATAATTTTCAATTTTTTTTCATTATTATTTGAGAAGTAGAGAGACACATAGAGGGAGCTCCTCTCTGCTAGTTCACTCCCTAATTGCCCAGAATGGCCAGAGCTGGGCCTAGGAAAAGCCAAGAGCCAGAAACCCAAACCAGGTGTATCCCCTGTGTGGCACTGACCCAAGTGCTTGAGCCACCACCACTTCCTCCCAGAGTTTACATTAGCAGGAAGCTGGGATCAGGAGCCGGAGCTGGGGACTGAATGCTCAGGTTCTATGAGTCTTAACCACTAGGCCAAGCCCTCACAGTTGTTTTATATTTTTGATGAAAACTCCCAAATTTCCTATCTTCATATACTATTCACAACCCAGAAAACACAAAATTTTTGCATAGCTCCTAGTACATTTCCTATCTTTATTTATTTATTTATTTTTCTAATAATCACTACAAGGGAAAAGCAAGAAGAATGCAATGGAGTCACTAATACCCAATAGGTGTGGATGGGCTTTGTCAGGCCATGTGAGCTGCTGACTGCTGCCCCAGGGGCCTGCCAGTTCCCACACCCTTCCCCGACAGACCTTGCCCCCTGCTACCATAGACTCCTCATCAGGTTTGCTTTCTCAGAAGGCTGGTGTACTTTTATGGGCATCAGAAGATGATGAATAAGTGGAGGCTCACAGGCAGAAAGCAGATGCTTGAAAAGCGGGTGACCTAGGTGCCAAGGAGATGCAGCAGAAGACAGAGGAGCTGCAGGGTAGGCCGGCTGGTGCCCAGGAGGGTGAGGCCTAGAGCAGGCCTTGGGAGGAAGTTCTGTGGCAGACACCTGGGCAGGAACAACCAGGGTTGGGAGCATCGTGGGATCCTCTTCAGGGCTACAGGTCTGTTCCCTCTGAGGCTGCGGTTCAGCTTTAGGCTGGCTTAAGAGGCTACCAGGACAACTTTCCTGTTGCCCTTTCTTTATCAAATGTGTGTTTGCCTGTGTGTCCACACACTTAACATATATTTAGTGTTGACTCTTTTGCTAGAGATAATTTGAGATATACCCCTACTTAGCCATGGATTTTCGACTGAGGCCTACTTCCATGACAGTGTGGGAATAGTGAAATGAGAAAGGACTCCTGTAAGTAGAGTAACTAAAAGGCAGGCAAGAGTTTAGCCATTACCTTGATTTGTTGTGAATGATTACACAAACAGATACCCAGTAATCACTTTATGATCCCCACTTCACTGAGGTTGGAAGTGTTTTTGAAGTTCTCCACAATTGCCTTGACTAGCTGTAAATGAACAAATGAGTCCTATGTTTTTAGCTGTGGGGCTGTTCAAAAGACAATGATATATTATTTCAGGGGACTTGTGAGCAAAAGCAATTTAAAAATAATATTATACATTATGATACTGAAATTATGCTAAGTGTACTGTGGGGGATGTTACTGAATGCAGGCTGCAGAGAAACTACACGCAAATCTTACACCCTGTCTTGCATTACTGTATTCTGTTTTCTCCTTTTACTTCATAACATTGTAGAAATCATTGTGAGGCTCATTAATTAAAGTGTCAAAAAAATTTCTATTCGTAGGCCCAAAGATCAGTCAAATGTTAAGAGTGGACTGTGCAGAAAACTTTTTAGAGGGGTACAATTAAGGTAATTAATTTGGTGTAGATTAAACGTTGCCTTAGGCAGTGCTAAATTGAATCATCACCTTGATTTTTTCAGACCACAGAGATATTTGAGAAAATGAGGTAACTGTTTGGATGTTTAACAAGAGATTTTTAAAGGCATTCTCCTCTGTGGGTTATTTAATAGCCTAGTGTTGTTTCTGCCTAAGTAATTAATTGATTGCATATATTACTGGGGCCCCTTTATTTTTAAAACAAATAATCTCTGCAATTTTCTAATCACTCTGCACCGCTGTGTGGTTTGAAGTGCATATGAGGAGCTTGAATTTGTTTCGTATAGCATAGATAAGAATGTCTACAGATTTTTAAAACCTCGATGGACATTTGCTCCTTTGTTCAGGTGGGCCTTAAGAAGTGTATTTTACAATTTAAATGATCGTGGTATCTGAACACTGGATGCCACGAACACACTGCCCTGCATTGTCAGTTTACGCTCGGGGAACTAATGAGACTGTAAAGAAACACTATCTGTTTTATTAGAATTTTTTACCCATGAAACAGCTGGAAAAACAGAGGCAGTCGGCTGGCTTCCATTTTCCATTTGCCCTTTAAATTCAGATTTCCTCTTATTCATGACCACAGGCTCACCACACACACAGACTCCTTGGTTTGTTGCTTTAAGCCACATGGAGATTAAGTACCACCAGTCAAGACGAAGAACAGTTTGGACTACAGTCACTGGCACTTTCAAAAAGAGAGTGGATTTATGGATTGTGTTGTGTGTGCACGCTCGTGTGTGTGTGTATGTGTGTGTGTTGGGATCAATTAAAAAATAAATCAGGCAGTGCTAGTTGGATGCTGTTAGTGATTGGGATGTATTCGAAGAAGCAGTCTTATTTCTAATAGTCTGAATGTGGTGAAATATGAAGCAATGTCCAAAAAGAACATGCATTACTTTCCTGTACTTAGAATCTGCATTTTATAGCTGAAAGAAAAGCTAAATGTGGCCTAATGTGACCCTTTTATATTACAGCTAAGGGAGGTCCCAAAAGATGTCAGAATGTGGGCCACTGGGCAGGATGGTTAGATGTTGGATGGACTTGTGACTTGTCCATCCTTGAACTTCCCCATTACCATGCCTCTCTGCCTACCTGCAGAAGAATAAATGGAGGAATTGGGGGAAATAGAGTGAGAGGGATGATAAGAGAGGCTAAGGCAGAGCTAGTCAGGCTTTCAAAAGACACAGCCAAGAAAGGCTCACAGATATGTGACTTAGGAGAGTTTGGGAACTGAAAACAAGCAAAAAATTGATTTATTTAACAACAACAACAGCAAACTCACTGTTTGCAGTTAACTAAAGAAACACATCGAGTCTTCTGCTTCCCAAACCCCAGTGCTAATTAGCCAGTGTCAGAAACCAAATCCCTCTAACTGGGAAGCATCTTCTTTGGAGCAATATGGGAATTTCTTTTAAATAATGACAGCACAAATCTGTGCATAGACACTTGCGTCCTTGACTTCCACATTTCTGAGAAATCCTCATAATGATTGTGAAAAATTATCTGGGAAAACTGAATGATATAGCATTTAAGACTCATGAATATTCTGCAATGACAATGTGAAACCACTTGAGAAAGAACATGTAAAGCAATGTATAGTCCACATTCTTCAGGAGATACACAGTTTAACTTTAATTGTCACATCTACAAATTTAATTCACATTTTATTTTATTTACATGTTTTTGTAGTATTTATTTGAGAGGCAGAGAGAGAAAGAGGGAGAGAGCTCCCAGTCATGAGTTGACTCTCCAAATGCCTGTAATGGCCAGGGCTAGGCAAGGGCTGAAGCGGGAACTTCTAACTCAATCTGGGTCTCCAGTGTAGACAGGGATCCAACTATTCAAGCCATCACCTGTTGTCTCCTAGGGTGTGCATCAGCAGGAAGATGGAATTGGTGGGGAGCCAGGACTCAAAGTCAAGTTCTTGGGTGTGGGGTGCAGGTGTCCTGAGCAGTGGCTGAACAACTAGGCATATTTAAATAACAAAAACTAGTATACTCTACTGTCTTATACACCTGCTGCAGTTAGAATTGTTTCATAGGAATCAGGAACTAATCTCCAAAAGTTTGTATTGTCTACAGGGAGAAGAATATTTATTGCGTAACAATGGCAAAAAGAAATTGTTTATCTTTGGGAGAGCTGGCTAGTTTCCTCAGCATTCTTATGTGATGAGGGATCAAACTGAAGTGAGTTCTAGCAATCCTATTTAAACTAGAGAGATATTTTCTGTTATCTTCCAATCATTAAACAACATTAAAATCCTAGTAACTTTTTAGGGTTTGTTTACATTTGCAGTGCTTATCTCTTTCTTGATGGCTCACATGCAATTTAAGTTAATTTTTATTTGGAAAGGCCCTCTTTGTTTTCCAGGAATTACTTATATACCTTGGAAATATTCTTAATATATCCTTTGAATCAGGTAACCCCAGAATCTACACAAAATTAGGGTGATGTCTAACACAAAAATACATATTAGTATATGCGAAGGTGACCCTCAGTCTTTATGTTATTTCCCTTAAATAAGGTAAATTTAAAGTTTCTAGTGAGCTATTATTGTGTGTAAGACATTGAGTGGAATATCAGTAAATGATTGATTTCTTGCTTTTCAGAAACTTAAAATCCTATAAGCAGAAGAAAAGAATAATAAATATGTTGCAGAGGACACAAGTAGTAATTACTGATTTAAAATACAAGATGTGCCTAAAGAAAAAATAGAATTGAAGAATATGTGGCCAGTGGGTGGGTATTTGGCATAGTAGTTAGGATGCTGCTTGGGATGCACATATCTCATATTAGAGTGCCTGGGCTCCAGACCCAAGTCCAGCTCCTGATGCCAGCTTCCTCCTAGTGCTGATCCCAGTAGGCAGCAAGTCATAGTTCAAGAAGCGAGTGTGAGACCCACACTGAGTTCTGAGCTGCTTCTGTCTGGCCTAGTCCTTGCTGGTGTCAGGCATTTAAGAAGTGAACCAGTAGATGGGGGGTTTCTATCTGTCTGTCTGTCTTGCCCTCTCTGTTTCCTTCCCTTCAAATATAATTAATTTAAAAGAATGAATACAGCATGTGTATCTGATAGAGCAATGGTATAACCCTTACTTTCTCAACTTGTTCTGTCAAGTGCCTAAGACATCATGTGATACATTTGAGCCATGTTTATAGAGATTAGGAGGAAATCCCAGCTAATGTGTTGTCCCAATGATGAGGCAAGTTGCCACACCAAAGCAGTTGGGTGGAGTTTAAAGTACATTAGGAGAAAAGCGAGGCTAAACAAGGAAACCAATATAAATAATCTGGTTTCAGGGGATGTCTATGACTTTAAAATTAAGTAGGCACTCTGGGCTTCTTGGTGTTCTGCCGCTTCCCCTTAGGTCACCTGCTAATGAAGAAGCTTGGGCACGATAGGTCTCATAAGGTTGAAGCACACCTTGAGGCTGTCCCATGTAACCCATTTCCTAGCCGCTGTATTTTCCAATGAGTAGGAAAATACTCTGCGTATAATCAACACCTTAGATCCCCTTTAGAATAAAATCTTGTGAAATGTAATCTTATCTTGTGAGAACAATGAAAAGCGAAGGAAAACTCATTATCATCTAAACTATCCTTTCAAATAGGAGTTATTCATGGTGGGAGTTTAGTTGGGAACTTGAGTTGGAGGGTGAGATACTTATGCCTAAATCATTAGAAATGCTTTTGAAAATTCGTGTTAGACAGCACATCATTGAAGAATATTTTTGTGAAAAATGATTTAGTAATTTAAATTACTCAACTCCAAAAATATTTGGATATCTGTGGTATCTATCAGTATTGAGGTACTCTACCTTTTTTTTCCAATTTCAAAGCTTTTTATTCTCTTGTTTTCCTACCGGTCTAGGAATTTGTCATGACCATCTTTGAAATAGTATATATCATACCTCCAAGGAAAGAGTCCATATAAATCAGAAGACTATTAATGACCTTGCGAGTAGAATAAAAACCAATAAACAAAATCACATTAACTGTTAGAAAATAACCTATATATAAATACATTTCAGTAATCTATGCCATCTTCCATAAATGTACATTCAACTTCTTACCATGAAAGATTATGGAGAACATCAAGTTAATTGTCACGATGATCTTTATCAATTTGTCTCCTTTAAAGAATTGTACTACTGGGGCTGGATGCTGTGCCATAGCTGGTGAAGCTACCACCAGGTGTGCCAGCATCCCATGCGGGCACTGGTTTGAGCCCTGGTTGCTCCACTTCTGATCCAGCTCTTTGCTGAGGCCTGGAAAAGTGGTGGAGGATGGCACAAGCCCTTGGGCCTCTGCACCTGTATGGGAGACCAGGAAGAACCTCCTGGCTCCTGGCTGTGGCCATTTGGGAAGTGAACTAGAGGACAGAAGATCTGTCTGTCTCTCTTTCTCTGCCTCTGCCTCTCTGTGCCTCTGCTTTTCAAATAAATAAATTTTTTTTTAAAGAGTTGTATCATTACACAAAGAATGATTGTAAAGTTGTGTTTCTAACCTATAACTAATAGGAAAATGAATGGAAGATTATATGGTTTTGTAAAGCATTTACTACTTCAGATTTTTGGGGAGTTTAATATCCTAAGTATATGGCAGGCATCTTAATCAGAGAGCAAAATAAAGTTTTCTACTCGGTCATTATTTAAATTACCCAAGAATTTTTGGTTTATTTTTACATTCCCAAGTGAATGTTATAATGATATCATTTTCTGGTTAGCATGGACAAATAACTTTCATGTAAGAAAACCATGAAAATTCTATATAATGTGAAGAATGCATTTTAGTTATGGAATCCTCAGAATTTGATAGCTTTTAGTTGGATTTTAACTATTTGTTTCAGAAGAAAAGGTAGAATATTTTCCCCAAGAATAAAAAAAATTTCATATTTTGTTTTGCTTTAAAGAAAGTTGATAGTTCCCCCTTTGAAAGTAGCTTTTGATCTCTCCTATGTATTTTATCATTTAAACTAAGAACACAAAGGAAGTATACCTAGGACATATAAGTCTTCTTGCTTTTCCTTGCTTTTTTTCCCCCATTCTTTTCCCCTTCTTCCTTCCTCTCTCTGCATGTATTCCCAATAATTTGAAAATCTCTGCAGTAGAGACGGTTCATTCATCAGGATGTAAGGGGAAGGGGTGGAGGAGGTCAGCTGACCCCTAGACTGTGTCAAAGGAGGAGGTGGAAGTCACTCAGGAGTGGGCAGAGGAGAGAGTGGGGCTGGACCCATGCTACAATAGATTTTGCACAGGAGGCTCAAGAATGGTGCAGAGGGAAGATGGCAGAAGGGTTCCATCCTGTGTCACTCACGGACCCTCAGGATGTTGGCTAAGCATCACAGAACTCTGAGTGTGTCTGAAATACCCCTGGAACCAATAGACAGTACCATATCACAAGGACCAGAAGCAAGAGGACTGCTGTGAACCATGAGGTGAAGCTGGCAAAAAGCACAAAGGAGTCACTGGGCAATGCTTGAGAGGCCTTTCCTTGTGCTAGGCGCTGGAATTGGGATCTGAACCAGCACTCATTCAATCTTGTTAGTACTAGACAGCCTCAAGTGACAGACTACATGCACATGGACTTCCCAAAGAAACAGGCTAAGATACAAACACTGCAGAGATCATAAAATAATGGACTGCCCCTACCTGATGCATCCATTTGATGTGCAGGACATTGGGCTGTTTTACTGGGGGCGGCAAGGAGGAAGATGTAGAAAGTGATAATCTGCCCTAATATCTTGTGGCCTAAGACAGTATTGATTTTTTTTTTTTTAATCTTGCTAGACTCTCAACTTTCTCTGCAGAGCTATGTCTCTGACCCTGAGCTCTTGGTCCTCCTCTGGTATTTTCTGGAACCCCATGAAGTTTGTAGTTCAGCCTTTGCCAAGCTAGTTGGGGACAGTTCAGTCATAACCACACATGTGTATTTCAACTTTCAGACCGATGCATGCAAAAAGCAGAAAGCCTATAAAATAGAAGAACTCAGCCAAACCTCAAGTCAAAAAAGCAACCTTTGCTTTTTGGTCATTAGATGTGGTTGTTTGGAAGTAGCTTCTATAACTTATTTTTAGCAAGTATGCCTCCATGATTTTCAGTTGCCTGTATTTTCATCTGTCGTTATGCAGTTTGAACCTTGACCTTAATATTCTACTGAGCTTTAAAGACCTGTGTTGAAAAGGGTGCTGCCATCCAAAGGAGCAGTCTGGGAGAGCTCTTGGAGCCTTGGAAGACCTTCAGCTTCCTCCAGGAAACACTTTCCTAGAGGAGCCACAGAAGATACAGAACATAAAAATAAGCTTTTATTTGTTCTTGTCCTTGATTGACCCATTGTGATACTTTATCAAAAAGTGGCAAGGTTGGGGGATGGGCATTTGACCTAGAGTTAGGCTGCTGCTTGGGTCACTGGCAATCATACTAGGGTGCCTGGATTCCAGTCCTGGCTCTGTTCCTGGTTCTAGCTTCGTGTTAATGCACACCCTGGCATGCAGTAGGTGATGGCTCAAGCACTTAGGTCCTTGACACCCACAAGTGAGACCTAGATTGAGCTCCTGGATCCTGGCTTTGGCTTGGGTCAGCCCTGACTGTTGCAGGCATTTTGGGGGAGAATAAGCAGATGGGAGGTCTGTTTGTCTTTGTCTTTCTCACTGCCTCTTAAATGAACAAATAAAATATATATTTTTAAAGAAACAGCAGGGGTAAATGTTTAGTCTGGTGATAAAGATACCCACATGCAATATCAAAATACCCGGATTTAATAATGGTTCTGGCTTCTGACTCTAGCTTCCTGCTAATGTACCTTCTCAGAGGCAGCAAGGGTTGGCTCAATTACTTGGATCCCTGCCACACACATGGGAACCCAGATGGAGTTCTGAGATCCTGGCTTTGTCCTGGCCCAGCTCTGCTTTTGTTGGGTATTTGGGCAGTGAACCAGCTGATGGGAGATGTTTGTATATCTGCCTCTCTTCCACTGTGTCTCTGCCTCTCAAATAAATAAATAAGGGTTTAAAATGATAACAATAAATGCTAAAAATTTATGTACTGAAATTATGATAGATTAAATTGGACAAGTGCCCAGATTATCAAAGCCAAACATACATTTTAGCCATAATGTCTGTCCCTTTAATATGTTGGATTTCTGAAAACAAGGAATTTGTTTTAATGCACAAAAGTCTGATTCATTTCTAAATATTTTCCTTAGTTTTTCCAATTATGAAAACAGTAGACTCTCTATATAAGAGAAGCAAACACCCAAGGCCTGTATAATTCAACCATGCATGTTAAAGGGCATCAAAGGTGTCACTTGAGTAGCTGTTTGCCTGCCTCCAGCTACATCTAGTTGATTTGACTGGGTTATTTGTGATTCCGTTAGTAAACGTTATTGTAGATGAAAAATATATTGTTGATGTTATTTGGGAGGGTGCTAACTATGAATAACTCATTTTTTTCTTTTTACAATGTATGATATCGTTTGTTCCTTTTTTGAAGATTTATTTACTTATTTGGAAGGCAGAGTTAGAGGGGTAGAGAGAGAGAGAGAGAGCATGCTTGCTCTTCTGGTTTACTCCTTAAATGGCTGCGAGGGCCAGGATTGGGCCAGACTGAAGCCAGGAAGGAGACTGGAACTCTATCGGGGTCTCCCACATGAGTGCAGAGGCCCAAGCACTGAGGCCATCCTCTGCTGCTTTCTCAGGCACTTAGCAGGAAACTGGACTGGAAGTGGCACTCGAGTGGAATGCCAGTGTCGCAGGCAGTGCCTTAAGCCACTATGCCAAAATGCAGGTCCCCCAGCTGTCTTTTTGCTGCAATAATATTATCAGTGTGGTCATGTCATGTTAACAACCTCATTTAAATCACAAAATTAGGAAGTTTCTCATAGGTCATCTCAGGAATCATGTCTGGTTTTAAGTGGTTCAAGAGGAGAAAAATACCAGAGCCAACTCTCTAAGCAATTTTACTTTATTATGTAACATCACGTAAGTCTCTGAAACACATTGTAGGAAACAGAGAAGTAGCATTGGTCTGTATGTCTGTCCCTCCAATTGCATGCTTTGTACTCGGACTTGTGTAGATCGTCTACTGATAAACTGAAATCAAAACTATAATCATAGAGCTTTTTAAGATAAATAGAAAAGACTGATATTTTAAAAGCCTTTGTATTGGACTGTGTTAAGCACTAGAACATTGCTTTAAACAGTTGAATATCTTTGGAATCCTTTAAGATTTTTTGCCATGGCATGCAATAGCTGGTTGTATCCTGTCTCTATTTTATACTCAGGGAAAGTTGGCTTCCAATTCATTTTCACAAATCTGTGTTATAATTAATGCTAAGAAATGTAAAACCTGTAACAATCACACCAACAACTGGCTTGAAAGTAATAGTCCTTAACCTTTGCCTGGAAGCTACTATTTGGCTAAATTCTGTAGCTTTTAGATATACTACATTTCTTTGACTTGGGGATTTGATTAATCCATTTAATCTTGGTTTACGTATTGAATCATTGATTTAATCTTTCTGCTTTGTTCAAAATTTGGTATATTTACGAAGGTAGAATCATAGTGAGAGCTATTTAAAAACTCAGTAATGATATTCCTTTGAATCAGTGTTTTCTTTTAGTAATATGTTTGCTCATACTATCTATTTCTGTTATAGCAAATTGGAATCATTGTTCTGAATGCAACATAAAAACTAGTAAGGTTAGCCTGTTTAGATATCCAATAACTGTATTTTAAATGCTATATTTCATGTTAGAAAATCCAACTTTATTTGATATATCATGTCATATTTTGTATCTACTCTATAAAATGACATTGCTATGTTAAAGTAGAAATCTTCTTATGGAATATTTTCATTTAATTCCCTGGTAACTGTATGTTGTGGAATGGAAATACATATTATATTTAAGTCATTCAGCTTATGAATTTTTTGACACATACAGGTGCACATTTGGAGACCTTAGTGGTCAATTTTGGAATGAAACAGCTTCATCAGTAGCGATACCCTAATTTCTTTATTCTTCTTTCTAAAGGTTTATTTATTTATTTATTTGAAAGGCAGAGTGACGAGAGAGAGAGAGAGAGAGAGAGATTTTCTATCCGCTGGGTCACTCTCTAAATAGTGTCAACAGCTGGAGCTGGACAAGGCATGAATCAGGAATCTGGAACTCCATCCAGGTCTCCCACAGCTGTGGCAGGTGCCCAGGTACTTGGACCATCACACGCTCTACCAGACACAATAGCAAGGAGTTGGATCAGAAGTACAGCAGCCAAAACTTGAACCTGGGATGTTGGTATCACAGGTGGCAGCTTAGCTCATTGTGCTACAATGCCAGCACCCATAATTCCTGTCTTCTAGTCATGTTATAAGAAAGTATTAATTTAGTTAGATCATTAAACATATAGATAAATTCAATCATGTTCATCCTTGAGAACTAGAATGTATGTTGCTGACTTATTCAGCACAAGGTTGGTTTAATAAATTTATTGATGTTGCACTTAACTAACTCCCAGATATTTGAATCCCTGCTCAGCAAGCAACTTCTGATATCATGTCTCGTGAGACAACTTGGGAATGTGTGTCATTTTCAAGGAGTTTGATTTGCAATGGTACCACACTCATCTGAGCCTTCTTTTCCCATAAATATATGGACCTATGATTACATGTTGCATGTATGATATAAATTTATTGTACATATACCATGTGATAAGCACATTGTCAGTTGTCAGAAATAAAAAATAAACAAAAGTCAAAAGCCGTTATATTTGCTATGGGGAAGAGTTTGGTTAATGTACTGATTGCTTTGTAATATTAGCAAAAAATAGTCTCTTCCACAGCAGATGCATTTCCTAGTGATTAGCAATCCATTTATTTAAATTAGTTGGAATGGGTAATGTGCGTGTGCTCTAGACTCAGTGGAATCTTACAAAAAACACAGCTGTTCTAAAGTCTCCAGGGGGACAGCTGGAACTTAAAAAATCAATATGTCACCAGCAGGTTTGTTGTAAGAAATGCTGAGCTCAGCAGGTTTGTATAAATGTATGGTGTAGTGTGCTATGACAAGACAGTTGGATTAAAGGGCTACACAGGCAGACTCTCGAGCCAGGGGCTGCACAAGATGCAGGTGGACAAATGCAGCATTTTGTGCAAGACAAACTTCACAGGTGCCCATACTGGGACTTAATATTGGAAACAGATTTTAAACTTAACAAATTTGCATGGGTGTAGCAGTAGATTTGAACTGACTCATAGTTAGAATTTGTATGATCCAGGAGCTGTGAATGTTTTTAACATTGAACAATTGTATTTTTATTTGAATTTACCAGTGTAAAAAGTTTTCAGAAGGAAAATATTATTCTCTGTGTGATTTTCCTAGGGATCAAAGAGGGGAGAAGAGTTACATTCCAAATGTTTTAAAACTTAAAATGATGCTGCATTTCAGACACCAGGTGCTATTTCACATCACAAACGATATGTAGGAACAAATCCTGAGTGGCAAAACTGTTAAACTAGTTAACACATTTAGTCATAAGAATTGTCTCATTCTAAAGAGAAATGTTATCATGAAACTATTATCCTGTGAAAACTTTCAGCTGAAATGATTGCACCAAAAAATGACTTCAACTCAGCGGTAAAATATTTAGCTTCTACTCTGTGAGAACCAAAGATTTCCTTAAAAGGTTTTTTTAAAGGCATCTCACCATCTGTATTTTTTTGATACATGTGCTGGTCCTACTGTTTATTATTCTCCCGATTTTTACGGTTTTCCTATACAGTCAACATATTATTACAACCTGGTTTTTTTGTGTGTCATCACAATCCTGTGACCTTTAAGCAGAAATTTATGGGGTACATCAAAGGCGTAATAAACAGAGGGAGAAATTCTTCTGCAAAGAAACACAGTGACTTGGGTATTTCTGCCGAACATGTGGTTAGAGTTGACATCACCGTCGCCTTGCCCCGGCTCACATGAAAAACAATGCCACAGTCTGTCCAGCATTGGGCTGCTTGTGTTCTGGCTTCAACACTTTCTCCAAGGCTGCAGTTTCACTCCCCCTGACCTTCCTGCCCAGAATGATGCTGCCGATCTTTGTAGAATGCATCGTCCATACAGACGTCTGGAAAACACAGCTTCCATTCATTCATTCACCATGTTGGAAACTAATAGTCTGGTGTTGTTTTTATTTTCTTATCTCAGATATTCTTATAGAGTATCACATCTTTTAGTTAGCTCATATTGCCTCAAATAACCGTTGGAAATAGAATTATGTTTATGGAATGAAAAGTCCTCTATGGTGCAGTCAAAAAGTCTCATCTTGATTATTTCCCAAAAAGCCTTATTTTGAACTGATTTCAGTCATCTTACCTGTGAAATATGGAAACTCAAGTGAGCAGTTATGTCTAAAATATTTCATATCTCTTAAGAGAAACTAGTTGATTGAATGAAATTTCACTTACACCTGCCGATATATAAAATCAAGGTTAAATTTTTTATGCTTATAATTTTTATGAATACAAAATTAAAAGTTTTTTTGAATAGAGTAGCAGTAAAATTCAAAACCGAGTGTATTTAGCCTATTGGTTAAGATGCCCATGTCCCACATCAGAGTACTGGTGTGCAATTCTGGGCTCTTTCCTAAGGCAGACCCTGGGACACACCAGTGCTGGATGAAGAAGTTTGGTTTCTGCCAATCAGGTGGGAGACTTCTATTGAGTTCCTGGCCCCCAGCTTTGACCTTGGACCATTTGGGGAGTGAACAAGTAGATGGAAGCTCTCTGTGTCCATCTTTCTGCCTCTTAGATAAACAATTAAAAAAAAATCAGAACAATTCACATGCAGGCTACTATCTTAAAATAAGTAATGTTTTTGTCCAAATGAGATTTCTGCTTACATTAACCATAGTACGGACTTAAACCCCAGAGGTTAGGATACGAGCCTTTGGGTCTACCCCAAGGCCTCTCACATTAAATGTGGACTCTAGAAACATTTCTTGTAGGAAATGACTGCTAAGAGGAAGGGAAAGATGAGTGGCATTTCCTGCAAGTTAGGGGTTAATTGGATGCTATGAGTGAATTCTGTGCATCTTGTCTTCATGATTAAAGATGTGCTTTGATATTGTGAAGGTCCACAGTGCAGTGAATCATTGCAGGCTGCCACAGGGCAAATTGGGAGCCTGTAGTTGTGTCTAGGCAGGGCGGGAGGAAGAGCAAGAAGCCGGGTGAATCATAGGACAAAATCACAGAATGTCATTCCAAAGAGGGTGGTGACCATATGTCTGAGTATGCAAAGACAGAATTGGGGAATTAAGGGGCCTGCTCTCAAAAGTTCTTGTAATAAGAGCAAAACGGTTTTATTTTTACTCTTAGGAGGTGCTGCCAATGAGTAATACAGTTACTTTTATTTGATAATTAATGGAAATGACCTCTGATTCAGTTTGAAACTATTGCTGACCAGGCAGAGTCCTTCTTGGGCCTGGTTCTCATCCCACTGATTTGGAAGAAGTGGTCCTACTAAGGTTTGTGCTCCTCTCCATTGAGATTTGGAACAGAATTCAGATTCCATCTGACACGTGCTGAGTCTGAATCCGGTTTTGCAGGACTCTTTGAAGTGGGAATTTGGAATTCATTAATAACTATAACAAGAATTACATATGAAGTTTCTTCAAAAAGTTCCTGGAAAATCTGTACTATGAAAAAAGATCTGTATATGAATTTCAAATTTTTTCAGCCTGAAGTAAGCATCTTTTAATTTCAATTTCCCACGTGCATTTTGAAGTAGCCTTTCATGGGACAGCTTGTGCATCTTACTGCATGCTTGAGAGAAACACATACAGTTTTATAATAGGAAAATATGAAAGAAGGCATTCAACCAATTCACCTAGTGGCAGACAGAGCTCATGTGTCTTCAGACAGTCTATTGGATGTCATGGACTCCTCATTCTTTTCTTTCAGCTGCATTTACTTTTATTGCTCCTCTAAATGAGTTTGGGTGAATGCCACTTTCTGATAGGGCCCTCCTCCTAATGACCTTTTCTTGGTCTTTAAAATTTTTTTTCATATGTATATATCCACTTTTATATCAAAATTGTCCATGGTAAGCAGTTATGTGTAGATATTTTCCATGTATCTCTCAAAGTTCTGTTCACTGTCTATACTGTATTATAGGAGTTAGAAAGGAGTGTGGGGCGGCAGGGGAGAAAGCCAGAAGAAAGAATATATCCAGTTAAAACAAGGAAAGAACTCTTGAACCCAGCCATGCATGCAAGAAAAATAAATTGTTTGAGGAAAGGCATGAGGTAATGGTACGTCCCCAGGGGTGGGAAGCCAATACAAACCTGGCCTCTATCATGCCTGTTGAGTTGAGCCGTTTCATTGACATTAGTGCTTAACAGATCATCAAATGTTCAGTGAACACCTACTATGAGTAGGGAGCTCTAGTGAATAACTTTTCCTCCACGTAATTATATTTTAGCACTTATGTAAAGTATACAAAGCATGGCTGACAGTAGTAAAAACAGAAAAGACTATGGATTCCATAAAAATTCCAGAATGCATTTTGAGGTTTCAGTCTATGCTATCCCTGCTTAATCTAAGGGATACTTCCAAGACCCCCAGTGTATGCCTGAAACTGCAAATATACACGATTCTTTATCTAATCATGTGTTTTATCCTGTGTGTTCTACAGCCTTGCCACCTGCACCAGAATTAACTCATCCTTCCAGGTTTTATGGCTTGGTGCCTCCTGTGCATCAACTACTTTTGCTTTTGGGGGCCATTATTAAGGAAAACAAGAGTTACTTGAACACAAACACCTCAATACCCAGTTAGTTGATCTGATAACTGAGACATTAACTGAGATAGATGGTGGGTAGCATAGATAGGGTGGACACCCTGGACAAAGTGAAGATTCATGTCACTGGTGGCATGGGAGCACTGTTGGCATGGAGCAGGAGAGCAAGAGATTGTATCATGCTATTTGGAATGGCAAGTAAGTTAAAATCATGAATTATTTCTAGAACGTTCCTTTGAATACTTTTGGATTGTGGTTGATCCTGAGTTACCAAAACCACAGAAACCCAAACTGCAGCTAAGGGGGGACAACTGTACAGTGATTCAAAGTTCTTGCTACTTTCCAGCTCTGAGGAAGATAAAAATGTCAGGGGCTCAACTGTATCTCAGGCCAATGAAGCACTTCCCAGAAATGGAGGGCTGTGTAGGTAGAAACAATGAATGTATGTTGTTTCATTCATTGAGATGATTGGAGATTGTGTGCAGGCATTTTACTGGTCTGACCCATACAGTATTGAACCAATTTTTGCATTTTGGAAACTATGTGTGGCAATTTGCACTGTCAGTTACAATGACCAGAGGCAACTGTGCTTGTGTAGTTTTTATCTGAAGGTATTTCCAAAAAAGTGCATGGAAAGTTCATATTATGAAAAAGATGCACAGATTTCAGAATGTTTTTGCACCAAAAATAAACTCATTTTTTTAATTTCATTTTCCCATGAACTTTTTGAGGAACTTTTGTATATGGTTACAGGAAATTTTGTATTATGTGCACAAGAATTAAAAGAACACAACCACTTATTAGCCTGAATGTTTCTGTATTCTACTTTTTCCCCTCACTGGGATATTTATGTTTTATTTACATATAAAGAAGTCCAAAACATTTATTATGAGATACATCAACACAATTTTGTGAATCATTTGTCATGGTTATTCTAACACATGATATTTCTGTTCATATAGAGGTTCACCTTCTCAACCTTTTATGATAATCAGAAAGTTTTCTCTCAAGTGGCTTGACACTTTCCTCTTCACAATGCCTTCATTTCAATGCACTGGCTGATTAGAGGATTTGGTCCTTGTAATTGGTTATCTCCATGGGAAACAGTATGAATATAATTCTCTAACCTTATTTCAACTCATTGCTGCTGCTGCCATGAAGCCAATTGTAAATGCAGTTAATTGTTCCCATGATTACGAAGAAAAAAATCATCTGTAAGAGACATTTGATTTTTTCCCCCTTACTACAAAAGATAAGCTGTGGGAGAATGAAGCAATTGTAGAATTAAGTTCCCTAATCAATTACACATGCAAAATTCCTCCAACAATGCCAAAAATTGTCCATTATTTCTTGCAAGAATGGTGTAAAGCTCCAGATGCACTCAGAGGAAGTATCAATTCTGTTTTCTTGGAAACTGGTGCTGCTATGTTAATGGTCAGAAAAATCACTTCATAAAGCTTATTTCAAAATTTCTATCTTACAGGTTGTTTTTGAATGTCTTAAAGTGATATGACAATAGCTTTAAAACAAACTAGAGCAAATTTGAGATTTATTTAGAAGAATTATTATGTTAGTCTTGTTGACTTCTTGAGTAAAATGATTGAAAAACTTGACACCATGTTTGTGTGTATATGTGTGTGTGTGTTTCCTTCCTCAGGTAACAAAAACTCTCAGGCAGAAAGATTTTTGGTAGAAGACAGAAACACCTGTACATCCTAGCAATCAAGCTAACCAGTTGATTACTATCAAAGTTATAATTTCATAAGAATGATGACTGCTAAGCATTTATAAGCAAGGGAGTAATGCACACTTTGGGAGGCAGTAAAAGACTCAAGGAGTTGGAACTCTGCCACCCATATGGGAAACCTGGATTGAGTACCCAGCTCTCAGAATTGACCTGGTCCAGTCCCAGGTATCGGTTTAGTCATTTGGGGAGTGATGCAGAGGATGGGAGATTCTCTCTCTTTCTCTCTCTGCCCTTCAAATAAAGAAATTAATTTAAATGTAAGTATGTTATTCAAGATGTTAAATACTGTAGAAAAGAAAGCATGAAGTAGAATTACAGTATTCACATGGGTGGTGTTGGGCAGGCTGCAGGATTAAAGGGATGGTCAGGAAAGATCTCCTTGGGGTGATGCTTGAGTAAAGACTTAAACAAGATGAGGAACTTGACTGGAGTGGAATCCATCGGGAAAGCCTTCCAAATGGAGAAAAATTCCAACTGCCATGGTCAAAGCTGTGAGGGTGAATTCCTGGCACGTTCTAGGAAGAAGGACTGAAGAGCGAGTTAAAAGAGTGTAGTAAGAGAAACCATCAAGCAGTATCAGGTTGAAGGGGGTTGGCTTAGCTCTCACTGAGTTGGGACTCACCCAGACCCTCACAATTCTGAAAACATCATAGAGGAAGCGTATACATTTTTTGGCTCAACGTCACCCTGACTTAGGTTTGGCTTTGGGTCCAAACCAATTTTAAATACCAGCTAACCTCTTTGTGGTTTGCCTCCTGTTAGTCTAACTCTCTGGTAGTGTTTTACATGACTTTATACACACACACATATATGGAAAGGAGTAACTAAATATCATGAATAATTCAAAATGTGCTAGGGAGAGGGGAAGGTTTCATGACATGTATGTAATGTGTGTTTTTTATTTTGTTGTTGTTGTTAAGATTTTTATTCATTTATTTGAAGCAGAATTATAGACAGAGCACAGAGGTAGAGCGAGGTCTTCCATCCACTGGTTTACTCCCCAAATGGCCTCAATGTTTAGGCCTGTGCCAGGTCGAAGCCCGGAGCAAGGAGCTTCCTCTGGGTCTCCCACATGGGTGCAGTGGCCCAAGTCCTTGGGCCATCTTGCACTACTTTCCCAGGCCATAAGCAGAAAGCTGGGTCAGAAGGGGAGCATCCAGGACACTAACTGGTGACCATATGGGATGCCTACTCCACTGGTGGAGGCTTAACCTGCAGCACCACAGCACTGGCCCCATGTCCTGGGTGCTTTGAGTCTGTGTTCCTTCCTGCTGCTCCTTCTGTGGCATCAGGAACAGCAGACTGGTATCTGCAGTGACAATGCACCCACATTTCTCTTTGCCCATTGCCCTCTTGACTCAAAAGGATCAAGTGTTCTTCTCCCTGAGGCTGCTCCAGTGATTGTGTTCTGGAATCCTCATGGTTTAAAAGGACCTTAGTGCATCACTTCCTGTCTGTCTCCTCAGTTTCCAAGAAATCCTGCTCAAATGATCATTTTGATTAATACATGCTCAGGTGTCTCCTTTCATTAAAAAAATCTCTTGCAAGGTTTAGTCCTCCAGCCATGCCTCTCTGTCTTCCCCTGTACACTGCCAAGTTCTTTGGGTGCATTTCTGAAGTTGCTGTTTGTGTTTTCTCCTACTCATTAGATTTTAGGACCTGGCAGTTGGTTTGCTCCTCCTCTCCCCTCATTTCTCTAATGAAGTTGCATCTCCTGCTTCACTGCTAGGGTAGGATGCATTTCAGCCCTTATCTGATGTAAGATCTTTATGACATGAGGGACGACTCTCTCCTTGAGACTGTCCTTTGTTTCGGTTGTCATGGCAATATGATTCGCATCCTTTTCTTCCTCTGCAGAGTTTCTCTTTTTTGGGTCATCTTAAACATCAGTGCCCCTAGGATCACACACCTTGTGTTCTGGACATTCTCACTTCCTGCCAAGGCTTCCACCACCATCTTTATGCTCCCAAGTTTGCTCTAGTTCAAGTCTCTCCTGAAGCCATTGATTGATAGACGACTGTCTTGGACATGTCAGTGAACCTCCACAGCCCAGATCTACCCTCAACATCTCACTGTGAGCACTAGGTAGCGCTCCTTTGCTCCAGGCACCTCTTGCTTGTTCCGTAGTCAGTAAGTGGCAGCCCCAAAAACCAATGTGTCCAAGCCAAGAACATGGACACTGTTCCTGATTTCTTTAATACCCTGCCCCTCCCCCACCTGCCACATTGCAGTCAATGCCTTTATTCTTCATGACTTTTTAGTATTTTATTTATTTATTAGAGAGGAAGAGTTACAGAGAGGGAGAAACAGAGAAAGGTCTTCCATTCATTGGTTCATTCCCCAAATGGCTGCATGGCAGGAACCAGGAGCTTCTTCCAGGTCTCCCACTTGGGTGCAGGGGCCCAAGCAATTAAGCCATCTTCCATTGCTTTCTCAGGCCATTAGCAGAGAGCTGGATTGGAAGAGGAGCAGCTGGGATGTGAATTAGCACCCATATGGGGTGCTGGCACTGCAAGCAGAGGCATAACCTACTATGCCACAGCACTGCCCCCACTTTTGTGGCTTTTATGTGAGAAACAAAAGTCCATGGATTACTTCGGTGTTCCAATGTCAATTTTTGTGAAAATCATTTTTACTCTATTAAACTTATGACTATACAATAACTTGTATTATGAAAATAAAATTAATGGAAGAAGCACAAATCACAAAAGTAATTAAATTTAAACAAAAAGGTACAATTTTAACTTCTCATGATAGCTCCCTGAGTGTGTGACTTTGGTTGAAGGAAATGATTTCATCTTGAGTGAGAAGCATAACATGGTATCTATGGCATATTGCTTCAAGTGTAGTGCATCCAGCCTCATACATTGTAAATTATCCCTGACATCCCAAAAGGCAATTTTGGAAACACGTAAAAAAGTACAGAGGGGCCAGAGTTGCAGTGCAGCAGGCTCAGCCACTGCTTAAACAGCAGCATCACATATTGCAACCTCGGGTCAGTCCTGCCTGTTCTGCTTCTGATTGAGCTCCCTGCTATTGCACCGGGAAAGCAGTGGAAGATGGCCCTAGTGCCACTCATATAGGAGAACAGGTTGGAGTTCCTGGCTCCTGATGTTAGGCTGAGCCAACCCTGGCTGTTGTAGCCTTTTGGAAAGTGAACCAATGGATGGAAGGTCTCTCTCTGTCTCTGTCTGCCTCTCCCTCTTTCTGTCTCGTACCTCTGCCTTTCAAATAAATAATCTCTAAAAAATTTTTAAAATACAGAATGCTTATGATCACTTTCTAATCAGTGGAGACCAAAAGACTAGATGAAGAAATATTTAATTATATAATCACTAAAAACTGCTTAAAAATGGACTTTAATTTTAAGACTAAAGTGATTGTATTTTCTTTTGTTCCATATATCAACAGGTATATTTAAAAAGAAAAGTAGGTAGAATATTGTTTGAAATGCCAATGTCCAATATCATCAAACAGCGTGAAAACAAAGTTTAGAGGAGGGAGTTTAATGAAAGTTTAATGTTTAATGAAAACATTAAGTTTAGAGGAGGGAGTATGTGATAATTAAAATCACACGTTAAATTATTCCTCACAGCAATTTTCTAGAAGTCTTTTTGTACCAAAGACAATGTCCTGCCAGAGATTTGCAGGTTACAAAGAGCGTGGAAGTGGGAGGGGAATGAGGGCAAACATTCCAAATTTGAAAAATTTGGTAAGAGTAACTTGCAAATGTCGTATCTTGGAATACATAATGAATTAGGAGAGTTGTTAAAAATATTTAGTTGGAAGTATAATTATGACTGACTGATGCACGTTTCCTGTGATTTTGTGTTTTAAATTTTGTGACTATATATTATCAGTTTGCCCTCATAATCTTGCTATAATCTTTTTCTAAGATAACCCTCCTTGCATGCGCCTCAAAAGCAAACTGTAGCATGTCAGAAGGGTAATCACCACCACTTAAAGCTAACCAGTGGCCATCTAACATGACAGATGGCGCCCTGCCTGTCCTCAACAGCTTGTGGGACAAAGCTGAGTGTCAACACCACTGGGATGTAATTATTGTGATCTCTTGGGCCCAGTTCGGTGTGACTCTGAAAACAGTGCAATTGTGGGAAGAGTTAAAAAGGATAGCTTTTTGAGACCAGTAGCATTTTCATTTTACTGACAAGTGTTTTCACACTGCTTAAGAATAAGTATTTTACATGAGACAAATGAAAAAGACAAAGAAATTTAAAAATTTGTATGACTTTCTGTATGGCCTGATTTAAATGTTATCAAAGGTCTTTATCTTGCAGAAGAAGCTATTCTATGATCAAAATAACTGAAAAATTTTTAAATTATTTGAAGGCAATATCATTTATATTTTAATCATTTGATAGATAATTTAGCAATGTGCTCTTTTATTGTGGAAGACAAATTGTAAATTATCAATAAAACATATAGCCTTTAAAACAATCCTATATGTTAGGTATTATTATTACCTCCAATTGACATTTGTGGTGAATGAGGCACAGTGTGATTAGTTATAACCCCAAACAAATAGTAGATCCTGGGTCCTAACCACACCATCTGACGGGGGTGGGGGGATGGGAGGGGAGAAAGAGAGCTCTCTGATTCCCTGGTTCACTCCCTAAAATGCTTTGGCAAGAGCTAGGCCAGATTGAAGGCAGGAGCCAAGAATTCAATCCAAATGTCCTACATGAGTGTCAAAAACCCAACTCATTGCACCATCACCGATGCCTCCCAAAACCTGTGTTAGCAGGAAATGGGAATCAGGATTTAGAGCCAGGCATCAAACCCAGGTGTGCCAAAATGGGATTGCAAGCATCTTAACCATAGACTAACCAGTTCTCTAGAAGAACAGAATTGAGCTAGCTCCATAGGAAGCTTCTAGTGCAAGGTGGTGGATGTGAAACTGATCATGCCGTCAGTGTAGAAAAATTAAAGGTCTCCAAACATGAAAGTAACAGGAATAAAGTACTACACTAGACAGATAATTTTATAGTAGAAATTAGGTAAAATAGTTATTTTTTTCTTCTTTTTCCCGTATACTGTTATCATCTCTCCAACTACTCCCCTGTTGAATTGTGAGTGGGCAGAGGTTCTGGAAACCTTCGTGTATTTCTTACAACTATAAATACGTATGTGCTAATGAATGAGGTCACATCAATGTAAATGGACCACAGACAGAAAGCACAACTGAGCTCATTAGTAAGGCATGCCAAATTTACAGCCAGAAACTCGTGTTGACTTTTATAGAGGAACAGCAATGAAAAGTGGCCAAGGCTTATTCAGAGAGCCAGTGTTAAAGGTCTGAGCTCAACCAGGCAAAAAGACGTGTATTCCTCCAAGGCAGCCCCCACCACCCAGCTAGGAGGCATGGTCTTTATGGTGTGAGTTGAGAGGCTTCTAAACGTTTCTCCTGCCTACCCAGGGTCAAAAGTATCCGGATGCCATTGTGGAGAGACACTCCTTAGTGTGTCTCTTTCTGCTGTGATCCTTTAAGGTACAAATCCCTTAGGAGAGAATTAAAAATGTGGGCTGTGGTGTCAAACTCCTATGCTTAATTTTGGCTCTGTGTTCCTTTGATTGGCTACATCATCTTGGACAATCAAGGAAATATCTCTGCGCTCCAGCTTGTACCTTGGTAAAACAGATTCCTGTAGAGTTGTGAGCATTAGATAACACATGTGCAAATGCTTAGAACACTCCATGGAACATGGTATTTCCTGATAGTGTTTATCATCATGGCATGGTAGGTAGTGTGGGAGGCTGGGTGACAAGGAGGTCTAGCTTTGTGTCTAAATAGCCATGCGACTACAATTCAGTCATCTGGTACCTGGAAGCTTTTATTTTCTTATCAAAAATTGGAAAAGGAGGATTTGATTACAAGGAAGAAAACATCTATTTAGCAAATAGATATACTGAGTGAAATGAATAAATACTGACTTCAAAATGTATATTATCTAGTCCTAGGTCTCAGAAAGGGGAAGAGCTAATCCAACACACACTCAACACGTTGCTGTAATGGAGGCATCTACAAGGTGTTGTGGTGTCACAGAGAATTGATTGGTGGCATGAGACTAGGCAGGAAAGGAGCTTTTCAGATGGACTTTGGACACATTAGAGACATTGTCAGGCTACTTGGGTGGGGCAAGGTAGTCACAGCTAGAGGTCAGAAGGCACTGATTGGGTCTTGTGTGCACAGTAACCAGGAGTGCACAGCGTCGTGCACAGTACAATGTGGGCAGTGGAAACACGAGATAGGAGAATAAGTTCAGAGAGAGCACTGACAACATCCAACTCTGGGATTGGGCTTTGACTCAGTGAGAAAGAGAACCAGACCTTGCTTGGAAATTTTTGGAGCATGAGAATTTTTGATCTTCGGTTCTATAAGAAAATGAACTCTGGTGACAAGGCAAAAACAAAGAATTGGTGAGAAGCGAAAATAATACATGAGAAAATGGCCAGAAAGTAGAAGTATTGGATGTTTGAGACAGGACAATTTTAGAGTTAGAGCTCCTGGGAGACCAGACCCTTCTTTGGTTTGAGAAAGGAGGGAGATGGAGACGATAGATTGACATTGGTCCTGAGGTCTGAATTTCAGAACTGGAAAGGTGCTACTGACACATAGTACTTCCAGGAAAAGGCAGCACTGTTTGGGAAATAAACATCCAGCTATAGCATCCTGTGATTCTGAATACAGGCAGGAGGAAAACATGTTAGCCAATCCCTATGTCAGGTACTCATACCCTTATGATTTCTTTTGTTCCTCCCATAGTGCCTGGCAGGGGAAACACCAGGGAATGGAAATCCTTTTCCATTCTCCTTGAAGGGCAGCAAAGAAGAATGTAGGAAGTAGAAATCAGGCTCCTATGGAAAAACATTGCGGCTGCACGTTTTTCCTGCTTCTATGGGATGCTTGATGGATTGGTGATGTGAGAAGGAACACAGAAGACTTGCACTTTTACTGTTTAATAATTTAATCTGTGAACAAGTAGGTGTATCCATCTAGCCATTTTTTCTTGGCTTGTAATGAGATGCTGATTTCCTTTGCTGCTAATAAACACATTTTCATTAACAGTTTGACAGCTAATTGCAGTTAATGACAAACATTAAATTCATATGTGACTTCTTAGTGCTTTGCCAAATTTGTGTGTGTGTATGTGTGTGTGTGGAAGAGGGGGCGGAGATGTTCCAGTTCATTCACCCAACTGACTAATAATTATACGAAGTCAGATTTATTAAAGAAATTATACCAACTCAGGATTTATTGAAAAAAAGTGCATGTTGGAAAAATCTCCGCCATCCTCATTGTATAGTCATTGTATAGTCATTCTTGATTTATCCATTTAAAATATGCAAAGTATGGTTTACTCTTAAATGTAATTTAACTTAGGCTTTAGGAATAGTCAGTAATTTTTCTTGATATACTTAATTTTAGAGATTCCCAATAGTGTCATAATCCAGTTTTTGCTTTGATAAGGAAAGCTTCCTTTGCGTTTAATATGGGTGATTCCTAACTCATAGGTATGGCATTGGTTGTTTGCCTCAGTTCCTTCCAGGACACCTGGCATGGCCACATTAGTCGGTTATAGAACCCCACAGCCCCCAGCTAAAGGATTCCTGCAATCTGTTCGTTGAGGGAATTTCTCCAGATTATGATTAAAGTGATCCCCTCCCTGAAACAACAAAGTTCTAATGTAAATTTAACGAATAGTCTTTGCTTCCAGGGAAAGAGTATAGTCATCAACTGATCACAAACTTAAGATTGATGCGCATATAATAATCAAGGTTCTATTCTAAAATTTGAGAGAAAGATCTAGAGTGGAAAGAAAGTGTTTCTGTTCTTGGTGCTGCCTCACGTCTGCCATTTCTTTTGTTTTTCACTGGGAGACAAAAGGAAACCATCCTCTATTTCAAAAGGCACAGATTGCTGCCCACAGGTCAGATTGTCCCACGTGTGTCTTGACCTTGCCATGTTTGAACACGATGAATTAGTTGTCAACATCTTCCGGTTGCAATATTTTAATAAAACATTAGTTGTTTCTTCTGAAATGTTAGAAAATATGGCAGTACAGATTCTATCAGAGCTAAGAAACAGCTACCCTCTGGAAACCAGGCGTGCACTTCGCAATTTCTCGGTTCCTTACTGTGCCCTATCCTATCCTGTCCTTAAGAGCAAGACTCAGTGCCTGTTTATCCTTAGTTGTGGTACCTCTGGTGTTCTTGACTCATTTACATTGTGTATTTGGTCTTTAAAGTTAATGGGTGCTTCCCTCTCTGACTTCTTCCACAGGGATGTTAATGTGCACACTTGTTCATGTGAGTGTGTCTGTGTGTGTGTGTGTGATTATACATATGGATATAGATAGAAATGAGATGTTTGCTCCCAGCATTATCATATGAGGTCTTCTGTACCCTTATTTTCCTTCCTGTTTTTTGACCGGCACAGCATGGCTTCTGCCTCTCTGGGCAATTCACAAACTCATGGACCACCTTGGGCAATAGGCAAGGACACATGGAGAGGTAAAAAAACTGAACACTAGGACTGACAACGATGTGCCACAGCAGGTTAAGCAGCCTCCTGCAATGCCTGCATCCCGTATGGGGGCTGGTACAAGTTCCACATGCCCACTTCTGATCCAGCTCCCTGCTAATTCAACTGGGAAAGCTGTAAAAGATGGCCCAAGTACTTGGGTCCCTGCCACCCATTTCTGGTTGAGGTTCCTGGCTAAGCTCTGGCCATTGCAGTCACTTGGGAAGTGAACTAGTGTATGGAAGATCCCTCTTTCTCTTTCTCCCTCTCCCTCTCCCTCTCCCCTTCCCCTTTCCTTCTCCCTCCCCCTCCCCCCATCTTTCCCTCTCTCTGTGTAACTCTGCCTTTTCAAATAAATCTTTAAAAAAAGAAAATCCCTCAACACTGTAGAAAAATGTGAAGGCAGGGTTAACCTCATAATAATATTATTTAAAAGTGATTTCTATACTGTAACATTTTGAAATGTTGGCAGTGTGTTTAGTATGTGGGTCTAACTCATCAGGAAATTTGTCTTATGTGTGCTCTAAACTAGATATATTTTTGATTATTTTAAACTATTTTTCCTGCAACCATGAATCAGAAAACATTATTATGAATTCCCATAATTGCATGTTGAATTGACAATTTTTTTGCGGATTTTGTATATTAGAAAATGAGTGCTTTCTACACAGGGATTTCCCCAGTAGGCATTTATTCCGACCTGACCCTTTCCTTGAAGTTCTCTCACTTTTCCCCACTTTTCCAATTGCTACTCCGCTTTCTTGGGCCACAGGCTTCACAGTTCCAACCTCACATTGCTATCTGTCTTTTCTCTGAGCACATGTGGTCAGCCACTGTGTCAGCTTCTAAGCTGGAGAGGCCACAACACACTTCTTTTTTGGAAAGTTTGTATTTACTTTTTCCACCAGAAAAATCTTGTAGCCAAAGAACTAGGTTTGTAAATGCAAATAATGCTTATCTATTGGGGATACTTTAAAATGACTGCTGAGTTTCTAGAAGCTCTAGAAATGGCTCCCTCAGCACTGAGTGAATGTTTGCTTCTGCAGAATGCCAGACAGTTCTCAGTCAAAACAAACACCTAGGCAGCTGCCCTGGCATCGCCCCAGAGTGCTGAGTGCCCTGATGTTGAGCATCGTCATGGAATTCCCTGATAAGCTGTCCTTTGCCCAGGTGACACAACCACTTAAGGAAATGCAAGTGTGAAAAATAAGAATAGATAGAAGTAATTGCATGAAGATAGTTGATTCCAGATCTTTTATCAAACCAGGAAACTTCACTGTGCAAATACATTTCTTTTTAATTTGAATTTTGAGTGTAATATCATGGAGAGGACATTGGTCTCCTGAGACAACAGTCGTTCTTACCATCAACTTACATAATCTTGACAAATTACTTAACTGCCATGGGAATCAGTGTCCTTACCTGCAAATTAAATCTGTGATCTATGTGATAGAGTTTTATGCAAATCAATCAAGGAAACATTTGGAACCACTTTGAGATCTTTAACCTGCTAATTAATGAGGTGATTTAATTCCAATTACTTAATCATGACTAAAAAGATATTATTCAATACATACTCTATGGAAAACAGTGAATTAGGCATAAGATACAAAAGAGAAGTGAAGTTCAGGACCTCCTCTTAATATATTTATTTATTTTTATATTTTTAAAGATTTATTTTATTTATTTGAAAGACAAAGTTACAGAGAGAGGTAGACAGAGATAGAGAGAGGTCTTCCATCTGCTGGTTCACTCCCTAGATGGCCACAATGGCTGGAGCTGTGCTGATCCAAAGCCAGGAGCAAGGAGCTGCTTCTGGGTCTCTCACATAGGTGCAGGGTCATCTTCTACCACTTCCCCAGGCCATAGTAGAGAGCTGGATTGGAAGTGGACCAGCTGGGACTAGAACTGGCGCCCATATGGGATGCTGGTGCTTCAGGCCAGGGCTTTAACCTGCTGCGCCACAGCACCGGCCTCATGCTCTTAATATATTTATACTTGATGACTATAATGTCAGGAATTATCTCCTTATGGATCAACTATAATAAAAGAAATACAAAATAAGTATTGTTTTCATTGAAAAGAAAGAGATTGGGGTCAATATTAGCCTAGAGGTTAAGATGCTGCTTATCGTGTGTCCTTGTCCCACATCAGAGTGACTGAATTCGAGTTCAAGTTCCACACTTAATTCCAGTTTCCTGGTAATGCACATCCTTGGAAGCAGCAGGTGATGGGTCAGGTAACTGGGTTCCTGTGCCCAAGTAGAAGACCAGGATCCAGTTCCCAGCTCCTGGCTTCAGATTGGCCCAGCACTAACCATTACAGACATTTGGGGAGTAAACTCATGGATAGGAACTCTATCTGTCCATCTGTTTCTTTGTCCCTCTTCATTTCTAATAACTAAAAATTAAAGGGGAATCAGAATTGTATCCATTCACATACTGGTTGTTGATATGCAACCTTAAAGACTGAAAAATAAATGTTGAGAAGGAAGATTGCAGATGCAAGGATCAAGAGAATCAGGCAGATTGGAATGCCTCTGTGCCATAGTAAGTTATTCAGTAGGCTGCCATGGTAGATGGGTTCAGAGGTATCATGGATGATGTGGCCAGAGGGCTTAGTTAAGTGTTACTTACCCTAAATGTGTATTTAATATATGTAAAGTTGAGAATTTAAAAAATATGATTTGTTTTTGTTTGTTTCTCTGATACAGAATCATTGAGTTTTAAAGGAGGGGATTTTAGATGATACCATTTAATTTCACACATTTATTTCTCACAGATCTTGGGTGACTTGTTGAAGGCCACAAAGCAGATTAATAACAAGGGAATTTAAAGAAAGGAAGATTATTATTGTCCCCAGAGAATATGTAAATGCCACAAATGATTAAGCTAGGCTAATAGAAACATTTCAAACATTCTAATCTTCAAGTGGTGAAAGGGTCATGTTGTGTGATGGAGGGTACCAACCAATCAACAGCAAGGGTGAAGGCAGGAATGAGGAACCAGTGAGAAGAAATGTGTTGACCCAAGGTGCCTGGGAGAGTGTACCTTTAGCAGGAGAAGGAAGATGAGACAAGGCTGGGTTGGAGCTAAGATACAGAGTTGTGGTCAACATCAGCTGAGTTGGAATTATGCTTTGAAATCAGGAAGAAATACTTAGGTATTTGGGAAAATGAGAAATTTTTAAGCCTAAGGGAGAAGTAGAATCTAAAATGATAAACTTGGGAACCAACAGCATTGATGCATGGAATATAAAAGATTTTCTGATTGTAATATTTTGGAGGCTTCTTACAAGCTGTTGTTTGTTTTTCTTCACTTTCACCCTTCTGCTTTGTGTCCTATTTTTCCTGGTAAGTTTTCTGAGATCACCAGATAATTGAAGATTACTTCAGTAACAACCTAACAGTTTTTGCATCATTAAATTGAATACTGGATTAAAAACTCAGTGAGGAACAAACATACATTGTTTGCTTCTCAGAGCCTACTACAGTGATTGGCAAATAGTACATAGTCAAGAATACTCTCTGAAACAGTGATTCTTAGTATTTCAATAGCAGTTTCATTTTATGACTTTTGACATCAGCCTTCTAAAGGCTTTAACTATATAAATTATAGCTGTTTAATTTTGGTGACCAGAGCTAGGTTTTATGTTAAAGTTGGCTAGTTGTATGTTTGACTTGATATATTGCCACAGATACTGCTTGTAAAATGTGATATAAACATCAAAAGAAGTAACTTCTAAAATTTAAATATTTTATTGGATATTCAATGCAAGGGCCAGAATACTGAAAATAGTTACAAGTAAATATATGACATCATATATTACCTGATAAGTTTAACTGAACTTTCAATATTATAAATGAACAAATTACAATCTAATGTATATATAGTGAGTTTTCCAAATTAACTGGATCTGGTAGCCATTGTTGTTTAAAATTATATATATTTGTATATATATAATATATTATATATACATATATAAGTTTATATATATAAACATTTTTCTGAAGATTAGGAATAGTGGATTGACTAATGGATTTAGAGAACCAAAGTTTTGCTGACTTGAAAACAACTTTTTGTTTACATGCTCTATACTCAAACTCAAAATCTGGATCTGTCTTGTAGTGCTGTAGTCAGAAAAAAATAGTGAAAAGAATGCTCATGTTGGTATTTTCTCATTTTCTTGTATTTGGTCCACTGGATAAAGGCCTTTGTTAATTAAGTTAAATCCATGCTACTTCATGCAGTGTGCCTTTGATTTAAAGTCACACAATAACTTGGTTGACTTCATTGACACTAAATACACAAGCCTCAGCCAAGGAACAAATGTTGTGAGTGTATTTCGGAGGTGCCTGTACCACACAAGATCTTCACAAACACAGTGCTTAAACCCCGCAGCACCTGGATTCATGGTATCCTATGAAAAGAACCAAGTAAGCAAACTAAGTTGTGTGGGTGGCCTCGTCTGCACTGTCCATCGCCTTTGATTGAATGCGCTTGCCTGTTCTCTTTCTGCCATTGCAGGAAGAATAATGGCTGTGGACCCTTGACCTCTGCAGGCTTGAATCTCAAACCTTCGCTCTGGGTTTCTGCCAATCAAACTTAGATCCCACATTCTGGTTGAGATCATTTTGGTACTATCAAACGGAAACAGGACGATGCCCCTCTAACATCCATGTGATTGGGCAGAGCTCACGCTGTAGGTTTTACCCTGCTCAATCGATTTGCTCTTGCGTGTTATAGCAGTGTTTTGAGGGGCACAGCTGGGCCTGTTGTGTGTCAAGAGCACTGGATTAGAAGAAATATGAGGGTACTCCACTCTGGCAAAATAGGTATTATAGACATGCTGATGTATCTTGGAGAAGTAATGACAGGATTTTGAACAGTTTCAAAATCTTAATGGAAAGGTCAGAAAATAGCTTACCTTCAGGGAGGGATGCATGATCAGTTTTGTAATAAAAATATTCCATAAGCTAGAACATAGTTATTTATTGAGTAAAAATTGAGCAGTTGTTGATTCCTTCTAGGAAACTGAGTGGTAGGTGAGATAAAAGCACCACAGTTGCTATGCATTTGCTAGGCATACATGTGACAGGGTTGTTCAGAGGCACCAAGACTCAATTGAATAAAAGCTAAGTGAGTGTTATATAAGCAGCACAATATTTTCATACTTATTAATTAAAAGATTGTTTGCCAAGTTTATGCATTTGTAGCCCAATGGAGGAGACATTCTTGAAACCTGATTAGTTAAAAAATAACGTGTGTCTGGCAGCTTTACAAAGAGACGCCTAAACCAAAACACATGTGAAAGGTGTCAGGGATTTCTAAATTTCAGTTCAGTTCAGAAACATTTTCTGTGCCAGCCACTGAGCTGGAGGCTGAGCTATCATCACCAAATAAGGCCTTGTGCTTTGTCTTGGAGAGGAGCTTGCCATACAGTGCACCCAAGAGGCAGCTCCACGGAGGCTGTCAACACAATAGGACAGCAGCAGGGTGCTAAGTTTGAAAGTGTGTGCCCTCAATAACTGTTAACCAAAAGTCAGGTAAGCTTGTGTTTGATTTACAGTCTCCCTTTGATTCCTTGTTTTCAGCACCTGGAGTTCAGTCCTTGCTGGGAAGATGGGTTGCTGCCCTGATTCAGGTCCTTCCCACCATGTTGTAGACTTACTTGGTCCCCCTGAGGCTTGACATAGATCATTAGGATGAGCTTGGAAATGACAGGGAAGAGTAGGTTGAGTTTCTCAAAGCAACCCTAAAATCTGAATAAGGAGCATACCAAAGCTTAACAATGTACTCATTCTAAGCATCAAAGGAAGCATTAAGACCTTAAGAAAGATTATCTAAATGTGTCTGTCTAAACATTTGACTTAGATAAAATATTTTAATACCTTCTATATAGTTTTAAAAATGCTTCTCTTGGCCGGCGCTGTGGCACACTAGGTTAATTCTCCACCTGCGGCGCCGGCATCCCATATGGGCGTGGGGTTCTAGTCCCAGTTGCTCCTCTTCTAGTCCAGCTCTCTGCTGTGGCCTGGGAAGGCAGTGGAGGATGGCCCAGGTGCTTGGGCTCCTGCACTTGCATGGGAGACCAGGAAGAGGCACCTGGCTCCTGGCTTCAGATCAGCGTAGCTCCGGCTGTGGCGGCCATTTGAGGGGTGAACCATTGGATGGGAGACCTTTCTCTCTGTCTCTCTCTCTCACTGTCTGTAACTCTACCTGTCAAATAAATAAATAAATAAAATCTTAAAAAAATACCCCTCTTCTCATATATATATAGAAAAACTGTTTTTTACTTGAGTCTTTTCCACTATTCTTTTCTCTTGGATTTATGGTCTAAGAACTGCAGTAGGATGAATATGTTTTACAAGAAAATTTCAAATGATAGAAAAAGGTTAAGGAGGAAAATTTGCCTAAAATATTAAAAGCCCCTATAAAGTTTAATGCTCCAATGAAGGGAACATTGCAATTCTAAATGAGGAGCCTGAATTTTACCATTCTGTTCTACAGGTCTAGGGTTCAGTTACATTCGAAGTTCAGTTACAGTGGAAAGATTTATTTCCTTCCAAAAGTAAACTTCATGAAATAAATGGAAATGGGAAATGAAGGGTTGCCTATGCAGAGCTAGAACCAGTCTGGGTTGAAATGCACTGGATGTGAATAACCACACCAGTGCCATGGAAGAGAGTGGGAAAGCAGTGTCTCTAATACGTGCCTAACAGCACTTGAGTGGCTCACCCTGACATAACTCAAGCTCTTGTGTCTGTTTGTCCTAGGCATTTTTGAAACTTCTCTTTCTTTGTATGCACTGGCATTTAAGCCCTTGCGAATTGTATATAGTTGATGATGTCTCCACTTGACTTGAATGATTTCCTTGTCGGCAAAACTAGAATTCCTCCGGGAAAAGTCTGTGGTTTCATGAATTGACAACCAAAAGTGCTCATCTCAAACTAGAACTCTGGAGGGGCACACTCTAGTGGCTGTACATTACTTATGGAGATTTTTCAGTTTGGTATGTATGTGGACATCTACACAACAAAAAATGTTTTTGTGGAGTCCAGGGTCTGGTCATCAATTCAACTAAATGGAAGAACTTCAGGCAAGATTCTCTGTTGTGTCATGTTCCAAAGATCAATGGCTCTCAAACCTGCCTGAGCTGAGTATCATCTGGAAGATTGATAGGGTACATTCTTGGGCCCCACCTAAAGAAATTGTGATCCAGTGGTTTACAGAGGCGTCTGGAAGCCAACCCAGTAGGACAGGCCTGGAAGCTTTCCTCCTAGGAAAGTAAATGCAATTGTGAGTACTAAATGCCTCACTTATTATTGTATTTTATTTACTTGAAAGACAGAAAAGAGAAACAGATTGTCCATCTTCTGATTCACTCCCCAAATACTTGGAATAGCCAGGACTGGCCAGGCTGAAGACCGGCAGTGTGAATTCAATCCAGCTCTCCCATGTGGATGGCAGGGACCCAAGGACTAGAGTGGCCACCTGATGTCTTCCAGGCTGCACATTAGCAGGAGCTGGAATCGTGAGCAGAGTCAGCACTTGGACTGAGGCACTCTGAAATGGGATGTGGGTGTCCCAACATGCATCTTAAGCACTCAACCAAAGCCTTGGTGCCTGCTTCATGTTTATTTTGAATATGTTAATTGTATATGTGTAGTGGGGACCATTAGATGCATAAAAAATCACGTGAATTTAAAGCAAGTAGTTCAGATAACTTGATAAAGCTTTGCACATTATGGTCAATTTATGAAAATTGTGGAAGTTTTTGGGGAGAAAAAGTAATCTGTCTGCTAGGTTTCTACTTTGTGAATATGGAATGTACTTGTTCATATTTAGAAATATCACATTTAATAACAGACATTAAAAAAAAAGCAACTAACACATTGCAAGTCTTTCAAGCATAATTTTGAACTAGTAAAACTTCTTGGTTTGTTTAGATAGCAAAGAAATTTTAGCTCCTTTACATGTTCTTCAGGCTCATTCTAACTTGTAGTTGATCTGATTTAAATAGCTCCCTCAATATTGTTGGTAAGTGATCAGATTTCTATAGAAAGAATAGCAAGCTATACCACCTAGAAAATCATATTTGGTAGGTTTAAATGCTCATATGTATGTGATATTAATTTTTTAAAGATTTATTTGAAAATCAGAATTACACACAGAGAGAGAAGAGGCAGAGAGGGAGAGAGAGATCTTCCATCCGATGATTCACTCCCCAGTTGGCTGCAATGGCCGAAGCTATGCCGATCCGAAGCCAGGAGCCAGGATCCGGGAGCTTCTTCCAGGTCTCCCACTTGGGTGCAGGGGCCCAAGGACTTGCACCATCTTTCACTGCTATCCCAGGCCACCGCAGAGAGCTGGATTGGAAGAGGAACAGCCAGGACTAGAACCGGTGCCCATATGGGATGCCGGCGCTTTAGGCCAGGGTGTTAACCTGGTGCACCAAAGCGCCGGCCCCATGATACCAATTTTTAAGAAGTAATCTTGGATGGCAAGAGAATTCTTCATATGAGGCTATGGCTTCTGGTTTTTTTTTTTTTTTTTAAGTTTTTATTTTTATTTTTATTTTTTTTTAACTTTTATTTAATGAATATAAATTTCCAGTGTACAGCTTATGGATTACAATGGCTTCCCCCCCCCCCATAACTTCCCTCCCACCCACAACCCTCCCCTCTCCCGCTCCCTCTCCCCTTCCATTTGCATCAAGATTCATTTTCAATTCTCTTTATATACAGAAGATCAATTTAGTATAAAGATTTCAACAGTTTGCACCCACATAGAAACACAAAGTGAAACATACTGTTTGAGTACTAGCCATAGCATCAAATCACAATGTACAGCACATTAAGGACAGAGATCCCACATGAGGAGCAAGTGCACAGTGGCTCCTGTTGTTGACCCAACAAATTGACACTCTAGTTTATGGTGCCAGTAACCACCCTAGGCTGTCGTCATGAGTTGCCAAGGCTATGGAAGCCTTCCAAGTTTGCCGACTCTGATCATATTTAGACAAGGTCATAAAAGACAGAGTGAGGATAGTAACCAATGATCCTAAGAGTGGCATTTACCAGGTTTGAACAATTATACAGCATTAAGTGGGGAAGAGGACCACCAGTACACACAGGTTGGGAGTACAGCCATTGGTGGTAGAGTAGAGGTTATGATTACAAAGGAATGAGGCCCAAGTGCACTAGACAGGGCCTAGAACAAAGGACAGAGTCATTATTAGAGGAGCTAAGAAAGGTGCTATCTAAGCTACAATTAAGTTGTAATAAATAAATAAATAAATAAATAAGTAGTTGGCTCCCTGAAACCCACATGGGAGACCTGGTTGGACTTTTGGGCTCCTGCCCTCAGCCTGGCCCAGAGCTGACTGTTGTATTTGGGGTGTGAACCAGTAAATGGGAAATTTGTCTGTCTGTCTCTCTCTCTCTCTCTGTTCTCCTGCCTTTCAAATTAATTATTTAAAAAATGAATCTTGGAAATCAATATTTCATTTAATGATAAGGTATTCTGAGATGCCTTGAATCATGTAATTTAACACTGGGTTTTTATTTTTTTCTTTTGGTTTTGTCATTTCTTGCCTTTTTGTTTTCCTTTCTTTTTGCTAAATGTTTGTAAAATTATCTGGGGATGTTTAAGGATGTAGGAAACAAGAGTATGTCTTGAAATTCAAATTCTTTTAAAGGACCCCATGTCACTGATTCCAAAAGCTGTTTCATTTCAAGAAACATCCATGTCCCCATCTCAAAAGTGCTGTTCAGATCAGGAATTTTAGTCACATTTAAGGAACTCATGCATGCATACAACAAGGCAGAATGAAATAAATGTGCATTAAATTCAGGACTTAATATAATGAAAGGCAAAGGTAGAGGTGAAGGGAGACTTTCCATTTTCCTTAATGCATACTGATGATGAGATTTGTGAGGTTGGGACCTCAGTGAGTGCTCTTCCTGTTATCCCTGGCATGTGGTTGTTAAGATGAAATAAAAGGGAGGAGGAAGGGAGGAAGGGGATAGTGTTGATTTTTGCTTCAAGCTCAATCTTGAGGGCTGTGATTTTCATTCCAAAGCACATGGGAGGCAAACAGAAAGGCCATGTAAGATGATAACACCTTGAACTTGGGCCATATTGGTGACTGGATAGCAGGATCTCCCTTTGTTCTCACCACTGAGGACCACAGCTCTGATAAAGGTCTGGGTCCAGTTCCTTTTCAGTCTCCCTCCTTCATCCCGTGGAGACATGGAGTGAAAGAGGCTTATCTAGGAAGAAAAGTGTCAGTAAGATAGCAGGGTGATAGAGATAGCAATTTTTTCCCCCAGGAAAGAATTTATATTCACAGTGCTCCTTTGTTTATTAATCCTTTCAACTGTAGGTCTAAGGTGCAAAGATTTTTTTCTTTTTTGTATAAATTCCTCTGCTGGTCTATTTTCCCAGCCACTGAAGGATTGTATGTTTGTTAGAAATCTCTGGCAGGGCTGAATGCTGTGCCACAGGGCAGTGCCAACCTCCCTCTGCTTTCGCTCATCTTCTCCCCTCCCACTTCATCATTTTTGTTAGTTCACGATTTATGCATATGAATGTGACTTGTTGTCCCAGGGTGGGTGTATTCTTGTATCCCAGAAGTGGACACTGTTTATCTGCTGTGCATAGCAAAGCATGGGCAGGAAACAGCAAATATCCTAAAAGGCAGCCTCAAACTGTTTTAAAAATTAAGATATCTATCAAATCTCTTGTTATCCTGATAACTTATGAAATCAGAAGAATGGCAAATTTTTGCCTGCATAATCATGGTAAGATTTTCAAGCAATAATGAAAATAATTCCTAAGAATAATTCTAGGGGTGAGTGCTGTTGTGCAGCAGCTTAAGCCACCACTTGTCATGCCTGCAGCCCATATAGAGGTGGTTCCATTTCCAGCTGTTCTAACTCGGGGCTTCCAATTTAGCTCCTGTTAATGTGGCTCAGAGGCAGTGGGAGATAACCCTTGTACTTGGGTTCCTGTTACTGTGTAGGAAACCCTGATGGAGTTCCAGCCCCTGCCTTGCCCAGACCTGGCTGTTGCAGGCATTTATGGAGTGAACCAATGGATGGAAGATCTTTCTCTCTCTCTCTAACTCTGACTTTCAAAATAAATATTTTTTTTAAAAAGGAAGTGGATGGAAGATCTCTCCCTTTCTGTCACTCTAGCTTTAAAATAAAATAATCCTTTAAGGATTTAAAAAAATTGATAACTATATTTAGTAGAAAAAATCCCTTTGCTAATTACGAAAGGCTATTAAAAACTGTTATCTGAATATATTTAATCCAGATATTCTCCTCTGTGACTTGTTTTTAAGAAGCAAGAACTAACCTCATAAAATCTTTTACATAAATACATGGTAATGAGACTGCCACCTCTATGCCAAGTCTAGTTAAAACATAACGTGAGTGACTGAGGAAGGTTTGTGTGTTTTTAAAGAACTCCATGTTGAAATGAAATCTAAATCCAAGCAAAAATGTCTCCCTAGCTCACACTTGTGTTACAACCGATTATTTCAAAAGAGGGAAATTATTAAAACTCAAATTGCCTTTTATCACTACCGGTGCCCTTGGATTTGCATCCTGTTGATTCCAAGGGATTCAGCCAGCCTCATGACTAAGAGAAGGGCGGAAGCCAGACTGCCCAGGAGCCTGGCCTGGCTCAGCTGTGAATGGGGGCATGTTATTGAAATAGCTGTCATTTCTTCCACTGTGTACTGGAGAAAAATCATTCTGTGTACAGTGACTGCCCATATCATTGACTTGCCAAGGATAGACCCATTAATTCCAGTTGTCCCCAAATGATCATTACCAATCTTCCCCTTTGCTTGCAAAAAAATGTCCTATTTGGGATGGCAAATTAAAATCTCTTTACTTCCACAGTTGTGTTGAAGATTAAATGATATGGTAACATAATCATGGAAAAGGCTTGGAGAAATATTACTTGCAAATGAGATGATAATGTTTCTTGCCTATTATCATTCCAATTCCAATATGAAGAAACAGAATCCACACAGGGAATCCAAAAGAGATTTGCAGGCCTCACATGATGCTTGTAATGGAAATGGAAAAACATGGCCATCTGAGATGGACTCCAAATGTCTATGGGCAAAAGATGTAGCCATGTCTCCACTTGTATCTCAGTACTGAAGCGATGATGTTCAAACCAAAACATTAATCCAGTGCAAAACTAATGTTGTCATAGGAAACATGCATGGACATTAATCTTGCCCTTTCATGCAGATATTTTAGGTAAATAATAGATTATGTATTTGTCATAATCTAACTGGGTTCCATGGCTGGATAAATACTCTGTCCATAAAGAAATAAAAGAACACAAATGTCTACCCATTAATACAGTGGGTGCAGGCCTGATATTCAATTGATGAGCATCAGTATACTGGACTGATATTAAGATCCTGGAACACCCCAGGTGACCCTGTCCCGTATTGATCCCTTCAGTCCTGCCCAAGAACCTTGGTCTGATCCAGGATCCAAAAAGCAAGAGATCAATTCTTGGCCCTGCTGCAATTCTGGCCTCTGGTCCAGCTTAAGGCTACAACCTTGCTAGTGGGAAGAAAGTTTGCTCTTCCTTGAATAGCACCCTTGAGTGGAAGACATGGGTAAACCGCTGGTTTCTGAAGCGTGGTCAGATAAATGAGCAGGAAGCTCCCCTTTGCATGTATATTCATAAACTGCCCTTTCTGGGCAAGTTTATGTGGCATCTGCTCTGAAGGTCATCTCAGGCAAAGAGGGACAGATGGAGATTGTTGAAAAGCCTTTTTGTCAATTTCTTTGAGAGCATTTTGTTGGGGTACATAATATCTTACAGAATTATAGGAGTTCTTCATCAATGATCCTATTATTCAAAATGTAACTGTTTTTCAGGATCATTTTGATGTCTCACTGATGATCTTATTATATATTACAGCGATATCATTTCATAAATCCAAATTTGACCCGTGTTTTTGGTGACTCTCACAATAAAGTTATTTCATTTTCCCTGAAAGGATGTCAGAAACAAATCTCTCTTTCTCCAAAGAGATTTATGAATAGCGAGTGACACCAGCTACCGCATCAAGGGAACAGCCATGCATGTGAGCCAGAAACTGGAATGAGGTCAGGGATTAGACTGTGACTCGTAGCAATAATGTGAAGGGCGGTTGTAGCAGAGCATCGTGACTCTGCGGGCATCTATCTCAGATGCCGGCATTCGTCTGCCTCCTGCAGAGTGCCTGCGAGTCCTGCGGTGCTGTGTCATCGCTGGCAACACTGTCCACTGTGCTCCGTGACTGTCCCAGCCGCCGTGGCAGGACAATGGCAGGCAGAGACACTGGGAGGAGACACAGGGTCTCCTTCTTCCAGAAGAGTGGCAAGACGAACAAACAAAGCTTGCTGGTGATATTTACTCACTGTCTTCTTTCATCACAGTGAGATGAAGATTTTCACTGCTACTATTTCTGATGTATATTACCATTGCCTTTTTTTTTCCATGAAAAGATAGCACATTTTCAGCCTATGTGTTTCAATCTGTTTTTATGCATAGTGGATTTTAAACTTTGCTTTTTCTTTACCACTTGGCATTGATTCATGGCCACTTGTGCTGTGACTGCCTGCTCCTGCCTACATGTTTGGATAGAAACCACTGTGTGTATAACTGCAGTTTTTCCATCCTACTCCACGAGAACTTCTCAGCTGGGCCTGGAACCCAATTGTCTCTCTCACCTCTACACTCATAGTGATTATCGTTGAGGGCACTCAGTGGTTGGCTGAGTGGTGGCCCCATGAAATCCCTGGAACCTGTGGATGTTGTTGTATCTAGTGAGAATGACTTTAGAGACAGGGATTAAGTCAAAGTTTTGAGATGGAGAAATTGTGCTGGACTTCCCAGGTGAGCCCTCAGCATCAGCACAGAAGTCCTTTAAAAGAGTGGGTGATCCAGAAGCAGAGGAGAAGGCAATAGGACTCGATGAGGAGGAGTTGGAGTGGAGTGGCTTCAAGCAAGGAAAGCAGCAGAAGCTGGAAGGGATAAGAAAGAGATCACCTCCTCTGACCTTAGGGGGAGTGCCAGCCCCTTCACACCTTAACTCAGCTCTGATAACACTGGTTTTGTCTTTCAACTCTTTAGAAGGTTAGAGAATAATTTTCTCTTGGTTAGTATCACCAACGTTGGTTACAAAGACCACAGAAAACGAACACATTGATTCAGAGACCATGCATGCATAGGCTTAAATATCTTTTTTTGAAAAATATAATTAATGACTGGTGTTGTGGTGTAGCAATTAATATCACTGCCTGCAATGCTAGCATCCCATATGGGTGCTGGTTCGAGTCCCAGCTGCTCCACTTCCAGTCCAGCTCCCCCATAATGTACTTAGGAAAAGCAGCAGAAGATGACCCAAGTGGTTGGGCCTCTGCCACCCATGTAACTGACCCAGATGACGCTCATGGCTTCTGACTCCTGCCCTTGGCTTGGCCCAGCCCTGGCCATTGCAGCTTCTGGGGAGTAAATCAGGGGATGGAAGATTCTGTGTGTGTGTGTGTGTGTGTTTCTCTTCCTCTCTTTCTGTAACTCTGATTTTCAAATAAATAAATGCATCTTTTAAAAAGAAGAGGGAAAATATACAATTATCAACAGATCAAGAATAGTTACAGAAAAAGTGCAAGAATCTTCATTATATAGGAGCTAATCCATGAGTTAGCATGAAGTGACCATATTTGTGTAACTACCACATGGGTTTAAAAATAAATATATCTAGACTCCTGTTGTTCTGTTGGAAGAACCACATGTACAAAGAGAGAGAGAGAGAGAGAGAGAGAGAGAGAGTGACAGAGAGGATTTTCTATCCACTAGTTCATTCTCCAAATGGCCACAACAGCCAGGGCAAGACCAGGCCAAAACCAGGAGCCAAGAACTCTTTCCTGGTCTCCCATGTGGGTTGCAGGGGCTCAATCACTAGGGCCATCTTAGGCTGTCTTCCCAAGTACGTTAGTAGGGAGCTAGATCAAAGCAAAGGAGCTGTGACTCTGCCTGGCCCTCTAATGTGTGATACCAGCCTTGCAAAGAGTGGCTTAACCCATGGTGACACAATGCTGGCCTCTTTTGGTTGTGATTTAAAAACAAAAGTTTTTTTTTTTTTTTTTTTTTTTTTTTTTTTTTTTTGACAGGCAGAGTGGATAGTGAGAGAGAGAGAGAGAGAGAGAGACAGAGAGAAAGGTCTTCCTTTTGCCATTGGTTCACCCTCCAATGGCCACCGCAGTTGGTGCATTGCGCTGATCCGAAGCCAGGATCCAGGTGCTTCTCCTGGTCTCCCATGCGGGTGCAGGGCTCAAGCACTTGGGCCATCCTCCACTGCCCTCCTGGGCCATAACAGAGAGCTGGCCTGGAAGAGAGGCAACCGGGATAGAATCTGGCGCCCCAACCGGGAACCCAGGATGCTGGCGCCGCAAGGCGGAGGATTAGCCTGTTAAGCCACAGCGCCGGCCTAAAAACAAAAGTTTTTTTTTTTTTTTAAATTTTATTTTTTTTTTATTTTTGACAGGCAGAGTGGACAGTGAGAGAGAGAGAGAGACAGAGAGAAAGGTCTTCCTTTGCCGTTGGTTCACCCTCCAATGGCCGCCGCGGTAGCGCGCTGCGGCCGGCGCACCGCGCTGTTCCGATGGCAGGAGCCAGGTGCTTATCCTGGTCTCCCATGGGGTGCAGAGCCCAAACACTTGGGCCATCCTCCACTGCACTCCCTGGCCACAGCAGAGAGCTGGCCTGGAAGAGGGGCAACCGGGACAGGATCGGTGCCCCGACCGGGACTAGAACCCGGTGTGCCGGCGCCGCAAGGCGGAGGATTAGCCTGTTGAGCCACGGCGCCGGCCAAAACAAAAGTTTTAAGCCAATTTGGTAGCTTATGCACTGGTATCTCACTATAGCTTTAATTGGAATCCTTTAGATTATTAATGAATTTGAATGCTTTGTCAAATAGTGATAATTTAGCTATCTTCAAAGATATTTATTGCAAGCTATTACTCATTTTATTTCATTTGGTCTTTTGTCTGACTGATTTCTGGGAGTTCATTTTACATTCTGGATATGAACCCTTTAAAAGGAATATATGTTTATAAATCTTTTTCCCCATTATATGTGACTGGGTTTTTCAGGTACTTAATGGTGTTATATACATGAGAACTCCACATTTTAATGTATTTCAGTTCATTGTTCTTTTACTTGTGGTTTTTCCTTATTTTCCTCTATTTAAGAAATCTTGACCTATCACACGACCATGAAGATAGCCCCTATGTTACGTGATCCTTAGGGGATTAATTGGAGAATTTTTCATACTTCAGGGTTTTTTTTAACTTTTATTTAATAAATATAAATTTCCAAAGTACAGCTTTTGGATTACAGTGGCTTTTTTCCCCCCATAAGCTCCCTCCCACCCGCAACCATCACATCTCCTGCTCCCTCTCCCATTCCATTCACATCAAGATTCATTTTCAATTATCTTTATATACAGAAGATCAATTTAGTATATACCAAGTAAAGATTTCAGCAGTTTGCACCCACACAGAAACACAAAGTGTAAAGTACTGTTTGAGTACATACTTCAGTCTTTAGAGGACTTGCCTTCCAGAAACAGTGTGCCAGCTGAGGAGACTCTCCCTCTGTTCCCTCAGGTGTAGCATTTCTTTTCTTTCCCTGTGAGCATCTGGTACTATCATCTCCCGTATTTTGTAGTGTCTTCCTTTTTCTATCATCATGGTGAATATACCTGACTTTTCCTTCCTATCTCTTCAGTGGATTCCTGGCCAAAAAAACCCCAAACCAAAAACACTCCATTCCCTAGTGGATTCAGATGAAAACTGGTAATAAAATAAGGTTTGACTCCCAAAGGGGACATTGGCATTATAAAGAATTGCATTTGAGATGGCATATGCATTTTTTTAAAGATTCATTTATTTATTTGAAAATTAGAGTTACAGAGAGGCAGAGGCAGAGAGAGAGAGAGAGGTCTTCCATCCATGGGTTCAATCCCCAGATGGCTGCAATGGCCAAGCTGGGCCATTCCAAGCCAGGAGCCAAGAGCTTCTTCCAGGTCTCCTATATAGTTGCTGGGACCCAAGGACTTGAGCCATCTTCCACTGTTTTCCCAGGCATTGTAAGCAGGGAGCTAGATTAGAAGTGGAGCAACCAGGACTTGAACCAGTGAACATATGGGATACCAGCACTGCAGGTGGCAGCTCCACCCACTACACCACAGCTCTGGCCCCAGCATACATATTTATGCTGTATCAAGGTCACTGCCTTCTTAACCATGTCAAACTGAAGATGTCACCTCTGCTTGGACAGCTGGACGTGCTAATTGAGCTTGTGACTTGTGGGTGTTTCCGTAATAACATTTTGAATGTTATTGTTGTTCAACACTTTGAACAACCAAATGTTGCTTCAGTGAAACATTTTGAAAATGACCATGCATTTATGTATATGGCTTTTTATTATATATGTAGTATAGACTGTGATAAAAGTAATTTATTGGTTTAAGAGCAAAAATTGAAGCTTCAAATTCAGTGAAAAATATTCTGTCCGCAATGGTAATTTTGTTTTATGTATCTCTTTGGCAAAAACATTAAACATTCATTAATTTCCACCACTACTAAAACTTACATGTTGTGATACCCCTGGTTTGAAATTCTAGGTTAAAAAGCTGATGACAAATAATATAAAATGAAGGCTACATAAATCATGTAGTATTATTTTTCATGCAGAACATGAAAGGAGAGTTCTGTGAAAGATTAAGCAATTATCCACTCATGGTAGACTTAGGCAGACACATTTAAGACTAAATTTAGAAACTTAGCTGCAAAGTGAAGTTTTGTTTGACATTTTCAAAAACTGGATTAAAAGGAGGTAAAACCTCTTGCAATACAAAACGTGTTGCTGTGAAACATGATGAAAGGAAGGGTGTTAAAGTAGGTTCATGAGTAATCTTATCATCTCCCCATGCAGAGGACAATGTTCAGATTCAAGAGAGGGCTTCCAGAGTTAGAGAAAGATAGAATTCCATGCCCTGTATTCTACAACACAATCACCATGCAAAGCTCCATCATAGATGGAAATATAGAATGAAAACATGGAATGAGAATGACTACCTCCTACAAAATATGTAGGCTGCACGTACTACATGTAATAAGAAACAGTACAAATGAAATGAAGAAAAACGTAGGGAGAAAAGTCTCTAAAGGAAATTTTGGATTTCATTGGAATATTTTGCCTGTGTTTTCTAGATATACTTAATTGAGGAATATAGTTGAAATCCTTTAAAGAATAAAAACATCAAAAGCTAAAAGTAGAATTGGACTAAGAGCATGCTTAATGATGGCTACTTAAAGAAACCTACTTAAAGATGACTGGCTTTCCCATCTTCGAATGTATTAAGAGAAGAACTATTTGGCATAGTGGTACGTGGCCTGACCTTGAGTGTTCCTCAAAACGTAGGGCATCAAGACAGGAAGGTGTTGTAACTTCATCTAATACATAGACATTTTAAATTCCTGGATTTTTTTTTTATACTATTGTGTACTAGTTAAGGAGGGGGTTTATTTTCCATTGCATTCTTTTAGTAGGTAGAAGATTTTAATCAAGAAATTATGTGATTTTCCCAAGGCCAAAACTTCAAGCTTCAAGTTCAATTGTGAACTAAGCAGTTGGAGTATAGTTCTGCTCATAATCCAAAAGGAAACAGGGATTGGCATCCTTTTCTGTTTTATTGTCTTGAACTTGAGTCATTGGTGTTCATTTTCATTCTGAATCTAAATCACTAAATCACACCAAACTAGAAACACAAAAATTCAAGTTTAGTTCAGCTTACGTGCTTAACTATTATTCAGAAGACATATAACAACTTCTTAGATGATAGGATTAGATGCGTGTGTGGGAAAGAAAATAATGTCAGTAAAGACGAAAGACCACATTACAGATAAAAATCTAAAAGAATTCAGAATCAAGGTTGGCGTCGGTAGCGGTAAAAGAGCTTTTCAAATCTTGAAAGTTGGAAAAATGAGTAGTACTAGGAAGGATTTTATGATTACATAGTTCAAGCTCTTTATTGACAGATGGTGTAGTTGAGGCTAAGTGAAATGTACATGCATGAGTACAAAGCTGGTCATAAGAGGTTCTTGAATCCCTGCCATGGACTCTATTTAGTATGTGCTTCCTACAGTGCACCTGCTAGCTTCTAGCCCAGTGATCTGCACACCTGCCATCTCAGTTAGACCTGTTTAGATTTTTCAGTACTCACTGGGAATCTTGTTGACTCCTTCCCTATCCTAAAGGCGTTAAAAGCAAAATGAGATGCCAAGTGAGTTTGCCTTTATTGCTTGGGGAAAAGCCAAAAGCTCCTCAGCCGTGTTCCTCGAGTGAGTTTTTCCAGAGCTGCTAGCAGGTGCTGGTGGTTGTTACTTTACCCCAGCACACTATATGAAGAATATGAAAGGTACCCTTCATATATCTGGCAATTAGACAAAGTACTTTACTGTTTAAGGAATCTAATGTTAAGAAATTTGGGCTTGTATTTTTATGACTGAATTGTTACTTTTCATTTACCTAGATATTTTTCATTGTATGCCATAAAATGAAATAAAAACAAAAATGTGTTCTTCACCACTGGACATCTGAAGTGGTCTATGCCATTCTTTCCTCAAATTTCCTCCATGGTAAATGACAAATACTTGAAATCAGACAGCATTGACTATGGGGACATATGATCCTTTCTCTTCCCTGCCTTTCCCTCCTCTTATCCCAAATTGGTTAGAAAATTGAAGCCCTTATCCAGTTCAGTTTAAACAATTTTCATTGAACCAGTAGTCTTCCAGTCTCTGTAAAACATTCTGGAGTTTTCCAAAATAAATAACAGAAGTTTTAAGGAGAGTCTAAACTTATGGGATAAATGAGTCTGCTTGTATCTATTGTGTGTAAGAAAGGCTATGGAAAGCATTTTAGAGTGAAGTTTTCCTAGATTCTAATCCTAACTCTTCTACTCAGCACATACTTAACTCTTCTAAGTGCAGTTTCCTTGTATACTGGACATGAAGTACAATATTTGCACATCTGAGTAAAATAGTATATTATTTCAAGTGCAGGTAAGCACTTTTTCTCCTTTCTCACAGGAGACAATGAGAATGAGGAATGACTTTGTAGAAATGGTCATATTGGTTAAATCTTAGAAACATGGAAGAGTTGGAAGGCAAAGAAGACTGGTAGGACACTGCTGATACATGTGTGGTGACATGTTTTCCAGGCACTATGGCTGGCTCTACTGCATGAGCAGAAGGCTCATGGAGGAAATGTAGGTGTTGGAGCTGGAGAGAAAACATCAGATCTTGAAGGGCCTTGCTTAACATGGGAGGGTGTTTCAGAGTTCATGGAAAAATGAAATGTTGATTTCGGTACAAAAATTTTTTTAAAGTAAATGCATAATTTTTTTTTAATAAGACACATTTCCATGAACTTTTTAAAGCCCTCTCTGATTTCTAGGCATGAAACTTCCTTTAGGTGAGACATTTCTCACCTTGGTGCATGGATCCCCTCCCTTATGGGAAATTGTGAGATACTCAAATGTGTTTCATAAATGAAAGATTTTGTGATGATGATCATACTATATGAAATTTTTGAGAAAAAGAGGGGGAAAAGCTATAGCATTTCTTAAAAAAGCTGTATAGTTTCTACCAAGCCCAGAAATGGTGATTTAGAAAATAGGAAGTTATTGAATAGATTTTAAGTGGGAAAGGCAAAGTATGTGTAAAAGACATAGCCATGTTTCTTGTTGGGCTGGTAATTAATTCAGGTAGAAGCATAAAGCTGGTGTGTAGATTCCCCTTGACTCACAGGGTGGGGGCTTTCTTTGTGTCACCAGCTCCCAGCACACAGACTGCCCATGGTGCCCCAGTTTTCCTGACCTTCAATAAATATTTGAATCGAAGATAAGAGTACAGACAAGAGCAGGTAGAAGGCTCATGCCGTAATTCATCAGAGGTGACATGAGGAATGTCTAGAATTCAGGGTGATAATGGATGATAATGGAGCAGGAGAATACATGATAGATATGGGAAACATTTAAGGAGTAAAATTAGCAATACCCAGCACCTGACTGATTGACTCTGAAGGCCTGTTGAACATGGTTTCCTTATTTATAGGCTGAGTAAGGACGCCACTTCATGCCTCTCTTTAATGGCATTTATCATATTACTGTGAACACATTGTATCTCCCACTGAAGACTTTTTTTTTTAATTTTGTAAAATTTTTCTTGCATTCTTAATACCAATTGATTCAGCGGCATCCAGCTAATAAGCACTCAGAAAATACCGGTTTCAAAAATGTTAAAGACACCATAGAGTGTGGTCAGATTCCTAGAAGTACAGGAATGTTTGCTGTGGGTCTCCCATCTAAACTTCCTAATAGCCTTTATCCCACAGCAGTTTCCAGTATGTGGGAGGGGACAGTGGGGATCCAGTCACACTTAGAATGAGAAACAGCCACATGGGTACACTTGTGAACAGTGGAGGGCAAGGGGCTGGATACATGGGGTTGGTGAGGCAGGAGGCTGTTTCATAGTCTGGGTCTCTGGTTTCATTTCGGAGAATCTTCTCAAGCAGGCAAGGAATGGCTCTGAGAAAGGTTTCACAGGACAGCTGCAGTGATGCAGGGAGATGCTTTCATAGTGGCCATGCTCTACAGGTAGAGCTCCCAAACCCCTGTGCCAATGTGCTCAGTTAGCACGTTTCATGCATGCCCTCAAAGACCTGGTTCACTGCAGAGCTAGTCCAGTTCAAAGGCTGTGCACTGACAGCATAGAGAGCTGGTGAGGTGTGTTGAACAGGGCGATGGTGCTGGAGGTCAGACATAGCTGAATCCTCTCCCATTGGCTAGTTTCACTGGTGGACCTTGAGAAAGATGTCTGACCCCGAGAAAGATACCTGGCCCTTTGGAGGGAGATTTCCATCATTCCTTGGAAATGAAAATAACGATGACAGCTGAAATTTCTGAGCAATATAATGTGACTGGAACGACTGTGCTTTCATGTGTTGACTTATGTTATCCTTATCACAAACCCTTGAGGAGCAAACCGAGGTCCAAGGAATGAAGTGACTTTGATGGATGGTGCCACAGAGGGTCGTTTACCCTGGCACTCCGGCCCCAGGCCTCACACTCGGAGATGTATAGGATTTTTAGACAAATGTTGGGTTCAATGTCATCGGTGGTAATATTCATATAATTGGTCAGATTGGCTTCTGCAAGGAAAACAGAATCTCAACATGACTTATGACATTGTGTTTTTAAAGGGAAAAGTAGTTGTGAAGCTCAAAGATTTGACCAGCTCAGGAACCTTTGAAACATATTTGTATACAAATCAGAGACCCTTCTGGGAAGAACTGGGAAGGAAGCCTTTCTTCAGTGGTAGAACAGTGTACAGGGCTTTGGTCTCCCTCCCTTGGTTCTGTCAGACCCATTTTTGAGACTCTTCCTAACTTCTCTGTGCAAAGAAGAATATGGGGGAAAAATGTAAATTATCACTAATCTTCACAAAGCTCTGTGAGAAAAAGCAATCATTTGAAGATTCTTGAGTTTTTTTTATGGATTTATTTATTTATTTGAAAGTCAGAGTTAACAGAGAGAGGAGAGGCAAAGAGAGAGAGAGAGAGACAGAGACAGAGAGAGAGACAGAGAGGTCTTCCATCTGCTGGCTCACTCCCCAATTGGCTACAATGGCCAGAGCTGTGCTGACCCGAAGCCAGGAGCCAGGAACTTCCTCTGGGTCTCCTATGTGGGTGCCGGGGCCCAAGGACTTGGGCCATCTTCCACTGCTTTCACAGGCTATAGCAGAGAGCTGGATTGGAAGTGGGTCAGCCGGGACGCGAACCAGCGCCCATATGGGATGCCTGTGCTTCAGGCAGGGTGTTAACCTGCTGAGCCACAGTGCCGGCCCCTTGAGTTCTTTTCTTTAACACATGTTTTTAAATTTTAAAAATTGTAAAAAATTAATTTGTAGACGCATACCCTACAAAAACTATCATAGTCACATTTTAATATTGATTCAACCCCAGATAGCCTAATATTTAAAATAAATGTGAGCCTTCAGCCTGGAAATAATGTTAGAACCTAAAGAGGACCATGAAATACAGAATATAATTTTGAGTGACTCATTTAGGTCAGGTGGACAAGGAGTAGACTATAGTTGAGATCTCAGTCTCATGCAGGTGATGTTGGAATGATATGGATGTGTCTTGGCAATGACCTTGGAATTATAACAAGTTTACTGTGTTCCTGGGCAGAGTTGCAAAGACTCTAAATACTTATTTCTGGAAATTTTTTTTAACTTTCATTTAGTAAATATAAATTTCCAAAGTACAGCTTATGGATTACAATGGCTTCCCACCCCCATAACTTCCCTCCCACCGGCACCCCTCCCATCTCCTGCTCCCTCTCCCATTCCATTCACATCAAGATTCATTTTCAATTATCTTTATATACAGAAGATCGATTTAGTATATAATTAAGTAAAGATTTAATCAGTTTGTACCCACACAGAACATAAAGTGTAAAATACTGTTTGAGAACTAGTTATAGCATTAATTCACATTGGACAACACATTAAAGACAGAGATCCCACATGAGGAGTAAGTACACAGTGACTCCTGTTGTTGACTGAAATTTTTTTTAATAAACAACTTGCTACATCTATATAGAAAAAAAATTCAGAACCTCTGCTCAGGGAATTCTCATCCTCTATGAAGGACTGGTCAGCATGGGCACATGCCCTGTGATTCCCAGTTTGGGAAAATCACCCAAGAATTATCTGCAGTTTCTTCATATGCATAGTGGGGCAAATAATAAGACCCAGTTAATGGGCTTGTTTTCGAGATTAAATGAGACAGTGCTTGGACAGTTCTTAGAAAATATTTAAGTACCTTGCATATTCCTGGTAGGGATCAGGTAGTGCGAGTGGTGACTTAAAATAGGCAGACCTGTTGGGTCCGGAGTTGGGGTTCAGTACATTGGGTTAAGCAGCAGCTTGAGTACCAGCATCCCATGTCTAAGCACTGATGCAAGTTCTTGACACTCAGCTGCTGATCCAGCTCCCTGTTAATGTGCCTGGGAAAGCAATGGATCATGGTCCAAGTATGTGGATCCCTGTCACCCATGTGAGAGACCTGGGTGCAGTTCCTGGCTCCTTACTTTGGCCTGGCCCAGCCCTGACTGTTGTGAACATTTGGGGAGTGATTCAGGGGATGGAACGTCTTCTCTCCCTCTGTCACTCTGCCTTGCAAATAAATGAGTGAATATTTAAAAGTAATAAAAATAGACTGGATAAAAATGAAAGCTTATTTTTTTTCTCATTTACATTTGTGTTGGAATTCAGTAATTATTTTGGCTAGGATTGTAAGATATCCATAACTGTTTTTCATCACTACACTGATATAACTTACATTATATGTTCATTGAATAGATTTTCTGTAGCGCAATTAACTCAGAAAGCAATGGTAGAGTTATGCCCTAAAGCTATCCTACTGCATAAGTCTTCTATTTAAAATTGAAAATTTTGTCTTAGCATGGAGGCTACTGGTTATGACTGACAGCTTCTATGCTCCAAGTGATTCACGCTTATTTTCTCATTCAATTAACACAAAAGTCCCAGGAGATAGGTGGGTGTTATTATTTCCCTCCCTCAGATGCGGACTCTTAGGCAGTAACTTGCTTAAAGCTACAGAGCTAGTCAGATGCAGAGCCAAGACTTGAGAGCAGATAGATCTGTTTTTAAAAAAATACTCTGTTCCAGGAAAATGCATTAGCAAGGGAAAAAAAGAGGCAGGGGCCATTCCATTTGAATTACTTGTATGTTTTAGGTGAACTTGGTTGTTGCACTTGAATTATAGGGACAGATTTAATTTTCCTCTTGGATGCAAAAGATCATCTTTGTGATTTTTTATGTTCATTATTAATGAAGTTACAAAGCTTGTAAAGATTTAAAACTTCTGTTCTCTTTGATGAAGACAAACCAAAGGCAAGTGCCTAACTAGAAACCTGCTAATCCACTCTTTGGTTGTAAGTCATAATATGGCTTGTTTGACTTGATCCTTCTGAGTCACTTAACTTGTTTAATGTGAAGTCACTCAAATCACACCCTCCCAACTACTTATCTATATCTGCCATTTTGCCTAATAAAATGTGTTTTGATTTTTTAGATTCACAGATAGAAATGTCTATAAATCATTAGAATCAAACTTCCTTCCATGTTAATAAAGTGATGTGAGTATTAATTCTCAGGTCGAATTGTTTGACTTGTGTAGCTTATCATTTCTTCTAAGAGTGCCTAAATTCAACCAAAAGATTTTACTTGCAATCTGAAAATCAAAGAAACAAGTCACAGTTGATGTTTACCTCCTAGAAGCAACAGCATCTGGTAAAATAAATAAACTTGGAGACCTACTTTCTGCTGTCCTCCTTGAAGTGCATGCAAGAATCATAAATGTTATGTTTCCAGAGCAAAACAGAAATTTGCAACACTGATCTTCTCTTTTGAATAATTGAGTGATGCCATCTCAGAGAATACCACTTGGAAGCAAATGGTTTTCTGGTATAACATGAAAAAGAATGGAATTGTCTTGCATATACATTGACAAACCATTGTCCATATGATGAGGCTTAGGCTTTGAAAGCTGCAGAAAACATGGCTGGATCCCTTGCACTTCACTTGAAAAGAATCATGGGTCCCTGTCTCCTATGTAGATCCACATGTCCAAGTACGGTTTAAGTCTCCTCTCTAGCAGCTGACTCCTGCCAAGTCACTGGCCTTAATTTTCAACTCTTGTTAAGGGAGAGACTAGAAAAAGTCGAAAGAGACTTCTGCATGGAATGACTGACGAATGTGTTTAAAGTGAAACGAACAAGTCTCCACTGTCCCCTACAGTTCTTGAACTTGCTTCTTGTTTTGAAGCCAAATGTAGTAACTTGGGTAAACAATGAGTCATGTTGAAATAAGTGATATTTAGCTAGAGTAGCTGTCTTTTTAGGAAAATGTCTCTGTGTCTCTTTGTATGCAAGGACTAGTTCTTTTAAATCTGGGATTTTATGGTATATGGTTTATTGTATTTTTTCCTGTGCCTAAAGGAAAAATGGATTCAAGAATGCACCAAGCAATTTGGTTGGTGGGGATATCAGAATTGTTAAATTACAAATAGTCTGTTTTCCTGAAAGCTGTGGGTGGTCTTCCATCATTCTGAAGGAATCCAAAGAGAGACAGAGAGAGAGAGATTGAGAGAGAGAAGGAATTTTTGGCAATATGTAGTTGTTTTCCAGTTAGTAATTGGCATTTCTTTCCTTGTTTAGTTCAACATTTTGCTAGGAGAACTTCAGCTAAACTCCTCTGAGAAGCTTTGTAAACCGTAGTGGTCTGTAGAGAAAGTTTACATCATTTCACTCTTGATCAAGAGTAATTAAAGTTCCTCAAACTGGGACAATGCAGCAATGAGTCCTCATTGTCATCAGTCTTTTTTCTAACTGAATCCAGCATGAAGAAGAATGTCAGTGAGTTAGTTGGATTTTTCCTAAGTATACTTATTTTTATGCAGATATATAATAGTTTGATTATACAAAATGTTTTTTTTTAAATTTTGCTTTAGCCGCTTAATATTGTGCCATAGAATAATCTGTTGAGAGAGCTCTTTATTAGCGGAGTTGTTTCTATCAAATGTGTATGGGATCATGTCACGCACTTTCTCAGAGTTTTTTGTTGGCATCTCCAATAACTTGGGGAAAATCTGGCAATTTCAGTTTGACATTCAAAGAGTTCTCATCTTTGCATGTTGCCTATGTGACATTCAAGAAGTCTGTAACTTTGCAGGTTGGTTGGCTCCTTGCTTCTGCTTAGGGAAATCCTCCCAACTCGTCTTCTTTATTAACTCCAAAAACTTCTGCTCATTCCTTAAATCTCCTGTGTCAGGACTTCTGCACTAGCTCTTTCCATCTCCTGAAGCACACTTTTCTGTCTGTCAGCTCATCTTCATCCTTCAGGCCAGGATTACGTCACACTTCCCACAGCAGCTTTATCTGACCTCTGATAGAAAGTGGCTGCCCTGTGCTTATCCTGTCTTCTACTATACTTGGCACATTTGTTGCTGTGATGATTAATTTAATATTGAGCATAGCTGCATTGATATTTGCTGAAGGAAGACATGGGGTCTGCCTAAGCTTTTGGATTTTATTTATTTCTTTTTTTTTTTAACTTTTATTTAATGAGTATAAATTTCCAGTGTACAGTTTATGGATTACAATGGCTTCCCCCTCCCATAACTTCCCTCCCACCCACAACCCTCCCCTCTCCCGCTCCCTCTCCCCTTCCATTCACATCAAGATTCATTTGCAATTCTCTTTATATACAGAAGATCAATTTAGTATAAAGATTTCAACAGTTTGCACTCACATAGAAACACAAAGTGAAACATACTGTTTGAAAACTAGTTATAGCATTAAATCAAAATGTACAGCACATTATGGACAGAGATCCCACATGAGGAGCAAGTGCACAGTGACTCCTGTTGTTAACCCAACAAATTGACACTCTAGTTTATGGTGCCAGTAACCACCCTAGGGTGTCGTCATGAGTTGCCAAGGCTATGGAAGCCTTCCAAGTTTGTCAACTCTGATCATATTTAGACAAGGTCATAAAAGACAGAGTGAGGATAGTAACCAATGATCCTAAGAGAGGCATTAACCAGGTTTGAACAATTTTACAGCATTAAGTGGGGAAGAGGACCATCAGTACACACAGGTTGGGAGTAGAGCCATTGGTTGTAGAGTAGAGGTTATGATTACAAAGGAATGAGGCCCAGTGTGCTAGACAGGGTCTAGAACAAAGGACAGAGTCATTATTAGAGGAGCTAAGAAAGGTGCTGTCTAAGCTACAATTAAGTTTTCTGATTGAGAGGCAAATAGAACCTGATAGAAGGGGCTTGATAATAATCTGTTGGGCTTTAGGCTTTGTAAGTTAAGAGGCCCAGACCTATCTATCTCTTCACTTGGGGTATATCCTAAGGGAGGTGTGAACCTCCTAGGGGAAGGCACTCTGTTGACTTTCATTACTTGGCTGGCCTGGGAGGAGAGCTGGCCAGGTAAAGGCAGGTGGCATCTCTAACAGGAAATTTACAGTTCTGCCTGCAATGTTGCTGACCCTACTTGGCTGTCCCCTCAGCTGCAGTGGTCACTTTGGAAATTGGGCTGAGTGAAGGGCTTTTCAGCTTAGAGCCAATAAGATCTGTGGCTCTGACCTGGGCATCCTTCGACTCCAGGGCAGGTCCATTTCCAGTGATCCAACTCTTGGCAGAGCTGCCAGGGCTCTTCACAAGCTGACTTCTGCTGAAGCCCAGGCTTACCACATTGAAAGCTGCTGCAGTGGACTGGCCTGTTGGGTCTCCTTGAGGGCAGATCACTGTACAGATCAGCCATTGATAGGCCTGCCACCCATTGCTTCTGATGCCTAGCTTTCTTTTCCTCCTGGTTTTTGTTAAAGCAGACGAGAGGATGCAAGTCAAGGGAGTGCCCGTGTCCCATCTCTAATCTTTGGTGGCCTGAACTACAAGTCTATAGTCACAGGCATGTTCTGTAGTAGTTTTTCTAAGGTAGACAATGCCCATGGGGAAAATTATATTCTCACTTTAAAACTTTCTTTCCCTTTGGTCTGAAAGGGAGGTTTTTTTTCTACTTACTGTATACTTCACTGATGGCGAAGTAAATCTAGCTATGAGATTATTATTTAAACTCTTATTTTGGCTATGCTATTACAGAAAAATGTTAGCCATCTCTTTTATAAGGTCTAAAGATTAAATTGTGCGTCCTACAGATTCCTTCATAATAGAATTAGTTTCCTACCTTGAGAATAGAGAAATGAAAGAACAAGTTGGGCTTAGAATAGAGAAATGAGGGAGCAAGTCCTAGATCGCTTGCTGACAATAGCAATATCACATGAATACTTAGCAAACCGTTTCAACCACTAGATAACAACTTAAGAAAACATTTACCAGAAGGTCCAATGCCTTCTATAAATTTTAAGAATCATGTATTTGAAAACACCTCTTAAATATCTAACATGGTGTAGTTTGTTTAACCAGTAAACTTAAGCACAACCATATAAAATGTTTTTAGTTTCTTTCTACCAACAAGTTTAAAACATATGATACACAGATTCAGGTCACACAAATTAAAATGTATCCTTGATTGATTTTAGCAGCTTAAATTTATGGACAATCTTATCTATAAGTCATTTAAAATAAAACTCTTAATAAAATTTCCCCATGTGGACATACAATATGTACACACATATAATATAGCATAGTAGTCCAATATAGCAATTTTAATAATAGCTTTTAAAATCTTTAACTCTTTTTGTAGATTGCCAATTGATTTGAATTGCTTTTTGTTTTTAGTAACCTCAGTGAACCATACTTTCTCTCAGTTGGTACTGTTAATACATTATTGGCTTCATCTGTTTACAGATCCATCCCAAAGTACTGAATACAATAGAAGTGGCTGGAAAAAGTCCATAGGAACCTATAGGAGGACAGCTAAACACAGAACCAACAAGGCTTTAGTTTTATGAGCAGCAAATCATATGTAACTGTGGATGACAAAAGACTTTAAGTTGCCATGTTTAAAATTATAAACTCATCAACCAACAAGAGGCACTTGCTTACTTCACAGTATTTTTGAAAGCACCTGTAGGATTTTACAAGTATTTAACCCTTTAGGCCTCTGGGGCTTTCTCATTAAGATAACTATCATGTCTAGTAACACAAGATCATTAGACTTTTTAACTCTCAATCATTTGTGTTAATAGCATTTTCCATTATAGAAACTTAAAATTTGGTACCATGTCACATCTTGACAGTCCTTCTAATATAATCCAAATAGCCTGATTAGTTGGTGTCTCTATAAGATGAGAGATATAGGTCCTTCGATTTTTACAGTTGGGCCCAAACTGGAAAAACCAAAGTCCAAGATTTACTGGAAATTTTAGAGTTCAGATTGTTTGAAACTTTCATTTTTTGAATGCCTGTCAAGAATGCCAAGAAGGCTCAAAATCCAAAATATCTGGTTGAAATAAGATTCCTTAAAATCATGACATAACATAGACCAAATTTGATCATTGTTACAAGGTGATTATTCAAATCTTTGAAAATAAGCACATATTTCAATAACCCATAGCTCTTAATAAAAATTCAGCTGTTTTTGAACAATTAGAATTTAACAGACATCAAGAGAACATAATAGATTGCTATAACGCATTGCTGTAACAGAGCATCAGAGTTTAATTCTATGTCAAAGAGAAATTGAGCTTCCTGTGATCTTTTGCTGTGAGGTTCCCTTCCTTTACCTTCTTTCATATTGATGACCATGTTTCTGTGTTTCTGTGTGTAACACATCTTTAAGCATCTTTTGCAGGGCAGGACGAGTGGCGACAAATTCTTTCAGTTTCTGTTTGCTATGAAAAGTCTTAATTTCACCTTCATTCACAAATGAGAGCTTTGCAGGATATAATATTCTGGGCTGGCAGTTTTTCTCTCTTAGTACCTGGGCTATGTCTCGCCATTCCCTTCTAGCTTGTAGGGTTTCTGATGAGAAGTCTGCTGTGAGTCTAATTGGAGATCCTCTACGAGTAATCTGACGTTTCTCTCTTGCACCTTTTAGAATCTTTTCTTTATGTTTCACTGTGGTGAGTTTGATTACAACATGTCGTGGTGAGGATCTCTTTTGGTCATGTTTATTAGGGGTTCTATAAGCTTCCTGTACTAAGATGCCTCTGTCCTTCTCCAAACCTGGGAAATTTTCTGCTAGTATCTCACTGAAAATGCCTTCTAATGCTTTCTCCCTCTCCATGCCTTCAGGAACTCCTAGAACCCGGATGTTAGGTTTTTTAATAGTATCCTGTAGATTCCCGACAATATTTTTTAGATTTCTAATTTCTTCTTCTTTTCTTTGGTTTGCCTGTTTCCTTTCCTGTTCTCTGTCTTCTAAGTCTGATATTCTCTCTTCTGCTTCGCCCATTCTGTTTTTAAGGCTCTCTAATGTGTTTGTCATTTGATCTATTGAATTCTTCATTTCATTATGATTTCTTGTCACTATCACAGTTTCTTGTTCTACTAGTTGTTTCATTTCATTTTGATTCCTCCTTAATGTTTCATTTTCACGAGAGAGATTTTCTATCTTGTCCATGAAGGATTTCTGTAGTTCAAGAATTTGTTTTTGAGAACTTCTTAATGTTCTTATCAATTTTTTGAGATCTGCTTCTTGCATTTCTTTGATCTCATCATCTTCATAGTCTTGAATTGGGGTGTCTTTTTCATTTGGGAGCGTCATAGTGTCTTCCTTGTTCTTGTTAGCTTGGTTTTTGCGTTTGTTGTTTGGCATGTTGGAGATATTTGGTTTCTTCACTGTGTTGTTTTTTCTTGTTACACTATGGCTCTATATTAAGTGGACTGTCTGCTTTCGGTGGAGCCTTAGAGGCTTGAAATGAGTGTGGCCTGAGAGCTGTGTTTGGTTCCTCAGGGTTGAGGGTGTGTCAAAAAGGACACTCCCAGGTTAGGCGTGGTAAATCTCTCTTTCTTTCTTTCTTTCTTTCTTTCTTTTTTTTTTTTTTTGATTCAAAAGGGAAGTAATTCCGCACAGCTGAACGTAATTGGAGGTAGTTAGCAGGTGAATGATATACCCACAGGAGCCAGAGATCAGAAGCTCTTTCCCAAGAACCACACAGGGAATCTCTGCTGCCCTCAGTGTGGGCTCTAATTCTCCTGCAGTCTCCCACTGGGTTGCCAAGTTAGATCCTAATCTCCTGTTATTTCACCCCTCCCCCCAGAGTCAGGTTTTTCTGCTAGGCTCAGGGCCGGTGCAGACCTGAGGTCGCCCTGCTTATGACGTATGTCCAAAATGGCGACTGCTCTTTGTCTTGTTAGCCTTTGAGGGGTGAGCGGAGAGAGAGAAACTCGTGTCCGTATCGGTCACTTTTTTTTTTTCCTCTCTCTCTTCTAGTTAGCCTGGTGAACTTTTCCCCACGGAGTTTCAAGCCTCGTTCCCTCTAGTCTGCTCTTTCCGCTTGCCCGCTGGTGTCTCGGGCTGTTAAGGTTCGGCTCACCTCGCGTTCCAGCGCTGGTGTGTTGAGTCTGCCGCTGGTGTTCCGAACCTGGGCTCCCACGCTCTCCACGCAGGTCCACTGTGAATCACTAGTTCCAGAAGAGTTTCCTCTGCTGTTTCTTCCCCTACTCTTCCTTGACCCTGCAGTATCTCCACTGTTATTAACTTGTGTGTTTCCGAACTATCAATGTGCTCCCTTCCTATTCCGCCATCTTGCCGCTCTCTCAGTTTTTGGATTTACAAGAAGACTTGATCTTGCATCTGCAGTGCTTTCCTAACGTCTCAAGCCAACCTCTTGTGTAGGAGTGGAGCTTTGTGTATCCCCACTCTGGAATCCCCTCTTTGCAAAGAGACTGAAAAATTTTCATCATTTTACCTAATTTATATGTCATTTACTGAATACATGTATGTCTCTCAAGGATGATTTGATTTTCTACAGATCCTAGAGTGGCAAATATAAACTCAGGTTTTATGTTGTAGGGAACTGTGGCATGAAGGAACAGATAATTTTCTGAAGGATGATGTAGGACAAGAGATTCCATTCAGCACACAGGGCCTTCCAATTCTTCTTGCTATAATTAATTTTGTTGACAAGACATTCACAAGGAAGGTGACAGTGGATCCAAGGGAATTTTATTGCAATCATGGAAGACTGATAAATAACAGGTGGTGGGTGATAAATGTTGCTGTCAGAATCTTCCCAGGTATAGTTCCAGTGTGTTCAGTGTGGGGAATGGGGCCTATTGTGTTCTCCCTGCCCTGGGGTTTTGCTGGCATGACTCACCACATGGACCCACCACCCCTGCCCACTGCACATTCTTGGTCTGAGGCTTTGTCTCCCCGTCTTCTTCCACCAACCAACAATTTTGGTATTCATGTTTCAAAATATTTCTTTCCTGCTCATGTTCTCTGTGAATGACTTTCAATGACTGTTTTTCATAGTGAGTATAGACTGCTTTGAAAACTTAAAAACATGAGAAACTATTTTCAGTATTCTAAAGTCTCTGAATAAATAGTTATACTGACAGTGTAAAATGTATTTAGTGGAGGTATATTAATTTTCAGGAATCTCTAGCAGGTATTGTATTTCTTACCTTCATCCCTACTTTTCTGTTATTATGATTCTGCTTTTGTTTTTGTTACCATCTGGAAACCACAGTTCTTAAACACTTTGCCCCAGAGCAGCTTCTTCAGGAGTGTCAAGAGCTCTAGAAGCAGGTATCAGATGCAGTGCTTCCTTTTCCACAAGTTTATCTCCCTGTTTACGTCTCAACTGGACGCTCAGACACAGACGTCTTCTTGACAGAATGAACACCATTGATATGGATACTTCACCTGTTTTGGCTCCTACAGTTTAGTAGGAGGTTCAGAATTGAATTTAGTTTCCAGAAGTTCGCAGTCTCTCAAGACATCTGAGATAGTCCATCTTTGTATCACAGGCAGAATATACAGTCTGGCCAATGCTTCTCTTACGTAGAAATCAAGCTTGGCACCTGAAGCCTTTCAAGTTCACTTTCGTGTCTCCCATGTGAGCTTAAAGAATAGGAAATCAGAATTTAGAAGTCTTCCTGTGATACAGCCACATAATACAAATGGAATATGTTTTGTGCTAGTTCTTTGGTTTGGGTTTCTTTTTCTGTAAAATACGCAATTGCATTTCTGTGGCTGTAATTCTAAGGGAGACTTTTAAACAGACCTTTTTGTTCCCTACCAGACTTAGAGTAAGAGGAGGGATTAGTTTTGCAGGTCGTCTCCAACAATAGAGAGTACTTGCTGTAGGAGACATAGAGACCATGAAGAGGGAGGACTTCAGAGTCCTTAGTGAGAGGGAGAGGTTGGGAGGTGTCTGTATCTGCAGAAGATGAGGCTGGGACGCAACTCCATTCAGTTAATTCCAAAGTGAAGCTTCCACCACTACAGCTGCACACCCCATACTTTTTATATTTTTTTTTGTATTTATTTGAGAGGCAGAGACAAAAAGACACAGAAAGAGTCTCATCTGTTGACTTCATTCCCCAAATCCCCTTAACAGCTAGGGATGGACCAGACCCAAACCGGGAGCTAAGAACTCTATCTGGGTCTCCCACATGGGTAACAGGAACCCAACTACTTGAATTCAACTACCTGCTGCTTCCTGGGCTCTGTATCAGCCTGAAGCTGGAGTCAGGAACTGGAATCACGGAGAGAACCCCAATACTCCATTGTTGAACATTAGTGTCATAACCTCTAGGCTAAACACTGGCCCCAAACTCAATTCAACTGAGATTTTAAAAAATCTTGCAACTTGATATAATGCACACCCAAAAAAGTAGAAGGTGAATGAACACAGAGCTTTGTCTCAAGTTCACAGTTATAACAAAACTACGCAGAAGAAGCCAAAGCAGGTCTTAAGCAAGCCATCCCATGTACTCATCCAAGCACCACCTCATGACTTGTAGATCATTTCATTTGATCTTCCAGGCAGCCTTCAGAGAAGAGAAAGCCACAAACAGAAATAAGCAAACATTGGCACACCTGAGACTTGATCTTATCTACAGGATCAAGGAAGCTTTTCTGAAGCAGCTCTGTTTAAATTCCATTGAAACTGCTGCTGGAGTCATAGGCAGGAGTTAGAAAAAGGCAGGAAGAGCCTTGTTAGCAAGAGGAATAGCATGTACAAATGCCCTGCTGCAGGAAGGGGGGAAGGCAGGTTTGAAGATGTGAGAAGGTCAGAGAGCAAAAGCACAAGGAAACCAGACCAGTGGTGATGACTGACTTCTGGTGAGGCCATCTTAAACCAGGTCATGCCAGGCTGCGGAGGCCACGTTAAGATTTTGGATTTCATCCTAAATGGAATGAAAAGCCATTCAAGGCTGGCGCCGCGGCTCAATAGGCTAATCCTCCGCCTGCGGCGCCGGCACACCGGGTTCTAGTCCCGGACGGGGCGCCGGATTCTGTCCTGGTCGCTCCTCTTCCAGTCCAGCTCTCTGCTGTGGCCCGGGAGTGCAGTGGAGGATGGCCCAAGTGCTTGGGCCCTGCACCACATGGGAGACCAGGAGAAGCACCTGGCTCCTGGCTTCAGATCAGTGTGGTGTGCTGGCTGCAGCGCACTGGCTGCAGCGGCCATTGGAGGGTGAACCAATGGTAAAGGAAGACCTTTCTCTCCGTCTCTCTCTCTCTCACTGTCCACTCTGCTTGTCAAATAAATAAATAAATAAATAAAAGAAAAAGAAAAAAAGAAAAGCCATTCAAGACAGTTAAGAAGAGGAAACACAAACATAGAATGACCATGTAGTTTGACGTGCAAATCACAATTCCTTGGAGAGTGAAAAGGGACACATGATAATTAATCTGGGAAAACAGGTACAAATTGGGGCTGCCTGGGGCAAACTCTGATGAGGATAGTTCTTCTTGAAGTCCCCTGTGGGTCTGGTAATCTCCCCTCAGACGCAGTGCCAGATACAGACAGGCTGTCTCCATTGTTGCCTCTCTCTGACCAGGCTCCCTCAGTGGAACTGTCTTCTCATACCTGCTGGCATGCAGGTGGCATTTTGCTTCCACGTAGCCAATCATGCTCTTCCAACAAGAACCATAGAGGAACAGAACCTTTCTCTCCTGCATGAAGCTATGCCCAATGTCACTTTCCTGCAGCCGCTCAGACCTGCTGTGAAAGTTTAGTGAGAACAACATAGCTAAGAACTTGGCTGTGTTTAAGTTGTTTGGAGTGGGGTCCCTACCCCTCCCCAACTGGCAGAGGAAATGTGAGAGGCCGAGGCTTTTCTTGTAGTTTTTTGATATGTCCTAGACTATTGAGCAAGGCAAGACCATGATAAAAGAGCAACAATAAGGAAGCGATGAGGTTGTGAGTCCCCTTAGGAAAACGAGAAGGTATCAAGTTGAATTCTCATATTAAGAACTGGCTTTGCTTTGAATCCTGGATCTTGTCTCTTCCAATCATTAATGGGCAACCTTGGTTAGATTGCTCAGATTCCCTGCTATTTAGTTTCTCAGTGTACCAGACTACATAGTATTAGAACCTAACCTAGAGGCTTTGAGTGAAAAAGAAATGAAATAAGAATATAAAGTACTTAGGACACTCTCCTACTAGGAAGCTCACATAGGTGACTATTTGGGCTATTATTTTTTAACAAATGTGGTTTCAACAATGTGCCTGCTGGACCCTGGCTACATTAGGAATCAGAGACCTGGGTTTCAGTCCACAGAAGTTTCACTGCACTTGTCTTTATCTGTTTATTTTTCCTAAAGTCTACAGGTGAAATTCACTTCAGTTTCAATAACAGTGGGTCTCAGGGAAAGGCTGGGTCACTTGAGCCCAATCTGCTTAAAATTCTTCTGAGATAAGACATTCAGGGAGGAAATCCTCCTGTCAGTAGCACCATCTGTAAAGGGTAGCCTGAGGACTGACTTTGAAATCTGTGGTGTGCATTCTGCCCAGGGCTCAGCTAAGTTTATGATGAGGGCTAGCTAAACAGAATCAGCCAGCATAAGGCTAGAGTTGAAATTGTCATTATGGCACATTATTGATTTTTTATTTTTGTCCTTTTATTTGAGCAGTGTCTAGACACCTATGATAAGGGCTCACTAAATGTGTATTGAGTAAATACATTAATAGTGCATCATGAACTGTAAATATAACTAATGAGTAACTACTGCATAAGCTCCTGATCAACAGATTCCTGAGAACTGATTTGCATTCAAGGAACCCTTTACCTATTTCTGGTTTTACAAAAGGTCAATGGTAATGTAGTATACTGGGTATGTGTAGTTTACCAGGTGTCTATTATTTATAAAAGGGATCTCTACCCTCTCAGCCTTCTTCACCAAGATTATATTTCTGAGCATGGGAATGCAATTGTTAATGACCTAGTCACCTCACTGGCTTAACAGAACCAAACATTAGTTCTTATGTAGGTAAGGATAGTGTATTATCAGCAGACATATGCATTGATATATATATGGAACTGTGTAGTAATTTTTAGAGCAAAATATTGACATGCAGATGCAGATACTTCTATATTTCTAGGTTTTTTTTTTTAGCAATTTAGTTATTTAATTTCATCTACTTAAAAGGCAGAACAACACAGAGAGAGACAGATGGGGAGGAAGAGAGAGAGAGAGAGATGGAGAGAGAGAGAGAATTTTCCAACCATTATTTCACTCCCCAAATGGCCACAAGAGCCACAACTAGGCCAGGAGCAAGGAACTTCATCTGTGAATCCTATGTGGGTGGCAGGGAGCCAAATATTTGGGCCATCATTTACTACATCCCAGAATGCCTTAGCAAGAAGCTGAATCTCACACACATTGTAGCCAAGACTCAAACTACTCACTCTGATATGGGATATGGGAACCCAAGGTTGACCTAACCTGCTAGGCCAAATCTTCTGCCTCAAGGGGCTTATATTTTGAAGAGTCTGATCAAATTTTGGTTAAATTCTCAAAGTGCACAGAAGCTTCCCTTACTAAAAAAAATGCACATGTGAATTCTGTATTTTAGGTAAGCATTTTGCATTGGAAATTTAGTCTCTGGGAACATTAGTATAGCAAACATCACAGTAATTTTCCACTTTGGGGGTGCCACAATGATGCAGATTTCAGGATAGGAGCATGTAATATTTTTTATGCTGTTTCCCAGAAGATTTTCCCAGAGACTTGGAGACCTATGCCCCTTTTTGGGGCCAATGCATTTAATGCTACATGCTCTCAGCAAATTCTCTTCTGTATCAGTTGAGCATGTCATTAGAGACAACACAACATTCTGTACTCTGATGCTGTAAAAAGGATGACATCATCATTAAGATTTACAGGAATGTAGGATAGCACCATTCGTTGACTTGTGTAGATGGAGGACTACTAATTGTGATCTTCTTCTCACTGTAGCCAAATCATTAAATCAATCAGTTTCTATAACTCTGGCCAAATCACTGAATCATTCATTTACTTGAGTCTCCTTTAAACCAAAATGATGGGTTCTTGGGTCATTCTTTTTATAGATAAGATTCTCCTTGCTTTGAACTCTTCTTACAAAAACAAAACAAAACAAAACAAAAAAAAAAAACAAAAAACCAAACACACAATAAATAGTTCTCTTTCCCAAGCTCCAAAGTTCAATTAGGGCTACTAACAGCAATTTAAATAGCCTTTTAGGGGAAGCCTACCCTTCTATCATAACAAGAGCACTTCTAAAGTAAATTTTCCTTGGTTAACAGCTGTCAACTGTCAATGAGCTTCAGGTAATTAAATTTGAAGATGCTTTATGGCTTGGAAAAATAGATAAAGATCCTTGGACCAGAAAGGTTTTAAGTTAATGTGGTTATTGCTCCCACTGGTATTTTGATTAATGCAAGAAATTGATTATTTTCTAAAGAAGAGAACTTTCATTGTTGTTACTTGCAAACAAATTTCAGTTGATGCTCTTTTGCCAGCTGAGGTCATACGCTTGGTTTTATTTCAACATAGATTAGGAAAAGAAAAGAAAAAGAAAAGGAATATTTTGGACATAATACTTAAACCATGGTAGAAAGGGTGACACAGTGGGAGGTGGGGCTGTGAACACCCAAAAAAATGTGTCAGTTGGTATGCTCTTCTGCAACAGGAAAAGCAAACTGCAATTTAAGGTGCCTAAAAACTACAAGAATTTTTTTAAAATCTCATATAAGAGAAGTAATCCATTGATAGTGCAGTTTTGTGGTTAGTGAAAGTGATTTCTTAAAGGACCTAGTTTTTTTTTTCCCCCTATATTTTTCCTTACCACTTTTAGCCAGTAGCCATCTTGGTAGCTAGTGTTGCTACAAGTATAACATGCTCTTAATGTCCACAGGCAGAAAAAGAAAGAATCTCCTTTGTGTAGCAGTTTTTAAGACCCAGAAAACTTCTTTCAGTAGCCCTACTACTTTGAATTGTTTCAAATTTCATAGGTCAGGGGCTTGCCTACTGGTGCAGTGGGTTAAACCACCACTGCTTGGGACTGGGGCACTGCTTGGGCTCTCCACATAGGAGAGCCTGTCTCAGTCTCAGCTACTCTGCTTCCATCCAGTGAACTGCTTATAATGCTGGGAAGGCAGCAGCAAAGTCCCTGCCACTCACATGGGAGACCCCGATGGAACTGGTAGCTCCTGGCTTCAGCCTGGCCCAGCACTGACTGTTGGGGGTTTTAGGGAGAGTAAAGCAGCAGATGAAAAATCTCTATCTGTCCCTCCCTCCACACACACTACCTTTTCAATAAATAAATAAATCTTTGTGTAAAATTTCACGAGCCAGAACGGATCACATGGCCACACTGAAGCTACTCACTGGCTAGGGGAATGGGCTCACTCTGACACCAAGGGGCTCTGCACAGATGAAGGAAAGGAGAATCTCTATGAGGTAGACCAGCAGCCGTGTCTGTTCCTGAAAGGCACTGACACTGACCATCTCCTGCATGCCGGAGGGACGTCTTTTATGCTGTGAATCGTTATTACCAATGTACCAATGAGGAAATTGCAATGGGGAGAAAGGAAGCAGCTTTCCCAAAATAATATAATGGCTTTAGAAAGTGCATGGATTCATGGATTTCCTATTTTTTTTTCTGACATTTAAACAAACATCTTTTAATTCAATTTTCCAGAAACCTTTTGGACTATGCTTGTCATACTTAATAAGGGTTGGAGCTGAGTTTTACCTGGGCACGTCTGACTCCACACCTGGCCTCTTCCTACATAGCCTGTTTCCTCTACATCCTGCACTGCCTTGGGTTTGATCCCAGGCTCCCCTCTGCATCCACCAATGAACAATCTCTATTCTTGGCTTTACGTTTTCCATACACTCTTCTTCTGAGGCGGCATCTACTCTCAGATCTTGACAAAATCATCCATGACAAGAATGGGAAACCTCCCCCTGAAAATCTGATATTTCTCAAGGCAGATTAGGAATCTAATTGTGCATGCTTGTGAGGCATTTATTAACTCTGATTTCACCTATCAATAGCTAAGTAATCTAACAAAGATGTGTCCCTTATGCATGCACCCAGAGTAGTAAAGGAGTATTCACTTCACCTTTTCTTAGCTTGCACCTTGCAGGAAAATGCATACTCCCTTTACTCCAAGGCCAACCCCATATAAAATTATTCCATGGCCTTTGTTTTAAGTGTTTCTCTCACCAAATCTTCTTTTGCTTTTGGAGTATGGTAGATGTTTGTCAGTATTATGTCTTGATAACCACAACAATATCTCTTAGGTCACACACTCCAAAATGATCTTGCATATTCAGACAATTATTTTCCTTGAAAATGCTTCATCTTTTTATTGTACTCTCCTCAAATAATTTGAACAGAATCTGCTATAAAATGAACTAAGTTATGATTAAATATAAATTATATAATATATTCCTCCATTTTTTTCCTCCCTTTTGTAGGGAACTGTTCTTACTTTGCTAGATAAAGATTGCTCCAAGTGTTAATAATATGTAACCAGTGTCACTATAGCTCTGGCATTCTTGAAGAACTTTATATGTGTTACTGATTTAAACCTCCCAACAACTCAGTGATATAGGTACTATTATTATCTGTCCTTACCTATTAGCACACCAGAGTGCAGAGAGATAAAGGCACATGCCAAGTACATATAGGAATGAAATGGTAGAACCAGCATTCAGACCACAGCAATTGGGCCCCTGAGCCTGGAGCTCAGTCACATTTGGCTGCTTCACTCTATTTCATAGAAGACTTAATTATTCAGAGGTACTTGTTGAATATCTATTCTGCAACCTCAGCCATACCATATTCCTGATGTTTCATAGAAAATTTGCACAACCATCAATTACATCCTTTGGATGAAAAGCAAGCTTTATGCAACACCTGAGTAATAGAAATACTCAAGGATTTCTGTGTCTTCTTCAGCCTTCAGTGACACTTGCTTTGATCCTGTGTTCTCACCCTTGGATTGGTTTCCTGGGTTAGCCATAACATGTGGTCTAGGTGGGCTGCCTTTTTCCCTTTCCCATTTTCTGCTCTCATCATAGAAGAAGCTGCCCTGGACTCTGGGCCAGCAGCACTACGTCCTCTGTATCCCAGTGAGGCTCAGTAACTGAAGAACAGCACCCCAAGCCCTGTTTCCAAACATCTGTCACCTAGTCTTCTCCTGTTGTCAATGGTCTGCCTATCTATCTATCGATCTATCATCTATCATCTAGCTAGCTAGCTATGAAACAGAGAGGGAAAAAGAGACACAGAGAGAAAGGACTGCTCCCATCTGCTGATTCACTTTCCAAATACCAGGAGCCAAGAACAAATCCAGATCTCCCATGCGGGTAGGAGGGACTCAACCACTTGATCCATACCTGCTGCTTCTGAGGGTCACATTAGTGGGTAGCTGGACTCAGGAAGGGAGCCAGGCCTCAAACCCAGGCACTCTGATAGGGATGCAGACGTCTCAGTTAGTATCTTAACCTCTAGGCCAAATCCCCATGCCTACTCTCCATTTTGATATTTCCATAGGAACTTTGTCATTTAAATGATATTGCTTGGCCTGCTTTGTGGTATAGCTAGTTAAGCCACTGCCTCTGATGCAGGCATCCTATATTAGAGCACAACATTGGAGTCCTGGCTGCCCTACTTCGTATCTAGCTCCCTGCTAACGCATCTAAAAAAGCAGCACATGATGGCCCAAATATCTGGACCTCTACCTCATGTGATGAGACCCACAGAATTCCAGGTTTCTAGCTTAAGCATGGTCTAGCCCTGACTGTTGCAGCCATTTGGTGAGTGATCTAATGGATGAATGATCTCTTTCTCTTTGTCACTCCGCTGTTCAAGTGAATACAGAAATGTTAAATATAAATGATATTGCCTGCTGAGTGAAGTATAATGGAGAAAAATAAATTTATTTTCAAGTTTCAAATATAGATAACTATATTAGACTAGAAAGAAAATGTTGAGGAAGTAAGGCAATGATTTAAAGTAGGAAATCATCCCAAACAAATGACTGCAATGAGGTAAAGAATTTAATATTTAACAGCATCATTTGTTGTTTTTTTTTTTTGTCCAGTCTGCTCATGGTGTGGGTGTATACATACATATGTGTGTGTGTATATATATATATATATATATATATATATATATATATTTGGTTTATCCATGTCAACTACTTTCAAGCTAATGATATCCAGTAATAAAACTGAGTTGAGTTTATTGCGAATTTGAACAATTTTGTTATTATATCATGTTATCATAAGCTTTAGCATTGCAATTATTGGTTTATTGGTGTTTTACTTCAGTGTAAAGACAATAAGCAAAAATAATCATAAAAGTAACTCCATTTTAAAATTAATTTATTATTGTAGGTTAAAAATGGACTTTCTTGATAAATATTCCTATAAGACTTCTCATTAAAATAACAGAATTATAGAACCACAATACTCTGTGTTCATGTGTGCTGTTCATTATTTCAGAGCTTCGAGAAACCAAGACTTCTGAGTACTTCAGCCTATCCCACCACCCACTAGACTACAGGATATTATTAATGGATGAAGATCAAGACCGGATATATGTGGGCAGCAAAGATCACATTCTTTCCTTGAATATTAACAACATAAGTCAAGAACCTTTGAGTGTAAGTTCATCCTTTTCTCTTTTTTTAAAGATTTATTTTATTTATTTGAAAGAGTTACAGAGAGAGGTAGAGACAGAGAGAGAGGTCTTCCATCTGCTGGTTTACTCCCCAGGTGGCTGCAACGGCCCGAGCTGCGCCGATCCGAAGCCAGGAGCCAGGAACTTCTTCCAGGTTTCCCATGTGGATTCAGGGGGCCCAAGAACTTGGGCCATCTTCTACTGCTTTCCCAGGCCATAGCAGAGAGTTGAATTGGAAGAGGAACAGCCAAGACTAGAACTGGTGCCCATATGGGATGCCGGTGCATCAGGCCAGGGCTTTCACCTGCTGCGCCACAGTGCCGGCCCCAAGTTCATCTTTTTCAGGAGGGCAATGTTACCTGCTAGGTGCCTTTTCCTTTAAAAAAGTTTTTTTTAAGATTTAATTGTTTGAAAGTTGTTTTGTTTTGTTTTAAGATTTATTTGTTTGAAAGTCAGAGTTACAGAGAGGAGAGACAGGGATCATCCATCCACTGGTTCATGCCCCAGATGGCTGCCATGGCCAGGACTAAGCCAGGTTGAAGCCAGCAGCCAGGATCTTCTTTCAGATCTCCCAGGTGGATAGCAGGGACCCAAGTACTTGGGCTGTCTTCCACTGCTTTTTTCAGGCCGTTGTCAGGGAGCTAGAATAGAAATGGAGCAGTTAGGACTCGAACTGATGCTCATATAGGATGTTGGCATTGGAGGCGGAGGCATTACTTGCTTTGCCACAACATGAGCCTCTTTCTTTAAAAATGTAAGCAAATGAAAAACTGAGTATTTCATTGGAACAGTAATGAATATTGACTGCATATTAATGTAAAGTAGGAGGTAAATACTTAACTTCATGGACTGAAAATGTTTTAAGTTCAGTTCCTTCTGTTTCATAGTTTTCAGCAACTCAAAACCCAGAGCAAAATATGAAAATTCTTCCTGTGTATATATTTATAGAAAGGGAATGAGAAGAGCATGGAGCATAGCATGAAGAAAAATAGCCAGATTAGAGAAGATCTATCTGGTCATTGGTGTGTAATACATGAAGTCTTGGAAGCCACACGATTATTAAATGCATGGTTATTTGAACACGTGTGGCCTATCAGGCTGTCTCTTTTCTTTGCACATCAGAAAGTGAAACTGAGTTTCACTGGGGTTAAGAAATAAAAGTAGATTAACTATAAAATTATTGCATTGAACAGACTGGTGCATTTACTATGTTAATATGGGCAACCTACTGACAGCTCAAAAAAAAAAAAAAAAAAAAAGGAAAAAAAAAAAAAGTAGTCATCAATGCCAGACCTGATCGAAGGCTGTAATGATTTAGAATGTGAGCAGTGTGTTTCAGAGAGGGAATCTCTTGGATTTCCTTCAAGTTGTTTTAGCTGTTGAAGTGCCTAGGGGCCCATTTTAATTAATCTACAAACCCAACTGTGTGTTTTACCAGAAATAATATTAAACTGAGACAGCCAAGTAAATGTAAATTCATTGTGAAAGAAGCAGCTGGGAAAAGTGAACTCTAATTTAAAAGGAGTAAAATACACATTATATTTTACACACTTATATTAATAATGACTTTATCTATTTTAACTAATTAATTTGTTTGAGAGATAAAGAGAGACAGACAGAGACCTCTGATCTACTGTTTACTCCCAATGCCTGCATCTGCCAGGGCTGGGCTGGGTTGAAGCTGGAAGCTGGAACTCAAATCAGGCCTTCTACATGGAGCTATCACCACCACCTCCTAGGGTCCACATTAGCAGGAAGCTGGAGTGAGGAGATGGAGCTGGGACTGGAACCCAGGCACTCTGATGTGGAAAGTGAGCATCCTAACCAGCAGTTTGACAACTGGCTAAACTCTCATGCATGCTCATAACCTTATTTTAATATAAAATTAATTAGCAATTAGTCATGGGTTACTGAAATACTTTTGTTAAAAGGAAAGCAGATGAAGAAATAAGATATAGTTGTAAGTAAATGATAGAATATTGAGTTCATAAAATGAAAGAAGAATTTTGAAATGTGACTATAGAAGTACCTTAATGAAATCTGTTGGTTTAAATGAAGAGCATTGAGCTGCCATATAGCACAGTGAGATTATACAACCTTTATTTTCCTCTCTGGGCAGGTTTTCTGGCCAGCATCTACAATCAAAGTTGAAGAATGCAAAATGGCTGGCAAAGATCCCACAGTGAGTGCTTATAAAAACACATACACACAACCTTAAATATTTGGTCTTTGAATCCATGTACTTTGAGTGCAGCCAAGAGTGAGACAAAGGGTGTTGGTGTTTTAAATCCTCAGCTGGACAGATGATAAAAATGTAAATGTGGAGAGAGTGAAACTCTTACACCATCTGTAACTTTGAAATTCCTGACTGGGTGAACATTTCCCATCTTGCTTTCATTATTTCATGCAAACACTCTTCATGATGGGTTTCAGTAATAAGCACTGGATCCAACCTGCAGAATTCCCAGCAGGCTGCAGAAATAATGATAATGCAAGTTTCTGGAGCAGCTCCCAGAGGCCCTGTGGCTTTTTCAAAGAAAGTTCCTGTGCAAAGGCTATACGTTGGCCAGAACATTCCAAAGAAGTAAATCGCCAGTGATGCATGGTACCTCTGTTAATTAAAAATAACCTCAAAAACAACAATCAAGGCAGATAAAAGTGTCAATAAATATTCAATGTGTGACACTTGTTCAAATTATATTCCTTTAGGTTGCATTCATTTTAAAGAATCAAGGAAGAAATCTATATTACTTTCTGTAAATGACTGGTTCATATTGACACATTAAATTATTTTTGAAATTAGAAAAAGAAATACATGGAGTAAATCTTTATTGTCCAAAAATCATATGATTATAATGAAGTATATATGTCATTTCATCTTATAATGTATTTCAAGCCTGAAATCACTAGAAATGATGTGATTGAAACAAGCACCAAAATCATCCACTTTTAAACAAATACTTTGGTCAAGAAATTCCTTCACTCATTCATTCTTTCAATTAATTATTCAGTAATTCAATCACTCATGTAATTCAATTATCAGTAAATGCTGATTGAGTACTTCTTATGTATCTGGTGTAGGGCTAGCTGCTACAGACTACTCTGTACAAAAATAGACACAGTTCTGGCTCTAATCAACTTGATTATCTTGTTGGAAAAGTCGACCTTAATCAAATGAGCATGGAAGTGCATACTAATTAAGGACTGAGCTGGAATTATGGAAGCTGGGTAGAAAAGCTGGTAAATGTACTCACCTATACACACATTCAGATCTGAAGTCTTAATAATGGCCTCTGTTTCATGACACAAACGTCAAGGGAGCTTACTCTACAGCAGAGGCAAGAGATGTTACCGTCCCAAGCATGTTACCAGGGAGCTGGATGGGAAGTGGAGGACTAAAACGGGCACTCCAGTGTGGATGCAGGCATCCTAAGAGTGGCTTACCCAGCTGCACCACAATGCTTTCCACTATACATATATTTTACATTATTGTTGAAACTTTCTGCTTTTAGGTATATATTAAGCATCTACTAAGCAAAACCTGAAATAATAACAATTTTTAAAACTCCAAACTTTGTAGCAATTGAAATAAAAAATAAAAGAAACATCCTGTAAGCCTTCTGAATTTTTAGTTGTGTCAAATTTTAATTGAGGTTATGATAACACTTAATTTTGAGAGGAAGATTGAACATAAATTAAAATTTTATCCCAGGTAATAATATATCATAATTCTATAATAAACTAAAATTATGGTGAGAATATCTAATTTTCTGCCTCAGCTAAATAGAGTCTAACCTACTTCCCATTTCTTTCTGCCTTATGAACTCATATCCCTACATTCTCCATTTATTTCTAAAAGTTAATATTTTATTAATGTTTTAAATGAATTGGGTTTAAACAATAGCACATACTGTCAAAAATACTCAATGAGATACAGTTTCATAAATGTATTAAGTAAATAGTGCAAGAGATCGTTGAAACATTAAGCAGGATTGTAACTGTTTAGAAAAATGGATTGCACGTACACAATGTCAACCCTGATTTATTAGTTGCAGAATATCATTTTTTTCTAATTCTATGACCATGAAATCTCAAACTACTAGAAAATATAGTTTTTTTAGGAATAACTTCATCAAAATACCTTGATTTGTTTCACAGATCAAAGAAGTATAGACCATAGGGAAAAAAAAGAAGTAATTTTTGTTATTGCGTAGTATGAACTATGAAGAATTAGTATTTTTAAAAACCTGTTTACCTTTGCTCTGTGACATATTTACATATATATTATTATATGCAAAATAGATAAAGCAAATTACATATATATTTACATATATATTTTAAAAGATTTACTGATTGGAAAGGCAGAGTGACAGGGAGAGCCAGAGAGAGAGAGAGAAAGAGAGAGAGAAAGAGAGAGAGAGAGAGAGATCTTCTATTGCTAGTTCATTCCCCATATGCCCACAACAGCCATGGTGAAGCTAGGCCAAAGACAGAATGTAGAGGCCTCGTCTTCCATGTGGGTGGCAGGAGTCCATGTACCTGGACCATCATCCTTTCCCTTGTAGGCATATTAGAAGGAAGCTGTATCAGAAGCTCAGAGCATCTGGGACTAGAACCAGGTAATTCTTTATGTGTGGGTGTCCCAAGCAGCAGTTTAACTCATTGCACTTCAATGGCCATCACAAATATTTTTGTATGGCTAAATAAATACAAGTTTAATGCAGAAGTACTTGAAGTCTTAGACTAAGTACCTAGGAAATAACAGAAAATCTCTTCTTAGCTCTTTTCCCTTGGAGACTGAGCCTGTCTTGTGTCCCGGTTGCCTTACCCGTGAAGTGTGCTCATTCACAGGTGCTTCCTTAGTGCATGGTTCAGAGGATTAACACATTACTATCTGTAGTAGAGCTTGGAACAGTCCATAGCAGTGGAGGCTTATTGCTGTTAAAGCCAGTGTGCTACTGAGACATAATCTTAACAATTTAGTGTCTATTATTCTAGGATCTTGCTAAAAAGCCCTCCATATATACATAAAATACAATGCTCTTACCCTTTGCATCATGTGAGCAGCTTTGTTTTTGTTAGCATTGTGCCAGGAAAGAGTTTTGAAGGAGATTTCACCATGAAGAGAAAGCATCCAAAGTGTTTCCACTGAAATCTCTGAATCTCCCTTCCTTCCCCAAACCTTTCCTGGATTTCTGCCATGGTCAGGATCTGTGCTAAGCTCTGTGCAGGACAAACTCCCAGACTGCTTACAGTTTTCACAGGATTTCTATGAGCAATATAAGTCAAAAATGCAAATGAAAAAAAAATGTCATAGGGGACAATTCTGGATGCTTGTTAGGTTCTAGGTACTACTTTATTTACTTTATCAATCCCAGGTAAAAATATATTGCACACAACAATTTTCATCATTGCTATTTTACAGACAAAAATGGTTGGAGTACAGAAAGGCTAAGTGGCTGTCTGTGATTCTAACAGCTAGTAAAAGAAGAAACCAGGATTTGAACCTGGTTATCCTGCTCTGAGCTCTACATACTTAAACCTACCCTCTACACTCCACAGTACTCTCTGCTGCCTGTCTGAAGACATCGATATGATGACAAACCAACTCTAATTGCTTCTGTCGTTTCATCACACAGAAGTCTTCTAACCCCTTTGGGAATGTTTCCCCATGAATCCACATTTGCAGGCTGTTGTGTATTGTGCATGCTCTGTTTTCTATTGAAATGTTCTTTTCTTACACTTTTTTTTTCTTTTCAACTTTTATTTAATAAATGTAAATTTCCAAAGCACAACTTTTGAATTATAGCAGCTTTACCCCCCATGACCTCCCTCCTTCCCACAACCATCCCCTCTCCCACTCCCTTTCCCATCCCATTCTTCATCTTGATTCATTTTCAATTATCTTTATATACAGGAGATTAACTTAGTATATACTAGGTAAAGATTTCTACAGACTGCACCCATACAGACAAACAAAGTATAGAGCACTGTTTGAGTAGTAGTTTCACCATTAATTCTCATAGTACAACATACTAAGGGCAGAGGTCCTATATGGGGGGCAGGTGCACAGTGACTCCCACTGTTGATTTAACAATTGACACTCTTATTTATGACATCAGTAATCACCCAAGGCTCTTGTCATGAGCTGCCAAGGCCATGGAAGCCTCCTGAGTTCACCAACTCTGATCTTATTTGGACAAGGCCATATTCAAAGTGGAAGTTCTCTCCTCCCTTCAGAGAAAGGTACTGCCTTCTTTAATGGCCCGTTCTTTCCAGCGGGATCTCACTCACAGAAATCTTTCATTTAGGTCATTTTTTTTTCCACAATGTCTTGGCTTTCCATGCCTGAAATACTCTCATGGGCTTTTTAGCCAGATCCGAATGCCTTAAGGACTGATTCTGAGGCCAGAGTGCTGTTCAGGGCTTTTGCCATTGTATGTCTGCTGTCTTACACTTTTGAATGCCAACATTTCTAGCTTATTCTGCAAGGTTCAGCTCAAATGACCCACACTCAAACCTTTATGCCCTGGTTGGCATTACTTGTTGTCTTCTCTTTCCTTCTACAGTACAATAAAAATGTTATAACCCTGTGGAGCCTCTACCACTGTGTGCTACATTATGCTTGCCTTTCTCTGGAAGCAGGAATTGAGTCCATTCTATCCAGTGTTGCTAGTACTCTGTACAGTGCCCTGCATAGAGTGAGTTGAGTAAATATTTGCTGGATGGAAATGACAGGATTATAATGGTGTAGGTCAGAAATAATGTGGACAGAAACAGACTCAGCACAAGGGGAATGGGAAGGACCAAGGTATTGAGTTCTAATAATTAACTGAACCAGATTAATTTTTCCCATTTGTGTTCTTGCATGTGGGTAGGGGTGGAGGAGGGGAGCACTGAGGATCAGACAGTGTGGAAATCTATTCATTTCTAATCAAATTCTCCCACAAAGATTGCATGGCCATGTTCAAATCCCAGTTCAGTTACTTATTAAATCTACAGCTTCTGCTCCCCACCCACATTTTAATCACTAAAACAGGACACTAGTTTTAATCACTCAAACAGGACACTAGTAAACTTGAGCATTTCTGTGAGAATTAAAGAAACCCACATCAAAGGATTGATGAACTCTGTAAATGTTAGTAACTGTTGTAAGACTACACAAAGTTATGTAGATATATAATAACTTCTATAATAAAAAGTATAGATTCCTCACCAAATGACAAATTATAAAGTTGCTAAATGTACAGGATTCAATGTTAGACATAAACGTGTTGGAAAATCTGCTTTAAATTTTTACCTATGAGGCCTTGAATATAAGCTTTATTTTACTTAAAGGGGGGCTGAGTTGTGAAAAATTGAATAATGCGTGTGAAGTACCTAAGTAGCATATAGTAAGAACTCAATAAATGTCCACTCTAAGGAGAAACTCAGACCTCCTGGGAATATATAACTTGATTATTTAAATATCCAGTACTTAATGCACCCAATAAATATTATCCATAATAAGTAGATAAATAGAAATAGATACATGAAACCAGTCTAAAGTGTATTGGGAATGAAGATGAGATATTATTGATTGCTTTCTTTTTACAAATGCCGGTAATTCATGACAGTAAACTGTCTACAAACCCAAGATGAGACTGACATAACCTGTTATTAATAGGATTGGATTGAGTCTGAGTCTTATGAAAAAAACATTTGATACAGACTTAACTGTGGGAAAAAAAAAAAAAACAGGCACAGGCCTTAGAGCTCACAGATTCCCTTAACACAGACACACTACATACATACTTCTCCCATGCTCTTCTCCAGAGAACATGTAATCATCTACAGCTTTGGAATCAATTCTCAAGTACCTATATAAACAGGTGTCAAGGAACAACAACACAGTGTATTAACACAAATCCTTAATATTTTAACAGAAAACTGAAATGTATAGTCTGGTCAGTAAGGATTAATTTCTTTGACAGCAGAGTTAATGATTTATTATTTGATAATAAAAATCTACAGTAGAAACATCTGTATAAATTACTTTGTATGAAATGAAGCTATTATTTCCTGACAAGTAATAATGAATATAGATGGATAAACAGTTGAAAAATACTGAAATAATATGGACTTTCATTTAAAGTTAACTTCTAGCCAAGTTTGTTTAGTTTTGCTTTTCCAATACTATAAATAATAGATGTGCATTATAAAAAATGGGGGACATGCTACCTGGTCACATCTGTTGTTTGACCACCCAGGGAAAAATTACTGTTGATTTTTAATATATTTCTTTATAGTCTTTTATAAAAATATGTTTTGTCTCTAATTTATGAAATTATTTTAAAAAAATATTCCTTGAGAGAAAAACGACTCTGTGAAGAGAACAAATCTTGGGCTGGATTCATTTATAATCAACAAAAGATTGCAAACCCAGCAAAGGCAGAACATTCAATGATTCATTCGGTCACAGAGATGTTATGTATTCCTGCCAGGTCACGGTCAGTTTAGAATTACACTAATCGTTTTGTATTTCCTTGAGCAAATAAATGACAGCCTTGCCTTACACAGTGTGTAAAACATTGAAATACACTATGACAGGTCATTTTATTTGCTATCGGAGGTAGACTACCTTCCTCCTGGAATAAATCAATAAATGACCGTATTGTTCTTCTAGTACTCCCCTAATATCTCCTAACAATAACAATATAACAATAAGAAAGGTCAGAAAGAAAAGTATATAGCAAAGTATCATTAAATAATCCTTACTTTACATTGTCATGTATACATTTGATAAATGTGTTTAATTAGAAAAATGTAGGCAGAAATAGCAGAACTGGAGCACAATTGGCCACTTTGTCCAACTGAACTCTGTAAAGACTGATTTTTGTATGTTTCAGTCAGCGAGGATGCCTGAAAGGTGAGACTAGAACCTGGCATATGACAGGTGCTTAGTAAATGTCTGTTGAGTGGCAGTTTTTCTTCAGTGGCACCAAATCTGAATATTTGATTTAGTGCCTCTGTAAGTTAGGTTCTTGTTTTCATGTTACCTTTGTGAGACACACACATAGTTTCTCAAAGGTATAGAACCATCCAGACCTTATGCCACATCATTCTTACCTTTCATACAAAATCTCATATTAATATAGATCAGCAGAAATTACAATAAAAGACATGGAGTTACTGACTACCTCTTTGCCAATTCTTTCAGCACGGCTGTGGGAACTTTGTCCGTGTCATTCAGACTTTCAATCGCACCCATTTGTACGTCTGTGGGAGCGGTGCCTTCAGCCCAGTCTGTACTTACTTGAACAGAGGGAGGAGGTCGGAGGTAAGTATAACAACCTCACACTCTTAGTTTTGGTGCGAGTATCAAAGATAGATTTTTAAAATTTTATTTGAGAGAAAACCTTGTAAATATCATCAAAATTCACAAAATATTTGCATGTCTCTTAAAAGTAAGATTTTGATCCTGTATGTCAGGTTCCTTATTATAATCTTTTATCTTCCACTAATAATTTGCTCCAAATGATAGAAAATTATAGTATAAACTTACCTTCTAAAATCTGCTTCAAGAAATTTCATATTCATTTTTCAAATTTGGTAAGCCTTTGTGAGACATGTAGCTATAAAATATGTACAAAGCAGGATGCCATATATCTTTGCTGAAAACAGCTTTATATAATTGATAAATTATATACTTTATATAACTAATAAATCATCCTTTCACGTAGACTAACATCACCCTACATGAGGCTATTTTAGCCTCACTTGTACATGAGTTAAAATGATAAGGGATATTGTGATACAATGTTTGCTAAAGACTAAACAAATACATAGCTAATGCAAAGTCAAATATAAGATTGGTTGAATTTCAACTGTGGTATTTAACATTGTGTTTATTATCCCCATCCACCATTGTTGAGTAAGGAACCATGCATTAGCCCAAATTTTTTTCTCATTCTTTTGGTCAAATGTGTTGTTTTACTTGATATGATTATTTTTAAAACTGAATCGTTTCAAGCTATCACTGTTTGGTTTCATTATGCAATTTAAATATAGAAAGTCCAGTTCTTAAAGACCTAATTCAATTTCAGAGATTAGAATTGTGAAAAAGATGGAATATTGCTACTCATAAGCCTTAGAAAGTTTATTTTCCTTTAACAAAAATTAATATACTTTGGTACTAATATAATTGAACACTGATTCCTTCTCTATTCCTTCATTATTAAATTTCTATCATTGCAGACATGTAAATTATATATATATACCTTCTGATGAATAAAAAGCCATTTAAAAATAACCAAGCAATTATGATTTGACCCCATAAGCTATGATATATTAAAATGCTTGAAGGAAAAAGCAAAGTTATGCTTCTTGGAAGAATACAGATGGCCACATTGAGCTTGTCATTAGAACCACATGCCTGTGATCAATTGATTAAATAAACTACTGCCTCAGACGTCTGCAATCTGTCAGACACTCCCCTGAAGTCTGTGCAGTCACCGTACATGCCAACAATAGCATAGCAGTTTTCAGAACACAGATTTCCAATAAAATCATTTTCCCATGTACAAATTGCCCACCATGCACTTGAAACCTTAATTGGAAAGTCTGTCCAAAAAAATAATCTCCTTTGGAAAACCAGCATGGAATAAATTTTAATCACCTAGCTAAATATGAACTATGTTGGTCTCACTTCAAAAGAGATTTTTCAAAGGGGGAAGCATTTTCATTAATTAATTTCATCTCTTACATAATATGTGACCATCTTAAGAGCCAATTTAGATATGAAAAGGGTTATGATTTTTAAGCTTCATGTATTTCCCTTGATAGTCAACTCCAATTCAAGAGTTTTACCATGACATCATCCTTATGTGTATAATATGTGAGCCATAATGTAATACAGAACTGAATATTTTATCCAACATCTAATGTGTTCATAGGGTCAAAGACCCACTTTAGTAAAATGGCTGCATAATGAAGAAAGTTTGATATTGAGCAAATTGCTCTTCTTCATCATCTCTAATATTGTTTTTGGTAATGATAAGAGATAGTATTTCCACTAAATCGCTGTGTTAACATTAAGGTATGACATATGTCAAATATTGAAAAAACAATCTGGAAGTGAAACAGGTTAGGTTGGTGTAGTCATTAATTATCCCATTGAATTTCTGAAACCTTACCTGCCATCTTGCCTTTGCCTATACTCATAGACATTCATTGGTTCTAAGAGAATATTTTCTGAGCCTACTTCACTGTTGAAGCATCACACACTTTCATTAAACACTGTTTCTCTTCCATCGTGTCGTAAGATTGATTCAGAGGTCCCCTAGGGCATTTTAATAGTGTTCATCTGAAAGATCTAGAATCCTTTCTACATCAAGACCTAATTGTGATCCTTCTGTAGCCATCTTGCCTCCCTATCTTTTGTTCCTAGAAAACAATAAAGCATCCCTGGGAGGACTTTAGCCTAGTGGTTGAGGGCCAGTAAACAGACTCTTGTCTGAACTACTCAGATTCGAATCCAGCTCCAGCTCCTTACTTCAGCTTCCTGCCAATGCAGACTCTAAAAGGAAGCAATGATTGCTCAAGTATTTGGATCCCTTCCACTGTCCTGGCTTGAACCCACCAGCTACCATGGCATTTTCAGACTGAGCCAGCAGATGGGAACTCTGTTTGTCTCCCTCCCTTTCAAGTAATTCAGTATTTTTTTTAAATGATAAGGTGACACAACTAAATCATGACCTCAAACTAATGAAAAAAGTCAAGAAAAAAAGAGAGGATTGATAAATTTTGCTGCAGTTTTTGGAATATTATAATATCTGTTCGCTGGTTGATTTCATAAGCTTTCTCTGTAACATCTTTTTCAACTGGTGAATACCACGTAAGCCCCTGCCACTGCCATTCATCAAGTAGGCATCTTTACCTTTGTCTGGCCAACAATACCACAGGTGACTAAGAGTATCACAGGCATCCACATTATCCCTTGCCCATTTGTTCATTCGTTCTTTTCTGTTCTCTTTCTTTCTTTCTTTTAGACAAATTAGTCAATGAACTCATCTATTTCAGCATCTTTCTAAGCTTCCCTACTGTTTCAGTATGGGCCATTTTTCTCATCAATAAAGCTCTTGGACCAACGACTTTCCTCACTCTGTTTTTTAACTTCATGTCTTTTCCCCCAGCTTTTGGCTTTTAATTTTCCTAGTTTATAAACAGAATTGTTTCATTTCTTTAAAAATCACTGTCTTGGTTTTATGACTCTTTTTCAACTCTTTCTCTTTTTACTTCATTATGAAGCTACCCTTACTAGTAGCTCCGTGTTTCCAGCTTTTGTGCTACTGTTCTCCATGTCTTTATTAAATCTTCCTAATCTTTCACTCCTACATATAACTAAGAGTGTCAATGTAATGGTCAAATTTCCTTACTAAACAACTTGAATACTTTAATCAGTATCCTTTGTCTTAGGTCCATCTCTACCATTAAACTCTATTGATCATGCCCTCTGTTTTTCAATACCACTATTGACATCTTTGACCACTGAACATTTTGTTGTTTTCTTTTCTAATTTCCCACAACTATTGGCAGTTTGTTAATTTCAGCTTCCTCACTTATATAATTGTCCTAAAGTGAGATGATAAGTTCATGTTGGGGATCAAGATTATGAGCCTGCATTTGGTCTACTGAGTCTGAGACACCATTGTAGAATCCATTTCGAATCAAGTATGTAGTTGAATATAAGCCTGGTATTATGATTTACTGTTTAATAAGAGTAACAGAAGCCCCCTAAAAGCATGAGTTTAATTGCGCAGAGAGAAAATAGTGAGACTTTGACAAAGATTTGAGGATCTCCTAACTGTATGGACCAGATGGAATAAAAGAGACTTGCAAATAAGACAAAAAGAGTCACGGAAGTAAATAGGGATGAAAATAAATAAGAAGTGCTGTTTCTTGGAATAAAATCAGTCCTTTTAGAAATATGGAAGTGGTTACCAATTTCTGAATGTCATTGAGAATCCAAGTAAGATGAAGTCTAAAAAATAAACACTGAATTGTGAACTTTGATTTTCATTAAAGGTCTAATCAAAAAGTGTTTCAGTAGAACAATTGAGGTTGAATGCCCAGTTAAAGTGCATTGGCAATAGAATAAAGAGTTATAAATTAGTGATGAGTATTTATATAATACTTTGAGAAATATGGTTCCCAAGGGTAGTGGTGTGTGGAAGCAGAGGGGTAATTTAATGGTGTAAATGATCCTGTGAATAAGATGAAAGTGTAAGTCAAAAGAAAAGAGAAGGCAAAGAGATAACAAAAGAAGAGTGTATGGTACTGAAGGAGTCTGGACAGGATGAGACCCAAACTATTGGTTGAATAATTGGTCTCAAAGTAACAGAAACATTTCTTCTTATGTATGACTATATGTATTATTGTATGTATTTCCCTATATATGTTATTTATATATTTGATGGGGAGAAGTTGAATATGTGTCACCAGAGGGCTTTGTTTTTCTATAATGTAACTGGCAATAAAATGAGGTGAGAGAATGTTAGGAGATAAGACAAAATGAGATTTGACTGTAGTGGCAAAGGCTTAAAATTGTTTAAAATATTTAGACACTTATTTAACCACTTATTGCAACACACACACACACAAAGAGAGAGCAATATCTTATCTGTCTGACCACTCCTCAAATGCCCACATTGGCAGGGCAGGGCCATGCTGAAGCTGGAAGCCATGTATCCAATGCAGGCCACCCACTCAGATGGCAGGAACCCTAATACCTCAGCATCACTTGCTACCTTACAGGGGAAACATTCATAGGAAGCTGGAATCAGCAACACAACCAGGATTCAAACCTAGGCACTCTGATATGGAATGTAGGCATTCCAAGTGGTGTCTCAATTGCCTAGCCAAAGACCCATGCCATGGCTTGAAATAGTTGACAGCAGAACTAGTTGACAAAACATACTTGAGATGGTTTTGAGAAGCATAGAGGGTCTATTTTCAGTTGGTGAGCACAACTTTATAGTATCTTGAATTGACCTTTTAGGGTTACTTACTGAAAAAAAATGCTTAGTATTTTGGAGGCCAGCTTAGAGAACATAGGTAGATATGTTCTTCCAGAGTGTGGATGCAGTAAAAAATTCATGGATTCAAGGCTCATTTTTGAGATACCTATAAAGACTTAAGCAATAAATATGCCACTTGTGGCAACATTGAAATAAATATTTTGTGAAAGTATTTGCAGAATTGAAAACATGAGTTAAGGGTTAATATTTTGGCAAAAATTACTGAAATTAAAACATGTGATCTCAAATTGTTAATAAAGTCAAGCAGAGAAGAGGCTGATGAGCTGTAGAAGAGTATAGAAGGGTTCTTAGGAGAGGAGTGTAAAGAATTATTTCAGGATACTTGAATGAGTGACTGTTAAGGTGGATCACAGCTATGCTGGAGGTCAGTCACTGGGAATATGAGGGTTCCGTGCTCTGGAGAAAGTCAGAGAACAGATGATACATAACCATCTCATCAGTACATGCAGAGTCACATATAGTCAAATTCCTAACTGGCTTTTAAATCACTACTGGGCTTACTGATTTTTTTATTGTTTTTCCTCATGTTTTTAATTATTTAGTTAGTATAGTCATCTCACAAATAAAGACATTTTGGAAAGCACCCATGGGTAGGCATTAGGAGATAGAATTTGAATTGTGTTTTTGCCACCCTTTTGCTACATGGTCCTGGCCAAGCCATGGTTTCCTTGTCCATACAGTGAATTCGCTGAGGAGGATCGTGCTGTAGAACTTTCTCTGGCTAGAGGACTGTCATTATTTTTAAGCCTATAATTCCCTAGTGTCTCAGAAATGGCCTGCAGTACCTCAAACTCAGTACTTGTATAACAAACGTTGAGCTAGTTTCAGTTTCTTCAAGCAGTCAAAACTTCAGAATCACCTTTGTTTCCTTCATCTTCCTGAACTGCAACCAATTTCTAATCAAATGACAGGCTCTGTTGATTTTCACGACAAAATCTCTCACATATCTATCGTTCTCACCATGACCACAGAGATGCTGGCAGGCCAAGTTATTATTACCTGACTCCTGGACTATGGCAATAGAAAACTCACCTGTTCTCCAGGACTCAGTGTGTCTTTTGAAAAATTCCATTCCCAATACACCAAATCTCAAGATAAGATGGAACTTCCTTAGACTTTTGATTCCTTTATTTTACACTGAAAAATATTAATGTGTCCACATCCCTTTCCAGATAATTCTAAAAACTTCCCTTGACAATTTAGACCTTCTTTTATTTAATGCAACCTGAAGAAGTCTTTACTTCCTTTGAATTTTGAAGCATGTTTTAGTAATTTTCTATAAGAAATGTACCAGGGGATTCCAATACAATCCCATCAAGGTGGCATGTACCAATGCCATCTCACTAGTCCAAGTGATCAATTTCAGTTCACAATTGATCACACTGATAGGTCTAAGAGTCAAAGGGATCACACAAACAAGACTAGTGTCTTCTAATACTATCTGAAAGAATCAAAAAGGGAGAGAATGATCCAACATGGGAAGGGGGAAACACAGCAGACTCATAGAATGGCAGATGTCCTAAATAACACTCTGGCCTCAGAATCATCCCTTAAGGCATTTGGATCTGGCTCAAGAGCCCATGTGAGTATTTTAGGCATGGAAAGCCAAGACACTCTGGCACAAAAATAAAAAAAAAAAAAGACCTAAATGAAAGATCTCTGCAAGTGAGATCCCAGTGGAAAGAACAGGGTCATCAAAGAAGGAGGTACCTTTCTCTGAAAGGAGGAGAGAACTTCCACTTTGACTATGATCCTGTCAGAATAAAATCGAAGTCAGCGAACCCTAAAGGCTTTCATAGCCTTGGCAACTCATGACTAGAGCCTAGGGAGATTACTGATGCCATGAACAGGAGTGTCAATTGTTAAGTCAACAACAGGAGTCACTGTGTACTTACATCTCATGTGGGATCAGTCCTTAATGTGTTGTCTAATGTGAAGTGATGCTATAACTAGTACTGAAACAGTATTTTTACACTTTGTGTTTCTGTGTGGGTGCAAACTGATGAAATCTTTACTAAATATATACTACATTGATCTTCTGCATATAAAGATAATTGAAAATGAATCTTGATGTGAATGGAATGGGAGAGGGAGTGGGAGATGGGAGGGGTGCAAGTGGGAGGGAAGTTATGGGGGGGGAAGCCATTGTAATCCATAAACTGTACTTTGGAAATTTATATTTACTAAATAAAGTTAAGTTAAAATAAAAAGATAAATACTTACACCCGGAGTATAGCCCCTCTTACTGAGAATATGCTGATCACCATATTTCACATTAAACTCAGTTTCCTTAATCTTTGGCCTTCTTTCTCCCCCTTTTTTTGTTTAAAGTCTCATAAAGACCAAGCATCACCTATCATACTCTATACTCAACTTACTCTATTTATTTTCTCCCTTCCTCATTAGATTATAAATTATTTGAGGATAAAAATGTTTGTGTATTTTCTTTACTGTCAAGTCATAATTTGACATATTATAGATGCTCAATAAATTTTTGTTAAATGAATGAGTAAATAACACATTTTAATCCAAATTTTGGATTGTTTTGTTGCATCTGTGTAATGCATTATATAACAGAATTAAGCAGTTACAAAAATTTTTATAAACTGTCTTGATTATTCTGTAAATATAGTCCTTACAAACATTGTTCTTCTGTGAACACTTTTATTCTTTTGGCCAATGTTCAACACTAGTTCAGATTTATAATTATCCTTTATTTTGAGTGATTTTTGTTGATGTTGATTTGGAGAGAACTCATTCTTGTGTCACTTGTATGGCGATTATAATAGGATGAGAGCTGGGACTAGTGAGGTTAGCTTATAATTTGCAGATGATTCTTTTTATGGGACACATGTCTTAATATAGCAAATTGGGAATTTGTAAGCAGCCAAATGCATACTATTTTTGAGGATGCTTTATTTCACTAAAGAGTGGTTGTTTGTGTGTGTCATCGTTAACCATATTTTTAATTGTGTCTACAATAAAGGACCAAGTTTTCATGATTGACTCCAAGTGTGAATCTGGAAAAGGTCGCTGCTCTTTCAACCCCAATGTGAACACAGTCTCTGTTATGATAAGTAAGTAGCACATAAAAGGAGGAGGGAATGGAAAATAGCAAAGAAAATGAATGCAATGTGATGTGGCCATTTGGGGGATTGCATGGCTGGTACTACATGGATACAATAATTGGAAGAATTTGAGGAGCTAAGAAATAGGGAACTTAATTTCTCATTTTCAAGAATTCCTGATTAAGTTATATGCAGATATATTTTCATCTAACATGTCCATTCTGCCATTCCTGGAGCATATCAACTATTTACAAAAATGTATGTATTATTAAATATATAAATAAAGTGATTTTCAGTGCTATAAGTAGTTGTTTGTCTTCTAAGTACATTCACTGTTCTTCATGTTTTGGTAATTTATACATTTCAAAGTGCATGTGTTTGCTAAGTGCTTTCTCTGTGGAGTGTCTACAAATTACTATCTACAAGGAGGCAATAATAAAGCTCCTTTTGCGTTTTTCACACTTTCCATAAAATACTAGTTAAGCAACAGGTCTAACTGCTTGCTAATACATTTGGTAAAAAAATTATTTTTGAACCTCTATCATTAGTTGTGTTCCTATGCCTCACTTGGAAGATGCTCTCTTTTGGTTAATTAAGGTACTTTTGAAAAAATTCTGAGTTACTGTGGTTTCCTCTGGAGACAAACCTTGGATTTCATCATGTCAAATGTGTACTAGATGCTTTTTCCATTCTCTATGTGTGGCCAATAGTTAAATTTCATCCTTAGGAAACAGAACAGAGGAGAAATAATTACTGTGTTTAGAATACTTGCTCAGTTCATTTAAATAGGCAACTCATCTTTCTCATGTCTGGAAAGTAAGTTAAGACAGGTTCACCTAGTACTAAGTAAATATGAGTTTGGAGGTGATCCAGTCATTACTTCAAAAGAATGCCATTAGGGTAACAAAGTAGAGAAAGCCTGGGAAACGCAAGCCATCCAATTTTGTCTGATTTTTTGAATATTATTATTTTTGAATATTTTTTACTATTATTGAATAGAAGCAGTGTTTTGGAAAGTCATTACATTTATATAGTTTTCATTTATTGCAGTTAAATGCTATAGAAATAAATTTCAAATATCTCTTAACTTAGCCATGCTGGAGTTTTATCTTACTGGATATTGTCTGAAATAAAAAGGGTTAGAACAAGTCATAAAACGTTTTCTAACTAAACTGTCATAATTTGTTTAATATGCGTGGCCTTAGAGAATTAGATTTGTTTACAAAATGGGAATTAGAAATTGACTTTCTTGATTTTTCAAAGATTGGAGACTTGAATTCCTTTGCTCATATTCCTACACTATGTTTTGTTATTTGGATTAACATTTACAATTTGTATGTCAAACAAAGTCCTAAAGCAATTTGCTCAATTTAAAAGCTGCAAAAAATTAGAGTCTATGATTATATTTATTATAAGCTTGTGTTTGTTATTTTACTATCTTTACCATCTATTATTTTGCTATCTTCAAAAATTTCTCTGATCAACTCACTTTGTCATATCATAGTGCTTGATCACTTCCATTGGAATATATTAAATAACACAGATTGGTTAAAATATTTATAACTATTTAATGCCAAGAACATTAAGAATTAAAAGAATTTTAAATTTCATAATGTACTTGTGCTGTCCAATGTGCAATTCTGCATTCTTTTCTAAAATTAGCTATTATTGTAAGACATCAAAGTCATATGTCATCTTTTAAAGAACCCATCATAAACCTCATGAAGCTTTTCTGGTCATGGGAAGTAAAATTGGAAAAGGCAGTATGTTTGAATTAAAGTTAAAAGGAACAAGTTTGTCTTTCCATAAAACCCTGACAAAAATATCCATCTTCTCAAATAAAATTCTTCTTCCAAGTGACATTAATTATTTTCCACTGATGAAAAATAAAGCAGAACTTATTTCACTTAAACTCAGTAGTTAAGGCATAAAAGACACCCATGAAGGCTTGTGTAGTTCTCGCCACATAACTCAGAAGGTGACATTCAATTGTGTAATGTGTACAGCATAACATATATGGTAGGCAGAGAGTTATCCCTGTCTGCCACTCACCAAGCTCTCAGTATCTTTTTTCTCTTGTCTTGGAAACAGATGTGATCATTGATAGCTATGCTAATCAATCTGTTGTACAATAGGAATGTATAATGCATATAGTTTTATGGTTCTTCAGTATAACAAACATGAAATAAATAATTGCAAAGTTATCACAGTGCAGCAGCAAAATCTCCGTGTATATGTAATTCAAAAATGTGGTCAGAATTCTAGAGAAGCCAGGCCTCTCAAAGATGCCTTCCTGCACATTTTTGTTCTCTCCCCGTCATCTATTTTCATGGGCTCCAGACCCCGACTAGGCAGGGGAGCTGGGCGACACAAGGCTGCCTCTCCAGCTCTCTAACTGGTGGTGGTGGGGAGTCCAGTTCATAACCTGGTGAGCACATATTAGAAGCATGTCATTCTTCATTCTATCCTGGGCAAACTTGTGTTCCTTATTATTACACAGAGAGCTTAGCATACTTCAGAATGTCCCAGCCCTGCCAAGTGACCACAATCTGAAGGGAGCCAGGAGAGTAATCCGGGAACATCAGTCAAAGAACACAGCCGCATGGCATTCAGTAGGCTAGAGCTAATAAATTTTCTTCTTTCTAAGTAGATATCTAGCCACTGTTTTATGCTCGAGGGGCACATCATGTTGCCTTTTACCAGTTCAACACTCACTGCTCTTTAACTAGGTTGGAAAGTCATAGGGATCTTCAAAAGTCACTGAGTGTCTAATGTTATATATACATGGGTTATTTAACAATTCATGGCAAATGAAAAGAAAAAGTAAGTTTATTTGAGTAAAAAAATTTTGAAATCCATGTGTACTTTTTCATAATATGATAAACTTTTTAAGACTCTGGGATGCTAGTTGAAATATCTGATTCAGCTGCTAATAATAACTCATTTTAATTTTGAATATATTTTCTTTTCACATACAAATCAAACACCCAGTGAACTGCATTCTGTGTGCAACTAAAATTGTTTTATCAGTACTTAATTATGATAAATGCCAGTTTTTATATAATGTGTATCAGAAATAGCAGTATGTACAAGATAATAAGAGCGTAATAATTTTCTTTTCGTAAATAAACACTATAAGAAACAGAAAATTGGTTTCAAATTTTAAAAGTCACTAAAAAGCTGGGAATCAAGGCTAAGTCATTTAACAACCTGAGTCTTAGTCTTCTCGGGTGTCAAATATGAGAATTAAACTGTGATCACAAAAGTTCTAATCACATCTTAAAAACTCTGTGATGTTACCAAACTGATTGAACATCGCAGGTATTTTTTTAAAGGTTTACTTATTTCTTTGAAAGGGAGATTTACAGAGAGAAAGAGAGGAGAGAGACAGACAGAGAGAGGTCTTCCATCTTCTGGTTCACTCCCTAAATGCCCACAACAGCCTGAGATGGGCCAATCTGAAGCCAGGAGCCAGCAGTTTATTCTGATTCTTCCACATGGGCACAGATACCCAAGCACTTGGACTATCTTCCACTGTTTTCCCAAGCCATTAGTAGAGAGCTGGATTGGAAGTGGAGCAGCTGTGACTCAAACGGGTGCGCATATAGGATGCCAGTGCTGCCGGAGGCGGCTTCACCCACTTCGTCACCACAGCAACCCCACAGTTTTATTATTATTATTATTATTATTATTATTATTATTATTTCATGAATGTAGGCCACATTAAAATTGACAAAATACTATCAATCATTGGGGCTGGCATTGTGGCAACACAGGTTAAGCCTCTGCCTATGACCCTGGCATTCCATATGAGTGCCAGTTCAAGTTTAGAGCTCTCCCAATGCTTCTAGGAAAGCAGCTGAAGATGGCCAACTGCATGCGCCACTCCAACCCATATGTGAAAATGGGATGAAGTTTCAGGCTTCTGGCTTCAGCCCAGCCTAAGCCCAGCCATTGCAGTCATTTGGAGAGTGAACCAGCAGATTGAAGATCTTTCTCTGTCTCTGCCTCTCCCTCTCTGTCATTCTCATTCAAATAAATAAATAAATCTTTCTTATGCATTAACTCACATATTGATTATATTTTTATGTGCTATAACACTTGAAACTCTCAGCCATTTTTAAGAATATATTGGTTTTTTAAAACTTTTATTTAATAAATATAAATTTCAAAAGTACAACTTTTGGATTATAGTGGTTTTCCCCCCATAACCTCCCTCCCACCAGCAACCATCCAATCTCCCACTTCCTCTCTCATCCCACTCCTCATTAAGATTCATTTGTAAAACTAGTATTCAAACAGTATTTTATACTTTGTGTATCTATGTGGGTGCAAACTGTTGAAATTTTTACTTAGTATATACTAAGTTGATCTTCTGTATATAAAGATAGTTAAAAATGAATCTTTTTAAAAAACTTATTGAAACACTTAAAGTTATACTCCTGTGTAAGAGTACTTCAGAATGCTTGGAGCAAAATGAAATATAAAGGTAAGCTTACAATCTGCAAAAATATTTCCAAATCCATTTCTAAATTCATAATGTATATTTTCATGAACTTTTTAAAGATTTCCTCTTATGCATGGATTTCAAACTTTTTTTTGCATCAAAACAAGCATCACTTAATTTCATTTCCCACAAGCTTTTGGAAGTACCTTTGTGTGTTTGTGTGTGTGTAATCAGAGATAATAATGAGGCCAGAAAAAAGTTACGCAGTAGTTGGTTGGTGGACAATGCAAACTAATTACAAACTAATTAACAATTCCAAACAGTCTGCACGATGTGTAATGATCTAATAATAAATACATTCTCCCTGAATGTTAAAATACCTTTAAAAATATTAAGATGTCTGTTGATATTTTCTTTGTCATAGATGAGGAGCTTTTCTCTGGGATGTACATAGATTTCATGGGTACAGATGCTGCCATTTTTCGAAGTTTAACCAAGAGAAATGCTGTCAGAACTGATCAGCACAATTCCAAGTGGCTAAGTGGTAAGAAAACATTTTATACATTCTTTGTAGTATCATACTTTAATGTTTAATTCCAGAATGACAGAAGGAAAGCACAGTAAAAACTTAATATCTGGACATGACATGAGTAATGATAACTCTGTGCTTTATAATTTTAAATATTTAATATAAATAAATGAAATGCCTCATATTTCATATTCCAATTTTTAAAAGCTATTTATTAGAGAGAGCTCCCATCTCCTGATTCACTCCCCAACTGCCCACAGTGGCCAGGACTGAAGCTGGAAGCCAAAAACTCATTCCAAATCTCCCATGTGGATGGCAAGAACTCAGTTACTTGGGCCATGACCACTGCTACTCAGGGTCTTTATTAGGAGGAAGCTAGAGTCATATATGGAATACAGATATTCCCATATGGGACTCAGTCATCTTTTTTTTTTTTAAGAGATTTATTTATTTATTTGAAAGAGTTACACAGGGAAGGAGAGGCAGAGAGAGAGAGAGAGAGAGAGGTCTTCCATCCACTGGTTCACTCTCCAGTTGACCTCAATAGCCGGAACTGCGCCCATCCGAAGCCAGGAGTCAGGAGCTTCCTCTGGGTCCTCCTATGTGGGCACAAGAGCCCAAGCACTTGAGCCATATTTTACTACTTTCTCAGGCTATAGCAGAGAGCTGGATTGGAAGTGGAGCTGCTGGGACTCGAATGAGCCACCCGTGTTGGATGCCAGCACTGCAGGTGGGGGCTTTACCTACTATACCACAGTGCTGGCCCAGGATCCAGGCATCTTAATTGGCATATTAGCCTCTAGGCTAAATATCCACCCAATATTCCAGTTCTTTATTTGATTAACTGTCACACAACCTTCATAGGAATGGAATAAATAAAAGTAACAATAATATTATTTATGCATTCCAGTACCCAAGCATTTTTGCCAATTGCAACAAGTTATAACTAAATTTAATTTTACTTCTTTGAATGTGCTTGTATTTTTAAGTAATGCAAAAATGTAAAAATTTTCCTAAGTTTATGTCACTTAGAAATAATGATCATCTTGGGGCTGGTGCTGTGGCGCAGTGGGTTAATGCACTAGCCTGTAGCGCCAGCATCCCATATGAGCGCTGGTTCAACTCCACTTCCAATCCAGCTCTCTGCTGTGCTCTGGGAGAGCAGTGGAAGATGGCCCAAGTCCTTGGGCCCCTGCACCCATGTAGGAGAACCAGAGGAGGCTTCTGGCTCCTGGCTTCAGATTGGCGCAGCTCTGGCCGTTGCGGCCAATTGGGGAGTGAACAAGCAGATGGAGGATCTCTCTCTCTCTCTCTCACTGCCTCTCCTCTCTCTGTGTAACTCTGACTTTCAAGTAAATAAATCTTTAAAAACAAAGAAATAATGAATAGATTATATCCATGGATTCTTCCTATTTATTTTACTTATAGATTCTAAAATGATAAAGCAGCTGTATATTTTTCATAATCTGACAAATATTTAATAGAAATCATAGGTAGGATAACTTTGTGATTATTGCTATTAAACTTCAATTCCTGTGTTCATGTGGGCTTAACAACAGCAGAGTTCACTTGATTTTGCCTTCTGATTCACATCAGTTGCTGTTGAAGAAACAGACTAAGATCCTTGTCATTTCACCCTGGAGAACTTTCCCTGCTGACCCTCAGCTCGGCAGTTCACCTCACATTGCACAGTTCAGCATGACTCACCACAGTTAAATATCTCGCCTCACTGATAGGCAGGCACAAGAAAGCACTGATTGTCCATTTACTTCTTCAAATGATTCTTCCAGTACATCTGGAAATAGAGGATTCTAAAAGTTGTTTTGTTCTTGAAATAAGGAAACTCTGTATGTCTTCAAATGACTGCATTTTTTCCTTAAAAAGTTTCCCCTTCATTTCATTTGCCGTATTTTAAGAAAAATGTGTTTTTGAGATCTTGGATTCCCAATTCCACATTCTGCTTCAGTGAATTCGAGTTTATGTGCACTAGATTAAAAACCACACTTAGAAAAACAAACATTTTTTTTCAATAAAGCAACCATCAGATTCCATGGGAAATAACTGGTAGAAAGCTTTTCATTTTTTTCAGAATTCATTAGTGCACACAGAATTTTTTAACTTCCTGCACTTCCAAGAGTGTACTGCAGATGGAAAAACGTAGTTTAGACTTTCGTCTTATAGCTCTACTTTGTGGTACTTGACATTCCAAATGTGGCAGGATGGATCGATTATAAATCTTGCTTTTAGAAACTTTACCTGTGAGCGTTGAATTACCCCTCTTTACAACGTTTTGAATGGATGTACCTGGGGTCTACTTGGAGAAACAGAGGATGGACCTTCATCATGAGGATAGTCTTGCTCTTTTGTTCCAGAACCCATGTTTGTGGACGCACATGTCATCCCTGATGGCACCGATCCAAATGATGCTAAGGTGTACTTCTTCTTCAAAGAGAAACTAACTGACAACAACAGGAGTACAAAACAGATTCATTCCATGATTGCTAGAATCTGTCCTGTAAGTATGAATGCTGTTCTAGTTTGAAAGCAGACTAACAAATTAAACTATAGGAATATATATTTTTATAACAGTTCATCTTCTTTTATTATTGAGTATTACAAATAAATTGAATACGGTAGAAAGATGGTTAATACAAAATGTATTCTCCTCACTCATGTGAGATAAACACATCCAGTTTCAGTAAAAATCCTGAAGAAGCATTTTAGTTGTAATTTTAAACTGATAAGGAGTTTGGCTAATTTTGTATATGCATTTAATTCCTTGATATTGACAGATAGGTGATTTATACATTACTCAAAGAAACAAAAAAGGTCTTCTGAATAAAATACAACTACATCTGGATAAAAGATAGTCATCAAGGGACTTTCTTGAGAAAATTAAGTGTTTGAGTAAAACTGTCCCAATTATAAAAAGAGTAACCAAAAGGTTGAGCCATGTAAATGTATAAGCAGTCAGTATACATAGCAACTACAGAAATTCCTGATGTTCTCCCTTTTGGGAGTCTTACGGACTTAAGATGACGTTAGGATTTGCATCCTTTGTGGAAAACAGTTTGTAAAAGTGTTCTGTGCTGAGAATTGTTTGTCTTTAAATAGAATACCTCATTCACCATAGAGCTCATCTGTTTTTCCATCATTTGAGAAAGATCATAAAATCAACAAAAAGGATAGAGGTCTGTGGATGCAGAAGAAAAAATTGTCATCAATAAAGAATATCTGTGAATGATCTAAATGCCGTGCCTTCTTCCATGGCCAGAAGAATATGTTCAATAGTTAACAGAGATATTGAAGTTCAAAGGATAATGCAGAGAAGTAAAAGGGGGGAAATAGAACTGCTGGGGGCTCTTAATCTCCACTCATTCTCCTGACCACAGTAGATTCCAAAACCCGCATTATGTGCAATAATTTTTGGTCATGTTTAAGACAATACTTATCAAGAAAAGGCAAGTTAAATTCTTTATCCTCCACAGCATTTTATGAACATTGGCACTGTGAATGGTTGAACTTAGGGCATGAATGCATTAAACTGATTGATTCCCAGCTGATACCATACCAGAAGAGAAAACTCGGATAACTATAGCCATCTTATAAAACACTACAAATCTGAACAATTCTGCTGTAACTATTGGAGTGAAGATGTGGTTAACGTTTCCTGTCTCTAGAGTATAGAAAATCTCCAGGTGAAAGAAGACCAGGTTGAACTTTTAATGCACCCCAGTGTGTGTTTAAGTAATCAGAAGTATGTTTGCCAAATGATTTCAGAACGACACTGGTGGGCTGCGCAGCCTGGTGAATAAGTGGACCACCTTCTTGAAAGCGAGGCTGGTGTGCTCAGTGACGGACGAAGATGGCCCGGAAACGCACTTCGATGAACTAGGTACGCAGAAGTGTCATTGAGACACGTTTCTGAAGGACAGTGTGGAAGGTTTATGAATGTTAATAAGCTCTCAGGGGAGAAGGCTCCTTCCATGGGAATTTTCAGCATATATAATGTACCAATTTGTATTAATGATCTAGATTCTGTTCATAAATTTCCTCAGGTATTTTTTAACCTGTTTTGCCCCTGATTATACCGCTGAGACATTTAGTTAATTGAATTCACCATGATCTATGAATGAGAAGAGAGTGTGTGGTGTGTATTGTGTGTTTGTGTGTGAGAGAGACCGAGATGGAGATGCACTTACATAATTTATATGTAAGGGACAATATTTTTTGTGCTTTTTAAATAAAGTGCATATTTTGTGTCTACTAGATTGTCTAATATTCTGATTTGAAATCACTTTGCATGAGAAAACAGCTATTTTTACTATTGCTACTAAGGGAAAAATAGAGGTCAGGTGGAAAAGAATCAAAATAGAAATGAGAAGGCTTGTTTTAGTTCTGCTTGTTGAATTTAGGATTAAGTATTAACAGTGTGACGTCATAAGTATTATTCTTTTGAACTGAAATAAACACTAAGCAGATTTCTTTCTGTCATGGAGCATCCTATTTAATCAGAATCATTTGGTACGTATCAGAGTGTCAGTTGCTAACTATGAAATGGTTGTCCTTTTGCTTTAATCTATTTAGAAAGGATTTGCTTTTGTTGTAATATATTAACATGTAAAATGCTGATTATTCTTAGATTTTGCGACAGACAATGCAGTAAGCAGTAAGACTGCATGACAGTGTGAGGTCTGGTGTATCTGCCAGTTATAAACCTAAAGCAGCAGGTCTCAGAAGCCAGTAGGTTGTCCTGTAAACAAAATTTTCTGGATCAGCCTTTCTAGAGAAAAACTAAGTGTCATTTCTAAGTGACAAAGACAGATCATTCACTGTTCCCCCAGATTGTTTGCAAGCGTGTTTATGTTTCAATCTTTCTTGCTCTTTAGAAAAACTACACCTGGTCAGCCTTTATGCACATATGGAGAAGACTAGCAGTTACTCATTTATGGCTAAATTCATCACTACCCTAAAACCAATACATCCGTCTTTGTTCTCCGAGACAAAAAGTGTACTTGTGAAATCATTACTAGATCTGTGCCTTTGAGATTGTTAATTAGTCAGTTATTAATGGCCATTAATTGTTAATTAGGATTTTCTATTATGAATCTGCTTTCATATTATTCTGTGTATTATACTTTTCTGTGCCACTTTTTCTCTTTGCCTTAATATGCTTAAACATTTTGTTCCTGGAAGAAGTACTTCTTAAGTAAAAATTATCTCTAATAATTTTAGTCATTAGAATACAGTCTTTTTTTATGTTAAAAATCACTATTAAAAAAAGTTTTCTAAGGGCCAGTGTTGTTGGGCAGGGGGTTAAGCCACTGCTTGTAATGCCGGCATCCCATATCAGGCTGCCAGTTCAAGTCTTGGCTGCTCTGCTTCCCATCCAGCTTCCTGTTAATCTATCTGGGAAAGTAGAGAATATGGCCCAAGCACTTGGGCCCCTGCCACCACTTGGGAGACCTGGATGGAGTTCCTGGCTCCTGGCCTTGGCCAGACTCAGGCCCAGGCCCAGCCACTGTGGCCATTTGAAGAATGAACTGGTGGATGAAGATGCCTTTCTTTCTGTTTTCCCCCCTCTGTCACTCTGCCTTTAGAATAAATAAAATAAATATTAAAAGAAAACTTTTCCATATTTCAAATTCTAACCCTAGAAAAGAACTTTATATATAAATAGATATGCATATATTTGCATATATGTATATATTCATTTTTAATTTTTATGTTAATGTGATAGATTACAGTGAGAACAGACTCAATATAGTTCATAGATACAGTTCTAAGAAATAACGATATTCTCTTCCTCCTACCCTGGTTTATTCACACCCTCTCTCTCTCCCTTTCTTTCTAAGGAATGGATATTTTTGATATTTTTATATAAAAAAGGATAATATATTGTCATTAAAGTATATTTAGAAAATATAGACAAAGGCAAAGCAGGAAAGTTTTTACAGCTTTGTTACCTGGGAACAAACTAGTTTATCTTTTTCTTGTATCCCAGTGTATAATTTTAAGGCTTGCATTGTTGTAGTCTATGTTATAAATAATCCTGCTATTTTTCCCACTTACCAGTATTTCATCAGCGTGGCCTCCATAGAGACACAAAGTCTTCATAAAAGCCATTTGTATATACATAACCTTTTTTCTTTTTAAAAAAGATTCTTCCTTTCTTGATTTATTTGTTTGAAAGATAAACAGGGTGACTGCAGCAGCCAATGATGGGGCAGATGGAAGGCAGGAACCAGGAACTCCACCCGGGTCTGCCACGTGGGTTGCAGGTGCCCAAGCAGTTGGGCCGTCTTTTGCTGCCTTCCCAGGCCCAGTAGTAGGGAGCTGATGGGAAGCAGAGCAGCTAGGACTTGAATTGGCCCTCTGATATGCAAGGCTGGTTTTGCAAGTGGCAACTCAACCTGCTGTGCCACAAGACCAGCCTCAGTATGACATTATATTTAATTAGCAGATACTTATCATTCAGCTGTTGCAAAGTCACAGTCAAGCTCCAATTATGGCTTTATGGACAGTACTTTTCATAGTTGAAATTGTATTTTCTTAAGATTTTCATTTGCTTTCCCAGAAAGCTTTTATTTAAGGTATACAAACTTCATGCATTTTATAAATACAATTTTAGAAACATTGTGATTCTTCCCACCCTACCTGCACTCCCACCCCTGTTCCTCCTCCCTCTCCTATTCCCATGCTTATTTTTCACTAAGATCTATTTTCAATTAACTTTATACACTTAAGACTAACTCTGTACTAAGTAAAGAGTTCAACAAATAGTATGAAAAAAAAAAAAAAAAAACCCTGTTCTTCAGCATTTGATACAAGGTCTATTCAATGTCTTCACATTTCTAAATGTCAATTTCACTTCTATAGATTACCTTCTAGGTGCACGATTAGTTACCACAGATCAGGGAAAACATAGAGTATTTGTCCTTTGGGCACTGGCTTATGTTTGGACACTGGGAATAATGAGTTTTTTCCCTTTTATAGAGGATGTGTTTCTCCTGGAAACTGAAAATCCAAGGACAACACTAGTGTATGGCATTTTTACAACATCAAGGTAATTTTTACACATTTATATTTTATGAACTTATATAATAAACTTTATTGAGTAAGAGTAATCATTATGAAATAATTCTTTGTCTCAACTTTTAATCTTAAGTAGTGTTTGGGATGTAGCTTTTCCATTTTCTTTGGCCAAATTAATGAACTATATTTGAGTTGAATTAGTACATTCAAAAAAGTTTTGTACAGGCCGGCGCCGCAGCTCAACAGGCTAATCCTCCGCCTTGCGGCGCTGGCACACCGGGTTCTAGTCCCGGTCGGGGCACCAATCCTGTCCCGGTTGCCCCTCTTCCAGGCCAGCTCTCTGCTGTGGCCAGGGAGTGCAGTGGAGGATGGCCCAAGTGCTTGGGCCCTGCACCCCATGGGAGACCAGGAGAAGCACCTGGCTCCTGCCATCGGATCAGCGCGGTGCGCCGACCGCAGCGCGCCTACCGTGGCGGCCATTGGAGGGTGAACCAACGGCAAAAAGGAAGACCTTTCTCTCTCTATCTCTCTCTCACTGTCCACTCTGATTGTCAAAAATAAAAAAATTAAAAAAAAGTTTTGTACAGAGTATTTGTAATGATTCTGTGCTATTTTTCTTAAAGAAATGAAAATATAAATTGCAATGCAGAATAAAATAGATAATTCATTCCAAGAAAATAACCTTAGCATATTAACATTATTAAATAAAACATTTGACATTTTGTATTGTTAGAGGTAATGGAAATGTTTACTACCTGGATTATGGTGAGAGATGCTAATGTGATCTACACACAGTGTCCTGAAAAAAGTTCATAGAAAATGAATTTTATAGGAAAACTATATGTGGATTTCAGAAGATTTGCACAACAGTAAACTTGTCTTTAAATATCATATTTCCGGCCGGCGCCGCGGCTCACTAGGCTAATCCTCCGCCTTGCAGCGCCGGCACACCGGGTTCTAGTCCCGGTCGGGGCACCGATCCTATCCCGGTTGCCCCTCTTCCAGGCCAGCTCTCTGCTGTGGCCAGGGAGTGCAGTGGAGGATGGCCCAAGTGCTTGGGCCCTGCACCCCATGGGAGACCAAAATAAGCACCTGGCTCCTGCCATCGGATCAGCGCGGTGCGCCGGCCGCAGCGCGCCTACCGTGGCGGCCATTGGAGGGTGAACCAACGGCAAAAAGGAAGACCTTTCTCTCTGTCTCCCTCTACTGTCCACTCTGCCTGTCAAAAAAAAATAATCATATTTCCAATAAATTTTGAAATATCCTCATAGGTCCAAATTCATCAAATTGTATACATTAATTATATGCAATTTATGCACACAATTATTTTTTCTGTAAAATTGAAATATAATTTTTAATTGTTGAACAATCTTAAGTTGTAACTTTAGAAACTAACAAGACCCTGAACAGTCTTTCCTCTTCTGACAGTTGACATATTTGAAAATAGGTTTAATATTTTCTAATTATTCTGGGATTTCTAATCCCTATTATTGTATATTTCAAAACAAGTCACCAAATTCGCACTCTTTCCTGTGCATATTTCTGTTTATTAATCTTATTAGAAGTCAGTCTAATTCTCCATCTGTGACTTGATCAATCCTTTTCTTAAAGGATCAACTATATAATGAAAATCTGAAGGTTTTAGCATTCTTGTCTAAGTGGGCAAAGCACAATATAATTGTAAACTGTAGCAAATTCTTCCAAGTGATAGAAATGACTGGGATGTTGACTTCCAGCCATATAACATTGGATCCACAAGATGTCTAAAATGAGGCCCATAAGGATATATGTAACTCCTATTCTAATGGGAAAAAAAAAAATAGTCCTCATTTAATTCACCAAGGACTGAAGAGAGAAAGAAAAAAAAATTCTGAAGAAAATGTGGGTTTCAGTTAAAAATATTCTCTAGCCTCTATTTTCTCAATGTTGATATAGCTTTAGTGTAAAATCCAAAATTACCACTTCTGACTCTTAATGCTAAGATTGATAATATACCTTGTTTTCTTTCATGAGAATGCAAGATCTCTTCCCATTAGGAAAATGTTGCAGCCAATCTGCTGTGGTGACAATGAAAAAAAAGGATTCAAGCAAACTTATGAGGCCTTATTAATTCAGATAATTCAGTGAATCTTTATTGTACCTCTTTTTCCCCATGACTAACAGGGAAAGTACATAAACCATGATAGCTTAGACTTTTCCAACTAACATTTAGGATAACATGTGAGAAAGTTCTCACATCAAAAGAATCAAAAAAATAGTTATGATCTCTTATGTATGTATCATAATTTGAGTAAAATTATGATAGCCTCTATTGATAGTGATCTGGAATTTAGATTCATATTTTATTGATATTTTAAATGACACATGAATTTTTGTTGCTGGTAAAGTTAACTAGTTAGATAGAAACTTCCTTGACTTGTCCTACTTTTGCAAAATGTGGGGAAGAATTTTCTATAAGTTATTAATTCTTGTCTATTGCTTCCATGGATGAATTAAATATTTTGTGTGAATGCCTTGTTTCAAAACAGCAGACATGTTCAAATTTATATGTATGTAACATAGCATAGCAGTTAACATCTCCATGATGAATTATATCAAGTTCAAAAATGTTAGCTGACACATACATTTGTACATATTTTGGGGGGTTATGCAGTATTTTCAATACTTGTGTATTTTATGCAATTTCCCAAAAGGGTAAACAGTTCTCTCTCCTCCAACATTTATCATTTCTTTATGGTAAATACATTCTAAATCATTCGAGTTTTTTTTTTTTTTTCAGAAAAGCATACAGTACATTACCACTAACAATGTGTCATCATAATCTTTACCATCCGTTTCTTTAAAATTAGATTTACATTTAAAAATATAAAATGGACTCTTTTCTCTTTCTTGCTTTTTTTTTAGCTCGGTTTTTAAAGGCTCCGCGGTGTGTGTGTACCACTTGTCTGATATTCAGACTGTGTTCAATGGGCCATTTGCCCACAAAGAAGGGCCGAATCATCAGCTGATTTCCTATCAGGGCAGAATTCCTTATCCCCGCCCTGGAACTGTAAGTACCCAGGGAAGATTCTTTGCTATCCCGCTTTATGAAAAATATCACTTAACAAGAAATCCATATCATCAGGGCTTTTACAAATACCACAATGCACTACAGAGTTGTCCTTTATATTTTCTCAATACACAAGTTTTGAGATTTGGGATTTTACTAAAACATCACACCTGTTACAGTTTTTACCAAGTGAGTGTGCTAACTAATATCTCATTTAGATTCTGAAGCAATCCTGTAAGTTAGGCAGGGTGGAGGTATTGTCATTTTACCGGCATTAGAAATGATTGCTTTGAAAGGGTTAACTTCCAGGCAGCAGCCTGAGAATTTGCTTAGTAGCTTTTCACAGCCCTACCCTCTGTTAAGGAATCTTGTCTGTTTTAATGATGGAATAACCATATCAGAATTAATTCAGAGATGTCTCTCATGCAGACACTTCAATTATGAGGGATCTATTTAGTTAACAGTTGTATGTTATGTCCTTTCCACAGAAAGAAAAAGGAATGCGTATGCAAAAAATTACAGTGGAAGTGGCATCATAATTCAAATAAAGTGTTTATTTTTTAATCATTTTAAATTACTAAATTATTTTAATTAAATAAGTAAATTAAATTAAATTGAATAATTAAATTATCTTAAATTATTAAGTGATGAATGAGTTAGAATCATGTGTTTAATTACATCCAGCTTTCTAATAGGAAATTCCCTGAACTACTGTGAGGCATGGTCCAGTAGCCATGTCCTATGATGTCAGGCGTATTACAGGCCACATTGGAAACTGATCCTCCAACTGAGACTACAGACAGTGCCCAGCAAGAAGAAACTGGACTTTTCCTAGGATAGGACTTCAGTGATAACAGCCACACTGTGTGTGTTTCGTCTGGCCTGTAGTTGTGTCACTTTCTAGAATATTAGTTAGTTTCTCTCTGTGAAAAGTAGTACGAGACAGTCATTCAGAGGAAGCGTTATACAATAGAGCCTCAACAGAGATCTTATCCTCTTAACATCTCTCATTTCATAGAACACGGTTATCATTATAACATGGGCATGGATATAAATAGAAAGGAATTATCTCATATAAATCGAAACATAGGTGTTAACGTAATATTTACTTACAATGTTCCTTTTTCTTTGAGTTTCAAATTCCTTCTGCCAATATTCTTTTACATATTTATCCTGTGGATTTTTTTTACTATTTGTTGATTCACTTTCATTTTGTATTATTGGAATTTATCCTCAGTATATTTGGTTGCTTCTTTATTCCTTTATTTTCTCATTGTCTGAAATTACACTGGCCATGGTGGGAATATTTATATTGTGGAGATCAGCAGATGCTAGCGATTCCTGAACAAATGCAACTTCTGTCCCCACCCCTCACTGTGCTCTTCACCTACTTGGCAGTGTAAGAGGCACCTTACCAGAGGTAGAGGACTAGAACCACAGGCAGAAAACCCTCATATGGAGGCCCACTTACTCTACTTAAAATGTGGGGCTAGATATGCACTTTAAGGGGAAACAAAATCGGCCCTTGCTAATTGGTAAAGTTCCAGCCTGTGAGTCCCAAGCTTCCAAGAGTAGAGAAGGGACTGGAAATGCTAATTGTCTGATTTGATCAGCCTAGCCTGTACATGGTGTAGAAGTATTTCACTGTACCCATAAACATGTGCAAGTGTTACATGTTAATCAAGAGACTTTCTAAAACACAGGAAATTTCAGCATAGACATTTGGCACAGTGTTTGAGCTGCTGCTTGGGACTTCCACATCTCATTGGAGTGCCTGGCTTCAGGTCTCAATCCTACTGTCCATGCCAGCTTGCTGCTAATGTTCGCTTTGAGAGCCAGCAGTAATGAATCAAGTCCCTGGTCCCTGCCAACCACATGGGAGACCCAGATTGAGATCCAGGCTGCTGGCTTTGGTCTGGCCAACCCTGCTTATTGTGGCATTTGGGGACTGAACCAGTAGATGGAAGATCTTTCTCTCTGTCTCTCTGCCTTTCAAATAAGTAAAAAATTTAAAAATTGTCCTAAAAAACTCATCTCTCACTTTTTTTTTTTTAGCTCTTAAGGGTAAGCATTTTCTTTTTCCTGTTCTAAAACTGGGGCTTAGTGACACACATCTGGAAACGACTCCGTGAAAAAAGGGAGTAGTCAGTACTTGAGACATATTTCTATAATGTGGTTTCTTACATCTGGTGTTGAGACCAGAACAGCTTCTTTAAATCAAAAAAACTGTCGGATGAGTGATCCTTGGGGAACAGAAGGGGCAGGGTGGAGGATTGACTTCTGGAACTCCTCCTGGAAAAGCATACCTCCCTGAAGAGTTGGTCCCTCCGCCCTTCACTGAGCAAAACTCCATGAAGTCAGCTCTCTGGCTCAGAGTGGCCAGGCTCTGCCTCTTGCTGGGCTTCCAGGGTTTAATATCCTGCTTATGTAGCCAGGGAACCTGCAGCCAAGTGACCCAAGGCATATTCCCTCTTCTCCAGGGTGAAGAATGTTGCCTCTTGAAGTCCTCCCAGGAAAGGATCAACTGTGACCGCTGGGCTTTATTTCCCCATACAGTAGTCCAGTTGCTGGGTCAACCCCATAAATACTGGACTGCGTTCTTAAAGGACTGACATTGGCAGAAATCCTGTACCCTCATTCTAGTGCTCCCTGTAGGTGCTTCTTTTAAAGCAGGCTTGATAGCTGTGTTAGCAAACGGCCCAACCAGCAAGCTGAAATCGGTAGGAAGGAGAGTGCCAATTGTGTCCTAATGTTTTTCCGTAAATGATTCAAGTTTGTGGAAGAAACAAGACACCTTTGGTATGCTACAAAGGACAGCCAAAGATTGCAGACTCTCTCTGTGGCTCAGCTAATGTGGTGCATTCTGTTGCGATGTGTATATGGTTTCTGCAGAAGACTGTGTTTGTGTGTGTTGTAGAGCATGTTCAAGCCAGACCTGATTTAAAAAAAAAAAAAAAAAAAACTTCAACTTTAACACCTGCTTATAACTGCTTCAGTCGTGTGCTTCAAACAGCTCAGGGATCTGTAAAGAAGCACAAAAAATTCTTTTTTTTTTTTTTTTGACAGGCAGAGTGGATAGTGAGAGAGAGAGAGAGAGAGAGACAGAGAGAAAGGTCTTCCTTTTTGCCTTTGGTTCACCCTCCAATGGCCACTGCAGCCGGCGCATCTCGCTGATCCGAAGCCAGGATCCAGGTGCTTCTCCTGGTCTCCCATGTGCGTGCAGGGCCCAAGCACTTTGGGCCATCCTCCACTGCCTTCCCGGGCCATAGCAGAGAGCTGGCCTGCAAGAGGGGCAACCGGGATAGAATCCGGTGCCCCAACTGGGACTAGAACCCGGTGTGCTGGCGCCTCAAGGCGGAGGATTAGCCTGTTAAGGCACGGCGCCGGCCATGAAGCACAGAAAATTCTTGAACACGTAGTCTGTGACCAGAAAAAGAAAGTTTCATTGCTGGCACTTTGTTGATTCTATACTTTCAATTGTTTCTCCATTGGAAGCATTTCTGTTTCTCTTAGATGTTTGAATGTAGTTAGTTAGAGATGTTCTTGATAAAATACAGCACAGAAAGTATCGAAGCAGGAAACATCTTCTGTCAATGTTGAAACCTGTAAATAAAATCTAAAAAAAAAACTGATTTCAGATTAGAGAAAAAAGAGATTGTAGTAAGAAAACCTCCCTTGTGCCTTGTGTGGGAGGACACATAACAATTATGAGATTGAACCTGCCCTTAAGGGTGATGGGATTTGCATATATTGGATAAGGAAAGACAGAAGGAAGGGTATTACAAAGGGTCCAACTTACACAACAAGGCAAAGAAATTAATAAGTGAGTCCTGGAAGCTCTGTCTGGCTGGTCAGACTGGAGCAAAGCGTTTTTGCAGGTAGTGAAAGGGAAAAAAAATATATGGATGATGAGGTCCAGGGGATGCAGAAGTATGTGCCTCTAACTGTAATTGGCCTTCAAACAAAGGGCCTAGACCATCAAGGATTTCAACATAACATCAGTTCCTCTCAGCCACAAATTTCATAGACCCATAGACCAGTGCAAAAAACTAGCTCAGATTCTGGAATGCCACTAAGTTTCTTTGTTTATCCACGCACCACTCATCTTCCCAGTGTTAGGTCAAGATCCCCTTGACCTGCCAGTCACACTTTCTCTGACAGGTTTTATATTCATTTCCTGATCTCTCTTCAATGTCACCTCTCAGTCTCTCCTTCACTCTGGGCTCTATGACCTACAATGCCCTAGGAATGACTCCAACATTTATTTTCTCATCTCTAAACTTCTTTACTCATTTTGGCAGCCTAAACTTCTCCACTGTTCTCAATTTGTTTAAAACATTGGCTCTTGAACCTGTATGGCCATCGATCTTGATCCAAGCTCTGTTAATATCTGTCTGATATTTATCTAAAACCATTACTACGCATCTTCATTGTGATTTTGCTTTGAGTGTGGCCATCTTCCTTATTAGAGTACTTATGTCTAGAAGAAAAGAGGAGCTTCTTGTTCTTGTGACCCCTATTAGCGCGTCAAAATGCTTTCTGAATAAACCATGTCCCAAGAATGGACATATGCATAGATATATAAACATGTTCATTTCAAAGACTTGTATGGGTGTGAGGATTAGGAAAACATTCCAGAGAATCAGAAACAGCACATGCTCATGAGTGGCTTAGTGTAAGGAAGAAGTTAGGGAAGGGCAGCCATTGCTAGTACTTCCTGTATTACTCATTTTATCATTGCCTTAAATGAGAGGAGCTACTTGGGAGGGAAGCAGGTTTATTTGGGGTTACTGTTCTGTAGGTGCACAGTCTAAGATCCAGTGGCCCATCAGTTTGGGCATCTGGTGAGGCCAGAGAATGGCAAAAGAAGCATTACATAGTGAGCTAAGAAGCACAGAGCAAGAAGTGTATGTTCTTTCTCCATGTCCCTCTGTCTCTCTTCATAAAGCTGTTGTGACTGGCTCATGGTCTACTCCCTAGCAGCCTAATGCAACCCAATCACTTCCCAAAGGCCCATAATTGGTTCAAGTCTTCACCCTTAATCCATCAGCCATTAACATTAACCCATTAACCATTAACATAAGACTTTGGGAACCAAGCCTCCTATCCATGGGCTTTTGGACGATACACAAACTAGAATCCAAATGATAACCCTGCCTTAACATGGCCCTATTATTTTTCCTGGTGTTTCACCCAACACCTTGGTAATCACAACACTTAAAATTTCTTTACTCAAGAAAGAGTACTTATCTCTGCTTGCTAACCAAAACAATGAAAGAGCAGCAGAAAAACAAGCAGTTAAAGGAGATGGTTAACCAGAATTATTTAATGACTATTTGTAGAGTAAAATTAACCAGCCCAATTAATGGACAAAGGCTTTTCTTTTATGACAGCTGTGAATGTTTGATTATGTTGAGGGTTCAATACACACTCTTCACTCTATCACAAGATGAGGGGAAAGTTAATTCCATCTTACTTATACTTGGGAGTTTACATTGAGCAAACTTACCAGTGCAAGCAGTTTACAAAGGGGAATCAATTTTTATTCTTTTCACCATTATCATAACTCATTCTGTCTTACCTGCAAAGTCTATGCCATAAATCAATGGAAGAATTAGTTATCACTAAAAAAACATTCTCTTATAAATTGGAAAACAGAGTCATACAAGGAGACACTTGTTTCTGAGCAAGAAATTCACTGTGAATATAAAACAGAAATCTCCACTGAGGAATAATTCAATGAACATAAAATCACTGATTTTTATTTGATTTGAGTTACTTATTTAATAACCATTGTTTTGAGCAACTTTAGCCTAATTTTTATCTGAATTTCAGTTACCTGGAAATGAAGTCCACACACCAGGCACTGATAACTTAATAAGCTTATCCCACCAAACTGTACTAACTGGGAATTATAAAAGTCGCCTAGTAATATATGCTAACTTTGGGTCTTTTCAGAAATTGCAAATGAGAGTGCTTGCAAATATCTAAGGAGACATCTCAGCATCACAAGCTATAATTAGTGGTGTTTTATGAAGGCCTGGAACTATTTAAGTTGCCCATGCATTGTTCTTTCCATGTTTTCATTCAGTGAGCAATGTATTTCCCTGTTTCCACTTTGTGTGAAGACTGAGGGTAGAAAACACCCATAATTCTATACCGCAAAGAAGTGTGGAACACATCCATCAGCTTAGAACAACCTCAGATTAAACTCTTTGTGCTCATTTTGGTCTTCATTGTGGGCAGTTGACAAACACATATTTAACTTTAATGCTTTTTTTCTTAAAAGAAAATACATGAACTTCAGATGAAAGTCTCATTAATAGAATAACGAATAAGGAGGCTTAGCAGAGTTAGTCTCATTACCTTTGTTAACTCATTGAACTGCCCTTTGTGCAGTGAAAGAACTATATTTACTTGTCCTGTAAAAAGTAATGCTAATTGGTTAAAGTTAGCCTGAAAGTCATCCTCACGATGATGTGGTCTAAATGAGTGAGGTCATGTTAATCTGCCTGCTGAGGCCATTTTGCACACGTGGCTGTGGTAACACTGGCCCCAAGACACCATGTTTGTTGGAAAGCTGCTGCAAGGATTTGACCCTGGGGATTGCCATGGTTAGTTTGGTCCCTCAATTTTTTCCCACTGAATGGACATTAAAAATTCAGCAGATTTCACTTAATTTAACATTTGTATCTTTTGTTGAAATCTGGCAGCACTAGGCTTATATTTCAGCATAGGGACCTGAAGTTGTCCACTTTGGATGAGGCATGACTTCCCAATTAGTCACCGACCTCAACATATGCTTCCATCTAATAATGCTGTGTCTGTTTGTCCTTTGCTGTGGATCAAAAAGCTTTCTTTGTCACTTTCCTTTTATCTGTTAACTTTTATTTCTTAAGGTTATATATTTATTTATTTGAAAGAGTTAGAAGGAGAGAGAGATTTTCATTGGCTGGTTCACTCTCCAGATGGCTGCAATGGCCTGGAAGCCAGGAGTGTCATCCAGGGCTCCTACATGGGTGGCAGGGGCGCTAACACTTGGGCCATCCTCTGTTGCTTTTCCCAAGCCATTAGCAAGAAACTAGATCAGAAGTAGAGCAGCCAGACACAAACTGGTGCCCATATGGAATGCTGGTATTTTAACTCATTGAGCCACAATGCTTGGCCCTTCATTTTTTAAAAATATTTATTTATTTATTTGGCACAGTAACAGAGAATGAGATAGAGTAAGATAGATCTTCCATTCACTAATTCACTCCCCACATGGCTTCAAAGTCCAGGGCTATGCCAGACCAAACCCAGGAGCCTAGAACTCTATCTGGGTCTCCCATTGGGTGACAAGTGCCCAAGCACTTGGTCCATCATCTACTGCTTTCCCAGGTGCATTAGCAGGGGACTGGATCAGAAGCAGAGCAGCTGGGACTTGAACCAGTGCTCATACGGGATACCAGCATTGCAGGTAGTGACTTAACCCACTGCACCACAATGCCGGCCTGCTGGTAATTTAGTAAAGAACAAATGAAAACTAAAACAAGAGTGTTCTTTGTTTCTGAAAGAAGAAATACTGACAGGTATTTCATAGCATTCAATGTTTACATGTGCTAAAATGTTATACTCATCAGCTTTGCTCATATAACTCAATACTGAGGTCCAATTAGTGGCTGTGTTGGCATTGCAAGCCTCAGTAGTTCCCAGGCTACCTTAAGTGTGACCTCAGGTGCCCCATTATGGGAGCCTCCTCAGATGCCCTCGCCTGGATCCCTTTCAGAGCTATTGGTGCTGTCCAGCTGTCCTCTTTTCAGATCTCATTACTGCTTTCTGTCTTTCCCTTGGGACTTGAGACTCTGAACCTTTCCTCTCCTGGCTAGAATTGAAGTTCTGCACTAAAATCACAGGCCAGATATAATGCATATTGGAATTTATTCATTCGGCTACCCCTTGACATTTATCTACCATGACCAACTTTGTTATAGCCCTCAAGTGAGCCAGACAGACTCAGCTGCCATCAGCACTCAGCTTACATTCTAGAGGGAGAAGCAGAGGATAAAAATACCAGCAACTAAAATATGCATTGCTATTTGGTAAATCAGGGTAGTGAAGAACACTAGCCGGATAGGGAGATGGGATGGAGACAGGGAGTGGGAGCTATTGTTATACATAGCATCTCCTTTCAGAAGGTCACATGGGAATCCAGGACTGAAGGAGCATCAGAGAAAGCCATGGGGTAGGGGTCCTGAAAGAGCACTTGGATAGGAAACAGCAGGTGCCAGTATCCCAGAGGGGAGCATGCTTGAGGCTCAGGAACAATCAGAATTACCATGGAAGCTCAGGTTGGGTCACACAGAGGCTTATAGGCCGTTCAAAGGTGTTGGGACTGGATCCTACGGGTTACAGACATCACTGAGTCCTTTCCGTAGTGAAATCATCAGATCAAACTTCCACATCCAATTGGAGCTCCAACTTCTGGGATCCCTCATTTGGGAGGAGAGATGAGCTAGAACAAACTTTATGTACATTACAATCCTGATAATTATAACGTAATTTATGTTAACCAGTAGCAGTCCTAGGTTGTATCCACAAATTGTTTTCTAACATTATAGTGTTCAGCAGTAAATAAGAAGTAGAAAAGCAGTGGATGTGAAGGGTGGAAGTTTCATCATATACACAGTTGCAATGATCCTCTCTAAACACAAAAAGGGCAGGAAAAGTGGACTTGGTTTCATTTAGATGCTCAAATTACACAATTATATGTTAATTTTCTAAGAGTGTACCGGATATAGTCAGATTATTTTCTCCTCAATGGGTACCAAAACAACTGGAGATTCTAAGTGTTTTGAAAATAAAGGACTTTTAATTACTACTGAAAGAATGTAATTATTTTACTAATGTTATTACTTTTAAAAATATGTTTAGTGCCCCGGAGGAGCATTTACCCCAAATTTGCGAACCACCAAGGAGTTTCCAGATGATGTGGTCACATTCATCCGAAACCATCCGCTCATGTACAATTCCATCTACCCCATCCACCGACGACCTCTGATCGTCCGAATAGGCACAGACTACAAGTACACAAAGATCGCTGTGGATCGAGTCAATGCTGCAGATGGCAGATACCATGTGCTGTTCCTTGGAACGGGTAAGTGTTTGAGCTGAGGCCATCCTGAGTGTGGGGTCAAGGGCTGCACTGTAACAATAACTCAGAGAATGGCGAGGACCATGAAGAACTGAATGATTACTTCCTTAGTTAGTTGAAAGGCAGTGAGAGAGGGAGAGGGGAGGGAGAGAAAGATAGAGAGAGACTGACCTTCCATCTACTCACAGAATGGCCACAACTGCTGGGGTTGGGCCAGGATGAAGCCAGGAGCCAGGAACTCTATACAGGTCTCCCATGTGGGTGGTAGGAATTCAAGTACTTGAGCCAGCTTGGGCTGCTTTCCCAGGGAACTGGGATTGGAAGTGAGTAGCCAGGGCTGGACCTAGCACTCCAATATAGTATGCAGGTGTTCCACAGAGTGACTTAACCTACTGCACCACAATGCCAGTCTTCGGTATTTACTCCTGTCTGGCCCTTAGCTAAATATTTCTCTCTATGCCTCACATGCATGTCTGTAAAATGGAGTTAATAAAGAACACAGGAAGGGGTTGTGAGGGACAAAAGAGCTGAGATACACAAAGGCATCTAGAATGGTTTCTGGCAAGCAGTATAATGGAATATAAGAACAGTGAGCTGACTTAGGCATGACAAGACATTCCAAGTGTGCTAATTTTCTCTCTCAAGGGAAGCCAATTCCATGACTTCGTAATCAATACATGAGGCCAGTGTCTAGGGGCAATGATAATGACAACTGCCATGTTCCATACAACATTTGGAAGTGGTTTTAACTCCAGTACAGATAGGCTTCTTGAAAGTATTAAATATTAATCTTTTTTTAAAATTTATTTTATTTATTTGAAAGAGTTACAGAGAGAGTTAAGAGACAGAGAGAGAGGTCTTCCATCTGCTGGTTCACTTCCCGGATGGCTGCAACAGCTGGAGCTACACTGATCCAAAGCCAGAAGCCAGAGCTTCCTCTGGGTCTTCCATGTGGGTGCAGCGGCCAGGATTTGGGCCAGCTTCTACTGCTATCCCAGGCCATAGCAGAGAGCTGGATTGGAAGAAGAGCAGCCAAGACTAGAACCAGCGCCCATATGGGATGCCAACGCTTCAGGCCAGGGCTTTAACACCCTGTGCCACAGCACCGCCCCCTAAATAGTAATCTTTTTAATATATCCACAAGTTCCATTTTATCAGTTTACGTTATCAGCAGCTGAATGAAAGCACTCTTGGGTAGAGACCTCCATGCTATGGAATAACTAGTCTTCTACGTTCTACAGCTATGGATCCCAAAGTGTGGTCCTCAGACCAACAAGATCTGTATCACTGAGACCTTGTTGGAAATACACATTCTTAGTCCTTGTCGCCAGAACTGTAGGAGTGAGGCCCAGATGGCAGTGTGGTCACCAGCCTTTGAGAAGTCTGCTGTATACGGGAGTTTGAAGGAGCACACAAGGAATAGGAAGCTTTGAGATGCATTGTTGAGTCACTGATGCCTCGGAAGTGTGATGCAGTCCCTCCATTTGTCTTATTGTAACAGCAGAACAACCCCAGGAAGTTTTTAGGCTGTTGTTTCCACTACTTTAGGAAATAGATATAAAGTAAGTTTGTAAAAGTCATTATAGAATTCAGCAGTAGTAGAATATGTATTCTGAATTAAGGCACAAATTGCACTCAGAATCCAACCATTTAGAGTGTGAATTTTTCCTGGCAAAATAAAATTTCCGAAGTCTGCTTTTATTATAAAGTTCTTATTCTTTCATATTCTTAAGCTGAAAATGTCATACCTGAGACTTTTATGGTCATAGAACTTCAGCTTCAACTCATCACAGGTTGAAAATCTTCTGAAGTGTTCCACTTGGCAACCTCTTCCACAAATGGAAGTTTCTGAGTTTACCCTGGGTTTTCTTCTCTTTGCTTGCCTGACATCCGAGTTAAAATCTTTCCTTCCCAGACTGACGTTCTTCCTTTTGCTCTCGAATTTTGATCTAGCTTGTCATCTCCAGGACTTTTTTTTTTATCAATTATATTCTTATTCACTTTATTCTTCCGTTTCACCCTACACTAATCTTTGGTTTAAGTCTCTTATACTAGGACATGGAAGTAGATGTCCATCTTCCCCTGCTGTTTCCTCTGCTGCGTGGCTCATTTTGCCAGGGTCATGTTCTCATGATAAGACTATCCAGCCTTCTGCCCACTGAAATGCCCTGTCCCCTCTTTGCATCAGGCACGTGTCACCTCAGTCCTCTCTTTCCCTAGCCATTGCCTCTTCCTCAGCTGGCTTCCTCCTGCTCACGAGCATGGATAGTCCCCATGCTTCTGTCCATGGTACTCCTCATTTTGTATATTCTTTGACCATCTCATTCATTCCTTTGACTTCAGTTGTCTAATTCTGTGCAAACAAATCCAAAATGTGGGTCATTAGCCCTTGCCACTTCCTAAGCTCACCATTTACAATTACAATCCATTGTTAGATAACACACATTGTAGGACCCATTAATATTTCAAACACCATGTTTCAAGCTCAGTTTATCCTCGTCTAAGTCCTCTAACCAGCATTAATCCAGTCCCGCACAATTGTATTCATGACTACACATTTCGCCTAAGGTTCTATACTTCTTTGACACATAATTTATCTCAAGGCATATCCTGGGGCCTGGTAGCCTCAATAAATATTTGCTGAAATGAATTGAAAATTATAACAATGTCCATTCTGACATATGTAATGGAATGAATTCATAAATGCCTACAAATGTTAATCTTTATTTATGTATAAGCTGTGGTATTAAAAATTAGACTTCATGTAAATGACTCCAAAGCTTACTTTTAGCCTCAGCTCAGATCACTCAATGTGAAGTTTACAGTCGGAAAAAATGTTTTTCCTGAAGCTAAGTTGTAATTTAAAGTCACACCTCTCCCTAATGTATCGGATTACCCAAAAATGATGACTGTTTTCACTTTTTCCTTTGAAGCCTGTCTTGAAGGTGGACTTTGATGTCATGATCGGGTTAGTTTTTCATGAAAATCTACATAAACTATGTAGATTTCATGGATGGAATTTTCAAGCCTTTTAAAACTGTGCAGCAATGCTTATTCAGTAGAAGATAGTAAAAAACATGCTTTTGCATAAATACCTCAACTTGTCTTGCCACATAAGTTTCTGGCGTCTTTACAGAGATTTTGTGTGTTGGTATTGAAACGCTTGTGTCATTTGCAAAAATAATATTTAGGCATATGTTTTTAATTGTAGTGGGAAGCTTCGCTAATGCTTACTTAGAAAGCCACCGGAGTCCCTTGAGGCTTGCATCCTGATACCCTGTGACAGTGCCTCTGCAACAGCATCTTTCTGAGTGCACGATTTTTTTTTTTTTGTATCAGATGATGCACAACAGTATGAAAGCAGTGACTTCAATGTACCTGAAACTCTAACAACCAAAGTATTATAGAATGTTTCTTTCTAGTTGGCTTCATTATTGTCAAAAGTGAACAAAATCACATTTTTTGCTGAAATGGCTCCTGGGAGAAACACAGGCCACTGTCTTCAGGATTTCTCAGCTCCTGTTATCATGATGTCTTGATTCATCCTTAGTGTTGCCAAATCCCCCAGAGACAGAGAGTCCTTTTGCTACTGTGAGTAACTAATGATATGCTCATTACTGTCCCCTTGAGGAAAGTTTTTCCCATGGCTTCCCATCTGTATCATGATGGAAAACCCAGAGCAACCCAGTGAAAACCTTTGTTGTCCGAGAAGATGCAATGAGAAAATTTCTGTGACTGTTCATTGCAATGCAAGTAGGATATCATGTAGTGGAATTCCCTTTGAATTGTCTAAGTGCTTTTGGGTAAGCATAACTCTTGTTTATATATCTACCTGATTTAGAATGACACTCTTTGTAGGTTCTCTCAAGTCTGTCACAACATACAGTTCCCAGGAAGGCAAAATCAGGATCAATGAGAACTTGTTAGAAACAGAAATTCAGGCACTACCTCAAGATTTCATGGATGAGACTTAGTTATTTGTGTTTTAACCAAGCTTCCAGGTGTCTCTAAAGTAGTTGAATGAGCTTAACTCCTGGCTTCTGTTTCACTTAGTCCATTATTGTTATTATATACAACTCTGGGTGAGTTTGAGATACGAGTCATCTGTTTTTCCACTGTCATAAGACTGCCTCCTGTTAATATGTTGTATACTGCTACATACCAAGCAAAACAAGCCAATAAATAAATAAATGTAAAAAAGAAAAAAGGAAAAGGGAAGAATGGAAGAAAGGAAGGGAGGGATTAGTAAAACATAACTTGTGAGATAAGTCTAGCGCACTGCATATTCTATGTAGGACCAAAGCTAAGAATGTTTTACATATTTAAATTGTTGAAAAAATAGAATATTTCCTAATTGGTGAAAATCAGAGTCTATAAATGAGCCCTTATTGGACTGTGACCACACCCATTATTTCCATTTTGTCTACCATGAAGAACCATCATCCCATGAAGCTTAAAATAAATACATTTTTGACCTATTACAGAAAAAGTTGTAATATACTATATAATCTCACCTGGAGAATGGTCTATGTGCTGATGAAAATAATGTGTATTCTGCAGCTTCTGGATGGAATGTTCTGTAGATGTCTGTTATGTCTATTTGGTTTTGAGTTTTTCTTTGTTGTGCTGGTGAGCTTGTGGAGAAAAAAGAACCCTTAACACTGTTGGTGAGAATGTAAATGAGTATAGTCATTATGAAAAGAACTATGGAGGATCCATACAAAATAAAAATAGAGCTACCATGGGATCCAGCCATGTCACTACGTGGCATATATCCAAAGGAAATGAAATCAATATGTCAAAGACACATTGACATTTCCATGGTTTTTGCAGTGTATTCACAACGGCCAAGAAATGGAAATAACCTAAGTGTCCATCCACTGATGAATGAATAAAGAAAATATGATACATATGCACAATGGAGTACTATTCAGTCTTAAGAAAGGAGAAACCCTGTCATGTGCAGTAGCGTAGATGGAATTACAAGATATCACATTAAGTGTAGCAAGTCAGACACAGAAAGGCAAATACTCTGTGATCTGACTCAGGCATGGAATCTAAAAATAAATACTGCAGAATTTCAGAGTAGAATGGTGATTAACAAGATCTGGGGAGAGTATAGGGGTGAGAGGATGGGGAAAAGTTAATAAACAGGGACTAAGTTATAGATTGGGCAGCTCTGGCATTCTATTGCACAGTAGGGTGACTACAGATAATGACAATGTACTGCATATTACAAGAGAAAAGAACCAATTTTGAATAGTTTCACCACATCAAAATAGTAAATGTTCATGGGTATGGATATGCTTACCTAATTTTAAAATTATACAATGTATATACATGTATTAAAATATCACATGGCACCCCATAAATCTGTATAATTTTATGTGTTGCTTAAAAAAGAAAAAAAAAGTTTTGCTGACCCATTTTGAATGATAAATGCAGAATTTTAGAGGGAAGGATTTCCTAAAGAAACTATTTTCTAATGCATAGGTATTATACAGGAATTCATAGTGCTGCTCAATATAAATGGTTCTTCTTTTCTCTGGAGTAAAATATCTTGATATTTAATTAAAACAACTGGAAACTAACCTTAATGATTTTCCCACTCATTCCTGCTACTCTCTTCTCTTAAAAAAACAAAATCACAGGTTGAAACAATATATTTTAAAAAATAAACACTTTGTTATATTCTATAATACTTGTTAATTTTTTTTCCTTTGTGTTTTGGCATTAGGGTGGTGCATATTTTTATGTTTCTCTCTCCCTTTTTTTTAATCTTTAGCAGGGACTGTAAAACAGCAGGCAAGGGCTCTCCTAGGATTAACGTTTCTATTTTAACTTTACCACCTACTGTTTGCATGCGTGCAGGTCCTGTGTTCAAAGCCGGCTGTGTTACACAGTCAAAAGATTTTTGCCTGCTTTCCTTGTGCTTCTGGAGTTATAAAAATATGTGAGTGTCTGGGTCAGGTTTGAACACATTCGGTCAATTTTTTATGTTAGCACCGTAGATGAATCAGAATGACATGTGGTTTTAAATGAAAAAAATGACAGTGTTCTTGTGAATGGGTATTAGAGGTTTAGAGTGATTTAATGCTATTATGAGTCTTTCACATAGGGTCAGTATGTGTGGTGTTCTGCCGAAATCCTCATGGGGCCTATACTATTTCACTCTTCTTGCTAGCTTCTGTGTTATGTGGTGTGTACTAAGTTGGAATGCTGGCTCCATTGAGTCTTTTGAAACAGGAGAGTTTTCATGTGTGTGCCATATATGTGACAGAAGCCTGCAGTTGCTTGCCTTGAGGCATCAGAGGCTAGCCAGCTTCAGAGTATCTTACCAGTGCTGGCAGTGGCATCTCTTGGAATGGTTCCCTTAAGGAACTACAGGGCCAGGAATTTTGGGTTTATATAGGACTTCTTAAAATACTCCATGTAAAATTGGATAGCAGGAGTAGTGCATTTGAGTTCAGGAAAGACACTTGGAGGCTGCACCAGAATGTCACTCTAAGGATGGAGTTGAGATTTCTCCTTTGCTTATGAGTAAGGAACAAATCTCTTTGCAAGCTACTGCCTTGTATTAAAACTGTGGGTCATTGTTTTTCAAAACAGAGTCTGGACACTCCTAGAATTTGTCATGGATTCTACAGGAATTTTCACAGCAGGAAGTACTAATAGAACAGAGTGGAAGAAAGGGTGAATTGATGGTAGAAAAATGATGAGTTATGGAGTCATGTGTGTGATCCTGTAGAAAAGAGGGATAGGTGACAAAGGAAAAAAATGGAAAATAACCTGTGGGAGGCAGGGATAGAGTTACCGGATCCTGGGTCTTTTTATCTCTCTTTTTTCCTCTTGCCTTTCAAATAAGTAAAATAAATTATTGAAAAACAATTTAAAATCTCATGTAATGATTATATAAACTAAGTGGCTAACTGTTGGATTTATTCACTATTCTACTTGTTATGCAAGAAGTATACTTTATTAGGCCTCTGACATGCTTTGTTATTATTATAATGACACTAATTAAATGCATTCTCGTACTCACCTCTTGCCAGGTGTTTATATGAAATATCTCACCCATTCTCATAGAGTCCCCAGGAGGAATTCTAAAACGTACGCTCCAGGAAGGAAGGGTCTCGGTCTGATTCATTCATTGCTAGATCCAGTGCATCACTCAGACTAGCCACTCAGTCTGTGTTATTTGAATGAATGAATGATTTGTACTCATTCTCCTTCCTGTGTTTAAACCAAATCACAGATAAGTTTAAGCACATAGATATTTAGTGTAGGACACAACTAGAATCTGAACCCACACTGCATGATTTCACATCTGAATGTTTATCCTCTTCTCATCTCTGATTTGCCAGTATCACTTTATATCTTTTCTTTCATGAAGTTAATTATATTTGCATTTTCTCATCTTACTATGAATTAAAAGTCCTACTAATATACAAGAGACGTCTTCAAAAGGTTCACTGAAAACTATGGGGACTTCAAAATAAATGTATCTTTTACTTCCATTTTTCCATGAACATTTTGAAGGACCCCTGTATGTCAAAATGATAATGTTGATGTGTTGACATGGGGTGTTTGCATTGACATGGCTCTGTTTGAGTGATAGTCCTCCCTGAACTCATTGACATGTTGTCACCAAGTCTTGCATGTGAACTAGATGCATCTTACAAGGTGACACAGAAGACTTGGACACACTTGGCTTTGGGACAGACTGGTATCTGTCTGAGTTAACCTAGCTGTGCTAGAATGTAACCTGAGAGTTTAATTTGTTTTATATCAGTCACGTTATATTTAGAAATGAAGATAAAAATTTGCAGAAAAAGGAGAAAATGTAAAAATAGAATGAGATTTCACCTTAACTTTTGATGTCTCATGAAATTTTTGCACGTCCAAAAGTTGTTTTACAATGAAGCTTATATCTTATACACTCTCCAAAACACACATAAAACTCTGGCATTCTTAGGTTAACTTAATTAACATGGCTCCTGTATAGTTGATTGATGTATTTGGAGCATTTCCGAATAACTTGGAAGCACATAGTTCCTGTCAGCAGGAGAGATGGCACTGCCTGGCCTAGGTAACAGGGGCTCCTTTACCTCCAACCACCGAAATTCCTATGGATGACCTGTGAACACCCACAATTCCGCCTCACCCATGTGTGCTGCCTTATCCAACCCTGCACTCTTGACTAACATTAAAATGTTTCCAGACATGAGTTCATTAAGTCTGTTGTCGCTGCGTGAAGAATAAACAGCCGTGGAGCGTTTTGGTTCTTGATGTGCTGTCAGTTCCCTGAGGCAGACTTGGCAGCCCCGCCCCAAGCAGCAGAGCTCACAGCTTCCCCTTAGCCAGGCTTTGCGTGACCACCCACAGGAGGCCAAGATTGGTCCGTTGTGGTGGTGGTTTCTGTGGGAAGCTGGCATTTTACAAAAATCTTTATTGCACGGGGGAAAGTTCAGATTCTAGGACATGGAAGGAAATATTTCATTTTAGGACATGAAAGGTAGTGAAATTGGAACTCAGAGTTTTGAACTCGGAGTTTCTGAGGTCAGTCTGTAGTATGAGGATTGTCTGTTCCACTTAGCTGCGTGATGATTTTTCTATTCCCCTGTGGGGAAGGCAGAGTAGTAGCCTCCAAATCTCCCCAGCTTACAGCACCCAGACCTGTGCGCATGTTACTTTAACTGGTGTAAGAGATTTGCAGATAGGTTTAATGTTAGGGACCTTGAGCTGGGGAGATTTTCCTGAATGGTCTGCGTGTGCCCAGTCTCCTGCATGACTCCTTAAAAGCAGATGGCCTTTCCTGGCTGCAGTTAGGTGTGACAGTGCAGGAAGTGTCAGAGTAATAGGTCTTTGCTGGCCGTGGAAGTGAAGGAAGGGGCCCACATAGCAAAGGATATGGCTGATGTCTAGAAGGTGCAAAATACAAAGAGTGTTCTCCTTCAGACATGTAGAGGGGCATACAATCCTCCAAAAACTTTAATTTTGGCACAATAACACCTGTGTTGCACTTTAGTCTTCAGAACTCTTAGATTATAAATTTGCATTGTTTTAAGACATTAAATTAGTTATAATTTAGTTATTTGTTATGATAACAGCATAAAACTAATTCATGTAGCTTGTGTTTATTTTAAAGAGTTTGTTTTTATCTATTTGAAAGATTCATCTACAGGCAGAGAGAGAGAGAAAGAGAAAGCTCTTCCACCTACTGGTTCACTCTCCAAATGGCCACAATGGCCAGGATTGGATCAGGCTGGAGCCAGGAACCAGGAGCTTCATCCAGGGCTCCTATGTGGGTGCAGGGGTCCAAGCCCTTGGCCATCCCCTGCAGCTTTCCCAGGTGCATTTAGTAGGCAGCTGGATCAGAAATGGAGCAGCCAGGACTTGAATTGGCATTGCAGGTGGTGACTTAATTGTCTGTGTCACAATGCCAGCCTCTCAACTAGCTTTTGAATTCCAGTTTAATTGATGCTTTTACAAGTATTAATTAATGCTAATATTTTAAAAATGTGGGAATAAACCTTTCTAAATGCAAAAAAGTTAATGTGTTCTGTTCCATTGTTGTTTCTTAAATTTTATGGAATTGTTCAGTAATATATAACACAGATGTCATTTATTCATTCCTTAGAATTTATTGAGCCTGCTGCATGCTAGGGTTTAGGATGTATTAGGATTAGTAACATCGCCTTTACTTTGGGAGCTCATGGCCCACTGGAGGAGACAGTTTAATCCAATTCAATAAAAATTTACTCAGCATGAGTGATACACATTTTAGATAGTTTTCTGTTGCTTCAAAGCAAATAACCACAATGTTAGTGACTTAAAGCCACACACATTTATTATCTTACAGTTTTCCCCAACAATGGCTATACAAGGTCTCACAAGATTGCAGTCAGTGTAGACCAGGAATCATTTGGCTTTGGAGTTTAGGGTTGTTGGCAACATCCAGTTCCTTGCTGTCATAAAAATGAGGCCCTTAGCCTTTTAAGGTCACTCACAGTTGCCAGACACATGAGTCTCTTCATTGGCTGTCCAAAACATGGCTGTTTGCTTCTTGGAGGCTGATAGAATCTTCCCCTTCAGTCTGTTAAGGTTGGTTGGGTTTCATATATTAGCATGATCATGGTATTGCACACCATCCCTTTTACATTTTTCTTTTGGTTAGAGATGAGTCTCTTGTTCCTCTGTATTCAGGAGGAAGATGTATACATGTATCACACACCGGAATATGTGTCAGTACCACCAATATGCATTTTAGATAGATTTCTTTCTCAGATACGTAGGCTATATTAAAATGGAGATAAGAAGACCTTTTGCATGATTTAGGCAAGAAATGATAACAGTCTAAATTAAAACGGGTTAGAAGTGAAAGATTGAGAATGAGTATCAGTTTCAAGAGTTATTTAGGAGGAGGAAAGGAGCTGATGATTACAGATTCATTTGTGGCTTGAATTTGTAGATTAAAAGCTTGTCAAATAGGCTATAAAGCATTACTGTTGGCTGATCAAGGTCACAGAAAATCAGTGAAGCAGGTTTGGAGAGTATTGAATTCTTTTCTTGAATGGCACACCTATTCTTTCATTTGATCTCTTAGTTATAGGGGTTGAACTCATCACCGAAAATACTTTATCTCATTAAAACTTCACAGAAACCTAATGAGACACAATTATTATCCCCATGTTGTTGTGTAAATGGTGATTTTGAAAGACTAAATGGCTTATTGAGTATTGTGATGCTGTTAGGAACAGTAATTAAAATGAAGCCCATGTCTGTCCCACATTGAGTTGAAGCTTTGGATAAGTCAAAGAGGGTGTTATTACAGATACACTTCAGCAGAGAGGGTGTTCTAGAGATGGAGATATGGGAATCAGTAGCAATGTAGGTGTTGACTGAATCCCTGACAATGCTGGAGGTCATTGTAGGGGACTAGGCAGATAAGGACTTCACTCTTGCAGCTCATCTACGGAGTGGGAAAATAAGAATGTTTACCAAAAAATAAGGGAAGGAGTGGTCTGGAAACTAACAGGAGAATAAAAGAAGCAATAGTGTGGTGACCTGAGAAGACATAGCAGGCAGGGAGAAGTGGTCTTTGAGATCATTGGATGTTGCCCCCTTACATCTGAGGGCCTTTGTAATATGCTGCTTTCCCCATTATCCAATTTTCTTATATATTGTTGCACTTGAGAGAAGACTAACCATTCCAGATGCAAAGGAGGAGTTGTGAACAGAAGCAAGTAGGCCAGGCTTCCCATGGGCTTAGGAGATGACCAGATGCAGAGGGAGAAGAGCCTCTTTGGGCACCTGGAGGCATGGGTGGATGCTCCAGGCCAGCTAGTGTGTGTGATGTATCTCTGGAAACTAGTGCACCATGGCCCATCTTAACGTAAAAATGGTGCTAGAAAATAGGTTAGTTAGTGATCATACTGTGTGTTAACTTCCATTCTGACAAAGGATTAATTGAAAGGATTAACCATAAGTTTGCATCTTTGGAAATTTGGTACATCCAGTACAGGATCAGTAAAAACCTTATACAGTCTAACTGCATTGCTCATGGTAAGACAATTTGACATTGAAATATAAGTAAAAGCAATTCTTGATGTAATACAACAAGAAATGCTAAAATAAGTAAAATGTAATTTTTATTAATTTATAAAATCCTAAAGCATTAATTTTAGTGATTGCTGAGGCCAAACATCAGTGTCCTTTGACTGCATCACCAGGAAGTTACTTAAATAATGTGTTTATTAGTATATTATCTCTAATAATAGGAGGGAGAGGGAGAGGACAGAGAGGCAGAGGAGGAAGAGGAGGGAGAGGGAGGGGGAGAGGTGGGAGAGAGGGAGAGAGGTCTTCCATCCACTAGATCACTCCCCAAATGGCCAGCCCTGAAACAGGCTGAAGCCAGGAGCCAGGAACTCCATCCAGCTCTCCCACATGCTTGCAGGGTCTCAAGCACTTGGACCATCTTCTCCTGTTTTCCCAGGCATATTAGCAGGGCGCTAATTTGGAAATGGAGTAGCCTGGAACTAGTGTGCATATGAGATGCTGGTGTTGGACCATAATGCCAGCCTCTGTGGATTATGTCTTGCACTGATTAACCCTCATAGAGGGAATTAGCTTCTAGAAACACAATATGTCAACATTAATTGCAAACTTAGTTTTTTATTTATCTTATTTGAAAGTCATAGTTACACAGATAGAGGAGAGTCAGAGAGAGAGAGAGAGAGGTCTTCCATCCAATGGTTCACTCCCCAATTGGCCACAACAGCTAGAGCTGCACCGATCTGAAGACAGGAGCCAGGAGCCAGGAGCCTCCTCCATGTTTCCTACATGGATGCAGGGGCCCAAGGACTCAGGCCATATTCCACTGCTTTCCCAGGCCATATCAGAGAGCTGGATTGGAAGTGGAGCAGCCTGGTCTTGAACCAGCACCCATATGGGATGCCGGCACTTCAGGCCAGGGAGTTAACCTGCTGCGCCACAGTGCTGGCCCTAATTGCAAACTTATTAAACAATTTTTAGCATATTAGATGTAACAGATATTTTCATGAGGACAGACAACTTGGATGAATAAGTACAATATTAGCTCAAGGTGCTGGCACTGTGGCGTAGCAGGTAAGGCTGCCGCTTGCAGTGCCAGCATCTTATATGGGTGTCAGTTCATATCCCAGCTGTTCCGCTTCTGACCCAGCTCCCTGCTGGTGGCCTAGGAAAAACAGTGGAGGATGACCCAAGTGCTTGGGGCCCTGCTATTCATGTGGGAGACCTGGAGAGAGCTCCTGGTTTTGTCTTGGCCCAGCCCTGGCTGTTGCTGCCATCTGGGGAGTGAACCAGTGAATGGAAGATCACTCTCTCTTCCCTTCTTTCCTTCTCTCTCTTGAACTCTTTCTTAAAAAATACATTAGCTCAAATTTTGAAAAGGGTCTATTTTGCTGTGTCTGGCTTTTTTTGCTATGCCTCAATTAAATCAAAACATAATGTAGTCACTCATTACTATATATTCTCCAGTTTAGCAAAATAGTTGTCTTTAAGATTTCTCTTTTGTCTTTGTCCTAGAAGTCTGTTTTTTCAATGATCCTACTTACTTAGAAGGATAGCCCTGAATTTTTCCACAGCAGTAATGGATCCAAGTACTTGTGTGTTTACCTATAAAATTCTAGATCAACTTATGGCACAGTGGTGTGTAATTAAGATTTCCAGAGAGTCTCCCCATAATTGCCAATTCTAATTTTGGTGGGGATTTCTCGAAAACCGTGTTAAATACAGAATAACTTGTTGGAACTACTTATTATTTCTAGATGAATCCTAAGGTCAAAATTAGGGAGCATGCTTTGGCATTCAAAGGCTCCAGGATAAAATCTTGCCCTCTATCACTTAGCAGCTCTGGCTGACCTTGAGCAAATGATACAGCATCTTTAAGCCTCAGCTGCTGCTTTTTTTTTTTAAACACAATTTTATTTATTTGTTGTTATTAAACCTTACTTTTGACTGCACTCAGATTTAGAAGTAGACATTCTCGGAGAAGACAGCCTACGTCTCTTGGCAGTCCATTCCTAGTGTTTCTCTTTGGCCTCCTTCATTCTCTTGGCTAAAAGTTAAGCGTATTCTACACCTCTTCCTTGTTCTTCTTAGTATGCTGTTTCTTCAGAGCAATATGCCAGCATTTGTGTGGAGGACATGTGGAGAAACTAGCCACTGACTCTTGGGTGCTTTGCTCCTAGGTTTCTGACTTTCTTTGTTTAAGGGCTTTCTTACAACACACTGGCATACATCATCTTCTTTAGAGAGATTGAAAATTGTGTCAATTCTGATGGCTCTTTTAGGACCCAGGCGACAAGGCACCATGGTATCCAGGAATAGCCAAGTTGAGAACACTCAAATTGGCATCGATGGTGCAGCCCCAAACTGATGTACAGTTTCTTTCTCCAGTTCTTGGTCTGTAACAGGAATGCCCCTTACTCAGCAGGGGAAGCAGACCCAGCCATGGGTCAAGACACCTTGCTTCATGAGAAAACCTCACTTGTCATTCCCACCACTGATTCGGACCACATAACCCTTCCATTCTTCACCCAGAGCATCGGCAGCAACTTCTGTGGCCATATGCTTCTCAGAAAAAGTACGAAGTTCATGTTCATTGTCCACTTCAATGAGTTTTTGGCAGCCAGTGGCTGAGAAGGAGATATTGAGCTTCATAGCCTTGGAGGCATCAGAGAAAAGAAGATGTCATTTTCTTAATTTCCCTTAAAGATTAAATGAGATTATATATGCAAAACTCTGAGTGCACTGCTTAGAATCTATTAGGAAAAGGTGGTAGCAACAATTAATAAATAAGAAAGAGAAAACCACCATAATGGCAGATTATGCATAGTTGAATCCTGTATGATGATGATATCATAGAGCGCTTTTTGTTTGGAAAGTATAAACTGCTATATAGGAAGAGTAAATAAATGATTTTTGTGACAAGTGAGGGGAGTGGTAAAGCAGGACAATTTCATATCACGGAGGGTTTGTAATCTCTGTAGAGTTTACCAGGAAGATTCCCATAGGTTGAGTAGCTTTGTCAGGGCAAATATGACATCCACATTTTATAGAGAAAGAGAAAGGATTATAGAGGCATGTTTTGATCAAGTTTATGCCATTTGCAAGTGCAAAACCAGAATGAATAAAAGGACACTGCTACAGGTTCAATAGAAGTGGAGATAGAGGGTAGATAGCGACAGACAGACAGACAGACCAGACCAACAGAGTAAGTAGTAATAGAGGAACGACCATGAACGAGGCTGTTAGTGAGCAGAGGTTTTCTACTCCTGAGAGCTAGCTGCAGAAAGAGAATCACCACTCGGCACAGTCACTCACATACACAGTGTTCAGCATATGGGGAAAACCCTCTATTTAGCAGTATTCCTTCTAACATAACTGCTGTTTGGCACACACAATGATATCTTCCCTAATCAGTTCAGTTTGTTCACTGTGTGTGCTTTTAAAGATTTACACGCTGTCACTGTAGTGAAAACAGGAACCTGATTTAGTCAATAGCTTTACTTAACTTTATCTAAAGTTATTATTCTTGTGGCTCAAATTATGTTTGCTTATTGTAAAAAAAAAGTGTAGAAAATGTTCAAAGGAAAAGGGGAGAAAAGGAATTATAGTTAATATATCTGTCTTTAAAATCAAATGCATTTACCACTCAAAAGTCTGTGAGTCAGACTAGGCCATGTGTGCACACCAGAGTGTGTTGACCTTGGACCACACCCTGTAGCAATGCCGTGTACTGTGTCTGCTGTGAAACAGAGAAATCTTCAAACCCAGTGTAATAAATAAAGACTGCAAATAGCCTGCAGTCAGTGCAGGTCACTTTTTATGACCAAATTAGTTCAAGTCAGGACAGATCTTGCCACCAAAGGAATTAAAGAAAAAAAAAAAAAAAAAAACTTTGAGTTTTAGAATCTCAGATAATCAAATGAAAAGGTGTCTATTTCACTCACCTACAATAAAATGTCATTATTTTTATAGCCTTTGCCTGTATTCCTGCTTTCATTTTTTACTTGTTGAACTCTATTTAGTAGAACACCCTTGACTGTAATATAAATTAAAAATAATGTTCTCTCATAAAATAATTAAAAAGAAATGATAATAAACAATAGTGGACTGAATTAAAAAGTGTAGCCTCCTACAAATATACAGGTATCACACTATAAATATTGATTTTATTTTTTTGCTCTACATAAGCCATCTAAAATAACTGTTTGGCTTTTTTAAGGGGAATATCTTTATTGTACTCTCACTTAAGCTTTTCAAAAGTGTCTCAATTTGTTTATTTACTTTTATATTAAATAGTATTGGTTCACTAATCTGAAAAACACGGGGAGGATGAGTTTAGATGTGATTTAGTTAGAGCTGCGGCTTCTGTCTTGGGAATTTTTGGCTCTGTCTTCCTTAGGAGGAGCAGGGGTCAGCTTTGTCCTCATGACAGCTTTTATCCTGTTTCCAAATGTCTGCAGAAGTTCCAAAACTTGAATCTGCCAACCAGTCACCCCCAACAGAAAGAAGGTCAGATCTGGTTCTTATTACTCCTCCCTAAAGAGCTGACTTTCCCTTTTGTCCTATTTCCCTCTGACTGAAAGATACCAGAGCATTTCCTCAAATGCAGAAGATCTGCAGGCAGACTATTTACCAGCCTTTAATTTTTTAGAAGTGGTTTTTTTTCACCTTAATTTAAAAAACAATCTTTAAAAAGTTATGACTTGAGAAATAGGGAAGTGAGCAGAGCAAGAAAAACAGAGGGAGAGAGAAAAAGCGTGACACAGATAGATATCCAAGAAGTCTGGTTCACTCTCCAAATGCTTGCAATAGCCCCAACTGAGCCAGGCCAAAGCCAGGAGCCAGGAACTCAATCCACGTCTTCCACAGGAGTGACAGGGGCTAATTCTTTGAACCATCACCACCACACAGCAGTGTCTGCGTTAGCAGAAAGCCAGAGCCAAGTATCAAATCCAGGCACTTCTGCATGTCTCAGTCACCAGGCTAAATACCCACCCCTTCACCTTCATTGTTACAGACTAGTTTCCCTGGCTATAAAATTATGGGCTCACTTTTTATTTTTTCTTTTTAGTGTTTAGAAAGTGTTACTCCATTAGCTTCGGGCTTCCATCATCTGATAAAAAGTCTCTCATGCTTATATTCCGTGTTTCCATGGCATGGTCTTCCTTCTCCTCTGCTGCTTTCAAAGATTCTTTTCTGTATCATCATTTGTTTCAAAATTTTACATATGATGTGTCAGGTTTGGTTGTATTTATGTTTGTCAAACTTGGTTCTTGTTTTTCATCAAATTTTGGAGGTTTGAACCATTATTTATTCCACAATCTTTTCTGTCCTAATCTCCCTCTATTTTCTTGAAGCTCCAATTAGATGTATTCTTTGGCCGTTTGATAATATGCCACAAGTCTGAAAGTCTGTTCACTTCTTCAGTCTCTTTCCTCTGGGTTGCTGCAATTGGATAAGTTCTATTTTTCCATCTTCCAATATGTTGACTCTTCTTTCAACCTCAACCTTCCATTCCGCTATTAAATTCATAGAATTAATATTTTGTTTCAGTTAGTATAATTTTAGTTCTAAAATGTCCCTTATTTACAACAGTTTTTATCTCTGCAAAGTTTTTCTTTCTGTTCACCCATTAAGACCATGTCTTCCTTTAGATTTTGAACAAATTTCCCTTTAGTTCTTGGAACATTTACATAATAGCTATAATAACATCTTTAGTTATTATTTGCTAAATCTAACATCTGGGTTATCACGACTTCTTTATTCTTCTTGATGGTTGATCATATTTTCTCTTTATTATGTAGTGAGGTTTGTTTTGAATATTGGACATTGTGAATAATAGCCTGGCTTTGAATTCTGGTACCTTGCTTTGAATAATGTTAACTCCTATTGTAGCAAGCACTTAATTATTACCTAATCATCTTGGACATGTTTGGCCTTGTTGTTTGCTTTGGAAGAATGCATATGTTCCAGGGTAGTCACTAATTTTATGGGACTTTTAAGCTTCAAACTCTTTCCTTTCCATGCCTTATCAGATCTTGGTTATTGGTTCTGTTATAGCAAGCCTACAGGAGGTCTTACTCTAGAATGTGGCATGTATTCATAAAGGCTCAGCCCTTCCACTGTCAACTGGATGCCAGAAGTTTCAAGAAGGTGTTAGTGAGACTTCCAGCTCCGCCCTGCATTGCTCTTCTATCTGAATTGTTGAGTCTCAAATGTATCTGTCTCATGCTTTCCATGGCAGCTTCAACTTTTTGAGCCACGGTGATAGACTTCTCCTGCAAGCCTCCTCCTAGCCAGGAATCAGCCCAGGCTCACGAGGTTTTTCCACATGGATTTCTGAAATTCCTGTTCTGAACTGATCCCCTTGTACCAGAAAATTTGTTGTCCCAAATTTCCATGCCTCCCTTCTTATCTCCTCGGGCTCACTGTACTGTACTTGGACTATAGCTGTTTGAACCTCAGCCAGGAAATGATTACAAGGCAAAAAGTGGGGTGCTCATGAGAATTAGCTTACGACAATCCCTTTTTGAAGTTGTCTACTACCTGTTCATCACTTATAAGCAATCTCCTCATGCAGTCTTTCCAGTTTTAGAGTTGCTTACTGCAGAAAAATCCTCTAAATCAGTCATCTCATCATGGTCAACAGACATATTGGATCCAGAAAGGCTTTGAAAGGCCCTATTTTCTTATATCTGCTTCTGGTTTTATCATTCCTTTTAATGTTTTAAACTTCAGTGAGTTCTATTGTCTCATTTTATAAATCATATCATGCATTCTCTGTTTTTTGATATTTATTATTTATTGGAAAGGCAGAGTGACAGAGAGAAAGAAATCAATCTTCCATCTTCAGGTTCACTCCCCAAATGGCTGCAACATCTAGGTCTGCCTAGCTAAAGCCAGGAGCCAGGAAGCCCATCCTGGTCTCCCACGAGAGGGTAGGGGCCCAAGAACTTGGGACTTTTTTTTTTTAACTAAACTTTTATTTAATGAATATAAATTTCCAAAGTACAGCTTATGGGTTACAATGGCTTCTCCCTTCCAAAATTTCCCTCCCACCCACAACCCTCCCCTTTCCCGCTCCCTCTCCCCTTCCAATCACATCATGATTCATTTTCAATTCTCTTTATATACAGAAGATCAGTTTAGTATATATTAGGTAACGATTTCAACAGTTTGCCTCCATATAGCAACACAAAGTGAAAAAAAAATACAGTTGGAGTACTAGTTATAGCATTAAATAAGAGTGTACAGTACATTAAAGACAGAGATCTTACATAATATATTTTTTTAAAAAATTAATTAATTTTCTATGCCATTTCCAATTTAACACCAGGTTTTTCCTTTTTTCATTTCCAATTATCTTTATATACAGAAGATCGATTCAGTATATAATTACTAAAGATCTCATCAGTTTGTACCCACGCAGAAACACAAAGTGTAAAAATACTGTTTCTGTACTAGTTATAGCATCACTGCACATTAGACAACACATTAGGGACAGATCCCACATGGGATGTAAGTACACAGTGACTCCTGTTGCTGACTTAACAATTTGACACTCCTGTTCATGGCGTCAGTAATCTCCCTAGGCTCTAATCATGAGTTGCCAGGGCTATGGAAGCCTTTAGAGTTCGCTGACTTTGATCTTATTCCGATAGGGTCATAGTCAAAGTGGAAGTTCTTTCCTCCCTTCAGAGAAAGGTACCTCCTTCTTTGATGGCCCTGTTCTTTCCACTGGGATCTCACTCGCAGAGATCTTTCATTTAGGTCTTCTTCTTTATTTCTTTTCCATGGTTTCTTGGCTTTCCATGCCTACAATACTCTCATGGGCTCTTCAGCCAGATCCAAATGCCTTAAGGGCTGATTCTGAGGCCAGAGTGTTGTTTAGGACATCTGCCATTCTTTGATTCTGCTGTGTATCCCACTTCCCATGTTGGATCTTTCTCTCCCTTTTTGATTCTATCAGTTAGTATTAGCAGACACTTGTCTTGTTTGTGTGATCGCTTTGACTCTTAGACCTATCAGAGCCATCGAATGTGAACTGAAATTGATCACTTGGACTAGTGAGATGGCATTGGTACATGCCACCTTGATGGGATTGTATTGGAATCCCCTGGCACATTTTTAACTCCACCATTTGCAGCAAGTCTGATTGTGCATGTCCCAAATTGTACATCTCCTCCCTCTCTTTTTCCACTCTTAAATTTAACAGGGATCACCTTTCAGTTAAAATTTAAACACCTAAGAGTAATTGTGTGTTAATTACAGAGTTCAACCACTAGTACTTGAACAACAGCAACAAAAACAACAACAAATACTAAAAAGGATAAAGTATTACATTGTACATCTAGAGTCAGGACAAGAGCTGATCAGTTCATTGTTTCTTATAGTGTCCATTTCACTTCAACAGGTTTTCCCTTTGGTGCTCAGTTGTCGCCGATCAGGGAAAACAAATGATATTTGTCTCTTTGGGACTGGCTTAATTCACTCAGCATGATGTTTTCCAGATCCCTCCATCTTGTTGCAAATGACTGGGTTTCATTGTTTTTGACTGCTGTATAGTATTCTATGGAGTACATGTCCCATAATTTCTTTATCCAGTTTACTGTTGATGGGCATTTGGGTTGGTTCCAGGTCTTAGCTATTGTGAATTGAGCTGCAATAAACATTAATGTGCAGATGGCTTTTTTATTAGCCAAATTAATTTCCTTTGGGTAAATTCCAAGGAGTGGGATGGCTGGGTTCGGAAGTGGAGCAGCCGGGTCTCGAACCAGCGCCCATATGGGATACAGGCATTGCAAGTGGCAGCTTTACCTGCCCCGGGACATCTTCCACTGTCTCCTCAGGTGCATTAGCATGAAGCTGGATTAGAAATAGAATAATCAGGACTCAAATCTGCTCTCTAATATGGGCTGTCAGTGTTGCAAAGGCAGCTTAACCCTCTGTACCACAACACCGACCCCACACCCTCTGATTTTCAAAATATCTGAAACATTTTTATTATAATTTTGCTTGGGAACTTTCCAAGTATATTTTAGTACATTGCAAATAAGTCCTTAATTTCATATATTAGTAAAAAATATTTTGGCTAAATTTAGACCTAAAGAAAATAAAAATTTAGCTGATTTATATTTAAAAAAATAATTTTGTATCTTCCTCTTTGACAAATACAAATACCAAGACATGAATAAGCTAAAAGGAATTACACTGTTTGTCTCTCGTAATTCTTAAATGTTAACACAAAGCACTTGAAAAGCTTGTGAATCTCCCCACTGACGTGGGAGAGAGCATCTATACTCACATTTTTTGTAAACTCCCCAAATGCCTTTAAGGAGGTCATCTGAAAGCCATTTTGAGAGAAACTATTCCTGTAATTGTATGTGACTCCAGGTGCTAAGTAGCCCAGGAAATAGTATTATCTAATAAACTTGAAAGATCTTGAGCTCTATATTTCCCCCTAAACAATGCAGAAAAATATTTTAATCTTTCTGAAAAGGACCACAGCAAAGAAACCTGTTTAACTGGGTAACCGAGGGCTTTCCAGTGCATACAACCCACAACCCTCTAAAATTCCTTAGAATCTGCACACTTGGGAAGATTATTGGATCACTTGTAGATCCAAGGACCCGCCCTCCCAGGAAGACCTTGCCTTGCCACTGCTGAATCACTGGGCTCCAACTGCCCCAAGGCTGAAGCAGATGTCAGCAGCAGGGCACTTGAATTGTCTATTTCAGGCTCACTGTGTGAGAAACTGCTCAACGTGAGAAACTGTGCTAAACACCCTACTTTAGAGACATTGTATTTTTTTGGGGGGGTAGTGGGTTATGCATGAGTAGAATCAATTCACCTCTTAAAGTATGTTCAGTAGATAAAGATTTCATAGACACACGACTCAGTTTTATTCTCCCGTTTTAAAATGACTAATAAAAGAAGGTAGCAGCAGTTTGGGAACCTACCAGGAAATGAGGAATGGGTGTTGGAAGCAGCCAGTTGGTAAAATCTAATAATAGACATGAACAATGTAACAAGTCTAGTTGAGGTGGGGAAGGGGTTTATTAATTTCAGCCCATGGTCTGGTCATGCACAAAACATACATTAGGAGTACTGACACAAACAAGGTGCACAAAATGATGCCATTTATTTAAAAGCTGAGAAAATAAGCCTGTGTACACACAGCATGAGCGTGGGTGGCCCCGCAAAGAGAAATACCCATCATGAGTGGGCAGTGTGCCAGAAGATTGCCCAAAATGAAGACAGGTTGGGGAGAGGAGACAGAGTGAGAGCACCTGGCAGCCCCCCAGCTATGGTCTACAGGAGAGTGAGCCCCTCCCCTATTGTCGGCCCTTTTTTATGGCATAAGGCGTGGTGACTCCTCAAACATGAACCCACCAGAGAATTATATGGCACCTCCACAAGTTCCATGTGGAACTCAATATCTATATTTTCATAGTGTTCCCTCCTTAGATCATGGATGAAGCAAATGCATCCCAGGCAAGGGGGCATTTTTATTGACAAGTAAGAGGACATGGGTGGGTGGGGGGTGGCTTGCAGGTATCCAGCCACTTGCCTATTCCACATCATAGTCATACATACCCCATGTCTGTAATGTTTTCACTTGCCAAGCAGATTTTGCAGTTCTCTTTGGCTTTAAGTTTGTCTCTTTAGTTTAATAAACTGGTTCAGAAGATTAAAGGAAGAAGTGCCATTTAACAAATATGACCTTGTCTTTTCTGATGCTAATTTTAATGCATAAAGACTGTAACTGTAAAATCATTTTTATCCCTACTGTGAAGCCTGGGGCTGCCAGCAATGGCCTCTCTAGGCAACGTGGCGATGACAGAGAAAAAATTGGAGAGGACTGAGTTGTAGAACTTTGGGATTTGTACATTTGTCTTTACTCATTTGAGTAAGGCTGTTTCTGAGCTTGTGCAAATTGCTATTACTTCGCACACCTCAAATCTTAACTTGCTACATCATTTGCTGGGTACAGTGCAAAATGAAAATTCAGGGCTGCTTGTTAAAAAAATTACTAAGAATGTCAAGGAGGTGACAACAGAGCAGTAGTCAAATCGGCAGGCTTTCTGAGTCCGGTAACTCGTGTGACCCATGAAACTAGCCCTAAGTAGAATACATTTTCAGATCAGCAGCTAGGAGGAGGGGCCACGTTAGATCTGATTAAGGAAGCAGGGCTTCTCCGCAATCCCTAGATCCCCAGAAACCTAGAGCCAAGCAGACAGGTTGCCCCCCCCCCCCACCTCGGGTTTCCAGAAAAAGCCTCTAAGGACTGTGATTTAAATGAGCCCCAGTAGAGAGATATGCAAATTAGCATTCAAATAACCTGCTGAGTAATGAGATATATCTGATCATGATCACTGGTTTAAGACAGCTAACACTCATTAATTCTGTAAGTGCAAGCTGATTGCTTGACACAGAGGAAAGATTTAAGGATAAAATTGCTTCTCTTTCCCTTGTATTGCAAAACAAAAGTAGATAGTACCGAGTAAATAAGGCTGGAAGAAGGCATGTTCCGGGTGTTTTTATTAAAGGTTTAATGCAATAAAAGAGAACTGGCATCATTAATGTGTGTTGATAAGTCTGTATAATCTTTATGTATAGGATTGCATTTATGCAGCTCCCATCTAAGATTCACCTTGCTTATTCATACAACAGCATTTGGAGGATTCTATTATCTGTACCTTATAGATGAAGAAATTTAGGTTCAGTGAGGAAAGTTGCTCCAGTGATGTCAAGAGTTTAGGAAGTGGTAGAGCTAGAACTGAAAAGTGCCTCTACTTCATGAAGGCATAGCATGTGCTGAGTGTCACACTGAGCAATTGCATGCATTCTTCATTTGGTTCTTATTAGAACCCTTTCACCTGAAAGTGACCACTCTTCATACCCAAATAGCAACGAACCTTTTTTCCTCCCTTTTTTAATTGGGAAATCCAGAGGACAGCCTGATACATAGCTCTGTTGGTGTTCAAATGATTCCAGGAGCTTATCTCACCATCTCTCAGTTCTACTTTCATTCACATTGTTTATTTTCTGAGTCACTGCAGGTGGTAGCAAGGATGGGTCCAGCATCTCCATGTTTATGAGATTTTGCCATCCCTGGCCTCCTCCTCACCTAACTTCCAGCCAGGACTGAACCTGACATGTTTCCAGGATTTCCTCCAACAAGAATCTCAGAGGCAAAGCTCTTTCTTCCTGGGCAGGCCTCAGTCGTGTGCAGCTCTCTGGAGCTGCAGCCTTTCTTCCCTCAACCATGAAGACTGCAAATGGGACAGGGATGGTTCCTGAAAGGTGTCTCAGCCTGGTATTACCCAAACAAGGGGAAGTGATTCCAGGCTTGCATAATAGATGTCAGTTATAGAAAAAATGGTTATTATTTACATTTCACATACACAAAATTAGATTTTTTTAAAAAAAGATATCCCTGTGACTCCAGCTTAGGCCAAGGATATAAAGGCAATATCCCAATTCTCAGAACAATAAAAAGGGTTTATAGATGTGAGTACACTCAAGAAATACCATTCTCACCACCCTCAAAAGGAAGCCGTTTGATGGGTATATTATCATCTTCAAACAAAAGGGCATAGAGATGGCTTTATGTAGATGTAAGTAATTGGGAGTTTTATGGCTGCTGTAGAATGCATATCTCTCAACGATAAGCATTTTAATGGGAACACACTTACTACCCAAAAACCCATAAATCCTAGACTGTGAACTTGTGAGTCCCATGCTCCTTTATCTCTGCACTAACTCACGGAAGGCACGCAATAATTTCTTGTTGAATCACTGAGTCAAAACGAATAGAAGACAACCCAAGTCAGCTTATTCACTTAGGAGTCAATGAAGGAGCTCAATGGTTTTTTTCCAAGCATTTAGTGTAAGGAATATGTTACCCACAAAATAGAAAATCACCAAAATAAGAAAGAAAGTAACAATAAAAGTAGTGTTTTAGCTTTTCATTGCAAATGAGCCAAGAGCCAATTTTATATTATCTTTATGTTAATTCATTTTTATAGCTCTTTATTCTGTAATATTTTATAAGTAGCATGAATGAAATATATTGCATGCCTTTTCAGAAGAAACTGATAAATTCTGTACAATTTTGATCAAATAGTAAGGTATGCTAAAAAAATGAGCCACTTGTTTCATTTGCGGGTACTTAATTTTTCCACACTTTTTCATTCTTTTTTAAAAAAACATTTATTCATTTGAGGGACATAACAGCATTCATCTACTGTTGCGTTTCTCCCAAATACCTGCAACAGCCAGGATTGGGCTGGGAGCTAGATCTCGCACCTGGGTGGCAGCAATTCAATTACTTGAGCCATCAGCACTGCCTCCTACAGTGTGTATTAGCAAGCAGCAGGAGTAAGGAGCCAGAGTTAGGCATGGAACCCTGGCACTCAGATATGGAATACTGGTGTCCTAAGCAGTGTCTTAACAGTTAGACTAAATGTTCACTTCTCTTTATGCAGTTTTAACTGATAAGTAAATCTTGTATATATATCTGATGTAGAACATGATGTTTTGGTATATGTATACATTGAGGAATGACTAATCAAACTATTACTTAATTGTTTTCAGAGGTGATCGTTTTATCTTTTGGGATATTTAGGATTCAGGATTCCTTGTAGTGCAATTTTTGGAGGCTATGCTCACCCACAGCCTCTACTGAGTCTCGACTCAGGAACAGTTGTTGCTGCCATGTAGAACTGTAGAAGCCCTTGTAAGTCACAGCTGTGAACCGTGAAACTTTCTTGTGACTTCTTTAGAAATAAGAGCGATGTGATCTTTATGATAACACAATCTAAAAGATTTGACAACACCATCTTTCTCATAGCTCTTCCCTTGTTCCTTTATGCATGCTCATTCCTTTGACAAATATTCAACAGGAGCATGTATATGCACACATGCATGCATAACACATACATGAAGCTACACAACTCTCACCCCTGCTGTTAAACTCATAGCTCTCTGAGTGGGTGTTTGTTGTGTTGCATTCCCCTACAGTTTTCCATGGTTCACCAGGATGGTTCTGAATAAAATTTGAGAGGTTCCTCTAGCCGTGTTCACCCATTTTCAATTGTGCCATGCCTCTGCACAGCATTTCCAAGTGTGTCTTCACCTTCAGTCTTCACTTGCATCAATTTTCTTCCAACAAAGTAGCCCAGGGCTAATTCTAAGGAAGCTATCCAATGAAACAGACATTCAGAGCTTTTCAGTGAGACCTAGAGCTGCAAAGCTTTGAGATTGCCCATGTTTGGGGAATGATTGAAGGGAATTTAAAATCAGAGTCTACTTTGAAACCTCCAGGATCCTGTGCTCAGACTTTGAATCATCACAAATTTCAGGCATGGTTCTGGCAAACTCTCCACACTTTGTTTTTCTGTTGTAAGCCTTGTTTTTTAAATTTGGCAGGTTTTTATATTTCAGTTTATAACATTTTAAAGTTGAGTTTATTGTTTTTAGAAATTTGTATTCATTTATTTATCTGAGGGACAAAGAGACAGAGAGGGACCTCCCGTGTGCTGTTTCACCCCCTACATGCCCAGAAAGGCTGGGTCTGGACCAGACAGAAGACAGCAGTTGGCTCTCGGTTTGTATCTCCCACGTGGGTGGCAGAAACACAACCACTTGAACCATCAACTGCTGTTTTTCAGGGTGTATATAGGCAGGAAGCTGGACTTGGGAGCAAAGGCAGGACTTCAACCTAGGCACTCTGATTTGGGGATGCAGGCATCCCAAACAGCATCTTAACCACTTTGCAAAATGCCTGCCCTCCCTTTTAAATGAAGAATTATATCAAAGATGAGTGTTTGACCTGGTGGTTAAGACAGCGATTAAGATGCCCATCAGAATACCTGGATTCAATTTCCAGCTCCCCATGCTGATTCTAGTTTCCTGCTAATACAAACACTGGGGACAGCAGTGATGACCCAAGGAATTGAGTTCCTGTCACCTATGTGGGGGACATGAATTCCATGGCTCCCAGCTCCAAGCCCCTGGCCTGCTCAGGCCATGGCTAGCATTTGGCAAGGCACCCAGTGGATGGGAGCACTTGTTCATTTGCATTCTCTCTTTCTGCCATTATCTCTCTAATAAAAATAACTTTTTTTTTTTTTTGACAGACAGAGTAGACAGTGAGAGAGAGAGACAGAGAGAAAGGTCTTCCTTTACTGTTGGTTCACCCTCCAATGGCCGCTGCGGCCAGCGCGCTGCAGCCGGCGCACTGCGCTGATCCGAAGCCCGGAGCCAGGTGCTTTTTCCTGGTCCCCCATGGGGTGCAGGGCCCAAGCACTTGGGCCATCCTCCACTGCACTCCCGGGCCACAGCAGAGAGCTGGACTGGAAGAGGGGAAATCAGGACAGAATCCGGCGCCCCAACCGGGACTAGAACCCGGGGTGCCGGCACCACAGGCGGAGGAGTAGCCTATTGAGCCGCAGCGCCGGCCAAAAAATAACTTTTTAAATAAAGAATTCTATTCAGAACTGAGTTCATAAAATACAAATTGTAACTATAAAATGGGTTCTTTATGGCAGAATAGCTCTTGCCTGTGGAATACAAGACAACTTGAGATGTGAGATTTCAGATTTGTGGAATGAATCACTAAATGATTCTTAGTTAGAGAGTCCTGTGCAATTCAGTTCAGGTTAACTGTTCTGCATTTCTCAACAGCAGTAGAATGCTGCTTTCACTGTTGATGACATGCATATTTTTACATTCAGTGACAACTTACAAGAGCAATAGCTTGATATTTATGATACAGATCATCAATTCAATATATTTGGCAGTTATATAAGTTTTTACTTGATTTTACACTTACTTGGATGAATCTTTTTGAGAAATCTCAAATTAGAAAATATGCATACACTTTTAGTTGTTTTAGTTTATCTGGCCCATCTACTTTTAGAATTTTCCCTACAGTTTAGGAATATCATGAGAAATATATTTCCACATGAGAAATGCAATTGTGAAAACAACAGAATTGTTCTATGACCAGGTGTCCACACCTGAAATAAAACCACAGTTATGTTTCTCCTTTGAAAACTATTTTGAAATGCAAGTGAGACATTTTACTCTTTCTCAGCTCTTTGCTAGCTTCATAGCAAGTGTCCATTTTCCAGAACTAGTGAATTTTCATTATTATAAAAATCCCTTCACACTAGTTTTTTCTTCAGATAAGGAAATCTTGGTTCATCCATGTTACCAAAATGATAGGGATGTTATTTTACAATGTTGGTTTGGAGGACTAAGGCCAAACTCAGTTGTGGATTATGTTTCCAGAATACACAGTTGGTTCAGAACTTTAGATTTAGGACATCTGTTCATTCTTTCCTTCTCTCATAATTATGCTTGTATACAACATGTTCATATTGGTTCCCTTTGAATTACATGAAATCTCTGTAAACGTATCAGGTTTGGAATAAATTCAATGACTTACAAATGGTAATAATCTCTGTATATACAATTTTATATGTATATATAATATCTTTTTCATGACTAAGTATGCATATAAATAGGAATCCAAGTTTTAGACCACTGAAGTCTCACCTCTAAATGCATTTTCTTTAGGAAGCTGTGTTAACATCTCATTGTTTCTTTCTTTAATTTAGACCGAGGGACCGTGCAGAAGGTGGTGGTCCTTCCCACCAACAGTTCCGCCAACGGCGAGCTCATTCTGGAGGAGCTGGAAGTCTTTAAGGTTTGAAGATCTTTTCCATTAATCTCGGAACTTGCGTGATGAATGCAATTCTTTAATCTGACAGCTACTCAAGAGGAAAAATATTGGATAAAAGATCAAATAAATGAATGTTATAAATGTTTGAGGGTAGGAAACCACCAGATAAAATAAGAAATATAGAACAAATATTTCTGTGAAGTGTTTTCTTACACTTCAAATTATCTTCACATAAAAGGATTAGCTTTGTTTTATTTTCAGCTATCATCATAACATGAAGAATTTGGGCCATCATTATTTTTTAAAAATGAGCTCTTGTGGTCAAAGTCTGGAAGATTTGGGCATGAAAGGATTTTTTATCATTGCCTTCACCAGCCACTGAAACCCAGATGGCTTCACAGTATTTATTATGCAAGATAAGATTTCTTATATTTTTGTAGGCAGTAATTTCAAGCAAAACTGCTTTGTTTTCTCTTGTTTTATTGCTTTTAATCAAACGTCACTCTGCTTAAATACCACAAACATCTTTGTACTACTACTGATAGAACATGAGATTTCATTGTATTATTCTCCTCTTCCTTGAATTTGAGATTTAAAAAAATAATGGAAAAACAAAGCAGAGCCAAAAAAATTAGACACACAGGGAAGTTCAGTCCTGTCAGACGCCACGTGTGCCTGCTTTTTGTGAAGCTGTGAGCCAGCAGAGACCATTTGCGGGGTCCTGCCATGACCCGCTCCCCTGCACAGCCCATCCCTAGAGTTAAGACTTCTCTGATTCATCTGCGTTTTGAAAGGTGGGCAAGCCACAGCCAGAGGAACTATAGATGTGGAAGAAACCCTGGCATAGAAACAGTCCCGCTGCAGACTGCTGTGTGTGTGTGTCCCAGAGACAATTAGAGTCCAGTGTTAGCCTGGGACTGCTTAAAAGCAGCACTTCAGAAAGCTCTAGAGCACACCCAGCACTTTGCTTTGCTCAGTTGGGTGGACTCACAATGTATTGGCTTATTAATGTATTCCCGTGATCACCAGAAAAGTTTGACTTCATAAGCGTGGAAGTTGTGATATAAGGCTGTTTGATTTTGATCACAAATCTAAGTAAAAAGAAATATTTAAAAAATGAACTCAAATAGAAAAAATCTGAGGAACTCTGGCAGATTTCCCAACAAGTTATTAAGTTTTCAGGTTTTAATGCCAGCCATAAATTTCTTTGTGATTAGGACATGAAAATTATGCTCTTAAAAATAATGTCAACTATGCCTATTCAACTGTTCTTTCCATGTCTTATTTGGTAAAGAATTGTTTCAGTAGATTAACCAAAACTGCATTATATGTAAAATATTTTTTTTCTCTCAATTCAATTTAGTCAGGACAACTCAGCTGGCCAAAATTATGTGAATTGCCTTATTCTGGCATTTTCTTCACTACAGCAAAAGTGTCATATTGCAACACTTCATTTTTAGTATTGAAATATCTTTTTTTTTGGATTATCAGTATACGTTAATTAAGTGAGTCTGACACAAACCCAAACATACTTGTTATGGAGAGGTCTTAAAGAGCTGTACGTTATTCCGATTATGTGCCAACTACATATGGTCTGCTCTGAGTTTTACTGGCGTTATCATCATGAGGAGTAAACTCTCACTGGGGAAATAAGTCAGTCAAGATTCCTGTGGAGGACATCAGTCCAAGCAAGTCTGAAAAATGTTGGAGCTCTCTTACTGATGCGTGTGCCAGTGATGGATGTGGCCAGATCAAGACAGTAACTGTCCTGAGCGTGGTGTTTGTGTAACATTTTCTGAAGTGAGGTAAAAATAATGGAGTGTGTATGAGATGTTGTGATGGGCACAGGAGGAAATAATGCATTTAAGTCTTCAGAAGCCCTTAGCTGAGTGTCACCCTGTTACACTACAGAAAACCCAAAGTCACTTTAGAACAAGACTCTGTTGTCATTCAATGGAGAACCAGGTCTCTTTGAGTCTTCTTCTCGTATTTCCTGAAAATAAGCCCATTTGCTTAAGCTTCAATTGGAGCTATAACTATTGCCTAGGTTATTATAAATTCTAACATGTGCATATGTGTATGTGTGTGTGTATATAAGGAATGATCAAAAACTTCTTGTAATTGAAAGTTAAAGAGATTATCATTATTTTTTCTTTCTAAGTGTTTGTAAGTGCTGGCAACTTTAGAAAGCAAGATGATGTGGGGTGCGTTTGGCTTTCAGAGCTTGCTTCCACTTGAGATTTTCACATAATATTTCAGGGATCTACATTCAGTTATCAGAAGTCTATTTTAATCATTAGAAAAACCAAGAACGTTTAAGAAGTAATGAATAGAGTGACTTTCAAAGGGTTACTGTTTCAGGAAGTTCCCTGGCTCTTTCACGCATTCACATTTTTCAAAAGAGGAACTTTTCTAACAGTATTTCTTTGTTTGCGCCAATGAGAATTAATTAGTGTGGTTCAGCCTAATACGTCTTTCCAAAACAACACTTGACAGGTGCACAATGGAGTCTTATACAAAATGCTTGTGATGTGAAGAATCTGATGGGGATCCCCCCACAAGCTCCCCAAACCTGAGCACTAGATCAAATCCTAAATTCAGTGTTCTAAGATGGTTCATCGTTTATCTCATATTTCTCAAATTTTAATTTTTCCAACTGCCTGTATTGATAGATGTGTTATAATCAACTTTTTATTAAATCTAATTAAATTTTATTAAATTTAATAAAACACATCCTTAGTCCCCAAAAAGAAAAGATATTTTACAGATAAGTATATGAACACATACTTTAAAAGTATATACACACTCTTTTTTATTTTCTCATGTATGGAAAAAAAAGATGATTTCTTGAGTTTTAATAGAAAAGGAATATTTTTAAAATATGAATCATTTGAGCAATTAATATGTTGTTTTCTAATTTTTTTAGAATCGTGTCCCCGTAACAACAATGAAAATTTCATCCAAAAAGGTAAATACAAAGCCATTTTTCTGTTCTTTGTATATGAAAATGTTTGCTATTATGAAATATATATAACTTTTTAAAAATTAGTTTTAGCATTAGCAAAGTAATTAACACTATTAAAAGTATTACTGCCACAAAATTTTCTTAAATTTTGACAAAGAACCTACTAGTTATTAGTGAAATATTAAGTTGGTTTATTTGTTTATTTTTTTTTAATTTTTTTTATTTTTGACAGGCAGAGTGGACAGTGAGAGAGAGACAGACAGAAAGGTCTTCCTTTTGCCGTTGGTTCACCCTCCAATGGCCGCTGCGGTAGGTGCGCTGCGGCCAGCGCACCGCACTGATCCGATGGCAGGAGCCAGGTGCTTCTCCTGGTCTCCCATGGGGTGCAGGGCCCAAGCACTTGGGCCATCCTCCACTGCACTCCCTGGCCACAGCAGAGAGCTGGCCTGGAAGAGGGGCAACCGGGACAGGATCGGTGCCCCGACCGGGACTAGAACCCGGTGTGCCGGCACCGCAAGGTGGAGGATTAGCCTAGTGAGCCGCGGCGCCGGCCAAGTTGGTTTATTTTTGTATTAAAGTTTGCCAGACCAGAACATATATATAGCAAGATATTCCAACATTTGTATACTCTGTATTCTCCAATATTATAGTGTGTGAAGCCAACCAAAATAAAAGTAATCTTTCTGAAGGAAGAATTTAGGACAGTGTTTGGGTAACTATAACATCACAAAATTCTCAGGGGCCCATTGTGAATAATGGATCCTCTCTAAATTCCTACTGAGGTCAAATATCTGAAATGTGCAAAGCATTCTTTCACGTTTATATGTAAGGAAATGCTATTTCCTAGTGTGTGTACATGTCATTAAAAAATTTCTTTTAAGAAAAGGTGCTTGACTTTGATGATGAGAAATCTAATGAATCTTCTCATTTGTACATGCACATGGAAAGCAAAAACCCAATGCCAATATCTACATGTGCAAGACATGCATCTCTCCAGCCCCCTAAGGTGTTATCTTAAAACAAAATTTCTAAAAGGTGAAGTAATAGGGGCAAAATAGAGTAGGGTTCAGAGTGGGATTATCATGTGTTTGCATCCCAACCTGACCATAAATTATGAACAAATCATTGAACATTATTGACCTAAGTTCTAACATCTGCAAAGTAATGCCTTTTTTCCCAAAAGACCTGATTTATATGAATTGCCTAACATAAAGTGGATCCTTGACAAATGCTATCTGTAAGAGCCTGAGACATATTTTTCTTGGACTGTGGAATAAAGGTTTCATGTGTTAGCACAACTGATTACATAGTGCTCTTCACCATATTTGGGTTGTTACAGATGAAGTGGTATTCCATAGTCAGACTTGTGCTCTTTCCACTTGACCAGATTTTATGAGGAAAGATAAATAAGGTACAATAAGCTAAAGATCTCATCTGTAAAAATGTTTGGATGGTGCATATCAAACTTTTCCCAAGTAAAAAGAAGCCATTCGTCATTTTCCCTAATGTTCCAGTGAGCTGATCCCAAGACAGAGCTGTGTTTGAAGTCAGTAGGGAAGCCCTTTGTGTAAGGTAGCTGTGTGCAAAGAGGAGGTAGCAGATTGAAATTCCAAATGGATCCATTTGATTGAAATAATTACTTTTCCTTAGATGTTACAAAGCCATGGGCATGGCATAGTAGTTTTCTATAAAATTACAAGTTTCAGCTTGCTGATAGTTCATATATCTGTTTTCAACATCTCATATCGTATATATTTTAAAATGGTTCCTTAAAAATCAGCAAGGTATTTATTTGACTTTTTGGAATTCATTTGCACAACTGCATATTGTATTGTTTTTTCAGTGTGAGAGGACATGTTGTACATCTTTAAGTATCATGGAGTTAGTCCTTTTCTCAGTGCTTAAGTATTTTATTGTTCATTTTATGATTTTGTTTTTTATTTATTCTTGTATTCCATATAATAGAAAATAGTTGGCTAAATTAAAAAGATATTATCTAGAGTGAAACACCTCAACTAGTTTTTTCCAAAACTAGTTTTCCTAAAATATTTTAACGAAGCTGATATATTCACCATTTATTCATTAATTAGTCAATAAACACATATTTTAAATATTCCTAGGGCAGTGGTTGTTGTCAAAACACACAATTGTTTTTGTCTAACTGGGAATCAAATTCTGCACAGTTTCTAAAATCTGACTTGGTTAAAATAATTATGTTAATCTATTAGAATAATATATGATTTGAATGACTGATTAAATTTGAGAACATAAAGATTTTATTCTACTATTACCATTAATTAATATTCATTGAACACTTATGAAGCACTTCTAAATGTTTTATGTTGAGGTAGCCATTCCAACTGACTTCTTACACAACACTTTGGGGCAAGTGCTGTATTATTCTAGTTTGCCAGCAAGACAGCTGAGATTCAGCAGTTACCCAGCAGCTATGGGGGTAAGCTGAGATCTGAACCCAGGAAGCCTGTCTCCAGAGATTTGATTGTTGAATGCTTAGGAATAGATGGGAAGAAGAGAAGTGTTCATGCACATCCCTCACATCCACATCTACTCAACTTAGAGATTCTATGCCAACTTAATTATTTAATATCAGTCCTTTGGGAAATAAGGAGTTTCAATTAATGACTCATACCTTCAGTTCCTGAGAACTATTTTGCCTACAGCTAAAGAAATTGGAACAGTACCTCAAGAACTTCTTGAGTAGGATTCGAAGTGGGATTATCATGTGTTTGCATCCCAATCCCAAATCTTTACTGATAACTTTCTGAGGATGATGAAGACTGCTGGACCATGAAATTTCAAGATATATTTAAATATAGATACTGACATTCTTTGAAATAATTTTAAAATAGATGATATAAGTAATAGATCACTTTCAAAGGCACATGATCAAAATGTTTATTCATTTCATCTAATACTTACAGTCTACTATGTTTTCTTCTAAACTGAAAAATGCCTTTTATTTAAACCTGAAATTTTCCAAATCCATAAAGTCATGAGTTTCCAGACTTAAAAAATAAGAAAGCTTCCTTGTGCTTTGCTAAGAGACAGCATTCAAAGAGAACAGAAAACATCATAATTTAAATCTGTAGTGTACTAGTTCCAATAGGAGAAAACAATGATTCTCAATGTTTAAAATACATTCCCATTCTACATGGTACTCCGAGGGCTTTTTTCTTTTTCTTTTTTTTTTTTTTTTGGTAACAGGAAAGTGGTAATGTTATAGGCATATTAACATAAGAAAATTCTATTTATTATGGCTTGAAACCCTTCTGTGCTTCGCTGCTCGTTTTTAGTCTGTCTCCAAATGAATGTGAGGGTTTGTGTGCCTATATTATAATGCGTTCCTGCTGAAAGTCTTCTTTTACCTTCCACGTATGATATAAATCATTATCGTGCCTCTCATAGCAACAGTTATACGTGAGCTCCAATGAAGGGATTTCCCAAGTGTCTCTGCACCGCTGCCACATCTATGGCACAGCCTGTGCTGACTGCTGCCTGGCCAGGGATCCATACTGTGCCTGGGATGGCCATTCCTGCTCCAGGTTCTACCCAACTGGAAAGCGGTGAGTACTAAACATTCAGCTGCCAGACATATCAAAGTGCTCCACGTCAGGAAACTTGGTACTGTTGCTATCTTCTTAAAAAAAATAAAAAAAAGTCGGAGGGGTATTAAAGTAGTAGCTATATTTAACACTAATGAAGTAAATGGCCAGGCTTTTCAAACTTGGGAGTTTCACAGATAAGGTGATGCTGATAGAAATCAGGGCTTTGAAAAGATTTCTTTCTGCCCTTGAACCCTCCATTGCAGCACCCATCTCTCCAAAGCTCACCAAACATTTTGGGCAGCATTCAGAATTTTTTTCACTCTGCCTAATGTACGTCTTTTTTTGAATATACATGGTTATATATTGTTAAATCTCATCTTTGCAGGGTTACCCTGCATTGCTTAGTTCTTTTATAATGAAGTGCTTGTCTTCCTTATAACAGAAGAAAGATATTATCTAGAATGCAGTTGCCTGAGTCCTTCAAGCTACAGGAACATTGTTCGAGTGTGGGTACTCTGATCTGCTTTCAAAACCTTGACCGCCTTGAAAGAGGTGACTGTTGGTTAGGTGGAGGGAGAAAAACATTCTGAGGCAGGTGCCTTTTTTCCAAGCAAAGCCTTTTGCAGGCAATTCTGCAGCAACTTGGACCAAGTGGGAAGGGGCCACCAGTAGACAAATTGATTGCGGAACAAAAGTACACAGAATTCAGAATTAGCCAAGATCATCGCTCTTCTCAGTATTATGATGATATGGATCATTATGGGTAAGAGGGCCAAAATCGATAAAAATCAGGGTCAACAGAGGAACAAATAGTATCAGCCATGAGCACCAATGACCTACCAAGCAGGCACTGGGGTGGTAATGGTTTGTAGCTTTTATTCTCTGTAACAGATACATTTCTTTAAGATCCCTGACAGATTACTGTAACCCTTGCCCTTTTGCTTCTTTTATCCATTAGTCCAACAAATACTTATCATGGGACAAATATTTCCCAGGCACTGTTCTAGAAACTCAGCATATATCATGGGAAACCACAGCAAAGGACAGAAATCTCTGCCTCTGGGGATAATAAATTCTAATGGAGAAAGATACGCAATAAGTAAATAAAGAAAACCACTAGTACTCATATAACAAGTAATGATAAGGTTTATGAATTTAAAAACAAGACAGAAGGTGGGATAAACACATGGGAAGCAGGGATTCGCAGTGTTAAGCGGGTGGTTGGGAGACTTTACAGCAGGCATAATATTGGAAGGAGGATAAAATGTAAAATTGAAGCTTGCTTTGAAGTCCTAGGGTATGAAGAGTTTGGGAGAGGGGAGGTGATAGAAACTGCAAGTTGGGAGGCCACTGTAAATGCAGGTGAGATGTAATGATTGCTCAGGGTTGATGGAAGTAGGGCTGGCAAAAAGTGATCTAACCTGGAGAGCGCTATGCTACTGATGTATTGGTTGTGGGAGGTGAGAGAAATAGAGGTATCAAACACAGTCCAAGGGAATGGGCTTTTATCCAAGCAGGTAAGATGCTTGTTAAGATGCTGCATCTCACACTGGTGTCCCTGGGTTCAATTCCTGGTAGCTTGGACTCCTAAACATAGTTTCCTATTAATGTAGACCCTAGGGGACAGCTCATGAGGGCTCAAATAATTAGGTCCAATTATTCATGTGGGAGATGTGGTTTGAGTTTCTGTCTCCCAGCATTAGCCTGGTCCAGACTCAACCAGTATGGACATTTGGGGAGTGAACCAGTAGATGGGAGTGCTTTCTCTCTCTCTCTTTCTTTCAGTATGTGCTTGTGTGTGTGTGTTTCTATGTGTTTCTACCTCTCAAATAAAAGAAAATCCAAGTTCTCCAAATAGAGTGTGAAGATATGTGTTGATGTCATTTCCTGACGTGGGAAAAGTATCAAAGGAGCCAGGTTGTGGGGAGAAAGATGAAAGCTAGTGATATCTGTGAGATACTCGAGTGGGGGTGTTCGGTTGGTGGTTGGAGATGTGCCTCTGGAGTAGAGAGGCGTGGCCTAGGCTGGATCATTTGCGTCTTCTATCCTTAAAAGCATGGAATGTGTGGAAGAGTACTCCTACTCTTTAATCCAGGACCCCTTCATATCAGGGTTCAGAGTTTCTGTTCCTTCAAGTCATTTTAGGAGTTAGTAGTGAAGTCCATGTGTTATTTTGATTCCTGCATTGAATTTCAGGACTTCATTGCCTTGAGACATTTCATCTTTGCAATGGGTTGAAAAGGCATATTTGACTTTTTTTTACATTTCCTAAGTTTCTGTAAAAACATGAGCTGGCTCTTTGGATTCCATATTCACCAATCTATTATAGCCCCAGTCATCCTTGCTAAGATTCCACATTGCCCCCACCCATGACTACAAATCTTGTTTTTAATCATGCTTTCTAAATAAAGATTGAAATAATTTTGCATTTCTTTACTGAAATAATAGCATGTCTCTTATTAAATCATGTACGATAGATTGAGAAAGTAGTATCCATTAAAAGAGCTGTGTTGATTATTTCTAAACTTGTCTTAATTCTATCTTGAAGAACCTGAAAATGCCATAAAAATATTTCACTGAAAGTGTCTATGCTCTTAGATTTTCCAAGTTATTTCCAAACACTGTAAAGCATATACTCATAGGGAAACAAAATAGATTTTCTGAATGAGTTAACTGTTGGCTAAATTCCCATCCTCAAATTCAGTAGTAAGATGAAAATGATCATTTGGAATACTTTCCACATTAATTTTCTCTAATGGTGACAAGTTACCTGGTTTTCCTCTGATTACACTGTCTGTCTAACTGAAACACAGACATCATTAGAGGAACTCATAAGAATGAAGATCAAAAGTAAGTCTTTTGAACTGCAGCAACAAAGAAGTCCAGTTATGCTGTCCCTAGAAATCAACAGAATCCATTCTTCCACAGAATACAGTTGTTAAATATCATTGGTTTGGCCGGCGCCACGGCTCACTAGGCTAATCCTCCGCCTGTGGCGCCGGCATCCAGGGTTCTAGTCCCGGTTAGGGCGCCGGATTCTGTCCCGGTTGCTCCTCTTCCAGTCCAGCTCTCTGCTGTGGCTCGGGAGGGCAGTGGAGGATGGCCCAAGTGCTTGGGCCCTATACCCACATGGGAGACCAGGAGGAAGCACCTGGCTCCTGGCTTCGGATCAACACAGCACGCCAGCCGTGGCAGCCATTTGCGGGGTGAACCAATGGAAGGAAGACCTTTCTCTCTGTCTCTGTCTCTCTCACTGTCTAACTCTGCCTGTCAAAAAAAAAATATCATTGGTTCAGGAAATTTTCTTTTTCTCTCCCTCTCTCCCTTCCCTTCCTCCCTCCTTCCCTACCTCCCTTCCTCTCATTCTTTCTCTTTAACATGGCTCATGGTAAACCATGAAAGCATTTTTTTCCCTCTCCACTCTTAAGTACCTTAAATATTTGTGCACTGGTATCAAATATTGCAATTTAGTCTCTAATGTTATTTATTCTGGAGTCAGACATGTGGTTAGAAATTTTATTTTAAGACAAGATAATCAGTTCAATTTTCAAGTAAAACGCTGTTCTATACAAGCATAAAATGATTTCATTGTTTATCCAAGGAAGTGGACTGTAATGAAGCATTGACAAGCTGGACCAAATCCCCAATCCTACATGCAATATGATATGGCTCTGCCTACCAGCATGCCTTGGTGATGCATACAGAGGGAATCTACACATCCAGAATTTCAGATGGCTGCTTTGCTGTCTTAGGCCAAGCCTTAGTAATGTGTTTCTGTTTTTGAATGCCTGGAAGCTGATACAATAAATTCAGCTTGTCCAACTTGAGAGTTTATATACATGAGTAAACCATTACATAGCTCTGATCACAGGACAATAAATTTAACCATTGTGCATGATATTGCTCATCTAGATAGCTGACAATGAGCAGGTCAACTTAAGAACTCTCATGGAATGCTCATATAACATCATCCCAACGTGGCTAGTAGTAAATAATGCCATGACTTCAAATTGCAGCAAATGGAATGCAGTAAAAGCCTGACATGGAATCTATTCTAGAATATAGTATTTACTTTATTTTTTTTATATAAGAGTGACTAATATTTCCACTGTTTTGTGTGTAGGATTGTATAAAAACATGCAAATGAATAAGGACTTTGAAGCTTTTTTGGAAAAGGAACACTTAAATGGAGCAAAATCTTATACCTGGCCGGCACTGCGGCTCACTTGGCTAATCCTCCGCCTGCGGCGTTGGCACCCCGGGTTCTAGTCCCGGTTGCTCCTCTTCCAGTCCAGCTCTATACTGTGGCCCTGGAGGGCAGTGGAGGATGGCCCAAGTGCTTGGGCCCTGCACCCCATAGGAGACCAGGAGAAGCACCTGGCTCCTGGCTTCAGATCGGCGCAGCGTGCCGGCCGTAGCAGCCATTTGCGGGGTGAACCAATGGAAGGAAGACCTTTCTCTCTGCTTCTCTCTCTCACTGTCTAACTCTGCCTGTCTAAAGTAATAAAAAAAAAAAATCTTATGCCTATATTTTTGTAAATAAATGCATATAATGAGCTATGTACATAAAGTAGTAACTGTTGGCTATAACTTAAAAATTAAGTTTTTTATTTGGGATTGTTTTGCTGTATACATTTAATAACCATTATGTGAATTTAGTATTTCTGTTCTAGCTGGATATTTTAATTTAGCTGCTTATTTATATATTTTTTTCAGTAATGACAGTAAAGAATTTAGCCCTGTAGTTCCAATATTTAAAAGAGTCCCTTCTGTGTCACTTAGAGCAATGTTTATATCCAGGATGTCTCTCTCAGAGGATTTCAATTGCTCTATTTTGATTTTTTACACTGTGTAATAAAATTGATAATAAAATTTAGAGAATCAAAGACTCAAGAAATTAAAAAATTAGAATCCAAATAAAACTTTCATATAAACAACAAGGATTTTACAAAGAATTTGACTGTTTGAAACACTTAAGCTAATAATGTCTAACAACTAATTGCAGAGAATGAAACAATTTGATCCAAGATAAACTTTAAAAACCAATAAGGCATTGGGCAGGGGCATTGTGGCACAGCAGGTTAAGCTGAAGCTTGTGATGCAGGCATCCCATTTGGGAGCACCAGTTTAAGTCCCACCTGCTCTGCTACGGATCCAGCTCCCTGCTACTGTGCTGATGAGGCAGGAGATGATGGTGCAAGTACTTGTGTCCTGTCATGGGAGATTCCAGGTTCCTGGCTCCAACCTGGCCCAGTCCCAGCCATTTTGTGAATGAATCAGGTCATTTTGCACTCATTTGGGGAGTGAACCAGGGATAGAAGATGTCTGTCTGTCACTCTGCCTTTAAAATACTTAAATCTTTCAAAAAAAATCAATAAAGGATATTTGGGGGACAACTAGGGAAATTTTAATATAGAATGTACAGATGATATTATTAAGTAAATATTATCTATCATGTATATATATTACATATATATGCACATACACACACACACAGCAGTATATATGTGGTATATACCTGTACTTGACAGAGAATAAAATTAATGTGGCAAAACAAAACAATTCATGAATCTAGATGTGCCAGTGTCTTCTGCACTCCTGTATTCATTTTCCTGTAAACTTGAATGTTTTCTTTTTTTTTTTTAAAGATTTTATTTATTTATTTGAGAGGTAGAGTTACAGACTGTGAAAGAAAGAGACAGAGAGAGTCTTCCATCCGCTGGTTCACTTCCCAGATGGCTGCAATGGCCGGAGCTATACTGATCCCAAGTCAGGAGTTTCTTCTGGGTCTCCCACATGGGTGCAGGGGCCCAAGGACTCGAGCCATCTTCCACTGCTTTCCCAGGCTATAGCAGAGAGCTGGACTGGAAGAAGGGCAGCCAGGACTAGAACCGACCCCCATATGGAAATCCGGCACCACAGGCGGAGGATTAACCTACTGCACCACAGTGTCGGCCCCTTGAATGTTTTCAAAATAAAATCTGAGGGAAAACACTTTTTCTTTGATATGGATAATGTTACTTAACTTCATAATTTAATGTCCATATCTGTATGGTTTGTTTCAAACCGATTTTAATGTAAGTAGCAAGTATTGGCTTTTGCAAGAAAAAATATAATTATTTAAATAAAGCTCTTATATGAAAGAAAATGCTAGTGAATTTATCATTTAGGTCATAGTTTTAGAACATTTTGGATGAGTGTCTCTATCTTAGAATTTTACAGTCTCAATTATAGAATCTAGCATTTACCTAGGAAGTCTGTAAAATACCATATTTATAGACATTGCATCACAAATGGCAGAGGGGAGGGACTGAATGTATTCGGGTTGAGAGCTAGGGTAAGTATCTACCCTCTCATGGATGCATTGAGTCGTTGAATGGGAAATGTCAGATTGCTACATCAGTAATCAGACCTTCTATTTTAATTTTTATGAGAGCTTAGGTAATCAGCAGATTCTAAAGTTTAGAATTGCAATGTTTCATAAGTGGTATAATTAGCAATAATAATTCTAAGTCCCTTTCGTGTATTTCTGTACTTATAGAAGGAGTCGAAGACAAGACGTGAGACATGGAAATCCACTGACCCAGTGCAGAGGGTTTAATCTAAAAGGTATGAAAAGTGAGCAACAATCAGTCTTGGTAAGCAGTACAAGGCTGCCAATCAGTAAAGGGAAATGTGGTGTTAAATCCAAGCCTCTCATTTTAAAGCAAGTCACCGCAGACATTTCTGGTATTCAAATATGGCCATTAAAATGTTATTTACTGAGAATTGTGATACTAAATGTCTGTAAACACATCTACTTCCAGAATATTCATTGGTAGGTTTTTAATACATTTTTTTAAATTACAGATCTTCTTAGTTACTATTTTCTTTCTGAAGAAAAATTTTTTTTCAAAATTTACTACTGAAGAACACATCAAACAGTGCTTTTTATTTCTGTAAAAATATGTTCAATAAAATTTAGGGCTTTAGCCATTCTGCAGCACAAAGTTCACTCTGTCTGCTGTAGCACAGCAGTTCCTCCAGCCAGCCCCAGATATTTTTCATCTTCCCAAACTGAATCCCTGTGCCTATTACGTTCTAACTAAGCATGCCTTCTTCCCTTCAGCCCCAGGCAGCTGCCACTCTACTGTCAGATAAATTTCTTATGAACTTGACTTCTCTAGCTTCCTCTTACATAGTGAACACATGCAACATTTGGTCTTGTGTGACTGGCTTTCTTTGCCTAGCCTCTAAGTGTCCAAGAGTCATTCCTACCATATCACGTATCAGTATTTTCTCCCTGGGGGAGGCTGAAAAAGATTCTATGGTGCATGAACACAGTGCTGCATTTTGCTGATCCATTCATCCATTGCCAGACACATGGGTTGCTTGCACCTTTTACTGCATTGAATAATACTGCTAACCTACACGGATGGACACAGCGCCTTGTTACTGTAGACAGTCCTGCCTTGTGTTTTGCAGTTCATCTGACCCCCTCCTTGCCAACCAGACACAGAGACACCATGTTATTATCCTTCTCCCACCAACCGGAAGTGTCTCCAAGCAGACCTTCCTCCTGACTCCCCAGGGTGCTAGAGCTGTGCTGTTTCAAAAATTAACCCAAAGACTCCTCCTTATAATTCTTTTAGTCTGGGATTTCCTTTAGTAAAGGATGGTATTCTCATTACAAACTACCATAACTGCAAGGAACAACTTAAAACAGATTTTGCGTAATTGTTCCTTAAGACTCACTGAAGGAATAAATCAAAGTTACTGCTTCTCTATTAACTGAGTATTTTATAGAAATGTGTCAAATCCCATGAAGTGTAGTAATTGTCATAGTGGTAAGATTAGTGGTAACAGCAAGCAGATAGTGATGCAAATTTTTGTCAGAACCTGAGTGTCTTTTTATGATTATTTCACTTAATGCTCATGAATCTGCTAGGGTCTGTTATTGCTCCTGCTTTATGAATGAGAATTCTCTTCATGTCTAAGTGACTACATGATGATACCCAATGCTTGACCTAATTTAATGCTTTTATTAAGGAACTTGTGTGAAATAATTGCAACTCCTCTTTTAGACATGAGTAGATCCAGTCACTGGTCTAAGGCTACACAGCCAGTTGGGGTGAAGCTGTGATTTCATCCCTCATTCCTCTGATTCCACAGAGTGTTCCCAACCACTACATCCTCCTGCAGCCATGCTGTGTTCTCTGTCCTTTGCTTGTGTTTCCGAACTTCCTCTACACCACATTGAGTATAGAATTGGGGATAAACCTACCTTTGGTGTCGCCTGGCACCCACTGACTCCTAACGTTCTGTTTCCTCAAAGCTCACAGCCTCTCTCTCTGTGTCTCTCCTTCTCTCTCTGTAACTTGTTCAAAATAAGTAAAGAAATCTTAAAAAAAAAAAAAAGCCAAAGAGTGGGGTGGAGGTTGTGGCTCTGTGACATGACGTGCAGAGTAACCTCCTGTGACTCCGGCACCTCTTATGAGCAAACATTCATGCCCTGGCTGCTCCGCTTCCTATCGAGCTTCCTGCTAATGGCCTGAGAAAGCAGTACAAGATGGCCTAAGTGCTTGGGCTCCTGTCACTTGACATGGAAGACCTGGGTGAATCTCCTGGCTTTGCCCTGGTCCAGCCATGGCTGATGAAGCCATCTGGGGAGTGAACCAATGGGTAGAATATTTCTCTCTCTGTCTTCCCCTCTCTCTATGTAACTCTGACTTTTAAAATAAATCAGTCATTAAAAAAAAAAAAAAAAAAAAAAAACTTGACAACCTCAGTTAGCTCGGCTGACAAGCTACTTTGCGGGTACATTATAATAATTAGGTATCCAAAATAATATGGAGTGAAATCTTTGGTATAGAATCCCATGAGGGGCCGGCGCCGCGGCTCACTAGGCTAATCCTCTGCCTTGCAGCGCTGGCACACCTGGTTCTAGTCCCGGTTGCCCCTCTTCCAGGCCAGCTCTCTGCCATGGCCAGGGAGTGCAGTGGAGGATGGCCCAAGTCCTTGGGCCCTGCACCCGCATGGGAGACCAGGAGAAGCACTCGGCTTCTGGCTTCGGATCAGCGCAGTGCACCGGCCACAGCGCGCCGGCCACAGCGGCCATTGGAGGGTGAACCAACGGCAAAGGAAGACCTTTCTCTCTGTCTCTCTCTCTCTCACTGTCCACTCTGCCTGTCAAAAAAAAAAAAAAAAAAAAAAGAATCCCATGAGGGGCTGGCGCCATGGCTCACTTGGTTAATCTTCCACCTGCGGCGCTGGCATCACATATGGGCTTCAGTTCTAAGTCCCGGTTGTTCCTCTTCCAGTCCAGCTCTCTGTGTGGCCCAGGAGGGCAGTGGAGGATGGCCCAGGTTCTCGTGCCCCTGCACACGCGTGGGAGACTGGGAGGAGGTGCCCAGCTCCTGGCTTCGGATTGGTGTGGTGCCGTGGTGGCCATTTGGATAGTGAACCAATCAATGGAGGGAAGACCTCTCTCTCTCTCTCTCTCTCTCTCTCTCGCTGTCTGTAACTAACTCTACCTGTCAAATAAATAAAAAAAAAGAGAGAGAGAAAAGGAATCCCATGAATCAACATGAATTCCTTCATCAATAACAAAGCCTTAAATTAATTTTCTTGCTCTCCACCCCTGTATGTTGTGTGTGTTTTTTTTTTTTAAGATTTATTTATCTGTTTATTTTGAATGACAGAGTTACAGAGAGAAAAGGAGAGACAGACAGATGAGGGAGAGAGATCTTCCATCTGCTGGTTCACTCCCAGATGGCCACAATGGCCAGGGCTAGGCCAGGCCACAGCCAGGAGCCCTGAGCTCCATCCAGGTCTCACAAGTAGGTGCAGGGGCCCAAGACAGCTGGATGAGAAGTAGAGTAGTGGGGACAGGAAGGACAGGCACCAGTGGCCACCTGGGATGCCAGCATCACGATGGTGTCTGTACCCGCTACACCACAATGCCATCCCATCCCTTTATGTTGAACAGCACAGTGGACCATGTGAAGCAGTGGCCTTGTTCAGTAGTAGCACCGCCTTCTGTTTGATCAGTGTCACAGAGCAATCAGCACTCACGAAACGGAACGTGCTGTAACTTCTGTTCTCTCCCTTTTATTTCTTGCTCTACAGCATATAGAAATGCAGCTGAAATTGTTCAGTACGGAGTGAAAAATAACACCACGTTCCTCGAGTGTGCCCCCAAGTCTCCACAGGCATCCATCAAGTGGTTGTTACAGAAGGGCAAGGACAGGAGGAAAGAGGTGAGTGACTCACAGGGCGGGGATCAGTGAGGGCTCCGCCCTCAATCTCTGTCCCCCCCCCCCCCCCCCCCGTGAGGTCAGGGCAAAGGGCAAAGGACTGGCTTCTGAAATCCTCTTCTGTTTTGAGAAGACAAGGACCACCCTCTTTAGAACCCCTTTGTGCTTAGAACGGATGGATTGCTTAGAATCCTCTGTCTGCCCACCTCCGTGACGGTGATTGAATCAAGAGCCAGGTAGAGTGGTTGGAAATGTCCTACTCTCCATGCATCATAAAATCTGAAGGAGAAATACAGCCTTCTGGATTTGTGTGTCCAGTTGTGGCAATTTAAGTTACTAGCTATTAAGTTGATTAAGGCTAAGTCGAATGGAGAGCATCACAAGCCACATAGGAGATCACACATCACATTTAAACAAATGTTGGTTCTTTAGGAGCAAATACTTTGCAACTCTGAGTTGCCTGTGAGCTATTGAGCAAGCTGTGTCTCCAGTGTTAAGGAAGATTAAGATGTAGGCTGAGGGCCATGTGCATAAGAGGAGGTTTAATTATCTGTAGGAAAGATGAAGTAGTTCCCAGAACCCTATTTTTCACCAGAAGTCTATAATACGTTAAGAAATCTTTGAAAAAAAATTAAATAATTATCAAAGATGACTTTCTTCCTGTAAAATCTGCCATCAAAGACACCATGAAATGCCTGCAATTTAATTAATTTTTAATTGATTGACTGGATGTGCTTTGCAAAATAACATGGGATGCAAGTCATAATGTGTGCAGGTGATGACTGTGGCTAGGTCATGAACATGAGACTATAAATGATTAATCCTTCCATAAAACGTCTATATGCTTGCATATGAGTTGAATAACTGGTTGTTAACCAAGAATTACCTAATATGGATAAAATATTTTCTTTTAGTCAGTAAAAAATTTAATAAAACAATATAGAAGTGAATGTGTGAGTAATTCCCATTACTTAAAATTAAAGTAAATAATTATTATAGGCTTGAATACATACCATAGAAATTAATAATAAAATTTTAAATGTAAAAGAAATTCAAATATATCTTTTACATTTAATCTTTGTTGTGATGTTTGCAGTGCTTAATTTCAGAACATTGTGGAGACAGAGCTGTTACTATCTTGATTTTTCTTCCCATCTCAAAAACATAAGGATAAAATAATTTAAGAATATGATACAATTGGCCGGCGCCGTGGCTCAACAGGCTAATCCTCCGCCTTGCGGCGCCGGCACACCGGGTTCTAGTCCCGGTCGGGGCACCGATCCTGTCCCGGTTGCCCCTCTTCCAGGCCAGCTCTCTGCTGTGGCCAGGGAGTGCAGTGGAGGATGGCCCAAGTGTTTGGGCTCTGCACCCCAGGGGAGACCAGGATAAGCACCTGGCTCCTGCCATCGGAACAGCGCAGTGCGCCGGCCGCAGCGCGCTACCGCGGCGGCCATTGGAGGGTGAACCAACGGCAAAAGGAAGACCTTTCTCTCTGTCTCTCTCTCACTGTCCACTCTGCCTGTCCAAAAAAAAAAAAAAAAAAGAATATGATACAATTAATTCTACCACAATTATGAAAATCTATTCTGTTCACAAATTAAGTAGAATTAATTTAGTTTTAAAAACTATTATTGTTTTATTTATTTTTTCTTGATTCTTTCTTACTGCTTCAGGCAAACATATTGTTCACATTACTGATGTTTAAAAATTGAGCATTTTTTTTTAAAAGATAAGTGGCAAAACCTCATGAAATAAAATGCCAGTAGCATAAAGTGAGAACTAAAACCCTTCTTCTCCTTTAGTACTTATTCCCACTTGGACTATGAGGTTTCTATGAGTTATATACTCTATCATTATATATTCCTCCAAATATGCTTTATAAATTATCTCTCTCTCCCTCTGTTTCACACACACACACACACACTTACACACACATAGTCTTTTTTTTTTTTTTTTTGACAGGCAGAGTGGACAGTGAGAGAGAGACAGAGAGAAAGGTCTTCCTTTTTCCGTTGGTTCACCCCACAATAGCCGCTGCGGCCGGCACACCACGCTGATCCGAAGCCAGGAGCCAAGTGCTTCTCCTGGTCTCCCATGCGGGTGCAGGGCCCAAGGACTTGGGCCATCCTCCACTGCACTCCCGGGTAACAGCAGAGAGCTGGACAGGAAGAGGAGCAACCGGGACAGAATCCGGCGCCCTGACTGGGACTAGAACCCGGTGTGCCGGCGCCACAGGCAGAGGATTAGCCTAGTGAGCCACGGCGCAGGCACACATAGTCTTTAATACCAGTACAAATCAGTTACCTCCGTTTTATTGGCTGCATGCTATTCCCCTGTGTGAATGCATCTTGTAGTTTTTAAAGGCTCTCCTGATTAAGTTATTTCTTGTTTTTCTTATCAAAAGCTAGTGTTCTGGCACAGCGGGTTAAGCTGCTATCTGCAACACTGGCATCTCATATGAGAGGTGGATGTGTCCCAGCTGTTGCTCTTCCAATCCAGCTCCCTGCTCATGCATCTAGGAAAGCAGTGAAGGTGACTTGAGTGCTTGGGCTCCTTTCACCTATATGGGAAACTCGGATGGAGTTCCAGGCTCCTGGCTTCAGCCTGGCCTAGCCCAGGCTGTGCTAGACATTTGGGGAGTGAACCAGTGGGTGGAAGAACTCACTCTCTCTGCTCCTCTCTCCCTCTCTCCTTCTCTCCCTCTCTCCTCTCCTTTTCTTCCTTTTCTCCTTTCTTTCTCTCTTTGAAACTCTGCCTTTCAAATAAATAAACAAATCTCAAAGCATACCCAATGTATACAAACATCTGCATATTTGTAAGAGTATATTTTCTAAATAAATTCCTGGAAATGAAATGGCTATACCAAATATTATGGACATACCTTATGGATATTAAACTGGACTCAAAAAACTCTTTCCAATTTTGCACAGATAGAAAAATCTTTCATTTCTTTAATTTCTGGATGCATTTACTCATTCTGTAAATTATTGTTAAGGTACACTTAAACGTAAAAAGATTAATGTCAAAACTTGGTTTCTTCATTTTGTCCTAGTGAGTTTTCTATTTTCTAATTCTGTTCTATCATTTGGCTTTCAATACTAGCTTAGCTTTTTGTGCTTTTCAGTTGGATTTTTTTATCAAAAACGATCATTGAGGGAGTAGGCATCTAGCTTAGTGGTAAAGACACCATTAAAGATGCCTGTGTCTCATACTGGGGTACCCAGGTACCTGGCCTCAGCTTTTGATTCCAGCTTCCTGCTCATACCAACCCTAGGAGGTGATGGCCCCAGTGACTGGGGCCTTGCTACCTACACAGGAGAATGAGACTGAGTTTCTGGCTCCCAACTTCAGCCTTGCCCAGCCCTGGGCACTGCAGGTACCTCTCATAATATCTGGGATCTGTTTCCAGGTCCAGGTCCTGATCAAGCTCCCTGTCAATGCAGACTTGGGAAGGTGGTGCTAGTGGCCCAGGTGATTGGGTTGCTGCTCCTGGCTTTGGGCCTGGCCAAGCCCCTTACATGGCAGGCACTTGGGAAGGGAACCGGTAGATAGAAGCTCTCCCTTTCTCTTTCTCTTTCCTACTTTGTTTGTCTTTCTCTGCCATCTCTGTCTTTCCAATAAATATTTTTTTAAATATTTGACCTGGAGTCAATAATAATGAAATATCTATATGCACAGGACTTTATCATTTACAAAAATATTTCACATGTATTATCCTTTTTTATTTTGGTAAAATTTCTTTTTTCCTCTAAGAAAGGAGTATTTTAGAGTATGCATGTCCCAGAGCTTTTTGTCACTTAGGTTTGTCTCTATGTTGGGAATACAAATTGCTCTAACTATACGGAAAATGGATTTCAAACATTTAGCTGATGTCCAGCAAATGGTCATTTTACAAGTGTAAACCTGTACAGTAATTAAATATTATCTCATTGCTTTTTATTACCTTTCCTTGGGAAGTGAAGCCACATAAAAGACTTATAAGACAATATCATTTTGCTTTATGTTTTTATGTGGGAAAATGAGAAAATGTTCTCAATGTTTAAAACTCTGCACAGCTCATGTGTTTTTTTAAATTTTAGAATACTCACTCATTGAAAAAAAAGATAAAATTCAACCCTTTAGTAGTGTTTCACATTTTTTACAAGTCAGTGAGTCATTTTCTAAAAACATAAAAGAACTCCAGGGTGAGACAGACAGTTTAAATTGCCTGTGAATTTCAACGATATGTGTTGGCTGTGACTCAGATTCCAAGAGTAACACAAATTCTATGTCTCTATTTTGAAACTGCTTTTATCAAAGGGGATGCATTTTAAATTCTTTTTTGCCTAAAAGGCAATACCTTCACTTGCACTATCCCTGTGACTGAATCTCAGACCATGCAAAAAAAACAAATAACAGCAATAACAAAAAAATAATAATAAAAATGATGGAGGGGCCAGCATTGTGATACAGCAGGTTAAGCTGCCACTTGCAGTGCTGACGTTCCATATTGGAACATGATTGCCCTGCTGTGTTGCTTCTGATCCAGCTCTCTGCTAATGCATCTGGGAAGGCAGCAGATCATGGCCCAAGTACTTGGCCCCTGACACCCACGTGGGAGACCAGATGGAGGTCCTGACTCCTGGCTATGGCATGGCCAGACCTGGCTGTTTTGGTCATTTGGGGAGTGAATCAGTGGATGTAAGATTTTCTTTGTCTCTAGAGAGAGAGAGAGAGAGAGAGAGAGAGAGAGAGAGAGATACACACATCCCTCCTTCTCCATTGCCCTGCTTTTCTAATTAATTAATGTTAAGGAATCAATGGAATTGGCCAAACATCTCTATCCACTGAGAAGGAAACTAATTTGTGCTCAGTGATCTTGCCGAATTTGTGAATACCAGCAATATTCTGTATGTGTTATATCACTTTATAAAATATAGTTTGGAGACTTTACTGTGTTTCTCTCTTAGGTTAAGCTGAACGAACGCATCATAGCCACCTCCCAAGGACTCCTGATCCGCTCTGTTCAAGATTCTGACCAAGGACTTTATCACTGCATTGCAACAGAAAACAGCTTCAAGCAGACCATAGCCAAGATCAACTTCAAAGTTTTAGATTCAGAAATGGTGGCTGTTGTGACGGACAAATGGTCCCCGTGGACCTGGGCCAGCTCTGTGAGGGCCCTGCCCTTCCACCCCAAGGACATCATGGGGGCTTTCAGCCACTCGGAAATGCAGATGATAAATCAGTACTGCAAAGACACTCGGCAGCAACACTACCAGGGCGAGGAGTCACAGAGGATGAGAGGGGACTACGGCAAGTTAAAGGCCCTGATCAACAGCCGGAAAAGTAGGAACAGGAGGAATCAGTTGCCAGAGTCCTAATCGTTTCCTACGGGGAGGTTGAGGTTAAGCATCCAATAACAAATGCTCTGTCTTCAACGATCACATTTTGAACAAAGAATCTTGTGCTTTACCCATGAGAAATCACTGAACTAAGGTAATTATTCACTCCTCAAGTGAGTTTTACATGAACTGAAATGAGCATGCGTTTTCTTGTATGATATTGACCAGCACTAGACTTGTCATGGTCTTCATGGTGCATATAAGTATTTAACTCAACCCAGATTTTATTTATATCTTTATTCACCCTTCAAAATCCTTATGGTGGTTACAAACGTAGAATGATTGCATCCCTCGGTTGAAGGAGAGGCATCACCCTGGGGTATTTCTTCCCTGCTCTGGAAGTCCAGAGTTCCAATGTTCAGTAATTTTACAGATGAAAACAAATTCCAGATTCACAATTTTCACATAGTAAAAGTCATATAAAAATGCCTGCCACAGAATGGCTGATGGAACAAACAAAAAATATAAATGACAGGGCACAGGGCATTTGAGTGTTGTACAGAAACATGAATGATTCATAGAGAAAAATGATGGCTTGCTATGATCCCAGTGATATGTGTTGTTGCTTTAAGATTTAAAAGTTGTCAGTTACTGATATCTGTCATTGATCTTTGTTCCCTTGTTTCAAGAAAACAGAATGAGTAACATACACTATAAAGATCACTGGTAGGAGTTATTTATGTCAGTGAAGCAGTTGGGTTTATCTTGTTAGATTGTCATCTTCTAAACAAAAGCACTTTTGGGGGGAAGTTATTTAAGTTATTCTAGACTTATATAAAATCATACACTATTTAATTGCTTACTATATTGTGTCTGATTTTCTAGTCTGTGTGGCAAATTGGTCAATATAAGAAGAAAAAGAGTTTTGAAGTACCAAGCTCCTCTATAAGGGAGGAGACCTTCAAAAAGGAGAAAAGAAACATAATCAAAGTAGAAAATTCAAGTTTATTATGAGGAATTTCTAACAAATGTGGCACATTTTCAAATTTCGTAGTCCAGTTCAGTGATTGATTTTCACTTTTTAGAAAACCAAGCTCACACATCATTAATTTTTAAGTCAGCATTTTATTTTTTATAAGCTTTTGCTTGTGGTGGAGAGTTGCTCGTTACATCTGAAAGGAAACAATAATATAAGAAAAAATATATTAAAATATTCTTATGTTTATATTGTTTTTTCTTTTCAAACATTCTTTTAAAATGAATGTTGCCACATATGTTCACTGGTCAGTGTGGAAAGTTTCATGATGAATAAAATAATTATCTTCTAATTAGTATGTTTGGATAATTTTATTAGAGTAATTTAATACTGAAGTCATTTTCTCCAAGTTAAAAATTAGGGAAAATGTGAGAAATTTCCTCATGTTCTCATATTTCTTTCAAAAACACAAATTTTGGGTTTTTGTTTTATTTTGTTTTTAAGATATTTTCATATTCCCAGTTAAAAACAGAAATTCCAAAAAATTCCTATGTATAATCTAGTATTAAAATTTTATTGAAAGGAACAATCATGCAAAAGATCATCAGGGTAGATACACTACCTTTTTGAAAAATTCAATACAAGATTCAAGAACTAAAATGATTTTGAAAGTCAATGTGCTCACTGTTCAGAATTTAAGAATATAATTTATAATTTAAATGGTGATAAATCATGATATCTGAGGTGGCAAAAAAACAGCAATTAGAATGAACAAAATAACAGCAAGCAACTAAAAGTCTATTGTCCCAAGTGTGTATGATTCTAAACTTTTCTCTAAAGCAGTTAATTATAAAAATGTTTTGTCTGCTGACAAGGTGTAATTAAGCTTCTTTTCCCCAGGGGGCACAGACAGAAAGGTGTGTCCATGTAAAGCCCAAATCATCTTCTGTGCTTCTGATCAATCTATGCTGTGTACAGAGTTAAAAGTCATTGTTTTAGAGTCACGATTCCCCCTGCTGATTCACGTCAACCCAAACTGATAGACAATAAGGTACTTTGTTTTATAACATTGTTTGTGCTATTTAATGTCCTCTATTTCGACTGGTATTAAACTGTATATACCTTTATTACTTTTCTTTCAAAACTATGGAAGTTGTTTTTGAACATAACTCTGCCAAATATAAAGAAAATTTTCTTTCTCAAAATAATCAATGTATATTAAATATTGGTGATTGATTGGTTTTATTTTATGTAATTTGATGATTCCACAGCTTGGTATGTTTTTCCATTTGTATTTGTAGATAAAATTTCCTAGAAATGCACTTTTTTTTTCCCCAAGTGTAGGTTTGTGAATAGACTTTAGCATGATGAAACTGTCATCACGGTGAATGTTCATCCTCTGTAAGAAAGCAAACAAAACGTAGTCAACCCACTAAAATTTAATTGGACATTGAAATAATTTGTCTGACAAAATAAAACATGTTGAATTCCCCTAAGAATGTCTTTGGTTTTTCTCTTTAATGTAGAGTTGAATTCCTTGTCTCCATGATAGAATCTGTTGAATCCTACTGTGATAAATTTTATCTATTTTTGTAAAAAGTACATATATATATATTTCAAAATGTTAAAATTCCAGGAGGATTCACATGTATAAGTGGTTTTCAAAAAATTGTTGGAAATTGAATATTGTGAAGAAAAATATCCATGGATTTCAAAATTATTTGCACAAAAGTGTGTTTTATATTTCTTGTATTTAAAAGACAGAAATGGGAAAGAAACAGACTGATTGTTCGTCTACTGATTAACTTCCCAAATGTCCATAACAGCTGGGGCTGAGCCAGACCAAAGCCGGATGCAGAAATGCAATCTGAGTTTCCCACATAGGCAGCAGAGACCCAAGTACTTTAAACTATCACCTGCTGCTACCCAGGGTACGGATTAGCAGGAAGTTGGCATCAGAAGTGGAGCCGGGACTGAAACCTAGACATTCAATATGATTTCTTAACAGCTACACCAAACGCCCACCCCCAATATTTCAATTCTCTTTTCCATGAATTTTTTTGAAGCACTCTCGTAAAATTCTCCTTCAAGAACCAGTAGCACTCGTTCATCCAGTCTCAACCTTTGAGACAGCCAATGTCATCAGTTTTTTGTGTATAGTTTCAAGATATTTTTATGTATGCAAGCAAAGACATATGTTTTCTTCCTAGTATTCTACATCCATCCATTCAGAGTATGTTGTGTCTCCATTGGGGAGAAGTTATAGTTTAGGGCTGTATAAGCTTTGGAGCCACACTTCCTGGATTTGAATCCACATGCACTCTCCTATTTTGAGAAAGTTTTTCAATTGCTCTGTGCCTTAGTTCTCTATATAAGTGCCCGTAAAGTGTTGAGGGAGAATGCATCTTCTGAGGAGTGTTCCCTAAGTTCATGTCTCCATTTTCTAGACAATGGTATCTTACTAGAACTGAAAGGGGTCTTTGCCAGGTTCAATGCCAGTGATCCAGGTGAGGCACCTACCATCAGTGAAACAGGTAATGCCTCACCAAGTAAAATGAGTCTTTGTAAAAGTGAGGGGAAGGAAGCCACAGGTTAGCCCATAATTCTGTTAACACATTTGGATGCCAGGGCTATCGCAGCTTTTTGCTACCTCTGGGCTTTCAATCCGTAATATTGTGAGTAGAGACTAAAGAAAGAACAAAACTTAGAAATGGTCTCAATAGATCTCCCAACCTGAGGATTCTCTACTCCTAATTACCTTATTACTTCTCAGTGTCCTCTTTGCTTATATTTCAATTTAACTTTTGTTCTAAAATAATTTTGTGTATTTCTTATAATTTTGATGTATTTCCAATGCTTTCGCTTCTTATAAGTGAAATTTTTTTAAGATTTATTTATTTATTTATGTGAGATACAGAGTTAGAAGAAAAGACAGAGAAAGGTCTTCCATCTGCTGGTTCACTCCGCAGATGACCACAGTGGCTGGAGCTGTGTCGACCTGAAGCCAGGAGCCAGGAGCTTCCTCCAGGTCTCCCACATGGGTGCAGGGGCCCAAGCACCTGAGCCACCTTCCACTAGATTTTCAGGTACTTCAGGAGGGAGCTGGACCAAAGTGGAGCAGCTGGGACTCAAATGATCACCCATATGGGATGCTGGTGCCACTACACCACAGTTCTGACCTAAGTGAAATTTTTTATGTAAAGGATAAGTTTCCTGCATGTTTCTGCTGGGTGAGGTCAACAGAGACATTCTGCGTTCCTTTGCAGCTTAGTTGAGCCTGTTTGAAAGCTTATGTGCAGAAAAGGATATAAGCAGACAAATGTTTATTTTGCCAGAGGTGTATTGACACTCACTGAATTCTGTGCAGGATGACATAGCTGTAGATCATTATTGAAAATGATTTTGTTCTTAGGAATTGTCCCTGCCCACCTTTGAGGATACCGGCCCTTTCGCAAAATCAAATCACAACAAATTCTACATGCTTGCCCATTGCTGAATATCATGGTCAATGAATTGTTTTTCCTGAGAACCTCTGGTTTGCATGGTTTCATAATGATAGTACCTTAATGGTGCACAGGTGTGGAGCATTGGAAACACTGGCTCCAAGATTTAAAGAAAACTACTGTCTTCCTTCTAGTGACTTGAATGTACTTGTCTATTCACCTCATAAAATACTACTTTCCACATAGCTTCAGTTGTGTATTTCTCAGGGTGATTATGTTCCATGCCTGAGTGTTACTTACATGAAGTGCTATTAACGAATGAGATTCCAACAAACACATGGAGACTGTTTATTCTGTGATAGGTTACCTCTCAACCCCCAAGTACAAACACAGGGTGAGTTTCTATTCCTTAAGTGGCTTCTTTTCCATTGAATTATTCATAAAAGAAATGTCAACCAAATTTGATGAAATCGGAATGATTGGAACAAGGCAAAAATGGATGTGTGAGTTTGATAAAATGAAAGTCATCCGTATTGTTTCTCTAAAAGTCCTTCAATTTGCATATGATCCTGGGCCCAGGAGGTGAAAGGAATTTGCTACTTTCTTAGGTCTTCTCCTCATGTTATTCCTGTAACTCCACACAGGAATCAAAAGTTACAGGTCTTGATTTTTATTTATCCTGACTTTGGTAGGGTAATTTGTATTCACCACCACCTCTCTGGTACATCACAGTGAGTCAAACAGGGAGAATAGGTATTTAAAGTTCCTTCTGAGTTGATGTGAACCAGCAGTTGTTGCTCTGATATGATATTGACTGATAGTTTGTCTCTTGGGGAGGAAAAATAAGCCTCAGAAAACAAAATAAGAAGGAGATGCTGCCCAAGTTGCCCCTGCCTGGCACATTTAGTGGGACCCAGTGATGTTTTTATGTGCATGAATATATGCCTGTGTGTCTTTGGGTTATGCACTCACAAATTTGCAAACCAGCTACATGCAATTTGTTTTTATTCTGGAATGAATCTCAAGCTCTACTTCAAGTATCCACTCTAGCTTCTCCACTTAGAAATGATACAGCCTAGACACATTAATTAATCCCTCTTGACAAGTTGTTACTTTTTTCCAAAATTGGAATTATAATTCTTTTTTTAACATGAATGTAAAATGGTTTATTAAATTTCATTCTTTTTTTTCATTTATTAAACTTTTATTTAATGAATATAAATTTCCAAAGTACAGCTTATGGATTACAATGGCTTCCCCCCTCCCATAACTTCCCTCCCACCCGCATCCCTCCCCTTTCCCACTCCCTCTCCCCTTCCATTCACATCAAGATTCATTTTCAATTCTCTTTATATACAGAAGATTAGTTTAGTATATATTAAGTAAAGATTTCAACAGTTTGCCCCCATATAGCAACACAAAGTGAAAAAAATACTGTTGGAGTACTAGTTATAGCATTAAATAAGAGTGTACAGCACATTAAAGACAGAGATCCTACATAATATTTTTTAAAAAAATTAATTAATTTTCTATGCCATTTCCAATTTAACACCAGGTTTTTTTTTTTTTTCATTTCCAATTATCTTTATATACAGAAGATCGATTCAGTATATAATTAGTAAAGATCTCATCAGTTTGTACCCACACAGAAACACAAAGTGTAAAAATACTGTTTCAGTACTAGTTATAGCATCACTGCACATTAGACAACACATTAAGGACAGATCCCACATGGGATGTAAGTACACAGTGACTCCTGTTGCTGACTTAACAATTTGACACTCCTGTTCATGGCGTCAGTAATCTCCCTAGGCTCTAATCATGAGTTGCCAGGGCTATGGAAGCCTTTAGAGTTCGCTGACTTTGATCTTATTCCGATAGGGTCATAGTCAACATGGAAGTTCTCTCCTCCCTTCAGAGAAAGGTACCTCCTTCTTTGATGGCCCCGTTCTTTCCACTGTGATCTCACTCACAGAGATCTTTCATTTAGGTCTTCCTTTTTTTCTTTTCCATGGTATCTTGGCTTTCCATGCCTACAATACTCTCATGGGCTCTTGAGCCAGATCCAAATGCCTTAAGGGCTGATTCTGAGGCCAGAGTGTTGTTTAGGACATCTGCCATTCTATGAGTCTGCTGTGTATCCTGCTTCCCATGTTGGATCCTTCTCTCCCTTTTTGATTCTATCAGTTAGTATTAGCAGACACTTGTCTTGTTTGTGTGATCCCTTTGACTCTTAGACCTATCAGAGCCATCAATTGTGAACTGAAATTGATCACTTGGCCTAGTGAGATGGCATTGGTACATGCCACCTTGATGGGATTGTATTGGAATCCGCTGGCACATTTCTAACTCCACCATTTGGGGCAAGTCCGATTGAGCATGTCCCAAATTGTACATCTCCTCCCTCTCTTTTTCCATTCTTATATTTAACAGGGATCACTTTTCAGTTAAAATTTAAACACTTAAGAATAATTGTGTGTTAATTACAAAAAATCAGCCAAACAAGGAGCTGGTTTTTTGAAAAAATAAACAAAATTGACACCCCATTGGCCCAACTAACTAAAAAAATAAGAGAAAAGACCCAAATCAATAGGATCAGAGATGAAAATGGAATCGTAACAACAGACACCACAGAAATAAAAAGAGTCATCAGAAATTACTACAAGGACTTGTATGCCAGCAAACAGGGAAATCTATCAGAAATGGACAGATTCTTGGACACATACAACCTACCTAAATTGAGCCAGGAAGACATAGAAAACCTAAACAGACCCATAACAGAGAGAGAAATTGAAGCAGTAATAAAGGCCCTCCCAACAAAGAAAAGCCCAGGACCAGATGGATTCACTGCTGAGTTCTACCAGACATTTAAAGAAGAACTAAATCCAATTCTTCTCAAACTATTCAAAACAATCGAAAAAGAGGGATTCCTCCCAAATTCTTTCTATGAAGCCAGCATCACCTTAATTCCTAAGCCGGAAAAAGATGCAGCATTGAAAGAGATTTACAGACCAATATCCCTGATGAACAAAAATGCAAAAATACTCAATAAAATTCTGGCCAATAGAATGCAACAACACATCAGAAAGATCATCCACCCAGACTAAGTGGGATTTATCCCTGGTATGCAGGGATGGTTCAACGTTTGCAAAACAATCAACGTAATACACTACATTAACAGACTCCAGAAGGAATTATAATTCTATCTCATACTGATTGTGAGAATTAAATCATTTGTGTAGTTATAGTATTTTCTATTATTTTTATTTTAAAGATTTATTTATTTATTTGAAAGGCAGAAAAAAAAAAGAGAGAGGGAGAGACTGAGAGACCAGAGAGATCTTTCATCTACTGGTTCACTCCACAAACGGTCTCAATAGCTGGAGTGGGGTCAGGCTGAAGCCAGGAACCAGGAACTCCATCCAGGTCTCCCACATGGGTGTAGCGGTCCAAGCAGTTGGGCCATCTACTGCTGCTTTCAAAAGGTGCAGCTGGGACTTCAACTTGAACTCCAATATGGGATGCTGGCATTGCAGGGAGAGGCTTAACCCACTGTGCCACAATGCCAGCCCCTAAGCTCTTTTTTGTTAGCAGTCAGAATTTTACTTTTTCTCCATTCATATATTTATTCTACTTGCTCCAAAAATCTAGTATTATAAAATATTTTACTGATTACTATCATAACCTCTACAAAAATATTGTATTTAATGTATTTAATGAATTCTTGTTTAATGTATTCTTATTTAATATATTATATTAATATTTTTTATTTCCAATTAAATTACAAATTATATATTGCCACTTCAAATTTTGAAAATCATTGAACATAAAATAATATTAAATGAAAATACGTATAATGAGATAGATGTAGCTTCTGTTAGATTACCTGTGGATGAGCCTTTTTTTTTTTAAGATTTATGTATTTATTTGAAAGTCAGAGTTTGAGAGAGAAGGAGAGGCAAAGAGAGAGGTCTTCCATTCGCTGGTTCACTTCCCTATTGACCGCAATGGCTGGAGCTGGCCCGATCTGAAGCCAGGAGTCAGAAGCTTCCTCCGGGTCTCCCACATGGATGCAGGGGCCCAAGCACTTGGGCCATCTTCTGCTTCCCAGGCCATAGCAGAGAGCTGGATCAGAAATGGAGCAGTTGGAACTCAAACTGACCCCATGGATGAGCCTTATTGGAGAGATTCAGACAAAATTCACACAAAGTGCTCTAACATTTGTAGTTGTGAATACAGTGAGCACCTGTGCTCAGATAGTGGTGTTTCATAATATTGCTGCTGCTCAAATATGTAAATATGCTTTGAAGAATAGCATCACCATCAAATTTTATTTTAATAAATGAGCTGACAATATGATTGATTTCTCTTAAAATTGTATTTAAAACAAAAGATTTAGATATCCCCACCCTTCATGATACCTCGTCAATGCTTCCTGTTGGGCCTTTGATGGGCTCCCTGCTCCACAGCATCTTCTCCATTATTTTTTCAGGATAATCTTAGATTTCTGTATTTAATTAAGTCTCATGGTGACCACTTGCAAATGGAGTGACCTTGCATTACTCATGGATTCTGTGCTTGTGGGCTTTCCATCTGAACAGAGGGGATACTGTTATAAATGAGTCACTTTGTAGGGTTGTTGCAAGTACAATCTTGTCTATGGATACAGTACATTTAATGTTCCTGCCACCATCATTAACTTACTTAGTGCTCTTATTGCACGATTCCTCAGCTTCCTTCTGCAACTCCAGTGGCAAGTCTATTTTATTTATTTATTTATGTATTTATTTATTATTACTTGCATTCCTTTTCCTCTATCCTCAACATCTCATTCTGGCCAACAGACAAATCTGATCACCAATATCATGTCATGCACCTTGTGAGTCTTCATTTTCTGTTTTCTTTCTCCAAAACAAGAGCAGGCTCTTGACTCATTCTTTCCCCAAACTGAAATCTTGCTCCATTCACCTTCCACCTAAGAGCTACCAGATGAGGTTGGTTCCTTGGGAGTTGGGATTCATTCATCCTCAGTGGTAGCTGTCATCCTGTGTTAGGTGTTTGACTTTTCACAAGACTCCTCTATGCCCTATTCTATAGCCTCCTGTCTTCCTTGTCCTGGCAGCTCACCAAGCCTTGCCATTTATGTCTGAACTCATGCAGGTAGAGAAGCTACACCCTGTGCTAAGCACCTTGCATCAGCAGCAGTTACAGCACTGTTGGCACTTCCAACATCCCCCTCCACACACCAACCACCACTTATGGAGCACCTTCTGTGAGTATTGCTATGTGAAGCTACACACTATACACACTATCCTCCCCCCTTCACAGCAATTTCTGGAGCCCAAACTGTTAATCTTTTTTTTTGTCAATGGGAAAACCAAAGGGCAAATGCATTTGGAGACTTGCCCAGAGTTAAATAGCATCCTAATGGCCAAAACGTGTGAAAGACAAAGATCTGGCTCCAAACAGTAAGCACCTTCCAAACTTCAATATGTAGCATATCAGAAAATTCCATCAAGGAACAAGACAGTTTGGAAAGATTTTATATATAATAGCCTGTATAATGTAATCTATGAGAATCTATGTATCATCTAGTTCAGGCCGTGAGGTCAGAATACCCAGTGTTTCTCTTCACAGATGGGAGACTCTCATAAGACCAATCTCATGGAGCTACTGGTAAGATTAACTGATAATGCATGTAAAATTCATAGGATGTACCTGGTGTAACATGCATATCAGACCAATGCATACTACTATTTATTGCTATGCTTCTCATCTGGGAGTTAGCATTGATTAATCATATCCCCAAATATATATTTAGCATTTATTGTATGCCTAGTAGTATTTTAGGCACTGAAATCACAGGAGGGGTCAAAGGAAGGTCTCTCTGTGTATGAAGCCAACTTTCTAGACAGGAAGAAAATAAACAAAAGGTAAATATTCATGGAACAGCTGAAGTTGAAATAAGAGCTATGGGAAAAATTAGAGGAGGGTTGTGAAATCAAGTGAAACTCAGGAGACTGGCATTCTAGGCAAAGGCAAAAGCCCACATGAAAATGATTGTGGCAGATTGGAGGAGAAGCAACGCAAAGCTGTGTGACTGGATCTAAGTGAGAGAGCAGAAGACCCGGAGGAAACAAATCCTAATGCAGAGAAACCAAGACACTTGGTCCTGGTGGCCATGGTGAGAAGTTGGGCTCTGATTCTACAGGTTACAGAAGGCATGGATGTGACATGAGTGGTTTACATTCAACACAGCATATGTGTGATTGTTTTAGAGGCCCTTTGATGAAAGAATGGACACAAAGGAAACAAACTAGGAGCAAGACCATCTAGGAATCCACAGTATATTTTTAAAAGAGAACATGGGTCTTGTTGATTTAAGTATTTTCATTTGCATGGAGATATAAGGAACTTTTAGTAGACTCACCTGGAGTGTACTTGTGGCAGACAAGCAAGAGGTGAGTGAATCAATGCTCATCTCTGGAGGTGGAGGATGGATTGGTGCAGTGGGGTTTCCATAGAGGGAAAGGGGGCTCCAAAACAGGTCAAAAGGAGGCTTGAAGAGAGCCCTGGAGGTGGTCCTGGAGCTACAATAGGCAGAAACCATCACATGTGTGACCCAGCAACATCCAGAAGAAGAAATGGCTTGGATTTCCATATCAGGAATCCAAATAGCCATGGATGAAAACCCTAGGAAGATTACAGACACTGCTGCGTGGCTGCTTGAACACAGGCTGAGGGCACATGGAGAGTGGCCTGAGCCATGGAGGTCGCAGACCCCGTATGTGGATGAGAAGCCCTGATGAAGAGCCTTACTAAGGATGCAAGGGGACATGACCAGGAGACCCACTGTTTGCTGAGGTCAGCAGCCTTTTTGGCCCTGTGACTGTATCCTGATTTGTTTACTAGGAATGGCACACTTCACTCCATTTACAAACTGTCTACATGAGAGAGGAGACTGAGAGTGGAGTTCCTGGTGATACTTCCTTGTTTCAGAGGAGAGAAAGCCACACTTCGGTGTGAGTTTGAGCACAATCTTCAGTTGGGACCGCAGGTCAGCACTGAAACTGGCTCCAGGACTCTGTTCCCACTCCTCACAAGGGGCCCCTCATCCCCTCCTGATCCCTGCTCTCCTCTGTTCCCAGCCAGGCGGGCTCCGGTCAGAAGCAGGCACTCAGCTTTGGAATCCACTTCTCTCCTTTCCAGTGGCATGGTTATGGGTGTTTGTGGATAGAAGCTGAATCTGGACAAAGAAAAAGGGTAAAAATGTCCGAACCACATCTTTGCTTCTCTCAGAACAGCTTTACCCTCCACTGTTCCCACTGCTGCCTCCATAAATATCATACACTTGGAGCAAGCAAAGAGTCTCCACAGCCAGTGAACAGCAGGGGGCGTGTGCAACACATTCTGCCATCTTCAGCACTTGTTCTTTTTGATTGGTCGGGATCAACCAATAAAACCTTTTTCAGGCTACCTCGAAATCTTTTCTCCCTATGTGATGTTTATTTCTTACCAGCTGGAGCATAAGCTTCACATCTCAATCACTGTTTATTCCTAGTATCTAGGACAGTGGCAGCTATGTAATGGGTACTTAATTGCTTAATAAACACATGTGCAATTGATTTGGGGTCTTCTTTTCTTGATACTAGACATTGAATCCTTAGAGAAACTAGTGTCAGATGAGCAGGGCTTCATTAATACATTATAATGTAGATTTCAGAAGACAAATCATTAATGGTTTGGGAAAAAAAATCTATACTTTTATTTATGGTAAATAGAGCACTTAGATTCTTCAAGCAAATAATTAAAATTCTGCTATGTACCTCCTGTAGGATCTCTGTCTTTAATGTGCTGTACACTGTTATTTAATGCTATAACTAGTACTCCAACAGTATTTTTTCACTTTGTGTTGCTATGTGGGGGCAAACTGTTGAAATCTTTACTTAATATATACTAAACTGATCTTCTGTATATAAAGAGAATTGAAAATGAATCTTGATGTGAATGGAAGGGGAGAGGGAGTGGGAAAGGGGAGGGATGCGGGTGGGAGGGAAGTTATGGGGGGGAAGCCATTGTAATCCATAAGCTGTACTTTGGAAATTTATATTCATTAAAAAAAGTTAAAAAAAAAAGAAATGAATGATATCTCTGTTGCTCAAGAGGAAGCTAAGACCTATATAAAAATTTTAATAATGCAAAATGACATTTAAACAATAATTTATATCACAAAGGCAACAAACATGAAAATATTTATTTTACAAAAGTGCTATTTAAGTCTTATTTATTCATTACCTCATTTACTTCCCACAGTGATACTTATTTTGGTAGACATTATATGAATTTTATGAATGGGTAAATAGGCTCAGAGTTTTGACAGGCAGCAAGCCACTGGATAAGGATTGACAAACCACATGGTTTTTGTTTGACAAAACAAAAGTTAAGTTTTCACCCTTATAGGTAGTAAGATCTGAGTGAATGCAGACTTCACTGTAGTCCTCGTGCTGCAGGCTTGGAGTGCACTGCAGTAGTTCTGAATTCAGATAGGCTAATGTGAAGTAGAAAGGACTTTTCTATAGGATTAGGGGTGGGAAACGCTTGAGTAGGAATACGCAACAAAGGACCCACTAGTGGATTCTGAGAGGTGAAGTCAGAACAGCAGAAATCAAGTTAGATATATGTGCAAGTGAGTCAACTAATTAATAAATGAATGCAATCTGATACTTTTTTAAAATTGAGATTTCACTGGTGGTGAGAATCAGTGCCCAGGTGTTTTAATTGGTAGATCATTTTCAATGCACATGCTGAAAATCTGAAAAAAAACATATATTGTGATTATCTTTAAGACTCATTTATTTGAAAGTCTGAGTTAGAGAGGGAGGGAGAGAAAGAGATCTTCCATCTAGTGATTCACCCCCACAGATGGCTGCAATGGCCTAAGGCTAGGCCAGGCCAAGCCAGGAGCCAGGAGCTTCATCCAGATCTCTCATGAGAGTGGTGGAGCCCCAAGCACTTGGGCCCTTTTCTGCTGCTTTTCTCAACCCATTAGCAGGGACTGCATCAGAAGTGGAGCAGCCAGGACATGAACCAACACCCTTATAGGATGTCTTCCATGCTGCTTCTTTGGTTTCATTTCTAATTAAATGGGAGTAGGTTTACCCAACAGTCTCGCTAATTTCTCCTTGGATTCTTCCATTCCTGCCCCTTCAGCCAAGCATTCCTCCTGGGCATTTTGTGCAGCTGGGCGGGCACCTGTGGGCTGAAGCACAAGGAGAGCCTTTGGGATGCTGGGTTTCCTGGCTGCTGCTGCTGCCCTTCCTGCTGCTCAAGCTGCTGGGCCTCTGCTATAGGTTTTTCAGGGGTCTGACCAATATGGAAGCCTTGTGGATTTAGATATATTTAAGAGAAAATGAAAAAACATTTACTGTGATTGATTGGTTGGTGCCTTGGCTAATTGCCAAGACACCGAGATGAGAATTAAATTAGGAGTCAATCAGGTTAACATACTACAAGGATAATTGTCATAAATTAGTTCAGTATAGTTCCTGCCTTTGAATGCATTTTAAAGTATGATTTAATATTTTTATATCCCAGTTGTTTCCTATCACCTTTCATCCAGTCAATTCTTGTCCTCCTTTGAGAGATAGCTTACTTGCTGCTCATCTCACTCCTGAGAAGTCAGTGCGCCCACAGTTGCTGATGGTGGTGGAAGTTAGTGTTCAACACCAGAGTCCTATAAATAAGACTCTTCATGCCTGTTTTAAGTCAGAAAATTCACAGTCCCTGTAGTTTCCCTAAAGGATAATGCCCATGGGCCTTCTCTGTCTATATACCTATCAATTTATCTTCCTTTCACTTCCAGGGGAGAGAGACAGTTGAAAAGTGAGCTCTCATCCACTAGTTCACTTCCGAAATGTCTGCAAGAGCCAGGGCTGGGCCAGGCTGAAGTCAGGAACCCAGAACTCCAACTGAGTCTCCCACACGGGAAGGGAAGCAGGAACCCAAGGACTTGGACCAGCGCTGCTGCCTCCCAGGTGCACTTTAGCAGGAGGCTGGATAAGGAGGAGCAGCTGAGACTCAAGCCAGGCCCTCTGATTCGGGATGCGGGCATTCCCAGTGTAACTGTTAACAGCTGAGCAAAATGCCTGCCCCAGCCATGGTCTTTAAGAAAGGCCAGATTCGAGGGTCTGCTTCCTCTCTCTCCCCACCTATAGTTGAGTTCCTCAGGGCCTCCCGGCTTCCTGTGGGCAGCAGTTGGCAACGCTAACCTCTCCGAGTCCCGTGAGTCATGCATTTGGTTTTACTTTCTCATCATTTCTTAGCTGAATTCAAATGTAGCTTTCCCCAGTGAGGGCTCTCTTAAAGCATGACTGTCTTTTGGTTTGTGGTTACTCTGCAGAGAAAGACCTCAAGACTAAATCAGAAAGAAACAACGATAAAGGAACTTGCTACAGCCATGAGGTCTTTGTGTTCTCAGAAATGGAGTGGAAGCACTGAGTTGTGGCTATTTTTATATATGTGTCAAAATGCTAGTAGCCCCTTCATAGGTAGAGCTTGATATATAAACGTTTATACATTTAATCATTCATTAATTGTTGAAGGCACTTGAATATCACCAGCATTACAGTCTGAGAAATTAAAGATACTAATGATAGCAGAGGTAATATTAACAGCATACTTTCCAATTGCCAGGTATTGTGTTTTATGTGTACTACCTTGTTTAATTCACATGTTCAAATATAGGAAATACGTGTTATTAAGCTGTTGTGTCTCAGACAAGACAACTGAGACCCAATTTATAAAGAAACTTGCTGTCACTAGGAGTAAGGAGAACAGTGTTAGCTATTATGTCCTATTATGTTAAAAGGAGTCATTCGTGACTTTTCATTGAGTCTCAAGTCATCCTTAATATCAGAGATAATATGTGGTGGAAAATATTAGAGGAATATGTTATATCTGTATCGTGTGTGTGTATGTGTTATGTGAAATAGTCAAGACTTCAGCTAGTCTTCCTACATGTAGATAGTTACCTATGCAGATAATTTCATTGCCTGATCTCAATATCTATTTACCACCAAATTGACACAATGACTGAATTCTCTCAATGACATTTTTTAAAGATATTTTATTTGAGAGGTAGAGTTACAGACAGAGGGAGAGACAGAAAGGTCTTCCTTCCACTGGTTCACTCCTCAAATGGCCACATGGCTGGAGCTGGGCCAATCTGAAGCCAGGAGCTTCCTCTGGATCTCATGTGAGTGGGGGGACCCAAGCACTTGGGCCATCCTCTGCTGTTTTTCCCAGGTGCATCAGCAGGGAGCTGGATTGGAAGTAGAGCAGCAGGGAATGGAACTAGAGCCCAAACAGGATGCAGGTGCTGCAGGCGGCGGATTAACCTGCTAAGCCACAACACTGGCCCCTGAACATGACTTTTATCACAGCAGAAATCCATAATTGAGATAAAATATATTGTTCATTTAGAGAAGTATTCACAATGTCCTTGTTTTAGTTGAACAACAAAAAAAAATCTTTATCAGAAAGTTATTAAATGTAGGGCTTAAGAATCTACCAAATCTAGGGCAAGAGGAATGCACTGTCGGACCCACACACTGGAACAGCTGCAGTCACAGAACACTTTGTTTTTACTTATCTCGCTCTTCCATATCTGAACGCTCTGTGGAGAAAAGCAGGAGGGCAGGTGGAAGGACCAGGGTGGTCTCGAAAGCAGTCACACATGGCTCTTTGTCAGACGTTGAAACTGAAGCATGAAAGGGGCACACATTTTGGAACAAAGCTGGATTGCCCACGTCGCAATGCAGTGTTTTTTCCATGTATGAAAATGACCCAGAAATCTGGTTATGTAGTGCGGAAATGTGCCACAAGACCAAAAAAAAAATTGACTTTTTAGCTGTCAGCATCACATAAGTCTGAACTAGAATTTCTGGAATCCTGGTACCAGCCTGTTATTCTGTTGTGTTGTCTAGCTAGACCACGTTTTTGGGGTCAGTCTCATTTGGCTTTGCTCAGCTACACGTGGCCCCAGTGAGAAACTGAGCCAAAATGAAAGAAGAACATAGTGTTCCCCAATCTGCATTTTTTTTTAACATGGTGAAAAAATGAGGAGTTTTATCTTCAGGGTGACAACGACTATCATCTCCAAATGTCTCAGCTGTAGTTGAGAATTACTACCTTGTTAGCATCGCATTCTATTAAAACAGGTGCCAGGAGTGAGACAAGTAGCCACAGGTATAGGGGATGAGCCAGCGTAGTAGGGCCTGATAACTGAAATATTGTGCCTCCGACATAACGTGGCACCATATTACCACCCCACCCGCAATCCCTCCATCCCTCCATCTGCCCCTTGTGTCTGTCTCCTCAATTCCAGTGCTTCAGGATGTGTGTGAATCCCCTTTGAGCCTTGTTAAAAAGTAGCTTCTCATGCCATGGGTCTGGGTTCATCTGGAAGGTTCTAAATTTCTAACAAGCTCCTGGCAGGTGCCCCACTTTATAGATCATGATGCAGAGGATGAAGGTATATTTTGGAGGAAGGGGAAAGAGAATTAACTTTTCTTCTTCCTACCCTCTTTTCACAGTCAAACTGTTTCATCTGCAAGCAAGTATCTAGAGGGGCAGGAGTTTGCTCTAGTAGTTAAGACATCCACATCTCATATTGGAGTAGCCAGATTCAGTTCGCAGTTCAGCTCCTGGTTCCAGCTTCCTGCTAACGTACACACTGAGCACCATGGTAGTAGCTCAAGTGAGTGGGCTCCTACCACTCGGGAGATCTGGATTGATTTCCTGACACCCAGGTTTGGCCCCATCTAGGGGGCACTGCAGGCATGTGGAGAGTGAACTGATAGACAGATGCTCCCTCTGCTTCATAAATAAGTACAATTTTTTTTTAATTATCTTCAATTTGGACAGGTGAAATAGATGAAGAATATGCAATTTATCTTAGTGTACAATGTCTTATTTTCTGGTAATAGAGAAAATTTCTCCAAAAAACCAAGTTTTGTTTATTGCTCGTAAGTTTCACTAAACTAATATGATTTTTCTTTTTCTTTTTTAAATGAATGTTTATTGAGCTCACATTATGAACCAAGCACCATGATGAGATTGCTAGATTTTTTATTTAAAAATCATTTAGAAGATTTAATCTAGGTCTCACATGAGTGGCAGGAATCTGATTACTTGAGCCATCACTGCTATCTCTTTGGGTCTGCCTTAGCAGGAAGCTGGAGTAAGGAGCCAGTGCTAAGTAGTAAACCCATGTTTTCTGATAGAGGACAATGGCAGTCCAACGGTTAGGCCAAACGCTCACCCCAGTATGGCCATCTTAAAGACAAAAATAAGGCAAAATTATTTTCCCCAAGACTTAACATGAACTGGTTGAGGACAAGGCTAAGGCCAATGATGAACTCTTAATCCTGTCACAACTGGTTTCCCAGAAGAAGGAAGGAGAAATAAAGCCTGGATATGCAGCACCTGTCCATTTCCATAGCCAAGTTCAGGCTACATAACGGGATGTCACTGAATGCCAGGCCAAGAAGAGATTGACACAATTGGCCTTCAGAATACAGAAGGAGTAGCAGGTATTCTCCACAACGACAGTTCATGCCACAAGGAAGAATGGTAACACAAGGATATTACAAAGAAGAATTTGAAGGATTCTGTCAACTTCCAGAAATTTGCCTCTATATTAAGGCTTCTATTTCATTGCTCATTGTCTCAGTTAACTTTGAATTTGTTCCCTACATATTAGATAATTCTGTTCTCAAAGTCTGATAATTTAGCTTTGTAGTAAGTGATTTTTAAAAATAGGTATTGAGGGGACAGCACTGTAGCATAGTGGGCTAAGCCTTTGCCTGAGGCACTGGAATCCCATATGGGTGCCGGTTCAAATCCCAGCTACTCTTCTTCCAATCCAGCTCTCTGCTATGGCTTGGGAAAGCGGTGGAAGATGGCTCAAGTGCTTGGGCCCCTGCACCCATGTGGGAGACCTGGAAGAAGCTTCTGGCTTCAGATCAGCCCAGCAGTTTCAGCCATTTGGGGAGTGAACCAGTGGATGAAAGAACTTTGTAACTCTACCTCTCAAGTCAAAAATCTTATAAAAATAAAAATAGGTAATGAGTTGAAAGAGGAGCATAAATCTGACTTCAGTTAGACTGTCTTTTGAGGAAGAAGACAGTATAACAGTGAATTTATTTAAATAAGAGGGCGAACTGAGTAAATACCTATGAAGGCCATCTTTTTTGTAAGAAAATGCAATCTGTCATAAGTGATATTCTAAGCAAATTCCTCTAAGTTGGTCTTATCTGAAATACTTGTAGACTTTGAGATTTAGGAGAGAAGAAAGATGAACAATAGAATCTGAGAGGCATCTACTAGTAAGAGTCTGTTTATGAACAGAGGTTAACACTGAGGCAAGGAAGCAGAGTAAGGGGAGAGCACAGAACTTCCTTTGGAGGCTAAGGAGATAATTGTGTTGAGATTTCTCTTGATGCAACTTAATTTTGTGGACAATTAAATCAATTGTTTTTATAGGAGAAATATTGAACAACTTAGTGATTTGTGATAACACTTAGGCAATTGTGCACAGATAAGGAAGATAAATAGAAAGCTTCTGGGTAGAATAATTTTAAGTTAGCTGGAATAGATCTGAAACTTTTCTATCTTGTGTTGAACTGTGGACTTGCCAATTATCCCTCATCCTCTAATTACCCATCATTTTCCATATCTTCCTGAGATTGTTTAGCTCTCACTGATTGATCACAGAGGGTAATTGGAATTGTAAAAGGATGATGTTGTGATCTAAAGTATCTATTTAGTGATATGCCTGATAGTTCTGTCACAATATCCAAGTGCCAGATAAGTGGGGTGGTGTTTTAGAATAATAAATTAAAGCTTTGAATGATCTATTCTTTTATATACTGCAACATATTGGCCAGCATAGGCGGGGCCCAGGTAGAAAAGGAAGGTGCATGATAATACTTAAATGTAAGAGTATTTGCTTTTCTCATTGGTCTGTACTTCCACGCATTCAGATTCATGTATCTCACATTGTGTCTCTAATAACGGTTAACAGAGGTACAGGCTTAGATCCTTCTTAGGATAAACAAATGAAATATTTTCTTAACTAATGGATGGGTAACGACACCATCCGTTTCACAACTTCTGTAAATGCATCTTCAGACACTATTCAGATTACCTTCAAATGTGCATTTAAGTATCGGATACCACCTAATGTCAGAGGGAGAAAAATTAGACTAATCTTGGCAGTCTAGAAGAAAGATGCTGTCAAAGGTCATCAACAAGTCTGACAAAACAGTGCTCATTAACTCTGTCTGTCAGCACCTCCATTTGGAAGTAATTTGGATATTTGCAATGACCCCGTCAATTCTGGTTGGTTGGGCACTGACCTTGACCGGGGTGAAACCTGTTCAGTGTGGCTCAGACAATGCACTGTAGGTGGAATCTGGAATGACAGATGGCAGTGGGGTCAGCAAAGAGGAACTTGTCCATCACTGCTATTGAAGATGAAACCACTCAACAGTAACATTCAACTGGCACAAGAGCTGTGGTTTGCATAGACCACAGGAGAATTGCTCAAGTTCTTCTATTTTTAAAGAAATGTTAGAGTCCCATGATCTGAGTTCATGAGACTGGTGAATAGATGGAAAATAGCATGGAGCTGTTGGGGTTTAACAACAGCCTAGATGTTTCACAACCAGTCTTTGACTCAAAAACCTTGGCCTGTGAAATCATGCTGGCTGGGTATTTACCCTGGATCAATTCCTAATCAAAAACTAGTTCCTTTGGTATTTTTTTTTTCAATTCTGACTAATTGGGTTAGTTTCCTGGAGGGGTAGTTACCTTACTCTTCTGGTTGATATACCCCTTTTTTTATGCCTCTCATATACTATAGAATCAATAGGATATACGACTATGATACCAGAATATACTTTTCTTTCTAAGTGTTAGGTTAGCAAGACCATAAAAGCAACTATAATGTAGTCTGGGAATAATTATCCTTTAATTTAAAAAATCTGGATCTGTTTTTACAGTTTCAGATATACTGTTTATACATTAATTAAAGAAATGGGGCAGGCATCATGGCTCAGTTGGCTAAGCCACAGCTTGATATGTCCATGTCCTTTATTGTAGCACCTTGGATCAAGTCCCGACTTTTCTACTTCAGATCTGGCTTCCTGCTAATGTGCCTGGGAGGCAGCAAATGTTGGCTCAAGTACCCAAGTCCCTTCTACCCATGTAGGAGATCTGAATGGAGCTCCTGGCCTCAGGAATTTGGGAAGTTAACAAGCAAATGGAAGACTTCTCTTTCTCGCTGTCCTTCTCCATCACTGTGCCTTTCAAATGAATAACTTAAAAATTAACATAATATACAGGGATGAGACACTGAATGGCACCTATAACAGTGTTCTGATTCTGGGCTGTGAGTCTCAGCACTTTAAGAAATACAAGACACATTAACTGCCCAAAGACCTAATGGAAATGTGTGCAAGTCCTAGTGTTAGTGTATGTAACGAATGGTGACTCCATAAGAAAATATATACAGCCTTCAATTGCTCCAGGAATATTTAATCATCTTAGTCCTTAGAATCTCTCAGAACCAGAGACCTCTCTTCCCACTATCTGAATTCTGAAGTTTCTCCCAAATCTTTATCGACTTTTTGGCCAATGTTTTTAGGCCAAATAGGAGGGTTAAATTTTTTAAGAAGAAAAGGTTGGTGGTGGGGAGTAAAAATTCATTCAACTGGTTCTAAAAACAAAAAAGTGAATAAAAAATAACAAACCATGGGGCAGGTGTTCAGCATAGTGGTTAAATCACCATTTGGAATGCCTACATCTCATATCAGAGTGCCCAGTTTGAGTCCCAGCTATACTGATTCTGATCCTGCACCCTGCTAACATATACCCTATAAAACAGCAGATGATGGGTTACATAACTGGGTCCTTGTCACCCACATGGGAGGCTCAGAATGAGTTCTGGGTGTTCAGCCCTAGCTATTGTGAGCATTTCGGTAGTGAACCAGTGGTTGGAAGTCAGTCTGTCTCTGCCTTTCAAATAAAATGAAAAAAATTTAAATAAAAATGGATTGATTTCAGAGAATAATGAACTAATAAAAACTAGAAAGAAACTGACAGATGATGTAGTTAAATTCATTTCCCACCATGTGGGTTACTCCAGTCATTGTCCATATCAAGCATTTGGCTATGTCTCAGATATTTAAGAGAAAGATACCTTTTGAATTCTGCTTACTGATTAGATATCAAGATTTTCCCTATTCTAGCTTGAAAAGGAGACTTTCTATAAAGCAAAATATGTCCATTCAGACCCATGCATATAAACATTAATGGATTAGTTATCAATTTACTGTTTTCATTTGGTCATTTTGTCCATAACAGAAATCATCATCCAAATAGCTTTTAGGATAATGCATCATTTTCACTGGAACACTTTGTTTAACTGAATTTGAGACACCTTCCATTTGGGTACAGCAGCTTTTATGAAAATTGCCTCCAGCTGTATTTATACCACCTATTTTAATGTACATATTGTCATGACCCCCGGAGACAGCATTAAGTAATCAAGAGATGGACCACATAATGTCATTGGCATAACTGAATCTGCAGAGTCTGTCAATAAACACCTGAAAGTGCCTAGCACTGCAGGATTGGGGAGGTCCACATGGGAGCATGTAAACTTGTGACACCATCATGCAATGTCAGTTCCATTTGAATGAGTTGGAAAACAGGGCATGTGCCACACCATTAACCCTCTCAGACCAAGTCTTCTTTCCTTAGCAAAGATTCAAAATAAAGCTAAAGACGGAAGCAAGTAGCAAGCTGAGCAGAAGGGATGACATTAGTCTTAACTGCCTTGCCAATGCATGGCTTATCTCCTAAAGAGGAGCTGAGCCCTGGGATTGCAGCAGGCCTTCTTGTTTTCTGCCTGCTAAACGAAATGGCCATTTTTGAAGTGCTAATACCACTGTAAACACAACTCATTTTATTAGAGTTTTTGTAGTTCCATTGGCGATAGGATGATGCAGCTGTTGCTTGCTGAGTTGTCATTTGTTGGGTTAAAAGTTCGTCCTCCACATTAAGAGCATGGTCACTGCTTAGGAATCAGATAACCACACCAGAGCCGCATGCGATGTGGATCATATCATTTGTTTTGGATCACCTTCCTTCCAGATGCTAAAATCTGGTGTGTTTATTAAGAGTTGGCTTAGGCACTCATTTGCTCTGGAGTTCAACTGAGAAACACTAATTGAATGGGACCCATCCCAACACATGTGTCTCCTTGCAGCTGACAGTGATTTAGGGTTTAGATGGCAGCCAGTGACCAGGGGTAGATTTGTACTCTTTCGAGGCAGTTAGTGTGCATTTCTGCCCTACATGGAAACTCCAGGTGAACATTTCCCAGATGGCTTTCTCAGACAGAGGTCCTTTACCAAGGAAGAAAAGAACACTTCAACCAAGTCCAAAGAGAAGCTCATATTTAAGTCTTTTTTTTGACACAATCAAAGGCCTTTTCAAATGCCCTGGGGGGAGGGGGTCCTGGAATGTGCTTGGAATGTAAATACATGCTGGTGGTGCCCAGGTGTCATTTGGCTTACAGTGTGACCTTGCCTAGAATTCTCAAGTTTTCTGTTATAAAGGAACTTTGGTGACCTTGGGGTCAAACTTTCCCTTCCTTTACAGAAAAGAATGGGCTCAAGGGGAATGAAGTGAGGTATTCTCGGGAATTTGATTTCCATTGAAGCCTCCAGGGCCTCTCCATTCCAGAGGGTGTGCAGTACAGGTGTTACATGGCCCTTACTGATGTCTCTCCCTCTCTACATCCCTTCCTTTCTCTCTTCTCCCCCCTCCTCCACCCCACTCATGCACTTTGCACTCTCTCACATCTGCTTCTTTCCCTACCTTTTCCCTATGTTCCATCCCACTCTTCCACTGTGTTACCACCTCTCCATAAAACATCTCACGATTCTAGCCCTAAGAGTTCATCAACTGTCTAACTTCAATTTTTCTGGCTTCTTGTAAGTTTCAATTGTCTATAGCATCCATCTGAAAAATGTATGACCTTATGATATTCTGGGTTTATTGTGATATACTTGATTGTCATGTATTTATGCAGAGTCAAAGGTATCCTGCTATTTTTCTGTTTTTTTCTTTTCCTTTTTTTTTTTTTTTTTTTTTTTTTTTTGATGGGTTGAGTTAGACAGTAGACAGACAGAAAGGTCTTTCTTCCGTTGGGTCACTCCCCAAATGGCCACCACGGCCAGTGCTGTGCCGATCTGAAGCCAGGAGCCAGGTGTTTCCTCCTGGTCTCCCATGTGGTGCAGGGGCCCAGACACCTGGGCCATCCTCTACTTCCCTCCCAGGCCACAGCAGAGAGCTGGACTGGAAGAAGAGCAACTGGGACTAGAACCCGGTGCCCATATGGGATGCCGGCGCTGCAGGCAGAGGATTAACCAAGTGAGCCATGGCACCGGCCCCATGCTATTTTCAATCTTTGATATTACCTAGTGTGACGCTAGGTTATCTGATGAACATGTTCATTTTCTGTCTACAACTTTTAAGTCAGTAGCTTTGGTTGAAAATGTTTGTCCAACTGATAAAATGGTTGCTTACAACTAGCTTAGGAGGAGAAAGAACAAAAATCCCTAAAATACAGACTTACCTATACAGTCTGAATAGAGCAGGGTTTAGAATGCCCAGTTGCCTGCAAGATGAGTTAATGTGTTTATTTTTAAAAAAATATTTTTTATTAAACTTTTATTTAATGAATATAAATTTCCAAAGTACAGCTTATGGGTTACAATGGCTTCCCCCTCCCAAAACTTCCCTCCCACCCACAACCCTCCCCTTTCCCGCTCCCTCTCCCCTTCCAATCACATCATGATTCGTTTTCAATTCTCTTTATATACAAAAGATCAGTTTAGTATATATTAGGTAATGATTTCAACAGTTTGCCCCCATATAGCAACACAAAGTGAAAAAAAAATACTGTTGGAGTACTAGTTATAGCATTAAATAAGAGTGTACAGCACATTAAAGGCAGAGATCCTACATAATATTTTTTTAAAATTAATTAATTTTCTATGCCGTTTCCAATTTAACACCAGTTTTTTTTTTTCATTTCCAATTATCTTTATATACAGAAGATCGATTCAGTATATAATTAGTAAAGATCTCATCAGTTTGTACCCACACAGAAACACAAAGTGTAAAAATACTGTTTCAGTACTAGTTATAGCATCACTGCACATTAGACAACACATTAAGGACAGATCCCGCATGGGATATAAGTACACAGTGACTCCTGTTGCTGACTTAACAATTTGACACTCCTGTTCATGGCGTCAGTAATCTCCCTAGGCTCTAGTCATGAGTTGCCAGGGCTATGGAAGCCTTTAGAGTTCGCTGACTTTGATCTTATTCCGATAGGGTCACAGTCAAAGTGGAAGTTCTCTCCTCCCTTCAGAGAAAGGTACCTCCTTCTTTGATGGCCCCGTTCTTTCCACTGGGATCTCACTCACAGAGATCTTTCATTTAGGTCTTCTTTTTTTTTTTTTCTTTTCCATGGTATCTTGGCTTCCCATGCCTACAATACTCTCATGGGCTCTTCAGCCAGGTCCGAATGCCTTAAGGGCTGATTCTGAGGCCAGAGTGTTTAGGACATCTGCCATTCTATGAGTCTGCTGTGTATCCCACTTCCCATGTTGGATCCTTCTCTCCCTTTTTGATTCTATCAGTTAGTATTAGCAGACACTTGTCTTGTTTGTGTGATCCCTAAAAATATTTAAAAGAATGAGACAGAAGGAGGGACCAATAGTGACTGTCCATGTGCTTGTTCACTACCAAATGGCCACAGCAGTAGGGGTGGGTCTAGATTTATCCAGGAGACTAGAATTCCATCTGAGTCTGTCACATGGGTGGGATTTGAGCCACTTTGTGCTGCTTTTCTGGGTGCATAAGCAGGGAGCTCAATCAGAAATGGGGTAGCCAGATCTCAAATCAGCAGTCTGATATGGGGTGCTAGTATCACAAGTGGTGGCATAGCCCACTGCACCGCAATCGCAGGACCCAATGCAAGTATTATTTATTTTAGACTTTTTAACGTTGTAAGGTATCCACTTGACAGTTCTAGGGATTTAATTCCACTTCCGATATAAGAAGGTGACTCAGATCTTTTATTTAGTCTTTGCTTTCAACACATGGGTATACGCACACACACACATACAGAGTATAGACAAACACACTTAACTACTGGAATATAAAAACAAGTAAAAAATCCATTGAGGGGGATAAGGTCAGTTGAAATCGTAAGCATTTATTAACCCAAGCTTCAGTCTGATATGTCCAGAATTTGTGTGGCAGCCACAAAAGATGAATAGTAGAGATTCCATGTTAGAGTTACCAGACTGTACTATAATCCTAATTATTAAGAATTATGGGGGCTGGCGCCATGGCACACTAGGTTAATCCTCTGCTTGTGGCGCCAGCATCCCATATGGGTGCCGGTTCTAGTCCCAGTTGTTCCTCTTCCAGTCCAGCTCTCTGCTGTGGCCTGGGAAGGCAGTGGAGGATGGTCCAAGTGCTTGGGCCCCTGCACCCACATCGGAGACTAGGAGGAAGCACCTTGCTTCTGGCTTCGGATCAGTGTAGCACTGGCCGTGGTGGCCATTTGGAGAGTGAACCAACAGAAGGAAGACCTTTCTCTCTGTCTCTCTCTGTCTATAACTCTACCTGTCAGATTAAAAAAAGAATTATGAAGTCTGGAAATTAAGGAAATAAGAATAACCTAGGAGAGCAAAAGCTACAAGAAAAAGGAGGAAAAACAGAGGAATTCACACATGGGGACATCCGTGACCTGGAGTGAAAGCTTGACCAGAAGCCCTACTGGTACAGACGAGGCTGGGGATGACAGCATAGTGCAGAGGCCGGAGGGAAAGGGGCACACAGTACACTGGCACCAGGTACAGAGGGTCATGCTAATGGAATGACTGAGATGCAGCAAGGGAGCAGAGCGAGCAGTGTTGAGCAATCATCAGTGCTGACTAATGTGTGTCACGGGAATGTGAAAGGTCAGTCCATGGCAAATTCAATGACACAGTTTGTGTTACACAACTACAGAAGTATTGGGAGTGTACTGTTAGAGAGTGAGTTCAGCTATGACAGAATAAATTAGAAATCATTTTGTTCTTACTGTATTTTTCTCTGCTCCTCCCAGGTCATGGTGTTCTCTTGCCCATGAAGATATGTGCTTAGCTGGATTAAAAATTGAATTGCCTTAGAGAAGTTGGCTCCAGAATTTAAATTTCCTAGTGCCTGAAATCTTTGAGGGGGTCATAAGGGAGCAGTAGAGGGAAAGGAGGAAACATGCAGTCTGAGGATACGTAGGTAGGGATGTCTCCTCATCATGGAGCCCTTGGCCTTGGAGGGGAAGGCCGACACCTGACAGGAAATGACCATGGGTCTCAAAGACCTGGATTGCACTAGGCATGTGATCAACAGAGGCTGCTGATTTTTTTAAGGATTTCTGAAAAGTATTTGTTTGAAAGGCAGAGTGACAGAAGGGCACACACACACACACACAGATCTTCCATGCACCACTTTGCTCCCTAAATGGCTGCAATGGTCAGGTCTGGACAAGACTAAAACCAGGAGCCAGGAACTCCATCTGGGGCTACTACCTGGGTACCAGGGTTCCAAGAACTTGGACCACTTTCAGCTGCCTTCCCAGTTGCAATAACAGACCTGAATCAGAATGAACAGTAGCTGGGAGTCGCACCAGCCCTCTGATATGGGCAGATTAACCCACACTTAGGCAATGTCATCCACAGTGACCTTCACCTGAACAGCACTCAGATACCACTGTAGTCACAGCAGGAGTGTTGATTGCCATACCCCAAATTGTCCTTCTGAAGTTACTTTGAATTATTTTTAAAACAATTTCCTATTTCTGAACTATAGATAATTTTGTTGTGATACCAACTAATTTTGAACCTCAGAAATCAGACACAGAGGCTTTGAATTCAACAGCCATGGGTCTCTTTATGTCATTTTTCCTTCCTTGACCCCAAGCCACTGTTAGCATGCAGTCACAGGCAACTCTGTGCTTGTGTGGTTTATAGTCTGCCGTCATATTTACTTATTTGCAATACAAGGAAATGAAAAAAACGAATCTTCTAATTTAGACTTTAGACTCCCCAAGTCAGCAAGATTTCAACACAAACAGAAACCATTGAAGTCAGTGCTGCATCAGACTGTTCCTGGACCAGAAAAGAGAATGACAAACTGGAAGGTGTGCTTTGAAACAATGTAGCCCCTGCCAATAAAAAATTGCAGCTCTTGTTCAAAAAGAATAGAATGGCTTAACCCAATTTATCACAGGAGAGTGGGAATTATTTGAAGATTAAATAGAGAAACACACATAGAGAACTTGAACCAGCATAGGGGAATATGATCACTGAAGAGAACGCTGTAGGGAGACCATACATGGCTTTATTGAGGTATATTTTAAATTCTGCCCGATTCACCCACTGAATTGTACACTTCAATAGCTTTTGCACACTCAGAGTTATGCAATTGTTACCAAGTCTCATGCATCTTACCATCCCCAAAAGAAACGCTGTGCCCAGTAACAGTCATCCCTCATCATCCCCCCCGCCCCTTCCAACATGCTGTGGTTTAGATATGGTTTGGGTGCATCCTGTAAGGGCTCATGTGTTGGAGACTTGGCTTGTGGTGCGGGGATATTGAGAGGTGATGAGGAGACTCTTGCAGGTGGGGCTTGCTAGGACATCTTTAGGTCACTGAAGGGGCACCTCGGGGGGCCTTGAGGACCTCAGTCCCTCTATGCTTACACATGTGCTCCTGTTGATGCTACTGGCCATTTGGCAATCACTAGAGCCTGAGCTAATGGAGCCATCTCATCTTCGACTTTCCACCTCTGGAACTATGAGCTAAATATACCTCATGGCTTCACAAGGCCCAGCTTTAGAAATTTTGTCATAGAAATGAAAAATGAGCTAATACATAGTACCAGAAGCCACTAATTTATGGTCTGCCCTTGTGGGTTTTGTCATCTAAGACATGTTAGACAAGTGGAATCATACAATATGAGGTCACTTATAGTCAATTCCAAACACTTGGTGTGGTGTTTCCAGTGTTCATATGTGTTGTGGCGTGTAAGAATATTTCATTCTGCTTTTACTTCTCAGTAGATGGACATATCACCTTTAGTTTATCCATTTATCAGTTGATGGAAATTTGACTAGTTTCTACCTTTTTAGTTATAAAGAAATGTATGCATACAAATACGGAGACAAGTTTTTTTTCTAAAGATATATTTACTTGAAAGGCATGGTTACAGACAGAGAGGACTTCCATTTGCTGGTTCACTCCCCAGATAGCTGCAACGTCAGGAGCTGCATCAATCCGAAGCTAGGATCCAGGAGCTTCTTCTGGGTCTCCCACACAGGTGCAGGGGCCCAAGCACTTAGGCTATCTTCCACTGCTTTCCCAGGCCACCATCAGGGAGCTGGATTGGAAGTGGAGCAGTCACAGAGGCCCAAACCAATGCCCTTATGGAACTCCAGTGCTGCAAGTTGATGCTTAACCTACTAAGCCACAGCACTGGCCCCAGAGACTGAACTTCTTTACAATAATCAACTAGTATTTTACTTTCACTATTAGTGATTTATTACAGGTTCATGCCATGCTACATTAGTTAACTTCATTTTATGCACATTTGCATTATAAAGCATGCTTAAAATTTATAGTCTACCTAATCATATTTTCTTTTTTAAAAAATATTTATTTGAATGAGTTACACAGAGAGAGGAGAGGCAGAGAGAGAGAGGGGTCTTTCATCCGCTGGTTCACTCCCCAGTTGGTTGTAAAGGCAAGAGCTGTGCCAATCCAAAGCAAGGAACTTCCTCTGGGTCTCCCATGCAGGAATGGGGGCCAAGGGCTTGGGCCATCTTCTACTGCTTTCCCAGGCCATAGCAGTGAGTTGGATCAGAAGTGGAGCAGCCAGGACTCGAACCAGTGCCCATATGGGATGCCAGCATTGCAGGCAGTTTTACCCACTATGCCACAGTGCCAGCCCCCATATTTTATTTTGTATCATAGGCCTTCTGTGTAGTCTGTTAGACTTCTACATGGCTTGTGATAAGTATGACCATATGATATGTGAGATTTTGGTCAATAGGTGAGCATTCAGTGTGGTAGCACTCCCGTTCCTGTTCCCAACAGTTGTCTGGATGAGGAAACCACCATCAGTAATTGCTCAGTCTGTGAGCTTTCAGTTCCTGTCTCTGCGATAGTGTGAGCCCTGAACTTGGATGAGATTTTGACTCCTTGGTTGCTGTCCTTGAAGGTATTGTCAGGGCCCTTGCCAATCCGTAACCCTAGTTGCCATTTCAAGGCACATTCTATTAAATAACACCACTGCTTAGCATGTGCCGACTTCTTAGTACCAGGAAACCAGATCCCGATATAGTAATGTCCATAGGTGCTGAGACAGCACTATCCCTCAAACACGAGATGAGGAACCACTTTTACCATCTTTTAGGACTATTGTGAGACCCTGAAGGCTAATGTGATATTTGTATGAATTCAAAACCTACTCACATATGGATGAGAGAACCTGATACTGTTTCAAGACACACCCAGCACTGGGAGACAAGATGAGTATTTTTCTGCCTTGGCTTCTTGCCCCTGCCCTCACCCCCTTCCTTACCACAGGCATGATAGAATGTTTTCTCCTTTTATGGCTCCCAAAGATAAATCATTTTCTACTGTCACTGGAATGAGAAATCACCATGATCTCAATTTGTGCTTTCAAATTTTTTTTTTGAAATACCAGTTGATTCTGGAAATACAGAGGCAATCTGGTTCCTAGGTGAACAATAGCAGCTTTTCAATTTTATTTCTAAAAGAAAATTACATCTGCTTAGGCCTCTCTGTCAAATTTCCTTTCTTGGTTCACTCCTAAGTGTAATGCTGATTAGCTATAGTTCTAGATAGGGCCAAGGAGATTGTTAGCTTTGCTTGAATTTTGATTGACACAGAAAAATTGCCAGGTGAACTTGATGTGAGCATGTTGAGCTGATTGACCCATGCCCTAATCCAGTCACTCAATCCCTTGGTTATTCTATTGTGCCAAGGCCACGAGAGCATCACAGAAGAATGCAAGTAATAGTCCTCCCCTCTCTTGGCACTAAAGCAAATCAAAATGATGAGCAACTTGATAGCTCATGCATATACATGATGTATTTGAGCCTGCCAGTGGCAATGGCCTTAGAGGGATATTCCTACCCATGCACTCTATGGAGCTCCCGTCAGAAATGGCGGCACTCTGAACCCCTGCCACCTGCGGTAAGCACACGGCACTGTTGTTTACCCAGGTCTGGGACTTTCAGCAGAGCAGCAACCTGCTTAATTGTGTGGATTCCATGCTGCTTTGCCCAGTCATTCTTGGAGACTGCAACCCTCTTCCATTTTTCTCTTTTGAGTAAATACCATTAACATTCTTTAGAAGCGGCATTCCAAGATCGTGTGTTGGAGAACATTGCTTTTGACAATTTAAAATTCAACCACGTCCAGAGAAAAATAGCCCTTGCCAAGTTAGAAAGCTTCTTTGTTGCTTTAAAAGTCTTTTACCTCACTTTTTAATCCTCTGATAAGATAAAGTTTGTGAGTTCCGTTTAATAGTAGTATCCTCATTGAGCAATGGATAAAATAAAGAAGAAAATGAAAGTCCGTTTTTTGCAACACAATGAAGGATAACAGCATGAATTCTAAATCCTGGCTGTGAGCAGGAGGCAGCTGGGGGACTCGAGGCTTGGTCAGCAGTCGTGCTGGCCCCATATTCTGGTCCACTCTGCTCTGCAGTTTGGAGAAGCTGAATGCATGTCTAGTTCAACCAAATGTTAATCCCGATTGGCAATAAAAGATACTCAGGAATTCCACTCCTGCCGCCCAGTTCTCCAAATCCTTAAGCCAGATGCAACTCCACTGGGGAGTACCGGCTCAAGAAGATAATGAGGACATTAGCAGGGTTGCGTGAGTCAGGGAGAAAGGATTCAGGTGGGTGTGCCTCACAAGGAGGTGTGTGTGGTGTGTCCCTGGGGGCTCTGAAGGTCCAAGCTGAGTAGAGTTATGCACACAAGATGTAGACAGTGAGATCACAGGGAGAATTCAATTGTAAACCAGAATGGCTCGGTCATAATAAATATACATTTATAACCCATGACAGCAGCATTTATCACACTTCAGTGTTTGCAAATCCTTGCTATTAGCATGAAAGGCATAGCCAGGATCAGCAATGACCACTGTTTGCATATGGTGCTGTTATTAAAGTTGGATTCTTGCAACACCTTCTTTTGGCACACAGAAAACTCCCTGGTTCCAATTTTCCAATGTTATGCAGCCTTTGGTTCTTATGGAGCAAATTAAAATCAAGAAAGCCTTATTGAGAAATCACTTTACGTGGACAAACAGGGCAGACAACACAGAAGATAATGATGTGGAAAGAACTCTGCCCGAAAGGAGTTTATCCTCGGTAAAGTGCAACCTGGGTGTGATTTAAGCCAGTGGGCATTCTGAAGTGTTTCACTCTAACAGATTTTTAAATTTTAAAATCTTTATTCATAAAAAGCATAAAATATAATGTTTTGTTACACATATGCATAACAAAATGAGCATTTCAGTTAAACAAGTTAACACATCGATTCTTTCCTGTGTTTACCTTTCTGTTGCTGCGAGAACACCTAAAATCATAACAAATTTTCAGTGCATCACAAAGTATTAAGTATAACCAGGTTGGGGCGATGGTGTGGCATAGAGGGTAAAGCTACTGCCTACCATGCCATCATCCCATATGGGTGCCCAATAGAATCCAGGCTGTTCCTCTTCTAATCCATCTCTCTACTATGGCTTAGGAAAGCAGTAGAAGGTGGTCCAGGTCCTTGGGCCCCTCCACTCATGTCAGAGACCTAGAAGAGGCTTCTGGTTCTTGGCTTCAGATTGGTGCAGCTCTGGCCATTGTGGTCATCTGTGGAGTGAACCAGAGGATGGAAGACTTCTCTTTCTTCCTCTGCCTCTCTGTGAGTCTACCTTTCAAATAAATAAATATTAAATAATTATTTAAGATTAATTTAATGCTGTTTTTTAAATAAAGTATAATCATGTTATGCATTCAATTTCTCTACTTATTCATCCTATGTAACTGTAATTTTGCACCCGTTTTTGATCAATATCTTTGTTTCTTTTGCCCTGGTAAAAACCATTCTACTCTCTGCCTCTTGTATTCAACTTTCTAAATTTCACATATAAGTGAGATCAGTGACTTTTTTTTTCTTCTAATTTTGGCTTCTTCATTAGCTTGATGTCTTTCAGGTTCATGTGTAATGTTGCAAATAGCAAATTTCCTTATTTTTAAAAAAGATTTAATAACTTGAAAGGTAGAAATTGAGAGAGATCATCCATCCACTTGTTCATTCTCCAAGTGGCAGCAATGGCCTGAGGCTGAACCAGGCCAAAGACAGCACCAGGCACTACTTCTGGGCCTCCCACATGGGTGCAGGGCCCCAAGCAATTGGGCCATTTTGCACTGCTTTCCCAGGTGCAATACCAGGGAGCTGGATTGAAAGTGGAGTAACTAGGACTTGAACTGGCGCCCATATGGAACGTCGGCACTGCAGGTGGAGACTTAACGTTCTGTGCCACAGTGTTAACCCCAGGTTTTCTCATTTTTTCTAAATTTATTTATATAAATGGAACAAATTTCATATCTCACACATACAGTTTTAAAAACATAATGACCCTCGCCTCCCCATATTCCCTCCCTTCCTCTTTCTCCTATTTCCTTTCTTATTTTTCTTTTGGCAATAATACGTTTTATTTTTTTTTTGAAAACAAGTTTATCATTAATTAAAGAAGGACCAAAGAATTTTTAAAGGCCGAATACTATTCCCCTTTTGTGTGTAGATCACAATTTCTTTTTCCATGTTCCTGTCTACACTCGGTTTGTTTCCTTATAGTGATTGCAGTGAATAATGCTACAATGAACATGACAATGCAGATACACCTGTGGGGTACTGATTTAATTTTTTCTCTTGATATGTAACCAGATACTAGGTTATGTGATCATCTTAATTTTAATTCTAAAAAAGTTTGAGGAAGCTCCATACTGTTTCCTATATATAAAACTTTCATTTTCCATATTCAAATTTTAACAGTAGTGTATAAGGGATTGTTTTCTCCACACACTCACCAACACTTATTTCTTGTCTTTTTGCTGATTGACATCCTAACACCATGGATTAGACTTTGCATTTCTGTGAGTCTTAGCTATGGAGAGTCCTTTTTTTTTTTTTTTTGGGGGGGGGTACGTTTTACTATACCTGTTGGCCATTTTTGTTCTTTGGAAAAAGTATTCAGGTCCATTGCCAGTTTTAAAATCAGATTAGTTTTTTGCTATTGAGCTGTATGGCTTCTTTATGTATTCAGATATTAATACTGTATCCCACAGGAAGGGGCTTCAAAACATCAATGGAAAATGGAATGAAAAGAAAGATAATATGCATTTTCCCCAAACTGTGTGAAGCCCCATTATAGATGCCTTGCCGATACTTCTACCAGGCCTGGTTGCCTTTTTGTTTTGTTCTTTGTTTCCTTTCCTACACAGAAGCTCTTTAGTTTGACATAATTCTACTTATTTATTATTGCTTTAGTTGTGTGGGCTTTGGGTGTAGAGCCTGAAAAATAATCATCCAGACGGGGGTCCAGAAGCTTTCCTCTAAGCTCTCTTCTAATTCTATGGTTTCAGTTTTCCATTGCAGTCTTCATTCCACGTTAAGTTGATCATTTTGTGTCTGGTGTAAGATGAGTTTCTAAAAATCGCTCTTTTGTATGTGGCTATCCAGTTTTCTTAACAGCATTTATGAAACAGATTGTCTTTTCTTCATTATATATTCCAGTGTTCTGGCCAGAAATTAGTTGGGTCTACATTCATTAGCTTATTTCTGGGCTCTCAATTCTATTCCATTGGTCTACATATCTGTTTATATTTCAGAAACATGCTGGTTTGAGTTCTACAGCATTGTAAAGCCCATATAATTGAAATCGGGAAGTATAATGCCTACCACTTTGTCTCTTTCTCAGGATAGCTTTGATTTCTTGTAGTCTTCTGATTTCCTATGCATTTTAGCACTGTCTTTTGTCATTTCTTTGAAAAAATGCAATGGAAATTGTCATAGATTGTGTTGAATCTATATATTACTTTGGGTTATATGGATATTTAATATTAATTCTACCAGTTCAGGAACACAGGATATCTTTCCATTTATTTATGTCTTCAATTTCTTTCAATGTTTTGTAGTTTTTAGTATACGTATTTCTCACCTCCTTGATTAAATTTAGCCTTAAATATTTTATTCTATCATTGCTATTATAAATGGGGTTGATTTCCTTTTGAGAGAGGTATACTATATAGTCTAATTGAGTCATCCAACAACATATGTTTATCAAAATATCACATTGTATCCCATAAATATAGGCAGTACTACACTTTTTAAACTTTTTTTTTTGTACAAAAAATAAGGCAATAAATGGTGGGATTTTCAAGGGCAGGAAGGATTGAGAAACACAAATGTTTTGGTATTTTTTAAGATTTATTTATTTGAAAGTCAAGATTACAGAAAGAAAGGGAGATGCAGAGAGAGCGAGAGAGCGAGAGAGCGAGCTTCCATCTTCTGGTTTGCTCCCAAAATGGCCACTAATAATGGTAAGGGTTGTGCCAGATCAAAGCCAGGAGTTAGGAGCTTCATCTGGGTCTTCCACATGGGATTTTGGGGCCCAAGCACTTGGGCCATTTTCCACTGCTTTTCCTAGACCATTAGCAAGGAGCTTAAGTAGAGGGACATTGGTGCTGCAGGTGTCAGCTTTACCTGCTATGCTACAACACCCATTGGTTTACTCCCTAACCACGGCTGGCCCAGTCTGGAGCTGGGAGCATAGAACTTATTTTGAGTCTCTCACATGATTGGTAGACACTCATGTACTTGAGCTATCACACATTGCATCTTAGGATGCCTGTTAGTAGGAAGCTAGATCAGAAGCAGAGCAGCCAAGACTGAAACCAGCCATCCCAAGTGACAGCTTAACCCACTCTGCCTCAATATCTGGACCTTAATTCATTTTTCTGATTTGGAAATCTTTTATTTATCTTATTGGTATCTTCTTAGCACTTTTAATACTGTATTAAATAGAAATAGCAATAATGGGTATCCTTGCTTTGTACTGGACCTTCGAGGAAAAGCTTTCAGATTTTTTCCCACTGATTATAATGTCATCTCTGAGCTTTTCATAAATGGCCTTTATTGTGTACATAAATTTTCTTCTATCCTTATTTGAGAGTTTTATTAAGAAAGAAATTTGAATTTTGCCAAATGTTATTTTCTGTATCTATTGATATTACCATAACAGTATATGACATTGATTTGTACCAAACTTGCATCCTAAGGATGAATTCCACATGGTGATGGTATACAACTTCTATACATTCTGATAAATTTAAGTTTCTAGAATTTTGAGGATTTTTATATTTGTACTCATCAGAGATATTAATATGCTACTTTCTTATAGTGCATTTGGAAATTCTGCCCTCAAAAAATCAATTTGGATGGATCCCCTTATACTACTCTATTTATCACTTACTATGTAGTATTAACTAGGCATAGTTTTATGTAATCCATACCATTTTAAGTTCTTTAAAGATATTAACTTATGTTGTCACTCCTCATTTTGCAGATGAGGAAACTGAAGGATTAAAATAAGAAATTTGTACATAGTCACATAGTTGGTGCAAGATGGATGTGAGGTTTAAATCCTGGCATTCTGGTTTAAGATTGTGTGCTGTCAATCAAAATGTTTTCATATTTATCAAAGATAAGAAATAGACGTTAATTCAGATGACCTATGCTAGACCATAAAAGTTTAAGTGTGGAAGGGGCATTTAAATAGTATCAGTAATCTAATATATAGTTATGCTATCTGCTAGAAAAGATTCAAAGCTGGTTGGTTTTTTAAGAAATTAAGATACTATAATTCAACATGAAATTAAAATCATTGTTTTCTTGGGGTATCCCAATTCCCTGATCTGAAAGTAGATTGATGATCTTGAATGGTGGGTTTTTTTGTTGTTGTTTATTTGGTTAAAATGCCACTGTAAATATTCACTTCCATCAAAGTAAAGGTGAAGCTTCCCAGAAGACAGAGTTGCTGCATTCCTTTCTGTGAGTGATGGGTTTCTCTGAGTAATTATAGCACCAAAACTCATCACAATGCCAGTGCAGCTTTGCTTTCCTGACACTCAGAAGAAGAAAAATGGATAGGATGCCTAAGTGGGTGGAAATAGCTGTGTCCATTCTTTTCAAGACTGGAAAAGAATTTAGGCAAGTACATTGGGGAAAGAGCCTTGAAGCTCATCAAGACCTCATCTCTTCATTCCAGATTTCAAAATACTGAAACACTATAATGAGTTGGCCCACTGACTTCTGATGTTTGACCTGAGGTCTTAAGGAGCTCTTGAAACACAGGTTCTTTTTAACTGTTACAAGAGAAGAGGCTTTCACCCAATTCACAGCTTCAGTGACCTCTTTCATAAACTGCTCCATCCCTGTCTCACTGAGGGATGTAATCTTTGATCAGTTATGAGTACAAGGAGAAAGGCAAAGGGAAGAAAACTGCCACTCCTCTTGGGTGAGGAAGAAAGGCCCTGGTACATTAGTGCTGAGTTGGATCTTATAGGTTGTCTAAAGCTCATCAAGGCAGTCTGCCTGCACAAAAGACAGTAACAAGGGACAGTTAGACTTCCTCCGCATCACCTCATCCCAGCTAATTGTCTAGTGTTTTGGACTTATGCATATGAGAATTAGTTGATAACCTCTCTTGCCTAGTCAGACCTGTTGGAAGAGTGACTTGTGCTGACTTTGAACTTTTTAGCATCTCACTCACCCTTCAACGATCTGGTGTCCACCACTATGGCCATGGCAACTGGCCTTCTGCAAGGTAGCCTAAAGGGATGGGGCTGCTGGTCATCAGTGCTCCCTTCCTACAACATGGTGCTCCCCTGGCTGTCATGGCTATTCTGGTCCCACTGTTCCTGCCATTCCTTCTAGGTTCCTTTGTAAATGCTTCCTTGTCTAACCCGTCCTTTATAACTCATGTGCCTAGGGACTCTGTTTAGACTGCCTCTGCATTATGCTCTTCTCCAGAATGGCCTCATTCACATTTGTGGTTTCACTTATAACCCTGTCCAGCTCTCTCTTGGGTTCTACTTACAAAATTTGTGTGCACTTGAAAAAACCAGCATGTCTAAGGCTAAATACAATACCTCACCCAACAGAAACCACATCTACTGTGTTGTCTGTGCCAGTGATTGGAACAACCATCCATTCATCCATCCAACTACCCAGTCATTTACAAACTGCCAATTACAAATCTTGCCAATTCAATCCCCTCCCTATTTTTTTTTGACAGGCAGAGTGGTCAGAGAGAGAGACAGAGAGAAAGGTCTTCCTTCCTTTGGTTCACCCCCAATGGCTGCTGCAGCCGGTGCACCACACTGATCCGAAGGCAGGAGCCAGGTGCTTCTCCTGGTCTCCCATGCAGGTGCAGGGCCCAAGGACTTGGGCCATCCTCCACTGCACTCCCGGGCCACAGTAGAGAGCTGGCCTGGAAGAGGGGCAATCGGGACAGAATCCGGCGCCCCAACCGGGACTAGAACTGGTGTGCCAGCGCTGCAGGTGGAGGATTAGTCTATTGAGCCGCGGCACCAGCCCTCCCTATTTCTTGAATACCATCTACCTTCATTGTAAACTTCACTTCCTTAGTGCAGGTCACTAACATCTTTCACCAAACTTGTTATAACATCCTATAGTTGATTATCTACCAAGTGACCAGGATGATCTTTTTCTTTTTTCTTTTTCTTTTTTAAAGATTTATTTATTTGAAAGTCAGTTACATAGAGGTTGAGGTCGAGGTCTTCCATCCGATGGTTCACTCCCCAATTGGCTGCAACAGCCGGAGCTGTGACTATCAGGAGCCAGGAGCTTCCAAGTATCCCACATAGGTGCAGGGGCCAAAGGACTTAGGCTATCTTCTGCTTTCCCAGGCTATAGCAGGAAGCTGGATCAGAAGTGGAACAGCTGGGTCTTGAACCAGCACCTATGTGGGATGCTGGCATTCAGGCCAGGGCGTGAACCTGCTGTGCCACAGCACTGGCCCCAGGATGATCTTCTAAAATACCGCCTGGTTGTGTTCCTCTCCTATCAGAGTCTCCACTTTGCTCTGGATAAGCCTAGTCCTCTTCTTGCTGCTTCCTAGAATGGAGGTTCTCCATTCATCTTCTCGTCCTCATTGTTGCAAGTCCCCCTCTTGCAATCCAGACTCCAGCCACAGGAAAGCTGTATTTGCTCTTCAAGCAGCTCTCTCTCCTCATCTGATACTAATTCTGCTTACAACTTAACTCTGGTTTGATTTTAGTGATTTATCTGATTTATTCATTTTCCCCCTAATTTTCTGTCTGGTTTTCCATATACATCTGTCCTGACCTGACTATAGCAAGTGACAATGTATTACAGTTTCCTGTTTACTTATTTGTAACTCCACTGAATTGAAAGCTATGTAAGTTGATCTTGTTCATGGTTGAGTAATTCATGGAGCCACCCACTAATATAGAGTGAAGAAAAAGGTCAGAATAGAGAAGAGTAGTGAATTTGGAACATTTTTATTCATTCCATTATGTCTCCAGTGTAGTATTTTCCTGCCTCTGTTTTTACATTTACTTGTCTTGTAAAACTAAAAATAGTACAAATTTTATTGAGTAAAATTATTGATTGAACTTCAAAGCCAAAAGAAAGAATGATAAATAACTACCTGGATTGGGAGTTAGGAATGTCAAAGAGAACAGTAGGAAATGTTCAGATTTTACCCAATGGGCTAAATCAAACTTGCTGTAGCATTTTTCTGTAGTTCACGTGGAACAGTTTGTAAGTGTTGGAACCTTGAAACACCAGAAATAATCTATAAATGTCTTTTAATATAAAATTGAAAGAGGAACATCAATAAGCGATTGTAATCGTTGCTAAATCCTATAGGGAATCACTGCTATTTTTCTTAGAGAAAAATCAAGAGAGCTCTTATTTTTGAAACATTTTACTGTATTTAATGATTGTGATACTAATATATAACTAGAAGCAGTCTCTTTTGTATTTTAGCTTAATGTGATTCATGTTCCTAATTCTTAAATGCTCCAAGTTTGAAAGCTATTTTTAAATAGTGTATTTATTTAAAGCATGCAACATGTTATGGGGATATATACCTTGGTAAAATGATTTCTATGGTGAATCCGGTTAATATATTCATCATCTCCATAGTTTTCCCCTTTGGTGTGCGTGACAAAGGCAGCTAAAACTTTTTATTCAGAAAGTACCTTGAATGCAAATTAATGGGCTCTTGTGGTACATTCATCTCCAGATTTATACCCTTTGATTTATAGCATTGAACTTCCTCCCTCTTCTCTGCCCCTGGCTCCCACTGTTGGAAAAACAAATTTTGAACACAGCACTGGAAATTATTTCCATGGATTATTTCCTTCTGTGTTGTATTAGATCTTAATATACTCCAATAAGTCATTTGCTGCCACTATTAAGTTTCTTTTGTGTTTATTTCTTATCTCACTAACTAGAAAATTACTTCCTTGACGGCTTCCTTAAACTTCCCTTGTTTCTCCCATAGCAAATTGAATATTTCCAGACATATAGCAGATGCTCAATAAATAGGCTTTGATTAATTGGCACACTGGGGATCTTCCTTCTGTTTTATGTTTGCAGTATTTGTCTCCATCTGTGGTTCCATGAGATCATTGGTATATAATTATATCAAAATCAGGCCTGCTGCCTCTGAGGAGCCTCCCCTGTAGGCCTGTGCCTCCTTAAAACATCCAGACTCCTAAGTCAGCTTAGGTAACAAACATGCCCCCGCCCTCACCCTCTCTCTGTCCCTCATGCACAATTATGGCAGTGGTGGTTGAAGTTGTAAATGAAGGGTGGATCCAATGTCATTTTCTTTATAATTGATTTCTCGATCTACCACTATCCTTATAGCCTCTCTCCCTCCCTACAAATATGCTATCCAAGGCTATCATAATGTTGTATAGGTTTTACATGTTTATATGCTTTAAATTATTCCTAATCAGTTATTTTGAATAGGCAGAGAGACAGAGACACAGGCAGACAACTCCCATCCACTTGTTCACTCCCCAAATGCCCACAATGGCCCTGGACTACAGCCAAATTCAGGAGCTAGGAACTCAACCCAAGCTTCTCATGTGGGTGACAGGGACCCAGTAGCCTGAGTCATCTCCACTGTCTCCCAGAGTGTGCTTTAGCAGGAAGCTGGGGTCAGGATCCAGAGCTCAGGATTGAACCAAGGCACCCCATCGTAGGACCAAGGTTAGATCAAATGCCTACCTGATTAAATATGTATTTTAAATATATTTTTGTGACTTCATTGTCACAAATTGTCTGCCTTCAGATACTTTCATAGGAAATACGGACAATTGTACTTATTTGTGATAAATGCCATATTAAACTAAAGTAAAGGACTTATGGGAACATATAGGCGGGATGAGGAAGTAGAGAAAGGTAGGAACCAAAATCCTTCTTAGAAACAACTGTCAGAAGCCTGAAAGACAAACTGGAGACATCCGTTTTCTGGCTTTCTATCACTATATATCAAATTACCCCCATTTAGGGAATAACACCACAGCAGTCCTTCATTATTTTCCCTCAGGGTTCTGGTGTGGACTGGACTCCAGGGTTCCAGATCAGAGTCTGCTTTTGGACTGAATGTGTTTTCCTCCTCTCAAAGATCATATGTTATAACTCCAGTGTGAGAATAGTTGAATATGAATCATTTGGAAGGTAATTAGGATTAAATGTGATCATGGCAGGCAGCCTCATCCAGTGAGATTAAGGTCTTCTATAAAAACAGACACTAGGACTTGGTCACTACTCTTTCTCTACTATGAGGACCCAATGAGAAAACATCTATAAACCAGGAAGAGTCATCACCAGAACCCAAATATGCTAGTACCCTGATCTCAAACGTCTAATCCCAATAACTATGAGAAAATGTTAAATTGTTGTTGAACAACATCTGATTGTTATAAGACTTCCAGCCTATGGTACTTTATTATGACAGCCCAGCTCAGTTGACTATTATAGGACTATATTGCTATACTGGGGATAGTCACGGAGGCTGTAATCATCTCCAAAGCTTCCTTACTCATGTGTCAAGGTGAGCCAAGAAGACACAAACAGCTGGTCTATTGGCTAGAAGGGAGTCACTAAACCAAACCCATGTTCAGAGGAAGGGCAATTTGACTCCATCCCTTGATCGAGGAAATATCACAAATTTTGGGCCTACGTTTGAGAGCCAGCACTCCCAGTGATGAAATATCTTTGCTCATTCACATGGTTGTGGTGGTGCCAAGGAGGCTTTTTTGGTAAGAAGCAGCATGGTAGGACAGGGATCATAGAACATGAGCTGCTTTGTATCAATCTATTCTCACAATGGTCTTCATGCCACCATAGCCAATGGAATGCTTTTTAGCCTTCATCTTGCTTTGAGTCCATTGACTATTCCTCTCACCCTCCAGGAACAGCCCATCTTCTATTTCCCATTCTGTCTCCACTCTCCTGGCTTTTACCTATTGGCCACTTCCCAGTGTGCTTTGACAGTTCCCCAATATATTTCCTTAGCCCCTGCTATGTTCCTAACATTGTAGGAACTTACAGTAAGTCAGTATATACAGAACGAAGATGTACTCTTTGAGCTATATTGAGGAGGAAAGCTATCTCTCATTCTTTTCCATCCCTCTCCCACCATGCCCTCCTCTCTGTTCCTATGTAATTCATTTATGTGGAGAACATTAGTGGGAAATGAAGTCAGGGAGAAATCTAAGCCTGGGAGGGAGGAAATGGAGGTGGAAGGCAAATATATTAGAGTGATTTAAGGAGGCTGGCACTATAATGTGGTGGGTTAGGCCCCGGTCTGCGGCCCCAGCATCACATATGGGCATTGAGAAATTGCTGGCATGCCGACCCACTTGTTGGGTGAGTTACAGCGTCCGGCCATGTGCTGCCTGAGCAGGGTACAGGATGAGGGCTGCCCTTCAATCTCCAACCAGCAGTCTTCAGGGGTGAGAAGATATGCCAAGGTCCTCATTTTATCACAAGCCTGTCAACACTGGTGCTGATTCTGCTACACTCACTAGCATTCTCCCACTTTTCTTTATCCTTTATAATTCTGGTTTGATAATGGCATTATAATGCAGAAAGTCATTAATGTAAACATTAAAGTACCTCTTCAAAACTTCATGGAAATTAGTATGAAAATGTTACATATGGACTTCAAGTTTTTTGTGCCAAAATTTATCTTTCAGGCCTGGCATTGTGGCATAGGAGGTAAAACTGCTACCTGCGATGCTGGCATCTTATAAGGGAGCCCATTAGTGTTCCAGAGGCTCCACTTCCAATCCATCTCCCTGCTAATGGTTTGTGAAAAGCAGCAGCAGATGGCCCAAGTGTTTGGGCACCTGCCACCCATATTAGAAACCTCGATGAAGCTCCTGGCTTTGACATGGCTCAGCCCCGGCTACTTGGGCCATCTAAGGGAGTGAACCAGTTGCATTAGCAGGAAGCTATAGTCAGGAGCTGAACCAGGACGTGAAGGCGGGTACTCTGATGTTGGACACCTGCACCCTAACTTGCCTCTTAACTGCTGGACCATGCATCCACCTATAAATGTTCTTTTATTATTCCGCTTTTCCAAGAACATTTTGAGATAACCTCATGAGCTCAGATATATTTCCCACCTTTCACTTTATTCAGTCTAAAACCATTCTGCCACTTCTTATAGAATGGTTCAAGTGAAAAGCTATTTAATAACTATCAGCCCTGTAGTTTTGACTGGTCTGTCCTTACCACTTTCAACTCCGAGAACTTCAGTTAAAACCATTGATCCCCTCCTTTGGGAATATCCTGACTTCCATGGGCACTGGTTCCAAGTGGAAGTCCCATGGGCTCTCATCTGGGCCTGGGTTGCTCTGCCTTGGACACTCACATGTCTGAGCTTGCTCCTGAGGCCATATAAAGCACCCCTGACATACTCGCATAGCCTACCTTTCAAGTCTGAACACATTTGCAACCCTGGGTGGTGATTCGTCTCCATTTAGGAGATGAACGTCAGACATTTAAGGTCCTTGTACAGATAAACGGAAGATTTAAGGGGATTTCGGCTTTGGGATGGGACCTTGGAAGCCAGTGAAGATCTCAGTCTTTCTTCCTGTTTCATCCTGTTTGGATTCCTTTGAAATGGGAACAGTTCATTCTGACCTTGTCAGTTAGTCTCCCTCAGAGTAAATTCAAGTTCAAGAGGTGGAATTTGATGGGAAGGAAAGCGAGGAAAGCTCCACAGGAGGAGCCATGGTTCTAGGGCTCAACTTCACCTTCTAAAGTGAGTCTCGATGAGAACGCTGACAGTCGAGGAGCTTACGTCTCATTGTGAAAATGCACCAGCAGAAAGGACAGGGGGAAAACATGCATAACAGAATATATTTTTCTAACTGCCTGTAAGTTGTTTTAGAATTCAGAGTTTATTAAAGTCTCCCACTGTTTCTGTAAGAAATGGCTTGATCAACCTCTAATGAATGCACTTACCCAATATTGCCCAATAGTAAGTCGTGGCCACAACTCGAGTTGGGAGATATCGTACAACCTGTTTTCCCTAGGCATCTACAGACCCATTCAGTCACCTTCTATCCCCCTCTCATGCCTGGGATAGTACAAATTGCCTTTAAGCTTTGCCTGTATAGGAAGAGGTTTGGGGATTGTAACCTGACTATATAGTACTATCATTAATTTGGGTCTCTTTTTTAAATTTATTATTTGATAGGCAGAGTTATAGAGAGATGTGGAGAGAGAGAGAGAGAGAGACTGACTGACTTCTATCTGCTGGTTCACACTCCAGATAGCCATAACAGTCAGGTCTGAGCCAACCCAGGATCCAGGAGCTTCTTCCAAGTCTCCCTTGCAAGTGGCAGGGGCCCAAACACTTGGGTCATCTTAGGCTGTTATTTCCAGGCACATTAGCAGGAGAGTGGGATCAAAAGTGGGGTTTCCAGGACAGGAACTGGCACCCATATGGGATGCTGGTGTCGCAGGTGGCAGCTTTATTCATCATGCCACAATTCCAGCCCCTGATTTGGAGCTTAAACCAAATGTTAGGGATGCTGTCTGGAATATCCTCCTGGGAATGTACAGAGTGTTGGGGCTACTGGGTCTGCTGTATTTGAATCCCTGGAACGTAGGCAGTACCAGGAAAGGCATAGATATCACAAAGAATCTCACAAGGGCAGAGGGAAGAGTGAATTTGACATGATTTGGCTTCTGTCCTGAAATTGGAAATGAAGCAACTCTAGAAATATGACTGTGGAAAGGGTTCCCGTTTTTCCTCTCCTGCGAACCAACTAAAGGCTCTACTCATAGAAGGGACAGGGTCCCTATGATACCCAGGGATAGAAGCCTCAGGCTGTCTCACCTGGAGCAGGGACACTACAGGCATCTAAAGGAGTCTGGGTGCCAGATACGGACAGCAGTCAGAATCTGGGAAACCCTTGATTCCTGGAGCTCAAGGCCATGTGGAGGGATCAGTAGTAGGGGCTGGAGAAGGGTCTGCCGGATTTGAGGCCCAAAGTCTCACCATCCCCACCAAGAAAGGAAGAAAAAAGATATGTGATCATCAACAGCATTTGACACTTGGGTAGTGTGGATGGTCTTCAATGCCATTGCCACACAACCCTGCAAAGAAGCAGCACATTTTTTGGTATCAACATTTCTTGGGCAAGGAGTTAAGATTCAGAGAAGTTAAGTGCACCTTTACTTGGTATTGAAACAATGGCCAGGATCCCAGTGTCTTGATTTTTCACAATGCCAAATATCTTCCCTTAAAGTAACCAGCCATGACCCCTCCCCCCTTTTTTAAAAAGCACAGTAAGTTCTAAAGGAAGTATGTCTTGATATATTGAATTAATGACAGCAGTTCTGTTAGCAAATTGAATGAGCATATCAAACTCAGAGGAACAGTCTACAATAACGAAAGAATTTTTTCCCCTTTTCCTCAACACAATTATATTCAACATCGGGGTTTGTCTGCCATCTAGTGGAAATTTGATAAATCACATGTATAGATAACACCAGTTCCCGTATTAGATATTTGAAACAGAATCAGTCTTCATTTTCACCTTACTCTTAAAGCATTTTTATTTTCTTAAAAATGCCCTGTCATGCTGAATTGTGGCACAACCAAGTTCTTTTGTTTTTAAATTATTTATTTGAGTGAAAGTACAGAGAGAAATTCCTATCTACCAGTTCTCTCCTCAAATGCCCAGCATGGCAGTGGCTCAAGCTGGGAAGTAGGGACTCAATCCAGATCGCCCACATGAGTGAGGAATCTAACAACCTGAGCCATCACATGCTGCCACCCAGGGTGTGCATCAGCAGGAAGTTACAGTGAGGAGCTGGGGCTGTTGAAGGAACCCAGGCACCCCAAAGTGTCTGATTCACTCCCCAGATTGCCACAACAGAGTCACAGCTGGGACACAAATCGGTGACAGTATGGGATAGTGGCATTGCAGGTGGCAGCTGCATCTGCTATGCCATGCTGGTCCCACCAATCTGAATACTAAAATGATATATGCCATACTTTTGGAATCTTGTATTCCTCACAAAATGAGGTCAGCTACAAAATTTTGACTCCGTTATACTTAAAGTAATGGTAGAAGCTGATATTCCTTAAATCAATAGCTTCTCTCTGTTCCCAGTACCTACTTTTCCATGCTCTAGAGCATTCCCAAGGATCATTAAATTATTCTGAAGATAAAATTATGGGTTTGGGGTTATAGCACAGCAGGTTAAACTGACAACTGCGAAGTCAACATCCCATATTGGGGCACTATTTCAAATCCCTGATGCTCTGCTTCTCATCCATCTCTGTGCTAACCTACCTGGGAAAGTAGGGACAGATAGCCCACATCCCCAGGCCCCTGCCATATACGTGGGAGATCTACATAGAGTTCCAGGCTTTTGAATTTGGCTTATCTTTGGCTTGGCTCTTGTAGCCATTTAGGGAGTGAATCAGCAGATGGAATCAATCTATCCCTAACACTCTATCTTTCAAATAAGATAAATCTTCCTTAAAAAGATAAAATTAAAAATATAAAAGTAATCTTAAAAAGATAAAATGTGACATTTGTCACATATCATAGAAGATTTTAAAAAACACTGACCATTTCATGTTTGGTAAATGGGGGTGAAAAGTTAAAATGTTTTCTTTATGATAGGACCTCTCATTTATTATACAATTATGCTGCAATCAATGAGAAGGGATTAAATGCAATATTTCTCATGTACTGTGAAGAATGGGCTTTGGGAAAGGGTCATTGAGAAATTATTGTTCATGGATGTAACTTATATTGTTGGAAAGCTTTGGACCAGCAGACAGGTGCTCCAACAAGAATCCTGACTGCTAGTGACTTCCTGAGTGCTAAATAGAGTGGTTGTGGTGAGGAAGGGAAAGAGTAAGTAAATTATTTCTTTATTATAAACTGAAACTCTGATTTCTGAATGATTATTCAATGTAGTCATAAAACTGATATAGCTGATTTAATATATAAAGGCATACATACTTTGGGACACTTCCTGTACATTTTTAAAAACTGAACTGATGCAATGGCTGTCTATCTAAGGGGCATCTCATGTACCTTAACAGCAGCTCTGTAAGGTGAGTAGAACAGGTAATTTTTAATCTCTATTTACCAATCAGTAAATGGAGGAATAGAATTAACTGATGACTTAACCAACCTCACAAATCAAAATGCTGTAGGAAATGAATTGAAATCCCCTCCATGTTCCCATGCTGCTGCCTGAAGCCCGACAGTATCAGAATTGCCAGGGCATTGGTGGGCAATGCTGAATTCCAGGCTCCACCCTGGACTTGTAGAATCGGAGTCTTCCTTCTGACAAGCTCCCAAAGTGCTGTAACTCCATTCAAGTTAGAGACACAGGTCTAGTCCATGAACCATGTATCAGACCATGGTGCCTCTCCGGGATGTCTATAAAGTTAGCTCTGGAATCATCAAGGAACGCGAGTTTTCATCTTGACAAAAGCATGGGCTTCAGTGAAATGGCAAGCTTCAAAAGAATCAGATCTCCCTAGACAGTCAAATATTAAAATACTTTAATATTTTAAATCAGGTTATTTTTTAAATGTAAAATGCAATCAGATTATTGGGACATATTTTGAAAATCTGAGCAATAATACCCATTTTCTTGTGTAATTGAGCAAAACTCTATTTTTGTAGCATAGTGTTATACCAGCACCGTGTTTTAATAGTTTTTTTTTTTTACTTTAGATAAAAACACTTAGGTTAGCTTAATTCTTTTCAATCTTAGATGAAGTAAATGAAGTTCACTAAGAAAGTTATTGCCAGTCAAATCTATTTGGAGCCCCTGTCTTCAGGTCTCTCACCAACCATAAATGTTCCCCTTCACATACATGAGTTATACATTGAATGAGCCTTTTCCAAAACCCATTCTGCAGAACCCACATCATCATGGTTGCTCTGTAAAGATGCAGCTGAGAAACACTGTATAATACAGCCCCTTCTCATTGATGCTCAGCATAATCTCATAATGAATGAGACCCTGTCATAAAGAAATCACTTTGACTTCTCACCACAACTTATCAAACATGAAATATTCTTTTCTCTTCACTGATGTTCTTTTCTGCCATCTGGTTTTTGTTTGTTTGTTTGTTTTTGGTAAGGTAAATTTTTTTCTTTTAATTAAACTTTTATTTAATGAATATAAATTTCTAAAGTACAGCTTATGGGCTACAATGGCTTCCCCCTCCCAAAACTTCCCTCCCACCCGCAACCCTCCCCTTTCCCGCTCCCTCTCCCCTTCCAATCACATCATGATTCATTTTCAATTCTCTTTATATACAGAAGATCAGTTTAGTATATATTAGGTAACGATTTCAACAGTTTGCCGCCATATAGCAACACAAAGTGAAAAAAAAAATACTGTTGGAATACTAGTTATAGCATTAAATAACAGTGTACAGCACATTAAAGGCAGAGATCCTACATAATATTTTTTTAAAAAATTAATTTTCTATGCCATTTCCAATTTAACACCAGGGTTGTTTTTTTTATTTCCAATTATCTTTTTATATACAGAAGATCGATTCAGTATATAATTAGTAAAGATCACATCAGTTTGTACCCACGCAGAAACACAAAGTGTAAAAATACTGTTTCAGTACTAGTTATAGCATCACTGCACATTAGATAACACATTAAGGACAGATCCCACATGGGATGTAAGTACACAGTGACTCCTGTTGTTGACTTAACAATTTGACACTCCTGTTCATGGCGTCAGTAATCTCCCTAGGCTCTAGTCATGAGTTGCCAGGGCTATGGAAGCCTTTAGAGTTCGCTGACTTTGATCTTATTCCGATAGGGTCATAGTCAAAGTGGAAGTTCTCTCCTCCCTTCAGAGAAAGGTACTTCCTTCTTTGGCCCTGTTCTTTCCACTGGGATCTTACTCACAGAGATCTTTCATTTAGGTCTTCTTCTTTATTTCTTTTCCATGGTTTCTTGGCTTTCCATGCCTACAACACTCATGGGCTCTTCCGCCAGATCCAAATGCCTTAAGGGCCAATTCTGAGGCCAGAGTGTTGTTTAGGACGCCTGCCTTTCTATGAGTCTGCTGTGTATCCCATTTCCCATGTTGGATCTTTCTCTCCCTTTTTGATTCTGTCAGTTAGTATTAGCAGACACTTGTCTTGTTTGTGTGATCCCTTTGATTCTTAGACCTATCAGAGCCATCGAATGTGAACTGAAATTGATCACTTGGACTAGTGAGATGGCATTGGTACATGCCACCTTGATGGGATTGTATTGGAATCCCCTGGCACATTTCTAACTCCACCATTTGGGGCAAATCTGATTAAGCATGTCCCAAATTGTACATCTCCTCCCTCTCTTTTTCCACTCTTATATTTAACAGGGATCACTTTTCAGTTAATATTTAAACACCTAAGAATAATTGTGTGTTAATTACTGAGTTCAACCACTAGTACTAGAACAACAACAACAACAACAACAAATACTAAAAAGGATAAAGTATTACATTGTACATCTAGAGCCAGGACAAGAGCTGATCAGGTCATAGTTTCTTATAGTGTCCATTTCACTTCCACAGGTTTCCCCTTTGGTGCTCAGTTGTCGCCGATCAGGGAAAACAAATGAAATTTGTCTCTTTGGGACTGGCTTAATTCACTCAGCATGTTTTCCAGATTCCTCCATCTTGCTGCAAATGACTGGGTTTCATTGTTTCTTACTGCTGTATAGTATTCTATGGAGTACATGTCCCATAATTTCTTTATCCAGTCTACTGTTGATGGGCATTTGGGTTGGTTCCAGATCTTAGCTATTGTGAATTGAGCTGCAATAAACATTAATGTGCAGATGGCTTTTTTATTTGCCAAATTAATTTCCTTTGGGTAAATCCCAAGGAGTGGGATGGCTGGGTTGTATGGTAGGGTTATGTTCAGGTTTCTGAGCAATCTCCAGACAGACTTCCATAGTGGCTTAACCAGTTTGCATTCCCACCAACAGTGGGTTAGTGTCCCTTTTTCCCCACATCCTCTCCAGCATCTGTTGTTGGTAGATTTCTGAATGTGAGCCATTCTCACCGGGGTGAGGTGAAACCTCATTGTGGTTTTGATTTGCATTTCTCTGATGGCTAGTGATCTTGAACATTTTTTCATGTGTCTGTTGGCCATTTGGATTTCCTCTTTCGAAAAATGTCTATTGAGGTCCTTGGCCCACCTCTTAAGTGGGTTGTTTGTTCTGTTGTTGTGGATTTTCTTGATTTCTTTGTAGATTCTGGTTATCAACCCTTTGTCTGTAGTATAGTTTGCAAATATTTTTTCCCATTCTGTCGGTTGCCTCTTCACTTTCCTGACTGTTTCTTTTGAAGTACAGAAACTTCTCAATTTGATGCAATCCCAAATGTTAATTTTGGTTTTGACTGCCTGTGCTCCTGGGGTCTTTTCCAAGAAGTCTTTGCCTGTACCTATATCTTGCAGGGTTTCTCCAATGCTCTCTAATAATTTGATGGTTTCGGGTCGTAGATTTAAGTCTTTAATCCATGTTGAGTGAATTTTTGTGTAAGGTGAAAGGTAGGGGTCTTGCTTCAAGCTTCTGCACGTGGAAATCCAATTTTCCCAGCACCATTTATTGAATAGGCTGTCCTTATTCCAGGGATTGGATTTGGATCTTTGATCAAATATAAGTTGGCTGTAGATGTTTGGATTGATTTCTGGTGTTTCTATTCTGTTCCATTGGTCTATCCATCTGTTTCTGTACCAGTAACAGTAACGTAACAACAGACACCACAGAAATAAAAAGAATCATCAGAAATTACTACAAGGACTTGTATGCCAGCAAACAGGGAAATCTATCAGAAATGGACAGATTCTTGGACACATACAACCTACCTAAATTGAGCCAGGAAGACATAGAAAACCTAAACAGACCCATAACAGAGAGAGAAATTGAAGCAGTAATAAAGGCCCTCCCAACAAAGAAAAGCCCAGGACCAGATGGATTCACTGCTGAGTTCTACCAGACATTTAGAGAAGAACTAACTCCAATTCTTCTCAAACTATTCAAAACAATCGAAAAAGAGGGATTCCTCCCAAATTCTTTCTATGAAGCCAGCATCACCTTAATTCCTAAGCCGGAAAAAGATGCAGCATTGAAAGAGAATTACAGACCAATATCCCTGATGAACATAGATGCAAAAATACACAATAAAATTCTGGCCAATAGAATGCAACAACACATCAGAAAGATCATCCACCCAGACCAAGTGAGATTTATCCCTGGTATGCAGGGATGGTTCAACGTTCGCAAAACAATCAACGTAATACACTACATTAACAGACTGCAGAAGAAAAACCATATGATTATCTCAATAGATGCAGAGAAAGCATTTGATAAAATACAACACCCTTTCATGATGAAAACTCTAAGCAAACTGGGTATGGAAGGAACATTCCTCAATACAATCAAAGCAATATATGAAAAACCCACGGCCAACATCCTATTGAATGGGGAAAAGTTGGAAGCATTTCCACTGAGATCTGGTACCAGACAGGGATGCCCACTCTCACCACTGCTCTTCAATATAGTTCTGGAAGTTCTAGCCAGAGCTATTAGGCAAGAAAAAGAAATTAAAGGGATACATATTGGGAAGGAAGAACTCAAACTATCCCTCTTTGCAGATGATATGATTCTTTATTTAGGGGACCCAAAGAACTCTACTAAGAGACTACTGGAACTCATCGAAGAGTTTGGCAAAGTAGCAGGATATAAAATCAATGCACAAAAATCAACAGCCTTTGTATACACAGGCAATGCCACGGCTGAGGAAGAACTTCTAAGATCAATCCCATTCACAATAGCTGCAAAAACAATCAAATACCTTGGAATAAACTTAACCAAGGATGTTAAAGATCTCTACGATGAAAATTACAAAACCTTAAAGAAAGAAATAGAAGAAGATACCAAAAAATGGAGAAATCTTCCATGCTCATGGATTGGAAGAATCAATATCATCAAAATGTCTATTCTCCCAAAAGCAATTTATACATTCAATGCAATACCAATCAAGATACCAAAGACTTTCTTCTCAGATCTGGAAAAAATGATGCTGAAATTCATATGGAGACACAGAAGACCTCGAATAGCCAAAGCAATCTTGTACAACAAAAACAAAGCCAGAGACATCACAATACCAGATTTCAGGACATACTAGAGGGCAGTTGTTATCAAAACAGCATGGTACTGGTACAGAAACAGATGGTAAGGTAAATTTTATCAATCATATTTAAGGTATCCAACATGTTATAGGATACATTTAGACAATGACCAGACTACCATAATGAGAAAACTAGCATATCTTTTTACATAGTTTTACAGAGTTTTTTTGATTTTGTGGCAAGAACTACTGAAATCAACTTATTTAGCATGAATCCCACAGAACCCATAGCTCTCACGGTGTTCACTAGATGTCTAGAACTGTTCATCCTTCATGGCTGCTACTTACTACCCTGTGAGCTGCTCCTGTCTGTTCCTTCCTCTCACCCTGCCCTTGGTTATCACTGTATTGTTTTTGATCTCTGTAAATTTGAACTTCTTTTAGGTATCCACGGATCATACAATAATTTTCTTTCTATATTGGCTTATTTTACCTAGCACAATTGTCCTCCTGGTTCATCCACGTTGGAACAAATGTCAAGACCTTGTTCTTTTGTATGGCTGGATAGTGTCCCGCTGTAAGAATGTACTACTCATCTCCTGAGAGCCTTATGTAATGACCATATCTTGGCTATTGTGAATATTGCTGCAGTGAGTACAGCAGTGCAGACAGCTTTCCAAGGTGGTGATTCCCTTCCCTTTGGGATTCCACCCAGAAGAGGAATTGCTAGGTCACATGGTACTTCTGTGCTTAATTGCATGAAAACCTTCATACTCTTTTTTCATGGAAGATTTTAGATTGGAACATTCTAAGAAGAGTTTCATTTTCTCCTCACCCTCAATAACATTTGCTATCTTTTGCCTCTTTAATGCTGGCCATTCTAAAGGAAATAAGGTGCCAATGACTTTTGCATTTCCCTCATACTGATGATATTGAGCACATTTTCATATAGCTGTTGGTCAAATTTATTCTTTGGAGAAATTTCTTTTCAAGATTTTCGCCTATGTTTGTACATTTTTCTAACGAGCTTTTTAAAATAAAGTTTGTATTTTAACTCTTTGTCAGATACATGATTTGCAATCTTTTCCCTGAATCCATAGGCTACCATTTCATTTTGTTGATTCCTTTGCTGTGCAAAAGTTTTTAGTTTGTTGTCCCTTTCTTAAAAAAAAAATCTGTCCGTCTAACCCACTGTTGGTGGTAATGCGAACTGGTTAAGCCACTATGGAAGTCAGCCTGGAGATTCCTCAGAAACCTGAACATAACCCTACCATTCAACCCAGCCATCCCACTCCTTGGAATTTACCCAAAGGAAATTAATTTGGGAAACAAAAAAGCCATCTGCACATTAATGTTTATTGCAGCTCAATTCACAATAGCTAAGATCTGGAACCAACCCAAATGCCCATCAACAGTAGACTGGATAAAGAAATTATGGGACACGTACTCTATAGAATACTATACAGCAGTCAAAAACAATGAAACCCAGTCATTTGCAGCAAGATGGAGGAATCTGGAAAACATGCTGAGTGAATTAAGCCAGTCCCAAAGAGACAAATATCATTTGTTTTCCCTGATCGGTGACAACTAACTGACCACCAAAGGGAAAACCTGTTGAAGTGAAATGGACACTATAAGAAACAATGACCTGATCAGCTCTTGTCCTGACTGTTGATGAATAATGTAATACTTTATCCTTTTTAGTATTTTGTTGTTGTTGTTCTAGTACTAGTGGTTGAACTCTGTAATTAAAACACAATTATTCTTAGGTGTTTAAATTTTAACTGAAAAGTGATCCCTGTTAAATATAAGAGTGGGAATAAGAGAGGGAGGAGATGTACAATTTGGGACATGCTTAATCAGATTTGCCCCAAATGGTGGAGTTAGGAATGTGCCAGGGGATTCCAATACAATCCCATCAAGGTGGCATGTACCAATGCCGTCTCACTAGTCCAAGTGATCAATTTCAGTTCACAATTGATCACTCTGATAGGTCTAAGAGTCAAAGGGATCACACAAACAAGACTAGTGTCTGCTAATACTAACTGACAGAATCAAAAAGGGAGAGAACGATCCAACATGGGAAGTGGGATACACAGCAGACTCATAGAATGGCAGATGTCCTAAATAGCACTCTGGCCTCAGAATTGGCCCTTAAGGCATTCGGATCTGGCTCAAGAGCCCATGAGAGGATTTTAGGCATGGAAAGCCAAGATACCATGGAAAAGAAAAAAAGAAGACCTAAATGAAAGATCTCTGTGAGTGAGATCCCAGTGGAAAGAACAGGGCCATCAAAGAAGGAGGTACCTTTCTCTGAAGGGAGGAGAGAACTTCCACTTTGACTATGACCCTGTCGGAATAAGTTCAAAGCTGGCGAACCCTAAAGGCTTCCATAGCCTTGGCAACTCGTGACTAGAGCCTAGGGAGATTACTGACGCCATGAACAGGAGTGTCAAATTGTTAAGTCAACAACAGGAGTCACTGTGTACTTACTTCTCATGTGGGATCTGTCCTTAATTTGTTGTCCAATGTAAAGTAATGCTATAACTAGTACTGAAACAGTATTTTTACACTTTGTGTGTCTGTGGGTGCAAACCGATGAAATCTTCACTTAATATATACTAAATCGATCTTCTGTATATAAAGATAATTGAAAATGAAAAAAGAAAACCTGGTGTTAAATTGGAAATTGCATACAAAATTAATTTTTAAAATAATATCATGTAGGATCTCTGTCTTTAATGTGCTGTACACTGTTATTTAATGCTATAACTAGTACTCCAACAGTATTTTTTCACTTTGTGTTGCTATGTGGGGGCAAACTGTTGAAATCTTTACTTTATATACAGAAGATCAGTTTAGTATATATTAAGAGAATTGAAAATGAATCATGATGTGAATGGAAGGGGAGAGGGAACAGGAAAGGCGAGGGTTGCGGGTGGGAGGGAAGTTATGGGGTGGGGGAAGCCATTGTAATCCATAAGCTGTACTTTGGAAATTTATATTCATTAAATAAAAGTAAAAAAAAAAGTGTCCTTAATGTGTTCAGTGTGAATTAATGCTATAACTAGTACTCAAACACTATTTTACACTTTGTTTCTGTGTGGGTGCAAGCTGTTAATCTTAATATATATTAAGTTGATCTTCCGTATATAGAGATAATTGAAAATGAATCTTGATGCGAAAGGAATGGGAAAGGGAGCCAGAGATGGGAGGGTTGTGGGTGGGAGGGAAGTTATGGGAGGGGTGGGAAGCCATTGTAATCCATAAGCTGTACTTTAGAAATTTATATTTATTAAATAAAAGTTAAAAATAATAAAACCATTTTTTTTTTGTTTTTGTAGTCTGATTTTTTTTGGGTTGATGTAAATTTATTGCAAAGGCCAATGTCCAGGAGGGTTTCCTCTATATTTAATGATTTTTATAGTTCTTGATCTTTTATTTAGGTATTATATCCACTTTGAGTTGATTTTGCATGTGTGTAATAAGACAAAGGTACGATTTCATTCTTTTGCACAGGGAAATACAATCTTAGTACCATTTATTAAAAAGACTATCCTTTTCACATTGTGTCCCCTGTGTCCTTGTACTCTTGAGTTCTAGTCCCATTTGGGTGCCAGTTCTGTCCCGGTTGCTCCTCTTCCAGTCCAGCTCTCTGCTGTGGCCCGGAAGGCAGTGAAGGATGGCCCAAGTCCTTGGGCCCTGCACCCCCATGGGAGACCAGGAGGAAGCACCTGGCTCCTGCCTTCAGATCGGTGCAGTGCAGCTGTGTTAGCAGTCATTTGGGGGGGTGAACCAACGGAAGGAAGACCTTTCTCTCTGTCACTCTCTCTCACTGTAACTCTGCCTGTCAAAAAACAAAACTAAAAAAAAACTTAAAGATGTATTTTTATATTTGTTTATGGACTCCTGTTTCTCTTCCATTAATCTTTGTGTGTCTTTATGCCAGCTCCATGATATTTGGATTACTGTGGATTTGTATTATAGTTCTAAGTCAGGAGATATGAGCTTTCAATTCTGTTCTTCATTTTCAGAATTATTTTGGCACTTGAGGGTCTTCCGTGGTTCTGGGCTAATTTTAGGGTTTTTATCCCACTTCTGTGAAGAATGCCATTGTGATTTTGATATAGATTGAGTTGGAGTATTGCTTTGCATTATATGGACACTCTAACAATACTGGTTCTTTCAATCCATAAACATGGGTTATTCTTCCATTTATTTGTATTTTCATTTTCTTTCATCAATATTTAATAGCTTTTACTGTACAGATCTACCTCGTTAGTAAAGTTCATCCCAAAGTACTTTTTATTTTCCTGGTGTTATAATAAATATGATTTTTAAAATTTATTTTTCAGTTGTTATCTGTGTATAAATTTTCTAATTTTTATATCAATTTAGTGTCCTGCAACTTTACTAAATTCATTTATTCTAATTTTAGAGTTTTTACATTTACGGTAATATCATCTAATAATAGAGAAAACTTGGATGGCTCCTATTTCTATATTTTGTGAGATTATTTCTGATATTTTCAGTACCATATTGAATCGAAATGGTGGGAGTGGATATTCCTGCCTTGGACCTGATATCAGTTGGGAGTGTTTTCAGTTTTTCCCTTTATAATATTAGTTGTGGTTTTTCAAAAACGATTTTTAGTATTTTGAACGAAGTTTCCTACTGTACTCAAACTGGAAAGTTTTATCAAGAAGGGGTATTGAACTTCACGAACTGATTTTTATGCATTAATTGAAGTGGTCATGGCTTTTTTATTCTGTTACTGTGATGAATCATACTGACACATTTACATAAAGTACGCTAGCCTTGCATGCCAGGATAATGCCTACCTCATAATGTATAATTCTCTTGATGTTGTTGGATTCTACTTGCAAGTATTTTGAGTATTTTGGCATCCAAAATGCAAATGTTCATTGGAAAAATGGGTTTGTTTTCTTGTGGATATTTTTATCTAGCTTAAGTATAAAATGGAAACTGGTCTCATAAAACAGATTTAGAGAGATTCCCTATAGCTTTATTTCCTGGAAAAGTTTATGAACTAATTGTTAACTGAGTTCCACAGAACATTCAAATATCAAGTCATATGATGCTGGGATTGTCTTTCTTGGGAGGTTTTTGATTCCTTCTTTGGTCTATTCAGGCTTTCTATTTCCTCTCTGAGCAAGATGCATTTTCTCCTATTGTGGCGCTTGAGCAACTGACTCCAGGTTCTTTGAACTTTGGACTCTGGGACTCACATCAGTGGCCCTCTAGACTATATGTGGCCTTAGTCCTTAGACTGGTCTCCCTAGCTCTAAAGCTTATCTCTTCTTGGATTGAATCTTTGATACTGGATTCTCTGGTTCCATAGCTTGCAGATGACCATTGAATGTAACTTTCCAACCTCTGGGATCATGTGAGTTGATTTGGCAGTGAATTCAAACACATGATTATATACCCCACATTGAAGTGCCTGAGTTCATTTCCCAGTTCTGGCTTCTGAATTCAGCTTCCTGCCAATGGAATTGCAGAAAGCAGTGATGATAGCTTAAGTAATTGAGTTCTTTCTACCCATATAGGAGACTAAAGTTGAATTCTGAGCTTCTGGCTCTGCTGTGGCCCAGCCCCAGTTGTTGTAGACATTTGGTGAGTGAACTAGTAGATGAGGGGCACATTTATTCTCAAATAACAGATGTTTATTTTGGTAACCAAAATTTTAGAAATCCATACACATTTTTCATGAACTATTTAAAAACTCCTGTGTGTGGATAATATACAAATTTACTAAAAAATATTGGCCACTTGATCAGAGGTTGGAAAGTTCCAAAGGCTAGTTGAAGGCTGTAGAGGCAGAAAAGCAGTAGTAATTGCTAAGTCCAAAAATCTAGAAGCCTCAGAACCAGGGACACAATTGGTATCACACCCTTCCCAAGGCCCACAGACTGAGTCTCTGGAGGGCTGATGTGTAAGTCCCAGAGTCCAAGGTTGAAGAGCCTGCAGTCTGATTTTCAAGGGTAGCAGTAGCAGAAACTGACCTTTATGAAAAACTATGCATGGATGACAAAATATTTTACAAATTTAAAAAACTATTTTATTTTATATATTTGAAAAGTAAATAGATAGATCGTCTATCCACAAGTTTACACCACAAATGCTTGTACCAGCCAGAAACCAAATACTTCCAATAGCCAGGGGTGAAACTAGGACCTAGAGCTCCCTCTGTGTTTCCCATGTCGTAGTAGGAACCAACTATTTGAGAAATCACCTGCTGCTTCCCAAGAATGTGCATTAACAGGAAGTCAGAAACAGATGCAAAGCTGGAATTCAAACCCAGGCACTTCAATAAGAAATGCAGGTGTCCCAAGCAGTATCTTAACTGCTCTCTTAAATGACCACCCTAACTTATCTTTTAACCCCATTTCCCACAAATTTTTCACCAGAATCCTTCTATTTAAGGGATACAAACTTCAAGCTTTTCATAAATACAATTTTAGAAATCTAGTGATTCTCCCCACCATACTCACACTTCCACCCATACTCCACCCCTCTTCTTCCCTCTCCTATTCCCATTTTTAATTTTACTAAGATCTATTTTCATTTAACTTTATACACAATTAACTCTATACTAAGTAAAGAGTTCAACAAATTGTATGAAATGTTTCTTTTCTTTTTTTTTTTTTTGACAGGCAGAGTGGACAGAGAGAGAAAGGTCTTCCTTTTCTGTTGGTTCACCCCTCAATGGCATGCTGCGGCCAGCACACTGTGCTGATCCAAAGCCAGGAGCCAGGTGCTTCTCCTGGTCTTCCATGAGGGTGCAGGGCCCAAGGACTTGGGCCGTCCTCCACTGCACTCCCGGGCCATAGCAGAGAGCTGGACTGGAAGAGGAGAAACTGGGACAGAATCTGGCACCCCGACCAGGACTGGAACCTGGTGTGCCGGCGCCACAGGTGGAAGATTAGCCTATTGAGCCACGGCGTCAACCTGAAAAATGTTTCTCAACAGTTGAGACAAGGGCTGTTCAAAGTAACTGCATCGTGAAATGTTAATGTCATTTCTATAGATTACCTTTTGGGGGCTCTCTTAGTTACCTCAGATCAGAGAGAATATATGGTATTGGGCCACTTGGGACTGTTTTATTTCGCTAAATGTGATGTTTTCCAGTTTTATCCATTTTGTTGTAGATGGCAGGATTTTATTTTTTAACCACTGTGTAGTATTCCAATGTGTATATATCCCATAATTTCTTTATCCAGTCTTCCATTGATGGGCATTTGTGTTGCTTCCATATCTTAGCTTTTGTGAATTGAGCTACAATAGGCATGGGGGTATAGATAACTCTTTCATATGTTGATTTTATTTCCCCTGGGTAAATTCCCAGGAGTGGGAAGGCTGGGTCATATGGTAGGTCTATATTCAGATTCATGAGGTAGCGCCATACTGTCTTCCATAGTGGTTTTACCAGTTTACATTCCCACCAACATTGGATTAGGGTCCCTTTTCCCTCAAATCCTGTCCAGCATTTGTTGTTTGTTGATTTCTGTATGAAAGCCATGCTAATGGGGTGAGGTGAAACCTCATTGTTCTTTTGATTTTGTATTTCTCTAATGGTCCTGAACATTTTTTCTTGTGTCTGTTGACCATTTGGATTTCCTCTTTTGAAATACTCCTCTTTAATTCCTTCACCCATTTGTTGACTGCATTGTTTTGTTATTGACTTTCTTGAATGCCTTACATATTCTGGTTATCAATCCTCTATCAGTTGCATAGTTTGTAAATTCTCTCATTCTGTTGATTGTCTCTGCACTTTGCTAAGTGTTTCCTTTGCAATCCAGAAGTTTCTCAATTTGATGTAATCTCATTTGTCAATTTGGGGCTTTTCCGAAAACTTTGTCCATGCCAATGTCTTGCAGGGTTTTCCCAGTGTTCTCTAATAATTTGATGGTATCAAGTCATAGATTTAGGTCCTTAATCCACTTTGCATTAATTCTTGTGTAAAGTGTAAGGTAGAGGTCTTCCTTCATACTTCTGCATGTGGAGATCCAGTTTTCCAGCACCATTTTTTGAAGAGAGTGTCCTTGCTCCAGGGAATCATTTTAGCTCCTTCTCTGAGAAGAATGTCTTTGGTATTTTGATTCATATCACATTGAATCTGTTAATTGCCCTTGGTAGTATGGGCATTTTGATGATATTGTTCTTCTAATCCATGAACATAGAAGTTTTTCTTCCATTTTTTTTCTTCTATCTATTTCTTTAATGATTTTAATTCTCATAAAAATTTTTGACATCTTTGGTTAAATTTATTCCATGTATTCAGGGGTATTTTTTTTGCAATTATTGCAATTTTTTTGCAATTATTATTTTTTTTTTTACAATGACAAATGATGTTAACAGTTTCATTCCGGGTGTTTAATAGCAGTACAGAAGTACACTGAGGGGACAGGAAATTGCCCAGATAGACAGTAAAACCCTACCACAAATGCTGTCCAGATCTTTTACTTCGGAGAGTGGGAGGATGTGTGTCAGGATGGAGCAGGGTATATGGCGGGAAAGAATACCAAGATGTTCCACTTCTAAGGGGACTCTATCGTTCAATCCACAGACCGGAAAATGGGACACACGTACACACACAAAAGCTGTTGATTTGTTTTTATATCCTGACACTTTACCAAATTCTTCTATGAATTCCAATATCTAATAAGTCTTTTGCATCCCCTACATATAGAATCATGACATCTGCAAATATGACTTCCTCCTTCCCAATCCGTAGCCCTTTGATTTGTTTCTTGCCTAATGGCTCTGACTAAAACTGCCAAGACTATACGGAATAGCAGTTGTGAGAGTGGACATCCTTATCTGGTTCCAGATTTCTGTGGGAATGCTTCCAAGTTCACCCCAGTCAATAGGATGCTGGCCGTGGGCTTATCATAAATTCTCTTGATTGTGTTGGAGTGTTCCTTCTATATCCAATTTGTTTAAAGTTTTCCTCATGAAAGGGTGTTGTATTTTTGTCAAATGCTTTCTCTGAATCAATTGAGATAACTGTATGGTTTTGTTCTTTAGTTGTTAATGTGATGTAGCACATTGATTTCGCAAATGTTAGACAATCTCTGCATACCAGAGATAAATCCCACTTGGTCTGGGTGAATGTTCTTTCTGATGTGTTGTTGGATTCTATTGGCTAGTATTTTGTAAAGGATTTTTGCATCTATTTTCATCAAAAATTAGCCTATAGTTCACTTATCATTTATATATTTTTCAGGTTTAGGATTTAAGGTGATGCTGGCTTCATAGAAGGAATTTAGGAGGATTCCCTCTTTCAATAGTTTTGAATAGCTTGAGAAGAATCAGTTTTTTAAATGCCTGGAAGAATTCAGCCGTGAAGACATTCAGGTCTTGGCTTTTGTTTGCTGGGAGGGTCTTTAATACTGATTCAGTTCTGTCTAGGTTATTGGTCTGTTTAGGTTGTTTATGTCTTTTTGGCTTAATTTATGTAGGTTGTATGCGTCCAGGAATCTATCCATTTTTTCAAAGTTTCCCCATTTGTTGGCATATAGCTCTTTGTAGTAATTTCTGATGATTCTTTTTGTTTCTATGGTATCTGTTGTTACATTTCCTTTGTAATCTTTGACTTTATTTGGGTCTTCTCTCTTTTTATTTGGTTATGTGATCAATGGTGTATTAATTTTTATTTTTTCAAAAAACCAACTCTTCATTTTGCTGATCTTTTATGTTTTTTGGTTTCAACTTTATTTCTCCTCTAATTTTAATTACTTCTTTTATCCTACTATTTGTGGATTTAGTTTTCTGTTAACTTTCGTGGTCCTTGATATATTGATAGCTCATTTAATTGGTGCCTTTCCAATTTCTTGATATAGGCACCAATTGCTATAATCTTTCTGCTTAACACTGCTTTTGCTGTGTTCTTTAAATTTTGTTATGTTGTATTGTAGTCTTCATTTGTTTCCAGAATTTATTTTTATTTCTCGATTTTTTTTTTATGACCCACTGTTCATTCAGGAGCATGTTTTTCAGTCTCCATGTGTTTACATATGTTTTGGAGATTTTTGAGTGTTTTCTAGTTTTATTCCATTGTGGTCTTAGAGGGTGCATGGTGTTACTTGATATTTTAAAATTTCCTTAGACTTGCTTAATTGCCTAGCATATGGTCTATCCTAGGAAAAGTTCTAAGCACTGGTGAGAAGAATATATTCTGCATCTGTAGGACAAAAATTATTGTAGATATCTGTTATATCCATGTAGTCTATAGTGTTGATTATCTGTTTTCTATCTGATTTTCTGTTTGCCTGATCTGTCCATTGCTGAAAGTGGGATATTGAAGTCTCCCATTACTATTGTATTGGAGTGTATGTCCTCTTTTAGATCCATTATCATTTCTTTTAAATAGCCAGGTGCCCTGTAATTAGGTGCATATACATGTATAATAGTCACATATTCCTGTTGAATTGATCCCTTAATGATTGCATAGTGACCTTCTTTGTCTCTTAATAATTTTTGTGTTAAAGTCTATTTTGTTTGATATTAGGATGGCTACACCAGCTTTTTTTTTTTTTTCTTTTGGTTTCTGTTAGCATAGAATATCTTTTTCATCCTTTCAGTCTGTGTGCATATTTTTTGGAGAGATGTGTTTCTTGCAGGCAGCAAATAGATTTTTTTAATCCATTCAGCCCATCTGTATCTTTTAACTGGAGAGTTGAGGCCATTTACATTCAGGGTGACTATTCATAAGTAACAACTTGGCCCTGATATTTTTCTATAAATATTCCTATTTTTTTCCTTTGGATTTCCTTTGTAGTTTTACTGAGATTTTCTGCCTTCACTTTCTTTCATAGTGATGACCATGTTTCTGTGTTTCTGTGTGTAGCACATCTTTAAGTATCTTTTGTAAAGCTGGATGAGTGGTAACAAATTATTTTGTTACAGAAGGTCTTTATTTCACCTTCATTCATAAACAAGAGCTTCGCAGGGTACAGTATTCTTGTCTGATATTTATTTTCTCTTAAGACTTGGAATATATCTTGCCATTCTCTCCTAGCCTGTAGGGATGCTGATAAGTCAGCTGTGAGTCTCATTGGATATCCTCTGAAAGTAATCTGATGTTTCTCTTTTGCACATTATAGAATCTTTTTGTTTTACTGTGGAGAGTTTGCCTAAAATGTGCTATGATGAAGACTTTTTGTGTTCATGTCTATTAAGAGTTATGTGTGCTTCCTGTATTTGGACATCCATTTATTTCTCCATATTAGGGACATTTTCTATAATTATTTCACTTAAAAGACTTAATAATCCACTCTCTCTGATGCCCTCAGGAACTCCCAAGACCCATATGTTGGGTCATTTGATTGCAATTTTTACAGTCAGATTTATGGGGTACAAAGATTTGTCTTCTAATTCAGATATTATTCCTTTTCCCTCAATTCTGTTCTTAAGTCTTTCCACTGTATTTTTTTTTTGTCCTATTGAATCCTTCATTTCTAAGATTTCATTTTGATTTCTCTTTAGAGTCTCAATTTCATGGGAAAGTTTTTCATTTGTGTCATGTATGGATTTCTTTAGTTCATGAATTTGCTTCTGATTACTTCTAAGTAATCCTATGAATTTTTTAAAATTCTATTTTGGCATTTCATCAATCTCTTTATTTTCACATTTGAGTGTTGAAGTATTGTGTTCTTTTGGAGATGCATGCTGTCTTGCTTATTTCTTGAATTGCTGTATTTTCTACTAGGCATTTGTAGTGATACTTTTTTTCCCTCTGTGATGGCTTTTATCTTTGAACTATTCCTCTGTGGCTTAGCAGAGTGTCTGCTCTTTCAGTGAATACCCAGAGGTGTGTGCTGTGTATGGTCAGGGAATTCTGTTTAGTGCTTCATGGTGAGAAGAGTGTCTAAGGTGACACCCAAGTTGTGCATGGTAAATATTCTCCTTTTTTATCAGAAGGTGGTTTGTTCAGCTCTCTTGGCATAGTTCACACTTGCCTCCTATCCTCAAAGGAGGCCAGTGCCTGGGTGCTAGCCCCAGTGGGTACATTTTTCATTTGCCCTGTGACAATAACTATACAAAGACCTGTGCAGTCCTTGGGTTAACATGAATCTCAAAGTAATGATCCTCACCAAGGATTTAGGGAGCCCTGGTCATGTGGAGATGCCCACAGTGACTTCCCAAAGTCCCAACCACCCTGCTCCTTCCCACACAACCATAGTGTTTTTGCAGTCCTCCCCACACACAAGGCCCCCACAGTCATGAGCTCCCACCCCCCTTTAATTCTCCCAGCCAGACTCCGGTATCTCCTCTTGGCTGGTTGCTGGGCATGTAGACATGAGCTGGTGTAGTTGTTGCACATGTCCAAAATGGCACCCGCCCTCTCTCAGCTAGTTACAGGACACTGTTGCTGGATGGGTAGGGAGGAAGAATGTGCCCCCTCTTTTTTACCCTCTAGGTTGGCAGGTACACTATCCCCCATAGGGCTCCACGCTGGACTCTCACCAAGCTCTTCCTGCAGCTTTATCGCTAGTGGTTTGGGCTGCTGCACTGTGGTATTGCCTCACTTCAAAGCTGGTGCTACACCTCTCAGCTGCTGGAGCCTTGAGTTGCATTCATCCATACCTTCCACATAGATCCACAGTGTCCCTCTGATTCGTATGGCGTTTCCTCTGCCATTTTCTCCCCAACTCTTTCCTGAGACTGGTCTCTCCACTTTTTTTTAATCTATCTTCCCCTAGTATAAGGCAGTAAGCTCCCTCCCTATTCCACCATCTTGACTCTTCTCTCACTCCACAGATGTTTTTGAAATTCCTTCACATATCCTGCATATGTGTATGGGTGTGCATATTTCTGTGTATCTAAATAGAAAATGTACTTGTATTCTGTATCCTCCCTTTTTCAACATTTTACACATAACAGAAAACTTTCAGCATGACTCAGAAGTTAAGGTTCTGATATTTCTTCCCTATATTGTAGCTTTTTTCTCCCCTCTGGAGCTCTTGAGCTACATATAATCCCCATAATCCCTTGATCACAAAGTATATCATATTGAGAAGGAGTTCTATACTTTTTCTCCATGGTGGCATTTTCCAAATTGGAATTCTGTAAGCTGCTACTCCAAATATGTAATGAAAAAAATGCATTTCATGCTTAAGTTTATAAACACTGGAATAAAAGGATACTGGTCTTTTGTGAGATTTATTGTGTTTACATCTAGCAACTCTCCAAGATAACTATTTAGTTTGCAATATTTTCCAAAGATTTTACCAAAGCACCAATGTATTCCACAGAGTATCTATTATCTCCCAGGAGTAACTTCTAAAGGAGTCCATTTAGCGAGCATTGCTATGGGGTATTTTAACTCTAAAATATGAAGATCTTCAAGATTTCAAAATTTATGACCATATGTGGTTCCAAGAGCAATCTGAATATCTTCCAGCTTCTGGAGGAAACTTTTATTATTCAAAATAATGCTTAAGAAAAATTGTACTTTCTACTATAATCCAATTTAACAAAATCTCCATGTTATGCCAGCAGTAGTGCTTTCTCATGCCCCAGTCCCAGACTTATGAGGTGAGGCTGACTTCTACGCAGCCACTCAAGAAGCCAGGCCAACCAGCCCCTCATCCCTTCAGTAGTGTTTCATCTGTTGTTGCACTCGTTGACAGTGCTTCTGAGTATTGTCATCTGATGCTTCCATCCACAGCCAAGTGGCCAGAATTGATTGCATTATTCTTCCAAATTGTAGGAGTCTGAAAGGTGCAGGCAGCAGACAAAAATATTCAGGGACCTCTAGGATCTCTGCCAACGCTCACTGTGCTCCTTAGCTTCCTTTTATGAACAAAGTTTCCATGGCATGAACAGATTGATTGGCTCCTGAACTTGATGATAGATTAATTTAAACATTATATGAGTTTCATTAATGCAGTATTGACTAGAAAGAAAGATTGAATAATTAGTACGATATCTGGCATGGTAGAGATAAAGGTATTTGAATTTTACTGATGAGGTACTGACAGAGGAGTTAACTAACTTTCCCAAAGTTAAAGTTGGTGGTGAGTCTGAAATTCAAACTCGGGCATGAGAACCAATTTTCTATTCCTCACACTAAGAGGAAGATGAAGATATTTATGACTTTCTCACCATGTGCCTTCCATTCCTGGATGGTTGCTCAGAAGTCTCCAACACTCAAGTCTTAGTTTTAGAAGGTGGGCAATACAACAGCACCCATCACTGCTTTCCTCCTCTCATTTAGGTAGGACCATCATTCACAAAATACCATAGTCCTCAACTGTGTACACTGAAGTATGATGAGGGGAGAACAATAACTGCCAACCGCTTTGAACCTGGATAGTTCAAGCTTGGCTCTCCCATGTTGGCATCATTTCCTCTTCTGTAACAGTGCAGAATTTCCCCATCACAACTCCAATCTCTTTATCTACCACAACTTCCTCTTTGCTTTATCGTCTCTCTTGATCCTGGTCTCTCCTCCACTGCAAATGTCCAACAAATAAGCAGTCTAGCCCACTTGTTTGCTTTTGTTTTACTTTGACCAGGAGTAAGGCTCTACAGCTATTATGATAGTTGATTATAGACTATAATACATGAAGCTATAGACTATATAATATATGAAGCTATTGTATCTCAGAGTTCCTTTATTCAAGTGGATAATTTTCATCTCAGCTACAGTTCTAAGGAATATCTCCAATTACAGTGTTTCTTACCTGCCGCTAGCCTATCCCTTACTTCATTCGGTGACCATGAATATTGTCACAAACACTGTCAAGTAGATCATACAGCATATTCCAGCCAATCCAGCTAGTAGAGTCTTAGTACCACTATACCCTTAACTTCGTCATGCACATTAGCTTTATTATTGTCAGAAAATACCATGAGTTCAAGGCAAATGACAAATTTAAGGGAATATTAATAGTAACATTTTTATTTTATTTATTTTTTGACTGAGTGGATAGTGAGAGACAGAGACAGAGAGAAAGGTCTTCCTTTTGCCGTTGGTTCACCCTCCAATGGCCGCCACTGCCGGCGTGCAGCAGCCAGCGCAACACGCTGATCCGATGGCAGGAGCCAGGTACTTCTCCTGGTCTCCCATGGGGTGCAGGGCCCAAGCACTTGGTCCACCCTCCACTGCACTCCCGGGCCATAGCAGAGAGCTGGCCTGGAAGAGGGGCAACCGGGACAGAATCCGGCACCCTCACCAGGACTACAACCTGGTGTGCCGGCGCCGCAAGGTGGAGGATTAGCCTGTTGAGCCATAGTGTCAGCCAATAGTAACATTTTTAAGTTAATGGGTTTCCTCTCATCTCGGTATGCTTATTTAGCCTTGATTTTTTTATGTCCTTCTCTTAATAAATCAAACTAATACCAGAAACAGGTCAAATAAAACTCATTGGTAGTCAATAGTACTTCAATCGGGCCTTTTCAAACTTTCACATGTGTATGAATCACTTGTTCATACTGTTAAACTGCAGATTCTGATTCAGTAGATAGGAGGTAAGATCTCAGATTCTGCATTGGTAAAGACTTATTTATTTGAAAGGCATAGAGACAGAGATGTCCCATGTGTGGGTTCACTCTCCAAATGGCTGCAATGACCAGACTGAAGCAGGAGGCAGGAACTCCATCCAGGTTTCCCATGTGGATTTCAGGGATTCAAGGACTTGGGGCATCATCTGCTGCCTTTCCAGGGGCATTAGCATGATGCTGGATTGCTAGGGTTGCAACTGGAACTTGAACTAGAACTCTGAGGTGCTTTGTCACAAGTGTCCACTTGACCTACTGCTCCATGACACCCAGCCCAGATTCTTCATTTTTTAACAAGATCTCAAGGGGTGCTCAAGCTGCAGACTCATGTTTCACATAATTAAACTGCAAGGTTTTGAGACATTTATATTTGCCCTGGTTGTCATAGTTCCCTTTCATGAGTGTAGAAAAGAGCATTTCTGAACGTGGAGATGTAAGCTACCAGCATCTTAGAACAACTCAGTAAACAAGAGTGATGTGTAGATAACTATGAATGACAATAACAGCTAATATAAGATTATAAAAGCGGTATCAACAGAGCAAATACATTCAAAAATAGAAAAGCAAAATCATTTTTTCCAGGTAAGAGACTTTATTTTAGCAAATATGTAAAAACACTTTTAGTTTGAGTCATAAAAGGTAAGGTAGAGGGTTCCTGGATGTATTTAAACTCATAATTCATATTTAGTTCATTAGCTCACTACAAATCACTTAGGAAAGAGATTATAGGTAAATCCATCTGTATATGCAGAAAACCATTATGGGCAATGTTGTTGGAGTTCAAAATCCACTGAGGAGGAGGAGAGGCCAAAGGGGCAGGTGAGGAGAGAGCAGCCACGGTAGCACAAAGAGCAGACTTTAAGCAGAGAAACCGAGCTCTCAGAACACACCTAAAACAAACTCCAGCTAGAAATAGATCGTGTAGTTCAGGCATCAAACCTACACATAAACAAACCTTAACACAAATGTTCGCATTTTCACACAGTGAGTTTTCACATAACCAATATGTGCTTCAGTATACTTTTTTTTTGAACTGGAATTATACCCCTTTATTCCTTTTTTTCCAGAGAAATGAAAGCTTACATATTCTATTTCTTGCTGTGTTTTCTCACACTAATATGTATGAACTTACTTTCAGTTGCTATTAATTTTTGTTAGCCATTTGCAGATGCCATCTTTTCTTTTTCTTTTTATTTTTGACAGGTAGAGTGGACAGTGAGAGAGAGAGAAAGGTCTTCTTTTTTGCCATTGGTTCACCCTCCAATGGCCGCCACAGTAGGCACGCTGCGGCCGGCGCACCGCACTGATCTGATGGCAGGAGCCAGGTGCTTCTCCTGGTCTCCCATGGGGTGCAGGGCCCAAGTACTTGGGCCATCCTCCACTGCACTCCCTGGCCACAGCAGAGAGCTGGCCTGGAAGAGGGGCAACCGGGACAGGATCGGTGCCCCGACCAGGACTAGAACCTGGTGTGCTGGCGCCGCAAGGCAGAGGATTAGCCTATTGAGCCGCGGCGCCGGCCCATCTTTTCTTTTTAAAATATTTATTTGAAAAACAGAATGACACAGAGAGAGATCTTCATCCACATATTCATTCCCCCAAGATGGATGTAAGAGCCAGAGCTGGGCCAGGCTGAAGCCAGTGACTGGGAACTCCACTTGTGTCTTCCACTTGGGTAATAGAAACCCAAGTACATGAACCATCACCAGCTGCTTCGCAGGGTGCACATTAGCAGGGAGCTGGATGAGAAATAGAGTAGCAGGCACTCAAACTAGCACTCCAATACAAATGTAGATACCCAAGCAGTGGTTTAAACCACTGAAACACCATGCCCACTCGTAGCTGCTACAGATTTTCAAATAGTTATGAATAACAGCTATGCATTTTGTTAAATAGCTTGAAATGAAAATGTGCCTCTTCACAGATTGTGCAATTCTTCTATGGAGTAAATCATACAAAATCACTCATGAAAATTACAAATGCTTAAACAGATAAAGTATAAAGAGTCAACTTTCAAATATTTAACTAAGGTGAAACAAAGTTACATATTCAGTCTGTTCCCTAAATTGCTTTATTCAATCTGCAGTACACACACATGAAGACATGTGCATTAACCTCAGATTTTATTTTTTAATGTTTTAACCTACAGGCATAGTTGTTTGTATTTATCATGTACATTATGATGCTTTAAAATATGCTGTACAATTGTTATATCTTGGCAATTATTCATTACCTTAGAAAGTAATTTTGTGATAGGATAAATAAAAAATGGTAAAAGTAGATTTTTCAGAGCACAATAGGAGAGACATTAGACACAGTAGATAAGCTGCTGCCTGTGATACCCCCATCTGTATTAGAGTGTGTGGGTTCAAGTCCTGGCTCAGTTTCCAGTTGCAACATCCTCCTAACATGCACACACTGTTGGTGGGGGGCACTGAGTGATGATGGCTCAAGTACTTGGGTTCTTGACACCCACTTTGGAGATCCAAACTGAGTTCCAGGCCCTTGGCTTTGGACTGGCCTGACACAGCCATTGCGGGCACTGGGAGAGTGAACCAGCAGATAGGGGATCTCCTATCCAGTTGGCTTCCTGATTCTCTGCCTTTCAAAATAAAAGTTTCAAATAGAATGCTTTTATGAGAGTCACCAAGTTGTACAACTGGTCTCTTGAACTCACTCTGCCTATCTAACTGCAGTGTTGGGCAGTTGACTCACATTTTCACAATGGCCCCACTGCTGGCTCAAGCCTTCATCAGCATATTCTACTCGGTACTTCCATGAGATCCAAACCTTTTAGATTCTACATATGAGTGAGGTCAAGTGGTATTTTTCTTTCTATTCCTGGCTTATTTCAATATCCTCCAGCTTCATCTATATTGTTCTATGTGACACAATTTCGTTCTTCTATGGCTGAATGGTATTCCTCTGTAAGTTAAGGAGTCTTCAAAAGTTCAGGGGAAATGGAGTTAAAAGATAAGTTTATTTTGGTGCAAGAAAGTTGCAAGCCAAGCAGTTTTTTGTATTGTATATATTTTCATGAACTTTCTGAAGACCTTTCATAGGAATTTCAAAATCCTTTGCACCCAAATAAATTTTTATTTTTTCCAAGGACTTTTTGAAGTAGTCCTACATTTTCTTTATTAATTCTTCTGTTATGGACACTTAAGTTGATTCTGCATCTTGGCTATTGTAAAGAATGGTATAATAAACATGGACATGCAAATATTTCTCCTGCATTATTTTACTTCCTTGGACTTTATACCCAATAATTGTATTCCTGGCTCATAACACTAGTTCTGTTTTTACATTTTTAATGACCTTCTAGACTGTTTTCCATAGTGGCGGTACTAATTTACATTCACATCAGCAGTGTGCAAAGTCTCCATATTTTTGAAATGCTCACCAACACACATTATCTTTTTTTATATATATAATACCCGTTCTAATAGAAGTGAGGTGCTTCTCACTATGCTTTTGATTTTCTTATGTCCATGGTGATTACTGATGTTGAGCATTTTAAAAATATACCTGCTGGCCATTTCTTCTTATTTTGAGAAATGTCTATTTTGGTCTTTTGCCAATTTGTTAATTGAGTTTTCTTGGTATTGAGTTGAATTCCTCATATATATTATGTATAAATCCTTTATCAGATATATGCATAATTTACACATAATTCTCCCATTCTATAGTCTGTCTTTTCACTTTATTTGCTTGGCCATGCAGGAAACTTTTCACGTGATATAATCCTGTTTGTCTGTTTCTGCTTTTGTTCTCTAAACTTTTGAGGTCATATCCAAAAAGCCGCTACCCAGACCAATGTCAGGATTTTTATTTGTGTTCTAGCAGCTTCATAGTTCTGTCTTTTAAATATTTAATCAATTCTGTGTTGAATATTTTTAGTATATGGTAAAAAATAAGGATTTCATTTCATTTTTCTACATGTTAATATCCAGATTTCTCTACACCACTTTTTAAAAACTTTTTCCCCATTCCCCATCCTTGGCACCTTGTCCACAATCAATTATCTGTCAATACATGTGTTCATTTCCAGGCCGTTCTATTTTGTTCCATTGATGTATGCATCAATGTTTGCGCCAGTATCAACCTGTTTTGGTTACTATAGTCTTGTGTTATATACACTTTGACGTTAGGTAGTGCATTGCCTCTAGCTTGTATCCTTTGCTCAAGAATGCTTCAGCTTTCTAGGGTCTTTTGCATTTCCACTTGAATTTCAGGACTGATATTTCTTTTTTTATTTTTATTTTATTTTTGTATTATTTTTTATTTTTGACAGGCAGAGTGGACAGTGAGAGAGAGACAGAGAGAAAGGTCTTCCTTTTGCCATTGGTTCACCCTCCAATGGCTGCCGCGGTAGGCGCGCTGCAGCCGGCGCACCATGCTGATCTGATGGCAGAAGCCAGGTGCTTCTCCTGGTCTCCCATGCGGTGCAGGGCCCAAGCACTTGGGCCATCCTCCACTGCACTCCCTGGCTACAGCAGAGAGCTGGCCTGGAAGAGGGGCAACCGGGACAGGATCGGTGCCCCGACCGGGACTAGAACCCGGTGTGCCAGCACCGCAAGGCGGAGGATTAGCCTAGTGAGCCGCGGCGCCGGCCTGATATTTCTTTTTTTAAAAAACGATTTTATTTATTTGAGAGGTAGAGTTACAGACAGTGAGAGGGAGAGACAGAGAAAGGTCTTCTTCTGTTGGTTCACTCCCCAGATGTCTGCAAAGGCCAGAGCTGTGCCGATCTAAAGTCAGGAGCTAGATGCTTCTTCCTTGTCTCCCATGTGGGTGCAGGGGCCCAAGGACTTGGGCCATCTTCTGCCTTCCATAGCAGAGAGTTGGATTGGAAGAGGGGCAGCCAGGACTAGAACCGGTGCCCATATGGGATGCCAGCACTACAGGCAGAGGGTTAACCTACTGTGCCATGGCACTGGCCCCAAGACTGATATTTCTATTTCTATGAAGAATGTCATTGGTATTTTGAATTGCACCAATATATAGATTGGGTTGTATAAATATTTTAACATTTTTTTGAAGACTTACTTATTTGAAAGAGTTACAGAGAGAATGAGGGAGTGGGTCTTCCATTTATTTGTTCACTCTCCAGATGGCCAGAGCTGAGCCAGGAGCTTCTTCTGGGGCTTGCAAGTAGTTGTAGGGGCCCAAGGAATTGGGCCACCCTCCGCTGCTTTCCCAGGCGCATTAGCAGGGAGCTGTATCAGAAGTGGAGCACTGGAACTCAAACTGGCACCCATATAGTATGCCAGAGCTGCAGGCTGGGCTTTAACTCACTGTACCACAGTGCTGGCCCCCAGATAAGGTGTTTTGTGACCCAAATGCAGTTAGCATTTATCCTTTCTGTTTTGATGCCTTCTGGAATTCCTAGGCTCTGTATCTTGGATCGTTTGATAGAATTTTGCAGATCTCCAACCATGTTGTTCAATTTTCTGACTTCTTTTTCTTGTGCTTAGTATTTGTTATTTCCAGAAATTTGTCTTTGAGTTCTGATATTCACTCCTGTCTCACTTATTCTATTTTTGAGACTATCCACTGTATTTTTTATTTGCTCTGTTGAATTCCTCATATCTAGAATTTCATTTGGATTTCTCTTCAATATCTCAATTTCTTGAACACTTTTCATTTAGGTTGTGAATTTGTTTCTGATTGCTTCTAAGTAATCTGACAATTAATATTCTGAATTCTGTTTCTGGCATATCCTCAATCTCTTCTTCTGCTATTATTGAAGGGGTGGTGTAATGTTCCATTCTGGGGCTAATACTATCTACCTTAGTCTTAAAATTTTCCCCTTGTTTTTCATCATTTCTGGTTCTCTTTATCTTTAGTATGTGTCTCGGTGCTTGTGATGAGACTTCCCCCTGCTAGAGCTGCTATGTGTCTGTATGTTGCCAGTGGAAATATATAGACCCTCCTCTGGAGTCTGCTCACTTCTGGATGGTGATGGAGGCAGATAGGAGAGCTCTGGTATGCAAAGCCCTGCCTTCTTGGGCCAGGCTTTGGTGTGTGAAACAAGCTAGGGATTTCAATGTTTTATAACTTCTCCCCATTGTACAGTTCATGTGGTGGGGGTGTGGGGGGATTGCTCTGAAATGTTGCAATCCTTGTTTCCAGGTGGGGTGTGTGTGTGTGGTGAAATGGCCCCACAATTGATGGGCATGCACATGGGAGGCAAATACAGTAGCACTGTGTTTACATTTAGAGATCTAAACAGACAATATGGCCTCTCCCATCCAACTGCAAGTCTAGTTGGCAGGAGGGGGAGAATTGGATGGGCAGGGATGTGCCCGAGTTCTCTCTTTTCCTCTATTCTTCCCTCTTTGAATTTCAAATACTGTTATCCCAGCTCTCCCACTCACTGCTAATTGCAGCTCCGTGGACTCACCTCTCACCTGGTTCACCTGGTGAGGAGGAGGCCATGGCGTCAGTGACCCCATTTGGCTTTTCCACCACACCTCTGCTGAGTCTCAGTGACTCCTTGCTCCCTCCGTGTAGTCCTGCTCACTCTCTGCTGGATTACCAGGCTGGCTCTCCACTAGAAACTCTTGTGGCTCTGTCACCAGTCCATATCCCATTTCCTTATTAACTATCTATCCATTTGTTAAATTTGGCTTTGGTTGCCTGTGCCTTTAAGGGACTTTTCCAAGAACACTTTGCACCAACACCTTGCAGGGTTTCTCCAATGTTCCCTAATAATTTGATGGTATTAGGTCAGATTTAAGTCTTTCATCCATTTTGAATGGATTTTTGTGTAAGGTGTAAAGTAGGGGTCTTGTTTCATACTTCTGCATGTGGAAATCCAGTTTTTGCAACACTATTTGTTGAAGGGACTGTCGTTGCTCCAAAGATTGGTTTTAGCTCCTTCTTCAAATTTAAGTTGATTGTAGATGCTTGGATTGACTTATGGGATTTCTATTCTGTTCCATTCATCTATCTATCTGTTTTTGTATCATTACCAGGCTGTTTTGATTACAATAGCCATGTAGTATGTCTTAATCTGGTATTGTGATGTCTCCAGCTTTTTTTTTTTAAATTGCTGTAGCTATTCAAGGTCTTCTATGTTTCCATATTAATTTCAGCATCATTTTTTCTGTATCTGAGAAGAATATCTTTGCTATTTTGGTATCACACTGAATCTGTAAATTGCTTTTGGAAGAATGGGCTTTTTTTAATTTTTAACTTTTATTTAATGAATATAAATTTCCAATGTACAGCTTATGGATTACAATGGCTTCCCCCTCCCATAACTTCCCTCCCACCTGCAACCCTCCCCTTTCCCACTCCCTCTCCCATTCCATTCACATTCATTTTCAATTCTCTTTATATACAGAAGATCAATTTAGTATATATTAAGTAAAGATTTCAACAGTTTGCACCCACATAGCAACACAAAGTGAAACATACTGTTGGAGTACTAGTTATAGCATTAAATCACAATGAACAGCACATTAAGGACAGAGATCCTACATGAGGAGTAAGTGCACAGTGACTCCCGTTGTTGACCCAACAAATTGACACTCTAGTTTATGGTGCCAGTAACCACCCTAGGCTGTCGTCATGAGTTGCCAAGGCTATGGAAGCCTTCCAAGTTTGCTGACTCTGATCATATTTAGACAATGTCATAAAAGACAGGGTGAGGTTAGTAACCAATGATCATAAGAGTGGCATTTACCAGGTTTGAACAATTATACAGCATTAAGTGGGGAAGAGGACCATCAGTACACACAGGTTGGGAGTAGAGCCATTGGTGGTAGAGGTTATGATTATGAAGGAATGAGGCCCAAGTGCGCTAGACAGGGTCTAGAACAAAGGATAGAGTCATTATTAGAGGAGCTAAGAAAGGTGCTGTCTAAGCTACAATTAAGTTTTCTGATTGAGAGGCAAATAGAACCTGACAGAGGGGCTTGATAATAATTGGTTGGGCTTTAGGCCTTGTGAGTTAAGAGGTCCAGACCTATCTATCTCTTCACATGAGGTACATCCTAAGGGAGGTGTGAACCTCCTAGGGGAAGGCACTCTGTTGACTTTCATTACCTAGCTGGCCTGGGAGGAGAGCTGGCCAGGTAAAGGCAGGTGGCATCTCTAACAGGAAATTTACAGTTCTGCCTGCAATGTTGCTGACCCTACTTGGCTGTCCCCTCAGCTGCAGTGGTCACTTTGGAAGTTGGGCTGAGTGAAGGGCTTTTCAGCTTAGAGTCAATAAGATCTGTGGCTCTGACCAGGGCAGGTCCATTTCCAGTGATCCAACTTTTGGCAGAGCTGCCAGGGTGGAAGAATGGACATTTTGATGATTCTTTTAATCCATGATCATTGAAGATTTTACCTTTTTTGTATCTTTTGCTTTCTTTAATGTTTTGTAATTCTCACTGTAGAGATCTTTGACATCCTTGGTTAAATTTATTCCAAGGTATTTGATATTTTTTGTAGCTATTGTTAATGGAATTGATCTTAGAAGTTCTTTTTCAGCCATGACATTGTCTGTGTATACAAAGGCTATTAATTTTTGTGTATTGACTTTATATCCTTCTACTTTACCAAACACTTCTATGAGTTCCAGTAGTCTCTTGGTGTAGTCTTTTGGATCTCCTATATATGGAATCATGTCATCTGTAAATAGGGATAGTTTAACTTCCACTTTCCCAACTTGTGTTCCTTTGATTCCTTTTTCTTGCCTAATGGCTCTGGCTAAAATGTTCAAGACTATATTGAATAGCAGTGGTGAGAGTGGACATCCTTATCTGGTTCCAAATCTCAGTGAGAATGCTTCTAGCTTTTCCCCATTCAATATAACACTGGCCATAGGGTTGTCATAAATTTCCTTGATTGTGTTGAGGGATGTTCATTCTATACACAATTTGCTTAGAGTTTTCATCATGAAAGGACATTGTATTTTATCAAATGCTTTCTTGGCATCTATTGAGATAATCATGTGGTTTCTGTATGCATCACATTTTTCTTTTCATTAATTTTATTTTTTGGTTTCCAGTGTTTGATTTTTTTAAAAAATTATTTTACTCTCTAACTTCTCATTCTGGTAACTTACTGTTTTTACTATTTCTTTGAATGCTTTATACAATATTTTCTTGAAGTTTGCTGAACTTCATTAAAGGTATTTTGATTTGTCAGACATATGCTGATTTCATTTTCATTGGATAAATTCCCAGGAGTGGAATGGCTGGATCATAGAATAGGTCTATATTCAGCCTTCGAAGATATCTCCACATTGTCCTCCACAGTGGTTGTACCAGTTTACATTCCCACCAACACTGGATTAAGGCACCCTTCTTCCCACATTTTCACTAGCATTTGTTGTTTGTTGATTTCTGATTGAAAGCCGTTCTAATGGAGGTGAGGTGAAACCTCATTGTGGTTTTGATTTGCATTTCCCTGATGGCTAGTGATCCTGAGCATTTTTTCATGTGTCTATTGGCTATTTGAATTTCCTCTCTTGAAAAACGCCTGTTCAGGTCCTTTGCCCATTTCTTAACTGGGTTGTTTCTGTTGTGGTTGTTTAGTTTCTTGAGCTCTTCATAGATTCTTGAAGTTAATCTTTTGACAGTTTCATAGTTTGCAAACATTTTCTCCCAATCTGTTGGTTGCCTCTTCACTTTGTTTAGTGTTTCTTTTGCAGTGCAGAAGCTTTTCAGTTTGATGTAGTCCCACTTGTTAATTTTGGCATTGACTTGTGCTTCTGGGGTCTTTTGCAATAAGGTCTTTTCCTATGCCAATGTCTTGTACGGTTTCTCCAATGTTCTCTAATAATATAACAGTGTTCCAACAGTCTCTTTGTGGATTCTTTTGGGTTCCCTATATATAGAATTATGTCATCAGCAAATAGTGATAAAATTTTACTTCTTTCTTCCCTATTTGTATCCCTTTGATTTTTCTTGCCTGGTGGCTCTGGCTAAATCTTCCAGGACTACATTAAATAGCAATGGTGAGAGTGGGCATCCTTGTCTGGTTCCAGATCCAAATAGGAATGTCTCCAATTTTCCCCCATTCAGTAGGATTCTGGCAGTGGGTTTGTTATAAATTGGTTGGATTATATTGAAAAATTGTCCTTGTATACCAAGTTTGCTTAAGGTTTTCATTATAAATGGGTTTTGAATTTGGTCAAAAGCTTCCTATGCATCTATTGAGATAATCATGTGGTGTCTTGTCTTCAGTTTGTTAATGTGGTTTATTACATTTATTGATTTTTGGATGTTGAACCATCCCTGCATACCAGGGAGAAATCACACTTCATCCAGGTAAATGATCTTTCTTATATATTGTTGGATTCTATTGGCTAGTATTTTGGTTTTTTTCTTCTATGTTCATGAGGGATATTGGTCTATAGGTCTCTATCACACCTTTTTTTCTGGCTTATGTAGTATGATGATACAGGACTCATAGAAGGAGTTTGGAGGAGTCCCTCCTTCCCAATTATTTTGAAAATATTTAGAATTGGGATTAGTTCTTCTTAAATTTCTGTAAATTTGGTAGTGAAGCTGTTGGGACCTGGGCTTTTCTTTGTTAGCAGGGTCTTTATTATTGACTCAATCTCTGTCTTGGTTACTGATCTCTTTAGGTGTTCTGTGTGTTCATGATTAAATTACGGTAGGTTTTATGTGTCTAGGAATCTATTCATTCCTGATTTGTTGGAATACAGTTCTTTATTGTAATTCCTGATTATTTTTTTTCCTATGGTATCTGTGATACCTGTTGTTTTCATCTCTTATTTTATTGAATTGGGTCTTCTCCCTACTTTTTAATCTGTTGGATCAATGATATGTCTATTTTTTTAAAATAAAATAATATAAATATTTTTTTAAAAAACCAGCTGTTCATATTTTAGGCATGGAAAGCCAAGACACTCTGGAAAAAAAGAAGACCTAAATAAAAGATCTCTGTGAGTGAGATCCCAGTGGAAATAACGGGGCCATCAAAGAAGGAGGTACCTTCCTCTGAAGGGAGGTGAGAACTTCCACTTTGACTATGACCCTGTCAGAATAAGATCGAAGTCAGTGAATTCAAAAGGCTTCCATAGCCTTGGCAACTCATGACTAGAGCCTAGGGAGATTACTGATGCCATAAACAAGAGTGTCAAATTGTTAAGTCAACAACAGGAGTCACTGTGTACTTATGTCCCATGTGGGATCTGTCCTTAATGGGTTGTCCAATGTGAAGTGAATCTATAACTAGTACTCAAACAGTATTTTACACTTTGTGTTTCTGTGTGGGTGCAAACTGTTGAAATCTTTATATACAGAAGATCGATTTAGTATATATTAAGTAAAGATAATTGAAAATGAATCTTGATGTGAATGGAAGGGGAGAGGGAGCGGGAGATGGGGGGGTGCAAGTGGGAGGGAAATTATGGGGGGGGAAGCCATTGTAATCCATAAACTGTACTTTGGAAATTTATATTTACTAAATTAAAAAAAATAAAAAATAACCAATAAACATTAAAAAAACCAGCTCTTCATTTCATTGACCTTTTATTTTTTTGTTTTAATGTTTTTATTTCTTAATTTTCTTTCCTCCTACTAATTTGGAGTTTGTTTTTTTTTTAGGTCCTTGAGATGCATTAACAGATCATTTATTTGGTAACTTTCCAGTTTCTTGATGTAGGCACTAATTGCTATAAACTACCTCTTAACACTGCTTTTGCTGTATCCCATAAGCTTTGATATGAGGTATTGTCATTTTCATTTGTTTCCAGAAACTTTTTGGTTTTTCTTGATTTCTTCAATGATACACTGCTCTTCTTTCTACTTTTGGTGCAGCCAGCTGTTCTCCTCCCAGCTGAGGAATGCACAGGTGTTAGTCCTTGTGCTCAGCTCTCACCACACCCATGTATGAACTGCACATATAATCTGTGAAATCTTTCCTGTGAGTATAGTTCCCTCTGCTATGAGCTGCTCTAGGCAACTGAGGAGCTCTGAGTGTGTGGAGAATCACTTTGTGTTTGCCTTGAACCTAGCACCCTCTGCCACCTCTTATTCAGTCCAGTATTTTCACTCTCAGGTCCCAGGGTTCTTGGGGTCATGGAGTGCCAGTGGAGCCATCCCACCCTCCTAGCCAGTCCTGTCTGCAAGAAAACTAAGGCGCCTTCACAGCCACTATCTGAGTGTTCCAGTCTGCTGGATTGAGTCTGGCATTCCCAACCAGAGTTGATATCAATGGGGAACACAGGTTCTTTCTCTCTGAGAACTGTAGTTCACGGGCACATAAATTACCCACCTGTCACAGCTCTGTTCACTTCACAATTGTGCTTGGTTCATAGGAGAGTCCTCGGTGGTGGTGGGGCACTTCTCTTCTGTAAGGGAGCTGGGATGGCTGCTATCTGCCTATGTCCAAAAATGGTGCCAGTCCTCCCACCACTGGCTACAGGTCTGTTGTAGCAGAGAGGGGGGAAGGGAGAGAGGCATGCTACCCACACCCCCACCTCTGGGGAATCCAGGTGGAACCCTAAAGGGCACTGTTCACTAATCTCTCCCTCCAACTGTATCAGCATCACCATGGGCACATGCAGTCTGCTCTTACATAGTTTGCTGGAGTGGGCACCTTCATCCCCACATCCAAGCTGAGGGGTCTTTTGTTGTGTGTCTGCCCTTACAGCATGGATAAGGACTGACTATTTCTACTGCTTTTTCAGGATCTTCCACTGCAGCTTTACCCTGAGTGTATTTTCTCTCCTTTTTAATATTATTCTTGCTAGATTAAATCAGACTGTCCTGTCATTAGTCTGCCATCTTGGAGCCCTTCAATGTCTTTTATTATGCTATAACCATGTGAGGTGGCCTCTCATCAGGTTTCCCTCATTCTTGTCAAGGTATTTTCATGTGAAGATAGCTGTTCAAATGCAGGGGAATGATCACTGGAGACACCCTATTCTGCCATCTTGCTCGATGTTTTTTCCCAACCCTCCCCCATATTTTGTATAAAAAAATCCATCATTCTCTCAATTGTTTCCTACTGAATATTTTAATATTTTCACCTATATGTATGAATTTTCTTACCTCTTATATCCATTTTATAAGATTAGAGAAAGAAAATGTTGAGGAATGACAAAGATGAGAATACATTGCATTTAAACGATGCTGAAGATATGTCACAATCTTTTCTCTGACACCATGGCACTTGTGTGTAAAGATAATATTGGAGTTATGTATCCACCTCACATATATATCTAATCATATTTTCTCAAACAATTCTTTAACAAATACAAAGGAAATTCATGGGATATGTAGTTGAAACTGTTAAATTGATGTGTTCACAAATATCTTAATAAAAAGTGAATAGATATTTAACTACTAGGGGAGGACATGAAGGGTCTCATCTTACATGTCAGTATCTTTAGAGTGATATTCCTTCCCAATCATTTATCACCATGCTTTACATCCATTCAATGATACAAAAATCCTTCCAAAAAGGTGATATCTTACTAGGAGTTTTCAGTAAGAATGTTCAACTTTTGCCCTGGTAACTAGCATCAGGAGGACAAGTTATTCTTTAGTATCCAAGCAGGCTGGTTACTATGCCTTTATTCTGCATTCCTATGTGTGTAAAGCACAAGGCAGAATCTAATCCATCTGCCCTTTCTATCTTGGAGATTTTGGGGACTCACACTTCCACAATAAGTGAACTTCTCCCAGTTGAGAAAGGCAGGATCACTCAATGTGTCTCCCTCACAGTCTTGGACTCAAATCCTGCTGCTGTAATGGATGAAACCAACTGCCTTGTCTTCTTCCTGTCAGCTTTAACAAATTATTAATTCAAAGAAATATTTCAGAAATTAGGATAGCTTCACACAGAATTAAGGTAAACACTATGGGACACAATAATAACCAAAGTAACAGGAATTTAAGGGCGAACACATTTTAATGGTTGAAACCAATATTTCTGAGATGAGTATAAAAGCAAGAAATATTACAAGACATAACTATTAATGCAAATTCTGCTCCCTGAAGTCTCTTGTGCAGCAATTCCTTTATCATTTATTTATCTTAATACCCAGACACATGCTGAGGTGGCCAGGCCTAAGTTGGAACTGAGCAGGGAGGCCTGAATCTCCGATATCCAGAAGAGATCCAGAACGTGGAAAATGACTAAGTCCTTAAAATAAGAAGAGCTAATATGTGCTAGAGAGGGCATCAATTGACATGATCAGTGGCAAAGACAACATAAGCCATTATTAAAAAGAAAAGGGTTAAGATGCTTGCTGTTGCTCCATGCATGACTCCATAAAGAAAGGCAGGTAATGTCTAATAAATGGCCCATTAGCCAATCCTCTAATTTCCCTTTTTAAATGTCTCTCAAAATATGTGTTGCTCAATAAACTTACAGTTCTGTGATCTGTTACAACTGAACAGGGACACTCCAAGAAGGTGTTTTCTGCTTGATGAAGATGACGGGGCCTCAGAGCCCAGGCTACGCTGAGAACGTTGCTGTGGAGTTTACCACCAGTGAACCAACTAGAAAACCAGATCCAAATACCAACAGCGGTCATGCTGGAGTGAGGTCTGTAGAGACTGAAATCATCAATTCAGTTGCAAAAATGATGAATTTTACATGTGCTGGTTTTTGTTCAAAGTATGGATTTCACTGATATTTTAATAATCCTTTGCAGATGTGCTACAGAGAGTGCCACCCTTCTACTAAAAGATAAGGTATGTTTTGTAAAAATAAAGCATATTGAATCCTCACTTTGTAGGTCGATGTTACCAACACTTGACATCGTTGGTGTATGAATGTGGACTCTTGCTTCCTGTCAAGTAGAAAAGTTAGTATTGATTAGTAATGCATGTGACAGTAAAAGGTAATACTCAATTTATGTATATCTAAATACTACACTTTCTATTCTGCCCAGTATCTTAAGCTGACAAGAGAAGTTCTCTGACGGACTTCACCAACAAAGCAAGTCACATCAGAGCTCTCAAAAGCAGCCGAGAAAAGGAATGGTAGCTAACTAAGTCTGAGCTGGACAAATGTCTTCCACCATTTGGGCCATTTCCATCTCGTGGTAGACGTACTAGAGCTTTCATGGGACTGCTGTCCTCGTGCCTGTGATTGGAGTGAAAGTACACTTCACACTTAGCATCTTCTACTCTCATCCCTCCTGTGTATTCATCTCCTCACTTTTTTGAATAGTTCATACTTCTTTCCAAAGACACATGTTTTAGAATATTAAAAAATGAGGCTTGTTGAAAGAAATCTACATTGTTTGTACTTCTTTTAAATCCAGTAAATCAAGTAATACAGAAAGAAATTACTTTTAATTATAAATAGAAAGTTTTCATAAAAGCATCCATGTTTCTTCATACCACTTAAATGTATATATTTTTGACAAAGATACTTGGGCACCTATGGAATCATACTCAGATATCATTAGGCAATGATGAAATATATAATTTTTCCATTAGCATTCTGCATTAACATTACATAACTACACGTCCTTTTGAAAAGTATCCTTTCCCCCTAGAACAAGTTGTATTTATTTTTTGGCATTTCAGTGGATGATCTTTTCAATTACATAAGTTATAAATCCTAAAAATCATATGAATATTCCTGTTTCCTACTGGACTAATGGAAGACATTACAGGTAATGAATTATTTATTTTCTTATATTCAAAATGCTAACCTAACATTTACATTATATCATGTCCAAATAGATTATAAGCAGAAATGATGTGGTTTGGGAAGGGAGAACTGGGGTAAACCATGAGGGAAATGGAAAACCTCTTTGGAAGGCCTCATAAATGCAGTCTTCCACTTGGGGATGGTAGAGTTCAATATTCATTCCTGTTCATATATAGGGAGAACAAAGAGACTTCTAGATAAGACACAAGGACCTGATTCCCTTCTACAGTAGTGCTAAGTTACTTAAATATTATCCACATTGATGTAGGCTTTCCTCTAAACTGAGTAACTTAATATACCTATACCTCCCATTTTCCTCTTTTATAAACATCTAGGATGCATTCCTTGGATTGGTACAATGCAGAATCAGTGTGTCTACATGGAGCAAAGGTTATATTTTATATTATGCTAATTTTGTCTTACAATTTCAATTCAGTGTTTTTTCTAAGTAGTATATTTTTATCTTGTTCTCTGGTCCTTTAAGATTTATTTATATATTTGAAAGGCAAAGTTACAGAAAGGGAGAGATTTTCCATCCATTAGTTTACTCCCCAAATGGCTACAGTGGCTCCAACCTGAGTCAAGCTGAAGCCAGGAACTTCATGTGGGCCTTCCAAGGGGTGCAGGGGCTCAAGCATTTGGGCCATTTTCTGCTTATCAAGGAGCTGATGCTGGCACCCTTAACTAGCTATGCCACAATGCTAGCCCACTATTTTTATCTCTATTTTATTCACTTTTTTGTTCTTATCAGTTTATTATTTAATTTTTCCTTTCACTTATATGTAAAGTCGAAAAAATAGAGAAAATAAAATGTATACTTTTTTAGTCAGTTATTATATATTTGTGATTTGAAAAAATAGCTACAAATAAGTGAGAATGGGAAAAGTTTGGACAGAGCTATATTGTATTAACTTTATAATGGTCACAATAAACAACTGTCCTAAGTTATCTGTTCTACTTAGTTGCCCAGTCTTACTTTGTATCGTAACTTACATTGTAAGCCTTAAAAATTGAAGGATGTGTTTAAAAATAGTTGATTAGACATGTGCAAAAATATTTATGGCCTAGTGTATAACCCATCTTTGATAAGAACAAGCATATTTTGGTATATACTTACTTATTTTACTGTCTTTGTTCTGCATGCACAGTATGAAATCATAAAAGCCACAAACATCACCACACCAACACTGAGTAAGATGATTTCTACCAGGCCAAGAAGGTTTATTTTTCCAGTCACTTGTTTCCTGAACATTTCTGCTTTCTCATCACCAATGGTACCAGTCTGCAATCAAATTAATAAATAGTATCACTGGCATTGATAATACTCGAACTTTTCAATTATGTATCATTCCTGTCTTTGAGCATTTGTACAGAGGTTAGCCATCTATATAAGAGAAGTAGCTGGGATACCCTTTGTATGTCCTGACCTTTGCTATCTTTGACAAAGTATTTAAGAGGGAAATATAAGGAGAGTGCATAAAATTTGTGGAAAATACATACTGTAAGAACACTATGCATGGCTTTAAACATTTGTGCACCAATATTTCTCTTTTAATTCCTTTTCCCACAAGTTTTTTTTGAAGTATCTTCATATAATCCACTTCTCTGTAAACTTGCTGTCTAGTAACAGGGCTCATTTCAAGACTGTTTCTACGAACTATTTCACAGGATTCCATTGGTTATTTCCCAGGGCCAGAGGGAAAAGTGTGGGTCAACCATTGTACATGTTCTAACAGCTTATGCAGTGCATTTCTGAACTCTATGATGAACCAACTCAGCAGTTCGCACTAAAAACAGCTTGCCATGCACTAGGACAGACTATGTGTGCCTACTCGAACCTGGCTTTTGTGGGTAGTGTAATAGTGAGACTTGATTTATTTTTAGGCAAGTTTTCTTCCAAGATAAGCACTATGACAAGAAATAATATTCAGTAGAGGCATTTGGAAGACAATCTTAAAATGCTTTGCCTCTCCTCAAAGGAAAACATGGAACCATACATATATTTTGTTGTTCTCCCAAATAGAATCAATTATGTGTAAACTGGGCCACCCAGGCAATGCATGCAGATATGACTGTAAATATGACATACATTCGTGACTCATACATTAAAATACTAACCTCATTAAGCCAAAGTATAGGCACAATGTAGTTCCTCTTCAAATTCTTTAATGCTCTGTAAAACACATTGAGAACTTTATATATTCATATCTGATACATTTTAGTAATTCCTACTATAAACGGGCAGAAATTAGTTGCTCTTGCATATGGGTTAAGCTCCTTGATTTTGTTTTTCTGTAATGTGTTCTTTAACTCTCAATACAGCTGTTTCTCAGATTTATCAATCAAAATTTTTACTTTTCCCAAGGATACCTTGTTGCTTTTAACAAGTTCTACAAAAAATCAAATATCTAACAAAATGACAGCAACTGTCACATGGTCCAATTAAAATCATTTCAATAAAAACTAGATACTATTCAAAAATACAAGTGTAAGTTATGATAAGCATTTAACAATGACTGCTTAATGACATGAAGCAAAAGAGAAGTTGACATTTGGTAGTCTTTCCTGGCTGAACTTACATTCTTACAAGAAAATGCTACACGTTATATAAAGATAACCTTGTTAAAAAGACTCACTCAATTTTTTTTGCTGGCTTAACTAATATGTTGACTTGTAGCCGCTTTGCAAATTGTAAAGTGAATCCAGTTATCTAAAAAGAGAGCAAACAAAAATAATTACCAGTCCATTAAAAACATTTTTTATAATATCCAAATTTTGTTATTGTAATAGAAGAGTTCCTAAGAAGAACTTAAAGTGAAACAGTACTACTTAAGCTTACAAAAAATTGGACTTAAGTATATCTATATGTATGTATATTCACATACACATACATGTATACACACATACACAATTACTTTGCCCAACCTAATATGAAGGTTTTGGTCATACTTGAGATATTTATCCAAGTGTGTTGGGAGAAAATAGCAACAGACTGTAACAGCTCAGAGTTAATTCTTGAACAATGCAAAGTCAAATACACAATCATTCCTCCAGATTAATTTTGGAATCCCCATGGGTACAAGATATCTGTAGGTGTGTAAGTTATTTAGAATTAACATAAAACCTACAAATACCTTCTCTATACTCAAAACACATCTAGATTACTTATAACACCTAATGTCATGTAAAAGCTATGTAAATCAATGTTAAACTGTATTAAATCTGTACGTGCTCAGTGCAGATAACATGTCTTTGACAATTTTCAATCTGCAGATTGCAATTCACAGAACTCAGATACAAAAGGGTGACTTTATATTCAGCCAGAATACGTATCATAACTTTAATTATAATGCCGTCATTATTGAAATGAAATTCTAGAAATTTAGGTCATATTTAGTTTTTGAAAATTATAATATTAAAATAACTTAAGGCTAAAAACTGCCATGATGCACCAATTTGTATAGATTTTTCTTGAAAGGAAGTGTATTAGATTGCACCCAGAATTCACAACCATGTTCATAAAATATTAAACAAAAGTGCATTAGGTCAGTTAGAATCATTGTTGGTATTCCTGACCTATGGATTTTAAAAAAAAAAGCCTTAGTAGATTCTATATGCTGACATTATAATTGAATTTTCTTTATTTCATAAGTACAATGGGAAGAAATCAATAGAATTTTACTAACAGTTTCAGTAATTTATTAAAATTGTTATTAATAAGTATAAATGGGGAGGTTTTTTTCTTCAATTTAATTTTTAAAATTTATCTGGAAAAGTTTCCATTTGTTGTCACTCCCCAACTGTGCACAAGGACCAGGGCTGAAGCTTGGAACTGAGAACTCATTCTAGGACTTTGATGTGGGTGGCAGGAGCTCCAACGTGGGCTCTGAGCATCCCAGGCAGGTCAGCATCTCAGCTACTCGATCAAATGTGTAACCTAATTTCATTTTTAAAGAGTGTTAACCAAATTGGATCAATAACATTTGCTTACAGGTTCAACATCCAAAAATGTCCTGTGTTCTTCTTCATTGGGATTCAGTCCTTCAATAGGTTCTGAAACATCAGGACTTGCATGTAGAAAATGAGGCAGTGAAATGTACACAGGTCTTCCTGAAAACAATTTTTAGGAGTCAATGGAGAACCAATTGTTTTCCTCATTTCACTTATCAGAAATATTTCCTTGAAAATAAAAGCTGTTTAAAGATTTTGAGCACTGATTAGAGGGTAAATGTAGGGGAGAGTTATAACCTCAGGATGCTATACTACAAACATGAAATTTAAAATTCTACATTATCCCATGAAGCATTCAGGTGATACCAGTCATTCATTCCTTAGTTGCTCATTTTCAACAGTTCAGGTGAAGTTTAGCTGCTGAATGCAAAGCTTCAATTTTAAAAAGTCACAGACCAGGCAGTAATATGTAGATGGACTGAGAATTAGTTCTTTTTTAATTAATTAATTAAATTGACAGAGTTATAGACAGAGAGACAGAAAGGTCTTCCTTCCATTGGTTCACTCCCCAAATGGCCGCTACAGCCGGTGCTGTGCTGATCTGAAGCCAGGTGCTTCCTCCTGGTCTCCCATGCAGGTGCAGGGCCCAAGCAGCGAGCTGGACTGGAAGAGCAGCAACCGAGACTAGAACCTGGTGCTGCAGGCAGAGGATTAACCAAGTGAGCCACGGCACTGGCCCCAGTTCTCTTTTTCTAATATGTAGCCAGTCTACTATGAAGGTAAGTAAATATACTTTTGCTCTGTCTCTAAAACAAGAATGGACAAACACAAAATTTGGAATCTGTCTTATCTTTTTTTTTCTAAGAAAAGTAGAGCAATGGTAAATGGGAAACTTGGGATGCTCAAAGTATACCAAGAATTGTCTTCTTTTGACCCTAAACCTGAAAGCTGCACAAAATAGCAAAGATACAGTTTTTTATATTCATAACTAAGCTTTGAAACACAAACACCAACCAGGAACCCCAAGCAATACCAATAATCCTGTCACCATTATTTCATATTTGTGGTAGAAAGGGAATCTGGGTAAAGATACCCTTTTAAAGAGTACTGAGATTCAATGATTGTTTACAGCCCTTGTCTCTGTTAAGGAATAGTATTTTTCTCATCTTACTATTTGTTGAATTCTTTGCTTAGTGTAGGGTTAATCTTACGAATATATAGTAAACTGAAAGTAGATTATTGTAAAAAATGAAGAGAAGGAAATAAGAAGGGTAAGAGGATATAGGAGGAAGAATCACTGTGTTCCTAAATCTGTTTATATGAAATGCACGAAATCTGTATACCTTAAATAGAAAAAAAGTACTGTAGACTCCATCACAGACCATGACTTTGAGAATATGTACTCACCGTCTTTACACTTGCCGATGTCTAGCACACCATAGGATGTACAATTATTTGAGATAATGGTTTCTGTGCAGAAGCAATGGTTGTCTGGATTTTGAACTGGAGATGCAAAAGCCTTGGCAGGAAGAACAAATCTGTACACAGGGATTCCTTTCAGGTTGATTTCAGATCCAAACACAGCGTAGATTGACCTGAATAGACACAGAAAGGAGCTTCATTGTTCTGAAGATTTTTTTCTGATTTTTAAGGGTTTTTTTTTTAAGATTTTATTGATTTTTAGGTTTTATTTACTTAGAAAGTTGAATATTCTTGACGGAAATTACAAAAAAATTCATCTGAAATTTTAATACAATCAGAACTTTATCTGTGTATGAACCATTCTTGGTTTAAGGACAAGTTTTGCTTGTGAATGATCAAGTATTTATATCAAATTCTCATAATTTCCTCCACTGGTTAAACGTTGGTATTTGACTTATGCTTAGGTTAAATGAAATAACAAAATGTCTTTCAAAACTTAACCATAGAGAGAGAGGCCACTCACTTGCTGGGGTGTAAGGGTAGCACTTTAGATGACAGATCTACATACACACACACACCACACACCTCCATCATTTGCCAACTGTCTACCATGAACCTAGCCAATGTGCTAAGAGCAACACTTCATTCTAATCCCCAGATAATTCTATTGGAAGGATCTCTGTTCTTCAATTTTTGAAGACAAGGAAAAGACTCAGAGGTATGGAATGCTTGCCCACAATCATGCAGTGTTTAGAGCCCACACCCTGTCTCTAATCTGTGTGGTATCTACTGGGACCCAGCAATTTGAAAAGATGCTCTAACAGCAGTAGAGCATCTTAATTAATAGCACAGTTCTGTGACAGTTGCATGATCATCATCTATGAATATCTTTACAAAGATCGGGTCGGGGGGCATTTGGCACAGTGGTTAAGATATCACTTAGGACATTGACCTCTCATATTAGAGCATCTGGGTTCAAGTTCCAGCTCTGATACTGATTCCAGCTTCCTGCTAATGCACACTCTTGGAGGCAACACTGCTACTTGAAGGCTCGAGTAATTGGATGTTAACTCCTTCTGTGAGAGACCCACATTGAGTTCTCCACTGCTGGTTTCAGTCTGAGCTAGCCCTGGTTATTACAGGCACTTGTGGCATGAAGCAGTCAATGGGAGATCCCCGTGCTTTTCAAATGAATAGAAATATAAAAATAGACTGAGTGGGTCCTTTTAGATTAGTTGTTACATATACTAATAGTTTAATGTCTCTCTTAGCTAGAAATCGCATAGAAAATTATCTACATTAGAGCCGGCACCACAGCTCACTAGGCTAATCCTCCGCCTGCGGCACCGGCACACCGGGTTCTAGTCCTGGTCGGGGCACCGGATTCTGTCCCGGTTGCCCCTCTTCCAGGCCAGCTCTGCTATGGCCCGGGAAGGCAGTGGAGGATGGCCCAAGTGCTTGGGCCCTGCACCTGCATGGGAGACCAGGAGAAGCACCTGGCTCCTGGCTTCAGATCAGTGCAGCGCACCAGCTGCAGCAGCCATTTGGGGGATGAACCAATGGAAGGAAAACCTTTCTCTCTGTCTCTCTCTCACTGTCCACTCACTGTCCACTCTGCCTGTCAAAAAATTTTAAAAAATTATCTACATTATAATAATGTTTAAGGATGTCAAATGATGTTGTGCAAAGAATTAATACAATTGTTGCATTTGTTCTTAGGAAATCAAGAAAAGTTTCTGGGTCTGTATTCTCTCCCTGAAAGGAAAAATGTCTGACTCCTAGAAATACATTGGTATCTTTGTCTTACCTACAAATATCAGAGGAAAAGAACTGCAGCACTCGAGACTTCTCAACAAAAGGTGGAAATGAAGCTGCATCTGTGGGGAAATCAAGTCAGTGACCAGTGATTATCTGTGTCTAGAAAAATCTAAAATTTGCATTCCAGTATGGTCAATATAAACATCATACAAACGACCTATGTAGTTTTATACTTACCTAGTAGTCACAAAGAAAAATAGAATAAATGAAACAGGCATATTTTATTAAACTCAATACATTGAAGATATTTATTACATGTTGACATACTTTACATTCTCAAAATCTAGTGTATTCAATTGTTTAGAAATTTATTTATTAAATAGAAGTTGAAAAAGTACAACTTTGGGATTATTGTGGCTTTTCCCCCCATAACCTCTCTCCCATCTCCATCCCATTCTTCATCAAGATTCATTTTGAATGATCTTTATATACAGAAGATCAACTTGGTATATAATAAGTAAATATTTCATCAGTTTGCACCCAGACACACAAAATGTAAAGTACTGTTTGCAAATTAATGGTAAATCTAGTGCTCATAGTACAAGACATTAAGGACAGAGATCCTACATGGGCAGCAGGTGCACAGTGACCCCTGTTGATTTAACAATTGACACTCTTATTTATGATGCCAGTAATCATTTGAGGCTCTTGTCATGAGATGCCAAGGCTATACAGCAGACTCATAATGTATTCAATTTATAATATCTTTATATCAAGTGCCAAGTAGTCATGTAGCTACCATATTTAACAAAAAAGCTTCCTATTATTCACTTCATTGGTATACATAAAAATCTCTTTAAAAAAGGGTAAAATCTGATGTTTGTTTTTTGAAATTTTTTTCTCTCCCATTAGCACAGTGCCACTTTCATGAAGTTCATTTAGAACTTTTGTTATGTCCACATTGAAAATCATAAAATCTAAAGAGTCATGGATTGCACTGAATTTACACTATGGTATGTTCCACAATATACATGGGATATACAAAGAAATAACTGGGTAACCCCATGGGTTGGGCCGATGAATATGATCAACATGAGCTACCACTACAGGTGTCTATTTAAAATGGTAGTACCCATCCTTCAATTATTTATTCCAGATTCTATTCTTAAAAAGGTCACAAGGTTGAAACACTTGATATCTTTCACTTATAAGATCACAGTGGTCATATGATCACTGCTGGATCCAAGCATAAATAGAATTAGATATCAGTCTAGCATACATTCTCCATAAAAGTCCCTGTGGGGACATTGCCGACATTTGTCTTCCCAATACCATACCAGTGTATGTAAAACATATTGAAAACCATTAATAAGCATTACCTGAAATACCATTGAAGGTTATATCATAATTATAACCAACAATTACCATAGTTAGTGACCTCATGATAAATATGAGCTGGACTTTTGGGAAAGAAAGAGTCTGAATATAGATTACTATTTTCACTTGATGTCTTTTGCTTTCTTCAGTAAGTATAAAAAGATGTACTTTGAAATAATGAAATCACACTGTCATTAATGAATCCTCTAGTTGCTTTTAAGTCTGCAACTTTGCTTTTCAGAGAATTACTTAATATCTTTTTCCCTAAATCTATAAAATATTCTAGTCTTTGTGTATGAGTCATTTTAATTAAATAGGAATTTCTTCACCTACTCCCATGGATCAAACCCTACAAAGAAAATGCAGCAGTGTTTTTGCTGTATTTTTCTCTCCAGCGATGACAAAAAGCATTCAAATCTCATACCTGAGTAAACATTCTCTGTGCTTGTTTCTGTGTAACTTCCATCATCTTTATTATTTTGCTTTCTTATGGGGCATTCTCTCACCCACTTTGTCAAGACCATGTTCTGCTTCTCGGTAATTCACCTCCAATATTATAACCCCATGGATTTGGATTCTCATTGCTTTTTAAAATCTAAACTCAAACTAACAGGCACATGTATACTTTGCTTTTTTCTTCAATAATAAGTCAGATTTGCCTATACTTAGTTTATAGTTCTTTCTTGGTTCCCCCCAATTCTATTTAAGGTTTTTTTTTTTTTAAACCTACCTTTTTTTCATGGTTAGTAGACATTCATTTTTTTTTCCTGTCCCATTTTGGCCATTTTTTCACCAAATAGATATTCTTGCAAATTTATGCATTATACATCAGCTTCAAATCTTACTGAGAATTATGTTTTTCCTTTTATAATCATTTCGGGTTCTCTTACATTTTAATTCTATATTGCTACCTGTGTAGGACTTATAAATGATCTGAATCTGTTTTATTTTTTAACCACATCTTTCCCCAGGGTGGCAGATTATTAAGTTTTCACAAAGCAAATGGTTCCTTAGTAATACAGTAAGGTCTAGTCCTCTATGGTTAATCTTCAGAAATCTCATCATATTAAACAGGCATTTATTAACCCTTTATTAAAACAGAGACCTTGAATTATGTTGTACAAAATATAAAAATGGATAAACATATACCTTTAACCTTTGGGTATGTGGATATATATTTATACAGAGGGTGTGGTGGATTTATCAGGAATAAAACCCAAAACAAATATTCTTACCTGTACCATTAATCATGTCACAATAACTTGGCCAATAGGAGAGATTCCTTAGGGATAAAAATAAAAACAATGAATAAATATTTTCCAAGCGTACCTTTCTCATATTACACTTTCTATTGACTCAGTGCTTCTCTGCACTTAATGAAGATTTGATGTGACAAGTACTAAATTCAAGAAATGTTCTGTTTGACCTATTAAAGTATTAGAATAATACTTTTAAGTGGCCAGATCATAAAAAAGAAACTGCCAAATTGTTAGTTCACTAAAGATAACTTCAAATAAACATAGTTTTGAAAGAAGAAAATTGAGAAACACTTATCAGAAACTTAGATTTTGCTTAGGGGGAATTGTTTATTCCAGTGGGAGAAATTAATTACTTGGTATAATTCTGACTGTTCAAATCGAAGAGGAGGAATGTACTAGGTTTTGAATGAGCTCACTCAGTATAAGGCAGAAGAGAGGAGTGAGGAAAATGTTTTCATCAATGGAATTTACATGAATACTCAGTTTCGACTTTTCACCCTTTTAACTCTTGAATGCACTGGCATAAAAGTAGGACAGCATGTATTCGTTTATCTGTTAGTGTCTGAATGAGGTCTATATTTCTGCAGGTGACAAACAGTAGTAATGGTCTCCCTGGTTTTCCTCACTGGCAATATACCATCCAATGAGACAGCCACACATTCTGTGGCTACATTTTAAAACAGAATAAGCTGTTTCTCAGGTTCAGTCTGGCCATGAGTTAAATCTACCTCAGTCTAGCTCTTATTCTCATTAGAAGCACTTAGCAACTCTCCCATCTCCCTTTCGACAACACTAAAATGGGGTGAAGAGCTCACTGTTCCTCAAAATGCAAACATGGATGTGATTTCCCCTGAGTGCTTAGAAATGTTTGTATTCCTCTAATAGACTTCTCTACAAACGTAACTATGAACTCTTTGGACATAAAGGTACATTAGTAAATATTTAACTGCAGTGTACCATTATTAGATAAGCAATCAGTTGGAGGCAGTAGTTATGGATATTGTGGAAACATTCCATCTTTGTCAGCTCTGATTACTTTGTTGCATAACTGATCTATAACACAGGTATAAACTTTAACGGGAAGAAGAGGTTTTCACTTCTGATTTTTGTTAAGGGTCTTTCTATGGAGGACACTATGAAAAGTTGGGGGAAAAAGCAATGAGTTGATGTTGGTCAAAGATTGTTGACAATCATGCACAGTTTTAGAAACAGGAGTGGTCTGGGGCCAGCGCACTAGGTTAATCCTCCGCCTGGAGTGCCAGCATCCCATATGGGTACCGGTTTTAGTCCCGGCTGCTCCTCTTCCAGTCCAGCTCTCTGCTGTGGCCTGGGATAACAGCGGAGGATGGCCCAAGCGCTTGGGCCCTGCACCAGCATGGGAGACCAGGAGGACGCTCCTGGCTCCTGGCTTCGGATCAGCTCAGCTGCGGCCGTTGTGGCCATTTGGGGGGTGAACCAATGGAAGGAAGACCTTTCTGTCTCTCTCTCACTGTAACTCCACCTGTCAAATAAGATCTTCTAAAGAAAATAGGAATGGTCTTCAAAAAGTTCATGGAAATGCTATGATAAATTACGAATCCTTCAGCTGAACTTTTAGGAGTTAGGAAAGAAAGGAAATAATGGCTTTATAGAGCTAATATGCTCTTTTACTACTTCAAAGGTAAAGTATTCCCCCACTCAATACATACATTTTAGAATTGTACTTGACATAATAATTTCATTTTTGCATGGTAAAGAAAGCTGAGGTAGCAACACAAAATTATTGAAAGATTGTTTTCTGGGAAAATTCAGGAATGTGCATAGGTCTATTAAACTTCTGTCTTTAAGGGCACATTTAGGCTGTATTACTACAGCATACAATTTTTATTTAATATGTGTAATTTTACAAAGTACAAAATAAATTTTTGTACCTACTAGACTATCAGTTGATTTTATTTGACTCTATATGTAATTCTCCAATTGTCTGAGTACACTGTAATGCTGGGTCTGTGGTAGAGATGAAAGTAGCCCCTTTCAATTTCTTTATATGACAGAGCCTGTGCATATAGGTAAGCAAACCCTAACAAGGGCTGATATTCACTAACTATGCACAGGTGCGAACATGCCTGTGGGCACAGCTAAAGTGTTGATGCCTGGCAGAAAGACCAGTCCAGAGTGGAGGTGTAGCCAGGTCTGTTCCATAGCTTGGTGCCTGCACTTTAGCAATTATTAAGCAAACAACATTCCTGCCAGCCAGTGCCCTAGGAATACACATGCACACACACATGCATGCTTCACCCGGATACTCACCTTTTACCTTTGTAAGTGTCAATTATGGCAACTTTGCTTATATTATCTTTTCCATTGAAAACTTTATAAACTCCATCTACAGTATTGTTGTACTGAAAAGACATGAACAAGAAAAAAATTACTTCTGGAACAAGCCATATTTTCCCATTATGAAATATATAATTCCTTTTCATATGCCTCAAACACTGGTTATGCACATTCATTTATATGACTCTATGCAATAACTTTTTTAGTTATTTGCCTTTAAAATAAGAGTACTAATGTAAAATATGTCAAGAAATAAGTGCTAGAGCCAAAATAAAAAACTAAACATCACCAATTGACATAACTCGAACTCTAGAACTCTGTCATAATTCAGCCAATCAGCACTCCTATATAGTGAGAAGATTGAATAAAACCTATGAGAGCAGTGACACATCTCTAGAATTACTATAAATGTTATGACCTTAAGTAAGAAGTACTAAAACTAAAAACAGAATTAGCCATGGTAAAGAATTATGAGTAGTTGAGTTATAATAACTGAATTTGATTCCTTATGGCTTTCTATATTCATATTTGACTGATATGGAACCTTGCAATCCTAACCACTAGAGAAAGTAAAACAAAGAATTTGAGAATATAACTAATATGTACATATATAGAACCTAATGAAACTATTTTACATAATCTTCAAAATGCCATTTTCTCAGCATTCGGTACTACTAGAAGGTCTGAATCACAGTCCCATCAAAAAAAGGCCTTCTGACTGCATAAATTTAGGCTAACATTTTACTTAAATGTTTAAAAATTTGTAAGAGGTCTGGAGAAGGAGAAATGACAGAATACATTGGGCAAATAGAAATATAGTATTGAACTTGATTTTGTAAGAAGGAAAAAACAAAACTAAAAATAGTTTTCAATGATTTGCAGACTTACAAGGTATGTTTGAACCACTTGTACATTTATAAAAGAGTGGAAACTTGATGGCATTAGCATAAAATTTTAAAAATTTTCCCACTAGGAAAGCTGAATGTATGTGTGATGAAGACTTAAAAATATATATTGGGGTATGTATTTCCAGATCAACAATAGGCTAACACTAAATTATAAAGGATGCCTTGCCTAAGACATTGTTTTCATCCAGCTAAAAGATAACAATATTTTTATTCATATTTGGTACTTACAGGATAAAACACACCCACTGTGGTGGTAATAGGGTATGGAACCAAACTCAAGAATGGATCTTTATAGCCCCATAGTAATTCTTTTAAAGTTCTGGTTTGGAACATAGAAGATTTCGACTTTTTGATGAGTGAATTGAGTAACACTTGAACAAATGCATTTTGATAGATATGAGGTGCAGCCTACAAAAAAGAAATTCACTATTAAGATATCAGTACAATATCATATCTTAACATAAAAGGATTAAGTACTATAGTTGAGCTTAATACGAACTTAAAAAAAAAATTACCCTTAATAGTATTGCCAAATGCTCCTAAGACTGAAAGTTTTTGTCTAATCTCTAAAATATTAGATTTTTTTCTGCCTCAATGCCAGGCACGGAAGTAGACATCTCAAGTTTAGCACTAAGATTTTTAGCAGTATACTTTAAACCATATTCTAACCCAGCTGATTATGACTTTGCTATTTTTCTAAATGATCCTAACTCTTGAAAATATCCCCAGAACACATTTTTCTAAAAGTGGCAAGTAGAAGTGGGTGCTTGGTGTAGTGAGGACGACACCCTTGGAGGCCTGTAGCCCACAGGAAAGTGCCTATGTTTGAGTATTGGCTTTGCGCATCCCTGGAGTCAACAACGGTGGCTTGATGGTTGGGTCCCTAGGACCCATGGGGGAAACCCAAATTGAATTTGGGGTTCTTAGCTTCACTTGGCCCAACCCCAGTTGTTGAAGTCATTTAGGGACTGACCGAGTGGATAGGCTTGGTCTCTCTCTCCTTTTTTGTTTTTGGCTTTCAAGTAAAAATACAGATTTCTTAAAATGGCAGATAAAATCTATTGATAATTCTAGTGATGAGCTTAATTATGGTAGCTTATTTCTCAAATAACAACGGTTCTGTTTGCCTACTCACTGCGACAGCCAAATTGAGAACTGTGAATGTGTCATTCTCGGTTCCAACGGACAGGGAAGGTTCAAAGATAGCTCCATTGGGCTGCACAAAGGAAACCGTGTGGTCCTCAGGGTCCTGGGTCACATTTTCTTTGGCCAGATAACGAACTCTGAAAAACACAGAAGCAAAGTGACAAGAAAACCACATTTTTCTCCTGTGGACGTTAGTTAATTTTCTCAACAAATAATATTTGAGCATAGAAAATGCTAGCAATTATGCTAAACAGTGGGGTGAAAATGATAAATTAGCCACTACTTGGACCTAGTAAGCTATCCAGAAGGGGTCCCGAACTAGCAAACTGGGAGTTTTCACAAAGGCCATGGGAAAGCACACAGCAGACAGAAATGTCAGCTTGGTGGGGTGGTGGTACATAGTTTGGTAGCAACTCTATATATGTGGTCCAAATACCAAACAGTAGTTAGGTAAAGAAGGGCAGAAAGTCGCCTGTATAAATAAGAAATTACATGATATATTTGGGGAGATGCAAATGTTTTAGTGTGGCTAGATTACAGAGATAATGATACAAGCAAGATCTCATACATTAAAATGATCCTGAGGGCAAGGAAGATAGTAGAGAAGCTTAAACAGGGGAACACTGAGAACATTTTCTTATATTAGAAAGAACTCTCAGAGTATAACCTCCTCAGCACTAGATTTTTCCATTATTTTCAGCACTTTAATGATAACTAGAGATAATAAAATTTCCATTTTTAAGGGTCACAGACTAACTCCATCCCTCTCATATACTGAATACTTACTAGTGCTAAGCTCCTGGTTTTAACATCTGCAAAGTAACAACTGCATTTGAGGAATGGAGTGAAGGGTGATTATTATGAAGAAAATATTTTGCAAGTATAAAATATTCAGAGGAAATGAGGTAGTCACTGCACTGTCAAATATCTGACTATGTGTTACATGAGGTAAGTAGATAACTAAGGTAAAGACTGAACAAAGCAACTAGAATTTAAGGCAAACCATCCTTCATTAACTATAAATCCCCCTAGAGTACAGAGGAGTAGTGTTTTATGCTTCCAAACACTGAGCCTGACACACAGTGATTTCTTGTGGAATAAACTGATGGTCACAAGATTTTAAGAATTTATTTGATAGGCAGAGTCAGAAAGAGAGGGAGTGACAGAGAGAATCTTCCATCCAATGGTTCACTCCTCAAATGACCATAATGGCTGGAGCTAGGCTTATCCAAAGCCAGGAGCCAGGAGTTTCTTCTAGGTCTCCCACGTGGGTAAAGGGGCCCAACCACTTGGGTTCCCTTCCACTGCTTTCTCAGGCCATTAACAGGGAGATAGACTGGAAATGGAGCAGCAGGGACTTGAACAGCCACCCATGTGGGATATCAATACAGCAGGTAGAAGCTTAATCTACCATGCCACAGTGCCATCGCTGATGGTCACATTTTTCAAAAGAGGATTCAAAATCATCTAGGTGAGTATTTTATTTCTGATATAATTTCACCAATGCTTTATAATATTTTTTCTCCCCAGAGTAAGGTAGCTACAGACAAAATAAAAATCTGAAGCAATATTCAGGATGGCCAATTACCCTATCTTTCCTCTCAAGTAATTGTATTTTAAAACTGGAATAATATCATGCAAGATAAGCTACTTAAATTTTAGGATCAGCTATATGTATATGTAAAATTGAAACAATAGTGAAAATCGTGACCCATTCTTGAGCTCACTTAAAGTTGTGCTTACAACATTCTACCAGCAGGTGACACTCCCTCAGAGAAAATCCTTAAAAAGGAGTTGAGCCTTTAAAATCCACTTTCTAATTGAGAACATTGTCAGTGTTTTGTTTTAAAATATTGGAAATTTTGCAAAGTGTTACTTTGTAAGGTCAAAATAAGGACTCTGTCCTGCATTTTCCCAGATTGCTTTCTTTCCTATTTCTGCAAAGGCAAATGATACCTGGTGGATCTAAAAATATTCTGAAGGAATTAAAATCTACACAGAGATGGTGGGTGTTGAAATAAACTTAAGATTTCAGTCCAGGGGCCAGCACTGTGGATCAGTGAGTTAAGGCCAAGGCCTATAGCACTATTATCCCATATGGTGGCTAGTTTGTGTCCTGGCTGCTTCATGTCCAATCCAGCTCCCTTCAGTTGCACCTGGGAAAGCAGCAGATGATGGCCCAATTCTGTGGGCCCCTGCACGCATGTGGGAGACCCAGAAGAAACTCCTGGCTCCAACCTAGACCAGCCCCAGTCCTCATGGCTATTTGGGAGTGAACCAGAAGATGGAAAATCTGTCTCTCCTCCTCTCTAACTCTGCCTTTCAAATACATAAATAAATATTCATTTTTTTATTTCTTCTTAGAATGCAAATATAATTCACTAGACTTGAAAATCAACAAAAATCAGTTTTAGGAATTTCTTGAGTAGATTGTGGAATTTTTTCTTTCTACTTTTTAATCTGAAAAGCAAATATCTAATAGGTAATTTAATACCATACAGATTTAAAGTTTAATGTTTAGAACAATATACAAGAGTTAGATAAGTGATAAGAAATATTACATAACTGATCCAACTCTATTATGTTACATTTCATCAAAATCTATGAGTTCTTGGGATCAAACAGAAGTATTCAAATATCTAAATTCTGGCTTTCTTTACTCCACTAACAAGGTCTTAACCTACTGTCCATCCTTTGAGGGTGCAGTTTTGTTTTTGTACAAGTGGATCTGTAATGCTCTATTTTTCTTATTAAATCTGCATCTACACAGTCAATGCAAGTCTTAAAGCGCATTTCAACAGACATTGAAAAGATGGGTTTTCCATTAGTAATTCCTTTAGTTAACATTAATCTCTGCTTTATAAGCAAACATGAGGAAAATAATGGAATGTAGGAATGGTTTTAAGAATGTCTTTAAGGAGGGGCTGGCAGACAGCAAGAAACTAAAGAAGCCACCTGGAAAGTAGGGGTTTGGGGTACAATGATTGTAGGTACTATTTAGAATATCTGCAGAACCAAGATAACATAGTGTCACTGATAGTGAATGAAGATACAAGAGAGCAAGGGGCAGCAGCGGAGATAGGGAAAGCTGACCCTGAAGCAAAAAGTTCCCCACTATATCTGCAGAGTGGAAAGGGTCAAAGTTCAGTCATGGGAAGAATCCCCTTCTACACTCAGCCTTGAAAAACAGATTGATGCCAAGATACAGCTGGGTAATTCAGAGAGGATGACCCTGCTACAAATGGCCTTTGATGTGCTGCTGTCCTCTAAAAACAAAGTGGAACATCTGGGGCTGGCACTGGGGCACAGTGGGTAAAAGCCCCACCTGCATGACCACCATCCCATATGTACACACTTTGAGTCCTTACTGCTCCACTTGTGATCCAGCTGCCTGCTAGTGTGCCTGGGAAAGCAGTGGAAAATTGATCATGTACTTGGGCCCCTGCACCCATGTGGGAGACCCGGAAGAAACTCCTGGCTCCTCACTTTGGATTGACTCAGCCATGGCCATCATGGCCATTTGGAAAGTGAACTAGCAGATGGAAGATCTCTGTCTCTCTCTCTCCCCCGCACCCCCATCTCTACCGCTCTCTGTAATTCTGTCTTTCAAACAAATAAATCTTGAAGTGGAACATGCTATGGATAAATTCTTAAAAATTCCTGCAGAGAAAACTAAAATATTTTGATCCAGGCAATTGCTTGCTTAGACCCCTGTCATGTTTTGTCTATCAAAACTTCATCAAAGTTACCCTAAGAGCCATTGGTCAATAAACCCTTGGTTCTGATGGAGGAGAAACGTCTCCCATGCTTTTCATTTCCATAGAATTCAGGGTCTCATTTATGGGGGAGCACGTTTTCCTCAACACACAGGAAACCCTCAAATTACCACCTTTTTCCTAAGAGCAAACTCACCATTCTTCCATTACTTAAGATGTCTAGGCAAACTGAAAAGACTTCATTTTGGTAACATCATGACACAAAGTAACCCCAAGTTGAGCAAGAATCCCTTGAACGTGATTCCATATGGGGGATTTATTACTTAGAGCATTTTGCAGCAAACTCAACTCCTCTTCTCCAGCTCACCCTCTGTCACTTCTCCAAGCAGGTCAAGTATATACAACCCCTTCCCCATTTATCCCCTAGAGAGATAGGTTAAGGCTTTAAGAATAACATGCACATGAGATGCCACCCATGAGAGGCACATTATGTTTATGCTTCCTGTTATCACAAAATTATTCTTTTTTTTTTTTTTCAAAAAAGTTGATTTATTTTTTATTTGTTTGAAAGACAGAGTTATGAAGGGTGGGAGAATCATGTACACACATACACATGCAGAAATCTTCTATCTGCTGGTTCACTCCCTAAATGGCTACAATGTCTGGGGCTAGGCCAGCCTGAAGCCAGGAGCTTCATAGGGGTCTCTCAAGTTGGTACAGGGGCCCAATTACTTCAGCCATTTTCTGCTGCTTTCCCAGGTCATTAGCAGGGAGCTGGATTGGAAGTGGAGCAGCAAGGACTCAAACCAGTGCCTATATGGGATGCCAGAGTCACATGTAGCAGCTTAACCCAAACACACAAAATACATGACATGTTCTGAATTTTAGTAACTATTTCTTCATACTCACTTCACTGATACCACTTTTTAAAAATTTATGCTTATATTTCCATTAGGACATATGAATTCCAGGTTCTCACAACTATATATCATATTGTGCCTATAACATTCTTTTACAATCAAATAGCCATGTAGGAATTTGCTAATATTATAAGTAAAGTCTTCCAAGGTGGGACTTTTTCTTAACAAAAAAAAAAAAAAAGAAAAAAAAATCTTTCTCAACAACATTATGTTATGAACAGTCACACACTTGGGCATAGAGACAGGTGACTTGGGGAAAACTTGAGACACAGGCAGGCACAATAAACCTCTGCCACTTCCCTGTCACACACCTCAGCAGAGGCTCTACCCTCACCACAAATGTTGGCATTGACTCTTTTTGGGGTGTGAGTTGCCAATCTAGAAACATACTAATGCTTTAGAGAGAAAGGAAAATTATACAGCTATCAAATATCCCAAACAAATAAGAACTATAACTACAAATATAGGATTTCCTAAGAATTCATCATGGTGTATAGCTACTTGTAATTACCCATGAAGGGACATTCACACATTTGTATAACAAGTGACAATGCAGGACTTAGGGATGTTTCCATATGGATATCATAAATGTATTCCTAATCTTTCGTGAAGGCAGTGCTTATAAAAAGTAGCATGGGGCAGGTATAGTGGTGTAGCAGATTAAGCCTCTGCCTACAGTGCTGGCATCCTAATAAGGAACTAGTTCAAGTCCTGGCTGCTCCACTTCTGATCCAGCTCCTTGCTAATGTGCCTGGGAAAAGAAGCAGAAGATGGCCCAAGTCCTTGGGCCTCTTGTACCCACGCAGGAGACCTGGAAGAAGCTACTGGCTTCTGCCTGGCCCTGCCCAGGCCTTTGTGGCCATCTGGGGAGTAAGCCAGTATATGGAAGATCTCTCTGTCTCTCCCTCTCTTACTGTACCTCTGACTTTCAAATAAACAAGTCTTTTAAAAAGGAATAAATATTTTTAATTAAAAAATAAATGTAATGATTAAATTCTTAATGGTCTAGGGTTCTACCCAGATGGGAAAGAGCATTTCAAAGTATCTTAAATGACAGACACACAATAAGGACATTTCAATTCAGGGACATTGGTCAGGCAGACACCCTCTTAGAAACGTATGTGCTCCAGACACAAGCCCCATGGCCCACTCAGCAGTGGAGAATCACTCACCTGTACGTGTAAGGACCTCTTTGCTTCACCTTAATGTTGCTGCTGTTTGCCACCACTTGGTCTGGATTTTGCACATCGAAGATCCAAAACTGTCTGTAAACATCTGTGCCTGTTTTCACCCAGTTTTTAAAAGCAATTGTACCTTCCTCAAGGACAACTTCCTAGGAATAAGAAAAAATAAAATATGCAGGTTATTTCTTTGTAGTAAAGGCAGGGCCTGCTAGGAGCTTCTTTTTTATCACCTTCAATCAGCCAAGATGAAAGCCTCAAGTTCAAGGGTCTTGCTCATGAGAACCTCTGCAACTTTGACATGAACTTGGCAGTGGATTTGGTCTTTCTTCTCTTTTTAAAATATTTTATTTATTTGTGAGGCAGAGTTAAAGAGAGAGGAGAGACAGAGAGAAAGGTCTTCCATCCACTGATTCATTCCCCAGATGGCTACCACAGCCAGAGCTGAGCAGATCCAAAGCCAGGAGCCAGAAACTTCGGCTGGGCCTCTCACGTGGATGCAGAGGCCCAAACACTTGGGCCATCTTCTGCTGCTTTCCCAGGTCATAGCAGAGCTAGATCGAAGAACAGCCAGGATGCAAACCAGCATCCATATGAGATGCTGGCACCACAGGCAGAAGCTTACTATGCCACAGCGCTGGCCACAGTGGACATTGAGGTACTAGGACCACAACCCTTTTTAGGTACCCTCTTGTGACAAGCATCTATGTGTAACCCTGAAGGCTGGACTGTGGATGTTAAAGCAAACAATTGGCAAATTCTAGAGTGACCCTGGGGGAACACCGTTATGGTCAGTAACAATTTAAACGTGTATTCAAATTGTTCCAAAAACTTTTCAAGTTGAACATTAACTTCTTTTATGCCCCTAAATGAGTTTATTTAATTAAGCAGAACATAAAATTGAAGGAAAAAAATTAGAAACTTTTTCCTTTCTTGGATATTTCAGAAGCTTATGGCTTAGCATCTATTAAATGAAGACAATAAATACTTCTAGACAAAAAAAAATAAAATTGACTTCTCCACTCAGAATCCTGCTCAATACAGTTTCTCCAACTCTTAATACATTTGCAGCAACCCGTTACTACAACAGTCTAATCCATCAAGTGTGGGGTACTATTCTGCAAATGAAAAGATGAGATAGGAATATGTCTTCTTAGGCAAAATCTATTAAAATTCACAAAGTCTTGTACCAAAAATAGACAAGAAGAAATTGCATCAATGATAGCACATAAAAACCCTCCACTAGAAATCTGGTTCTTTGCTTCAGGAGCTTTGGGACCAAATGGAAAGTCACCAACCCCCTTAGGGTCAATTTCATTGTTTGCCAAATGAGGGAGTCACCATAGAGGCTCTCACAGTGTCTTTCCTCAGTGCCGACTCTCAGAGCACAAAGTCTATGAAGCTATAGTAACCAATGCAAACACAGGTGATTTTGTAGCCAGAAGTATTTCCAATTAAGTGCCCTGAGAAACAGGCACAGGTAGGAGACCTGTGCAAGGGGAAAAGGAAGAGAACCATTTCACAGAAACAAGTGTAAGGGGATCCATGGATCCAGGAACAAGCTGATCTATTTGTTTCCTTCTCTTGGAAGCATGAGTTCTTAGAACAATGGGTCAGGAAAAGACATCAAACCTAATCTTGTTTTTCAGTAGGGCACAATGAGGCTCTGAGGACCCAGGGAGGTGGCCCCAGAGTGACCTGGGCAAGGAGCAGTGGATTCAGAAAATCCTCCTCTCTCCCCGTACTAGTCCTTTGTTACAGCAGGTCCCAGCTGTCTTTGTTTCTCCTGTCTATCACCCTCTGCACATACTGGGTGGAAGCCAAATAAAGTTTAGTATCTTCAGCATATTCTATTGCTTAATGCTGAGTGTCAGGGAATTCCTCAGAGAACTATCAGGCATGGTGTTAAAACGCAATTACAAAATCCCACGCCGTTGCAAAGCACTTACACTGTGTACACTGGAGCTGCTAAAGTAATGTTCAAATTTCTTGTTTTGAGAACTTGTCTCTGGAAAACTTTCCAGTTGCTCTTCAAAAAGCTTGCTTCCATGCAACAAGCCCCAAATGAAGGCAAAATCACATTAAACCTTATAACCATTCTAAAGATGAAGATGTTTGATGAGAGTGTTGATGCTGGAAACTCTTTACCAATTTCAAGAGACTTTACAAAAGGGGAATTATGCAATTATTATCACACCATAAGAATCTTGGAACCTAAAGCAGTATCTGTAATTGACCACATGCCTCTCCAAGTTCATATGTTATTTCAGCCCCAAATTTAAAGAAAAACTCCAATTCCTATAGAATTCAATAGGGTCTGACATATATAATGCCTACTTAACTGTATAATTCATTTAAGACATTGTAAGTGTTTTAGGCCTTTTTTTCCTCTATATGCTATAAATCATTTTGCCTTATTAGTTGCTGGAGATTTTTTTAATAGAAACGTTGAAAAAATGAATTGAAATGATATATGGAATTATATACTGTTAGAGTTAGCACCACCTTATTTTCAGAGGTAGAAAGGGGAGTTCATAGGAAAAACAAACGTCTGATTCATTGTTATGTGATGATTGTGTAGCAGGCAATGGAGACGTCACAACTTCTCACTCCAGTATTGTACAGTTCCCATAGCGCCAGGATTTGTTCAGACACAAAGGGAAAACTATTGTAGTGGTCAAAACAAATACAGTTCTTCTTCTGATGACATTACTATGTGCCTTAGAAAATTGTGCAGTAGCTACTTGAACAACAAGACTAAATGTGTTAGAGGGTCCTTTAATTGTACGAGGAGTAAAAGATTTTACATCCATGTTAATTTAAAAGAGAAAGATCTTAAATGGAGCTATATTGCCTTGTTTGCAAATCTTTCACTGATTTTGAAGAAAGCTGATAATTATGAAGACAGAATAAAAGATATAATTGAAGACCTCTGACTTGGCTAGTGTGTACATCAACATATATCCCTGACATTAAGTATTCAGATTGTCTAAATCTTATAAATAAGTCTAACCTGATGACTTTGAAATGTCTATTCTACTTTGCCAGTTTCAAGATAGTTATTTTTTTCTTCCATCTTATTGGTTTATTTTTTCAGAAAACTTTTATTTAATAAATATAAATTTCCAAAGTACAACTTTTGGGTTATAACATTTTTTTCCCCTATAACCACCCTCCCACCCACAAATCATTCCATCTCCCATCCCATTCTTCATTAAGATTCATTTTTAATTATCTTTATATACAAAAGATCAATTTAGTATATACTAAGTAAAGATTTCAACAGTTTGCACCCACACAGACAGGCAAAGTATAAAGTACTGTTCAAAGACTAGTTTTACCATTAAGTTGCATAGTACCACACATTAAGGTCAGAGATCCTACATGAGGAGTAAGTGCACAGTGACTCCTGTCATTGATTTAACAATTGACACTCTTATTTATGACGTCAGTAATCACCCGAGGTTCTTGTCTTGAGCTGCCAAGGCTATGGAAGCCTCTTGAGTTCACCAACTCCAACCTTATTTAGACAAGGCCATAATCAAAGTGGAAGTTATTTTTAACAGTCATGTCTTCTTTTTCAAAAAGCAAAAAGTTTATTTGAGATGCAGAGAGAGAGACTGGGCAAGAAAGAGAGGGAAAGGAAGAGGGAGAGGGAGAAGGAAAACATGCTGGCCAGACAGAACTCTCATTTTCTGATTTATTCCCCAGATGCTCCCAACAGCCAGGCTGCGTCAGACCCAAGCTGGGAGTCAAGAATTCAATCCATATCTCACATGTTGGTGTTGGGGACCCAAGCACCTGAGCCATCACTGCTGCCTCCCAAAGTCTGCATGAGAAGGAAGTTGGCATCAGGCACCAGGGCCAGATCTCAAACACAGGCACTGCAGTGTGGGACTGAGGCATCCTAAGAAGCATCTACACCAATAGGCCAAATGGCTGCCCAGGGACAGTCAAGTCTTTTAGAACATACTCAGGCAATTATTGTTCTTGCATGAAATTAGCACTCCTCTACATGACTGGCAACTTTAGCATAACTATTCAAATACTCTTGGTATTCTTTTATGTGTAGGGTAGGTGGAGTACAAATGTAGAAAACATACTGTTTCACTTCCCAGAATCATATATAGCACATTTTGATCTTTGTTTGGACTATTTGGCCGTATGGATGTCCTAACAAAATATAATGGCTTCTTCTTTCAAATCATAGAAGGAAATGAAATGCTATGAGTTTGATTCCCTGTCTGGTCACTTTAATAACCATTTAAATCTGGGCAGGTTACTTGTCCCTCAGTTTCCTTCCCCAGAAAATGAGGATAAAAATAATTTTAGTTAGAACTACATGAAGTTAGTTTTTTTTTTTTTTTTAAGTTTATTTAATTGAAAGAATTACAGAAAGAGAAAGAGATAGTCTTCCAACCTCTGGTTCACTCTCCAAATGCTGTAACAGGACTGGGCCAGGTGTAAGCCAGGAGGCAGGAGCTTCTTCTAGGTCTCCCACATTGGTGCAGGGGCCCAAGCATGTGAGTCATCACCTGCTCCTTTCCCAGGCACATTAACAGGGAGCTGGGTTGGAAGTGGAGCATGGGGCTGGCACTTTTGAGTAGTGGGTGAAGCTGCCACCTGCAGTGCCAGCATCCCATATGGGCACCAGTTCGAGTACTGGCTGCTCCACTTTCGATCCAGCTCTCTGCTGTGCCCTGGGAAAGTAGTGGAAGATGGCCCAAGCCCTTGAGTCCCTGCACCCACATGGGAGACCTGGAGAAAGCTTGTGGCTCCTGGCTTCAGATCAGTGTGTCTCCCGCCACTGCGGCCAACTGGGGAGTGAACCAGCAGATAGAAGACCTCTCCCTTTCTCTGCCTCCTCTTCTCTCTCTGCGTAACTCTGACTTTCAAAGAAAATAGATAAATCTTTAAAAAAAAAAATAAAAGGAAGTGGAGCCGGCGCCGCGGCTCAATAGGCTAATCCTCCGCCTTGTGGCGCCGGCACACCGGGTTCTAGTCCCGGTCGGGGCACCGGATTCTGTCCCGGTTGCCCCTCTTCCAGGCCAGCTCTCTGCTGTGGCCAGGGAGTGCAGTGGAGGATGGCCCAAGTACTTGGGCCCTGCACCCCATGGGAGACCAGGAGAAGCACCTGGCTCCTGCCATCGGATCAGCAGCGCGGTGCACAGGTCGCAGCGCGACAACCGCGGCGGCCATTGGAGGGTGAACCAGCGGCAAAAAGGAAGACCTTCCTCTCTCTCTCTCTCTCTCACTATCCACTCTGCCTGTCAAAAAAAAAAAAAAAAAAAAAAAAGGAAGTGGAGCAGCTGGGACTCAAATTGGCACCCATGTGGGATACTGGCACTGCAGACAGCGGTTTATGCCACAGTGCCGGCCCAAAGTTAGTTATTTTTGAAGGTCAAAAATTGTTGACAACTAGTATTTTCATATAGTTTAAGTTAACAATTATGTTTTTGGTTGCTAAGAGGATGAATAAGTGTGGGCATTAGAACAGTGTAAGCCCACCATGAGTACTTCATATATCTTAGATTTTAGTATTATACAAATACTGTCCACCATTTAGAAGGTTGGCTTTAATATAATTTATTTCCCACACTTCTTTAACTACTTCACATTCTCTACTGCCTGAACCAGTCATGTGCCAATAGCGAATGTACTTTCCTATGACACTTCTATCTCTGCTGTCATCATTTTTATATGCATTCCCTCTAAAAAAAGTAAAATATCCCTTAAATAGCAGAAAGCAGAAACATACTTAAGATACTTCATCCTCCACACCCCTACTCCCATTTGCTCTTAGCTGATCCTAAACAGAACAATTTCTCCAAGTTAAAAAAAATAAATTTACATTAATATATACAATATTATTTCAGAAGACTAGTCATTTTAATAAGCAACTTGTTATTATTTCAATTTATCTGAAAGTAAATTTAGGAACAAGTTACTAAAGGACCATCCTATTCAAGAATAGGGAAAATAAATGATAGTAAAATTGAATGATGGTAGAAATAATAGAAATAAATAATGTTATAGCTGAATAATACTCATTTAATATGCCAAAAAGCTTTAGTTTCCTTTTGCTATGACATAGTCAATAACACAGGGATTAAATTCATATTTATTTAATATTCTCTTTGTTGTGCAATGTTCACTAAGCATTTTATTGAGTGATATTAACAATGTCAAGTAATACTTTATCTTTGGCAAATGATGGCAGAACTTTGACCTTTTTCCAAAGTGCTTTGGTGGTTTCCACATTGATAGCAGCTCATGCTGTTGACTTTTATTCTGCTAGAATGATTGTGTGAACCTCTGGCTTCACACAAATCAATTAGTAAAAAAAAGAAAAAAAAAGGGAGGTTTGAGCTGTAATCCATAACTAGCATAAAATCGTCAGTAACTATCTCTTTGAAAGAAACAGAAAAACTAAATAAGTTAGAAGTAAAATTTCTGGTCTATTTTAGAACATTTCAAATGATACAAATAGGGTGTCATTATTTAGAACTGGAAGGTATAAGGGAGTTGACCTTAAAAATTTGATGATTTTCTGATCTTTTCAATGAAGCACTTTAATTCTTTTTTTCAAAATAACATTTTCTAAATTTGCTATCAATTGAAATAATAAGTAATATTTGGTGAGATGCAATAATAAACATATAAGAACTCAACAGCATTGAAATTCTTATTTGTTTGTAAAATAACAACATAACCCTAAGTGCATCTCAGGTGAGAGTGAGACACTTGACTCTCTAGGTTTACATGTAATTCACAGATTTGAATCTTCTCTGCCAAAGATATGCGTATGCCACTCTCACTTTAAAAATAGTTTTGTAAACTAAAGGAAAGGGATATAGTCTTACATAAATAAGAAGTTCCAGCATCTTTATATGACAAAAATTGATAAAGTGTATATGGTTGTTATACTTTTAGCAAATCTGAGAGCAAACTTGAACTTGGCCTTGGGTCAGCCACAGACCTTGGTCATAGTAAATTCCAATGATGAGTCCTGGTCTAGAATATATGGTAAATGTAATATCATTTGACAGTTCTTTTTAGAAGTCATCATTTCCTCAACCCTTGGCTCTGTACTTCCTCCTTCTTGAGTCTGACTCCATTAACCTCTTCCTTCTGCTTTGTGAAAGACGGCACAGATAGTCTACATTTCAAAACCAAGACCGAAAAGCACATTATTCTGTTATTTCCTTCTTCCCTTGAGCTCTGGCTTCCTATCACATCCTAAGAAATTACACCCCCTTGTTTCTATTACTTCATCTGAAATCATTTCTTTCCCTTTTTGCTTTTGTATTCCTGCCTCCAAATTATGCCCAAATCCTGCAGCAACCTTTCTATTCTTTTCTCTCTTCATTTAATCTCACTGGAGAACAAATCTGTTTTGTCTGTCATCTCTATAGCCATGATCAAATCCACATGAGCTGTGATTTTAGAGTACAGAATGATCTTCATATCAAACAATGTGTAAAATCCTTTCATGTCCTAACTTATGTATTTCTATTAAGAATTCATAGACATCTTGCATTTTTTTATTTCATCTCTCCTAATCCAGCCCCCTTTTCCAAACTCCCATTATATTCTATTATCCATTGATGTTTTCTGTGTACCCTCCATGCCAGACCAGAATGCTTTGGCTATATAATGTACATATTATGCAAACTCATTTCTGAAAAGGAATCCTAAATTCTTGAAAGTGGTCATGGCCTACATAGTTTCCTTTTGTTTTGCTGGTTTAGGTCTCCATATTTTTCAGCCCTTTCTATTGTGGAAGCATAGCATGCAAGGCTATGTATATATCTCTATCTTTAGATTGCCTACATCTGGCAACTGACTCCCTTTCCTAGGTGTTAGATAAGTTGGCAAGTTGATTTAACAAATTTTGTGCCTGTAATAAGAGGGAAATAATTTTATCTCCTCCTAGAAATTTGTGAAGATTAAAGAAGTTGGTATATAGGCACTCTTAGTAAGTACCACATGAAACCCAGCCACTTGATGCTCTCAATCTCTGAATGTAGGTTTTGTTATAGCTTACCTTTAGTAAGAAGCATTTAGCAACTACTACTTCATTTTAAAACATCAATTAAAATATTCTTTGGTCTGTGGGTCAAAACTTCCTAAACTTAAGCCTATGTTGCTTTGCTAATCATTCCTTTTGTCAATCCGTCATTCCTGGCACATTCCCCACCTTCTTCTTTCCCTCTGGGCTGTTGTCTATTAGACTTCCAAATTTCATACTTCAAAACCCAACTGAAGTTCCACCTTCTTCCTGAAATATTTTGGATGTTCTGAGATATTTCTTTATAAACAGCATCTACTTTTCCATATTATACACCTACAATTCAACTCTAGATTCTCACATCTATCTATTTTTTATGACACAATTTTCCCCAGTTGCAACTTACACTGTTGAGGTAAAAATTTATTTTTTTCTCTTAGTCACTTTACAAAAAGTACTTTTTGACATCTGTCATCTCTTATTTTCTCATGATTATTATGAGCCTATGGATAAATATTAAAGAGCTGGCTGAAAATATATGCTGGAATTCACATGTCAACCAGGAGAGAATGGGTATACAGTTTGTTGCATGAAGCAGAAAATAAATTAGAGGATCAATGTCCAGCTATTGATGATCTAAAATGTGTCTGGAAAAAAAGAGTCTAAAAGCCTGTATACTGGGAAATGATTGTGACTTTTCCATTTAGAAGACTTTTGCAAAAGAAATTATAGTTTGTGCTAACATAGACATTGATCCTGTGCTGTCAGTGGAGAAAGGCCAAGTGAGAAGCACAGTTCACAGAGGGGGAGGGTGTCGAACAATGGCAATACCACCTTGCATTAATGGACAAGTTGTGCTTCATCATCACCTGTCTGTCCCTAATAGCCTACAGCAAAAACATTGTCAAGAGAACTGGAGATTCAAAGGCCAGAGATATAATTCAACTCAATCAGTGCATGAGGCTGAAGATCTACAATATATCAGCAAGAGAGGAGCTGGGAATTCTTATACTATCACTGAATAAATGTAGGATTCAAATATAGGCATTATTACTCTAAAGATCCCCATACAATGAATCTTTTAAAAATCACAGAAAATATGTATGATAAAACCAGGCATGGATTACAAGTTTTTTTGCCCACAAATAAACTTTTTTAAAAATTCCATTTCCCATGAACTTTTTGCAGTCCTCACATATTTTATATTAAGACAATAAACATTCAGTGAGAAGATTTCCTTTAACTTTAAAACCTTTAGCACTTTTAGCTAAAGAAAGAAAAATCAAAATATAGTAGTAACACCTTGTCATGAGTAACGAGATTTGAAATTAATTCTTCATATTACTTTGTCAGTTAAGTCCATGATTCCATGAAGTAAAATGGTGTTTATATTCCTAGTAAGTTGATGATGTCAGACATGGATGAATGGAGAAGAGAGACAAAATTCTGGACAGTAACAGAAATTTCAGTATGAATTGGTTGGTCTACCACAGTTTTTGGTTCAATTCTTATTGTTTTCCATTGTGTACTATGTTAACTCTGTCCAGGTCCTTGAAACCCTGACCAGGCTGTGTTTAATTTGGCCAGCATTGTGTTTTAAAAGATGGACATATATGCTTTTGGGCAGGACACAAACTCTCAAGTTCACAACAGTCTTTGTGCTTCATTTTATCTTTTTCTTGGCAGCTTAATTTTTGTAACCCTGCCATTGAATATGCCATCCCGCTTCAGGATTTCAGCAGGCATGCCTCTCCTCACTATCTTCTTTTTATTGAATGTTCTGGTAAGTCAGTGTGAGGCTAATCAGAATGAACTTGGCTGAGACAAATTCTAGAGTGTCAATCAAATTGGTCTAATTTTTCTTAAAACTACAGTCAACTTGTTGAGATATGCTGAGATATATCTCACATAATATATTTCAAAAAGTATTTTCTAGGCCGGCGCCGCGGCTCAATAGGCTAATCCTCTGCCTGCAGCGCTGGCACACCAGGTTCTAGTCCCGGTCGGAGCGCCGGATTCTGTCCCGGTTGCCCCTCTTCCAGGCCAGCTCTCTGCTGTGGCCCGGGAGTGCAGTGGAGGATGGCCCAGGTCCTTGGGCCCTGCACCCCATGGGAGACCAGGAGAAGCACCTGGCTCCTGCCTTTGGATCAGCGCGGTGCGCTGGCTGCAGCGGCCAGTGGAGGGTTAACCAACGGCAAAGGAAGACCTTTCTCTCTCTCTCTCTCTCTCACTGTCCACTCTGCCTGTCCAAAAAAAAAGAAAAAAAAAAAAGAAAAAAGGTATTTTCTGAGTCAAATATAAAAAGTATCAGTAAGATAACCAGCTTTTCACACATTTGAGATACTGCATTACTATAAAATGTAACAGTTTACCAAACTGACCAACTTATTTATCAGTTTATCAAATGTTTGTGCTCCAATATTAAACATAGTGTTGGGGCCGGCACTGTGGCTCAGTGGGTTAATGCCCTGGCCTGAAGCACCAGCATTCCATATGGGCGCTGGTTCCAGACCTGGCTGCTTTACTTCTGATCCAGCTCTCTGCTATGGCCTGGGAAAGCAGTGAAAGATAGCCCAAGTCCTTGGGTCCCTGCACCTGTGTGGGAGATCTGGAAGAAGCTCCTGGCTCTTGGCTTCAGATTAGTGCAGCACCGGTCGTTGTGGCCAATTGGGGAGTGAACCATCGGATGGAAGACCACCCCCCTGCCTCTCCTCTGTGTAACTCTCTTAAATAAATAAATAAATCTTAAAAAAAAACATAGTGTTTAATATATCCATATGATTTTACTGTTATCAATAGTAATCAAAATTCAACTACTTTATATCTACTTAGCAGATACCTTTATTATTTCTCATTCCAAAGCACATCAACATATTCTTTGAACATAACTGAAAATAATTATTTCTACTAACTTTCAGATCCGTGAATAGCTTTTATCTGAATTTGGATGTAAGATGGGAACATATTCATGTTATGTACACATTACACTTGCAATGTTTTCCACAGGGTCACTTCTCTGTCATGTCCAGTTACAGTGATCGTGATTATCCTTATGTTAAAGAAACAGAATTACTGATTACCATGGAATATGTAAGTCCCCATAGCCAAAAAATAGAAGAAATACGTAGTATGATAAGAAATACTGTTTGGATTACTCGTACCTTTTTAATTGTCTTCTCAATCAGTATGTCTCCAACTGGCATTAGAATACCTCCTAACACAGCCAGCACCACACCGATCACAGCCCCTGTGATAAGACCACAGTTCCGGTCGCAGCCCATTTTCTTTTGTGGGAAACAAATGAAGGTTATGCACCTGCTTCTTCCAAACTCCCAGGTATGATTCAAGTGTTTTCTACCAAGCTTGGTTCTGTCATTAGAAAAAGATCATAAAACAGAGGTATAAATATCAGCACAAAAAGTTCAAAGTACAAAGACAACATGCAACTGAAACATAGTTTTTCCAGTTATAAATGGACTAATTCTTCAGTTCTACCAAACTCACTTTCTGGCTGCTGCTTCTCTTTATTGCTCCTAAACTATCTACAGTGCCAGAAACCATACTGTATATTGTGTTTCTTCAAAATCCTCCTCTGAATTTTATTCCCATGGGTGATTAACACATTGAAACCTTATCTGGGGAAAGCCACGCTCCTGTACTCTCACCCGCAGACACTATCTCCAAGCCTGGGATGATCGGTTGCATCCTTGCCCTCTATCTGGCTTCTCCACCAAAACATAATCATCTCCACCCCACCTGTAGTTCTCCAACTGCCAAGCAAGGAGGGTAGCATGTTTTGGGTTTTCCTTGTTTCTTTTTCATATTTTACTATACCTTATTCACGATTAAACAGGATTTCACAGGAAATAATCTGAGGAACTTCAGACAGATTCAGTTCTTCCAATCATTTGTAAGCTTTTAAAAACAAAAGTATGGATAAACAGATAAAATATTATGTAAAAAATATTGTCAGAAAATTAATAGTTGAATATACTCAAATGCAATCATAAGGATAACCATTTTAAAAAATCTTTTTCATGGATACTGAGTTCATGTCTAAACTGTATATTTCATTTTATATACAATTATAACATAAAACTTGGACTAAAACAAAATATGGAATGGATGGATCCTATTGTAATAAGATTAATATTCTTCAAAGCACATTCATTTGAATTATTTTGGTTCTGATGGGATTTTTTCCATAATGAAATTTACCTGTCATTGAGACACAATAATGTGCTTTGAAGCTTATAAAGAAATAGTCTCAGGGTGGAAGTACTTAAGGCATCCATGTCCCATATCAGAATACCTGGACCCTATATCTAGCTCTGGTTCCTGACTTTAGCTTCCTAGAGTACTGATGATGGCTCAAGTAATTGGATCTCTGCCACCAGCATTAAAAACTCAGATTGAGTTCCCAAGTCCCAACTTCAACCTAGCCCTGTCCCTGCCATTGCAGGCATTTGGGAGGGACACAGAAGATGGGAACATATTGCTCTCTGCTCCTCTCTTTCATTAACTAACTAATTTTGTTTTGTTGTTGTTGTTGTTTTTTCATTTATTAAACTTTTATTTAATGAATACAAATTTCCAAAGTACAGCTTATGGGTTACAATGGCTTCCCCCCTCCCATAACTTCCCTCCCACCCGCAACCCTCCCCTTTCCTGCTCCTTCTCCCCTTCCATTCACATCAAGATTCATGACCAAGGAAAACACAGGTATTAGCAGTACAAAAGCTGTAGTTCAAAAAGAGGTGCACACAGAATATAATTGCCAATAATTTTAAAAATTTCTTTATTTTCATTCTATTTAAAAGGCAGAGATAAAGAAAGAGGAACAGAGAAGATCTTCCATCTTTTGGTTCCCTTCCCAAACGCCCACAACAGCTGGGGCTAGGCTACATCAATTTCAGGAGATTGGAACTCTATCCTGTCTCCCATGTGGGCAGCAGGAGCACAAGTACTTGAACTAACACCTGCTGCCTCCCAAGGTGTGCATTAGCAGGAAGCTGGAATTGGGAGAAGAGTTCGAATTTGAACCTGGGTGCTTGGATATGCCCTGCAGGCATTGCAAGTGATTCTTAACTGCTGCCCCATTACCAATGATTGTAGGAAAATCCATATTTTCTTATGATCTCAGTTCCCTCCCCTCAAACCCCGCATGCTTTTTTGCCATAGAAGTATCATTCTCTCTGCCAGTATGTATATCCACTTGAGAAAACTTTCAGGTTCTCAGACCTATTACATCAGAGCTAAGAAAACAATGGTGAAAGATAACTGCTACAAAATTTATTGAGTCTTTTTATCCTTTATGATTTCTGTTTCCTGAGGATTCTGTCACTGTTTATCAAGGTACCCTATCAACTCAGTCCCACTGAGGTCATAGAGACTGGGAAGGTCATTACTGTCACATGTTTTCATCAATGTAAAAGGAACACACATAAGCATGTACAATTGGTTTATTTTTCCTGTGAACTTTTATGTCTCCCTGAGCACGGGGGACTGGCTTTTTATTAATCATTTGGGGTGGAGCAGAAATAACAGCTTCCTTACCCTTTGAACACATGCACTGTGCCACCTCCTGTGCTTTAGCAAGTATTGCCATCATGAAAAAGGGTAATTTGTTTAAGATTGATAATAAAGACTGAATATTATCAAATAATGCATTTCCTTTGCAAAGTATAATTATATAGTGCCTTAAACATTTTTTAAAGATTTATTTAATTTGAAAGGCAAGGGGTGTGTGTGTGTGAGAGAGAGAGAGAGAAAGAAAAAGATCTTCTATCTGCAGGTTCTCTCCCCTAGTGGCCCCATTGGCTGGGGCTGGATATGGCCAAAGCCAGGAACCTGGAACTCCATCCTGGTCTCCCACATAGGTGGTAGGGACACAAGTCATTTCACCATCTTCCAGTGTCTTCTCAGGTGTATTAGCAGGGAGTTATATTGGAAGTGCAGCAGAATTGGCATTCCAGTCTCAGTTGCTGGTGTTGTAAGCAGCAGCCTAACCACACCAGCCTGCTTAAATTTTTCTTGAAACATAATCATTTAAGCTACCATAGTAATTGCTAAATAGCAAATGTCACCCTGGGGTTGTATGTGCTGGAAACCAACAATCTATCTTGAAGTTATACTTAAGGAAGCAATAAAAATACAGCTCTGCAAATTGGTGTAATAGAGGTTAGAAGACTGGAGATTAAACCAAAGATGGATGTACCATTCTCTTGCCAGGTGAGAGTGAGCCAGCCAATTAATTTGTTTGCCCCTCAAAGTCCCCCAGTGTAGAGTGAAATGTGAAGAGGAGATCAGAAGTTTTAAGACAAGCAGCTGAACCAGTGCATCACCTCCATAAGTCATAAGAGCTGCCGTCTCTAGACACACAGACTAAGTATGTGGGCTTCTATGCACTCTGAGCCCAGACAACAGTGGACAGGCCAGTGTAGTGCCTATGCTCTGTCTTCTTTAAACTTAAAACTGAAGTGAGACAGTGTACACATCCCACTGCTATTAAGCAAAATTCATTAGAAAACAGAAGTATGAAGTAATGTATTCTGTTGAATCATGCCTAGACAGATTGCTTATATAACATTAGACTCGGTGGTATGTGAGCAAAGGTAAAAGTATTAATCTTTAATTATTTCATTCATATACTCAATTTGAGAGATAAAGAGAGAGAGAGAACTTATCTACTTCAAGTTTCAACTAATGAACTTTTACTACCTTGCTGTAAACTTCTACTTTTCCCCTAAGCATAGGACAGTCATTTGACATTCCTTGGGTTCATTTATTATTCTGCAGTGAGTGCCTTGAAATCATGAATAATGAGATATTGCTGTTATAATCATACTTTATCTTTATGCTGCCTAATACAAAATTATAATTAGTTTCAAATTTACCAGAGGCAAAAGAAGGACCAAACACATGGAGGACAGGCACTGAGCATTGAAAGAAAAGTTCAGGTTACACAGAATATTCTATTTAACACCTCTCCACTCTTATTTATTGTCAGAGAAAAGGTATAGTTTCTCTCTACCATTTCATCAAATGTGGCTATTTATAGCATGCAAAGTTTGGGTATTGCATACTTGGGTTTTTTTTTTTTTAATGGATAGCTTCCTAAATATTAAGTAGATAATTAATTTCACTTGCTAACCCTGAATTCAATTTTATTTTTTACGGGTTATTTGCCTTTTAAGAAACAGACAAAACTTTGATATATCATAATTTACTTCTTGCTTAGAGTTCTTAAATTTGGATAGCAAATAGTTTCAGACAATTCTTCAGACTTATATAAAGAAAGAAGAGGGTCCCAGAGCTATGGCAGGGCAGGTAAAGCTGCCACCTGCAGTGCTGGCATTCCATATGGGTATTGGTTCGAGTCCTAGATGCTCTACTTTCAATCCAGCTCCCTGCAAAAGCCCCTGAGAAAGCAGTAGAAGATGGCCCAAGTCCTTGGATCCCTACACCCACATGGGAGACCTAGAAGAAGCTCTTGGCTGCTTGCTTTGGATGGGCCCTGCTCTGGCCATTGCAGCCATTTGGGGAGTGAACTAAAGGATGGAAGACCCCTCTCTTTCTCTTTCTCTTTCTCTTTCTCTTTCCCTTTCTCTTTCTCTTTCTCTTTCTCTTTCTCTTTCTCTTTCTCTTTCTCTCTGCAACTTAGCCTTTCAAATAAATAAATAAATTTTAAAAAAGGAAAGAAAGGAAAATAAATGGCAGAATATAAGATGTTCCCTTTGACTCTTAGACTTATCAGTGTGATCAATTGTGAACTGAAATTGATCACTTGGACTAGTGAGATGGCATTGGTACATGTAATCTTGATGGGATAGTATTGGAATCCCCTGGCACATTTCTAACTCCACCATTTGGGGCAAGTCCAATTGAGCATGTCCCAAATTGTTCATCTATTTCCTCCCTTATTCTCTAAGGGATCACACAAATAAGACTAATGTCTGCGAATACTAACTGATAGAATAAAAAAGGGAGAGAACGATCCAACATGGGAAGTGGGATACACAGCAGACTCATAGAATGGCAGATGTCCTAAACAGCACTCTGGCCTCAGAATCAGCCCTTAAGGCATTCTGATCTGGCTGAAGAGCCCATGAGAGTATTTTAGGCATGGAAAGCCAAGACATTCTGAAAACAAAAACAGAAACAAAAACAAACAAACAAAAAAACACCTAAATGAAAGATCTCTGCGAGTGAGATCCCAGCAGAAAGAATGGGCCATCAAAGAAGGAGGTACCTTTCTCTGAAGGGAGGAGAGAACTTCCATGTTGACTATGACCCTATCGGAATAAGATCAAAGTCAGTGAACTCTAAAGGCTTCCATAGCCTTGGTAACTCATGACTAGAGCCTGGGGAGATTTCTGATGCCATAAACAAGAGTGTCAAATTGTTAAGTCAACAACAGGAGTCACTGTGTACTTATTCCACATGTGGGATCTCTGCCTTAATGTGTTGTCCAATGTGAAGTAATGCTATAACTAGTACTCAAACAGTATTTTGAACTTTATGTTCTCTGTGGGTGCAAACTGATGAAATCTTCACTTAATATATACTAAATCGATCTTCTGTATATAAAGATAATTGAAAATGAATCTTGATGTGAATGGAATGGGAGAGGGAGCGGGAGATGGGAGGGGTGCGGGTGGGAGGGAAGTTATGGGGGGGAAATAGCCATTGTAATCCATAAACTGTGCTTTGGAAAATATTATATTTACTAAATAAAAGTTTTTTAAAAAGGCTGGTGCCGCAGCTCAATAGGCTAATCCTCCACCTGCGGCGCCGGCACACTGGGTTCTAGTCCCAGTTGGGCGCCGGATTCTGTCCCAGTTGTCCCTCTTCCAGGTCAGCTCTCTGCTGTGGCCCGGGAGTGCCGTGGAGGATGGCCCAAGTCCTTGGGCCCTGCACCCCATGGGAGACCAGGAGAAGCACCTGGCTCCTGGCTTCGGATCAGCGCAGTGTGCTGGCCGCAGCATACTAGCTGCGGCGGCCATTGGGGGGTGAACCAATGGCAAAGGAAGACCTTTCTCTCTCTCTCTCTCACTGTCCACTCTGCCTGTCAAAAAAAAAAAAAAAGTTTAAAAAAAAAAGAATATAAGATGTTACTAGTTACATGCTTTTCCTGATTCTCAAGGTGAATAAGAGTTCCTGATTTATAGATTATAAATCCTATTCCTTTTTAGAACTCAGAGTAGATTATATTCCCTTGGGCTGTTTTTGAAAGGAGGGATAAAAGGAACTTTTTCTGATGTCAAATTAATAGAGTGTTTTTATAATGAACTTTTAAGCAATATAACCTTCCAATACTTTGGGAATTCAAGAACTGAGCTTATTGCAAAACTTGTGGTAGACTGAGCTATAAGAGGCTTCTCTAGAAAACAGACTAGAGGGGCAGGCGCTGTGGCGTAATAGGTAAAGTCTCCACCTGCATTGCTGGCATCCCACATGAGCACTGGTTCAAGTCCCAACTGCTCCACTTTCTATCCAGCTATATGCAATGTCCTGGGAGAGCAGTGGAAGATGGCCCAAGTCCTTGGACCCCTGCACCTGCATGGGAGACCTGGAAGAAGCTCCTGGCTCCTGGCTTCTGATTGGCGCAGCTCCAGCAGTTGCGGCCAATTGGGGAGTGAATCATTGGATGGAAGACTTCTCTCTCTCTCTGCCTCTCCTTCTCTCTGTGTTTAACTCCAGCTTTCAAGTAAATAAATAAATCTTAAAAAAAAGTTTGGAACATGAGAGCAAATCCACAGAGAATCTATAATTATTCCCATGTGTGAACAAAGCTGTGTTCCCTGGGAAACTCCACCCAGAGGTAACTTTTCTGGGATATGAACTATGAAATTGGAAATAGTTTCAGATTTCCAGGGTTTTTGTACCACCAATGAGTCCCAGTACCCAGGTGACATTTTCCTGCTGATGATTAGATACCTAAAATTTCCTATTAGCCTTCCTTCCACTTTTTCTTAGAATAGGAAACTAGATCACACACTTGTGATTCTATTAAGTACATGTAGTCATCTTTTTCATACACAGACTCTTCAACATTTGCCCATAAAATCCAATTTGTAGAGTTACTGGGGATGATTAATCCAACAATAGGTTGAAAAAAGTATAAAATCTAGTTTCCAAAATTAACACAATGTTTTTTCCAGATTTTTACCCTATGCAAACCATGCCATGGTTCCCTAGACATATGTGGGATAACAGATCGAAATCCAATCTCATAGAAATAGGTGAAACCCATTTTTAAAATTGGTTCTGTTTCATCATTGGAAACAGAAGGTCATTAGATTCACCTTCATGAAGTACTATTCAATTATAGAACTCTCCTTTTAAATTTGATGCACAATACCCAAGAGCAACGAAAAGCTAACTGGTATAAGAAGAGGACAGGTAGGTGGTGCTGTAGCATAGTAGGCTAAGCCTCCACCTGCAGCACCAGCATCCCTTAAGGGAGCTGGTTTGAGCCCTGGCTGCTCCACTTCTGATCCAGCTCTCTGCTTACTGCCTGGGAATGCAGCAGAATATAGGTTAAGTGCTTGGGTCCTTGCACCCATATCAAAGACCCGGAAGAAGCTCAGGGCTGCTGGCTCTGGGTCAGGCTAGCTCCAGTCATTGCAGCCATTTTGGGATTGAGCCAGTGGATGGAAGACCTTCCTCTGTGTCTCTCAGTCTCTCTGTCTATAACTCTGCCTCACAAGTAAATACATAAAATATTTTAAAAAAAAAAGGAAAATAGGGCAGGAATTGTACCCATTCAAACTTTCAGTCACACTGTACTTGGGCTCTGAGTTACTGAATGAAACCCAATGCCTCTACCCAAAAAATAAATAGAATTAGAAGATGACCAACATCTTCTGGTATAGAAGTTACCATAATCTTTTGCCTTTCTTGTATGTGCCTTTGCATACTATCAAAATATATGCAGGTAACAATATATAATATAAATATTCTCTGAATAGATACTTGTCATATAAAACAATACTACACCTAGCTAAATTGTATAACTCAAATATCACAATAATAATCATACATATAAATGTATTGGGCTTCACATATTATACTCAGGTTCCTTCTAAAATGAATTCTTCTATTAGAGGTATATGAACTAGGGATTACTACAAGTTTGAAATGCCTCTTGTAGAGTAATAGTAACTTAAACACGTTTGCCTAGAAAAACTCTTAATTTCAAAACATATTTTTTTTCACACCCAAAATTCTAGTATAAATAGAAAGATACTAATAAGCTTGCAGGAGTTAGGATTGTGGGTGTGAAGTTGAGAGCTGAAGTTGAGAGCTAAAGTTGAAGCTCTTAGAGTTTGTCACTCAATTTTCTCAAAAATGAGTTTTTGTACACCAAATAAGATTAAAAGTATTAAATAAAATTAAATGTAATAGTGTATAAAATTCTCATGGAGGGATTTATTTTAAAATGTCATTTTAAGCAACTATAACAAAGTTACTTCCTATTGCCCATGTTGTTTCAGAATTATAATAAATGTATACATGTTATGCAAATAGTAATGATTATTTTAAACTTACAATAAAATTTGATTACATATACATTTATACACATATGTATATGAAATGAAAATACCATGCAAATGGAAAGGAAGCCGAAAACAATGTTACTTGAAATTTTTAGCAAAATCTTGTGCTAGTCAACTAAAACATGATTAAATCAGAAAATGAATTACTTCTTTCAGCAGATAAAAGACAACACATACAAAGCAAATATATTTGTGTAAACTTGGCCAAAACTTTCATAAAATAAAGGCAGTAATGTTACTTATTAGATAAGTTCCAAAGCTTTCAGTACACTCTGTACAAGTACCTCTCCAACTGTAATTATAATAGTCCTCCCAAGCTAAGCTGTTATCTGATAGTTTTGTATTTGGTTCATTTTTCTGGTTTACTAATAACTTTAGTAGATTAAAAGATTTATATGTTTTTCCTCTTAATTAATGTCAAAGAATGACTAGATTCTTTATATAACAAAACTTTTTAGATATTTCATTTCAGTTTAGGGCAATATTTAAAGCATTGCTTTCTTTCCACTTCAACAGACATCACTGACTTAAAACCAAATGGGAAAAGACTGCAAATCTTTACAAAAAATTTATCAATATGTTTTGTGATAACTCCAGACACTGTTTGAAATTTACAATACAGAATTTATGCCATTTACAGTTATTTAGAAATTTACTTGGATAAGCGAGCCTCTTAATTTCTCCAGAATGCTTTGTCTCTTATTCAAATTCTATATCATGTAAGAAAACAGTTCACTAGATTGCCAAAAACATTTATTTTAGTTATTCTACTAAATTCTACTAAATTGTAAGCTAATTTATACTAATTAATGTCAATATTTAAAATTTAAATTCCTACTAACAATTATTGCATCTTTATTAATGAAAAATGCTTAATAATTTCATATCCGAGTTACACATTTAATTTAATCATGTAGACAAATTCAGTTTCCAAAAGGAACTGTGAAATTTAGCCTGGAAACTAAGCAAACTAATGATTCTGCAAATTAATAATGAGTTAAAAATTGCATACTACAGAGCATTCTGACCTGAATGACAAGACATTTATATAAATAAATCCCATTATATTTAGTATTATTTTGATAATTTTCATTATCTAAACTAAGCATCTTGTATAAATAGACTGAACACAAAATAAATATTTTTACAATAATCTAAATCAGACAATAAATCATTTTAAATGTTAGCAAATAAATGTTTGCATGTAAACAAAAGATACTAAACATCAAATAGTGAAATGTCTTTGAACATGGTTCTAATAGTTTATAAACATAAAATGTAGGAAGATTGACAAGCTGGAAAACACAACAAACCTGGTTTTTAAATAAAGCCTAGTGACTTTAAGACAAGAGCTATTATTTTTGGTTGTCTTTATTAATAAAATATCTTAGGAGTCTTTCCATAGTAGTGTCATCTCCCATCATTTGGGAGTGGGAGTCTCTACATCTTTTTTTTATTTAAGAAAAACCATATGACTTACCTTTAGAAGGGCTAAAAAGGATTTTTCGAACGAATGCTCCAACATTTGAATAGACAATTCTTAATAGGACCAAATGGTATTCCGCAGAAAAATCTTACACCAAAATTCTCATTACATAAGTGTGTGAGAGTTTAAATATGCTTTAAAAAAACCCTACAACGTCAGATCCCAGTGTGTGGCTCACTGCCAGAGGAATTGAAAAAAACAAGAAAGAAAGAAACTCACACACATCATGCTACTGGTATGGCTCATCAGAGTCTATTTTTGTGATCATGTGAAGACCCATCACCTATATCTGAGCTACTCAGCAGTACTTTTTTTTTTTTCTTGGCCGTTTTGCCATCCAAGTAAGTCAGAGGCCAGAGAAACAAAAAGAACTGCTCTGCAGAGCCATCTCTAATACATTCCGTTTTCCTTTAGAATCTTTATTCCAGATGCTGAACTGAGACTGGGAGCAGAAACAGTGAATCGGGAAGGAAAAGCCTATTTTCACTTCTGTGTCATGACTGGGCTTGCAAAACTCATCTTGTCAATATTAAATAAAATGTGTTTTTCTCTATAGAGCATAACTCTGAAGAGCTCTGTGATTAACCACCCTAAAAACAATCGGATATTCTGTCAATCAACAAAGATGACAACCAGGCTTAAAAAAAGGAAGCAGCCTATTGTTCTCAATGAACATTCTTAACCATTTATCATTTTCTGTTTGTTTTACATTAGTTTCACAAGCACAGCAAAGTTCTCCTACCAAAAATGAAATCCCTTACACATCTTCAGTCCAAATAGGACTATTAAATAATATTTACATGCAATTACTATAGAGGTTGAACATTTAATGTTTAAAAAAAAATGCCATTAAATCATTTTCAAAGTCATTATTTTTATAGCTAATCAAAACAGAAGGACTTGCGCTTTGGAGGTAGAGGGCCTCTCATTATTAAATCTTCATTTGTAGAAAGAAATCCTCCGAATCTTACAGGCAAATCTTCAGAAGGTTAAATTAGCCTGGATCTCACAGGCTAGCTGGATAAATGTCTCAAGTCAACTTTGACATAAAGCAAGCTAAGAATAACAGCCAGAGGTATATTTAGTCCATTAGATCATATGTAAGCCAGTTTTTGTCATTAGGGTGCCCACGCTGTCCCTTTCAGTCGTGTGTGGCAGCACATTGCAGGCAGTAGACACGATGTGAAAAGGAACCAGCGACTCTTTCTGGCATTTTCCAGAATTTTTTTTTTACTGACATGTTTATTTAAAAATTAATAAACCATAAAAATACTTTAGGTATATTAGGATGAGTTTTCTAAATTTCAGACCACTTAATTAGGAGAGAATAGAAATCGCTCAGAGAAATCTTATTATGATTATCCTTTCCATTTAAATGAATAACTCCTAGAGATTCCAGGAAACTTAAAAAAGGCAATTGTTCCATGGCTGGAACTTTTTAAGGTTGGCTGTATCGTGTGAAAATGCAGTATGGTATAAATGTTACTTTAATACATATATTTCTTAAAAATATATTATAGCTATTTGTTTGGTATTTAAGCCACTTTGATATATTTTCTTCTTAACCTTTTTTCTCATTTGTACATATTCACAGACCAATATGACAATTCAGAAATACTTGCCAACACAACAGGTCTCCAGACAAGATACTTTTGAAAGTCATATTTTACACGTATTGAAAGGATTGGTAAATCATCAGGAAAATATGAATATTATTAGCGAAAGATATTTCAGAAGCAAATAGACACAAAATAGATGGCTGCCTTGGCACTGGTCTTACTTGGCTCTGTATTTAACTGATGGCCTGGTGCCATCCAAGTCTCTGCAGAGGAAAACGTCACACATTGCCATGAGCTGGTTGTTCAGACAGGCAAACTGACATTCCCAGAAGCAGCTGCTGGGTGTTTAAAAGCCCAGTCTGTTGAAATCTTTAGTATATACTAAAGTATATACTAAGCTGATCTTCTATATATAAAGATAATTGAAAATGAATCTTGATGAAGAATGGGATGGGAGAGGGAGTGGGAGGTGGGATGGTTGCAGGTGGGAGGGAGGTTATGGGAGGGGGGGAAGCCACAACAATGCAAAAGTTGTACTTTGTAAATTTATATTTAGTAAATTAAAAAAAAAAAAAAAGCCCAGGGACAACAGTTTCTGAGCAGCTTAGCACATCAGAACCAGGAAGCACAAAGCCAAGTTCAACCTGAAAGCATGGACTTTGAGGAAAACATGTACTTTCCACCCTGGCACCCATTTCAGGGGTTTCCTTTTTAAAAAGGAATGTGTTTCATATAAGGGTAAATCTTATTTTATGTATATCTACGATAACACTAAATGAACATATAAGAATAACAGAATAAAACTGGCAATATACTTAAACCAGCAAAGGCACAATTATTTGTAAACTCTGCTTTGTGAGAGATCATATAGGGCTAGAAATCATATGACAGAAGTAAATCCTGAGGCTACCAAGCCCTCATTATGTAAGTCGGGGTTAGGAATTAAGTAACCATTTATGTTTTAGAGTTAATATAGAATAATTGTATAGGCATCAAACAGACACCTTGTGATATAATTGTTCTTTTGAGATTTTGGTTATACTCCTGTGGAATTGTGGTCTTGCTACTTTTTACTTGTTGAGTACTATAGTTAGTGGTGCATTGAGCCTGTGTTTATAGAATACATAGAAATGATATTTTTGCAAGCATTAAAGAAAAGAAAGAGAAGGAAGGAGGGGGATTGAGGGAGGGAAACAAGGTGGGAGGAAAGTGTGGTTAGCTTTTTAGAACTGTACCTATGAGATATATGAAATCTGGTATAATATTTATAAAATTAAAAAGGCATAAGTTATTAAAATTTCAACATGTATATATACAATGTCAAATGGTTGCACAAGCAAGCTAAACATATCCACTGCTCTTCTTTTCATAATCAAACATTAGAGAAAACGAAATATCAGACTGGTAAGAACTAAATGAGATGAGTAGTGTGCAGCCCTTGACAAAAGCCTGGCAACCCCTGGGCACTCAAACTATGCTTTCTCCTGTTGCCCTCTTCCTGCCAGCTTTCTTCCCCTCGCTTCTGTCTCTGCTCTGTTCCCTGCCGATAACTTATCACCGCTGAACAAAATCCTACAAATGACCTATGTTTTTGTCCCGTCTCTGCATTTATTAGGATTCTGGGCTGTACCTGTTTAAATTCACTGAGAGTGCCCCCGAGTTCAGAAGGGGCACAGACTGGTAAACAGTTGAATGAATGGACACATACAAGGACTACAAGGAGAATAACATTTTAAAAGGAGCCGAGAATGAATGGAAAGGAGAGGCCATTGTGCTGCTTGTTCTTAGCAGTTATGCCATAGTTTGATTGGGTCTAAGATATGCTCAGAAAGTGAATGGGACTCAATTTAAGATTAGTTTTCATTATTTCCTAGGGGCATGAAATGTTAGCTACTTTAAGCCTCACAGCCACAGTGGAAATCTCTCTGCCAAAACTGTGGTAACAATTAAGTGATGACACAAAGGATTTAGGAAAGAGCCACACAGCATTTTTGTTGAAAAAGTTATTGTCAATTATCATGGGCTAGTAAGCAAAATTTTATTTTAGGTAATTTGTTAAACACAAACAAGTAAGAAATGCCACAAATTATAGAATGGTATAAAATGAGAAGTCAACATCCAAATCTATTCCCTAGAAGTAACCACTGTTACATATGCTACCCTGCTCCTGCGATGTGAAACTTAACATTTAATATGAGGTAATGCCTAGACTGATTTATAAACACTTTCTGGAACTTACCATATCACAAAGAGAATTTCCCTTTTATCACTATTGTAAAATAGCTCACAGTGACTATTTCATCATTTCAGTGTCTAGTCACCATTTAATAGATATTATAATTTCTAGTTCTTTACTCACAAAAATAATGCAGAAAGTATATTGCACGTGTAGCTTTGTATACTTGTGCAGGAATATCAGTAAAAGTGGGAAATGAACTTCCTAAGACACGATTTGTAGTTCTTTTTTTGTAGGGAACATTTTACTAAATTACTGCTCATACTTGTGCACAAAAACGTGTTAGAAGGCTTGTCTCTATCCATCATTTGACTGGTTTATACTAAATTTTAAGTTTTTACCAAGTTTGTTGCTTGGTAAAACTTTTCTATATAATTGAATTGAGGCTATTTCCCAAAGCATGCTAGGTAAGGGTAAGCGGCTGCTTACAGTGTGGGCATCCATGTCAGAGCACCCTTTGAGTCCCAGCTGCTCTGCTTCCAATCCACTGCCTGCAAAAGAACCTGGTACTTGGGCCTCTTCAACCAATGTGGGAGACCTGGGTGAAGTTCTTGATTCCTGGTTTCACCCTGCCCAACCCTGGCTGTTGCAGCCATTTGGGAAATGAACCAGAGGATGAAAGACACTCTCTCACTCTCTCTTTCTCTCTCTCCCCCTATTTCTCTTGTCACTCTTCTTTTCAAGTAAGTATATAAATCTTTTTTTTTTTTTATTTTAAAAGTATATTGGGGCTGGCACTGTGGCATAGTGGATAAAGACATGGCCTGCAGTGCTGGCATCCCATATGAGCACCAGTGTGAGTCATAGCTGCTCCATTTCCAATCCAGCTCTCTGCTATAGCTTGGGAAAGCAGTAGAAGATGGCCCAAGGACTTGGGCCCTTGTACCCATGTGGGAGACCCGGAAGCAGCTCCTAGCTCCTGGCTTCAGATACGTGCAGTTCATGCTGTTGCAGCCATCTGGGGAGTAAACCAGCAGATGGAAGACCTGTCTCTCTATCTGCCTCTGCCTCTGCCTCTCTGTAACTCTACCTTTCAAATAAATAAATAAATCTTTTAAAACAAAGTATACTAACAATTCTTATCTAAAACATTTGTGACATATTCCTGTTAATTTTTTTTCTATGAGTTGATTTGTCCTTTTTTTTTTTTTTTTGGTTAATTATTAAGGAAATACCCACTCTTTGACAATTGACTTTTTTTTTTTTTTTTTGGACAGGCAGAGTGGATAGTGAGAGAGAGAGACAGAGAGAAAGGTCTTCCTTTTTGCTGTTGGTTCACCCTCCAATGGCCGCTGCGGCCAGTGCATTGAGCTGATCCGAAGCCAGGAGCCAGGGTGCTTCTCCTGGTCTCCCATGCAGATGCAGGGCCCAAGGACTTGGGCCATCCTCCACTGCCTTCCTGGGCCATAGCAGAGAGCTGGCCTGGAAGAGGGGCAACCAGGATAGAACCCAGCACCCCGACCGGGACTAGAACCCGGTGTGCCGGCACCGCAAGGCGGAGAATTAGCCTGTTAAGCCACGGGCTGGCCGACAATTGACTTTTTTAGGTTGACAAAGTTTTCTTTCTTTTTACTGTATGTTTAAATTACAGAAATTTTTCATATTTATTTAATTACTTTTCATTCATTTCCTTTTAAGGATTGTGTCATACTTGGAAAGCCATTCTCCACTGCCACAATGTCAAAAACAAAATACCCTATTTTTCTAGCATTTTTATGGCTTTTAAAACTTATTTTTAACAATATTGTTAAATAAGCTGAGCCATAGCCTTTTACACTTGTGAAGTAAAAGAGGAAGAGTATAATGAGTAACACAAATATTGCAACATATTTGAGAAGCAGCTGTGACTCATTACAGAAGTTCTAGGAGAGGGATCACATGGCCAAAGTTCTGATCACAGCTTTATTAACAGTAGAGGTTGCAAAAGCAGCAAGACATAGTCATTGTGTTCCTGGTCTCTTCACGTCAAAGAGAATAGCCATATGGAGCCTACCTGTACCCTTGAGCTCGAGATAAAATCCAATGGTAGATTTAAACTTAAAACTGAGAAAGCTAGATACAGATAACAAGATATTGGCAGTTTATAGTAGTAGATAACTTTGAAAAAAATTTTAATGATTTTTTTTTTTCTTTTTACAACTCAACAAGGAAAAACACCTCAGTATAACATGCATTGTGGGTCTAGATTCTACGGGTAAGCAAGGACTCAAAACTTATGAAAATAATGATAGAGTAACAGAGTTCACACACATAGGGAGCTTAGTGTCTGCTGAGGTGAATGTGTCAGTGTTACCTCGCTGACCAGTTACAACACCCTACTAGGTCCTTCAGATAACCCTTTGCTATGTGCCAAAACAAGGGTTAAAATTCAAACTGACAAAAGAGCATATACCCCTCTAAGAAATGATAAGTCTGCTCTTGATCAATACCTAGTTTTACATATTCATTTTACATTATTTAAACAACTTGATGAATAATTTTATGTAACGAGATACTACATGGAGAGGAAAATGATATTTGGACACAATAAGCAGTGAGGAGTGAACATCCTAGAGGTGGCAATTAACAGAATTATTTTCAGATTTAAAACAAATTTCATTCTAATTACTTGTAAACTGTCTCAAAACATCAGTTACCAATGTAAAGCTAAAACAAATTTTGATTCCTTTAATTTGTAGGAAATAACAGCGGAGATTTATACATGCATAGATGCTTATATAAGAATATGAGGAATCTTCAAAAAGTTCATAGAAATTCATATTTCCATGATAAAAACCCTATGCATGGACTTCAATTTTTTTACCAAAATAAACTTATTTTTCTGTGAACTATTTGAAGTACTTTTGTATGTAATTGTGTTTATATATGAACATATGCATTTTTTTAATTCCTAGGATGTTCATTTCCTATAATTATTGCTCTAATATCTTATTCTATCTGCTTTACATAAGAAGAAGAATTTCATATCCAGGGATAAGAATAAACACATATGTATACAACCGTTAAAGACTTACTAAACAGACAAAAGCATAATGTAATGTCAGTAAAATGTTGAGAAACTAAAATGGAAATTTCTTATCATTCATTTAAAAGAATGATGGAAGGACATCTTTAAAGACACAAAGCAGAATATCAGGGTAAAGATCAGGCTTGAACCATGTGGTCTAATGAGCCACAAGATAGAGTGAAAGAAACATATCACATTAAAAATATAAAGTAGTCTTACCCACATGTTTATTAGAAACCATGGTAGGAGCTGATTGGAGATGGTTCTCAGGTGAGCATGAGCAGATCACTATGTACATGTCATAGGCCAACAAAAAAGTTGGCAGCCCTAACTCTTATTTGAACACTTTGAAAAGATGACTTAGCTCTCCAAGGAATGGGAGAGAGAAGTCAACATTAAAGTGAAGCTAAGAAACATGAGGAAACGTTATGATCAGCTTTGTCAGGTTGGTTATCCTCAGACCATAGATTGAACAGTACTATCAGAAAAAAACAAAACACTCAGGTAAAAGAGTAACCATCAAAGCATGATGTGGTGAAATAGCAGACAAAAAAAATCATTGACAGCATCTAGTTGCTGAGTATCAATTTTAAAATAATTAAGGAAAGTAATTCTTCAGTTAATTAATTTGAAATTTTACAAGGCAGCAAGATAGAAAATTACAAGGAAAGGTACAAAAATTTTAGTGCTGAGAAATATGACAGCTTTGGCCTACTGAGAGAGTTCCTAAAATGAGAACCTAAAAAATGAAGTTAATAAAATAATTTTAAAAAAGGTTAGAGAAATCAATTTACTTTTGTAAAGGCTCTTTGCTTGGTCAAAATAGCTTGTGTTAAGATACTAAAGTAATGCCAAGGATTTTTTTAAAAATTCTGTTTAAACATAAAATTTGGAGAGCATGATGAATTAAAATGGAAAAATTAAAATAGAAAAATGTATATAAAGATACAAGGTTTATGATGAAGCTCAAATTAACTATTCCACCTTATAGTATAAAACATCTGAAATTTAAAATCAAGGCATATCTTTTAAAAGCATGCACATAGTAACCACACTTACAAGCCTGTCTCTTAAAAATTTTCTAATATTGATCTGTAGGCCATCTGCTCATTTACCACACTGTAAGCGTACAGATAGAGAGGAATTGGGTATTAGCTCTGTGAAAGAACTAGGTCCATAGTTGGGACATGTGCACATACAAACATACATTCTCCAAGGAAATGGAAGCATGCTGAATTCTAAATCCAGGAGAAGAAAAATTGTTTTCTAATAAGTATGTTATATAACAGCTGATGGAACAAGGACTTAAGCCTCAGCCATTCTTGCTCATTGCCCAAAAGATAGATAAACAATGGAATGTATTCCTTGCCCTTGAATCTCAGTTGGGTCTCACACCCTACCGCCTTCATAGCCCACCCTGCATTCTTCTCCAGGTTCCCAAGGCCCCACCCAGGTTCCAGGAATGCCCCTCCACCTGCTGCCCCCTACCCCCAGCCCCATCTCTAGCCCTCCTTAAAAAGGCCCCACCCCAGGGGGCGGGGCCTTCTGCCACGTGTTCCATCAATGTGCTCGCAGGCAGTTGGTCACCCACCTCTATGAATTTATTTTCTCTGAATAAATTTGGTCTGGCTGTAAATTCGTACACTGCCTCCTCTCTATTCTGCGCCTCTCTTCCTAACATCTTGGTGCCCTGTGTGAGGAGGCACCAATCTGCAACTCTTTTCCTAACAACAACCACTTAAAAATGCCACACAGGAAATAACGCATCTCTGATGCCCACCCCACCCCCCCCCAATGGAGTGGTATGATCTTCTAGCACTGACAACTGCAAGAAACTGGCATCTGAGTGACATGGAAGCAGCTTATAGTTTTAAAGGAAGCTAAAACCATCCATCAATTCCTACAGTAAAACCAAAACATTTTCCAGGTTGATTTTTCAATGGGTTTAAGGAGAGGATCTGTGTTGGGAACAGGCTGGGTTTCCTGTCTTTTGAGGAGCCAGGAGGTTTGGTTTGGAGTGCTATTTCTCAAATGGATCACAGGGAATAGCTTAAAACATATTTTTAAGATTGCCAAAATTGATAGGATCAAAACTTGGAACATCTTACATTGAGTGGATTTTTGAGTTTTAACAAAGTATCAAAAATATATAAATATGTGTTTTCATGAATCATTTATACACATACACAAACATGCACATACATATACTGGGTAAGGGGAAATGTCCAGAAATACATGTTTTTCTGGAAATTCTATGAATCATTTAAATTGGTATATTTGAATCATATTTTCATACACATGTTCTATAAAACATTAGAATCCAGACAGAATAAAAAGTGGCAGACTACCAACAACCATTGTATGACATAAAAGATAGATACCTTATAAATTTAGAATCATTCTAAAACATTGAACTCCTTCAACTATTTGCATGTATTTTTGCAATATCCTGTTACTTGCTTGAGTGAAAGAAATGACAAACTTGTCAGGGATAACATGAAACCTTCCCTTTGTAATCTTCCACGTTCAAATTTTGGATAGTAGAGAAAGCAGACTTAACTATTAAGGTTCATATGAGCTCTGACAGTTTCATAGCAACATTAAAGCTTGCTACATTATGGAGAATGGCAATGGACTTCCTAAAGTACTCACAGAAATCACACAGAAAATCTCTATCCTCTAACTGTCTTAGATTGGTTTGAGCATCCCAAACTCCATCATTAGTCAAGCGTCAACTCATTGTTCTCAGAGAAGCAACCAAGGGCTCACAGTGTTAGGACTATTCCCCTTCAAATTCTCTAAGGTAACTTTTGTTGTTGTTTTCTGGGTTTCTTTTTTTTTAAGCAAACAATGATAGGTTATGGAAATTTCATTGGTATGGCATGTCACCTTCAAATGAATCTCCAAGTCCTGCTACTTTTGCTCTTCTGAGCCACAGCTATATTATTTTGCCTTTTGAGTCCAAGATCTCTCACTCCACACTGCCTCCAGGTCATGGGTAAAGATACAAATGTGATGGGAGATGCTTAGGTTATCTGCATATATTCTATTGTACTATTGTACACAAAAGCACTGTTGTCAACAACACAGTGCTTTTGTGTTATAGTGAGTATGCTAAGGCTACCATTTATTTTGCCAGATTACATGTGTGAGGCTTGGAGCAGCATCCTTCGTCTATTCTAAGGACTAAAAATATTTTCTGGACATAATCCAAGATCATTGCTAGACCTGTTTTTCCTCACATATCCAACAACCCCTCAGAGAAAACTGGATAATTACAGTAGGATGGTGGAAAGAAGACTAGAGTAAAAAAATTGAGATGAAATAAACATATAAACACATGACAAACATACCATTCCATGCAACACCCCAAAAAAATCCATTAAGGATTTCCCATGTTACAGTGTGTATCCCAAAATATTGCTTTGATAAGTCTCGAATATAGATTTCTCTCTTTCACAAGCTTCTTTTAGCTTTTTCTTCTTCCTCTGTTCTGTTCTTGTTGATATTTTGGCTACTCACATCTAATATTTATCTTTCCTTTCAAAATAAGATCTGGTTTCAGATATGTAAATTTGCAATTATACCCAATTAATTTCTAGCAATTTCACAGACAAAAATACAAATATCTCTAAATTAGAAGAAACCATGAATGCATTTGGTCTTCAACTCCTTTTATAGATTTATCCACATAACACTTTTTTTTATCCTTTTCATTTATTTACTTTTTAAAGGCACAGAGACAAAGAGAGAAACAGACAGCTTTGTTTCAGTTCCCAAATGCCTGTAACAATTGCTGGATCAGTTCCCAAAAGCCTGCAGCAACTGGGGCTGGACCAGGCCATAGACAGCAGGTAGAGACTCAATCCAAGTCTCCTATGTGGGTGGCAGGACCCCAACCACTGAAGCCATTACCTGCTGCCTTCCAGGGTGACATCAGCAAGAAGCTGGAATCAGAAGACTATCCAGGACTCAAACCCAGGCACTCAGATATGAGATGCAGGCATCCCAAGGAACATCTTCACTGCTGCAGCAAATGCCTGCTCTTTAAGAGATGCTTTGCAGAGCATATAGCCATCAATGGCAGTTCAATGAACAAACACTGGGTCTTCCAGTATTATCAAAAGATATTGTAGTCGAAATGGAACTGTAGGCTATCACTTACTCTCTGAACTTCATATTTACTACCCTAATGTGTACTCAAAAAATTAAATTCATAAAGTGAAGATTAAATTAAATTGGTGCTATTTAGCACTTTCTCTTGGTTATCTGTCTTTTAGGTTCAGAGAATATACTGTGGTGATTTTTTAAAAGTCTCTTACTGCAAATTAATTACTTGGAAAACTCTTCCCTCCTGTGATGCAGTTGCTACCACTGAATATGACAGTCTTTCAGACAATCTTCTTCATCCAATCCTAGGTGAATAAAATTAAACCTGAAAACAGGCAATATCTTTTTAGAAAAATACAACACATGAGGGATAAGAGGTGTTTGAGGGATTTGCTCCAACCATAACGATGAAGCACAATGAATAAATCTGATTAAATACAACACCCTCAACTGACTAAATTTTAACCTGTAGGGGATAATTCATCATGCCTAGGAATTTCACAGAGCGGAACAGCAGGTGATGGTTCAAATGCTTAGGTTACTGCCACCTTGGTAGGAGACCTGGATTGAGTGTTGACTCCAAATCCATGTATGCTTCTTCATTCAACACCAGTGGTAATGGGTTTTTCTACTATCATCACCAGTGGTAATGGGTTGTTCTACTATAATCTGCCTTGCAACCCTTATACATAAGACAAAGGAGGTTTTATCCATGCTACTATTGGCTTTTCATAACCTCAAAGAAAGCCAGCCTGAGTCAAGTCCAACATCAAAAAGAAAGGTAGAGCAGAAAAAGTTTAGCAGGGCCTATAGTTTGATGCAACTGTGCCTTACAAGTGCTAACTCTGGAGTTTTCTGTTATGTGGGCCAATAAATCTCCTGGTTTAAATCAAAAGCACTCAGACTAATAATCTGAGATTCTATATAAAATATAATATTTAGATCACATGTATTTTAGATAATAAAAATACCTAACCAAAGTTCTAGGTCATGTAATATGGTCAAAGAACATGACTTAATCAGTAGTTTTCTTTTAAAAAAAATGAAAAGGGGAAATAATTCTGCAGTATGATTTTCTATACTATCTGCAACCATTATAGCTATTAATATAACAAATTACATATAAGATATCATGTGACTGTATTTTATTCTTCTCTATATCTCCAGCACATTTTAGTGTCCCGGCCACAAATGATATTTCCTGAAAAGCTCCATTCATCATTTATTTCCTCATTCATGTGTTGCAAAGTTTGAGTTACAAAGAAATCCCCTACACAATATTCCATAGGCATCAGGTTGGCAGCATTTACCATTTTGTCCCAGGTTTCAAATAGCGTCTGGTTTACAACAGATGCTCAAATATTCATTAGTTTGATGCTGAATAAACTGCATCATAAATATTATAGCATAGATTAAAAAGACATGAGTTTGCCAGTTACTTTGGTAGATGACTACTTTGATTTTCCACATTATCTGATAGCAAGTTTTAAAACACTGCTGACTAAGGCCAGTGTCGTGCCTTAGTGGGGTAAGCCTCTGCTTGAGATGCTGGCAATTCGAGTCACAGCTGCTCCACTTCCAATCTAACTCTCTGATAATGCACCTGGGAAGTCAGTGGACTATGGCCCAAGTACTTGTGCCCCTGCCACCCCTGCAAGAGTCCTGGATGGAATTCCTGGCTCCTGGCATTGGCCTGGTCCAGACCAGACTTGGCTGTTGAAGAAATTCGGGGTGGGAGCCAGCAGATGGAAGATCAATCGATTAATCTCTCTCACTATCTTCCTCTCCCCGCTGTCCCTCCACTGTGCCCCGTGTGTGGGGGGTGGGGGGGAGAAGGAGGGAGAGGAAGAGAGAGGGAAGGAGAGGAGGGAGCGAGATAGGGAGGGAGAGGGGGGAGGGATAGAGGGAGAGGGGGGAGGGACAGACTGAGGGAGAAAGGGAGAGAGACTCTGCCTTCCAAATAAATATTAAAAAAAGAAACTGATGATATTCCAGGTGTGTAAGTTTCATATTTATTAGACACTCTGCATGTAATGGAATAAAGAATAGATGTAGTCACTTTTAAACAAAAATCTGATTATTCCACCTTACACAACATGCTTACTAAGGGCATTAATTCCTCTACTCCACAGATGTCTTGAGTGATTATCACTCAATGATGAGCGACACAGTCATACACAATAAGTTTTTCCAAACATTTAAAATGATCCAATGTCTCAGCTCTGTTTATGTACTGGTTGCCATTCAGGAACAGACATATTGAGTAAATGGGTTTTCTGAAATTTACTAGAATAATTCACTCAGATCAAAAAGGTACGATTAAACATAAAAAGTAGATCATTCACAATAGTATGATTTTGTTTTGGCCAGTGGAAAGCCTGCTTTAAGTCTCATGGTATTTATGCTGTGCTATATAATTTTTTACATGCAAGTCCATTGCTTCATATAGAGACTGACATACACGATCCCTTGATAGAAGTTTGATTCCTTTAGGTTGCTGAGTGTTCAGCGCTGCTCATTTGTTTTGCTAGAAACAGTGTACCTTTAGTTTAACTAGAAAATGCCCCTGAAAAGAGAGGGGACCAATGTGGCCTAGACTTTGGGGCCTTAAAAAAAGACTCCTGGGAACTGGATGCTGAGTTCCAATTAATGCCATTAATTCCACAAAAATGCCCTCGGTTCCATATTTGTGCTTGTTTCCATCTTGAGAGGAAGCATGTTGTCATCTACAAGGGCATTGCCTACTTGAAGGGATAGACTAGAGAATGCAAAAAAAAAAAAAAAAATTGCAGAATTAGGAGGAAATGAATGAATCATAAAGAAAAGTTGAGAATATCACCAAATGTAGCATTGCTTCGTGAAAACCCGAGTCAGACTGCATCTTTCATTCTCAAGAGAACCTTTAATATGGTGAACTCTTAATAGCAAAACAAAATGCATAAATGCCAAAGCCCAGGAGAAAAGGGCTTGTAATAGTCCTACCTCAGGAGACCTGCGGCTCTATCCCTGCTACTGACTCTGATAAACACAAAGTTGGAACCACAGGGAAATAAGATGAATACAACACTTACAGAGGAAGAAGTATAGAGAAGAAGATATGACAGTTTACACAGAGCATGGATGTGTATAACAGAAACTGCTATTAAGATGCAAAAACCTGCCTTAAATCTAAAAGGGCAAAATCTTCAAAAAATGTGTTGCAGGGAGCAACTACTCAGTCTAAGGATGAAAACAAGTTCTCAAATATTTTTTCTGTGATTGCAAAAATGTGATTTTCAAAGAAACTCATTTTCTAATGTATTTGTATCTGAGATTATCAGGTAAATTACTTAAAAGATAAGATTTTAAGACAAATAATATAACATCTCATTTATATGATCTGCAAATAAGGAGTCAGTAATATAAAATAAAATCATCTATATATATTCATCTATATATATATATTATAGGTTGTCTGGTTAGAACTACTACTAAAAGTCAATATTACAGGGCCTTTTATTAGCACACAGATAATACACTATTCTGGTTTTTCTTTGTCAAACTTAATGAAGTTCATATGTATGTACTTTAATGTAACAAAGCTTATATATATATATGTATGTACATATACATATATAAATTTAGGCAATGAGATAGTAACAACAGATACATTTATAACACATTATATAATTTAATATAAAATGCAAGTATACTTTAGGCTTAATTGTTATGTGGTCATAACTCTTATAAATTATAACTCATTATTTGCAAGATTTGGCAAATCTGAAATATTATCTAGCTTGATTGTGTGAATAATACAATCCTGGCATTGAAAAAGAACTAAACTGAATATTCTTACTTGCACTATGGAGGTTTGGCATAGTGCCAGCTAAGTTAGTTTTGCAGTCACTGATAAATTAGGTTGCCATGGCAAGCTCATAGTCACTGAGTTTCTAAGCAACCTGACTCCACAGGCTACAGAGAGTTAGCAGTCCACTGATCTTTCATCAGCCTTAAAGAAGAAATGTGAAAATTTTCGGTACTACACTCAATGCAGGATCCCTCGGTAAGGTAATAGAGCAGCATCCTCCACAAAACATCCTCTGTCTTGCTATCCATTCAGTTTATTAAAATACTTATACCATGGGATCATTTGATTACCTGCTGTGCTAAATAGATGAGATTGGACACAGAACATTGTGAGTATCTTTTACATGTTGGACAAATATTTCTGAATGAATGAACAAGATGCCACACATAACCTAGCTCTCTAGAAGCAAAATCATCTCTGCAGTGCCAGCCTTCATAAATTCCTTGCCAGTAATATAGAAATATGTCTATATAGTGGCATTGCCATACACTATGTCACTTTAATTTCCTTGTTTGCAATAACTATACATATAAGTATCATAGGAAACTGTAAAGAATTACTTGAGATCTTATGTTAAAATATTTAATCATGACTTGTCTAGAATACTTGAGTATAAATATTGACTACACAAGTGGCAGATTTGCACAGAACTAAGTCAAAATCATGGTTGTGATGTTTCAAATTAGCAGTTTGGTATTTCCTGTCCGTGTCTCCACACAATGCCCAGCAAGGCAAACCATCATCTCCCATGCTCTTTTAATTCTCCAAGCCCAATGTCCCAGCATTGAAGACAATCACAATAAATAAAGCTAAGACATAGGAATAGTTTGATCCTACAGAATTTTGTATCAGCATGAAGGCAAAAATAGAATGCCATGACTAGAAATGATTAGATGTGACCAGTAAAACAATTGTGCCTATCCTCTGTAATATTTTACCTAATTTCTATACCTGGTTTTCTATTACCATTAGCATTCCCATTATTACTAGCTCATTCTTATTGAAAAACAGCTCAGCAATGATTTACAAATCCAAAACTGACTTTCCTGGTTAATCTTCAGCATGCAGTAATTCATACATCCTATTGCCTACTAATAGATCAAAGATTCAAAAACTCAAATATATACAATACAATGATGATTTCTCTAACTTGAGAGCATAATAAAGTTGCAATGTTGCCTCTCTCAAACAAGTGACAGCAGTCCCCTGTTAACTAGTACCAGGCAGAAACGCCAGCAGTAAAGGCCGCCTGGAACCTCCACATTCCTACTGTTGACCAGCAAAAACTGGGGAGGTCAGATTATTCTTTCTCCAAGATTAGGAAGACAACTATTCTGCCTTTTAATCTTAATATAAGAAAGTCCAAACTCCATAATGATGTTCACTAGAATCACCTCTTTCAGTAAATGGCATGCAAATTTTAACAGTTTTCCAGGAAAATATATATTCTTCAAAATGAAGATAGCCAAGCATGAACTTGTACTTTCAGTAGGTTTCTCTGTTATGATATTCTCCCCTTGTTGCATTTGTATAATCATATGTATGCTGGTAATTTCGGGTAATTTAAAGTATTTTCTGAGTGCCTTCATATCATTTAGTAATATAGTCAGTATTGAGAAGATCTTAGTAAAATTTCATTTGATCAATTCTTTTTACTTTCTTTGGATTGGGGTGCCTTAAAGCCTACAAATACCCCATATATTCTACTCCCTGAGAGAAGAGAGAAATGCAAATGTATCTAAAACTGGACAGGAACAAAGCAAAAGTCAGAGCAAAGTCACAGAGTTTTGTACTGCAGGCAGCAGCCTAGATCTGACATCTTTAGGCTAGGTAACTTTGCATCCATTACAGGGGTGTAATTACCAGTTAGAGGTCCGAGGGAAGAGCGCACGGTCAAGAATGATATCACACGTTCAAATGCTGGGTGGAAGACCACGGAATTAACACTGATGACTCTGGTTGTTTGCCCCAAGTGCTGGGTCAGATCCTGCTGCACCTTAGTCAGCCCCACCTCCACAGAGCCAAGAATGGTTGAGGAATTTTGATTGACACTCCAGTGAGGCTGTGGGGCTCCTAAACCACAGTAAACTCTGCAGCCAGTGTTTGCTGACCTCTCTAGCTTGAAAAGGAGCTGCTCTTTGCTCTGGTTCTTTCCTTTAAAGAAAGAAACAATTACTCTGTGACGTTTAAAAGAACACAGAAGCAGTTCCCTCTCCAGGGATATTCCTCCTGCCTTTCTCAAAGCAATTCCCTTGTCTCTTCCATCCTGCGTCTTAGCACATTACAGTCCTCCTAGGTGCCATATCACATGTACCCTGGTCTTTGAGATAAGAAAGCATTGACAAATATTCTGGTTTGTGGAAAGCTGGAAATGAGGCCAACAGCAGGTAGGCTTACGATTGCTACGATGCTCCTGTGTGCATTGGAGAAATAAGAGAGCAATCGTTGATGAGTATTATATGTGCAATGATAACAATCAGGTAAATTAGAACAAAAATGAAGAAATCCTAAAGAAAAATAAGGCCATTGTGGTGTATGCTAGATGAAATCAATGATTTGGGATTAAAAATCATAAATTTTGATCAATTTATATGATTTATTGCATGTGTATCCTCATATACTCTCATACATAGTAGATATATATCATGTAGCCACTAAAAGCTTAGAAGTCTGCTACTAGGTATGATCCCTAATGCAAGTACTCCCCAAAAGCCTTTTGAATATTTTGATATAAACTGATATGCTGATGTGAGTGTTAGCCACTTTGAATTTATTTTCTTGAAGTAGGCAGTTATGTTAGTTGACAACACTCATTCTAGAACTGGTTTTCTAGTATTTAATAGAAGTCCCATGTTATTATCTTTATTTCATCTAAAGATTGGCATCATCAATATGAACACAGAAGTTTTAATTAGTGAAATTGATATGAAATGAGTTGAAATGAGTTGCCTATAAATATTACTGGCCAACTCCCTACCTTTAAGCAACAGGGCTAAAAGAAAAATTCTGCCAAGTACAGTTCTCTGAAGCACAGTTCAGAAACGGTCAGGTGTTTGGTTGTTGATTTTAGAGCATTCTTAGTTGTCTATGGATGATCAACTGGATTCTACAGTGAGCAAATTAAAATATGCATCTTTAATGAGTTGTTTGTTACTAATTGACCAGTACTTACCAAGGAAATAGTACATGTCCATATTGGCCTCATTAGCTTAAAAACACTTATTTCAAGGAACGCACATTACAGAAATGTAACTTGTGCACAGAAGAAAATTCCACGTGAAAATCTATGGGTAGAAGATTCATAGGAAGTCCACATTTGTTCAGAAATAGATTGCTGTGATTCATATATTCAAGGACCTTTGGCCTACTTCTCTTTCCTTCATGACCTTCATGCATTACAGAAATTGGAAAAAAAATTTTCTGCATCATCTATTCCCCATTACTTAACATATGAGGCTGCAGACACCCAGGAAGTGAGAAACATGTGTTCTAAATCATCCTGATGATTTTTAAACCCTCTACTAGAATGTTACTTAATTTTCCTTCTTTAATTGTTATTTCTTTATTTGTCACCTCTTTCATATATCTTCTCACGGATTTTATCCTGGTATTTTATAAAATAATTGCTTTAACTTTTTAAAAAAATGTATTCATTTTCATTTTCTTTGAAAGGCAGACAGACAGAAAGAGATAAACAGATTTAGACAGTTTTACTATCTAGTGGTTCATTCATTCCCTAAGTACCCACAACAGCCAGGGCTGGGTCAGGGCAAATCCAACAGCTGGTCTTCCATGTGAGTGGCAGGGACCCATGGACTTGAGCCGTAAACTGCTACCTCCCAGGGTGCACATGAGCAGGAAGCTGGAATCTGAAGGGGCTGGAACCAGAACCCAAGCCCTTTCATACTGGATATGAGAATTCCAAATTGTACCTTGTAAGATTTATCTATTTCAATGTCAGAGTTGCAGAGAGAGAGAGAGAGAGAGAGAGAGAGAGAGAGAGAGAGAGAGAAAGGAGAGGATCTTCTATCTGTTGGTTCACTCACCAAATGGCTACAATGGCCAGAATTAAGCCTGGCCAAAGCCAGGAGCCAAGAGTTTTACCTGGGTCTCCCACCTGGGTGACAGGGGCCAAAGTACTTGGGCAATCATTCACTGCTTTTCCAGGCACATTAGGGGAGAGCTGGATTAGAAACAGAGCAGCCAGGACTTGAACTGGTGTCCATATGGGATGCCGGGGTGGCAGGCAGCAGCTTAACCTGCTATGCAACAAGGCCAGCCTTCTGAAGGACATCTTAACCACTGCACCAAACACCTGCTCCTTAAAAACTTTTTAAATATAATTTTATGGGAATAGCAGAGAGAGACAGAGATAGCAGATAGATGTTTTCATTTTTTAAAATATTATTCGTCTTTGTTTTACTTGAGCGGTGTGATTCAAGTTAATCTTAAGCTCCTGGATAACTGGAATCGTAAGGACCTGTTTTTGATTGCCATACACTGTGAGTAGCATTCTGTTACTAGTGTGCAGTTGATTTTTTAAAACTATTCTGGGTCAGAGTTCTTTGTAATTTTTAATTTTATTTCAAGTGTTTAAAATTTAATTATATAAATGGTTATGAAATATAACAATTAAAATTTTCTATTTCTTCTCTATCCTGTGGGGCAACTTGAAAATTATAGGAGAGGGTCAGATTTCATGCTCAGCACTTCCATGTGTGATTATTTAAATCTCAAAATAATCCTACAAATGAAGTTACATTAGCCACAGTTTTACATAGGTGGTTACTGAAACAGGAAAAAGCATATTAGATAAATGGAAACATATCCAAAATTAGGATGAAATAGGTGACCTTGAGGTTATCAGTCTAGACAATGAGTATTACCAAGCATTCATAGGAAAAATAAGGGCTAAAAAAAGAAGCTTAACATTTTTCCCCATTTCTAAAACCTTAACATTTGCCAACATAGGTCTTTCCAAAATGGCCAGAGTAGTGTCACAGCAGATTAAGTCACCACTGGTGACACTGGCATCCCATATCATAGCACTGATTCTAATCCCAACTGCTCTGCTTCTGACCCAAGTTCCTCCAATGTGACTGAGAAGCAGTGGATGATAGCCCAAGTACATGGACCCCTTCTACCCATTCAGGAAACCCAGATGGAGTTCCTGGCCCCTGGCTTCTGCCTGGCCCAGACTTGGTGTTATCATTTGTGGGAGTAAACTAGTGGATGAAAGCTCTCTTTATCCCTCTCTCTGTCTTTGCCTCTCATTTTGTGATTCTTTCAATTCAATAAATAACTAATAAATAAAGCTTAAAAAGTTTCTCAATAGAACCATTTTCCTGTGCTACTTTGATGTTTTAGAATTATTTACTTTGCTTTCATAATATAGATTATAATCAAAACAAAACTTATTTACATAGACATTTAGTTTAATAAATCAGTCCCTTAACTTGAGATACTTGTAAAATAAGTAAACAAAAACCCTTGCTTAATAGAAATGCATATATACATATATATGCTAAAATAGCACAATAGGTGCTACAGTGGGAGATTCATGGCAGGAGCTACCCAGAGGGAACCTTGAAAAGAACTGTTGGGCTCCATGGAGACAATGAGGTTCCAGGTCTTCTGTCAAACGCAAGTCAGAGATCAACATAGACATTGTCCTATGCAGAGGAAGACAAAGGCAGAAGAGACTGCCCCATCTATAGAAGGATCTAGTAATTTCTACAACAGGCCAGAAGTTCTGAGGAAGCAAACATTGCATTGCAACTTCAGAATAAGTGAAAATCATTTCAAATTAATCAAGTACCAGCTATGTACAAATACTGTTAGAAAAAAATAGTTTTCACATTAGAATTGAAAGCAATTACTTTTAAGCTGCTAAAAGTTCTAATTGTACTTGTATAAAGAAGACAAACAGGAACTAAATGTTTTTGCTCCAGGGATCTGGCTTGGCATGGCCAAGTCATTGTGTGTGGCACTAGCATTCCATATCAGAGCGACAATTCCAGTCCCGTCTGCTTTGCTTCCAATCCGGCTCCTTGCGAATGAGCCCGAGGAGGAAGCAGAAGATGGCCCAGGTGCCTGGGTCTCTGACATCCATGTGGGAGATCCAGAAGGAGTTTTGGCTCCTGGCTTTAGCTTGGTTCAGACCTAATCATTGGGTTCATTTCAGTAGTGAACTAATGGATAGAAGATGTTTCTCTATTTGTCTTTCCCTCTTATCTCTGTCATTCTGCCTTTCAAATATGCACTTAAAAATATTTTGCTTCAAAGAACCATAGTTTTGCTTGGCGCCAAAAAGAGAATGACTTCAATCATCTTTTAAAAGCATCTCTATTTTGCCATTTGGTGGTTTTCAAGTTGAAGAAAGCCCCATTTAATTTTAGAAAATGAGGACAAATATGCTGACTTATTATTTAAAAAAAGAGAGCAAATGTAATAATAAAATAATGATACAAAATTAAGGGTTAATGTATAACTTCAGAAATATGTTAATAATTTTTAAATTTAAAACCAGGTAGACTACAAGCATTAAAACTAACGTCTTTATGACAGTTATAGATTTTTGCTGTTTTGCTAAGTAATATAAATTTTAGTGTGATATTAGTGTATTCCTCTCTTATTGTGGATAACAGCCTGTCATTTTAATCTTATGATGATAAAGTAAATTGAAAGAACGTCATTGAAAAAACTAAAAGAAAAATAAGAAAGGAAAGAGAGGGTGGAAGCCAGGGAGAGAGGGAGGGAAGGTGGAAAGTATCATTATAGTCTTCAAATTGTACATATGAAATACATGAGCTCTGTTCCATTTATATAATAAAAACAAGAGCTTATCAGTTTACTGTGAATATTAGAAAAAGCAAACACTTATATTCAGGGCTATGCAAACAAGAAACCTGAGGCTTGTATAACAATTTACTATAAAATAAAAACAGAAGTAGTTCATATTTGTTCAAAGAAATTAAATTCAGGGGTGAATCGTATTTTTTCCAACTGGAAAGCAGAGACAGGAAGTCATTTTAAAATAAAAGGTTCTTTGTTCTTATTCCTAAACTACTGATACCTTTTTAGATGTCCAGGTTTTCTCCTCATCCCCCTTTCTGTTACTTGAGACATCTTCAAGCCACCCAGATCTCTCGTTTGGAAATCCAAGCTCCTGGTGCCACACAAACCTAGTGCTGCCTGTCCAGGCTCTCCTGCCCTGCCCAACGCAGGGGTCAGTTGGAGGCCAGCACACTGCCCCAGCGCATGGTCCTCTCTCTGCCCTGGGTTGGCTCCGTTCTCTATTGCTCAACTGGCTTAGGCAATAAGAAGGGCAGCCTTGCTCTGTCCTATTAGGGAGGTAACATCAATGTCCCTGGGACAGAGACCAGGCTCCTTTTACCTTGAACTTGAATGAGCTTCAGTTGAAACTCATGAATACCTCTTTAGATATGAGCAACTTCCAGAAATGAGGTAACTGGGGAAGTATTTACATGTAATGGTGAATTCCACCTCGACCGTATCTGGACCCCTCCATTCTCCTTCCCTCTTTGGGCTGCTTCTGGTGAGGACTTTAAGACGCACGGTGCATGTCTCTAGAATAGGACTGGAGGGCAGGCAACACAGTCGTGTGTTGACTGACTTTTCAAAGAGTCACATCACTATTTTTATTCCTTGTTAAATCTATTCATGTGAAATCATCTTCTAAGAAGCACGTTTGTTGAAAAAAAATCTACATTGTGTCCCATGATACTGCTGACTGAGAGCAAGTGCACTGAACACGGACTAGACAGGGCTTGAAAAATGTCATAGGAATCATCTCAATGAATCTGAGTGACCCTTCGAGGTATCATTGTTTTCTCAGCATTACAGATGGCAAGAGGGATGCTGGGAGAGGTTAGTAACTTGCTCAAGGTTTAGCAATACTGAGCCAAGTTAAGCTTCGCTGCTACATTTGGACCCTTCCTTCTTGACTGCTATTAGAGCCTGCTACTGTTACTAACCTTACAAAAACCATAAAAATATTATAAAAACTATAAAATCCAGGGCAGGTGCTGCGGCATATGAGGTTAAGTCTCCACCTGCAGCACCGGCAGTTCAAGTCCCAGCTGTCTACTTCTGATCCAGCACCCTGCTAATGGTCTGGGAAAGCAGGGAAGATGGCCCAAATGCTTGGGACCCTGCATCAAAGTGGAAGACCTGGAAGAAGCTCCTGGCTCCTGGCTGTCCAGCCATCTGGAGAGTGAACCAGCAGATAGAAAACCTCTCTTTGTCTGTAACTCTGCTTCTCAAATAAACCTTTAAAAATTATAAAGTCCCTCTTACTTATGATAGAATAAGGATCATACATGACATAAAACTGTAACCACATGTACATAAGAGAAAATTCCATCCAAATCTTGGACATTTTTTCAACTAGTTTATACATGGCTAAGATTTTACACTCAAATGCATTCCTGGCCTCGCCTTTGTCCAATGACAGGGCCTCAGAAGACAGCAGGTAGCAGTGGCAGTTCAAGAAGGGTTCCTGCCACCCATGTAGGAGACTTGGGTTGTATTCTCAATTCCCATTTTTGGCTTCCCTGCCCATTGGAAGTATGTGTGGAGTAAACCAGTCGATGGGAACAGTCTCTCTCTTCTCTCTCAGAATAAATAAATAAATAAAAACTGAAATAGGACCAAACACCCATCAGTCATTTAAAGAAAGCCTGACATGTAAGAAAAAAAAAATTAAAAACAACAAATTGACAAAGGTCACTATGAGACAGGGGACTCTAAGAAAATGTTATGATTGATGCCATCGGACAACTAAGATATTACATGATGAAACTAGTGAAACAGAACATCACAAAGTCCCACAAGGCAAAGCAAAAGGGGTGATAATCTGGGAAATTTAAACAATGGCTGTGAATATAATAGAGCACAACAGGAATGTTGAAGTGACATTGGAATAGAGAAAATCCAGTGGGATTTCCATGGAAAACAAAACAAAATCATAAAATAAAAAAGTGGGATAGAAGGCAGTATTTCCCTAAAGTGAAGGACCTAAGTTTCTAGAGTGGGAGAAGCCATCCAGGTATGGTACAATGGATTCAAAGGGCCACACATCATGGCCTGCCCACCTGCCTGTCTTCAGAACACTAAAGAGTGTAGAGAATAAACAGAAAGTCAGCAAAGCCTCTGGTGGGTGGACTTGAGAGCAGGCCCACATACAAATCAGAAAGAAATTATACTTCAACACAATACTTGGAATTTCAAGTGAAATGAGCAATCTCTTTAACAAACTGAAGGAAATCAATTTCCAACTGTTAGTCTACATGCAAGTTTTCAAGAATATATTTTAATATATGCACTACCCCAGAACAAAAATTCCACCAAAAAGAGAAATCAGAAGAAAGAGGACTGAGGAAATAGCCCATCTGTCAATGTAGAGACAAAGAGAATTTCTAAAAAAGATGGAAAGGAAGTCTCAGGGTGAGAATTATGCAACAGGCCAGGGTGGGAAGGGAGGGAGCAGAAATCAATCAGGAGTGCAGGAGATTTAAGGAAATGATTATTGTAACCAGGAGAAAAATAAGTGTACCAGGAAGAAAGTCATCATTATGTAATTCCTGGCTCGGTAAGGAAGAAAATTCACAATAATTATGAAAACAATCCGAAGTATTAAAAAAGGAACTATACCAATGGGAGTGGTACAAGAGAAGTATGTTTGTGGAGGTGGTGGGTGACTGTGGAATGGTATTGCATGTGGTAATATAAAAGCTAATTCTTTTCTACACAAGGAAATCAAAGACGAATGTTGAAAGTAATTTTGTTTAAAAAAAATCAAAGAATAGCATTGTATCTGGAAATAGTTCAAAGCATTTTCTTCTAGAAAGAGGTGTGGAGAATGAAAGAGTTCGCAAAGAGAGAGCAATTGTCTCTCCCTCTTTTTGTAATACTCTCCTTTTCCAATAATAAACATTCATTAGATAATCAAATATATTTTAAAAAGATTATATATGAACCGAATGGTGGTTAATAAATGCTCATCAGTCCTTTACTTTGTTTTCCACATTACGTTTCCTACCTTCATCCTAGTAGCTTTTCTACATCTTCTTTATTCTTTTAAGAATTTGCTGGGAAACATGACTTCAAGACACCACTTTATTTCCTATTTCACTGAAGAGTCAGTCCATCTAATGCATAGTCTCAATGTCTTTACAAAACTCTTCCTGAAAACCAGCTCTGCCTTCCTTTTTGAGATTCTCTTTGTAAAGAATGCTTACCTGTTCTGTCCGCGGCCAACCCCTTCCACTGTGAGCTTTCTGTGTACAAGGATTGGTTTGGGCTCCTACTGAAGTTAGACCATAGGTAATGTTGCCTATCATTGATCAAGCATTACTGGTCCAGGATGGACATTGGATGCAAACTGGGCAAATCCTATCTCAAACTAGTATTAGTGATATGTTTCTTTTCCGACAGGAAAACGAGAATCGAGAGCTATGTGGTGATTAGGAATCCAGGATATAGGCCAGGCAGTCTGTAGAGAAGACTGGATTTTCTCATCTAATGCATTTCACTTTTAATACTTTTTCCAAAGAGGGAACTTGATTATGTTAGGTCACAAAGTATTAGTGAGAGTTTAGCTCCTTTTTAGAATATTAAGGATATTTAAAATGCCCAGAAATATGTTTTAGAATGATCATTTCCAAGCAGTATCAAATTAAATCTTGACAAATGAGTGTTCTAAATAAGCAGCTCATTTCACATTAGACACAATCACACACAAATATTGCCCTCTATGAAGTATAGCTATATAGGAGTCATCTGGATAAAATGGAGCTATCCTGCATTCTTTTTATGACTATGATGTTCAGCACTCCTTTGTCAGAGTTGGAGAGGGTGAAGGGGGGGATCTTCCATCTGCTGCTCACTCCCCAAATGGCCTCGGTGGCCAGGGCTGGGCCAGGCTGAAGCCAGGAGCTTCATCCAGGTCTCCTACCTGTGTGACAGGGCCAAAGTACTTTGTTCGCCTTCTGCTTTTTTTCCCAGACCAGTAGCAGGGAGCTGTATTGAAAGCAGAGCATCTGGGACATGAACCAGTGCCCAAATAGGATACCAGCATTGAGGTGGCAGCTTTATCCACTACACCTTTATAGCACATGTATGAACCTCACTTCAACTACTCAACTGTCTCTAATAATGTAATTCCACGGAAAATTTTCATGCTTTATAAAATACGATTTTCTTAAAGTAAGCACAAAAAGGGAAGTATAAAATAACTAAAGTAGGCACTCCTAAAGAGGATAATGGCTTCAAAAAGAATCCCTTAGAATACCAAAACCTGAACAGGAAAAAAAAAAAAAAAAAGAATTATGGCTGTCATAAGAGGATTCATGCATAACTAAATTGAAATAGATGAGATTAGGAGCCCAGTGACTTTGACTCCTAATCATCCATTTCTAAAATTTAAAAATGAACAAGACTGGACTTTGACCTGGGGTCAAGTTTTCTTTTGCAGGCTTATTACTTATGCATCAGTACTATAGTCAACTTTAGAATGATTTGTACCCTCCAAGATTTTACCTTTTCCTCTAAGACCCCTTAAGCCCTTAAACAAATTGTTAGTACTTTTTAAAAAAGATTTTATTTTATTTATTTGAAAGTCAGAGTTACACAGAGAGAGGAGAGGCAGAGAGAGAGATCTTCCATCCGTTGGTTCACTACCCAGATGGCCACAACGGCTGGAGCTGCACCGATCTGAAGCCAGGAGCTTCTTCCAGGTCTCCCACGTGGGTGCAGGTGCCCAAGGATTGGGCCATTTTCTACTGCTTTCCCAGGCCATAGCAGAGAGCTGGATGGGAAGTGGAGCAGCCAGGACTAGAACCGGTGCCCATATGATATGCAGGCGCTTCAGGCCAGGGCTTTAACCCACTGCGCCACAGTGCTGGCCCCAAATTGTTAACACTTTTAGGCCGGCGCCGCGGCTCACTAGGCTAATCCTCCGCCTTGCGGCGCCGGCACACTGGGTTCTAGTCCCGGTCGGGGCACCGATCCTGTCCCGGTTGCCCCTCTTCCAGGCCAGCTCTCTGCTGTGGCCAGGAAGTGCAGTGGAGGATGGCCCAAGTGCTTGGGTCCTGCACCCCATGGGAGACCAGGAGAAGCACCTGGCTCCTGCCATCGGATCAGCGCGGTGCGCCGGCCGCAGCGCGCTACCGCGGCGGCCATTGGAGGGTGAACCAACGGCAAAAGGAAGACCTTTCTCTCTGTCTCTCTCTCTCACTGTCCACTCTGCCTGTCAAAAAAATAAATAAATAAAAAAATAAATAAATAAATAAAACAAAAACAAAAAACCAAATTGTTAACACTTTTAGTGACTTCTACAAGTTTTTAAAATATTGATGTTCTCATTGCAAAATACATTAGTTGGATGTCATACATAAAATTGCATTAAAGTCTTTACATAATTTTGCTATATAATTCTATGCATATCAAAATGTCAACATCCAAAAAATTTTCTTTTGTTTGGAATTGGACCAAGATCTTTTTGCCATTGCTTGTCAGTTTCCAGTCATTTGCTTTGAAAATCTAGAATATTTTTTCCAGTTCAAGATATCTCTATCTGTCAAGCATGATACAAACATACTTTGGAAATTCTAATGTAACAGAGCATATAAAAGAAAGGAAATAGAGGCACTGATGCATAAATTCAGATGATCAAATAACGTTGGCATTGATTCTTTACATAGCATCTGGTAGCATCTGCTACCATTTCCTCATTTTAACTAAGAAGTAGAGACATGACATTAGAAGTTACTGTCTAAATGTCATAGATAGTAAAAGAACAAAGACCAAATTCATGTGTCTTGATCCTGAACTTTGGAAGAGATGTTATAGGTAATTTAATCTCATTGAATTCTTTTTCAAATGAGGAAACAGTTTCAGATTTCTCATACATGGCTTGGTTTTCAACATCTTAACCATAAGATCATTTGAACCCATTTTGCTAATAGAGAAAATGAGGCACTGAGTATTCTCATTCAATGTCACTCAACAAATGTGTAGCAGAGCTAGATTTGAACTCAAATCTCTCCAGTGCCACAGAGTGCATCATTTTTATATTGAGGAACTAACATCAGGGGAAATCCCAAGAGCTTTCATGAAGCTTCTTCCCTAAGTTTTGTGGGAAGAAACTGTAAAGAGTAGAGACAAGAATGATGAAGGAGAAAAGGTTTTAAGGAACAAATGTATTCCTTTGAAGCCCTACTGGCCATTGACTGTACTCCAGACTCTAGGCATGGCACTGGGATACAAACATTAATAAAATAGGATCTTGGAAAAATTCTGGACTTATTGAGAGTAGAATATAATAGAATAGATATATAATATATAATTATAATATATATAATATATAATAGAAGGGCTTCAGTGGATAAAAACGTTTGCTAGTCACATGAGAGAAAGGACAAAAGGAACAGGAAGAATGGCATTTATCAGTTCACAGGCAGGAATGGAGTGATGTTTGGAAAGCTAAGAGACAAGTGTTAGGGAAGTGGCAAAAAGCAAGGAAAGTGGGTGGAAACCAGGCCTTTAAGTTCCTTGCATGATATTCTAAAGAGCTTTAGAACTTGATTCTGAAAGCCGAATAAAATTACTAAGAAATAAACATACAGGGAGCGGCAGGATAAGAGTTTGTACTTTCAAAAGGTCACATGAAAATTAATAATTTGGGAAGAGAAGCTCAGCTAGAGGACTAACAGCACAGTTATGGGAAGGAAAAAGACCCTGAACAAGAACTTGTGTTTATCCTGATGAATAGAAGTCGGCCCACTGGAGACAGTGTGGACGAGGGAGGAATGTACCCCCAGTGTGCGACAGCAGCCCCAGCAGAGAGGGCTAGAATGGAAGGGGGAAGACTGAAACATGAGTGAGTGTTATTGATGGCACTCTGGGATACAACAGCAAGGGAAAAAAGAAGAGAAGCAAAGACAAAACACTCAAGGTCAATGGCACCAAAGAACTTAACACTTCCTTTATGTTGGCTCCGGTTGAAATGGGAAATATAAAATGAAGCTAACAAGGAGCAAAGCAGACTGCAAGAGAACCCACAGACCTCAACTTGTATTAGGAAATATTTGATCCCCTTACTTCTCTTTCCTCACTCCCTTCAACTAACAGTTTGCTATCCCTGGGTCAGCATTTGCCTCCTTGCTCAGCTTTCCAGGTAGTGCATGGTGAGGAAGCACTTCAGTGTCATGAAGCAGGAGAGGGGAGACGAGCAAAGGTCAAGAGATAGGCTGAGGGGCAAAGGCCACAGGCAAATAGCAGGAGACACCGCTAATTCTTTGTACGTAGTCCAGGACCAGGAACTGCACTCAAGTGAAAGCAGCAACATATAAAATACAAAATTATTATATAATCTTGCCTGGTGGTAACCATTCATCAATTATCGCTGTCTAAAATGTAAGTTTATTCTAACAGTTTAAAGATTTAAGATAAAGAGAACATATACCTATCCATACGTATATATGTATATATGTGTATATATATATGTATATATATATATACGTGTGTGTGTATAGTAAAAACGAAGAAACTTTCCAAGAAATAATCTGAGTAAATTGTGTATCTAAAAAGCATCACTACCCTTTGTCCCAAAGGGTAAGCAAAGAAGGGAAATATTCTCATTTTATTTTGGCAACTATTTTAAGATTTTAAGATGACTAAAGAATTCACAAAAATGTGTCAAGTACCAGAATATCTCTGGTAAGGAAACTGACACTAATTATCTTTTATTTCCATTTCCAGCATTGAGCTAATTTGGACAAACAAAATACCCCTTGACTGTCAGTTCAGATTAATCAGTAATAAATGTTTATCTGTAGCAACTTTCCTGGTAGGGATATCAAAGAACACACAATCCAAAAGCACACTGGCTAACTATGTACAAGTTTTTTTTTTTTTTTTTTTTTTTTGACAGGCAGAGTGGACAGTGAGAGAGAGAGAAAGGTCTTCCTTTGCCATTGGTTCACCCCCCCCCCCCCATGGCTGCTACGGCCTGCGTGCTGCACTGATCCGAAGCCAGGAGCCAGGTGCTTTCTCCTGGTCTCCCACTCGGGTGCAAGGCCCAAGCACCTGGGCCATCCTCCACTGCACTCTCGGGCAACAGCAGAGAGCTGGACTGGAAGAGGAGCAACCGGGACAGAATCCAGCAACATGACCAGGACTAGAACCCACTGTGCCGGCGCTGCAGGTGGAGGATTAGCCTACTGAGCCTCGGCGCTGGCTATGTACAAGTTTGATCTGGCACAAAACAAATTCCAGGGAGCAGGCATTTGGAACCTGTGGATGGGACACTTGCATTCCACACTGGGGTGCTTGGGTTCCAGTTCTAACCCTGCTTCTGGCTTCAGTTTCCTGCTAATGTGCACTCTAGGAGGCGGCAGGTGATGCCACAAATACATGAGTTCCTGCCACCCATGTTGGAGACCCTGAGTTCCCAGTTTTGGCCTGCCTAGCCACAACTGTTTTGAACATTTGGGGAGTGAGCCAGCAGATGGAAAATCAATCAATCAATCAATCTCATTGTCACTCTTGCTCACTTTCTCTGCCATTCAGACAGAATGAAAATAAATATTTAAATAGACTTTGACTATTATTTTAATTTCCCAAATAATTTCTATTATTTATATATATATATATATATATATATATATTATCTTCTATTAGTGTTAACCAAAAGACAGTTATCAGAATCTCACTCTAATTTAATGAATGAACTATTCAGAACTTAAGGGATTAAAATTGCTGCCACAATTGGTATAAAAGTTGAAGAGACCTCATCTCCTTAGCCATTGATAGGAATCTCTAATTTGTTTTTGAAGCCTCATTGTCTTCCCAACGTTAAGAAGTCTGACTGGTATTTCAGCTTCTCAACTTCAATTTCCTGTTTAGTAGATTATTATTGCTGGCTCCTATATAATGGACCTACATATTTATTGAAAACAGGACTGATGAAATAGGACCCTGAGAAAGGATAAACCTTAAGGAGAACGAGCACCTTTCTTTGTTTAGATGGTCTCTTCAAAAGTAGCTAAAGGGTGAACAATGAAGTTAATAAAAATAGCTTCATAGACCAGAGGTAGAAAACAGAACAGTATTTCTTTTGTATTGCTTTTATCATATTTCACAATCAAACCCCTTAAGAATCAATTGGAAGTAATTTTAAAAGATCTAAATAAAAGATATTTTGAGTTCATGGACTGGAATAATCAATGATAATACTTCAAAAAGTTCATGACAAATGAAAATATTTATTCTAGTGCAAAACTTTTAAATCTGCACATTTTTATAATGTCCATTTTCATCAACTTTTTAAAGATGCCATATATTGTTAAAATGTCTATACTACCTAAAGATATCTGCATAGTCAATGCATTCTCTCAAAATACCAATGATATTCTTCACAGAAATAGAAAAAAAATCAGGAAATATGGACCCAATAAAGACTCCAAATATGTAAAGCAATCTTGAGCAAAAAGAACAAAGCTGAAGTCATCACACTTCTTAACTTCAAAATATACTATGAAGTTATAGTGGTACTGGCATAAAATTGACACATAGAACAATGGATCAGAATAGAGGAAGAGCCCAGAAACAAACTCATGCACTTACAATCAGCTGAGTTTCAAAGTCACCAACAACACACAATGAGGAAAAGACAGCATTTCCAATAAATGTTGTGGAAAATGGATACATAAGCAGAAGAATGAAATCAGAACCATACCTCAGTCATACAAAAAAGAACCCTCAAAAATGGATTAAAGGATTAAATATAAGATCTATTACTATCCAACTACTGAAAGGAACTGGATAGATGAAAATCTCCATAACATTGGGCTGGGAAATGAGTTTTGGGATATGACCTCGAAAGCATAGGCAATACAAACAAAAACAGACATAAGGGATTATATCACACTAGAAAATCTGCACAGTCAAGAAAATAATCAACAGAGTCAAAAGACAACCCACAGAATAGAAAATATTTGTGAACTATGCATTTGATAAAGGCTTAATATTCAAAAATATATAAACAACACAACTCACTAGCAAGAAAAGAGATAGCCCAATTAAAATTAGGCATGGGTAGATGTTTAGCCTAGCCATTGAGACAGCCCCATCCCGCATCTGAGCACTTGGGTTCAATGGCAGGCTCCAGCTCCTGAATACAGCTTCCTGCTAATGCATACTCTGGGAGGCCGTGGTGATGGCTCAGTGACTGGGTTCCAGTCTGCCCCCAAGAGAAAGCTGGAATGAGTCCTCAGCTCTCAGCTGTAACCCTAGCTTCGCCCTAGCTGTTGTGGGGATTCCAGGAATGAACTAGTGGATGGAAGCACACTTTCTCTATAATAAATAAATAAATAGTGAAAAAATAAATGATAGGCTGGTGCTGCGGCTCACTAGGCTAATCCTCCGCCTGTGGCACCGGCACCCTGGGTTCTAGTCCTGGTTGGGGCACCGGTTCCGTCCCAGTTGCTCCTCTTCTAGTCCAGCTCTCTGCTGTGGCCCGGGAGTGCAGTGGAGGATGGCTCAAGTGCTTGGGCTCTGCACCCGCATGGGAGACCAAGAGAAGCACGTGGCTCCCGGCTTCGGATCAGCGCAGAGTGCTGCCCATAGCGGCCATTTGGGGGGTAAACCAATGGAAGGAAGACCTTTCTCTCTGTCTCTCTTGCTCACTGTCTAACTCCGCCTGTCCAAAAAAATAAAATAAAATAAAATATAAAAAAGAGTGAGCAATTAGCTTAGCAGTTAAGCAATGTGCTTACATCCCACATCAGAATGTCAGGGTCCAATTCCTGGCTCTGGCTCCTGACTCCAGCTTTCTGCTAATGCATATTTTGGTGCAAAAAATGATTTAAAATCCATGTGTTCTTAAAAAAAATTATTTATTTTGAAACACAGAGTTACAGAGAGGCAAAGCCAGAGAGAGAGAGAAGTCTTCCATCTGCTTGTTCATTCCCCAAATGGCACGGGGGCCAGATCAGAAACCAGGAGATTCTTCCAGGTCTCCCACATGAGTGCAGGGGCCCAAGCACTTGGAACATCTTCCACTGCTTTCCCAGGCCACAGCAGAGAGTTGGATTAGAAGTAGAGCAGCTGGGTCCCGAACCAGTGCCCATATGGGATGCTGGCACCACAGGCGGTGGCTTCACCTGCTATGCTACAGCGCTGGCCCATCCAAGCAGTTTTTTTCCTTGCATACATTTTTCTTTTCATGAACATTCTGAACATTCCTTGTATGCACAGATTTCAATTTTTTGTGACAAAATAAACTTGGCTATTATCTTCATTTCCCATAAACTTTTGAAAGAAACCTTGGGTATGGAATCTACAAAAAGTTCATCACATTGAAGTACAGTAGAATGGAAATTCTCAATGGCTGGGGAAGTTCGTGGGGGACAAGAGATTTTAGTCACTGAAGGCAAAATTATAGTTAGGAAGCACAAGGTCACACAACCTATTACACAGCATGGTGGCTATAGTTAACAATAGTATATTGTGTTCTGGAATGTTAAGAGAATGGCTACTAAGTGTTTTTGTCACAAAAATTCTAATTGTGTAAGATAATTTCTAAGATAATAACCTAAATTTAGCCATTTGACAAAGATACAGGAACTTATACTTCAAAACATCATGTTGTACATGATAAATGTAAACAATATCACCTGTCAATTATTAAAAAGAGAAAAATAAAAAGTGAGTAAATGAAGGATGGAAAAACATACAGTATCAAAACCTTGAAATTATTATGCAGCTTTTGTTTTAAAAGCATATATGAGGGTATTTCAAAAAATTCATGGGAAATGTAATTAAAAGATATTTTTATTGTAAAAAATTGAAATCCATGTATACAGGGGATTTTTCAAACAGTTCATGGAAACTGTGCATTACCAAAAAAAAAAAAAAAAAAAAAAACTATGCATGAGTTTCAAATTATTTCCACCAATATAAACTTTGCATTCCATTAAATTTTGCCATGAAGCATCCTAAAATATGATTTTATGTCAATGTAAAAATTAAATTAAAAATGATAGCACAGATAAGAAAACATTTTTAACACAAAAGCTCAGATATGCCACCTATTTCAGGAGATATCTAGAATATCTAAACAGGGAGTTGAGCATATATTTCTAATAGCATTTACTTAAGTTTATTAAAATATATATTTTCAGGCCAGCGCCACAGCTCACTTGGCTAATCCTCCACCTGCAGTGCCGGCACAAAGGGTTTTAGTCCTGGTTGCTCCTCTTCCAGTCCAACTCTCTGCTATGGCCCAGGAAGGCAGTGGAAGATGGCCCAAGTGCTTGGGCCCTGCACCTGCATAGGAGACCAGGAGAAATCACCTGGCTCCTGGCTTCGGATCGGCACAGTGCGCCCGCTGCAGCACGCCGGCTGTGGCGGCCATTTGGGTGGTGAACCAATGGAAAAGGAAGACCTTTCTCTCTGTCTCTAACTCTGCCTGTCAAAATTATATATATATATATATATATATTTTTTTTTTTTCAGTAATACATCAATTTAGAATAATTCCCAACTCCAAGATTCTACAATCTGATTATTAAGATATTTCTATATTTAGCAAGTGGAAAGACACCTCAATTTGTTCACAATAGCCAATTTTATTTCATATTTTCCAATTTTATATATTTTTCATTTATAAAAAAATTAGTTTTTAGATGGAACTACCAAAAAGTATCAATTTCTTGAATGCTTTGTGCATGTTGCAGTTATTATATGCAGATTTTTAAAAAAGATTTATTTGAGAGGTAAAGTTACAGACAGTGAGAAGGAGAGACAGAGAGAAAAGTCTTTCATCCATTGGTTTCCTCCCCAAAAGGCCACAACGGCCAGAATTGCACCGATCTGAAGCCAGGAGTCAAGAGCTTCTTCCTGGTCTCCTACATGGGTGCAGGGGCCCAAGGACTTGGGCCATCTTCTACTGCTTAACCAGGCCACAGCAGAGAACTGGATTGAAAGAGGAGTAGCTGGGACTAGAACCAGTGCCCATATGGGATGCTGGTGCCACAGGTGGAGGATTAACCTACTGCGTCACAGCACCAGCCCCTATATGCAGATTTATCTCCCCTTGTGGTTCTTTCTTTGTTTTGTTTTTTTTTTGTTTGTTTGTTTTGTTTTATTTTGATTTAGTAAATATAAATTTCCAAAGTACAGTTTATGGATTACATTGGCTTTCTCCCCCCCATAATTTCCCTCCCATTCGCACCCCTCCCATCTCCCACTCCCTCTCCCATTCCATTCACATCAAGACTCATTTTCAATTGTCTTTTTATGTGCAGAAGATCGATTCAGTATATATTAAGTAAAGATTTCATCAGTTTGCACCCACACCGAAACACAAAGTGTAAAAATACTGTTTCAGTACTAGTTATAGCATTACTTCACATTGGACAACACATTAAGGACAGATCCCACATGAGAAGTAAAAGATTATTTATTTGAAGCCAGTGTTGTTGTGTAGTGGGTAAAGCCTCTGCCTGCAGTGCTGGCATCCCATATGAGTGCTGGTTTGAGTCCCAGCTGCTCCACTTCCGATCCAGCTCTCTGCTATGGCCTGGGAAAGCAGTAGAAGATGGCCCAAGTCCTTGGGCCCTTGCACCTCTGTGGGAGACCTGGAAGAAGCTCCTGACTCCTGGCTTTGGATTATCACAGCACCGGCTGTTGCAGACAACTGGAGAGTGAATCATTGGATGGAAGAACTCTCTCTCTCTCTCTCTGCCTCTGTCTCTCTGTAAAATCTGAAAGATTTATTTATTTATTTGAAAGGCAGAGTTACAGAGAGGCAGAGGCAGAGAGAGAAAGAGAGCTCTTCCATCCATTGGTTCACTCCCAAGATGGCCACAACAGCCAGAAGTGCACCAATCTGAAGCCAGGAACCAAGAGGTTCTTCCAGGTTACCCATGCGGGTGTGGAGCCCAAGATTTTGGGCCATCTTCTATTGCTTTCCCAGGCCATAGCAGAGAGATGGATCAGAAGTGGAGCAGTTGGGACTCGAATCAGTGCTCATATAGGATGCCGGCACTGTAGTTGTTGGCTTTACTCGCTAAGCCACATTGCCAGCCCCTCCTTTGTGGTTATTATTAATCATCAAATTACCAGCAAAATAGAAGTGAAATTCTGTAATTACTCAATATGTTGAGCACACCCCAGAGATTAGGGAGGAAATTACAAAGGCGCTTTATAAGAATATTATTTCTACTGTCATCCAAGTTGTGAAAAATGGATTTAATGTGGATTTTATAAAACAATTAAGAACTCTGTCATGAGAAACACAAAAGCCCAATATCCAGGAGTTGATCTCGTACTGTCAGTTAGGCCTTGCTATTTCCAGATACTGGCCTGGTGCTCTCAGATGGCTTTGGTGTTCTCGCCTTGAACATAAGGAATTTCATAGAACATTAACTTTAGACAAGGACATTCTGTGATCACGATGAGTCAAGCAAGGCCAAGCAAGACCCCCTCTGTAACCACCTGTGAATGCTGTTAAGGAAGAAAAAGTGGAATAGCATTGGTTCCTGGCACTTAAAATGAGTTAGGAACTCCAGGTTAAACACATCTCAGGTCCATCCACAGCTAACTTTTTGACCTGAGCCATCTATACCTACCTATCTGGATACCTATTAACATTGGGAACTGGGCTGGGCTATAATTTCTGGAACAAAAAATCACTAATCCTTGTAATAGCTATGAGTTTAGACTCTCTGGCTTCCTGAACTTGCCCAATCTCTTTCTTGCAAATTCCTGATGCACCAGTCACAACACGTGATAAGCAAGAGAGGCTGTTAACAGTTTAGCCATTATCTTTTAAAGCTTCAGAGTACATATTCAAGGCTGCTTGAATTTTTTGTCTCCTGGATTACAATCCTAAAGACCCAAAATAAATATATGTTTTTGTTCTTAACTATGTTGACTTTTTCTTGGTCTACAGCACAGACCAAACATGAACATCACCCAAGTCATAGATAGCCATACATTCCTTTCCCACCTAACGTAAATATCAGCTACTGCTTTATCCATCACAGCTTTAACCTCAGTTTAGTCCTCCCCATCCCAGATAAGATGAAGACTTTTAGTTACAAAATCACCATGCTCTGCCTCCTGACAACATTCAGTTCAGAGAAAACCTCTGTTTTCTTTGATGTTTCCACTATTCCCCTTCACCCTCACCTCCACAACCCATCAGACAAAGTTCAGAGCCCATAACAGAGTTCTGCTAACACATACATTTTTACTGGATTACCCTTGATTCCTTGTGACATACTCCTCCATCTTTGCAATAAATAAGATTCAGTTTGGTCGACTATGAGTGTGTTCCTGGTACTCTTTGACAAAAAGACATTGGCAGAAACAAGGTACCTAAAAAGCATGGCTGTGGATGTCATTGTCATCAGGAGACTGATATATTTGGTAGCAGATGCTATCAGAATATTCCACAAGACCAAATACAACTTGAAAGATGGACAAGTCAAAGATGCCATAAGTGATGAACAACAGAAGAGATTGTTCTGAATGTACAAAAAAGACTTGGGACAAAGATTTTAAGTTAAAAAACTGTGCCAAGCACAGAAGGAAGGGTAGCTGAGATGAGGAATGGAGCCCAGCATAGCAGAAGGAAAGATCACCTGCTGAAAGGTCCAGAAGTACCTAAGAGCTTCATTGCTAGTATCAAGAGAAGGTAGAACTGGGTGTTGGGCCTATATCCCACATCCACGTGCCCAGGTTCAATTTCTAGTTCTGAATTTTAACTACAGCTTCCCACTTACGCATACCCTGGGAGACATTAGGTGATAACTCAAATAGTTGGGTCCCTGGAACCTACGTGCAAGACATAAATGGAGCTTCTGGTTCTTGGCTGTAGGCCCAGCTTAATCCAGGCCTGTTACAGGCATCTGATAAGTGAACTAGCAGATGAGAGTGAACTCTATTGAACTGAGAGAGAGAAGAGAAGAAATTTTAAACCAGAATCATCAAAATTTCATTCAGAGTAAGTCTCGACTGCTACATTGAAAATATACTCTTCTTGATGCAAAAAGGACATTAAAATAGGACAATATAATTAATGAACTATGGATCTTTCAGCAGCTGGCTACCAAGATTATAAAAGGTGAATTGTTAAAAATCATCCAGAAGGGATTCAGACATACTGTATTAAAAAGGGGGTTAAAATTTTGGGTAATCAGGGAGGTGCAAGGTACAGGGTACAGAGATGAGGAAAACAACAAGAGTAATGGTGATAATTGCAATACAGCAATCATGATTTTCTTAAATTAAAGCATTGTGAGTTCCAAGTTGCCCATTTATGCTTATTCTTATGCATACCAATTTCGGAGAACAAGTGTGTTAAGCCTCGTTTGATTTGCTCAGCTGTTAAAACTAAGCTGTGTGCTTCAGGATAATACTTCTCACTCTTTCGTTTCCAGTACTCACTTGCCAGTCCTTGCTTTAACCACAGAGGAAGGATTTAAAACTAGATCAGACCCTGAACTTGGTTCACCCCTCAGAGCATGTGTCCTTTCCTAATCTTATCTTGACCTCAACCCTTTGCCTACATAGCGTGTTCTGCTATGGAGTCATGCCTGCAACCTGAACCAAATTTGGATCCCACTCTCTTCACCAGCAGTTAGTACCCAGGAGCCTGAAACATTCAAGATCAAGCCTTTATGCCCCTGCCAAACTCTTTCTTGTTGAAATGTGATTACATTTGAAATTATTTTCCTATCATAACTGGCATCATTACCTTTGGTGTTCATTTGTGTTTGCTTTCATTCCCCTAGTGACGTAGACAAATGTTTTATTCATCTAGAGCCCTTGTGAATGACACATAAATACAATTTGGCAAGTATTCATCTGAGCTTTTAATTGGTATAAAATGTGAGAATCCACTAAACAAAAACCTGATCCCCCTCCCAGGGATCCTGTAGCATGGCAAGGCAGGCTGATTCATAATAGACAGGTATAGCAAATGGTAACATGTACACCCAGGTACTGAGAGGGAATGTGAGGTGGTAAAAGAGTGTTAAGGAACAGTTGGAGAAAATGATACTTTACTTAAGGACTGCAGAATACAGGCCCAGGTTGGGGCCAGTGTTGTGGTGCAGCAGGTTAAGCTGCTGCCTGCAATGCTGGCATCCAGTAAAGGAGTGCCAGTTTGGGTCCCATCTGCTCTACTTCCAATCCAGCTGCCTGCTAATGTGCCTGAGAAAGCAATCTGGCCATGAGGCCATCTGGGGAGTAAACCAGTGAATGGAAACTCCTTCCTGTCTCTCCTTCTCTCTCTGATGTTGTTTTTCAAATAAATAAGTCTTTAATTAAAAAAAAAAAAGACAAAACAAACACCACAGGTCCAGGTTAAGTAAGTGGAGAGGGTATAAGGGGTCAAACTTCCCCCTCCCCTCCACAAATCGATCTATAAGAAAATACACAATGGAGAGAACCTACAACTAGAGGAAAAAAAGATATTTTTGTAAGGTTTTGTGCAGGGCATAAGTTCTGAAAGAACAAGGCAAGACATGAGAAAGGGGGGCACAGATGGTTCCAAAAGCCCTCAACCTACAAGCTGCACCATGTACCTTGAACACCTTGTGGTTCATCCTCTCAGGAATGTGTCTTGAAAGCAATATAGGCTTATCCTAGGATCCCATGAAAGTTGTTTACCATTACCAGAGAGAATGAATTGGAGGAAAGACCAGAGGAGACCTATGGAAAAATCTAGACAGGAAATGCCATGGTTTCAGTCCAGGAGTGGCTAAGGGAAGGAGAAGTTGGGAAAGATCTCAGAAATATTTAGAGGAGACTGGGACAAATGTACAAGGTGCCATGGAGTCACTTCGGTGAGTAATTAACTAGATGGGTTCATCAAGGATGGGTCCCGACTTTCAGGTTAGAGTAACAAGAGCTGGATCAGAAGCAAAGCAACCCAGACACGAACCAACACTCCAACATGGGCAGCCAGCATTGAAAGTGGCAGCTTAACCTGCTGTGTCACTTTGCCAGCCCTTAAGAACTTTAAATTATTTTAGAAGTTAAGCAATAGTTAACCTTTCCACAGCATGAACCACATTCAAGGCACTTACATAAGTATTTTAAACATTTTAACTTGTTTATGTCGAGCAATTATCCTGAAGTACTTTTATTATTCCATTTTACAGACAGGGAAACAGGGGTACAGCATGGTTTATTCATTTGCAAAAGGCCACAGAGCAGGGAAACAGGAGATCTAAATTTCAAACCAACAGAATCTGGCTGCAGAGAGGGTAGATCAAGCAATAATTTACAATGCTTCTCACTAAGTCCTAGGCACCTGGAAAAATTATCATCAGAGTAGTGTGCAGGCAGCCAGTAAAAATAAATAGCTATGGGCCAGCATTGTGGCATAGAGGTAAAGCCGCTGCCTGCCATGCCCACATTCAGTAGGAACACCAGGTGAAGTTCTGGCTGCAACACTTCTGATCCAGCTCCCTTCCATTAGGCCTGGAAAAATAGCAGAAGATGGCCCAAGTGCTTGGGCCCCTGCTACCCACATAGGAGAACTGGAGCGCCTGGCTCCTGGCTTCAGCCTGACACAGACCCTTCTGTTGTGGCCATCTGGGGAGTGAACTAGGGGGTGAAAGATCTCTGTCTCTCCCTCTCTCCCTGTAATTCTAACTTCCAAATAAATATATCTTAAAAATAAATAGCTATTTACTGACTCATTTCTTATTAATATAACTTACAGACTCCATGTTACATGCACACATTTTCCTCAATGATGGGATAGATTTAGGCATAGTAAAAGACACAGCTATCTTGAGGTTATTTGTCCTTTAATTTTGAACATAAAAATGTACACAATGAATCAGAACAGAATGACAAGGCTATAAGTGGAAAGGGTTTTGATACTTTAAGCAATTTTGATTTATATTAAAAGGAAAAAATTTCATATATTTCATAAATACAGTTTTAAGAACATGATGATACTTCCCACTCAACCCTTCCTCCTCCTTGCTTATTTTTATTTTAATAATATTTTTCTTTTGCAATGACATGTTAAATTTACTTTATCATTACAAGATTAACCTTCCACTAAGTAAAGAATTCAACAAATAATAGGGGGAAAAACACTACAAAACATATGGTACCCCTATCTAGGGCTTCACTAGCACACAGCTACATGGTTCTGAAGCTTAGGAGAGAGAGACTGGGGCTGTGAGGTATCTATTTGGGTCATTTCAATCCACAGATGAAGCCCTGTAAACAGGTAAGATCAGCTGAGAGGTGGGGACAGAGGGGTAGAGGGAGATCCCAGAAAATGAGCACACATGGAAACTCAGGTTCATGATCCCAGTGCAGAGCAGGCTATGCAAGCTCACTTAACTTCTATGAACCCCAGTCCTTTCTTTGTAAAGCTCCATGGATCTTTGCTCAAGAGTGAGTGATGAACCATCCCACTTTTAGTGTTTGCAGCTTGAGCTGTGAAAAGATGTAGATGTTGAAAGGGAATCTGAAAGTAGACTTTCTAGCCTCAAGCCTCAGAAAAAGCCAGGCTTCATAGCTGCTGCTTTGCCATGGTAAATAATTATTAGGCCTTTTCTTTCTCACAAAAGGCCGTTCAGATGGTTTCAGTTGCTTTTATTTACTCCACGGGATTTCAGCTTCAGAAATGCATTTGCTGTTACTATGTACAAAGTTCTGCATGGGAGAGTTGAGAACAAAATGGCATCTCCAATACTCCACAGGAATAGTAATGGGGTAGAGAAGATAATAGGGATGATTGTAGTTAGTTTGCTGGCTGTTTGCCTCTTAATACATTGATTTGCTCTTTCCCTTGCTTAATGCTGTTTTTCTGAACATCATCTTGTAAAACATAGTTTTGTTGAGCTGCATTGTAATAGGACAACAGTATGAGCATGCAATAGACAAACATTTGGAAAATTTGAGTGGGAGGAAACTTTCAAGAGGTTCTCAACAAGACCATGAAGGAACCCCGGGATGGAGAGAAAAGGGGCAGTGGAAAACGCCTGCACCTGCATCATTACCCGGCCACTACGTTGTCCAAACCCAGGGAAGAAGGCTGGGGAAGGAATAAGCAGGCTGGCAAAAGAGCGCTGCTCTACATGCTGTGGAGAAATGACAACCCATACAATCTGAGGTTAGCAAATCCCCAGCACACCCATCATACCCAGGCTGACACTGACTGATCTGGTGGCTCACTCTGGCTTCATCTAAGAGCCTGAACACAGAAACAAGCACATCTGAGGGTTGGGGAAAAGGATGAGGATATTCATGAGTGCTGGGTGGTGAAACACAGGAGCTTCATGAACTGGCTCCTTGAGAAATTCCCAGTGGCTGCGAGTCCACACACTTGGCATCATGGAAATTATAAAACCATTCTTTATTAAATGTGATCATTAGTTTTATGAGCAGATCTGTCCTATACTGCAAATAAATAAATAAATAAATAAGGAGAAAAAAGACAACTGAACCCAACCCACCCAGACATTCTGAAAAGAGCAGGGTGGTTACATTCCATAACATTATCTACCTGAGGATTTCACAGACAAAATTTAAGTCACAAATCTATGCACCATTTTGTGATAAAGAGCTACCATATCTGGATTTTGATATTTTATTTAAGACATATTTTTGAAAGGCAGGGTGCCAGAGAGACAAGGAAAGACAGAGAAAGAGAGACCTTCCATCACTGGTTCCTTCCCCAAATGCCCACAAAAGTCAGGTCTAGGCCAGACCAAAAACTCCAGCTGAGTCTCCCACACAGGTAGCCCAGGCCCAAGCACTTGAGCTATCATCGACAGCTTTCACAGGCACATTAGCATGGAGCTGGATCTGTAGTGGAGCAGCTGGGACTCCAACCAGCACAATGAGAAGGAATGATGGCATTGCAAGTGGCAATTTAACCCATCTGCCATAATATTCAACCCCAATTTTGATAGTTTTAAAACAGAGCTAAGCATAAGATATGGAAGACATATTTGAAGTGATGTAAATGATTATAATATAAATGATCAATACATTTGAGTGTATTAAAATTGATTAAAATTTTAATCATAATCTTCAGTAGAAGGTCACCATTTGGGGTTAAAAAGATTTAGACAGTGTTTTCTTAATGGATACAATTTATCTACGAGGTGCTGACTAGATGTCAGTCACTAGGATCTTGCTGACACTGACACATCTCTTTGCAAACTAGCCCTGCCTTCATGTAATTTGCATCTCAGCCAGAAGTTCCAGCTCTAAGCAATAGCAGAAGTCCATAAACAGTGCCGTTGCCATTGTGTGTCACCCTCCCTACTGCATTGGAATTGCCCATCTCTATGGCTGCTCAGGTGTAACTTGCCAAGAAGATCTTGAAAGAATGAGGCTTACAGAAATTAGAGGTCTAGAATTTAAATTAGGATTAATAACCTATTTCAGACAAGACAGATCAACAAGAAGTAAATCCAGGAAGTCATAGATCCTAAAACTGAGAGTTCTTCCTGTAGTTATTTGATTCTGGAATGGTTTTCATGTGCTATAGGAGGTGACAGTATTTTTTTAAGATTTCTTTATTTGAAAGTCAGAATGATAGAGAGAAAGAGTGGGAGAATACACACACACCCACACACACAGAGAGAGAGAGAGAGAGAGAGAGGGAATCTTCCGTCCACTGGTTCACTCTCCAAATGGCCACAACAACCAGGGTTGGTCAGGCCAAAGCCAGGAGCTCAGAACTCCATCCAGGTCTCCCCCATGGGTGGCAGGGGCCCAAGCACTTGGACCACCTTCTACTGCCTTCCCAGGTGCATTAGCAGGGAGCTGCACTGGAAGTAGAGCAGCCAGAAAGCAAATCCTCAAGTAGCAGTTTCACCACGGCCTGGCATTATTTGCCCCAAGGAGACTTAGCATTTTAAGTGTCATTCACATGTCTGAAAAGACAACAATAAGAACCTTTCAGCAGGCTGGGGAAGCTACTCTGCCCAGTATCTTCCTTTCACTCCTTCCATAAATGTAACTCATCTATCCAGGCAATTTCTTCCTAAGACATTGAGGATTGATTGTGGGTCCATGGGGAATGTGTCCACAAAATCTAACCTATGTGCTCATCATTTACTAAGTAAAGTGTTTGGTTTTTTCTTTTTTTAACTTTCATCTAAAGATTTCATTTCATATGAACAAATTGAGAACTAACATCTATAAAAAGTTCTATGATCCATTCAGCATAAAGTGCTTCTAATAGTACTCCCTTGAGCCTACCACAATGTCTGACACACAGTAGGTGCTCACTAAATATTTTTTTTTAACAGAGGCTGGCATTGCGCAGAAGTGGGTAAAGTCCCCAATTCAGACACCGCCATTCCAATATAGGCATCAATTTGAGTCCTGGCTGCTCCAATTCCAATGCAGCTCCCTGCTAATGCTCATAGAAAAGCAGAAAGTGATCCCTGCACCCTCGTGGGAGACCCAGATGGATTTCCAGGCTACTGGTTTGAGTTGCCCAGCCCCAGCCATTGCAGTCATTTGAGGAGTAAACCGGCAGAAGGAAGATCTCTCTCTCCATTCCCTCTCCCCTGCCCTGGTCTCTCCCTCTCTCTCTTGGTAACTCTGCCTTCCAAATAAATAAATCTTTAAAAATTTTTTTTACAAATGTGTCAATGAGTAAGTGGAATCTGAAAGATAGCAATGACATCATGAATTCAACCAAAGTAGTTATGTTTTAGGGTTTGATCTTAAAAAAGAATATTTATGTAAAATAGTAAACATCCTATAATTAGATACAATTTGAACACTTTATAAAGGCTTCCACTACATTTCAAATAGAGCAATAATGACATTCCAGAGTGGGACAAAATGTTCTCCAATGACCTAGGTGTTCTGATGAAATCACACATTAAAACATGATGTGACCACTGATATTCTTTGCAATTTCCTAAAACTTAAAACAGGAAACTGTAAGGTTTATGTTTGGAAAGTGTCATGAGAAGAAACATTGATTAGGAGATGAAACTAGCAATATTTTTTTGGAAACTAATACTATTTTTAAAAACCTTGTTATTCCGCTTTTAAACTTGAGGAGCATCGAAGGGCATACAATGCTTTTCCATTTCAACACACTCTGGTGTCCTTGGTGAATGTCACAAAGCTGTTTCCTATGTCCCCTCCATGCGACTTGCCAATTTTCTGTCATTTCCTCCTTCATCTCATGGTGTTTGTGTGACAAAGGTCTCTGTGTGTATTGCAAAACAGCTTCACTGGTTTAGAGGATACTACAAGCACCCGAGTGAAAGTGTGACTTATGCTCCACATGGCTTAATTTGTCTAAAGACACAAAACAGAATTCACCGTAGCCTTCTTTATAAAGAAATGGCTGGAAAGTTTATTATGGAACCAATAGCCTACTAATTGCCCTTTTGTGAAAGAAGTTTCCAGTGGCTTAGCCAGCTTTTGGACCTCCACAGGGACAAACAAAACAGCAAAACTAATTATGTACTCGACTACATTCTTTCTCTACGCCCTGTGCATTCACCCCAGTTTCAGTCTCTGTCCTCTCCTGTTGAGCAGTTCCTAGTGATTCAGTCTCTTTGGATTTGGCACCTTGAGGATTCTGGGCATCAGACACAGAGCATAGCACCATCCCTACTCTTCATCCTGGACCACTCCTGTAGGTTGCCATTAAGTGCTGACATACACTTCGATTTTCATGTACCTAGCAATATTTAAGAATGACATTGCCCCTGTTCATATTCCTTATAGCATTTCTTAATTTCAAAATTTCCTAAATTTTTCCCCAAAAAGCCCCTATTTTGGTTACGGCATAATTACTGAGAATAGATTGAATACCTTAAGTAGGAAACTTAATCAACATTTTATGTCAAAACAAAATAAGACATGCTCATACTGTCAGCACTATATTTTTATTTCTTTAGTCTAAGAGAAATATTTTGTTCCATTGAATTATCCTACTCTAGATTTTCACACAGTCCTGCCACCGATTTGGCATGCATTCATTCATTTCATTTATCCGACATATGCTTCTGAGTTCAACCAAGTATAAACTGTTTTATTGTCCTCGGGTGTTTGCTTGCTTTCTTAAGTGCTTAGAATGGGAAAGAGCAAAATTGTCATTGTCCTTTATAAAAGGATCCGATTCCAAATAATTAGTGTTTGTGCAGGGCATCCTTTGAAAATATTTCTCTTTGCCTCTCCTCCAGGTTCCACAAGTCTCAAATACCGCCACTCAAATCCACTTTTGCTTACTGAGTCAGATACACCTGAGAACAAGGCGGGCTGCCTGCAGCTCTTCCTCTGATCGAGCCCCCACCCGAGTGCTGAATTCTCTCATGGGAGAGAGCAAGAGGTTTACATTTCTGTAAGCATCAGTCCAGTGCTTTCCCAGGAATTCAGCACAGCACCGAGCACCCACTCTCCAAAGAACAAAACATAGCAGCCCTCACTAAAGGTAAAGAACCCCACCTACTCCTACACAGGTTTTATAGAGTAGAACATCATGGAGAGAAATTGGGATGACTCTTATTTGGGGTATTAGCGTTTAATTTTGCCTCCAAATAAGTACATTCTTAAGTTTTCTTTCTATATGTCACTACTTCATAATTCTTTGCCTAGTCTTTCATAGCCATATATGAAGTTCACCATAAAACGAAAAACCTGCTATATAGCAAACTCTCCCTCCACCCAACCAATAGGACATTAGATGCCCACAGCTAATAAAATCTCTATGATCATTGATGATCAGCAAGTTTTCTACTGTGGAAAGATTTTTTTCCTTAAGAGTTAAATTGGTAAGAGAATTGGGTCTTTTTACTCAGTTTTTTTTAATTCACAAATTTGTCAATAGAGACAAAAACTCAAAAGCCAAGTCCCTCAAGAGCAGGGCATTTAACTTCTGGTCTTTTTTTTTAAAGGTTTTTCCAACTTAAAACAGAAAAATCTAATTGGTCAGAATTTGAGTATTATTTTCAAAGGATTAATATTCTTTAAAAAATAGAAATTGAAATAAGAACTTATCATAGCACACACCAGATCAATGTAAGGAATCTAAAAGAATAAAGATTTCAACTATAATTGTACTTTTGAAATCATGAGAAGTTAAACTTTCCAACACTCTCTACATAAAAGGCATGCAATGTGCAAATGGGAATTTCACAGGATGAACTGAGAGCTGTGTGGGAATGTAACATTTCTGGGTTAAAAGTCAAATTTCTTTATCCAGCTGGTTGAAAGCTTATAAATATGTTAACACAAGCATCTTCGACTAAATTATTATGCCAGCTAGTATTCATCTTCTCGGGGAGTTAAAAATTGCTAAGTAGATGGCGGTGCCAAAAGTACAGACATTTACAGTCAAACTCCTAAATAAAAAGAATTCTGCTCACCCACTTCTATAGGAGCTCACCCGCTCAGTTGAAGGATCTGAAGACTGCTTTCAGCCAGCCTCTGGTAGGAGGAGACGCAGAGTAAGCACGTGATTTCCACAGCACAGCAGCTATGAGCTCAAATAGGAGGCGCGGGTCTCTACCACTCATCTGTCTTCGAGGTTAGCCTGACATCAGCCAGCCATTGACATCCTGAGACTTCCAGAGCTTCCGACGCAAGCCTGACCCAAGATAAATATAGATCCCTGGCACCTGAGCCAAAGGAAGCGAAAGTGCGCTTAGAAATTCTCTCTCATTTTGGGTCTCAGATGAGGAAAATGAAACCCTTAATCCTTTTCCTGCTAAAACCTGTTGTGCTCCTTCACAGGTAGTTGCTGTGCTCAAACGACAGCGAAATTCAAAATCGTTAGTAATCAGTTGGCTGCTTCTCTTGATGACCCTTTGCTGTGATGGTGTCAGTAACAGATGCAGGCGCTCCCTTCCTGGTTCATAGAAGCCATAAAATAGTGAACACTGAGTATCATTTACTCCACAAGGAGCTTGTTTGCTTCAGTAACTTTTACAGGTGAGCCGCCGAAGTGTGAATATGTATTTCTTAGCCATTTTTCTCTGATATGTTTTCTGTAGTAGTTTGGTCACTCTTTGTTTGCCTCAGTTAGCAAGGCTCATTGTGCTGGGTCTTGCAAAGATGCTTTGCTTTAAATTATTGTTTTTCTTTAATCATTTGGAACAGTTGCATAATAGTTGATTTAGTGTGAATTCAGTGTTACTGGTACTCACATGAATAAGGCTCTACCCTCAGCCTGAACACACATTGTGAATGAAGTTCTAGCAAATTATAGCTCTAAAGATATGATGAGATTTCTAACAATAAATAACTCTATAGAATTCATATAATCAAGAACTTCTGTCTTCAAGTGAGTTGAGAAACTAGAAAGTCATACTGCTCTGTGACATTTGGTGGTATTAAATATTTTCAATTATTATTTCTTTAGAGCACAAACATCAAATGTAAATGAGTGAAATAGACATTTTGAAATTTGTCTTTAGTCCTTGTCTATAATCTTGAAGAACAGTGATTTTTCTGCTTACTGCTTGTTGAATTCTTTATTTAGTAAAGGGTTAAGCTTGTGATTATAAAATAAACTGAAGTATGTCAGTTATAGGTTTTTTTGTTTTTTGTTTTTTTTTTAAGAAATTATGGTATATATGGGGCCTGAGCTGTGGTATAGCAGGAAAAGGCAGCTGCCTGCACTGCCAGCATCTCATATGGGCACCAGTTCAAGACCTGGCCACTCCACTTCTGATCCAGCACTCTGTTATGGCCTGGGAAAGCAGTAGAAGATGGCCCAAGTTCTTGGGTCCCTGCACCTGTGTGGGAGACCCTGAAAAGGCTCCTGGCTCCAAATCGGCACAGCTCCAGCCATTGCACCAATCTGGGGAGTGGACAAGTGGATGGAAGTTCTCTCTCTTGCCTTTGTCTCTGCCTCTCTTGTAACTCTGCCTTTCAAATACATATATACATACATACATACATAAATCTATCTTTTAAAAAAGAAATTATGGTATATACACTCTATGGAATACTACTCAACGGCAAAAATTAAGTCCTGTCTTTTGCAACAAAATGGATGCAACTAGAAACTATTAGGCTTAGTCATTGTAAAAGTTAAAAGAAAAAAATAAGAAAGGAAGTATGAGGGAGGGTAGGAGCATGCGCAGGAGGAGGGTAGGGTGGGAAGTATCATTATGCTCTTAAATCTGCATGTATGAAATACATAAAGTTTGTTCACCTTATATAAGTTTAAAAAATTAGAAAATTAAAAAAACAAAAATGGTAGACCTTAGATTTCCCACATTTTAAAAAGTTTTATTTACTTGAAAAGCAAAGAGATTCCAAGAGGGTGGGGATGAGAGAGAGACAGAAACTTCTCATTCAGTAGTTCATTTGCCAAATGCCTACAACTTCCAGGGCTAGGCTGGGCCAGATCAAGGCTGGGGATTCCATCTGGGTCTCTGATCTGGGTGGCAAGGACCCAACTACCTGAATCATCACCCACTACCTCCCAGAGTGCACGTTAGCAGGGTGCTGAATTTGAAGAGTGTAGCCAGAATCACACCCACATGCTGTAATATAGGAAGCAGCTGTCTCAAGATATCTTAACCACCCTGCCAAATGCCTGCCATGAGTTACCACATTTTAAATAAAACAGTATTCCCACCATCCCAGAAAACAAATAAATGGCTATTTTGTCAAGTTACCAAAACCAGTATTTACATAATATTTTAAGAACAAGTCCTGTGTATTAAGCAGTGCCCATGTGCCTGTTGCTTTGCTGGATAGATATTTCAGAATATCTTTCTCACTTCCCAATAGCCTTCCAAATCAAGCAAATATTTTCAGGTATATTTTCTGCAAAAGAAAAGTGAAACTCAGTGTCCTGACAATAGACCCATGGTTAATAAGCAGTTCATTTGAGAACCTAACCCATATAATTGACTTGAAGGCAAGTGTATTTTCACCCCTACACCATAGTTTCAGGTGCACAATGAATTTCCTCCATGCTTCGTATGTATCCCATTAGCCTTCCTCCAAGCAATTCTAAGGCCTCTTTTATTTATTTATTTTTTGTTGGAGCAAAGTTAGGGAATGCACAGAACCAGTCTCTGTGGAGTATCGCTATGACACCAGCAAATCCCCAGAAGCATCATGTCCCTAACACAGGGAAAAGAGGATCCACAAGCCACAGCACTAGCCCAGGATGGTTTCATCGCTTGGTTTTATAGTTGTCAAGTTCTTCTTGCCCATTTGTATAAGCAGGATTTGTCCAACCAGAGCCTGCAGGGCCAGCCCTTGTGCCCACCTCTCTGGCACTCTGAGGTCTGATGAGGGGGAAGGAATCAGTGGGTCAGACCAGGTGGTCAATGCTAGGGTCACTATTGCATGGAGACAAGAAGTCATATAGTCCCAGCTATCATGCATGTAAAATGTTTCTTCTATTTCATCTAGGAACTTGTCAAACTATTTTATCAAATAAATGAGAGAACAAATTTTAAAAATTGAGTGAACAGGGCCCGGCTTTGTGGCACATCAGGTTAAACCTCTGCTTACAATACCTGTATCCCATGTTGGAGCACTGGTTTGAACACCAGCCACTCTGCTTGTGATCCAGCCCCCTGATAATGTGCCAGGGAAAGCAGAAGATGGCCCAATTGCTTGGATCCTAACCATCCACATGGACTACTTGGATGGATTTCCAGGCCGCTGACTTCAGCATAGCCCAGCCATGGCTGTTGTAGCCTTTTAGAATGAATGCAATGGAAGATTTGTCTTTCTGTGTGTGTCTCTCCCTCTCTCTCTGTAACTGTTTATCAAATAAATGAAATCTTTTTTTAAAAAGTCAATGAACACAGTCACAGATCTGAGGGTCCTTCAAATTGTGGAAAAATTTAATTAAAAGAGAAATTTATTTGGGAGTAAAAAAAAAAGTTTTAAATCCATGATTGACCCTTCAAAAAGTTCATGGAAAATATGTACAATGAAAAAACTGAATTTCACATTTTTGGCCTCCAAATTAATCTTACTTTGAATTTCACTTTTCCATGGGCTTTTTCAGGTATTCCAATATTTTTTGTGAAGCCCAGTTAATATCATAGAATGTATTTCCAAGTTCTAAGCACTACCATCTCTGAATATGAATTCTATTCTGTTAAAAATAATAGGAATTCCTAGATTTGCTTTCCATGAATTAGGTATACCTTACCATTTATGAACCCCAGGTTGGACCTCAACCTGGGCAGGGGGGAGGGGGAGGGGGACGGAAGAGAGGCAGTGTAGGGGGATGGGTGAGGGAGGACCATGGCTCTAGCCATGAACTAGCACAAGAACACCAGCCCCTCCACCCAGGGACTCAGAAGTTTTTTTCACCAACCATCTTCAAAATGGAACATTTCCCCCAGGAGCATCAATTAAATACATGGCCTCTTGATCCAACTGGTGGCCTTTCAAATACTTAAGAACTTTCGAACTGGCCTCCACTGGCAGGAAGTGGCATCAGTTCAAGACAGGAAAGCTACATTAACAGTCATGCTGCTAGTACAGCTGTCCCACCCAAGACACTGTCCTGCAATTTCCCATTTCTGTATGAAAACTCATTCTTGAGAACAAGCAGTTAAATCCATCTGTACATGTGCAAAGCATCCTGGTTACCGTAGCAGTAGTATGGTTAGTTGTTGTACTTTCTCTCCTACTATCACCTGCCAAATCCTGCTTCTCTGATGCCTTCTGGATCCTACCTCTCCATCACATATTTTTCTTTTCCATTTAACCAGCATCTTCCAGTGTGCCTTATGTAGCATTCATGACATTGGGGCAGGCATTTAGCCTAGTGGTTCATGTTAAACTCTGCCCAACCAGCTGCCCTCATATCAATCCTGTGTGAAATGTCCTTAATCAAACATCCACTTCAAGTGAAGCCTTTATTGCCATAGTCTCTCAAAACAGACTTCAATATATTGTCTTCTTGAAAAACACTAACAGTGTGGATGAGAAGTGTTCTCACCAAATAGATGATAACCATGAGCGGCCACATCTGTGCTGATTAGCCAGGTTCTAATTCCACAGTGTCCAGACATGCTTCAAAACAGTGTTGTTCATGATAAATGCACACAATTTTATGTGTCAATTAAAAAACAGTAACTTATATGTTTGAAAAAATATTCACTTCAGGGGAAAGTACTTCCTATGTGCTTGCTACTCAAAAATAATGAGGATCAAGGAAAATTTATCCTATTAAAATAATTTAATGAAATAGGGCTTTTAAGTCTTTTAAGGCTAAAATTATTGCTAAACTTCATCTCTTTAGTTTTGTTCTCCCTTCCAATGTCTGTTGTTTCATTGTAAAAGTCTTAGCAACCATCTCCATGACACACTGTAGCCACAAAGATGCACACTTGCCTGCTGAATGGATGTGTGGTCATTTAATCATTTATTCATTCAGCAGAAAGATACATTGAGATTCCATTTACATGCATTGTTGTGCTATTCTTTGATGAAAAATGGTAAATTAAGAGCCAAAGTCTTTGCTGTCAATATCTTATTGTTTAGCAAAGGAGGGCAAAAGACATTGCAAGGGGATAAGCTGGGCAATCAGAAGGCTTACACAAGGGGACTTCAAAAAGTCCATGGAATATAAAATAAAGAGGTAAGCTTATTTTGATAGAAAAAAAGTATTGAAAAGCAAGCATACCTGGTACTGGTACAGAAATAGATGGATAGACCAATGGAACCAAGTAGAAACACCAGGAATTAATCCAAATATCTACAACCAACTTATATTTGATCAAGGAGCTAAAACCAATTCCTGGAGCAAGGACAGTCTCTTCAACAAATGGTGCTGGAAAAACTGGATTTCCACATGCAGAAGTATGAAGCAAAACCCCTACATTACACCTTATACAAAAATCCACTCAACATGAATTAAAGATCTAAATCCAGGACCTGGCATAATCAAATTATTAGAGACATCAGAGAAACCCTGCAAGATATAGGCACAGGTAAAGACTTCCTGGAAAAGATCCCAGAGGCACAGGCAGTCAAAGCTAAAATTAACAACTGGGATTACATCAAACTGAGAAGTTTCTGTACTGCAAATGAAACTGTCAGGAAAGTAGAGGCAACTAACAGAATGGGAAAAAATATTTGCAAACTATGCAACTGATAAAGGATTAATAACCAGAATCTACAAAGAGATCAAGAAACTCCACAACAACAAAGCAAACAACCCACTTAAGAGATGGGCCAAGGACCTAACCAAACATTTTTCAAGAGAAAATCAAAATGGCCAAGTAACACATGAAAAAATGTTCAGGATCACTAGCCATCAGGGAAATGCAAATCAAAACCATAATGAGGTTTCACCTCACTCCGGTTAGAATGGCTTACATACAGAAATCTACCAACAACAAATATTGGCAAGGATGTGGGAAAAGGGTACCCTAACCCACTGATTGTGAGAATGTAAACTGGTAAAGTCACTATGGAAGACAGTTTGGAGATACCTCAGAAATCTGCATATAGCCCTACCACACAACCCAGCCATCCACTCCTCAGAATTTACCCAAGGGAAATTAAATTGGTAAATAAAAAAGTTGTCTGCACCTCAATGTTTATTGCAGCTCAATTTACAATAGCTAAGACATGGAATCAACCTAAATGCCCATCAACAGAAGACTGGATAAAGAAATTATGGCATATGTAGTCTATGGAATACTACACAGTGGTAAAAAAAAAATGAAATCAGGTCATTTGCAACAAAATGGAGGAATCTAGAAAACATCATGCTGAGTGAAATAAGCCAGTTCCAAAGGGACAAACACCATATGTTCTCCCTGATCTGTGACAACTGACCACCTAAAAGGAAACCTGTGGAAGTGAAACGGAAACTATGAGAAGCAGCGATTTGATCAGCCCTTGTCCTGACTGTCGAGGAACAGCTTACTACTTTATTCTTTTTAGTATTTTCTTTTTCTACTTATTACCATTGGTTGAACTCTTTAATTGACACACAATTATTCTTAGGTGTTTAAAGTTAACTGGTAAATGATCCCTGTTTAAAAAAAAAAAAAAGAGTGGGAATTAGAGAGGGAGGTGATGTACAGTTTGGCACATACTCCCTTGGACTTACCCCTAAGGGTAAAGCTAAAAACTTGCCATGAGACTCCAAATCCCATTAGTTGGCAGGTACCGATGCCATCTTACTAGTTAAAGTGATAAGTTTAAGTTCATAACTGATCATACAGATAGGATTAAGTGTCAAAGGAATCACAAAAATAAGACCACTGTCTGCAAATAATAATTTATAGAATTAAAAAGGAGTGAATGATCTTACATGGGAAGCAGGATACACAGCAGACTCATAGAATGGCAAATGCCCTAAACAGCACTCTGGCCTCAGAATCAACCCTTAAGGCATTTGGATCTGGCTAAAAAGCCCATGAGACTTTCTCAGGCATGGAAAGCCAAGACACTGTGGAAAAAAAAATGACCTAAATGAAAGATCTCTGCGAGTGAGATTCCAGTGGAAAGAATGGGCCATCAAAGAAGGAGGTAACTTTCTCTGAAGGAAGAATTTCCACTTTGACTATGACCTTGTCTAAACAACATCACAGTTGGTGAACTCAAAAGGCTTCCATAGCCTTGGCAGCTCATGACAAGAGCCTTGGGTGATTACGTCATAAATAAGAGTGGCAATTGTTAAATCAGAAACGGGAGTCACTGTGTACTTTCTCCCCATGTAGGGCCTCTGTCCTTAATGTTGTACTATGCGAATTAATGGTAAAACTACTACCCAAACAATACTCTATATTTTGTGTGTCTTTGTGGGTGCAGTCTGTTGAAATCTTTACTTAGTATATACTAAGTTGATTTTCTGTATATAAAGATAATTGAAAATGAATCTTGATGAAGAATGGAAGAGGGAGTGGGAGAAGGATGGTTGTGGATGGGTAGGAGGTTATGGGGGGGAAGTCGCTGTAATTCAAAAGTTGTACTTTGGAAATTTATATTTATTAAATGAAAGTTAAAAATTAAAGTTTAAAAAAAGAGTGTTAATTGTTAAATCAACAATGGGAGTCACTGTGCACTTGCTCCCCATGTAGAACCTCTGTCCTTAATGTATTATATTATGATAACAGTGAAACTAGTCTTCAATCAGTACTTTATATTTTGTGTGCTGTGTGGATGCAAACTGTTGAAACCTTTACTTAGTATAGAGTTGATCTTCTGTATATAGAGATAATTAAAAATGAATCTTAATGAAGAATGGGATGGGAGAGGGAGTAGGAGCTGGGATGGTTTGTGGGTGGGAGGGTGGTTATGGGGGGAAGAATTGCTATAACCCAAAAGTTGTACTTTCAAAATTTATATTTATTAAATAAAATTTTTCTATAAAAAAAGAAAACCATGCATATGGGGCACATGCAAAAATACTTACATGGAAAATGTATACTATAAAAACTTATGCATGGATCTTAAAACATGCACAAAGACATACACATGGATGTGTGTGATGAATACATGCATATATTGATATTTGTATCTAAAAATACAGATATACATTGTATATATACAGGTATATGTGGATATTACACAATATATAGATAAGGGTGTGTACGTATGCACATGTGTATTTAAGCTAAGGTGTAGGTATTATGGCAAAGAGTTAGGAAAGCATTCAAAGACAAGGGACTAACAGCTGCAGTAAGTATGCAATGGACAAGAAGGGACCTGGAAAATTTAAGTAACTGAAAGCTAAAAGCAGAAAACCCATGTGGTTGGGTAGCAAAGAACAGGGAGGAGTAGTAAGAGAGGGTGCAGGAGGATTAGGGATGGACCAGATGTCATGGGGGTTTTTAAGGATTTGTCTTAGGAACAATGAGAAGCCTCTGAAGTGTTCTAATCTTGAGAAATACAGGACTGGGTCTCAATTACATTTAAAAACATAGTCTCTGCCAGCCAGCCAGCCAGCCAGCCACTAGGTTGTTAATATACCAAAGATGGAAGAACGGAGTGGCAAACCCAGGGAGGCGACTTTTGCTGATTGTGATGATAACTTGTCCTAAAATGGATGCAGTAAAATTAAGGGAAAAACATGAGTTTCAGAAATATTCAGAAGGTAACTTCAACTGGTGGGATGGGGGGCAGAGGAAAAGAAAGAGGAATGAGATTGATTAAGGAAATCTTTAAATTGAAGCTATTCTATACCCCAACATCCATTCTTTGAATAACATCTGACAACACATTTAGCCAAGAAATTAGTGCATAGCGGGTGCTAAACAATTATGTCCTGAATGAAGAGTGAATGAATGAGTGAACAGATGGAACAATAGGAACACAGGGATGAATGATATTACAACAATTCAGTCTGCCCCAGTATCCATGGCTTTGGTCTTCACAGATTCAACTAATGTGATAGAAAATATCTATTTACAAAAACTGATGTCGATACTGCATACATATAGACTTTGTTTTCTTTTTATTATTCCCTAAGTCATATGACATGGTATAATTGCTATTTATGAAGAATCTACATTGTACTAGGTAATAGTCTCTAGGATGTTTAGGGTATACTGGAGGGTGTACTTGATATATGCAAATATTATACCATCAGAAACAAGTGTCTGCAAATTGTGGTATTGTGAGAAGTCCTGCAACCAATTCCCAGGGGGATACTGAGGGATAACAGTATATCTTTTAGCTTGGCCATCAGAAGAAGCTTTCACAAGGCTTTGACAAGGAAAGTCAACACACAAGTGACAACTTTGGAACTGTGAGTTTGAAGAGATACTCAATTCTAACAGAGGAAGAACCAAAGGAAACAACAAAAAAGAAGAACAGTACTAACAGCAAAATGTTAAACATGCCTGAGAGAAATTGTGCAAGAGTTTTGCATACATCTGGCTGTGCATATAGAGTTTGCAATCTAATGGGAACTTGGTTCCCCCAGGACCAAGAGCAAATAATATCCACAGGACATAAAGTCTCTCATCTAGCACAACAACAGGCTGATGGCCAATTATGGAAGAAGCCAAGCAGATGTCCCACTGGTTTTTAAATCAGAGACAGAGCCTTGGTTTGTTCTAATTATTACCTCCATGCTGTAGAAAACTTTGTGTTCATGTTATCAGACAATTATCAACAATAATCAAACAATTCTTATATACTCTCTCGATAAGCAATTGTACAAAGTAGCATCCAGTAAACAAAGGAGTTCCACCCTCTTGTCTCCAAGACATACTTATAATCCTGAGGTCAAAGTGATCTGGTCAAGTGCCAGAATTGAGATGTCCGGGCTTAGATCACACTTCATGGATAACCCCTCTGTTTTTGCATATTTCCTTCCTGTCCACCCTTTCTGTCAACTTTTTTGGTCTCCTTTGATTTATCTGAATTGTTTTTTTTTAAACTAATTTATATATTTGGAAGGGAGAGAGTGAAAGAGTGAGAGACAGAGAGGTTCCATTTGCTGGTTTACCCTCAAAAGCCAGGAATCTGGAACTCAATCTTGGTGTTCCATTTGGGTGGCAAGAGCCTGGGTACTCAGGCCTTCATCTGCAGCATACCAGGGTGTGTGCATTAGCAGGAAGCTGTATCAGAAAGGAGAGCTAGGGCTTGAACTCAGTGACTATAGTACAGGTATCCCAACTGGCATCTTAACAACTGTACCCAATGTCCACCTTGCTTTACATACACTCCAAATATATGTATCCATTAAAGTCTAGACCTATGTTCTCTCTTATCTTCCAACATCTTCTCTTCCTTGGTGAACTATCCTCTTCACAGGCTAAATTCCAAAATCTATTTTTTTACCCTTAAACTTTAACTAGTAAAATCAGTTGGATTTTTTGAAAATATTCCATATATTAGTACAGTGCTGGTGATTTAATATTCTAACTCTGATATAATACGGACATTTATCATTTTACAAGTTTAAATGGAGGCTTGGAGTAGTGAAGAATCTGACTTTGCTGTGACAGTGCACCCATGGGTGCAGGTCTTGGGCACTGGGATAATTATATATTTTATTTGGTCTCCTGTGTTCCATATTCATTGCCTCCTGCTAAGTCAGTGATTATCACTCACTTTTACTATGGAGACATAGTTGATATCCTTGCACACAGATTTTTTTGCCCTTTAGTTGATTAGATATCTTCTTAAAACTCAAATTTGATTTTATAATTTATGCATTTTAAATGAAACATTAATAGATTTTTAACCCCATAGATTTTAACTTCTCAGATCAATCTCTAAGACCCTCAACTGTCATTCCTTTTCTTGCATAATCTGCTCTTCAATGAAATAATTCCTGCACTATCTCTTCCTGCTTCCAATATTTCTTCTGTTGAGAGTTTGTCAGTACTGTACCTGTCACACCCTAAATTTAATGAATTTTTAAAGATTAATTTATGTATTTATTTGAGAGGCAGATTTACAGACAGAGAGAGGGAGAGACAGAGAAGTCTTCTATCCACTGGTTCAATCCCCAAATTGCTGCAATGGCCAGAGCTGGTCAGTCTGAAGCCAGAAGCTTCTTAATGATATCCCACAAGGGTGCAGGGGCACATGAACTTCTACTGCTTTTCCAGGCCATTAGCAGGGAACTGGATTGGAAGAGGAGCAGCTGGGACTAGAACTGGAGCCCATATGGGATGCCACACCATAGGCAGGGGCTTCACCTACTATGCCACAGTGTTGGCCTCTCAGTGATAAGATGTGTATACTTGAAGCCTTTTGAAAAATAGCATGTCCAGTATCCATCCCAGTCTAACTGAATTTGAATTAATTGGTATTTCTGTGTTGGAAAATTACTGTTAGTGCCACCATTGGCCTATATAGTAACTTTGTGTAAATGAAACAAGTCACTTCCTTAAGACACTTTACTCTGCAAGAAAATTGCCATATATATATAAGTAATATATATTTACAGCTTTCATGTATAGTACAACATACTCATATGTATATTATCACATTCATAGTATGAAAGGCAGTCTTTAGAATTGCTATATTCAGCAGTGTACCATGCTTTTATTTCAGGATTCAGTGAAAGTATCTCCTGTCTGTGATGTTTTCTTCAATACCCTTTAGTCAATAAAATCTATTTCTCTATTGATCTCTCATAGGCCTTATTTCACCTGCCAATAGAAATCTCACTTAGACTTGTTAATAATAACCTCATTGGCAGAATTGAGGGTGTATTTAGTTAATTTATCCTACAGTTAAATTAAACAATTGTTTTATAAATTGATTTCAGATAAATCATAGCTTTAGAAAGACTTCAGGTTGGAAAATATGGTGGCCTTACAGAATTTTTTTTGTATTATAAGTATTTCAACAACAAATTTCAAATAACAGAAAACAATATGAAATCAGTGGAACAAATAAAGAAAATAATCATGAAGGCGCAAGAGGGATTTGCCCCAATAGTCAAGGACGGTTTCCTTAAGTCCAAGCTTGGTGTCTCTTCCTGGCAGCCAGGACCACAAGGGAACTGCATTGTGTTTCAAAGCTCTCACCAAATAACAGAGAACTCAATAGTCTTTCAAGAGACATCAAATGACTTTAGGCACTCTGTTCTAAGAGTGCTTAATTGGATCTTTATAAAAGATAACCATTAAAATGGACAGTGTCTCCATAGTACTGATGACAGCTTAGGAAGCAAAAATGATCTTCAGAGATTTAGACTCTATAAGACCTCACAGGGGTTGGCCCATGCCTAGCTTTCCATCCTTCTCTCTTACTGTGTTGTACATTCCATGCTGTCAAATAACACAGGCCCCCTGGAAGGTGACCACCACATCCCACCTCTGCACCTGTCCCAGTGGATCCCTCTGCCTGGCTCTCTCCCCACCCCATCAGTGTCTTTGTTCAGCTGTTACCTTCCCATGGGCCATCGTTTCAAAGGCTCCTGAAAAACCCTCCCCATTCTCTGTCTCCCAACCCCATTCATTGCCCATCTCATACTTCATGATTTTTCCACTTATTATTGTCCTATTGTTCTGATTTTTAATATCTATCTTCCATATGAAAGTGTAAGCTCCTTGAGACCAAAGATATTTCCATATCTTGTGTATGGCCATATTCATACTGCTTGGGGCAGTACTCAGTGCCTAGAATGCACACCAGAAGTATTGATTGACTAGTTAAATAACAATTTTTCATATACTTCTTTATTGAAATTAACCTATGACAAAAACATTCAATATTTAATTTTGAACCACAATTCCCTGAAAGAATATTTGTGGAGAAGGAAGAAACCTATCATACAGTATGTCCCTTGCAGATTTGTCTTACCAGAAGAAGTTATAGGAATTAATAGCAAACAAACATGAAAAGAAAACCCCTGCTGTATTTGTTTGTGATGATGCATAACAAATAGCAAATTTATTGCTTAAGGCACCACCCACTTATTACTTCATAGTTCTGTGTGTCAGAATTGTGGGCATAGATGGGCTAAAGTCAAAGTTGGGACTGGGATGGGTTTTCACCTGAGGCTGGGTACCTTCCAAGCCCATATAGTGGTCCCTAGCCTTTGTGAGATGAAGGTCCCTGCTTCCTTGTTGACCATTGGCAAGGTTGGACTCCTTGAAACTTCCCTCAGAGCCTAGCTAGGAGGCCTTCCTACTTGAAAGCCAGCAGAAGAATCTCATAGACTTCAAAGCCCTGTCACCTTTCTAAAACCATGCACCTAATCCACTTGGGATCTGCAAAGTCCCTTCACATTTGGCATAACCATTTCACAGTCTCAGAAGTGAAAAATGCCAAATACACTGTTCCACCAACACTCAGAGGGAAGGGGATTCCTATGAGAAGAAATGTGTGAGGCTATCAGGAATCCTGTCTACCACACCTAATATGTTATTATGTCAAAGCAGGTCCAACCAACGTTGTTGGTCACACCCAGAAAAGAAGATCAAGAAATGGTTGCTCACATCTGTAGAGCTCGTACAGTTATGAGAGCTTCCTATTTTCTCTTTAAACAGAGAAAATTATTTAAATTCCTATGGCTATCATTTCTCATTGAAAACCATTGTGCTAGTTTCATTCATCTTGAGCTGATGATTTGAATTTTGAAATAGTAACATAAATAATGCTAGCCATAAATATTAGAAAATTAATTTGTTACTAATCCCATAATCCAATTTATCTCAGGATTCTGCCTCACATATGAAAAAAAGATGCTTTCTTATATCAGGATTGCTATCCCAGGAATCAAACAATACAAATCCCTGCTCCTCAGCAGAACATCTGCATAATTTGCAGGTAAGTTTTCTCCTAATGTAATTTCTGATGTTAAAATTAGTGTCACTTTCAATATATTTTACTATTTAATGTGCAATATCTAAGTTATTGCCAGCCTGTTTCCTCTTCTTAGAACAGTATTATGTGGCATGCTTGTGAAAAAATGTGGGGAAGTATCCAATGAACTGAGACCACTAAATCTCTGTCAACTCATAGGACACCCAGTCAAACAGAAAAGAAGAAACTTTAATGGTGTCAGTTACTCTGGGATTTAGGCTTCAGGAAATTAGGAAGATTTCCTAAGCACTTGAAAAACATTGAAGTGATAATATTCAATTCCTTCTACCAATCAGATTACTTCAGTGGTAATATATTTATCAACTGCCCTTATGTTGAATATTATAAAGACTTTTTTCTGTCACTTTTAAATGTGGAAAGCAAAAAAGGGAAGGTGTTGCCATCCTAGCATCAGAAAAAATAGGCTTTAACATTAAAAACTTTAAAGTTGAAGGGCACTATGTGATCATTAAGGGGTCAATTAAAAAAGAAGATATGACTATAATAAATGTATTCATATGCAATTACAGGACACCTGCCTATTTAAAAGAAATGTTAATGAATCTAAATGGAGACAACTACTCCAATACAATAGTAAAGGGGGACTTCAAAACCCCACTTTCATCAGTTGACATATCAACTAAATGGAAAATTGACAAACAGAGCTAAATGACACTATGTACCAAATGAACCTAACTGATATCTACAGAACTTTTAGCCACACAGTTGCAGAATAAACATTCTTCTCATCATTCTATGGGACTTTCTCTAGCATAGACCACATGTTAGGCCATAAAGCAAGTCTCAGCAAATTCAAAAAATTCAAAATCATACCATGCATCTTTTCTGAACACAATGGAATGAAGCTAGAAATCAACAACTCAAGAATCTCTAGATTATATGCAAACACATGGAAACTGAACAACATGTTCCTAAATGAAGAGTGGGCCATAGAAGAAATCAAAAGAGAAATCAAAAAATTTCTGGAAACAAATGAAAAACAATCCATCATATCAAAACTTATGGGATACAATAAAAAGTGTTAAAAGGGAAGTTTATATCAATCGATGCCTACATGAAGAAATTGGAACGGTACCAAATAAATGAGCTATTAGTGCATCTAAAGGACATAGAAAAACAACAAACCAAACCCAAATTACTAGGAGGAAAGAAATTAAAATTAGAAAATAAATAAAATTGAAACAAAAAATACAAAATATCAATAAAATTAAGAGGTTTTTTTTTGGAAAAAAAAAAAAAGTAAAATTGATGTACCATTAGCCCAACCAAAAAAAAAAAAAAAAAAAAAGAGGGAGAAGACCCAACAACCTAGGTTAAATTTATTCCAAGGTGTTTAATTCATTTTGGAGAAACACAGAGAGAAACAGAGGGAGAAACAGATGGATCTTCCATATATATGCTCACTCCCTAAAAATGTCTACAACAACCAGAGATAGGCTAGGCTGAAACTGGGAGCCAGGAATTCATTCTGGGTCTCTGACATTAGTGGCAGGTACCCAGGTACTTGTGTCCTCACTGGCTGACTGGCAGGGTACAGAGCAGCAGGAAGCTGGAATCCAAAGTGGATCCAGATTCTAACCAGACTCTCCAATATGGGATGCAGACACCTCAAGTGGCAACTTAATCATGGCACCTAACACCTGCTCCAGTGTTCAGTTTTGATAAAAATAATGAATGTTCATTTGACAACATCTAAGGCAATCTCAAACTGTTTATTTCGTCTCTTTTTTAAGTATATTCTGAATTGATTATAAAGTAGAAACTGAAACAGATAATAAAGATATTATATCATAAATGTTATTTCTAATTTGTAATTCATTAATTTAAATCAATGACTGGGGAAAATGCTTTGATAATAGAAACTAGTTATCACAGAAGATAGCTAGTTTAAAATACCCTAAGATTATGCATGAAATTGCTTTGACGGTTCAGAGACAGATGGGAAAGTATGCAATAACAGGATATCATTGGAAAGCTGAAAAAAAAAAAACATAGTATTTGAACATGTGAAAAAGGATAAAGAATGGGTGTCTAGGTAAAGGAACACTTGAAGGCCCTGAAAGAGGCAGGGAATGTATGAGACACAGAGACATTCAGTTTTCCTGGAGCTCTGCTAACTCCAGAAGTAGGAAATAATTTTTATGTGGGGCAATAAGGGAAATGAAAAGTGGATAAAGTTTATGGAAACAATTGAATGTTTGGCTAAGTATCCAGTAAGTAGGGATTGGGTTCAGCAGAATCTTGAAAATTAAAGAAAGGTTGATGCAATTCAGTCTCTCCACATTTGTCATCTTTTAACTCACAATTTCTTTTTGCTTCTTGTTGTCTATTCTCTGAAAATTATCAGACATTCATGTTTTTAAGAAAGAGCATTAGAATAATACTCAAGATACCTGTGCAGCCTTTTGCCTTGGTGTTTGAATTATTACTTTAACTTTTCCAATTATTTATTTAACATAATCTTCCATTCCCTTATTCACAAATTGACATTAAACTACCAAATCTGTGTACTGTACTTTGTAATTGGAAGATTATGAATTGAATATGTTTGCCACATCATTTTTTGTGAATCATCTAGGTATCAGTAAGGAGTATTATTACTTTAGTAAATACTATGTATCCTTTATAATAATATAGGCTGAGAGGAAGGTAAAAGGCAGTCAGACCAAGTCTATGTACTTTATTACTGAGTTCATATTACAATCTGAAGTGAAGCCCATTATTCAACAGAAGACTCAACCAGAAATCATTAATACATACTAGGGGTACAGAAAAGATTTTGCATCTATTGAAATTGAACCACCTCTTAGCATAAAAGCCCAAACACATAGTATTATTTAACAAGACTTTTTACATTGTGAGACAAATTTTAAACAAATATTTAATAAATCATCACTGAAATCTCCTATTAGATGGTAACGTAAGATCCTGTGTTTGCTATTCACAGTTGTTTGATGCCATTTCAACTTTAGGAATTGTAATCATTGATTCTCAAAAGCTGTGGGCTAAGTCTGAGGATGCCAACTTTTGCCTTTTTATTTGTAGATAGGATGTCCTTCAAGGTAAATGGTATCAGCTGGATTTTTTTTTTCCTTATTTCATGCTTGGATTTCTTTTGCCTTAGATGAGGATTTTTTTTTTAGCTAAAATGAGTATGTAAACTATATATTAATGCATGATTTTACGTCAGGTTTATTATTCTAATTTCTTAGTTGATTCAGTATCTGCATTTATAGGATACATTTGTAAGCATTCTAGAAGCTTCTAATAATCAGTGCTGGGGGCTTTCACTGTTCTTTTTATGTTCACTTTTTTTAAAACTTTTATTTAATGAATATAAATTTCCAAAGTACAGCTTATGGATTACAATGGCTTCCCCCCCCATAACTTCCCTCCCACCTGCAACCCTCCCCTTTCCCACTCCCTCTCCCCTTCCATTCACATCAAGACTCATTTTCAATTCTCTTTATATACAGAAGATCAATTTAGTATATATTAAGTAAAGATTTCAACAGTTTGCACCCACATAGAAACACAAAGTGAAAAATACTGTTTGAATACTAGTTATAGCATTAAATCACATTGTACAGCACGTTGAGGACAGAGATCCTACATGAGGAGTAAATGCACAGTGACTCCTGTTGTTGACTTAAATTGACACTGTTTATGGCATCAGTAATCACCCTAGGCTCTTGTCATGAGTTGCCAAAGTTATGGAAGCCTTTTGAGTTCACCGACTCAGATCATATTTAGACAAGGTCATAGTCAAAGTGGAAGTTCTCTCCTCCCTTCAGAGAATGGTACCTCCTTCTTTGATGACCTGTTCTTTCCACTGGGATTTCACTTGCGGAGATCTTTCATTTAGGTTTTTTTTTTTGTTTTTTTTTTTTGTTGTTTTTTGTTTTTTTGCCAGAATGTCTTGGCTTTCCATGCCTAAAATATTCTCATGGGCTCTTCAGCCCAATCTGAATGCCTTAAGGGCTGATTCTGAGGCCAGAGTGCTGTTTAGAACATTCGCCATTCTATGAGTCTGCTGTGTATCCTGCTTCCCATGTTGGATCCTTCTCTCCCTTTTTGATTCTATCAGTTAGTATTAGCAGACACTTGTCTTGTTTATGTGATCCCTTTGATTCTTAGTCCTATCATTATGATCAATTGTGAACAGAAATTGATCAAATGGACTAGTGAGATGGCATTGGTACATGCAACCTTGATGGGACTGAATTGGAATCCCCTGGTATGTTTCTAACTCTACCATTTGGGGCAAGTCAGCTTGATCATGTCCCAAATTGTTCATCTCTTCCCTCTCTTATTTCCACTCTTATATTTAACAGGGATCACTTTTCAGTTAAGTTTCAACACTTAAGAATAACTGTGTATGAATTACAGAATTAAACGAATAGTATTAAGTAGAACAGACAAAAAAATACTAAGAGGGAAATGGTGACTTGATCAGCCCTTGCCCTGACTGATGATGAACAACTTAATATGTTATTCCTTAGTATGTTCATTTTTTTTTAAGAAGTTACATGCTTTGTCTTTTCAAGCATAAACATGTAAAACAGATTGATTAAACTATGTGTTATTCAAAGGACATTGTTATCTGCTGCTGCTGATAGTGGTTAAAATATGACAAAGAAGCCATGAAAATCTCACTTAATGTAGGCCACATCAAATCCTATTTGAAGGTGCATATATTTAACTGGAAAACTTTAAGGAAAGCCTGTAGATTTACTACCTGTCAGTCATCCCCAGAGAGCCAGATAAATTTAAAAAGCCAAGACACAAAAGGCCGGCATAGTCATCATCTGAAAAAGGTCCATGGGCTGAAAAGCATCTGTATCCACCATTTGGAGGAATGTTTTGAGTGACCTCATCTATTGTGCGCAGGTGTTCATGTGGTACTGCTCTTTCAGCAGCACACTTGACGCAAGCCACTGGGATGGTTTTCATTCTGAGTCCTTGCAACCTGTTCTTAGGTAACCTTTTGTTCTGAGACATCATGATTGTGGAACCTGAGTACAACAAGTTTTCTTTAACATTCTTCTAAATATTTCAACAGCTGCCAGGACTGACAAATACCCTGGATAGGGGCCCCCCATGCATTTTTCAGTAATGGAAGAATCTAGAAATTATAGTTGTTCTGTGATGTGACCAGCATAAGTGTCATCAACCTGTTGGCAGGCAGATACCAAGAATTGTTGAACAGGAGTCCTGTCATTGCTTTCTTTTTACCTCCAGTTCAATGGGGGTGTGTGTGTGTGCAGGGTGGATTTATGGGGGAAGTCCACACTGGGAACACAGGCTATTTCTGAAGAAGAAAACCCAGCAGAAAGGAAAGAGAACTTTCTTAAATCATGTTATTTAATCGCTGACTTAGGCTTTGTTGACAACTCATGGGACATCTATCTGCTCGCACCAGCCTCTCCCTATGAAATGTAGCTCGGCTGGCTCACTTCTAATCTATGTTCATCATGTTCCCGATTCCCTCTCACCTCGTTCTGTACATTTCTGATTTGAACTACAAGCCTGCCCAGTGGACATGGTGTTCCCAGGTCCACTGCCTGGACTCTTGAACTCAGCTTATCTGTTGGTCTAGCTTAGGCTCCTTCCACTAGCAGTTACAGTTTCTGCGTTCTTAAGTGGGACATTGAGTGGTATCTTGCACCTTGGAAAAATTCACCTTCTACCACTGGTTAATCAGATAGTGCCCAAGAAGGCCAGCATATCTTCAGCAGTTTGGGGCTTAAAAGTAAAATTTGGGCTTCTTGAATTAATTTTCCATCTATTCAAACATACATTTCAAAATAAACACTTAACTATAATTAAATATCCCAAAAATATAATAATAGGGGATAGTATTGTATCTCAGCATGTTAAGCTTCTGTTTGGGGTGGTGGTATCTCATACCCAAGCGCTAGTTCAAGGTCTGGCTGCTCTGCTTCTGATTCAGCTCCCTGCTAATGCATCTGGGAAGGGAACAGAATATGGCCCAAGTACTTAGGCCCTTGCCACTCACATGGGAGACCTGCAGGGAGTTCCGGGCCCTTGGGTTCAATCTGTCCTAGCCCTGGTTGTTGCAGCTACATGGGAATTACACCAACATATGGAAGACTCTTTTTCTTTCTCTCTCTCTCCCTCTCTCTCCCTTTCTTTCTTTCTCTCTCTCCCTCCCTCCCTCCCTCCAACTGTCCCCATTGCTTTGCCTTTCAAATAAATACATAAATTTTTTTTAAGAATGTTTTTAGGGGTTAGTGTTGTAGCATAGTGGTTGAAGCTGCCGCCTCTATGGACAGCTCACCATCTGGGCACAAGTTCCAATCCCGGCTGTTCCACTTCCAATCCAGCTCCCTGCTAATGGCCTGGGAAGAGCAGAGTAAGATGGCCCAAGTGTTTGGGCCCCTGACACCCATGTGGGAGATTTAGATGAAACTCTGGCTCTTAGCTTTGGCCTGGCACAGTCCCAATTATTGTGGCCATTTGGGGAGTGAATTAACGGATGGAAGATTTCTCCCTCTCTCTCCCTTCCTCCCTCCCTCCCTCCCTCTGTAACTCTTTCAAATAAATACTTAAATTCTTTTAAAAAAGAATGTATTTGTATATTGTATATATGTATATAGAGTAATTTATTTTATAAACAATTTTTATGAGATAAAAATTTTTGGCCTTCAGCTTTGAATTATAATACTTGTGTAAGAAGAAAACATGCTGCTGTGTCATTCTGTTCCTTTGGAGATATGCAGGGCCCATACCTAACACAACCTTGAAACATAGTGCATAGTACAGTACTTAAGGCAAAAACTCTGTAAAACTACTTGCAAAGAGTTTTAAGTGAATCACAGAACTCTTAACAATTCAATATGTCTGAAACTTAAATGATATCCTCGGTAAGATTTGTGTAAATTTTGTATAGAAACCTTGATAAATGAAAAGAAAATGTTTTTTAAAATACCATTTTTATTATTTTCTGAATAGGCTTTTCATGTAGAGGGAGCACTTGGAAACACACATTTCTGAATTAAAAGATCTGGGCTAAATCCTGACTACAACTTACTAGGCTCATCATCACAGGCAGACCCCTTACTCTCACTAAATTTTGTACTTTTTTAATTATAAAAAGCAGCAGAAGGATGATGATCTAATAGAACCTGATTTCCTTAGAGTACCATATAATTCTGAATGTCTTAGTGCTTAGGTACTATTTATTCAAATGCAGCAAGTGTTACTTCAAAGAAAACACAGTAAATAACATTGTGGATTTATTTTATTTTTTACTTAAATGATACAAAGCAGAAAATCGAATTATGCAATGGAAATAGTGAGCCATGGAAATACTCCATGTTTGAAAAGATAATTATTGAATTTATCCAAATATTAAAGTAAACATACTTAAAATGCATTGAAACACCCCCACCCCCATGAATTGTTTTGCTCTGCATTAAAAACCACAGTTAAGCTGGAAAGTGCTATCTATTTTTTTCTAAGCCTCATCTGGTATAGCCATACACAGTGTTTTTTTCCTTTCTACACTTTTGTACTCAGGGCTTCCTTCCTTATCCCAGAAGACAGTCTAAGCCTCCAACCCAGGGATTCTGTAACATCCCTCAAGCATCCACACAGAAGATACTGGTAGCTATGTATTGTAAGAGAAAAAAGGGAAACAAATAAAAAAGCCACAATTTTCTCTAAAGGAAACATCTGGTCCCTAGCATAAATAATGTACTAAAAAAAGCAGAGACCTGTGGAATTTGAAATTTATGTTAACAATGGCCACAATATAGAACTGGGTGAATTGAGCAGTTAAAGTTTCAAGGTCCAGCCCTTAATCTTTACCCAATAATGCCCTTCTCAGGAAACTTCGAACTCCTCGGAGACAGATGGTCTTTCATATAAATATATACTTGCACGCAAATTCATCAAGTGGAAATCTCTTGTGTTTTTTAATGGACCAAAGTAGTACAGCTAGGCTTGCTCAGCCTTTCTGTAAAATTAAAAATCAAGGCCACAGTCATCTAGTTCACAATGTTGGAAAAATCACCTTTTTCATGATTTTGTCTTTTGATGCTGTACTATGGATATTTTCAAAGTGGAGATATGGTATGATGGTCCCCCCTGGGACCATACCCCAGTTTCCATGTTTGTCAGCATTTTGCTCTTTGGAATGCAAGCCATTTTAGATATTCAGTCCCAAATGAAAAGGTTTTAATGAAATAGGAATAGAAACACAGAAGGCACATAAAAAATGAGTAGATTCCTCAATAGTGGAAGTTGAGAGCTAAATCAGAGATTAAATGAGAATTGCAAAGATCAAGATTGAAAATATTAAGAACATTCAATTGGATCAAGCATTTGGCCCTGCTACTACAGACCCTGGGAGGCAGCAGTGATGATTCAAGTAATTAGGTTACTCCCACCCATGTGAGAGACCTGGACTGTGCTCCAGCTCTCAGTTCTGGCCCCAGCCCTGCCCAGCAATTTCAGGCATTCAGTGGATGGAAGATCTCTAGATAGAGGGAGAGAGAGGGAGAGAGAGGGAGAGAGAGAGAGAGAGATAGCTATTTCTATCCCCCCTCTTTCTGTCTCTCAAATTAACAAACAAAAAAAAGAAAGATCACTAGATTTTATTTCTTTTGTATGTGCAGTAATTCATAACCCAGGAGAAACTCACTGTATTCATCTGTAGGGCTAAGATATCCGTGGAATCCAGTAAATAATATAAATGGTTGAGTCAGAAATGGTTACCTCTACTTTTGTTCATGGAGTCTCTGATAAGAACTCAATACCATTGCCGTAATGTCAAAAAGGAGCCTTGTCCCATGTACAATGTAAATTCCCATGGGAGTTTGGCTCATCTTCCCAGCACAACTCCATGGGAGTGAGTTTGACCTTTTTTCACCACAGAACCTGTCATGTTGAAGACTTTCCATGAAATAGATTGGATAGGTTATGTCCATGAGAAATCCAAGTAAAACAGATTTTTCAACAACAGAACTGATGATCAAGAGACAGGGTGGGGGCCACTCACGTGGCACAGCAGGTTAAGCTGCTGGTTGCGACTCAAGCAAACCATAACAGATTGCCAGTTTGGAGAGCTGGTTCAAGTCCTGGCTTCTCTGCTTCTGATTCAGCCTCCTGCTAAAGTGCCTGGGCAGGCAGCAGAAGATGGAAAAAGAGCCTGTGCACCCCCTACACACACCTACGTGGCAGACCAGGATGGAGTTCCTGGAGCCTGGCTTCAGCCTGGACCAGCCTGATTTTTGTAGGCATTTGGGGAATGAAACAGCAGATGCCTTTGTGTGTGTATATATGTGTGTGTGTCTTTCTCTCCTTCTTCCTCTCTCTATTGTTTCTGAGATTTCTTTATTTGAAAAGCAAAGGAAAAAAAAAGAGAAGGGAGGGATGTGTGACCATGGTGACAGAGGCATTACAAAACGAGTTGGTAAAGCTGTGAGGACAAATGCCAACCACTTGACATGTCTAAGCCACGTCAGCCCTGGGCCTAAGAGAAATCTGGTTTGCCTGTCTGTTGGGGATTGAGCAGACTCAGGCACACTTGCTGATCCCAAAGTCTTTCATTAACAGTGCTAATGGCTGATGGGTAAGGGTGAGAGGGTTTGCCTGCAGGAAGACATTCTCCCAAGAAGCTGGGGTATTTAAGCTGAGTTTGGCCAAGCTTCTCCCTCTCTGTTTCCTCCCTCACTGTGAAATTATTCCTCAGATACACTCTGCCATTGCCAGCTGTGGTCAGACACAGACTCATGGGGACATCAGATCCTGAACTGTGCTCCCCCAAACTGTAGGCCAAAATAAATGTTTTCCTTCCCAAGAAGCTCTTCCCAGGGATTTTAGTTAAAATCACAAAAACTAACTGGTTCACAACAGCTAATCTTCCCACACAAAAAATGAGCACCAAAGAGGTTGCAAAAATAACAGGTGTCTGACCTGTGACTCTCCATCCTCCTCTCTCCATGAACAGGCTCAGCTTTCCTTCTCCACCGCTGAAAATTGAAAATCTTTCCAGACTGAACAACTACATAGGTTTCCTCATCCCTGACTCCTTTCTGTAACACCAAGAATCTCCCTTTTTCCCAGAGGAATGAACTACAGAACGTAAGTAACTTGTGCAGCAATGCGACTTACACAAGGCTTAAGCAAATCCTGATAACTATCTCCATGATGCCTCACTTGTCTTAAGTTGCTGAGCAAAATTTACAGCATCTCAAGCCTCTAAAAAGACACATTTGGATAGTGTGTATCAGAAGCAGATAAGATACTTACAACCCTATATTTTGGGGATGTATCTCAATGTGTGCCTTTGAATGGTTTCATGGAATTCATGAAAATTATTGTATTCGTCTAACATTCCATTATGAATCCACAGGCTTTGTTTTGCAGTCCTTTGCGTAACTACTTAACAAACAACATGCCATGTATACTTTTCTTTCATTGTTTCCTTCAGGAAGGAATGAAAGCCAAATATTTTGGTGGCTTAATAAAACCTGCGAATGTATTTTTGCAACTGCAGTGTAAGATTAAATTAAGACATATTATCAAAGCCAACTTCCTTTTTTGCCTCACCAAGAATCATTTAGCCTATCAATAGGATTGATGTTTTCAATTTTTCTTTCAAGTCTTAAAGTTTCCCTTTTCAAGAAACTTTTAAAATATTTACAGGAATGTTATAGACACTGTTAGTTTTTCAGCATGGCTTTCAAAATGTATTTTTTCATAAAGTACAAATGAAATATTCATATCCTCACAAACCAACATTCCTGGTATGTCCATTTATGTTTGTTATTGCTCTCAGCCACATTATAAAATGGAAATAATGAATAAATGGCTTATTGCAAAAAATCAGGCCCAAAATTTTATACAAATGCCAGCTGATTCTACATTTCATTGAGCATTCAATTGTTCATGAAATCTGGGCTAATTACTGTCCTGGAGCGTGAAGACATCATGAACCCACCTCCATAGAGATTCTTGTTCTTATGAGTTCATAGTGAACTTACAGTCAATAATGTTCATTTGGAAATTAATGGCACTGCCTAGTGTTGACAATAATCATCATCTACTACCTTAGAAACCATGGAGAAAAGTGACCATGGTTTGTAGTCAAAAATCATGTTTAGAACACAGTTACTGCTCAGTAATGCTCTTGAATACATTAACAAAGTAATCAGTTATCAGACCTTTGATAGACTCTTATTCCTGAATATCTGTTGTACATAAAGTTTGCCTATTGCAAATCTCCGGATGCCTTGGTTTCTCCTGTTGGCCTATGCATAGTTGGTTCAGAGACTTGCTTCTAGCTCATTTGAAATAACCTAAAACCAAATCAGCACATCTTTTCCCTTAGAACTCACTATTCTTTCCAGTATCAAGACACTTCTTTTGACTTCTTAGGTTCAAGCTCTCTAGAGTAAGGCTGATTTTTGATAAAACTCTTCTGAGAAGTTGTAATTGTGAAATTCAGATTGGCTCACACATGTACATCAAGTGATCACTTCAAAGTGATGCATATGGCAGATGAGGAACATTGAATGCTTCTTCAAGGCCTCACAATTATTAGACGCCAACTCCGTCACAGACTCCTGGTATTTGCACATTACTGAGTTTAAATTTCCAAGGCAATATCTCAGAGCATATGTTTCTTCTATGCACAGTTTACATCTGTTCCTGCACTACTGCAGCTACCCCTGTTCCTTCTCCAACTCTCCACCTTGCAGTTAATCAGAAGTCATGGAGCTAAGACAGGAATGAACTATTTCATTTAAGCCTCTTTCAATCTCTCATTTTCAGAACACTATGGTGTAAATTATTAACTGGACCAGGAAGTCACCTTACTTTTCAGCTCTTTATTCAAGTACATTAAATGTCAAAACTTCCTTTGATTTTAAGATTCTTGCTTATCCTGCCAGTTGTTGTTGTTGTTTTTGCCTTTATACTCTTAATTCAGAATGGGAACTCAATGGTTAATGGACCACCCACGAATCTTCATTTTCTAGGTATTGTTAATGAGATAATTTCTCACTACTCACCTGCCTCATCTAACTGTTTTACAGTCAATGCCCACATTCTTGCATCTCTGTGCCAGAATTCTGGGCCCTGGAAGGTTAGATTATGGTCACAAGGGTTCTGAGTTTGATCTTAGAGTCATCACTACTTAAATATGAGACTGAGATTCACAAAACACCTGAAATCAGAATTAGTGCTTTGCTATCCTCCATAGATGCTTGCTGCCGCAATATCTAGAAATAGTGGACAAAAAATGTACTATAGAGGCCAGTGTTGTGGCACAGTAGTTAAGGTGCTGCCTGAGATGCTGGCATCCCATATGTGTACCACTTGAAGTACTGGCTGCTGCACTTTGCATCCAATTCCTTGCTAATGCATTGGGAAATCAGCAGAAGATGGCCCAAGGGCTTGGGTCCTGTCACCCATGTAGGAGACCTGGATGGAATTCCAGGCTCCTGGCTTCAGGTGGCCCAGCCCCAACAAGCAAAGCTACTTCAGGAGTGAACCAGTGGATGGAATATCTCTTTCTCGATCTATATCACTCTGCCTTTCAATTTAATAACGTAAATATTTTAAAAATGCAAGATTAAAGTAGGTGTCTAGAACACCAGAAAAGTACTCCCCTAATTTTATTAAGAAGTAATTCCAGTAGAGAAAAGACCTAATGCATGAGAACAAATTGTCATGACGGATTCAGTAAGTAGGACTACTAATTCCTACTGCCAGTTTAAAATTTTAATATTGAATTTTTATATTTTGATGATATGTAGTAGTTGATCTTCATTTGGAATATGTAAAAGCTTGAGTGGTTTATCTTTAGATATTAGAATAAATATACTTTTTTAATAAATTATTTGAGTGGCAGAGAGATACAGATAAGCAGGCAGAGAAAGTTCCCATACACTGGTTCACTACCTTTGTCCACAACAACCAGGACAGAGACAAACTAAAGTCAGGAGCTAGGAATTCAATCCAGGTAGATGGCAAGGATGCAACTACTTGAGCCATCACTGCTGCCTTCTAGGGTATGCAATAGCAGGAAGCTAACACTGACCGCTGAGCTGAGCTACAAATCCAAGTATTTGGTTATAGAAGGCAGGTATCACAACCAATGTTTATCTCATTAAACACCCACCAAACTGCTAAATTCCACCCCGTGTCTCATTTGTAATTACTTATTTCCCTAATTAACTATAAAGATGCTATTCATCTTTATAGAAAACGTAATAATTCATCATTAAAAACAAATATGACAATATAAAAATGATGATTTCAATATTTTTTCAAAGAGGAATCACTTTGGGCTATCTGCCAGTTATATTTATATTATTAAATTATTGAATATAGAGCCGGCGCCGTGGCTTAACAGGCTAATCCTCCGCCTTGCGGCGCCGGCACACCGGGTTCTAGTCCCAGTCGGGGCACCGATCCTTCCCGGTTGCCCCTCTTCCAGGCCAGCTCTCTGCTGTGGCTAGGGAGTGCAGTGGAGGATGGCCCAAGTCCTTGGGCCCTGCACCCCATGGGAGACCAGGAGAAGCACCTGGCTCCTGCCATCGGATCAGCGTGGTGCGCCGGCCGCAGCGCACCTACCGCAGCGGCCATTGGAGGGTGAACCAATGGCAAAAAGGAAGACCTTTCTCTCTATCTCCCTCTACTGTCCACTCTGCCTGTCAAAAATTTTTAAAAAAAAAATTATTGAATATAATTTGCCATGCTAGTGTAAGAAATAAAACTGGTACTGTCTCAGAAATAAGGTGACATTTCAGAAACTGTGTGGAATGACATTCTAAGACTTTCCCCAATTCTTTTATAATCCCATAGAATAAAACCAGCAACAAATTTCAGAGACAAATGAAATACGAACAATATCAGCACATACTGCATACTTCCCACTACAGTCTTGTGTACCCCAAGCTCTAAGCTCCAGGAGGCATGTTTGCTTCTGGCCCACAATCTTGGGTCAAGTGGCCTAATAGCTTCTCACATGATTGGATGCTGAGTTTTATTTAAACTTCTTTCTGTCAGTACTCTGGAGGAGAACCAGGCAGATTGTTGTGCTTTTGGTGCAATGAGGTAGCAACCCTGGCTTCCTCCTTCCCTCTTTCCTCCTCCTCATTCCTTGGCTCCCCTGTGCCACGGCATCTGATTACATGACTGAAGCTCTTGTGCAACCTGCTGGCACACCTCCTGCTCACCTGGCACCTTGGCCAAAATGTTCAGGGCAGAGATCATCATGGGATCCCAACGGGGTCTATTTAAAATGATGAAGCAACATACACCACCTCAAGGACAAACTACAAAATGTACTTGGGAAATGGAGAAAGGGACAGAGAAGAATGGAACAGTATTGAAGTCAATGAGGTGAAGACAAAATGGGTACAGAATGGGAGCCAACAGGACAGTAGGTCCTTAAAGCCATACATCTAAAGTCTAAATTGTAGTTCTGTTTCTCAAAGAACAATGGGGGATCAGGATTCTCCTGCATGTTTGCTTGTGGTGATGTGTTCATTTTTGTTGCATTATGAATATTAGTGGGGCACAACATCACGTTTTGATACATGTTTTCACTGTGGAACAATTAGATCAAGCTGACACATTTATCACTTCACATCTATGCCACTTTACTCTGATGAGAATATTTAAGATCTACTCTTGTAACAGTTTTCATATACACAACAGATGACCATTAACCGTAATTGCCATATCCTATAATCCATGTCCCAAGCTGATTCCTTCTCACTAAACCACAGTCCTTAACCAATGGTGCCCTGACGTCCTTGTAATCCCACGTAATCTTTGTTCTCTGATTTTGACATTTTAGATTCCACCTACACCTGAAAGCATGTGTTATCTATCTTCCCGTGCCTGGCTTGTCTCACTTAAAACAATGCCCTCCATGTTCACCTATGCTGTCACCAATGACAGGATTTCCTTTTGAAGCAGTTCTATCAAGAACATTCCCAGGAACCTTAATCAAATCAAATCACATGGGCATGTTCCCTGGGCCTCGGTCTTCCTATCTGCTCAATGGAAATCAAAAATATTTGCCTTACTGAGGTCTTGTAGCCTTGTCATTGGCTGTAGGATGGCCTGGAGCCTATCACAAGGCCTGGCACCAAGCAGAGCCACTACAACTGTAAACACCCAGAATGACATCCCTGTAATCTAAAACCCCAGGGTTCCTCCTGGGCAAGATAAGAAGTACATAGAAGGTTCTAGTGACTCCCTGGTCTCCTGCTCTTGGGAAATTCCTGCTTTAGCATCAGCATCTATATTCTCCCAGGACAAAGTCTCTTGTAATTTCCATTCATTTCTTCCTTTTGTAAGAAGGACTTACATGGTTTCTTTGGTATCTATCTATGATAGGCAAAATTCAAGTATGAGTGATCAAATCTTAGTATTTAAGGCTTGCTTTTAATTGGATAAGGGGCTCTTTTCATTTCCTAGCTAAAACCATTTTTGAAATGAGCACTATCCTATTAATGTCAATTCAAAGCAAGAACAAAGGGACCAAGATTAGGGATGGGTGGCAAAGGAAAGGATCAAAGAGGCTGTGTGAGGTAGGGCTAGGAAGATGGTATTTAGAGCAGGAGAGTCCACAGAGCTAGATTACATTTCCAAGAAGGAAACCAAACAGGCAGGAGACACAGTGCCATCTACACTCTGCCATTAGCTTCTCCTGGGTTTTCTAACATGCAAAGTCTGATGCACACAGGTAAATATTCAGTAAATGTTTTTTAAAGTCTATATGAGTGGCAATGGAAGCAACCTAGGAGAAGGGGTAGGAAAGCTACTTAAATAAAATCATGTATTTCTCTCATCATTTTCTTTGACATATTTTAAATTTGAAGGCAGTAAGATTAACCTTATATAGTTTAATTTTGATTCTAATTATTTTCTACCCAAAAGACCTATCCATTTTGGAATTTATTTTTTATTTTTTGACAGAATTTAGTTATTTTAATAAGTTAGATGCTTTTCATGAGTGGCTGGAGAAACCTGTTTCTTTGAAATAACTTGAAAATTATTTTTTTAAGATTTGTTTATTAATTTGAAAGAGTGACAGAAAGAGGGAGAGAGAGAGAAATCTTCCATCCACAGGTTCACTCCCCAAATGCTCACAACTGCTAGGGCTGGGCCAGCTTTAAGCCAAGAACCAGGAACTCCCACATGGGTGACAGGGGCCCAAGTACCCAATTTGTCAATAACTGGCTCCCAGGATGCATTAGCAGGGAGCAGGATTGAAGCAAAGTAGGTGGAACTCAAACCGGCTCTCAGGTATAGGAAGGAGTCCCAAGCAGCAGCTATAACATTTGCCCTTAACTGTAGGTTTATTTTGTTTTGCTAAAGCCATCACAAATAACTTTATGATATATTATTTATAATTATGATTTACTTATTATTTGATGAGGTGTTTTCAAGTCCTTCCATCATATTGAATTTTTATATCATCTGTTAGCTTTTAAGCTGAAATTTTAAAGGTGCTTACCTGAGATAAGTGAGTACAACTGCAAACTCTGTAAAATGTTTTTTCTAAGAATTTTAGACCCTTACAAATGATCTACCCAGGTAGTACACTGAATACATTCGTGTTGCACTGAAGACTTTAGTAGAAATGTTAGAGCATATAAAGCTGGCTGCAGTCAAGTTAAAAAGTAAAGATCTAGAACAGGCTCTTGACATAGCTCATGTCCCACATCAGAGTTTCTGGATTAAATTCCCAGTTCCAGTTCCTGACTCCAGTTTTCTACTAATGCAGACCCTAGAGGGCAGTGATAATGACTCAAGTAATTGAATTCCTGCCACCCTCACGGGAGAGGACCTGGATCGTGCACCAGGCTCCTGGCTCTGTCCTTTTCCCAGTCCTGGATGTTGTGGGCATTTGAGGAATGAACCAGCACCAACATAAGCTTATCTTCCAACTTCATTTTCCACAAACTGATTTTCACTTTTTTATTGCACATAGTTAATTTTATTAACCATGTAGGTAAATATAGAATCAGATCTTGGAATAAAAATTACAGAAAATGGACAAGCAAAAGAAGGAAAATAAAATACCACCATTTAAAACTAATCGCTGCATGCATATTGGTATGTATCTGAATCTTTAGGTAAATAACTGTGTTTAGTGGTTTCCTTTTACCGGATCAGTGTGTTCATTTTCTCTATGCTATCTTAATTTAGGTTATAGTTGATTCTCACTATTCACAATAGTTATGTTCTATCAAGGCACTGTGAACACTAAATTAGCATATACTGATTCCTGCTGTTGGGGAAATACAGGGTTATTTCCTGCAGGAGCCCCCAGTCACAATACTTTCAGTAACTGATTAATAGATAACCCTGTTTTCTACGTGCCTCAGTTTGAAGACACATTAATATGTGTTGTTGATTAATTAATCATGTATGCTGTTGCTTGAGCTTATGGTCAACAGCCCAGTAACTCAAAAACTTTTTGAAGTACTTTCATGCTGATGTTAGTCATCTAGCAACAGATCACATCTGCATAAATTCTGAAAAATGTTGCAGCACATTCTAAATCCCAGAAGCAGAGGACTCAAGACTGATGGGACATATTTCCAGCCTTCAAGAAATTCAAAGTCTGGTCAAGAATAGAGCGTAGAGAGAGAGTGGCACTGATACAGAATAACATGGCAATGGCCAGGACAGAAATACGGACACATAACCCTGAGGGTGGGTTCAAGGCCCAGTTCAAGGGAGACCAAGAAGGCATCTTTTGGGAAGTAACATTGGAGGGGAATCTGAAAAAGGTGAGTAGGACAAAAAGCCAGGAAACTGATGACTCCTCTGCACACTAAAGCATTATTTGTAAAGGGCAAAACATCAATCATCTTTGCATTCTGCTTTATGATATTAAATTTATTAAACTAAACTCTCCATACCAATATTCATTGGCAATCATTTTGTGTGCTAAATAGGTTAGATGATGCTATAAGTATTCCAAACTTAAGCTGTTAATACACATAAATTATTTCCTGGAAAACAGAGGATCTCACAGCTCAGTGCCAAGAAAATTAGTCATAAGTACATCAAACACACACTTAGTAAAATTATAGAATATTTAACAATGCAAGGAATATATCAAATGAAACAATAAAATGGATGTGATCTTCAAAGCAACTGAAATTGGACCCACTTTCAGACTTTTGTTTTCATAAATCAAAGCTCCTCAGAAACCATGTCTCAGCCATTCCTCTTATATAACCCTGTTTTTCTAATCTTTCTGTATGTCACTAAATTAGTTTTTTTTCTGGCTTCAGAATCAGGAGTTTTTCCGTATTCTGAAAACTCTCAAATCTCTTATTTATTCAGAGGTGGCATGGTTCAGAATTGTCACTGTCATCCATATTTTCCTGTAAATTATTCTGAACAGTGAGTCACTCCTCTTTAAAACTCTGACATTAGAAAGAAAGCAACAAAAGTAAAGCCCATTTCTTGGAAAAGTCTCAACAAGAACCCTATCCTAAGAATAGTCATGCCAACATCACCCATTTAGCAACAGTAACACATTTTATAAAGTAGCTGACTTGACTGTAATGACATGGATGTGGCCCTACCACAGGATCCTGGTGAGTCTTTAAAATTCCAAATCCTGATTCTTATCAGGAAAAAAAATCCAAGAGGTTTTGTTTCTCCATTCTTCAAATATGTGTTTTTGCAACAGGATGATTCTGTTTCAAAGAGTAAGCTTATCAGCTTCCTATTTAGACAGGCACAAAACATTTTCTTTTTTTAAAATTTATTTCATAAATATGAATTTACAAAGTGCAACTTTTGTATTGTTGTGGCTCCCCCCCCACCTCCGTCCTTCCTGTGGCCCTTCCCTCTCCCTCTCCCATCCCGCCCTTTATCGAGTTTCATTTTCAATTACCTTCATATACTGAAGATCAACTTAGTATATACTAAGCAAGGATTTCAACAGGCTGCATTCACACAACCGCACAAGGTATAGGGTATTGTTCGACTAGTAGTGTTTTTAAGTTTCATAGTAAAACACATTAAGGACAGAGATCCTACGTGGGGAGCATGTACCCAGTGACTCCCGTTGTTGATTTAACAATTGGCACTCTTATTTGTGACGTCAGCAATCACCCGAGACTCTTGCTATGAGCTGTCTAGGCTATGGAAGTCCCTTGAGTTCACCAACTCTGAACTTGTTTAGTCAAGGCCGTATTACAGTGGAGGTTCCTTCCTCCCTTCGGAGAAAGGTGCCTCTCCCCTTGATGGCCTGTTCCTTCTGCTGCGGTCTTGTTCACCAGGGTCTTTCATTTAGATTGTTTTTCTGCCATCGTGTCATGGCTTTCCATGCCTGTGAGACTCTCATGGACCTTTTAGCCAGATCCAAATGTCCCAAGGGTTGATTCTGAGGCAGGAGTGCTGTTTTTGGCATTTGCCATTCTATGAGTCTGCTATGTGCCCCGCTTCCCCCGCAGGATCATTCTCTCCCTTTTAATTCTATCCTTCATTATTTGCTTACACTGGTCTTATTTGTGAAATCTCTTCGACACATACCCTATCTTTTTGATTGGTTGTGTATTTATACTTATCACTTTACCAAGTGCGCTGGCATTGGTACCTGCCTCCTTGGTAAAATTGATTTGAAATGCCCTGGCACATTTCTAGTTCCACCATTGGAGGTAAGTCCGAGTGAACATGAGGCACAAAATGTTTTGTGCATGGCGTACGGAAGGCACAAAACATTTTCTAAAGAATTTATTATCAGAAGAGTAGCTGTCATCATGTATGGGAGTATATACATGTGTGTGTTTCTCTTTATCTGTCCTTCATGTGTTGTCCAATGTGAAGTAATGCTAGAGCTAGTACTGAAACAGTATGTTTACACTTTGTGTTTCTGTGTGGGTGCAAACTGATGAAATCTTTACTTAGTATATACTGAATCGATCTTCTGTATATAAAGATAATTGAAAATGAAAAAAAAACTTGGTTTTAAATTGGAAATTGCATAGAAAATTAATCAATTTTAAAAAATATCATGTAGGATCTCTGTCCTTAATGTGCTGTACAATGTGATTTAATGCTATAACTAGTACTCCAACAGTATTTTTCACTTGGTGTTGCTATGTGAGGGCAAACTGTTGAAATCTTTACTTAATATATACTAAACTGATCTTCTGCATATAAAGAGAATTGAAAATGAATCCTGATGTGAATGGAAGGGGAGAAGGAGTGGGAAAGGGGAGGGTTGCGGGTGGGAGGGAAGTTATGGGGAGGGGGGGAAGCCATTGTAATCCATAAGCTGTACTTTGGAAATTTATATTCATTAAATAAATGTTTTTAAAAAAAAGAAAAAATTTTTCTAATTCCTTTTGGCATCTAGATAGTAGTTCCAAAAATTCATGGAAAATTGAATTGAAAGATAAGCTCATTTTAATGAAAATATTTTTTAAGTTGATGCATAGTTTTTGGTCACAATACATATTTCCATTAACTTTTTGAAGTACCCTTGTATTTCCAGTGTAAGACTCACCTATTTTTAAATTGGCAAGGCTAGGTTCTCCATGGCATTCCCATCATCCAAGATGTGGATGGTTAGATGTGTGCTCCTAGTTCTTTGATCCAATGTTCCCTTAGCTTTTGGAGGTTGGGGCCACTTACCTCATCCAAGGTCCATTCATTCCCAAAGTCCTGAACGGGGCTGTTCCTGCCTTTAGGTTAAGGGATGCTTCCTGTTTTAAATCAGGCAACAATCACACTGGCTCCATAGTGTGTCTTGTGGCTGATGTGGCTCCAATCTATCCAGAGAGCTGGATTGGAGCTGCAGAAGCCGGGACATGGGATGCCAGCACCACAGGTAGAAGCCTAGACTACTGTATCACGGTGCTGGCCCTTGTAATTTTCTTGATCTACCTAACTACTCTATCCTGTCCATATTCTGACATTCATTTGATTTGATTACCAAACACCAAATTCTTCTCTTAAGGGCACTTGCCTTAACCTCTAGACTCAGACACACCTTGAACTTATAAATCATATTTGATCTGATATTTGCCTCCTGGTACCAGGCATGGTGATGTAAGGGACACTGTTGGAATTCTCTACACTGTCTCCATGGTCTCGAGATGCTGGGCCCATGCCTGACCTCAGCTCCTACTGGGTCAGAGAAAGAGATATCCTCTCATGTCCTTGCCCATAATATGTAGGTCCAAATTTTGTGGCAAAAGATTTGGCAGAGGTATTAATTTGCATGTCCCTTCTATGTCTTCTCATCCTTCATTCCTCTCTTAAATATGTATGAGATGTCTTCAAAAAGTTTATGGAAAATATGTGTATTACAAACTCTGCATGGATTTCAAAATACTTTTTGCACCAAAATGAACTTTTTTTTTACTTTTTCCATGAAATTTTTAAACACTTGCATAGAATTTTTGCATCTCCCTGATGCAAATATTGATTTTGTGGGAGAAAACAACAAAAGCCAATTGAAGCCAACTGCTCTCATCTTTTGTAAAGATCAATGCTTGTTGCAGAAGCAATGCTCATGTATTGGAGAAACATGGAGAAAGGATGGAGTATTAAGGGTGAGAATAGTGGGGAAGACTTCTAGACTCCAAAGAGACGCTGAGAATGGCAAGGTGAGAGAAGTCTAGGGTTCCCACTAGGAAAAGTAGACACAACAGAAGGAATGGAAGCATAAAGCAGCACAGAAGCAGGCAGTAATGGCTTGCATCAATGTGTAGAGAGACTCAGACATAGACAGGACTGAACTATCATCTTTTTAAAAAAAAGTATTTGAAAAGTATGATGACAGCAATAGAGGGAGATGCAGAGGCAGAAGGAGAGAGAGAGATACCTTCCACAAACTGGTTCACTTCCCAAATGGCTTGGATGGTCAAGAGTATGCCAATTCAAAGGCAAGAGCTCAGAACTCCATTCTGGTTCTGGTCTCCCACATGAGTGACAGGGACCTAAGAATTTGGGCCATTTTCTGTTGCCTTCCGAGGTGCAGTTAGATGGGAAAGGGAGCAATCAGGACTTGAATGGGGACTCTGATATGGGATGCAAATGTGGCAGGCAGTAGCTTAATCTGCTGCGCCTCTATGCTGGACAATATTACTTGGCCAATTAAATGTCTCCAAATGTTTAGGAAGACTTTATGAAAGCCAGAGAAAATGCATTACTCTCAGCTTGCTGAGAGCAGGCAGCCAAGATGACAGAACCTAATTCCAAACCCAAAGGCGTGGCCCTGGGTCTGCCATGGATGTGAGTCCCTGAACCTTCATGAAGAGAGAGCAATTCAAAGGAAGAAACCATGATATTTCTTATAGTCTTCCTCACTTGGGCATCCACAAAAGCAACAAGCACTAGTGCTTCAGTTACCCATTGTATGCACCAAAATCACTTCTCTCTAATGCACCCAGGATGGTGTTTCTTATGCACCATACTTGGGAGAATCGTTCTATGGATCAGATGAGGAGCCTTGTGGAGAAGAACTTCAACAAGGAGAGCACTGCCTTGCCTCAAAGAAGAAATAAGAAACAGCCTTCCAGATAGAGACGAGGTGCTTAATGGGTACGTGGTTGCAGTAGGATAGGAGGAATAGCTGCCAATGTTCTACAGCAAGGTAGAATAATTTTACAATAATTCATTGTGTATTTCATATGAGCTAGTACACAGAATTTTCCATGCTTCTAACATAAAGAAATGGTAAATATTTGAGTTGAGGCTATAACAATGACCCTTCTGTACCATTACATACACATACACATACACATACACACACTCACACACACGTGCTGAATTATCTATACCACTCTTCCTAATACTCTGATAAGGACCGCTGATCAATGTGAAACAAGGATGTTTTCAATGTACTAGATGACTCTGTAAAACCAACACACTTTAAAGATGTGAAGGAAATAATATGGTTGCAAACATTTTGCCTTTGTTGTTTTCGTGGTTTTTTATTCTTTTATTTCTAAATTGACAGATAAAATTGCACTTATTATATACAATGTGATGTTTCAAAGTATATTTATACATACACACTGTGGAATGATTCAACCTGGCTAATTACTGCATATATTACTTTAGGCTACTATTATTTTGTGATGAGAACATATCACTCAATCTTTTGCATTTTTCAAGAATACAGTGTATTGTAACTTCCATTTTAATGTAAAGTACATCTCCCTGATCACACTGTGTGACCTGTCACTGTATTTCTGCCTATGAATAAGCTCCTGAAGAAAATCAAACTGGATGTTTATCATCAATGTTTTGCTATTCCCAAAACTTCAAGATGATATTGACATACTAATGAGAAACCAAAAGAAAGGTTTTGAAGGAACTCCTTCATGTACACATTCACCATATTCACTGGGTTCACACTGCATTGAGTTTAATAAAAATGCAATCTAAAGAATTACTGTAGTTCTAAAAAAAAAAAAAAGGAGTTCTAAAAACAACAAAGTCAAATACCAAAACTAGCTTGAAGAAAAGGGGTATTTAGAGGAAAAAAAATAAACATAGTTGGAGTGGTTGGCTTGTGACGCAGCAGGTTAAGCTGCTGCCCACAACACCTGCATCCTATATCAGAGCCCCAGTGCAAGTCCTGACTACTCTGTTTCTCATCCAACTGCTTACTAATGTACCTAGGAAGGCAGTGGAGGATGGCCCAAGTGGTTAGGCCCCTGCCACCCAGGGGGGTCTGGGAGAAGTTCTTGGCTCCAGGCTTAGGCCTGGCTCAGCCCTGACCCATGCAGCCACTTGGGGAATGAATCAGAGGCTGAAAGACCTCTCTGTGTATCTCCACCTCCTCTCTCTAACTCTGATTTTCAAATAAATTAGTTAATTTAAAAAACATAGTTGGGGGGCCGACGCTGTGGCACAGCAGATTAATGTCCTGGCCTGAGGTGCTGGCATCCCAAATGGGCGCTGGTTCAAGTCCTGGCTGTTCCACTTCCGATCCAGCTCTCTGCTATAGCCTGGGAAAGCAGTGGAAGATGGCCCAAGTCCTTAGGCCCCTGCACCTGTGTGGAAGACCTGGAAGCAGCTCCTGGCTCCTGGCTTCAGATCGGCACAGCTCCAGCCATTGCAGCCATCTGGAGAGTGACCCAGTGGATGGAAGACCTCTCTGCCTCTCCTATTTCTGTGTAACTCAAATAAATAAATAAGTATTCTTTTTTTTCTTTAAATTATTTTTGACAGGCAGAGTGGACAGTGAGAGAGAGAGACAGAGAGAAAGGTCTTCCTTTGCCGTTGGTTCACCCTCCAATGGCTGCTGTGGCCGGCACGCTGTGGCCGGCGCACAGCGCTGATCTGAAGGCAGGAGCCAGGTGCATATCCTGGTCTCCCATGGGGTGCAGGGCCCAAGGACTTGGGCCATCCTCCACTGCACTCCCTGGCCACAGCAGAGAGCTGGCCTGGAAGAGGGGCAACCAGGACAGAATCCGGCGCCCCGACCGGGTCTAGAACCTGGTGTGCCGGCGCCGCAAGGCGGAGGATTAGCCTGTTGAGCCACGGCGCCGGCCGTAAATAAATCTTAAAAAAAACATAGTTGGAATAAAAAGCTTGTGTACATATAGTACATAAGAGGATTAGGTTGATTGATAATCATCATTTACTATGGTTTGTTAATGTAAAACACAAACAGATTTGTTTTATCTATGAACATTAGCAAACAATGCTATAAATCGTTGAATGATTTTTAGAATTTTCCTGATATTATGTTTTAGTCTAAAGTAAATCATCTGCCTCCACACTTAATAAGTCATCTTGATGCAATAGGCAAATAGAAAGAACTGGGAGACGGAGTATGTTATGGGAAAATCAACTTTTCCTACTAGGCTTTCTTTATATAGATCCCTTCCGATACCAGTGAGCAAGCAATCAACACAAGCGAACAATCTGGCAGCAGACACCTGCTGCATGTCCCCCTAATTTAATTCAATCCCAACACTGCCCAGAGACAGCCTCAGAGTCCACAGACTGAGGGTTCAGGCCCCAGTACTGCCTTTCTGCTCTCCCCACCTTCAGATGCCAACCCCAGGCTCCAGGCTGTCTCCTCTGTGCTCCTGACCCTGTGGCTATAAACCGAATTTCTCACAACAACCTCTCACCTTCTATTCTTTTCCTTGAGCAGCTCTCAGAACTCAGGGAAACCCAACACAACATTTCTGTTTACAGGTTTCTAAGAAATGATTTTAAAGGTCACAAAGTTAGAGATGCATAGAGCGAGGGAAGGGGAAGGAGCACAGAGTGTCCATACCTTCTGTAGACGCTGCCCTCCAGGAACCTCCTTGAGTTCAGCTAGCTGGCAACTCTCTGAACCTTATCTTTTGAGGCTTTTATGGAAAATTCATTGCATAGGCATGATGGAAGCATGTGATTGGATAAAAGGGGTATGATCTTATGCAAACAGACCGAGGGGACGTCCATCAGGGCCTGTCTGTCCAGATTCTTCAGCCATCCTTCCTCTGGGCGATGGGGCTGGACCCTTTCTAAATTGGGGATTTTTATCTCTTTACTATCAGAGAAGGTATGTCTGAGATTTTGAAGTTACAGCTTCTATGGGCCACCTCCCATAATGTCTATGTACTGCCTTGGGGAAGGAGTGCCGAGTTAGGAACTGTGGGAAAGAAAAGTAAATATCACAGAGACCATTTTAGAAAGATTATACCACAGTGCAAAGACCCAAAGGGGTTAGCATAGCAGAGAAACACTAAGTGAAGGAGACAGTGAAAGATTGGTAGGGACAGAGGAGTAGACCAGGCCAGATTGGGAAAGATTTCCAGATCTTGGCAGGAGTGTAGATTTTAATCAGTGTGTGTTGGGCAGAAATTTCAAAACAGAGGAGTGTAGAAGAAAAAATCAAGGGGATCAGTTAGGGTGCTACTCCTGGAGGCTGTACGATCATCCAGGTTTAGTGTACGGATCTGAAGATGAGCAAAGACACAAAGAGAAGAACAGAATGTGCGGACTGTGCCTTACTGAAACAGATAAGGCCAGTGCAATGAGAGGAAGGTGGAGAGACGTGTAAGGAACATGAAGCCAACGCAATGACAAAATGCTTGAGTTGGGAGGAACACAGAAGTTGCCTTGTGTAGCTGCTGTATTTTACTGAAAGGAAGTTAAGCATCAGAAATCTTTGCAACTTCAAGTATTTTACATAATTTTCTCTATCTTCCCTATTCACATAAAAGTAGCACTTGTTTATATCATTCTTGGTCACTTAAAAAACTACTTAATGGTTTGTAGGCTTCATATGCTAGTTAATCTTTCAATATGACACTTCCTCACTCTCAAATTCTAATGTGATAACGGGGAAAACATAATAAATGTATAAACCCAACAAAATGAGCAAAGCGAGAAACTTCAGTTCATGGGAGACAGCAACACTATTCTGAAAGAGTGAAGGAATAGGAAGTTAGAGAAAGACAAAGTAAATATAGGGAAGCCGTGGCTCAGAATACACATGGAAATAATTGCAGGGAGCACCAGACCAGTTGATTTACATGGGTTTAATTTTTATCTCATAGATAGAAAATATTCTAAACTGATGAGTCAGAAAACAATATCATTTAAAAGGCTGTATCTATTCTACATTTCAAACACTAAACTATCAATGTTTTACAACTTCTAAAATGGGTACTTTTGTCCCTATCTCCTGGATGAGTAAATGGAGACATGGAAGATTAGGTTTAAGGTGACCAAGCTTACACATGGTAAAGCTGAGATACAAAGCCAAGAGTTTTTAGACCCAGATTCACACACATCGCTATCATTTTATCTTAACTGCATGTATAATTGTGGAGCTATAATACAAAATAAAACTTTAAATATTTAAGAGAGCTTGTTTCAGAGAAATAGGGCAAGGGGTACTCAGAAATGGAACAATGACTGTACCTTCCCTTGAAGTTGTACACTGTCTTGTGTCTTAGTATTTATTCTCCTATCTTATTTTTAAACACTTGAAAATACTTGAAGGCACTGAGTGATATTCAGTCATGTAAATGTGTTCAGCAATCTGCTACAGAGTACATGATGACTTTTCTCTACTTTTCAAAGTTTATACTCTAGAAACATAAGACTTAAATGAATCTTTTATAAGGATTATTCATGTATTTGAAAGTCAGAGCAATAGATAGAGAGATCTTCTATTTTCAAGCTCATTACACAAATACCCTTAATGGGACTGGGCCAGGCCAAAGTCAGAAGCTCAGAGTTTCATCTGAGACTCCCAGATGGCACTAAGTACTTGAGCCATCATCTGCTGCCTACCAGGATTCATCAGCAGGAAGCTGGATTGGAAGTGGAGGAGCCGGGACTTGAATCATGAACTCCAGTATAGGTTGTAGGCATCCCAAGCAGCAGCTTTTTCACTGCACCACAACACCTGCCCCTAAAAGATCTTTTCAAAAGTTTATAGATGGAGAAATATAAATGATTATCCACAGACTCATACTTTTAAATTTCAAATACTTCTCTGACCATCCTGATATTTAAAAGTATATTTGGAGTTTATTTTGCTGTTTTCCTTAGTCCTTGAGATGCACTGATAGCTCATTTATTTTATGTTTCTCCAGTATCTTGATGTAGACACTAATTGCAATAAACTTCCATCTTAACACTAAAAAAAAAGTATATACAGAATAAAAAACCCAGGCTTAAACAGCCATAACTTAAAAATCACAAGCAGTCAGCACAGTTCAAATCTTCAGTAATGTTTATCTCTTTGTGTATCTGAACTTAGGTTTCAAGATGGAATTTTTTGAATAGTCAATTAGATAACATAATCAACACTATGAAATAACAATCTTACCAGGTGAAGGACACAGCCTCCTAGAAAGATGATCTAATTTTATAATGTAGAGAGTAGTTATTTAAATTAAAATAAGGGGCCAGTGATGTGGTACAACAGGTTAAAGCCCTTTGCAATGCATCCCATATGGGCGCTGGTTCATGTCCCAGCTGCTCCACTTCCAATCCAGCTCTCTGCTATAGCCTAAGAAAGCAATAGAAGACGGCCCAACTGCTTGGGCCCCTGCACCCACGTGTGAGACCTGGAAGAAGCTCCTGGCTTCAGTTCAGCACTGTTGTGGCCATCTGGGGAGCGAAACAGGGGATGGAAGACCTTTCTCTCTTTCATTCTGTCATTCTGTCATTCTCTCTCTCTCTGCCTCTAACTCTGCTTTGAAATAAATAAATCTAAAAAAATTAAAACAAATATTTTTCCCTTAGGCCCTAGACCATCATCTGAATGTATGTCCCATGAGTATCACTGAACAAGGAAAATAAAACCAAAGCAGAACTTAGGGGAAAATTGACTCCTGCTGTTTTCAAACTACCACACCAAAAATCAGCTGTGGAATTCAAAAAATACAGATCTCTCTTGGAGCTTCTGTTTAGTAGAATAAATGTGCTGTGAAAATATTGGGGGGAGGGGACAAAATGACAATAAAAGACATCAGCAGCCACAATGTGAAACACTGACCACTAACAGAGTATCTATACTCAGGGCAGTTTCTTTCCATGTGAATTAACCTGGTGATTCTGCTGAAAACTATTCTACACCAAACATGGAAAATGTAAAGTCAAGGAGGAAATTATGAATAATCAAGGCCAGGCATTCACTTTGCCTTTATTGTTCTGATTGATTCCTGGAGAAAGAAAGCAACAGACAAATGGAAAGTGACCAGAGAGTACCTTTGGGATATTTCCAAAAATAAGTGTCTATGGTTGACATTGGCCTTTCTATAGTCAGAAACCCTGGAACTAGAAAACCTCCCACAGGTGACGCATCAGGAGAAGCCACCCCTGTGAGGGTACATCCATGTGAATGCAGGTTTGAGTCCCAGCTGCTCCACTTCTGATCCAGCTCCCAGTTAAGGTGCCAGGGAAAGCAGTGGAGATGACCCAAGTGCTTGGGCTCCTGACACCCACTTGGGAGACCTGAATGGAGTTCTAAGCTGTTGGCTTCAGTCTAGCCCAGGCCTAGCCATTGCAGCTATTTAGGAAGTAAACTAGTGGATGGAAGATTCTCACTCTCACTTTCACTCTGCCTTTCAAATAAATAAATAAATAAATAAATAAATAAATAAATAAATTTCTCATCCTATACACAGGCACCAGTTAGAGTCCCGGCTGCTCCACTTCCACTCCAGCACCTGCTAATATGCTTGAGAAAGCAGCAGGAAGACAACCCAAGTTGTTGACCAGGGTGGAATTCCAGGCTCCTGGCTTCAGCCTGGCCTAGCCCTGGTTGTTGTGGCCATTTGGAGAAGGAACCAGTGGATGTAAGATCTTTCTCTCTCTGTAACTCTTTCAAATAAAAAAAAAAAAAAAAAAAACTTCACAAAAAATATCATAAGGAGCCTTTAAAACAAACAGTGACAATGTTTTTGATCCTCTTACTTCAAGAGCTGGATTGTACTTCCATGGCTTTGGGGTGTGAAGCTAGATGAGGCAACTCGGGGCTGGCTGTCTAAGGGAGCTCTCCGGCAATGCTGCACCAATCGTTCGAAAGAGGATCTCATGCTGTTTATCAGGATAACAGCACAAGAAGAAAGGAAAATACCTTGACCTTCTCTGGGCTTCAGGATATTATTTGACTCTGACATCAGGAGACAAAAAAGCAAGTGTGGGCCGGTGCCACGGCTCAATAGGCTAATCCTCCGCCTTGCGGCGCCGGCACACCGGGTTCTAGCCCCAGTTGGGGCACCGGATTCTGTCCCGGTTGCCCCTCTTCCAGGCCAGCTCTCTGCTATGGCCAGGGAGTGCAGTGGAGGATGGCCCAGGTGCTTGGGCCCTGCACCCCATGGGAGACCAGGATAAGCACTTAGCCCCTGCCATCAGATCAGCACGGTGCCACCGGCCACAGCGCGCCGGCCTCGGCGGCCATTGGAGGGTGAACCAATGGCAAAAGGAAGACCTTTCTCTCTGTCTCTCTCTCTCACTGTCCACTCTGCCTATCTAAAAAAAATTTTTTAAAAAGCAAGTGTGGCTCTGTGGTTACTGTGGATTAAAACAGGCCAAGAAATAAGAAGAGACTAGGACCCAAATCCAAAGATGCACTATGTATATTTTTTTTATCTCCAAGTGCTAAATTGGGTAGGATGCAGTGTGCAGCTGGAAAAATTTTTATATTGCTTTTTAACCAATGGTGAAGAGACATTAGGGTAGCGTAAGAGAAAAACAGTGGATGCCTTTGAGGTTTCTCATTCCTGAAACTTCAGAAGAAAAACCATGCTGTAGTTGGAATTACCAGGTTTAGAGCATTTGGCCTAGCAGTGAAGATATTCACATCTCACATTAGGAGTATGTGGGTGGGATGCCCAGTTCCAGCTCCTGATTCCTGTTAATGCAGACCCTGAGAGGCAGCAGCATTGGCTAAAGTAGTTAGGTTCCTGCCACTCATGTGAGATAGCTGGATTGAGTTCCTAGCTCCTGGGCATTTGAGGGAGTGGATGTCTCTCAAACAAATAAATATTTCTTTTTTTTTTTTTTTTTTTTTACAGGCAGAGTGGACAGTGAGAGAGAGAGAGACAGAGAGAAAGGTCTTCCTTTTGCAGTTGGTTCACCCTCCAATGGCCGCCGCGGTAGCGCGCTGCGGCCGGCGCACTGCGCTGTTCCGATGGCAGGAGCCAGGTGCTTCTCCTGGTTTCCCATGGAGTGCAGGACCCAAGCACTTGGGCCATCCTCCACTGCACTCCCTGGCCACAGCAGAGAGCTGGCCTGGAAGAGGGGCAACCGGGACAGGATCGGTGCCCCGACCGGGACTAGAACCCGGTGTGCCGGCGCCGCAAGGCGGAGGATTAGCCTAGTGAGCCGCGGCGCCGGCCCCAAATAAATATTTCTTAAATAAAAAGACTTGCAGGGATTAATGACATCCTCAGAGATTTAAGGATATTTTTGTGGATAATACCATGATATTCCCATTTGATTCATTTGAATTGCTTTTGCAAGCATTCTAGGAATGCCAATGATCTACCATAGACTGACCAAGTGTCCCCAGTCACACAGTTCAGTGGGGATGTGTTATCTTTATCGGGGCACATCAACTCTGTATCTGCCACTTAGTCTATTGAGTTGGCAAATATAGTTTTTTGAATCCCCATCAATAAAGAGAGTCAAAACTCTACCTTTAGATGGGAAGGGTAGCAGTGAAGTAAACCTTCCCAGTAATGGTCCAGAGCTATGTTAAATTGCTCACTCCCTGTTTCTTTCCTAATACAGTACATGGGACACTTGATGACCCTCACGTTCTGAAGAATGTCACTCTGTTTCTATAAGGAGAGAGAAGATATTTTTCAAGTTAGACCAGGTGAACATAAAGTAGTATTCTGGATAGTTTGGTTAAATACTGGGATGTTGTGTTACATGTCACTAATAAGTGTCTGGTCTTTGCCCTATTCCTGACACGGAGTTCCTAAAATGCTTGGAATTTCCTAAATGATTAAAATGATGACAATGAAATGAACATTTCCTATTATTTATAGTACACACACACACATCTGAGTTTCTGTGAGTAAAATAACTTCTGGAAAGCCCCTGGATAGCATGTGATGGAGCTAATTGCCTGGGGGATCAACCTTGTGAAAAAGAGTTGAAACTTTCAACTGCACTTCCTCACCTCCAGGAAGGGAGAAGGACTAAAGATTAATGTCAACATCAAGGCCAATGATTTTATCAATCACACCTATGTAATCACGCTTCCATAGAAATCTAATAGGTCAGAGTTTGGGGAACTTCCAGGTTGCTGAACAAAAATGCACCCAAGTGCAAGGGTGATGGTGCACCCCAGAACTCCAGGTGCGCAGGAGCTCCAGTAATCAGGGCTCTTCCAGATCTTGCTCCCTATACCTCTTAATCTGCCCACGTGTATCTTTTAGTATGTTCTTTGTGATAAACTGGGAATCTTGCAATAAACTTTTTTTCTGAGTGGGAAGCAGTTCTAGCCAGTGATGGGACTCACTGGGGTCAGGGAGCTTTCAATTTATAGCCAGTCAGTAGCACAGGTGAATACTGGTTGGCATCTGAAGCGGGTGTGTGTGTGTGTGTGTGTGTGTGGTTAAGATTCTTGTCAGACAGAGCCCTTAACTGGAGGGATCTGATGCTATCTCCAGGTAGGCAGTGTCAGAACTGAATTACACTGTAACATACTCAGTCAAGGTCCAAAGAGAATTGAAGAAATGATCCGTGTGGTGAGAAATTCAAGTAACTTCTCTCAGATGTGACAGTCTCTGTAAGTATGAGCATTGTGAAAGTATAGGATTTTTTTTTTCTTCTATGACATATTTTAGCTGAAGGGTGGAAAGTAAACCTATAGATTTATGAATGTGCCAATCAGAGAAGGTCTTAGGATGTCAATGGCATGGTGATTTATAGAGGAGCCCCTTTAAGGTAGAGTACTGTGCCTGCTGTCTCCAGAGATGAGCTACGTAGTTTGGTCAGCTTGGCTGGACTTTTAAGCAGCATATGTGCTAATTGAGAGCAAAGTTCCAATTCATGTATCAGGTACCATGAAAGTTACCAGTTATGAACTAACTCTAGAACAAAAGAAATTTGGTAATGTGTTGAGGTTAAGACTTGAGAAAACTGCCAAGAAACTGATGGACTCAAAATGTATTCAGAAGTTAAATTTATGATATAACCCAATAAAAATAGAGACAGAAATAATCTGATTTTATATTTGTGTAATGAAACATTTGTAATCTACATAATACCGTTTGGTGCTAATACAGATACAGCTAATAGACCATTATTTAGAATCAAATTCTTGCTGGATTAAAAAAATTGCAAGTAATAATAATTTCCATGAATACCTCGTGAGTGACCTGCTTCACTTTCGCACCTTTAGACTAACACACTGAAAATGAGAAAATGTTACCATGAGAAAGACACATCGTTTTCTTTGCATGGGTATGTGACTGAAGGCAGAAATGCAATATTTGAAATATTTTGTCAAAAGTGAAAAAAAGCCAGGAAAATACAGTTTTGTCTTTTGTCAACATAAATAGCCTTATATTTATATTTATATCCTACTTATAAATATACAAACAGTAATTAAGAGCATAGTCCCTGAAGGCAAATATTTTATACTGCCACCAATGATGACATTATATTCACATTTATTTACCTGATTATATAATATATACTAAAATTTTATAATTTATGGAGCTATGTATTAGCCAGAACATTGCATAGTACACATCACTTTATATAGAAAGTGTTTATTATTTTTACATTTATCACTACTATTTTTCTCATTAGCTTACATATACACATATGTTTTATATGGCTTTGTATTTGTGTATGTGAATATATCAAAATTTCACTCCTAGTAAATATGTCCTTGAAAAGGAGATTTATTTTACTGTGTTATAAAGTGGTCATTTAAATTCACCATTTGCACTTTCATTCAATTAAAAAAGTAATTGCTGAGTATATTCTATATTCTTAATTCTGTACTGAGACTAGGAATAAACAAGTTCTGGTCTCCCCCTAAAGAAACCTATATTTTATTGCAGAGCAAGATAGAATGATGCCTATACCTATCAAAATTCTCCTATATTTGCCTTGTATTGTAAGTATTTTTACTTTTTCTCTCCCAAAGGATACTAAAGGCCTGCACAACCACAGGTGCAGCAGTATGAGGTTAAGTTACCAAGCAACTGTCACAGTATTTCATGCTTAGCTACTGAGCTCCAACATCTAATGCACATATATGTATCACCTGGGATGACAGCCATCCACTCCTTCAGATGCATATCTGGGCCAAAGAGCCGACCAATTAATGTTTCCTTTATTAGTTTGCATATACTTAGAATTAACCCTTAGTATGGAACAGAAATTGAATGATTCTCCATTTTATAGCAATTTTATAGCAATTTCACACAATGAAAATAAAATCATAAATATTATCTATCCACCAATGAGTCAGTGCCACATTCAAAGAAATACTCCTGTAATCAAAATCATTACTAGCAATGCCTATTTTTAACTGTATCTCCCAAACATAGATCTAACCCACAGTTCCCGGCACTAAGGGTGCTGTATTTTAACAATTCACTTTCCTTTTGTGGCTTATTCTCCCTCCAACACACTAAGATTCTTCCTAACTTGAAACTATATGAACTGTTCTTCTCCAGTGATCTATTGTACATTATATATTTTTTATTCTGGAAAGTAACTTGGAATAAACCAACGTTCATCAGGACAGGATAGATGCTAAATAGCTTATTGAGAAGCAACCCAATATTCCCAAAATTTACCCAATTCTCTTGGAAATCAAATGTAGTCATTCGATAACCAAGGAAGATTTTCCACATAAAACTCATTTAATGATTCCAGGAATATTCATTTGTCAGTGACGGCTTTCAATTGTTATGTTCATTCATTTACTAGTAATGTGTTTGATGATAATCTAATTGGTTATAACATCAGGTCCTTTGGCTCAAAATATCTTCTGATCTTTAATGTGGTTCTGCATCATAAATATGAGTAATCCCTAAGGGTTCAATTAGGACTCATAGCCAGGGGGCCAGTGCTCTGGTGTAGGAGGTTAAGTCTCCAGCTGCGGTGCTGGCATCTCATATGGGCACCAGTTATTTTCCTGGCTGCTCCTCTTTTTTTTAAAGATATTTATTTATTTTAAAGTCAGAGTTCACAGAGAGAGAAGGAGAGGCAGCAAGAGAAGGGTCTTCCATCTGCTTGTTCACTCCCCAATTTGGCCACAACGGCCAGAGCTGCGCCAATCCAGAGCCAGGAGCCAAGAGTTTCTTCCGGGTCTCCCACTTGGGTACAGGGTCCCAAGGACTTGGGCCATCTTCAACTGCTTTCCCAGGACATAGCAAAGAGCTGGATCGGAAGTGGAGCAGCCAGGACTCAAACCTGCGCCCATATGGGATGCTGGCACTGCAGGTGGCGGCTTTACATGCTATGCCACAGCGCCAGCCCCCATGCTCCTCTTCTGATCTAGCTCTCAGCTAATGGCCTGGAAGAGCAGTGGAGAATCGCCCAAGTGCTTGGGCCCCTGTACCTACATGGGAGACCCATATGAAGCTCCTGGCTTCTGACTTCAGCGTGGCCCAGCCTTAGCCATTGTGAACTTAAGGAGAATGAACCAGTGGATACAAGATCTCTCCCTTGCTATGTAACTCTGCCTCTTAAATAAATAAATAAATAAACCTTTAAAAAGAGTCATAGCCAAGGGATGTAATATTCTATAAAAATCAGATGTTCGTGTTACTTTCATATTATCTATGTAGTCTCTGTAAATCTTAAGGAATTCACATGGAAACTTAAGACTCTCTTCTTCTAGGAGTTAAGTTCTCTGTTGAATCTATTAATTGAAAACTGTAGATCCAAAGTTACATAGGTCATATTTGGTAACAACTATTAGTTTTGTACTCACCACAGTATTCACAATATGACTTTGAACAACATTCACTCTACAATTATTTTTGGAATAACAAAAAAAAACTGTAATTTACTCACCTAATATCTTCCTTCATACAGCAAACACTGTTTATTAGTTAAAAGAAAAATGAGATTTATGCAGGATTTTCCATAAATAGCTTATATAAACTCCACAATAATTTTTGAAATGGATAATCTTATCACTATTTTATAGATGAGAAAATCAATTTTCAGAGAGATTAAGGATTTTTCACAGATAAACAGCTAATATTTGCTATAGGTGAGATACAAAGCTAAACTATAATTTCTAAACTCATTCCAGCTTCACAAAAGATATCAATATGGCTAAAAATAATTCAATGTGCCTGTAAGAAACAGACTCACCCATGCACTCAAAAGATGAACTCAGACTCAGGAAATGTAGCAAAAGCTAGACTTTATCCATGATCTTGCAAGACTGGGTGCCTAGTAGGCCAGCACACCTGGGGTAGTTTACAGCAAACTATTTATTTCCTAGCACACAGATCCCACCTCCAGTTTTTCATTGGCTGAGTACTGCTGGGTTACAATCTTCACAGCATTTGTTTCAGCTGTTTTTGGCCACAACCATCCTGTTTGCCTAAGAACTTCCAGGTGCACGTAACCTAGCTGCTATTCTAGGTAGTTGTCTTCTCACAACTAAACACCTTACTTTGAAAAAGAACCAAATGTTAACTTCTTATATACCAAAGATAATAAAAAAAAAGAATAAAATGTAATCCAAAGTACAGGTATTGAAGCAAGGAAGGTATTTCACTTTTGCACAATAGAAAAAACAATAGAACATTTGAAAAAGCAATATAAGAAAAATCAAAATCAGTGTGTTTGTGCTTGGTAGGTTGAGATTATGCTTCACATATGTGAGAAATTCCAATATAATTTAAACAAGCTTATTCTCTCACTTCACCTTGAGAGGCTTCCAAGATGCCTCTCCATTGTTGCCCTTAGGTTATAGCTTTCAGTACCATGGTCTCAGATTCCCACTGAAACTTCAGCTATGGCCATCACCTTCCATGCATCAGGGAGGAAATGGAAGGAAAGTATAAACTCATTTTATTAAGATTTATTTACTTACTTGAAACAGAATTACCGAGACAGGGAGAAATAGAAAGGTCTTCTATCCACTGGTTCACCCTCCAGATGGCCACAACACTTGAGGCTGAGCCAGTCTAAAACCATGTGTCAGGATCCAGAAGCTTCTTCCAGGTCTCGCATGTGAGTGCAGGGGCCCAAGGATTCTGGCCATCTTCCACTGTTTTCCCAGGCACATTAATAGGGAAACTGGATTGGAAGTAGGGCATCTAAGACTTGAATTGGTGCTGATATGGGATGCGGGCACTGCAGGTGGTGCTTAACTTGCTACGCCACAATGCTGGCCCAATTTATTTTTAATGCCATTTCCTGCACACTGTACTTCCTTCCTTCCCATTGCCTTAATCCTGCCACATATCCACATCTGTCTATAGGAGAAGCTGGCAAATGTATCATTTATTCTGGGCAAGAAGGGTGTTCGGTATAGGAGTTCAAACATCACTTGGTATGCCTGTATGCCACATTGAAGTGCCTGAGCTTGCATCCCACCTTCACTCCTGAGTCCAGCTTCCTGCTAACGTGCACTCCGGGAGGCAGCAGGTGATAGCTCAGGTAGTTTGGTTTCTGCCACCCACATGGGAGAATTGAACTGAATTCCCAGATCCTGTTATTGGCCTCTGTGGACATTTGAGGAGTGAGACAGCAGATGGGAGTGTGCTCACTCTCTCACTCACTCTCCCCCCCCCCCTCTCAAATAAATATTTTTTAAAGAAATATGGCCTTTATTCTCTTTTTTTTTTCACAGGCAGAGTAGACAGTGAGAGAGAGAGAGAGACAGAGAGAGAGAGAGAGGTCTTCCTTTTGCCATTGGTTCACCCTCCAATGGCTGCCGCGGCCGGCGCGCTGCGGCCAACGCATCGTGCTGATCCGAAGCCAGGAGCCAGGTGCTTCTCCTGGTCTCCCATGCGGGTGCAGGGCCCAAGGACTTGGGCCATCCTCCACTGCAGTCCCGGGCCATAGCAGAGAGCTGGCCTGAAAGAGGGGCAACGGGGATAGAGTCCGGCGCCCCGACCGGGACTAGAACCCAGTGTGCCGGTGCCGCAAGGCAGAGGATTAGCCTATTGAGCCGCCGCGCCGGCCTATGGCCTTTATTCTCAACAACAACAGTATCAGTTAAAAACTGGAAGGTAATTTGCAGAAGAGAATGGGTGTTAAAGGACAACCAGAGTTGCTGCTTCAATATCAAACCCAAACTCATTATCATTCTCCATGGCCAGTTTTTCCTCTTCTCATTACTGATAGCGTAACTCTTTTTTGCTTCACTAACAACCAAAAGTGTTTGCTTTTAAGTGAATTTAGGGAAATAACACAGGAAAATATGAGGTTATATATATGAAACAAGCCTAGAATTGCAACATAGTCTTTTATGTGGAATTTTTTAATTGGTTGTAAGTTTTCTAACTCCTTTGTTATTTGGTTTTCTATTTTTTTTTAAATAGGAAATGCAATGCATTTGTCTTTGAGATTTACAAACACTACATGTAATAATTTAGGTATTTAGTGTGCTGTCTGGGTCACAGTAAGTATTCTGTAAATGCTAGCTTGTTATTATCCTCTTCTTCATTGTGGCTTTTCCTTTCTGTTCACGATTCTTACCAAGTCAGTTGTCACTTCTTTCAAAGATAACCTAGAGGAATACTCACATCTTGTCCTTCTCCAGGCCCTGTGGTCAGCTTATCTCGTTCGTACACACGTGGCTCTGACAGTAGCCCCTAAACTGACTCTCATGCTTTCCTTCCTCCTCCCCTGAAAGCCATTCACCCCAGCATGCCAGAAATTCCTTCCAAAAAGGAACTGTGATGACAGAGATTTGCCATCGATAAAAAAAGTCCATAGCATCTTATATGAAATATGATGATAGCATGACGTTCCACAGGATGGAATTAGGTCCTTTTATCCCTATTGTCCCCTGACGTAGCAGTACCTTTGAGCCTGGTGTTCATATGACTCACATACCAGGTCTGTAACAGCCTCGATTTCAGTTTTGTAACCTAGCCTCCTGCATGTCTTCTTCTTTAACAATCTCTGAATGACTACCCTGGTAGCAACACTTATAAGCATATTTTAACTGATTGCCCACCCCAAATTTCCCACCATCAACATCTCATTTCTGGGGTTAGCATTGTGATGCAGCAAGCTAAGCAGCCACCTCTGAAGACAGGATCCTGTATCAGAGCACTGGTTCAAGTCCCAGCTACTCCACTTCTGATCCAGTCCCCTGCTAATGCACCTGGGAAAGCAGTAGAAGATGGCACAAATACTTGGGTCCCTACCACCTACATGGGAGACCCAAATGGAGCACCCAGATTCACCCTTCTGTTTTATCAGCCCAGGCCTTTTCAATAATTTGGGGAGTGAACTACATTATGGAAGAACTCTCTCCATCTCATTTTCTCCCCCTCTCTCCAGCTCTCTTTTTCCATCTCTCTCACTGTTCTCTTCAATAAAGTAAATAATTTTTTTAAAAAAAATCTGATTTCTGAAGCATATATAACAAAATATTACTAATAATGGAATAAATAAGAAGGTTAACATAGTTTCACTATATTTCCTGATTTTCTATGTTTTTGAAATTTTACTAATAAATGTTAAAAATGTTATTAATTAGAAACCTAATCTGTTCCTCAGGAATAAAACAATCTTTCATGCTGGAAATCTTTCTTTGCTTTTTTTTCTCACATGGAAAATGGAATGTAGCTTCCCCATCAACTCCTAATTTTTGGCTTGCATTTTAGTGAAATGTTGTACATGTAGTGATTTCTGCTTGCCAGGTTGTAAGCACCATGTGGGCTTAGCAAATGTCTCAGTCATCTATAGATACATTATAAACAACACTAAAAAGCTTCTTCAGATAATAAACCCTAATAAATTACATATATAATTGAAGTAAAAGGAGATATATCAGGGCAGGCATTTAACCTAGTGGTTAAGATGCCAGTGTCCCATATGGGAGTATCAAGCTTCAGTACCCAACTACAGCTCCTGATTCCAGCTTCCTACTAATGCAAACCCAGGGAGGTGGCACTGATGGCTCAAGTAATTGAGTTCCTGTCACCCACATGGGAGACCTGAATTGATTTCCCGGTTCCTGGCTTTCACCCAAGTTGAAGATTTGGATATTATTGCAGACATTAGGAGAGAGTAAGCTCTGTCTTTCTTACATTCTTCCATGATCTCTATCTCTCAAATATATGCGTATGTGTATATATATATATTTTTTATATATATGCAAAGAGATACCTACCTCACACATGTTGTATGAATGTGGAATTCACATCATAAAGAATTAATGAAGATAAATAAGAATATTGATAAATAGCAAAAGCAAAAATAAAACACCATAGGAAATATTTTTCAACATTAGAAAACTAAAACTTCTGATAAAATCTTGACAATTTTCTAGAAACTGAGAAGTCTTGGCAATGTAGATCATTTTCCAATCAGATTATATTTGTTTTAAATTTATTTGAAAGGCAGAGTTACAGAAACGCAGAGGCAGTGGCATAAAGAGAAAGAGAGGTCTTCCTTCCGTTGGTTCACTCCCCAAATGGCTGCCATGGCCGGAGCTGCGCCAGTCCGAAGCCATGAGTCAGGTGCTTCTCCTGGTCTCCCATGTGGGTGCAGGGGCCCAAGTACTTGGGCCATCCTCCACTGCCCTCCTGGGCCACAGCAGAGAGTTGGACTGGAAGAGGAGCAGCTGGTATTAGAACCCGGCACTCATATAGGATGCCGGCACTGCAGGCAGAGGATTAACCAAGTGAGCCATGGCGCCGGCCCCTCAGATTATATTTTATACCCAGAAAGTATATATTGAGACTTCAATCTAAGTTTTCAGCCAAGTGGAGTCAATAGTGATTTATCCCCAGACTCCATAGACATTCAGATTTTATGTTTGACATTGCCTGTCATGGGACTCTGAGTCATAAGAAGAGAACTTAAGGTCATAAAATTTGACAAATTGAGCAAAATAAAAAGTATTTACTGGAGCTATGGAAATTGGCTGAAGGGAACCAACATGGCTAGGTGGGAAAAGAAATTTTTAGATGAAATACTATGTAAAAATACATTTGATTCCATAAATAAAGGTATCACTAAGAGATGAGATCTGAATCATGAATTAAAAGCATCTTTATAGATTTTTTTTTGTGTGTGCATAAACAGTATCCCCAGGTTAGTTCTAGAAAACAATTGCAAAGTCAGGATTCGGTATTCCTGAATGAGTGATTTTGACTCTTTCAGTCAGTCCTAGGTTAGCAAGACTGTGACACCATGTGTCATGAACTCATTCAAGGATTTATGGACCAGTGATCATAAAGGCCAGAAATAAAAACTACACCGTGCAGCTGAACTATACTAATTTCTAGATGCCTCACACATTATATGTTATCATTCCTGATATATTTCTTAGCACAGTGAAGCATGGAACTCTTCACGGTTTATTGAGAAATAGCAATATGAGTAGTCCAAATTTTCATGGCCACTTCATCTCTGCAGGAGAAATTATTATTGATTTGGGCTTGCTGGGGAAACATGTCAGGAAGTTTATCCCTGGGCCACTGGGATGGAGGTTAGTGCTAAGAGAACAGGAAGAGAAACAGCAGCTCTGCCTATATTGCTAATTGAAAGGCAGGAAGGAGCAGGGTGACTTTTCCTCGATTCATATGCCAGTAAAAACTTGTTTACAAATTGTCTATGAAAGAGGCAGAGGGCTCTTTTGACATAGGTGCACAGGTTTGTTTATCCTATTCAAAGTAAAAATTGGTTTTCACAAATAAGGTTTTCACAAAATGTTCTCCCAGATTTGTGGAGCCTTGCCTAGAAATCATTGCTTTGTGCCTGGTTTTATTTTACAAGGTTCATGTAATGCCTCAAGAAGTGAAATAAGGCACATCATTAGCCATTGTTAGCCATTATGCAGAGGGAGGAGTCCCCCCCCCAACTTCCACAGTCCTGTGTAGTTATAATTGGACCCCAAATTCAGAAAAATGCATTAGTGTTCCATCTCTCCCCTGTGAATTTGTAGAGTAGCTTCAGAAAGACTATGGTCATCTTTGAAGAGCCATCTGAGGTATTCCTAACTATCGTTAAAGTTGCAAACTAAAATTAGGACAGGGCTCACTGAAGCAGGTTTTACACCATGCCTAAGAAATGGACTGCTGAGAAATGGTGACAGACAACTTTCAGTGAGAGTTTGGATGGCTTTACTAGAGATCCCAGTAAAGGTCAAGTTAGAAAATCAAAGAATAGGTGGGAGAATGGAGCAAGAGAAACGGAAGGCAACAAACCTATGATAGAAAAGAGACTTGAAAGGAAGCCTAGTGACCAGCAAACACAAAATGCCACATGGACAGCATGATTCAAGCAGAGACCTCTCCTATAATGAAGCACGTTTGTCAAGGTGCAGTGCCTTCTTCATTTGTGCTGTAAGTACCAGGGGGCAGTGTTTGGAGGTGGGGAGTACAACAGCAGTAAGAGGGGTGGATTATAAACTTGGGCTTGGAATGGAGACAGATTTTGATTTCTCTATTTATTTTGTGAAATTGAGCAACTTTCTGAAACTCCTGAGCTTGAATTTACTGGACACTAATGTGTTAAAAAATACCACCCCTCCATCATGGGACAATTCTATTAAGTAATATATTAATATACCAGGGTCATATTATATATTAATATTATATAACATAGTAAATATTATATTAAGAGTTACTATGGGACCTATGCTGCTCTAAAGGCTTGCATTCATCAAATGCATTTCACACTGCAAAAAAAGGAGGTAAAAGCCATTATTACCTTTCCCTTTATATTTGAGAACAATCTGGTAAGTCGACAATCAAATTGAAAAGTTCTTAATCATAGTACCTCACACTCAAGTGGAACTCAAGAAACAAGAACAATTGGCACTTAAAATAGTTTCCATGTATTTTATGTTGTGGAGGTAAAAAAAAAAATGTTTCTTAAGTGATGCAGTGATCCAGTTGCTGAAACTATCTGGAAAGAATATAGCTAGTGACAAAATAATTGGTAGAAAGGAAAAAAATCTCAAGATGTAATTAATGAAAAGAATAATTAAATTTGCTGTGAGATTCTTATTGAACTTGGAATTGATACAAATTTGTTAAGTCTTCCTTGAAAAAAGAGAGAGATTCAGTTACTCTTTGAAATAGGTGAGTCCTTGAAAGGCAAAACTTCCTTCCTTTATATTTAAAATACATTCCCTATCTACGGTTAAAGAATGAGAACTTCTGCTTTTTATTTATTTATTTATTTATTTTTTGACAGGCAGAGTGAACAGTGAGAGAGACAGACAGACAGAAAGGTCTTCCTTTTCCATTGGTTCACCCCGCCAATGGCCACTGCAGCCAGCGCATCGCGCTGATCCGAAGCCAGGAGCCAGGTGCTTATCCTGGTCTCCCATGCGGGTGCAGGGGCCAAGCACTTGGGACATCTTCCACTGCACTCCCGGGCCACAGCATAGAGCTGGACAGGAAGAGGAGCAACCGGGACAGAATCCAGCGCCCCAGTCGGGACTAGAACCTGGTGTGCCGGCGCTGCAGGTGGAGGATTAGCCTATTGAGCCGTGGCACCGGCCTATTTATTTTGGTGTGAATAAAATGTAAAGCCATTAAGTGTGAACTCTAAAGGAAGTTAAGTTAATCTACCTACACAATTATATTTCAACAAAAGCAGGATAGAGCAATTGTATTACATGATTTTTTGTTTTTCTTTTCCTTAGTATTAATTTTTTTCTTTTTAAAATTGTTTTTAATATAAAGAGAAAAAATTTCATGTGTTCATATGTACAGTTCTAACAACCATACTCCCCCCCTCCCAACCTTAATTTCCCTCCTTCTTTCCTATTTTCTTTAATTTTTCAAAAACATAATTTCCATCTAATCTTTAATCACAGGCTTAAGGAACCACTAACCATAATATTCAATGAGCAAAAAAAAAAAAAAAAAAGATGAGAGTTTTGCAGGAGTATGAACAAGGGTTAAAAATAACAATCAAATCACAATATTTCCATTTCATTCCTATGCATTTTTTGTATTTTCTATAAACTAACACATATCAGAGAAAACATATATTTGTCTAAAAAGGGATTAAAATTCTTCAGTTCTATGGATTTGCCAAAGTATTTCTCTTTCTTTTCCTATGAAATAGGAGAAACTGCTCAGAAAACAGTGAATTTTTAGTGATTCTCTCCTAATTTCACATCTTCATAATTATTCAGAAGATATTCTGAAGCACAAAGCCTAGTTTCTGAGAACTCCAAAATGCTCCATAAGCCTCAAGCCTTTCTCTCATTGTTGTTTTCTCCTTCTGGGTTATAATGTAGGTGAAATGTCAAATAGTTCTTAGACGTAAGCCATCTTACTCCAAAGCCGAATGCTGAGTCCCGAGAATGGCATTAGAGGAGCACTTGGCTCGCTGGCTCTGTCCTCTGCTTGGTAAAAGCACTTGCCAAGTGGTTCTTAGGACACAACCTGCTGAAATTTTGCAGTTTAACAGCAGCCCTCTGGAAGTCCACTATCATGGGGGAAATGGAGGAGGATAACATTCCCATGGTACAATGGTCAAGACAAAAAAGTGTTTATTTCCTCCCTCCCTGATTAACTTGCAAAAGGGAAAGGTTAAAAACGCAGAATATGAAAAACAGATCTCTATCCCCTATGGGTCCACCGCCTTCTGCTGCAAATTTGAAAGCACTGTGTATCTCAGAAGAGGCCAGGACCTCCAATAGCAGGAACTGAAACAATCTAAAATTAGACGTTAATGGGAAAAGTCTCTAGGGACATTATAGAAAATGTTTGTTCATTTGTTTTCTTACATGTCATTCAGCCAGTGTCGTAAATTATAGGTCAAAGGTTCTGGCATGTTTCCAAAAGACTACTGCCTGTTACACTGAGTACAAATTCCAAGAGAATTAAGGAGAGCTGATAAGATTTCGCCTTAAAGAAGAAGACATTCAGAGCAGAAAAGCAGCAGTGTCAAAGAAATAAAAAAAAGACAGAACCCCCCATTGAGATTGAATCCAGCTGTGGAACACTAGTAAGGCATAGCTAGTAGCAAAGTTAACTTAAGAAGTTAACAAAAAACTAATAATTTACAATTTGCTCATTTTGAGAGTGAAAGCAAGAAAGTGAGGCAGAGGACGAAACTAAGAACCTCAGGCAGTCTCGCCTGTGCCAAAATCCTTAGCCTTCAGATGCAAAACCTACCAGATTTGCACCAGTTCAATGAGGCCTTCCTGTAACTACCCCTAGCCCCAGTAAAACTAACATAGTCACTGTCTGCAGTCCCTCGCAATGGAACAAGCATCCATGTTTCATACTGATGTCATGGTCTTCACACTACAACAATGTGGACACAGGCCATCCAGTTATGGATATCACAAATATTTCTTAATCACATTCTATTTTTTTTTCTTTTCTTTTTTAGGATTTCATTTATTTTTATTTGAAAGGCAGAGTTACAGAAAGTCAGAGGCAGAGAAAGAGAGAGAAGTCTTCCAATCTGCTGGTTCACTCCCTAAATGACCACAACCACTAGAGCTGAATTGATCCAAAGCCAGGAGCTTCTTCCAGGTCTCCCACACAGGTGAAGGGGCCCAAGCACTTGGGCCAACTCTCACTGCTTTCCTAGGACATAGCAGGGAGCTGCATCAGAAGTGGAGCAGCCAGGACTCAAACCAGCACCCATTTGGGATGCCAGCACTGCAGGCGGTGGCTTTAGCTGCTATGCCATAGTGCCGGTCCCTCACATTCTATTTACTAGAAAAAAAAAAAAAAAAAAAACCAGGGTCGTGGTCTTGTCAAAGGGGATTTTACTAGCTAATGGGGAAGAAACAAATTATGAATACACAATTAAATAAATCTATGAGGAGAGGGTTGATAAGTTTATTAATTTCACAAACTGCTGTAGAAGTTCAACTAGAAATAGCAAAAGCAAGGGGACTTAAGGATGTGTAACATATGCTCAGGAATGGAGCAAACTGAGCTGGTCAGGAGGTGGTACTGAACAGAAAAGACAAGTGTTTTCCATGCCAGGAAGGCTTAGGTTTTTTTTTTTTTTTTTTCCCTAGGCCATGATGTTTGTTGGTAGGGATTCAGGAATCTCTACTTTTGCAAACTCCCAGGATGAGTCTTCTGCCAACCTATCCAACAAAATCAGGCAAAAATTCCTCTTGCCATTGTCAGAGTTCTTATTTTCCAACATGCCATGGCATTTTCCCCCATATTATTAGAATTATTCATTGTTGAAGTGAATTTTTTGAAAATTTATTTATTTATTTATTTGAGAGACAGAAAGAGCGAGAGAGAAAGAGAGAAAGAGAGCATGCTCCTTTCCACTTGTTTACTGTCCAAATGCTGGGGTTGGACCAGGGCTGAAATCAGGGACCAAGAACTCAGGCGAGGTCTCCCACATGGGCAGGAACTGAATTAGTTGAGCCATCACTGCTGCCTTCCAGAGTTTGCATTCACAGGAAGCTGGAGTTCTGAGTCAGAGCAGGGTATCCTACATGGGTATTCTAATGTTAAAGGCAGAACGCTTAACCAACATGCTAAACATCTGCTCCCTGCCAATGATTTTTAGATTGAAACATGGAATTGCTGTTTTTGTAGGTTGAAAATATTCAAATATAAATAGTTACATGAGTTTTCATTTAATTACTAAAAATGTATAAGTATTCAAAAAGTCCAATATTTATAAAGCTTTTGGAAATTGGATCTTTATTAGTCGACATGGGAGCTTTATCCCAAATATTAGGTCTTATTTAATCAGTGTACTCAGTACATATTGGTCTATCACACAGATTTTAGTTGAGTAGGATCTTTGGATACCAAAGTGAAGAAACCAGTATCCTTACACTCAGAGCTTATAGTAATCACATGAAAGAACTTTTTAAAGTCCCTTGACTATATTTAAAATAGGAAAACCCAGATTCTAATTTTGTTGTGGGCTTCAAATGGTTGATTTATTAAAAAAAAAATAATCCAGGTCTCTAATCTATGACATAAGAGCTTTTTGAGTAAGCTTTTATGTAATTTCTAAATATCAGCTAACCATAAAATTCTAAGTCTCTATTTTCCCCATATTACATAAATGTCTGTATTTCCTCAGGTATTTGTATCAATAATACATTAACCTTGCTTTATAATACTCTTTATTTGCATTTTACCCATTCTCTTCATAATGAGTTAGGTTTTATTTTCTACCTCCTTTTCATTGTCTTTTTCTTTGAACCTCTAACAAGTGTGTTAGCACTGCTTCACTTCTAGTTACCCATAGATGTTGTAGAACTGGTATAAAACAGAAAGGAAAATATAGTTCTGTTGTCCTCCCCAAGATCTGTTAGGATAACAAGTTCCCAAAGTTGCCTCTGGAAAGCCTCACAGGGAAAGATGAAGAAAAACAAGGAAGTGAACTCTGTTCTCTGAGACACATGGCCTTGCCCTGAACAGATTGTACTTTCTTTGGGCTTTGTATTTTCAAAATACAAAGAAAAGGAGACAAAAAAAAGAAAAAAGAAAAAGAATGTTTATTTCAAATATTTACTTGGGCTCACTAAGTTTTGTATACTTATTTTAGATTTAAGGTATGTAAAGTAACCAGAGATAGTAAGCCATAAACCAATGTCAAGTTATTTTTTAAAATTCAAAACATGATGAAGAATAAGCAAATAGCTAACTGTAATGACTGCGCTCTAGAAATAACTTGAAAGAGACAGAGGAGGGATGTGCACTGCAATGCAGCAGGTTGAGCCGCTGCTTGGGATGCCGAATCTTATACTGGAGAGCCAGCTCAAATCCTGGCTATTCTGTTTCTAATCCAGCTTCCTGTGAAGTTACTGATGATGGACTATGAACTTGGTTTCCTGCCACCCCTGTGGGAGACCCGGATGGAGCTCCCAGCTCCTGGCTTTGGCATTTGGTGAGTGAACAGCTGATGGAAGATCTCTGTCCCTCCCTCTCTCCCTCTGTCTGTCAAACAAATCTTAAAACATAAATAAGGAGGGGGGAGAAGAGGAAGAAGAAGAGGAAGAGAGAAAAAGAAGAAGTAGGAGGAGGAGGAGGAGGAAGGGAAAAGGGAGGCAAGGAAAATATCTAACAATAGCTATACTTACTGATTTATTTTTTATTGATGTGGACATTAGTCAATAAAGCTGTCAGAAAGTCAATCAATATGTTTCTAAGGGTCTTTTATGCCTCAGGCACTAGGGGAAAGTAAGAAATTTGAGTTATGGAGCCAGCGCCTTAGATCACTTGGTTAATCCTCTGCCTGCGGCACCTGCATCCCATTGGGCGCCAGGTTCTGTTCCCGGTTGCCCCTCTTCCAGTCCAGCTCTCTGCTGTGGCCCGGGAGTGCAGTGGAAGATGGCCCAAGTGCTTGGGCCTCTGCACCCACATGGGAGACCAGGAAGGGGCTCCTGGCTTCAGATCGGTGCAGTGCCGGCCATGGCGGCCATTTGGGGAGTGAACCAACGGAAGGAAGACCTTTCTGTCTCTCTCTCTCGCTGTCTATAACTCAACCTGTCAAATAAAAAAAAAAAAAAAGAAATTTGAGTTAAATACATCCCCTGCTTGATGGATCTTCTGGTTAAGGTCCTGGACTCATATAGTTTTTCTCCAGGAACTAGAGTAGAAGGTAGGAGTGAGGAAAGAAGGTATGGTTTTAGTAGGAAGTAGAATTTTAGGGAGACAAAATGGGCTTCAAAAAATGCAAAACCTGAAATCTCAAAATTTTCCACTCTCAAATTGTCCTAGGTAGGACTTTAAGAAAAAAAAAGAACAACTTTGTTACCCAGAAAGGCTTTCTCAGGAGTGCAAAAGCAGCTGACTGTGCCTTTCCACACTGTGGTTGCCTTGAAATTCCTTTTGGCAAGTTGTCAAGAGATGTCAATAGGCAAAAGCCCTAAAGAAATCAGGCTACAGGCAAAGTGCTGATGAAGTCAAAGAAGGAGAAATCCTCTGAGAAATCCGTATCAGTGCTGTGATGTCCAAGTGCCTCCTCTGTACTTGCATTGCCTAATAAGAGAATAAAATCCAAGAAAGTTTCTTGCAGGAAGTATTCAGAGAGTTATATATGAACAGCAGATGATTTCTAAGCACAAATTTCATAACTACTTATGACAAAAATATAGCAACATATGATAGAAAAGTGCTAACATTTTCAACCTTAGCTGTCTATGACAAATTATATTATAATGAGTGAATAATTGATTGAAGTAAATCAGCATAAGGTTTCAGATTTCTTTGATTTCCTAAACAGAACTCTGAATTGTAATTTAGTCATCTCTTTCATGTGATTCTTTTGCACGTCTCTCAAATAAGCCTAACACTAATTTGTATGGAGAGCTTTTTTGTTGCTATGTTTTGGAAAAAAAAAATCTGAAGAGTGTTTTCATAAAGTATTTTTTGCATTTGTTTACAAAGGTGATTCAACCATATTTAAGGATCTCCAGAGTTGATGACCTCAGGTAAATGAAGACTGGACACAGCCATGTAAGAGAAGGAACTGAACAGAGAGAAGTGCAAATTTGAAAATATAGTAGCCACAAGGCACATTCAAGGGAGCAGAATTTGTTTAGGGGTGCTGAGGCCACCATGACACCCCATCCTGATGCACCTTCACACCAAAAGGCATTCCACAAACAGTACAAGAAATCTCTCTGGCCAGCGCCGTGGCTCAACAGGCTAATCCTCCGCCTAGCGGCGCTGGCACACCCGGTTCTAGTCCCGGTTGGGGCGCTGGATTCTGTCCCAGTTGCCCCTCTTCCAGGCCAACTCTCTGCTGTGGCCAGGGAGTGCAGTGGAGGATGACCCAAGTGGTTGGGTCCTGCACCCCATGGGAGACCAGGATAAGCAACTGGCTCCTGCCTTCAGAACAGCGTGGTGCACTGGCTGCAGCACGCCAGGCGTGGCGGCCATTGGAGGGTGAACCAACGGCAAAGGAAGACCTTTCTCTGTCTCTCTCTCTCTCACTGTCCACTCTGCCTGTCAAAAAGCAAAAAAAAAAAAAAAAAAAAAAAAAAAAAGAAATCTCTCCCTATGAGATAGTGGGGACACTCACCTTGCCTACTTGGGTGGATGTGAATGCAGTTTATTTGATGGAGCTGATCAGCAGATTATCTATCCTTGACTCATAGTTGAGATATCATGGCTTACTGGTTAAAGGCCCCTAGGAAAACACACTCTTAAAGGTAACGCACGGGGCTGGCGCTGTGGAGCAGCAGGTAAACTCCCTGGCCTGAAGTGTTGGCATCCCATATGGGTGCTGGTTCAAGACCTGGCTGCTCCACTTCCGATCCAGCTCTCTGCTATGGCATGGGAAAGCAGCACAAGATGGCTCAAGTCCTTGGGCCCCTGCACCTATGTGGGAGACCCAGAAGAAGCTCCTGGCTCCTGGCTTCGGATAGGCACAGCTCCAGTTATTGTGGCCAATTGGGGAGTGAACCAGTGGATAAAAGACCTCTCTGTCTCTCCCTGCCTCTTCTCTCTCTGTGTAACTCTGGCTTTCAAATAAATAACTAAATCTTTTTTAAAAATAAATAAATCAAGGTAACTCATTTACAGATTACCTTGTGTCATTCTTGGAGGAAGACTTCACTTACATTTTAAAGTTTACTTTAAAGTAGTAACTTTACTACTACTTATTACTTAATCTTTACTATTCATTGCTTTACTGCAATAATATTGTAACTCTACCTGAATATTTTTAACCATCTGCATACTGGGAAATAAATTTTAAACCTACTTTAAAAGTATTCAGAAGAATAGGTTTTCTAGACTTTCCTCGCAGAAATCTCTTTTTTTTTAAGGAGATTTTCTGTTCTCTCTCCCCCACTCTGATGTTCAAATAAATAAATAAATCTCTAAAAAATCATGACCAATATGGTAATGTGCAATTGGGATTGGTTTTGATGACATCTAAATTCACTCTAACTGTCATGGTTTATCCATTGATGGTCTCTGTTCATGAACAGGATTGATCTTTGGCAAATATTGCTACGGAGGGAAAAAGTCAGTCTCTACAGCAGAAGAAAGTGAGGCAGCAGTAGGCAACGGTACAACTTATCATTTAATGAAATGTCACAATCTGCATTCTCAGGAGTAATAGAAATAAAAATGAAAGGGAGAACACTCTCAATTTGTAAAAAATAAGCCAGCAAATCCTAGCACATCTGTTAGGAAAACAATAATTCCAAAAGTATCTGGGGTAACTGCTAATAACCAAAAATTTCAAAGAAAACGTAAAAAACAAAGTCTTAGAATTCAATTAGGGCTAATCTAAAATATAAAGGGATACATAACTTGAAAATTATTTTCAAACTGCCATAAAAGCTTCTGTGATAAAGCTTTCCATTTCATTAATTCATGTATCTAAATGGAAAATATTATTTTGCATGCATTTATTCTAGAATAGTATTGGAATCTAAAAGAAGTAACTAATCATTCTCTAGAGGAAATAGTCACACAAATCAAAACACACTTTTCATTTCCATTGGAAAATTTTATTAACAGCAATTGCCTGGATATCTAAATAGTCTTAAACACTTAACTATAAACTTTTTTGCTCAAATAGGTGTACATAAATGCATTTCAGTGCAGCAGAAACTGTTGGAAATGATTACAGTCATTTGTGGGTGTGTTGCTATAACAACACACCACAAACTGAGTGGCTTCTACACAACAAACATTTACTCCTCACAGTTATGGTAGCTGGGAAATCCAAGGCCAAGGTAAGGCTGCTTCCTCATTGGCAGGGTCTTCTCACTGCATTCTCTCACAGTAGATGAGTTGAAAAATCTTTCGATGGTTTCTAACATAAAAAAGAGTCTCACCCTGTGACCTCATAACCTCTAAGGCCCTTCCTCCAAATACCCTCACACTGGGGATTAGATATCAAAACTGGAATTTTCAGGGAGTAAAAATAATCAGACCATAGCAGTGACCAAGAACCAAATCATTGTTCCAGGTCCCTGAGATTCAAGCATTGTTTGTTAATACAGTATGACTTGGGGGCCGGCACCGTGGCTCACTTGGTTAATCCTCTGCCTGCAGTGCTGGCATCCCATATGGCCACCGGGTTCTAGTCCTGGCTGCTCCTCTTCCAGTCCAGCTCTCTGCTGTGGCCCGGGAGGGCAATGGGGGATGGCCCTGGTGCTTGGGCACCTGCACTGCATGGGAGACCAGGGAGAAGCACTTGGCTCCTGGCTTTGGATTGGTGCAGCACCGGCCGTGGAGGCCATTTGGGGAGTGAACCAATGGAAGGAAGACCTTTCTCTATGTCTCTCTCTCACTGTCTATAACTCTACTTGTCAAATAAATTTTTTAAAAAAGTTTAAAAAAATACAGTATGACTTGTTCTGATTTGAATGATACAACCCCTTATGATTCTATTTTATCACTAATTTCAAGAGATTAAAAGCTCAAAAAAACTCTTTCCCAGTTTAGAGCTATATCTACACTTGAAACAACATTTTGATTATATCAAGTGTTTGGTACAGTGGTTAACATGCTACTTGGGATGCCAGCAGCCTATGCTGGGGGGTCTGGGTTCAAGTCCTGGCTCTGCTCTTGTTTCCTGCTTCTAGCTAATGCACACCCTGGGAGGTAGGCATTCATGGCTTAAGTGTTCAGGCCCCTGCCATGCTTGTGAGATACCTGGATGGACGTTTTAAGAACGTGGCTTCAACTGTGGGACATTTGGGGAGTGAACAAAAAGGATGAAAGATCCCTGTTGTGTGTGTGTGTGATGTGCATCATGTGTTTCAAATAAAATTAAAATAAATAATAAAAAAATTAAAAACAATAGGGGTCAGTATTTTGGTTCAATGGATTAAGCTACTGTGTGCAAGACTGGCATTGTGGCATAGCAGGTAAAACCACCACCTATGACACTGACATCCCATATGGGTGCCAGTTCTTGTCCTGGCCGGTCCACTTCTGATTCAGCTCCCTGGTAATGGCTTGGGAAAAGCAGCAGAATATGGCCTGAGTGCTTGGGCTCCTGCCACCCATGTGGGAGACCCGGATGAAGCTCTTAGCCGCTGACTTTGGCCTTACTCAGCCCTGGCTGTCGTGGCCATCTGGGGAATAAACCCAGAAGATCTCTGTTTACCTTTTCCTCTTTTTCAATAACTCTGACTTTCTAGTAAATAATAAAGCTGAAAAAAAAAAGTAAAAGTGCTTGCAACCCTGGAACCCCACATCTGAGTACCTATTGGAGTCTGGTCTGCCATACTTCCTTTCCAGTTTCTTCCTAATGCACCTGATGAAGCAACTGAAGATGGCCTAAGTACTTGGGTCCCTGCCACCCATGTGGGAAACATTTATGGAGCACCAGGCCCAGGCTGGCTTTTTCCTGGGCCAGCCATTTGGGAGTGAACCAGCAGAGGGGCAATCTCTCTCTCTCTTCCTCTCCCTCTCTCTGTCATTCTGCATTTCAAAGAAATAAAAATTCATTTAAAAAAATCTTAAGAAAATACTCATTTCAACACAACAATAATTCATTCTTTCAACAGATTTTGATGCCTGCCAAGTCAGAGCCTATGTCAAGATATAAGACCATGATGGCAAATAACACTGATTATCTCCCCTAGTAAAATAACTAGGGAATAGAACCTTGAATATGAGGAGTTAAAAATGAGAGTATGGGCGGGCGCCCCGGCTCAATAGGCTAATCCTTTGCCTGCGGCTCCAGCACACTGGGTTCTGTCCCAGTCGCTCCTCTTCCAGTCCTGCTCTCTGCTGTGGCCCGGGAGAGCAGTGGAGGATGGCCCAAGTCTGTGGGCCCTGCACCTGCATGGGAGACCAGGAGAAGCACCTGGCTCCTGGCTTCGGATCAGCGTGGTGCGCCAGCCACAGCGCACCGGCCAGAGCAGCCATTGTGGGGTGAACCAACGGAATTGGAAGACCTTTCTCTCTGTCTCTCTCTCACTGTCCACTCTGCCTGTCAAAAAAAAAAAAAAAAAAAAGAAGAAGAAGAAGAAGAGAGAGAGAGAGTATGCATTTTATCTACTGATGAATACCATTAGCAAGATAAACCAAGTGTGTTAGGGGAGACCAAATGACAATATTTGGCCCAGTGTAGAGTAGTAGAAAGTTTGGTGTTTTTTAAATTTCATTTTAAGATAGTATAAAGAGTATAAAGTGCAGCTCAAACTGGAACTGTTTAAGATAGTAAGGAAATTCAAGACAGAGGAAACCGTGGTGACAAAAATCCTACAGTCTAGAAGGGGCAAAAAAAATATATCTGTGGGCCACAACCCTGAAGCCTGGAGTAGGGGTGTGGCGTTGCGACAATAAAAGGAGGTAGGAATTGGACAAGAGGTAGGTCACACAGGGCTCTGTGAGCTGTAGCAAGGCCACCTGCTGCCTCATGAATCAAGTATCCAAGTCAAACTAACTCTGGACCTGGCAGCCTGAGCAAACGCGCATGTGCAAGGCAGAAGCAGGCTTCTTCCCAGAAGCAACCCGCGTGTGTCTGCACACAGGCAGCTAACCTGTGTTATTCCTTACCCATGACTTACTTGGAATAACTGTTGCCCTAAGCAGCATCATTGTTCTCACACATGCAAAGGTCAGAGGTGAAGGAAGATGATAAGAACGACCACAACAGATGAGGTCATGGGCTGCAGGAAGGCCACACCTCAGGGAGCTAGAAATTCACTGTTGTTGTGACCCCAGTTCATCTATGTGTATTTGCTCCCGCTGGGGGTTATGCTTCCCTGAGACTCCTCTCACTCCTCGGTCCTCATGGCCTTCTGTTTAATTCCTAGCCAGATCTGGTTTCAGGAAGTGAGCTCCAAATCCTTCAGCATCATAACAACCCAAAGACTTTGGTTTCTGGTAATACAACATTCCATGGGGAATCTATCCAAAGGCATTCAAGTGTCTATTTCCCTATAACTTTGTTCTATTGTGGAGTAAGTGGTGATCCTTTGAACAATCTGTGGATCTTCTGTCCTCCAGAAGATTGTAGATATCAAGTATATCTGTGTGAGTTTAGGGACATTACTATATGTTGAAGAATATTGTGCATGAATCTATAATAGTACATTCTGAATGTACTATAAAAATGATGCCAGGGGCCAGCACTGTGGCACAGTGGGTTAAGCTGTTTCCATGCAGCACTGGTATCCCATATGGGCAGTGGTTTAAGTTCCAGTTGCTCCACTTCCAATCCAATTCCTTTCTAATCCACCTGGGAAAGCAGCAGAGGATGGCCCAAGTGCTTGGGTCCCTGCCACCCATGTAACACAGATGGAGCTCTTGGCCATTGCAGCTATCTGGGGAGTGAACCAGTGGATGGCAGATCCCTATCTATATATCTATCTATCCATCTATCTATCATCTCTTCCTGTCTCTCTGTAATTCTTTCAAATAAACAAATACATCTTTTTAAAAATAAAATAAAAATGATGCCAGGTAATAATATTAAAAATAAGTCAGAGGAAAATTGTCTGAAAAAAGCAGTGTAAATATGAATGAAAATGAGTTATCAGTTGGAGATAAATTGTAGAGTTAGAGAGAAAAGTGGATGTGGGCATGAAGTAAGGGTGAATGACTGGGCCGCTTTGAGCTATTGAGTAAAAGACAACCCTGTCACCAAAAAATGCAGTGCGAAGAGCCAGTTTGCTGAAGGTGGTGACATGGTGGTGGTCTGTTTGGAACAGGCTTGGCTTGGAGCGTGTACCTGGGGCAGTTCCCCAGAAAGCTGGCTTGTGTGGAAGAAGCTTACTAAGGAGAGTTCTCAGGTCAACATCTGTGGAGGAAATTAAAATAGAATGAATAGAATAGAATGAAGCAGAGGGGGAAGCTGGGCTTCAGCACGCTAACAGCAAGGCCTCAGCCAACCCCAGGGGAGCTCTGAAGCGCGGATGCACCTGCACATTTATCCTGATTGGAGGCACCAGTCCTTGGATGCAGAACAATACCCCAGGGAACTGTATGACTTTGGCTAAGGTAAACATTTTCATTTGCAGGAAATTTTTGGAGAGAACTGACAGCTCTCAGCATTCTAGGAACTCACTAAGGAAGTAAGCCTCTCGTTCCTGGGTGGCTCAGCAGAGCATTACAATAGGTTATTTCAGGGAAGTTCTAGTAAACATGACCCTTATGCTACTCAAGATAAAGTTTTTTTTTTTTCTTTCAAAAGATTCACTTATTTATTTGAGAGTCAGTTACAGACACAGAAAGGAAGGGAGAAAGATAGAGGTCTTCTCTCTGCTGGCTCACTTCCCAAATGACCACAAAGGTCAGGGCTGCACCAGACTGAAGCCAAGAGCCAGGAGCTTCATCCAGGTCTCCCACATGGGTGCAGGGACCATCTTCCACTGCTTTCCAAAGGCACATTAGCAGGAAGTTGGATTGAAGTGGAGCTGTCGAGACTCTAATGGGGACCTATATGGGATACGGGTGCAGCATGCAGAGGCCTAACCTACTACATCACAGCCCCAGCCCCAGGTAAAGTATTATACTGGATCCCTAATCATCACTGTTTACCTAGGTGAGTGCTGTCAGAACAACTCTTTGGCATAGAACAAGGTAAAATGCCATTTTTGGACAACTGTGATGTGTGAGGAACTGTGCTGATATTTTCTCATGTGTTAGTTCTTTCACTGTGACAACAGATAGACGTTAATATCTCCATTTTTAGATAATAAGGCTTAAGCTCAGCAAGTCCTGCCTTTTTGCTACCCCATGCTGCTTACTGAGAAAACCCTGATAGCTTCACTCCTCAGGGGGTAGAATAGGTCTGAATTACAATGTCAGTGGAGTGGGAGGGTTTAGGTGAAGCATGCTATTTGGAAAGTGGGAAAAGATCTGGAAGGCCTTTGAGATTTAAGGAAGAATGAACCAAGAGAGAAAACAAGACAGAAACTCTGAAGGGAGTTAGAGCTGTGCAAATAATGATTTCCTTCACTTCACATTAAGATAACTTTCTTTAAAGAGACTGGTATGAGGTCAAGTAAAATTAAGCCTAGAAGGATGTAGCATTGTTGGCTGCTTATTCTAGGCAAATACGCAGGATAACAAAGACTCTCTGCATTCTGCCAATGGCTCCTTACTACCGCTAATGGGAATGGGCTGGGTTTGCATTGTTTGCAAAGCTAAGACAGAAGATCAATCTGAGTCTTATTTCCTATCTGACTCACAGTTGGAGCTGATATATACCATGATATAAAGCGAATGACTGCTAGATTGGTGCTTACCTCAAACAAATGGTCTAAGTTCCATAGCGGGTATTTTCCATTTTAAAATGAAACTTTCTGACATCCCGGATGTCCCGGATGTATGTGTGGTTTATGATGATATTGCACATTTCAGGGCAAACAGTTTTTTTTTGTTTTTTTTTTGTTTTTTTTTTTTTTTTTTTATAAAGATTGTGAAGCATTGGGGGATTTTCCCTGGAACAGCAAAGAATTTGAGGAAATGTGGTAAGATATGAGACCAGGAGGGTATATCAGAGCCAAAAGGCAGAGAGATGAGAATTTCCAACCTTGAAAATCAGTCAAATTTTTTGAATAGGGCTTAGGGAAATGCATTTGGTCATGTTCTGAAGACTGAATGGAGAAGTGAGAGCAACAGGCTAGGGAATCATATTACCACACAATAAAGAGAATCTTTCCTGGTCTGAACCCAGGAATGAAAAGCCACATACAATAAGACTCACAATTTTCTCTCATCCCAGCCCTTTCCTCCTCAGAGTTCTAAAATATCCTCTAATTTCAAAATAAAATGATGGAAGCCAGCACGATAGTGTGGTAGGCTACGCTTCCACTCTGGCACCAGCATCCCCAGTGGGCACTGATTCATGTCCCAGATGCTCCTCTTCCAATCCAGCTCTCTGCAATAGTCTGGGAATGCAGTAGAAGATGACTCAAATGCTTGGGCCCCTGAATTCAAGTGGGAGACCTGGAAGAAGCTCCTGGCTTCTGCCTTTGGTTCTCCCCAGCCTGGCCATTGCAGCCATTTGGGGAGTGAACCAGCGGATAGAAGACCTTTCTCTCTGTCTCTCCCTCTCTAACTCTACCTCTCAAATAAATAAATAAATCTTTAAAAATAAAACAAAATGATGGTCTCTCTCTTGAGTGCTAGCCATAATCTTTTAAATGTCAGTTTTATGTTTCTTTAAAACATAAAACTTGCTGTTATATCAAATTAAGCAAATAAAATGTTGGTCATGCTGCTTTTGGTTTCAAGTATGTTTTTCTTTACCCCAGTCATCTCCATTTGCACTATTTGTACTAATATCAGCACAATTCAAAATAAAAGAAAAAGCCTCACTCACGCTATTCCTATGACAAGTCTGCAGTGTAGTCACTGGTATCATCACTTTTGTTTTATAGATGAGCTAACTACAGCTCAGGGAAACTGAGTAATGATCAATGCCACAAAGTGAATGAAGACCACGAATACACAAAAAGTGCTCTTTCACTGTACAAAATTTTCAGTACATACATAAGCAGCTATCATTTCTTTTCTTAATGTTGTTCCTGGTGTTTACACATTATTTTAAAATGACTTTCCCACATTTGGAACCCTAATTCTCATCCTGACTTTCTAATTATACTAGGATCCTGACTTGATTCTCTGTTTATTCCCTTTACTTCTGCTCTGTGTGGCATGCACTGGTGGATCTCTATTCTTGGCATGCTTTTCCAACTTGGTCACTCACTCCCTGACTTAACGCTAATTATCGCCTTCTTCTCACCTGTAAAATAACTCCTTGCCTTGGGAACCAGAGCCTTCAAAAATCCCATTTGCACTTATATTTCTATTTATTAGTCTCCAATTGCTTCCAGATACATACAATCTTCAAACCAAACTGATGTGTTTGAGATAACTCACTGCACTGTCTCTCTATTTCATCTATATCTGTGGGAATCCCTGCCTCTAGCTCTCAGGGCATGCAAGTCTTTCATCTGCAAAGGTCATGGGTGCTGTTATGAGTTGATCCTCTAGGCATCATGCTAGGGATTTTATAGAATTTTTTCTAATCTACAAAAAAGCTTTAGATGGCTCTCATTTTACAAGGCAAGAATTAAGTCTATAGATACCATGAAATCTGCACAAGATCACACAACTATCAAGAAAATGATGTGCCTGCCTGGTGAGTAGACAACAAATTCCATGACCTTGCAGTATTATATACTGTGTTCTGAATGCCTATTCTTTTATCCATTTGAAATTTTACCAGTAATTCAAAGACCAGTTAAATAATAACCTCATGCAACATTTCTTGATCTCCATATTAAAACCTACTGTTCTCTCCACTAATCTCCTTGAATCTGTGTGTATATGCGTATGCATGTATGTGCAATTCATTTTATATTTACCAAAACCTCGTATAACACAGTTCTCTTTTCATGTGTATTTGTGTTTTTATATAGCTATATACTCTTCCATAGCATAATTCTCTAGTAAGACTAAAGTTCAAGATTTCAGTACATACATAAATAGGTTTGAATAGGCAGAAGAGTTATTTGAAAATTGCCTAGAGTAAAGGCAGTTCAGCACCAGCACAATAAAAGGAGAGAAAAATGCAGTCATTGTAACAGATTAATTTCTCTTACTGGTAGGCTGACTCTCTGATAGAAAATGAAAACTATAGCCGGCGCTGCGGCTCACTAGGCTAATCCTCTGCCTTGCGGCGCCGGCACACCGGGTTCTAGTCCCGGTCGGGGCACCGATCCTGTCCTGGTTGCCCCTCTTCCAGGCCAGCTCTCTGCTGTGGCCAGGGAGTGCAGTGGAGGATGGCCCAAATCCTTGGGCCCTGCACCCCATGGGAGACCAGGATAAGCACTTGGCTCCTGCCATCGGATCAGCGCGGTGCGCTGGCCGCGGTGTGCTGGCTGCAGCGCGCCAACCGCGGCGGCCATTGGAGGGTGAACCAACGGCAAAGGAAGACCTTTCTCTCTGTCTCTCTCTCACTGTTCACTCTGCCTGTCAAAAATAAAAAAAGAAAAAAGAAAAAAAAAGAAAATGAAAACTATGAGAATGAAAACATTGGAAGGGCTAGCACTGTGGCATAGTAGATTAAGCCTCCATCCTCAGTGCCGGCATCTCATATGGGTACCAGTTCAAGTCCTGGCTGTTCCACTTCCAAACCAGCTTCCTGCTTATGGCCTGGGAAATCAGTGAAAGATGGCCCAAGTGCCCAAGTGGAAGATGGCCCAAGACCTGGAGGAAGCTCCTGGCTCTTGGTTTTTGATCGGCCCAGCTCTGGCCATTGCAGCCATTTGGAGAGTGAACAAGAGTATGGAGGACTTTCTCTCTCTCTCTCTCTTTCTCTTTCTCTAACTCTGCCTCTCAAATAAAAAAAAATAAAAAATAATTAAAACATTGGAATATAGCTTGATGCCAGGAGAGTTGTGGGCTTGTGACTTTAGTGGATGCTTTCATGAGTCTTGGGTAGTGTAAGGAAAAGGAAAGTAGCTATATGAGGATTCTCATAGTATGAGTTGTAGTAAAAGGGCCCAAGCTTTTTTACACAGTGAAGTTCTGCAGTGGCTAAACTGAAGGTGAGTCTTGTAGCCGTATTCATAGCATCACCTTGAATAGATCTTGCAGTTGTAGGTTATCCAGAAGGCCAAACATATAATATCCAAAAGCCATTAGCTCCTTGTTTTACTTAAAAATCTAATATACAAAATTAAAAATATATCTCTTCAGTAACACTATCCGTTTTCCAATGCTCAATACTTGAAGTTAATGGATATTATATTAGACGATGTAGCTAAAGTATTAGTAACGTGTCATATTTTCTGGTGATTGAAATAGCTACTTTTATTAATTTCTGCTAAAGTTTTCAATGTAGTCACAAAGAAACACACCTTTCTGTATCAAGTAAAACCACTCAATGCTACATTAATAAAAAGTTCCTAATGTCATTCCACAAACATGTTCCTCTGTTGTCCTCTCCTCATCTCCCTCACTCCTGGTAATCAGTATTAATCATTTTCCCCAGCATTTTCTGTGCTCATGTAACAACACATATGTGGAGAGCTACATTCTATTAGCTATTTATAGCAATTGAAACATACTATCTATAGTTCCATTCAGCTTATTTTTCTCACTTAACAATTTATGACACACAACTCCAGGCTGATGGCCATGGATCTAAATCTTCACTTTAAATAATTGCACAGTATTGAAATACTAGAATCCATTCATTCATTCAGGGTAGGCATTTGGCCTAGTGGTTACAATGCCTGCATCCCTCATTGGTGTACCTGGGCTCAAGTTATGGTTCTAATCCCAATTCCAGCTTCCTGCTAGTGCTGACCCTGGAAGTCACAGAGCTGTCTCAAGTAGTTGGGTTCCTGCCTGTTATGTAAAAGACCTGTCTTGAGGTCTCAGTTCTGGCTCCAGTCCAGACCACTTCTGGTCATTACAGTCATTTGGAGAAAGAAGCAGATAAGATCTCTGTTTCTCTCTTTCTCTCTCTCTCTCTCTCTCAAATTCTCAAATTAATACAAGGATCTTAGAAATACAAGAATCATTCTTTCATTCATTCTCACACTAATGGTTATTCTAGTTGTTTCCAACTGGAAAATGTTTCAATCACAATCTTGCATCTGATTGTTATAATCAGTCATGACTCCCCAAATCCGATCAAACTGTAATCTCTAGTACCTCAGCAGATGACTGTGTTTCAAGATAAACCTTTTAAGGAGTGATTAAGTTGAGTCTGTTGGAATGAGCCTAACTCAGTGTGACTTATCAACTGCCCAACAGCTTTCAAAAGAGTTTTATTTTCCTGCTTTTGCTTTTCATTCATATTCTATGCCATCCTGGACTCTACTTAACAAATCATTTTCTTCTTGCTTTCTATCACTTCCCTATCTTGCACCAGTCATGCAAGTAACAGATTTTCTTGCCTTTCTCTTACTACTGCTTTGTTAAGATCTGCAATTTTCTTATCCATTGCCTTACTTGACACCAAATCACCTGACACGTTCCCATCCCTTTCCCATCTACTGAATCCTCTATTTGTTCACAGATATCAACCTGGCACATCTTTAGAGGCAATGGTTGTGCTTTTGTATCTGCCTGAAAGTGTTCCAGATTGTTCTGTAGCAGGTAGGAATTGCCTAAATCTAATAAGCTTCTGGTTTCATCCTGCACTGTGCTTTGTTGTATGATTGCGTCTTCTCATTTCTACTCCCTGCCCTGCTTCATCATCTGCATACCCTCTAAGCACTCTCCCAGGGTATGGTGACCATGCTGGGAAAGCCCCACTTCTCAGGCAGCTTATCCTTCTCCATCTGCCTCTCACCTTTCCTGACACTGGGTCCTGAGCTCCTGTCCTTTTCAGATGAGCCCTTGGGCTTCTCCTCACTGCCCCAGGACAGCAGTGCCCATGAGTCATGCCTGGGAATTTATTTTTGAACTCATTGGCCAAAACAGAAAAACATGGAATGTTTATATATTTGCATGTTATTCTTGTGCAGGGGTCATGCTGATTTCTATTCTAATTGTAGTAGTGAGGCTCCCAAAACAAGCACTATTTGTTTTTGAAAAGTTATTAAAGAATTGTTTGTTTATTTGAAAATCTATTACAAAGAGAAGGAGAGACAGAGATGGATCTTCTATCTGCTGATTCACTCCCTAAATGGCTGCAACTAGCCAAAGCCAGGAGCCTGGAACTCCATCTTGGCCTCCCAGCAGAGTTGCAGGGTCTAAGCACTCAGGTTATTTTCTGCTGCTTTTCTAGGCATATTTACAAAGATCTTGCTCTAAAGTGAAACAACTGGGGTACAAACTAGCACTAATATGCATTACCAACATCATAGGCGGTGGCTTAACCCACTGCACCACATACACTATTTATTTATTCAAAGTTAGAGGAAGAGGCAGAGAAAGGAGACCTTCCACCTGCTAATTTTCTCCCCAAATGTCCACAACAACCATGGTTTGACCAGGCAAAGCTGGGAGTCCAGAACTCTATCCTGTCTCCTACATGGATGACAGGGGCTCAAGCTCTTGGGCCATGATCTGCTGCCTCCCAGACACATTAGCAGAAACATGGATTGGAAACACAGAGTAGCCAGGATTCGAACCAGGAACTCTGATACTGGATGCGGGTGTCCCAAAGCACAGCTTAACTTTTGTGCCACAACACCCACCAATGGAGTTGTCTTTTAAGATTAGTTTTTGACAAATGTACTTGTCCCTTGATTCAAATCTTCCCAGTATTGCTACTAAGGCTATCAACTATGTCTCCTGACAATATTCTTATAGCCTAAGGAAGTTCATGAAAGGATAAAATATAAACAGCTTTGAGTGTGTCTTAGCCCAGTTGTGCTGCTATAACAAAGTACCTGAGACTAATAGTTTATGCAAAACCACAAATTGATATCCTCATGATCTTTAATCTGGAAAGTCCAACATCAAAGCCTCTGCAGGTTTGGCTGTCTGGTGAAGTTCATCCCCTGGGAAGGAGGAATGCCGTGTCCTCACATGGTGGAAGGCTGAAGAACAAGCCAACACCTGCTAGGTAGGTCAACCTCTGTGATAAGTGCCTTAATATCATTCATGAGGGAGGATCCTTAGGGCCTAATCACTCCGAGCAGCATCAAATTGGTCATTCCTGGATTTTGTAGAGGACACATAGCATGATGTGTCTCCTCATTGAGTCAGAAGCAATGATTGAACTAAGATTATAATTCTAAGATTGAACTAAGATTATACTTCTGATTTCCCTGGCTCCAAAGTCTGCAGTTTATCAATTAGTATGCATGATAAACTAGACACAAACATAATTTAATGAAACGACAATAAATTCCTAAAGAGATGTTTGATAAGGTATTGGCTCACAGGATAATGAAGACCAAGAAGCTTCAGGATCTATTGTCTGTGAGCTGGAAGTTCTAGAAGGTCAAGGAGGCAGTCAAAGAGCAGAGAGTAGGAAAGCAAGTGCTAGTCTGATGACCTTACAACCAGCCTCAGAAAGCAGGAAAAAATGGATGTCCCAGCTCAGCTAGTAGTATGCAGGTAGCCCCCTTTTTCTCCACTGTCAATTCTGTGCTCTACCCCGGCAGAACCCTTGCACTCATGGAATGCATATGCTGCACATGATGTAAACCTAAATGGAGTTGATGATTAATTTTGAGCGTATTTTTTTTGATGAAAGGAATCACTCCTTCCTCTTAAAGCCTTTTCTTTGTTGACTTCCAGGAGGACAACATATTCAACTCATATTTTTTCCTTCCGCATGACAAAAAAAAAAAAAAACCTTTCAAACTCTTTTAAGTGATCTTGGACACAGTCCTTGAGCCTCTTCTCTTGTCTATTATTATTTATTCCTTTGATGTTCTCATCTACTTTTGTAGTTTTTTTTTTTTTTATTTTTTTTATTTTTGACAGGCAGAGTGGACAGTGAGAGAGAGAGAGACAGAGAGAAAGGTCTTCCTTTTTGCCGTTGGTTCACCCTCCAATGGCCGCCGCGGTAGCGCGCTGCGGCCGGCGCACCGCGCTGTTCCGATGGCAGGAGCCAGGTGCTTCTCCTGGTCTCCCATGGGGTGCAGAGCCCAAACACTTGAGCTATCCTCCACTGCACTCCCTGGCCACAGCAGAGAGCTGGCCTGGAAGAGGGGCAACCGGGACAGGATCGGTGCCCCGACCGGGACTAGAACCCGGTGTGCCGGCGCCGCAAGGCAGAGGATTAGCCTGTTGAGCCACGGCGCCGGACTACTTTTGTAGTTTTACAGGTCATCGACTCATAATGTCAGCCAAGTCACACACTAGCTGTGATTCTATGTGTATTAGTTAGCCTCTTGCTGGGGGATCTTCTTTCTCCTGGATTGTAAGGGGTCCAGGGCAAAGGCTGGTGCTCACTTTCCCTGCCTCCCGCCATGTAGAAGGTTGGGATCTGGGCACATGGTGCCGCCTGGAGCTAGGGAGCAGTGCTGGCATAATGCAAACTGTCCTTTCTACTCTCCCCAATGTGTCCTTTTGTATTTTGTGCTACTCCGAGGTGCTGTGATCTCTCTCCTGAGTTCCTTAGCTCTCCTCAAGGTATTTTCACTCAGGAGTAGTTGCTCAAATTGAAATTACTGGGGAGGCATGAGTGTTGCAAAGTCCTTTCCTGCCACCCTGCCAAGGCCCACTCCTCCCACTTCAGTCCAGGACTCAATTACTCTGAGGGTAACTCAGCCTCCTCTCATCTCGATCAAAGGATCCTTTCCTCTTCAGGTTACTCTATATCTCAGGCCCCTCCTGTTCTCCAATATCACATCAGATCCTCCAGCAAATCCTGCCACTTCTGCCTATAAAACAAACCCAAAATTGCACCATTTGTCACCACTGTGATCATTTAGTCTAAATCTTGTTGCCTTCACTTGAATTATTGCAAAATCTCTCTAGTTGGTTTTCACTGTGTCTTCCCCATATCTCTTCAGTGTATTTAAAAAAAAGGATGTATTTATTGGGGCCAGCACCGTGGTAAAGCCACCACCTGCAGTACTGGCGTCACATATGGGTGCCAGTTTGAGTCTCGGCTGCTCCACTTCTGATCCAGCTCTCTGATAAGGCCTGGGAAAGCAGTAGAAGATGGCCCAAGTCCTTGGGACCCTGCACCCACATGGGAGACCTGGAAGAAGCTCCTGGCTCCTGGCTTCGGATCAGTGCAGCTCCGGCTGTTGCAGCCATTTGGGGGGTGAACCAGTGGATGGAAGACCTCTCTCTCTCTGCCTCTCCTTCTCTCTCTGTTTAACTCTGAGTTTCAAATAAATAAATACATCTTTTAAAAAAAATTTAAAGGGATTTGTAGGCTGCACAACAAAGTATCTTGAGTCTGTAACTCCCCCTAGACCTTCTGGGCTTGCAGAAGTGGTTCGCTCTTCCCTCTTAAAGGCTAACACCACCCTTTGCATGAGCACAGTCAAAGGCCTCTGTGTTACAAGTTATGCACCTTAGTGAGGATCAATATTTGCTTCTCCTGGAGATCAAGACTTAACCATCAGGGGCTGGCGCTGTGGCGCAGTGTGTTAATGCCCTGGCCTAAAGCGCCAGCATCCCATATGGGCGCCACTTCAAGTCCCAGCTGTTCCACTTCCAATCCAGCTCCATGCTATGGTCTGAGAAACCAGCAGAAGATTGCCCAAGTCCTTGGGCCTCTGCACTCACATGGGAGACCAGGAAGAAGCTCCTGGCTCCTGGCTTCGGATTGGCACAGCTCCGGCCATTGCAGCCATCTGAGGAGTGAACCAGTGGAAGGAAGACCTCTCTTTCTCTCTGCCTCTGCCTCTCTATAACTCTACCTTTCAAATAAATTATTAAATACTTTAAAAAAAGACTTAACCATCATCTACTAATGACAAACCTGGCCAGGGAAATCTGGAATCTGCTAATGAAAGAAAGAGGCCATATATAAAAAGAGCCACAGTATCTAGCCAGTAAGTAATTACAGGATCCAGAAGAGTATTTCAACTGTACCTGCACACACACACACACACACTACGGGATTATAAGGGTGCTGGATTGAGCGAAGGGGAAATATAAATTAAATAAAGGGGAAATATTATATAGAAGCCCTTTCCAGTGATACAGGACTCAACACCTGAGAGATGGTATTGTTTCTCTAGAATGGTCCTTGGAAGCCTAAATACAATGGTGCTTCAAATAGTCCATGGAAACACATATGATAAAATTAGGCATGGAATTCAAATTTTTGGCTCCAAAATAAAATTGAATTTTAATTCCACTTTAATCTTTTGAAGTATCCTTATATAATGTTGTCCTATGACAAATGGTAGAGGAAGCAACAAAAGATTGATATAGGCTGGCACATTAGAATGAAGAACAAAGGAGGTGCGTCTGGCACTGTGGTACAGTGGGTTAAGCCACCAACTGTGATGCTGGCATCCCATATGGGTTCCAGTTCGAGACACAACTGCTCCGTTTCCAATCCAGCTCCCCACTAATGTGGCTAGGAAGACAGTGGAGGATGGCCCAAGTCCTTGAGCCTCTGCACCAACGTGGGAGATCCAGAGGAGTTTCCTGACTCCTGGCTTTAATCTGATCCATCCCCAGCTATTGTAGCCATTTGAGGAGTGAACCAGCAGATGGAAGATCTCTCTCTTTCTCTCTCTCTTTTTAGTGCAATTATTTCAAATAAATAAATAAATCTTTAAAACACACACACACACACACAGGAGGCTGGAAAATCAATCAGACTTCAGAAACTAACCACAAAGCTTCCCATGTACTAAATTTAGGAATCGTCCCATGACAGGGATTTCAGCATTATTGAGATTTGTCTTTATAAGCAGGAGTTGATAATAGAAAATACAGTTATAGACAGGCTTCCTCAAAGAATGGTTATGATATAAACCCACAATAGTAGAGGCCAGATGGCAGCATTTAATTATGAGGTATGAAGTAGGTATATTTGTGTAATGAAAGTCAAGGTCAGAGTGGACATGCAGAGACCCATGGAAGGGTTCAGCAGAGCCCAGTGTTCTTAGAGCCAAAATAAATAAACAGCCAATACAAGTATTGCTTAGTTTAGTCAATCTGTGGAGGCAAATGCTAAGAGTAGCCATGCTCCAAGGTGACTGTCATCTCCAAGCCAGGGAGAGAGGACTCACCAGGAACCAACCCTGCCATACTTCCAGTCTCCAGATCTCTGATAAAATATACTTCTTGTGGTCAAGCCACCTAGTCAGTGGTATTTCGTTACAGTAGCCAAAGCAGACCAATACACCACCCAATTAAAATCAGCAAAACCAATATTGCACCTTAGAGAAAATGGCAGGGGTATCTGTCAGCTTAAAAGCATAAGGATTCAGGGATGGATGACCCCATTGTATTCCTGCTTAACTTAAGAAAGAATAACCGTACTAACCATTGGATCCTGGTACTCAACAAATTGAGTTAAACAGTGACCCTAGTTGCAGCCACATTTCCCATCGTGGTGTCGTTGCTGAAGCAAATTAGTATAGCCTCAGGTACATAATCTGTGGCCACTGATTCAGTGAAATTTTTTCTCCCCATTCCTATCTAGAACAAGAAATAGCTTGCATTCAAGTGGGACAAATGACTGTAAGTTATTTTCTGACTTGTCTATGTTGACTATCTCAAACTCTGCCATAAAGATTCCAAAGGGAGGTGTACTGTCTTAACATTCCCCAGATGTTGCACAGATCTACACCATTGATGACATCATGTTAACTGGACAAGGTGAACCAAACATAACAAATACATTTGGAAGCCATGGTAAAGCTTGGAAACTCTAGAATGCAGTAAAATACATTACAGATATTCAGAGCCCTGCCATTCCATGGAATTTTCTAGAAATGCCATAGTCTGAAACATGCAAGGTCTCCTTGAAAGTAAAGGACAAATTATCTCTTGCACCTAATTGCTGAGAAAAATGTACATACGTTAGCGGTTTCTTTGGGTTATAGAGATTGCACATCCAGCTCCAACTTATCTACAAAGTCATATAAAAGAAACAAGAGTAACGATTTGTAACAGGGTTGCAAATATAAGAAACAGGCACCAAATATAAGAAACAGAGGCCACAGAACAGAGAAGAGACAGAATATAAATTCGCAGTTGGACAAAATTTATTCAGAGAAAGTAAATCTGCAGAGATTGACCAACTGCTACTATGCTCACAGAGCAAACATGGGGCAGAGGCCCAGACCCCAGTGGGCTAGGCCCTTTTATATCTTTGGTGGGCTAAGGGTAGCTGTGGGGGGCAGTTGGCAGAGATGAACTTCTCCATACTGGTTCTTCAGGTTTGGCCCATTGGCTTCCAAACCTAGAGAAGAATGCAGGGGGTGGGGTGGGGAACAGTACAGAATGGGAGATGGAACTGATCTCTTGAAAGAAGGCAAGGGTGACAAGAAATCTAAAAATGGCTGATGCTTATGTCATTGTTCCATCAACTAGTACATTCCAACAGGCTTACAGAACCAGAGTAGGGTGTCTCAACCTCAGTACAGTTGACACTGGGGACTGGATAATTCTCTGCTTGGGGGATGAGGGTTGCTTCCTGTGCATTTGTAGGAGACATTATAATGCCAGTAACAATTCTCTTTCTCATTTGTGACAGCTAAAAATGTCTCCAGATATTGACCAATATGAAAAAAATTCCTTTGTGACAACCAGAAATGTCTCCAAATATTGACAAATATGGGAAGGGTGCAAGTTGACTGCCATTGAAAACTGCTACATCAGAATCATCTACAGTTAGAAATAATGTCTTTTAGAGTTAATAGAAAGTCCCAATAGGAGAATCATAACATAGATCCATTATGAGTAGAGTCATGCCAGGTATAACTGAAACATCTACATTTGCTATTTGATATTACTGAGCCAATTAAGAAATGAAGCATCTAACACTAAGATATCAAGTGACCATGTGGCTAAGCATACCTACAATGATGTGCATTCCATAAGACCCGCCAAGTCAAGAATTTGGATGACTTAGTAGGAATCCATTGTTTAGTGGGAGTATAACATCTGAGGTATGCAAAACCATGGCCACAGGATACAAGTAAACTGCTTACTCAGGTGGCTTAGTCACCAAGGCTCCTTCCTTAGCTGACCATGTAACAGGCAACAAAGGGGAAAAGGCTAAGCAAGGATTACATGTCAGGTAAAAATATATGATGTAAAATTATGGGTATGAGCCAAAAATAAACTATTCCTCTTTCATATCCCTACCTAACGATGGAACTGATAAAATGTGAGGGAAAATCCTTCCAACTGGCAGAGCTATGGTAATTGCACCTACTTATCCACTTTGTGTGAAAAAAAAAAGTATACTTATGGATAGTTGTGAATGCATTGGCTGGATGCTGTGGAATCCTGAAATAAACTGATTAAAAGGTCATGGATAAAGAGGTCTGAGGAATGTACCTGCTGAGGATTTTTTATCTCATTTATATTATAAGATTTATATCCTATGCTTTTATGGTAATGAACATGTACCATAAAAGAGCTGTAAGTAACCAAGAGGCAGACACACTTGGTCAATTGATGTCTATCCAGCCTGTCAGGGGATCCCCATTGCCAGACCAATGGATTCACGAGTGGAATAGCATGGGTTCCCAGATGGAGACTATGGATGGGCCTGTCAGTGTGGCCTCCTACTCACCAATGCTGATTGCGACCATCTCTGTCCAATGTCCTATCTGCAAACAATAAAAATAAGATGACACCCCCTTTCCCAGATAGTAACATTTCTTCAGGAGACCAGTCAGTTACTTTTCAACAAGTTTATTTCAGTGGACTCTGTCCATCCTAGAAAGCACAGCCTTTCATTTTGATTGGCACCAACATATATTTACCCTTCCTACCCTATTGTGGAATTTACAGAATATTTAATCCACTGGCTCTTGTCATGATAGAGAAACCTAAAATGGACAGCAGAGAAGGAAGGTTATGGCTAACCATTGCAGTCTTGATACCAACAGCACTGACAGGAGCTGTGGTTTATTTCACTAAACTTACTATAAATTTCCCGAAGACAAAGAGTAATCAGATGCAGTGGAGGCACTAGACAAAGAGGGGACTGTAAAGAAATCCCAGACGCATTGCCTAGGTGCACCCTTTGAGACCCAGAAATCACTGACATGGTCACAACTTACATTTATTCAGAAATCATACTCGCCCAAAAGGATCTCACCCAAAATAGCAACCTCTCCCCAGTGCACATTCAGTGTCTGGTTCTTACAAGGGTTCAGATGGTCCAGTCTTCCTGCCTGGTTTCAGTATATATCAAAAGAACAAGCCGGCGCCGCGGCTCACTAGGCTAATCCTCCACCTTGCGGCGCCGGCACACCGGGTTCTAGTCCCGGTCAGGGTGCCAGATTCTGTCCCGGTTGCCCCTCTTCCAGGCCAGCTCTCTGCTATGGCCCGGGAGTGCAGTGGAGGATGGCCCAAGTGCTTGGGCCCTGCACCCCATGGGAGACCAGGAGAAGCACCTGGCTCCTGCCATCGGATCAGCGCGGTGCGCCGGCCGCAGCGCGCTACCGCGGCGGCCATTGGAGGGTGAACCAACGGCAAAAGGAAGACCTTTCTCTCTGTCTCTCTCTCTCTCACTGTCCACTCTGCCTGTCAAAAAAAAAAAAAAAAAAAAAGAACAATCCCAGCTCCAGAGCTCCCCATGCAGGGCTGGCTGATTTCTCCGTTGCAGATGCTTTGCAGCTCAGCTTCTCCCATATCAGTATCGCTTCACTGGCTCACATGCATTCTTCCAGATGACATTTCCAATAAAATCTCTCAATCATGTGTTCCTATTCAAGTCCATTTCCAGAGGGCTTGATCTAATACAATGGCATTTTCAGTGAGGTCTTCCTAGCACACATTACTAAAACTTCCAACCCCTAGACTTCTCCATCATTACATACTCTATATGCTATACTCTCCTTACTTGTGTATTTCATAGCACATTTTATCATCTATAATTCTATAAACTATATTTGGTTTATTGTTTCTGTGAACTTCCCCATTTCCCCCCCATCACACACACACACACACACAAACACAAAGTTTAAGTTCTAGGATGGAATGCATCTGAGTATTTTGTTTACTGATTTATCTCCCATGCCTGGCACATGACAGGAGACTAACTGTTGCATAAATAAATTCCTGCAATTCCACAGTTGATATTTTCCACTTGCAAGCACTTAGGAAGGAGACTAATGCATTTCCTAGATGCAGCAGAGAGCTGTCAAACACTCTATTATCCACCCATCAGTCACCATTTATTTCAATAAGCGATGTTTCTTCTACGTACAGTCAGTCAGTTTAGAACCTGCAAACAGAAGAGAAGGTCTGGAGTGCACAGGCACAGGAAACTGTGCTGCCCACTGCACTCTACCTCCAGTTAATGAAGAGCGACACAATGACCAGCAGCAGACCCCGCTTAGGATTTGGAGAGGAAGGAATCATGCAGGGAAGAGCACAAGCATTGTGCTCTTTTGTAAAGAATGGATAGTATGGGGAAATCACATGCCTGGGAGGAAGACATTCTTAGTAAGGACAAAAGCATGAATGAAAACCAAGATGGATGCCTAACTAGGAGAGAGACAAAAACAAGAAACAGACAAACAAAAAAACCACCTCGGCCAAAATAGAGAATGCAGTTTGAGAAATACTGAGAAATGCAGGTGGATAAGTTGAGTAGTGCTGACTAGACTACTGAGTATACAGCAGCAGCAGTGTGATAGAAGACAGTCATTAACAGGGAGCCACTGATTTTTTGTTTTTCGGTAAGAAAATAGTAATGGCGAGCATTGGGTTTGGGGCAACTCTGCCTGGCCCAGTCCAACAAGACTGAGCGAGGGTAGAGCCTGGAATCTGGAAGCCTTAGTAAGAGGTTGTTACAATAAGCAAAACTGAAGTGACTAAGGACAGAGATAGAAAGGAGTTAGTAATGCTACCATATTTAGTAGATGTATTTCACAAATCTTACAATAGACAGAACTGGGGACAGGAGGAGGAACTCTGGGAACCAACTGTGCCTGCCATTCAATCATTATTATGCATATAATTATATCCTAGTCCACAAAGAAGAGTGCCCAGAACTAGTGAAGGTAGAAACCATCTCCAATAAAAGTATATATCCATACTGCCCGTTAAGACATAAGAACTTATAACGCCGATGATGTAAACTTACTGCGTCATCTGAATGCACTAACTTGAAACAGCAAGTGTCCCTCCACTCCCTCAAGACTGAAAGATTGCTCTTAAGAAATCCCAAAAACCATGAGCTCTCTGGAGGAAATACCATACTCAGAGCTCCCAGAAGTGCACATTTGAGTACCATTAGCAAAGGAGAGATGGTTTGCCTCAAATTTCTTGGGAATATGCAAGTGTGAAGGTCATTGCTAAGGCAGCAAGGGCTCAAACCGCCCAGGAACACAGTGCTTGAAATCAACACCACTTATAAGATATGGAAACAAAATAAAGAGTAACACAGACGACAGCTTGTCTTGACAATCCCAAGCAGGAGCTAAGCCACTGAAGCTCTGAAGTCACAGAAATCAGCCACATGGAACATTCCCCAGGGAAACCCAATCTGATGATTGTAGAAATACAGATAATTAATATTGGCAAAAGAGACATTAAAAATCATGGACTGCAAACTGATTATTTGAAGCATGTTCCTTCCAGTGTATGTTGAATTGCAAGTGTTCAGCAGTAATCAATGAAACTTTTTCAAAACTAATACCCCCTTCTGAAGATTTCACAGAGACCCCAACCAAATACAGCAAGAGGTAAATTCTTTATACCATCTAGGCTGACAGCTTTTCAATGACTTCTAAAATTGAAGGATTCTCTCTATGTATTCAACCTCAAGTCAGTTTTCCTTTGTGTACGACACTGCCAAAAGACGATAGCCCATTCAGGCAGGAAAGAAACACAAAAAATAAAAATTAAAAAGCAACGATTTATTAAGTCATTTTCAATGATAAATACAAAATACCACACCCTTCCAACACAATCTCTTTTGCATTTTAGTTAGTAATGCAACTAGGAAGCTTTAGCAAAGCACCTGCCCTCTCAAAGCCAGGGTACATTTTCCACAAAAAAAAAAAGGGAGTATGTTTATATTTGAATGCAAATTGTGTCATCTATCCTACCAGTCTATTGCTGCTTTAGAACATATAAGAATCCTATATCCAGGGAACCATGTAGATTTAATTTCTATTTAAAAGCATAGGCAAAAGAAGACTTAATGTTCTGCTAAGTACTAACAGTAGACTATAAATTCATAGGTGTGCTTAAATAAACCGAGCCAAGCGAATCTCTTTCCTTTCAGGCCTTTTGTATTTGCAAAAGCAATACCAAAAGATTTGCACCCATTTTTGCATTCCTACCTTTCTGCATCTTTCTGTGAGCAAAATATGGCTTTGGGAGGGATGAAATCCAAGAAGTTTTGACTATGTTTATGTGTCTTCAGCATAATTTTTAAATATGTAAAAGTAAACAAAGAAGGAATATGTATTTAATCTGGCAGCCTATTTCCTTATTGTATGAACATGCAAAAACCCACCTGTTCAAACTTTGCACATGATCCCACAAGCACAGTACTGACAGCTTGATGGCCTGGCTGTATTTTAGCGTTTTGTAGTTCAGCACCTTCAGAAATCCTAAAATGCATATTGAAAGACTTATCTCTCCCACAGGTAACCAAGTCTGTTTGCTTATAAGGAAAATGGTGATTTTTCTATCTACTATGTGCTTTATGGTACATATAAATAAAATAAAAATGAATTAAAACTTTTTTAAAAACCTGTGCAATATAATATTTGCCCACAAACCTGCAGATTTTCAGGGAGTATGTGATATCTGCTGGGGTGGTTGAAAACCATAAGACATATTTAGATGTGTTTATGGTTGTTACTTTTCAGGATGAGCCACATTACCCACTGTTTCAAAGCACACTGGCTTTTATTCCCTGGGTACCAAATCAATAACAATCCTTCCAGCACTGCAGCTGTTGCCTAATGGCCCCAAAGAGTTAATGTGCTGCCTGTGTAGAACACATTTTGGTGTCTGCACAAAGTGGGCCCTCAATTAGTGTTGATGGATTGACTTTCTCACAGGCAGTAAAAGCTCAATTTATAGAAATGGATCCCATGAGATTAAAAGCAATCATTTCAGAAAACTGTGTGTTGAATTCTATGTTTGTAATAAGACAATATTTATGAATAAAAGAGCTATATGTATTTTTCCCATTGTTCTAAGAATGGAGTTTTCTAAAAATTCACTGTTAGATACTAAGACATTCCAAAGGACTTTAAGTCATAGTACACACATAGGAAGACCACAAAATTTGGATAATTTCACATAAGTATTCTGATTATGATGTAGGAGTGCTTATGAAGAATCTTAAGAGCCAAATATCTGAAGACACAAGCACCATCGACTTTCAGTGAGAATGAATGATTTGATTGCTCACTGCTGGTCATATTGATTGTGTAGATTTTTTACAATGTCCTACATTATCTTAGGTTCTTGCTAAGGAAGATCTTCATGTTTGTGAAGATGTGCCAGAAGTGACCATTTAATTTGGAAGCATAATTAATTTCCTCTTCAGGATCCAGCATGGCTGGATGGTTTTAGTCCTGGATCAGGTGACAGATCAGAGAGCATCCTCTTAGTCAAAGCAGAATTTTATGACGGAGGGAATGGGCTGTTGGGTACCTCGGCAGACATTACTCTGGCATCCTGCGTCCAGGCCAGAGCCGTGCTCTACATTAGAAAAACTTTGAGCAAATAAAGCCACAAGCATCTAACGCTGCAGAATGGGAAGTGGAATTAGCTCAGAGAGCAAGGAGTCAGCCAAAAGATCCAAGGAACTAGAGAAAAAGCTCCAAGAAGATGCTGAGCGAGATGCAAGAACTGTAAAGTTGCTACTATTAGGTAACAGGTTCTTTTTCATTTTTGCTTTCAAAAATCTGTTTTCCTTCAACTGTGTGTTTGCTTTCTTCAAACTTTAATTTCAAATGTTTTACCATGCACAAGATTTATTATGAAAATGTGCACTTTATAAATATTTCATAATAATTTTCTGCTTAGTATTTCATTACATTTTTGTTAAGCAAAGAGATGAATATTTACTAGATGACTCAATTTCTCTGTCAACAATGATTTACTCTTAGTAAAAAGAAACCTTATATATTTGTTATTTTATTGCACCCTGATCATTCCCTGAATGTCATTTTCTAATACTGAAAACAGCTAATTATGTTATAAAGAACTGTATTATTTGTTTGAGCAGAAATGTTCCATTGTTTTACATCAAAGTTGATATGTTGTTTATTTACTTGTGATGGTAAAATCAATAAGTCTCAAGTTACTTAGATAGTATTCATAAAGTACCTTCATTTATGGTAATAATATTATTCAGACTCCCAAGTGCTGCCTGTGATATTATGTGTACTCTTGACAAATACTCCATTTAAATCCTTCTTCAGCATTTATAATATTTATCCTATTCAGGAATTGTCTTTTCTATTTTTTCCTTCTGTTTTACCACAACTATAAGTTCAATAAGTGATCAAGTAGTCAAAAGAATCAAACTAACCAGAATGCTACACATTTTCATAAAACATTTAGCCTGCAGTGGTACTAAAACAGGCACGCTTTTGCAATAAAATAAATTCTTGCAGAAAGCATAAACTTTAATTTAATTAGAATAGTGTATTTTCCCTGATCTTAGTTATACATATACACAAAGGGACTTCATTTTATTTCAGAGTTGGGAATCTCACACAACAAATTTCCTCATTTCTGAGTGCTCCTTAGCTGTGTCCAATTTGCTCCCAGTGGCAAAAATAAACAACTGTGGAATCCCCCGCACTTGCTCCTCAAAGCAAAGGGTATGTTCTCCCATTGATTCATAGGTCCTGTGGCCGCACACATACCCCTAGCATTTGCAGGCTACCAGCTGGAGCTTAGGGACTTAGAAAGATATTGGGATCAGAGCTTACAGAATCAGCAAATGTGCTTTCTTTAACACTTCAGAGAAGTCTCAAAGGCTCTGATCAAGAGTGAAAATAAAGTAGATATAGATAAAACAAAACAAAACAAAAGGCATGAGGCAAAGCCAAGCACATCTACAAGAGCCTTTTATATTCTTTTGTACTAAGAACGGTGGTTCAAGAGTGGTGAGGAAATACATTAAGAATTCTTGTGTTTGAACAAAATTTTGCAAGAACAACATGGATTCTCATATTCTAATTATCTTTCTTTTTACATTTTTCTTATTATTTCATAAAAATACAAATAGAAATCAAAAAAGTGGGGAGGCTAATGCTACAATTCAAAGGAAAATATCATTAAATATGCCCAAAGCGATGACTCTTGAGATGAGTATATTAGAATAGCTGGTCCCTTGGAGATTTGATTGTGAAGGGAGAGAATAGGTTAAGAATATGTACACATGACCCAAAATACATAATGCATAGCCAAAAACTGAGTCAAAAATATGCAGTGTAATGACAAAGGAACTGAATTTTTTTCCTGAAACTTTGGATTGAGATTCAGAATTTTTATCTAGGCTTCCAGAATCAGAAAATTTGCAGTTCTACAGCGAATGATGTTGGCCCAATTTGTTATAGAAAATACTGTCAAATGAAGCAAGAACCACACCAACTATTTTCAATTTAGGTGGTAGGTTCTGACAAGAAGAAAGAGCAACATTGTACCAGAGATCTAGAAGGATCATATAGAACTCTATGTTCTGCTTTCCCAAGATGATCACTGTTTTGTATATCCAGTTCCAACATTACCGTATAGTACACTTACATTTTTTTTGGTTCCAACAATATATGTGCTAAAATTCTCAGTCACATGTTTCCGGAATACAAAATGAATCAAATCCTCTTTAGTATTTCCTATTTCAGCCAAATATTTTCCCTTCTGGACTCTACTTGATGTCCATGTGTTTTAATGATTCAATCATGAGATTCAAAACAGCGACGGCCTTCAGTGATTCTGCTCCACTGTCATTTTGGACTTGAACTAATGCTCTCTACACTCTCACTTTTAGTTCCAATTTGGCCATAACTGTATATCTGAACCTTTCCACTCCCACACTCAAGTCACCTCACCAATGGAATCTATTTAATCTGCCCCACTATTGAAACAATGTCCTGTCTCACTAGTGTGGTCGAAACACCAGTTATTAAGTCTGCCAGTGAGTGTATGTCTCATAGGACAAATCAGTTTAATCTTGGTAGTTATCAGTTTCTGAATATGATCCTACATTTACAAAAATGAAAAATCTAGAAACAGTTTCAGCACAATACATTCTTTACAGTGATCCTTATTACTTTACGAATGTCTGGGTGCTTAGACACAACACACCAGCTTTCTAAACTCAATGTGTATACACAAGATTTCACTGACTCCAAAGAGATATCAGATTGCTACTTTCCAAATAAAAGACCCTCTTGCACAGATTCCTTCCTTATGGCATCTTTCAGATCTTTGGTAAAATTACAGAATAGATGTCACATCTGTGTTTTTCACAAGGAGCAGGCTTCTAGGAAAATCCAAAAGTGATTAATTTATTACTGGTACATTTGATAACTGCTATTAGACAATAATGTCATATGCTTTAAAAGAGTTCACTTCAATAAGATAAACAAATTTTACTAGTAAAAGGCTCATCTTCATAAATGTCCTAAGCTAGTTTTCAGTCTTCATAAATGTTGTATTAAATTATATCCATTCAAGGTAAACACCTGTCCCATAACTGTGGGGTCTATGTGGGTTATGTTTCCATTTTTCCAATGGTTTCTCTCCTTATGCCTTTTGATTCACAATTAAGTTTGAGTGAATTCACATTTTTACATATTTGTAATTTTACAAAGTTTCATCATGTGAACTGGTTAGATTCAGAGCCCCTGGAAAGTTTAGGGGAACAAATTATCTTTATTTTGTGTCATATTCAAAACATTCTGTGCCACATTTCACATATAGTTAGTATTCAACCTATAATACTCAGATACAATACCGTAATTAGCTTTTAGCCAGGACTTTGTAGCACCATGATGGGAAGTTAATTATGGGTCTTCTTCTCTACTAGTTCTAAATCTTTTATTCTGAATTCTCAATGTGCTATATTGCAAAGATCACATCATTATTTTCAATTCAGCCATCTGAGTTTATTGTTTTAAAATATCATTCTGATTATCTAGTTCTTAGAAAAGGAAATTTGGATTAAGTTTAGAGAGCAAAGGAAAACTACACTAAATGTGCTTCTAGGGGCCAGTGCCATGGCTCACTGGGCTAATCCTCCGCCTGTGGCACCAGCATCCCATATGGGGGCCAGTTCTAGTCCCGGTTGCTCTTCTTCCACTCCTTCTCTCTGCTGTGGCACAGGACAGCAGTAGAGGATGGCCCAAGTGCTTGGGCTCCTGAACCCACATAGGAGACCAGGAGGAAGCACCTGGCTCCTGGCTGCGGATCGGCGCAGCTCCGGCCATGGCAGCCATTTGGGGGGTGAACCAACGGAAGGAAGACCTTTCTCTCTCTCTCTCTCTCTCTCTCTCTCTCTCTCTCTTTCTCTCTTTCACTGTCTATAACTCTACCTGTCAAATAAATTTTTAAAAAGTGCTTATATTTATTGAAGCTAATCAGCATTTTCAAATATCCCAAATTGTCCCACATATTCAACAAATGAGTATTTTGCAAGGCAGTAAGTTTTTCTAGTGTTGCAGTAGGAAGATTTTAGTGACAATGACATTATCTAAAATCCTGTAAAATAATTGGTATAATAAAGCTTACACAGCATAATCAGTTACATAGTTTTAACCACATAGCAGAGTGAATGCAATGCAACTTAAATACTAAACTGATCTTCTGTATATAAAGAGAATTGAAAATGAATCTTGACGTGAATGGAAGGGGAGAGGGAGCGGGAAAGGGGAGGGTTGCGGGCGGGAGGGAAGTTATGGGAGGGGGGAAGCCATTGTAACCCATAAGCTGTACTTTGGAAATTTATACTCATTAAATAAAAGTTTAATAAATGGAAAAAAAAAACTAGTACAGCAGAAATGGTTTTTAAGTCATTTAAGGTCAAACTGATTTGTCAATATTTTTATCAAGTGTTATGTACTTTTATTACTTCTAAGAGTGATTTTGGGCCAGCTAATATCCTCAGAGAAATGACAGACATTAGAATATTTTGTAAAGTGTAAAAATTCAGAGAGATGTGGGTTTTTTTCTTTTGCAAAGTAGATTCTCAATTCTGAAATATATGTCAATTAATGCATAGAATTTTCTTCCTCTGTATTCCATGTATACAGAGCTAAGAGATGAGAAGACATAATACTCAAGTTATATCAAAGTTCTTATTGATATTCTGGGTATTTTTTATTTTAAATAGGGCTTTATTTTTCTCCTTGAAGAAAATCTCTAGGTATGAGTGGGAGAGACTGGAGATGACTCATAGCTATTCCTGAGTCACTGGCTAAATTATAAATTCACTAGATATAAGAAAATCTGGTTTGAAATTTTATTCCACTAGCAGTCAATGCCTGTCCGACAGTGTGATCAGATGAATAGACTCCCTGGAATAATTATGTTAAGATTAACCAGTAAATCTCTTTCTAATCATCAGTGACAAGAGAAGAATCCTACAAACAACATGGAAGACATACTCTCAAATAATATTGCTAATTTTTAGTTTTGTTTCATTCGCCAGATTAAAACCGTTCTTCACCTCTTCTAACAATAATGTATTTTATTGTAAAATGTTAAAAGATAATTTATTTTATAGTTCTAAATGTATCCAATTTTCTGGATACATGAATATTTTTAGTACATAAAAATGGTTAAAATTACGTGGAGAAAAAAGTTCTACTTCTATAGTTTCAAATTTTCTCCAGAGTACAGCATAACAATTCAAGATTTCCAGAGGCAAACAACAAATATTTATAATGTCTCATTTATTTTTAAAGAGTTCCAGAAGGCAATTTAAAATGTTTTACTATAATGTCTATTTTCTAATAGCCACAATGCACTTAGACAACTATTTTGCATATTTTTAAATTTATCTTAATTGATCAGTGCACCTTAAATACAGACTCATAAATTACTTACATTAATGATGCAAGTCATTTACTAAAGCAGTCCATATCCAGGCAAATAACGCTATTTACTAATGAGAGTGAAAAATCTTGGCTTGCTGACAATGATTCTTTTTCATTTTGATTTAACAGAACCTCTCTAGAAATATCACAGGATGTCTTTCTATGTATCTTTTTTCATTCAATCCCTGGATTATTAATTCCAGAGTAATACTGTACCTTAAAAACATATATAATCAACACAGCAGTTAGCAAGTTATGTACCCTTCCATTGTATTAGAAAAGAAGTGAATAGTGAAACATTTGATAGTGGGAAGATTCCTTACTATGTTGTATATAAAATAAAATACTCCTCCACTTAAGATACTAGACTTAGGATAGGTATTTGATGTAGTGGTTAAGTAGCTACTTGGGACACTCCCACTCTATATCAGAGTGCTTGGGTAAGAGGCCCAGTTCTGCTACAAGTTACAGCTTTCTGTTAGTGCACAACCTGGTAGAAAGCAGGTTCAAGAACTTGGGTTCCTGACACCATGTGATAGATCCAGATTCAGTTCCTGACCCCTGACTCCACCTGGGCTGGCCCCACTGGTTGTAGGCATTTGGATACTGACCTAATAATTGAAAGATCTCTGTCTCTCTGATTTTCAAATAAATAACATGGATGGATACATTTTTAAGAATTAAGCCTTGCAGCCCTCAACACTGACCTAATCCAATCCCCCTATAAACTTCAAATATCCTTCATTCCCAGGTGTTGCAGAATCAAATAAGATATCATTTTCACTTTATGGATGACCAATTTATATTTTCAGCTTTACTTGGCCCAATAAATCTCAGTTTTCCATGGAAATACTACCAAAAGCCACTATTCCTGCATTCCTAACTGCACTTCCCACATCAGCTCAGATGACCACTAATGTACAAAAAAATAGTGACTAATATATCATCTCCAAATTTCACTGAATGCTAGTTTTAAGGAAGCGGCACCCCATTTGCATTGAAAATAAAGGTTAGCCTTCGTGCTATAATTCTATCTTCTGTCTATCAATTTTGCTCCAATGCCTTTGGTGTCTAGTGCCATTCTCAAAACGCACTACCAGTCCCTTTCCCTTGGTGAAAAAAGATGATTTTTCCCTTTAGTCTACCAACCACTTTGACTCCATAACACCCCTAGAATAAGAATAAGCGCCTGGCTCCTGCCTTCGGATCAGTGTGGTGCGCCGGCCGCAGCGCTCTGGCCGCGGCAGCCATTGGAGGGTGAACCAACGGCAAAAAGGAAGACCTTTCTCTCTGTCTCTCTCTCACTGTCCACTCTGCCTGTCAAAAAAAAAAAAAAAAAAAAAAAAAAAAAAAAGAAAAGAAAAGAATTATGTTTTAAAGTGTTATTTGTAAGTATTAAAATGGTTCTCAGAATAGGCCGTGCTTGCTGCTTTTATTTTCTTACCTTCTCTGTCGTCTCCAGTTCATTGAAATCTGGCTTTTATGTTCTATGATATACTAAAAACCCACATCTCACAATACCCTGGTAATTCACAAAACTCATGCCTCAATAACTTTGGGCTTCTCTCCTTTCTGGCTTCTGTAACACTGCGAAGTCCCATCATTTTTAAATATCCCCTTTGTTTCTCACTTCATTAAGGCTTGCATCTCTTTCCATTCCTAAGAGGATTCCCCCACAATGATTTGTCCTTCAACCTTCAACCTTCCATCATCATCTATGTGCTGTTTTGAGGACCTCATGAGAGATCTTGACCCATAGGTCTCTAAAACTCTTGTTCAGTGTCTTGATTCACACTTATACAAGGCTGGTGTCTGTCAATGGCCTGCCAGCACTTTGGGAGACTTCACAACTATTTCTCAATTTTATTTTGCTGCCCACTCATCCCCAAACTTTCTGTTTTCCATCTTCCCTATCCTATTATATCAACGTGATAGTTCATTCTTCTTTAGCCCTTTTGTGACTATTATCAGCCCGTTGGCAAGTCAATGTTGTCATAACATTTGGTTTTGACTCTGTAATGCAATAAACCTTATATTTCTTTTTGTCCACACTTTCTGCTGTTGCCTTAATCTACCAGAAAACCTGATGATATGGATACCATTTTCATTATACCAAAGGAAGGAAAATGAGGACTGAGAAGACAGTTTGGTTTCTTTAAGGCCAAAAATTGGCTTACAGCAAAGTCTTTTTTTTTCTGTGTCAGTTTTAAACTAATCCCTGAATCCTAGGTTGTGTGAGAACAGAGAACACATTTGGTTTTGCTCTTCATTGAATCCTTGTGACTTAGCACAAGAAAATGTGCATTCTTGATGAATGGAAGAATGACACTATTGGAACCTAAATTATTCCTATGAGTTGTTGGCAGTGACTCTATCTTTAGCATGTAGAAATGGAACTAGAAAAGACCCATATATGTTATCTCTAAGGAATTTGCTTTTCATATGAAGTCTACAGGAAGTATTAAAAGGTTTTAAGTATGTAAAGTGAAAATGATAATAATAAGCTTCTTTTTTTTTTTTTCCATCAAAAACTACTGTGGGTATACTATGGGACTAAGAACTTTACAAGGAGAATTGAAGTAACTTGCAGTTAGGAAATTATCACTAATGTAAGGGCTTGACATGACTCTGGAATAAGGCAGAAGTCACAATCCTGGAAGTTAGATTTGAGGGACATAAAGAGACAGAAGCAAGAGATGCTGGTAGCTGGGTGTATGTGAGTGTTCCATGGAAGGAATGATTAGGGGTGGAACTGGGTGTAGTGCTTATTTTATACATCAGCATGTGAAATGCAGGACAAATCTGAGCCTCAGGAAGAAGGGAAAGGGATAATAATTGGGACTTCAGAACTATGTTTTTTTGTTTATTTGTTTTTTGTTTTTAGCACAACTGAGTGGAGATGTTGATCTGATTACTTTGTGGGTCTGGAAATGAGAAAGAAAAACTCAAGTGAGAATCACACATTTGATGTGTTTCCTCTGTGTTTTCTTTCTTCATGTCTTGCCTGTTTCAGACATCCAGTGTGTATAGGCAAATCACATAATTAACCAAGGCATTTTTTTGAGACACTAACTTCCATTAAGATTATATACACAGCTATTTCCACAACTAATGAACACTTAGACAAGCACCTATCCATCTACCTGTACTAGGATTGTGTGGAAAATATATCATATAATTCTATTTTTAGCATCTTCATTATTTGGTGTAAACTATATGTTAATAAGACAAGAAGGATGACACATGATGGTATCTTCAAAAACTTCATGGAAATGCAGATTACGAAAAAACTAGGTTTGCATTTCAAAATCTGTTGGCCCAAAAAATCTTTTAATTTCATTTTCCACAAACTCTTGTATTTGTTAAAATCCTTCTCAGAATCCAAAAGGACTCATATGGCATTTTTAAAAACACTTTGTTGAGGTATGATTGACATACCCAAAGCTGTACATAATTATACAACTTGATACACACATGCAGCAATTACTATAATCTATTTCATAAATGTATACACCACCACCAAGATTTTCTTCCTGACTTCTTTTATTATTATTATTTTATGGTGAGAACACTTATCATAAGATCTATCCTTTTAGCTAATTTTTCAGTATACAATTCAGTATTGCTAATTGCACCATAAATACTACCAGATTTTTTTTTTAGAATAAAATTGGAAGTTGAAGTAGAGTATATAAGTGAAGAACCATTAAAAAGACAAAACATAGTCACAAAATTCTTTCTTATAAATGGAACATACTTAGATAGTTTGATTGGTGAAGAATTTAAGAAATTCATGGTGCTTATTATGATGGTGATTATTCTATCTATAATAAAATCAGATGATATGGATATCATTTTCATTATAACAAAAGGAGGAAAATGAGAGCTGAGAAGACAATTTGGTTTCCTAAGATCAAAAATTAGTTTAAAGCAAAGTCTTTTAATTTTATATGTGTCAGTTTTAAATTAATCCCTGCACTCTAAGTTGTATGAGAAATTAGTACTCAGTTTTACTAACAGTCGTGGAAATATATCTGACACCAATTACTCATGACATGATGCACTGAAAAGCCACAACATTGCTGATATATGTATGCTAAAATATTCACATTGAATCAGATCATAGGGCTCCTGCAGATTGTATAAGACAATGATCATGGGCTTCAGAGAAATGCAAATGTCAAGAAAACAAAATATCGGGGCAGGTGCTGTGGTGCAGCTGGTTAATGCCCTGGCCTGAAGCGCTGGCATCCCATATGGGCGCCGGTTCTAATCCCGGCTGCTCCTCTTCCAATCCAGCTCTCTGCTATGGCCTGGGAAAGCAGTAGAAGATAGCCCAAGCCCTTGGGCCCCTGCATCCACGTGGGAGACCTGGAAGAAGCTCCTGGCTTCAGATCGGCGCAGTTCCGGCCATCATGGCCAATTGGGGAATGAACCAGCAGATGGAAGACCTCTCTCTCTCTCTCTCTCTCTCTCTCTCTCTCCTTCTCCTCTCTATGTGTAACTCTGACTCTCAAGTAAAAAATAAATAAATAAATCTTTTTTAAAAAAGAAAACAAAATAATATTGCAAGGGAAATATTCTACATTAAGAGTTTAAATATCTGGACAACAAAGCAAATGTGGCAGGCTTGATTGGACCTTGAGTCCAGGAAATACAAATGGTAAGAATGAAAAACTTTTTTTTTAAATAATTGAAAAATTTGAATAGTGACAGAGAGAGAGACTATTTGACACCCTTGGGGATTACTATAAAAAATTTTAGGAATGAAAATAGTATTATAATTTTGTTTCTTTTCTTCTTAGAAGACAGATTTTAAAATACAGATGGGTCGGCACTGCAGCTCACTTGGCTAATCCTCTGCCTGAGGCATGGGAACCCTAGGTTCTAGTCCCGGTTAGGGCGCCAGATTCTGTCCCGGTTGTTCCTCTTCCAGTCCAGCTTTCTGCTGTGGCCCGAGGAGGGCAGTGGAGGATGGCCCAAGTGAGTGCTTGTGCCCTGCACCCGCATGGGAGACCAGGAGGAAGCACCTGGCTCCTGGCTTCAGATTGGCACAACACGCTAGCCATAGTGGCCATTTGGGAGATAAACCAAAGGAAAAAGGAAGACCTTTCTTTCTATCTCTCTGTCACTGTCTAACTCTGCCTGTCAAAAAAAAAAAAAAAAGTATTGATGGGGAAAGTAACTGATAAATTTTTGAAAGGCTCAAGAAAACAAAACTTATGAAAATGAGTGCCTATATATATGTATAATTCCATATGTATATATGTGTGTGTGTGTATGTATGATAAGTAAGTGAATAGGACAAAGCATCAATAATTGGTAAAGGATATAAAATACAGGTTTCTAAAATACCATTTTCTCAAACTTCTGTAGGTTGTTTTAAAATAGCAAAATAAAGCATCCAGGAAAAATAAATAAACATTGTATCATCATTCTCTGGAAAAAGAAAATGTACCAATGTATAAGCATACTCATTCCAATTGCTTTACAAATGAATTCTATCAAATAGCCCAATGGCAGTTCATTAAAAACTACATAAACTCTTTTAGAAAATGTTGTTCATTATTTGATAACTCTTGACAATAAAAATAAAATTTGACAAAGATAATGACAGGCCAATCTTTCTCACAGGCATAGATACAAAAACCAAAGCAAATATTGATAAATTGATGCCAAAAATATGTCAAATTTAAACAAAAAGGAAGGTTGGATGAGGTATTATTCCAAGAATGCATGGTTGAAATACTCTCAGAATATAAATTAATACTATATAAAATTGTATTAAAGGAGAAAAATCATAATTATGTCATAAGTATAGACTTTAATGAAATTTTTAAAAAATTCAACCATTCCTGATAAAAACATACTTATCAAGTTAAAAATATTAGTGAATTCCCTTAACCCACATACATTATGTACAGGAAATTTCAGCAGTTAACACACTTGATGACGAACATTGAACATTGTTGACCTCGGACAGTGAACAAGGGCTTATCACGATTAATGGGTTTCCTGTTAACAGAACAGACTCCAGGTTGCCATATACACGTTATCCTGCCCTTGACCTTCTTCTCTTCAATACTCTCATCAGATATTTGAGTGAAGGTGGGTAAGGCATACATTGCAAAGTTGAGTAAGATTATTCTAGAAGGACAGAGTGGCAACATGAAGTCAACTGGCAGAAACACTTGCCCCAAAAAGACAAAATATAATTTAATAAATATCTTTTTTCAGGTCCATGATCAATTATATACATAAATGTGAAAAAAGTAGAACAAATTTAAGTGCTGCAAGTTCAATGTAGATTTTAAAAAATGTGATAAAACTACAAAGTCAAAAACAAAGAAGGCAAACTAGCCATGGTCTCTATCAAGAAGAGTATTCTGTGTAAAAACATGCAAACCGAGATTGCATCCTGATCCTCTTGTATCAGAACATCAGTGCAGTTCATAAATCTAAAAACTAAAGCACAAGAAGACAGTATTTCAGAAGAACATTGATTCCTACAAGAGATGTGATACAGGGGATAAAATTTTTAATATCATATTCCACATATAAGAATTAAAAGAATGGAACATATTATACTTGAACAGTTTCTTTAAAAAGACATGAGCACATTCTTCAGATAACAGAAAATGTTGCAAGATCACTATAACCATATTTTAGTTTAGAATATGTTCTAGGTAATTTATACCTGTAATTTAATCTTCAAAGCCCTATGAGGTAGATATTAATAGCCAAATTTTATAAAAGATGAAACTGACACTCAGAGAGATTAATCAAGACACCTACTGAAAGTCACAAATTAGTGCAAGCCCATATCTATTTATTCACAAAACCTGAGCTTGTCTATTCCATTTTCCCACCATGAGAACAGACTATTTGAAAGGCCTCTGAATGTAAGAGAGAGGGAATTTTACTATTGCTCTATAAGGAGGAGGAATAATGAGTAGAAAAAAATTAAATAGGTTCAAAAAAAGTCAATGCTAAAAATTCTTCATTACAACAGTTTACCAATGGATGATAAATTGACACCAGGATACCAGTACATCTATGACAGTGTACTGTTTCATAATAATTTTTAAAAAAGTGCATCCCAAGAATTTTAAAATAAATGTTGAAACCATTTTAATATTGACATTATTAGTGCATACCTAAAAAGAAAGTAATATAACATAGTATTAATTTGGAAGTCAGGAGATGTAGTTTCTTTGTGTGAAGATGAATCTGGAATTTAGGATGATTATTATAATCTTTGCTGGACTCTTTTGTGCATAGTATGAAAGGCTATGCACAGTTGACTTATTTCTAAGGTCTCTTTCCAATGTACAATTCTGTGATTTCAACATGTCCTGCAAAATTATCTCGGGTATGATTACAAATTAAAGGCTTTAATCTCATGTTACCTGTTTTAACACTTGTATGTACCAAATGAACAATTAAGCCTTTTGTGTGTTCAGTCAAAATTCAGTTCCAGGTGTAACTATTGGGCAGCTTTACCATTGTTTCTTGATATTTACAAATAAAAATGTGAACAAAATCCTTAATTTATTCTTATTGAAAATAAAACAGCTTATAAGTACTAAAGTACACAACATCTACCACTTTGAAACAACCTTGTCAAAATTCCTTGGAAGTCTCAGACCCAGAAAATAATGTCAGTAATGACCACAATTTGGAAGAGAGAGATTATTTCAGGAAACTCGCAGCATATGTGAACATGCTGGTGCAATGTGCATATTTGGCTCTGTGACATGGTCTCATCTTACAGAAATGGAATGGCTACTGTGAATCAGTCTGAGAATGGAATTCAGTCATTTACTTCTGAAATAACTTTGCAACAGGGCCCCTAATGATAAAATAGATTTTTAGATAGGTTCTTGTTAATGGCATAGTTCACCGTTCTGGAGCTTTCCCTTGAACACTGATGTCAATGCATAGGCCAGGGATGTTCCAGATACATTATAAAGTGTCTTTGTAAAAAAAAAAAAAAAAAAAAAAAAAAAAAAAACTCTTAAGGACAAATATTCATTGTAATGTGTAGTTTCATTAAAAATCACTCATTATTTTTTAAAGACTAAGTATTGTGTTCAACCTTAGACACATCATGAATCACCAGCTAAATTACAAAGAACAAGTATATCACAACACACTTTCTGCCCTCAGAAATAATTTTTCAATGCCAGGTCCTGATGTCATCAGTGTGATTACCAGTCAACCATATAGTAAACCTCTGTCTGAGGTTCCACATCCATGGATTCAACCATCTATGCACCAGAAATATTTGAAAAATTTTGCATCTGTACTGAATATGTATAAGCTTTATTTCCTTGTCATTATTCCCTAAATAATGGAACATAGTGACTATATACCTAGCATTTGCATTGCATTACATGTTATAATTAATCTAGAGATGATTTAAGGTATACAGGAAGGTGTGCATAGGATATTTAAACACTATGACATTTTATGTAACATACTTAAGAATTCACAGAGTTCAGTATCTGCAGGAGTCCTAGAACCAATTTCTCACAGATCACAGGGAACAGCTGTATTTATGACTCATATTCTGAATGTACATTAATGTTCTGACATAGTCTAAAAGCCATTTTTCTCCCAATTTATGATAAGTTTTTGACTAAATAATACAGTGTGAATAAGATGCAATTTGGTTGAGGTGTTTTTTTTTTTTTAAATTATTATTCTCCCAACAGTGGTTCTTAGTTGATACAAAATTTGCCCATGAAAAACATGCTGGTAATTCTGGAAAACTCTTAACTGAGTTTTTCTCAATATTATAAAGGTATATAATTATTTTAAATAAAAACAGTTTCAGTTATTTTCACATCATTGTAAACATCACAGAGTATAGCATTGTAAACTTTTTGTTACAGAATAGTTTTAGACTTACAAAACAAAAATTGTGAAGTGATTTAAAGAGTTTTATATACTCCGCACTCAGTTTCTTCTATTATTATTTTATATTAGAGTGACATATTTGTCACAGTCAACAAGCCACACCCAGATCCCCTGTTTTTAATCTATACTTCCTCTATCCTTCCTATGGCGCCCAGCCTCCAAGGAAACATTCTGTATTCACATGTGCACTTGAGGTGGGTCTTTCTATTTTTTTTTTTTTTTGGACAGGCAGAGTGGATAGTGAGAGAGAGAGACAGAGAGAAAGGTCTTCCTTTTTGCCGCTGCTTCACCCTCCAATGGCCGCTGCGGCCGGCGCACTGCGCTGATCTGAAGCCAGGAGCCAGGTGCTTCTCCTGGTCTCCCATGGGGGTGCAGGGCCCAAGGACTTGGGCCATCCTCCACTGCCTTCCTGGGCCATAGCAGAGAGCTGGCCTGGAAGAGGGGCAACCGGGATAGAATCCAGCGCCCCAACCGGTACTAGAACCCGGTGTGCCGGCACCGCAAGGCAGAGGATTAGCCTGTTAAGCCACGGTGCAGGCCTTTTTTACATTTTTAAGGAAAGTCAATTGGTTTCCAAAATGAGCCTTTTTTTTCCATTCTCAAGTTTTTGTCACAGTATTTTCCCCAACATTTCTGCTCTGATTCAACAGAATACAACACTAAATACACTTGCATGGTCAATTTCTGCAGTTCCTACTGGGTTTATTGACTTTCCACTAATACTCCTATAATTCTGTAAATTTTAATAAAATGAAAATTTTTAAAAATTAGAGAAGTGAAATACTCTCAAAATCTGTCACCTAAATAGGAAGAGACTTTAATTTCTGATATTCACTTGTATTGTCAGAGATTTTGAAACAAAATTGATCAAGGATAGTTCTAAAATCTTTCTGCATAACTTCCCACTTAAAGTGATGCACACATACTAGAACAAATTGCAATTTCCTTGAAGCATGAACTAATGTTTTTGCAAAGCAGTTTTAATGCACTCTTGCCACTCTTGCAAACAAATATCTCTCAGCCATGCAGAAGAGTATAGGCATTTGTCTTCTGAAAATAGGTGAGGTGATATTCTAATATGATTTTATTTTATTCTCAAATGGTTCATTTTGGGCACAACAGCCACAATTAAATGAATGGGCCTGTCCTATCTGTCAGTTTGTGTTTGATTATATTGTCTAAGAAAAAGTATTTTCAAAACGTTTTGGTTCAATTTAGCCTTCATCAATTTTGTTTTCAAATTTTACAATCTGTGCTACAGAGCACACTAGGATAAAGTTACAATGAGAAGTATTCTGGAGTTTTAGGTAATTCAAAAAATTCATGGAAGCATTGTATTAAAAATTGATTTTGTTGCAAAAACTTTTGAAATCCATGCAAAGTTTTTCAAAATTTACATTTTCCATGTGATTCTAGAAGAACCCTGATATATTTTCACCAGGAAATGACACACTGTTTCCTACAGTTTCACACTCATTTTTTCAGTATCACGTGGAGTGGGGCAGCTGTTTTAGACAACTGCCAGAACCAGACACATTTCCATTTGCTGCTAAATAACATTAATTATAAATGTAGCTATTTATGTTCATCAAGGCTTGAGAGAAAATAGTAAATTATATGGTAATATTTCTTCTTGAAAATTTTTAAAAATTTATTTACTAAGAGGCAAAGAGACAGACATAGATTTCCTATCATCTGGTTAACTTTGCGAAGGCTTACAATGGCTGGGGTTGGGCTGGCGATGAACCTGGGAGCCATGAACTCAATCCAGGACTCGTAAGTGGGCAGCAGAGACTACTACTTCTGACTTCCAGTATACATATTTGCGGGAAATTCGAAGGAGTGAAGCTGGGACTCCGACCCAGCCACTCCGTTGTGGGCTATGGATGTCTACCTGGCATTCCAACAATGAGGCCAAACACCTTCCCTTTACAGTAATATTTGTATAAGAAAATTGTGACACATAACACAAAAAGCAAAATTTTACTTTTAAAGTGTGCATTTAAATTCATTTGTTTTATTGAGATTCCCTTATGAGTTAGGCAAAGTCCTAGGTGCTTTGTATATATCAGTGATCAAAACAAGGACCCTTGCCCTTTGGGATTTACCTTGCAGTGACGGAGACAAATGAGAAAAAAAAATTATATGAATAATGTGTAAGTATCTAGAAGAAGTGCTAGGTAAAAAAGTGAAGGTAGATTGGGGAAAAAAATCAAATAGGTGACAGGGGCTAAAAACTGAAATAAATGGACAGGCTGCTCTGATTCAAAATATGCTTGAATATAATTCAAATGGAATTCTGAGATTTGGAGTTACCAAAAGTCATATTACTTTTGCTTGCATGAAATCCTAATTTTGGTAAAACAAGTAAGTGGACTTCTGTACTGGTAAGGGGTACTTCTATGTTAGTTTTCTGGAAGTTGAATTTTCCATAGGAAGTCTGGAAATTGCTTTAGTTGTGTAACTTTGAAATCTGTCCAGAATTGGCAGGCACACTGAGTCTTCGAATATGCTCTATGACCCAATTAATAGAACTGCCAGTAACAGAGTAAGCCCTTTGCTTCCCCTAGAGACACAGAAATTAGTATCAGTGGATGAAAAATATATTCACTGGCTTTTTAGATCAGGCTGTTGGTCCATATAGCTCAATAACGTATGTATGTGAGATCCAGAAGATATACATTCATGGAAGACATGTTCTCATAGAATTATAAAATGTTGACTTTTCCTCTTTAGAGATTTACTGGTGATTTTATCTCAAACTTTTAAGATCTAATTTATATTACCAGAATTCCTCAACTTTTGATGATACCCTGCTTCCCTTCTGTCTATAACACAAGAATTTCCAAAGGTCAGAAAGTGGTCTGGATTCCTTTTCCTCCTCTCTTCCCTGTATGTCTAAGATTCATAAACAAGTGGTTCATTTTCTCTTGTTAATGGCACAATACCACAATTTTAAAGAAGAAAAAGTTTCTTTCGACTCACTTTTCTGGTCAAGACCCAAAAGACCCAGACACATTTGCTTTAATAGTACACTCATACTTTTTGTTGTTGTTGTTGAATTATTTGTTTGAGAAGCAGAGAGACTTTTGAGATGAACCATTAACCCATTAATCCTTTAATTGCATGAATTGATCTGCTCATTCACGAGAGAAGAGCCCAGACCTCCTCTTAATATCTCATAATGGGGATATTTCAGCATGGGTTTCAGACATGATAAACCATATGCAAATCATAGTAATAAGTAAAATTTCTAGTTTGTTTCTATGTTCTGCCCACAGCCTATGTATTGCAGAAGTTTTGTTTTGTTTTGTTTTTTTTGTTGTTGTTGTTGTTGTTTTTAATTTTTGACAGGCAGAGTGGACAGTGAGAGAGAGACAGAGAGAAAGGGCTTCCTTTTGCTGTTGGTTCACCCTCCAATGGCCGCCGCGGTTGGTGCGCTGCGGCCGGCGCACCGCGCTGATCTGATGGCAGGAGCCAGGTGCTTCTCTTGGTCTCCCATGGGGTGCAGGGCCCAAGGACTTGGGCCATCCTCCACTGCACTCCCTGGCCACAGCAGAGAGCTGGCCTGGAAGAGGGGCAACCGGGACAGGATCGGTGCCCCGACCGGGACTAGAACCTGGTGTGCCGGAGCCGAAAGGCGGAGGATTAGCCTAGTGAGCCGCGGCGCCGGCTAATATTGCAGAAGTATTAATCACCTCTTATTTTCATTCTCAAGTCATAGTCATTTTTAGATTTTTTTTTCTTACGAATATCCCATATTCTCAATCATTTTAGATATCTTTGCCTTAACTCTCTTGAGTCCTTTTACACTCAGGTTGCTGGTTGCTTATCTTAAGTCTGCCAAGCATATTGGGAATATTTCTTCCTAGTCAGGGGTTTGCTGCTTTCTACTCCTAACCTCGACTGGGTTCCATTAATCTAAATTTTACTTTTCATTGGTTTATATATTATCTACTAGATTTTTTAAACTAGTTCAAGGCTGTGAAGATTTTTTTCTAATCTATGTATTTCCTCTACAATTTTAGAGTTTTAGTTTATATATGTTTATTTATAAATATTTCAAAATAATTTTGATAAATTATGGTATAAGAGTCAGTAAGTTGGCATTCTTTGTCCACATAGACATACAAATGCTCCAAATGTTTGCTAAATACATATGGAGTATTTATAATAGGATATTAGATTGTTCTCTGCTTCTGAGATTCTTGAAATCTCAGATGACATTGCTCTATGTTTGTTCCATGGTTTGCAAAGAATTTCATGCTTGCTGAGTTAATATAGTCTTCTAATTATCTTCTGAGATAAACATTCTAAGTTTATATAGATTTTTCAAATATTCATATAAAATGTATGTTGTGAAAAAGTTATGTGTGGGGCCTGGCATTGTGGCTCATTTGGCTAATCCTCCACCTGTGGCACTGGCATCCCATATGGGCACTGGGTTCGAGTCCCAATTGCTCCTCTTCCAGTCCAGCTCTCTGCTGTGGCCCAGGAAGGCAGTGGAGGATGGCCCAAGTGCTTGGGTCCTGTACCTGCATGGGAGACCAGGAGGAAGCACCTGGCTCCTAGCTTCAGATCGGTGTAGCTCCGGCCGTGGCAGCCATTTGGTGGGTGAACCAATAGAAGGAAGACCTTTCTCTCTGTCTCTCTCTCTCTCTCTCTCTCTCTCACTGTCTATAAATCTACCTGTCAAATAAAATTTAAAAAAAAAGTTATGTGTGGATTTTAAAATTTTTTCACAAAAAAAATCTTTAATTACATTTCCATGAACTTTTTGAAGTATCCTCATAAATGAGGAAATAAAATGTTAAAGGACTTGCTGAAGTCCTTCGTGAGTGCACACACACATACACAGGGGAGTAGGGGAGTAGGGCAAAGCCAAACTTCAATTCACCCTTTTATTAGCACTTCTTGGTTTTCATTTTTCAAAAAAAAAAATTCCTTAATGGCAAAACAGATTCAAAAAATACCCTGAAAAGGCATTGAGACAGCCTGAAACAACCACTGATCTTTCATTTAAGGTCTGTATCTTATCTTTTAAGAATTATCCACATTTCTTATTCCTCGACATCATGTTTGCAGAGTTGGCTTGACAGCAAAATAATTTTTTGTTTGTTTGTTGTTTGTTTGTTTTGACAGGCAGAGTTAGTGAGAGAGAGAGAGAGAAAGGTCTTCCTTTTTTCATTGGTTCACCCCCCAATGGCCGCTTGCGGCCGGCTTGCTGCGGCCGGCGCACCACACTGATCCGAAGGCAGGAGCCAGGTGCTTCTCCTGGTCTCCCATGTGGGTGCAGGGCCCAAGCACTTGGGCCATCCTCCACTGCCTTCCCGGGCCATAGCAGAGAGCTGGACTGGAAGAGGAGCAACCGGGATAGAATCCGGTGCCCCAATCAGGACCAGAACCTGGGGTGCTGGCGCCGCAGGAGGAGGATTAGCCTAGTGAGCCACATCGCCAGCCAACATAGTTTTAAATGTTATAGAGTCACCTGTAGTAAGTGTTCTGGAGAAATGCCAATGTTTCTCTGTGGTGTCACTACCAGCTCCTTCCCCGTCACATCTGCCACCACCATCACACCCTGCAGCCAGGCAGGGAAACCCATCTGAGTCACTCCCAGATCAACTCACCCCACAGGTTCCCTAGGTTTGCTTACTGTTATTACAACCTTTCTTCGTTTAAAGAGAAGGGATTGTACCAGTGCACAAAAGAATGCATAGAGCTGTCGACAAGAGCCCACCCCTCAGTCAGAATAGAATTTAAATCATTCTGTAAATAAAAAATTATTGTCTAATATTTTTCTTTCACCATTCAACCAAATAGAATATATGAGAAGATATTCTGAGAAAGTAAGAGGTTGTGAAAATGGGCACCACTTTCTTGGCTTGCTAAGCTGGAAGCTATCTGAATTATGCTCAAATGCAGTCACACAGTTTTCTCGGATGGTATATGCTACTTGCTTTAGAAGAAACACTCGGAGAGGCATCTGTTAGAGCTTTACCCATAAGCAACTGATGGTCAGGATTTAGTATCTATACAGATGTCCTGTGTCCGTGGCTAACAGTTCCCTCTTTCTGTTGCAGGTGCAGGGGAATCTGGAAAAAGTACTATCGTTAAGCAAATGAAGTAGGTGCACAACTCTCAGATGCTTCGTATGAGATGTCTGTCCATGTGGTTGACCAGACTTAAATGTTGTCCACAGTGCTGCGTGGTGGAGTCTTCTGAATCACAAGCAGTGGCAGGGCTGTCACAGGGCTGTGCAGATATTTCCTCTGACCTTCCGTAGAAAGCAGTGCAGACAGGGAATAGGGTAACTTGCGTTTATCCTCTAAATGTTGCCTCTCAACGGGAAAAACAGGAAAAGCAGCTGTATTGTAATTACAGTGAGCTGGGAATGATCTAGGATTGCAATACTATGGGCAAAACCCATGAAACATTTCAAAACGTGTCACTCGGTGAGGCATTTGAATTTTTGAGAAAATACAAGTTTGAACTTCATTGATATTTAGCCTACCTTGGGAACAGAAAGCATATTTTAAATGATCACCACCATGGATTTCAATGTCACTGTATGATCTTCTCTACTTTTTGATTTTTATGAAATAGCTAGACCTGAATGTCTTAGTAAGAAAATGATGAAGACCGAAGTACTGTAATTCACTAATATCTAAGTTAATAAAATGAGGATTAATAGGTGGAGGTGCATGGATGAAACTTCATGGCTCTCTCAATAACAGAAAAAATTAAAAGACAATTGTTAAAGAAGCAGAAGAAGCAGAAGCAGAAGAAAAGAAGAAATACTTTTCATTATGTGCTTTGGATGTATTAAATGAGGAAAAGTCCCAGTTGAACAGCAGTGTTCGGTTTAACATCTAAACCATGATTTGGTCTCTATTATCATTTTTGACCTCTCTATTTTCTATGACCTTCAATGAAGTAAAACAAAATCAGTTATAGGCTGTATAAAAAAGGAAAACTTGTAATTTATTAAATCACAAATGGAATTTCTAAAAACAAGAAAAAACTAATAAACATGATAGATAGCTAAATAACTGACTACTTTAATATAGAAAGTTCTTTAGACTTTTAACTAAAACAATAAGCTACCCAATACAACAAATGGAAAGAAACAATAAACAGGGTTCAGTGCTGTGGTGTAGCGGTTAAAGCTGCTGCCTGTAGTGCCAGCATCCCATATGGGCGCTGGTTTAAGTCCTGGCTGCTCCACTTCCAATCCAGCTCTCAGCTATGGCCTGGGAAAGCACTAGAAGATGGCCCCACTTCCTTGGGCCTCTGCATCCCCATGGCAGCCCCAGAGGAGGCTCCTGGCTTCAGATTGGCTCACTTCCAACCATTGAGGCCATCAGGGGAGTGAACCAGCAGATAGACGATCTCTCTCTCTCTCTCTCTCTCTCTCTACCTCTCTCTGTAACTCTGCCTTTCAAATAAATAAATAAATCTTAAAAAAGGAAACAATTAACAGTTCACAAAAGACAAAATTAAATGGATAAATAAAACATATTTTAGTTTAATTGCACTATTTATGAAATATAAAAATTAAATCAATAATGATCTGTTTTTCATACCAGTAAATTAGCAAACTAATTTTAAAATGATATTACTCGGCTGGCGCCGTGGCTTAACAGGCTAATCCTCTGCCTTGCGGTGCCGGCACACCGGGTTCTAGTCCCAGTTGGGGCGCCGGATTCTATCCCGGTTGCCCCTCTTCCAGGCCAGCTCTCTGCTATGGCCCGGGAAGGCAGTGGAGGATGGCCCAAGTCCTTGGGCCCTGCACCTGCATGGGAGACCAGGAGAAGCACCTGGCTCCTGCCTTCGGATCAGCGCGATGCGCTGGCCGCAGCGGCCATTGGAGGGTGAACCAATGGAAAAAGGAAGACCTTTCTCTCTGTCTCTCTCTCTCACTATCCACTCTGCCTGTCAAAATAATAATAATAATAATAATAATAATAATAATAATAATATTACTCAAGGGCTGGCATATGTGTTAAGATGCCACTTGGGACACCGATATCCCATATTAAAGAGCAGGATATAGTCCTAGTCTTGCTAAAGTAGACCCTGGTAGGCAGCAGTGATGCCTCAAATAGGTGGCTCCCTACCACCCATGTGGGAGGCCTGGGTTGCGCGCCAGGCTCCTGGCCTCTGCCTAGTCCAGGCTTCACTGTTGTGAGTATTGGAGAGTGAACTAGCAGATGGAAGAGTTCTCTTCTCGCTGTCACTCTCTCACTCTGTCTCTCTTGCCTTTCAAATAAGATACAAATAAATAAAAATGTTTAAAATAAAAATATTACCTAGTAAGATGACATTTTGAAAAATGAGTTTCTTATCACTACTTGTAAAATTATTTAATACATGAAATTTATAGTTTTTCAATATACACAGTGAACTGGGAAAATCATAATTACTGATTTTCTACATATATCTCAGAATTTTCCATAACTCAGTAATTTAAAAATATGCAAACATGAAAATAATAACATCCAAATATATAAAACATGAAAATTTATGAGCAAAGATATTTATATCACTTTCTAAGAAGGTAGTATCTTTTTAAAATATTTCTTTATTTGAAAGTCGGAGTGACACAGAGAAAGAGAGGGGGAGAGAGAGCGATCTTCTACCCACTGGTTTACTTCCTAAATGCGCACAATAGCCAGGGACAGAACAGGCCAAAGCCAGAAGCCTGAAACTCCATCTGGGCATCCCTCACCCTTAACAGGAACATAAGCTCTTGAGCCTGCTGCCTACCAGGTATATTAGAGGAAAGCTGGATCAGAAGCAGAATGCTGGGTGTTGGACTAGTTGTTTTTTTTTTTTTTTTTTTTTTTTTTTTTATGATTTTATTTATTTGAAAGGCAGAGAGAAAGACAGAGGGAGGGACAGATAAAGTGAGCTCATATTTGCTGACCGAAGCCATGAGCTGGGAAATCAGTCCAATATCCCATGTACATGGCAGGAACCCAAATACTTAGGCCATTGACTGCTGCCTTACACTATGTGTGCATTATCAGGAAGCTGGAATCGGGATCAGAATCAAGACTCAAACCCAAGCACTCCCATATGTGATGCGAGCATCCCCAGTTGCTTCTTAACTTCCAGGCCTAACATCTGTCCTGTGCAGCATTCTTATTGCCTTATTTTAATTCTATTTGATACCATTGGTCTTTTCCCTTTTAAAGCTGTTCCACATCTTCTAGGAGAACTATCTTTCCTGGTTCTGTTCCACCTCTTCTGTCCTCAGGTTGCATCCCCAAAATTGACATCTCTAATGTACCACGTGCTCTTCCTTCCTCTTTCTCTGTGCACATCCATAAAATTATAGCTCCTGAGGTCCCGTGGTTTTTCTCTTGCATCTGCAAGAGGACCATCCCAGAATATTTCTTTGAAACTCAGACACTTTACCTAATCTGGAGGAGTAAATCCATCTACCTCTACATTCTCTGGCTAGAAACAAATCGAATAAAGAACATTAAACTTGTCTCTAATTCCCATAAACAAATTACAGCTACACCAGCAGCCTTCAAAGCAATCAATCTCATGTGGCCACATTGAGCTCTCACTCTCACCAAGTCATGCCACATCTACACAATTTATCTACAAACACATCATTTATCTGCATTTTCACTGCCATAGTTCCAAAGCTCATTATTTCTGATCCAGATTACTTATCTTAAGTAGTTTCTATTTCCCTGTTCTGCCTGCCACTGTGTTATCCACACAGCCTGCCCTTTTGGATTGTGTTCCCAGCTGCTGGCTTCAAGGCCTTGCTGTTGCATGCATTTGGGGAATGAACCAGTGGATGGGAGCTCCCACTCCCTCTGTCTGCCTGTCTGTTGAATAAATTGGGACTATGTACTTAATTTATCTATGCCTATATTTCCTGCCTATAAAATGTAGGTGGCAATTTCAATGTAGGAAATAAGAAGACACATAAAGCCCTCACCACAGTTCTTGGCACATACTGAAAGCTTGATTGTTGCAAGCTCATATTTATATATTCTAATCAGTCTGCCTGGGATGTTCTTCCTTTTCGCAAATTGGGAATAACTATTGATGCTTTAGAAACCATCTAATTGTGACTTCTCCTGGGAGGTTTCCCTAATACCTCACATCCACACCTAATGGTTTATCACTTCTTCTTTTTATCTCTATCTTTCCATACATACCTATGTTGTCGTCACGCATTGGTATGCTGCACCAAAACTTGTTTATATATTCTTCCTTCCCAAAACCCGGGCTCTCCAATAGAATCATGCACAATAACAGGCAGCTTCTGTGCCTGTGCTCTCCAATATGTAGCTCCTAGACACAAGTGGGCTCTAACAGCCATTGGAAAGATGGCTAGCGTGATTGAGGAACTGGAATTTTTAATTTAATCTACCTTTAATCACTGTGGCTATTGGCTACTGCGGAGCTGCAGTCTACTTATTTCCAAGGAGGAGAGACACATAATTCATCCATTCTCTTTAGTGTGTTATAGTATAGCGAGTTATAGAAAATGTCCAGTAAAGCCTATTACTGTGAGCAGACTTAGGAACCGACTCGTCAGTAGAGCACTCTTTCACACAGACGTGTACTAATGCAGCTCCTAGGAAAAACATGTTGCTTAACATCCAACTTCAACTAGACTTGTAAATTCTGATGTTATCATTTTGCTTTGTGATAGATGTTTCCTCTCCCACTGATGAGAACAGCTATTAGAACTTGTTTAAGCAAGAATAGCCAAACATGCCACACCTATTTGTAACTGCCACTTTAACTTCATAATTAAAATAATGTTCCAATTTCAAATTTAGACAGAGTTGAAATTTCCTTAAAGAATTTATTCCTAGTCAACCCTCGAGATATTTTATTGTGCTTTCTATAGCGTTTAATTAATTGTCTGCTTTACTTATTTATTTAAGCTATTTAATTGTTTAATGCAGCAAGACAAATATTGGCCAGTTTTAACATAGAAGTATGGCAATTATTGCTAGTCAAATATGAGTCAATTAAGAAATAAATAGGGGTGACCATTACAAGTCAAGACTGCACTTCGATGTCTACATCAATTCAAGTCCCAGATCTGCACCAAGTTCTAGCTTCCTGTAAACTTGCACCATGGGAGACAGCAGGTGACCCCTCAAGTACTTTGGTCCCTGCTCTACCAGTGGGAGACCTGGATTGAGTTCTTGGCTCTCTCTCTGTCTCTCTCCCTTTCAAATAAATTTACTTTTAAAAAACATAAATACAGACACTGCCTTTACTCTTTTTAGTTCCAAAGCCTTGTGTTTGAAGGTTATAATTTTGTCAAAGACATTAAAAAGCACTTATGCTTTTTCCCCTTCAGCAAAGCTTCTATGTGCATAGATGCAACACAAATCTTTAGAAATATTGCATTCAAAAATGAACAGAAAGCATTGCAAAATCAACAAGCAGTAACAGTAGAAAGGAACAGGAACATATTATGTAATACAGAAGCAAAAACTATAGTTGGCACAAGCAAATATTAGTTTATAATACATAAATCTATTTTGAGCTATTATTCCAAAACTACTAGTAAAACCTTGACTTTTTCTGCCTGAATGAGTGGAAGGAAGAGAAGAGTTCAGCCAAATAGAATGTCTGGTCATTTCAACTTTGAGAACTCAGTGGCACGTACACAGATGGAGAAGTGACAAGGGATTTAACAGAGTGCAATTACCTGCAGGAAAAAAGTGCCTTTGTTAAAGCTGTAAATAGAAAGCAGACACTCCTATTTTCCAGTGTGCCTTAAGTGATAGGAAAAGACAAGAATGTTTTACTAAATGACTTCACTTCCTCTAGGCATCATGGGGTAAAAAACAGAAAATTTCAGAACTCCATAATTTTTCTCCTGTTGAGAAAAAATCAACTTTCTAAGTAAAATGTTCATGATTTTAGAAAGCTTTTTTTTTTTTTTTTGCAAACAAATTTCTTCATATTTGTCATGGCTGGTACAGAAAAAGGAAATATTACGAAAAGACATGGATTAATAAACTTTCAAAGGCATAAATTGGTCAGATTTAACATATATATGTAGTCAGAATTCTTCCTTTTTAAATGAAGATACACTGTAATTGTATTCCAGCAGTTTGTGGTTGCAGTGTTTTAGTAGAACAATCAACTGTTCAATTTACAAAAGCTTTCCATGTTTCAATTATAGGATCATCCACAAGAATGGCTACACTGCACAAGAATGCATGGAGTTCAGAGCAGTCATTTACAGCAACACCTTGCAATCCATCCTAGCTATTGTGAAAGCTATGAGGACCCTGGGGATTGATTATGTAAATCCCAGAAGTGCAGTAAGTATGCAAATAATGGTCATTACAGATCCTGCAAAGGAGTCTGAGCCAGCAAGAGTAGGACTTAATAAGTTTGTTATACTAATCTACAAGAATACTTTAGTAATTATTTGTTATCCTAAGGATCAAGCCTAATAACCAATACAACACTATAAGAAAAATATTGTTTATGATTGCTAAATTACAAATGAGTTTGTTACATAAAACATAATCTGAAATACTCTACATTTATTTTCTTAACCTAATTGTCATTTCACGGAAACTTAAAAATTTTTACCCTATAATTATCATTAATATTCTATGATAATTACAAGGGCTATGTGGCAATAGGAAAATGATTATTTTATAATGCTAACAATTTTAAAAAAGAATTCAAAGTTGTGTGAATAACTGAAATATCTGTGCATCAAATAAACTCAAGTAGTCATAGTTTTGCTTATAAGATAGCATATAAACAAATTCATTTTTGTTCCATTATACATTTTGTAGTATGATTATTTTACATTAGAATGTATTGTAAACACACTTATTTTAAAACCATGCGTATGCAAATATAAAATGCTATTTTTGTTGGTGAATGAACATATGATGTTACTCCCAAAGAACAATAGTCCACCCCACCCACAAAAGAGAGTACCAACACAATGCACAGGAAGAACTCACCCACTTTCATAGGTCCCTTCCAGAAGCAGCTGGCTACCTCCAGAGATGCAGCTGAACTGTTCCCAGCACAGTTCTTAGATACCTTGTTAGAGGAACATTAAACAAAAACACAATGCAGTAAGCACAGAGAAGAAAACAACTTTGACCTCCTGCCTCTCCTTTCTCTCCCCTGCATGTTCAGGTGAGAGACTATACATGATCATTGGAGGTCATTAGGATGAAAAGAAAAATGCCTTTTCCATGTTGCCAACTTGAAAGGAAAAAATAAATCCACTTTCCTCCTGTCATTTTTCTGCAGAGAACAAGGAGTAGATAAGCAAACCCTCAGGGCAGATGATTTGTAAGCCCAGAGCCAGGATTCTAGGACTCCCCTTCCATGTCTAGCTTTCCCCAGAACTGACCCCAGGAAGTTACCTGCTTCTCTGGCTCTGGGTAAAGGAGGAGCTTGGAGGAGCTGAATTCCAACATCATCCATCCTTTATCAACCTCTAAGTGATCGTGTTATTTAAGGGTAGTTCAGTTATCTCTCTGACTCCTGCTAATCCTAGGAACCCAGGACTTTAAATTGGCTCTTAAGAGACAACCTGGTACAATTCCCTTAATTTAAAGATAAGAAAAGTAAGGCCTAAATGAGGTAAGTTTGCTTCTAATGTGTAGCTAGCATTTAGGGCAAAAACCACATTTTTTGGCTTTATCTCTATGTATGGATTTTTTAAAAATGATTAGGAAATTTTATTTTTTTCTTCTTGGCACTAGTAGTTATTGAAATAGGTGTGCCTTCTGAAATCAGAATGATTTAATGGTGCTAGAATATGTACATGCAATCTTCCATGTATTTGCATCAAGGAAGTTGGAGTGTCAACCTTATGTGTTGATTTACATACATCACATGTTTCATGCAGTTTTCAAATCAGTAACAACAGCACTAAAGAACTAAAATCTGTTGGTTGAGAGTCTTAATGATCTAACATACATGTGGAATAAAAATAATAATGTACCTATCATCGCCACTATGCCAACAAGAAAATAAAAACGAGCACAACTTACTCAAAGTGTACATTGAGAGGTGTAAACACATTAGCTCAAGCAGCGTTAAGCAATTGTCATGACACTTCAGGATTACCCATGTCCTCAAATATCAGAACAATGTGACGGCTGTCAAGCACTGCATAACTCATATTTCAAATGATACAAACACTGGCAGTTTCAATCAGCCTCTTTAGTATTTGATTTTAAGATCAATGCACTCTCTATTTATTTTAAATTATTTATTCAAAAGATTATTTGTAAAACACTACCTATGTGCAGCCTCCAGAATTCCGATTAACTTTCATTTGTTTTTTATGTGGGTGTGTATTCTTTTGCATAACTATTTGCACATCACCACACAACTTGTCATACTCAAAATCCTGATAGGAAATGTAAATGAGCTTTTTTAGTCACATGTTCTGTAAATTTGGGCAAGCAGCTTAGCCTCTCTAAGATCAGTTTATTCACAAACGTTAGTGTTCTTCTCATTGAATTACCTTAACTATAAACAGAGAAACAAAGATATCCACTAACTCACCAAGTACAGAGCATTGCTAAATGTAAGTTCCTAATAAATAACAGATATCATTATTTTTCCAATAATCATGTCTAATGAACTCTCACTAAAATTTTGTGTTGAAACCCACACATCTGACACAATTAAAAAATATATTTTTCAATGAGCTTGCTTATGTGACAAACTTTAGGTTGGGCATAGGGAATATACTGAGAGGTCAGCAATAATTGAGAAGGACTTCCTACTTGTCCTTGGAAGAAGGAAAAGTCTGATGTTGATCAAGTGAATACAAAGCATCAGCTATTTCTTTCTTTTTTTTTTTTTTTTTTTTTTCTGATAAGCAGAGTGGACAGTGAGAGAGAGAGACAGAGAGAAAGGTCTTCCTTTTTCCATTGGCTCACCCCCGGGTGGTTGCTGTGGCCAGCGCACCGCGCTGATCTGAAGCCAGGAGCCAGGTGCTTCTCCTGGTCTCCCATGCAGGTGCAGGGCCCAAGGACTTGGGCCATCCCCCACTGCACTCCCGGGCCATAGCAGAGAGCTGGACAGGAAGAGGAGCAACCGGGACAGAATCCGGTGCCCTGACCGGGACTAGAACCCGGTGTGCCGGCGCTGCAGGCAGAGGATTAGCCTATTGAGCCACTGCACTGGCCAACATCAGCTATTTCAAAAGGGCAGGATATCTAAGTGTGTAGCTAGAACCTTATTTGTGGGCACAATTACTGAGAAAGGGAACACTAAGGGGATGGAGAAGAACGAGGTGGCTGGACTTGGGAAATGTTGAGTATGGAAGTTCTATGGGATGTCACCTATGTAACCAATTGCAATGTGTACATGTCAAATATAGAAATGTGTATATTTGATGCTAAGATGTATTTGACTAAAGATCTCAATCTCCATGCTGTTGGCACACTACTACACAATGGCATATAATTTACATTCAGCAAGGACATGAGATACAGCAGTCAAGTGCTTAGACGGAGAAGACAAGGTGGTAGGGAGAATGAGTATTAAGCAGCAAGGTTAGAGGATTAAAGTATCTCCAACATTTCCTGGTTATGTGAAAGGAAAAGAAGAGATGATAGAATATTTGGTAGAGGAATATCAAGGTTTGTGGAATCACAGAATTCCAAAGAAGTCGTCCCAGGGGAGGTTATGCAAGTTGAAAGGCTTTGAGAGGTCAAGCAAGAAGCTTAGTTTTCAAAAATTCATTGGATTTAGCAATGCGGAGTCCCTGGGGAGATAAGCCAAGAGGTTTCATGTAGCTGACTCAGAATCCATGGAGTGTGTTGGGCAATGAGAAGAAACTGTAGAAACAGAGGTCAAAGACAACGTTTTCAGGAACTGTGTAGCTGGGGAGCAGGGGAGAAGTGAAATCTGCAGGTGGGAGGAGGTGAAGGGGAACAGCTTACAGGGCTTATTCTTGTTTTAGCTTAATATTTGCTAGACTAATTTCAAAAGCATAGAGCTTACAAAGAGGACAAAGCTGAAGAAACAGGAAAAGAGAAATAGCAAAAATAACTAACAAATGTCTACTTATCGTCTTTGAATTCATATATTCTATTAGAATCCTCTAGAGAGAATTTTAGGAACACTGAATGTCCTAACACTCCTACTCAATGGTTTGTTATTTTGGCCATTTTTGACAATCAAAACATTTTTGACAAAATGAAATCTACAATGTGAACCAGAGCTCAGATTCCTCGAGATCATCTACAATTGGAGGTCCATGACCAAATAAGTTTGGGATATAAACATGGTATAACAACTTGGGAATTTGTGACCAATATTCCTTCTCAAAGACTGAAAATCTGCTAGCAACAACACCTGGCATTTTTTACCTAATATCTCTCAAACTTATTAGGCTGTATATGCCTTGCTTCCTTTGATTGTTTTTCACAATTTTTTGGGAAAATATGACTCTAGAATTCAAAATGAGTTTCACAAGCTTCTAAGACCACATGAGGCCACTAATATTGACAAAGAACTTCAGCATAACCTGTATAGAAAAATGTATATATTTTGTTTCTTATGCAAAAGGGCCCAGAGCTATGAAACCTGTAGAGAAGGAGCCATTCAAGGACCAATGTAATTCCCAAGCCTTTCCAAAAATTCATGCATTATATGGAAATAGAACCCCTTCAGGATATCACTCAAATATCCAGGACACTATTTTTAAAATTTTAGGGATTATTGGTGATTACTTAAAGCTTCTCTAGAACATGAGGTATAAGCTGATTAGCAAATTTACTTTATTGATTTATTCATTCAATAATATTTCAGGAACACGTCCTACATGTTAGGTTCTGTTCAACCTTAAAAATGGGGATATGAACAAAATCATAAAATATCTCCCTTTGTGTGCTTATGGTCTACATGAAAGATACATGGCAAATGAAAAAATATGACCTAGATAAGTAGTATTATGTGCAAAAAGGAAAATGATGGTGGGGCTGGCATTGTGGCTTAGTGGGTTAAGCTGCTACCTCTGGAGTTGACATCACATATGGGTGCCAGTTCCAGTCCTGGCTGTTCTACTTCCGATCCAGCTCTCTGTTAATGTACCTGAGAATGCAGCAGAGGATGGCCCAAGGGCTTGGGGTCCTGCACCTATGTGGTTGACCCAGAAGAAACTCCTGGCTCCTGGCTTCAAACTTGCTCAAACCAGCCATGGTGGCCATTTGAGGAGTGAACCAGAGGTTGGCAAATCTCTCTCTCTCTCTCTCCCTCTCCCTCTCCCTCTCCCTCTCCTTCTCCCTCTCTAACTCTGTTTTTCAAATAAAAAGTAAATCTTAAAAAAAAGAAAAAGAAAAGATGGTAAGGATTAGAACATGATGGAAGAAAGGATGATTGGAGAAGCCTTTCTTGAGGAGGCTGTGCTGTAAAGAGACTTGAGCACAACAGGGAGTGAGTCGCAGAAATGATATGGAGATGACCACCAACCAAGAGTTCTGACGTGGTGCTCAAGGAGCCAGGCACATCTTGAAAGTGGGACAGGGAGGAAGGAAGTAGGGGGTGAGGGGAAGGGGGGTGCAGAAAGGAAGATAGACACAGGTAAAATCTCAAGAGCAATGGGGCAGGCATTGTGGTGCAGTAGGTTAAGCTGTCACCTGTGACACTAGCATCCCTTATGGGTGCTGGTTCACGTGCCAGCTTTTCCACTTCCAAACCAGCTCCCTGCTAATGGGCCTGGGAAAATCAGCAGAAGATAGTCCAAATGCTTGGGTCTCTGCTCCTCATGTGGGAGACCCAGATAGAGTTCCAGGTTCCTTGCCTCGACCTGACTCAGCACCGGCTATTGTTGCCACTTGGGGAGTAAACCAGTGGATGAAATATATCTTCCTCTGTCTCTCTCCCTATCTCTCCCTTTCTCTTTCTGCCTTTTGAATAAATAAGCAAACCTTTAAAAAAAATCTGGGCAGCCTATGAACCATAAGAAGACATTTAGATTTTATTTTGAGTTTTGTGGGAAATTATTGGAATTTCTCAAATATGGGACTAAGATAATTAGTAGGAATTCAATTTTTAATCAGTTTGGCTGTTTTTCATAACCTATTAAGCTTGGTGTTATGAGTTTTTTTTAATAAAAAATTATTTATTTGAAAGGCAGAGTTACAGAGAGACAGAGGCACAGAGAGAGAGAGAGAGGGGTCTTCCACCCGCTGGTTCACTCTCCAGTTGGCCACAACAGCCGGAGCTGCGCTGATCTGAAGCCAGGAGCCAGGAGCTTCTTCTGGGTCTCCCACATGGGTGCAGGAGCCCAAAGACTTGTGCTATCTCCCACTGCTTTTCCAGGGCACAGCAGGGAGCTGAATTGGAAGTGCAGCACCCAGGACTCAAACCAGCACCCATATGGGATGCTGGCACTGCAGGCAGTGGCTTTACCCGCTTCGCCACAGTGCCTGTCCCTATGTATTTTAAAAATTCAGACGTGATAGTTATTCCAAAACCCTTAAAGACATAAATTCTAATTTTTCAAATTATATAGCTCTTCAATAAGTACAAAGGAACATCAAGAAACTGGACTGCACTATGCTCAATAAAACACGACTGGTAGTTAAAAAAAAAAAAAAGCAAAACACAAAGACTGCATTTTGCAAGGGATCCTTAACACAGACCACACATTTGAGTCACCAGGAATTCTTGAAAAAAAAAATATCTTTGAAAGGCTTCACACTGAGAAACTCTTGATTTGGGTCAGATTTCTGAGATTATTATTTTTAAACCCCATGTGCTCATATTATGCAGCCTGGACTGAAGATCGTCATCTCGGGTCTAGCTATGCAGGAATAACTTAAAAAGTAAAAAGTCTGGATAGACAAAAATCAACGAGAGGATGGCTTGTCTTTGGGAAATATACTAGGATTGAAGACACTTACAACAGTGAAATGTTTTCAGTAAACTGTATTCACAACACTCATGCAAATAAAATGCAATGAAAATTAAAACAGAATAATTTTAAAGAAGGGAAGCTTGGGTTACTTTGGTTTATAAAGGTGTGCTGATAAGGCATACACTTTGTTCCTTTTGGTGATAAAACTGTGTGTGCAGCTGTTTCTTGCATCATTTGTCCTGAAATGCACTTTAATAGTGGAAGCAACCAAAGATGGCATTGCCTGCAAGAGTGATCAGCTATACTCTGCTAAGTCTGCAACTCTGCCTCCCATCCATCGAACAGTGAGAAAAGAGTTTAAAATGACATCCTCAGGGCCTGCGCCGTGGCTCACTTGGCTAATCTCTGCCTGCAGCGCCAGTATCCCATATGGGTGCCGGGTTCTAGTCCCAGCTGCTTCTCTTCCAGTCTAGCTCTCTGCTGTGGCCTGGGAGGGCAGTGGAGGATGGCCCAAGTCTAACTCTATCTGTCAAATAATAATAATAAAAAAAATGGCATCCTGTGTTGAAACAAGAAAATAGGGTAAAGCCTTGACCGTTGGCCCAATTATCAACTGATTAAGTTGCTTTTAACAGAGAAAATCAAAAAGAAAAGTGAAATAAGATGTTTTTCAGTCTAAACAAAGTCTCTCTTTAACAAAAAGAGCTATATTCGTGATTCCTATATACAGGCAGATTTTTAAAAAATAAAATGGTAAAATTAAACTGTTAATTTTATAAAATATTAAATAGAATTATATCAGAAGAGCAGTTCTTCCTTCCACTGGTTTTCTACCCAAATGGCCACAATGTTTAAGAGGTCTGGGCCAGACCAAAGCCAAGAACCAGTAGTTTCTTCCAGGTCTCCCACATGGGTGCAGGGGCCCAAGCACTTGGACCATCTTACGCTGCTTTCTCAGGCCATTAGAAGGGAGCTGGATCAGAACTGGAGGAGGCAGGACTCAAACCAGGGTCCACATGGGATGCCAACATCATACAAAGCAGCTTTACCTGCGATTCCACAATGCTGGCTTTATTATATTGGCTTGCTTTATTATATATTGACTTTAATATACCTTGAAAAAATATTCTACACATTAGCTGAAGGAATCAGATAAAAATCATCAAATTAAAAGGCGCCATTGAAAAATAGAATGTGTGATTACGAATAACGTATTTTTATCCTTCTCCAAATGTTGCTGTAGGAAGACCAGCAACAGCTTTGTGCTATGGCAAACACAATGGAAGACGGTACTATGACGCCTCAGCTGGCTGAGATCATCAAACGCCTGTGGAGGGACCCGGGAATTCAGGCCTGCTTTGAAAGAGCATCTGCTTATCAGCTCAACGACTCGGCAGCCTAGTAAGTGGACTCACTTGGACAGGAATTGCAGTTGAACTGTCTGAAATCAGGCATGATAATTCTTCACACTGTGCGTTTGTGAACAGAAATAAGGAGAGTAAATGGCTTTCCATTCTGTTATATTAAAATAAATAACAATTGAAGAGAAATTTTAAAAATCAAGGGGACATAATGGAGATGTTAAAAAATAACAGCCAGGGGCACATTTTAAATAACTAATTTTGAAACTGTATGTCTGAAAAGACACATGTTACCTGTATCTTTTCTTGATTAAAAAGAAAGGACAAATATGCACAGTGCTCAATGTTAACACACACTGGTGACATACATGCTGGGGTTTGGGATTGCTCGTTCACCTGTATTCATGTTACTGAAATCATCCCCTACAGTAATTTTATTAGCAACCTGGTTTTGGCTCATTGGATCGATGAGCATGACACAAAGTCCCTGAAGGAAGCAATGTACTGGTTTTTAAGACATTTGTGTACTATAGAATTCACTTGAAGTCTCAAGGAAGATTATGTAATTTTTGCAGCTTGTATTAGCCAGGTAACATTTATTAGCTTTAAAGAATTTAGGAGGCTATAACACTATTTATAATTTCATTATCAAGGTGACCTACAAGTTCCTTTTAACAAAATGTTCTTAACTTATCCCATCATGACATGCCTGTAAGACTGTGTACAAGTCTGTAAATTCAATCTAATTAATCTTTTTATATCTCTGTTCATGCATATGAATGTGTAAAGAAATATATAATCCTTTTAATGACCACCTCAAAGACAATATGCCAGCAGTACTTAAACAAAAAATGCAAAATAGAAATGAAAGTGAAACAAATGAAGAATCACAGCAAGTAAGCTGTCATGATCCTTCAAATTTGAAATCAGTGATTAATGGAATGATTATGGAGAGAAAATAAACCATGTAAATTCCAGGCAAAAGAGAAGTCTTCTGTGGCCACTCATTCATCTTCATTTTAGGTCCCAAATGCTAATCTGCACACTACTTTAGCTGGAAGGAGCTGCTCTTAGCCCTCTGATGAAGTAGAGAATGGGAGTCATTCTGTGATTAAAGAAACTCGAATAATTGTCTTCCTAAGTGTCTCAGCTCCCATCACACGATAATAGAAGGAGGGGGTCTCTGTAGGGTAGAAAATGTTGCTTATCTGTACTGATCAGAAGTGAAGGAAGTCACTACTAGTAAAAGACAAATCATGAAAGAATCCCATAAAATGTTGCTTAGCAAAGTTCTGGGGAATAAGAGAGAAAGAGCTATACTTAGTATATTTAGTTCTGAATACATGTTATTCAGTAAACATTATTTTTCCATTAAAATATTGAAAGGAAAGTGTTAGCAATTATATGATCATTTTGTTTACCAAATTATTTGTTCTTTGATAATAAAAATTTATTATCCCACAGTTAAGATGGGCAAGTAAATGTCATCTCATTTGTAGTTCCTAATCTTTAACTTTCTTCTTATATAAATACTGAAAATATGTTATATATTTTGCTTATGCCATTATTAATTCTTATTACAAATATTTATCTGTTCCACAAGTTAAATATAATTGAACAACATTGATTAGCATTTCTTTTGTGAATACTGCCATATCATTCTGGTTTTAGACTACTGGAAGAAGTCATTTGCATGGAAGTAGGATAACAACAGGAAAGCTGATTCTCCCCATATCTTAGAAATATTTCATATATAAATCAAAAAGCTGAAAGTTTTTCTGCCCTAGGTGTCCTTAAAGTTAAATGAGCACTCCCAAAGAAAAACAATTGAAAGCTGTTGATTTCTTCTAAAACTTTCAAGTTCTTTTTTCCCAACACTGGAATACATTATTACATAAGTCAATGCAAAACGAAAATGATACCATATTGCATGACTATATCATGTGCATTACACAGAGCGGACTCTGTAGCATTTCTTTTTCTCATTGTCCTTTCTTTTCCTTTTTTTCCTGGGGAGTGTGAAAGTAAGACACTCATTGTTTTTCTCAGATCTGGAGATCCTCCACGTTGAGGTTAACAGAAGTGACTCTAATTAGCGGGAGGGAGAGTAATGCTGTAGTTGACACCATGACAACCAAGTCAGTGCCAGCAAACTGAAGGGGGAGGGGGGGGGAGCATGGCAGAGGCAACCCAACCGGGGGAAGGTTTGGATGCAGACCGCGTGGCAGATGCTGGGGCCCACTTAGTGTGCTACTTAAGCTCCACAGGATTGAAGAATTAGCATAGTCCCTGCCAGGTAAAATACTACTTTTATGTGATTGGAAAAAGAGTCAAGCAAGCATTTTTAAGTCATTTGAAACATATGTATTAAGAGCCTCTGGTCCAAGCTTGGCCTGAACACTCAGATCCTGCATTTGTTTATTAAAACAAGTATTTCACATGCAAATATGCCAGTCTGCTAATGTGCCTGCTTTGCCTGAAATCATTTACACATGCAAATAAAAAGTGCATTAAAACCTTTCATTTAGTTACTATTAAAATGAACTTCACCTCTATTTTGGGAGGTATGTTTAATTGATTTTTTTAAACCTCTATGGGCTGTCTACAGCCATACCACCCAGAACAGGCTGGATCTCTTCTAAACCTTCACAGGCCAACTGACCAACAATATGTCTACCCTAATGTAAACCTGGTTGATAGGAAATTCACAAGAGATTTGCTTCCCAAAGTAAAAAAAAATAAATAAACTAGCCAAGTTTGCCAAGTTTGATACATTTACATCTTGATTTAAGAAAACATGATCACTGGTAGATAAAGCAATGATGATAAATTCTCACAGTATGCGTGTGTGTTTTTCTGAGATGTGATTTTCTTTTGCCCTTGACCAAATTCCCTTTCAGGTGTTTACACATTCTTAGTTTACTTTCAGTTTAAAAACAAAAACATCCTTAAAGAATAAATAGCCCATATTGCTATCGAATTTATTTTTTGATGATAAAATAACTTTGTATTTTAAGCTATTGTGCTGGGTGATAAGGCACAGAAGCTCCTCCACTTACTGAAAGAATTCAGCTTTTGAACACTTGCAGCTGGATTCTGCTTCCCAAATTCTGTCTCGGTGGAGTTATTCCAATCTTCACCTTTCTGTTTGAGCTATATATGTAAACTCGGTTCAGTGCAGTGGTCAAATATGTCTTAAAAATTAGTACCACACTATTACTATTTGTATCTGGGGCCAGCGCTGTGGGGTAGCAGGTAAAGCCACTGCCTGAGTGCAGGCAGCTCCGCTATTTGTATTTAAAATTTTCACAGAAGCAGTTATATTATGAAGCTATTAAATCCCTAATGGGAAAAGCGTAGAACGTTGAAGCAAGAAAGCACTTAGAATTGGTTAAGGTCATTATGTGTGCCAGGGATGGAGAGGTCAGGAGCAGGTTCCTTCCTCTACTCTCACAGACTCCTCTAGAGCACACAGCAAAATGGGACTTCTTCCTTGGCCAGCACATGCCAAGATCTCCTGAGAAAGAAGACAGCCTAATGAAGATGGGGTTTTTACTATGGCTTTGTGGAAGGATGCACTGATGCAAGAGAAGGTGGGAGTGGGTACAGTGGGCAGGTCCAGCCCGCTGGCCCCAGAAGTGCTGAGTCAGCAATTTCAGGAGTTCCTAAGTGGATCAGCATGAGAAACAAAAGGTACTTATTTTATGGTGATAATGACTGAGCATTACTGTGATACAAAAGGGAAATGGCTGACTCCTCAGCAGGTGGTCTGTGTAGAAATAGTAAACAAGTTCAAATTATGACATTAAAACCCACCACTCTCTTAAAATCCTTAATACCTAAATTTTCAGGATAGTCTAGTGTCTGTCATTCAAAACTATCTTTCATCCCTCCTTCTCCCTCCATTTTGACCTATATATAAAGAGACAGTTTGTTTCAGACTCTGAATCAAATACCAGGGAATCGATTACAATATGCTTCAAACATATACAGGTTCCAGCTACAGCAGCTTGAATGGCTGCCTTTAGGAAAGAGTTCCCCCATGGCCAGCTGGGTGCCACAATCAGGGCTTCACAGCTAGGCAACATGCCAGCTACCAAACTGGTGATGTGGATGGCAGAGTTGGAAAACCCACCCTGTGGAGTTTGCTATAGTTAATAGCAACTACACTAAAAATTCTTTGCAATGAATCCTGGTGTCTTCCACTGCTATGTTAAATATCTACATGCATCTCTGCTATTTTGTTTTGTTTTTACTAGCTACCTGAATGACTTAGATAGAATCACAGCTCCCGGGTATGTACCAAATGAGCAAGATGTTCTACACTCTCGAGTGAAAACAACTGGGATCATCGAAACTCAGTTCTCCTTTAAAGACTTGCACTTCAGGTATGAGTAAACATCACTTCCAAGTATGGGCAAAAATATGCATCAGGCTCAATGGTTCCTCGTGGAGAAAGCACCAACCCAGTGCCACAAGCCGTGACAATGGGGCTGTTCACTGGCTTGGCTTCCTTCAGCGTCATTGTCCTGACCACCTCTCACCCTTATGTAGCCCTTTCCTCTGAGCTCAGCCCTCCTGGATGGCCTGTCCAGACCAGGTGGGAGCTAGATGGTACTTCCCTTGTGATTACAAATGACATCAAAATGACATCATATGCTGTGGGGAAGTGGAAGGGGTGGAAAGGAGTCAAAAATTAAAACAGCATACTCAAGTATCTGGGGCTGGGGTCCTGTGCCTTTTGCCTTCTCACTCTCCTCATTTGCTTAAAATATTCCTTTTAAGTTTGTTCCTTTAATTTTAAAAATTCAAATAATCTTTGAATTATTTGGATGTGATGCTATTTGCTGGAATGACAAGGCATATTTTAGAAGCAGGTTGTGAGTATGAAAATGAATTATTAATTTGATTGCTATTGCATTATCAAGACTTCTTAGAAATTTTGTTATAAAATGTTTACTATACCAAGAAATGGAAACCCAAACTACACTGTTAGAAAACATCCTTTGATACTTAAGCCCCTTTTGCTGTGGATTGTAGGCAAGATGGAGCATTAAACATTAATGCCAGGATCTAGCTGCATCCTTCAGTAATGAAAAATAGCAATTACAATACAATAAAAAGGTCCAATCATGTGCATATCTTCCAAGAGTGGAAAAACTGGAGATGTGGTTAATTACTCCTATTCATTTGTAAGGAAAAGAGAATGGTAATTAATTGGTATCATATAATTAATTTCAGTGGGATAAAAGCTTCTAAATGTTTTAAATATGAAGACTGGCTATTTAATATCTAATTAGAATGGCTGTTACATTGATAGAATATTTTCAACTAATATGAAAGAAACGTCTTCAAAATCCCTACTTAATTTTCTGGCTCACAGAGAGTTCATTTTCTGAAAGATAAGCCAAAGATGGAATCAGAGGAAAAGACCAGCGCAGACTGAAACCAGCAACCCCTCTTGGTGAATGTCGTAAAACTCTGTCACCAGCCCAGCTCCACTGCTCTTTGCCAGCTGCTTTCTCCAGAATCCTGACCTTTGATTCCATTTCTGGGATTTTCCTTTGGGAGCCCACATCTACTTGCCTCTCCCCCTGCCTCTCCTACCTCTGTCTAAACACTGCTGACACTCCCTGCCCTTTCTTATTTTTTCTTCTCTCCAAATTTTTCACTGAAACACAGACTTGAACTGCGAGTGAGGCAGCTTAGACCAAAGTTCCAACCCCAGCTTCTGCAGTGATCATTTAGTGGGAGTTCAGGAGTGCGGTGGTTACCTGTCCTTTACTTCCCTAATAAATTTGCTGTAGAGATTAGAAAAACTGATTGGAGCAGAGACTCATAACTCGATGGGGTTGATCCTACTTTTGCAGATGGAATTTTCTGGGTGCTGAACTGTCTCAATTATAAACCAGTATTGACAATTAATGTTGTCTGTCGGACATCTGTTCCTGTCTACTACACAAATTTAGTATCTTCTCAGAAGTGGTCGGTCTCACACATTATCTTTTTTATGCATCTATCTCTTCTCCAACCCCCCTAGGCTTCAGGCCTTTTCACCTGCTATTCTCTCTGCCTGAAGTGCTATGCCCCTATCTCTGCCAGGAACATCGACTTCTAAGAACTGAGTGTCCCAATCAAATGCCATCTCCTCATGCAGAGGCCATGTGCATCCTACCTCTTTGCTATCTGTTCATTTCCCTGTCACTGTTACACCCAGCAGTGTGCAGCAGATCTCTGGGACAGTGGGGTGAGAGAGAGAGTACTGATGAAAAGCTTCAGTGCTTTCCCTGGTATACATACTGGCCCCATGGCTGATTTCAATCCGTGTGCATAATGTCACTAAAGGCAGAGTTGGGAAGAAACACAAATAACTCATTCTCTGCAGGCAAGTCCCCATGGGCCATTGTGGATCCAGTGTACTGCTTTACTCTTCAAAACCTACCCGTGTAAGAACAGAGGATCGCTGGGTTTTGTTTTGTGGTCAGTTTGCTCTTTTGTTTTTCTTTCTTCCTCAGATGTTATCAGCTCCAGAGGCCAGGGTCATGTCTGTTTACAGCTCCACCTCTGGTGCTTATCAGAAAGGCTAGCTGAGAGGAAACATCTAGTGCATTTTTGCTGAGTGAGTGATGCTCCTGCAAAGTCCCACATGTACACAATCTTTACATCTCCTCAGTAATGTGAGGTGCTGGGAGTAGCTATCTTCAGGTAGGATAAAGGGTCAACAAATGGAGGTTGAGATGAATGTGAAAGATTCCCCCAAGTTCCTCCATAGGCAGTGCTAGAAAGGGGATTGAAATGCTCATCTGTCTTCACAGAGCACATAGTCCACACTGCATGTCGCAGGTGGGTGGTTTCAGATATCACAGGACACCTGTCTCCACTGCACATCACAGGTGCATTGTCATGCTTCAAAGACTACACTGCCCACACTGCGCTTCATTGACAAGTTGTCGGGTCAATGGGGATGGAAGCCAGACTTTCTGTAGAGAAGGTGTCCATCCAATGTTGTTGGTCATTTATAATTCCTTTCAGAGGGAAAATGGGCCTGGGAGAGGGGGGCACAATGACAGCCTGTTAGGGGGGTGTCTGAGAGGGCAGGCCCTGGGGTACTGAAAAATTCAGCAATTCTACAACCAAAGCACAGAATGGTCAGCCACCAACAACAAAACACAGGAAAATTATAATCAGTTCCTGGAACTCCTAGTTCACTTAGAACCAGGTAATACAAATAATTAGAAATTCTTAAATCTACAGTATATTTTGAATATAATACAGTACTTGCCTTAATATTTTTAATAATGATAACAATTAAAAATTTTTATCTAGTTTATTTGAGAGAGACAGAGACATATAGAGAGAGAGTGAGCTCCCATCTGTGGGTTCACTCCCCAATGCCAGAGAGCCAGGAAAGTCAGTCCAGGTGTCTCACCTGGGTGGCAGAAGCTAAACCATTTGAGCTGCCGCCTGCTGCTTCTCAGGGTCTGCGTTAGCAGAAACCTGGTTCTATTCTACATTTGAATATTGCTGGCCCTGTGAATATAATATGAATGCTACATGGAAGGTGTCTGTGAACTGAATTGTGAAGTCCCTTTAGGAAGTAGTTTGCTGTACCATTCTCCTCCTTGTGTAATACCCACCTGTTTGTCATCCACTCAAACAGCTTTGGAGCTATTTTTGCTTTCTTAAGAAGGGTTTACATTCCTCCATCTCAGGTCCTGGGGTATCAAAGGCTTCTTTTACAAGGCAGAGGCTGGAGGAAACACTAGCTCATTACTCAAATGCAGGGAGTTTCTTTTATAAAAATAATATCCTGGAAATATTTAAATTTTGCTACAAATTGTCTAATATTATTTATGTGAGAGGCTAGGAGAGATCACACAGTTGCTGGTTCACATCCAGAACTGGGCAAGGCCAAAACCAGGGGCCAGAAACTCAATCCAAGATTTCCCACATGAGCAGCAAGAATCCACACACTTGTGCCATCACTGCTGCTTCTCAGGTGCGCATCAGCAGGAAGTTGTGACCAGGAGTAGAACAAGGACTTGAACCCAGGCATTCTGATCTGGGATGTGGGTATCTCGCCTTGTATCTGAACTGCTACATCAAACACCTGCCCAACTACAGGTTGTTTTTTTTTTTTTTTTTTTTTTTTTTTTTAATGATTGCTATTCTTAAGGAGCTACCAGAAATCATTTCAGTGCACTTTTAAGGTTAGTCACAGCACTCGAGAAGTATTAAGTATCTAATAAATTCTCACAGTTAATAACTTTTAAGTCCTGAATAGGATTGTCCAAGAATGCACAGCCTTTTATAGGGTAAAACTCTGTAGTGTTTCAATACAAAAATAATGTACCTTCCAACTTTATCTCAGTAAGTGCCCAGGTACTAATAATATTACATTAGCATTAATTTGTATTCACATAGCATAAATCATCCTATGACTATGTAAAACCAAGGATTTCATTTGCATATCAAATTAGAGAACACTGGAATCTTAAGCAGGAACATCAAAATGAAAAATTCCCTCTGCCAATGTACTGCATCATCTTCATGTATCATCTAATTTAATGGAAATTGCCTTAGAGTTCTTATCAAACAAGAACCCCAATTGTCAAGCTCATAAAATAAAATATTTTCACAGATGTTGAACCACCGTGTAAGTTGAAAAGTGCCATGTAACTGTGAGCCCTTCTATTGTTACAGAATACTTCCTCAGAACAAGTAATTTAGAAAGAGATTTCCAAGGATGTATCAAGCAATTTTAGAGAAGTAACTTTCTCCTTAAGTGTTCCAGGATAAAAAAAAAATTGAAAGGACTGAAAACTGCATAGATACCAAAGAAACAAGGCCAGCAACTGTTCCAGACAGAGCTTTAGATTTGATAAATGTAACATAACTATTTCTAGAACATTCAAGTGGCCCACTGATATGAAATAAATTAGTGTCCCTGAAATACGAAATTGAATTATGTACCCTGCATTTCTTTAATGGAGTATGGATCCCCCAGCCTAGGCATGAGTCTCATAGTCTATCCAGCACCTTCATTTCAGGTGAGCTTCATTATTCTCTATGAGATCTCATAGAGCAGTAACTCACATATACTATATACTCATTTCAAGTGACATCATGATTAATATCAGCAACCTAATATGTCTATTCTAGGAACGGAATTTATTTAATACCTTTATGAATTACATTGTGCAACAATCAGAGAATTATCTAGTGGGCATTTGAATTTCCAAATGCATACACACACACATTCAAAAAAGTACATAATGGTATTAACAAGTATGGGCATTTGAAAATCATAGCTCTTTTATGGTTATAAGGACTTTTGATTCTGATTTTTAATCATGAGTAGTTAAGGGATTTAGAAAGATCTCCATGCAGAGCCTTTGTGTCTCCAACTATCCACCCTGCTGTTCTCAGAACTGGGCACAAGGGAATGATTAGGTCAGACCATTTTGCTGTGTCTGTATAGTGATGGCACAGATGCACCTGTTGACCCTCTCAAAAATAACAGTTTTAAGTTCTTACAACTCTGTAAAACATCTTGGAAAAATCCTATTCAATAAAATAGCTTAAAATAAATTTCTACTCAGATTAAATTTTATTTTTATGAGGCCATGTATATAGTAGCAGATGTCAAAAACTGCAATTTATTTCCAAGATAGTCACATGTCTATAGGATGAGCAAAGACATGTATCAAACTAGCTGCAGAAGAGTGGGTGTTTGACACAGCAGTTAACACACTGCTTGGGACCCTGCACTCTAACTTCAAGTGCCTGGATTCGAATCTCAGTCCTGCTCTCAGTTCCAACTTCCAGCGAAAAACACCCTGGAAGGCAATGAGTGATGGTTCAAGTTTTTGAGTCCCTCACATCCATATGGGAGATTCAGATTGAGTTCTTGGTTCCTGCCTTCTGCATCATCTGTTGTGGGCATTTGAGGAGTAACAGATGGGAGATCTCTTTCTGTGCATGTGTGTGTGCCTTCTAAATAAATGACTAATTAATTTTGCAAAATAAGTAAACTAGTTGCAGAAGCATTATGGATTTTAACCTATCTTAGATTCTGTGATAATTTTTTCAAGAACTGTAAAAGGAAGATTATTTCATAATACTCTAATCAGATACAAAGTGTGAATAATCATGTGTGGTCTAATATTTAGTCAAGTATTTAACATAAACTCATAAAACTCAACAGCTTTGCCAACTGCCTAAAATAGAACTCAACTGTTTAGCAAACTGTTTAATATAAAACCAAAATACTCTGATGATTTGCAATATATTAATGCCATGGGCAATTTCACAAATGATCAAATGCTTAGCTGTCACTTTAAAGCCTGGTTTGTCAATGCTCACCTACAAAAATATCAATCATTTAAAAACTTTGTTTTTTAAACTTTAATAATCCTAACTTAAACATCAGATTTAATGGATAGTTATTGCCCCCCCCAATAAACTCATAAAATAAAAGCTCTTTTCCCAAAACAAGAAATGTAAATTCCATTTCAGATCATTAAGTCTCCAGTTACTTTAGCTTTTCAGAGAATTATGACATTCAAATATTTCTATTCCATTAATTTCTCTTATATATGAACAATCCAAATACTCAGGCAGCAAGGATGCATGCTTTTCACAGAATGGCCACAAGGAAGGTTTTGGCTTTGCTTTTGTATTTATAAATAAGGGAAAGACTTCAGTCAAATTGATAAGTAAATATTCTACTTTGGGTATCTACAAATTGTTTTAATAAGTTGGGACACTTCACATCTCTGTGCAAGAAGACTTCAGTTAAAATTGAAATGAAAAGATGACATTAAAAGAGGTGCATGAAAAATAAATTATGACAATAATAGCAAATGTCACTTTTCTTGGAGCTTACATAATGTCCAGGAAAATCAATACAAAAGCAAAACACTGGCCTTGATCTGACTTACTGGGAAGCACTTCAGTTCAGTAACAGCAGATGTCATTAGAGAAATGTTCAGTGTTCCCTGGACCTATGACTCCTACATCAATCTGCACAGAAAAAAAAAAGCATTGTTTATCAAGTAGGTCATAAATGAGAAGATTATAAATGTTCAGCCTAAGATAGACTTTGAGAATTCATTTTATCAACTTGAATAAAGACTGAGTAATCTTTGTCCTCCCTTCCTTGAATGAAAACTTGGCCTATGTGAGTGTGTTTATTGGAAGCTGTGTGATACGCTGACAGAACACTGGCTAAAGGTCAGGTCGACTCATTTCTACCGTGTCCTAATTGTGAATTTGGAAATAAACCACCTAATCCTCAAAGGCTCAGTTTTTCCACTTGCAAAATGGGTATGAGAGGTCTTCCAAAAAATTCATGACAAAGGCTTATTATGAAAAAAGTACATAAATCTCAAATATGTTTTTGTACAAAGATAAACATCATTTAATTCCATTTTCCATGAACTTTCAAATCTTTGAGGCAGAAGAAACAGAGAGAAAAATAGAGAAAAGTTCCCATTCACCGGCTCACTCTTCAAATGCCCACAACTGAGTTGAGGCAGGAGCCAAGGGCAAGGGTCTCAATCCAGGTCTGCCATACAGATGGCAGGAACCCAGTTACTTGAGCCATCGCTGCTGCCTCACACTATCTGCAGTTAGACAGTAGGAAGCTAAGAATCAGAGGCCAGAGCCTAGGGCATTGAACTGTAAGCTATTAGTCCCATTATATTATTTATCAGTTGTATGTATTTATCTGAGGAGGCGATTAGCTGCTTTATCAATAGTAATCAATGCATTACCTGCAGGCCGCAGAGACGCTGCGTCATCAGACAAAATCAGGACATAGCCAGGGTGATTGCTGGGCTTGCCTTTGCTCTGATTTTCTGATTTTCAGTTTGGTGGGAAGCCATTCGAGACTTGTAGAAAATAAATGCATGGGTTCGTATGAAATCAGCTGGTTGGCATTTATTATCCTAAATGTATCTATTACTCTTGAAGTCTGCAACTTGGGTGCTTTTTGATACCTAATATCTTTGTCTTAAACCATTATGATAGCACTAAAATTTATTTGACTTTAGTCTTTTCCTCATGGGCTATATAAGGAATTTATGATTGCTGTACAGTCCATAAAATAATTCAAATGTCTTGTTCATTGTTATTATTGCTGTTATTCACTGGGGACTCCACTGCCAAAAACAAAACAATATGAAATTAACATGAGAGAAATAATTATTTTCTCCAAGGTAAAATATTTTGTCACCATGCCAAGAATGTAAACAGTTATACAAAGTCACTTGCTAAGCTTTGACTATGATTTAGCTGAATTCTTATAGAACTTTAAACCCCAAAGTCACAAGTTAATGACCCCAAAAAATGTGGAAATTTGATCCAATGATGGTGTTCAGAGGTGGGACCTAGTGGAAGGTCGTTAGGGTCACTGATGTAGTGCCATCAGAGGGTAGTTCTTGTGAGAAGTTTCTTATAAAAACCAAGAGTCTAGACCCAATGACCCTCTCTGCTTCTAATTCACCATGTGATTTATTCTCCATGCTGGCTCCAACCCTACCATCTAGGACCCTCATCAGGGGTCAAAGCAATGGGCCCATCCCATTATGAACTTCAACCTCCAGAGCTGTGAGCTAAAGTAAACTGTTTTTATTTTTTCCTTGATAATGCTGGTTGTCAAAGGTGTTTCATTGTAGCAATTAAATGAATAGATTAAACTCTATTCTGCAAACTCTGAAAAAAAAAAAAGGCTGTCATCATTGATTGACAAAATATATTTGACTAAAAATTTAAGTGCCTGAATACTTAATGTTTCCATAAGAATTTCACTGATTTTTTAAATTAAATTTCTTGGTTAATTTCCACATAATATAACCTTAAAGTCAAAACTCTGTCCTCTGCCTCCTTTTATTTTGCACGTCTGAAACTGCAGAAGCTTGGGTAGTTAGCAGCATTTATAATATTGATTGTTAATGCTAGATTTAAATTTGCAAACCATAAACTATTGAACTCTTACCCATTGTCTTCAAAAGTGTGAGCATCTCTTCTTTCAATTTACTACTGCATGGGCTGGTTTTGCATTGGTGCATATTCAAAGATACTTCAAAATGTTCACAGAAAATGCACTTAAATATAAGTTTATTTTGGTGCAAAAATAATCTTGAAAACATTCTTTTTTCATAATATACATTTTTCATGGTGCTTATCTACCACAAATCAGCTGGTTGACATTTATGATCCCAAACATCCATTACTCTTGAAGTCTAGACCACTTGGGTGCTCTTTGATACTTAATATCTTGGTCTTAGACTGTTATAGTAGCCCCATAATTTATTTCTTTGTGATTAGTCTTTTTCTCATCAAATCTATCTTCCATACTGTGTTTAAAGTGACCTAACGCAACAACAAAAAGACAGGGGAAAAAAAGTAAATACCTACTGAAACTCTCCCACAGTCCCCCACGGACTGCAATATGAAATGTACATGTCTCATGGAACATGAAAGACTATCTATTTCTGATCAGTCACCCCGGGCTTACTCCTGAGTCCTGCTGTTTCCTTTACTACATGGCCTGGAGCATTCCTCCCCAGCATCCCCTTAACTCAACTCCTTGTCTCCTTAGATTTTTACTTACCCATCATCTACTGTTTCTGCTCACTCTGTTTCAGATTACTTGCTGCCCCCTGCCCTCCCTATTCTATATGGGTATCTTGAGTCTATACTGTGCCCATCACATACCCCATCATGATCGTCACCATCCTCCTCCTCATCATCATTACAACCACTAGATTACAAACTTCTTGGAGACACATATATAATAAGTGTTCAGTAAATATAATCAACCCTCTGTATCCACATCCATAACTCAACCAAGCATTATCAGAAAATATTGAGAGGAAAACAACTTCTTCTCTACTAGATATATAGACTTTGTTTCTTATCAATGTTCCCTACACAGTACACTATAATGACAACTTACAAATACATTGTGCTAGGTGTTACATACAATCTAGAGGTTATTTAAAGTATATGGCACAGATGTTTGGTGCAGCAGTTAAGATATCAGTTGGGACACCTGTGACCCACATCAGAGAGCTTGCGTTCAAGTACTGGCTTGGCTCCTGATTCCAGCTTCCTGCAGGTAATGACTCAAGTACTTGAATCCCTGTCACCCATGTGGGAGACCTGGAATGAGTTTCAGCCTTCTGATTTTAGCCTGGCTCAGTCTCTGATGAGGGATTTGGGGAGTGAACTAACTCTCTCTCTCTCTCTCTCTCTCTCTCTCTCCCCCTCTTCTCCCCCCCATCTCTCTCTGCCATTCAAATACATTTAATTAATTAATTAGTTAATTTTTTAAAAAAGAAAGTAACTGGAGAGCGTGGTAGATTTCTTGCAAATACTCTGCCATCTTCATCTTACATAAGGGACTTGAGAATCTGCAGATTTTCTAACTTGAGAGAGTTAGTTCCCCTATGAATGCTGAGAGACAACTCTATATATTAAATGAATGATGAATGAGTGAATAAATAGATAATTGTTAGACCACACATCTCAATGTTTTTACCCTATTATTCAAATTTACAAAAATATAAATTATTTGGTTTTCCAAACATGCCGTGTTCTCACATGCCTTGGTGTTTTTCATATGCATATTGTGTAGCCTACTCCCCAACTGAATTAATGTGCAACCCTTGTATTTAGCAAGTTTTTATTGCATATCTGTTATGTATGTGGCATGGGGCCAGAACCTGGGAATACAGGAGTTACTAACAGATCAAGTTCCTGCCCTAATGAGGTTGCTACTCTACGAGAGCAATGGTGGAAATTAAATGTTAAAAAAAGTTAATTATTGATTGTGACCTTTACTACAAAGTAAAGAGAATGATGCCACAGGACATAAATGGAAGACAGAGAGAGAGAGAATTTACATGGATACCCCATGAGGCTTCTTCATGGAGGAGCTACTGGTGCTAACATCAGAAAGTTGAGAAAAGAAGCAGATTCAAAAAGAAATCTGTGTCACAGGAAGAAGAGACAACCTGGGCAAAAGTGCTGAGGCAGCAAAGCATTCAGTTTATATTAAAGAAACTGAAATATCTTTGAGATAAGACTGTATGGAAGGGAGGTAAGTGGTATGAAATAAACTTGGAAACCTAAGCAGGAACCAGGACAGCTACAACCTCGTAACTCATCAAGCACAGTTCGTATTTTATTCTAAGTTTGGAAAGAGGACATACTAACAGGTTGTAAACAAGAAAGCAGCATAATATGGAATTTACTAAATTTCATTAAAACATTAAATGCAACACAATGAAACAAAATTCTGAGTGCTGTCAGAATCAAGTTTGAGTCTTTAATAGTGGTGAGAAATGTTGGTGGCCTAGACAAGAGGTGAGGGGTTGGGAAGAACGGATGAATTAGAAGTTGAGGTCTTAGCAATAACTCCTAGTTTCCTTATTGAGCTACTGTCCCCAGTGATGCCTTTTACCAGAACACAAAATTAGAGGAATGTCCTGTTTTCAATCACCCTCTGTAAGTTTGTCTCATGATCCTGCAGGCTAACAAATATTCCTACGTGCTCATATGTTATCTTGCATAGTAGAATATCTGTCGCATAATGACTTGCTTTTCTATCAGACAGCAAGCTCTTTGGAGAGAGTGAACACACCTTTTTTATCTTTGCTCCAATAGACAGCATCTAGTACATAAAATGTAAACAATTATTTGAATGAACAAATGAATGTAGAAAGAGCTAAGAGATTAGGCAATCAAGGTATCAGCGTTACTGTAGCTTCCTGTATTCTTACATTTCTGTTCATCTAAAAAACAGATAAAAACTTAGATTGAAAGCTTTTAAAGATAACACGTTTCACTACAGATCTAAACATTTAAATCTTCCACCTGCTCAACATCTGTGTGTGACTTATTTTACTCTAGACTGCATGAAGACAAGATAAAAAAGATGAAATTTCTCTTTTTGTGTGGTGACCAAAGTAGATTTATTTTATAATCAATCAAAAATTTTTTTTTAAAAAATAATATGCCTTTTAAAGATATGGGAGCATCCATTTACTACTCAAAATGTTAAGAGAAATTTTGGAGGAATTTTGTAAGATTATTATTCACTTGAACTTTTTTAAAGAATGTTTGATGTAGGTGGACAGAGATCAGAGAGGAAGAAATGGATTCACTGCTTTGAAGGAGTTACGTGCATCATATTTTGTGCTGCACTCAGTGCCTACGACATGGTCCTGGTGGAGGACGAAGAAGTGGTAAGTGGATGGAGAGCGAGGCCCAGGGGAAAAACCAACACTCGTGCTGTCCCTTAGTATTACCACATTTCTCAGCCCAGTGAAGGCAACTTGATAGTTGTTCCAGCTCCTTGTTTAGGGGGCCCAAAGTTCATATTTTGCAAATAATAACCCCACCTGTGCTCATCTTTCATACCTACAGAACAGAATGCATGAAAGCCTTCACCTGTTCAACAGCATCTGCAACCATAAGTATTTTGCCACCACCTCCATTGTCTTGTTTCTCAATAAAAAAGATCTCTTTCAAGAAAAAGTCACCAAGGTGCATCTCAGCATCTGCTTCCCAGAATATACTGGTGAGATTCTTTCCCATTAGCTTGTAGCAATTAATTCTTGAACAGGTAGATAGGTAGATAGATAATATTTATATTAGTTTGTTGGGTGAATATGTTGCTATTTCTATGGTATTATGAGTTTTTGATGCAGAGTTTACACTTTAGCCACCAGAAGTCCTCAGTGGGTTAAGTACCAAGTAGAAGCTACATAAATGCTGATAATTGACCCTTGACACTGTGATTTTGAAACAGAGCCCTTAGAACCTCAAATAGTAGCACACAAAGGAAAATCCTAAGACACATTGATAATATTTATAACCTTGTTCTTTAAAACCTATAACTATTATTTATTTCTTTAATTTTTTTTAATTGACAAGGGCCAAATACATTCGAAGATGCTGGGAACTACATCAAGAATCAGTTTCTGGACTTGAATTTAAAAAAAGAAGACAAGGAAATTTATTCCCACATGACCTGTGCTACTGATACGCAAAATGTCAAGTTCGTGTTTGATGCAGTGACAGATATAATAATCAAAGAGAATCTGAAAGACTGTGGCCTCTTCTAACCAATACTCTGCCTTCTACTCTTACTGGAGTACTTCAGGATATAAAAAGGGCTGTGTGATTAGTTTGAATAGATGGTAGCTTACCTAGAAACATAACTAGCATTATAAATCGAGATGTTTTCACCAAAAAAATTTCCATGTGTTGTCATCTGTATCTGAATAAGTTTTCATTTCTCTGGGTTATGGACAATGGGGTTGTTTTTTATGTTCTTAGGTCTAAAAACTGATATATTTTGGTAACTGAAATAGTATACATCAGTGTCAGGGAATTTTCTTGGAAATAAACTCATTCATGTGGCCTAATTTTAATTATAAAATAATGAAAATTCAGAGTACTCTGTATTATTTCTACTAGCCAGATTTTGAAAGACTTTCACTTTTGCTGACAAATGCAACTTTGTTTGTACGCAGGGACTATTAAAAAATGGTTTGAGTCATTTTACTGGTCCATTGGCTCTGTTTTAAGCCATCCAAATGAAGTGCTCCTTACACATATAGGCGAAATTGGGAAATTATATATGCAAAATGAATACACACACTTCTATCCACTACCATTTTTGCTTAACAATCAGTAATGCTGAATTTATTTTCAGAGTTGAAAATTTTATTAATGCACCTCTTTGCATCATCCTTGTGAAAGAGGAGAGAAAGTAGATGGCCAAGTACACACGGTAAAGCTCTGTAAGCTGAATGATTGCCCTCAGAGGAGTATATATTTCCCATGTTCTATTTCAGGGTGGCACAGAACACTGTTACGGTGATGGTCACATGGGCTTTGGGACAACAATTCTAGACAGCAAGAGGGAAAAATTATGTCTCGGTGCTAACAGGCTTTTATGCTTTGTAATTAAGGAGAAATTAGGGACAAGCAGATAGGGGGACTTCAGAAGAGAAAGACTGAGCTTCTCCACTCATACTGTATGATCTAATCACTCTAAATAGCATTTCGTGTTCTAGTGGTCAAAGCCTGCTTCTAAAAAGCTCAACTGATGCTTTACAAACCAAAGATGGCTTTTTTTTCTTTTTTAGAAGTGTAATACACACACAGACACACACTCAATACACTCCTAGAGTATATCTCAAAATTGTTTTATCTTTCTTTATCACTTAGAATATTAGTTCAGTACAAAAGATTTACAGACTCTCCAAAGGGATTTAGCTGGGCTTTTACAAGCCAGGTGAGATGCAAGGAGCATAAATTAAGCAGTTCACCAGTCTTCAATTCAATTTAGGTAGCTCTGTCTCTCCAACTGTTGCTGCTTCTTTGTTCTCGGACGTGTTTCCATTCTCAGTACCTAAGCATGATGGTAACTCAAGAAGTCATCATGAATAGAGTGTCTGGCTTTGCACATGTGTGTATGTGCACACACACACACACACACACACCCCACGAGGGAGTTTTTAACATATACAATCAAGTACAAAATAAATTACACTTAAAAATTTGAGATTCCTTTGCAGAATGTAAATTATTAAGGAGTCCAAGAGATTAAGTAGCATCAGCAATCATTTAGTCCAGGCATCTAGTGAAATTGCTGGCAAAGACCCAATATCTATGACAATGATATTGATACAGCATTTTGCTAGGAGATATTCAATGCTATGAGACTTTAAATTAAGAATGCAGATACTATAATTTCACACATTTCTTTATATTTTTATTCTTTTACCCTACTTTAAACTGTTATCCATGTCAGTGTGAGGAATTTACAGAAAGTAGAAATATTGAGATATTATTATTATTATTAACAATTGCTAAATTATTCATTTTTCTGATTTAGGGTTCCTCTTTTAGATGACAGCAGTGGAAAGAGTGGGGCCAGAAATGGTTCAATTTTCCTTTTAAAACCATAGACTCAGGATGGGCCTTTGGTGTAGCAGTTGGGATGTTTTTGTCCTATATTGGAGTACCTGGGTCAAGCTCTTGCTCTGCTCCCAATTCCAGCTTCCTGCCAATGCACACCTAGGAAGCAGCAGCTGATGGCACAAGTTCTGGGTCCCTGAAATTCACATACATGGATGACCTGGACTGAGTTTTGACTCCAAGCTTTGGCCTGCCACAGACTTGGAGCAAACCCGTGGATGGAATCAATCAATCTTTCTCTCTCTCTGCGTTTGTGTGCTTCTCTGCCTTCCAAATGTGTTTATGTATATTATATATATACATATAATTTTGACTTGTGCAAAAAGAGATAGGCATAAATATTTGTTTATAAAACATTTTTTCTCAGGATCAGCATTGTGGAGTAGAGAACTAAGCTGTTGCCTGAGAAGCCTGCATCCCATATGAGCGTAGGTTCAAGTCCTGGCTGCTCTACTTCTGATCCAGCTCCCAGCTAACATGCTTGGGAAAGCAGCAGAAAATGGCCCAAGTGTTTGGGCCCTTGCACCCATGTGGGAGATGATGGAGTTCCAGGCTCTGGGCTTTGGCCTGGCCCAGCCCCTGCTGTTGCTGCCATCTAGGGAGTGAACCAGCAGCTAGAAGATCTGTCTCTGTCTCTGTCTTTCCCTCTCTCTCTCATTCAGTATCTCCCCTCTCTCTATGATTCTGCCTTTCAAATAAATGAATCTTCATTCTTTTCTTTGAAAGCTTTAAATACTATGTTAAATAAGCAAACTAAAAGTAGAAGTCAATTGGGATCATTAAAAAATAACAACTGTTAAATTCTAATTCTATAAAGGAATTTACAAGTTTTACTTCATTATCAAAAACACTGCCATGCTAGACAATGAATTTTGATGAAGTTAGGAAAGAATTTTTAAGAAACAAAATAAACATATTTTATTTTTTAACAGTTACAATCTTTAAAATTGAAAGTATTTTGGATTTTATTTTCTAATTTTCGATATAAGAAGTTAGAAGTAGATTCATGACACTTGGTGCTAATTTAAGACAAAACAACATGAAAATATGGGAAGATTTGCTTTTAAGAAACTCCCAGAGAGACAAGAAATGGAGTTGGTTAAAATTGCGACACCTGCTTTAGCTGGAAGTTCAGCCTTGTATTGGGCAGTCAGCCCTCCAGCTTTTACAGCATTCCAAAGAGGCAGGCCAGGTCTCTGCCACCCCAGTGTGTGTTCAAACAAACAAAAATGTACCCGGATCAAGTGTACTCAAGTATGAGCCAGCAGATGTTTTCTTCCTCCGTTATGGGAGGTTTCTCTTCCTGAACTCATAACGCTCTCCAGACCTGCTTACCTTGGATTTTTACCACACGTACCCAATCCATTCATTTCTAACTTTTCCCAATACAGAGAGACTGCATTTACCTCCGAGACCTGATGTGGGCATATATCCAGCAGGGACTTTAGGACTGGTCCTCTGAGGTTTTCCACATGCATGAGCTGGTCAAAGACAAGACTTGGTATTCTGGGACTAGTGATTAGAGGGGTAAATGAAGACATGTGTGAGCCGGGGGCCTTTGCATTGTGGTGAAGCTGTTAACCTGCAACATGAGCATCTTAAAGGAGAGTGCCTGATCCAGTCCCAGCTGCTCCACTTCTCATTGAGCTCCCTGCTAATGCATCTGGAAAAGCAGCAGAAGATGGCCCAGGCACTTGGACCCCTTCCCCTCTGTGGGAGACCCTAAGGGAGTTCCAGACTCCTGGCTTTAGCCTTGTCCAGCCCCTGCTATTGTGGTCATTTGGAAAGTAAAACAACAATGGAAGATCTCTTTCTCTCCCTATCTCTCCCTCTCTCTCTGTTGCTCCTTCAAATAAATAAAAGATAAATCTTTATTTAAAGAAAAAGGTATGAACTGAGCAATTCCTTTGTGTTGAAATTTTGTGAAAGCTGTCGACTCCAAAATAAGCTTTATAAAAAAGCAATTTCAAAATTTGTATGGTTGCCAGTATTTACTATAAATATTGAATATCCTATTAATTAGCAAAAGTTATAAACAAACATCACTTACATCATGTAATTGTGAAAAATATGTTCTCAGTTCATGAACCTGTCCCAGTACAAATTTACTTATCCCTCATCTTTTCAAATAATGAAATGTTTTAAAACATTTGCAGAAAATAACTCAAGCTTGGCTTCGTCATAACATTATGGACATGAGAGAAATAACATCTTATATTGACTGGTATATCTTTACTATGCTGTATTACTTCTGAAGCAAGTGTGGGCACATTTGTTAAAATTTATGACTGCTCGAAATAAAACATCATTAAGAATTATGGGAGATATTGTGAATTCTCAAATTTACAATAACTTTAAAAATGAAAGCCATGATGTTCTGCCTGGAGTGGAATAAGTATTCATTAGATGTCATAACCAACTAGAGCACACTTCCCATCAATATTCCCTTTTCTGACATTCTTATAGCCTAATCCAGACCACATGGGGGCACACTTACATCATATGTTTTTCTACACAAACGCTGCAACCATAATAAATTTGGATCACAATAACCTTAATGAAACAGATAATAAAATCATATTCAGAATCATAGTTCAGTTTTTGCTTCTAGATCAGTAGTATATGATAATCAGAGAATCATAAGACAGAATCATTTAATCAAACTCAGAAATAGCAAAGTCATTGAAACAGATTTAAATGTGTGATCACAGCTACAGGGTCTTCATACTCTGGTGGGATTTCGGGGTCACTTTCAAATTGTTGTTTAAGTCTAAGTAACCATTCATTTTGTAAAGTCTGTCTTCCCATTCAGTCTGTATGGTGTTTTAAATCTTCTTTAGCTCAAAATAATTTGCTGGCTGACAACTACAATGTTTTGTGAGTTGTAGCCAATTGGCTGCTTGTTAATGTGTGTCCTTTGGGTAAATAGAGGACAATTCCATTCTGCTACCCCATGAATCGTCCCATTCTCTGTTTATTACAACCTTCCTCCAGACGACTCCACCAAATCCAAAGGAAAGTGAGTGCTCTCTGACATTGTTTGTTAACTAGCCCTGCTGCTGCCAGTACATTTTTCTTTAGCAATAGCATATTGTTAATTTTAAGTCCCATTTGTCATACTACTTAAGTAATAAAAAGAGTCACATGAAAGAGAAAGGAAATAAAAAGAACCTAATTAACTTTTTAGGGACAGTACTGTTCCTGTAATTATTACACTTTTCAGATAAGGAATAATATATGACACACACAGGCAAAATCATTATTTTATAGGAAAGACATTCATATTTTCTAAAGTTGTCATACTGAAACAAAACCAAACTCACAGTTGGGATTGAAAATCTTTACTCAATGTATTGCTGTTTTCTCTTCTGAGAAGAAAAATGGTCAAAGATTAAATAATATTGGAATATCAAAATTAATGAATATTCGTATTTTAACTCATTTTAACTTCATTTTAACTCATTTAAAGAGAAAAGCACTAGATGATTAGTGTTCAATTTAGCATAAGAAAGTTTCCCATCAAAAGCACTCCATCCAGAATGCTGAAGAAAAAGATGATCTATGCTACAATTATCTTATCAATAAAACACCTGAGAAGCTGGCACTGTGGCCTAGCAAGTAAAGTATCATCTGCAGTGCCAGCATCCATATGAGTGCCAGTTCAAATCCCAGCTGTTCCACTTCCAATCCAGCTCCCTGCTATGGCCTGGGAAAGCAGTAGAAGATGGCCCAAGTCCTTGGGCCACTGCACACATGTGGGAAACTCAGAGGAAGTTCCTGGCTCCTGGCTTTGGATTGGCCAAGCCCTGGCCATTGTGGTCATTTGGGGATTGAACCAGTGGATGGAAGACCTCTCTCTCTCTCTCTCTCTCTCTCTCTCTCTCTCTCTTTCTCTCTACTTCTGCCTCACTGTAACTCTACCTTTTCAAATAAATAAATCTTACAAAAAAAGCCTGAATATTTTACTACACTTTAAAATATTAGCTGTAGAAGTACGTTCATATAAAGCATAAGGTCTGAGATAATTTACCTTGCAGACAATTTTCTTTCTCTTAAATCCAGAGTTAGTGCATCTGTCAGTCCCCTGTGAGTCCACACTGCTTACTCACTACTCAGTTCAAGAAACAACCACTCAACATTTCTATCCATCTCCGAGTAGAGGGTGTCCACTGTAGCATGGCAGCATGCTGATGTCCATCTTTTGTAACGCAGGGCAAATAACTGGATCATGGAAATCTCTATATCATTTTTATTACATGAAAACAGGCACAGGTGTTTACTTTTTATTATTACTCTAATATTTTGTAAATTTTAAAAAAGAGTCCTGGGAAGGGGTTTTGGACATGCTGTTCTCAAATATGGCCCGCTGGCATTTGAGAAGGCAGCAGAAGCAGCTGGTCTCTGAGAACCCTATTACTCTCCCCAAAGTAGCCAGAAAGGAATTCTCTGATCTTCCTCCAAAGTAGGTCATAAGGCCCTCCTTCCAGAGGGATCCTTGTCATATGCACAGGAGAGAAAGGAAGGTGCACAGATGCCAAGAAGAACCTGAATGAACAGGCCGTCTCTGTCCCCCAGGTTACGGTTGTTAGATAACAACCCTCTTCATCCAGTCACACTTATGTACAACTGTCCAGGCTTTGTCAAACTTCAGCAAAATGTACATCAAATCTGTAGTAAATAAATTCCTATGCCTTTCATGATAGAGATCTCACCCATGGACCTAGCAGGAGGTAAGCAAAAGATAGTACTATTTTTTCCCCCTAAAACGCATTGTTGTTTTAAGCAACAGCCACATTGTGTTCCTGTGCTTTTCCAAAAATACTTTAAAGCATTAGTAGAAGTACATAGATGTCGTATATTGTATTCCACACTATTTAAAGATTTATTAATTTATTTGAGTGGTAGAGTTACAGACAGAGAATGGGAGAGACAGAGAGAAAGGTCTTGCATCCACTGGTTCACTCCCCAAGTGGCCTTAAGGGCTGGAGCTGGGCTGATCCAAAGCCAGGAGCTTCTTTCAGGTCTCCCACACAGGTGCAGGGGCCCAAGCACTTGGGCCATCTTCTACTGCTTTCCCAGGCTAGAAGTACAGAGCTGGATTGGAAGAGGAGTAGCAGGGACTTGAACTGGTGCCCACAAGGGATGCTGGCGCCACAAGAGGAATAGATTATCCTACCACGCCACAGTGCCAGCCCCTGTATTCTATACTCTTAAAAGCCTTCGTGAAGCTCTGAGATTCCAACAGCAAAATCCCCTGTGGGTATTTCATTGTGAATGTGTGACACAAGTTTCTCCTGAAGTAAATGTTCCCTCTTGGAACAGGTGCCATGATTAGAATAGGGAACCCTGGCTCAGGCTTGAGAACTGGATTTTAGATCCCAGTTGCAGACCAGTCCCTGGTGGGATGCTGAATATATGTTTGTTTATTTTAGTTGGTCGTGTTTCTTAGGTCAGATGAGTAGACAATCACCACAAACCAATGAAACCAAAGCTTCCAAGTCAGCAGTTTGTTTTGAAAACCAATACCGGGCCGACGCCGTGGCTTAACAGGCTAATCCTCCGCCTTGCGGCGCCGGCACACCGGGTTCTAGTCCCGGTTGGGGCGCCGGATTCTATCCCGGTTGCCCCTCTTCCAGGCCAGCTCTCTGCTATGGCCAGTGGAGGATGGCCCAAGTCCTTGGGCCCTGTACCCGCATGGGAGACCAGGAGGAGGCACCTGGCTCCTGGCTTCGGATCAGCGAGATGCGCCTGCCGCAGCGGCCATTGGAGGGTGAACCAGCAGCAAAAAGGAAGACCTTTCTCTCTCTCTCTCTCTCACTATCCACTCTACCTGTCAAAAAAAAATTTAAAAAAAATAAAAAATAAAATAAAATAAAAGGACCTGTTCCTGAAAACTTGGCTCTCTCTCTCTCTCTCCATCTCCTGATCTTTGTCTATGTCTCTCTCTTTCTCTCCATCTCCTAACCTCTGTCTCTGTCTCTAAATAAAAAAATAAATAAATAAATAAATTTAAAAAAATTAAAAAAAAAAAAGAAAACCAATACCGAAGCCAGCTTCTCTTAGTCATTACTACAAGAAACAAGGAGCCCATGTTGTGGTGCAATGGGTTAAACCACTGCTTGTAATGCCAGCAACCCACGTCAGAGTGCCAGCTGGAATTCCAGCTGCTCTGCTCTGATCCAACTCCCTGCTAATGTACCTTGGAAGGCAACAGAAGATGGTCCAAGGGCTTGGGCCCCTGCAACTCATGTGGGAGAGTCAGATGGAGTTCCTGGATCCGGGCCAGGATCAGCTCCAATCACTGTGGTCACTTGAGGAGTGGACCAGTTGGTGGAAGGAAGAGAAACCAGTGGTTATCTTCCAAGCTCTCCTGGAAAATTTCTTTTCTCTCGGCTTCCAGAATTCCATAGACGCCCGGGTTTTCACTCATTTCCCTGATTCCTTCTCCTAACTTCTCTGCTCATCCTGTCACTGGTAGTATTACTCAAAATGTCTACTAGACCATCTTCTCATCTTGGTCAACACATTCTTTAATACTTTCATGGCTTCACTTTTTCCAGGCAGGATCTGTTTTCGGATCCCCAGTTGCATATCCCAACACTCCCTGGGAGCAGGATCAGATTAAGACAATTCAGCATCTTCACAATGAATTCACGATCCTCCACTTCCACCAAATGTACACCTCCTCCTATGATCTACATCCATTGTTCAAACCACATGAAGTTCTAGTCTTTTTTTTGTTTCACCTGTCACTCAAATTGCTCACATCCCATTGATTCTACATTCTAAATGTTTGTTTTGCTATCTGCATTCCTTCATTATCCCTCCACTTGTCTAGCTCATCTGTCTTGCAAAGGGACCTGAACCTGGACCTAAACTGTACCCATGGCCCCACTCTTACCCTTCTCATTCTGTGTCCCCCTAGCCACCAGGGTGATATTTCTAAAACACAAAACAATTATGCTACATGACTTCCAGTACTAGTTATAGCATTAATTCACATTGGAAAACACATTAAGGACAGAGATCCCACATGAGGATCTTCACATAAAAATTTTCTTTGTATGTATAAAATTCTTTCATTGTTTATGATAAAATTCAGTTGAAAATCAATAGATCCTTTTGGATATTTTTTAATTATGAGCTTCAATACTAAAATTCTGAGGAAATATTCATGAATTTAAGCTAAGAGAATTAAAAAAATAAGTAAAATTTAGATTTAGATATTTGAAAAGTACAATCACTTATACTAATTATAAAATTCTCTGTGTGTGTGCACAGGTATGTGTGTATATGTGTGTAACTTACGGCAGTCATCTTAAAGCTTTTAGGCTTCTTTTATTCTCCTTCCTTAAACATGAAAACACAAAAGCCCAGCAATTCCCAACCATTTGGTCTTCTTGCTGTAAAAGATCAAGTTGTTCGACATATTCTACTACATTATCTTGTGATCCATTAGGATATAAAACACTCTGATAAATACAGTTATAGGAGTGTTTTATTGCTTTAACCATTTATTTAGTCATTTTTACACTCACAAATTTAGATCCAACCAGTTGCAGTTTGTACATTTTTGTACACAATTCATGGGACGTCTTCCGTGAAAAGCTGAATTTGAAAACTCCTTAGATTAAGTCAATTTCTATCTTTCACGTACTCAGTTTATATTATCTCCCAGTTATGTTTAAATTCCAAAAATACAAACAGTATCACTTTATAGTTTTAGAGATATTTAAAGAGGCACACTTTTCCCCATGCATAATGACCAGATTGAATTACAACCAGCTTGCAATCCAGTGAACTCAGAGCATACATGGTGAATATACACATTTGACTTTCTACTAACCAGACAGCAGTCTGAAAAGTTGAAAATCATAGTTTCACTTTGAAAGACTTTTTTTTTCTTTTTTAGCTAAATAAAGTCTTACTCCAGGAGAGGCCCTTCTGCATGAGCAACACACAGCAGCTGTCTGCTGGCATTACCTCTATGATCTATGACAGCAACATGCCCAGCGAAGCCCATCACACGGCACAAGTGCTCTAAACCCAGGAGGCTGGCACGCTAAATATCCACACACTAATTTTGACATCAATCTCCAGCTGTCAGCTGACTAAGGAGGTTAGAGCTGAATTGGAAACATCTTGTAGTCGCAAATCACTTCATCAAGCGACTCATGTCGGGACATACTTTATTACCATTCCAATAAGAGGTATTAAGAAGTGTGGGAAGTATGGCTGAGTATGGATTTTGAAAGTAAAAAGCTCTGTTTATATACACAAGTTATATAAGTACAGTATGGTAAAATCCATGCTATTTGAAACTCAAATGGTATTTATTTTTAACCATCTGCTAACATGGAGGATTTCTCATTCAATAGAATGTTCCCAGATTGCAAAAGAATTTGCTTCTTTCAAGTCCTGGTGTCTTAAGCCACAACGATTAGTTTAACTATTTATAGGCTGTTCAGGTTTTGGAGGTAGGCTATTTTAACATAGTTTAGCCTTTCCCTAATGTCTCCTAATCACTGTGACGGCCAAAAATTATTACAGTGTAGTGCAATGGTATTGAGTTTCAACTTAGGAAAGTAGATTTCATTTTATTTGTTGTTATGGGAACTTGCACATACGAGTAGCTAATGTGAAGCACAGGAGAAAACACTCTGGCCTTTAAAGACGAATAAACCATTAAGAGAAACATCCCTCTCAAGAGTGGAGGAAAAATAAGCAGAATCGAGTCGCACCAAGGAAGAGTGCTTTAGTTAGTCATGGAGGCCACGTCTTTTCTCTCTCTTGTATCAGCTGCACACCTGGCAGTAAGGTCCCTTGGGGTCTTGCTATTTATATCTGTAAGATGAGGGATAAATGAGCTAATATATGTGGAGTGCTCACAAGAGTGCTTGGTACATGTCAAAGATAGTTACTGACAGAGGGGGCAGAGACACTAACGGGCTATAGAAATGTTGTCTGATAGAAACACAAAAAGAGTTAATAGCACAATTATAGAGGACCTGATTAGAGAAGAGGAAAGGACTTGAAGTAGATGGTGGTATACAGGGAAGAGATTTGGAAAAAAGCATTTTCTGAAAGGGCTACTCCTGATTAAAAGACAGATGTACTGACCATTTTTACATCTATTACAAACACTGGTCCATCATATCAGTAACATTTGATTCCAGAAAGCCTTATTTCATCTTTACTATAAGCATGTTTAATAATTATTTTCATTGTGTGAAGCCCAAAGATTATTTTTATTCATTTGTTTATTTGTAAATACACTCATCCATTAATTTATTCATCTGAATTTTTTTCACAGTTAATAGGCAATCTGAAAGTTATTGTGGGATAAACTTCTGCCACCATATAATTTCAAATTGTTGCCAACAACAGTTTCCCACACTAGAATACATCAGCAAAATTCATGGTCAATGGTTGTTATGGCTGAATGTTCATGTCCTCCCCAAATTCTTAAAATGAACCCCAGCCCCTCTGGGATGATATTTGGAAGTGAGGTTTGTGGAAGGTAATTGGGACATGAAGCTGGAGTTTTCACAAGTAAGATCGGTGCCCTTACAAAGCAGACCCAAGAGAGCTCCCTAGGCCCTTCTATCATGAGACAATACAGAGAAGAGCATACGTGAATGAACAAGGAAGTGTAGTGTCACCAGATACCATATCTACAAATACCTTGATCTTGGATTATCCAGTCTCCAAAACCATCAGAAGTACTCAGCCTATGGTATTCTGTTATAATAATCCCAGTGGACTGACATGTATTGTCAAATGACAAGGGAGTAGTTTCAACCAATAAGTATTTGAAATACAAAGTTAAATAAAATTAAATATATTTTTTTACTGCCACATATATTTTTTTTAATTTTTTGACAGGTAGAGTTATAGACAGGGAGAGAGACAGAGAGAAAGGTCAGGTCTTCCTTCCATTGGTTCACTCCCCAAATGGCTGCTACGGTCAGCGATGCACCAATCCGAAGCCAGGAGCCAGCTGCTTCTTCCTAGTCTCCCATGTGGGTACAGGGGCCCAAGTACCTGGGCCATCCTCCACTGCCCTCCCAGGCCACAGCAGAGAGCTGGACTGGAAGAGGAGCAACCAAGACTAGAACCTGGCGCCCATTTGGGATGCCGGCACTGCAGGTGGAGGATTAACCAAGTGAGCCACGGCACCAGCCCCTCCCACATATTTCTAAGAAGGAAACAGAGTATAAGAGCCTCTTCTTTACGAAGCCCTACTTTTACAACTAGATTTTTGGAAATTACAAGTTGGCAAATGTTAAGTAATATGCCAATAGGAATAACGTTACTGCATGGACTCTGTGACAGCTCTTTCAGAAAGAGGCCATTTCTCTTTCCTGGTTTTCAGTTCTATTCCACGTGAAATGACGGAACTGACGTTCCTCTTGATAGACCACACACAGGGAAAATAGACTTCCTCCTGGTCACGGGCAGCACAGACAGTGGACAACGTCTTCTCTAAAGACAGGGAGCACTGCTTGGGTTTGCCAGGCCACTTTATGGATAATGAGTTTCTGACAGCAGCCGCACCATTCTTTAAAATGGAGACAATCTCAGAAGAGATTTGGTGAAGCAATTTTTTTTTAAGAAAGGTCACTGGGTAGTGAGGAACTGTTGGGGCTCTGCAGGGACATGACTCTTATCCTGGACCTTCAGGGTGAACTGAGCATGACATAAAGATGACCGTGATTGAAGTTATAAAACATGAAGAGGGCTACACTGAAGTTATGGAATCATTGTGCTTACAATCAAATCCTACCCTAATAGAAATCACCATTGCTTCAAACTTGGAACCATTAGGATGCTACTAATCTGATCTATTATCATTTAAAATGTTGAACTAAAGTCAAGATTTTTTTCCTCCTTTCTTGTATAACAAGGCCCCTTGTTATACAAGGTTGTGCAGACTTCTTCCCTGACACTCTAATTTTTCACCAAAAAGCTACTGGATCATCTTAACGTGACTCCCTCAGCCCAGTTATTTTCCAGACAATTTCACCCACACAATTGAAAATAGAAAAATGTTAGTACTTAGGTTAAAATTCCCCAAAAGAATATACAGTAAAAAGGATGAGACACAATTGCACCCTGGCAGATTAGGATAAATCACATATTATTAAGTGCAACCACAGGATCAGCTTTCAAATATAACAAACACATCTTCAGCCACAAGACACAAGTAACAATTTCTCCATCACCCAGGACTCCCGGCTTTCTGCTCATAGCAAAAACCTGATCCATGCAACACAAAGCCAACTTAAGAACCAGGAAAAACAAAGCCAGGTTTGTAAGCTCATCACAAATAAACTTGACTCTGATTTTTAGCTATATCTAAATGAGCATATAAGTACAAGAAAATAGTAAGAAACCATGATCTTTATATGAATAATATGTACATATTTTTCTTATCATTGTCTGTTAATATAAATATAATGACTAAATTAAACTGTTTTTCCTTAAACTTAACTTTATAACAACAAAATTGCTTTACAATTGCAGATTCACAGGCTGCTACCCTGATTCCAATGCTCTGAAGAACATGCAGGAATTTGATTAGCATTTTAAAATATTTATTGACTTGTTTGGAAGGTAGAAGTAGACATAGAGAGAGAGAGAGACAGACGGATATCTTCCAGCCACTAAGTCCCCAAATGCCCACAAAAGCTGGGACTAGCCCAAGCCAAAGCCAGGAATCTTGAACTCCATCCAATCTCCCACATGGGTGGCAGAGGCCCGAGCACTCAAGCCATCTTGCACTACCTTCTGAGGTGCATCAGCAGGGAGCTGGATCAGACAAGGAGCAGCTGGGATTCAAATCAGCATTTCAATATGAGATGCTGGCATTGCAAGTGGCTGGTTAACCAGCTGTGCAACAATGCTGGCCACAATATTTTATGCTTAGGCAGACATTACTTTAAATATCTAGACAAAACATTGATTTGTATTAAGTTCTGTTTCAACAATTTTTTTTTTTAGTTTTAATGTGAACAAAGCACTCAGGAACTTACCTGTTTGAGGGAAATGTAAGTGAAAATTATTGTCTAATTTAAAAATTATCTATTGTAGTAAAGATGTACCTCAAAAGATTTATCTAATAAAGGTGCTATTTCCAACTTTGACTACATTGTCATTTAACTATTCATTAATTTACTAAGTATGTATTATTAATCTATTGCAAGGTAGGAAACATGTCAAAGGGCTACAATGGGGAGCAAAAATAAACACAAATTCTACATTCATGGAATTTCCAGCCTAAGAGGAAGAAAGTCATTCCATAAATTATAACATGATAAGTATAAAATGCAATATTTGTTATGAAAGCAAAGAGCATGATCCTCAAGCACATAGTATGCAAATGGTGATGTAGTCAGAGGGACCTGGGGAGTTTTCTTTGCGTTTTCTTGAACTACAGGTGATGATGCAATAATGAGATTAAAGGAGGAGAGAAACTATTCCAGGCCATGAGAATTGCATTGCAAAGGCCCTGGGGTAAGAGAAATTGTGGGACATGGAAATGACCGAGGTGGCTGGAGCTCAGAAAGGAGAATAGGTTGAAAAAATCAGAACATGCAGGGTTTTTTTAAAGATAAGATTTTCTTCTTTATTTTGAAAAAGTTCTCAGCAATGTGAAGGCATGAAAAGATGGCTTTGGCAGTGGTATGGGAAAATGATTACAGGGAGAAAGCCTGAGCTAGCACACTACAGGTGGGGAATTAAAGGCACACAGGAGTGTGTTACATTCCAGAAGCCGAACACGACAGAACAAGGGCTTAAGCCTCAGCCATTTTGGATTCGTGTTACCCCTGCCTTCTTTCAAGAGATGAGCTCCATCCCACACCCTGGATTGTTCTTCACCCCACTCCCTGCATTCTTCCCCAGGTTTGGAAGCCAGTGGGCCAAACGTGTGAAGAACCAGTATGGAGACGCTCCTCTCCACCTCTGCCCCCCACCCCCACCTGGAGCTCACCTAAGATACAGAAAGGTCCAGCCTGCTGGGGTCTGGGCCCTCTGCCACGTGTTCTTTGCATCTGTGCACGCACTGGCAGTTGGTCCACGTCTGCGAGTTTATTTGCTCTGAATAATTCGGTCTGGCTGCAAGTTCGTGTTCTGTCTCCTCTCTGTTCTGCACCTATTTTTCTTATATCTGGTGCCCCAGCTGAGGAGGGGAGCAAAGGATCCAGCTTTGGGGTAAGAGCTGTGACTCTCTTCCCCCTTCTTCCAAACTCTCTCGCCTTCCAAACTCTCCTCCTCTCTGCAGCACAGTGTATCCTCATTTACCTTTCAAGAGAGAGACCATGGATGCAAGGGACTGGCAATAACCTGGTAGGTGACCGAGAGCCTCTGACCAGGACGACTCTCTGGTGAGGCTCGAACTTCCCCAGGCAAAAACCAGACCCCAACAGCCCAAAAGGGCATCCAAGAGTGTCTCCCTTTCTACTTTCTTTTCTGACCTGGCTTCTCCTTGGAGTAGGGAGGAGCAACTTCCAGGATTGCCCCAGCCGTCCTCCTTGGAGGGATGCCGATGGGCCTGGGAGACAGTTCTCCAAAACCTCCCAAGCGAGTTGAGAACAGCTTTAGTCGCTTTCTCACTCCTGCTTGCCCTTGTCATTTCCCAACAAATTCACAGCCAGAGCCTTTGCCAGATCTCATTGCTCCATGCCCACATTGGACCTCATTCTCAACTCGTCGGATCAGAGAGGTTTTTGTCACCTCATGCGTGCTGGGCCGATGCTCATGGTCGGTTCATCCGCCCTCGTAGGGCCTGAGATGCTGGGTCGGTTTCTCTTGCTCTCTCCTCTTAGAGGACTCAGAACTTAGGTTTTCGGTTGGGATGATTCCCAGGGATGCCCTATGAAAGGACCCTCTTCCCCCACACTGTATTTTGCTTAATCCATGGGTTCCAAATTTCAACTCCCCTCTGGCCTCTCTCTTAAAAGATTTGTATGAGAAGGGCCTGAAGGGGAGATAAAGTGGAGGCGATTAATCCACCTCTGCACTAATTTGGCATGTGTGGTCTCAAAATTCTACACAGAGAAACAGCAAATGGTCAGAGGTCCCCTACATCCCAGGCTTTGTCCTCCTCCAAGGTCAATTTTCCTCATTCCAAGCCCTTGGGCAAGAGAAAGACTTGGAGCTTACTTTTGAACTCTCGACTTTCTCTTCTTCCTCTCTTGCTTTTTCCTCAGGGATGCTGCCGCCTCTGGAACAGGACCCTGTTCTCACTCTATCTCCCTGTCTAGCTCTTCCCTACCCCTTCTCACCGACAGGCAAAACTGCCTCTCTCCTCTCTTCCTGACCCCCCACCACACATACACACACACACACACACACACCACCTCTCTACCCCATGCCCTGGGACATTCCAAACTCCTGAAACAATGCACTGTAATCTTCACCCAGGAGCCTTTCCCACATCTCCCTGCCCACCTTAACAGGGTCCCTAAGGACCTCGGCACCTCTCCCAACAAGCAACTCCAGAAAGGACTCTGCCTGCTTTTCAAATGCAATGAAGCCTGACTTCAACACCACCAACCCACCCCTACCCTCTATCCCCAAAGGCTCAGCCCCTACTGTCCATTTACCCCTACCCCTGTTCCTGTCTTCCCTAAAATAAAGTCATCTTTAGCCACCTCCTCTCCTTCTACGAACACTAAAATCCTAAAGCCTAACATAAATGAGCCACATCTCCCATGAAGATGAAACCTCTCTTCCAGCCATCTCTAGTAATATATATGGCAGGGCTAGCAAAGAAAAATCCCAGAACACTGGTAAGTCCTGAGCAACTTTGCTTCAAAGAATGCTCCATGCCTAGCCTTCTTCTGTCTTGTCCCCTCCCTTGTCTTTGCTATTAACTGAAACTGTTTTGTTGTTCTCTCCTGTAATGTATTATACATGTGTATATATTGTATGTCTACATGGGAAAATTTATTAACAGCTCTGTTTTAATTGGCTTACACTTTTGTTAGATAGTCAAGAAATATTTCCAATCATATATGCTTTTAAAATTTATGGAAGGCTTCAGTTGATAGGCATTTGGGTTGTTTTTATATCTTAGCTATTGTAAATTGAGCTGAGATGACATGGGGGTACAGATCACTCTTTCATATGCTGATTTCATTTCCTTTGGATAAATTCCCAGGAGTGGGATGGCTGGATCATATGGTAGGTCTATATTCAGCTTTCTGAGATATATCCATACTGTCTTCCATGGTGGCTGTACCAGTTTACATTCGAACCAACAGTGGATTAAGGTACCCTTCTTCCCACATCCTCACACATCCTCACACATCCTCATCTGTTGTTTGTTGATTTCTGTATGAGAGCCATTCTAATGTGGGTGAGATGAAACCCCATGTGGTATTGATTTGCATTTCTGTAATGGCTAGTGATCCTGAGCATTTTTTCATTTGTCTATTGGCCATTTGAATTTCTGGTCTTGAGAAATGTCTGTTCAGTTCCTTTGCCCATTTCTTAATTGTATTGTTTGTTTTGTCATTGTTGAGTTTCTTGAGTTCTTACAGATTTTGGAAGTTAGTCCTTTGTCAGGCAAATTAATGGCTGCTTTACATGATGATCTGCCATCAAGGAGACCAAACAAGGCCAGTCCACCCCCAAATAGCACCTGTTTTCAACGTGAAGAGTCGGGGCATTGGGCAAGCAGTTGCCAGCTCTGTCAGCTCTGCCAAGAGCCAGGCCACTGGAAGTGGAACTTCTCTAGAGGTTGAAGGACTCCTGAGTCAGAACCTCAGACCCTGTTGGCCCCAAGCTAAAAAACCCTTCATTCTGCCTAGCTTCCAAAATAGCTATCACCATCAGGAGGACAGCGTAGGGTAAGTAACAACTTGGGGCAGAGCTGTAAATTTTCTTGTAGAGATGTTACTTATTTGATACTAACCTCCTATGTAGGCCAGCTCTCTTCCCAGGTCAGCTAGGTAATGGAAGTCATAGGGTGTCTTCCCTAAGGAGGTTCACACCTCCCTTGTGATGTCTCATCCAGTACCACACGCGAAGAGATAGAGAGGTGTGGACCTCACATATGCCTTGAGAGGCCTTAATGTGTGCCTGATTATTTTCAAGCCCTTCTTATCAGTTTCTGTTTGCCTCTCAATGAGAAAACTCCCTCCTGGTTTGGACAGCACCTTTCTCAGGTCCTCTAATAATGACTCCGTCCTTAGTTTTAGACCTTGTGTATTTAATCTGCTTCTTTGATTCATTCGCTCCAGGCAATAAAACTCTAGATGGTCATACATACGAAACCTCAAATGGAGACAGTTTCTGTGAGCTAATGCTGCAGGCCCCTCAAGAGGCTACCTTATGGAACCCTGTCTTGACCACAGGTCCCTGCTCCGCCCCAACTTAGCTTGAAGAACTCAGCTTTAGTCCTTGCCCAAACCTGTGACAGCAGCCAGTGTTTCCATAAGCAGAGAGAAAATGAGGGAGTCCAGAAATAGAAGCAGGCCAGACCAACTCCATCCCATAGCTCTTGCCTACACGCACACACTAAACAAAACGGGAGTGTTCTTTCTCTTTGGCAGCTAGGCATACAGGCAGGACACTTATTTTCATATTTCCTACTTTGCCCTCATTTAGGCAATCTTTTCAACCATGGGCAATTTCTCTAATTTTTCCTTTTACCCTCATAATCATAGTGCTCTTATTTTTTTAAAAATGTATTTGACAGGTAGAGTTATAGACAGTGAGAGAAAGACAGAGAGAAAGGTCTTCCTTCCATTGGTTCACTCCCCACATGACCACCACGGCCAGCGCTGTGCCGATCCGAAGCCAGGAGCCAGGTGTTTCCTCCTGGTCTCCCATGTGGGTGCAGGGCCCAAGCACTTGGGCCATCCTCCACTGCCCTCCCAGGCCAAAGCAAAGAGCTGGGCTAGAAGAGGAGCAGCTGGGACTAGAACCCGGTGCCCATATGGGATGCCAGTGCCACAGGTGGAAGATTAACCAAGTGAGCCACGGCGCCGGCCCCATAGTGCTCTTATTTCTGCTATGTATAATTAACATATCTCAAATGTCCTTTCAGGAGGGAATGATGGCTATACCCCAAGCAAGGAATAACACAGGACTGCTCTTCTTCAATCAATCCGATCCAGAGTATAGATACCTCACCCATGTCAATGCCCCGTATCAGCAGGAAGTAGTCAGAAAGAAACTGGTGCCCATCTCCTTATCTATACTCAGAGTCAGGATCGATGGAACAAGGACATAAGCCTCAGCCATTTTAGGTTCTTGCTATCCCTGCCTTCTTTCAAGAGATCAGTTCCGTCTCGTATCCTATACTGTTCCCACCCCAGCCACTGCATTCTTCCCCAGGTATGGAAGCCAGTGGTCCAAACCTGAAGAACCAGTATGGAGAAGCTCATTTCCACCTCCTGCCTCCCACCCCCACCTCTAGCCCACCTAAGATATAAAAAGGCCCAGCCCCTGGGGTCGGGGCCTCTGCCACATGTTTGGTCAGCATTTACGCTGGTAATTGGTCACCCACCTCTGTGGATTTATTTTCTCTAAATAAATTCTGTCTGGCTGAAAATTTGAACCCTGCCTCTTCTTTGTTCTGTTTCCCTTTTCCTTGTATTTGGTTCCCCATGTGAGGAGGTGCCAATTTGCACTCAAACATGTTTTGGTCATGAACTCATCACCAAAAGATAAGACAGAGACAGTGGGTTGGTAAGTTAGACAATGTGCAAGGGCACCAAGCTTGACAAATGGAGGGACGGGCATGACAGTGGTTTTGAACATGGCCAATTTGAGGTCTGCCAGATAGCCCAGCCCAGCTGAGTAGGCAGCTGGAAATTCAGTTCTGGATCTCAGAGAAGTGAGGCTAGATGATAGGCATTTGTGAATACTCACTGATAGATAGCAACAGAAATCACAGGTGTAAATGTGATGGTCTAAAGATATAGAGGAGAAAGCCAAAAAGCCTTGGGATAGAGCCTTGAAGTATTATAACAATTATGTGGCAAAGAGGGGGAAATTGCAATAGAGACTGAAAAAAGAAGAAAAGGAAAAGAAGTAGATTCAGACTAGAGAGTATAAAGTGATACTGCAGTAAATTTTTCAAAAGTAGAAAGAGCAGTTAGTTGTAGTAGTATAGGGAAAGGTCCATTAAGGTGTGGTCTGAACAATCCCCGTTAGAATAAATGATGCAGTTGTCACTGAGGAAGCTTTGGCAAAGACTTACAGCTGATAGTGATGGTAAAATGAGAGTCAAGACATGAAGAATAAGGATGAGGTTGTGGTGAGCACTGGAAAAGGGGTGATAGGGAAAGATAAGAGAGTGCTGATTTCAAATGTTTATCAGCATTTCAAATACACTATATCCCTAACTGAAAGCAAAAATTATCTCTACCTCCTGACTCACCCTTTCATTTTCTGTTCAATACACCATGCACTTCTCTGTCAAAGTACCTAGTCATTTTGTTCTCACACACACTCCCTATCAACACTTCAACTGATTCATCCCTTTCCACAAAAATGGTGTCTCTTGCCCTGCGCTTCCACTTCCCTCTACCTAGATGAGCCCATGATTTACTTCAACCAAGGATGCTACCTAATCCACCATTTACTTAACAACTTAATCTCCAACGAATAATTTGATCTCAAACAGAGTTCTCAACTAAAAGGAAAGAACATTCCTTAGCTCAAATCTTCCTCATTTAAGGTTTTTGAATATGTTACCATGTAGAGATGCAAAATCATCAAAGTTCATAAAATATAACTTTTGCTTTTAATATTAGGGATGGGTAAAAAAAATTCCAGGCAGAGGAAAAGGAGACAAAATTGCCACTTACTCCCTGAGTTTACTAATTAAAAGAGAAAACAAGCATATCCATGGAAAAGCAGATGAGTGGCAGAAGAGAAAACTCCATGAGCTGTTGTGTCAAAGGAGAGTGGCAAACCATGAATTAACCTATAAATGTATACATTTTCCTTTGTTATGACTGACACATCTTTGGTATCCCAAACAGAACCAGACTAGAACAAAGTGTTCCATCTAGGGGGTAAGAGAGAAAGAAATGCCTCTTCATATTCTCATTTAGGTTTCAGTATGAAGTTGCAAAATTCTCAAAGGTGGAAGCAATGGTTCCAGAATTAATAATAAAAAATGAAGATGATTTTAATATTCTACTGATGAATACAATATCTGTATGAAGTACCCAGCAATGTTTCTATATGTGTGTATAGTAAGTAATATCCAATCAGGGAAAACATATCTATTCAAACATTCAACATTACTTTATGGTAAAAAAAAAAAATAAGAGTCATCTCTTCTAGTTTCTTAGAGGATATACAATACATTATCATGTGTATTCTCTCTGCCTTGCAATAAAACAACAGAACCTCTTATTCCTAAAGAACTATAACTTAACACCCATTCATCAATCTTTCCCCACAGTCTCCTCTTCCCTGCCAGTCTCTGGTGAACCTTCACTATTCTCTTAACATATACTGGATTAACCTTTTTATATTCTACATGAGTGAGACTATGTGCTGCTTGTCTTTCTGTGTTTAGCTGATTTCACTTAACATAATGATCTCCAATTCCATCCGTTTCACTGTAAATGGGAAGATTTCATCTTTTTAGTGGCTGAATAGTATTCCATTCTACACATGTACCACAGTTTCTTTATCCATCTTTTGGGTGGTGAACACCTGGGATGTTTCCATTTTCTAGTTGCTGTGAATAGTTCTACTTGGGAGTGCAGTTGCCTCTCTGACAAATTGATTTCATTTCCCTTAGATATATATACCTGGTAGAGGGATTTCTGGATCCTAGGGTACTTCTATTTGTAGTACTGTTTTCCTCAATGTCTGTACTAATTTACATTCCCACCAACAGTGTGCAAGTATTCCATTTTCTACATATCCTCACCAACACTTGTTATCTTTTGTTTTTTTTGATAATAGCCAATCCAACTGGCATAAGGTGATATCTCATTGTGGTTTTTACTGGCATTTTCCTGATGGTTAAAGAGCATTCATGTGGCTGTTGGCCATCTGCTTGTCTTCCTTTGGGAAATGTCTTAATCTACTGTGCATTTTTCAGTTGGATTATTCAGATTTTCATTATTGGGTTATTTTTGTTCCTTATATATTCTGGTAACTAGCCACTTGTCAGATGCATTACTTTCACATATCTTCTCTTATTCTATAGGTTGTCTGTTCACGCTCTTGACCATTTTCCTCACTAGGTAGAAACTCTTTAATTTGATGAAATCCCATATGTCAACTTTTGCTTTGTTTCCTGGGCTTTTGGGATCTGATCCAAAATATCCTTTTCATTCAATATCCTGAAGCATCTCCCTCATGTTTCCTTCTAGTGCTCTCTAAGTTTCAAGTCTATGGATGAGCATTTAGCCTAGTGGTTATGACATCCATGTGCTATATTGAAGTGCCTTGGTTTGTTTCCCAGCCTTGGCTCCCAGTTCTGGCTTTCACTTTATCTATGCCTAGGGAGTTGGTCCTGCTCCACTCCCCCACCCACTGTGGGAGGCCTGGATTGAGTTCCCAGCTCTCACTTTTATGTCATTCAGCCTCAGCTTTTTTAGGCATTTAGGACATGAACCAATAGATGGGAGTGCACTCTTCTCTCTCTCTCTCTCTCTCTCTCTCTCTCTCTCTCTCTCTCTCTCTCTCCTGCCATGTGTGTCTGTAAAGTATTTTTAAAAAGTTTTGTGTCTTACATGAAAGACTTTATAAAGACTTACATAAAAACTTTGGATCTTTATCCATTTTGAGCCAATGTTTGTACATGATGAGAGATAGGTGTCTTGTTCCATTCTTCTGCTTATGAATATCCACTGTTCCCAACATCTTTATTGAAAAGACAATCTCCTGTCCAATATGTGTTCTTAACACCTTACCCAAGGAACAGTTGGCTATGGATGTGTGGGTTTATTTCTAGGGTCTCTATTCTGTTCCAGTGGTATGTGTATTTATTTTTAGGTTAATACCATGCTTTTTAACTACTGCAGTTTGTAATATATTTAAAGTCAAGTAATGTGATGCCTCCCACTTTATTCTTTTTGTTCAAGGTTGCTTTTGATATTCAGGATCATTTGTGGTTCAACATAAATTTTAGTAGTGCTTTTTTTAGTTCTACAAAAAATTATATTGGTATTTTGAGAAGGATCATATTGAATCTATAAATTGCTCTAGGTAGTACAGACATTTTAACAATGTTAATTTTCCCAAACTATGAATATGGAATATCTTTCCCTTTCTTTGTGTCTTCTTCAATTTCTGGGATCTGTATTTTAGTTATCACTTTTGAAAAATTGAATTTAAAGATGTTTACTTGATGAAAAATATTTTGAAATCTGTGCATAGTTTTGTTTCACAATATGTATTTTCCATACATTATAGAATCCATTGCTATCCAGAAGGTAACTTGTAGGATTTTAAATGGAATTGTATCTAACCTATAGATCAAGTTGGGAAGAAATGAACCTTTTTTTAAATTTTTTTACTTATTTGACAGGTAGAGTTAGACAGTGAGAGAGAGAGAGACAGAGAGAAAGGTCTTCCTTCCATTGGTTCACCCCCTAAATGGCCGCTATGGCCGGAGCTGCGCCAATCCGAAGCCAGGAGTCAGGTGCTTCCTCCTGGTCTCCCAAGCGGGTGCAGGCGCCCAATCACCTGGACCATCCTCCACTGCCTTCCAAGGCCACAGCAGAGAGCTGGACTGGAAGAGGAGCAGCCAGGACTAGAACCTGGTACCCATATGGGATCCTGGTGCCACAGGCGGAGGATTAGCCAAGTGAGCCATGGTGCCAGCCCCAAGAAATGACCTCTTAATAATATAGAGTGTTCCTGTCCAAGAACATGGAATAACTATTTAGTTCTTTCGTGTCTTTTATTGGAGCTCTTATGTGTGGGAGTAAGAACCTGTATGTTAATGTATTTTTATATATGTTCATAAGAACCTGTGAACAAGCATTTATGGCAGCTTTATTCATAATTGCCAAAATATGAAAACAACCAATATGCCCTTCTGTGGGTGAATAGATATACTGAGGTGTAATCCTAATAGTGGAGTATTATTCAGCACTAAAAAAAAAAATGAGCCATCAAGCCATGAAATGACATAGAGGAATATTAATTCATATTACTAAGTAAAGCAAAATAATCTAAAAAGCCAAAGTACTATAATATTCCAACCATGTAACATTCTGAAAATACAAACTGTAGGGACAGTGAGAAGATGACTGGTCCCCAAGGAGCTGAGGGGAGGTGGGATGAAAAGATAGAGTACAAAGGAGTCTTAAGACAGGAAAAGTATTCCATATAATATAATAGTAGACACATGTCATCATACTCTTGTTCAAATCCACAGAATGTACATCAGGCATGCACCGTAATATAAATGGTTGACTCTAGATGATAATGCTGTGTCAATGAGAGCTTACTGTTTGTAACCCATCCATCAGTCTGGTAGTGGTGGGAGCAAGGGGTACCCTGAAATCTCTGTATCTTCAATTCCATTTTTTTTTGTGATCCCAAAACTGCTCTAAAAGAACAAGGTCTCTATAAAAGCCTCTGAAATGGCACAAGGGTGGGGAGAAGTCTAAGAGGATTTCAAATGCATGTTGTATTATGGCAGATGGTGGGAACTGATGTGGCTACTAAGCTAGAGTCTCAGTGGGCCTCAGTCCCATAGTCATAAGAGATTGAATTCTCTCAAATACCAGTTCACTTCAAAGAAGACACCAAGCCTCCAATGGGAATCCCATACTGTCTAACACCCTGCTTTCATCTGAGTGAGACAATGAGTAGAAAAGCCACCCGACAAATACTTGAACTCCCAACCCATAGAAATTGTAAAGTAATAGATGTGTGTTGTTTCTCATCACTGTTTTTAATTTGTATCAATAAAAAACAAATACAGCTGGAGCTGGGATAGAGCTTCTGGAAGGAAAAGAGAGATTACAAATCTCCAATGTGCTGGAGACATTGTTTCTTTATCTCTCTTTGGGAGAATCAACACCGTGGAGTTTCCAACTCCTTTGGAATTAAACCTGTGTAAAAAGCTGAGTGTTCAATGTTTTCACAGTTCCAGGATTACTTTCCATTATGTGGTTTTAATAGTAATTAATAGTAGACTCTCAAAACACATTAAATATAATTTTTCTGTGCATTTCATTTTATTTGATTACAGATACTCACAAATTTAATAATTATATTTTCCAACTCTAAATTATAAACAGGATAATGAGTTCTCACAGAAATACTTCAGTCAGATTAAAATGCTTCCCATATTAAAAAATCATATGAATTATATTTTTCTTATTTGTTACAAAGTTTGTAGAGCTTTCTGATTTCCCTTCACTTCTGATTAAATTTTTACAGTTGCTAATATGTCTTTCAGTGTGAAACAAGTACATGCTGATTATGCCCTTCTCAATAACCTTCTTTCTCCATGTTCAAAAATATTCTGGGTCTATAAGAGGCTTTCTCCATCATATGCTGGTCTGGCTAATCCAAGGGAAAGTTTGCTTTAATTAATATTGTAGAGTCTCCTTTTGCAAGAACAGACTGGGAGCGATTATAAAACATCTAGAGAAAGCAAAAATATAGGACTAGGATATATGAAGTGCATGCTAATGTGGATTGTCAGCCTGATGGACAAGGCCTCATCTAGGCCGTGCATAGAGATGCAGGAATCACTGACTGTGTGCTGTATCCTTAGCTTGGGAAGTTAAGTATGTATGTTTGTTTATTGCCACAATACAAGATGAAAAAGTGGGGGAAAGGGAACAGCCAAAGAATAGGAAGATGTTTAACAGATATAAATGCAAATACCAGTAGGGCATTGTATTGATGAGAACAAATGAGAATGGCACTACACATGAGCCAATTGAAAGCACTGGACAGGTATACCTTGCCAGAATCCACTGTCAAGGAATTTTTATAATATCAAGAGTAATTGTCTCATTCAGAAGGCATTTTTTAAAAAGCGTTTATGATTGAATATTATACAATATACATATGTATTTGTATTTCAAGAACTTTAAAAGGATGACAAATTACAAAAGAAGTTAAGCTACAGATAAGCAAAAGGTAGTAAAAGGAATAGAATGCTTCTGCTTATCCCTTGAATAGCTCAAATTTTATTTTAATTCATGATGTGCTTCTTCAAAGTGGAAGAAAATTTCGGGAGGATTTGTTATCCTCACTAAAGGTGTATGTGAATGTTGAAACTAATCAAAGTATATAGAATATTGTATTTCTAGTCTCCATCAATAAAATGTTAAAAAGTAAAAAAAAAAAAAGTATTAGAAGGTTCAGACATTATACCTGTAGCTCACTGATTGGTCAGAAGCCACCATGCAGAACCTTTAGATGAGACACAGTCTTTCAAAAGTAGAATGGGGCAAGGGTCAGAGGAGGAAGCTCAGCCCAGCATGTCAAAGGCATGCTTCAGGAGAAGAGAAGAGCAGGAATCTGGCTACCTGAAAAGAAAGACTTTTTACAGGCAAGAGATGCAAGAGTAAAAGGAGACAGTGCCTTCAAGACATAACTCTCATCTTTATGGATAACTGACACTATATGCAGAGTCCCTCATCCTACCTTACCTTCTATTGAAGATTGAGAGATCATCTTATGAAACACACTGTGATAAAAGGGGAAACTCCTGGAAAGTGGTCTACTTTGTTGCTAGTCATTCAAACCATCTTGCTGTCAGTCCCTTGGGTTCTTAGCTCATCAGAACACTTTCTATATGATTGGTACAACCATTGTATTAGGATCATAGGAGTTAGGTGGCATGGTGTTCTGGAAAGATCATAAAATCTGGAGTGACTTAGGCTTGTCTTTGCAAGCCAGTTTCACCAATTATGGATGCTTGCTAAAAATACAATCTGTGAATGTTCTCTCTTTTTTTTTTTTTCGGCTGTAAAATGCAATCTTTTAATCAAATGACACAAAGCAGAGTGCAGAAAAAGTTTCTCTGAGATTGCTCTACAAAGCATATTTCCTGCAGGTAGTTCTCAATACTCTTAAGGTGGAGCTAATGAATTTAATTTTAAAAACTTACGTTTACTAAAATGTCCAAGATTGTCCTGAAATATAATTTTTTATCTTTAATCGAAAAATGTAGTCACTAGATGATTTAAATTTCTCTTCCACTTCTAAATCTCTAGTCTGTACCCCCAGTAACAATGATTTTTCTTCTGTATTTTTTTAAGAATTACAGCATGAAATTCAAAAAAGTGATTTCTAAAACAAAGTAATTTAATAGCAGTGATGCAAATTAAATCGATAAAATAGCAACCATAGGATTGTCATTTTCATAGCAAAAACCAGACATAGCTCAGTGGCCTTCTAATACAAAAAGAGTGTTCCACCTCGTTGTGAAATCACATTCTCTTTCATACAGCCAATGACAAGTGTCACTTACTACTTTCTTACTCATACCTCAAAGTTACATGCCAGAATTTTTTTAAAGATTTATTTTATTTATTTGAAATACAGAGTTACAGAGAGAGGTAGAGACAGAGAGAGAGAGGTCTTCCATCCCCTACTTCACTCCCCAGATGGCCACAACAGCTGGAGATGTGCCGATCCGAAGCCGGGAGCCAAGAGCTTCTTCCCAGTCTCCCATGGGAGTAAAGGGGCCCAAGGACTGGGGCCAGCTTCTACTGCTATCCCAGGCCATAGCAGACAGCTGGATCAGAAGAGGAGCAGCCAGGACTAGAAACGATGCCCATATAGGATGCCAGCGCTTCAGGCTAGGGATTTAACCCACTGTGCCACAGCACCGGCCCTGCCAGAAAAGTTTTAATGCGTCAATTTTGAAGCATTGATTTTCTAAGATTCCTTTTATCACTCTGAATTTCAAGGAATATGTTTGTTTGATATTACATTAAAATTTGATCCTGAGATTAGTCTATAATCAGTGCAGCTTCCAAGAAGCTTCTCAACAAACAGGGTTAACAAACTCTTACTAATGAATCTAACTAGGAGCAATGCCATTGTGACTGTATTTCCTTAAGTGCACACTGAAGGCAGGGCCCCAACTTGTAAGTTCAGGTTCTGCAATACTTCCGTAAAGTGGAGAAAGGTCTGGTTCCACCACCTGCAGCACCAGCATCCCAATTGGGCACCACTTCGAGTCCAAGCTGCTCCTCTTCCAAATCCAGATTTCTGCTATGGCCTGGGAAAGCAGTGAAAGATGGCCCAAGTCCTTGGGCCTCTGCACCCATGTGAGAGACCCGGAGGAAGCTCCTGAATCCTGGCTCCTGGCTTCAAATTGGCACAGCTCTGGCCATTGCAGCCAACTGGGGTGTGAATCATCAGATGGAAGACCTCTCTCTCTCTCTCTTTCTCTTTCTCTGCCTTTCTTCTCTCTGTGTAATTCTGACTTTCAAATTAATCAATAAATCTTTAAATGCATATATATATATATGTATATATATATGCCACATTCACTCAGCAAATGATGGTCTCTTATAATTCATGAGAAGATTAAGGCCAACTTAATAGAAAGACTACATAATGGTGGATTGCAGAGCTGGACAGGCCTGTGTTTAAAGCATAGTTTGACTGCCCCATGATTCTCTGTAAATTATCTAAAGGCTAAGCCTCAATTTTGTCATCTGTAGCCAAGTAGGTAATAATGTAACATTTCCCATAAAATTGCTGTGAGACCTAAGATTCAGGCAAACACTTATTATGGTTCCTGGATTGTATCTATGAAATACATGAAATCTGTTCTCTTTATATTAATAAAAATTTTTAAAGGTTCAAAGCAATGATAGTGATGCAATAAGAGACAACATTTTTCTGCAAACAAAATAAAAGTTTCTCCAAGACCAACTTCCCTCCACAAGTCAACATAGTGTTTTTTCCTTTTCTGCCCTACTCCTAGTTTTTCACACTACATGCTACTTAAAAAAAAAAAAAACCTAATAATTACTTCTAAAGATTTTTAAAGGATTTTTAAAAATTAAAAATGTTCATTTGTTTCACCTACTTGAAAGGCAGCACAAAAGGGAAAAAAAAAAAAAAACAGAGAGCAAGAAAACTTCCATCCACTGTGTCACTCCCCAAATGCCTGCAACAGCACATCTGGACCAGGTCAAAGCCAGGACCCTGGAACTTCATTTGGATCTCTCAAGTAGATGACAAGGACCCAAGTACTTGGGCCATCTCATTCTGTCTTCCTTTGGTGCATTAGGAGGGAGCTGGATCAGAAATGGGGTAGCTGGGACTAGAACCTGCACTCCAATATAGGATATAGGTGTCCCAAGAGAGGACTTAATCCACTGTACCGCCCTGATTACTTCTCTTTTAATGATCTTTTTCTTTGCACTATTTTGCCTGTCAAACAAACACACTTTTCAGTTTTCAGCTATAGCTCTATCATCATCTTTCTTTTAAAAATTAAAGTTTTGGTGGCCGGCACCGCGGCTCAATAGGCTAATCCTCCGCCTTGCGGCGCCAGCACACTGGGTCCTAGTCCCGGTCAGGGTGCCAGATTCTGTCCCGGTTGCCCCTCTTCCAGGCCAGCTCTCTGCTGTGGCCCAGGAGTGCAGTGGAGGATGGCCCAAGTGCTTGGGCCCTGCACCCCATGGGAGACCAGGAGAAGCACCTGGTTCCTGCCTTGGGATCAGCACGGTGCGCCGGCCGCAGCGCGCCTGCCGTGGCGGCCATTAGAGGGTGAACCAACGGCAAAGGAAGACCTTTCTCTCTGTCTTTCTCTCTCACTGTCCACTCTGCCTGTCAAAAATAAAAAATAAAAATTAAAATTAAAGTTTTGGGGCCAGCGCTGTGGCAAGGTACACTAAGCCCCCACCTGTGGTGCCAGCATCCCATATGGGCGCTGGTTCGTGTCCAGGCTTCTCCTCTTCCGATCCAGCTCTCTGCTATGGCCTGGGAAAGCAGTGGAAGCTGGCCCAAGTGCTTGGGCCCCTGTACCTCTGTGGGAGATCTGGAAGAAACTCCTGGCTCCTGGCTTCGGATTGGCACAGCTGTGGCCATTGCAGCCATTAGGGAGTGAATCAGCAGATGGAAGCCCCTTCTCTGTCTCTCCTTCTCTCTGTCTATAACTCTACCTCTCAAATAAATAAAATCTTTTAAAAAAATTAAAATTGCTAAATATTTGTCTGCATTGGTCATCTCCCTCTTCTCTCACCTCTCCCTCCCTCCCTCCCTCCCTCCCTCTCCCTCTCCCTCTCCCTTTCCTTCTCCCTCTCTGACCACTCCAACTTTTGTAAGATAATATTATTTTTCTCTTGACCAAAACTATTATCTCCAAGGTCCCCAGGGTTGGATCTCCTTTATGCCACAGTGAACACACATGCCTCTATCCTTGCTCTGTAAGCCATCTGCAGCACTGACATGGGTTTTCTTCTGTTTCTGAACTCAACTCTGTTTTCCTGAGTTCTAAAATTTCACCTTCATTGGCCACCTGGATATGCACATATCCTGGAATCAGCATTCTCTGTTTCATTCCTTTTTGTTCTGTACTATCCATGATTTTACTTCATTTTTTTTCCTTTTTTTAAGTTTTGTGCATTTATCTATTTGAATGAAACAGTGAGGGACAGACAGAAGGTAAAATCTTCCATCTACTGGTTGACTCCCTAAATGACCACAACAGCCAGGTCTGGGCCAGGAACTCCATTTGGGATTCCCACGTTGGTGGTAGAGACCTAAACATTTGGGTTATCTTTCACTGCTTTCCTTCCCAGAAGTTTTAGCAGGGAGCTGAGTTGGAAGCACAGCAGACAGGACTCAAACAATGTGACCTGGGAAGCCAGTGTTGCAATCAGCGGCTTAACCCACTGTACCACAGCACCAGCCCTCACCTTTATTTGTTTTCATCTTATCATGCACTGCCCCTTTGTGAAGAGCCTCAAATCCATCATTTTTGGCCACATTTCATCGCAAGTTTTGTAGCTTGATGGCCATTTCCACTTAGGGATCTCAAGCATACATTATCCTCAAACTGTCTTCATTTCCATATTTTTGACATTTTATGCATCACTCAAGCTCATACTCCCAGGCTGATCTTGATTTATTTCGCCTTCTTATTCTCTCCCAATCTGTCAAAAGTATTATATCTCTAAATGTGTTTTCTTTGCAAAATCAACCCCTCTTCATCTTCTGTTCCCATGGCTACCATTCTGGTGAGGGGATTTGTCATAGGATGCCAAACAATAACCATGCCCCACCTCAACTCCCTGAAACCAGGCCCTCTCCATTCAGAGTGAATGGCATCAGTCCTACCCTGGTAACCCATTTCTTTGTATACGCAGCTTTAAAAGCTTTCACACTGATGGAATTTCAGTTTTAGAGCATCAAAAGGAGATGAGATTTGGAAGTTAATTTAGGAATCATTTTTTTTCCCCAACCCGCTTATTTTAGTCACTGAGAAACTTAAAACTAGTCGAGTTACGTGGTTTACCAGGGCTTGCCAGGCTGATCACTAGGAAACTAGAATTTAGATCTCACATATCAGCTGATTTTTCTATATAATTGTATAATTTGACATCAACAGGATAAATACCAACACTCTTAGATGAGTACACAAGGTGTTCTATAACAGCTCTATCAAAGTCTTCACCTGTGTTATTCAGTATCGTCAATATGGCCCATTCATTGGCTCTTAAACACACCCAGTGCAAGGCCATCTCTGTGTCTTTGCTCACGCAGTTCTTTTTACCCATAATAATCTTTTTTCCCTTTTAACTTTCATAACTCTTTTTTTTTTTTTTTGACAGGCAGAGTGGACAGTGAGAGAGAGAGAGACAGAAAGAAAGGTCTTCCTTTTCCGTTGGTTCACCCCCCAATGGTCGCTGCAGCTGGTGCGCTGCGGCCAGCGTACTGCACTGATCTGAAGCCAGGAGCCAGGTGCTTCTCCTGGTCTCCCATGCGGGTGCAGGGCCCAAGCACTTGGGCCATCCTCCACTGCACTCCCGGGCCATAGCAGAGAGCTGGCCTGGAAGAGGAGCAACCGGGACAGAATCCGGCGCCCCAACCCGGACTTGAACCCGGGGTGCCCGCGCCGCAGGCAGAGGATTAGCTTATTGAGCCGCAGTGCTTGCTTTAACTTTCATAACTCTTACTTCTACTAAAATAGCTTCACACAAGTCCTGTTCCTCCACTAAAGCTTCCCATTGTCAGTACCATAATCAGTACCCACATGGTACTTAAACCAAACTGATCCAGGTGCTTTTTACTGGCTGAGTAAAGCATTTAACTAAAACAATCCCTTGGTTCTCTGCTCCAATAAGACTTTGACATAAATGGGAGATATCATCATGTCTTACGTATATTTTTATCCTAAATGTTGAACACATTGGTATACATAGTAGCAATTTGATAAAATTTATTGATAAAATCATTGCAACTTATACAGGCTTATGTTCTATACTTTGTTATTCCTATTATCTTTCCATATTCTTTGGAATCTGGTAGAAATGCTTTTGAATAGGACCACTTACCACATGCTCTAATTCTATTAGTTGCAGACCAAATAAGCATGTGTGTTTATGTGGGTGTACATATACTGTTTTAGAAGACAAATGCTTAGTGAGTTTTAGAGAATAAGAACTATGCTATCTGACAAAGTCAGACCCCTGGGATTTTGCAAGACTCTGCACCAGGGTTGAGTAAATTGGAAACCATAAATTTGGCATTAGAGAAGAACCTAATGCTCTTCATATCCACTTTTCTCTGGATGCCCCCTCTGTCTCTCCTACCCCAGAGAGCCTGATTGGGCAATCTGTATTCATACCTGGTATTTTATACATGGAAACATATTGGGGTGGACATCTGGCCTATGGATTAAGACGCCAGGTAGGAGGCCAGTGTCCCGTACTGGAGAACCTGTGTTTAATACCTGGCTCCACTCCTGACTTCAGCTTCCTGCTAATGCAGACTCTTGGAGGCAGTGGTGACGGCTCAGGTGACTGGGTTCCCGCCACCCATGTGAGAGACTTGGATTGCATTCCTGGCTCCCTTCTTTGGCCCCAGTCAGGAGCCACTGCAGGCATTTGGGGAGTGAATATCAACATATAGTGGCACACTCCCTATGTCTATTGAGTGTTGTTTACCTCTCTCTCCCTCCCCCCCCTTCCTGCCTCTGAAAATAATTAATTTTTAAAAACATATTGGTGTAAAATTATATAATATACAATTGTGTCTCTCCCCAAATGTCTAATCAGTAAAACAGTAGTTGCTAATGTCTTCATAGGACAGAGCAAAAGAACATAACATACTCATTAGGATTCTCATAAAACTTTAAAAAGTTTATGGTTTGTGTTACTTTTTCTGTATATTGATACAAAGTAATATTACAAGTGAAACTCTCAGAAGAAATTGGATAATAGATCAAAACATTAGCAAATTTTCTCAAGTTTAGATATTGATTTTACATCTAATACATATTCCATGCTCTTCTTCTTAGGTGATTCTTAATATTTTCTGTGAAACTGGGTGTCCCCCATTTTAGTAAAGTGCAGTATTAGATAAGATTCTGCCATAAGATAGATAGAGATAGATAGATTTATTTCAAGGAATTGGTTCACATTATAACTGTGGGAGTTGGCAAGTCCAAATCTTTAGGGCAGGTTGGTGGACTGAACACTCAGAGTAGACACAGGCATGAGCCTGAAGGCTGGAAACTCATGTCAGATGTCTGTTCCAGAATTCCTTTCTATTTGAGCAATGTCCATCTTTGCTCTTAACACTGAACACTGATTAGAGGTGAGTAAAGAGCCAACTCAAGACACAACCAAGTACAGGCATTTTGCTTAAAGTGTTAGTGAAAAGAAAGTTTAGATATCAAATGGGTTAGGGGCATTGAAGCCTAAGCTACAGCTCTTCAAGGCTATTGTGTCAGCCAGGAAATTGACCCTATCTAGGAAGCAGAACTGAGTCAGAAGGAAGTCAAGCCTGATGACATTATTGTGGCCCTCGATTCAGTTGCACCTGAACAAGACCCATCCATGGACCCTTTTACTGATATGAATGAATACACTCACTTTTGCCTGATTCAATTTGGATTGCTTTTCTGTGACTTTAAAGTTGTGTTAGGCTTTACTGTGAGTTCAGGAAAGGAAAGCCATTCAGATATACACACTGACTTATTCATAACTTCATTCTCAAGCACAAAATTTCCAAATAATATGTGGTTTTGGTTATACATTGCTTATCATAAAAATACATGTGACTAAATGTAACTAATTTCCCTGATATGGATGTTTTAGAACAGTTCATCATTCTGTTTATATTTGCATATGCTCTTCATGATGCAAAAAGATAGTTTCCTTTTGCTTTGCACTTGCCAAACAATGCTTTAAAGAAACATATTATCGGAATTATTTGACATCCCAGAATAATAAGAACTTGTACTTCAGCATGTTCTGCAGTATTAGGAGTTTCTATTTTTACATTTGCCATGTGGTTTTTGGAGAATGTTGTTAAAACATCTTTATGTATTGCTAGCTTGTTCATAATGTTCTGTCTAAAGATGCTTTTCTCTTTCTTATTCAGAAAAAAGTCTGTTTTCTTAACATACTTAACAATTAACATTTTTCAGTATAATGCACACATAAAAAGTAACTTTGTGGTTTCTAAAAGCTTTATTATGCTCTACCTCTGTTTTCCTTATAAAATCACCACACTTTGGGTGGGGCAAAGAGTGTACATAATTTCAAATGGAGGGATTTGGGTTAGGAAGTGTCAGTAACTTGTCTAAGTTTATTTGTTTATAAATAAAATGATCAACAATAATATGATTCTTTTTTATCCTAATTTTTTTAAATTTTAATTCTGATTTCATTTTAATTTTCCTTTTTTTGAATTTAGAGCGATCATTTATGCATTTTAGAAAATATTAATATAACATAAAAATATAAAAAGTGAGGAGTCAATGAACTCTCAAATTCTGGTGCTGGGTGTTGGTCAGAATTGGTGTCTATTCCTCCCGTTGTCTAAGTATACACATATATGAGGATTTTTTAATATAACTATCTTAGCTCAGGCTACCATAAAAAAATGGTCATACCCAATGCTAAGTGCTTTAAACAACAGAAATTGCTTTCTCCTAGTTCTCGTGTTCATAAAGTCCAACTTCAAGGTACCAGTCAGGTAGGTTTCATTCTTTAACCTCTTCTCCAAGCTTGTAGGGAGCCACCATCCTGCTAGGTGCTCACTTGACCTCTTTGTAGATGCTCAGGGACAAAGACAGAGGCAGACAGCCCACTGGACTTCATAAGGCCACTGATCTGTCATGAAGGCTCCACCCTTCTTTCCTCAATTCAATAACTTCCCAGAGGTACCATCTGCAAATATTATTGCTTTGAGGCTTGGAATTTCAAGACATACATTTTTGGGAAATGTCAATATTCAGTCCATAACAATAACACACACATTTTTGTAAACTATGATAATAAATTGAATTTATTAACATTCCCTGTTGGTAGAAGAGCAGTATGTTGTTAATTGAACAGAAGGTACTTCAGAATGTTCATGGAAAAAATAATTAACTTACTTTGATGAAGTATTTTGAAATCTACGCATTGCCTTTGGTAACATGCATTTCACATGAACTTTCTGAATATCTCTCATATTAGTCTGCCAAATGGATTCCCTCAAACATAGTTTATTATAGCTAAAATGAATATTATATGTATCACTATTCACTTCAGCTAGCAATTCTTATCAATACAAATAAAAATACTAGTAGATATAAATATTTGATAATTGAAATAACATTGAGGGGCCGCCGCTGTGGCACAGTAGCTTAATCCTTCTCCGCCTGCAGCATCAGCATTCAATACAGGCACCAGTTCTAGTCCTGGCTGCTCTTCCTCCAACCAAGCTCTGTGCTATGTCCTGGGAAAGCAATGGAAGATGGCCCAAGGGCTTGGACCCATGTAGCCACATGGGAGACCCGGAAGAAGCTCCTGGTTCCTGGCTCCTGGCTTCGGATTGGACCAGTTCAGGCCATTGCAGCCATTTGGGGAATGAACCAGCTGACACAGAACCTTTCTGTCTCTCCCTCTGTCTGTTTGTAACTCTACCTCTCAAAAAACAAAAACAAAAACAAAAAAACTCCACTTGAAATGTTGGCATCCCTGTTTGAGTCCCCTCTTCTCTGCCTGGGGAGGCCACCGACATCAGCCCAAGTACTTGAGTCTCTGCCATGTACGTGGGAGACCTAGATGGAGTCCCTGGCTTCTGGCTTCTGCCTGGTCCAGATCTGATCATAGTGACCATCTGGGGAGTGAACCGGCAGATAGAAGATCCCCTTCTCTTGTTCTTCTCTCTCTCTCTCTCTCTCTCTCTCTCTGTCTAATTCTTTCAAATGAATAAAAATAGAATAATTTTTTTTTATTTTTTAAAAAAGAAAACAACCAAGATGAATCATGTATCTAAAACTTTACACTAATCTGATTAAAATATGATCCAGTCATTCTACTCCTGGGAATTTCCCCAAAGGAAATGAAATCAGCATACGAAAGATTTATCTGTACCCCAGGTTTATAGCAGCTCAACTCACAATAGCTAAGATATGGAATCAACCTAGATATCCATCAACCAACGACTGAATAATGAAAGTGTGGTATATATGTACAATGGAATACTACTGAGCTGTAAAAAAGAATGTAATCCTGTCTTTCACAACAAAATGAATGCAATTGGAAACCATTATGCTTAATGAAATAAGCCAGCATGTAAAAGACAATAGCATATGTTTTCCTTGATTTGGGGTAATTGACATACAGAGTACAAAGGAATGTAATGTATATATGCAAAATGGACACTTTAACATTTGATTATTGTCTATAGCCCTTGTCTGTACTGAAGAATAGTGGATTTTCTACTTACTACTTGTTGAATTTTTTATTTAGTTGAGGATGAAACTTGTGATAATAAAGCAAATTCAAAGTATGTCATTGAAAAATTTAAAAGAAAAATAAGAAAGAGAAGAGGAGGGAGAATGGAAGGGAGGGAGGAAGGAAAGGGTAGGATGTATCAATATGCTCTTAAAACTGTAGTTATGAAATACATGAAATTTATTCATTTTACATAAATAAAAAAGAAAAATATATCATATAAAATATACAGAAGTGGGCAAAATCAGAGACAGTATTTGAGAGGGTACTAAAATGCTAATTCAAGAGCAAGATCTGGAGATAAAGTGATCATGAGCCAACAAAATAAAGATGCACAACCAAAGAGTGATTGTAAATGAGGAAACTCTTCTGTGGGTAAATTCATGGTCTATACAGCATCTGACAAAAGAGCTACAGGCAAGAGAACTGGCATAGCATCTCCACTTCATCCTAGGAAGCCTTGTTCCCTCACACCAGCCCATGCTGTATGTCACAGGTACAGCCCTGTAGCAACATGGTGGACCATGGAGTATCGCGGCTTAATTAGGCACTGATTCATCTAATGAAGTCCCTGTGTTTTCATTAGTTGTATGGCTTGCAGCAATTTCTTCATGTGTGTAATGGAGAAGTATTCATCTCCACCTCATACTGTGAAGTTTAAACAATATGATGTAATTATGTCCCCTACAACATAGTAAGTACTCACTAAAGATGAAGTATCTTTGTGATCATCATATAATTATTGAGCTTAAGAATCTGTAACTAGAAGAGAGGCTAGATGGTAGACTAGCAAGAGGGAGGTCTGCTCTAAGCTTTGTGAGTTTAGCAGAGGAAAAAAAAGGTGGAGAAGTTACACTCTCAGGAAACAGTTGCAGGGCAAACTGCAGTGGGAAAGCTTGTGAAAGCAGAGGAAATGGCCTGGATCTAAGGGGAAGGCACAGACACACAGCAATGAGCATACAGCATGGAGCACAGAGCAGGAACACAATAGAGGAACCAGCAGACCACCCTGGATTGCAAGGTGAGGTCAGACTGCACCTGCCATGGCATCACTGTTGATACAGCTGCAGGGAGAGTCTAGTAGACTACACCATGTTTGAGTCGGCCCAGAACCCTCAGGGTAGCTGGGCAATTGTTCACCAGAGGTGGGGACTGTGGAAGGCACACCTCTCCACTTCTTCCCCCACCACACCAGCACTCTGCAGCTAACTAGCTGGGAAAAGGCTGGTGCCATTCCAGACATAAACAGGAGCAGCAGCTCCAGCTTCTCTGTGCACACACAGCAGCTAATGGGATCTGTTGGTAGCAGCAACCACAGCAGTTTGAATCAACTGGTGGGGTCTATCCCACCTTAACATTGGGCAACAACACCAGTTCTGCTGCACCCACCCAGCAACAGGCAGGGAGGGGGAGCCATCCCCACCAAAGGGATATGCCATCCATAGGGACTCTTGTACACGCCCAGCATAAATCTGAAAGTAGTCGGGCTGCAGACAGCAGCAGGTACTGTGTTTGCTTGAAACCCAGGGATTCTACCAGAGGCAAAAATTCGAGTTCCCCATGAACTTTGACTCTGGCTGAGGGGATCAGACCCATTCTGCCCAGAGTGAAATATACACAGGCAGTGGCTCTGGAAACCCCTCAAACTCTCTGTGGACAGGACAGCCCAGAGGAGCACAGTGGACTCTCTTGCATTCCTTGACTTTGGGAGCCCTGGGTGCTAAGACTGAAAATATTGTGACCGCATGAAAGGGTGTAGGGTATAGCTGGGGTTCTGGCCAAACTCTGGCTGCAGAGACACACTCTTGGAACTCCTCAGTTGCTAGGGCTTCTCATTGCTGCTGGAACCATGCACACAGGGAGCTCTGCAAAGATCATTCATGTGGATGAATGTTGAACACATGGGTACTGACACCTAGGCATTGTTCAGCTTGAAGGTGAGGAAGTGAGGGAGTGATCACATCAGAAGACTTGACCATGGCTCCCCTTCTGTTAAAAAGAAGAGAGCTAACACCTCCAACTTGGATGATACCCTGGACACTTGCTCCAACCTGGAGCACTGAACAGAGCTCTCAGACCACACCCAGCACACGCCTCTAGGTATTCGCTGAAAGAGCAGACACTCCACTAAGCCACACAGGCATAGTCCAAAGATAAAAGCCAACATGGAGAAAAAAAAATACCTCCACAAATGCTAAAACATAAACACAGCTATTCCAGAACCAAGAATAAGGAAGACACGACTCCTCCAAAGGAACAGAACACTTCAATACTAGAATGTTAAGATGAAGAGATTGATGAAATGCTGGAAATGGAATTCAAAAGATTATTCATAGGATTACTCAGAAGCATTCAAAAGAAAATCCACAAACTAAAGAAAACCATATGTGACATGAATGAAAAATTTTCCCAAGAAATTGAGATTTAAAGAGAAATCAAAATGAAATATTAGAAATGAAGAAATCAATAGATCAAATTAAAATGTGGTGGAAAGCCTCAACATCAGACTTGGCAAGGCAAAAGAAAAGATATCTGAATTAGAAAATAAATCTTTGGAAATCTTACAGTCAGAAACACAAGAAGATAATAGAAAACTTAAAATCAGTGTAGATTTATGGGAAACCATCAAATGACCCAACATAAGGGTCTTAGGAGTTCCTGAGGGTGTGGAAACAGAGAATGTACCAGCAGGCCTATTTAGTGAAATAATTACAGAAAGCTTCCCCAATTTGGAGAAAGAAAAGGACATACAAGTACAGGAAGCACATAGAACACCTAATAGACATGACCAGAAAATATCTTCATGACACCTTGTTGTCAAACTCTCCATAGTAAAACATGAAGAAAAGATTCTAAAATATATGAGAGAAATGCCAGATTACTTTTAAAGGATATCCAATTAGACTCACAGCTGACTTCTCATCAGAAACCCTACAGGTTAGAAGGGAATGGTGAGATATAGTCCAAGTATCCAAAGAAAAAAAACTTCAACCCAGAATACTGTATCCTACAAAGCTCTCATTTATGAATGAAGATTAAATAAAGATCTTCAATAACAGAAATTGAAAGATTTCTTGCCTCTAGTCTAGCCTTACAAAAGATGCTTAAGGATGTGCTACACACAGAAACACGGAAAGATAGCCAGCACCATGAAAGAACGACAAGGCAGAAAATCCCCCAGTAAAAAGTACATACAATATCTAAAGTAAAAAATAGGAATATTTATGGATAAATGGCAGGGCCATGTCATTACTTATCAATAGTTACCTTGAAAGTAAATGGCCTCAACTCTCCAGTTAAAAGAAATAGTCTGAATGGATTAAAAAATAAGACCCAGCTATTGGCTGCCTACAAGAAATACATCTCACCAACAAAGATACACACAGACTGAAAGTGAAAGGATGGAAAAAGATATTCCATGCTAACAGAAACCAAAAAAGAGCTGGAGTTGCCATTCTAATATGAGACAAAATAGACTTCAACATAAAATCTGTTGAAAGAAACAAAGAAGAGCACTATGTAATGATTAAGGGATCAATTCAACAGGAAGATGTAACTATAATAAATGTATATGCACCAAACTACAGGGCACCTGGCTATTTAAAAGAAATGATAAAAAAAAAATAAAAGGAATGTCAATGGATCTAAAGGGAGACATAGATTCCAATGTAATAGTAATGGGGGACTTCAATACCCCACTTTCAGCAATGGACAGCTCAACCAGACAGAAAATCAGCAAGGAAACAAGAGAGTTAATCAATACTATGGACCAAATGGACCTAATGGATATCTACAGAACCTTCCATCCCACAGTGGCAGAATACACATTCTTCTCATCAGTGCATGGAACTTTCTCTAGGATAGACCTATGATAGGCCATAAAGAATGCCTCAGCAAATTCAAAAAAAACCAAAATCATACCATGCACCTTCTTGGACCACATGGAAAACTGGAATTCAACAACTCAGGAATCTGTAGATCATATGAAAACACATGGAGACTGAACAAAATGCTTTTGAATGAACAGTGGGTTACAGAAAAAATTTTTAAAAATTCTGGAAACAAATGAAGATGACAATACGACATGTCAAAACGTATGGGATACAGCAAAAGCAATGCTAAGAGGGAATGTTATACTAATCAATGCCAATATCAAGAAATTGGAAAGGTACCAAATAAATGAGTTATCAATACATCTCAAGGACTTAGAAAAACAACAAAAAAACCAAACCCAAAATAAATAGGTGGAAAAAATAATTAAAATTATGGAACAAATAAACAAAATTGAAACCAAAAACCAATACAAAAAAATCAGTTAAATGAAGAGCTTGTTCATTGAAAAAATACACAAAATTCATACACCCTATGTACAACTAACCACAAAAAAGAGGGAGAAGATCAAATAAACAAAATCAGAGAAGAAAAATAAAATGTAACAACAGGCACCACAGAAATAAAGAGAATCATCAGAAATTACTACAAAGAGCTGTATACCAATAAAATGGGAAATCAAGAAGAAATGGATAGATTCCAGACACATACCATCTAACAAAATTGAGTCTTGAAGACATAGAAAACCTAAACAGAACAATAACCACGATGGAAATTGAATCAGTAATAAAGGCCATCCCAACAAAGAAAAGGCCAGGAGCAGATGACTTCACTGCTGAATTCTACCAGACATTTAAAGAAGAAGTAATTCCACTTTTTGTCAAGCTATTCAAAACAATTGAAAAGGAGGTAATCTTCCCAAACCACTTATATGAATCCTGCATTACCTTAATTCCTAAACCTGAAAAAGATGCAACTGAGAAACAGAGCTATAGACTAATATCCCTGATGAACATAGATGCAAAAATCCTCAACAATATATTACCCAGTTGAATCCAACAACACATTAGAAAGATCATTCACCAAGACCAAGTAGGATTTATTCCTGGTGTGCAGGAATGGTTCAACATTTACAAATAAATCAATGTTATATATTACATTAATAACTGAAGAACAAAGACCATTATCTCAATATAAAGCATTGGATAAAATAAAACATCATTTCATGATGAAAACTCTAAGCAAATTGGGTATAGAAGGAACATTCCTCAACATAATCAAGGCAATCTATGACAGACCCATGGCCAGCATCCTACTGAAGGAAGAAAACGTGAGAGCATTCCCCCTAAGATCTAGAACCAGACAATGATGCCATTCTTACCATTGCTATTTAATACAGTACTAGAAGTTTAAGCCAGAGCAATTAGGAAAGAAAAAGCAATCAAAGAAATACAAACTGGAAAGGAAGAAATCAAACTATCCTTATTTACAGATGACATGATCCTTTATATAGGGGATCCAAAAAACTCCACTGAGAGACTATTGGAACTCATAAAAGAGTTTGGTAAAGTGGCAGTATATAAAATCAACATGGAAAAATCAATAGCTTTTGTATACACAGAAAATATCATGGCTAAGAAAAAACTTTTAAGATTAGTTCATTCACAATAGCTCCAAAAGGAATCAAATACCTTGGAATAAATTTAACCAAGGATGTCAAAAATCTCTACGATGAAAATTATAAAACACTAAAGAAATAGAAAAATATATTAAAAATAGAAAAAAATCATCAATGTTCATGGATTGGAAGAATCAAAATCATCAAAATGTTCATACAACCAAAAGCAATTTAGAGATTCAATGTCATCCCAATCAAAATACCAATAACATTCTGCGCAGATCTAGAAAAAAAATGATACTAAAATTCATATGGAAACACAAGAGACCCTGAATAGCTAAAGCAATCCTATACAACACAAATAAAGCTGGAGGCATCACAATACCTGATTTCAAGACAAACTACAGGGCAGTTATTATCAAGACAACTTGGTACTGGCACAAAAACAGACTTATAGACCAATGGAATAGTATAGAAACTCCAGAAATCAATCCATGCATCTACAACTAACTGATCTTTGACAAAGGAGCTAAAATCAATTCCTGGGGTGAGAATAGTCTCTTTAATAAATCGTGCTAGGGAAACTAGACCTCCACATGCAGAATTATGAAACTAGACCCCTACCTTACATGTTACACAAAAATCCATTCAAAATGGATGAAAGACCTAAATCTACATCCTGATACCATCAAATCATTACAAAACAGTGGGAAAATTCTGCAAGACATTGGCATAAGCAAGAGTTCTTTGAAAAGACCCTAAAAGAACAGGCAATCAAAGGCAAAATTGACAAATGGGACTACATCAAGCTGAGAAGCCTCTGTACTGCAAAAGAAACAATCAGTAAAGTGAAGAGTCAACCAACAGAATGGGAGAAAATATTTGCAAACTATGCAAATAATAAAGGATTTACATCCAGAATCTATAAAGAACTGAAGAAATTCAACAACAAAACAAATAATCCAGTTAAGAAATGGGCAAAGGACTTGAATAGGCATTTTTTAAAAGAGGAAATTTAGAGCGGCAAGATGGCGGAATAGGAAGGGAGCACACTATTAGTCTGGGGGAGAGACAGGTTAATAAAAGTGGAGATACTGCAGGGTCAAGGAAGAGTAGGGGAAAAAACAGCAGAGGAAACTCTTCTGGAACTAGTGATTCACAGTGGACCTTCGTGGAGAGCGTGGGAGCCCAAGTTCGGGACAGCAGCGGCAGACTCAACACACCAGAGCTGGAACACGAGCTGTGAGGAATTACTTCCCTTCTGAATCAAAAAAAGAAAGAAAGAGATTTACCACACCTAACTGGGAGTGTCATCTTGGACACACCCTCAACCCTGAGGAACCAAACACAGCTCTCAGTCCACACTCATCTCAAGCCTCTAAGGCTCCATCAAAAGCAGACAGTCCACTTAATATAGAGCCATAGTGTAACAAGAAAAAACACCACAGTGAAGAAACCAAATATCTCCAACATGCCAAACAATAAACGCAAAAACCAAGCTAGCAAGAACAAGGAAGACACTATGACGCCCCCAAATGAAAAAGACACCCCAATTCAAGATTATGAAGATGATGAGATCGAAGAAATGCAAGAAGCGGATCTCAAAAAATTGATAAGAACATTAAGAAGTTCACAAAAACAAATTCTTGAACTACAGAAATCCTTAATGGACAAGATAGAAACTCTCTCTCTCATGAAAATGAAATATTAAGGAGGAATCAAAATGAAATGAAACAACTAGTGGAACAAGAAACTGTGCTAGTGACGAGAAATCATAATGAAATGAAGAATTCAATAGATCAAATGACAAACACATTAGAGAGCCTTAAAAACAGAATGGGCGAAGCAGAAGAGAAAATATCAGACTTAGAAGACAGAGAACAGGAAAGGAAACAGGCAAACCAAAGAAAAGAAGAAGAAATTAGAAATCTAAAAAATATTGTCGGGAATCTACAGGATACTATTAAAAAACCCAACATTCGGGTTCTCGGAGTTCCTGAAGGCATGGAGAGGGAGAAAGGATTAGAAGGCATTTTCAGTGAGATACTAGCAGAAAATTTCCCAGGTTTGGAGAAGGACAGAGGCATCTTAGTACAGGAAGCTTATAGAACCCCTAATAAACATGACCAAAAGAGATCCTCACCACAACATGTTGTAATCAAACTCACCACAGTGAAACATAAAGAAAAGATCCTAAAATGTGCAAGAGAGAAACGTCAGATTACTCTCAGAGGATCTCCAGTTAGACTCACAGCAGACTTCTCATCAGAAACCCTACAAGCTAGAAGGGAATGGCGAGACATAGCCCAGGTACTAAGAGAGAAAAACTGCCAGCCCAGAATATTATTTCCTGCAAAGCTCTCATTTGTGAATGAAGGTGAAATTAAGACTTTTCATAGCAAACAGAAACTGAAAGAATTTGTTGCCACTCATCCTGCCCTGCAAAAGATGCTTAAAGATGTGTTACACACAGAAACACAGAAACATGGTCACCAATATGAAAGAAGGTAAAGGAAGGAAACCTCACAGCAAAAGATCACAGGAAGCTCAGTTTCTCTTTGACATAGAATTAAACTCTGATGCTCTGTTAAAGCAATGTGTTAAAGTAATCTATCATGTTCTCTTGATGTCTGTTAAATTCTAATTGTTCAAAAACAGCCGAATTTTTATTAAGAGCTGTGGGTTATTTAAATATGTGCTTATTTTTAAAGATTTGAATAATCACCTTGTAACAATGATCAAATTTGGTCTATGTTATGTCATGATTTTAAGGAATCTTATTTCAACCAGATATTTTGGATTTTGAGCCTTCTTGGCATTCTTGACAGGCATTCAAAAAATCAAAGTTTCAAACAATCTGGTCTCTAAAATTTCCAGTAAATCTTGGACTTTGGTTTTTCCAGTTTGGGCCCAACTGAAAAAATCGAAGGACCTATGTCTCTCATCTTATAGAGACACCAACTAATCAGTCTATTTGGATTATATTAAAAGTACTGTCAAGATGTGACGTGGTACCAAACTTGAAGTTTCTATAATGGAAAATTCTATTAATACAAATGTTTGAGAATTAAAAAGTCTAATGATCTTGTGTTACTAGACATGATAGTTATCTTAATGAGAAAGCCCCAGAGGCCTAAAGGGATAAATACTTGTAAAATCCTACAGGTGCTTTCAAAAATACTGTGAAGTAAGCAAGTGCCTCTTGTTGGTTGATGAGTTTATAATTTTAAACATGGCCACTTAAAGTCTTTTGTCATCCACAGTTATATATGATGTGCTGCTCATAAAACTAAAGCGTTGTTGGTTCTGTGTTTAGCTGTCCTCCTATAGGTTCCTATGGACTTTTCCCAGCCACTTCTATTGTATTCAGTACTTTGGGATGGATCTGTAAACAGATGAAGCCAATAATGTATTAACAGTACCAACTGAGAGAAAGTATGGTTAATTGAGGTTACTAAAAACAAAAAGCAATTCAAATCAAATGCCAATCTACAAAAAGAGTTAAAGATTTTAAAAGCTATTATTAAAATTGCTATATTGGTCTATTATGTTATGTTATATGTGTGTACATATTGTATGTCCACATGGGGAAATTTTATTAAGAGTTTTATTTTAAATGGCTTATAGATAAGATGGTCCATAAATTTAAGCTGCTAAAATCAATCAAAGATACATTTTAATTTGTGTGACCTGAATCTGTGTATCATATGTTTTAAACGTGTTGGTAGAAAGAAACTAAAAACATTTTATATGGTTGTGCTTAAGTTTACTGGTTAAACAAACTACACCATGTTAGATATTTAAGAGGTGTTTTCAAATACATGATTCTTAAAATTTATAGAAGGCATTGGACCTTCTGGTAAATGTTTTCTTAAGTTGTTATCTAATGGTTGAAACGGTTTGCTAAGTATTCATGTGATATTGCTATTGTCAGCAAGCGATCTAGGACTTGCTCCCTCATTTCTCTATTTTAAGCCCAACTTGTTCTTTCATTTCTCTATTCTCTTCAAGGTAGGAAACTAATTCTATTATGAAGGAATCTGTAGGATGCACAATTTAATCTTTAGACCTTATAAAAGAGATGGCTAACACTTTTCTGTAATAGCATAGCCAAAATAAGAGCTTAAATTATAATCTCATAGATAGATTTACTTCGCCATCAGCGAAGTAAATAGTAAGTAGAAAAAAACCTCCCTTTCAGACCAAAGGGAAAGAAAGTTTTAAAGTGAGAATATAATTTTCCTCATGGGCATTGTCTACCTTAGAAAAACTACTGCAGAACATGCCTGTGACTATAGACTTGTAGTTCAGGCCACCGAAGATTAGAGATGGGACACAGGCACTCCCTTGACTTGCATCCTCTGGTCTGCTTTAACACAAACCAGGAGGAAAATAAAGCTAGGCATCAGAGGGAAGTTATGGGAGGGGGAAGCCATTGTAATCCATAAGCTGTACACTGGAAATTTATATTCATTAAATAAAATTTAAAAATATAAAATAAAATTAAAAAAAAAGAGAGAGGAAATTCAAATGGCCAACAGACACTTGAGAAAATGCTCAGGATCACTAGCAACCAGGGAAATGCAAATCAAAACTACCTCACTCCAGTCAGAATGGTCCACATGCAGAAATCAACAAATGACAAAAGCTGGTGAGGATGTAGGGGAAAAAGGTACACTGATTCGCTGTTGGTGAGAATGCAGCCAATGTGGAAGACAGTAAGGAAATACTCAGAAATCTGAATATAGATCTACCATAAAATCCAGCCATCCACTCCTGGGAATTTACCCAAACCAAAAGAAAGCAGTATATGAAAGAGTTATCTGTGCCCCCATGTTCATTGCAGCACAATTCACAATAGCCAAGATATGGAATCAACCAAGATGTGCATCAGCTGATGACTGGATAAAGAAATTATGGTATATATACACTATGGGGTACTACTATAGCTGTAAAAAAAATGAATTCCTATCTTGCAACAAGATAGTCACAACTGGAAACCATTATGCTTAATGAAATAAGCCAGTCCTAAAAAGACAGATATCATGTTTTCCCTGATCAGAGGTAATAAATAGAGTACCTAAAATATAATACACTGAAGTGAAATAGACATTTTGATAATCAATGATGGTTTATAGGTTTATAGCCCTTGTCTTTTTTGTTGAGGAACTATATTTTGTTTTGCTTTGCTTGATTTCTCTTCATACTATTTGTTGAACTCTTCTACTTAGGATAGCATTAACTATATGAGCATTAAGTGTACTAGAAAAACATTATTGTAAAAATTAAGAGTTAGGAATATGAGAGGAAGGGAGATAAAGGGTTGGAGTGTGGGTGAGAAGGAAGATGGGGGGAAGTGCCACTATGTTCCTAACCCGGTATAAAGGAAATATATGAAACATACGAAGCATAAAAAAATCTATAGCTGCTGCCTCAAATATTATAATATAATTATACACAGATAGTATAAGCATAGTAATTTATAACTTTTGTTAAATACATCAGTGACCTTCTGAAAGATATTTTTCATTCTCTAATTAAGAAAAGGTGTTGATTTTTCTCTGTGGCCATTGTCCAATTAATTACAACTTGTCATTAATCAGTTTGTTTTGAAATGAGTTATACAATTTGTTCAATGTACCAGCAGACCTTCTATTAATGCATACTCATTAAAAAAATGCTGTAACAGTCAACCCATGCTGCCCAGAAAAAAATCCCATAGATAGGTGGCTTGCACAATGAAAATGTATTTTATCTCATTTCTGGAGACTGTAATGACCTAATAGGGTCTGGCAGTGTTCTTTTTCTGCTAAGGAAAAGGTCTTACAGATGGCCAGCAGTGCCCACACATGCCAGAGAAGAGAGAGAGAAAGAGAGAAGGAGAGGGAGAAATCTTCTGCTAAGTCATAGTGCTATCTTACTAGGGCCCTACCCTTAAGAACTCATGCAACTTTACTTCCTAAACACTTCATATTCAGATACTGATACATAGGGCATAAGGTTTCCACATGTGGATTTTGGTGCAACATCATTCAGCTCATAGGAATAGCCAAGTCCAATTGGAGAGATATCATTGTAACTGACAGTGTGCTTCATGGTACTTGGGTGAGCAGAAGTCTAGGCATAATGCATGCAGCAAGCTCTTTTCCTTAATGATACTTGTTAGATCCTTATAGTAGGATGAGAAAACACAAGACCAATGTTCCTGTTTTCAAATAATCAGAAATACATTGGAGGTGAGGGGCTGTCTGTTATATTGGAATGCTTACCATTAGAGACCTACTTAAAACATTGATGAACAAGACTTTTTCATTCTAAAATAATAATAGCAATAAGCCAAATTTGTTTGCAAATACTATCAAGGAAGGTGAATTAAGTATATCACATTGTAGAAGGATGATACTACTCCCTTATAAAACAATGTTTATTTTAGTCAAGCTGTTTATATTTAAATGAAATATATTTATTGAAATTAGGTTTTCATTTGGTGACTGAACCTGCAAAAGATGTGCTGAATTCCATAATTCCTTTGCTGATCAGTAGTAGTCACCATAGTCAACGGTTTTGGTGATAATCTTCATTTAACAACAGAGAAGCCAATATGAAAAGTTGTCTGACTTATGATAAAGTCATTTCAAATGCATGGAACAACGTATGAACTCACAAAAATCCAGTGTATTGACAATATCACATTATATGTATGAAAATATAGATAACCATAAATAAAACATGCATAAATTCAGTTGACCAAAGAAGTAGAATTTTTAGAAAGGCAGGGTTACAGAGATGGAGAGAGAGAGAGAGAGAGAGAGAGAGAGAGAGAGAGAGAGAGAGAGACAAAGAGAGAGAAACAGAGTCTTCTATCTGCTGGTTCATTCCCCAAATGGCTACAACAGCTAGAGATGCGTCAATATGAAGCCAGGAGCCTGGAGCTTCTTCCAGGTCTCCCACATGGATGCAGGGGCCCAAGGACTTGAGCCATCTTCTACTGCTTTCCCAGGCCATAGCAGAGAACTGGATCAGAAGTGGAGCAGCTGGGGCTTGAATCAGCACCCATATGCGATACCTGCACTGCAGACAGCTGATTTACCCACTATACCACAGCTCCAGCCCTGAAGCAGAATTTTTTGGTAAGAAATCCAAGTCCTTTCATTGTCACTATCTGTATAGAGGATTTCAGTTTTATTTATTTATTTGGGAGGTGGAGAAATGCAGAAAGAAAGAGGCAAAGGGAGACAGAGAAATCTCTCATCCATGGGTTCACTCCCTGAAAACAGGACTGGGTTAGACTGAAGCTTGCAGTTGAGAACTCAATCAGGTCTCCCGGGTAGTGGCAGGGACCCAAGGGCTTAAGCCCTCATCACTGCCTCCAGAATATACACTAGCAGAGAGCTAGAATCAACATCGGAGCAAGAATCATACTCAGGCACTCTGAATGCAATGTGTGTGTCTTAAGTGCTAGACCAAATGCTTGTCTATAAATGATTTTTTTATTTATTATTTTTTTTATTTTTGACAGGCAGAGTGGACAGTGAGAGAGAGAGACAGAGAGAAAGGTCTTCCTTTTTGCCGTTGGTTCACCCTCCAATGGCCGCCGCGGTTGGCGCGCTGCAGCCGGCACACCGCGCTGATCCGATGGCAGGAGCCAGGTGCTTCTCCTGGTCTCCCATGGGGTGCAGGGCCCAAGCACTTGGGCCATCCTCCACTGCACTTCCTGGCCACAGCAGAGAGCTGGCCTGGAAGAGGGGCAACAGGGACAGAATCCGGTGCCCCGACCGGGACTAGAACCTGGTGTTTCGGCGCCACAAGGCAGAGGATTAGCCTAGTGAGTCACGGCGCCGGCCTCTAAATGGTTTTATATTAATACATAATAGGGAGGATTTAATGATTTTGTAGAATTTAGATAGATTTTTAGAAGATATTATGTTCATGCTATCTCTAAATTCTGGGTTGTCTTAGAAGAAGGGCTAATGTCCCAAATAGTGACATTCAGCATGTTACAAGATGGGATGATCTGTGGCTAATGGAAGGAATGACAGCCCCGGGTCAGCTAAATATTATCAAAATGAACACTAACAACTTAGGAAACATGAACTCCTTAGGCATTGGGAAATAAATAGTGCGGGATTTGGTTATTTTGTCTCACCTTCCCTCAAGTGCTATGAAGATTAATTCAAAGGTTAACTTAATTTTTTTTAACTTTTATTTAATGAATATAAATTTCCAAAGTACAGCTTATGGATTACAATGGCTTCCCCCCCCCCCATAACTTCCCTTCCACCTGCAACCCTCCCCTCTCCTGCTCCCTCTCCCCCTCCATTCACATCGATTCATTTTCAATTCTCTTTATATACAGAAGATCAGTTTAGTATATATTAAGTAAAGATTTCAACAGTTTGCACCCACCTAGAAACACAAAGTGAAAAACACTGTTTGAGTACTAGTTATAGCATTAAATCACAATGTAAAGACATTAAGAACAGAGATACTATATGAGGAATAAGTGCACAGTGACTCCTGTTGTTGACCCAACAAATTGACACTCTTGTAAATGGCATCAGTAATCACCCTAGGCTCTTGTCATGAGTTGCCAAGGCTATCTTTTGAGTTCACCGACTCTGATCATATTTAGACAAGGTCATAGTCAAAGTGGAAGTTCTATCCTCCCTTCAGAGAAAGGTACCTCCTTCTTTGATGACCTGTTCTTTCACATTGGGATCTCACTTGTGGAGATCTTTCATTTAGGTCATTTTTTTTTTTTTTTTTGCCAGAGTGTCTTGGCTTTCCATGCCTGAAATACTCTCATGGGCTCTTCAGCCCGATCTGAATGCTTTAAGGGCTGATTCTGAGGCCAGAGTGCTGTTTAGGACATCTGCCATTCTATCAGTCTGCTGTGTATCCCGCGTCCCATGTTGGATTGTTCTCTCCCTTTTTTATTCTGTTAGTATTTTCAGACACTAGTCTTGTTTATGTGATCCCTTTGACTCTTAGTCCTATCATTATGATCAATTGTGAACAGAAATTGATCAAATGGACTAGTGAGATGGCATTAGTACATGCCACCTTGATGGGATTGAATTGGAATCCCCTGGTATGTTTCTAACTCTACCGTTTGGGGTAAGTCAGCTTGAGCATGACCCAAATTGTACACCTCTTCCCTCTCTTATTCCCACTCTTATATTTAACAGAGATCACTTTTCAGTTAAGTTTCAACACTTAAGAATTACTGTGTATTAATTACAGAATTCAACCAATAATATTAAGTAGAACAAACAAAAAAAATACTAGGAGGCATAAAGTATTAAGTTGTTCATCAACAGTCAGGGCAAGGGCTGATCAAGTCATCATTTCTCATAGTGTCCATTTCACTTCAACAGGTTTCCTTTTTGGTGCTCGGTTAGTTGTCATCAATCAGGGAGAACATATGATATTTGTCCCTTTGGGACTGGCTTATTTCACTCAGCATGTTTTCCAGATTCCTCCATTTTGTAGCAAATGACCAGATTTCATTGTTTTTGACTGCTGTATAGTATTCTGTAGAGTATATATCCCATAATTTCTTTATCCAGTCTACTATTGATGGACATTTAGGTTGATTCCAGGTCTTAGCTATTGTGAATTGAGCTGCAATAAACATTAATGTGCAGACCGCTTTTTTGTTTGCCAATTTAATTTCCTTTGGGTAAATTCCAAGGAGTGGGATGGCTGGGTTGAATGGTAGGGTTATATTCAGGTTTCTGAGAAATCTCCAGACTGACTTCCATAGTGGCTTTACCAGTTTACATTCCCACCAACAGTGGGTTAGTGTCCCTTTTTCCCCACATCCTCACCAGCATCTGTTGTTGGTAAATTTCTGAATGTGAGCCATTCTAACCGGGGTGAGGTGAAACCTCATTGTGGTTTTGATTTGCATTTCCCTGATTGCTAGTGATCTTGAACATGTTTTCATCTGCCTGTTGGCCATTTGGATTTCCTCTTTTGAAAAATGTCTATTGAGGTCCTTAGCCCATCTCTAAAGTGGGTTACTTGTTTTGTTGTTGTGGAGTTTCTTGATCTCTTTGTAGATTCTGGTTATTAATCCTTTATCTGTCGCATAGTTTGCAAATATTTTTTCCCATTCTGTCGGTTATCTCTTCACTCACCTGACTGTTTCTTTTGCAGTACAGAAACTTCTCAATTTGATGCAATCTCAAATGTTAATTTTGGCTTTGACTGTCTGCAACTCTAGGGTCTTTTCCAGGAAGTCTTTGCCAGTGCCAATATCTTGCAGGGTTTCTCCAATGTTCTCTAATAATTTGATGGTGTCGGGTTGTAGATTTAGGTCTTTAATCCATGTTGAGTGGATTTTTGTGTAAGGTGTAAGGTAGGGGTCTTGCTTCATGCTTCTGCACATAGAAATCCAGTTTTCCCAGCACCATTTATTGAATAGATTGTCCTTGCTCCGGGAATTGGTTTTAGATCCTTGATCAAATATAAGTTGGCTGTAGATGTTTGGATTGATTTCTGGTGCTTCTATTCTGTTCCATTGCTCTATCCATTTGTTTATGTACCAGTACCATGCTGTTTTGATAACAACTGCCCTGTAGTACGTCCTGAAATCTGGTATTGTGATGCCTCTAGATTTGCTTTTGTTGTACAAAATTGCTTTAGCTATTCAAGGTCTCCTGCGTCTCCATATGAATGTCAGCATCATTTTTTCTAGATCTGAGAAGAATGTCTTTGGTATCTTGATTGGTATCGCATTTAATCTATAAATTGCTTTCGGGAGAATGAACATTTTGATTATGTTGATTCTTCCAATCCATGAGCATGGAAGATTTTTCCATTTTTTGGTATCCTCTTCTATTTCTCTCTTTAATGTTTTGCAATTCTTATCGTAGAGATCTTTAACGTCCTTGGTTAAGTTTATTCCAAGGTATTTGATTGTTTTTGTGGTTATTGTGAATGGGATCGATCTTAGCAGTTCTTTCTCAGCCACGACATTGCCTGTGTATACAAAGGCTGTTGATTTTTGTGCATTGATTTTATATCCTGCTACTTTGCCAAACTCTTCTATGAGTTCCAATAGTCTCTTAGTAGAGTTCTTTGGATCCCCTAAATAAAGAATCATATCATCTGCAAAGAGGGATAGTTTGACTTCTTCCTTCCCAATTTGTATCCCTTTAATTTCTTTTTCTTGCCTGATGACTCTGGATAAAACTTCCAGAACTATACTGAATAGCAGTGGTGAGAATGGGCATCCCTGTCTGGTACCAGATCTCAGTGGAAATGCTTCCAACTTTTCCCCATTCAACAGGATGTTGGCCGTGGGTTTTTCATAAATTGCTTTGATTATATTGAGGAAAGTTCCTTCCATACCCAGTTTGCTTATAGTTTTCATCATGAAAGGGTGTTGAATTTTATCGAATGCTTTTTCTGCATCTATTGAGATAATCATGTGGTTTTCTTCTGTAGTCTGTTAATGTGGTGTATCACATTGATTGATTTGTGAACATTGAACCATCCCTGCATACCAGGGATAAATCCCACTTGGTCTGGGTGGATGATTTTTCTGATGTGTTGTTGAATTCTATTGGCAAGAATTTTATTGAGGATTTTTGTGTCTATGTTCATCAGGGATATTGGTCTGTAATTTTCTTTCAATGCCTCATCTTTCTCTGGCTTAGGGATTAAGGTGGTGCTGGCTTCATAGAAAGAATTTGGGAGGATTCCATCTTTTTCAATTGTTCAGAATAGTTTGAGAAGAATTGGAGTTAGTTCTTCTTTAAATGTCTGGTAGAATTCAGCAGTGAATTTGTCTCCTATTTTTACATAAGCAGGTACTTAAAGATCTAACTTACAGAGGAAAAATCATGCACTTCTGGAACTGTTGTTCACATTATTACTATGTGGTTTGTTTTTGCTCTATGAATTTTGATGTCAATCATATTATATTGATTTTTTGTTCTTCTTTTTTTAAGCCTTTAGGAGATACTCATGACATGTCTTTAATTTCCCTTAAGTGACTTACTTAAAAATAACCCAAGCCATAATCACTTGAGGATTTTTATAGGAGAGTCCCCACCCTATTTCCCTGCCATGCATCCAAAAAATGACGAGAATAACACAACATACTAATTTGCCATAGGTGTAAGTTTTGGTTACTCTGAAACAGTCATTTTTAACACATTTATTAAACTCAATTCTTTTCATCACATAATGCTTATCTTCCTAAAAGTAGAAAATAATAAAAAACTGGTGTACTACTTGAATTGTCTCTTGACCTGGGAGTAGTCTGGGTGACCTAAGAAGTCATTTGCAGATGTCAAGTACAATGAAATCTATATATTCCAGGCAGATAAGGTGAAAGCCCACCAGTGTTTCTGAGTGTTATTAGAGTCAGGCATTTGGTACTGCTCACACTAATAATGGACACTTAGGAGAATGTGACTAAGAAGCTCATCTGGGACCCAGACAAGCACTTCCTAATCCTGGTCTCCTGGGTTATCATTCAAATATATTATTATTCAAGTGGCTAATGAGACAAGAAGAGCTCGAACTATAATTGACTTGTATTCTCCTGGGAAGTCAGCTCTGAGAGCAGATCTCAGTAAATTCCCCTAGGGTACTGCAGACAGAAAGCATTGTAATTAATTTACCAGTCAGGCCCAAAACATGAGTGAAAGAATTGCCTGATTCTCCCTTGACCAACTTCCAGACTCCAGCTTCTCCAGGGTAAAACAAAACTGCTTCTACAGATCCTTAAATATAGATGTAACTTGAGGTGTTAAATGTGCTTCTTTATATATTCACATGTACATATTATTTCTCTGCTTTCCCTGAGACTATTGTGCAAAGAAAATAAAAGCACCTCCATACTGTAGTTCTAGATGCCATACAAATTCAGTTATATTGAGGACTGTGACATCATTGTTGATGCTAATATAAATAATCGTGCAATTTCCACCATGTCCTAAAAACTGACAATTTACTTTATATTTTTAATTTGTACTATTTTAATTTTTATGTATTTATTTGAGAGGCAATCACACAGACACACATGCACACACACAAACACACACACATATACAGAAAGTTCCCATGCACTGGTTCATTTCTCAAATGCCTGCAATGACTCTGGGCAAGAGGCCAAAGCCAGGAGCCAGGAACTCCATCCAAGCTGCCCATGTGTGTGGCAGGAATTCAATAACTGGAATCATCACAATTGCTTTCCAAGGGTCTGCATTAGTAGGAAGCTGCAGTCAGGAGAAAGAGCCAGAAAACAAAGCAAGGCACTCTGATGTGGAAAAAGGAGTGTCTTTTTTCTTTTTTTTTTCTTTTTCTTCATTTTTCTTATTTTTTTTTTTGGACAGGTAGAGTTATAGACAGTGAGAGAGAGAGAAAGAGAGAGAGAGAGAAAGAAAGGTCTTCCTTCTGTCAAATGGCCCCAAATGGCCGCTACGGCCCGCGCTACGCTGATCTGAAGCCAGGAGCCAGGTGCCTCCCCCTGGTCTCCCACGCGAGTGCAGGGCCCAAGCACTTGGGCCATCCTCCACTGTACTCCTGGACCACAGCAGAGAGCTGGACTGGAAGAGGAGCAACCAGGACTAGAACCCGGTGCCCATATGGGATGCTGGAGCCGCAGGCAGAAGATTAACCAAGTGACCCATGGCACCGGCCCCGAAAAAGGGTGTCTTAATCATGATGCTAGAAGCCTACTCCCTAAAACTTTCTTCCCAAACGCCACTAAAATAATAGTAAATATAGATTTTAAAGATATATGCCACAATAAGAAAGAAATAAAAGGAGATACCAAATGACACATTTGAACATGTCTGTGTGGACATTATAAAATAGTGGAAACCAGCATAGTGGAACAAAGAAAATTGCAACTTGGACACTTGGAGAGGATGATCTTGATGAAAAAAGGTATAATTTCATCACAGAGTTGGAGCTTACAAAAGTATTGGGAAGACGCTGACATTGTGCTGCAGGATTGTGCGCAGGTGGCAGGGACTTAAGCCGCCACCTGTGCTGCCGGCATCCATATGAACACTGATCCCAGTTTTGGCTGCTCCACTTCTGATCTGCTTCTAACATGCCCAGGAATGCTGTCGAAGATGGCCCAAGGACTTGGCCCCTGCCACCCACGTGGGAGACTCTGCTGGAGTTCTGGGATTCTGGCTCCAGCCTGGACCAGTCCCAGCCACTGCAGCCATTTGAGGAGTTAACCAGAGAATGGAAGATCCTTTTCTCTCTGTCTCTCTCTGTCACACTTTCAAATAAATAAACAAATCTTTAAAATATTTATTGGGGGAAGATAGCTCCAAGATTAATGATAAATCTGCTGCTTATGGAGGTAAGCTCCCAATCTGCTTGCCAAATGACCCTATTTGTCCACTGACCTCCAAAGAGCATAAAATTCCACCATCTAGAACTGAATGAGAGAAATCTCAGACCACTGCAGAAGTAGGAGTAGAAGCAGGAGTAGAAGTAGGAGCAGAAGGCAAGAGGCTAAGACTAGGGAAGTAAATGAATGGTGATGCTCTTCAGAGTCCTGCTCTGACACCACTTCTAGTCTGAACCACAGCAAGATGGACACCACCTGCATAACTTCCACCAGTGGGAGAGCCGTGAGCATCCCCAGGAAAACAGAACTGCCCTAGAACACAGGACATTTGACCTTAGCAGTACCTAACTAAACACCTTACAGTGAAGCCTGGAACTCTGAGATCTATAATCATACTCATGTGGCTGCAAATTGTCACAGGTATGAACAAGTGGCCAAGAATCACCAGGCAGATAAGGGATGACTCTAAAACAGAAAAGAGAAGCCAAGCTAAACAAGCAGAAGAAAAGTAACTAGAGGAACCACAGAAATCAGAACACTAAACTATAAAACTAATATTGAGAGGAGATAACTATGTGATATTGCGTGCATGCCAAAAATATATAGGATATAATAAGGCAGCAGACAACAGGAAGGAAAACTACCGTATGTCAATATGATAGGAATTCTTAAAGTTCAGCAGATTCTGAAAATTTTAAGACAAATCTTCCCCTTAGAAAAGCATACACATGCGCCAGCACCGTGGCTCAATAGGCTAATCCTCCATCTGCGGCGCTGGCACACCAGGTTCTAGACCCAGTCGGAGTGCCGGATTCTGTCCCGGTTGCTCCTCTTCCAGTCCAGCTCTCTGCTGTGGCCCAGGAAGGCAGTGAAGGATGGCCCAAGTGCTTGGGCCCTGCACCCGCATGGGAGACCAGGAGGAGGCACCTGGCTCCTGGCTTCAGATCAGCGTGGTGCACCAGCCGCAGCGCGCCAGCCGCAGTGGCCATTGAGGGGTAAACCAACAGAAAAAAGGAAGACCTTTCTCTCTCACTGTCCAATCTGCCTGTCCCAAAAAAAAAAAAAAAAAAAAAAAAAAAGGAAAGCATACACATGTGCACACATACAGAAAACAGTAATAATAAAAAAGAGACAGCAATACATTATAGGAGCAGAAAGGTAATAAAATTACAGAATCATTTCAGAGGGAATAATATTCAAATAAAAAAGAAGGTTTAGAAAGAGAAAGAAAATTATTACTTTCCAGATTTGATAATTTGTTGCTCTGATTATTGCTATGTAAACAAACAAAAAGCTTTGAGCACTCATTTTATCATATTCTTGTTTCAGAGGTCAAGAATTTGGACAGAGTTCATGATTTCTGGAGCCTCACCTGGGAACTCTCAGTGACTCCAAGACAGGTTACAGGAATCATCTGGAGCCATCTTCACTCATCTCCCCAGCCACTGATGCTGGCTTTCACCTGGGACCGCAGCTGTAGCCGTAGGAACTACATCTGGACTCTCCAAGTGGCTCAGCCTTCCCCCCTAAACTGGGGCTTAGGAGGCAGTCAAATTTCTCACACATGAGTGCTCCAGCAAGCAATATGGAAACCAAGTCACATTTAATGATGGTTGCCTGGCATCGTCTCAAATAAATCCTATTGGTTATAAACAGGTCACTAAATCCAATCCCGGTTCGAGCAGATGGAACGTAGACACCACTCTTGAGTGGAAGACTGTCAAAGATTTGCAGATCTATTTTTAAACTGCCACAGCTTCAATGTCAGACAAAAGGTTTAACATGAAGAATAAGAAATGCTCTACACCAATACACTGAGAGTAAAATTTCAAAACATTAATAATTATTAGAACTTTCCAAATTTTCCAAGAAGAGGAAAAATAACCAAATATAAAAGACAAAAAATACAAGTGATGTGGATTTTCTGAAGGCTTCCACTGGAATCCAAAATACTATATCAAGACCCTCAAACTTTTACAGAATTAATTAGTTTTTGACAAAAGGGCCAAGGAAATTAAATGGTGAAAAATAGTATTTCCACAAATGGTGTTAGCATAATGTTACCCAAGCAAAAGAATAAAGTTGTACCTCTTTCTCATCCCATCTGCAAAGCTAACTTAAATGGGGCAGAAGCCCTTAATATAAAAGATAAAGCTGTTAAACTGTTAGAAGAAAAATCCAGTGCAAATCTTTGTAATCTTGGGTTAGATAATAGTTTCTCAAATGTAGTATGTAGACAAATGCAACCAAATAAAAAATAAATGAAAATTCACCAAAATTCAAAACTTCTGTTCATCAGAGGCAATTATCAAGAAAGTGAGAAAACAAAATAGCCAAAATTCTTACACACTATATATCTAAGGGTATCAGAATATATAAAGAGCTCTTAGAACCCAACTATCAGACAAATACTTCAATTTTTAAAATTGGACAAAAGGATTGATTAACCGTTTCTCCAAAGATATACAAATGGCCCAGAAATACATACAAAAAAATTTTCAGCATTATTAGTTATTATGGAATACAACTTAAAACCACAAGCAATACCAGTTCTGGAGAAATGTGAACCTGCATGCACAGTAGGTGGGGACGTGAGCTGGCACAACCACTTCATAAGATGGTTTTAGTGATTCCTCAGAAAGCAACATATAGATTTCCATATGGCCCAGCAATTATATTTCTATACTTCCATTTACAAATGAATTAAAAATATTCACCTACACAAAACTGATATAAATAATGTTGTCACAGGCATTCTTGTAATAATCAGTGGGGCCGACACTGTGGCACAGTAGGTTAATCCTCCACCTGCAGCGCCAGCAAATCATATGAGCACCAGTTCTATCCCCAGCTGCTTCTCTTCAGATCCAGCTCTCTCCTATGGCCTTGAAAAAGCAACAAAAGATGGCTCAAGTGCTTGGGCCCCCACACCCACATTAGAGACCTGGAGGAAACTCCTAGCTCATGGCTTTGGATAGGCCCAGCTCTGGCCATTGCGGCCATTTGGGGAGTGAACCAGTGGAGAGAAGACCTTTCTCTCTGTCTCTCCTTCTCACTATCTGTAACTGTACTTCTCACTACCTCTCAAATAAATAAATAAAATATTTTAAAAAATCAAAAAATGGAAACAGCTCAAATGCCGTCAGCCAATGAATAGATACACAAATGTGTTATATCAATACAGTGGAATATTTTTCAGCTATAGAAAGGCATAAAGTACTGATACACACTACAGCTTGGGTGAACCTTGAAAACATATGGAGTAGAAGAAGTAAGGCCTAAAATTCACACTTGATGTGGTTCTGTTTATATGAAATATCCTGAAAATGCAAATCCATGGGTATAGACAGGAGAGGAAGAGGTGACTGCTTAAAGATACAGGATTTTTGTTGGAGAGGGAAGTAGGTGGTAAAATGTTCTGGAGTTAGAGAAATGTGATGGTCGAACCCTGTGACAGGACTTAGAATTAGAGCAAAAGCACCTCAAATTGGTGAATTTTGTGGTGTGGGAATAATATCTCATTAAAAATGCACATGTATGTATTTTGAGATAAAATAGTTTAATATGCATCTGTATTCTCTTAATTGCCAAGGGAAGGATATGGGACAGTGAGAAACAAAGCAATGTTATTTTTTCATTATAAGCTTTTGTGTACTATGACCTTTAATACTCTATGCACATTTATTTTTTAAACTTCACTAAACATTCTCATTGTAAGTTGCTTTAGTATTATGATTACAGAATTATGTTTTTTCAGTTTTTATATCAACCCTTTATATATATATATTATATATAGTATAACATGTTACTCATTTTGCAAAAATTTTATATTACTTAATAAATGTAGTTAGAGGAGCTAGCATTATGGCACAACAGATAAAGTGGCCACCTGAGATGCCTGCATCCCGGATGGGTGCCAGATCAAGTCTTGGCTGTTCCACTTCAAATCCAGCTCCCTGACAACATGCCTGGGAAAGTGATGGAAAATGGCCCAAGTGCTTGGGCCCTTGCCAACCAGGTGGGAGATCCAGAAGTTGTTCTTGGCCCCTGGCCTTTACAGCCATTTGAGGAGGGAACCAGCAGCCAGAAGCGCTCGCTCTCTCTCTCACTGTGTGTGTGTGTGTGTGTGTAACCCTGCCTTTCAAATTAAAAATAAAATAATAAAAATGTAGTTAGACAATAATTTCCAGTGTTAATTATAGCATTTCAAGGAGCATGGAATTTAATTATGAAGTCCTTTCTAAATCACAGATAACAGTACATTGTAGCACCAGTCATCGATCCCAACCACATACTGATTCACTATGCAGAGGAGGAAACCATTAGCTGTTGACATCCAGGATGCCTTAGTGTATGTCATCTGTCCATTTAAATCAGCAATATCAGCTTCTTTTTTTTTTCTTTTGAGGCTTTCATGAAGCCTTACCATAATCCAAAGATTGCTCACAGATACTACGAAGTAGGTCCTCCAAAATACAGAACTGTGGTTCTCTGTTTTGTTCTATTTGATATGATGGAATCATCAGAGCAAACACGTGTGCCATGTCTGTGACTGCAAGGCATTGTTGATGTACCAAGAAAGGAAGTGAATTGGGTAACACAAAAACCCACCATGACATCCCAACATAACTGTTTTCTAGGGACCAGGGATGAGGTACAAAATTCGCACAGTAACCATATCCCTGAAGAAAAGATTATTTTAAAGCGTTGGTTGCCTCAGTAGTATTCATATTTGGTTGGTAAGAGATCACAATTGTTACATTTTTAACTGAAAATTATTCAGTTTAATGTGGTTTCATCAGATCCCCCACATACTTAGAGTTTTCTGTTCGCTTGTTTTTCAGGCCATGAGTTTAACATAACATGGATCTGGATTCCTTCTCATATTAACTACCTCCCTCCTGGAGTCTTTCCCAGTGCACCTTATAAAATGTATTTGTTTAATTATGGAGGTTAGGCCTTAGACCTTGGTCCCAGTGCCTGTCTAGGGATCAAACATATGTCTAAATCCAGGGCTTCCAGATAATACAAATAAGAGGAAAGAAATAGAAATGGTATGCCCCACAGCCACACAAAGAACAGGAAAGCAGACTTTAGCAGGTGCAAGTTGCAACAAAAATGCTGAAGGAAGAGAGGAGAAAATCTCCACTGATAGCAGTCTAAGTGGGAACTGCTACTGGAGAGACCATGAATCAAATAAATCAAATAGCAATGTCAGAGAAATGGAGAACCCACAGAAGAAAGGCCAGAGTGAGGACTGGTGTGTCAAAATAACTAACATATAAAAATAACTGGAAGTCCGCAAGGAAGCCCCTTCTGCCAATAATTGGTCAAAAACTGACCTACAGTCACGTGTTAAAGTCCAAACAGAAATCACCAGGAGCCTTTCTATTAAAAAATGCCTGAGATGGCCCAGGAAAACTTCGGTGGAAAGAAAACTGCCCCTACTGGCATTTAGGGGTACAGCAAGCACTTAATGGGATAAGAGGAATCTGGAATTCACCAACAGCACTGGGGACTCTTTATCACTCTCGGCACGCTGGAGCTGTTAGTAACTCATAACGGCTTCCCACACTCCCAAGTCACATTTCTTGTTGTTGATTATGGACAGATAACCAAGTGTCCCAGGACATTTAAAAAATATATTTAATTTGGGTTGGGGGATTGGTACAGCGATCAAGACGCCACCTGAGATGCCCACATCCCATTTTGGAGTGCCTGGGTTTGGTCCTGGCTTTGCTCACAATTCCAGCTTCCTGGTAATGCATAACCAGCTCCCAGCTTCATCCTGGCCCAGCTTCCAATGTCACAGGCATTTGGAGAGTGAACCAGCAGATGGAAGAGCGCTTTCTATCTGGGTCTCTGAGTGTTTGCTTTTAAATAAATAAATAAATAAAAATCCATAAAATAAGAAAAAAGCTTGATTGAACACTTTTTTCTTTTAAATTTCATGTTTTAATTAGATAACTTTTTCCTTTTTTTCTTTCTTTTTTTTTTTTTTTTTTTTTTTTTGACAGGCAGAGTGGATAGTGAGAGAGAGAGACAGAGAGAAAGGTCTTCCTTTTTGCTGCTGGTTCACCCTCCAATGGCCGCTGCGGCAGGCGCATCTCACTGATCTGAAGCCAGGAGCCAGGTGCTTCTCCTGGTCTCCCTTGCGGGTGCAGGGCCCAAGGACCTGGGCCATCCTCTACTGCCTTCCCGGGCCATAGCAGAGAGCTGGCCTGGAAGAGCGGCAACCGGGATAGAATCCGGCGCCCCAAATGGAACTAGAACCCAGTGTGCCGGCGATGCAAGGCGGAGGATTAGCCTGTTAAGCCACGGCACCGGCCAACTTTCTCCTTTTTTGTGATTTTTCTTTTATTGCTGTTTCCATGAATTCAATGTAAGCTAAATATAAACACAATTGTGAGATATGCACTCACTTATCCTACTCAAAAATATAAGATTGACCTTCTTTAAAAAAAATGCTTAGAATGTCTTTGTCAAGGACTACATAAACAAATATAAAAAAATGGAACTTGTCAATAATCACATCAAATGTTGAGCTACTTATTCAACAGTAAAAAACGACTTCTAACAAAACTAAGTAGTTCAAGGTAAAAGAATGTTACTTCTACACCTACTATCTTTGCATTCTGCAGAGTTCCAAGGCAAAGATTGCTCTTACTTTATTTTATTTTTTTAAGATTTATTTATTTATTTGAAAGTCAGAGTTACACAGAGAGAGGAGAGGCAAAGAGAGAGAGAGAGAGAAAAAGAGAGGTCTTCCATCTGATGGTTCACTGCCCAGTTGGCTGCAGCTGCACCAATCTGAAGCCAGGAGCCAGGAGCTTCTTCCGGGTCTCCCACACAGGTACAGGGGCCCAAGGACTTGGGCCATCCTCTACTGCTTTCCCAGGTCATAGATTGCTCTTACTTTATGATTTTAGCCAAGATGACCTATAAGACTGAAATATCAAAATGGTTTTTATAAACTGTACTTTATGTTAATTTTATTTGAAAGGCAAAGAGAGACAGAGAGATCTCCTATCAGTTAAGTCCCCAAATGCCCACAATGGCTGGAGATGGTCCACACTGAGTTTAGGAACCTGGAACTTGATCTGGCTTCTCTCATGTGGGGAGCAGGAACCACAGCCATCACCTGCTGACTCCCAGTGTGTGTGTGAGCTGGTACCTAGAGCCAAAGCACAGCTGGGACTCAAACCCTGGCACTTTAATCTGGGATGCAGGTGTCCCAAGTCTTGTCTTAACCACTGTACCCAACATAGTCTTTAAAATTTAAAAAACGAGATATTATGAACATTTCCCTCAAATATCTGTGAAGATATTCTATTTGTAATACATAAATAAAAAGCTAAGACAAATACAATAGTGAAGTTGTTAGAACTTAAGTATATATTTGTAAAATTTTTAAAATTAATGATGGGAAAATAAATCAAGAAAATCTCCCATGACAGATAACAAAAAAGAACAGGGAAAAAATAAACATAGGAGGAAGCAGAGGATCAATTCAATAAATCTAGCACCTAATTAATGAGAATTCATTAGAAATACCATAACATAAAGAACCAATTCCTGGGGTTGGCATTGTGGCATAGTGGATGAAGCTGCCACCTGTGTTGCTGGCAACCCATAGAAGCACCAGTTTGAGTCCCAGGTACTCCACTTCCAATCTACTTTGCTGTTAATGGTCTTGGAAGGTAGTGGAAGATGGCCAAAGTACATGGGCCCTGCCACCCATGTAGGAGACCCAGATGGAGCCCCAGCTTTGGCCTAGCCCAATCCTGTTGGTTGTGGCCATTTGGGAAGTGAAACAATGAACGGAAGACCTTTCTGTGACTCTGCCTTTCCAAAAAACATAAATAAATCTTAAAAAAAAAAAAAAAAAAAAAAGAACAAACTGGGGCCAGCACCATGGCACTCTATGTTAATCCTCTGCCTGTGGCACCTGCATCCCATATGGGCGCCGGTTCTAGTCCCAGCTGCTCCTCTTCCAGTCCAGCTCTCTGCTGTGGCCTGGGAAAGCAGTGGAAGATGGTTCAAGTGCTTGGGCCCCTGCACCTACCTGGGAGATTGCAAAGAAGCACCTGACTCCTGGCTCCTGATCGGTGCAGCTCCGGCCGTTGTGGCCATTTGGAGAGTGAACCAACGGAAGGAAAACCTCTCTCTCTGTCTCTCTCTCTTACTGTCTGTAACTACCTGTCAAATAAATAAATTAAAAATCTTAATAAAAAACATATCTTTATGAGAGAACTTCAAAAATTCGTGATAAATGGAATTGATAAGTTTATTTTGGTGTAAAAATGTTTGAAATGCATGCATAGATTTATAATAACACGTTGTTTTCATGAGTGTTTTAAAAGTCTCTTGTTTTTATCTGTCTTGTTGATAGAACTTCCTTCAATTCATGCATTTCTCAAAAACTTTCTGCCCTCAAAATCAAACTCCTCCTATAAGTTTCAACTTTGTCCCCAAATCTGTTGCAGGAGCCTCCTCTTATAGGGTCATGCTCTAATCATGTCACACACCAGGCAGTCACTTGAGCCCACATCTTGGCTGAGTGGGCCTTGGCACCTGCTCATTGCCTATTCTTTGATTCTGCAATTTTTCTATCATCCCTTTCCAAAACAGCCCTAGATAATCTATTGTGGGAAAAAGAACATATTGATAGGGCCTTCTGCACAAATTTTGTGAAAACTCAGGATCTCTGCCAAGAAAAAGACACAGGAAATTCATTTACATGGTCTAGATGGTGGGAGAACACCAGAGAGACTGACCCAGTTCTAGAGGCACCAATTTACATTTCATGGGCAAAGAAAGTTTAGGAGCTTGAACACAATGTCTTTAGGCCAAAAGAGATACTGGCTGTTCTTTGGCCCTGAGAGGATAGATTTGTATTGCACAACAATGAGACAGAAGACTCAGCCAACTCCGTGTCTAAGAACCGCAATATTTTCTCTCCTTTGGGATGGAGGGAGGTAGGAAGAGGCAGTGTATGTATGTATGCAAGAAGAGAAAATCCACTGGTCTCTCTTTCTCACTTAGGACCTTGAAGTTTGTGTTTACAGGATGTTATGACTAGATTACATCACATTGTCCAGGGATAAAGAGTTACAGAAGGACTGTCTGTTTTTTAAGTGAACACCAATAACCTTTATTCCACCTAGAAGACCTCATGTGCACATTGAGAATAAAGCTAATAAAAGATGAGTGTTTAAAAAACCAATGCTATCCTCACCCACTCAATGCTTAACTTCAGTCCTAACATTAACTCCAGAGGTCAAAACCAAAAAATTCTTGAATGCTAGCTTTTCTTATTAAGAAATAATTTATTTATTTGAAAAGCAGAGAGACACAGAGAAAGGGAGAGACAGAAAGAAAGAAGTCTTCCATCTGCTGGTTCACTCCCTACACGGCCACAAAGGCCTCAGGCTGAGCCAGGCCAAAGCTGAGAGGCAGGAATTCCATCCAGATCTCCTACATGAGCTGCAGGAACCCAAGCGGTTAGGCCATCTTTTGTTGCTTTACCAGCTGCATGAGCAGGTAGCTGGATCAGAAGCAGAGCACCTGCATCCCAGCACTGGGACATAGTCAATAAAGTTGCTCCCTGTGATTCAGGCATCCCATGTGTGCCCCGGTTCAAGTCCTGGCTGCTCCACGTCTAATCCAGCTCCCTGCTAATTAGCCTTGGAAAGAAGATGGCTCAAGTACTTGGGCCCCTGGCAACCATGTGGGAGACCCAGAAGAAGCTCCTGGCTTCCACCTGACCCAGCCCTGACTGTTGCAACCATCTGGGGAATGACCCAACAAATGAAGATTCTCATTCTCTCTCTTCGTCTATCTGTCTGTCTATCTGTCTCTCTCTGTACTTCTCTCCCTCACTCTCTCTAACTCTGCTTTCAAATAAATAAATGTTTAAAAAAAAAGGGGGAAGCAGAGCAGTCAGAACTTGAACCCACACTCTGATATGGGATGCCAGTGTTGCAAGCAACAGTTTAACCCACTCTGAGTCTTGACTCAAGTCATCCCCAAATCCCTTTTCTCAAGGCAGCTATTCAAATATTTTGAGCATTATCCACAAATCTTACTCCAGGTACCTTCACCTAATAGTGATTGTGTAGGATAATCTTTCCCTCAGCTTTCACTATTGCCTTTCCCATCCTTGTCTACTAATAGGTTTCAATGAATGGGGTATTGTTTCAATTGTCCAAGGTTGTGTTTTCCACTTGTGATATGAGCTGATCTTCCAATACGTGCCCAGGCCTTTTCCCATCAGGAGTCCTCTGAATTCTGTAACCTCATGAGACCCTCCTCTATGAAGACCACAAATACCTTCTGGTTTTTTGTCCTAAATCTACCTTAGATCGCCAGCAGACAAATCCTCATTTCTTCCAGTCAAACTTCGCCGGGGGACTTTGAAGATGCTGAAGACAGATGACCAGCATTTGCCTCCTCTGTACAGAGAAGACTCAAAATAATAAATAAAAGTTGCATTTCAAGCTGAGTGCCCAAGGGAGAATATTGGATGTTACCAAAGAAGACCTGTAAGAACCCTGTAAGGCACAGAAACCTGGGATGACATCATGGAGACAGGAAGAAAGCAAACCAGCCTTTGCCCCCCTGGCCTCGTGGCTGGGGAGAAATTCCACTGTAGGGCAAAGGATAAGAAGCAGGCGAGCCTCAGCAGAGCTCATCTGTGTGAGTGCCTTCTGCTGCCAATCCTAGCTGCAGGAGGACTCCATGGGCATCACAGATTAGGAACCCAGAACAGGGAGCTTTGTAGAGAATTCACTGTAGATTTGCTTCAGAGAAAGAACTCACATTGTACCACCTCTACTCCCACTGTGGCAGTGTGGTACCACCTTCAGAAAGGAGTTGCTGTCAGAATTCACACTGCCCAAGAGGGCAGAAGCCCCTGTACCTAGACAAGCAAAAATGATGACAGTCTCACAAATCCAACTAGACCCAGCCAGCAAAACAGTAACTCCAGCATTCCTCGCCCATGGAACACTCTGCATGAAAAGTGACAGGAGTGCACAACAGCGGAGGAGCCTGCCCAGAGAACCCCAGAAGTAGGAGTACCAGCCCCCTTCAGACTTGAAGCTAGTCACCCATGTACACACTCCTTCCTACCTGAAGCTTCGCACACCAGGACTCCTGGCCAGGGCTCCCACGACCCTAGTCTGGTCTGCCTGCCAGCTCCACACCCACAGCTCTGGCCCCTGCCTTGGATGGCAGCTGGGAGCCTGTATGCCTTGGACCACAGCAAAAGGAAGAGTAGGGTGACTATACTGCCCTGTACAACCAGAACCAAAGGTAAAGTAGCCTGCTAAATCATAACCTAAAGATGTATCTTCAGGAGAAAGCCATTTGACACAAAAGCCATGATTTAAAATAGCAGAGACAAGGCAGGGCATGGTCAGGGTGGTATGGCCATAGTGTTAAGCCTTTCTACTATAATGCAAATGTTTTTTAAAGATTTATTTATTTATTTATTTGGAAGTCAGAGTTACACAGAAAGAGAGGAGAGGCAGAGAGAGAGAGAAGTCTTCCATCTGATGGTTCACTCCCCAATTGGCTGCAACGACTGGAACTGCGTAGATCCAAAGCCAGGAGCCACGAACTTCTTCCGGGTCTCCTACGTGGGTGCAGGGGCCCAAGGACCTGAGCCATCTTTTACTACTTTCCCAGGCCACAGCAAGAGCTGGATCGGAAGTGGAGCAACCGGGTCTCAAACCAGCACCCATATGGGATTCTGGCGCTTCAGGCCAGGGCATTAACCCACTGTGCCACAGCACTCGCCCTTATAATGTAAACTTAAAATTTATTATCTCAAAAACTGAAAAAAAGAAAGGGAGAAGAAAGGTAATTGGGTAGGAGAGAGGGTGAGGGAGCGAGCAAGGGAACATCATTATATTCTTAGAATTCTATCTACAAAGCACATCGAATTTTAATTAAAAAACTAATTAAAATTAAAAAAAATTAAAACATGGAAAACATTTTTAAAAGGCAGTAGAAACAACTTATCTACAAGATGCACAAATACCAGTGTAGAGACACAAGAAGCATGGCAAATCAGGACAATATTCTGTCTGCAGAGGAACACAGTGACTCTTTGATAACTGACTCCAGTGGAAACAGATTGAGGAAATGCCTGACAATGAATTCAAAGATTCAAAAGCATAACTATAAAGATGCTCAAAGAGATGCAAGAGAATACAGACACCATGAAGAAACTCAGGAAAATAATGCACGACATGAGTGAGAAATTCACCAAAAAGATAAAGATTCTGAAAAAGATCCAAACAAACAGCTTGGAAACAAAGAAGTCAATTAAATAAAATTTAAAAGAAATAGAGTTCAAGGCCTGAACAACTGATCAAACCAACTGGGGGTTGGCATTGTGGCACAGTAGCTTTAGCCTTCCCCTGCATTGCTGTCATACCATATGGGTGCCAATTCAAATCCCAGTAGCTCCACTTCTGATCCAGCTCCCTTTTAATGTGTCTGGGAATGCAGTGAAAGATTCCCTGACACCCATGTGGGAGATCAGGAAGAAGCTCCTGGCTTCTGGCTTCAGCCTGGCCCAGCCCTGGCCACTGTGGCCATTTGGGGAATGAACCAGCAGACCCAAGATCTTTCTCTCTGATTCTCCTTCTCTCTCTTTGTAACTCTGCTATTCAAATAAATAAACAAACAAATAAATAAATAAATCTTTGAAAAAACAAAAACAGATCTGAACACAAGAACAGACCTTATGAAATATTCCAGGAAAACAAAAACAAACTATATACTGAAAATGAATGGAGACTTCTTCTGAGACCTCCAGGATACCATTGAATGAACAACATTCACGAGGGAGAAGAGAGAAACAAATCTGTAGTTAATCTAATCAATGAAATGATAGCTAAAAATTCCTCCAAACTGTACAGAGATATGGATGGCTGAACACAGGAGGCCTGTGGTGGAATGAGAAGGCCATGCCAAGATGGCCTCTAGCAAGCGAGTGTCAGTTACTCAGGAATGGCTTCGAAACCCATCTGGCAATAGAGCCTGCCTGGCAACAGGCTCTGATTGGATGGCTTTGGAAACCACATGGCAACGGAGCCTGCCTGGCAACAGGTTGTGATTGGTTAGGGCATAAACCGCCCCTTGACTGGATTGGCTGCCTCAGTTATTTAAGCTGCTGTACCAACTGAAATAAATGAGTCTGACAGCTGCTCACCTCTGGCCAGCTTTCACCCAACTCCCAGGGTCTGTGTGGTGACTCCGCACCTCTTGCCCCCACCATGCTCCTCCTCTCAGAACGAATCTACCTCAACAGAGGCCCATAGGATCCCAAATAGACACAGCCAGAAAAAATCTTCACCTTGATAAAGTCACCAAAAAATATACCCTGTAGAAAGGACAGTCTCTCCAGTAAATGCTGTGCAGACTGGATTTCCATACTCCAGAGAGAAAATTTTATTCCCTGCCTCTTATGTTACATAAACATCAACCTAAAGTACATCACAGAGCTAAATTTAAGACCTGAAACTATGAAACCACTGTAAGAAAGCAGGAGAAAACCTTCAAGATACAGGTATAGGCAATAACTTATTAAATAAGACCCCAAAAGCAGAGGCAACAAAAGCACAAATATACAAATGTAACTATATCACACTAAGAAGCTTCTGCACAAGAATGAGAATGATACACATAACAAGACAAAAGGGGAGAAATATTTTCAACGTACACACACAAGAGATTAATATCCAGAATACATAAGGAACTTAAAGAACTTAATTGGGGGCTGGTGCCATGGTGCAGTACGTTAATCCTCCATCTGTGGAGCCAGCATTCCAGGTGGGCACCAGTTCTAGTCCCAGCTGCTCCTCTTCCAGTCTAGCTATGGCCTGGGAAAGCAGTGGAAGATGGCCCAAGTCCTTGGGCCCCTGCACCCACGTGGGAGACCTGGAGGAAGTGCCTGGCTCCTGTCTTCAGATCCGGCCGTTGCAAGCCAATTGGGGACAAACCAGCGGAGGGAGGACCTTTCTCTCTGTCTCTCCCTCTCACTGTCTGTGACTCTACCTCTCAAATAAAATAAATAATAAAATCTTTTAAAAAAAGAACTTAACAACATTCCAACAATCCAGTTAAGAAATCAGCAAATGATCTGAATATCTGAATACGCTTTTCTCAAGAAAAATACAAACTTCAAAAATATAAAAGAACATTCAATATCTTTTTTTAATTTTTTTATTTTAATTTTTATTTATTTTTTTACAGGCAGAGTGGACAGTGAGAGAAAGACAGAGAGAAAGGTCTTCCTTTTGCTGTTGGTTCACCCTCCAATGGCCACCACGGTAGGCGCGCTGCGGCCGGCGCACCGCGCTGTTCCAATGGCAGGAGCCAGGTGCTTCTCCTGGTCTCCCATGGGGTGCAGGGCCCAAGTACTTGGGCCATCCTCCACTGCACTCCCTGGCCACAGCAGAGAGCTGGCCTGGAAGAGGGGCAACCAGGACAGAATCCGGTGCCCTGACCGGGACTAGAACCCGGTGTGCCGGCGCCGCAAGGCGGAGGATTAGCCTAGTGAGCCACGGCCCCGGCCAAGAACGTTCAATATCAATAACTGTCAATGAAATACAACTCAAAACTACAATGACATATTGTCTAACTCCAGATAGAATGGCTTTATTAAAATGACAGAAAACAAATGCTGACAAGAATAATGAGAAAACAAATCTTTCATTAACTCTTGGTGGGAATTGTAAATTAGTATAGCCATGGTGGAGAACAGCAGGGAGGAGACATCTACACTCCCATATCCATTGCAACACTAATTATGAGCGCCAAGATGTGGAATCAACCTAGGTGTCCTGCAGTGGATGAATGAAGAAAGAAAATGTGGTATTTATCACAGTGGAATATTGTTCAGCTGTGAAAAAAATGAAATTTTCACATTTATAGCAAAACAGATGGAACTGGAGATGGCCGTGTTAACTGAATTAAATCAATACAGAAAGACAAATACGACATGTTCTCTGTCATGTGGAGATGATTATGTCAGACTAAGAAGGTTTATTAAAAAGTCATTCTGAATTTAGGTTTGTGATTACTATACACAGAGGAGGATGGGAAGATAAAGTGTAAAAGGAGGTTGGGCAAAGTGTACCAAAACACAATTACATAAAAGTAATGAGTCTGGTGTCCCCCAGTAGAGTGAGGCAACTACAGGTTAGAATATGCGTTACATTCCACGTGCATAACTGTAGGACAGGTGCTACTAATTTGCAAACATAGAAGAAGGGTTGGAAGGTAGAGATTCTGATTGCCTGATTTGGTCAGTTTATGTTGTGTGTTGAAATAATATACTCTGGGACCGACTGGCATTGTGGGTTAAGCCACTGCCTGTGATGCTGGCATCCCTTATACATGCCAGTTGAAGTTCCAGCTGCTCCACTTCCCATCCAGCTCCCTGTAAATGGCCAGGGGAAAGCAGCAGAAAATGGCCCAAGTGTTTGGGCCCCTGTCCTCATGTGGGAGACTCAGCTGGAGTTCCTGGCTCCTGGCTTCAGCCTGGCCCAGCCTTGGCTATTGTGGCCATCTAGGGAGCGAACCAACAGATAGAAGACCTCTCTTTCTCTCTTTCTCTCTCTCTGTCATCTCCATCTCTATCCCTTTCTCTTCCTCTTCTCTGTTTCTCTTTCAAGTAAAATAAATAAATCTTAAAAAAAAAAAAACCCACACATTTGGCCACTAAAATGTGAATGAGAAATTTTAAAAATGCAATAAAAAACCTATTTAAAAAGTAGGAACTTTGTGACACCTCACTTACTTCTCAGTGCACTGCAGTCTGTCTTCTTGGCCACAACAACATCAGTAGTAACTTCTAATTGCCTAAGTAATGACTAACTTTGGTTTAAACTTCTTTGATTTCTCTGTGACATTTTCTTTTTTAGGTCAGTCCATTCTTGAAAAAAGGTTTCACCCTTGACAACCAAAACAATGTTTTTTTCCTAGTCTTCATACTGCCATTATCCTTCTGGCCTCTCCTAAGAACACTGCATTTATCACTTCTCTGGCCAGTCCATGCTGTCCCTGAAATCAAGCATCATTCTAATAGCACCTGTGAATCAGTGACCTCTCTCTTCTCTACTGGGCTCACCTCCTAGGATAAACTTCTACTTAGAAACTTAATTCTTGGGAATCTAAATTCGATTAAGAAGTCAAAGCTTCATCACATAACTATTTGCTACAACAAATGACTGCATGTCACTAAGTCTCAATTGGAAAGGTAACACTCCAAGTCTGAATCAGGGAGGAAAAAATAAAATACACCATTGTTTAATGTTTTTCAGAGCTCAGTGGAGCAAAGCAACATTTATGGAGTATGTCCCAGGGGGATATGCAGTGTCCCTAAAGATGCACAAAAGTTTACTTTTGGACAAATCAGACATTGAGGATTTTGATAGATCCAAGCATTGTTAATTATTGCATCTTCTCCCCAAATTGTTTTTAGTTAACCATTTTTTGGCCTAAGTTGATTTGTATCGAGATAGTATAGAAAACACTCCCAGGATGCCTGCCATAGTATTTAATTTAAAGATGTTGAAAGTGAGAAATAAATGACTTCAAAGTCATCATAGAATCCTCAAATTATTCAAAAGAAAAAATATAATTTTGCCAAAATTTGAAATGTCTATTCCACCTCATATCTACCAACTTTGCTTTTAAAATTTTTCCATAAGATATATTCTTCATCTGATGTCTCCAATTAATGGCATTAAGCTGATATATGACAAATGAATTTTGTACTTAGTTTTAAATGTTCTATCACAGAAGCACATTAAGTCGCTTGTGCTTAGATCACAAAGGAACTTGTAAATTCACAGCACAGCATTAAAGAACAGGGAATATCAAAACAATATACTTCATCAAATGACCTAAGACCCCACAGTTCTCACCAAGATTTCATTCTCACTTAATGAGTACATTTGCATTTAGATTGGTAACATCTTCATTAGAAAGCTGAAAAATAAATTATTAAAATATTTCCAAATACAAAAAAATTTCAGAATAATTGGAGGCAGTGGCACAGAGTGGAAAGAATATTGACATGGAAGTTGTTAAATATGAATGGAATCTCATCTTAATTTTGGTACTGATGAACTGGAAAAGATGTTTCTTTCACATAAGCCTCAGGGTTTTAATTTATTTATCTGTAAAAAGTTTTTCTGTTAAATCATATTATTTCTAGTGTAAAACTAGCACTCCATAAATTGGCCTAGTTTTATCATTTTTTTTATTTTTTGAATTTGTTTTTACAGATTTATTTGAAAGGCAGGGTTACAGAAAGAGTCAGGGAGACACCAGAAGATAGATCTATCTGCTGGTTCACTCCACAGATGGTCACAACTGCCAGGATTGGGCCATGCCAAACCCAGAAGCCATGAACTTCTTCCTAGTCTCCCACGTGAGGGCAAGGGCCCAAGCATTGGAGCCATATTCCTCTTCTTTCCTAAGCACGTTATCAGGGAACTGAATGGGAAATGGAGCAGCAGGGTTTTGAACATAAACCCATATGATATGCAGCATTGCAGACTGTGGCTTAACTCACTCCACCACAATGTCAGTCCCTAGTTTTTTCATTTTTGATCACTGATTGGTGATTGACAAATACTAAGGTTAACTTTGCAGCTAAATTACATTAATTATTTTTATTCAAGTTATAGATACAGGCAAATGAGAGAAGTAGAGAAGTATTATTAATTGTGATAATTTTAAAATGCTTATTTAGAAATTAAACTCAGTTTATCAGAAAATGGTTCCACTCTTGAAGGGCATTACCAAGAAAATAGGCATATCTTCTTTGCAAAATGTACATTGAGAATAGAATCAAGGGGCACGCATTGTGGTACACCAGGTTAAGCCTCTACTTGAGACCCCTGCATCCCATATTAAAGGGCCTGTTAGAGTCTCTGCCATTATGCTTTTGATCCAGCTCTCTGTGATGTGCCTGGGGAGCAGCAGATGATGGCTCAAATGCTCAAACTTCTGTCACTCAGGTGGGAGACTAGGATGGATTTACTAGCTCCTGGCTTCAGTCTAGTCCAACCCTGGTTGATGCTGTCATTTGAAGAGTGAGCCAGTGGATTGAAGATCTCTCTCTCTCTCCCTCTCTCTCATTTTACCTTTTAAATAAATAAATAAATCTTTTTTTAAAGTAAAGTAGAATTTATTTATATATTTTAGCCAACTATATGAAATAAAATAGTAACATTTTAAAATTATCACAATAAATAATATTTCTCTCATTTGCCTGTATCTACAACTTGAAAAAAATAATTAATGTAATTAATGTTTATTCTTATTCCTAAAGCAATGGATCCATATCAGAAAAGAAATTTCTAATCATTCTAGTTGATAAATTCAGTACCACCTTCTTTTGTCACATATAAAAAAGAAGTGGATTTATGAGTGTACTTCATAAAGTTCATGGAAAATATTTATTACGACAAAACCATGCATAATTTCAAAATTTTTTGCTCCAGAATAAACATATCTTAGTCCCATTTTATATAAACATTTTGAAGTATAATAGTTTCCTGTTTTCACTGAAAAATATAGAATAAATATGAACTTAAATACTTTTGAATAAAATAAGGAGTTCCAGATGCTCTTTTGCAAATTCACTAATACACATGAAGATGAACAAAGTAACAGTACACTCTCAATATAATCTCATAATTTGTAGTTGCCATTGTAGGCTGTGATTTTGTGTCTGCAAAAAGCAATGCCATCTTCTCTCATGAATTTCATTTCATTCAATTGTACTTCATTTACAATTCTGTACATTTCCTCCTGCCCAAAACCAACCTTTAATAGCTGCTATGTCTTTCTAATTTATGGATGCACCTTAATTGATTTAGTATTCCACTATTATTGAATATTTACACTAGTTTCTAATATTTTACTTTTATAATTCTTTCATTAATAAATATATTTTAGTCCTATATGCAATAAGGACTGATAGTTATTATATTCATCTACAAAACCTTCATTTGACAAATTCTCTTTTAAAGTTTTTTTTTTTTAATTTGAAAGGCAGAGTTATAGAGAGAGAATCTTCCATTCAGTGGCTCACTTCCCAAATGGTCTCAATGGCCAGGACTAGACCAGGCTGAAACCAGGATCCTGGAACTCCATCTGGGCCAGAGGGGATCCAAGTACCTAGGCCATCCTGTGCAATCTTCCCAGACGCATTATCATGGTGCTAGATAAGAGGTACAGGAACTGGGACTTGAACCTGTGCTCATATGGGATTCCAACATCACAGACAGTGGCTTAACCTGCTGTGCCACAATGCCTGTCCCATAGTCTCAACATTTATCCAAAAAAATTCTGAAAACAAAAAATGTTAGGCCTAGCAGTTATGACACCAGTTGGAATGCAGGCATCCCATATTAGAGTGCCAGGGTTCAAGTCCTGGCTTCACTCCTGATTCCAGCTTCCTGCTAATGTGCACCCTGGGAGGCACCAGGTGATGACACAAGTAGTTGGGTTTCTAGCACCCTATGGGAGACCTGGATTGAGTTCCCAGTTCCTGGATTCTGCCTACCCATCATTCTCTATCTGTTTCTCTCTCTCTTTCTCTTTTCTCTCTCTCTTCCCTCAAATAAATAAAATTTTTTAAATCACCTCAAATTTTTTGAAATACTAAAATATTAATGTGTTCTGATATAAATAATATCAGTTAATTTTATAACACTGACATATCTTGAGGAGAGAATATAAGACTCATAAATTTTCACTTGCTTCCTTAACATTCAAACACATTCTTGCATATGCATATACCATCTATAATTTACTGTCTTTGGAAATATTGGATCTAAATCAGATAGGTAAAATATTTAAATATTTCATTTTGCAATAATTTCATTCCTTGGGTAGCTGCTATTCCAATAAAAAACTAAGTGGATCATTAGTCACAGAATGCCCTGAGAATCCATGTATATTCTTTAGTAATCTATTATTGAACTATTAATTTATGTCATATATTGTAGAGTTCTCACACATCTCCCCATCTATCTTGAATGTCAATTCTCACACACATCTTTACCCACCTAGCTCCCTCATTAGCAAAATATATTTTCTCTGCATATTGCTAGCCTCAGCTCCTTTTTAATTTTTTATTTTTCCTATTCTATAAGCCTTCTTCATTTTTCTTTTTTTTCATTTTCAATTATCTTTATATACAGAAGATCAATTTAGTATATATTAAGTAAAGATTTCATCAGTTTGCACCAACACAGTACATAAAGTATAAAATACTGTTTCAGTACTAGTTATAGCATTAATTCACATTGAACAACACATTAAGGACAGAGATCCTACATGAGGAGTATCCATTTCACTTCAACAGGTTTCCTTTTTGGTGCTTGGTTAGTTGTCACCGATCAGGGAGAACATATGATATTTGTCCCTTTGGGACTGGCTTAATTCACTCAGCATGATGTCTTCATTTTCCGTTAACTTGTTAGGAGGAAGAGAGATGGGACAGAAAGACAGAGCTCCCTCTGCTGGTTTACTCCCACGATGTCTGCAATTACTGGGGCTAAACTAAACTGAAGCTGAGAGCCAAGAACCCAATCCAGGTCTCCCATGTGAATAGCAAGGAGTCGACTACTTGAACCACCATCTGATCCCTCCCAGGATGCACATTATTTGGAAGGTGGAATCAGAAGCCAAATCTCCAACTCAGGCACTCCAATATGGGATGCAGGCATCCCTGTTGGCATCTCAACTGCTACACCAGACACCTACTTTCTCCATTTTTATTCTCAAGAGGAATCTGCCATCTTTTCTGATCGCAGCTCACACCTTCAACATCTATTACTGCTCTCATTATGCTGCGTAGTAAACTGTCTCTCCCTTACATTCTCTTGCAATATACAATGTCCTTAAAATCAGGGTTCATGTTGAATATTTATCTGTATCACCCAACCATTTAGCAACTTAGCATTTCTGTACTTACCACTTAGTTCATCTTTACATTTTTCACACCTAGCATAATTTCTGGCTAAGCTCTGACAGTGAATAAAGGAATCCACACATAGTCCAAGGGTATCTAATGCGGGATTGTGTGTGTAATTTCTTGTGTTCTTCTAACTTCAAGTTTGGAGAAGATTTTTACCACCAAGAATATCCCTTGAGATGTAGCTGTTTCCTTTTTATCTTACTTCATAAACCTAGTTCTCAAAAATACATTCAGAAAAAATGTGAAATGATTATTGGCGATCTCACAAGAATGATATTTTTAAAAATCCATCCTTGGCACAGAGAAAATTGTGATCACAACCTGTCACCATTCTAAACATCACTTTTATGGTTGTGAATAAAATATATTTGGTGGGGAATAATTTTAGAAAGAAAAAACTCATTATCACCCTGATTTCTTAAATAGCAGTGAAAAATTCCCTCTGCTATCACTGTCTATGAAGGTTACCCATAGAATGTGTTTGAATCTATTGTATGTGATAGGAATATTTTTATTTGTAAGGTAAAGATCATGATAACTTCACATGGTAAAAATTCAAAATATGCCTCTTTTTTAAAAATTATAAATTTTAACTTAAGGAAAGCCTAGAAAATATTGAAGGAACAAAACCTGTGCATTTAACTCCCTAGTGAATGTTTGTTCTATTTTAGTGAAGTCATATAATTTTTGGGGGGAAAATTATCATGCAAAAGTGCTTAGCCTTAGAGGAATTCATGAAGAATGTGAAAGTGAAGATGAAGGCAGAGATACAGGTTTGCCCACTCCTTTTCCTGCTTACACACAATGTTTGGCCTCCCCACCATGTCTGTCAAGATGCTTTCCGTAACTAATAAAGCTGGACCCCTGTAGAAAGTCTTTATTTTGGTAAGGGACTTTGGAAGAGGAAGTGTCATCAAGACCTCACAAGGACATGCCTCTAATTGCAAAATTTCAACCTAAATTTGAGTTTTTAAATGGTGGGAGGTATTTGGAGAGGATCTTGTTATTCTTCCTGAAGCACATTTTGTAGCTCCCAATATACTTGGGCTAAATCATAAGTTGACCATTTGTGGAAAAATTCTCCCTCAAATAATATTCCCTTTCTCTGTGAAATATTATTCCCCTTTTGTTTTGAACTGGCTGGAACTGATGACAGAGAAAAAGGCAAATGGAATTGGACAAATGTTGGAAAAGAATAATGTTGCATAATTTTAGCAGTCTAGTTTTTTGGTTTTTGTTTTTGTTTTTGTTTTTGTTTTTGTTTTTGTTTTTTTTTTGCAAGAGGCGGCTTTATTTAGGTTTTGCGCAAAACGGACCCCTCCCTCCTGAGAGAGTGAGGTACTGGACAAGGGTTACAGGCAGTATTTAAAGGCAAAAACCACAAAGTTATCTTAAGCAAGTGAATACAAAGGGGAAGGGGATTTTTGTTTACAGTAATTTCACTTATCTTAGTATACAGCATTCCTGCTTATCTCAGTACACATCAGTTTTATTTATCTTAACCATTGCACAAGGGGGGGTTTCCAAACTGCTATTCCCTGTTATCTGCTAAGTTGCAGTTTCCCAGAAACTAACTGACCTTTCTTGAAACTTCCTAGTTTTTTTTAGCAGGTAAATTTTCAGAAGTCCTTCATTCCCCCCTTTTTGTTTTTGTACAAATTTTAATCCTAAAATTTACAGGCTAGATTCCGCGGTTTTTAGCGCTCTGAGCCTGAACGGTTGAAAGGCGTTCACGAACAAACCACATCAGCTTATTAAGAATACAAGGACCCACAGATAGTGTAACAAGCAAACCAGCAATGGGGCCTAGAAGTGGTAGCAAGTAAAGAAGCAGTCCATTGAATCCTGTCCACAGGGGGTTTTTAGCCATGGCATGGCAGCGATGCTCCACGCTCCAGATCATCGCGAACTATGCCGGACTTGTTAGCATAAAAACAGCGCTTTTCCTACAAAGCCAAACAAATACCTCCTTGTTCGGTGGCAAGCAAGTCTAAGCCCCTACAGTTTTGTAAGAGCAGTCTAGTTTTTAAAATCTTACAAAATCAGGGTATATATTGATCATCAAAAAGAATTGGTGCACACAATATTAACATTCCATTTTCCTGATGAGTTTTTTGATAATCATTCATTGAGTGATGTCAATTAACAGAAAAAAAGCCTAAAATCCAGTTAGTTTGCTCCAAATTCCATATTCTTCCTCCCACCACCATAGAAAAAAACTCCAAGATTTCATACAAAACAATAAATAAGTCCTCAGCCAACATTGAAAAATTTTACTCATTCTTGCACATGCAGCTGCAAAGATTTAAACAAAGAAATAAGCCACACAGGCTAGACCCCATTTTAAAAGCAAAAGCCCTGCCAGCCCCTAAAATATTATAAAGTCTCATTCCATAGCCACAAGACAGTAGGGGTTCATGACAACCTGTAAGGCAAAGTGTTTCAAGAGCAGTCATGAACCCAGAGTCTGGGTCTTAAAGAAGGGAAACAGTTGAGTTTGAATATGACACTGGTGCCGGCATCCCATATGGATGCTGGTTCAAGACCCGGCTGCTCCACTTCTGACCCAGCTCTCTGCTATGGCCTGGGAAAGCAGTAGAAGATGTCCCAAGTCCTTGGCATATTTTTAAGAGAGAGTAATTAATGGGAATGGAGCAGTGGTTAAGGCACAGCTCCAGCCATTGCAGCCAATTGGGGAGTGAACCATTGGATGGAAGACCTGTGTGTGTGTGTGTGTGTGTGTAACTCTGACTTTCAAATAAATAAATAAATCTTTAAAAAAAACAAAAAGAATTGTAATTTCAGATCCCCTACTCACTACTGCAGGGACTCCTACTACATTACATACTTACGTAAGTAGGAAGGCAGTCAACAAACTGGACACCAAGAAGAACCAAATGCTCAGACACAACCTTAGAGCTATTTATTTCAAACTCCATTGATAATTTCACTTCACTTTCACATTTTGCGTTTGATTTCACTGTCCATTCTGGAAGAGGCATGAACCAAAACTCAAAATTTATCTGAAAGCTACCTCAATTTTCCTTGGCATTTTGAAAATTATGGAGTTGAAGGGTGTGGAGAGTAATCTCTTTAGAGCATTTTAGAGTAGGAAAAAGCTGCATTCCAAAAGTGATACTGTGGAATTCAAAACAATAAAGATCTGTGTCAATACTTTAATAAGACATCATAAATTTTGACCAAAGAATTCAGAAAAAGAAAATATATCCCATTTTCCATGTACAAGATGAAGTACTGAAATATATGCCAGATTCATTTATGGCAAATTATTCCCTGGGAGGCGATGTATATTACTAATATGTGCATACAAAGAATCAATGCATCATCCCAGGCTGTAAGAACAGCAATAGTTTCAACCACCAGAGGGCAGAAATAAAGCGACAGTGTTTAAGAATCTCAAGATTCTGCTTTTACTCGGGAAAAACTAACTCCAGTCTCCATCTGATTTTATTTTTAGTTGAACAGACATGAAAATACCTTGTGGCAAAATTCCATTGTGTGTTAAATAAGAAAATTATTTTGATTGATAATTTTCCATTTGACTGGTCTGCCAATTCATTATTTTTTCAATGGTTATAGTTTGTAGTCTTTACAAAGAACTATTTAGAGAAACAAGCTACAACCAGATTTGGGCAATCCAAGAACTCACATCCAATCAGCTTGTCTTTGGGGAAGGCATCCTAAGTCAGTCACATCTGTATTCAAACATGCACATTCTTCTTGCTTTGCTTTCACAACCTTTATCTTTCTCATTTGTTTAAACCTAATCTATTGTGATGCACCTCTGAACTCCAGAAGTTTGGCTCAGCATATGTCATTCTGTCCTAGGTCTTGATCTCCAGCACTGATACCATGGGTATAAATTTTATTTTCTAAGCTCATTTTGATGTATTAGGTAGTGAAATAATCATAAAAATAATAATAGTGATAAAAGGAAATGATCATATAAACAGATATGAATGATGTTTGATTCTAGTGTTCTGGAATTACTCTTTTCAGTGGTGTAAGGACTCTGATTTTTATTTTTTTCATTTTTTTTTTTGAAAGGCAGAGAGACACACAGAGAGAAGCCGACAAAAGACAGAGTTCTCAATCACGGTACACTACCCAAATGCCTCCATCAGCTGAGGATGGCCCGTGCAGAAGTCAGCAACCCAGAACTCAATCTGAGTCTCCTAGTGAGTAACAGGGGTTCAAGTGTTTGAGTCATCACCTGCTGCTTCCCAGAGTGTACGTTAGAAGGAAGCTGGAATCAGAAGCTGAGCTGGGTCACAAACCCAGGCACTAAGATAAGGGCTGTGGGTGTCCCAAGTATGGCATCTCAATTGCCGAACGCCTGTACTTAGATTGTGATATTCCAATGCCTTCTTCTTAACGTCTATAAAAGATTCTGTGAAATATTCCCAGTTGATCAAATTAAATTTCTCTAAGATCTACTAATTAGTCATGCTTGGATTAGCTAGAATTTTAACTTTTCTTCAATGTAACATTTTATTAATGTGAAATGTACTATAATCCATTAATAATTAGTCACTTGAACAGTAATAGAAATAATGCTGAATGCTTACTCAGAGCCAGAAAGTGTTCTGAGCTCTATTAAAGGAATTCAGAATTTTGGAATTTATAACAACCTAAGACACAGATGCAATAAATGTGCCTGTTTTACATATTGGGAAGCTGACTCACATTTAGGTTGTGTAACTTTGGCCAAACCCCACCCCAGAGTACATGCAGATGAGCCTTCATTTTTACCCAAGTAGTCAGTTTCCCCAGTCATTGCCCTTAACCACTGCTCCATTCCCATGAATTACCCTCTTTTAAAAATATATATTCAGTCTTTATTTTGTACCTTCATTCACAAATACTCATTAGGTGCCTACTTGGTACTAAGGATTGACTATTCACAGAAAAATTTGAAAACAGACCCCACCCTGGAAGAGTGCAGTCTGGTAGAGAATAGAAACCTTAGATTAATAAGGACAATAAAGCTTTATAGGTGCTGTGACATTTATGGTTTAACTATAAAAGCAAAACTAGAACATGGACAGGATTCCCAGAAAGAACTTTGGCCAAGTGCCTTGTGGCAGGTGACAGAAGGAAGTAGTCTAGGTCTAGGAGAAAAGGCAGGTACATGTGAGGAAGTACCAAAGAATTTTGCAAATTTGAGGAAAGCTCCTGGTTATTCTAGGAGCTGAAGTTTGAAAACTGTGTCCCATGAGTGTACATGTTTATCAAAATACATTGAATGCTACTGGGCATCTTACCGTATGCAAATATCATCTCACTTTTTCAAAAAACTGTTTGACAATTTTAAAAGAAACATGTTGGGAGAGGCAGACAGAGGCTGTATTATAACTGACCTTGCATGATATATTGGAGAACAGGCTTTTTGCCATCCACATGAAGCAGAGTTTCTTAGGCAAGACAGTCACCTGGCCCAACATGTGTTCTGGGAAATCCACCTGGTGGTTAAGATGGGGTTGACTGCCAGTGAAACCAGGTGAGAGGATCAGGCCATTGAGGATGCCACAGCATGGTTAGGCAAAGGATGATGGATGCTGGACTAAGGCAGGTAAAAGGAAATAAAGAGTAAGAGATGGCCTTGACACTATCTGAACATGCAACTGTCTGCCCTGCTGAAGGGATGGGACCTAGAGCAATGGAGAAATGATCATGTAGCAAATAAGAGAAAGCTTGTCTACTGGGATTGGAGGAGGGTGGTCTAAGTGGAAACAGAGGTTATACTTTCTTAGTATGGTTGATCTTCTTGACTGTATGGTGCTAAGTCATAAGCCTTCTCTTCTTTTTAAGATGTAGTTATTTATTTATTACAAAGGCAGAAAGGGAGGGAGGGAGGAAGGGAGGGGAAAGGGGGGTGGAGGGATGAGGAGAGAGGGAGGAAGGGAGGGAGGAAGGAAGGGATAGAGAAATAACTTCCATCTGCTGGTTTATTTCCCAGGGCTGGGCGAGACTGAAGCCAGAAGCAAGAAACACCATCTCAGTCTCCCATATGGGTGTGACCCTGCAAGAAGACAGTTTGAGGAAAGAGCAAGGTTTATAAGTATAACTATGAAGAATAATAAAAGGAACTGTGTAGAGATATGTAATATGACCTGCACTTAGGACAGGGAGCTTGGGAGTAAAGTCATTATGGGTGGAGCCAGTGTTGTGGCATGGTGAGTCAAGCCACAGCCTGCAACACTGGCATCCCATATGGGCACCAGTTCACGTCCTGGTTACTCCATTTCTGACCCAGCTCCCTGCTAAAGGCCTGGATAAAGCATTAGAATATGGCCCAAGTGATTGGGCCCTGCCACCCACATGGGAGACTTGCATGAAGCTCATGGTTCCTGGCTTCAGCCTGGTCTGGCCTTGGAGGCCATCTAGGAAGTGACCCAGCAGATGGAAAATCAATCTCTCTCTCTCTCTCTCTCTCTCTCTCCCCATCTGTCCCTCCCTCCCTCTCTGTAACTCTGACTTTCAAATAAATAATAAGACTTTGAAAAAAAATAGTAGTCATAGGTACATGGAAATTAGGAGAGAGAGAGAGAGAGAAATTGTATAGTCCCAGGGGAAGAAATATTATACAAGGAAAATATGAAAAGTATGCAAGGAAAGATATAAAAGTGTAGTACACTACATTACTCAGCTCTGAATATCAGCACATGGTCATAAAAATGCAAACACTTGAATCTAAAGATTGCCTAATATATTAAACAACATTTGGAGGAATACAGGGAAGTGATGTATGGCAAGGTAGAGGGGAGAAGTTAAGGTAATAAAGTCCTTCCTCTTCCTCTGTAGGAAATCAACAGCTGACATGTAAAACTGAAAGGAAAGAAACAAAAAATCAAGAAAATTGAGGATATGAATATATTTGCATGGTATTTATCAATCTGGCGAGAAATTCCAATAAGAAACAACCAAGAATTCAGTATTCTCTCTGGACTGGTGTTTTGGTAGTGTTTTGGTTTTGTTGTTGTTGGTAACAAATTTTGCAAAACTATCTGAAATGCTATAGAATATTCATGCATCATTGGAGCATAAATAATTAACCTTCAGATTATTCGTAAAAGAAGTTGCAAGTAACACTGAGGTTTGGAAGCCACTTGAGGTAATCCCCAAGCACCACCTTCACTGTGAGAGCCTGTGCCGATGGACGGTGGGAGAGGGTGCCACGAGCTAGGCATCCGAGGAAAGCTGGGGTCAGGATGATGAGATGCAGCCACCTTAAGAAGGTGAAATGTAACTGAGGTCCTGGGGAAGTGGGCTCAAAGGCATATTGTGGTTCAAGAGGAAAAGGAGAGATGAAACTGAGAGGAAGAGGCGTGCAATAGTGTGGGGATTTGAAACTTTTTATAAACAGGTTTTTTCAAAACAAAAAGACAAATGGGATTTTCAGGTAGATGAGTGATCGATAGAGAAAAATCATATTCTTAATATGGTTCAGGGCCTATATTTGATGTTGACCTCTGACATTACATTAAAAAAAAAAAAAAAACTCAGCAAGAGGATCTTAAAGCTCTTTTGACCTTGGCGACTACTTTGCCCTAATTATAAAGATACATCTTTACTAAAGACAAAGTTAGGCGGGACAAAATTATTTAAAAACCAAACTAAACCAGAGTTTACTGGGCTTCTTTGCTCCTATAAAGCTGCTGAACAGCTTTGAATAATTTCTGAATCTTCCATCTTTTCTTCATTACATCAACAGAATGTTTAACTTATTACTTTTTTGAGGTAACATATTTTAATTTACCTTATAGTCAAAGGCTTAATGGCTCCACTAAATAAAGAGTTCAACAAGTAAAAACTAAAAAGACCAGAGTCCAACAAGAAAACGGACAAGGGCTATAAACAGCAATCGAATGAGAAGATTGAAGCTGTCTGTCTTAATATGCACCTGCAAGTTGACAGTCTAAGTTGCAGAATGTCTGCCTTGGAGCCAGAACAAAAGATTTCTAGGATCACGTTGTCCTGACTCAAAAAAATCCTCAGAATGTGGAAGGCAGGGCCTGCAGCAGAGGGTCAGGAGCTGAAGGGAACTGCTTTGCCTCAGGGCTTGGCTAGGTGAAGCCAAGACGTACACTGTGGCTGAAGTACACATTGCTTTGTTGGTAGCCTTTTTATTATTGTTGTGTTTTAAATTCTGACCTTCACATAATTCCTTCTCAAAAGGCAACTCTCCAAACTAGGTCAGTTCCGATCCACACAATTTCAAACACATACCAGGATGTTTTCCACGAGTCCATAGACAAATTGAAGTTGAAGATTAGTTCATTTGGGTGCAAAAAACAAGCTGAAATGTGTGACTAGTTTGTTTATAATATGCATTGTTTGAACTTTTTTTAAACACCCATGTGTTTAACTGCTTCTTACTGATTGGAGGATAGAAAGTGTAGGTTACCGAGATCAAAGAATTCACTCTGTCCTATGTGTAGACCTCATCTTTTCCTGATGTCACTTGAATCAGGGATTGAAAACTCCTCAGGCCTTGAGAATACAGATCTCCACCCCACCCCAATGTTTCTATCACTCCTTCTGGGTACTAGGAGCCCACTTCTGGACCATTCGCTGCTAAGAAAGCCTTTAGTATTTTATAAACCAAAATATGACATTGATTTTTAAAGCTGATTCTGGAGTTCTCAAATTTAAAGAAATATTTTCTACTAAATAATTGAAGTTATCATTCCTGTCCTCTGTATGCCCTAACGAACTCCCAGTTTCTTGAATATGGCCTAAAGGACATGATGGCCTATGCCCCTCTTGTTCCCTTGGAAAATACTTCTTAGTTTTTTCAAACTAAGCTTTTTTTTTTTTAAACATCGCTTTTCAGATTAAGGACCAGCTACTAATTCAAAGGCAGTCAGGCTCTTGGGGTGGGCATTTGGCCCAATGGTTAACATGTAACGTCCCATAATTAAATACATGGATTTGATTCCTTTTTTTTGGCTCCCAACTCCAGGTTCCTGCTAGCGCACACCTTGGGAAGCAGCTGATAAACTGAATTCCTGGGGCCAGCATTGTGGTGGAGGGGGTAAAGCTGTTGCCATTGATGCTGGCATCCCGTATGGGTACCCATTGGTGTTCCCAGATACTCCAGTTCCCAATCCGCTCCCTGCTAATGGTCTAGGAAAAGTGTACTTGGCCCCTGTCACCCATGTGAGGGGTGCAGATGAAGCTCCTGGCTCCTGGCTCCTGGCTTTGACCTGGGCCAGCCCTTGCCATTGCGGCCATCTGGGGAATGAATCAGCAGATAGAAGATTCTGTGTCTCCCTCTCCCTCTCTCAGTCTGCCGTTCAAATAAATAAATATTTGGGGAAAAAATCTATAGTTTGGCAGACACATCATTAAACATCAAGGCATTTTTGTTAAATAAGAAAACTTATGTAGTTGAGAAAGCATACTTAATTTTTTCTTGAAGACACTTCCTATCCTGGATCTTCACGCCAAGTTAGAGATAACTGATTATGAGAATTCATTAGAAATGTGAAAACATTACTATGTTTTATATCAAAGTGCTCTTGCTAGACAGCAAAACACTTGGAGAAAGAGTAAAAGTAAACAAGTGTTAGTGTATAATTTAGTTAAAGATAGTTTCTACTATTCTGTGTAATTATGCCAACCAGAATTTCAAATCAAGGTTATCTACAATGAATATAATTCACCTGTTGATAGTCAAGAATTAGGCATTTTATGATTACTGTTTTACAGGCATGCAAACACGTAAAATGTGCTTTCCCATGAGAGTACAATAGGTCAGGCAAGGTTAAAAAAACAGTTTTCTGACTTCCCTTACTTGGATTAGTGAGTTAAACATTGTGAGCAGATTAATGTATTACTTAAGAAAACCTAAAAAGCGGATATTCTCTCATATTCTCTTCCCCTCCCTATTTTCGAGAACAAAAATCTCTTGAATAATGTAAAGAATCATCTGAAATTGTGTTTTACTGCTGTGTCATACTGACTGCAAATCTAATAAATATAATTCGGACATTTAAGATGGCGATGATGATACAGGCTGAGAAAGCAGCATTGGCATCACTTTGAAGAGGATATCAGACATTTCAGGCACCAGCTGAAAACGTTTTAAGAACAGAGAAATAGGACTAGAGCCACAGCTTTTAAAGAAAGGAAGATTGATTTTATGGATCACATGCAGGGCATCTGTTAAGAAAGCCGAAATAGACTGAAGGCAGGTTTGGATCATAGTGGAGATGTTAGAAACTGAGCAGAAGCATGAAATAAACAGGAAGGTGTCGTGGATATTAGACTTCAGACTTCTTTCTTGAAAAGGGTAAGAGATGCTTACTGGTCTGCAAGCTGTCCACACAGCAAGAGCATGTGTCTTACTCATCTCTAGATCATCAATGTCTAGTCCAGTAGCATAATTCACATGCACTCAATGATTTTCTTTCATGCATGAAAGGGAGAAGTCAAAAATGACCTCAAGGTTTTGAACCCTGTAAATGTGAGGAGTGGAATCAATTCAATGCCGGGGGGAGAGGGGGAAGATTTGGAGAGGGAAAACAGAATTTGGTTCTTGGATCTGTTTGACTAAAAATATTATATTTAAGTGCTGGCTCTGTAGCATAGCAGGTAAAGCCACCAGCTGTGATGTGAGCATCACAAACAGGTGCTAGTTTGAGTCCTGGCTGCCCACTTTCAATCTAGCTCCTAGCTAATGTGCCTGGGAAAATAGTGGAGGATGGTCCAAATGCTTGGGTTCCTACAGCCCCGTGGGAGACCCAGATGATGATCCTGGCTCCTAGCTTCAGACCAGCCCAGCTCTGACCCTTGAGGCCATGTGGGGAGTGAGCCAACAGACAGAAGATCTCTCCCTCTCCCTCTTCCTCTCCCCACTCCCTCTCTCCTTCTCTTCCCTGCCCCCCCCCCCGTCTCTGCCTTTCTCTCTATATAACTCTGCCTTTCAAATAAATAAAAAAAATAGTATATGCAGTCAACAGTTTCACAGGCAGTAAAATGTGTACAGTTTGGAAAGAGTTAAGTAAATGTAAATACAATGGCAAATATAAGAAAAGGCAATAGTGGATATCCCTGGAGGAGAAAGTAGAGAGAAGGAAGAAGACACAGAAGAAGAAACTATTGCAGAATGGACCTCAGCATAGGCAGGAGAGAATAGTGCAGTGAAGGGAGGAGATCCAGGTAACACATAAGAGTGCTTAACACAATGGATTCAAAAAGTGGAGAGGTATATGATCCAGCTGTGTTACAAAACTGATCTATGGGGGCTGGCATTGTGGTGCAGGGAGTTAAGCCACCACTTGCAACACTGGCATCCCATTTCAAAGTGTTGGCTCAAGTCTTGGCAGCTCCAATTCTAATCCAGCTCTCTACTAATGCACCTGGGAAAACAGTGGAAGATGGTCTGAGTGCTTGGATCCCTGCAACTGCAACCCTTGTGGGAGACCCAAATGGAGTTCCAGGAGCCTGGCTGCCCCCAGACCTGGGTGCTGCAGCCATTTCAGGAGTGAACCAACAAATGGATGTCTCTCTCTCTCTGTCTCTCTCTCTCCTCTACCTTCCAAATACATAAACAAATCCTTTTTTAAAAAGTTTATTTGTGGTGATATTTTGGGTAACAGCCAGAATTTGATGTTAATAAGACTGAATTTGGGGAAGGAAAGAATGTTTTTAATGGCTGCGACATAACACATTTGGTTTAAAAATCTGTTTTTTTCCCAATTTGCTTCTGCTAAATTCTTGAGTACATGATGCACCTTGGTTCACTGTAAACTAAAGCATATTGATAGCAAGAACAGGAAAAATACAAGGATATCCAATACTTACACTTCTGTGAAGAACTGTCCCGGGTCATCTGGCCAACTAAGGCAATACAAACTAGTAAGTATCAGAATGCAAGAACCAAACTAAGGGCTGGCATTGTGGCACAGTGGGTAAAGCTTCTGCCTTTGATGCCGGCAACCCATATGGGTGCCAGTTTGAGTACCTGCTGCTCTTCTTCTAACCTGCTCCCTACTAACAGTTTGGGAAAGCAGTAGAAGATGGCTCAAGTCCTTGTGCTCCTTTTACCCACATGGGAGGTAGGCCTTTGACTCTTGGCTTCTGCCTGGCCCAGCCTGGCCCAGTGCTGGCTTATTGCGGCCACCTGGGGAGTGAACCAGCAGATGGAAGATCTTTCTCTGTGTGTGTGTGTGTGTGTCTCCTCTCTGTGTAACTCAAAATAAATCAATATTTTAAAAAACCCAACCTGATACTATCTGCAAATGCTGTTATTGTCCATATCAAATGAAAAAATAGAGAAATATTGAAATGAGAGAGCTCAGCAAGTTTGCTTATTATAAAAAAAGTACCCTAATTTCTATTCGCCAGCAAAACAAAAAGAAATCCACTAGAAAATGTAACTTCGGAGCAAGCATAATTCTCCCCTCCTGAAGGGATGGTTATGCATAGTGACTCCATTTTGAAAGTACAGGAAGAGAATTCCACAATTGTGAAACATAACATGCACTAATTCAGCCAGAAAATCAACAACAAAACCAAAAGTCATACACCAAGACTAAGTACTCTTGACCTGATGTGATGAAAAGAGTCTTCTATCTCCATACTCTTCCTCCATCATGAGAGAAAAGTCAGACAAATGAGAGATGTTCTACCAAACACCCAACAATCCTCAAAACAGCCAAGGTCATCAAAACTTGGGAAAGATGAGGGCCAGATTTTAGCACAGCAGCTTGGGATGCCACATCCCACATCAGAAGATCTGGTTTTGAGTCCTGGCTCCTCCACTTCTGATCCAACTTTGTGCTAATGTGCACCCTGAGAGGCAATAGATGATGGCTCAAGTATTTGGGTCCCTGCCACCCATGTGGGAGACAAATGGAGTTCCTGGCTCCTGGCTTCAGCCTGATCCAAACCCAGCTGTTGTGGGCATTTGAGGAGTGGACCTACAGGTAAAAGATATCTATCTGTGTGTCTCTCCCTGTCTCTCTGGTATTCTGCATTTCAAATAAATAAATTGTTTCTGTGGAATTTGAAAGTATAAATAAAAAATATACTTGGGAAGAGGCTTTTAACTTAGTGGTTAAGACACTGATTGGCCGGCGCCGTGGCTTAACAGGCTAATCCTCAGCCTTGCGGCGCTGGCACACCGGGTTCTAGTCCCGGTTGGGGCGCCGGATTCTATCCCGGTTGCCCCTCTTCCAGACCAGCTCTCTGCTATGGCCCAGGAGTGCAGTGGAGGATGGCCCAAGTCCTTGGACCCTGTACCCGCATGGGAGACCAGGAGAAGCACCTGGCTCCTGGCTTCGGATCAGCGAGATGCACCGTCCGCACCGGCCATTGGAGGGTGAACCAACGGCAAAAAGGAAGACCTTTCTCTCTCTCTCTCTCTTTCTCACTATCCACTCTGCCTGTCAAAAAAAAAGACACTGATTGAGAGGCTGGCGCTGTGGCGCAGTGGGTTAACACCCTGGCCTGAAGTGCCGGCATCCCAAATGGGTGCTGATTTGAGTCCTGACTATTACTCTTCCAATCCATCTCTCTGCTGTGGCCTGAGAAAGCAGTGGAAGATGGCCCAAGTCCTTGGGCCCCTGCACCCACGTGGGAAACCTGGAAGAAGCTTTTGGCTCCTGGCCTTGGATTGGCGCAGCTCTGGCCATTGCGGCCATCTGGGAGTGAACCAGTGGATGGAAGACTTCTCTCTCTGTCTCTACCTCTCTCTGTAATTCTGTCTTTCAAATAAATAAAATAAATCTTTAAAAAAAGAAAAAGACATTGATTGAGATGTCCATGTCCCACATCAGAGTATCAGAGGGCCTGGGTTTGATTCCCAGCTCCAGCTCCTGATTCTAGTTTCCTCTGGGAGGCAGCAGTGATGGCTCAAGTAGTCAGATCCCTGCCACTATTTAAGGAAACCTGAATTGAGTTCCCAGACCAGTCCCAGCCATTGTAGCTATTTGAGGAGTGAGACAGAAATGGGAGTCAGTCTCTCTCTCTCTCTCCCTCGTCTCAGTCTGTCACACAAATACATAATTTTATTAAAAATGTACATGGAAGCACAAGACCCAAGAATAGATAAGACACTCTTGAAAGAGATAAAAATATGTGAATTACCTTACAAAATGTTAAAAAGTATTATAAAGGTATAGTAATTAGGATAATGTGATATTGGTGCAGGCATAAATGTATGGAACAGGGAAGACAGCCTTCCTTTTCTATCAGAAGAAAGCCCCACATATGTTTAGTAATGGGATGTGTGATAGAACCTGCTTTATTGATCAATGGAGAATGGAGAAAGGATCAAGCTTTCAAGAAATGCTTCTAGGACTACTGTTTATCCTTCTGCAGATGTGAAATCAATCTTTTACTTTATATCACACATGCAAAAGACAAATCAGTTTTTTCGGACTTCAAAGTGAAAAAATAAGCTTTAAAATTTTTAACAGATAACATAGAAGTTATCTTTATATGGTAAGTTAAAAGAGGTTAAGTCACACACAAAGTAACAGTAAAATTTGTGTTATCAAAGGATTCTATAAAGTAAAACTCGGGTTACAAACTGGGAGAAGATAGTGCAGCACACACAGTATATAATGAAATCTTACAAGGACATCAAAAAACCATACACAATGAAAAGCAACAAAAGCCATGAAAATGCACATCCTGGAAGAGGAATCCTAAGCAAATAAACACATGAAAGGATACTTCACCTCAAAATTAATCAGGCAAAGGAAAATTAAAATCACCATGAAATACATTTTCATACCTATAATATTGGCAAGTAAGAAATTCTACCAATATCTACTGTTAATATGATGTGATGTAAATGAAGTTTTTATAAAATTATGATGTGAATACCAACCACTTCAAACATTTTGGAAAACAAATTATCATACTCCAACAAACTGGAACCTGTACCCAATAATTTCATATGTGAGTCTTTACCCTACAGAACCCCAGCACATGCATATCTATATAAAAATAGGCATAATAGAACTGAATAATTATGAGACAACCTGAATGTACATTAGCAAAAGAATAAATTGTGATATGTTCATACTGTGTAGACACCACAAAACAGGGGAAAAAATTGCATCCTCAAACAACAAGGAGAGTGAATTTCAGGAACTTGATATGTAATAAAATTAAAAAGCAAATCAGAGATGATTGCATGCAATGTAATTGCTATTTAAAAACCACGCCAAAAGTAAACAATGTGTTGTTTTGGCAATGAACAACATGGCAGTTGTTCATGCAAAGTAAAAAAAAAAAAAAGGTTAAACACAAATTTATCATTTAACTTCCTCTGAGCTGAGAGAAAACAGAATGGAAAGATGGCAGAATAGGAAGGGAGCACACTGATAGTCCGGGAAGAGACAGTTTAATAAAAGTGGAGATACCGCAGGTTCAAGGAAGAGTAGGGGAAGAAACAGCAGAGGACACTCTTCCGGAACTAGTGATTCACAGTGGACCTGCGTGGGGAGTGTGGAAGCCCACAGTTCAGGACACCAGCGGCAGACTCAACACACCAGCGCTGGAACGCGAGGTGCGCCAAACCTCAATAGCCCGAGACACCAGCGGGCAAGCGGAAAGAGGAGACTAGAGGGAACGAGGCTTGAAACTCCGTGGGGAAAAGTTCACCAGCCTAACTAGAAGAGAGAGAGGAAAAAAAAAAGTGACCGATACGGACACGAGTTTCTCTCTCTCTGCTCACCCCTCAAAGGCGAGCAAGACAAAGAGCAAGCGCCATTTTGGACATACGTCATAAGCAGGGCGACCTCAGGTCTGCACCGGCCCTGAGCCTAGAGGAAAACCTGACTCTGGGGGGGGGGGGGTGTGAAATAACGGAGAATAGGATCTAATGAATCTGTAGTGCTGGTGAACTGAGACTGTGAAGAAGGAGACGGTGGGGGAGAGAACTCACAGAATTCACGTGAGTGCACTCCAGAGACACTACAGCTCGGTAGCCTTGGCAACCCAGTGGGAGACTGCAGGAGAATTGGAGCCCACACTGAGGGCAGCACAGATTCCCTGTGTGGTCCTTGGGAAAAGCTTCCGATCTCTGGCTCCTGTGGGTATATCATTTGCCTGCTAACTACCTCCAATTCCGTTCAGCTGTGTGGAATTACTTCTCTTTTGAATCAAAAAAAAAAAAAAGAAAGAAAGAAAGAAAAAAAGAGAGATTTACCACGCCTAACCTGGGAGTGTCACCTTTGGCACACCCTCAACCCTGAGGAACCAAACAGAGCTCTCAGTCCATACTCATCTCAAGACTCTAAGGCTCCATCAAAAGCAGATAGTTCACGTAATCTAGAGTCATAGTATAACAAGAAAAAACACCACAGTGAAGAAATCAAAGAATATATCCAATATGCCAAACAAACACAAAAACCGAGAAACAAGAACAAGGAAGACATGACGCCCCCAAATGAAAAAGATACCCCAATTCAAGATTATGAAGATGATGAGATAGAAGAAATGCAAGAAGCTGATCTCAAAAAATTGATAAGAACATTAAGAAGTTCTCAAAAACAAATTCTTGAACTATACAAATCCTTAATGGACAAGATAGAAAATCTCTCTCATGAAAATGAAATATTAAGGAGGAATCAAAATGAAATGAAACAACTAGCAGAACAAGAAACTGTGATAGTGACGAGAAATCACAATGAAATGAAGAAATCAATAGATCAAATGACAAACACATTAGAGAGCCTTAAAAACAGAATTGGTGAAGCAGAAGAGAAAACATCGGACTTAGAAGACAGAGCACAGGAAAGTATACAGTCAAACCAAAGAAAAGAAGAGGAAATTAGAAATCTAAAAAATATTGTTGGGAATCTAAAGGATACTATTAAAAACACCAACATTTGGGTTCTAGGAGTTCCTGAAGGCATGGAGAGGGATAAAGGATTAGAAGGTCTTTTTAGAGAGATACTTGCAGAGAACTTCCCAGGTCTGGAGAAGGACAGAGACATCCCAGTACAGGAAGCTCATAAAACCCCTAGTAAACATGACCAAAAGAGATCCTCACCACGACATGTTGTAATCAAACTCACCACAGTGAAACATAAAGAAAAGATCCTAAAATGTGCAAGAGAGAAACGTCAGATTACTCTTAGAGGATCTCCCATTAGACTCACAGCAGACTTCTCATCAGAAACCCTACAAGCTAGAAGGGAATGGCGAGACATAGCCCAGGTACTAAGAGAGAAAAACTGCCAGCCCAGAATACTATATCCTGCAAAGCTCTCATTTGTGAATGAAGGTGAAATTAAGACTTTTCATAGCAAACAGAAATTGAAAGAATTTGTTGCCACTCGTCCTGCCCTGCAAAAGATGCTTAAAGATGTATTACACACAGAAACACAGAAACATGGTCACCAATATGAAAGAAGGTAAAGGAAGGAAACCTCACAGCAAAAGATCACAGGAAGCTCAGTTTCTCTTTGACATAGAATTAAACTCTGATGCTCTGTTAAAGCAATGTGTTAAAATAATCTATTATGTTCTCTTGATGTCTGTTAAATTCTAATTGTTCAAAAACAGCTGCATTTTTATTAAGAGCTGTGGGTTATTTAAATATGTGCTTATTTTCAAAAATTTGAATAATCACCTTGTAACAATGATCAAATTTGGTCTATGTTATGTCATGATTTTAACGAATCTTATTTCAACGAGATATTCTGGATTTTGAGCCTTCTTGGCATTCTTGACAGGCATTCAAAAAATCAAAGTCAAACAATCTGGTCTCTAAATTTTCCAGTAAATCCTTGACTTTGGTTTTTCCAGTTTGGGCCCAACTGAAAAAAATCGAAAGACCTATGTCTCTCATCTTATAGACACACCAACTAATCAGTCTATTTGGATTATATTAGAAGTACTGTCAAGATGTGACATGGTACCAAATTTTAAGTTTCTATAATGGAAAATGCTATTAATACAAATGTTTGGGAATTAAAAAGTCTAATGATCTTGTGTTACTAGACATGATAGTTATCTTAATGAGAAAGCCCCAGAGGCCTAAAGGGTTAAATACTTGTAAAATCCTACAGGTGCTTTCAAAAATACTGTGAAGTAAGCAAGTGCCTCTTGTTGGTTGATGAGTTTATAATTTTAAACATGGCAACTTAAAGTATTGTCATCCACAGTTATATATGATTTGCTGCTCATAAAACTAAAGCCTTGTTGGTTCTGTGTTTAGCTGTCCTGCTATAGGTTCATATGGGTTTTTTCCAGCCACTTCTATTGTATTCAGTACTTTGGGACGGCTCTGTAAATAGATGAAGCCAATAATGTATTAACAGTTCCAACTGAGAGAAAGTATGGTTAACTGAGGTTACTAAAAACAAAAAGCAATTCAAATCAATTGACAATTTACAAAAAGAGTTAAAGATTTTAAAAGCTATTATTAAAATTGCTATATTGGTCTATTATGTTATGTTATATTTGTGTACATATTGTATGTCCACATGGGAAAATTTTATTAAGAGTTTTATTTTAAATGGCTTATAGATAAGATGGTCCATAAATTTAAGCTGCTAAAATCAATCAAAGATACATTTTAATTTGTGTGACCAGAATCTGTGTATCATATGTTTTAAACTTGTTGGTAGAAAGAAACTAAAAACATTTTAGATGGTTGTGCTTAAGTTTACTGGCTAAACAAACTATACCATGTTAGATATTTAAGAGGTGATTCCAAATACATGATTCTTAAAATTTATAGAAGGCATTGGACCTTCTGGTAAATGTTTTCTTAAGTTGTTATCTAATGGTTGAAACGGTTTACTAAGTATTCATGTGATATTGCTAATGTCAGCAAGCGATCTAGGACTTGCTCCCTCATTTCTCTATTCTAAGCCCAACTTGTTCTTTCATTTCTCTATTCTCTTCAAGGTAGGAAACTAATTCTATTATGAAGGAATCTGAAGGACACAAAATTTAATCTTTAGACCTTATAAAAGAGATGGCTAACACTTTTCTGTAATAGCATAGCCAAAATAAGAGCTTAAATTATAATCTCATAGCTAGATTTACTTCGCCATCAGCAAAGTATACAATAAGTAGAAAAAACCTCCCTTTCAGACCAAAGGGAAAGAAAGTTTTTAAGTGAGAATATAATTTTCCTCATGGGCATTGTCTACCTTAGAAAAACTACTACAGAACATGCCTGTGACTATAGACTTGTAGTTCAGGCCACCGAAGATTAGAGATGGGACACGGGCACTCCCTTGACTTGCATCCTCTGGTCTGCTTTAACACAAACCAGGAGGAAAAGAAAGCGCGCCATCAGAAGCAATGGGTGGCAGGCCTATTAATGGCTGATCTGTACAGTGATCTGCCCTCAAGGAGACCCAACAGGCCAGTCCACTGCAGTGGCTTTCAAAGTGGTAAGCCTGGGCTTCAGCAGAAGTCAGCTTGTGAAGAGCCCTGGCAGCTCTGCCAAGAGTTGGATCACTGGAAATGGACCTGCCCTGGAGTCGAAGGATGCCCAGGTCAGAGCCACAGATCTTATTGGCTCTAAGCTGAAAAGCCCTTCACTCAGCCCAGCTTCCAAAGTGACCACTGCAGCTGAGGGGACGGCCAAGTAGGGTCAGCAACATTGCAGGCAGAACTGTAAATTTCTTGTTAGAGATGCCACCTGCCTTTACCTGGCCAGCTCTCCTCCCAGGCCAGCCAAGTAATGAAAGTCAACAGAGTGCCTTCCCCTAGGAGGTTCACACCTCCCTTAGGATGTACCCCATGTGAAGAGATAGATAGGTCTGGGCCTCTCAACTTACAAGGCCTAAAGCCCAACAGATTATTATCAAGCCCTTTCTGTCAGGTTCTATTTGCCTCTCAATCAGAAAACTTAATTGTAGCTTAGACAGCACTTTTCTTAGCTCCTCTAATAATAACTCTGTCCGTTGTTCTAGACCCTGTCTAGCACACTTGGGCCAATGGCTTTACTCCCAACCTGTGTGTACTGATGGTCCTCTTCCCCACTTAATGCTGTATAATTGTTCAGACCTGGTTAATGCCACTCTTAGGATCATTGGTTACTATCCTCACCCTGTCTTTTATGACCTTGTCTAAATATGATCAGAGTCGGCGAACTAAGAAGGCTTCCATAGCCTTGGCAACTTATGGCGAGAGCCTAGGGTGGTTACTGGCACCATAAACTAGAGTGTCAATTTGTTAAGTCAACAACAGCAGTCACTGTGCACTTGCTCCTCATGTGGGATCTCTGTCCTTAATGTGCTGTACATTTTGATTTAATGCTATAACTAGTACTCAAACAGTATGTTTCACTTTGTGTTTCTATGTGAGTGCAAACTGTTGAAATCTTTACTTAATATATACCAAATTGATCTTCTGTATATAAAGAGAATTGAAAATGAATCTTAATGTGAATCGAAGGGGAGAGGGAGTGGGAGAGGGGAGGGTTGCGGGTGGGAGGGAAGTTATGAGAGGGGGAAACCATTGTAATCCATAAGCTGTACATTGGAAATTTATATTCATTAAATAAAAGTTAAAAAAAAAAAGAAAACAGAATGGAATTCAGAATCACAGACAAATGTCAAAGGGGATGATAATAATTTTCTAAAACCACATGTTGGACACAGTGTGCATGTGAATCATCATTCCTTCTATCTGAAACATAGTTAATATGTTTTTCACTTACTGTACATTTAGAAACACACTTTTAAAGCAGAGCCAATAGGGGCCAGCACTGTGACATGCGGGTTAAGCCTCCTCCCATGATACCAACATCCCATGTGGGCACCAGTTCAAGTCCCAGCTGCTCCACTTCTAATCCAGCTCCCTGCTAATGCACCTGGGTAAACCAGTGAAGATGACCCAAATGTTTGAGTCCCTATACCCACTTGGAAGCTCCAGGCTCCTGATCATGACCTGGCCCAGCCCTGGTCATTGCAGCCATCTAGGCAGTGAACCAGTGGATGGAAGATCTCTCTGTCTCTCCTCCTCTCTCTGTAATTCTCTTAAATAAAATAAATCTTTAAGAAAATAAAAAGAGCCAATAACAGTATATGATACCTCCAAAATGGCTGAAACAAAGTAATTCTACAGAATATAAAATATCCCAAAATAATTCAAATAGAATGAATTACTTGGAGGCGGCACTGTGGCATAGAGTGAGGCTGCTGCCTGCAGTGCCTGCATCCCTTACAAGTCTCAGCTCCTCCACTTCCGATCCAGCTCTCTGCTGTGACCAAATGCTTGGGCCCCCACACCCGTTTAGGAGACCTGGAAAAAGCTCCTGGCTCCTGGATTTGGATTGGCACAGCTCCGGCCATTGCAGCTATCTGGGGAGTGAATCAGCAAATGGAAGACTTCCCCCTCCCCCTCCCCCTCCCTCTCTCCCCCTCTCCCTCTCTCCCCCTCTCCCTCTCTCCCCCTCTCCCTCTCTCCCCCTCTCCCTCTTTCCCTCTCTCCCTCTCTCCCTCTCTGCCTCTCTGCCTCTCTGCCTCTCTGTAACTCTGCCTTTCAAATAAATAAATAAATCTTAAAAAAAAAGGAATGGATTACTTGATTTTTTTGGCCTATGTTTCTAACAATTGTGATAAGAACAGTAAAACAAAACCACAGAAGCCCCAGCTGAATCATTTCTACTAAGGAACCCATCCTGCAGGTTGGTAGATAAGAAAACTTGAATAGGTATTAAAGGAACATAGAACATGGATGAGAATTTTCAGCCACTTATTTCAGTGTTTGTTGTTACATGAATAGTAATCTCATCACTTAAGCAACCAGAATGCTCAGTGAATAAGTGTCCTGGCAAATTACTCTTTTGACTACTCATTTAAAATTAAACCTCGAGTTAGTTGGAATATTATCTCTCCTTTTAATAGAAATCTCAAGATGACTGCAGATAGCACTAGATGGGGGCAAACTGTTGAAATCGTTACCTAATATATACTAAACTGATCTTTTGTATATAAAGAGAATTGAAAATGAATCATGATGTGATTGGAAGGGGAGAGGGAGCGGGAAAGGGGAGGGTTGTGGGTGGGAGGGAAGTTTTGGGAGGGGGAAGCCATTGTAACCCATAAGCTGTACTTTGGAAATTTATATTCATTAAATAAAAGTTTAATTTAAAAAAAAGATCATCAACAAATGTACAAATGTGGCTCAAATCCTTGCTTACAAAATAATCGAGATCTTTGGAGCTAGGTCTCCCCAGAGATGCTCTGTTCCTACTCCCATTGGCAGAGGTATCACTGGCTCTGAATCTGCTATCTAGGAGCAAAGCTGAGATTGTCAAAAGGATGCCAAGTCTTTGGCATGAACAATGATTACTGTCTTCATAGTAAAAGACTTCAAAGCATACAGCAATGGCTGAATAACAAACACATACTTCTTCACTTTTCATTTCAGAGCAGAAAAATGCACCAACTAGTGTATTCTAGAAGACAACTTACAATGACAAAAATAGGACTGTTTGCTGTGTCAAAGTTTAATGGCATTTGCTAGCACCAGTAAATAATGGAACAGCAAAGGTTTCCCCACAGAGAGAGCTGCAGTTCCAATTCAGCATGACGGTAAATAATCACCATTGTAAACAAGTCACTCTTTAAGGGTCTATAATGTTGTTCTATGAAAACCACTTAGAGCTGAAATCTGAATCAGGTAAATGTTTCAGAGTGCTTATTATCATCAGTGAGGTCTAGGGTAAAACTCAGGGATATCAACAGGCAGGAATTAATCAAGATCAGCATTGATTTTACTTTCTATATTACTGCACAGCTATTTAGATATCAAAAAACCAAGAGCATTACATGGTTGCTTTGTGTTGATTTATGATTCATGTAATGACTGCTCTAGTTGAATCCATTGACTTGTCTAGAATTCAATATCATTGCACCTTGCTTTGCAACAGAATAAAAGGTGATTGCTTATGTCTTGGAAATCTTGTGTTATAGAACCCATGAATATATTTTTGGAACATAAATGCTACATTTCAATGTCACTGAAAAGCCACTGTCTAAAACTATGAAGCTGAAAGGTGAAGAAAATGGCATGTTGAGTTTCTTGGAGGAATATGGAAAAGTAAGGTATTATTATAATTTACTGACAGTAAAATGCTTGCTTGTCTCACGAGTAATATATTTACTAGTATGGCCTCAATAGGAAACATACTCAGAATCTGGACCAATAAAACCAAAGATGGAAACAAGCAAGTTTATTTCTAAGAGACACACATCACACTGAAATGACAGAATCTGATACATTTTCCATTCTTTTAGGCAATTTACCTTCTGTAGGTAATTTAGGAAATTCTATTTCTTTGTCCATGGAAATTTCATGGGATGAGAGGCTAAGCGATTTGGAATCTTTTCTCAGGTCTGATTCATTACTTTGAGGATGTCACTTTGCCTCCCTTAGACTGCCTGTCTTCGGTAAGCTAACGAGAATGAATTATTTTTAGTTTTCCCAATCAGCTGTGATCCACCAGCATAGCAATATCTAAGGAAGCTTATGAGAATCCTAATCCTCCAGGCTGTCATCTGTGTTCCATATGTCCTAGAGATCTATATTTCTTTTCTTTATAAACTGCCCCAGGAGACGCTGATCCACAAACTCATTCATAAGCCACATAATTTAAAGGACCTTTTCATTCTGTGATTCAATGAAACTCACTGGTTGAGCAAGCTGACAATTCGGAGCACACTCATTTTAGAATTATAAAAGACTGATGGCAATTCATTTAAACTTAACATTGGCACTGTACTGGAGAGAATGTCTTTGGAAATGTAACGACGTCCAGTTCTGTGCAACGGGTCAGGATCATGATTATGAACATAAACATCGACATAAGTAGGCATATACAGCCATTAGCAGACATGCTTGTGATATGAAAGGATGCACATGTGAACTGAAGAAATTAAAGTACGCTTTACATACATCTTATAGGATCAATTTCCATTTATAAGGGCAAATTTTATTTGATTGACACATGATTTATTTTTATGAATATCTTTTATTTTATGAATATCTAGAACATAAGATTCACAATGATCATTTAGATTTCATTAAAGTGGCTTTCCCAGATCTCCATGCTCCCTCTGTCCCCAGCCCATACAAATTAGCTACAAAACCTTTCTGTAGATTTTTAAACTGAATGACTTTGTGTGTGGAGTTATTTGACATTATCTGAAAGAATGCTGGAAACAGTTTAAGATATTAAGAACAGCTAACATGCAGCTCTTCTCTCTGATGGTAATTAGACTATTGAGTCAATTGTCTGTGGAGACTAGTCCAGCAGCTTTCTCAAGAGCCACTTTCCTATTCACAGGGGCCAGAGACTATGTGTTGAATTCTTCTCAAAGCAAAGCCGCATCATTCACATGCATTTTACAGGAAAGATAATACATAACTTTCACATCATCCAAAAAAAAAAAAAAAAGTTATCCAGTCTTCCAGGACTGTCCTTGCCAAACGTTGGTTCTTCCTGGAGTTTTGGATATGGATCATGCCTCCCTAATGAGTCCACACTAAGGTTCTCTCAGATTCTGGCTTTAGCCTCCGCACAATCAAAAGCCAATAGAAAGGATAGGGAAGCCTCAGCACTGCGCTGGCCTTACCTCATCTCTCTGCAGGGTAGCTGAGCAGTAGAACAGTTAGGCTAGGAGTCTCCTCCTCTTCATGAGAAATGTTGGCATAAGAGATCCAAAGATCTTGTTAAAAACAAAGAAAGCAACAAGATTCAAAATAATAAAACTAGCAAGTCTTGGTTTTTATAATTTTTCTTCCTGATTTTCCCATTGTCTTCCCTAAAATTTTAATTTTGTGTTCATAAGATTTAGCTACAATGTTATTTATACTTCCTCACTCTCTGAATATTGCACAAAAGAGAACGTGCGTTGTCTGGGCCCAAAAATTCTCTGAGAAGTGGCAACTCCAGGATGTTTTTGTGGTGGGAGTCGTGACTGTGAGAAGCCAGCAAGGGAGGGTGAAACCAAGGAAAAGCATCCTTATCTCTGGTCATTTTCCCAAGCAGCCTCACTGCAGCTCTGAAACCTTGAAAGCGCTGTATTTTGCTCTTTGAAACGAGAGAAACTCTCAGAGAGCCTTAAGAAGAAAAGTTTAGAATTTAAAAATGGCAAAGAAACCAGAGAATGACACAGCTGATTTGATTTCAGAGAGATCACCCTGGAGGCAGCATGAAGAACGATTGGAGAAGGATGAGACTTGAAGGTCAGAGGCTCTGGAACTAGGTTTTACATTTGCACAAAGTCAACGATGGCAGCGTGGAAAACAGGATTGAATTGCAAGGATTTGAACGTGGTATCTGCCATTGCTAATGAAATTCAATATATTTTGGCATGCAGAAAAGAATTTTCTAAGAATCTGCCTTGGGAAAATAAGTAGATGGTACTGTGTTTTGCCAACAACAACAAGGAATTCAGGAAAATGGGATTTTTGTGTAATGATCAGCTTGTGTTAAGGCAAAATTGGAATTGCCATGGCAAATCCTTGTGGAAACATTTATATAATCATCAGTTTTATATGTGGTATCATATATATATATATATATATACAAACACACACATATGTACTCACATGTATGCACAGATATATGCAGATATAAAATACACATATATATACATGCATATGAGAGTGCTTTCAATAGGTTATGGTGAGGAAATGGAGATACCGTACATTTTCTGTGAATATTTGAACACTGTGTGTGTGTCTGTGTGTGCATGTGACAGAGAGAGAGAGAGAGAGGAGAGAAACATCTATGTCTTAGAGACAAATTTGGGACTCATCAACTTATGGGCTGCCCTATGTATGTGCCAAGAAAGAAGACTACAAAGGATCTACAAAAATTGATAATAGTAATTGTTAACAGTAATTGGAGACTGATAAATGATAATATGAGTGTAATGGTGAGGAAAAACATTTGAATTTCAAAGTTGAAGAGTAAATTATAAGTGAGAAATTTGAGAGCAGAAACAAAATTACCCTTTGGGATCATGTGTTTGAAAAGGAAGGAAAGTGACAGAAAAGGAGGATCAAAAGGAGTTTGACACAGAAACCTTAGGCATATTCAGGGGAGGAAACAGTAGAGAAGACATGTTTGAAGACAGTAGGAAAAAGAACGAAGCATGATGTAATCTACGATGAAACTGATTTCAGTGTAGACAAGAGGGTAGAGATCTCCTTCAGTGTACTACAGCCAAGGAAGCCAGAATGGAAGGATGTCCAGATAGTTTCCCAGAGATGGGGAGAAGGACAAGAAGTCTTAAATTTTATACAAGATTATTTTACAGTAGGTCTAGAGCTGTGGCATGATAGGTTAAGCCTCAACCTGCAGCACTAGCATCCCATATAGGCATCAGTTTGTGTCCTGGCTGCTCCTCTTTATATCTAGCTCTCTGCTTATGGTCTGGGAAAGCAGTAGAACATGGCCCAAGTGCTTGGGCCCCTGCACCCATGTGGGAGACCCAAAGGAAGTTTCAGGCTCCTGGCTTCAGATTGGCCCAGCTCCAGCCATTTTGGCCATTTGGGGCGTGAACCAGTGGATGGAAGACTTCTCTGTCTCTCCCTCTCTGTGTCTATAACTCTGCCTCTCAGATAAACAACAAAAGAAATTAATTTTAAAAAACTTTCCATAAAAATTTTTTTTGACAGGCAGAGTGGACAGTGAGAGAGAGAGACAGAGAGAAAGGTCTTCCCTTTTCCGTTGGTTCACCCTCCAATGGCCGCTGCGGCCGGCGCACAGCGCTGATCCGAAGGCAGGAGCCAGGTGCTTCTCCTGGTCTCCCATGCAGGTGCAGGGCCCAAGCACTTGGGCCATCCTCCACTGCACTCCCGGGCCACAGCAGAGAGCTGGACTGGAAGAGGAGCAAGCAGGACAGAATCTGGCGCTCTGACTGGGACTAGAACCCGGTGTGCCAGTGCCACAGGCGGAGGATTAGCCTATTGAGCCATGGCACCAGCCTCTATAAAATTTTAATTTCTTTTTGGAGTATTACATATCCATAGTAATTTTTAATGCAAAACATTTTAAAAGAAAAAGCAGAGTATTCCTATGGGTATAAATAAAATTGCCCCTTCTCCTTGCCACCTCTTGGAAGTATGCCCATAGTGAAAAATGTCTGTAATCCTTCATGCACTAGGCAGGTCACAAATATCCTTTGTTAAGCTTTGAGTCTGAGCTATGCCATTTCTTTCTTCCTTTTTTCCTGAACTATTTAATGCCCATTGTCCTCATCAGTATCACTGAATATTTTTTACATTTTCCTAATGTTTCCCCCCAGTATGATTTTTCTTTCATTTAACTTACTTTATGAGAAAGCAAGAGCCCCATTCCACTCATGTTTATAATTCCAGAACCTGACACTGTGGACTAAGATTTTCCAGCAGAACTTCCTGTGATGGTAAAAAAGTTTCCCTGTGTGAAACTAAAGAATCCTTCTCTTAATTTTAATTACTGTGTGGATAGAATCCACTATATCGAGCAGCACACACTGGTTAAAAGAATTATTTTTAGTTGGAGTTTTGGTTGGTTGATTTTTGCCTTTTTTTTTTCCCTTTTATACGTGTTTTCCAAGGTTTAAATTAGAGAAAGGAGACAAAAGAAGAAAAGAAAAAGTTAAACCAAACAAAGGGACTCAGAACCACCTCAATCCTAATTGCTATTTTGTCAAGTAATCAATAAGTCTCAGAAGACATTGGCAAAGACGGCCCTGAGTCACCTGTAGAACAGAAGAGTGCCAGAAAACTTATGCAAGTTCCATCAACTTTATTTTTAACAGCAATTCTAAGAGATAGGTATCACATCCTTGCACTACAGACATTAAGGAATTGAGACTCAGAAATGATAACTATATTCCCAAAAGCTTCTAAATGAAACATCTAGAATTATAGCCTCAATCAATGGCAATGCCCATGATCTTGGTCCCCAATATGATGCCTAATGTATATTCATCACACCCAGTACTCTAAGAAAGCACATATAATTCTAGAAAAGATTGTTATAAAATATTTGAAAATGAGCAAATCTTTCTAGCACATAAAGGGGATAAATCTTTAGCTAATTAAAAAATAAATATCTGTTCTCCAAATGTCTCATGGCCTAACAATTCTGAACAGATATGATGATATCATATTCATTTTCATGGTACAGATTTAGTAAAAATAGTCAAATCCTAGAACTTTTCTTATATGGCATACATTAAATTCTCCTTTATCATTTCTCAAATAAATTTGCTACATCAAATCTCAAAGAAACACAAAATCATTGGATTGGACCGATAGGAAGAAATTATTTCATGTTACCTCCAAAGAATAAGATTATAAAATGTTGTCTTACCTTCTGGTTTCATCCTAATCTGTGGCATGTTCTCATTATATGTATGACAAACTCTGTAATTTCTTCTCTAGCTTAAGTCCCCAATGTTATAGTAAAAATATACATATCTGTTTTATATTTTCAAAATATTCTTCATCTTTAGTAAAGAAATACACTGAAATGCTGCTGTCAATGTATCCTAAGGCTCAAAGAAATGTGATGGTCTGAAGATTGGTGACATGGCCAAAAGGATACACTTCCTATCTCCCAATGTCTATAAATAAACTGATTGTTTTAAAGTCCCATGAAATGAAACTTTATTTACATCTTAATTATCCAATTTCCTAGAAGTAACATTTGCTAGGATTGGAATCTGTTTAGTGATGGGTATTTCTCAAACATTATCTTATGAAAAAATATTTTAACACTAGAATTCTTCTTTGCCTTCAGTAGCCTCTCCCAGGGTTTCTGCCTCCATGCCTTAGTCTCCTTCTGTGTTAGAATCGTGTGCCCTATTCTGGAGGCAACCTTCTCATGTTCCTCCATATTGTGGCTGGGAAGCAAAGGGGTGCATGAGTAGACAGGACAGAGCCTCAGCTCTCTTTCTTCTGTGACTTTTAAAGTTCTCCTTGGCATAACGAAACTGAGGGTTGTGATGGCTGTTATTGTCTCTGCTAAACATAGACCCTAATTGAGAAAATCATAGGATAAAACCCATAGTGACGTCCTGCTTCAAATGAAATACTGATACCCTTTCATCCTGACAAGGGTAGCCGAGACACACTGCATTTAACACTCAACCAACCGTCTGGGGATTGAACTCTGTTATTTCAGTTGTCAGAACAAACAAAACCGGAGAGAGACGAATTAAGGGGAAAGCAAAAACTTCTGCATTTTGTGTTTCCCCAAGCAAAACTGCCTTATTAGGGAAAAGAATGCGTTTTACTAAATGCGTCAATTCAATCAAGAATGTGTGACACTGCTTTTCTAAGAGAATCATTTCAGAGTTAACATTCTTTTTTTTTATCCTATTCCTGCTTGTATGTATCAAAACTCATACTGATTAATGAGCTCTGAGTTGCAAAACAGGATTTATATTTTGCACCTGTCTGTCAGTCATTGTCCACAAGTAAAAGGAGTTAACATTCTTTATCTGATTCAGGTCTGATTCAGTACACATTTATTGAATTTTTTTAGATAAAGGCCTGCAATTGATCTATTACATTAAAATATGTCGTGTGTTACTATAAGCCTCATTATTCCTTCAATGATAAGGAACAGAAGAAAACAGCAGAGGAATCTAAAACACCAGGGTCTTCCATCAATTTTAGATGGAAAAACCCATAGATGACTGTCCATACTACATGATAACTCCACACTGTGAAAATACACAGTAACTGGGAGTAAACAAGTCACAGAAAAATAGAGTCTAGGGCGGGCATTTGGCACAGAGGTAAGATGCCACTTGGTACCACTGCATCCCATACTGGAGAGCCAGGGTTTGTGTCCCGCCTGTGGCTCCAATCACATCCATTACACCCTGGGAGGCAGCTGGTGACAGTTCAAATACTTGGGCCCCTGCAACTTACATGGGAGACCTAGATTAAGTTCCTGGCTCTCTGTTTTGGCTTGGCCCAGCCCTGGCTGTTGTAGGCATCTAGGGAATGCACCAGCAAATGGAAGATATCTCTCTCCCCTCTCTCTCTGCTTCTCAAATTAGAAATGTAAATGTCTTAAAATTTGTTTTTTTTAAATATAGAACTTAATCTGCTATGGCCTGGGAAAGCAGTAGAAGATGGCCCAAGTCCTTGGGCCCCTACACCCGCATGGGAGACCCAGAAGAAGCTCCTGGCTCCTGGCATCAGATCAGCACAGCCCCAGCCATTGCAGGCATTTGGGGAGTGAACCAGTGGATGGAAGACCTCTCTCTCTTTCTTTGTAATTCTGCCTTTCAGATAAATAAATAAACCTTTTTCAAAAAAAAAATAGAGTTTACATAGTTTACATATCATAGCAGTTATATTAGACAACATTTTTATGGTAAGTGTTAACTAAAGCACTGGAAATTTAAAGTATTTGGTGTAATAAGTATAATAAGTCACTGACAATCAGGTGAAAACCAACTTTTGTCTTTCCATAAAATAACTTTTCTTGTTCAGTAAGGTAAGCCTCTAGTTATACACCCTCATAATGGAATACACAGATGGTGAATTTGAAGAAACTCAACAGATGGCAGTCAGTACCATGCTAGGGAACGTAATTACTCTAAAATAGAAATGCATAGTGGACTATTCAGTGGCCTGCCCAGAACCCCTGTACCTGCTGATGCATCCGTCTCCCAGCCGTTTGGAGAGTTCACTTTGGGGCCTCACAACCATCCCTTCCTTAGAAAACTGCCTCCTAACAGAGGCGGGCTCCGAGGGTATCGATGGCTGCCCCTTGCTTCAATCACTCCGACCCACTGCTCTGTGGAACAAGTTGTGCCGCTGAGCGCCCTGTGCATCAGAGTGGATGCCGGCACCGCAGGCGGAGGATTAACCAAGAGAGCCCCGGTGCCGGCCCCCGATTCCCTGCCTGCTTCCAAGCAATTCTCACCTAAGACATAAAGTACCATGAAGACTTTAAACTGGTTGTAAATAAGCAGTGACAGGGGCTGGCTTTGTGACATAGCAGGTAATGCAACTGCCTACAAGCACAGGCATTCCATATGCTTACCCATTCCAGTACCGGTTGCTCAACTTCAGATCCAGCTCCCTGGCTAATGCACTTGGGAAAGCAGCTGAAGATGGCCCACCCACTTGGGCACCTCCCACCCCCTCCCACCTACTTTGGAGACCAGGAAGAAGCTCCTGGCTCCTGGCTTTGGATCAGCCCAGCTCTGGCCATTGAGTCCATTTGAGGAGTGAACCAGTGAATGGAAGAATATTTCTCTTTTTCTCTTTCTCTTTCTTTCTTTCTTTCTCTCTCTCTCCTTTTTCCTCTCCCTCTCCCTCTCTCCCCATCTCTGTAACTCTGCCTTACAAATAAATATAAATAAATATTTTTTTAAAAAAGCAGTGGCAAATTGAAGAGATTATAAGAAGGAGAATGTGGAAAGAAACAGTAAGGTTTTCCACTAACACTGCGATAGTGATTATGATCTATCTACAATCTCAATTCCAACACCTATTTTTACAATGTATTTAGGAATCAGCAATACAGAGTGCCACTGTTCTATTTAGTTAATGGAAGATTTGGGGGAAAAATAAAGATGTTAGTTCTTCTACCTTCTTTTTAACCCTCAGCTTTCTAACAAGAAAAACAAATCTAAGCAGGCTTAGTGGTTGGTCAGGATGTTTTTTCTTTTACTTTTTTTTTTCCTTCCAGTAAGAAAATGAAGGATTGCTTTTTAAAAAACTAAACAAATCTCAAATACAATTGCCTGTGTTTTGAATCAATGTTTGACTCAAAACACTTTATTTTTATTTTTTTTTATATATTTATTTATTTTTATTGGGATCCTCCATGGTTGTTTATTTGTGTCTGGAAACTTCCATTGACAGGGAAGGACCACATCTACTGGAATCCCCACGCATCCTTGGTGTTCCCTCTATGCTTGGCACGGAGTCAGAACGTAAATATCTGTGGTGTGATGGCAAGTGTCACTCAGGCATTAGCACCTACAGATTGGCAGTACGTGGCCTAAAGACCAGCCCAGAGCCCTCTCCTTCTCCCCATCTCCTAGGACCTATCCGAAGCTGTGCTTACTTCCTGGAGATCTTGTATTTTGAATATTTAAATAATGTAATAATATTCGTGTCACAGGCCATGCAGGAATCTAAGATATAATGCATTTAGCATAAAAACCCTAGAAATAGTAGTGTTATCATCTGAAGCTTAGGCTCCATCCATAAATATCATCAGAAGACAGTTTTCAAAGTAACAGAGGAATTTTTGGCAAGACTTCTCACAGTGCAATCTGTAGCAAATTAGTGGTCAGTCTCAGGATGGCCACAGCCAGCATAAACACTTTGATGTAGGGACATACAAGATTCAATAATAAAAGAACTGACCATCTTTTAATAAATTACGTAATTAATTTTATTTAGAAAGGCAGAGGCAGAGATCCCCATTCTAACAGTTCAATCTCCAAGTGCCCCTGGGACTAGACTGAACCAAAGCCGCGAGCCAGGAACTTCATTCAGATCTCTCACATGGTGCACGGGCACTCGAGTATTTGACCCATCGCTGCTGCTTCCCAGAGTGTGCCTTAGCCAGAGCTGAACTATGAGAGAAGCCAGGACTCAAACCCATGTACTTGATGTGGAATGTAGGTGTCTCAAGCAGCATCTTTGTGGCAACAAACACTTGCCTCATAGAACCAATTCTTATGCAAAGAACTTGATTAAAAGATAGATTATAAATGACCAATACAGGAATAAATGTGTCACTTTTAGCTACAGTTCTATGCACAGCTGTCTAACTGTACTAAAAACATATTTATTCTTTTCAGTGGAAAATGAAACTTAAGTCCTTCATTCAAATGAGAAATAGTAATTCTTACAAAGCACAATTTTTTTTAATGACAACTCCTAAATAAATCTAAAGAGAACACAGAAGAGTTGAATTTTAACCATTCATACTTTAAAGCAGAATGGAAGCAGACATGATAGTGGTTAATACACTCTTGTCCCCCATCAAAATCTAGGTTTAAATCGTGCTCTCCTGACTCCAACTTTCCACCAAGGCAGATGCTGAGAGGCAATGGCGATGGCTCAAGTAACTAGGCTCCTATCACTTATGCGGCAGACCTGATTACATTCCTGGTTCCTGCCCTCTACCTTGGCACAGTCCTGGATGTTTTAAGCATTTGAGGAGTGAAACAGTGCATGGGAGCATCTCTCTCTTTCTCTCTGTGTGTGTTACGCTTTGTCTCACCATTCTGCTTCTCAAGTAATTTTTTTAAAAAAGTAATCCAGGTGTATAATGGGAATTGAAACATAACAGTGGCAAAAAGTAAAATAAAAGATAATAAAAATAGTACTGAAATAGAGTGCAAAAAAGGAAAACAACCAACAATAGAGTACCAGGAAAGCTATCCTAGACCGTTGCAAATAGAAGTTGTTGTTGCCATTACAGAATAATCAGATAAAATGTTAGACAGTCTTCATGAAATTTGTCAAATTTCTCTTTATACTGATTATTAGCTATTATTAATGTAGAAATAGAGACAAAAGGCTTCCACATTCCACACAATTTCATAATATACACTGCAGAGAGAGATCAACAGCATCCTAAGGATGTGTTAACACACTAAGGATGTGTCTTAGTGGACACATCCCTGGGGGAGGGAGGCCTCTAATTCTTGGTGAGAGGGGTCTCATTTCTGGAAGGGAGATGCCTGTTGGTGTTCTTCAAGCAGGGGGAGCCCAGCTGGTGGGCTTGCAGGTAGTCTCACACCAGGGTGAGGAGCCATAACGTGTGGAGGAGCAGCTGTGCCAACAGGTGGGGATCCTGCTGGGGCTCCAGCAATGTTGGCAGTAGCAGCAACAGCAGTGGCTATCACAGGGCCTCTTCCCTGTGGAGTCATGACCTTCTGTAATGGCCCTCTCACTCCTCAAACAGAGCCTTCCACTCCAGCATGAGCCAGGGGAACTGGGACTCCGCTGGTACTCCTCTGCCAGCAGTCCTGACAACCCCCAGGCCCTCCTGTGGCTCCAGCAAGTGGTATGCAAGCAATGCCAACCTGTTTGGAAAGTGGCCCCTCCAATCATAGGAGAAATTTCTCCCTGCACAGCAACACCAGACCCAAATCCTGCTTTTCCTCACGCTCTGCTTGCTTTACATTCTTTGGCTTTATCATCCTGAACCCATCACAAACACTAAGAATCAAATTCACAAGCATGTCAAACACCTTAAAAGTAGACTCAGCTGTCTTGCAGGAGATGGACTCATTCTGTAGTCAATGCTAGCCTTGCCCAGAGTCATAATCGATGTTCCATCAAATCCAACATCTGCAGTCAAACTTCAGGACCCTTAAGACGTAAGGGAATGCTCTAGTTAACGGTATGATGGCAAGTTTGCCAGCAATGATGCAAGCTGGCCAGAAGCTTCACAGGCAGCAGATGGAGCCAGGAGAATCCAGGGCTGCCTTGACCAGTTCTTGGGCTCTCTGCTGAGAATGCCTGTCTCAGTGCCACCTGGAAATCCATCATGTGAACTTGGGGATGCTGAGACCTCTCCAGACTTTCACTTTCAGAATGCACTGGTGTAAGCAATCCCTTGCTGGTTCCATTGCGGTTTTTGTTTTGTTTTCAAGATTTTGTTTTTTCATGTGAAAGGCAGAGTTACAGACAATGAGAGGGAGAGACCGAGAGGAAGGTCTTCCACCTGCTGGTTCACTCCCCAAATGGCCGCAACAGCCAGAGCTGGGCACATCTTCTGGGTCTCTCACGTGGGTGCAGGGGTCCAAGCACTTCGGCCATCTTTGTCTGCTTTCCCAGGCCCATTAGCAGGGAGCTTGACCAGAAGTGGAGCAGCTAGCTTTTGAACTGCCTCCCATATGGAACGTGGACACTGCAGGTGGAAGCTTAACTTACCACGCCACAGATCCAGCCCCTTTTTATTTATTTGTCTATTTTTATTTTTTCCATCATGTTGCTGACAGCTCCACAGGCAGAGGCATCAGGTATCTCTGGCAGCCCTGCAGCAATATCACTTGGCCATTTTTTAGAAGATTTATTTATTTACTTGAAAGACAAAGTGACACAAATGAAGACGGAGAGACAAAGATCTTCTATTTGCTAGTTCATTCCCCAAATGGTCACAATGGCCTAGGCTGGGCCGGGCCAAAGCCAGGAAACAAGTTTCATTTGGTTCTCCCACATGGGTGCAGGGGCCCAAGCACTTGGGCCATCTTCTCCTGCGTTCCGAGGCGTATTAGCAGGAGCTGGATTGGAGATGGAGCAGACGGGACTCAAACTGATGCTCCTATAAGATGCTAGCATCACATGTGGTGGCTTACCCTGCTGCACCACAATGCTGATCTGTTGCCCATTTTTAAATGCCCATTACAACTCTGTTCTCTTGAGTTTCCTAGTTTTGTCTTATATAATATTATTCAATGTGAAATCTGCATTCATACTCTTATCTACATAATTGCTTACAAAAAGTTCTTCCTTGAGACATGTTTTAATGTCACAATTTATTAAAGTTAAAATTTTTAAGAAAATTTTTAAGTTAAAATTTTTAAGAAATGAATGAATTTTCTGTCAAACCATTGTTAAATATCTTTTTATTGTTATTCAATATTCTACATAAGAGAATAATTTCTTTTTTATATTATTACTCAGAAAATCTTATAATTCTGATGAACTATCATGCTTTTATTATAAAAGAACATATTACATAATTCATCATAACCAAAGGCTAATATTATAAAAGGGAAATGTATTGACCAAATGGTGAGACAGACTCGTGGTTATATTCATAGGAAAATGTGATTTCTCTGCATATGAGTTCACTCAAAATTCAATTGGTAAAGTCAATAGGCTTCAATGTCAGTGAATAATCCTGTGAGATCCCTGGCTCCACCTCTTGGTCTATGATTCTGGAAGAACAGTGAGGATAAGTCTGACATGAGGGAAGAATAAGTCCCCAGATTTCACAGGCAGAAAACAGGCTAAGAAAATTGCTCAGCTGCACCACTTGGAATTTTTCAGGAGAAAGAAATGGTACCTCCAAGAGCTGTGTCTGAGGCCCAAAACACAGACAGCAGGTCCTTGACAAAAATTTATGTAACAATGACAAGTGAGCATGTGAAAGATGTTCAAAACCATCAGTCACTAGGGAAATACAAATTAAAACTGCAATGAAATATAACTATATAACCACTAAGATGGCTAAAACCGAGTCATAAAATAAGTGTTGACAAGGTTGTTGAGAAATTTGAACTTTCATACACTTTTGATGTGAATGTCAAATGGCACTTTGAAAACAATTTGTAAACATCTAATAAATTTAAACATATATTTATCATAGAACCACCTCCACTTCTACATATTAACCAAGAGATAGGAAAATATATGTTTCCAGAGGACTGGTACCCAAATATTCATAACAGGTGTATTTGTGATAGCCAACAGCTAGATACAAATGTCCATCAACTGAAATGTAGAAATAAGCATGTAGTATAGGCATTCAAAAATATTACTCAACAAGATGAAAGAAAGAAGTACACAAACAATATGGATGAATTTCTACAGCATTATGGTGACAGAAGCTCTACATAAATGACCATAAGCTCTACAGATCTGTTGTATGAATTATTGAAAAGGCAAACCAATTATATTTAAAAAAAATTAGTGTTTGCCAAGGTCAAGGGGTTGGGGCAAGGAGATTGAAGGCAAAGAGACTCAGAAAGTACTTGTTGGAGAGATGGGAGTATTTTACAACATGATTGTGGTGGTTATATTGCTACATATTGTTGCTAGAACTCAGGAAATTTTAACTCTTAAGATTGGTGCACTTTGATATAGTTAAATCATACTTCAATGGTTAGAAAGCTCAACTCCAAAACATAGTGTAGTTACCTAGATAGTAAGACCCTCTCTAGTTTGTATTCTGGTTTGCCTTATCTGAATATTTCTCTTTAGTGTTCTCTCCATTCAAAGGTTCATGGGATGTGCATATTATGAACAAAAATATGGAATTCAAAATAAACATATTTCAATTCACTTTTCCCATGATCCTTCTGAAACTCCCTTGTATGATGGAGGAGGAAAGATGGGTCACACAGTTAATATGATGGCTAAAATGAGAATCTTGTATAGGACAATAGTAATTTGAACAGAAAGATATTTTAATCAAAAATATGCATTAATGATTTTCATGACTATTTATGCCTTCCTATGCAGGCATTTACCCTTGGCACATATCCAACAAAGTCATTCTTTTCTGAGTCATGTGTCCCAAATGACGTACTTGAAGACATTTACAATTGTCATATTACATTTTCAAATGTGCTTTTGAGTCAGAGTGACACAAGAAACCAATATTACCAGCAGTCGGCAAAAATTAACAGATTGCTGTCACTTTGTCCTTTATTATTCTATTTCTGTTCCTCTCATTTTGCTTAAAAAATTAAAATATTTCTTTAGAGTAACAGAACTCACATTTTAGAGCAAAATGACACGTAACCAACTTTGTATTTCATTCTTTTCACCAGAGCAGGTAAAAGTAATCCAAACTGAGAAATCAAAATGAAAGAAGCGACTTCAGGGGAGAGGGGAGTTACAATAAAAGGTATCCAGGAAAATAATGCAGAAAGAATTTTTAAAAATACCTATTTTAAAAAAAAGCAAGTTTAGTCAGAAACCTCCAGCCTGAGTGGTGTGGAGGGGGCTCCAAGAGAGGAAAAATCTAAAGGGGCTGGCGGTACTGGGGTTTTTAAGCACAATTTGGGGGAAGAAAAAAAAATTATCTAACTTGACATTAAGTTACAAGGTAAGGATAAAACCCATCAAAAGACATGATCTGTAATCTTCCTTACTGAGGGGTAGGATAGGCAAACTGTGAGTCTAGAAGGATGGAATCCCCACTCCCTTGCTATTCTTTTTTATTATTATTATTAAACTTTTATTTAATGAATATAAATTTCCAAAGTATAGCTTATGGGTTACAATGGCTTCCCCCCTCCCATAACTTCCCTCCCACCCGCAACCCTCCCCTTTCCCGCTCCCTTTCCCCTTCCATTCATGTAAAGATTCATTTTCAATTCTCTTTATATACAGAAGATCAGTTTAGTATATATTAGGTAAAGATTTCAACATTTTGCCCATATAGCAACATAAAGTGAAAAAACTACCATTGGAGTACTAATTATAGCATTAAATAACAATGTACAGCACATTAAAGACAGAGATCCTACATAATTTTTTTTCAAATTAATTAATTTTCTATGCCATTTCCATTTTAACACCAGGTTTTTTTTTTTTTTCATTTCCAATTCTCTTTATATACAGAAGATCAATTCAGTATATAATTAGTAAAGACCTCATCAGTTTGTGCCCACACAGAAACGCAAAGTATAAAAATACTGTTTCAGTACTAGTTATAGCATCACTTCACTTTAGACGACACATTAGGGACAGATCCCACATGGGGTGTAAGTACACAGTGACTCCTGTTGCTGATTTAACAATTTGACACTCCTGTTCATGGCGTCAGTAATCTCCCTAGGCTCTAGTCATGAGTTGCCAGGGCTATGGAAGCCTTTAGAGTTCGCTGACTTTGATCTTATTCCAATAGGGTCATAGTCAAAGTGGAAGTTCTCTCCTCCCTTCGGAGAAGGGTACCTCCTTCTTTGATGGCCCCGTTCTTTCCACTGGGATCTCACTCACAGAGATCATTCATTTAGGTCTTTTTTTTTTTTTTCCCATGATATCTTGGCTTTCCATGCCTGCTATACTCTCATGGGCTCTTCCGCCAGATCCGAATGCCTTGAGGGCTGATTCTGAGGCCAGAGTGTTGTTTAGGACATCTGCCATTCTATGAGTCTGCTGTGTATCCCGCTTCCCATGTTGGATCTTTCTCTCCCTTTTTGATTCTATCAGTTAGTATTAGCAGATACTTGTCTTGTTTGTGTGATCTCTTTGACTCTTAGACCTATCAGAGCTATCAATTGTGAGCTGAAATTGATCACTTGGTCTAGTGCGATGGCATTGGTACATGCCATCTTGATGGGATTGTGTTGGAATCCCCTGGCACATTTCTAACTCCACCATTTGCGGCCAGTCCGATTGAGCATGTTCCAAATTGTTCATCTCCTCCCTCTCTTTTTCCACTCTTAGATTTAACAGGGATCACTTTTCAGTTAAAATTTAAACACCTAAGAATAATTGTGTGTTAATTACTGAGTTCAACCAATAGTACTAGAACAACAACAACAACAACAAATACTAAAAAGGATAAAGTATTACATTGTACATCTAAAGTCAGGACAGGAGCTGATCAGTTCATTGTTGCTTATAGTGTCCATTTCACTTAACAGGTTTCCCGTTTGGCGCTCAGTTGTCACCGATCAGGGAAAACAAATGATATTTTTCTCTTTGGGACTGGCTTAATTCACTCAGCATGATGTTTTCCGGATTGCTCCATCTTGTTGCAAATGACTGGGTTTCGTTGTTTCTTACTCCTGTATAGTATTCTATGGAGTACATGTCCCATAATTTCTTTATCCAGTCTACTGTTGATGGGCATTTGGGTTGGTTCCAGGTCCTAGCTATTGTGAATTGAGCTGCAATAAACATTAATGTGCAGATGGCTTTTTTATTTGCCAAATTAATTTCCTTTGGGTAAATTCCAAGGAGTAGGATGGCTGGGTTGTATGGTAGGGTTATGTTCAGGTTTCTGAGGAATCTCCAGACAGACTTCCATAGTGGCTTAACCAGTTTGCATTCCCACCAACAGTGGGTTAGTGTCCCTTTTTCCCCACATCCTCTCCAGCATCTGTTGTTGGTAGATTTCTGAATGTGAGCCATTCTCACCGGGGTGAGATGGAACCTCATTGTGGTTTTGATTTGCATTTCTCTGATTGCTAGTGATCTTGAACATTTTTTCATGTGTCTGTTGGCCATTTGGATTTCCTCTTTCGAAAAATGTCTATTGAGGTCCTTGGCCCATCTCTTAAGTGGGTTGTTTGTTTTGTTGTTGTGGAATTTCTTGATTTCTTTGTAGATTCTGGTTATCAATCCTTTATCTGTAGTATAGTTTGCAAATATTTTTTCCCATTCTGTCGGTTGCCTCTTCACTTTCCTGACTGTTTCTTTTGAAGTACAGAAACTTCTCAATTTGATGCAATCCGAAATGTTAATTTTGGTTTTGACTGCTTGTGCTGTTGGAGTATTTTCCAGGAAGTCTTTGCCTGTGCCTATATCTTGCAGGGTTTCTCCAATGCTCTCTAATAATTTGATGGTTTCGGGTTGTAGATTTAAGTCTTTAATCCATGTTGAGTGAATTTTTGTGTAAGGTGATAGGTATGGGTCTTGCTTCAAGCTTCTGCACGTGGAAATCCAATTTTCCCAGCACCATTTATTGAATAGACTGTCCTTATTCCAGGGATTAGATTTGGATCTTTGATCAAATATACGTTGGCTGTAGATGTTTGGATTGATTTCTGGTGTTTCTATTCTGTTCCATTGGTCTATCCTCCACCCAGACCAAGTGGGATTCATCCCTGGTATGCAGGGATGGTTAAACATTCGCAAAACAATCAACGTAATACACTACATTAACAGACTGCAGAAGAAAAACCATATGATTCTCTCAATAGACACAGAGAAAGCATTTGATAAAATACAACACCCTTTCATGATGAAAACTCTAAGCAAACTGGGTATGGAAGGAACATTCCTCAATACAATCAAAGCAATATATGAAAGACCCACGGCCAACATCCTATTGAATGGGGAAAAGTTGGAAGCATTCCCACTGAAATCTGGTACCAGACAGGGATGCCCTCTCTCACCACTGCTATTCAATATAGTTCTGGAAGTTTTGGCCAGAGCTATCAGGCAAGAAAAAGAAATTAAAGGGATACAAATCAGGAAGGACGAACTCAAACTATCCCTCTTTGCAGATGATATGATTCTTTATTTAGGGGACCCAAAGAACTCTACTAAGAGACTGCTGGAACTCATCGAAGAGTTTGGCAAAGTAGCAGGATATAAAATCAATGCACAAAAATCAACAGCCTTTGTATACACAGGCAATGCCACGGCTGAGGAAGAACTTCTAAAATCAATACCATTCACAATAGCTACAAAAACAATCAAATACCTTGGAATAAACTTAACCAAAGACGTTAAAGATCTCTACGATGAAAACTACAAAACCTTACAGAAAGAAATAGAAGAGGATACCAAAAAATGGAGAAATCTTCCATGCTCATGGATTGGAAGAATCAACATAATCAAAATGTCCATTCTCCCAAAAGCAATTTATACATTCAATGCAATACCCATCAAGATCCCGAAGACCTACTTCTCAGATCTGGAAAAAATGATGCTGAAATTCATATGGAGACACAGAAGACCTCGAATAGCCAACAATCCTGTACAACAAAAACAAAGCCGGAGGCATCACAATACCTGATTTCAGGACATACTACAGGGCAGTTGTTATCAAAACAGCATGGTACTGGTACAGAAACAGATGGATAGTCCCTTGCTATTCTTATGGTAAATTGAAAGCTTTCAAGGAGTCAGCAGGCAGGCACTTTTGACCTTGCTAAAGATAACTTTTGAGAAAAAAAGAATTTTGCACCCTAAATTTCCTCTGGAACCAACCTGACTGCTCCTCATATTCCCTCCTCCAGAAGAACTGACCCCAACTTCTGTTAGGGGAACTGGGAGATGACCACCCTGGCTCCTTCCTGCTGAAAAGAGACTTCGTTGGGAATGGCAGTCAGGACAGGGTTCCAGCAGGAGTTGGCGTCTCAAGGGAGATGCAGTGCCAGTTCGCAGAAACTGCTTCCATCCAAAGTTTCATGTGCATGGTCATCTAGAATTTCACTGTTTCACATCTGGAGGAAGATTAAATACACAGGGTCTAAAACAAAGGATAGAGTTGTTATTACAGGACCTAAGAGAGATGCTGTCTAAACCATGAGGAAGTTTTCCCATTGAGAGGCAAATAGAAACTGACAAAAAGGGCTTTATAATAATCAGGTAGGCTCTAAGGCCTGACCAGGTATAAGGCCCAGACCTATCTATCTCTTCATATGGGGTACAGGAAGAGACATCATAAGGGAGATGTGAGGCTCCTTAAGGAAGGCACCCTGTTGACTTCTATTACCTCACTGGCCTGAGAGGAGAGCTGGCCTGAAATGGAAGGCAGGTGGCAGCTCTCGAAGGAAATGTACAGTCCTGCTTGGCCATCCCCTGAACAGTGGTGGTTACTTTGGAAGCTGTGCTGAGTGAAGGGTTTTTTTCAGCTTAGAGCCAGCAGGGTCTGTGGCTCTGACCCAGGGTCTTCAACCCCCAGAGCAGGTCCATTTCCAGTGATCCAGCTCTTGTCTGGCAGAGCTGCCAGGGCTCTTCATAAGCGGACTTCTGTGTCTATCTGAAGCCTTGGCTTTCCACATTGAAAACCAGTGCCATTTGCTGTGGACTGGCCTGTTGGGTCTCCTTGATGGCAGGTCACTGTGTAAAACAATTAATTGGCCTGCCACCTATCTTTACATTGCTTCTGCTGCCTAGCTTGCTCCTCTTCCTCCTGGTTTCTGGTAAAGCAGACCAGAAGAAACCTTTAAGAGGATGCAAGTCAAGAAGTTGCTCAGTCCCATCCCTAATCTTTGGTGACCTAAGCTAGAAATCTTTAGTCACAGACATGTTCTGATAGTGGTTTTTCTGTGAGGTAGACAGTGCCCATAAGGAAAGTTATGTCCTCACTTTAACATCATACATACATATGGTTGTCTGCATGTTTGAAAATATCTCTTCTATGCCCTTATAAGGATGGTGCTACAGTTTTCCAAAGCCCAAAAGCCTACCAAGATTTACTCTGCTTCAATTCAAACAACATTCATTCTTCATCAAAGAAAAGTAAACAGAAACGTAAAATGCTGAGTAAATTTGCGGGCAATCTATTTGCTGTTCTGAAAGAGAAGTAAATATTTGTAGTGTTTATAAAGCATGCTACAGAATCCTGTAACCAGAAAAGGAGGCTATGAATGGCATCTTTTTTTTTCTGACTGCATAAACAGCTGACTCTGGGATGGAAATTTGGCTGAAATAGTTTATCTTCCCGGACACCATGTTTACTTGGAATGATTCAAGGGATTTGTACAATGTGGAGATAACATCCGTTACTAAGGTATGTAGAATATATGTACTCCAATTGCTTTTCCAATAAGGAAACCGGGCACTCCTCTAAAACACTAGAAAAGCACAATTTGGAAAATTGCATGACGTGCATACTACGTGAGAATAAGCTGCACAGATGAACACACTAATTGTCCACTTGTCTGGATTCCTAAGGGATAGTGACTTTATCAAAAGAGCTCCTGAAGATAGTAACTTTTGTCTCAGTAACATGATTTTATAATATTATTATTTGTATAATTTGATTATAATTATAATTTATTATAACCACTGACTTATTCACTTTATGTTTTTTCAAGTCTCACATAGAAGTGTAAAATGATTTGAACTTCAATTGCGATTACTTCATAAAACATTGCCTCCTGTCTTCTTTTTCCATTACTCTTATCCTTTGAGCACTTTGCTGTTCCTTGGGAGTTTCACAGACCTAGAATGCAACAGAGCCCATTCCTGCCTACTGCATCCCAACAATTCCTAAATACAATTGACTCACACAGCTTTTGTCCAACAACTGCTTCCGACTGTCATGTGCTTCAACCTAGCCAGGGCTGGGAAGAAACTCTAGAGGTACATTCACTAGGATGCTAATCTGAGGGGCTATTGTGGTAATAACAGTGAGAAAGGAGGAAATGAAAAGGAGAAGTGGAGAAGGCTACAGAAGTCAGTCTGCCAGCACCCAGCAAAGTGTTCAAGCAGGACGACGTCACACTGAGACCTGAGCTTAGGAGGATCATGTTGACAGCCACGTGAAGGGTGGTTGGGACAGAGGCAGATGAAAAGGAAAGCAAAGAGGGACTTGTAGCTGTGAGTTATGTGAGCAATTATACTTGCAGAGTGGTGTTGCCAATGGCAATAAGGAAAACGGGAAGGAGTCACAGGCATCTGTGAGTCAAGAGCTCACATCATTCATTTCAAACTAATGAGTATATTATCAGAATCATACATATGGACACAATTGTGTGTATGAGGAAGACTGAACTTATTATGTGCTATTTTCAATAACAAATAACCAAATTGGGGAACTATTTCACAAAAGAAAAATTAAGAAAACTTACTTAACTTTATAAGTATGATGATCTAAATGAGAATATATTCCTAATAATTAAAAAAAAAAAAACTTGTTAAGAACTCAAATCCTGACAAGGAAATTTAAGCTCAGATAGGTGATTTGGGGCCATTTCTCCAGTTTACTTTTCTTTAGTTGGGTCTAATATGTGATTGAAGCTATTCAATGTTTCCTTAATTTCAGTAAACTTTACATTGTTTAAATCTAGAATTTCCATTGGGTTCTTTTTAAATGGAATCAAATTCTCTGCAAAATATCTTAACCTTGAATTTAATTTCTTGACTATAAAATTATTTTATACATTATTTCTTATATTTATAATGTTTTCACTAACTGAATCATGAGTTGGTCTATTCCTACTTATTCAATTTTGTAACATTTTTCATCCAAATATCTTCTCTTAATTAATGCTTCTTACTGTTTTAGTGAAACTAAGAAATTTTACTCCACACATGGGGAAGCCATATAAGGTCCTGGAAAGATAAAATATTTGTCTTGTTTTCATATACATGCTTCAAAAGTAAGCACAAGAAGAAATTTTTAAACACATAAAAGGAGGGCTAAATACAGCAAATTCAAGTATATGTTACCATATTTGGTTACCATTTTATGGTATTTACACTGGTCAATTTTTAGCAGCTTTCCAAAATTCAGATTCCACAGGAAGCATTTGAAACTCAGGGGCAGCGTGAAAGAATTGGTAAGATCTAAGGGGAAACTCCCTTGCTGGATAAAGGTATTGAATAATCATATCCTGGAATCAAAAGGGTTGCAAGTGTCATATTGAACAATATGACTCCCCAAATGGCTGGTTCACTCCCCAAATGGCTGCAACAGCCATTGGCTGGACCAGTCCAAAGCCATGAGCAAGAAACTCTATCTTGGTCTCCCATATAAAGCTGGCACTTCAATACAGGATGCCAGTATTCTAAGAGGTGGCTTAACTCACTAAGCTACAATACCCACCCCCTGATATTATTGAATTATAACACTTTTATAATAAATCACTCTCTCCTTTTAAGAACAGAAACAAGAAAAGCAAGATTATTCTAGGCTAGAACATTAATTATATGTTTAGAGCAGTTATAAAATTTCCCATTAATGTGAACAGACTATGCTCCTATTCCCTAGGCAGCCACTGCCTGTGGTTTCATCAATCCACTGTGTAGCACAACCATTTCCAGAACATAATATGTCTATGACTCCTGGATTTATTTCCCTTTTCCAGGAGTGAGTAACCTGCTGTAAGAGTCTCTCTATCTTTAATGGTGTTTTGTAAACCTCTAGGACTCTGAAGAGAAGGGAGAAAGCTGAGCAAACCAGCAGGTTGGGCTTCTTTCACAATGATTAGGTTTCTTGTCACCGGTATTCTTTCATCAGCATTTCCACACAGCTCAATGTGTTAATACTTCCTCTTATCCTAATCCGCAGCTCAGCCTGACAGTCAGGAAACCCAAGTTTGCCACTAATCCTTAGGAATTATGGGTGATTAAGGAAGTGCGTCTATCGTCTCATATCTAGTCTCCACCTAGAAGCTGGGATGAAGTGATGAGTCGATGGCTCAAGCTCAGCTGCTGGGCTGGCTTTCACTCTTGCCTCTCTCCTGTGTTCTGAACTTAACTGGGAGGGAGGTCTGCAGCATTTCAGCAGGTCCCTAAGCTGTCATTTCCTAAACTGGATCATATGCAGCTCTCATTTTCTCACCCGTTTATGACTTCAGCAAAGGTATATCGAACACTTCTTATGTTCTCTGCTATCTCTTATTCTCTGGAGATAGCATTAAGCAAATTGCCTGTTATATGGATGTTAGTGGTGGAGAAATAAATATATAAACATGTAACATGAGATCTGGTGGATTAAAAAAAAAAGCCCATGCGTGTACTTGAAAAAGTTTGTGGGAAGTATAATGAAAACATTTATTTCATGGCACAAAAAGTTCCAAATTCATGCATAGCTCTTTTATAATACACATTTTCCATAAATTTTTGAAACTCTCTTCTATGTATGGATATCAATTTTTACATTAAATATATTTTTACTTCCATTTCTGAAATACCATCATAAAGACAGAGCATCCACAATCTAAAAATTCATAATCTGAAATGCTCTCAAATCTGAAATTTTATGAGTGCAAACATATTGCCACAAGTGGAAAATTCCATTCCTGACCTCATAGTCAGAATGCAGGTGTGCTACAGATATTGTACAAAATCACCTTCAGCCTATGTGTGCAATGTGTCATTGAAACAGACATGAATTCGTATTTAGGTGTGAGTCTTCTCCCCATGTGATATTCATAAAATTTTTTGAAATCTGAGAAATAATCAGAAATATGAAGCACTTTGGGTTCCAAGCATTTCGGATAGGGAATACTCAACCTGCAACAGACATTCATGAAACAGGAAGATCCATGTGGCTGGGCAGATTGAATGAGATGCCAAATGGTTGAGATAGGCAACGGCCAGATTTTTTTGGAACCCTTGTAAGAAATGATGAAGAGTTCAGATTTTGCTTTGACTGTGATGTGAAGTTATTGAATGTTTTTGAGTCAATAAGTGACACGATCTCTCCCAGTTTAAAGAGTTCTTCTGCTTTAAGGCAGATGAATGGTGTCAGGTCACGAGCAGAAGCACAGGATGAGTGAGTTAGAAGCTATTATGAGGTGGGCATTGAGGCACAGTGGATGGAACTGCCACTTGGGATGCCTGCATCCCTTATCATGTGGTAGAGGCCTTTGTCTTCTAATTAGACTTGTTTCTAACTGACATGATTAAAGTTGTAGTAGAGGCCTTCCCAAGGTAAGAGGGAGGAAAAGGGAGGCATCTGTCCTGGCAATGAAATGTGGTTGTTATCTGCTTTCCTGTGAATACTTCCACTGTAGTCTGCTTAAAGGTAACCATTTCATTAGTACAGAGCAATGATGTTAACCCTCGCCAGATGGCCTATGGCTCAGTATGTGTGTAAAGCAAAGCAAAGCAAAACAAAAATCATCTTCAGTAACTACGTTTGCATGCAAAGTATTGTACCAATCCTGTGGCCACCATGTAACATTAGAATATCCAATGAAATATATGCATGTAGCCACATAAGGGAGACCATATATAAGAGAAAAGCCTTCTTTGCTCAGGGCTCAGGATTTTGGATAAGAAATTCTGGGTCTCATGCCAGCATAATAAAAGACCACTTTCAGGAGAGAGACCAGGATGGAGTTTGTGGCTCCTGCCTTTGGCCTGGCCCAGATCTGGCTGTTGTGGGTATTTGGGAGTAATGGTAGATCTCTCTTTCTCTTTCTCTTTCTCTTTCTCTTTCTCTCTCTCTGTCTCTTTCTCTCTCTCTCTCTCTCTCTCTCTCTGTCTCTCTCTCTCTCTCTCTTTCTCCGTCACTGTCTTTCAAATAAATACATAACTCTTTATTTAAAAGGCTATTGAAATGGTGAAGATGAGACGTACTGGAGGCTTAATTAGAACATCATAAATTGCCAGAATTATAATACACACAGGGAAGGAATAGTACCTTGAACCCTTGGCTCTGTTCCTTGCTGACCTAACTTACCTCCATGGGCCAATTTTGAAGCTGTTTGGACTTGAACTTTCTGGTTGTCCACACCACTTGTCAACATTTACCCTTGGGCAAGGGTGTCTACATTTTTTTAAAAAGATTTATTTATTTATTTGAGCATCAGAGTTACACAGAGAGAAAAGAGAGGCAGAGAAAGAGGCCTTCTATCCACTGGTTCACTCCCCAGGTGGCTGCAAAGGCTGGAGCTCTGCAGATCCAAAGCTGGGAGCCAGGAGCTTCTTCTGGGTCTCCCATGCAGGTGCAGGGGCAGGGGCCCAAGGACTTGGGCTATCCTTACTGCTCTCCCAGGCTATAGCAGAGAGCTGGATCAGAAGTGGAGCAGCAGTGATTTGAACTGGCATCCATATGGGATGCTGGCACTGCATGCTTTACCCGCTATGCCACAGCGCCAGCCCTGGTGGTCTACATTTACGCTTGAGCTTTGTACTTTATATAATACTATACAGCAGTAAAAAAAAAAAAAAAAAAAAAAAAAAAAAAAACAAAGAAAGAAAAGAAATCAGTCATTTGCAACAAAAGGAAGGAATCTGGAAAACATCATGCTGAGTGAAATAAGCCAGTCCCAAAGGGACAAATATCATATGTTCTCCCTGATCACTGACAACTAACCAAGCACCAAAAGGAAACCTGTTGAAGTGAAATGGACATTATGAGAAACAATGACTTGATCAGCCCTTGTCCTGACTATTGATGAACAACTTAAAACTTAATCCCTTTTAGTATTATTTTTGTTTTACTTAATACTATTGGTTGAACTCTGTAATTAACACAAAATTATTCTTAGGTATTTAAATTTAACTGAAAAATGACCCCTGTTAAATATGAGTGGGAAAAAGAGAGGGAGGGGATGTACAGTTCAGCACATGCTCAATCAGACTTGACCCAAATGGTAGAATTAGAAACATACCAGGGGATTCCAATTCAATCCCATCAAGGTGGCATGTACCAATGCCATCTCACTAGTCAAAGTGATCAGTTTCAGTTCATAATTGATCATAATGATAGGATTAAGAGTCAAAGGGATCACACAAACAAGACTAGTATCTGCTAATACTAACTGATAGAATTAAAAAGGGAGATAACTATCCAACATGGGAAGCGGGATAGATACACAGCAGACTCAGAATGGCAGATGTCCTAAACAGCACTCTGGCCTCAGAATTAGCCCTTAAGGCATTCGGATCTGGCTAAAAAGCCCATAAGAGTATTCAGGCATGGAAAGCCAAGACTCTGGCAAAAAACAAAATGACCTAAATGAAAGATCTCCGCGAGTGAGATCCCAGTGGAAAGAATGGGGCCAAAGAAGGAGGTACCTTTCTCTGAAGGGAGAAGAACACTTCCACTTTGACCATGGCCTTGTCTAAATAAGATCTGAGTTGGTGAACTCAAAAGGCTTCCATAGCCTTGGCAACTCATGACATGAGTCTCGGGTGATGACTGACACCATAAACAAGAGTGTCAAATTGTTAAGTCAACAACAGGAGTCACTGTGTACTTACTCCTGATGTGGGATCTCTGTCCTTAATGTGTTGTCCAATGTGAATTAATGCTATAACTAGTACTGAAACAGTATTTTACACTTTGTGTTTGTGTGGGTACAAACTGTTGAAATCTTTACTTAATATATACTAAACTGATCTTCTGTATATAAAGAGAATTGAAAATGAATCGATGTGAATGGAATGGGAGAGGGAGCAGGAGATGGGATGGTTGCAGGTGGGAGGGAATTTATGGGGGGAAAAAGCCACTGTAATCCATAAACTGTACTTTGGAAATTTATATTTATTAAGTAAAAGTCAAAAAAGTAAGTTAATGGAAGTTAATTTTAAGTAAATTATGTGTTTTATGTGTTTATTTTTTATGGTTAACATGATGTTTACCTTAAATTATGCTATTTCATCTCCAAATGTATTAGATTGTTTATTATTTTCTGTTTTTTTAATTTGTAATTTTCTTATGTTTGAAAATATAAATTCAGAAATTTTATTCTGTGATATTTGTTGAGACTTTCATTATGTTCTTTTTTCTCCTCTTCCTAAATGTTTTTTGAATGAGATGCACTAACAATTAGACATTTTTAAATGCACAGCTCAGTAGCATTCTGTGCACTCACAATGTTAGCAATGACTGCAGTTCTCTTGTTGCAACACTGATAAGTAAAGACTTCCCATTCTTCCCTAATCCCTGGAAACCTCATATCTGTTTGCCACCCAAATCGATTTGCCTACCTGGGATATTTCAAATAAAAGGGGTCCTACACTGAGTGGCCTTTCATATATGGCTTCTTTCACTTACCATAATGGTTTTGAGGTTTGTCCAATTTGAGGCAGGAGTCCCTACTTCATTCCTTTTTTTTTTCCCAAATAAACTTTATTTAATGAGCACAAATTTCATAAGTACAACTTTAGGAATACAGTGGTTCTTGCCCCAATACCCACCCTTCCACCCTCACTCCCATCCTACCTCCCTCTCCCATTCCCTGTCCCATTCTCCATTGAGACTCATTTTCAATTAACTTTATACACAGAAGACAGACTTTATACTAAGTAAAGATTTCAACTATTTGAAATCATGCACACATACACACACACTTTAGCACCTTTCCTTAGAATCACAATACAGAAGACTAAATAAAATTCTAACCTTTAAATCCAGATGCCCTGAGTTCAAATCTTCATTCTAGTGCATCTTTTATAATCACTTTTACAAGAGTAATTTGGTTTTTCTACCTACAGTTAATCTACCTTAATTTTTCATTTATCAGCTGTAAGCCTGGCAACTGGCTTAACTTTTACATTTCTATTTTCTGTATCTGTAACATGTATCTGTACTGCTCTGACAAAATCCTTCCAAGAGTTAAATGAGGAAAAATACAAATATGATATATTATTATAGTTATTGAGGGCCACTATCATCACTATAATCTCTTCACTTAAAACACATTTTATTTAAAATTCATTGTGTGACCTCTAACTCATTTTCTCAATGTTTGAAATTTTTTTAATTTATTTTCATTTCATTTGAAAAGCAAAAAAAAAAAAAAAAAAAAAAAGAAAGAAAGAAAACAGAGAGAGATCTTCCATCTCCTGGTTCATGCCCACATTCCTGCAATAGCCAGGGCTGGGCCAGGTAGAAGTCAGGAACCCAGAATTCAAGCCAGATCTCTGTGTGGATGGCAGGGACCCAGCTACTTAAGCTGTTACCTGCTTCTTACTAGGGTGTGTTTTATCAAGGGGGCAGAATCAGAATGGAACCAGGAATTGGACCCAAGTACTTCATTGTGGGACACAGAAGTCCCAAGCAGCATCGTAACTGCTATACAAATGCCTGTCCCTTCTCAAATTGTTTTGAGGGTAACTTCTTCCTCAGGATGACTGTCCATGCTGCCTTTAAAGCCTCTGTATTGAATATATTTCAGTAGTAATTTTACGACTATATTTGTTTTGTCCTCCTTATGAGATTGAAAGATTCATAAAGAAATGCCCAAGTCTTCCATCTGTTTTTACCAGGATACTTCAAACTGTGGGAAAATTGGTTTAAAAGAGAATTTTATTTTTAAGGGTCCTTTATAACCATAAATTCCAAGAGTTTCTCATCTCAAATAAGCGTTTCTTGTAATTCTGCTTTCCATGAATTTTTTGACGTATTCTTGCATATTTGTTTGTTATCTTTAAAACCTAGCACAACACTTGGCCAAATTTTGGGGCCACACATTTTAATAGAATTATTGAAGAATTACACAGTTACCCTTGAATACCACTTTTCACAAAATTTCTGCAATAATGGAAGTTTTTTAAGTCTTGTGCTGCCATTGTGGTACTCAATAACTGTGTGTGGTATATGAGTCAGCTGCAGTCAGGCAATGAAGCACTTGACCCAGGCTACCTGTGAAGAGGCTTATTTAGTTCATAGTTCTAGTGTCTCAAGTCCAAATGGCAAGGCACAGGCTCTTAGGTGAGCATCCCTCAGGCAGCAGCATCTCATGGCATGGATAGCATTAGCAGGAATGCATGTGAGAGCAAGCAAGTGACTACATCTCCAACCAGAGATATAAAACCCATACTTTTATAACCCACTGGCCAGAACGACCAAAGGGCTCCTCAAGAACCACCTTCCAAGGGCACAGCCCCAATGACCTAAGTACTCCTCACAGAACCCCAGAGCACATCCCAATACTGCCACTCTGGGGACCAAGCCTTCCAACCACAATGAACTTTTACAGTTTACTCAAACCATGCCCAAAGCATAGCATGAGTTATTCAGCCTAAAGTTATGTAAAAAGCTGTTAGTGTGAGTAAGCAGCTGAATTTTCATATATTTATTTTTAATTAACTTTATTTAAGTCACCACATGTGGCTAAACATGACTGTTTTAGGTGGTATTTTTCTTCAAAATATGTGCTTTCAATTGTGTAGGTTAGGAAACTCCAATAACATCTCATCTCCGAATAAAAGCCGACATCCTCAGAATGACCTACAAGGACCTGCACTGTGAGGTTCCCCACGCCACAGCCTCTTTCTGAACTTCTCTGCCTAATGTTCCTTTGCTCAAAAACTCCCCCCAGGATATCTCTCCCCTCTCCCCTCTCCCCTCTCCCCTCTTCTCTCTCCTCTCTCCTCCTTCCCCTCCCTCTGTCCCCCTCTGCCTCTCCTTTTCTCTCTGTGTAACTCTGAATTTCAAATAAATAAATAAATCTTTTTAAAAAATTTCCCCTTTTCCCCTGTATACTATACCTCTTTCCTGTTTAATTTTTTGTGGACTCGTCCCGTGAGGTCCGTGCACTGTGGGATGATGGGGCGACAGTGTTCTTCAACAAAAAGCTTCAGTGAATGTGTCTGTTTATCAACAAGCAAGTAAACCTTTTAAGTGCAGGCAGAGGGGGCGTAGCTAATCCAGGACAACACTAATTCTATAGGATAGAGCCAATATTGGCACTGCTCTGGTTCTCCAATCAGCTTGAGGGTCATAAGTAGCTTTCCAGGTGGTCCTAATATGCCTGTGCCACACCCAGGAGTAGTTTGCCTGATTGGCAATTACAAGGCCCTTTAAGGAGGACTGGGGTGGGGGAAATGTGCCTGGGGCTCTTGCCGCCTACCAGCATTCAGGCTAACCTCCTGCATGGCCTAGGCAGGCAGTCTTACAGGATCACCCACATTTTTTTCTCCATGAAAACTAGTATACTTGGGGCTGGACCTTTGGTGTAGTGGGTATGGGTATTGGTTCGAGACCTGGCTGCTCCACTTCTAATCCAGCTCCCTGCTAATGTACCTGAGAAAGCAGCAGAAGATGGCCCAAGTGCTTGGGCTCCTGCCATCCACATAGAAGACCCAGGAGAAGCTCCTGGCTCCTGGATTTGCCCTGGCCAGCCCCGACCACATGGCCATTTGGGGAGTGAAACAGCAGATGGAAGGTTCCTCTCTTTCTCCTTCCCCCTCTCCTCCTCTCCTCCTCTCCCCCTCACCCCCTCTCTCCCCTCTCCCCACATGGCCATTTGGGGAATGAAACAGTAGATGGAAGGCTCCTCTCCTTCTCCTTCCCCCTCTCTCCCTCTCCCCCGCTCCCTGTCCCTCTATGTAACTCTGCCTTTCAACTAAATAAAAATAAATCTTTAAAAGAGAAAATAAACTTGTGTACTCTACTTCCTACTAAGATTATGCTCCACAGAGCAAGAGCCATTTTTCTATTTTATTTGTTACTATATCCCCAGCTGCTAGAGTAATGTCTTACACAGTCATGTTCAACAAATGTTTGTTGAATAATTGAGCAGGTATCCTGACAAGCTAGTGAGGAATCCTAAAATCAGAGTTCCACCTTAATATCGCTTGTTCCTTGACTCTTCCCTAAGGTTTGATACAAATTCCACAAGTTGAGTGTTTATCAATTGCAGAGTTTAAAAGCCTTAGGAAACCCCACAAAATGACATGAGCAAACTGAAACTATAGTGAGGCTGGTTTACGTCGCATTCTACAAAAATGCTTCTCTAGCTATCTACTTATGCAGGAAGGAAACTGAGGTAAATTTGGCTGTTGTAGATGGTTCTTATGAGTAAATCACAATTTCATGTCATTTGCTATTGAATTTTACAGTTACTATCTATATGCCTTTAAATGAGTTAGAGTTGGGTCGTTGTAGACACATTCTGAGTTTCACGGCACAGTGTTCGGTCTGGGGTTTTTGTTTTTGTTTGCGTGTTTCTGTGTTCAGTTGTTATGGTACAAGATTTTATCCTGCAGCTGTGATTGTACTTCTCCTTTCGTCTCATCCTTCCTCTTGAAATCTACTCCAAATTCAAGCCCATCAAGCCTGCAAAAGACATTAAGAACCGTTAGGACACTTCTACTTCCCCCTACCATTATTCTTCTGCAAGTGTTGAGGGACCACTCAAACACCCAGCTGGCGCAGAAGCTGTGTTATTCGCAATTTCGGCTGATTCAGGCCTGAGCTGGGATGGTTTCTGTTATTGTGCGGTAATGCTGACATTCAGCTGGGCTCAATAAAGCAAAACACCTGGTTAGAGAATGGGTCGCCCTCTCGAAATATAAGCATGCAAGGAAAGAAAGAAAAAAAAAAAAAGACACCTTGAACATTACCCAAACCTCAGACATTCAACCAAAACAAGTGGAGAACTTCACTATGGAAAGGGATTCCCAAGGAATGCTGTACCCCACTCATCATTATCTGTGACCTAGGGCCACATTTTGCAAAGCAGTCACTTCCGGGCCCAAAATGGAGCAATGGACTAGTGAAGAAAGACCTACATCTCGAGGACAGGTCTATTTAAAACAGGAAAATCCAAGGCCGGCGCCGTGGCTTAACAGGCTAATCCTCCACCTTGCGGCGCCGGCACGCCGGGTTCTAGTCCCGGTTCGGGCACCGGATTCTATCCCGGTTGCCCCTCTTCCAGGCCAGCTCTCTGCTATGGCCCGGGAAGGCAGTGGAGGATGGCCCAAGTGCTTGGGCCCTGCACCCGCATGGGAGACCGGGGGAAGCACCTGGCTCCTGGCTTCGGATCAGCGCGATGCGCTGGCCACAGCGGCCATTGGAGGGTGAACCAACGGCAAAGGAAGACCTTTCTCTCTGTCTCTCTCTCTCACTATCCACTCTGCCTGTCAAAATAAATAAATAAATTTAAAAAATAAAAATAAAAAAAAAAAAAACAGGAAAATCCCTCTGAAAAATTCCCCACCTTGAGTTTACTGTGTTGTTATTAGTATTCAGTTTGGGGGGGGGGGGGTTGTTGTGAGCAATGCCTGTCTAAAGCCTTCATGGTTGAACTTTATTTTATAACTTCATCAAACCAATGATTAAGAATGTATACTACTATAGCTTTAATGATCTGTGATTGCTTTAAAATGTGTTGTATATGGGTGAAATGGTCATTTTCCCCTTCAATTATTTATAGCCATTGTCTATATTCCCACTAAACTAGGGTCTCTTTGCTTTTCACTTGTTATACTTATTATTTCGTGAAGTATTAAGCCCTTTTGCTGTAATGTAAATATAAACTATGTTATCTCAAAAACTAAAAATAAAAAAAGAGAGAGAGAGAGGAAGGAAGGGAAGGAGGGAGGGAAGGGAATACCATTATATTCTTAGAATTGTATTAAAGAACTATGTTGAATCTGTTAAAAATGAATTAAAAATTTTTTAAATATAGGTCTTCAAAAAATTAAAAAATTTGCCCCTCATTTACACTATTTTAAGAATCAAGGCATATATGCAAAGTTAAGCAATTAAGGAGAATTTATAGTTTAAATCACCAGTATCATTTCAATTCCAGTTTCTCTTTTTAGAAGCAAATTTTGAAATGTTCAGACTATTGGCTGCTTATACTATTATTCCTTTTCATTTTTAATTTATTTCTACCTGTAATTAATTTACTTTGTGTTTTAATCTTTAGGAGCTTGTCCTGCACTATTTTTCTTTTGCCTCTTTCAATGATTTTGATTTTTAATCATGTCTCTAGTTCCTTGGTAATTCAAATTACATACATCATAAATGTGGAAGGCTCAGATATTCTGCTGCATTGTTAATAATGATGATACAGCCATAAAAAACTGTACTTATGAATATGTTAATAACATGGGAAATAGTCTCCACCTAAAATCAAGTGAAAACCAAAAAGCACATTTATGAATACATGATCCAAATTCTTTTTTTTTATTTAATGAATATAAATTTCCAAAGTACAGCTTATGGATCACAAAGGCTTCCTCCCCCACAACTTCCCCCCCACCCGCAACCCTCCCCTTTCCCACTCGCTCTCCCATTCCCATCAAAATTCATTTTCAATTCTCTCTATATACAGAAAATCAGTTTAGTATATATAAAGATTTCAACAGTTTGCCCTCACATAGCAACACAAAGTGAAAAAATACTGTTGGAGTACTACTTATAGCATTAAATAACAGTGTACATCACATTAATGACAGAGATCCTGCATGATATTTTTTAAAAAAGATTGATTAATTTTCTATGTAATTTCCATTTTAACACCAAGGTTTTTTTTTTTAATTTTCAATTATCTTTATATACAGAAGATCGCTTCAGTATATACTAAGTAAAGATTTCATCAGTTTACACCCACACAGAAACACAAAGTGTAAAAATACTGTTTCAGTACTAGCCATATCATTACTTCACCTTGGACAACCTATTAAGGACAGATCCCACATGGGACGTAAGTACACAGTGACTCCTGATGTTGATTTAACAATTTAACACTCTTGTTTATGGCATCAATAATCTCCCTAGGCTCTAGCCATGAGTTGCAGAGGCTATGGAAGCCTTTAGGGTTCGTCGACTTCGATCCTATTCTGACAGGGCCATAGTCAAAGTGGACGTTCTCTCCTCCCTTCAGAGAAAGGTACCTCCTACTTTGATGGCCCCGTTCTTTCCACTGGGTCTCACACTCACTGAGATCCTTCATTTAGGTCTTCTTCTTCTTCATCTTTTTTTTTTTTTTCCCAGAGTGTCTTGGCTTTCCATGCCTAAAATACTCCATGATCCAAATTCTATAAACTATATGGATTGTATACAATAAAAGTAGAGAAAATATCTGTAAAATAGAATCAATAGTGCTTGTCTCAGTAGAAAAGGATTATAGATTATTTTAATTATCTTTTTTGCATTTTTCTATATTTTCCTAAGATCTCTATAATAAACATATATTATTTGCAATTAAAAATATCAGGGGAGAAAACAACTCCTATAAAAAGAAAGACGTAGTACCCATGGTTGAATTTTAGGCCAGTACTAAGGCTAATTTCAAGCCAAGTTCTTCTAATTATGTGAACTTTGGAATGCTGATGGACTCAAACCTTCCTTTCCCACTTACAAAATGCAAAATCGGTGGCAGTCCAGAAATACAAATCAGTATAAAAATTTGGGGCATCATCAGAATGTTTTAAATAAAAATGCACTGCTTTAATTAAGTGCACAATACATATGTATGAGCGTATTGTCTTGTGTAATAGAAGACCCAGCTGCTTGTAATGAGTTTGAAACCCAATTTAAAAAAATTTTATTCCTACTAATGATCTAAAGAGAAAAGGAAGTGACAGGCAATAACATGTTGCTTTAATATTTCATGTTCTCAATGCCAGAGGAGTCCTCACTATATCCATGTTCATTAAAAGCATTCTCTCTTCTCTAGAGGTATACCAAGTTACTTTTAATAAAGAATTCTTTGCACATTGCTAAATTCAAGAAATTCTATCTTCATAATACTTAGGATTATGTAGTGGAATGAATACATTGGCAAGTATTTTGCACAAAATAGAGGTGGAGTCGGACTGGCTGTGTTGTTCCCTCCAGCCCCCTGACCATGCTCTGTTTAGCACACAGAGAGCATCCTCCTGCATCTGGGCCCGGACCTGCCTCCTTGAGCCCACACCCTTCCATCTAACTCACGGCAGTCTAGCCAGCTGCACGCAGAGAGCAGATTGCTGGAAAACATTGTGTGTCTCTGTCTAAGACCCTAAGTATGTTACCACATGGTCTTTCTGGGGGGTGGCATCTGCCTCATGGAATGAGGGATTCCTGACTTGCTCCTTCCCTGTCTGTCCACGCACTATGCCTGCTTCTCTGCTCCCCCTGCTTTCCTGCTGGAGAAGGCAGGAGGAACACAGTGCATCTCTGCTTCACCACCCAGGGAGGTTTGGGTCACTGTAAAAGCTGGAGACTCACTCCTTCTGGGCCCTAATCCAACTCTCTCTGTCTTACTCCTGTTCACTCAGTTCTCTGCTAAAGTCAGTCATCATCAACTATATCTATGTTAACAGTACAAATTAGCATCTCACTGTGTAGGTTCAAGTAGAAACTTGGCTCTTTCTTCTTACTTTAGGGCCTTTATCAAGGCATTAAACATTTCTCTGCTTCATTTTTCTTTCTTTTTTTTTTTTAATTATCTCTTTATTCGACAGGCAGAGTAGCACAGAGAGATGGAGAGGCACAAGCACAGAAATCTATCTGCTAGTTTACTCCCCCAAATAGCCACATGCCTGGGGCCTCAGGCTGGGCCAGGCCCAAGCCAAGGGACTGGAAATCCATCAGGGTCTCCCACATGGGTACTTGGCCATCTTCCACTGCTTCCCAGGGTGTATTAGCAAGGAACTGGATGGGAAGCGCAGAGCCTAGGGATCAAAGCCACCTCTGAACTGGGATGCCGGCATCATAAGCTGTGGCTTAACCCACAAGGCTGGCTCCTGCTCACTTTCCTTATCTGAAAAACAAAAAATAAAAGTAACTAAGTTGTGGTTATGTTATGGGCATAAATACCTCAATTTTTACTCCAAGTTCTCACCTCCACTGAGATAAGAATTCAAAACAGAGGCACAACCATGGTGCACGAGTGACAGTAAGATTTATTTAAAGAGAGAGTATGTATTCATGTGAGATTGTGGGCCACTCCACACGAAGAGTTACCTGTCATGAGTGGGCCACAGAGTTGCTATGAGAAGAGAGCATGGGAGAAAGCCCAAAGCAAAGTCCAGAAGCCCAAAAGCAAAAGTCTGCTCATACATGTACTAGTCGCTTTTCTGGGGAAGGGAGTTGTGCCCTAACAATCTACCAACGGTGTGGAGTTTGAAAGGGGTTTAGCATGTGTGTGAAACTTTCTGCTGGGGGTTTCATGGTGCCTCCAACTGTAGTTTAACATCCATGTGGCCACCATGGTGTCTCCTCCTTCCTAGTCCCAGATGAAGCACAAGTGCATCATGGGAAAATAGGCATACTGGATTGACAGGTAAGGGGGTAGAACTACAATGCAGCACTGCACAGAAATTAAGAAAATAACTTCTAGCTTCCTGTGTTGCTACAAAACTTCCCACTGAGCTCTCTCTTGCCAAGTATAGTAAGGATTAATGTGATCATACATGTTCAATACTAACACTAGGACTTTATACATGTGAGTTGTACATAAATGGAGGTATTAGTATTATTGTGGGAGGCACACAAAAGTTCTACACACACGCTCATACACACAAAAGAGATGTACTTTCAAAACTCTAGTCCCATCAGGGCAAGATACTAGAAAGCTTTATTTAGTGGAAAAGGGAGCCTTAGGAAGGGAGAACTATGCCCAAGCTAACAGTCCTCAAGCCATGGTAGATGTTAGTGGCCAGTAACTTGTCACTGAGTATAGCAACATTTGGAGATGTGCTTCCTGGCCACTCAGAGTCATATGGAGCTAAACAACAAAGCCTCTTCAGCTGACCCAGTGCTAGAAACGTCTGCTGGGGAGTCACACCAGCATCCAAGGAGGAAGAGTCAAGATTCCTTCACACTTGTGCTCATGAATGAGGACCACGGAAGAACTGAAATCCAGACAGACTCCTGGGACTGACTTCCAACAGACACTGTGTTAATCAAAAGGCCCTCATCTTCAGGATGAGGGTCAGCCTATTGGCAAGGCTGGGGCTCAAACAAGGCTCATGTGACAAGCAATGGCTACATTAAGTGTTTCAGATGAAGACTTTTTTTTTAAAGATGTATTTATTTATTTGAAAGTCACAGTTACACAGAGAGGAGATGCAGAGAAAGAGAGAGAGAGAGGTCTTCCACCCGATGGTTCACTCCCCAGATGGCCACAACAGCCAGAGCTGCGCCGATCTGAAGCCAGGAGCCAGGAACTTCTTCCAAGTCTCCCACGTGGGTGCAGGGGCCCAAGAACTTGGGCCATCTTCTACTGCTATCGCAGGCCATGGCAGAGAGCTGGACAGGAAGTGGAGCAGCCAGGTCTCAAACCAGTGCCCATATGGGATGCCGGCGCTTCAGGCCAGGGCATTAACCCACTGTGCCACAGCGCCGGCCCCTACAGATGAAGACTTAATGGTTTATTAGACTTCACCCATCCTTCTGACTCAATCCTGAATAAGAGAGTCCCAGCAGGTGGTGATAAAGCTCCTGGAAAATAGCTGGGCTCTTGGCTGTATTCCAATAACAGTGCTATAATTTCAGGCTTATAGCAAAACTTTCTCCAAATTACACCCACACTCTAATCAGCTGAAGAGGTCTTTTGTGACTATTTATAAAGGGCACCCTTTCCTTCACCCTTATAATTTAGCTGATAGCATTTGCAGGAGAAGTTTTAACAGCCATATAGTGCAAAGCCACTTCTATTAAGTGTGCAATCACATTTTAAGTATAGAGTATGCCACAAAGCCACAAAGTGGTAATTAATACAGCTGCCACCAAATTCTGATGTGAGAGTCTAACATTCTTCACTTCCAGGCAATTGCAAACATTTCTATAAAGCCTCTGAAAGAATGTGGATGGCACTGGTCCCTGCCTGCACAAAACCAAGAACCACAATGAAATCTGTACTCAGAGATACCCCGTTAACCACTCAGTCCTATATCTCATCAGAGAGATGCATGAGGTTCATTGACATTGCTCTACCAGCAGCTTTCATTTGGCCAGGAAATATTGCTAACAGGCAGATTCTCCATCAGTGGAGCTGAGATGGACCCTGAGATTCTGCCTGCTAAACAGTTTCTGGATCATCTCAGTACAGGCTACACCTCGAGTTGTAACAGCTGCTGGGAGGATTTTCAATTTTAAATTTTGTATCATTATTTTGAATTTTCATAGGAAAGTCAATTCAAAATATATTTGCTACATACCAGCAATACCACACAGCTGAAATAAGCTTTGATTTTTTAATTCAAAGCTATTTTGATGAAAGTTTCACTAACCTTTCAGCAAAAGTAATTCAGTATAAGAGAATTTATAGAAAAACAGGAATTTGGTGAGTATAACTTCCAAAATTCATAGCACCTACTAGCCATTTTCAGGTTGCTTATGTGTACATTTTTCTTCTAAGAGTTTTTTTGATTTTCTAAGACTCCTCTGGCTTCTGGCAAGCTACGCAAGAAATAGAAGACAAGCTTCTTATCATGACAGGTTCTGAGTAATCAACTCTGAGTTATTCAAATACTCTCTAATTGACATAATTTTAAGATTTCTGCCTTCACTGCTTTTTCCAGTCTGTGTTAACTACAATTTATTTCCAGGGTGAACAAAGACAGGCAGAAAAGGGTGAAACTTGACCAAAGTATTATGAGCTCTTTTATCTTTATATACAATAAGAGTATGTTGGGAGTATTAAATATGAGAACTAAAGATTATATTTTTAGCAAAAATTTTATTTTTTTTCTAGTACCATTTTCACCTTGGAGAAGGGAGAATATTTATAGTAATAATAACATAGATTTTAAAAAATCATTGTTTTGCCAGAGAAGAAAACTCTAAGTAGTTTAGTAATTACTCCCTGGTCACAATGCGACAAATCTGAGATACAGACTCTCATGTTTCTGATTCCACAGATGTCGATGTTTTGTGTGCATTCCTCAAATTTTCAGCCAAAAATAGTTGAAGAGGTTCTAAGAGCAAAGTATAAAATGTGAAAGGCCTCACTTAATAGATGATAAGAGTTACAGAGCACTTAAACCTTGGACCTAGTCTATGGGAGAAAATTGCAAAATAAAACGTGCCATCCTTTCTGTTTGTTTTATTTTCATTCATAAAGGGAATATACTTCTTTCAGAGGGGAGAGAGAAAGGAAGAAGGCAGAACTCAATAGAATTTCTTTGCATAAAGAACATGCCTGATGTTTCCCAAGAAAAAAATCTCTGCAGGAGACTGAGTTGCAATGCTTCTGAAGGCAGCGAATCTGCATCCCACACATGCGCTGCTGCCTTCCAGGCCTGGGAAAGGTGCCTAGCACGTAATAGAGGCTTCAGAATGACTGATTGTTGATGGCTGAGAAGCCCACAGTGTGCACACACCCAAATAAGGCTGCTCCCATCTGCAAAGCAAGGAGAAATCTTGAGTCACAGAGCACAAGGTACTTGCGTCAAGTCTTTCATCACCAGTGCACTTCAAGAATGTCCACCCCACCTGTCCTTTGACAGCAGTGGGAAGCCTTTGGTTCCTTTCTTTTCCTCCTTTTTTGTCCAGAAGCTGTGTTTGCTGTACCCCCTTTCTTTTTCTGCACCATGACCGGATTCCATCATATTTGACAACATCCAGAGGGATGGCAGGGCATAACCTTAAATGGTCAAGCTCCTGTTATTCTTGCTAATGTTTCTGCAGCAAGTCTAATGTTCCCTTACTCAGAGACTTTCTCATTCTTCAACGTGAGCTACACATGATTTGGTCAATGGAGTTATCCAAGGGTTCTTTAAAATGTCCATGGAAAAATAGAATAAAAAGACAAATTTGTTTTGGTGGAAAAAATAATTGAAAATCATGCATATTTTCTTTATAATGTGTGTTTCTAAATAACAGTTGGAGATATCTTGTATGTGCGGATTTCAGATTTTTAGTCACCAAAAAAAAATTCTGTTTTAATTCCATTTTCCGTAAGCTTTGTGAATTACCCTCCTACTATAAACACACCAGCAATGTCTATACTGGCCACTTTATATTATGTTATTCTGTTCTCTCAAAATCTAATCCACAGATCACTTCCCTAGTATCTTGGGGTCCCAGTACAAAGATAAAGCACAAACTAATTAAATTAAAAATCTACATATATGGAAGCTACATAATTAACTAGTAGGATGCTTCCTTGGAGACAAAAGCATAAAAAAAAATACACGGGTAAATGTGTCAGAAAGAATGATAAGTACACAGCATCTCAATAATACAACTCCATGGCATATACAGGTCTCACAAATTACCTTTATTTAAAAATTTCTGTCAAAGATAATTGCTGTTCTCTATTAGCAGCATGCAGGGGGATTGGCATTGTGGTGTAGAGGATTAAGCCACCACTAACAAGGAAGGCATCCCACATCAGAATGATGGTTCAAGTGTCAGCTTCTCCACTTTAAAGCCAACTTCCTGCCAATGCACCTGTGAGGCAGCAGAAGATGGTCCAAATGCTTGGGCCCCTGTCACACCATATGGAAGACCAGGATGGAACTCCAGGCTCCTGTCTTCAACATGGCCCATCCCCATCCTTGTGGCCATTTGGAAATCTCTCTCTCTCTCTCTCTCTCTCTCTCTCTTTCTCTCTCACACTCTGCCTTTCAAATAGATATCCTTAAAAATAGGTAAAAAGCAGTGTGCAGAACCCCCTGCTAAGTTCATAGTTTAACAATTTGCCTGAGGAGCACAGTAAATTTCGGTAAAAAGAAACTCTTTGGTGTCTTCTACATGAAAGTCTCTTTTTCAATACATCTGCAACATTTTATTTTGATTTCAATTAACAAATAGTAATTGTATGAATGTATGGAATACCATGTGGTATGATATATGTACACATTTTGGAATAACCAATTCAGGTCAATTAGATAGCTATCATCTCAGATATTTATCATATCTTTGCAATCAGCATATTTAAAATCTTTTAGCTCTTGTGATAATTGTTATCCTCTTTGTAGTATTAGTATTAAATTTCATGTTTCCTCTCTTCTCTCTCTCTCTCTTTCCCACGCACACACACATACACAAAGGAGTTGCAGTAATAACACTTTCCAAAACTGGATACTCAGTGTGAGAACATCAGCAATGATAAACCTCCTTGAGAGTTCATCATTCTGGCTTTTACCTACCATAATACAGTCATGGGAAACCAATGACTGATAGTATTTTGTCCATGAGAAATTATATAAGTGAATACACATGATATTGGGGAAATGATTTTCCTAGGTTTTCCCCAAAGATGGCAAAAGCCAACTTTGTCCAACTGAGTTCAAATCAGATGTAAAAAGGTACATCCAGAGACTATTTTTTTCCACGGCTACACCTTACATTTTATACAGAATTGTATATTTATACATGAATAAGCTAGCCTCATTGATATGAATGGTTGTTTTAGTACATGGTACCACCTGGTAAGCCAGAATCTAAGAGGCAGGAGGGTATCCACACTGTCTTTATCATATATTAAGCCAGAAAAAATGAAATGTAGTGCTTCTATTTATTTTCTAATCCTAAGCATATTCATTTTCTTTCAGAAAACCCATAAACAGAATAAAGAATCTATGGATGGAGCTGAATTGCAGCTGAAAACTATGACTACATCTATCTTTCTGATTCATTTCTCACTCGCCTGATATATTTGGAACTTTTTCCTTTAGGATTTCTAGAACCTTGTCACTCTGATCTGAAACTTGCCATTTCCACAAAGTGGTTCTTAGTGGAGTTTTGAAGTGTTGTGTTTTCTCACCATGCTCTTCCTTAAAGAGAGATTTAACTGACATTTTCAGAGCAAAATGAAACACATACATTAGCTGGATTTTTAAAAATTTGACAAAGTTCATCTTTCTTTTCCTTATATAATTAATTGAGTTAGGTTTTAAATGCCTAGTCATATACACCTGCAATATTTTTTTTTCTTGTAAGTGACAACTATCCACTCTAGTTAATGTATAGTCAATGGTGACGATGTTAATTCAGAACTTTGTTTTTCTAATCCACAGAGTTTAAGATCCAAGACTATAGTTCAACTGCAATAACAGCATGTTTAAAATTTTTTTGCTAAACATGCTCTGAGATGAAGAATCTTTCAAATTTTCTTCTCAGAAATTGCTAAACAATAGTGAAAGAAGCTTCATATTCTAAGTATGTTTGTCATTCTTGATCCCTTCCATTCTTTCTCCCGTGCATGCTTTCAGCCGCCAAAGCATTGGAAATATCTCCTGATTCCATTTACATCTCTCTATCTCTGCTACCAACACCGAAACCCAGGCTTCTGACACCTCTGAACTAAAATACTTTAACAGTTGGTCTTTTTGCTGCCTTTAGGCCTACTTCCAAATGACTTGCCACACCGCAGCACAATAGCCCCTTCAAAATGTGTTTCAGATAAAATTGCAGCAAATCCCTATTGACCTCAGTATAAAACCCAAGCAGGAAAGCCTATCATCCACCTCTTGTTGCCAAGTAACAGGTCCACCTCTCCCATGTGCTGCCGCAAAAAGCAAACACCAGGAGTTGCATCTTCTCTGAAAGAGACACTTTATTTACAAGTTGCCACACAAGGAGATGAGATAAAATCCCAAATTGATCTCTCCATTCAAAAGGGATATGAGAGCTAATAGAGTTAGGGTCTGCAGGGGCGGAAATGGGTGAAACTAGATGATGAAACACAATGGATAACCCATGAAGAGAAAGGGTGTGTGGGAAATCCCTTGAGCGTGAGCATTAGCAGAGCTTCCTTCCACTTGTGTTGTGTGTTCAAAGATGGCTGCTGAAACATCATCAGACTGATGTCACTTAGTATTACAGTGAAGCTTGACAGAGCCCTCTGATTAATTAGTTTTGGCTATAGCTGGTCCTTGTTTTTTTTGTGGCTTGTTTCTTTGTTTACCTTTTTTTGTTTATGTATGTAATGTGAGAGGTGGGCAGAGAGACAGAGAGAGTTCTTCCATCTGCTGGTTCACTCCCCAGAATGCCTGTCATAACCAGCATGGTGCCAGTCTAAACCCAGGAGTCAGGAACTCCATCTGGGTCTCCCACATGGGTGGCAGGGTCCCAGCTACTTGAGCTACCACCCAGGATATGCATGAGCTGGAAGCTGGAATGGAAAGCAAACCTGGGACTCAAACACAAGCACTCATTCAACGTGGAATGTGGGTTTCCCAGCCACATCTTAAAAAAAATGGGGGGGGGGGTATTTATTTATTTAAAAGGCAGTTACAGAAAGGTGGGGGCAGAGGGGCAGGAGGAGACAGAGGTCTTCCATCTGCTGGTTCACTCCCCAGATGGAGCCAGGCCAATCTGAAGCCAGGAGCTTCTTCCAGGTTTCCCATATAGGTGCAGGGGCCCAAGAACTTATGCCATCTTCCATTGCTTTCCCAGGCACATTATCAGGGAGCTGAATTGGAAGTGGAGCAGCCTGGATTCGAACAGGCACCCATATGGGATGCCAGCACTGCAGGCGACAGCTTTATCCATTATACCACAGCGCCGGCCCCATAAAGCACATCTTAAACACACTACCAAAAGCCCACCTCAGTCTGTCTCATTTTATCAGAAACTCTAAAAGACAGTTCAACAGATTTTTAGCAAAGACAGTTGTTATGGGATAGCCAGTTACTACACAAAAGTAGACAAATGATTATTATGGATTGTTTGAATGTTAGGCAACTAGGGGAAATTGCTGTTAGACAAGAAGAGAGAGATCCTTTATTATCCATGGCTTCACTCTTAAGCATCATTATCAGCTATTCACTACCACATATTTACTCTACTTATAAGGCTCAGCTTGTGGAAGCTACACACATCATAGGGTCTAGTCATCATGTCTCACATTATAGCCGCTGTCTAGAAAACATTACACACACACACGCATCTCTTCAGGATGTACTGTAGATGTCACTACTACCAGAAATCTCATTTTTTATTTCTTCTCTCATTCAGTTTTGATTACACATTAGAGTAACCAGAAGTTTTTTTTGTTGTTGGTTTTTCTAATAAATCTCAGTGCCAGGCCAAATTAAGATTAGTTAAGTTTTGTTAGGATCTGGGCAACATTATTTTCAAAGGTCCTCATATGATTCCACTCTACAGCCATGGTTAAGAATCACTAAGGGCCGGCGCCGTGGCTTAACAGGCTAATCCTCTGCCTTGCGGCGCTGGCACACCGGGTTCTAGTCCCGGTTGGGGCGCCGGATTCTATCCCGGTTTCCCCTCTTCCAGACCAGCTCTCTGCTATGGCCCGGGAAGGCAGTGGAGGATGGCCCAAGTCCTTGGGCCCTGTACCCGCATGGGAGACCAGGAGAAGCACCTGGCTCCTGGCTTCGGATCAGTGAGATGCACCGGCTGCAGCGGCCATTGGAGGGTGAACCAACGGAAAAGGGAAGACCTTTCTCTCTGTCTCTCTCTCTCTCACTATCCACTCTGCCTGTCAAAAAAAAAAAAAAAAAAAAAAAAAAGAATCACTAAGATGAAGCCAGCATCATGGCATGGGTTAATCCACTGCCTCGCCAGCATTCCGTCTGAGCACTGGTTCATGTCCCAGCGGCTCCACTTCCAAGCCAGATTCCGGCTAATGCACCAGGGAAAGTGACAGAAGAACCCTAGTGATTGGGCTCCTGCCCATGTGGAAGATTATTACAGATTTTCAGACTCCTGGCTTCAGCCTGGTTATTGCAGCCATTTGGGGAGTGAGCCAATGGATGGAAGATATTCTCTCTCTCTATCTCTATCTCTCTAACTGTAACTCTGCCTTTCAAAGAAACAAATCTTAAAAAAAAAGAATCACTACGAGTGTTCCACTTTACTTTTTCCTAACAATCTATCCTATAGAATCAGTCCTTCATACTCCATTACCACACTAATCAGAACCTCTGTCTCACCAGTATGTTGCCCCAAAAGGCCTCAGTTATTTGGCCATTGTTTTATTAATTTTCTGGATTCCTTCAAAATAATACTTACTAATTCTAAATTATATTGAACAAAATATTTGTTATGTCTGACAAAATATCTATAAAATAAAATATTTTTAATTCAATACAAAATATGTAGCTACCTACTAAATATTAAATATAGGCATACTATGGACTATTTGAGTCTTTCAGTGAGTTCTGGAATGAAATCTTTAAGAGTCAATAGTTTTATGTGTAAAATATGTCTTTTCACGTATATGTATTGTGTGCTAATAAGTATTCAATAACTTATCATAGCATCCAAAATCCCCAAAAATAACACTAATATCCACATTACTTTTTAAAAGTTAATTTTATTTTTATTGACAAGTAGAATTTGTGTATATTTATCATGTGCAATATAATGTTTTGAAATATAAAGACATTAGGGAATGGCTTAATAAAGCTAATTAACACACTGTTAGCTCATCACTTTTTTTTTATTTAGTAAATATAAATTTCCAAAGTACAGTTTATGGATTACAATGGCTTCCCCCCCATAATTTCCTTCCCACTCGCACTCCTACCATCTCCAGCTCCCTCTCCCATTCCATTCACATCAAGATTCATTTTCAATTCTCTTTATATACAGAAGATCATTTTAGTATATATTAAGTAAAGATTTCATCAGTTTGCACCCACACAGAAACACAAAGTGTAAAAATACTTTTCAGTACTAGTTATAGCATTACTTCACATTGGACAACACATTAAGGACAGAGATCCCACATGAGAAGTCAGTACACAGTAACTCCTGTTGTTGACTTAACAATTTGACACTCCTGTTCATGGCGTCAGTAATCTCCCTAGGCTCTAGTCATGAGTTTCCAAGGCTATGGAAGCCTTTTGAGTTCGCCGACTTCGATCTTATTCAGACGGGGTCATAGTCAAAGTGGAGGTTCTTTCCTCCCTTCAGAGAAAGGTACCTCCTTCTTTGATGGTCCCGTTCTTTCCACTGGGATCTCACTCGCAGAGATCTTTCATTGAGGTATTTTTGTTTTGTTTTGTTTTGTTTTTTTGCCAGAGTGTCTTGGCTTTCATGCCTACAATACTCTCATGGGCTCTTCAGCCAGATCCGAATGCCTTAAGGGCTGATTCTGAGGCCAGAGTGCTATTTAGGACATCTGCCATTCTATGAGTCTGCTGTGTATCCTGCTTCCCATGTTGGATCGTTCTCTCCCTTTTTGATTCTGTCAGTTAGTATTAGCAAACACTAGTCTTGTTTGTGTGATCCCTCTGACTCGTAGACCTATCAGTGTGATCAATTGTGAACTGAAATTGATCACTTGGACTAGTGAGATGGCATTGGTACATGCCACCTTGATGGGATTGGGATTGTCTAACTCCACCATTTGGGGCAAGTCTGATTGAGCATGTCACAAATTGTACATCTCCTCCCTCTTTTTCTCACGCTTATATTTAACAGGGATCACTTTTTAGTTAAAATTTAAACACCTAAGAATAATTGTGTCTTAATTACAGACTCAACCAATAGTACTAGAACAAAAAAAAATACTAAAATGGATAAAGTATTACATTGTACATCAACAGTCAGGACAAGAGCTGATCAAGTCTCTGTTTCTCATAGTGTCCATTTCACTTCAACAGGTTTCCCCCTTGGTGCTCACTTAGTTGTCACTGATCAGGGAGAACATATGATATTTGTCCCTTTGGGACTGGCTTAATTCACTCAGCATAATGTTTTCCAGGTTCCTCCATCTTGTTGCAAATGACAGGATTTCATTGTTTTTGACTGCTGTATAGTATTCTATAGAGTACATGTCCCATAATTTCTTTATCCAGTCTACTATAGATGGGCATTTAGGTTGATTCCAGGTCTTAGCTATTATGAATTGAGCTGCAATAAGCATTAATGTGCAGACAGATTTTTTGTTTGCCAATTTAATCTCCTTTGGTTAAATTCCAAGGAGTGGTATAGCTGGGTTGTATGGTAGGGTTATATTCAGGTTTCTGAGGAATCTCCAAACTGACTTCCATAGTGGCTTTACCAGTTTGCATTCCCACCAACAGTGGGTTAGTGTCCCTTTTTCCAACATCCTCTCCAGCATCTGTTGTTGGTAGATTTCTGAATGTGAGCCATTCTCACCGGGGTGAGGTGAAACCTCATTGTGGTTTTGATTTGCATTTCCCTGATTGCTAGTGATCTTGAACATTTTTTCATGTGTCTGTTGGCCATATAGATTTTGTCTTTTGAAAAATGTCTATTGAGATCCTTGGCCCATCTCTTAAGTGGGTTGTTTGTTCTGTTGTTGTGGATTTTCTTGATTTCTTTGTAGATTCTGGTTATCAGCCCTTTATCTGTTGCAAAGTTTGCAAATATTTTTTCCCATTCTGTTGGTTGCCTCCTCACTTTCCTGACTGTTTCTTTTGAAGTACAGAAATTTCTCAATTTGATGCAATCCCAAATGTTAATTTTGGTTTTGACTGCCTGTGCTTCTGGGGTCTTTTCCAAGAAGTCTTTGCCTGTACCTATATCTTGCAGGGTTTCTCCAATGTTCTCTAATAATTTGATGGTGTCGGGTTGTAGATTTAGGTCTTTAATCCACGTTGAGTGGATTTTGTGTCAGGTGAAAGGTAGGGGTCTTGCTTCATGATTCTGCACGTGGAAATCCAATTTTCCCAGCACCATTTATTGAATAGACTGTCCTTACTCCAGGGATGGTTTTGGATCCTTCATCAAATATAAGTTGGCTGTAGATGTTTGGATTGATTTCTGGTGTTTCTATTCTGTTCCATTGGTCTATCCATCTGTTTCTGTACCAGTACCATGCTGTTTTAATTACAACTGCCCTGTAGTATGTCCTGAAATCTGGTATTGTGATGCCTCAGGCTTTGTTTTGTTATATAAGATTGCTTTAGCTATTCAAGGTCTCCTGCATCTCCATATGAATTTCAGCATCATTTTTTCCAGATCTGAGAAGAATGTCTTTGGTATCTTGATTGGTATTGCATTGAATCTATAAATTGCTTTTGGGAGAATGGACATTTTGATTATGTTGATTCTTCCAATCCATGAGCATGGAAGACTTTTCCATTTTTTGGTATCCTCTTCTATTTTTTTCTTTAAGGTTTTGTAATTTTCATAGTAGAGATCTTTAACGTCCTTGGTTAAGTTTATTCCAACGTATTTGATTGTTTTTGTTGCTATTGTGAATGGTATTGATCTTAGAAGTTCTTCCTCAGTCGTGGCATTGCCTGTGTATACAAAGGTTGTTGATTTTTGTGCATTGATTTTATATCCTGCTACTTTGCCAAACTCTTCTATGAGTTCCAATAGTCTCTTAGTAGAGTTCTTTGGATCCCCTAAATAAAGAATCATATCATCTGCAAAGAGGGATCGTTTGACTTCTTCCTTCCCAATTTGTATCCCTTTAATTTGTTTTTCTTGCCTGATGGCTCTGGCTAAAACTTCCAGAACTATATTGAATAGCAGTGGTGAGAGTGGACATCCCTGTCTGGTACCAGATCTCAGTGGAAATGTTTCCAACATTTCCCCATTCAATAGGATGCTGGCCATGAGTTTTTCATAAATTGCTTAGATTGTTTTGAGGAATGTTTCTTCCATACCCAGCTTGCTTAGAGTTTTCATCATGAAAGGGTGTTGTATTTTATCAAATGCTTTCTCTGTGTCTATTGAGATAATCATATGGTTTTTCTTCTGCAGTCTGTTAATGTGGTGTATCACATTGATTGTTTTGCAAACATTGAACCATCCCTGCATACCAGGGATAAATCCCACTTGGTCTGGGTGGATGATCTTTCTGATGTGTTGTTGCATTCTATTGGCCAGAATTTTATTGAGGATTTTTGCATCTATGTTCATCAGGGATATTGGTCTGTAATTCTCTTTCAATGCTGCATCTTTTTCTGGCTTAGGAATTAAGGTGATGGTGGCTTCATAGAAAGAATTTGGGAGGATTCCCTCTTTTTCTATTGCTCTGAATAGTTTGAGGAGAATTGGAGTTAGTTCTTCTTTAAATATCTGGTAGAATTCAGCGGTGAATCCACCTGGTCCTGGGCTTTTCTTTGTTGGGAGGGCCTTTATTACTGTTTCAATTTCTGTCTCAGTTATGGGTCTGTTTAGTTTTTCTATGTCTTCCTGGCTTAATTTAGGTAGGTTGCATGTGGCCAGGAATCTATCCATTTCTGATAGATTTCCCTGTTTGCAGGCATATAAGTCCTTGTAGTAATTTCTGATTATTCTTTTTATTTCTATGGTGTCTGTTGTTACGTTTCCTTTTTCATCTCTGATTTTATTGATTTGGGTCTTTTCTTTTTTTAGTTAGTTGGGCCAGTGGGGTGTCAATTTTTTTTATTTTTTCAAAAAACCAGCTCCTCATTTGGCTGATTTTTTTGTAATGTTTTTTTGATTCAATCCTGTTGATTTCTTCTCTGATTTTAATTATTTCTCTTCTCCTACTAGCTTTGGGTCTGGTTTGCTGCAGATTTTCTAGATCCTTGAGACACATTGAAATCTCATCTATTTGGTGCCTTTCCAATTTCTTGATGTAGGCACCTATTGATATAAACTTCCCTCTTAACACTGCCTTTGCTGTATCCCATAAGTTTTGGTATGTTGTGCTGTTATCCTCATTTACTTCCAGAAAGTTTTTGATTTCTCTTTTGATTTCTTCTATGACCCATTGTTCATTCAGGAGCATGTTGTTCAATCTCCATGTGTTTGCACGTGCTCTAGGGATTCCTGAGTTGCTAATTTCCAACTTCATTCTTTTATGGTCTGAGAAGCTGCATGGTATGATTCTAATTCTTTTGAATTTGCTGAGACTTGCTTTATGGCCTAGTATGTGGTCAATCCTAGAGAAGGTTCCATATACTGCTGAGAAGAATGTAAAGTCCTTAGATGTAGGATGAAATGTTCTGTAGATATCTGTTAGATCAATTTGGACTATAGTGTCGTTTAAATCTACTGTCTCCTTTTTGATCTTCTGTCCTGTTGATCTGTCTGTTTCTGAGAGTGGAGTATTGAAATCTCCCAGTAGTATTGTATTGGAGTCTAAGTCTCCCTTTAAGTCCCTTAACAAATCATTTAAATAAACCGGTGCCCTGTAATTAGGTGCATATACATTGATAATCGTTATATCTTCCTGTTGAATGGATCCCTTAATCATTAAATAGTGCCCCTCTTTGTCTCTCCTAAAAGTTTTTGTGGTAAAGTTTATGTTGTCCGATATTAAGATGGCTACACCCGCTCATTTTTTCATTTCTGTTGGCATGGTATATCTTTTTCCAGCCTTTCATTTTCAGTCTGCATGCATCATTGTTGGAAAGATGTGTTTCTTGTAAGCAGCAAAAAGATGGGTTTTGTTCCTTAACCCAATCAGCAAATCTGTGCCTTTTAACTGGACAGTTCAGGCCATTATCATTCAATGTGACTATTGATAAGTAGTAACTTTGCCCTGCCATTTGCCAAAGATATTTTCTAATATATGGTTTGAGATTTCTGTGATCTTTTGCTGTGAGGTTTCCTTCCTTTATCTTCTTTCATATTGGTGACCGTGTTTCTGTGTGTAACACATCTTTAAGCATCTTTTGCAGGGCTGGACGAGTGGCGACAAATTCTTTCAATATCTGTTTGCTATGAAAGGTCTTAATTTCACCTTCATTCACAAATGAGAGCTTTGCAGGAAATAATATTCTGGGCTGGCAGTTTTTCTCTCTTAGTACCTGGGCTATGTCTCGCCATTCCCTTCTAGCTTGTAGGGTTTCTGATGAGAAGTCTGCTGTGAGTCTAATTGGAGATCCTCTGAGAGTAATCTGACGTTTCTCTCTTGCACATTTTAGAATCTTTTCTTTATGTTTCACTGTGGTGAGTTTGATTACAATGTATCGTGGTGAGGATCTCTTTTGGTCATGTTTACTAGGGGTTTTATGAGCTTCCTGTACTAGGATGTCTCTGTCCTTCTCCAGACCCGGGAATTTCTCTGCAAGTATCTCTCTAGAAAGACCTTCTAATCCTTTCTCTCACTCCATGCCTTCAGGAACTCCTAGAACCCAAATGTTGGGTTTTTTAATAGTATCCTATAGATTCCCGACAATATTTTTCAGATTTCTAATTTCCTCTTCTTTTCTTTGGTTTGACTGTATACTTTCCTGTGCTCTGTCTTCTAAGTCCGATATTCTCTCTTCTGTTTCACTGACTCTGTTTTTAAGGCTCTCTAATGTGTTTGTCATTTGATCTATTGAGTTCTTTTTTTCATTATGATTTCTCTTCATTATCACTATTTCCTATTCTACTAGTTTCTGTGTTTCATTTTGATTCCTCCTTAAGATTTCATTTTCTCAAAGGAGATTTTCTATCCTGTCCAGTAAGGAATCCCGTACCTCAAGCATTTGTTTTTGAAAACTTCTAAATGTTCTTATCACAAATTTTTTGAAATCTGTATCTTGCATTTCTTCCATCTCATCATCTTTATAATCTTGAATTGGGATGTCTTGTTCATTTGGGGGTGTCATAATGTCTTCCTTCTTGTTTCCTCAGTTTCTGCATTTGTTGCTTGGCATTGTGGAGATATTCTTTTTATTCTTCTTCCCTCACTTGGTGTTTCTCCTTGTTATACTATGACTGTCATAAGTGGACTGTCTGCTTTTGATGGAGCCTTAGAGGCTTGAGATGGGTGTGGCCTGAGAGCTCTGGTTCTTCAGGGTTAAGGGTATGCCAAAGGTGACACTCCCAGGTTAGGCATGGTAAATCTCTCTCTCTCTTTCTTTTTTTGATTCAAAAGGGAAGTAATTCTGCACAGCTGAGTGGAATTGGAGGTAGTTAGTAGGCGAATGATATACCCACAGGAGCCAGCGATCAGAAGCTTTTCCCAAGGACCACACAGGGAATCTGTGCTGCCCTCAGTGTGGGCTCCAATTCTCTTGCAGTCTCCCACGGGGTTGCCAAGGTTACCGAATTGTAGCATCTCTGGAGAGTATTCGCATGAATTCTGTGAGTTCTCTCCCCCACTCTTTTTTCACAGTCTCAGTTCGTTAGCACCACACATTCACTAGGTCCTAATCTCCTGTTATTTCACCCCCCCCCCCCAGAGTCAGGTTTTTCTGCTTGCCTAGGGTGGGTGCAGATCTGAGGTCACACCACAAATGATGTATATCCAAAATGGCGCCTGCTCTTTGTCTTGCTCACCTTTGAGAGGTGAGTGGAGAGAGAGAAACTCGTGTCCATATCAGTCACTTTTTTTTTCCTCTCTCTTCTAGTTAGCCTGGTGAACTTTTCCCCATGGGGTTTCAAGCCTTGTTCCCTTTAGTCTCCTCTTTCCGCTTGCCCGCCGGTGTCTCAGACTATTGAGGTTCGGCTCACCTCATGTTCCAGCGCTGGTGTGTTGATTCTTCTGCTAGTGTCCCGAACCATGGACTCCCATGCTCTCCTCACAGGTCCACTGTGAACCACTAGTTCTGGAAGAGTTTCCTCTGCTGTTTCTTCCCCTACTCTTCCTTGAACCTGTGGAATCTCCACTTTTATTAAACTGTCTCTTCCCGGACTATCAGTGTCCTCCCTTCCTATTCTGCCATCTTGCCGCTCTCAGCTCATCACGTTTTAAACAATTCAGTTCACTTACAAACTCAATATTTCGAAAACAAATAGATCTTTTCTTTATTGGCTTTTCTTTGTAGAAAATGATTGAATTACCACACAATAGCAAAGTGATCAAATATTCTTACATATAGTGAGATGGTTATACAGGGAGTCAGGACTTCTAAGGCTTTAGCTCTGGTTCAACACATAATCTACCTGTTACCTTGGGCAAGGCTCTGAGCATCCCATTCTTCAATCTGAGGATAAGCCCACCGACTGCAACTACTAAGAAAGCTGTACTAATTCAATGGAACAGGTGTGTGTGCTTCCCACAGGAGGTGATACACACCCCAATTAAATTCTAAGAGAATTTAATGAAGGGTTTGTTTACCAAGGCATGGTAAAGTTTTGTTTAAAAGGAATGGTAAAACAATCAAGGACTATTACAACCAGAGGCAGTAACCACACCTGACCTGAAGGTACAGGCGAGGAAGCTATTTCTAGAACTAGGAGAGAGCTGAACTTGTGAAAGAGGGGTCCATGGTAGCCATGGGTGCAGGAACATGGTTATGACCAAAAACATAATTTGATGGGGCTGAAGCAGGAAACATCCACAGTGAACTCTCTCTCCTTCTCTCCCCTGATCACTTGCTGGTTGTTTTCGCTGATCAAGCAGAGCCCAGACTCAGAAGAGACTCCCAGCGATACATTCTGAAGAGGTCGCCAACAGGGCTGCTGAGCAGGATGGAGAGAAGTGAACACTCTGGAGAATATCCAGCACAACATGGCAGTTATTTGAACCCCAAGTGTGGTTGCTGAATTGTTCTTGAAATAGCAAATGAAAACACAATATGACAATGGCAGCCACCATTGTGTACGATACTGGGACAGTAGACACATGTCATTACACACTTGTCAAAACCCATGAAATGAATCCCAATTTAAACTGTGGCTGCAGTTAATAATAACAGATCAATATTGGCTCCTAAGTTGTAAAAATCATGCTAACACAATGTGTTTAAAAATAGGAGAAATTGTTGGGGACCCAGTGCATATAGGAACTTTGAAGTTTCCAAAGATTTTGCTAAAATTAGAACTCTTTCTAAAAAACATGATTTTTTAAAAAACTGATCATGTTCATAAACAATATTCATTTAAAATGCTCAGTGGTCCCCCATATTATTCCATCTTTCTGTACCTGCAAAGAAATGTAACATGATTATAAGCAGCCTGTGTTGTTGAGTTCAAAGAAACTGACTCTCAACACTGCAACACACATTTTCCAGTTGTGTTTCTGAGAAACCTCCAACTACAGAGAGTTAATGTGTTTCCTCTCTAAAGCCTCCATCTCCCTGTCCCAGGATTCACTCATCCAAAAAGACAAAATTGTGCGACAGTGAGCTGAGCCACCACTTGTCGTGCCCCAATCCATATCAGTGTGCTGGTTTAAGTCCTGTCTGCTCCACTTCTAATACAACCCCCTGCTAGGATGATGGCCCACGTACTTGGGTCCCTGCCACCCATGTGGGAGACCCTGATGGAGTTCCAGGCTCCTGGCATCAACCTGGCCCAGATCTGGCTATTGCAGCCATTTAAGGAATAAAACAGCAAACAGAGGCCGGCGCCGTGGCTCAACAGGCTAATCCTCCACCTAGCAGTGCTGGCACACCGGGTTCTAGTCCCGGTCAGGGAGCCGGATTCTGTCCCAGTTGTCCCTCTTCCAGGCCAGCTCTCTGCTATGGCCCGGGAGTGCAGTGGAGGATGGCCCAAGTGCTTGGGCCCTGCACCTCACGGGAGACCAGGATAAGTACCTGGCTCCTGCCTTTGGATCAGCGCGGTACGCCGGCTGCAGCGGCCATTGGAGGGTGAACCAACGGCAAAGGAAGACCTTTCTCTCTGTCTCTCTCACTATCCACTCTGCCTGTCAAAAATAAAATAAATAAATAAATAAATAAATAAAAAATAAAACAGCAAATGGAAGTTCCTTTTCTCTCTCTCTCTCTCTTTCTCTCTCTTCCTCCTTTCTCCCTAAATCTACCACATCACTCTACCTTTCAGATAAAATAAGCAAAATAAATTTTTATGATATTAATTTATTTTTTTAGAAAGGAAAAAATTCTCTGCGTTTTAGTAGACCTTCTTCCTAATGCATCCCCATGACCTTTGCCCTTAAAGTGGTTAAATTTTGCCTTAAAGCTACCGCAACTTTGCCCTCATAATCTTTTAAATGTGAAAGTCCTTCACCCTTTAATTAGACTGGAGACATGAATTTGGAAATGTTTTCATGGTTGTTATAATAACAAAAGATATCTCCTGATGATAAGTTGTCACTAAAGTAAGGGAGGAAATAAAACATATTGGCTCCAAGAAAACAGACAACATGAGGATACTTCAAAGAGTTCTTAGAAAAATGGAATCAAAAGTCAATGCTCATTTTCTATAAGCTTTTTAAAGAATTCTTATATGACTGAAATATTCATATATTCAACTTAAGCATCTCTATCCATTCCTTTTAGTATGGTTTATTTCAATATGACTTTTTCTCTTTTTATAGTAGGTGCTCTAAAATGTGGGTAGTATAGTAAAATAATAAGATTCTATATATTGACATCTAATAGTGGTTTTATATTTACATTATTTTAATATAAGGCAGTACCACACATGTTTATGAAAGGCTGTTACTGTTTTCTTTTTCTTTTTCTTTTTTTTTTTTTTTTTTTTTTTTGACAGGCAGAGTGGATAGTGAGAGAGAGAGAGAGAGACAGAGAGAAAGGTCTTCCTTTTTGCCGTTGGTTCACCATCCAATGGCCGCCGCGGCTGGCGCGTCATGCTGATCCGAAGCCAGGAGCCAGGTGCTTCTCCTGGGGTGCAGGCCCCAAGGACTTGGGCCATCCTCCACTGCCTTCCTGGGCCATAGCAGAGAGCTGGCCTGGAAGAGGGGCAACCGGGATAGAATCCAGCGCCCCAACCGGGACTAGAACCCAGTGTGCCGGCGCCGCAAGGCGGAGGATTAGCCAGTTAAGCCACGGTGCCGGCCTGTTATTGTTTTCCATAAGAAAGTTTATATTTTAGGCAATGAAGTCTAGATGTACTTTAATATTAGATTAGAAAATGAAAGAAATCAAACAGAAAACTGCATTAAACCACACACACACAAGCACACACAGAGAGATGCCTCCAAGCAGGTATGAGATGCATGGCCATAAAATTCAGAGACAGTGCCTCATGCTTTTTCAGCAGGAACAAGCATGGCTGTAAAGTATATGAAGCCTGCTGTCTCTTCTCCTCCCCTCCTTCTCCTCTCTCTCCACTGCAGCACCCTGCCTCCCCCTGCCTCGAGAAAGGGCGCAGATAAATGATGTTCTCCAATAGGCCGAGCCTTCGTCCTCAAGGGTTATCACACCAGAGAGCACAGAACCCTAAATTCTCAGGGTGCTGTGGTCTAGCCGTGACAGCTGAGCTGCTGGAGTGCCCTGAGAGACTCGGCATAAATGGGAGCAGTTCTTTCCAGTTTATGACTTTGATGATAAGACTGAGTTATTAGTCACAGAGCAGCCTTTCAAATGTGCTTCTCTGCCTACTTTTTGCCCACTCATGTGCATAAGCGCAAACATTGTAAGGATATAAACAACTCTCTTTCTGGTCTTATCTACATCATGTGTGTGTGCACACCCTCCCCCTGGGAAGGCTGAGGAACGAGCTGTCACACAGAGATACTGAGTGGTTTCTGGGTTGCAGCTGCAGCTGTTGTTTGCAGTGCCTGATGCCTTTCAGGATCTTCCGTGTCTTCCCAGGGACTTCTCCTGAAGGAGCTTCCCTCAAACACTGTGCTGGTTTATCTAAGCCTGTGATCCCCAAGAAATCTGTAGCAGGTTCACTCTTCTACAGGATTTTAACACAAAAGAGCAGCAACTCAAGTCCTGAAAGGAGAGAGAGAGAGAAAGAGCCCTTTTCCCCTCTTTATATAATTGGTAATTTCTAGAATATTTCAAAAATCCAACCCAGTGTGCATGTATTTCATGTTAATCTAACATTTTAAAAATAAATTACAAATTTAATATTGTAACAAACAAAACAACAAAAACTGAAACAAAACAACAAAACCAAAAAACCTCAAAGCAGAATTTACTCGCCAAGGGAGGGTAGAATTACAGTCGTGCATTCTAAGCATTATTTATACGCTGCCTTATCATTATTTAACCAGTGATATGTATTTTGTCAGATTAAGATGAGCAACAGCATCTTAGCAGGTAGTGAGTTCAGAAACCACTTCACAATTTGTTCTTGGCAACACAACCAAGGGTTCTGGGGCTCTGCAACACCCTGGAAAAACATTTCAGGGAAGGAATGCAGGATGCAGCGGGAATACAGCTCCCTCCAGGGAAGACAGGAATGCTTCTGCCCTGTAACTAATGTTTGTATTTGTTCCTGCGGATCTTGAGAAATTATGAACAAGGAGTTCCAGGGGTGGTTTGGAAAGTGTGTCAATCACTTTATTTTCTCCTGGCAAATAAAAGAAAAAGAAGAGGAACAAATTAATACATGAAAATAGGTGCATAAGCTAATAAGGAAGAAAATATGCATACCTGCTATAAAATGCCTCTTCAATATTATAAAGGTAACCATCAGCAACAGCACACATATAATGGTAAAGAGAGAAGGAGAAAAACAAATTGGTGATATTTAGAAATTAAATCACATAGACACTTATACATATCATATGCAAGTTTTCTCCCAAATATTAATGAATGCTTGAGCATTCATAACTTCAGAAGTATAAGTGCTGTACACTTAAAAACAAAATCACTTGAAGGCTTAATTATTGAATTTCTATTACTGTAGTTGTTAGGATGTTGAATTATCTATTTTTAATTTTAGTGTTTTGTTTCAATCAACATATGCCATTGTCTATCTAAATAAACAAAGCAAAGATGAAAATATACACAGCAACAAGGCCTGAGATTATGGTTGGGTTTTACAGTTTCCTCCTTCCTGAATCTATTTCTTGTTCCTTGTCTCTCAGCCAGCATTTCTGGTCTGGCCGTTACCCTTTGCCTTGTTGGCTGATCCAAAGGTTGTTCCTGCAGTGTTACTGGTCGTGTTAACAACTGCATCAGTGATATGATAGAAAAAATAGTCAGGCCCCACAGTGTACAAGCCTACTTTGAAATTTTCTTGGAAAATGAAATTACATAATGTTTATTCTGGTGCAACCAAAAAATAGAAACTCAGGCGTAGTTTCTTTTTGTTGTTGTTGTTGTTCATAATGAGCAGTTTCCAAGAATGTTTTGAAGTTTTGAAGACCCCCTCAAATAAAAGCAGCTCCATTTCTCCTGGATCATCAGATTCAATCACTATAGAGATTTAACTCCTGCTTTACCTGTTGGTATTAGGAACTCAAAGTGGTTGTGAAGATATCTCAATCTCCTGGTGAATAAAAATATTTTTAACGAGATTTATTTATTTATTTGAAAGAATCATTGTGAAAGAGGGAAGACAAGAAGTGGAGAGGGGGGAAGAGTTTCCATCCACTGATTCAGTCCCCAGATGGCCACATCAGGGCTGGGCCAGGCCAAAGCCAGGAGTCCAGAACTTCATCTGGTCTCCCACGTGGGTGCAGGAGTCCAAGCATCTGGGCAGTCTTCTGCTGCTTTCCCTGGTGTACTAGCAGGGAACTAGATCAGAAGTGCAACAAAGCAGGTCTCCAACTGGCGCCCATATGGGATGCCTGCTCTGTAGCAGCAGCCTAACCCACTGCGCCACAGCGCCAGCCCCAAAAAACTATCTTTGTAAAAACTAAACTCAGTCCTTCAGAGTTCAAAGTTAAAGGAAAAGAAAACAGAATGTTGGGTGAGTGTATTATGGAGGAAATAGGGAAGGGATGAAGAAACTTCCCCCCTCTCCACCCCTTGGTTCTCAGACCCGTGTGCCCTGGCTGTCCTAAAAGCAGCATCATGCATGAATACTTTGGCTGTCACTTTCTATTAGAACACATGTGGCAACTTCAAAAAGTTCACAGAAAATAGAACGAAAAGATAAACTTAGCTTGCTGCCAAAAAACTGAAATCCGTGAATATGAAGGGTCTTCAAAACTTTCATGGAAGAAAATGCATTTTATAAAAAAGTCTATGCATAGATTTCAAAAAATAAACTACCTTTGCATTCCATTTGCATACACTTTTGGAAGTACCTTTGTACTCAGAGAGCACCTGAGATTTGCAAGTTTCTATTTATCTGCTCTGGCTGTTTGTCCCACCAGCAGAGAACGCACTGTCACTGTCACGTCCATATAGACCACTGCAGCACACCAGCACAGGGCTTCTGAAGGATGTGGTACGTGGCCGCCCCAGTGAGCCTCATGAAAGTGAGTCACTGCTTCTGCTGCACAAGGAGCTCTTTGGTGAGAAGCCACATTATGTGGGACACCAGGCTAGAGAGTGAGGCGTTCAGTAAATACGCAGGTGGTGAAGCTGGCAAAAGCATTGTGAGGGAGGAAATACAGATTCGTTTCCAAAGTAGCTTTTCCAAAGGCAAAATTGTCTCCCCTTCCAGGATGGCAGGGATCCAGTTAATCATTCTGCCACTGAATGGCTCACGAGTCCCACTAGGAAACAGTGCTATATTGGGGGACTGAGATTTGATCTGCACTATTGGTTGCTTACCCATTCAACTCCACAGGCTGCCATATGCGCCTGGTGAGAAAGCAAAGAATCAGTTGTTTTGGGTCCATTTTATTCGTGAATCCAATATCCAAGCACTGCAGAGACTAAGAAAAGAGGCAAACGGACTTGTACAGAATGGGTTGTGTCCAACTATTGTTGGAGGCTTTCTCTGGAATGTATTTGTGAGCATTCACATACACTTTTCTCCAGGTATCTCCAAGTCTCCTATCTTACTCAACTCAAGCCAAAAGTCATCTAGTGCTTCCCTTAGTCATGGTTCGTGCATTAGGATCCAGCTCCATCTCTGACCATTTTCTCTCAAGGTCAAGTTAAAAATACAATGCACTTCTTAAAATTCTGTCTACTGGAAGGACTTTGTGCTCCCTGTCTATGGACCCTCCTAAACAGAGGGTGATAGAGTCGCAGTTCGCTTGGAGCTGGCAAGTTTATCATCCAGCAGCATCTCCAAACCAAATCTCAGATTTTCTGCCTGAGACACCTAGTCATCAGGAGCTACTGCCCAGTGCATCCATGCATTAGGACTGACATGAAGGGGTCAATGATGTAGGAGCAGACATTTGAGGATTCTGCTTTCATGAGATGTTTGAACCCAATTTCGTGTATATCGCTTCCTCATGATGATAAAGTAATACCACGCATGTTCAATGTTAGGATTGGAATCAGCTAACACCCAGTTTGTGATGAGAAATGCAAGCAGCATAGTCAATTTATTACCTATGGTGACTCCTTCTGTCACTCTCAGGGCCAAAAAGCAAGCAAGAGACTGTTTCATAAAAGGCCAGAAACTAACAGTGAAGGGAAGCAGTTTCTGTAAAAACCCTGGGGACATCTGCTGTCACATACCCCACAGAGCGGGCCAGAGGTGGTGTAAGCAGTGGCTTCACACATCTCAGCAGGCACTGCGAGGCAAACCCACCACACTACCTTCTCCTCTTTAGGGCTCCATTCAAAAGTAGCGGCTCCATGGCTTCCTTGCTAAGCAGATCAGCACATCCTGACATGTTGTATATGTTGGCTTCAGATCAGAGATGTCCCACCCACAGCTACCACTCTTCTTTGTGGTGGCAGCATAAGGAGTAATACCTTTTTAATTTTTCTTTACAAGCCTGGTGTAGCTCATTGGACTTCTCAGAAAATCATTAAGGTCCCTGGTTTTCCATCAGAGTTTCCTCCACTCCTTGCTACACATGCGCCTTAACAAGTCACCTAGAATTCTTGCTGCTTTTGCCCAAGATCCAATTGGCATGAAGCCATGAATATAGTGAACTAGCATAGTATTCCCTGTGGAACTTATTATAATGGAGAGGAAGAGTTTCTATAGATCTGAGGTAGGATGATGAAGGCATACAGCTGTCCCTGATAAATTAAAGCAAATTGTGCTGGTCTTCACTAATTACTATAAGGAAAAAAGTTCCTGGGAAATAACTGTTTACTGTGTCTAGGGACTAAATTGGTTTACACCAATAAGGATACCACATCTGCAGCTACACTGAAATTGGAGTCAGCATCTGACAAACACCGAGACTTGGTACTGATATTCTCAAAGATCAATGTGTCTTCTGCACAAGACAAATGGAAGTGTTAAAAGGGAATATAATTTCTAAAATTCACCCTTTTCGATTTTTGATATTGGTGATAGTCTGCAATTATTGATCTTTTGACACTATAACTTTATTTTTAAAAATTTATTTGAGAGCCGGCGCCGTGGCTCACTAGGCTAATCCTCCGCCTTGCAGCGCTGGCACACCGGGTTCTAGTCCCAGTCAGGGCACCGATCCTGTCCCAGTTGCCCCTCTTCCAGGCCAGCTCTCTGCTGTGGCCAGGAAGTGCAGTGGAGGATGGCCCAAGTGCTTGGGCCCTGCACCCCATGGGAGACCAGGAGAAGCACCTGGCTCCTGCCATCAGATCAGCGCGGTGCGCCGGCCGCAGCGCGCCTACCGCAGCGGCCATTGGAGGGTGAACCAACTGCAAAAGGAAGACCTTTCTCTCTGTCTCCCTCTACTGTCCACTCTGCCTGTCAAAAATAAAAAAAAAAAAATTTTTATTTGAGAGACAGAGAAGCAATGAGAGAGAGAAAGAGAGAGAGACTCTATCTGCTGGTTAAATCCCAAACGTCCAAAAGACTAGAAATAGACTTGTCATATGATCCACAATCTCATCACTGGGTAAAAAGACTTGAACTTCATAAATCAAAGAGACACCTGCATCACCATGCTTTTAGCAGCACTGTTTACAATAAGCAAAATTTGGAATCAATCAAAGTGTCCATTATCAGATGAATGAATAAAGAAAATATGATATATATTCACACAATGGAATATTATTCAGCTATAAAACAGAATGAAATTCTACCACTTGCAGCAAAATGAACACAACTGAAGGACATAATGTTGACTAAAATAAGCTGGACCCAGAAAGACAAATACCACACGTTCTCCCTTACATGTGGGAGCTAAAACTTAAAAAAAGATACCAAAAAAAAAAAAAGAAAGAAAGAAAGAAGTCGCTGTGCATATCAGTATTGCTGCAAAACTTTGTTTCATACCTTTATTGAACTTTATACTACTATAGTTTTAGTGATCTATGATTACTTTAAAATTTACCGTATATGGGTGAAACGATTTTTCCAATTACTGTTTTTATCCATTGTCTATAATTCCACTAAACTAGAGTATTTTTGCTTTATACTTGTTAAACTTCTTATTTGGTGAAGTATTAAGCCTTTCAACCATAATGTAAATTTAAAATACGTTATCTCAAAAGCTTTAAAAAAAGAGGAATCAAGAAGGAGAGTGAGAGGCAGAGTGGGAGAGGGAGGGGAATATCATTATGTTCTTAGAACTGTATCTACAAATCACATTGAAACTAACATAAAATGAATTTTTTAAAAAAAAGAAAAAAATCCCAAATGTGGCAATTTCTGGGGTTAGGTAAGGCTGAAGCTGGGAGCCAGGAACTCAATCTGAGTCTTTATGTGGGTAGTAACAACCCCACTACTTGAACCATCACCTGCTGCCTCTGAAGGTATACATTATCAGGAAGCCAGAATCAGGAATGGAGCCAAGATGTAAATCCAGGCTTTCTAATACGGGATACAGGTGTCAGCCATTAAGCCCAACACCACCTATCCCTTTATGTTTTAAAAAAGATATACTTTATTTATTTGAAAGGCAGAGTGACAGAGAATAAGACAGACAGAGACAGTGACAGAGAGATCCATGTGCTGGTTCACTCCCCAGATGGCCACAATGACTGGGGCTGGACCAGGCCAAAGCCCAGGAACACAGAACTCCATCTGAGTCTCCATCATGGGTGGCAGGGCCCCAAGTACTTGGGTCATCTTCTGCTGCTTTCCCAGGCACATTCAGAGAGCTGGATTAGAAGTAGAGCAGACAGGATTTGACCCAGCACCCATCTGGGATGCCAACATCATTGCAACCACTTAATCTGCTGAACCACAGCACTGGCCCCAACCTATAATTTTTAAATTTACTTAAATTTATTTTATTTATTTGAGATACAGAGTGAGGGAGAGACAGACAAAACTCAATTTTCATTTCCTACTTTATTGACTTCTACTTTTCCCTTCCAACTACAATGACCCTCTTATATAGGTCAAAAAGCCGGTATGGGTACTATCAGTTTCTAAGTGTGCCTATTTCAATTTAATGTCTTTATTGACCAAAACTTGAGATACTATGTTTTGACCAATGTCCTTCTGACATCCTACAGATACAAGGGTCAGTGTCAGGAAGACATCAGCCAAAATTCTATGTATTTCTTGATTACAATAAGGTCAAACTCACTGTGGCATTTTGAAACCTGATATGTTAGTGTCAGTTCAAGTCCAATGTCTAAGTCCATTGAGAAATCTGTGGTGTCCCCATTATGCAGCTCATGGATATCCATGTGAATCCCCTTAGATCACGCCACAGAAAGCCAAGAGGAACATTTGCAGTCACTGCTTGTAGAAATTCTAGAGATTTTTCTGAGGAGAAACTGATTTTCTTCACTTAAAAGTTCTGGATCTCCCGGCGCCGTGGCTCAACAGGCTAATCCTCCGCCTTGCGGCGCCGGCACACCGGGTTCTAGTCCCGGTCGGGGCACCGATCCTGTCCCGGTTGCCCCTCTTCCAGGCCAGCTCTCTGCTGTGGCCAGGGAGTGCAGTGGAGGATGGCCCAGGTGCTTGGGCCCTGCACCCCATGGGAGACCAGGAGAAGCACCTGGCTCCTGCCATCAGAACAGCGCGGTGCGCCGGCCGCAGCGCGCTACCGCGGCGGCCATTAGAGGGTGAACCAACGGCAAAGGAAGACCTTTCTCTCTGTCTCTCTCTCTCACTGTCCACTCTGCCTGTCAAAAAAAAAAAAAAAAGTTCTGGATCTCGAAGTGGAGTAAATCTGGGATTTGAGGGAGAGACGATGATCAGTGTAGTGAATCAATTCAAGTCTTCTAATCTCTAAACCCAAAATTTGGTCAAATATCCAGATCAAGTATATATTGCACAAATCAAGAAAAGTGTTAGCAATCAGCTCAACTACCAAGACAAAATGTCTCCCCACATAACCCATCTGCTCCACCCTTCCGCCTTTATGGTGATTGTCCCTCCTTCTTTTTGGCAGCTGAGAGCCACTTCTTGGCTTTTGCCTTTCCGACATCTTTTGTTCCTTCTAATCAAGGCCCAATCCATGGCAGTCTCCCCTGCCTGCAAAGAAAAGCCACAATCATGCTGGAGCCACTTTGGCTAGCTTGGGTGAAGGGAGTGTTTGCTAGTCCTTCCTCTTAGTAAGGGGAACTTAGTAAGGGCAAATGTGTGAGTGTTTCCCATGAGAAATATTCCCCAACATTCTTATTGCTCTATGCTTTCAGATTCACTAGTCTACAATATCCTAAGGATGTGCTGGGCACCTGAACCTAATTTAATTTAGGTCACTGCTATGTTCAGATTTAAGTCAACAGAATGAGTAAACTCTTAGAGCCACTCCCAGCTGCTGGAGGGAACACAGTCACCCCAGGATCTCTAATACACACTCATATCGGCAATATAGCCTGGTGAGTTTTACTTGGTTTTTGTTTTTGTTTTGATTTTTTTTTTTTGTCCTACTATGAAACCTTTATAGACATTTCCAGGTATAGCTGTTCCCCATGGAGCGGGTTTTCTGTGAATATAAATTTGGGAAATACTGCTGTTTTCAGTGTGTATGTCACCACTCCTGGATCAGACTTTGTAATCATTTACAACTCTTTTGTGCTCCTCTAAGTATGAACCTAGAAGCCAGGAGAGGTACTGGAGATGGGTCTTGAATAAAGTTTGCGTTGCCTCACAAAAAGACATCTCACTGAGGTCATTTAGAATCTTTAAGCCATGGTAGGCTGTTATCCTCAAACAGGGGAGACAGGTTGCTTTGTATGGAAAACAAGGGTCAGTCCATGGAAGCTGGTTCCAGGCTTCAAGTTCATTGGAACCCATTAGAAAGTTTGCACTCCCAGTTATAGAATTCTATTTTCCAACAGAAACCCCAATTTCTACTTGAAAGACCTGGAATAACTTAGAATTCAATTTTCCTTTTAAGTTTGCAAATCACTGGATCAATTCTTAATTCTGTTCATTTAGTTGCTCTGTGTCTACAAATTGCTTAAAAATCTTTCTTTAAGGACAATATAAAGCATTTTGCCTCCATGTGCCATAGGCTTGTCATTTTTCTTTCTGTAAGCTTTTCACAGTTTGCCTTTCATAGGCACTTTATTTCCTTCAAATACTGATTTGCCATTGTTTTCTTTCAACTGCCAATGTTAGGTAGGAAGTCAGATATGAGCTTATGTGTGTGTGACAAAGGCCTAAGGAGACATTTGGGTCCAGCATGTGCATCTCTAAGTCATCCCAATAATGTTTCAGGGGCAGCCCAGTATCTGCACTTCAAATGTGCCCAGCCCCTTCTACCCCATAACCATCCTTCCTCTAAACCTGGATGATGCCAGCCTGGCTTCCTCCTGTCTGATAACTTCAGGGGGGAAAACTCAGATAGGAGTTTTTCTATTTACATCCAAGAAGTCCTTTGTTCCAAGAGGAGCAGAGGTGAGACGACAAAGACCTATCCCCTTGAAAACCCCCGGCCTCTACCAGACTGTGTGCTCAGCCCTCTGCCTCGATGCTGAGCCGCCCACCTGCCTGCCCAGGTGTATTCTCTCCACTACTCAACCGTACAACCCTGCTCTCCCCCAGTCCGAGTGACTGGGCACTCTCTCTCGGTTCTGTCTGGAGAGGTGCCCATCTGTTGTTACAGACGCCCTTTCCCTAATAAACCTTGCTATTTTACTTTCCACTATTCTCTGTCTCATGCCTGAATTCTTTCTTGCGCAAAGACAAGAACCCTGCCATTCACCGGTAACACCAATATCCCATTTTCCACTGAGAATGAAATCTTTATGGGTTTACATAGCCATTCTCTGCCCCTGTTGCTGCAGATCCGTTTCCTGACCCACATTTTTATATTATCAATTTTATCAGTCAGGATTTGTTCAGAAAAAAAAAAAAAACAGAAAGCACATCAAGTATTAGAAGCAGGAAAGAATTTAATACAGGCAATTAGAACCTTACAAAACAATTTGAGAATCTGCATTGGAAGAGGTAGCAAAGATCTGCCAGATTCAAGAAATTAGGAAGTAAAACACCTGCTTATTTCCTCAGCTGCCTTTAGCATCAGAGTGGATGACTCAACAGGAAAACACTTAGAAAATGCTGACAAAAATCTCCATCTGTCCCTTTATAATCTTACACACCTATCTACTGCTGCTTGTTCAATGATGGTACCCCCTTCTCTTCTCTCTGCTGGAAGACAGTTATCCATGGGTCTCACATTTCTGTGCATCTTGCAAATGAAGGCACTCACTGATGCTATTCCAGATTATCTTTGCAAGGATGAGAAGTAGCAAACAGGTTTAGAAGACAGGAATGATGTTTCCCTCAAGGGCAAATGCCAGATAGGATTACTGCTCCCATCCAAAGATTCAGGGACCCTGGGCTTAGCATTCCTCACCTGCAACCCACCCAGTCTGTGTGCAAGTGCCACCCAGCTCTCTCTGCACTGCCCTGCGGGATGTGTGCCTTGCAGAGCTGATGCAAATGCAGATCATCTGGTATTTGCTGTTGTTCTGAACAATAGTCTTTCATCTCCAGCCCTGGAGTCTCAGATCTTCTGCCAGCTTCTAAGAAAGAGTTGCAAACTAACTTGTTCATTTGCAAAAAGGATAAAATTTCATATATTTTCATATCTTGACACTAAATTTCATGTCTCAAGGGAAAACTGTTTTCTGCAACATGGAAAAATAGCATAGAAACAAGAAAATGTAAGCAAATGTTGGCTTCCCAATAAACTTTACACAAGCAAACCTCATCCTTCAAATCTTTTATTAACATTAACATAACAAATGCCATGGGTTTTAGTTTTTAGTTCATATTTCCACAATTCACTAACTTCCTCTTTTATCTTTATTACATTCTCTCATATATTATTTTCTTTTTTTTTTTTTTTACAGGCAGAGTGGACAGTGAGAGAGAGAGACAGAGAGAAAGGTCTTCCTTTGCTGCTGGTTCACCCTCCAATGGCCGCCGTGGCCAGCGCGCTGCAGCCAGCGCACTGCGCTGATCTGAAGCCCGGAGCCAGGTGCTTTCTCCTGGTCCCCCATGGGGTGCAGGGCCCAAGCACTTGGGCCATCCTCCACTGCACTCCCGGGCCACAGCAGAGAGCTGGACTGGAAGAGGGGAAATCAGGACAGAATCCAGCGCCCCAACCAGGACTAGAACCCAGTGAGCCGCGGTGCCAGCCATCTCATATATTCTTTTTGATACATGCATTTGACAGTTGAGTTCTTAATCTTTACTTCAGTTTAAAAATATGAACAAAAATACATCGTCTCTATTCCATAGGGTTTTTAAAATATTTTTATTTATTTATTATTTTAATCTACTTGAAAAGTAGAAAACAGAGAAACAGAAAAGAAGGGAGAGAGGGAGGGACAGAAAGAGACAGACAGGGAGAAAAAGATCCTCCATTCACTGTTTCTGTCCTCAAATGCCTGCAGTAGACAGGTCTAAGCTGGGCTGAAGCCAGGAGCCAGGAACTCCATGTAGGTCTCCACATAGCTGACAGGGACCCAATTACCTGAACCATCATCTGCTATCTCCCAGAATGCAACAGCAGGAAGCTAGATTGGAAGCAGAGTAGCCTGGATCCAAACCAGCATCTGATATGGGTTGTGTGAGTCTCAAGTGGCCACTTAACCCATTGCACCACAATGCCCACCATTAGATTCATTTTTTATGGTTGTTTTTCCTAATACATAACAATTTTTAATGTTTATTTATTTATTTGAAAGTCAGAGTTACACAGAGAGAGAAGGAGAGGCAGAGAGAAAGAGAGAGGTCTTCCATCCGCTGGTTCACTCCCCAATTGGCTGCAACAACCAGAGCTGGGCCAATCCGAAGCCAGGAGCTTCTTCCAGGTCTCCCACATCGGTGGCAGGGCCCCAAGTACTTGGGCAATCTTCCACTGCTTTCCCAGGCCACAGCAGAGAGCTGGATAGGAAGTGGAGCAGCCAGTTTTTGAACCAGCACCCATATGGGATGCCAGCACTGCAGGTGGAGGCTTTACCCACTTCGCCAGAGCTCCGGCCCCTACATAGCATATTTTAAAACTAATCCTGCCTTTAGGTGCATTTCATGTTCTTTCTTTGAATCATCTTTTTCTCCCTAATTTTCTGAATAATTTTTCTTTAAAATTTGATTTTTTCTTTGAACCAATAGTTTTTAGAAATGTGTTTCGGTGATTCTTCTGATACTTCTTAGATCTGATGGGTATTTGCATGAAGTGTTTATTATGCCAAATGTAGAGAGCAAGTGCTCTGAGAGTAGCATAAACTTGCATGTTTGAATAGAAAAGAATTGGTTTCATGCATAGTACACATCAGAATGCATAACATTTTGAGAATGGATCTTTTAGATCTTTTCGCTCGCCCTAGATCTGTAAGATTTTTTTTTAGATGTTTTGCTTCCTCTTTCCCAACATTTTTTGGAATTAAAGTTGGTAAAAAAAAATTCTGAAAGTCAATTTTGCAGAATAAACAACAGGCTTTAAATTTTCATATCATTTGATCAAGAATTTTACATTTAATACTGTGTCATTAGAAAATAATTGTGCATGTTAGCAAAGATATGTTCAAAAATTGTCATTGTCAATTGTCATTGTCTTTTATCAGAAAAAGAAACAATCCTAACATCCATTAATAGGTACTTGAGTGAGAAAAATGAGTAAATCCACATTTTCAAATTCCATGTATCATTGAGAATGAAGACTTAGATGCATATTAACAGAATTAAATTATATGAAACATATTATTCTGAGTTACAATGAGAACTTTTTCTATATTTTGCAGTTACATACATATAAGGAATATGAAGGGGCAGGAACACTTGGCCTACCAGTTAACCTACACTGATTAAGAGTCTGTGTCCCATATCAGAATGCTCCCACTCCAGATCTTGATTCCAGCTTCCTACCAAAGCAGATGCTGGGAAAGCAGTGATGTGTCATGCAGTTGTGATAATGGGGTACTAGGCAAGAATATTAAGTAGAAATTTGTGAGCCAGAAGATGTTGCTAATAATGTCTGCTTCTACCCCTGCATTGTAATGCCTCCCCTTCCTTGTCAATCGGTACATCCACTTCCCACAGTACACCTGGATCCCATCCCAGACCTGGAAGGAAGAGACACCATTATTGCCATCTGAAAATTAAGCTCCACATGAAGGAACCATGAAACTCCCAGAAAGCCTCACACATACTATACTTCACCCAAAGTCCAGCCTATTTGCATATTCAGTTAGGGCACCACCCTTTGCCTCATAAAAATGATTGTTACACATATGAACAGCACCCCCTCCTTTTTTGTTTTTGCATCTTGCTTTGTTTTTGGGTCCTCCTCTGGACTCCTCCCATACCCTCTCTACACAGACAACTCTCTGGCTGATGCATGATAGGTACCTCTCCATGTGTGGTGGCTCACACTCAAGTGTGAATGTCTATTCACTGTCTTAAGTAAATCCTGCTATCACTCCTGCACTGTCTTTATGCTTGTGATTTGAATGCTTATCTCTGTGAGGGCAAGTAGTCCTATAACAGCTAAGTCCCTGACACCCACCTGGGAGACCTGTTTTGAGTTCCTGGATCCTGGCTTTGGCTCTAGGTTAAGCCTTGGCCATTGAGGGCATGGGGGGAGTGAACCAGTGGATGAAAGCTCTCTCTTCTCTCTTTTGCCTAGTGAGTAAAATAAAATAAAAATAACAAAAATAAAATAAATACAAAGACTGTATTAAATGGTAGTAGTCACTTTTTCTGAGAGTTTTCGTGATAGGTGATTTTCCTTCTCTCAGTGTATTTTCTAATGTTCTCTAATTGATATATTTGTGCAATATAAACAACGTTAGCACCAAAAGCGCTTTCTCTCTTTTTCTGTGTTTTCAGTGTGTGAGAAGTTCCCGGCTGCTACAGATGGAGACAGAAGGTAGTTTAAAAAGATGAAGTATATGGACTAGAAATGTTTATAAAAACCTGAAGAGGCCTCACAAGATGAAAACTTTGTTTTTTAAAAAGCTTGTCTAAGCAAACCACAAGATCGCAAGCAAGATCTTCATGATGTTTCTTTGGTGCTAAGTAATCTGAAATTCCTTGAGGGTACTAAAAAATCACACTGAAGAATGCCTTGCTTTTAATTATGAGTGCTCTATTGTAATCATGAGGGCAAAGGTAGGGCCAGACATTTCTCAGTAGGAGATTTACACAGTTTGGAAACTAGGATCTGAGTCTTCTCTGGTTTGAGTCATACTGAACTGATAAAAAGAATAACCAGAGGAGGCCTCCACCCATAAATGGAATTGAAGCTTCCCCAACCCCTTTGGTATAAATTTTATCAAGTCCCAGTATCTCTCCCTAATTTGAAGCTGCTCTGTAAAAAGTAAGTCACTAAATTAAAGGATTCACACAAGGTTAAAGCCAGAGCCAGGATCCAAAATCACAAAGACCCACATTGTCCCTCTAGCTAACCTCTCAAGGTTGGCTTCTATCACTGAGAGCTTTGCATAGACTCCAGGGCCCTGATCAAACAACAGCAAAATACCCAGTTAACTCCTAGACCCTAGGCAGACCAGAGCCCACCTTTACCATTATGAAAGAAACACACTGACCAGTTGAAGGAAGCCCACACACAGCAGAGCATGCACTGCTCAACCTGCATTTTGTAAACTTCATTATAATCCCTCAGAGAATTTGGAAATTCAGCCATAGCTGGCTGACTCCTGGAACTCTGCATTATAAACAAATTCCTACTTTATTTTACCACCCCCCCCAACCCAGTGTTAGTAATTGACCTGCTGCACAATGGGCACGTGGACCCTGTTTTGGGGGTTCTGTAGCTATCCCTCCAGCCAGTTTTGATGTGTTCTACAACAGAAGCTGTTAACCTAGGATGCCGGTACCCGTAAGAATGGCATAGATGTTGCCTTTCTTGTTTGGCAGCTTTCTTGTTCTCATGCAAATCTGAGAAATACTCCAAAGTCCCCACTGTAAATGACAGTGCCTAATCATGAGGCCTTTAACTTTTGTACTTTCAACTTCCTAAAGCACCACTTTCTTGAATCCTCCTCCTCTTGGTTCCCAATGGACCAGATTCTACCAGCATCAATCCATATTTCAGGGATATAAGTTTTCACGTGTGTCCAACATTTATCTACCTACTTTCTTAGTCAGACAATTGTCATTCTGATATGGAAGTAGCAAGCAGCTAGTTTATGATCTGATGAGTTTGGAAGTACCTGCAAGCCAGGACCTCCTACCCCATGTGTAATTCAATCATTCTACTTGTCAATAAAAGTGCCCTCTTGCCTGGATTTTTATCTGGGACCTGAGGGGGAAGACTCCATGAAGATACGGATATTAAGCTCCATGTGGAATTTTGTGGAGGTATCCTAAAACTCCGAGGTGGCAACCCTCAGACATCATAAAAGAGGCCAACAGCTAGGGGGATCTCTCTTCTGGGTGTTCTCTCTGCTTCCCGTCCCCCAACCCCCTTTCTCTTCCTGGCCACTGCCAGGACAGTATTTCTCTGTGTGGGGCAAGCTATGCTCACATATGTGTGTTCACCCTTTCTCTTTTTAAATAAAACTTTGTCACTTTGTGTACCTTATACATTCTTGTACCTACAATGTTTCTTTAGGTCCAAAGCAAGAGCCTGGAAAAATTAGTCACACACTTTCTCACTTCTATTCCATACCTAGTTTTTATTTTTTTAAAAGATTGATTTTATCTATTTGAAAGGCAAAGTTACAGAGAGATCTGCTATCCTCTGGTTCACTCCCCAGATGGCTACAGCAACCAGGGCAGGGCCAGAACAAACACAGGAGCCAGGAGCTTCTTCTGGGTCTGCTATGCGGGTGAAGGGACCCAATCACTCAGGCCAGCTTCTGCTGTTTTCCCAGGTGCATTGACTGTGAGCTGGATCGGAACTGAAGCACTGGGGTGTGAACCTGCACCCATATGGGATGCTGGTGTCACAGGCAGCAGCTTTATCTGCCAAATCACAGTGCTGCCCCCTATACCTACATTTTTGATACTGGCAAATTGCCACTGAATTCCTCTATGATTACATGTTCACTGTTATCCATCTGTAAGCTACTATACTTCCATGAATCACAGAACTTGATCACCAAGATCTCACTCAATAGCACTGCCATCTCCACATATTTTACTGGATTAATAATTATTCTTTGCTGCCAAAAAAAAAAAAAACCCTCAATTAGTTCAGAAATAAAATGTTACAAGGTATATCTTATTTGTAACTTTAAACAACGTGTGGCTAAAATTATCTGCCAAACACAGAGAGCAGGATATCTAACAATAATTTAGAGTCATAAAGTCAGAATCTCTACTGAGACAGACCCCAGGGTTTCCCACACTTCATCCCCCAGGGGCCTGTGTTGTGGCGTAGCAGGTTAAGTTTCCGCCTGCAATGCTGGCATCTCATATGGGTGCCAGTTTGTGTCCTGACTGCTCCACTTTCAATCGAACTCCCTGCTAATGAGTCTGGGAAAGCAGCCAAAGATAAGCCAAGTGCTTGGGCCCCTGCCACCCATGTGGGAGACTCAAATGAAGCTCCTGGCTCCTGCTTCAGCCTGGCCCTGCCCTGGCAGTTGTGGCCATCCGGGGAGTGAACCAGCGGATGAAAGATATCTCTCTCTCTCTGTCTCTCCCTCTCTCTCACAACTCTGACTTTCAAATAAATAAATAAATATTTTTTAGGCCGGCACCACGGCTCACTAGGCTAATCCTCTGCCTGTGGCGCTGGCACACCGGGTTCTAGTCCCAGTCGGGGCACCGATTCTGTCCAGGTTGCCCCTCTTCCAGGCCAGCTCTCTGCTGTGGCCAGGGAGTGCAGTGGAGTATGGCCCAAGTCCTCGGGCCCTGTACCCCATTAGAGACCAGGATAAGCACCTGGCTCCTGCCATCGGATCAGCGCGGTGCGCCGGCCGCAGCGTGCCTACCGCGGTGGCCATTGGAGGGTGAACCAACGGCAAAGGAAGACCTTTCTCTCTGTCTCTCTCTCACTGTCCACTCTGCCTGTCAAAAAAAAAAAATAAATAAAAAGAAAAAAATATTTTTTAAAAGATTTATTTATTTGAAAGTCAGAGTAACACAGAGAGAGAAGGAGAGGCAGAGAGAGAGAGACAGAGAGACAGAGAGAGGTCTTCCATCTGCTGGTTCACTCCCTAATTGGCTACAACAGCTGGAGCTGTGTCAATTCAAAGCCAGAAGCCAGGAGCTTCCTCCTGGTCTTCCCACACTGGTGCAGGAGCCCAAGGATTGGGCCATCTTCTACTGCTTTCTCAGGCCTTAGCAGAGAGCTGGATTGGGAGTGGAGCAGCTGGGACTTGAACTGGCGCCTATATGGGATACCTGCACTCCAGGCAGTGGCTTTACCTGCTACGCCACAGCGCCGACTCCAATAAATAAATCTGAAAAGAAAAATGATATCTCCCAAACAGTCCTGTAGGATTGTTCTCCTGAGCCTTTCTATGCAGATGGTTGTCTTCATCCAAGGAAAGTCATAAATTATAACAATAGTTACAATAGCAAAAACAGAAGCTATGCATGAGCTGTTACAACTGAGGCAAAACATCTCAGTTTAGAATTGGGCTAAATTATTGAATATGAGGAAAAGTAGAAATGCCTGCTGTGGGCTTGCTCAACCTCCTGCTGGGCTTTTTCCAAGTTCTTGTCTCCATGTGAGAAAAGAATTCAAGGAGGAAATGGAAAGGTGTACAGGAAAGCAAGATTCATTGATACGATACCACACTGAAATTGGGGTCTCCCTTTTGTTGGGTAGAAGGTGGTGCTCATTGCAGGGCCTAACTGAATATTCAAAGGAAGCTGAGTTTGGGCAGGGCTTGAGTACCACTCATTTCCATGGCATCAGGTGCATGTGAGGCTGCAGCACGCACATGGTCATTTCCAGAAAGTGTCACGGCATGTATCCCCGATGGGCAGCGAAGCTCAAGTGCATAAGGGGGAATGGGTGTGCGGAGCCTGCAGTTGCGTTGCATGTATCTGGTTGGTGCACATGGAAGAGGGAGGGGTTTGAGGCGTGCATGTGCTGCTGGCAGTGTTCAGCTCCTCCTCATTCACTACCAACCCACCTGTCCACTTCGGAAATGTACAATCAAGGAACAGGGTGGAGGTTGATGGGTGGACAATTAGTAAGAGGAAACATCAGGTAGAGGCAGTTCTGTCTAACTGACCCATCAGGATTTTTGGTGACAGTGGGCCGAGGTGATCAGACATTACCTGGGGTGATTGACATGAGGAATTTGATCAGACCTTAAAGATAGTCAGGGATCAAGGTGAGGAATTCTGACTAACCGGCTGGGCACAATCCTTATTAAACTAAATTTCATGGCACCTCCACATTGAGCTCAACTTACACGTGAACATCATGGCATCTCCTCCTCCTTGGTCCAGAATGAGACACAGGTACGTCATGGGAAACTAGGCCTACTGGGTTGACAGGTAAAGGGTGGAGTTACAATGCAGGACTAGAGGCAGAAATTATTAGGAACAACTTCTGGCTCACCCACTCCTATCTAATATTCTTGCCTAGTTCCTCCATAGCACAAATACTTGAGATATCACAACTGCTTTCCCAGAGTCTACATTTGTAGGAAGCTGGAGTTAGGAGTTGGAGCTGGGAGTTCGACCCAAGCACTCCAATATGGGACACAGGCTCAGATCAGTGTAGATTAACTGCTAAGCCAAATGACCACTCCTTCATATTTCTTGTACACACATGATTGCAAAATACAAACACACTTTAATTGTCCTAGAGAACATGCCCAAGGACTAAGCCTACTTGGGATCAGAAAGACCTGTCTGAATGTTGGTCATCTGAGAGACATTCTCTTTTTTTGAATATTATATATCCATTTCTCATCGGATTGATTTTTCCTTTGCTTTAAGTCATCACCTGCTTCATTCCAGTGAGATGGGGTGGAAGATGGAGTGGTTGAATCACCAAAGAATATTTCCTGTTATCCCAAGAGTTGCAAGATGTGAGTTTGGTTCCTCTTGCTACCCTGGAGATAAACAAACCCCAGCCTAGGCTGCTTTATACCAATTTAAGGGGCCAAAGCTGATTTGGATTGACCTATAGCTGATTGCAATAAATTAGCATGCTAAATAACACACCCATGAGCCATCATGACAGCAAACATGAGACCATAAAAGGAGGCCCAAAAAGTGGTAGCCAGATCTGGAGAAGACTGTCTAATTCTGAGGATACCATGAAGATTGCTCTACCTACTAGAATATACCTCCCTCTTCGTTAACCCATACAGAGATGGGCCCCTCTCCTCGGAGCTAGTCCATACACTGTAATCTGTGTACTTTCTCAGTAAACAAGTACTGCTTGCTATTCTCAGACTTGCTCTAGATTTTTTTTCTTGTGGCCAAGTCAAGAACCTGGCCACTGAGCATTGCTCATTGTCTGTCATTAACAGGAAACTGGAATTGGAAGTGCAGCCATGACTCAAATCCAGGCACTCCAATGTAGAATGCAGGCATTCATGAGTAATGTCTTAACTGCTTGGCCAAAGGCCTGTCTTAACTGCCTTTTGTTTATTAAAGACCAGCCAATCCATCTTTGGAACTTAGTAGTAGAGGATATTAGTTAAACAGCAGCAATAGTCTAGCATATAATTCAGGGAGTTTCTGTGAATGCAAAAGAAAAGAAAATCAAAGATGAGTAGCTGCAAGTCCAGTTTGAGTCCAGAGCACAGCCAGTTGAGACTCTAGATGCTGGGCTCAAAGATGGCAGTCACACTTCAACAGATGTCCTGGTTTGCATTTTAAGCGTCCTTAATGCTGGCATGAGGTGTTATCAAACTGCAAGTGCCCCACACAACAAGAGACATAAAGTTTGCCCATATATGTACTCCAGTGTTGATTTCTTAGAAGCTTCTATCAATCATCCAAAATGCAGTTTTAGTTCTTACTAAACCCGCCAAGTCAAGAGGATAGGAACCAAACTGGGAAAATTTTATTTGAAAAGTTGCAATGATGTATCAGAAGAAACTAGAAGAACTGAGAATTCAAAAGGGTGCTCTTCCATTGTTAATTGGAACAATATCTGTCTTATAGGCACCCCCCTTTAGACTCTTTTTTTTTTTTTTTTTTGACAGGCAGAGTTAGTGAGAGAGAGAGAGACAGAGAGAAAGGTCTTCCTTTTTCCGTTGGTTCACCCCTCAAGTGGCCACTACGGCCAGCGCACTGCAACGATCCGAAGCCAGGAGCCAGGTGCTTCCTCCTGGTCTCCCATGCAGGTGCAGGGCCCAAGCACCTGGGCCATCCTCCACTGCACTCCCGGGCCACAGCAGAGAGCTGGACTGGAAGAGGAGCAACCGGGACAGAATCCAGCGCCCCAACCAGGACTAGAACCCAGGGTGCCCGGGGCCACAGGCGGAGGATTAGCCAAGTGAGCCGTGGCGCTGGCCTAGACTCTTTTATAAAATAAGTCTACTGTCATTCAATTTGGCTTAATTACTTGCAAATGCACTGTAAGAATGATAATGTTCAAGTAGTCTATTTGGAATGTGCTTTGCTGAAACATTTCATAAGGAACTGATGTGGTATGAATAGGCAAACAGCTAGTTAGGCCTAGGTAAGCTGGAATCCTTGCAGCCCTCTATATAATTTTATCTCTTTACCTATCAGTTTAAAATACCCACCTTCCCAGAATGCACGTGGAAAGGGAGAGTGGCCATAATGACCATGTGGATATTAAATTCTATGTGGAGGAGACATAAAATTCCCAGTGGCTTCAAGCATGCTACAGCACCACCTCCTACCTCATAAAAGAGGCTGAGAATTGGGGACAGCCTTCTTTTTGCCCTGATCACAGTTGGGGGGTGCTGTCCACGCTGTTTGCTCTCTGTTGAATCACCCTTCTGGCCCACTCATAATGTGTGTTTCTCCCTTTAGGTCAGCCCTCACTCATGGGTGAATGTATGTTCATTTTCTCACCTTTTAGTTCTAAAGATTTATTTATTTATTTGACAGAGTTAGAGAGAGAGAAAGAGAGAGAGAGAGGGAGGGAGAGATCTTCCATCCTGTGATTAACTACCCAGTTGGCAGACAGTGGCTAGAGCTGGGCCAGACTGAAGCCATGAGCCAGGTGCTTCATCGAGGTCTCCCCATATAGATGCAGGAGCCCAGGTACTTGGGCCATCTTCTTTTGCATTTCCCCAGGCCATTAGCAGGGAGCTAGATTAGAATTGGAGTATCCAGGACACAAACTGGTGCCCACATGGGCGTTGAAGGTGGTAGTTTTACCTGCTATGTCACAACACCTGCCCCGCTTTCTTACCTTTTAAATAAACCTTGTTCTCAAGATCCTGCATTCAAAATTAAGGTACCTGGCCCATACCATAAACTCAGATTAGACTTTTAAGAGCTCTTTAAGGCCAAGACAACAAGTCAAGGAATCACTCTCAGGTTTTGTTTGCAACCCTATAGATTTAAATGGATCACACTCATCTTGAGGTTGCCTAGTTATCTCCAAGTTCCTGGAGCTGCCAGAAAGTGACTTTCTTATGACTCTGGGAACCCTATAAGCCTTGCACCAGGGTGGTGTTTCAAAGATGGCTTTGTAAGTCTTGACTCCTTAAAGCCAACTTCAATTCCTTAAACCAGATTCTCTGCACATAACTCCCCAATAGGACATTCTAGTGCAAGCCTTGGTAATACATTCAATGTACCCAACTATGTCTTATACAAGAACAGATTCTTAGTAAATTTATGCCAATAATTAATTGCAGGGAAAGCAAGAATTTTTAAATTCTTAAGGCATTGATCAGACAGAGAGAAAAAATAAGTGTTTCATTTCTGGTTGGAAGCCTGTAATAGCTGAAGAGAAAATAGCTTCTTAAATCTGGAAAACAGAACACGAATGGGCCAGCAGTGGTCCAAAACAAAACCTATTCTACTCAGTCTTGGGCTCAGTTGTGTAAACCTGTCCTGGGAACTCACAAGCAGCCCTGCGGTAAGGTCTCAAAGTTGTTAAAGCAAAACCATCATGAAGTGGTCTGACCTGTAGCTGATGGTGAAAGCTCTCAGCAAGGAATCAGAATGAAGTCAGAATGGATGACAAAAGACTTTGAATGCACATAATTAAAGATGTGATAAGAGCAATAGGCATTTGGAATAGAGGGTAAGACATCTGCATCCTATATCTAAGTGCCTGTGTTCAAATCCTGCCTCAGCTCCCAATTCTACATTCCTACTGATGCACACCCTGAGAGGCAGCTGGTGATAGTTCAATCTTAGGTCCCTAACACCACATGGGAGGCCTGGACTGGGCTCCCAGCTCCTAGCTTTAGCCTGGCCCAGCCCCAGCTGCTGCAGGCATTTGGGGAGTGAACCAACAGTTAGAAGATTCCTCTCTCTCTTTCTCACTATGTATTTCAAATAAGTACATTAAGACTTTATGAGAATTTGACAAGAATATTTGGTTACTTCTGTAGCATACAATATTTTCAGTAATAACTAGAATTACAACTGATAACAACATGCCAGGAAATATCACGGGCAGGTAATTTATACAATTTATGAAATACTTACATTAATAACATTTACCAGTACAAATATGGAAAGGTTAAGCATCACTTCTCATTGTATAATGATCCCCATGAAATCTCATATACTAAGTAAGCCAAGTTGTTTTATAATTTTTTTACAATGTGAAGGAGCAAATCCTTCGAGATTTTTATAGGGGCCCACAAGGAGAACTCGAAGTCAATTTAAGTACAAGAACAAAATTTCACTTAGGATTTGATTGTGGGAAGGCAAAGTTTTCACAAGTATAAAAAAAAAAATCTTAGCTCTTTTTAAAGTGAGAAGTCAAGGATATGAGTATAAAGCACAGAATTTTTTGTATGAAACAAAGTCTTGGTTTCCCAGACAGATTACATAAAAGGTAAAAAAAATACCTTTCATAATTTTTTTCTTTTATTTATTTGAAAGGCAGAGAGGGCCAGCGCCATGGCTTAACAGGCTAATCTTCCGCCTTGTGGCGCCGGCACACCGGGTTCTAGTCCCGGTTGGGGTGCCGGATTCAATCCCGGTTGCCCCTCTTCCAGGCCAGCTCTCTGCTATGGCCCAGGAGTGCAGTGGAGGATGGCCCAAGTGCTTGGGCCCTGCACCTGCATGGGAGAATCAGGAGAAGCACCTGGCTCCTGGCTTCGGATCAGCACGATGCGCCACAGCGGCCATTGGAGGGTGAACCAACGGCAAAAAGGAAGACCTTTCTCTCTGTTTCTCTCTCTCACTATCCACTCTGTCTGTCAAAAAAAAAAAGGCAGAGAGACAAAAAGAGATCTGCTCCCCAAATGCCCACAAACAGCTGGTGTTGGACCAGGCCAATTTCATTAGTACAGAACTCAGCTCAGGCCTCTCGCTTGGGTGACAGGGACCCAAGTACTTGAAATATCAGCTGCTGCTTTCGCAGCATGTGCATCAGCAGGAAACTGGAATCAGAAGTGGACGCAGGGGGCCAGTGCTGTGGCATAGCAGGTAAAGCCACCGCCTGCAGCGCTGGAATCCCATATGAACACTGGCTGTTTCACTTCTGATCCAGCTCTCTGCTATGGCCAAGGAAGGCAGTAGAAGATGGCCCAAGTCCTTGGGCCCCTGCACCCATATGGGAGACCCGGAAAAAAGTTCCTGGCTCTTGGCTTCGGATCAGCTCGTCTCCAGCTATGCGGCCAACTGGGGAGTGAAGCAGTGGATGGAAGACTCTCTCTCTCTCTCTCTCTCTCTCTCTCTCTCTCTCTGCCTCTCCTTTTCTGAGTACCTCTGACTTTCAAATAAATAAATATTTTTTGAATTTATTTGACAGAGTTATAGACAGTGAGAGAGAGACAGAGAGAAAGGTCTTCCTTCCATTGAATAAACAAATCTTAAAAAAAAAAAAAAGGTGGACCTGGGACCAAAACCCAGGCAATCTGATATGGGATGTGGGCATTCTGACAACTGCACCAAAAGCCCAGCACCTTTTACAATTTATTTCTAACAATAGACCAACAATCCAGGAATACTTCATTATCTTAATTTTGCATCAATACACTTCTGATGTTAAAGTTCACTTGAAAAGAAAACAAAAATCCATTGCAATCTTTGTCCAGCTTGATCACAGATGAATTCCTTTTTCAATGTTCCTTTAACACAAAACTTCTACACATTTTTTATATCCATTCAAGTTGTTTTTCTTTAATGTTTTTCTATTTCTCATTCTAGAAAAAACAGTCATCTACTTTGGGATAAAATTATTCATGTTTCCTTTAACAAAATCACATCCTGCATGTCTCATACCTTTCCTTATCAAAAACACATCCTACTTTTCCTACATACTTGGCCTGCAGTTTTCCCCTTTACCTTGGTTATTTCCAGTAGTTTTATTTATTGATTGTAATTTTTAATCATTAGTATTACTTCCTTTTTCAGAGAAACCTAGGAAGAATATCTTTTTATAAAGATTTATGTATTTAAATGGCAGAATTACAGAAAGAGATAAGGAGAGGGAGAGATCCTTCATCCACTGATTCACTCCCCAAATAGCCCCAATGGCTAGGGCTGGACCAGGAGGAAGCAAGAGACAGGAACTCCATCCTGGTCTCTCACCTGGGTGGCAAGAGCCAAAGTGTTTGGGCCATCATCCACTGCCTTCCCAGGCGCATTAGCAGGGAGTAGACAGGAAGCAGAGCAACCAGGACTCGAAACTGGTACTCCAGTATAGGATGCAGGCATCACAAACAGTGGCTTAACCCTCGGTGCCAAGCCTCTAGAAGGATATATTTTGATATATTTTGTGTATCTCACATAACAGGATTCTAGAGCAGACTAGCAAGTTTATGAATACATTATTTCATAATTTCTGGAGGCAAATGCTTCCTCATAGTATAATATGTCAAGTTCATTAACAAAGTCAAATATACTTAGCCTCTCTGTATGATACAGAAAAAAAGTTAAAACTCAAATTTACACTTGGTCATATACATTTTAGTAGTTTACCTCCCTTAGAAATTAATGAATAGCTATTACCTAACCTAGCTTTTAGATTACAAATTGTCAAAGGATTTTGGAAGCTGTTTTTAGGCAAATATACTATAACACCAAACAAAGTTGGATATCATTTCAAGTACCTATTGCTAAATATTTGCAGCCATATTTGAGTGGTTAAACCCAAATAAAATAAAATTATATCTTTATATTATTGATAATGCTGACAAGCCAGAAAACACAGCTGTTTTGTTTTTAATTCTTTTAAAGATTTATTTATTTATTTATTTATTTGAAAGTCAAAGTTACAGAGAGGCAGAGAGAGAGAGAAGTCTTCCATCTGCTGGTTCACTCCCCAATTGGCTGCAATGGCCAGAGCAGGGCAGATGCGAAGCCAGGAGCCAAGAGCTTCTTCCGAGTCTCCCACGTGGGTGCAGGGGCCCAAGAACTTGGGCCATCTTCTACTGCTCTCCCAGGCCATAGCAGAGAGCTGGATCAGAAATGGAGCAGCTGAGACTTGAACTGGCACCCAAACGGGATGCCAGTAACACAGGTGGTAGCCTTACTTACTTACACTACTCCACAGCGCCGGCCCCTGATTTTTATTTTTATCATTTTTTTGCAGTGACCCCAAGTTTATTTTTATGCACATAACTACTTTCCCAGAATTCCAAATATTATAATAACTACTATAGCAGTTACTATATAGATGATAACACTATATAGATAGTGTTGAGACACCTTTGCATTTTCCAGATACCTAATGTCAAGACTGATCTGCTGTAGATACACTATCTAAGTTCATATTGATCTTCCTTATAAGATAACATTCTCAAATTAGTCCACATATGATCCAAAAGTTTGGTCGTATTGTCCTACTCAGCTAGTATATCTTAAATGAGCCAGAGCTTGGGTCTACATAGAGCAAGATGATGTGCAATAAGAAAATACAATTTTACTGCTACTTTTAAAACTTGCATTGTTTTGTTGAAGTGAAATGGACACTATAAGAAACAATGACCTGATCAGCTCTTGTCCTGACTCTTGATGCACAATGTAATACTTTATCCTTTTTAGTATTTTTTGTTGTTGTTGTTGTTGTTCTAGTACTAGTGGTTGAACTCTGTAACTAACACACAATTATTCTTAGGTGTTTAAATTTTAACTGAAAAGTGATCCCTGTTAAATGTAAGAGTGGGAAAAAGAGAGGGAGGAGATGTACAATTTGGGACACGCTCAATCAGACTTGCCCCAAATGGTGGAGTTAGAAAAGTGCCAGGGGATTCCAATACAATCCCATCAAGGTGGCATGTACCAATGCCATCTCATTAGTCCAAGTAATCAATCTCAGTTCACAATTGATGACTCTGATAGGTCTAAGAGTCAAAGGGATCACACAAACAAGACTAGTGTCTGCTAATACTAACTGACAGAATCAAAAAGGGAGAGAACGATCCAACATGGGAAGCGGGATACACAGCAGACTCATAGAATGGCAGATTTCCTAAATAGCACTCTGGCCTCAGAATCAGCCCTTAAGGCATTCGGACCTGGCTGAGAGCCCATGAGAGTATTGTAGGTATGGAAAGCCAAGACACGCTGGAAAAAAAAAAAAAAAGACCTAAATGAAAGATCTCTGTGAGATCCCAGCAGAAAAAATGGGGCCATCAAAGAAGGAGGTACCTTTCTCTGAAGGGAGGAGAGAACTTCCACTTTGACTATGACCCCGTCTGAATAAGATCAAAGTCGGCGAACTCAAAAGGCTTCCATAGCCTTGGCAATTCATGACTAGAGCCTAGGGAGATTACTGACGCCATAAACAAGAGTGTCAAATTGTTAAGTCAACAACAGAAGTCACCGTGTACTTACATCCCATGTGGGATCTGTCCTTAATGTGTTGTCTAATGTGAAGTGATGCTATAACTAGTACTAAAACAGTACTTTTCACTTTGTGTTTCTGTGTGGGTGCAAACTGATGAAATCTTTACTTAGTATATACTGAATTGATCTTCTGTATATAAAGATAATTGAAAATGAAAAAAAACTGGTGTTAAATTGGAGATGGCATGGAAAATTAATTAATTTTTTAAAAATATCATGTAGGATCTCTGTCTTTAATGTGCTGTACACTGTTATTTAATGCTATAACTAATACTCCAATAGTATTTTTCACTTTGTGTTGCTATGTGTGGGCAAACTGTTGAAATCTTTGCTTAATATATACTGAACTGATCTTCTATATATAAAGAGAATTGAAAATGAATCTTGATGTGAATGGAAGGGGAGAGGGAGCGGGAAAGGGGAAGGTTGTGGGTGGGAGGGAAGTTATGGGGGGGAAGCCATTGTAATCCAAAAGCTGTACTTTGAAAATTTATATTCATTAAATAAAAGTAAAAAAAAAAAAAAAACTTGCGTTGTTGAGGAAGATACTTTTATTATGCTGATTAATGAAATGACTAACATACATATCAGAAGTTAGATAATTCCTCACCCTTAGGGTACTGTATATAGTAAACGTCTTCAAATATTAGCTGACCAGATCAGTGAAGTCATTTCCCCTTTACTATTGCAACTTGATTTTGTTTACTTTGAAGAGAATTGATATTTTAAGTTTTCAATTATAAAAGAAAATTATAGCACTGGATAGCTTCCTCTGTACAAATAATAACAATGATCCAAATTTATGAATTAAGGAGCCATTTCAGGAATTGTTGGAAGGTGAGTTATTCTATCGTAACTAGCTTCAGCTGCCACGCTGTTTGCCCAGAAACAATCCTTTTCAACTCCTGAACATTTGGTTTTGAATGCTTGGTTGATGAATACTCAGTTAAGCACTTCGAAACAAGCTCTTGCCAGAAGGTCACACCTCTGCAATTTATCTTGGAATGTTTCTGAAGACATTCTGTCCCTTCTGTTAACTCTACACACTTCTGTGCTTGGGTCTCCAAGGCAGAGACAGACAAAGCCAACACAGAAGGCTTCGCTTTGGAAAATGTGATCCTGCACTGACATGCCTTCAGTTGAGTTCCAGTCTTTCAAATTAAGGCCTTTCAATGGCAACTTCTCTTGAATAAGTGAGTAATAGAGTTGCAGAAACTGAAAGGCAGTAGTAGCTTTGACTTTCCAACACACCTTCTCCAATACAATCATTTCCATTCTCATCGAAACCGTGAACCTATACTGACTTACCCAGATCAAGTCAGTTGCCAGTGGGACATTCCTTTCCTCTTCTATTGATTTTACAGCCAAATAAGAACAGCTCAGACTAACACACCCAAGGTGCTTGGGCTGTACCTTCATTTTAGACAGGTATCTGTCCAGTGAATTCACAGCTAGAGAAAATGTCTCTGTAGCAAAGCCAAAAACCTGAGTTAGACCAAGATCTTTTACTCTGAAGTCCCTCTGAGTACTTTGCAATCATTCTGAGGCCATTATCATGTGCAGACTCAATTAGTCTCAAGCTGCAGACCTTTGGCTGACATCTAGACTCCTGTTTCAACAGTGTTCAGCTGGTGTAGCAGTTTCTGAGAGCCAGTTGTTGTCAGTACTTCTATCATCTTGATAGTGGCTGCAGCTCCTCAGAGGTAACCTCCCTCCCCAGGCCTGCTCTCACCTCACTCCCACGACACCGGATTCCAGAGGACTATGAGAGATGGGACTCTCGGGCTAGAGGGGAGAGGCCGGGGGGTGGAGGGGAGCCGTCCTGGGTGGAGGTCTTCACAGCCCCGCCAAGATGACACTGCTCTCCAGAGGGTCAGCTGGGAGCCAAAGGGCCCCCTTGTTTTTAATTTTTAATTAGCATCCAATAGTGGCATATGACTCTGGGGCTCAACATGAGACCACAACAATATATGAGTATGCAATGTATACTGATCTTACCAGGACAATCGGCATCTCCATCTCACTATCACCACCCTGTGTTTAGTAGCTTTGAGCACCTCCTTTCCAGCCACTCATAAAATATATTGTAGGTCACTGTGAACTCTAGTTCCCCCACTGTGCTATAGAATAGCAGAATTTATACCTTTTATCTGATCGTGTTTTATTTTTTTAAGATTTATTTATTTGTTTGAAAGGCAGAGTTACAGAGAGGCAGAGGCAGAGAGAAAGAGAGAGAGGTCTTCCATCTGCTGGTTCACTCTCCAGATGGCCACAACAGTCAGAGCTATGCCGATCCAAAGCCAGGAGCTAGGAGCTTCCTCTGGGTCTCTCTCTCTCAAGTGCAGAGGCCCAAGGACTTGGGCCATCTTCTGCTTTCCCAGGCCACAGCAGAGAGCTGCATCAGAAGTGGAGGAGCCAGGACTCAAACCAGCGTCCATATGGGATGTCAGCGCTGCAGGCGGCAACTTTACCCACTACGCCAGTGTCAGCCCACTGACCATGTTTTGGTACCCATATTCTAACTTCCCTCTATCTCCCCTCTTCTATCCCTCCTCCAATCTCTAGTAACCACTACTTTAAGTTCAGAGCAACTTAAAAAAAAAAAAAAACATGAGAGAGAACATGAAGCATTTGTCTTTCTGTGTCTGGCTGATTTCACCTAACAGAATGAGCTCCAATTCCATCAATGTTGTTGCAAATGTCAGGATTTCATTCTTTTTTTATGCCCAAATAGTATTCCAATGTTTCTACAGCGCACAACGTTCTGCCACAAAAGGGTTAAAGTGGAGTCACTGTGCACTAACTCCCCACGAAGGACCTCTGTCCTCAATGAGTTGTATTATGAGAGTTAACTGTAAAACTTGTTCTCTGTGTGTGTGTGTGTGTGCAATTTGTCAAAATCTTTACTTAGTATAGAGTTGGTCTTCTATGTGTAAAGTTAATCGAAAATGAATGTTAATGAAGAATGAGACTGGGAATGGAAGAGGAAGGAGGAGGAGGGGTGGGAGTGTGGATGGGAGGGCGGCATGGTGGGAAGATCACCATGTTCCTAAAGTTGTACTTAGGACATTTGCATCCCTTAGATACAAAGTTTCTTTGGGAAAAAAAGGAAAAAGATGTTACACAAAACACAAATGACTTAAGAGAAATCCTCAGGGGGGCGGAGAGGACCTGGGATAGTCTCCAAAGTTCCAAGCTTTTCCTGCTCAGATCTTTAGACAGGGACTCAAGAAGAGCAAGGCTGACAGCGTGCCTAGCATCCCTGAAAGCTGTGATACAAGAAACATCCAGCACCTGCTGCTCTGCTACAAAGGAAGAAATCCTCCACCGCCTGCATCTACATCAGCAGCCACCGTGGATGTGGGGTCCACAGATCTGCTGCACAGAACACGTTCCAGGAGCCCAGTGAATACCCAGGCCAAAGTCAAGGGTAAAACCTGAAACTCTGCTCACACACATCTGAAGGCTCGGTCCATTTTGCAATCCAGGTGCATTTTTGAGGCATCCAAGCAAGCGGCTTGGTCATAGCCCTAGTAATGTATATGTATTTACAAAGGAGATACTCAGTGTAAATTGAAATTCCTGATTTGAAAAAGTTTGATTTGATTTGAGATCCATTACAAGTATCACCAGAAGTTTTATCACTACATTTTGTCATGTAAGGTTCATTATATAATTTCTATATATAATTTCAACAATTTATATATATTCCTTATATATTATTTCATTAATTCTGAATTTTATTATGTTATTTGATGCAAAATGCATTTAAATGATTTTTCATCTGTTCTGTGTAAACCAAGGGTTGTTTTTTTTTTTTTCTTGATAGTGACTATCAAGAATCTGAAAAGATTGTCATTAAAAAGCTTTGACAAGGAGCTGGGAATAGTCCTTACAAGTGTAAAAGCCAATTTTTAAAAAAACTTTTTTTTTCACAGACGTAAGCTCAAGTTTAAAAATTCCCCATGGATGTTATTTACAAGACCCATGTATAGGCAATATCTAAATGTCCCCCTCAAATTTTGTACTTTATTTCTTTTCATATAAAAATGTCTGGGGGACAGTGTTGTGTTCAGCTGCTCAAGCTGAGGAGTGTAGTACCAGTATTTCACATGGGAATGCCTCTTTGTGTCCCAGCTACTCTGCTTCTGATCCAGCTTCCTGCTAATGCACCTGTGAAGGCAGTGGAGCCCCACATGCTTGGACCCCTGCCACTCAAGCAGGACACCAGGATGGAGTTCCTGGCTCCTAGATTCAGCCTGGCTCAGCCCTGGCTATTGCAGCCATTTGGGAAATTAACCAGATGATGGAAGGACTCCATCTGTCTCTCTCTGTGGCTCTGCATTTCAAACAAATAATAAATCTTTTAAAAACAAAACCATTCTGAATTTTCTCTAAGTTCCAGAGGGAAGCCCCCAGCTCCCTCTGATTCTTTGTGTATTAGCCTGGATCACCTACAGGCAGTAGGTTGGTTGGGCTAGGTCCTGAGGAGAAGCTACTGAAGGAAGCAAGGTGAAGGGAGGAGACAAGACTGGATGGAGGGCTGGCGCTGGCGCTGTGGCACAACAGATTAACACCCTGGCCCAAAGCAGTGGCATCCCATATGGACGCTGGTTCAAGACTTAGCTGCTCCACTTCCAATCTAGCTCTCAGCTGATGGACTCGGAGCTCTGGAGTTGGGATAAACATTTAGAGCTGTCTCCAATTGAGAGAAGGGTTAGGCCTGGGTACTCAGTCCCATCCGTGCTATTCATTAAACCTGCCGGGAAGGGGCATAGCCTTGAGTGACCTGCTCTGTGAACTGTCAGAAACCCGTTTCCCCAGCAGGTTGGGCTCAGGAAGTAAGGCTGCTTTATTGTAGCAACTGACTCAGCACTCATTTGAATTGTTTACCTCCAGTCTACCTTTCCTGAAATACTTTGTACTTCCCAAGTTTTATTCCAAATGATGGATAATAACACCATCTGTTCTCAGCACTGCTGGCTACATAATACTATAAATTAATTTAGATATTATGATTTTTTTCTACTATTATAAAAATCCGGGGGAGTGTTTATAGCTTCATTCTCTGTCTCTCTCTCTCACACACATACATACAGAGAGAGAGAGAGAGAGAGAGAGAGAGAAAGAAAGAGAGACAAATGAAAGAGATTTTCCTCTGGTTCACTCCCTAAATGCCTGCTACAACGGTCAGGTGTGGGCTAGGTCCAAAACTAGGAGTTGGGAGCTTAATCCAGTTCTCCAGCATGGCTGGCTAGGAACCCAATTAACTAGAGCTACCACTGCTGCATTAGTAGGCAGTAGGTGTGGATTAGCAAGAAGATGGAGGCAGGCATGGAGCTGCATGCTGAACCCAGGTACTCCAGTGTGGGATGCGGGCATATTAACTGTTAGGCAAAACATCCATGCTTTCATTCAAAATTGTATTGTCAGCCCCCAGAACACAGAGTATCATACAGTAATATTCAATAAATTATTTACTAAATGAGAGATCAAATGAATGAATGAAAATACCAGCTCTCTTGTTCTTACTTTATGCTGCTGTCTTTCCCAGCAAACTATCCTGTTACAAAATATATTTGAATGGCCATAACACAGCATAACTTGGTCACTCCCTTAGACATCGAAGGAACTGACAGGTTTGTGAAAGATCATTTGATGAGTGAGTTGTCCTACCCAAAAATTTACAGGGTAAAATTTAAGGCAAATAATTTTCTTAATTCAACACACAATTGCCTCAACATTTTTAAATGCTTTTTTTTTATTATTCATCATCCAGAATATAACTGTCAGTTCTATAGAAAATGAAGATCCCCAGGTGCATACATTTCCACTGTGGAATTGTTATCTACTTGAGTAGATTTGGAACTGGGGAACACAGACTCAGTGGTATTTTCAACCTCTTTTCTCATTCAGGATGATGTCTTGGCCTGATAATTCTCTAACTCTCTTGGTCAAGTAATAAATTTCTCTTTTGGATGTTGATAACTTATTTGAAAATTCCATAGCACAGTTTCTAACTTCTGAGTGGACTTTTTGCTATTCATCTCTTTGGAAATTATTTCATCTATTTCTAACTGTCTCACTAGGGATAAATGGTCACAGCAGTGTTTTTGTTTTTGTTTATGGTCTTTAATCAGACCATCAGAGCTAGCCGCTTTCTAAATATCTTTCAGTGTTTTCATATGTCTCCTCTAACCATCTAATCAGCTAGCACTTTGTGACCTCTCAGTTTCTTTTACACTCCACAGAGCATATAAGTCATTTCAGAAAGTACAGGACATGAGACACGTTTGACTTTGCGCAGTAAATACAATGCAAAATACTTACAAACATTTATTATTACCATGTTTTACATATCATTCCCACTTTGTATATCACTCCATTAAATCCTTTCACCGTTTTTTCATTCTTGACAAAATATTATCATAATCAATTTTTTGAATGAGAATTCTAAAATTAGATGAGTTATGCAATTCTCCATCATCAAACTACCACTTTAGAGACAGGAGCCAGATTTCAAAGCTTAGCTTATCTGTAATATTTTGCTGTCTCATGTGCATATCCATCCTTAAAATGTCAAGTCCCATTCACAATCCTGTTAGTCTTGTAATTCCCATAACACTATCTAAATAAGAACATGTTATGCAGTAACTGCCGGAGAGATGAGTCTTTTTTTCAACTGTGTCCAATGTCAGTCTTCTCTGTTATGCCAGTGATTGGAGGTAGACATGGTTTGGGAGGGGCTCTTCTGGGTTCCTGCATTACTCCTCCAGATTATAACCAGATTTCCCAAGGTAAAAATATTGTTCGTTATTGAGGGTGAGAACACTACAGTGGATGGACTACTGTAAATTAATTGACCACTTAACCCTTTCATGCTTGCTCTGTGTAAGTCATTGAGTTTTTATCATCACCACCATGACATCACCACTGCTGCTGCTTTAAAAAAAATATTCTTGCATTTCAGGCCCATTTTCCAAGTTGCAGGTGTTCAAGAGCATTTTTTCTTAGTATTTTCTGAACTCCTGCCTACAATTAACTCTTATTTCCCCAAGAAGTCCTGTGCAGAAGTGTTCTGTGAGTCCAGCACTCCATTCTTTATAATTCTGGTAAAATAATGGATTCCTCCACTATTAAACTAAACCTTAAATATAAGACAGAATAAACAAATCAAGCTAAATGAAACAGAAGAGGAGAAGAATTCAGAATTTTGATGGGGAATAAGGACTTCATTTCATTTATCTGGAAAGATGAAACAAATGAGAATAATGTTAAGGAGTGAACTATGCTATTAAATTACTTAAATTTATTTTTGAATTATAGAAATTAAGTATAGTGGTGGTTTAAGAATTGAGGCAATTCTTAACAAATATTCTAGAACAAATACGACAATCTTAATACAGAATTTAAAGCAGCATAAGTCCTTAGAGAAATGGTATATTATTTCTAATGTTGTGTTTGGAAGAACCAACTATTTTGATAAAAAGGCTGCTCATCAATTTGTAATGTATCCAAGATACATTGAAACTTGATTGAAAACTTAAAGGGTGAGTTCAGAGCAAGATGGCGGAATAGGAAAGGAGCACACTGATAGTCCAGGAACACACAGGTTAATAAAAGTGGAGATAGTGCAGGGTCAAGGAAGAGTAGGGGAAGAAACAGCAGAGGAAACTCTTCCGGAACTAGTGATTCACAGTGGACCCGCTTGGAGAGCCTGGGAGCCCAAGTTCGGGACACCAGTGGCAGACTCAACACACCAGTGCTGGAACGCGAGGTGAGCCGAACCTCAATAGCCCAAGACACCAGCAGGCAAGCAGATAGAGGAGACTAGAGGGAACGAGGCTTGAAACTCCATGGGGAAAAGTTCACCAGGATAACTAGAAGAGAGAGAAGAAAAAAAAAAAAAAAGTGACCGATACGGACACGAGTTTCTCTCTCTTGCTCACCCCTCAAAGGCTAGCAAGACAAAGAGCAGGCGCCATTTTGGACATACATCATAAGCAGGGCGACCTCAGGTCTGCACCGGCCCTGAGCCTAGCAGAAAAACCTGACTCTGGGGGGAGGGGTGAAATAACAGGAGATTAGGATCCAACTTGGCAACCCAGTGGGAGACTGCAGGAGAATTGGAGCCCACACTAAGGGCAGCACAGATTCCCTGTGTGGTCCTTGGGAAAGAGCTTCTGATCTCTGGCTCCTGTGGGTATATCATTCGCCTGCTAACTACCTCCAATTACGTTCAGCTGTGCAGAATTACTTCCCTTTTGAATCAAAAAAAAAAAGAAAGAAAGAAAGAAAGAGAGATTTACCATGCCTAACCTGGGAGTGTCATCTTTGACACACCCTCAACCCTGAGGAACCAAACACAACTCTCAGGCCACACTCATCTCAAGCCTCTAAGGCTCCACTGAAAGCAGACCGTCCACTTAATATAGAGCCATAGTGTAACAAGAAAAAACACCACAGTGAAGAAACCAAATATCTCCAACATGCCAAACAACAAACGCAAAAACCAAGCTAACAAGAACAAGGAAGACACTATGACGCCCCCAAATGAAATAGACACCCCAATTCAAGATTATGAAGATGATGAGATAGAAGAAATGCAAGAAGCAGATCTCAAAAAATTGATAAGAACATTAACAAGTTCTCAAAAACAAATTCTTGAACTACAGAAATCCTTCATGGACAAGATAGAAACTCTCTCGTGAAAATGAAATATTAAGGAGGAATCAAAATGAAATGAAACAACTAGCAGAACAAGAAACTGTGATAGTGACGAGAAATCATAATGAAATGAAGAATTCAATAGATCAAATGACAAACACATTAGAGAGCCTTAAAAACAGAATGGGCGAAGCAGAAGAGAGAATATCAGACTTAGAAGACAGAGAACAGGAAAGGAAACAGGCAAACCAAAGAAAAGAAGAGGAAAAAAAATATTGTCGGGAATCTACAGGATACTATTAAAAAACCCAACATTCGGGTTCTAGGAGTTCCTGAAGGCATGGAGAGGGAGAAAGGATTAGAAGGCATTTTCAGTGAGATACTAGCAGAAAATTTCCCAGGTTTGGAGAAGGACAGAGGCATCTTAGTACAGGAAGCTTATAGAACCCCTAATAAACATGACCAAAAGAGATCCTCACCACGACATGTTGTAATCAAACTCACCACAGTGAAACATAAAGAAAACATTCTAAAATGTACAAGAGAGAAACGTCAGATTACTCTCAGAGGATCTCCAATTAGACTCACAGCAGACTTCTCATCAGAAACCCTACAAGCTAGAAGGGAATGGTGAGACATAGCCCAGGTACTAAGAGAGAAAAACTGCCAGCCCAGAATATTATATCCTGCAAAGCTCTCATTTGTGAATGAAGGTGAAATTAAGACTTTTCATAGCAAACAGAAACTGAAAGAATTTGTTGCCACTCGTCCTGCCCTGCAAAAGATGCTTAAAGATGTGTTACACACAGAAACACAGAAACATGGTCACCAATATGAAAGAAGGTAAAGGAAGGAAACCTCACAGCAAAAGATCACAGGAAGCTCAATTTCTCTTTGACATAGAATTAAACTCTGATGCTCTGTTAAAGCAATGTGTTAAAATAATCTATTATGTTCTCTTGATGTCTGTTAAATTCTAATTGTTCAAAAACAGCTGCATTTTTATTAAGAGCTATGGGTTATTTAAATATGTGCTTATTTTCAAAGATTTGAATAATCACCTTGTAACAATGATCAAATTTGGTCTATGTTATGTCATGATTTTAAGAAATCTTATTTCAACCAGATAATTTGGATTTTGAGCCTTCTTGGCATTCTTGATAGGCATTCAAAAAATCAAAGTTTCAAACAATCTGGACTCTAAAATTTCCAGTAAATCTTGGACTTTGGTTTTTCCAGTTTGGGCCCAACTGAAAAGAATTGAAGGACCTATGTCTCTCATCTTATAGAGACACCAACTAATCAGTCTATTTGGAGTATATTAAAAGTACTATCAAGATGTGACGTGGTACCAAATTTTAAGTTTCTATAATGGAAAAAGCTATTTATACAAATGTTTGAGAATTAAAAAGTCTAATGATCTTGTGTTATTAGACATGATAGTTATCTTAATGAGAAAGCCCCAGAGGCCTAAAGGGTTAAATACTTGTAAAATCCTACAGGTGCTTTCAAAAATACTGTGAAGTAAGCCAGTGCCTCTTGTTGGTTGATGAGTTTATAATTTTAAACATGGCAACTTAAAGTCTTTTGTCATCCACAGTTATATATGATTTGCTGCTCATAAAACTAAAGCGTTGTTGGTTCTGTGCTTAGCTGTCCTCCTATAGGTTCCTATGGACTTTTTCCAGCCACTTCTATTGTATTCAGTACTTTGGGATGGCTCTGTAAACAGATGAAGCCAATAATGTATTAAAAGTACCAACTGAGAGCAAGTAGGGTTAACTGAGGTTACTAAAAACAAAAAGCAATTCAAATCAATTGGCAATCGACAAAAAGAGTTGAAGATTTTAAAAGCTATTATTAAAATTGCTATATTGGTCTATTATGCTATGTTATATGTGTGTACATATTGTATGTCCACATGGGGAAATTTTATTAAGAATTTTATTTTAATTGGCTTATAGATAAGATGGTCCATAAATTTAAGCTGCTAAAATCAATAAAATATACATTTTAATTTGTGTGACCTGAATCTGTGTATCAAATGTTTTAAGCTTGTTGGTAGAAAGAAACTAAAAACATTTTATATGGTTGTGCTTAAGTTTACTGGTTAAACAAACTACACCATGTTAGATATTTAAGAGGTGTTCCCAAATACATGATTCTTAAAATTTATAGAAGGCATTGGACCTTCTGGTAAATGTTTTCTTAAGTTGTTATCTAATGGTTGAAACGGTTTGCTAAGTAATCATGTAATATTGCTATTGTCAGCAAGCGATCTAGGCCTTGCTCCCTCATTTCTCTATTCTAAGCCCAACTTGTCTTTCATTTCTCTATTCTCCTCAAGGTAAGAAACTAATTCTATTACAAAGGAATCTGTAGGATGTACAATTTAATCTTTAGACCTTATAAAAGAGATGGCTAACATTTTTCTGTAATAGCATAGCCAAAATAAGAACTTAAATAATAATCTCATAGCTAGATTCACTTCGCCATCAGCGAAGTATACAGTAAGTAGAAAATACTTCCCTTTCAGACCAAAAGGAAAGAAAGTTTTTAAGTGAGAATATAATTTTCCTCATGGGCATTGTCTGCCTTAGAAAAACTACTACAGAACATGCCTGTGACTATAGACTTGTAGTTCAGGCCACCCAAGATTAGAGATGGGACTTGGGCACTCCCTTGACTTGCATCCTCTGGTCTGCTTTAACACAAACCAGGAGGAAAAGAAAGCTCGCCATCAGAAGCAATGGGTGGCAGGCCTATTAATGGCTGATCTGTACAGTGATCTGCCCTCAAGGAAACCCAACAGGCCAGTCCACTGCAGTGGCTTTCAATGTGGTAAGCCTGGGCTTCAGCAGAAGTCAGCTTGTGAAGTGCCCTGGCAGCTCTGCCAAGAGTTGGATCACTGGAAATGGACCTGCCCTGGAGTCAAAGGATGCCCAGGTCAGAGCCACAGATCTTATTGGCTCTAAGCTGAAAAGCCCTACACTCAGCCCAACTTCCAAAGTGACCACTGCAGCTGAGGGGATGGCCAAGTAGGGTCAGCAACATTGCAGGCAGAACTATAATTTCTTGTTAGAAATGCCACCTGCCTTTACCTGGCCAGCTCTCCTCCCAGGCCAGCCAAGTAATGAAAGTCAACAGAGTGCCTTCCCCTAGGAGGTTCACACCTCCCTTAGGATATACCCCATGTGAAGAGATAGATAGGTCTGGGCTTCTTAACTTACAAGGCCTAAAGCCCACCAGATTATTATCAAGCCCCTTCTATCAGGTTCTATTTGCCTCTCAATCAGAAAACTTAATTGTAGCTTAGATAGCACCTTTCTTAGCTCCTCTAATAATGACTCTGTCCGTTGTTCTAGACCCTGTCTAGCACACTTGGGCCTCATTCCTTTGTAATCATAACCTCTACTCTACCACCAATGGCTCTATTCCCAACCTGTGTGTACTGATGGTCCTCTTCCCCACTTAATGCTGTATAATTGTTCAAACCTGGTAAATGCCACTCTTAGGATCATTGGTTACTATCCTCACTCTGTCTTTTATGACCTTGTCTAAATATGATCAGAGTCGGGGAACTTGGAAGGCTTCCATAGCCTTGGCAACTCATGACGACAGCCTAGGGTGGTTACTGGCACCATAAACTAGAGTGTCAATTTGTTGGGTCAACAACAGGAGTCACTGTGCACTTGCTCCTCATGTGGGATCTCTGTCCTTAATGTGCTGTACATTGTGATTTAATGCTATAACTAGTACTCAAACAGTATGTTTCACTTTGTGTTTCTATGTGGGTGCAAACTGTTGAAATCTTTATACTAAATTGATCTTCTGTATATAAAGAGAATTGAAAATGAATCATGATGCTAATGGAAGGTGAGAGGGAGTGGGAGAGGGGAGGGTTACGGGTGGGAGGGAAGTTATGGGAGGGGGAAGCCATTGTAATCCATAAGCTGTACAGTGGAAATTTATATTCATTAAATAAAAGTTAAAAAAAAAGAAAACTTAAAGGGTAACAACTAAGAGCATAAAATACATTTGAATATTTAATATATGCATGAGGAGAATTTTGTAAGCATAAAATTATTGTAATGCATCATGAGGATAGAATTTTCAATTCCATAAAATTCAATCTTTATTATTCAAAACAGTAATATTTTATATACTATTAAAAGTTTATTTCCCTTTATATATAAATAATAAATTTAAATCAGCAAAATGGTCAAATTTCTGACTATATTTTTTACATAAATTATATAATTAATTCAAAGGTTTAGGAAAAAAGCTAACTCATTAGTCAGAAATGCAAATAAAAGAATATCAGCATAGCATAATAGCTTATAAGTTGACAACAAGAAAATATAATAGTGAGTTCCACTTGAGAGGGAGAGAATCTGCATTGAAGTATCAAGCACTGGAGTATGGGCCATAACCATTTACAAACAGGACATATATTTTATCATATGTAATAACCTTTGTATATTTTTTCTAAAAAGAATGACATTGTTTTAGTATTCATTGATACCTGTAAGTGCTAATGTTTCACTACAGCATGTAAGGTTTTAAAAAACATAGTTCAAGACATTTTATCTTTATATATATTTATAATGAAAAAAATTTTCATACTTAAACCCATGCATTATTTTCCTTTGCAAATATAATATAAGCATGATCTTAGCTCATGACTTTAGTTTTTCTTCCTTAGCTTCTTCTCACATTTTATTTGAACCACGAAATACAAAATGAATACTAGGTAAGTGTTTTTAAAAATAGATTATTTTCCCAGGTTGAATTTCCAGCAGAATCTTTTGTTCCAAGCCACTGAATGCATTTCATAAGAATGAGTCACTTCAAAATGAGATTTCTTGGATTATAAGTACAGCGTGCATGTGTCTGGGAAGAAAAAATAAAGAAGAAAGAGAAATATTTTTTTAAAAAAAACAGATGAGTAAGTTAGCATAGCCAAAGGGCAGCAACATCTGATGTGGTGACAAGCTTTGCATGTTTCATGTATTAATGCAGTTTCCATAGCAGCCACCACATCACATGATAGTTCAAAATAATTTGTAATTGCCAAGACCTCTTAAAGGGAAACACACGCAACTCTGATACAATTTTTAAAATCAACAAAATGTTTTTGACTCTAGATGCTTGACTCTGGCTTGGTAATGAAACTTCATAATGGACACAATCTCTAAATCTCTATTTCCTCATCCATGAGATGAGGATAAAATCATACACTCTCCCTCCTCACAGGATCAATGAGTGATAGAAATCAACATGCTCTACAATGTAAAATGTTCTCTGCAAAGGCCCAGCCTAATTAATCTACAGAACCAAAGACGTGGAACACTGAAGAGGTGTCAAAGGTCACTGGATTTCAGACCTTCACTGTCCAAGTGAGTCACAATGCACTAAACTTGTCTGCAGGCCCACACTAGCTAAGTGGCCAGGCCATGGGTCTCCTGGGCCTTTGCCCCTCTGTGTCTGTGGTCTGCAAGTGCTTGAGACCCAGCACTCCTCCCACTGGCCCAGCACACCACCTCCTCTGACTGCTGCAGACCTCAGAGGAAACAGGCAAGCAGACACGGAGCTCACTAGTCGGCCATGCAGAATTTCTAGTTTATCTTTGCCACGGTGGGAGACTTACTGTTAATCCCACACTGAGTCCGCAGCACACAGTTTCTCTAAGCTCTTTCAGCCTTTCCGGTGTTTCAGAGTGATCTCTGTTATAACTAGAATTCTAATAGACATTACAAGCATCTAAAAGTGTCTAGGCAGTATGTAAATCAAACAGGGGAGAAAATCTGTCTCCAGGAAGAGTTATTATCCAGAGTACTCTTAATTGAAATGATGTCACGTCATTTTCTAATTTTAAATGTGTACAGTGTATTTTAATCTGGGGGTGCTTTTTTGTACAGATACAACTTAATTTTCAAATAAATCTCCATTTTGGAATGAGAAAAAAAGATTTTCTGAAATACCAAAATTCTTATGAGGTTAATACTGGAGCGAAGATTTGAACTCAAGTTTTGTTTTTGCTTTTACCATTGCTCAATGATGTCTATACCACCAGAAAGTGACTTTGATCAGTCTTACAGGTCTAGTGGATTATGCTTGTGTAGACTGGAATGGAGGCATCTCAACACAGAGACCAAATTCAGTCTTGGCTTCTGTACCCCTTTCTTCTGGCTTCAGAAGCTAACCTTAGTTCCTATCTTCTATCTTTCCTACTCAGTTCAACTCAGTCACTCAACTCTTGGCTATAACAGTGATCACTGACCATGGACATCTTGATTTGACTGTACCATTCCCCATGGACAAATTCACCTAGCCTGTCCAGACCTGGTGGATAAATTCACTAACTCCCTGTAACCAATAATTTATTCTTGATCAAACATAATCTAATCCCAGTTAACAAATTCAAAAGAGGTAGCAGAGCAACCATAGATTGCCTGTTAGATTCTCTGCGGCCACTGAGTTTCCTGAGGGAGAGACACTCAGTAGGTCTTTTGCCATAAGATTCTGTACCTAAAGATGATTAAACAATAGGGTAATTTCAGAAGCCTATTTGGATCACCAAGAACAACAGCAAGCCCTTCCTGACTAGGAAGGAGCCTGGGGAAAGATTGGGAGGAGAACTTTAATCAAAAATGTAGAGTTAAATGGGGTAACCAGTTGATTTACACATGCATATGTATTATTTAAAAGACAACTGCTTGTTTACCTGTTTAATTTTTTTAAAAAAATTATTTATTTATCTGAAAGGCAAAGCTAGAGAGAGAGAAAGAGGGAGAGAGAGAGAGATTGATCTTCCATCTTCTGATTCACTCCCCAAACAGCTGCAACAGCTAGGGTTTGGCCAGGATGAAATCAGGACCCCGAAACTCCATCTTGGTTTCTCATGTGGGCAGCAGGGAGCAGGAAACTAGATCAGCAGTGGAGTAGCACTGCATCATGGGATGTGAGCTACCCATGTGGAGGCTTAACCCAAGGAGCCATACCATCAGTCCCACTTGTTTACTTTTTTTCCTTCCTTTAAGATGGAAGCTCCAGTGTAGTAAGCGTGTTGGTTGTTCACTAATGTGTACCTATTACTTCACACAGCACTAGCACTCAGTAAATAGTGTTCTAGATTCTAAGTGAATACAAAAACAAACGTTCTCTGCATAAAACAATGTACAATAGACAACAGAAAGTGGCTTTCCTCATTGAGAAGCAGAACTGCAGTGAATTACATGTAGTTTCAGCTGATTGTTGTGCAGTGACATTTCACCTCTTGTCCTTGCCCATTTGGAGTTGGTTTCACTTGTCTGGTGACAAGAGGAACAAAAATGAGAGCTGGAGTTGCTGATACAGGAGAAAGAACTCATTTAAGATGTAATACAAATGAAATGTTAACCCCAGACTGCTCTATTAAAAAAAGATTCGTTTATTTTATGACTTTGAAAGGCAGAGTGACTAAGGGCAAAAGAGACAGAAAGTGAGAGATCTTCCATCTGCTGGTTCACTCCCCAGATGGCTACAAGAGCCGGGGCTGGGGCAGGCTGAAGCCAGAAGCCAGGAGCTCATTCCTGGTCTCCTATGGGGATGACAGGGAAACAAGTACTTCAGCTGTCATCTGCTGCCTTCCCAGGTGATTAGCAGAGGCTGGATCAGCAGTGGAGCAGCCGGAACTCAAACTGGTGCTCTGGTATGAGATGTGGGCATCCCAAGAGGTGACTTAATCTGCTAGGCCATGACTCCAGCCCCCAGCTGCTCTATTGATTGACTCATCCCTTGCAGAAAATTTACAAGGGAAATCTCTTTGAGCAGTAACAGTTTCGATTTTGGCAGAACATTTGAAAACCAATAAAGCTTTTGGCAGTAATATGGCTTTGCAAACCAATTACTGACACATATTTTAATTAGCAATTGAAAGAAATTATTTGAATTTTTTATTCTGTAGGTAAACTGAACTAAAATTAAACTAGATACATCAACATTACTGGATCATCAAAGTTTAAATTCTAATAAAGTTCCAGATGGAAGTTAAACAGCAGAGAAGAACCTCTGAAGACATTCTCCATCTCTTAATATTAGTGCTGCTGCAGTCAGACTTCAAGAGGCCTCTTCTCCACTGTACAATCTTTGGATAGGAAGTATGACAAGATTTCTAGGTTATTAGTCCTACATTATTAGTTTTAGTGTCTAAAAATTGGACTACAAGGTAGATCAAGAGAGATGGGCAGAAGATAGATTGATATATATTCATTCCTATGTAAAATAAGAATCATTTACTCTGTTTTATACTTAAAATGACAGTGAACTGGTCACCACTCAAAACTACTATCTATATGCTGGTGTTTGTTTATTTTTAAACATTTTTATTAATATAAAGAGAACAGATTTCATATATTTCATAGATACATATAATTTACCATTACTTTAATTCTTTGAAATTTTTATAACTTCTGCAATAAGTCATATGCTGTCATTTATAGAATATAGTATACATACTGGCATCCCTGAACTGTAATATATCCTAATGACCTTGTCTAACTTATAAATCACTTTCTCATTATGTGTTTATATCAAAATCTACCACCACCCTTCTCAGTATTCCATTGCTTCACCATCACTGACAGCCTTTATCTGTCAGGAAAATCATGCATTAGGACACGTCTTATAAGAGGTATTTACCTTATAAGTGGAATAAAGATCCTCTTGAGACCATCAGTCCCATTATTTTACACATTCTGGGTCCCAGGGGACATCAGCTCACCTGGCTGGGTTGGAGCCAAAGTCCCTGACAACTAGCTCTCAATTAAACTTTGTACACTCAATTTTTCATAATGTTCATACACATGCATTACTTATATTACAAACATGACAAAATTGCATATATACTATATACATTGCAAAATTGCATACATTATATGCATTATAAAATGCACTCATTAAATGCATATAAAAGTCAATTTTTAATTTGTTCATTTCTGTTGTTAGTTTCTTCCCTTTCTATGAAGAATACATCAAGAATACCAATGTTGGGATGGACACTTGACTCTGTAGGTAGGATACTACTTGGGATACCTGCATCTGATAACACTGTGCCTTGGTTTGACTGCCAGCTTTGCTCCCAACTCCAACTTCCTCCTAATGCACACCCTGGGAGACAGTAGGTGGTGACCCAAGTACTTGGGCCCCTGCCACACATGTGGGAGACTTAAATTGGGTTCCTGGGTCCTAGCTTCAGCCTGAAACAGCCTTAGCTTTTGTGGATATTTGGGGAGCGAATCAGTGAATGGGAGACCTCTCTCTCTCTGTCTGTCTCTCTCTCTCACACACACGCACCTTCAAATAAATTTAATTAATTGATTTTCAAAAAAAAGAGAATAGCAATGTTGAATAGGGTTCACAAATAATTACACTGTATCTAGTTTGTTTGATGTCATCTTGCCCTAAGCTACAATCACTGAGCAAAAATCTCAGCTCTGTTAACCCTCAAAGACAAGAATACTTATTCAAATAAGCTTGGCATGTCTTGAAAAATCACTCAAACATTATTAATAAGTTTAAGGATATTTGGTCAAAGAATTTAAATATGCAACCATTCAGACTGCAGGACAATGAAGCAATCATCTAATACTCCAATTCTTGGACTTTAAATGAGTCTACATCATGCTGCTGCTTAGGCTCCATTCTTCAAGCCATCAGACAAATAACAGCTTTTAGGTAATTGCATACCTCAAGGGACAGATGCCCATCAGTCTAACTCTGAATCTGAATCTTGATGGAATTAATGATACCACAGAAGATTATTGCAAGGACAAATTGAGAAATTGCAGGTAAAATACTTAAGACAATGGCTGGCACAGAGCGAGTGCAGAATAATGTTAGCTATTCTAACTAATTCATTGATAATTTTTTTTCATAGACATGAAGCAATTGGCAGTCTGACACAGTCCTTATAAGCACATCCTGGGTCTGAGTTTCAGCACTGCCCAGGTCTGTGACATGGGTCAAGTAAGTTAACTCACCTGTGTCTGTTTCATTATATGAAAAGTATAGTGCACACTACCTCATGGCATATTATAAGCTTTAAGTAAGTCATTATGTATAGAGTTCAAAGGACAGTACTTGGCCTACACACAGCATATACTGTAAATTTTCTTATTATTCTGAATCTTCTGTATATAAAAAGATGTGGTCAGATAAATCCAAATCCATAGACTTATTTCAATGCAAAAAAAAAAAAAAAAGTTTTGTCAGTCATTTTCATTATCCCTTCAATCAACTCATTTTATCTTCTTATTGTACCCAATAGCTATTAATCTCTCAGACAGGAAATGGAATGAAACGAGAAGACTTATAAATGACACACATTTTGTTTTTCACAGTGTACTACTGAATTACAGTTTTGGCTTTTCCGAGATTGCATTGGATTTGTTGATTTACAGTCCACCCCCTCCATCACTTGACTCCCACCAAGTTCTCCAGAAAAGTGTGAGTTTGCAAGCAGAAGTTAATCATTAAATTACCGAAGAGTCAGATGTGGACATTTTTACTGTGCAAGCAATAGTTCTGCTGGATGCCATGCATCCAGCATCAAGGTTAACAAATCCATACAGCAAAGGTTACTGTGCTCTGGGCCCCAAGTGCAGCAGGGAGCTGACGGAATATAGACTAGAACGAGAATAAGAAAAGGAAAACAGCATCCCTGAAAAGTCTGGTTGTCATCCTCCTCCTACCTTTTCTGCCAAACTACTTTCATTTTTATTTTGTTTATCCAGTTTCATTTGTATATATGGATGCATGTGTGTACAAAGAGCAAATAATTATGCTAATATTTTAAAGGTAAGTTTAAAATTGAAAGAAAAAAAAATCACCCCACTACATAGAACATTTTGTTCTTTTGGTTTACTTGTTTGCTTAGGCATATTCTGTTACAGAAGCAGTGTGAAAAATAAAAAGTATATGCAGCTTTGTATCTTTTTTATTTTTTGATATTTATTTTATTAAAAGTAATGGAGAGAGAGAGTAGGAGACACACAGAGAGAAAGAGACCTTCCATTCACTAGTTCACTCCCCAGATGGGCACAAAGGCAGGGACTGAGAAGCCAGAAATTCCATCTGGGTCTCCCATGAGAGTAGCAGCGCCCCAAATACTTGGGCCACCTTTTGCTGCTTTCCCAGGTGAATAAGAAAGGAACTGAGTTGGAAGCAGAGCAGCCTGGACTCAAACTGGTGTTCCTATGCGATGAAGCATCCCAGGCAATGGCTTAACTTGCTACACCACAGTGCTGGCCCCTATTCTTTTTAAAATGCTTATTCATTTTCATTTACTCAAATAGCAGAGCAACAGAGACAGACAGACACATAGAGAAAAAATTTTCCCCCATTGATTCACTCCCCACTTGCCTGCAATAGCCAGACTGGAGACAGGAACCCAGAACTCCATCTGGGTTACCATGTGGATGGCCTCTTAAGCCATTATCTGCTGCCTCCCAGGACGCATAAGAAGAAAGCTGGATCAAAAACAAAGGAACCAAAAAATCCAACTGGCACTCAGATATGAAATAAGGGCCTCACAGCTGGTGGCTTAACCTGCTACACCAAACACCCACCAACCCTTCATTCTCAAAGTATCAAATTTTCCTATGATATAATTCAGCAAATATAGGAATCTTGTCTTCTGACCCTGTGTAAAGCATGGATTTTTCTAGTTATTTTCTTCATTTTCTGATGAGCTATTTGTGAGAAGGGAGAACTGTTCTTTCAAATATATTCAGTCTCTAACACTTTAGAGATTATCCAACCTTTCCTCTACGAGTGATGAGAACACTCAGACCTCACATTCACACTGTTTAACAGACAGACAAGGGAGAAAAAATATTGAAAGGAAGAAAATAAGACCAGCCATAAAGCAATTAGCAATTATAAATATTTCCTTTTGCCATCATAGCCCAGGCTGTCTTATCCAAGGTATTCCTCTGCTAGTTCCAAGAAATAGGATCGTTATCTTCTCTTCTAAAGGAGAAACAAAATTGCTTCATTTTTTAGGATAGCTAATGAAAAGTTTCACAACCTCCTTACCTCACTTCCTAGGCATTAGTCTATCATCTGGTGAACCAGTACTCATATGGTGACATCATCGCGGTTGCTTCTGACGTGTGAAGGCAGGAAGCTAGGTAGACCTGTGGAGCACGAGGCGCCTGCAAGTCACAAGCTCCTGCCTCATATGTAATTCTATCTCATTTGTCAATCAAAATGCCTCCTTTCCAGGGATGCATCTGTTTCAGCCAGGACCTGAGAGGAGGCACTATAGAAATATGTATATGAAGATTCTCATAGAATTTTATGGAGGTATCAAAAAACTCCCAGATTACTTCCTGTCTGTAGAGGCAACCATCCCTCCCAGCTCAAAAAAAGAAGTTTCTGAAGGTGCTCTCATGACAGAGACCAGGACAGGAGAAGGTGCTGGGATGCTCTCTCTTTTTCCCCCTCCCCCAACTCCCTTCTTCCTCTGAGCCGACTCATGATGGGCATTTTGCCATGTGGGACAACCTATGCTCGTGTGTGTGTGTGTGTGTTCACTTTCTCACCTCCTGAATAAAATTTATCTTACATGTGTCAGCACTAAGAATTCCTGTCTTTGTGCATAACAAGAGCTCAGGATAAAAATTAATACCTCCACAACACTTCCTTCCATAACATTTCTTTCTAGAGCAGTGTAGTAAAAGAACCCATACTTCCACAACAATCAAGAGACCATCTGTACCTGCATTACTTGCACCAGCTACAATTCCAAAAAAAAAGAGAGAATCTGCTACATAACAATAAGTTAGCTGTGTTTGGGAACACTGTGTTGCTTGTGGACAGCACTGAATTAGTGCTAATGGGAATGAGGTCATGGGTTTAATTCTCAACAGGATTTTCTTTGTTCTGTAGCTGTCCTAGCCTTGCCTCACTGGTCAGCTTTCCAAAAGAAAATGAAGAGCACAGGTGCCTCCAGGGCCTCCATAATGGGTACTAAGTTGTTAGACCTGAGCTCTCTAAAGTGCCAGGATGGAGGGGCTTCAGGGCATCTCTCTGAGAGCCACAGTGACATAATCATGCCTAACAATGAGAATTCTGCAGGCTAAGGAGGTCAGAGCAGCTGCCCAGCCCAGAGAGCAGGACAGGCTTCTCAGGAGGAAATGCCTCATAGCTCTCATGTGAAAGGGACCCTCCAGGTCAGCTTACCAGCTTGGCGCTGGAGACGGAGTCTGATCACATTCAGGAGTACATACACCTGTCACTTCTCCTTCTGTGCAGGGACATCACATCAGCAGTGTCTGCTGCTTCTCAGCACTTGGATGTTCTGCAAAGACTTTCCCAGTGCCTTCTCTCCTTTTCTTTTCTTGACATCATTTTCAGAAGCTTCTGCAGTACCCAGAGAGCCTCTTCACCACAAAAGAAAATAGACCTCCACTAGAGGGAGAGCACCAAATGTCAACGTGTTCTAAGAATATCCAGGAAGTGACTCTGCCCTGCAGATGGCCTTTCCCCTGAAATAACCGGGAATATTGATGTACCTTCTAAGTCAGTACAGTGCAGAGGGTGCAAAAAGCCTTCCTCTTTCCTCATTGTAGAGCTCCACATATGGGGAGCTCATTTGGACTCCGTCTGGGTGTAAAACATTCCCCTCCTCTCTTCCTGGAGATGGGAGGGCACAAGATCCACTTACATTTGACTGGAAGGAGAATTTTAAATTGATAATAAAAGTAAAACTATAAATAAAGTCATATACCAAGAGTAATGAATCACATCAAAGGAAATATGAGTAGTTATGGTTATGGCTGGACATATTCTGGAGGAGAGTTTTTTTTTTTGTTGTTGTTGTTGTTGTTGTTGTTTGTTTTTTACAGGCAGAGTTAGACAGTGAGAGAGAGACAGAGAGAAAGGTCTTCCTTGTTCCATTGGTTCACTCCCCAAGTGGCCGCTAAGGCCAGTGCTGCACCGATCCGAAGCCAGGAGCCAGGTGCTTCCTCCTGGTCTCCCATGCGGGTGCAGAGCCCAAGCACCTGGGCCATCCTCCACTGCCTTCCCGGGCCACAGCAGAGAGCTGGACTGGAAGAGGAGCAACTGGGACAGAATCCGGCGCCCCGACCGGGACTAGAACCCGGGGTGCCGGTGCCGCAGGCGGAGGATTAGCCAAGTGAGGAGAGTTTTCACTTGGAGAAAATCATTATACTAAGACTGCACAGGAGTCCTGCCTTACCCACAGGAGGACAGTTCCACGTTCCCCAGTGGATGCCTAAGACTGTGGAGAGCACGGAACCCTGTATACACTGTGTTTTTCCTACAGCTTCATACCTCTGACAAAGTTTCAGGTTTTCCCTTAAAGAAAACATTTTACAGTCTCTTGTTGGCACATCTGAATTATCAGCATTCCTGCTCTTGTGATTTGGAGACATTTCTAAGTAAAACAAGGGTTACTCGAGCAGGTGCAGAGCAATACTATGACAGCAGACCTGATAGCCAGGAAGACCACTAACGGGAGCGTAAGGTACACAGCACAGAAATGCTCATATGCAGAGCAAAATGGTTCTTGGTTATGTGTGAGATTCCATCACCCTACTAGAAAAGCACACAATTTAAAACTTATGGATTGCTTATTTCTGGAATTTTTTATGTAATATTTTTGGCCAGTAGTTGACCAGGGGGAGGTGAAACTATGGAAAGCAAAACCATGAATAGAGAGTGTCTCAGTCTGTTTTGTGTTTCTATAAAAAACGCACCTGAGGCTAGTTAACTTATAAAGTGGAGGGTTGTGCTTGCTTCGGCAGCACATATACTAAAATTGGAACGATACAGAGATTAGCATGGCCCCTGCGCAAGGATGACACGCAAATTCGTGAAGCATTCCATATTTTTTTAGAAATTTATATTCATTAAATAAAAGTTTAATAAATGAAAATAAAATAAAATAAAATAAAAATTGTAAAATAGTGAAAAAATAAATAAATAAAGTGGAGGGTTAATTTGGCTCCTGATTCTGGTGGCTGGAGGATCCAAGCATCCTGGCAAATGCCTCCTGACTGCTCATGAAGTTGAAGCTCTCATGACCTAATTATCTTCCATTAGACCCACTTCTTAACAGTCCCACCACCTCAACACCACCACCCTGGAGACAAAGCTCACTAGCACATGACCCCTTGGGGACGAGCGATCAAGCTATACCTAAACCAAAGTGGTGGTGGGAGTGGAGGGACTACTGTATAACCATTGCTTTCTGAATAAACAGAGTTGTGAGAAAATTAAGGGAAGCACCCAAAATTGCCAAGACCATAGCAACAGACTGTCCTGTAATTATCATTGGATGCTTCATGCCATGTGATCCAGTAACTACCAAATATTCCGGAGTAGGGAGGTATGTGCGTTAACACGTGCTTGTGAAAAGAATGGCATGCATACATTCTCCTATAAGCAAATTGACAGAAACTGTGGAGGAGTCTTGCCTAAGATACTTAATTAATTCAGTACTTGCTGCCTACTTTGTAAGTGTCCAGGGCAGTCTTTGGGCCACCGAAACTCAGGTACTGTTTACTGTGGCTACTTCTCAAAGGCCAAGAGGAGCAGGTGATGTGCTCCTCTGGAACATGTGCCCATAGACCCCAGATGACTCATCATTTAACCCTTTCATTACAGGTAAAACAGTTTGAAGAGAGAAGAACTGTTATCTCTAAACCTTCACTCTCCAAATTCTTAGCCTCAGATGCTAAGTGTTAAAAAATAAGTGCTTGGCATGAGGTTTAAAATGCCCACCTTACCAATTTCTATGATTTTATATTTGTCAGAGTTATCCAGAGAAACATATTCAGTACATATATAAATGTACAGTTAGTGTATATATATATATATATTTAGTGTATATACACACGTAATTAGTGTAGGCGTGATTGCTAGAAACTTCCATCTTAGTATTGTTCCTACTGTATTTCATAAATTTTGGAATGTTGTTTCTATTCTCATGAATTCTGAGGAATTTTTAAGTTTTCCTTTTGATTTCTTCATTGACCCAGTGTTCATTCATGAACATGTTGTTCCATCTCCATGTATTTGTATACATATAGAGTTTTTTATTGTTAATTTCTAATTTTATTTTTGTTAAAATTTGTTTAAATTTTTTTGTGGTCTAACATATGCCTTATCCTGATGAATTTCCAAGGGCTGATGGTTAGAATCTATACTCCGCAGCTGTCGAATGGAAGGTTCTATAAATATCTATTAGGTCCATTTGATCTATAGTGTAGTTTAACTCTGGTGTGAAATCATCATCTTGGAATGATGTCTGACATCTCATTTTTCCTGAAACATTATTCACAATAGCCAAGATATGAAAACTGCTCAGTTTCCATAAACAGATTAATAAATAAGGAAATATTAGTATAGACATACCCTGGAATATAGTTCAGTCTTTAAAAGAAACAAAGGGGCATTCTACCACTCAGGATAAAATGAGTGGACCTAGAAGACATTTTGCTAAATAAGTAACTGAATAGATGCAACATGATTCCTCTTTCATGAGGCATCTAGCATCTAAATATAGACATGTAGAAGTACACAAGAGAATGGTAGTCACTAGGGCTTGGGGAAGGCTGTCACCGGGAGTTCTTCAATGGGTACAAAGTTGCAATTGCATAAGATGAGTAAATTCCAGAGGTGTACCGTTCAACATAGTACCTATGATCAATAAGATATCATACATTGTAAAATTTATTGAGGGTAGACTTCCTGTTAACTATTCTTGTTACAAACAGAAAAGTAACAAAATCAGAGCCAGCATTGTGGCATATTGGGGAAAGTTGCAGCCTGTGGTGTCAGCATCCCATATGGATGCTGTTTCGGGTCCCAGCTGCTCCACTTCTGATCCAGCTCCCTGTTAATGACCTGGGAAAAGCAGCAGAAGATGGCCCATGTGCATGGGCCCCTGCCACCCATGAGGGTGGCTTGGAAGAAGCTCTTAGCTCCTGGCTTTGGCCTGGCCCAATCTTGGCTGTTGTGGCCAACTGGGGAGTGAACCACCAGACAGATCTCATTTTGTCTCTCTGTCTCTCTGTGTCTCTCCTTCTGTCTCTATAACTCTGACTTTAAAATACATAAATAAATCTTTAAAAAAAAAGAAATAAAATCAAGAGAACACAAAGAAACTTGGAAATGATGAATATATTTTTACAGTGATCATGGTTATGATAACACAAATTTATAAATATGTCCAAACTCACCAAATCATATATATATGATATATACATATATATATCATGTGCGGTTTTTGTATATAAAATACACCTCCATAAAATTGTAGAATTATTAAATTTAATTTTTATAAAGAGTTATCAGATCAAGTCAGATGTAGTTGCTTTAATTGGGAGATAATTTGTCCACAAACCATTTTTAATGATGAGTGATTAGATAGGATTTCCCTAATATGCACTATACCCTGCTTTAATCTCCCACTAAGAGACAATAAATCCTATACTTCTTCTACAGCCTCTGAACGTTTACTGTATTTCTAGTGTACTTTATAGGTAATAAAGTTGCTCACAATATGTACTTGAATACTATCTTTGCTTTCTGGGTAGTTTGGGCTCATTATTTTAGCACTCTGAACCTGTGCCATAATCAGCAAAGTCGAGCTAATACTGCTATAGATGGCTTTTTTAAAAATGAATAAGATAATGTACATACCATTAACACAGGGCTTGGCATAGCGTCAGCTCTCAGTAATTGGTAGGTGCTTTACAAACTACCACCATTAACTTCATTCAGGAACTGCAGATGTCATTATTCCATATTGTAATGCTGGTTTCTTCTCTGGGGTTGTTGGTGGAGTTGATAAGGGTAGGAACATACAGTAGGTATTTTCTTTGGTTCATGAAAGTACAATCTCTACAAGTTTGAACGGGTACAGAAAGTGGTTTCCAAGTGATCCAAAGGAATTTTCAAAGCAAGTTGCATCTGTAGAAGAATACATCCAAGCCTTCAAAACTGTTGTAATGCCATCTTACTCTATGTTGGCTACATTCCATACCAAGAAACTAAAATATACCAACCTTGCCACGTGGTAAGGATTTAGAAAACATTTGCTAAAGGCATAGACGGTAAGCCTTGCTTACTTGTAGGCAAAACTATCACTGCAATATGCTGCTCCATATTGTGTCTTTTCTGATCACATGTTGAGCTCTGTGACCAAACTGACTTAAAATGATCCTTAATCTGTTTTGTTCTATTTTGAGCTGCAGCTTAGTATACCCTGGAGCTATGTAGATCTTGTCTCAAAACACAGTATTGCTATTTATTAGATGTCTCCAAACTATAATATCATCACTAGGCATTTGTCTTTATTATTGAAGAAAACAAAAGTAGTTGCAGAGTAGAAATTCATGTCTTATGAGCTTTAGTACCTTCCACTTAAGAAATCTTTTCACTGGTTGGTAAAGCAAAGCACTCTTTTGACTGTGCCTGAATCACTGTTTAAATTCTGTACCATTTACCATGTCTTTTGACCATAATAACATTTGCATTATTTATAGTCATTTGTCTGATAATGTCAAAAATGTGAACATATCTGCAAAGTGCCATATTGTCATGATCAGAACTTCGTTTAATCCTTCACTTACTCTCAATATTATATTTTCTTTTTTAAGCCTTTGAGCAAAAGCTATAAGCTCTTATGAGGCCTGACTCACTTCACACTTTAGTTTCTGTTTTAAGGAATATGTTTAAGAAATAATGACGAGCCGGCGCCGTGGCTCAATAGGCTGATCCACCGCCTAGCGGCGCTGGCACACTGGGTTCTAGTCCCGGTCGGGGCACCGGATTCTGTCCTGGTTGCCCTTCTTCCAGGCCATCTCTCTGCTATGGCCCAGGAGTGCAGTGGAGGATGACCCAAGTCCTTGGGCCCTGCACCTGCATGGGAGACCAGGAGAAGCACCTGGCTCCTGGTTTCAGATCAGCGTGATGTGCCAACCGCAGCGGCCATTGGAGGGTGAACCAACAGCAAATGAAGACCTTTCTCTCTGTCTCTCTCTCTCACTATCCACTCTGCCTGTCAAAAAAAAAAAAAATGACAATTCATTTTTGTATTGCTGATGTGCATCAACCAAACTAATTTATTTGTCATATTTTCCCTGCTATGCTTGAATATCACTGGGGTTTTAAATATTTCATCACCACCACATTAAGAGAACTGACAAGGCTATGGGATTGGCATGTAACTAATAGTCATGGTTACAGCTATGGTCTGCCCCACCTGTCTATGTGTAACAGCCTGAGTTGTCTCCAGCGGAAGAGTTGCAAAGTATACTAGTAATGTGGTGTCTCAAACACTGAGTATATAAGGATTGAAAGATAGTGAGCCAACATTAATTTCCTAAAGCCAAACTTTCAAAAGTAAATATATAATAAACATGACCAACGTTCTATCCAGAAGCAACTGAAACCTATCTACTTGTGTTAAAACTATCATCTTTTTCTTCATAATAGTTAGATACTGATGAACAAAATCTATAATTTAAATAATATATGACATGATTAAATGTTTATAAAACAAAAACAGTATCATACCTTTTAGCTATTGGAATATCCTATGTGTAAGAATATTGGTTTTAGACAACAAATTAAATGATTGATCTATTGCATTTTAATACACACCATTATAAGTAAATTGAGATATTGCAATGGCTCAGTAATAAAGTTGCCAGTGTTAACGCCAACAAGCTCAACAGGCCTGTACCTGTTGGGCATCTAAGGAGGATGCTGGCTTCCTTTTTTGTCAGATGCCACAGTTTTCCTTTTTCTCCAAGGCAAGAATTTCATTGGTTTTAACTTGTAGCGATGGCAGTATAGACTGGTAGGAGAAGGGCAGCAGAAAGGGATAACAAAATTCAGGAAATTGTTTTGCAAGTTCTGTCATGCCTTCACTAGAACATATGTTAATATATATGGCCATCTACTAGTATCAGAAAAATCAGGAGACACCTATCAGTCAGCCAGAGTTTCTGAGTTAGAGGATGTATTGATCACTCTACATCGAATTCTATCTCTGGGTTGAACCAGCAATCACAGGAAATATATATTCAACTATCTTCTTGGAGGGTGGGGGAGAGTGGCCATTGAATATAGCCAGAGCCAGGCTTCCAAGTGAAAATGTCAATTTTAGCATGTTACCATTTTCTTAAAAGTTATTAACTTCTAGAAACCTATTTCTCATTTGGAGTCCAATCTTCCTCTCTGAATGTTCCATCCAGTGTTCCTTAATCTTTCCCTGGAATGACTCAAAGTAGTTTTGTCCCATTTGAGACATAGCAGGGCAATATTTGAAGATTTCTACCATTGCTTTACAAGCTTTCTTCTCTATAAAGAAAACACACAGTATAATGAATCTAAATGAGTGACTTCATGCTCTAAGGGACTGCCCCCATTCTTATTGGCTCATCTGACATATGATCGTCCATTCTAATCAAAAATTACAAAATTGTATCTTTAGCAGAGGACCCCTATGTAAGCATAACCTGGGAAGTATGTACCTTGCCTGCTCTTTTTAGCTAGCATCAGATTCAACTGGAGTTCACCACTCAAAAAGGTAAACAAGAATTGACTTGTCAAAGGCTTTACTATTGATAGACATAGATACACCATACATAGAGAAATCTTCAAAAAGTTTATGGAAAATGCATAAATTTCCAAAAATTTGCACCAAAATAAACAAACATTTTTAATTACATTTTTCTTTTCTTTTTTTCAACTTTCATTTAATAAATATAAATTTCCAAAGTACAGCTTTTGGATTATAGCAGCTTTTCCCCCTATAACCTCCCTCCCACCCACAACCATCCCATTTCCCACTCCCTCTCCCATCCCATTCTTCATCAAGATTCATTTTCAATTATCTTTATATACAGAAGATCAACTTAGTGTATACGAAGTAAAGATTTCAACAGACTGCACCCACCCAGACACACAAAGTATAGATTATTGTTTGAGTAGTAGTACCATTAATAATACAATATATTAAGGACAGAGATCCTACATGGGGAGTATGTGCACAGTGACTCCTGTCGTTGATTTAACAATTGACACTCTTATTTAGACCTCAGTAATCACCCAAGGCTCTTGTCATGAGCTACCAAGGCTATGGAAGCCTCTTGAGTTCACCAACTCCATCCTTATTTAGACAAGGTCATAGTCAAAGTGGAAGTTCTCTCCTTCCTTCAGAGAAAGGTACCTCCTTCTTTGATAGCCTGTTATTTCCTCTGGGATCTCATTCACAAAGATTTTTCATTTAGGTCATTTTGGGTTTTTTTGCCAGAGAGTCTTGGCTTTCCATGGCTGTGAAACTCTCATGGGCTTTTTAGCCAGATCCAAATGTCTTAACGGCTGATTCTGAGACCAGAGTGTTGTTTAGGACATCTGCCATTCTATGAGTCTGCTGTGTATCCTGCTTCCCATGTTGGATTGTTCTCTCCTTTTTAATTCTATCAGTTATTATTGGTAGACACTAGTCTTGCTTATGTGATCCCTTTGACACTTATTCCTATCATTATAATCAATTATGAACTGAAACTGATCACTTTGACTAGTGAGATTGCATTGGTACATGCCACCTTGAAGGGATTCCAATTCCCTGGCACGTTTCTAGCTCTACCATTAGGGGTAAGTTGAGTGAGCATGTGCCGAGCTGTACATCTCCTCCCTCTCTTATTCCCACTCTTATATTTAACAGGGATCACTTTTCAGTTTAATTGCATTTTTCCATGAGCTTTTTTGAGTTGTGTGTGTGTTTGTGTATCAGTGGGCATCTTTGGCATAGCCCCACAACAGTCACATAAATACATGAAAGAGAAAGAAAACAAAACAAATGGAAGGAGAGGGGATATGTAGGGAAGAGAAGAAGAGGGGAGGGCGGAAACTTAGACTCCCACAGATGAAAAGGGCATTATTATGCTACATCACTGCACACAGATAAGAACAGTGTGAGAAAGATTGAGTTTGTTTGTCTTGGCTTTTTGATTATGTAAACTGAAGGGGACAAACATAAGGTCCCCATGCCAATCTTTCTGTAAATGCTTTTTTTGTTTGACATAAACATAGGATTTGATATGCTTAAAAGAGAAAACAATAGCAGCTAACATCTGCTTCTGGCAGGTGCTCCACTTGGTTCACGATAAATGAACCTGACCAACAGCATTTAGGCCGAAGGACAAGCTCCAGAAATCCAAACTCACTCAAGCCTGACTTGAAATTAGAAACTAGCATAATCTTTACATTATAATAAATATAATATCAAGCACTTTGCCTCATGAGAATCAGTCCCTCATAGCCAGAGAGAGGCCCAGATGTTTCCTCTAGGTCTGCCTTTCTCTATTGCCTCAGGAATAGACCTTCAATGATACGCTCCTCTCTCTTGAGTGCTTCTCTCTTAGTTTCTATTTTGTTTAGCATCCAAGTGAGTTTGATGCATCCTATTACAAAGGATACCTGTCCCTCATTGTTTCCACAGTTCTCTCCTTAACTTTCACTAGTAGAAAACGGTGGGTTGGGGCCAGCATTGTGCTGCAGCAGTTAAGCCTCCACCACTGATGCCAGCATCCCATAAGAGCACTGGTTCGAGTCCAGACTGCTCCACTACCCATCCTGCTCCCCACTAAGGTGCCTAGGAGAGTAGCAGAAGATGGCTAAGGTTCTTGGCTCTCTGCTACCCATATAGGAGACCTGGATGGAATTCCAGTCTCCTGTCTTAATCTTTGCCCAGTTCTGATCAATGCAGCCATGTGGGGAATGAATCAGCAGACGGAAGATCTGTGTGTGTGTGTGTGTCTTTCTTTCCCTCTCCTTCTCTCTGTCTCTGTAATTCTGCCTTTCAAATAAACAAATAAATCTTTAAAAAAAAGAAGAGTTATATGCAGATAATCTTATATTTGATTTTGTGACTGAATGTATCCATGTAGATTTGTTCATTTAAAGCTAGCATTCATTTAATGAACATCCATTTTATGTAATAGACATGTCTATAAATGATTTTTTCTCACTACCAGCCAGAAAATTAAAGTTCATATTATTCTAATGTTAATTCTAAGTATCATAGTTAATAAAATAAATATATATATTTCTAAATAAATGGACAATCCTCAAAAAATTTTTATTACTGACTTCTCAAGTGTCTACAACTATTCTTTGATTTATCTTGATGATTGTTGTAGTATTAGAGTCCTTTTCCTATTTCTTTGTCTTGCTTCCACATAAGGTTTTAAGCTAATGAAATGTAGAACCTTAAAATCTGTATGACATTTGTTTTGGAACATTCTAAAAAAGTAATAATAATCTTTTTAAGAATTATATTAATGAATATTTTATTATGATTTTTAAAAAGAGTTATTTATTTACCTGAAAGGCAGAGCTACCGAGAGGCAGAGCCAGAGAGAGAGAGGTCTTCCATCCATTGGTTTACTCCCCAGATGACTGCAACGGCTAGAGCTGTGCCTATCCAAAGCCAGGAGCCAGGAGCTTCCTCTGGGTCTCTCATGCGAGTGCAGGGGCCCAAGGACCTGGGCCATCTTCTACTGCTCTCCCAGGCCATAGCAGAGAGCTGGATCAGAAGTGGAGCAGCTGGGACTCAAACCGGTGCCCACATGGGATGCCAGCACTGCAGGCAGCAGCTTTACCCATTCACCACAGCGCCGGCCCCTATTATGATTTTTAAGGTAATACATTCTCATGATAAGACAAAAACAAAAAAATTAATTTAAAAGGTCTTTTCTTCACAACTCCTTTCTCTTCAAAAATATCCACTCTTAACTCTTTGACATTTGCCATTCAGGAAATTTCAGTTGAGATTGTATACACACACACACACACACATAGACATATATAGGGGATTTTATATATATATATCTGTATATCCACCATGGTCACCTGCCCTTATTAGCACAGACCTCCATTACTCATTAACTGGTTTCTACAAAAATTAATTTATTTAACCAGTCCCCTGCAAATTAATATTTTGAGTATTTTCGCTGTTTTGCTTAAACTAACACTATAGTAAACATCTTTTCATTCTTTTAATAGTTGTACAAATTTATCCATGAGATAAATTCCTAGAAGTGGATTTTCTAAGCCAAATTTTTGTACATATTGAAATTTGAAAAATTCTGCTAAATTAGTATCTAAAATGGTTGAAACAATTCACATTTCTGCCATGACTATAGGAGTGTCTGTTTCCCACACTTATCAACACTGGGCAGAAAAGAGAATTATGCACTGTTTTGACATTCTTTTTCCATATATGCCACTACATTTCTTCAGCAAAGATTAAACAGCTGGAATCAATGGGCAAATACTTGGTAAGGGAATGGCCTTGATTCTCCTCTTTGTTGTTAATCTTTAAGAGAGAAAGAAAGTGAGCCAAGAGAGGAAAAAACATCCTATTGCGTTTGACTCTGCCTGGGTCAAAAAAAAAAAAAAAACAAAAACAAAAAACCCAAGGCCCATTGAACTAGAAACAAAATCTAACAAATAAAATTTGTCTTTTGTTCCACAAATGTATTATAATACATACTCATCAAAATAATATCTGTCTTGCACAGCACTGAATTTTGCAATAGTAATAATTATCTCTGTATTTCATTTTCTACTTTGGTAAAAGCTCATGATGCATGCTGAGTGTATATAGGAGTTTCCCAGATGGGATTGAAATTACTCATAGGCCAAGCCCTTTCATCAGGCTGCTGCTGGGTCAATTGCCCAACATAGGAAAGAACAGACTGACATGAGTTTTCAAAGAATTTGAAATTGAATTTGAGTTTACAGTCTAGTTTTGCCATTGAATACTGTAATGCAGTGAAGCTCTACCCAAAGTCCAAAGGATATCATTTATTACTTTTTTATTTTATGTCCTAACCAAAGAAAATAAATTATAAAAATGCTCTGGTAGACAATATTCCCAATTAATTAAAGTAATTGATTGTCATTTAAAAAATAAAATGATGCCAACATAAGCAAAAATTTTTGTCTCCATAGCAAGAGAAAAGCAGAAATAAAGGAAACTTTAAAGTTCTTCACTGAAATATAATTATTACTGTGTTTCAGCATCCTACACAAAAATGTTAAAATTACAAAATATTTCAGGTTGTTAGTAATTATTTTCTTCAAGTATTTTTCAATGTATTGACTTTCTATTATTCTAGCTGCAAAATTATTGTTAAATTAATTACCAAATAACTATATATTTTTTATTTTTACATGCTAAAATAAATTTTCATGTATATTGTTGATTTTTAAAATTTTGTTTTAAATTGCCATGTAATAATTGTACATATTTATGGAGTACATATCTCAATTGTTGTATATATTGTTTAAGAAATAAATCAGGGTTCTAAGCATATCCATTACTACAAACACTTAGGTTTCTCTGTAGAAAGAACACTCAAAATCCTGTCTTTTCATTTGTTTTGAAATATGCAATATAATATTCACAACTATAATCACCTGCTGTGCATTAGAGCATCAGAGCATCAGAGCTTATTCCTTATAGAATGTTTCTTTAGAGAACATTAGAACATTCCTTAGAGAATGCTTCTTTAGAGATCACTCACTGGGCACAAAATTAGTTTGGTTGAAGGAAAAATTTCTGATGTTTTAAAGCACAGTATGGTGATTAATTGTATATTGTTCTATAGAATCTAATTCTTAGATTCCACAAACGAGATCGTGTGGTAATTGTCTTTCTGTGCCTGGCTTATTTCACTTAACAAAAGGTCCTCCAGTCCTTTCACATTGGTACAAGACAGATTCCATCCTTTTTTATAGAAGACTAGTATTCTATTACATATGCATACTACCTTTTCTTTACACATTCTTCCAATGATGAATATTTAGTGGATTGTATTGCTTGACTATTGTGATGAACATAAGAGGAAAATTTCTTTTTGATAACACTTATTTCCTTTGCATCAACATCCATTAATGAGACTAATCAACATCCATTAGTGAGACTAATTATAGTTCTAGTTTAATTTTTTTAAGGAACTTCTACACTGTTGTCCATATGACTTCACTAATTTGCATTACCACCAGCAAGGTATAGTGTTCCCATTTATTCACATCTATGCCAGTATTTGTTATTTTTTGTCTTTTCGATAGCTATTCTAACCGGAGTGAGGTAATCTCTCACTGTAGTTTTGATTTGTATTCCTTGACAAATACTCATGTTAAGCATTTTTTCATATACCTATTAGCAACGTGAATGTATTCTTTTGAAAAATGTCTGTTCATATCTTTGGCCTATTTTTAAATTGAATTATTAGGGTTTCCGCTATTAGGTTGGATTCCTTATATATTATGGATATTAACCTCTTATCAGAAACATAGTTTGCAAATATTTTCTCCCATTCTGTAGATTTTCTCTCCACTCTGTAGATTATTTCCTTTTGGGGGCAGAAACTTCTTAGTTTGAAGTAATCCTATTTTTCTACTTTTTTTTATTGCTTATGCTTTTGAGTTCTTGCCCAAAAAAGCCTAGCCCAATGTCATGAAGCAAGTCTTCTATGTTTTCTTTTATTAGGTTTATAGTTTTGGGCTGTATACAAGAATATAAACCATCTTAAATTGATTTTCATATATGGTAAGAGATAGGGTTCTGGTTTCATTCTCTGCACATGAATAACCAGTTTTACCAACACCATTTATTGAAACAACAGTCATTTTTTCAAATATGTATTTTAACATCTTTGTTGAAAATCAGTTGATTTTTAACTGCATCACTTCAATTTTGAAAAAAATAATCATAGGGATAATGTGGATAAAATTCAGGTTGTTTTCCACATACTGGTAAAAACAAAAGCAAAAGCAGAGAAATCTTTTCAAGTACAATTTAACAAAATTCATAGTAAATTTGGCCAAATTATTATTTAATTAAAACCAATTTTTTTGCTTTGAAGAATTTTTAAACTATTTGTTTGTTTGTTGTGTATTTGTTTGAGAGTGAGAGAGAGAGTGTGTGTGTGCTTCCATTTAGTCCCATGCTCTAAATGCCTGCAATGGCCAGGACTGGATTGGGAGCCAAAAGTCTCCCATGTGGGTGACTCCCAATTACTTGAGCCATCACTATTGCTCCCCAGGACTGCATTAGCAGGAAGCTGAAGTCTGGAACCAGAGCCGCTTGTCAAACCCAGATATTCCAATGTGGGATGGAATATCCTAACCAGCACCTTTTGGGGGAAAAAAAGTATTTATTTATTTGAAAGGAAAAGAAAGCATGCATGTGCACACATACACACACACACACAAACACATCAGAGAGAGGGAGAGAGATGGACAGAGACAGAGACAAAGACAGAGGCAAGGAGAGAGAGATCCCCATCTACTGGTTCACTTTCCCAAATGTCTGCAACTGCCAGAGCTGGGACAGGATGAAGCCAGGAACACAATCTGGATCTCCCACATGAGTGGCAGGGACTCAACTACTTGAGCCACCACCTGCTGCCTCCCACTGAAGCTGGAATTGGGAGCAGAGCCACGACTTGAACCCAGGCATACTGAGATAGGTTGCAGGTGTCTCCCCCCAGAGTGTTAATATAATAATGTTACTATGACAAATGCCCACCCCTGTAACTGGTGTCTTAATTGCTAGCCTAATCACCAGTTCCTGAAGATTCTTGTACTATATAAAACTCACTTGCTTATCCAAGATTAACAGTTAAACTTGCATAATTATATAATCTCCTAAATCCTTAGGTTGTATTCACAGAGATCTACAAAATCTCAAATAAGCCTGTCTTTCAAGTTATATTTCTCATTTCTGCCTACACCTGACAGAAACTGCCGACGGATTCCTGATCTCCATTTCTCCCCTGTACTTGGTACACATTGTGTGAGTACTTTGTGGTCTGGTGTAATTATGGCATTTTCTAGTGCTTTTGGCAAGTGGACATGGCCATGTGGCTGAATTCTGTTCACTGAGATCTTAGCAGAGCATAGTGTAGATTGCCCAGGAGAGCTGTTTGGGAAAAAAAAAAAAAAAAAACAGCTACACAGGGGCTGGTGCTATGGGGTAGTGGGCTAAGCCTCTGCCTGCGGCACTAGTATCCTATATGGGTGCTGGTTTGAGTTCCAGCTGCTCCTCTTCTGATCCAGCTCTCTGCTGTGGCCTTGGAAAGCAGCAGAAAATGGCTCAAGTGCTTGGGCCCCTGCACTCACGTGAGACACCTGGATAAAGATCCTGGTTTCTGCTGGTGCCGTGGCTCACTAGGCTAATCCTCTGCCTTGCGGCGCCGGCCCACCGGGTTCTAGTCCCGGTCGGGGCACCAATCCTGTCCCGGTTGCCCCTCTTCCAGTCCAGCTCTCTGCTGTGGCCAGGGAGTGCAGTGGAGGATGGCCCAAGTCCTTGGGCCCTGCACCCGCATGGGAGACCAGGAGAAGCACCTGGCTCCTGCCATTGGATCAGCGCGGTGCACCGGCCGCAGCGCACCTACCGCGGCGGCCATTGGAGGGTGAACCAACGGCAAAAGGAAGACCTTTCTCTCTGTCTCTCTCTCACTGTCCACTCTGCCTGTCAAAAAAAAAAAAAAAAAGATCCTGGTTTCTGTCCCAGTGCTAGCCATTTTGTCCATCTGATGATTCCATGGGACATTAATTCTACCCATAATTTCAATCAGATTCTATCACAGCTTTTAAACTTCTTTCACCGGGGGAATAAATTGTTTTGCATTGAAACTTCTACATTTGAGTCTCCAAAATGTATAAACAAACCTTACAGCTCCCCATACTCTTTTTTTCAGAGCCTTTGTCAGGTTTGCCTTCCTCTAGACAATCCTTGTGCTATCTTCTTGTATTCCCTGCCACGCTGGCCCAAAGTGAGCTCTGAACCCCTAATAGGTCTATCAGCCTTGTTCACCCACTCTCTTGCATTATTAGTTATTTTTCAATGTGCACATTTTAGTTGTTCAACCAGACTATAAATAATCAAAGGACAGATGAAAAATCTATTTATTCTTGGTATTCCTCAGGGCAAAATTCAACACTCTGTAATAAATATTTGATTAATGTGTGAATGAGTAACTATTTCTTTGTTAACTGATGGAGTGTCCTATAGTTAGTAAATATGTTGATTTCTGACGATTCTTCTTTGAGTTTCTGCTTGTAATTTACCTTAGGTAATGTATGGATAAAGTTGTTCTCATCTAATAGATACTCTTTCAGTTTATTCAGATAAAATACTTGTGTCAATTACACAGAAGCCTGGAATAGAGTAATATGATCTCTGTCTTTACAATCTTGCAGATGAAAAGTGAAGACTGACATTTAACAAAAGATGGCAATAAAGGATAAAGAGTATTTTGTTGTATGGCGTACAGAGAACAGTGTGAACAGAGAGCTGGGAAAACACCCTGAATGAAGATAAGGAAAAAAAAAATCTCCTTGAAGACATGATCCTTAAGCTGGAATTTAATAGTTAATGTTTTGTTTTGTTTTATTTTTTTACTTATTTGACAAGCAGAGTTAGACAGTGAGAGAGAGAGACAGAGAGAAAGGTCTTCCTTCTGTTGGTTCATCCCCCAAATGGCCACTACAGCCAGCGCTGTGCCTATCCGAAGCCAGGAGCCAGGTGCCTCCTCTTGATCTCCCACACAGGTGCAGGCGCCCAATCAACTGGGCCATCCTCCACTGCCTTCCCTGGGCCACAGCAGAGAGCTGGACTAGAAGAGGAGCAGCCGGGACTAGAACTCGGAGCCCATAGGGGATGCCGGCACCGTGGAGGATTCACCAAGTGAGCCACAGCACTGGCCCAATAGTTAATGTTTCTAGCATTTTGGCCCAGATCTGGGGTGCTGCGACATGAGGTGCCACAGAGCTTGTATGGCTACAGAAATCCATGAGTCACAAGCATTTCAGGGACAATGTGTATTATGCTGAGTAAGAAGCGAAGAAGAAAGAAAAGACACCAATGGGATCCATGAGGGGCTAATAGGAAGTGTTTTAGATTAAGAAGAGGGGAGGAACAGAAGGAGAAGGAAAAAAAAAAAAAACAAGAGAAAGGGAGAGAGAGAAGAGGAAAGGAGCACAGAAAAAGGCGGCTGAGTCGTGAGGCTCTTCTGCAACAGTCTTGGTACAAATCAACCTGAGACAGTTTAACTCTGAGAACATTTAATCTCTCCCAGGGCTTTGTCTTGATTAGTTTATTCATAGATTACTAAGTGAGATAGGACTGACATATAATCACTTGGTCACATGTAAATATACCATTTGATTAATTTTGACACATTGTATATAGGAAACCATCACCACAATTAAGCGAATGAACTACATCAGGAGGTTCTCAAAAAGTTCAAGGGAAATATGTATTGTGAAAAAGTTGTGCCCAGATTTCAAGAATTGTTTTCACCAACAAACGTTTCTTTAATTCCATTTTTCCACAAGTTTTAAAAATTGCCTTCATTTATCACTCCCCAACGTTTCTTAATGCCCCTTTGTACTTCCACACCCATGTTCCCAGGCAACCAATAATTTACTTTCTGTGGATTCATTTACATTTTCTAGAATATGATGTAACTAGAACCATACTGTTCATACTTATCTATGAAAAAAAGCATAATTTTTCTTGGAATAATTATCCTGAGTTTAATCCTATTGTTGCAGGTGTCAGTAGTTCATTTATTTCTACTGCCATGTAGTGCCTCTATATACTCAGAAGTTCTTTTTGGAAATAAAATTAGCTATATATATATATATATATATTGCACAGAGACACACATATATATGTGTAAATCAAGTGAAAATGAATGAGCCAGTAAATTACATCTAGCATTGAAATAACATATATCAGGCCTTAAAAATTCATGGAAGATGATCATTATGAACAAATTATGCAGAGCTTTCAACTTTTTACACCAAAATAGATATATTTTAATTCCGTTTATCCTTGGATTTTGGAAGTGCTCTCGTACTTGGCAAGAAGGGAGTGCTGCGGCAATAAAAGCTGCCACATCCCATTCGCTTGACCTGGCCTCTGTCTCCTCGTGTTCCAATGGCTGCTCGTGGATAGTTGCCTACCACTCACATCATTAGCTATTAATGACTTGTTTAAAATTTCCTGTTGTTCAATCCACACAGCCTTCTAGAGATCCATTTTAAGCTCCTGTTAAAGACTACACAGGAAAAAGATTTACTATTTATGGAGCAACCTTGAACATATTCTCTGGCAGGCATCTTCAAAGGCAAGTGTTGCATCAGCTGTGGTCTCACAATTTCAGTGTTTCATCTCACTAACTAGTCTAGAGGATGGCTTCGCAACAGGCAATGATAAGCCCTGAGAAGCAGCATGGGGGAAGGTTATTCCAATCATTGTCATGGAAAATCAGAAGAAAGAAGTGAGAGAGCAGCCTGTTTGCTCACTAAAGGAAAAAACAACCCGAAGTGACATCAAAAATATAGTGACCCAAAGGGAATATATTAATTTAGGTTGTTTTACAGTCATTTCCTGCCTAAGATAAAAATTTAAGGGTCAAGCAAAGTTTTTATTAGAAAAGGAATTTTCAAATTGGCTGTACATCACAATAATATAGTCTATATAATTACCTCTCTGTATAATGGAATTTAAAACTCCCTAAAGTGACCTGAGTGAATAAAGACATATGACATTGACTAACTTGCCCAAGGTTTTCATTATTCAAATTAAGAGGTCCCAGGCCTGAATTACATGGTTTTATGGCTCAAGTTTAAATTCTAGTTTCCATGTTTATGCAAAATAACAGGCAAATGAAAAACACATAGACAAATCTTAGTTCTATTCACGCCTTTAATGTTACAGTTATTGCTATTTGGTGTATATCATCCTGCCTAACATTCCTCTAGCTATGATTCCATTTTGCAGTCCTCTCTTTTTAGTCCTATGTAAATCAAAGAAAAATACATTAATCTAATTCCTGAATTATTTCTATTTCCTTTTTATCAAGATCCTGATATCAAAACATTTCAATGCCACTCATATCATCTGGCCATGTAGATGAGTAAACAAACCAAATGCACATTTCCAAAAAGTTACACCAAATGCACATTTCTAAAAAAAATAACATCCATAGAAAACCTGAAGTTGCATTCTGAGAGTGTTCTCAAGAGCAGCAATCCATCATGAGTACAAGAGGACATTCAGTCCAACTTCCCAGTAAAAGCTCACTCTTAAGAAAAAGGGGGTGAGGGGGGTCAGTCCTGTGGCATAGCAGGTAAAGCTGCCACCTGCAGTGCCGGCATCCCATATGGGCACCAGTTTGAGTTCCAGCTGCTTCACTTCTGATCCAGCTCTCTGCTATGGCCTGGGAAAGCAGTGCAAGATGGCCCAAGTCCTCGGGCCCCTGCACCCATGTAGGAAACCCGGAAGAAGCTCCTGGCTCCTGGCTTCAGAATGGCGCAGCTCTGGCTGTTGCGGCCATCTGGGGAGTGAACTAGCAGATGGAAGACCTCTCTCTTTCTCTCTCTCTCTCTCTCTCTCCCTCTCTCTCTCTCTCTGCCTCTCCTTCTCTCTCTCCAAATAAATAAATAAATCTTAAAAAAAGAAAAAAGAAGAAAAGAAGAGTTATTTCTTTCTTTCTTCTTTTTTTTTTTTTTTTTGACAGGCAGAGTTAGACAGTGAGAGAGAGAGACAGAGAGAAAGAAAGGTCTTCCTTTTCCGTTGGTTCACCCCCTAATGGCCGCTGATCTGAAGCCAGGAGCCAGGTGCTTCTCCTGGTCTCCCATGCGGGTGCAGGGCCCAGGAACTTGGGCCATCCTCCACTGCACTCCTGGGCCACAGCAGAGAGCTGGACTGGAAGAGGAGCAACCAGGACAGAATCTGTCACCCTGACCAGGACTAGAACCTGGGGTGCCAGCGCCGCAGGCAGAGGATTAGCCTATTGAGCCGTGGCACTGGCCAAAGAGTTAATTTCAAAAAAATCATATTTGACCTGCTTTCTGAGTCTTTGTTGTTACAGTGTCAGAATTAAGAAAATGTGTTTCTATTTCCACATGAGAATTATAGAATATAAAATCTAAGATCATACAGGGTTTGTTAACTAGCTATTGGATCATGGAAGTCAGAACAGGAGCTCAAACAAGACATTAAGAACTATAGGAGCTAAAGGATGTTGTTCAATATGATGAAATTATATGTCTTAACTTGGAATGGTTAAAGTGGATACATATTGAATCCGTTTTGAAAGGTGAATGTATTAGACCTTAGGACCAAGCTCTGATCCCTAAAATCTTTCTAAATGAAAATGCTACAAAATAAGTATCTTTTATTACTTTAATAATTAAACCTTTTTTGAAATATTGACCAAGAACAATTGATGTAGTACAGAAAGTCATTTAAAAGGAATCAGCATGTTCTAGGAAAAAAAGGCTATGTTCTGCTCCTTTTCAATCAAAAATACCTTTTTTACTAGCAATAACATTTATTGAGTTACAAAAATCTGTTATGCATATCAATTTGTGGTTGAGTATCTGTACATGTTTAGCCTAACCCTAAAATAAAGTTTTGCAAGTGTGTTTTCTTAAAGGAAGAGCAAGTTTTCTGTTTGGAGTAACACTCTGCAAGTAATTCATAAATATTTGTTGTAAAACTGACTCATGAAGAAACTAATTCAGATGAAATGATGAAAATCTAAATTAACCTTTAAGAGATTTAGGTCAGGAGCGAACAAGCTGATAAACTATAGAGATTGGTTGGAAGGAACGCTGAAGGTCTAGGCACTAGTAACAAGGTGGATGAAGAGGATGAAACATACCAAGGGTCAGCCCAGGATCAGAAGGATGTGAGGACAATTTCATCTCATCAGGGATGTAGGTTTCTGGCAGAGCAATAGGGGGTGTCTGCCCTCTGAGGGATCAAGACTTGGCAAGCAATGTCTATGCACAACTTCCATGTCTGTCTTCCATCCCTTGCCCTGATTTGGTACCATATGTTTACCTAACAATTTTGTTGTGCCTCATTTGTTGTTCTCACGATTATACATGCATAAAAATAGATAACTGAAACTTTTATGATTAAAACTTACTGAAGATTCCCCCTTAATTTCATCTTGGGTGGTCAGTAAGAACTATTTGTCTCTGTTTCTTGGGTTAGAAAGAGCATTTGCTTACAGGTTGCACAATTGCCTGGGAAACTCTCTTGCCTAGACCTAAAGAACATGAACAAGGAACTTCCTGCTTTCTGCCTATGGGGTTGCATAGTCCTTGGCTTTTCTTTCTCGGACTCTGCTCTGCAGAGTAGATCTCTAAAGCTCAAATATCTTCCTTGAGTTATTAAATACTTTATCACATGCATGCCCTCATAATATCTGTAAAAGCATCCAATGATTTTTCTCCAAAAGCTTCCTTTCTAATCTACCGTTGCCTTAATTGACCTGAGCCTCACATGCACTTGTCATGTTATTTCTAGACTGATAGAAGTGTAAACATTTATGTACTCTATTTAGAAACTGTTTGAACACTGCTTTGAATCTAGCCAGATATCTTCTTGATATGTCAACCCCCTTCAAAACTTGACACACACCCAGATCTGCCCTCTTTCCACATGATTTCCCTCTCCTCTGATGCTGGAGGTTCTCTCTCTCTCTCCCCCCTCTCTCCCCCGCCCCCTCTGCAACTGACTTCCAAATACATAAATAAATCTTAAAAAAAAAAAAAAGATGTACAACCCCTTTATGTTCAGCTGCCTTTGTGGTATTCAAGCTCATTTTCATGGATACGTAGATGTTAATGGTTTAAACAAATATAAGTTGGAAAAACTAAACAAACTATTTTCCTGAAAAAAAATAAAATTATGGGGCTGGCATTGTGGTGAAGCATGTTAAGCCCTTAGCTGGGACACTGGATTCTATACTGCAGCACCAGTTGAATCCCAGCTGCTTAGCTTCCAATCCAGCACTCTGCTGATACACCTGGGAAGGAAGGGGAGGATGGCCCAATTGCTTGCATTGCTGCCACCTATGTGGGAAACCAGGATGGAGTTTCTCACTCCTGACTTTAGCCTGGCCCAAGCGCCAACAATCATGCCCAAAGGGGAATGAACCAGTGGATAGAAGTTCTCTTTCTGTCTCTGCCTCTTGGTCACTCTGCCTTTCAAATAAATAAAATAAATCTTCAAAAATAAATAAATAAAATTATAAATGGTAATTTATTGAGATATTTGCTTAACATATGGAGACTAATAACAACTTCCAAAAAAAACACTAATATTTTTCTATACTAATTTTTCAAGAAAATTGTATCTATTTATAACCATAAAATGTATACATAAAACTTTTAAAATTCCCAGTATTAACTTGCAATAAAACTGTGAATTAGCTATATCTTTACATTTTATGAATAAGTTTAATAAAATCAAATAACTACTAAAGATTTCACTGTACTATGACTTTTATCTATTAGATTCAGATGTCTTAGTTCTGAATTTATGAATGCAAAAACATAAAAATATGCACTAATGTATATAATGCTTTATTTAGTTATTATGTAGTTGTCATAACTTTCTTTGGCAAAATAATGACTTCTGATACATTCCCTTCTTTATAAGTTCCTGAGAAGTCATTAGGTAGAGAATATTTTGCATTTTACTGGTAAGGAAGTAGCTTTAAAAAATAGGCTTTGGAGAGTCAAAGTCTTCTAAAGTTCTTACAGGTTAGGGAGAGGAAGGAATAAAACATTTTGATGTAGTTAAAAATTGATGTTGTTTTGTCAGAAAACAGTAGAAAATGCCCACATGATTGTGAAAACTGTGTAAGGAAAGATAAGCCTTAATTAAATAAAGTTTGGGAGAACTCTAACATTTAGAAAAGGGGGAGGGAATGAATGGCAGACCAAGGAAGCAACGAGGGAGAGAAGGGAAACATGGTAAGATACTGGAATAAAATCAGCTGTCTGCATCTCCTACTAAAACATGAGAGGGTTGCAATATCCCCTGGAAACACAGAGCTTGTCATTGTGGATTATCAAACAGCAGACACACTTGACATAAGTGAGGAGCAAAGGTTGAAAATATTAGAATGGGACAAAAGATTCCCTGCAAGTTCAAAGAAAATGAAAGTAGGAGTGGAAATGTTAATGACAGATGACAAGATGGAATATTAGGTTAAAAGAACAAATAAAATTGAGTTATGTAAAATGAAAAATATAGATTGAGGCAACTTTCATAGACACATTCTCCAAAGAACATACCAGCTAAATATAAATTACTCAAAAGGTATCCAAGAAGCCCAAGAGCTAGAAACTGTAGCAGAGATTGAAAATGTGACTAAGGATCTACCATTTTTAAAAGCTGGACCAAATTGTACTGCAACATAATTTTTAACATGTAAAGTAATGAGGCTGTTTAATGAATGGAGAATCCCAAATTTAATTTTCATATAATATACTGATAAAAAGAAAAGCAGTATGAACAGCTAATCCTATGCACTAAATTTCACCATTTACTATGAATGTAATACTCTAAATTAAATCTTGATAAGTTTAGGGGGGAATTCATAGTTCACAGTGATGACAAAAAGCATGGCTCTTCATTTCATTGGGATGCCACCAACAGAAGATCATATCTTGAATTCAGAGATATTATAGTGTGAAAATAACATGCATGAAATATGGTATACAATGCCTAGAAATAAAGCTGTTAAAGCTTAAATTTTAAAAACTATCAAAGTGGGCACATGGCACATTTGTTATAGGATGTTTTTACCTCATATTATAGTGTCTGGGTTGAAGTCCAGACTCCTCTACTTCTGATCCAGCTCCCTGATAATGTGCACCCTGGGATTCAGCAGACAATGGATCAAGTACTTGGATCCCTGCTACCCATGTGGGAAACCCAGTTTCAGCTCCAGGCTCCTGGCTTCAGCCTGACCCATTCCTTAATGTTGCAGGCATTTGAACAGATAGAGTTGTAACAAGGGGCAATGAAGGACAATAAGGCAAGTGAACAAGGAAGGTTTAGAAAGGCAAATAGGCTTCAAAGCCAGATTTCCCACATAAGAATGCCTCCTCCCTGTATGCTGTGTTAATCTACATGTGCAGAATTTCCATTTATCAAATTTGAAGCTATTACAATGGAACTTCCCAGCATTTAGGACCTAAATCTCCATTGACTAAAGTATTAATTATAAAATCCCTTTTCAAATGAGTATATAAAGTAAATTAAAAGCTTGGAGAAGAGGCCAGCATTGTGGCGTGGTGGGTTAAGCGGCCACCTATAATGCCAGCATCCCATATGGGCATGGGTTCATGTCCCACTTCTGATCCAGCTCCCTGCTAATAGCCTGGGAAAAGCCACAGAAACAGCCCAAGTGTTTGAGCCCCTGCCTCCCATGGGGGAGACCAGGATGGAGCTCCTTTCTCCTGGCTTTGGTCTGGCCCAGCATTGCCCATTAGAGCCATCAGGGGGTAGACCAGTAGATGGAAGGTTCTCTCTCTCTCTCTCTCTCTCTCTCTCTCTGTGTGTGTGTGTGTGTAAGAGAGAGAGAGAGAAAGAGAGAGAGAGAGAAAGAGAGAGAGAGAGTATGTATCCTCTCTCTGTAACTCTCAGTTTCAAGTAAATAAATGTAAAAAAATATTCAGAGAAAAAGGCTTCCAGAAGAGTAAAGGAGAAACAAGAGAAATGTGTGGAAAGGGAAGAACAGGAAACGATCCTTTGAAGATTTGAAGCTATCAACTGAATCAAGAAATAATATTTTAGAATTTATTTATTTATTTAATTAAAAGTCAGATAGAGACAGAGAGATCTCTCATCCACTGAATCACTGTCCAAAAACCTACAACAGCCAGGCTCAGCCAGGTTAAAGCCAAGAGCTGGGAACTCAATCAAGTCTACCACATAGGTGGCAGGAACCCAGCTACTTGAGCCATCAACCTGCTGCCTCCTGGGGAATGGGAATTTGGGGGGAAGACTGTATTTGAACCCATAAACTCCATTATGGGATTCAGGCATCCCAAATAGTGTCTTAACCACTAGGCCAAATGCCCACCCCAGAAAAAAGAAATTCTTAAAAATGAGCTTAGTGGGGTGGGTGCTGTGGCACAGTAGGTTAATCCTCCACCTGTGGCACTAGCATCCTATATGGATACCAGTTCTAGGCCTGGCTGCTCCTTTTCTGATCCAGTTCTGTGCTATGGCCTGGAAGAGCAGTGGAAGATGGTCCCAGTGCTTGGGCCCCTGCACCCAAGTGGTAGACGTGGAAGAAGCTCCTGGCTCTGGCTTTGGATCAGCCCAGCTCCAGCCATAGTGGCCATTTGGGGAGTGAACCAACAGATGGTTTCTTTCACTGTCTGTAACTCTACTGCTCAAATAAATAAAATCATTTTTTTAAAAAAATGAGCTTAGTAGCAGGCATTTAGCAAGCAGTCAAGACCCTGATTAAGACACCAGCACTGTACTTTGGAGTGCCTGGGTTCGATTCTCAGCGCCAGCTCCCAATTCTAGCTTCTTGGTAATGTGCACCCTTGGAGGCATCAGGTGATGGCTCAAATATGTAGATCCCTGCAACCCACGTGAGAGACCTAGGTTGCTTTCCCAGCTCTTGGCTTCAGCCCCAACTAGGATCATTGTGGCCATTTGGGAAAGACCTCTCTTTCTCTCTCTTTTTATTTTTCTGCTTCCCAAGTAAATTTTTTTTTAAAAAGGTGAGCTTGGCATTACATTTCAACAAGGAATTAAAGTTAGTCTATATGAAGTTATTTCAGGCATACAAGGAGAAAATCTTTCCTTAGAAATTTCCTTCTTTGACTCCACAATATCTCCAATGTTTTTTAACAGGAAAAATAAAGCACTCTTCATTTCACAATTAGATGCACATATTATAATGTATGTAGCTTTTGGAAAGGTTAACATTGAGTAAAAGTCATAGAAGTTATTTTAAAGTCATATAAAGATCCTTTGATAAATAGTGGGAGAAGAAAAGGCTAAGTTGTGTGACAGGAGGCAGGGGATCACAGCAGAGTATGAAAGACTCAAAGTGGAAACTGGTGGAACAAAAATCGCATCCTACTTCATAATTTCCACTGTAGGTCCTACATAAACCCTAAGATCTACAACACGCCAAGTGGCACCAGGAAGTAAGTCAACAATCATTTCCCCTGTTCATCTTACTCTATTTGATTAGAGTGTTTGCAGCTAATAGAACAAACACAAAGACCAGTCATGGGAGATAATGACTTAGGGTCTCTCACTGTTTGCTTCTGTGCCTTGCTGGGATTCACAGCCTCTTGTCACGGAACACAAAAGCCAAAGAAGCACCAGATATAGGGAGGAAATCTGGGTGGGGTCCTGACTAGGGCGAGAGAAAATATGACAGTAGTAAGGCAGTCATTCGCTGGCCAAGATACAGGAGACATGGTTTTTTTTTAAAGATTTATTTATTTATTTGAGAATCAGAGTTACACAGAGAGAGAAGGAGAAGCACAGAGAGAGAAAGAGAAAGAGAGAGAGAGAGAGAGAGAGGTCTTCCATCTGCTGGTTCACTCCCCAGTTGGTGGCAACGCAATGCGCCAATCCGAAACCAGGAGCCAGGAGCTTCCTTTGGGTCTCCTATGTGGGTGCAGGGGCCCAAGCACTTGGGCTATCTTCTACTGCTTTCCCAGGCCATAGCAGAGAGCTGGATCGGAAGTGGAGCAGCTGGGATTCAAACCAGCACCCATATGGGATGCCAGCTCTGCAGGCAGAGGCTTATCCCACTAAGCCACAGTGCTCGCACTCTACGCTCTTTTCATACATCTTGCTGAGAATAAAGAGTTGGAATTTCACAGAATCGTGATAAATCAAAGAGGCAATTCTGCCATGACAAGGCTTGGGTCACATGACATTTATATGTTTAAGCAGTTTACTTAAATGTTTTTCATTATTCCACTTCACATTTGGAAAATAAAATCAAGTAAAGTGCTTCACACAATCTCCTGCTTATGCACATACACACCCACACAGAGAATTATTCCCTCTCCCCTTAGTAAATCCATCTATTCTTCTTTGAAATAACCACTCTTTCTTTCAGTACATATATAATGGATGATGTTCTTTACACAGTAGAGAAATAAATTCTTCACCACAGTTTTGCTTAGAGAGTGCAGAAGCAGAAAACCTGCATCTTCAACCCCACCTGCTCATTCCACTTATTTATTACGAATTTCTCTTCCACTTAGCCCCAGGGGAAAGGACACAGAGTAGGCCTTCCTGATGTGTTCTCTCAGGCTTTTTAAGGAAACTAGAAATAAACTGGCTATGTCTATTTTATTTATTTATGCTTATTACTTATTTATTGCCTTATGCTTATTATATTTTATAAATATGCTTATTTATTTTCAAACTCAGCAATGGGTATAGTGCTCACATTCCTTATCTTAAACTTTAAAAGGAAGAAATTCAATATGCAAATAAATGCTTTCATCAATTTTGCAAACTGCCATCTCCTGATGGAATAGAGGCAGGTAGTCACCCATGGATGGTAGTTCCAAGGATTTGGGCATCATTTACCAGCTGCGTGACCTTCCAAAAGTCTGATTGGTTTTCCTGAGTCCTTCGTTTGACTTCTATATAGCTGAATTTGTAGAAGTGCCAATCTCAAAGAGTGGTTATAAGGACTGCAAAGGCAGAAAAATGCCCAGGAAAATGTCCAGTACATTTTCAGCATTCAAGAAATACTAGTTACGGATAATCATGGTGTTATTCTGTTTCTTTTGGTTATTATTTTATCATCCCCAACAACCAGTACAGTGCTGTATATACTGGTACATAATATATAGGTTAATTAATGAAAGCAATTATGATACAGCTATGAACAACTCCTTAAAATGCATCCACCTAAATTAAACGCTTCCTCTTTCTTTCTCTCTTTAATCTTCTTCCTTAAGGATACAGAGTCAAGAATTCATTATCCCTGGAAATAAAGTGAAATTTCCTATTCTTTCCTCTGACTATGGACTGACTATTCTGCAGGGTGGTGAGAATCACAGCTTAATGATCATTGTCAAGAACAGACATCATCAGCTGGCGCCGCAGCTCACTAGGCTAATCCTCTGCCTGTGGCGCCGGCACCCCGGGTTCTAGTTCCGGTTGAGGCAACGGATTCTGTCCCAGTTGCTCCTCTTCCAGTCCAGCTCTCTGCTGTGGCCCGGGAGTGCAGAGGAGGATGGCCCAGGACCTTGGGCCCTGCACCCGCATGGGAGACCGGGAGGAGGCATCTGGCTCCTGGCTTTGGATTGGCGCAGTATGCCAGCTGTAACGTGCCGGCTGTAGAGGCCACTTGGGGGGTGAACCAACGGAAAAAGGAAGACCTTTCTCTCTTTATCTCTCTCTCACTGTCTAACTCTCCCTGTCCAAAAAAAAAAAAAAAAAAAAAAGACATCATCTAGAACTAGAACTAGAACTAGAACTCAGATGACAATTCCCGTGGTCAGCTATTAAAATGAAAATCTTGGGGTAAGAGGAGAGCAAATTTGCAAACAATACAGATTTCAGTTATGCTATTCTAAAACTCATTTTTCATGAATCTCATAATCCAGGAAATTGGTTAATTAGTTGCTTAATGCTTTTCAAACAATAACAGACAGATGAATCACCTTGTTGAATTGTGGATCTTTATGTGGCCATTCTGGAACAGGGTTTAAATTGTAAGCAAGTATTCCAAACTAATGCTGCTATTTACAAACTGCACTGGAAAAGCAAAGATCTAAGAACTTAAAATAGTCTGTATGGCTTGAGGTGATAAATGTAATTCTATTGAACCACTAAAAGATGTTATAATTTTTAATGTAATTTTATTAGCTGTTTTCCCTACAAGGCAAATTTTAGACTCCTCTCAACATCTTTCATTGATTATAAAAATAAAAAATATGAATAGGCATTGTGATACAGCAGTTAAGCTCCTGCTTTGAATGTGCCCATCTCACATTGGGGTGACTGCCTCCACTTCTGATCCAGCTTCCTGCTGATTTACACTTTGGAATGAGGCAATTGATGGCCCAAGTGCTTGAATCCCTGTAACCTACTGGGCGAACTGGATAGAGTTCTGGGCTCTTTCTCTCAAAAAACTAACTTGAGGCTGGCACCGCGGCTCAGTAGGATAATCCTCCACCTTGCAGCGCCGGCACACCGGGTTCTAGTCCCGGTTCTAGTGCCGGATTCTGTCCCGGTTGCTCCTCTTCCAGACCAGCTCTCTGCTGTGGCCAGGGAGTGCAGTGGAGGATGGCCCAAGTGCTTGGGCCCTGCACCCCATGGGAGACCAGGAGAAGCACCTAGCTCCTGGCTTCGGATCAGCGTGGTGCACTGGCCACGGCGGCCATTGGAGGGTGAACCAACGGCAAAGGAAGACCTTTCTCTCTGTCTCTCTCTCTCACTGTCTACTCTGCCTGTCAAAAAAAAAAAAAGAAAAAGAAAAAGAAAAAAAAACTAACATGAAGCAAAATAAAAATCAATGATCTTATATAAATAGAGATTATAACAGATATGTAGAGACAAGTTAACATATTGACAACTATGATTGGCAGACTTTTTTTAGCTATCAGTAACAAGCCTGGAATTAAAAAAAAAATAAAAGGTTGTAAATAAAATGTCAATCTTAAGGGGAAAAAAGTGTGGATAATGATTTGACCCAGTGGGTTAAGCCACTGTTTGTGACATCAGTATCCCATTTGTAGAGTCATTTGGAGTCTTGAGTGCTCTGCTTCTGACCCAGCTCTATGTTGATGCAACTGGGAAGCAACGGAAGATGGCCCATGTACTTGGGTACTTGTCATCCACATGGGAGGCCCAAATGGAGTTCCTGGCTCCTGGCTTTGGCCTGGCACAGCCCTGGCCATTGTGGGCATCTGTAGAATGAACCAACAAATGAGAGATCTCTCTGTGTGTCACTCTGCCTTCCAAGTAAAGGAATGAATCTTTAAAAAGGAAAAATGAAGAACTTATATATTTAAATTCTTAATTAATATTAGAAATCAAATGAAAAAACTAGAAATTATTAGCAACATATATGATAAGCAATAAGTAAAATAAATTAGTACATAAAGAAATTAGACATAAAGAGATCCAATTTTAAAATGGGTAAGTGATTTGAACTGGTCTCCAAGAGAATAATGAAGAAACATACATTTTTAAAATATATAACCATACTAGTGATTCAATAATTGCACATTTGAAATAATACACTGTTCTTCAATTAATCCTGAGACTAGAATTTTCATTCTCAATGTTACCAAAGATAGTGAATTGACACTCATTACAATGCATTTTACAAAGGTAATTTTTAAAACAACATAGTAATCAGTATCAAGGATCCTAAAATATTCATTATCATGAGTCCATTCAAGAGCATAAAATATTTGCCATTTAAAAATGGAAAGCTTTCTCTCTTTAGTCTGCCTACCAGTAAAGTGACTAATTCCTAGCCTTGATATCTGGCAGATTCTTCTATATCCATGCTCTATTTGACTCTACTGAAAACAAAGGCACATTCATATTTGTTAAAAAGGCTCTAACATCAGATGATGCACATGCTTTGCCTCACATTCTCTCTGTCCAATCTTTCTGTGCTGGCCCTTGCTACATAATGAGGTAACCTGCCTACAGAAGTTACCTGATCACAGCTGGCCCCCACCGCTCTCTGACACCTTTTCTGACTTGGAGCATCTGTGCCACCATCATGTGGATGCCTGCATGAATCTATTGATGCTTTCTAGTATGTGTGCAAACCTAGACACCTCCAGGAATTCCCATCACAACCTTAGCCCAATGAGAAACAGCAGCACAAATATTCCACTGCAGCTACTGAAACTGTGTAATTCCCAGTCTATCTGTAACAGAAACCAATGTCAAGTCTCACACAAGACAGTATCATCAATGGAGGCCACCCCTTGACATTACGGTGAGATGATCACACTGGACTATATTCACCCTGGAGGGAACAGCAATTTTCTCTTGCCAGAGGTGAAACCACATCTAAACATGAGTTTGCATTTCTTGCATGCAGTGCATCTCAACAGAGGACATCTCAAGAACTTACAAAGGGCCTGATTTACTTCCAGGGGATCCTATATAAAATGACCTCAGATGGAGTGATCCATACCAAGGAAAAAGGTATAACACTGAGTGGGCATGGGGCTCACTGTTCCTATCATACAGTGTGTAATCTTGGAAGTAGCCAACTGAGTAGAATATTGGAACATCTATTGAAGTATCCAAAGCAGCTGCTTGGAGCATCCTCTAGGATGAGATGTATACAGTGCTTTATACCCATTAGCAAGACCTCCTGTGCCCAAAAAACAAGGGGAGGAAGTAGGATTGGCCCACTGTATCCCAGCTTTAGAATCTACTTCTGGACCCTACACATTTAGGTTCTGCTGATTTAGAAGAACTAGCTGCTGGATGGGACTGCAGAAGGGCTGCAACCCAGGGAGACTTCTCCCCGTGTACACAAGGATTCCATTAAAGCATAAACTTGTCTGAGTTGTCTCACACCAATGGAACAACAGGCAAAGAAAGGTCTTCCAATGTAATTGGACATGATCCTAAGTCCAGCTTCTAGCTGGTGCATACCCTGGGAGAGTGCAGGTGGTGGTTAAAGTAGTTGGATCCCACCTTTCACATAGGAGATCTGAATTGAGTTTTTGGCACTGAGTGTCAGCCCGCATTTAATCCTGGCCTTTGTAGGCATTTGGGGAAGTGAACCAGCGGATGAAGGGTTTCTCTCTCATTCTGTCTATCAGTCTCTCTCTGTCACTCTGCCTCTCAAATGATAAATAAATTTTTTGATGCACAATTCAGATAATTTCTCTAAGAAACCTACAAACCTCTCAGATATAGTTATTTACATTTTCTCTGACTTATTTCTACATGATCTATTTCATTTAAAGACTTTGACTTACCTATTATCTGGCATGGAATTAACTGTGTATATGAATTTTTCCTCTATAAGACCATGAATCTTTGAAGGCAATACCCAGGATTCCTCATTCTCATGTTTCTGGTCCCCATTCTGGGTCTCCCATGTGGGTGACAGAGATCCAAGCACTTGAGACATCACCTGCTGCCTACCAGAGTACCATTAGAATGGAATTTAAATTGGGAGCAAAGCCAGGACTCAAATACAGACACTCTAATTTGCATTATGATCACCCTAATGCAACTTAACCACTAGGCCAAACACATGTCCTAGTGAATAGATTTAATCCAGAAAAAAAATACATTATTAGAGAGTTAGATTACGCTAACAGATATATTAATTTTGACTAACATAACAATCTAGCCCTCAATTATAAGTTATTAATCAATTAAGCATGAATTGTATATGTAAAAGCAGGATGTTGGGAAAAATCAATAGTTTGATGTGCCATTTTTTTCTCCATTTATCTCTTCTTCTAAACTCTGCTCAGAAATTCTCAGTGGATTACGTCTCCTGGGTTTTTCCAACTCTGTGGCTCAAGGCTAGGTCTATTAAAAAAGAATGGGAGTGGCACTGTCAAAAGAAGAAAGGGGGGCCATCGGCACTGTGGCATAATAAATTGAGCCTCTTCCTGCAGTGCCGGCATCCCATGTGGATGCAAGTTCGAGTCCTGGCTGCTCCACTTCCAATCCAGCTCCCTGTGAATATGCCTGAGAAAGCAGCAGAAATGGCCCAAATGGTTGGGCCCTTACACCCACGTAGGAGACCTGGAAGAATCTCCTGGCTCCTGGCTTCAGATTGGCCCAGCTCCAGTCCCGGCCATCCGGGGAGTGAACCAGCAGATGGAAGATCTCTCTCTCTCTCTCTGTCTCTCCCTTTCTCTGTTTGTAACTCTGAATCTCAGATAAATAAATTAATCTTAAAGAGAGAGAGCGAGAAGAAAGGGAAAAAGTGGGGCTCAGAGCATTTGTTCCCTCAATCCTTTCCATTTTGTGATCCTTCTTGGCTACCAATGCATTTTTTGGTTATGGTCCAACTTCTGTCAGTAGCTTTATTTCCACAGCTATGTTTACTACCAGGTTCTGACCACATAATGAAATGGCTGTTTTCAAGATGGTGGACTGAATGTTGTAACTTCTGGCTCCTGTTCAAATCTGACATTGTAGCTTATCAGCTTAAAACTCACACTGTGTAAAGTTTATAAAATATATATTAATCAACGCATAGCAGTATTAAGAGGAGAAAGAGAGTGAAAGATCCTATAGGAGATCAAAGCAGTGAACAAAGGCTGGATCTAAAGCAATGACATCACCATGGAGCTGACTGAACTGAAAGGCCATGGTGCTTACAGTCAGAGACATACAGTGAATGCAAGACCGAGAATCATCACTGACCTGAGAGGGCCAGAGAGAGAGAGGCAAAAGATTCATGAATCAGAGAATTTATGCCCAATAACACAGAGATAACACAGACATGAAGGGAGTTGAAATAAGTGTTGTGACTGTTTTCAAAGGGATAAGAAAGAAAAAGATACCCTTGACACATAAGTAAATAAATATGAAAGAGAAATTGACAGTTGTGGAAAAAGAGTATAGAACTCACAGAAACATTACTTGGTTTGAAATTAAGGTTCAAAAGAACCAGTTGGGGCTTAAACAAAAAAACTGAACCAAAATAGCTGAAAACCAAAATAGTGCCTGGAACATTGAGGAAATAATTATGCCTGGTAGTAGTACAAAAAGACACAATTCTCATTTTTCACAGACTCCATATTTGGGAATTTGCCTAAGTCCTAGACTGTAAATGTAACCTTAAAACCAATATTCACAGTGCTTGGGCACCTTGCTGTGGCTCAGCTCCTTAAGTCACCACTTGCAACACCTGGCATCTCCTATCAGAGTGCTAATTTGAGTCCTGGCTGCTACACTTGCAGTCCAACTCCCTACTAATGCACCTGGAAAAACAGCAGAAAATGGCCAAGTACTTGGACTCCTGCCACCCACATGGGACACTTGGATGGAGTTCTAGGCTCATGGATTCATCCTGGCCCAGTCCTGACTATTGTAGCCATTTGTGGGGAATGAACCAGCAGGTAAAGTCTCTCTCTCCTCTCTCTCTCACTCACTCGCTTGCTGTTGCTCTGCCTTTCAAATAAAAAGATAAATCTTCAAAAAATATATTTGCAGCACTTTTGCTATCATTATAGACATGAACGGAGTGCAAAAATTTTGCATTTCTGGATGTGCATGTTCTCAGCTGAGGGACAAAAGTTGAAGAGACTTCAGGGGCTTCTCACTTTTTTTGTAGCCAAAGGACCTTCAGGGTTGCTAAATTCAGAGTGGAAAGTGATGCAGAGAGATCCTTGCCCTTCACAAATTGGAAGGTGCTTGTGAGTGAGTCAAAGCAGGCCTGTAGTCAGTCTCCCGGTCACAGAGCCTTCTCTGGCATCTCCCGCCCACATCCACCACCCTCTCCCAAACTCCTGCAAGTGTTCTAGATTTCCCTTCTCATGTCTCTAACAGAATCTAGCATCTTGTTGAAGTCAAATTTCAAACTCTGAAAAATGAATGCCTGTTGAAAAGAAAGAGGGGAGAAAGCATTTGGCACAGTGGTCAAAATGCTGCTTGTGGCCAGCGCTGCGGCTCAACAGGCTAATCCTCCACCTGTGGCGTTGGCACACCGAGTTCTAGTCCTGGTCGGGGCACCGATTCTGTCCCGGTTGCCCCTCTTCCAGTCCAGCTCTCTGCTGTGGCCAGGGAGTGCAGTGGAAGATGGTCCAAGTGCTTGGGCCCTGCCACCCCATGGGAGACCAGGATAAGCACCTGGCTCCTGCCATCGGATCAGCGAGCCGCGGCGGCCATTGGAGGGTGAACCAACGGCAAAAAGGAAGATCTTTCTCTCTGTCTCTCTCTCTCACTGTCCACTCTGCCTGTCAAAAAAAAAAAAAAAAAGATGCTGCCGCTTGTGACACCTGCATCTATATCATGTTGGAGGCCTGGGTCCAAGTCCTGGCTCTGCTTCTATTTCCAACGTCCTATTTATGTACTCCTTGGAGGTGGCAAGTGCTGACTTACGTGATTGGGCCCCCCTGAGAACCATGTAGCAGACATAGATTGAGTTCCAGGCTCCTGGCTTTGGCTTGGTCCAGCCCTGGCTGTTACATGCATTCAGTTGGTGAATAAGCAAATGCAAAATGTCAGTATCTCTGTCTGTCTGTCTGTCTCCCCTCCATCCCTCTACCTTTCAAATAAACAAAATAAATAATTTTTAAAAAATAAAATGCAGAGGGACAGTGAAGATGAAAAATGGAATTGTGAAAAAGCAATCAAGACCCAAAATCAACTATGCTACTCACTATACAATTGTGAACAATTTATAACTTTTATTTTTTTTAAGAAATAAAATTTCTAACAAATCAAATCCCAAAATTTATGCAGTCATGAGAAAACTATATGTTCTGGCAAAGAAGCTCAAATAAATGTTAAAATTTAGATTTATCAAAAATAAAAACAATAAGCTTCTTGGTTGATATGGAACCATTAGTTATTGTCTAAAGTATCTTTTTTCTCTTTCTTACCATGTAGAATTCACCCAATAATGAATTGAAAGGTTATCTGCATAGATATTGCCATTTCAAGGCTATTCCTCTGCACCAGGACTTAAACTTGCCCCCAAGTATTTCAGCATCCATTTTATAATCTTATTCCTAGATTTATGATCTGTTCTTTAACCTAACAATTCCTTAGCATTGATCTAACCTTTTTTTTTTTTTTTTTTGTGACAGGCAGAGTGGACAGTGAGAGAGAGAGAGACAGAGAGAAAGGTCTTCCTTTACCATTGGTTCACCCTCCAATGGCCGCTGCCGACAGCGCACCACACTGATCCGAAGCCAGGAGGCAGGTGCTTCTCCTGGTCTCCCATGAGGGTGCAGGGCCCAAGCACTTGGGCCATCCTCCACTGCACTCCCTGGCCACAGCAGAGAGCTGGACTGGAAGACGGGCAACCAGGACAGAATCTGGAGCCCCGACTGGGACTAGAACCCGGTGTGCCAATGCCACAGATGGAGGATTAGCCTATTGAGCCACACCGCTGGCCCTATTGATCTAGTCTTAATATCAAAGAATTTTATTTACATGCAACTCCCCTAACACTAAATAATCTCTCTTTGGTTAGAGTCTTATCTTTGTCCTTTCTCCTCTTCATGTCTGCTGGCTCAAGATAACCCTGCTTTATTTCCCCAGAATGCTTTTCTCCATTTCACAACTTAAATTAGACTGGTTCTAAGAACTCTTCCTTCTCAGGGACTTCAGGCCCTTGGGGCATGGGATAAATGAAGTGAAGGCACTGATAAGCCTGACTTCCAGAATTTCAAAAATGTAATTGATCTCATGATGACTGTCATGATCAACAGAACAAGCAATGCAGCAGTCCAGCCTCAGATCAATACGCTCCTATGAGACATGTAAGATTAATATTTTCCATATTGTCCTCAAAATCAAACCCTCAGGAGTTGCTCCATAATGTTTCACTTATGACAAATAGTCAACAGGAGTCATTCAAAATACTTTTCCATGGAGTTTCCATATGCTAGCTCACCTTCCAGGCTCCAGGGCTTCACTGGTGATCAATTCATACATATCTTTGCCCTCAGAGGAAAGTGCCAAAGAATTCATAGAAAATCAAGATAATTTCAAGTTGATGAGTGCTATCAAATAAACAAGAGGATACAACAGAGAGTAAATTTGATAGAGGAGAGACAATCATAGATTGAGTCATGACAGCAGGTATTCTGAGATAAGGCCTGATAAAAAGACACATTCAACATTTCAACAGCCTAGGAAAAAATATCCCAAGTAGTGGAACCAAGAAGAACAAAAGCCCTGAGGTCAGAAGGACATTGGTGCATCTTGGAAATAAGTGATGGCCTAGTAAGGAGGGAAGTAAAAGGCATGAGTAGAGATAAGAAAGAAGCCAGGGATAAATTATTCAGGAGCTTGTGGACCACGGGATGGAATTTAGTCTTCTCCTAAGTTAAAAGTTAGGTCATGGGAGAATTTTAGGAAGGAGGTTGACATCAAATGCACCTGTGAAGATTGCTGTTTCCTCCATGGAGAAGGCAGAAGAGGGAAGACAGCACACCAGTTCTACTGTGCTCCTACTTCAGAGATAGGCTCTGGGAAAACAGGATGAGTTTTGGAGTAAAGTATCAGTGTGGAGCTGAAGGAAAAATCTCCTAAGAGGAAATACAAATTACTACTGTGTGGAGCAATTTATTGGATAAGGGAGTACTACGTCTGAAACAGTGCCTAATTGTTAAGGCTTTCACAGCACAGCTTCCCCTTCCAACTCTTCAGGCTCCCTTCTGCTCTTCAAGGTGTCAGTGAGGTTCCACTGCTTTTATGAAGGTTTAACTTGTGTATACAAATAATATCATAGATTGTAATACTTTATTATTCTTACTATGTGTCTTCTTTTTTTTTAATCTTCCTAATAAGTTGGAATTTCATTTAGAACAAGACTAGAAGAATGATGGGCAAAGCAAATTTGATCCACTTGACATGAGCTGGTTGGACACACAAGTATATGATTAAACTAATTTGTCTCACACTTAACAAAATATGAAGATACTATTGTTGTCATGTCCAGATATTTTGCGTTGAAGCACTGCTAAAAACTGTGGCTATTACAATTCACAGGAAGTAAAATTGAGAATTTCAGCAATTCATTTTTGAATTTGGACAGTCTGCCTTTCCAATGGATGGCTTCCAAATGCAGAGGATGTTCATTAAAATAAGTGAGCAAGGATGCATTCAATCTGTTCAAACATGTTCAGACAATTACACAACCCTAGTAGGTAATATGTTTAAAGTACTGAATGGCTGCGTTTGGCAAGTGAATGAACACAAGGAAGGAGAAATTTCTGATGAGAGAAATGTAGCATATGTATGATGTGTGAATGAAAGCAGGATGAATTGGAAGAGTTGAAAAAGTACATTCTGGGACTGACACTGTGGCATAGTAGCCTGTAGTGCTGGCATCTCATGGACGCCAGTTTGAGTTACGGCTGCTGTACTTCCAATCTAGCTCTCTGCTATGGCCTGGGAGAGCAGTAGAAGATGGCCCAAGTCCTTGGGTCCCTGCACCTATGTGGGAGACCCAGAAGAAGCTCCTGGCTCCTGGCTCCTGGCTTCAGATCAGCCCAGCTCTGGCCATTATGGCCATTTGGGGAGTGAACCAGTGGATGGAAGACTTCTCTTTCTTCTCTGCCTCTGCCTCTCTGTGACTCTGCCTTTCAAATAGATAAAATAAATCTTAAAAAAAGAAGAAGAAGAAAGAAAAAGTACGTTCTGCCATCAGTGGTATTCAACTCAGCTGAATGACATGTGAATAGACTCAAATACTGCTGATAGAGTTCATAATGGATATTGGGTGTTTTTGTTTGTTTGTTTGTTAAGATTTATTTATCTAGGGCCAGCATTATTGGGTTAAGCTTCTGCCTACCACACTGGCAAGTCCCAGCTGCTCTTCTTCCTGCTTATGTGCCTGGGAAAGCAGACGATGGTCCAAATGCTTGGGACCCTACTACCCAAGTGACAGACTCAGATGGATTTCCTGACTCCTGGGTTTGGACTGGCCCACTCCTGGTTGTTGCAGTCATTTGGGAAGTGAACCAGCAGATGGAAGAACTCTCTCTCTCTCTCTCTCTCTCTCTCTCTCTCTCCCCCTTTCTCTCTCTCTCTCCCCCTCCCCCCTTTCTATGTTTCTGTCTCTCAAACACACTCTCCCTCTCTCTCCATCTATCACTTTGCCCTTCAAATAAATATGTTTTTTAAATGTGCACTTATTATTTGAAAGGGCATAAAAGCAAGAGAGAGAGAGAGATCTTCTATCTGTTGGTTTATTCCACAAGTGGCTGCAATTGCCATGGTTGGGCTAGGCCAGAGCCAGGAGCCTGGAACTCTAGTCCAGTCTTCTGCATGTGTGGCAGGTCCCCAAGCACTTGTTCCATCATCTGCTGCCTTCTCAGGCACATTAGCAGGAAGCTGGATGAGAAGCAGAACAGCCAGAAATGCAACTAGTATCTGCATGGTACGAGCCAGCACTAGTACCACAAGCAGCAGCTTAACCTACTGCACTACAACACTTGCCCCTTGATAGGATTTTCTTCATTGCTTAGCATCCTTTCTTCTTATGAGCAGTTTATCTAGCTGTTGTCAAAGCCTCTTTCTGTGTAGCCTTGCTAAAGTGCCCAGCCCTACAGTTCCATAAGAGGTGCTAATTCTCACTCCATACCTGCAGAGCAAGGAACGTGTACATGATCTTGGATTTGCCAATTTGACCTTGCGGCTCCTGTAACCATGAAGCCTGATGATGTCATTCACTAGTTGGAGTTCATATTTTCTCATGTGGCAGTCTGGACCAGCCTCTTACCAGTGCACAAGTCTTGTTAGGCTCCTATTAGCTCACCCTTCAGAGCTCCTTTGGTTTTGCTCATTTGCCAAACCAAGCTGTAAAACCTCCGATGTCCTTCCAATTAAAATTCTTATTTTGTGTAGGATAGACAGAGCTTAGTTATAAGGCTTGAAAGCCAGAAATATGACTAATACTGACTCAGGCAATACTTACTCTCTTGCTCAGTGTCCAAGTTCCCTCCAACCCAACTCTCTCCACTCATTTCTCCTTCAGTGGAGTTTTCTGTGACTCCCATGTGCACTGCCTCTCCATTCCCAGACCCAAACCCTAATGTACATATGCTGTTTTCTCTTCCAGCTCAGAACCCACCATTAGCTATAAAACAATAAAGAAGATTGAAGCCTAAGTTAGAGCAGATATCCTTTATAAAAATCTATTTATCTGTTTATTATATTTGAGAGGCATAGAGCCAGACAGAGCTCCCTTCTGGTAGCTCATACCTGAAACCCCCAACACAGTCTGGACTGGGGCCAGGAGCTGGGAGCTCAGTGCAGGTCTCCCACATGGGATGCAGGGACCTCACCACTTGAGCCACCACCACCTGCTGCTTCCCAGGGTCTATGCTGACAGAAATCTGGGAGAGGAAGCAGAGCTGAAGATTGCACTCCAGCACTCCAATACAGGATGTGTATGCCCCAACCACTGTCTTTGCTGTGGCATCTGCCTCTACAGCAGCTGTTCTTAAAGTTCCTGTCCTTAGAGCCTGATAAAGTGTATGTTAAATGTCTGGTCTCAAAGATTTTTTTAAGTATAGGAGAAGCCTAGAAACTTGCCAGTTTTTGCAAGATAAAGAGTCCTGTTAAATCAAGGAGCGGCTGTTCTATTTGGCGAATCTGTTTCGTTCTGACTTGAAGGAAAAGAGCTGACAACCCACGTTTGCATGGCTCTCCCTCGCGTCATCTATTTTGTATTTCTTTTCACTCATAAACCGATTTCTTGAGCAACTTATTATGAGTCCTTTGGCCTTTATGTGCATTTTATCCCGTTTTGTCTCTGCCTTGTTGTGCATTTCTTGTTCCCGTTTAGAGCCCTGTATTTATCTCATTGAAGTCTCTATTTTCTTACAATCAATTGTGAGCATTTTGCAAAGGTCAGTGTAGTCACTGCTCCAGGGAGACAGTGTAAATTCTGCTTCTCAAAAGAATCCTTCCTCTGAGCTCAGAGAATGGCAAACATTTGTCATTAGCAGCTGCTTGCCAAGGAGTGCTGTTATAAGCTGAAATATAAGTGTTGACTGCTTCAAAATCACAGAGGTTCTGAAACTCCAGCAGAAACATGGACTTGACAAGGCAACATAGCATTTTCAGATAAAACTGAAATTAAATGAAAAATTTTCCCTTTTGAAATAACTTTAATTTATTAATCTGAGTAGAATTTCTGTGTAGAAGATGAAAAATTAAAAATGTTTTACTAACATTTACATAGTTTTTAATAACATTTATTAATTAATTAATTATTAATAAATTATTCTAGTAATATCAATATAGGAATAATAATACTATAGGACTATTTATATAGGAATAATACTACTTAGAAGGTGATAACACAAGTTTTAATTCCAAGGCTAATTTTCAAAAAGTTGTGTTTATATGAAAGGCACAGTGACAGAGCCAGGGAGGGATACAGAGAAAGTTCATCCATCCATTCATTATTCAAATACCCACAATGGCAGAGGCTGGGCCAAGCCAAAGCCAGGAGTATGGAACTCCATCTGGTCTCCCGTATGAGTGGCAGGGGCCCAAGTACCTGGGTCATCTTCTGTTTCCTTCCCAGGCACATGAGTAGGAAGCTGGATGGGAAGCAGAGCAGCCAGGACTTGAACCGGCACTCCAATATAGATGCAAGCATCATAAGCAGCAACTTAACCTTTGGTACTGCAATGCCATCCTTCCCAACTTTTTCAATTGTAGATTTATAGTTCCATTTTTAAAATCTATTGGATGGATATACATTTACCTGGCCTGATGACATGGCTTCATGACAGGGCTAAGTTTTGTGAATTATTGAAGCACTTCACAAACAAAAATATTAATAGATACCATATAAATACTATATTGCTACAGAAAGAATGCATCATCAGATTTATATAGTATTAAGGAATAATAATAATAGCTTATATCTTTTTGTGTGTTGGGCACTATTCTAAGCATTGTGGAGGGGGAGGGTCATTGGGTGTTCTATGGCTAGAGGAACACGAATTTAATACTCAAAAAAATCCTATGAAATATATATCAGTGTCTGTATTTTTCAGAGTAACCAAAGGCCCTACAGATTTTCACAGGTATTTTGCTTACATGCAGCAAGAAGAAGGGGTTTTTTCAATGAGCATGTTGATGTCTTCAAATATTTTAGAACTGACCATGGTATCTTGATAGTGCTGTGAGAAGACTGCACATTTACCCCCTTAGATAGCTGAACAAAGTAAGCACATTTTTCTAAAACTGAGAGGAGTTTGTGCTATTCTCACTTCCCTTCTACATCCTGTGATTCCCAGGCGATGCTGGCTTTACGTAGATAGCAAAAATAGCCAAGTGGAATGCCATGTAATTGCTGGAATTTTAATTGGCTGGGAAAGAGGAGCATAAAATAGTACTATAGTCAGCGCCAGCCTAGATTTCAAGTCAGTGACTATTAAGGTTTGTAATTTGTGAGGCTTCTGTGCAATTTCTGTTCCTTCTAAATGCTACCAGAAAACCACAGTCCTCACCTTTTCTTACCTAGCCTAAAATTCTCATCACTAGTATCATGTTCATGTTGTATCATTTTATCAAATTTGTTCAGGTATGAAATATGAAAGCATTATGCTCATTGTGTAGCACCATAAATTACTAATTATATTAATCATGAATTATACCATCAATAATGTTATGGGAAATTATATACCATTGGTCACTAGATTGTGATACACATTTACCAAGTTTTTAAGAAAAAAATAGTAAAAGTATAAAAATTGACTATTTCTGTCAGTGTCTTCAAATTAGAAAAAGGGTGTGATTACTGGATAAGTTTCAAGACTACTCAAGTTTTTTAGTTTCCAGAGAGGATGTAGGGCATCTGGAATGAAGAGAGGAGTCCTACTGCATCTCTCTTTACTAAAAACACACGTGCAGTGATTGTCTCACATACTTTATGAGTCTACACTTGAAGAAGCATGGAGAATCTGATCTCAAGTTAGTCAGACTCACTGGGCCAATCCCAAAGGGGACTAGAACAGGAGGCAAAGAAAGGTGGGCAGCCACGTGAGGGTCTACAAGCAAGAGAGGCTAGCCTCATTGGGTACAAAAATGGAGATCTCTGGGCATTGGTCAATGTGAGGAGTGGGACCAGATTCAGGGAAAAGAATCACACTGGAATGGGATGTATCCCAGATATAGGGAATTCGACAGTGCTAGGAAAACTGGTTATTGTCAAGTGTTAGTAACTAATTACGAAACATCAAATTTTTGCCAAGTTCATTGCCAAGGACCTCATTCTCATGGACTGCTTTTCCTTGTGCATGTTAGTTGGAACAGCACTGGCAAGCTCTCTTCCTACCATTTGGGTGTGTGGGAATTACCTGATATGAGTTTGCAAGGAGAAAATAAACGTGTTCCACTCAAACACATGGGTCTGTCTCTTCTGTATCTGCCTACTTACACAAAGGGCTGTGATCTAATCTCGTCTCAATCCACAGAGGAGGCCTGAGGTCATCTGACTCTGTTCATGACTGGAAATATGAATTTGTTTCCAGGGATAAATACTAGAAACTTTGTACATGGTAGTCCCACTGCCCAATTCAATCATTACCAGTAATAACATCAGTGTTAAATTCCCATTTGTATTTTTCGTCTTTCTCAGTAGCTCCTGTATTTTTTAACTATTTATTTGAAAAAGCAGAACATGAGAGAGAGAGAGAGAGAGAGAGAGAGAGAGAGAATATCTTCCAGATGCTGGTTTTTCCACAAATAGCTGCAATAGCCAGGTCTAGGCTAGGCTAAAGCCAGGAGCCAGGAACTCCAGCAGTGGGGCCATCTTCCACTGCCTTCCTAGGCATATTAGCAGGGAGCAGGATTGGAAGTAGAGCAGCCAGGACTTGAACAGGCATTTCAATATGGATGTGGGCATTGCAAATGGCAGCTTAATCTACTGCACTATAGTAGGACCTATATTTGAAAGATGAAAGGGGAATAACTTATTTACTACACCAAAGACTCCAAATATATTTCAATTCCTTTAATTTTCACATGGTTAGCATTAGCTTTCCATTGATACCATAACAAACGACCACCAAACTGAGCACCTTTCAATAATCCAAATGTATCATCTCCTAGCTGGGGTAGGTCAGAAGCCTAGCACACAATGTTTGAAATCTTTGCTCAGCATCTAAATAGGCTGAAGTCAAAGTCTTGGCTGGTACTTCTCCTCTCAACTGGGCTCAGATCCTCTGCCAAGAGAACTGATGGTTGCCAGAATGTATTTCTTCTCGAGATTTCCCCATGGCCTCTTCCATCTTCAAGCCAGCAACAGTACACGGAGCCCTGTTCACAAGTTGCATCTCTCTGCCTTTGTTTCATGCCCGGAGGGTCTCCCATCACTGCACTGGGTGATCCTGGACCAACTAGGATGATCTCCCAGTCTCTGCTTCAACATTAGGCACTTCAACTACATCCTGAAAGTCCCCTTCATCATGAGAAGTAACATATTCATGAGTGAGGATTGTGGAGGCCAAATTTCTGCTTACCACAGTTATATTACCATGTATTCATTATAGAAATAAGAAATTTGAGATTCAGAAAGGCTAAAGAACTTCCTACACAGTGAGAGGTGAAGATGGAATTAAAAGTCACGTCCTTTCCTAAAAACAAAACAAAAAAAAAGATTTATTTATTTGAAAGTCAGAGTAACAGAAAAGGAGAGGGATGGGAGAGGGAAGGAGAGAGAAGAGAAAGATCTTCCAGCTGCTGGTTCACTCTGCAAATGGATGTAACAGCCAAGACTGGGCCACGCTGGTGCCAAAAACCAGGAACTTGATTCAGGTCTGCCATAAGGGTGGCAGGGACCCAAGCATGGGCTATCCTCCACTGCTTTCCCAGGCGCTGCAAGATGGGATGCTGTTGCCACAGGTGGTAGCCTAACCTGCTGGTCCACAATGCTGGCCCCTGCCATGGATTCTTGAGTTCAGGCTCACAGCTGCCCATAACCCTGAAATTTCTCCATCCCTGACTGTTGTTCCACTTGGATAACCAACGTCATTTTTTTGCAGTCAATCACAGCTTGTAGGGGACATTTTTCCTATGAAATCGTAGGAGAAAGTCATGCTCATTGGACATCATCACACCTTTCCTTCACCTTCTTTCTCTATTTTAGCTCCCAGCTTGCAAACTCTCTCTTTTCCTCCCAAAGGCAAATTGGCTAAGGAAAAAATAAAAGGAAGACTAAGAAAAAAAACTGGAAATAAGAGAAGCAAGGGTACCAAAGCTGGGTGAAGAGGGGGAGAGGGCAGAGAGAGAAAGAAAAGGGAAAAAAGAAACAGCTGAGACAATCAATGGGAGGCACCAGGAGAAATCACGTTGAAGTACTCAGAATTAAATACCCAATGTAATCTGAGAAAACAGTTTATACACTAAGGGATTAAATAAAAAAAATAATTTCCCAGACTGGATGTTTTGTCATGACTTGGGTTAACCACGACATTCCTTTTGCTGAATTCTAACCACACAAATAACAATTTCCCGTCTATATTCCATGTGCATTCCTAAGAGCCTGCGGGTCATTACCTAGGCCCCAAGTGGAGCATACAACCTAGCACTGACTCTCAACAAGCTTTTCCACTGCTTTACTACGGAAACAGTTTGAGTCCAGAATTTCTGCCTGAGGTCAGTTCATCCCACTTTGCTTCTCATCCTTGTCCGACTTCACAGGCTTTAGCACAATTCCCTCTGGCCCTCTCTCTTACACAGCCTTGTCATTACAACTTTGCTTTGTCCTTCTGCTACCCAACCCCCACAGCTTACTTGTCTAATTACACCTCTCCTGAAACCCCATCATGTTGGAAATGTGCCTTAAACTTTTTTTTTTTTTAACAGAGCATTCCTTCTATGTTCCCTTCCCAGAACTATGTGGCAACACCATTCCAGAGCCAGGGATACAAAAATTTAAAAGCATATGGTTACTGTCTTTGTAGATCTTACAAAGAACTGTAAATACATTATGACAGCATAATGTGTTTAAAAGTGGTAACAGGTGATACCAGAGTTTTCTTGCCTTCCATTGCCATTTCAGATCATCACCCCCCCAACACACTTACAACAAAATCTCTTCAATTAAGATGCAAGTTAAACCAGTTCTGCCCAGATAACATCCTAAATGTCCCTGGAAGATGTCATTTTCTTTTCGTCCTCAGGGGGTTTTTAAGTATCTTACTCCATTCAGACATACACCCAACAAAAATTTATTACAGTTCTGGAAGTCGGGGAGTCCAAAATCAAGGGGCTAACAAATCCAGATTCTGGTCAGGGCTCAGTCTCTGGTTCATAGTGGTGCATGCGCACTGTACACTCACATGGTAGAAAGGGGAAAAGCAGCCTCAGGCCTCCTCTATAACCATGAGGCCTTCACTGTCGTGATGTAGACATCGCCTAAGGATCACCTTAGGTGATAGGATTTCAACATGCACATGTAGGGGCCATATCTGAACCACAACACCACGTTTTTTGTCTTTTCACATTGCCCTCACTCCGCCACTGTCCGCACCATTCTCCTGAGTCCTTTTTTTCTTTCCCGCACAGAAGTTTTAATGTAGTATGTACCTCTCCTCCTCTGCTTGCCTTTTGTCTTAGGGGAAGAAGTAGCTCACTTCTGTTCAAGGCTAATCCTTCCCCCTGCTCTTTCATTTGTATTGCTTTCTGCTCCTTAGAAACTGTTTCATCATCACTCTCTGGTTTCCTCTTTGTACAACATTCCCTCTTCTTCAAAAGACAGCTCGCCTTTGAACTCCTTGGATCTCTCTCCTTTTACATACACCTTCTTGATGAAGAAGTATGCAGTGTTATCATAGCTGCCTTGGCTCAAAGTTTGATCTAAAACCCAAGACAATATGGCTAACAGTACTTTCTTGAAACTCTGCAGCAGGTGTGACTCCACGCTAAGAGACCTACACAAGGTGGGAGAAAGAAACCTTTCTTAATTTATTTCAATTAAAATGAATAGAAGTCTGGGTGCTCTGGTGTAGCGGTAAAGCTGTCACCTTTGGTGCCAGCATCCCACATGGATGCTGGTTCAATTCCCGGCTGCTCCACTTCCAATCCAGCTATCTGCTGTGGCCCAGGACAGCAGTGGAAGATGGCCTAACTCCTTGGGCCCCTGCACCTGCGTGGGAGACCTGGAAGAAGCTCCTGGCTCCTGGCTTTGGATTGGCGAAGCTCTGGCAGTTGTGGTCAATTGAGGAGTGAACCAGAGGATGGAAGACCTCTCTCTTTCTCTGCCTCTCCTTTTCTCTGTGTGTCACTCTGATTTTCAAATAAATAAATAAATATTTTTAAAAAATGAATAGAAGTCTAATTCTCCAAGCAGCTAGGATGTGGGGAAAACTGATTTCTGCTTTCCTGAGAGCCCTGTACTTCACACACTGAACCACAGTGAACCCCAGAGGTTTTCTGGGTGCCTGGGAGACAAAGCTTTTGCTTCCAAAATTGACTGCTGCCAGCCACTGGTCTTTCTCTGTGCCTGCTCTTTGACAGCAGTCTTATCAAGTGTTTGCTATCACAGGGCTACTGTGGCTAAGCCCTTGTAGATCCTGTCTTCTGGAGGGAGACTGCCCTTTTCGCTCACCCTTGCTTGTACCTCTGCTGCTTATTCTTCAGAACCAAGTTCAAGTTGTCACTCCTTTCCTTGAGCTTTGCCCAATCTCTTAGAATTATTTCTACACCCTTGTATCAATGCCATTGTATTCTGTATATATTTTGTATTATTGCTACAAAGGAGTCTGTGATTAGAATAGATCCATATTGAAGGGCCAGCACTATCCCATAGTAGGTTAAGGCTTTGCTTATGTCACCATCATCCCATATGGGCTCAGGTTCGAGTCCTGCCTGCTCCACTTCAGATCCAGCTCTCTACTAATGTCCTAGGAAAAGTGCTTGGGCCCCTGCACCTATGTAGGAAACCTGGAGAAAGCTCCAGGCTCCTGGCTTCGGAATGGCCATTTAGGGAATGAAACAGCTGATAGAAGATCTCTCTTTCCTTTTCTCTCTGTAGCTCTGCCTCTCTTTAAAGAGAGAGAGAGAGAGAGGGAGAGAGAGAGAGAATAGAGACATATTGGGCTCCCAAGGAATCTATAATCTACAAAAGAATTTAAAAGGGGGAAATAGGCAATTGCTGCAATGTATATTAGATTAAGGATAAATAGTTATGCTATTTAACTTTTTAAAATAATCACCATTTGTTTAGTATATTGTGTGTCTCCTATAATATCTTTTTTTATTTTTTTTATTTTTTATTTTATTTATTTATTTATTTTTTGACAGGCAGAGTGGACAGTGAGAGAGAGAGAGACAGAGAGAAAGGTCTTCCTTTGCCATTGGTTCACCCTCCAATGGCCGCCGCTGCCGGCGCACTGCGCCCGGCGCACCACACTGATCCAATGGCAGAGCCAGGTGCTTCTCCTGGTCTCCCATGAGGGTGCAGGGCCCAAGCACTTGGGCCATCATCCACTGCACTCCCGGGCCACAGCAGAGAGCTGGACTGGAAGAGGGGCAACCGGGATAGAATCCGGTGCCCTGACCGGGACTAGAACCCGGTGTGCCGGTGCCGCAAGGCGGAGGATTAGCCTATTGAGCCGCGGCGCCGGCCCTCCTATAATATCTTAAAGATTAAATGTGCACTATTTAATTTAATTCTCACCATAAAACTATAAGAGAAAAGTATATACCCATTTTAGAGAGAAAGAAATTGAGGAACAAAGAGATTTGGTAACCTGAAAAAAATAATAAGCAATGAGGCCCTTGACCCAAGGGAGTAGGACTTTTGAACATAATCTGTTAATGAATATTCTATACTATTTCACCCATGATTAACAATACCTCCTCGGGCCAGCGCTGTGGCACAGCGGGTTAAAGCCCTAGCCTGAAGCACCGGCATCCCATATGGGCACTGGATTGAGTCCCGGCTGCTCCACTTCTGTTCCGGCTCTCTGCTGTGGCCTGCGATAGCAGTAGAAGATGGCCAAAGTCCATGGGCCCCTGCACCCACATGGGAGACCTGGAAGAAATCCCTGGCTCCTGGCTTCAGATCAGTGCAGCTTCAGCCGTTGCTGCCAACTGGGGAGTGAACCATTGGATGGAAGACACCTCTCTCTCTCTCTCTCTCTCTCTCTCTGCCTCTCCTCTCTCTGTGTAACTATGACTTTCCAGTAAATAAATAAATCTTTTTTAAAAAGAAACCTGTCTCATCAGGAATGGTTTTCAACTAAGAGCTCAGAGTTAAGAAGGGATTATCTAGTCAAAGGCCAGGAATAAGTTAGGACAGAAATTGAGGAATGATGAGAAAAGGGACTGCAAAGGTAAAGAGTAGTTGGGTAAAAAGACTTGCAAACTCCACAAAAAGTTCACATTTAGCATGACAAGCTATGGACAGCCAGTGACATGGGAGGCTGTACAGGTGGCCTAGTCTACATCAGCAAAAATGAGGTCAAGGATGGACTTGAGGTAGAATCAACTGCACTTGCTGACATAGAATATTTAGTGTGTGAAAGAATGAGCCAAGTCACAGATATCTGGTTAAAGGGATTGTTGGAAGGTAATGTCATTCACTAAGAACCTGGGAACAGGAGCCTGTCTCCAAGAAGATTCCATTTTTGATATGTTAACCTTAGATGTGGCTTTCACATTTCCTAATGTTCAGAGAGGAATCTTTGCCTAAATATTTATACCCTACATATTTTATTGAAGGTAAACATGCGATTCCTATTCAGTACCGATGGTAATTGACCCTATGCAACTGTGAATTTGGCTGGTGATGAGGGAAATTCTAGGACGGAATCATAAGGAAAACCAACATCTAAGGATATGCAAAGGCAAGAATTTACAGTGGAGATTTAAAGAAGGCAGAGGTGGTTGTCCCCATACAGTCCCATCTAATTTGCAAAAATCACATGGATCACTGTGGCTGCTAGGGCCACTAGACCAAGAAGTGGTCTCATTGCAGCTAATGGGTTGGTGTATAGCCTATCTCTGGCAACCTGGAAAAGACTCTTTCCCATTTCTATGAGAAGCAGAAATTGGGAGCAGTTCAAGTTCATGTGAGGTGGACAACAGTATGCATTTATGGTCCTACCCCAGAGCACCATTAACTCATCTGCGATCTACCATACTCTAAAGAAATTCAAACTACTTGGACAATCCACAAGGACATTATTTTATTTTAATCTTTAAAGATTTGTTTGAAAGGTAGAGTTACAGAGAGACAGAAGGAGAGAGATCTTCCATTCACTTGCTCACTGCACAAATAGTTGCAATGGCTGAGACTGGGCCAGGCTGATAGTAGGAGCCAGGAGCTCCATCCAGGTCTCCCTTGTGGATGGCAGGGCCCCAAGAACTTGGACTATCTTCTGCTGATTTTCCCAAGCCCATTAGCAGAGAACTGGATCAGAAGTTGATCAAGCCAGGACTTGAACTGTGTCCCTTATGGGATGCCAGCATCATAGTTAGTGGCTTAACTTGCTATACCACAATGCAGGCCCCAAGGACATTATTTTAATCTGATGGGATTAGCAGTAAACAGGATGTCAGAAGCTGAGTGAACACATGCATTCCATAGGATGGGAGATAAACCCTACAATGTCTTAGCAAACTGATAGAAAAGTCAAGATTTTAAGGATTCAGTAATTTTAGATGTGTTAGGACATTCTCTAAAATAAGGGACAATTTATTAACCCTATATCTTCCAGAACTTAAAAAGAATCACCACATTGGGTCAGTATTTTACAGCTCTGCCATTAGAAATACTGCTTGAAGTAGTTTTTCTAAGGTAGACAATGCCCATGAGGAAAATTATATTCTCACATTAAAACTTGCTTTCCCTTTGGTCTGAAAGGGAGGTTTTTTCTACTTACTGTATACTTCGCTGATGGCGAAGTGAATCTAGCTATGAGATTATTATTTAAGTTCTTATTTTGGCTATGCTATTACAGAAAAATGTTAGCCATTTCTTTTATAAGGTCTAAAGATTAAATTGTGCGTCCTACAGATTCCTTTATAATAGAATTAGTTTCCTACCTTGAAGAGAATAGAGAAATAAAAGAACAAGTTGGGCTTAGAATAGAGAAATGAGGGAGCAAGTCCTAGATCGCTTGCTGACAATAGCAATATTACATGAATACTTAGCAAACCGTTTCAACCATTAGATAACAACTTAAGAAAACATTTACCAGAAGGTCCAATGCCTTCTATAAATTTTAAGAATCATGTATTTGAAAACACCTCTTAAATATCTAACATGGTGTAGTTTGTTTAGCCAGTCCCATGTGAAGAGATAGATAGGCCTGGGCCTCTGAATTTACAAGGCCTAAAGCCCACCAGATTATTATCAAGCCCCTTCTATCAGGTTCTATTTGCCTCTCAATCAGAAAAATTACTTGTAGCTTAGACAGCACCTTTCTTAGCTCCTCTAATAATGACTCTGTCCTTTGTTCTAGACCCTGTCTAGCGCACTTGGGCCTCATTTCTTTGTAATCATAACCTCTACTCTACCACCAATGGCTCTACTCCCAACCTGTGTGTACTGATGGTCCTCTTCCCCACTTAATGCTGTATAATTGTTCAAACCTGGTAAATGCCACTCATAGGATCATTGGTTACTATCCTCACTCTGTCTTTTATGACCTTGTCTAAATATGATCAGAGTCGGCAAACTTGGAAGGCTGCCATAGCCTTGGCAACTCATGACGACAGCCTAGGGTGGTTACTGGCACCATAAACTAGAGTGTCAATTTGTTGGGTCAACAACAGGAGCCACTGTACACTTGCTCCTCATGTGGGATCTCTGTCCTTAATGTGCTGTACATTTTGATTTAATGCTATAACTAGTACTCAAACAGTATGTTTCACTTTGTGTTTCTATGTGGGTGCAAACTGTTGAAATCTTTATACTAACCTGATCTTCTGTATATAAAGAGAATTGAAAATGAATCTTGATGTGAATGGAAGGGGAGAGGGAGCGGGAGAGGGGAGGGTTGCAGGTGGGAGGGATGTTATGGGAGGGGGAAGCCATTGTAATCCATAAGCTGTACACTGGAAATTTATATTCATTAAATAAAAGTTAAAAAAAAAAAAGAAATGCTGCTTGAATCCTTTTACCAGGCAGCATGGAAAGTTGCCATCTTTGAATGGAGACAAGAACTGAAAAGGGCTTTGTAGGAAAGAGCAAGTCCACGTTACAGTGTAAGCAACCATGTCACCCAGACTATTCAGCTAGGAACTCTAGCACTAGGCCTATCTGTGAAGAGAAAAGACACTGTGGATTGTATAGCAGTCCCAACAGCTGACAGAATCTGGTCCAGGGCCATCCAGTGTCTGCACAGCCAGAGTTTTTCTTGTGAGCTTCATTCTGTCAACATTACCAAATCACACACTGAGAAAGGCCCTGCAGCAATCTTACACAATGGAATTGTTACATCTGGAATTGAGCATGACAGGGCCAGAAAGAACAAGTGAACCACATGAGTACATGGCCAGGAGCCCAGTCATCTGCCAGTGTTGTACAGCATTTTCCCCTCAATTCATTCCTACTGCTTCGGCAAAGCCCTTTTTCAGGCAGCTACAGATACAGGAAAAGAACAAACAGGATTAATGGAAGGGTCTGTGGGGTTCAAGTTAAAAATGGATGTTTCAGCACTATAATGTAACTCAGACGTGGTCTAAAAAGCCATTGCTAAGAGGAGATCCTCCCAATGGGCAGAACTCCTGGTGGTGGCCCTGGTTAGTCATTTTCTATGGAAAAAGAAGTGGCCCAGGGCAGGTGCATAGCCATGAGATGAAATGCCTCCTTAAATGTTGCACCCTCAGTGCCTTTCTTGCTTCACACTAGTTCTGACCCTATGTGATACCAAGGCACACACAGCCCCTCCCAATTTCCACATAACTCAAGGACAATCAACCTGATGAAGACAGATTGGTCTCTTTAAAGCATAGCTGAAGTCACAGCTTTTCAAGAAAAACAGGTGGAGTGGGCATCAGCTTATGGAGAATCATCAGCCTAGATCAGCATCTCTAGTCTTTGGGAATCCAATTATAAAGTAGGAGTGACTTCGAATAGTATTAATCCTAATGATTCAATTAAAATATTTTTCTGCCCATATTTTTTTTTTCTGTAGGTCTAGAGAGTCCAGTTCTCAGTAATGGTGTCACTGAATTTTATTTTATTTTATTTTATTTTATTTTATTTTATTTTATTTTATTTTTTGACAGGCAGAGTTAGACAGTGAGAAGAGAGACAGAGAGAAAGGTCTTCCTTCCGTTGGTTCACCCCTCAAATGGCCGCTACGGCCAACGTGCTGCACTGACCTAAAGCCAGGAGCCAGGTGCTTCCTCCTGGTCTCCCATGTGGGTGCAGGGCCCAAGCACTTGGGCCATCCTCCACTGCACTCCCGGGCCACAGCACAGAGCTGGACTGGAAGAGGAGCAACCGGGACAGAATCCGGCGCCCCAACCGGGACTAGAACCCAGGGTGCCGGCGCCACAGGCGGAGGGTTAGCCTAGTGAGCCACGGCACCGGCCATCATTGAATTTTAGACTACTACCATCCCATCTGCTAGGATCATTATAAAAAGAGACCAGTAGGAAAGGAAAGGATTCATCAGATTGGCACAAGGAATTGATCCAGCTGTCAGAGGAGGTGGGAAAGTTGCTAGCTAATGAGAGGGGAATAGAAAATGTTTGATCCTCAGGCAATCCCACTGGGTTATCTATTAGTGCTGCTGCCATGCACCGTTTAAATAGTGTATAGGAAAGGACAGCACCATGACTTGGGAACAGCACAGTAATCAAGGGCTCAAACCACTCAGTAATTGTGGAGGAGTCCACCCAACCCCACAGCTGCCTACACTAGCAGAGGTGTTAACTGAAAGAGAGGGGACTGTAGAATGGGTGACAGAGAAGGAAGATGGTGTATATGAACTATAGTTATGAGATCATCTGCAACAATAGGGGCTGTAGTCCAACCCACTAACAAATTTTTCATAATTTACCAGGAAACAAGATAAATCAGAACCTTGGGAAAGCTTTGCTCTGATGGAGAGACATTATTTAGGAAGCAAATGATTGTGAACCTCTATGTGTAGATGTAGTATATACTTTATTGCTCCACCCAGATCCTGCCTGTAGAGTCAGCCACCTCCTTCCTTCTCCAGGAATTGTCATTGGCCATAGGCAGGAACCCCTCAGATGTAGAAGGAGGACTGCCATGCCCAAGGCAGCCCAGGCCATGGACCACTGATGGAGAGATAATTAAGACCAGACCCTTTGTGTCAATTGGAAAAAGTTGTTGTGCTTCCCCACACGACTACTTGAGGCCTTAGTAGGGACCACTCTGCAGATCTCTTCGTCTCTCTGCCTTCCTCAGTGTTGCCAGTGTATCTCCTAGATCATGTCCCAAAACCATTCTGCATCACATTTTCTGTCTCAGAATCTTCCTGGGGACAAAAATGCAAAAGTAATTGGAGAGAAGAGGCCAAGACAGAGCACCTCTTTCTATCAAGAGGAAGAGAGAGATGTAGTGATAGCTCCAAGAAGCTAGTGGGTTTGAGAGGATTTTTACCTTCTTGAGAGAGTTTTTACTTATTATCAATTGGTTATTTAAAATAGGAAAGTCCTAAGCATGCTTAAATGTTGATGGAACTAAGAGAGAAAGAGGCAGAGCCAAGCATTTAGCTAAGTGTTTAAGGTGCTGGTTAAGATGCTCATATCTCAGATCAGAGTGCCTGGGTTCAATTCCTGACTCCAGTTTCCTACTGTTGGAGCCCCTGGCAGTGGTGATGATGCTCAAGTGATTGGGTCCCTGCCATCCATGTGGAGGACCTACCTTGAATTCCAAGTTCTTGGCTTTGGCCTTTGCCCAGTCCCTGGCTATTGTGGGCATTTGGAGAGTGATCCATTGGATGGGAAGTCTCTATCTGATGCTCCCCGTATCTATCTCAAATAAATAAATTTTTTTTTTAAAAAAAGGAGAGGCAGAATATACAGAAAAAGATGATATTTAGAGAGTAAGTGGTTGGGAACTCTCTCTTCAATTATTTCTCTTTAAAAGAAATAGGTAAATATTCTTTAAAGAAGAGGGAGAGGCAGAAAATACAGAACAAGATGATAAGAATGAATAGAATGTGCTTACACAGATGCCAAGAGGTTGAGAATCAAAAGCTCAAGTGGAAAGTTAGACCTTCACCGTATTTTAACCCATGATGTAATTTATGTGTCTAACTTGACTCAACTCACTGCAATAGTATTCTTGACAAGTTAATTTTTCCCTACTTACATAAAAGCTACTTTTATCACAAACTAAATCTTCATCAATTCATGAGCTTGTTTTTAGATTCATGTATTTCATAGCCTCTTCATTCCTCATCCAACAGTTTTATATGACATTTTGAAAAATGGTAGGGCAGGATCTTCCTCCCTATTGATCTCTTTTACAAATCTTTAAAATTTATTTCACATATATCACAACATTTCCTTTTTATATTTGTTTCCATGCTATTTACTTTTTGTCATTGTTGTTATTCAGTGTTATTCCACTCTATTTTCAAATTTTTGATTGATGATTTGAGAATGATAGGTCTTACTATATTGATATTTCTTGACCTCCTTATGAAATTCCTATGATACTTTACTATTGTTTTTTCATTTAATTTAGGGTTGAGTTTGTTTTTTTTTTCAAAAAGGAATTTTTTTTAATAACTTACATCTAATTTATTTCTTGTCAAATATTTTTTTCCAGAACCTACCATAGTATCCTTTGGGATGGAGACTTGAAGTGTAGCCAGATTTGGGGGTGGGAAGGTTCTCTTGGAATCATACATGTGGGAGGGAAGAAAAGAAGAGGGACTTGGGCAGAGAGAAAAGGAAGGTTGTTAGGCAATCTGAACAGAATTCTGAAACTTAGACAACTGATTCTATAGAGTTTTGGTGAGGGGCCCTGAGGTGATGAGGTGACCTGTCTGTAAGCTGGCTGTCCCTGCGAGGAGCATGACCTTAGGACAGGTATCAAATTTCAAATGAGGCCAGTCCTGATGAGTGCCGAGGCCTGAGGCTGTTGACTGTTGACTGGGTAGCACAGCCATGCCCCTGGCAGCTGAGGAAACGTGCCATCCTGAAGGGGCATCCGAGTGGGACATCAGCACTCTACACTTCCTACGGGAAAGACGAGGACGTTTTTGTGATTGTGCTTTCCCACTGTGGGAGAACACTGTGGAACCTTTGTTGTGGTCTTTCATACATAAATTATTTTTGCTGTTTAGCTTTTATTTCAAGAACTACAGCATCTATGTTCTTTTCTGTAGGGAAATTCCTTATTATTGCAGTATTAATTCAATGTTACAATGGCTCACATATTCATAACTGGTCCATTACACAGTGACTTCTATTGAATGAAGCATGTATTTGTGGTATGTATTGTTCAGAAATATATGCTTAGTATATATTTTAGATCACCTGTTCATTGGAAAATGTCTTTCTGATATCGTAACTGACTTGATTTACTTTTTTATGAAACAGAATTGTCTCTCACAATTCAGTAGCTATAACTCCATTGATTTTTGATAGGGAAAAAAGCTGCTGATCAAACATTCAAAGCTAAAGAAGACATGAAAATGTGCAAATAATCAACTTTTCTAAATCCACTGTTTCAACACTTAAATGATAAACTTTATATAGTTATAAAACAAAAGGCTTGTTATAATGTATTTGAGTGAAATTAAAGTGCATAAGGTAAAAAGTTCAAATTCCCTTTTCCCTTTTCTGCCATGCTCTCTGACGTGCCCATTTCACCAGTATAATGTATCTCTCCTCCTATTGCATATAAATTATTTATTTATTTGTTTGTTTACTCACTGTATTTGAAAGGCAGAGATAGAGACAGAGAATGTTTCTTACATATAGAGACTGTCTGAGATGTCCCATTATCTGGTTCACTCCCCAAATGTCTGCAATAGCCAGGGCTGGGCCAGGCCAAAGCCAGGAGCCTAGAACTCAATCCAGGTCCCCCACATGGGTGGCTGGACACAAGTACTTGCACTATCACCTGCTGCTTCCCAGGGTATACATTATCAAGAAGTTGGAATCCGGAGTAGAGCCATGACTTGAATGAACCCAGGCACTCGACATGAGACATTGACATCCTCAAGGGGGAGTTAACCACTGCACCAAACGCCTGTCCCTTTATGTTCATTTTCAATTGTATAGGATGCAATTACAGCATGCATATCAAGCTTTGTTCTGTTTAATCTCTATCCATTATGGGTATCCTTCCCTTCCAATATATATTATTTCTTTGTTGTAACAAAAGGAAGCTCTAAATTTTAATATGGTCACATTTATATTTATTATTTTGTTATTTCCTCTACCTAAGCAATTCTAAATAAATAAACAGAAACTAAAATGTGTTTAGACATTGCAGCAATGTAGAACACTTATGTAACTTACTGAAAGAAAAGAATATTGCTTTTTTATCTGCCTAAAATATGACTAAAATAAAGACTCAAAATAAAATTGAAAAGAGCCTAATGTTTGGAAGTCTGGTTCTGTGCTAATATAATTACCTGTTTACCTTGAGCCACACAAATCAATGACAACTTCAATGTCCCTGGTTGGCATCATTTGTAAAGTTGAATTTTTTGTCAGAGGTATTCTCTGTTTTCCTAATTAAAAAAAAAAACACACATTTGCTTATTTATTTATTTGAAACACAGAGTGTCAGAAAGAGGAGAGACAGAGAAAAAAATAGAGATCTCTTCCTTTTTGTGATTTATTCCTCAAATGGCCACAACGGCCAGGTCTGGGTTAGGTTGGAGTTAGGAGCCAGGAACTCCATCCTGGTCTCCCACATGGGTAGCAGGGTTCCAAGCACTTGGGCCATATTCTGATGCCTTCCTAGGCTCATTAGCAGGAAGCTGAATCTGTAACTGAGAAGCTGGGGTTGGATTCAGCATTCTGATGTGGGCATCTAGCCTGATGCACTGCAACATGGGCCTATTTTCCTTGATTGTTAAGTGGTGTCTGTATAAGCACACACCCAGCAGAAGTCATTCAAGTTAACTAGCATCTTAATACTTCACATCTGTCCAGTCACAGAAGCAATGATTAAACTGCTTATTTATCAGCCTATACACACAGTCATGTCCAAGAACCTCGAATAATGTTATGTGGTTTTCCTTGGGACTCCTGTTTAACCACTATTGCAGTGGCCAGAGGCAAATATTTCAAGTTTATCACCCTTATTGACACAAAACAAGAGGGAAAGAGATGGAGAAAAATGCTTATAAATAATTTTATCATATTTTTCAACAGTTCAACAATTGCTCTTTAAAAATTGAACATAGGGGGCTGGCACTGTGGCATAGCAGGTAAAGCCACTGCCTGCAGTGCTGGCATCCCATATGGGTACCAGTTCGAGACTCGGCTGCTCCACATCTGATCCAGCTCTCTGCTACGGCCTGGGAAAGAAGTAGAAATGGCCCAAGCCCTTGGGTCCCTGCACCCACATGGGAGACCCAGAAGAAACTCCTGGCTCCTGGCTTTGGATCAATGCAGCTCCATTGTTGTGGCCAACTGGGGAGTGAACCAGTGGATGGAAGACCTCTTTCTTTGCCTCTCCTTCTCTCTGTAACTCTGACTTTCAAATAAATATACCAAAAATCATACATATATATGGGGTATTGCATTATGTTTCTATACATCTATACACTGCATAATGTCCAATGAGGTAAGCATATCACTCTCCTCAAACATTTAACATCATGATGAAAACATTGACAATCCTTTATTCTGTTTTTGTTTTTGTTTTTTTATTGAGAGATGTGCAGTACATTGTAATCATCTACAGTCACCCTACTGTGCAATTGATTCCCTGGGAAATTCTTACTCTTCTCTAACTGTAACTCAGTACTCACTAACAACCTTTCACCATCTCCTCTTCCCCCCATTCTCATTCTTTGATCTACTTTTCACAAATTTTCTATTTCTTTTTCATTTAAAATGGTGATCATCTTCTTTAAGAGATGACTGAATTAGATTTTATTTCCTAATAAAAATTTAAAATATTAAAACATTCAAATAACAAAAATATTCAACAATATTCCATTTTATGTCAATGTCTAATTTTCACAGATTCTTTATTCTTGCTATTAAAATGTAATCTACATGAGTATGCTATATGAGTTTTATTAATGGCTAACGACTACATTTAACCATTCAGGCTATTATTAATGAACATTAAAATATGTCTCCTTAACCAGTGAATAAGTAATGATAAACAACATACACTCTTGGAATGAAACTAAACTTAGCTTGAGATACATTGAGTACAATGTCTGGCAGTGGTATTTAGTAAATGTTCCTTCACTATTGATTGAATACTCCACAAATTCTGACACAAATAATAATATTTTTTTAAAGATTTTATTTATTTGAGAGGTAGAGTTACAGACAGTGAGAGGGAGAGACAGAGAGAAAGGTCTTCCTTCTGTTGGTTCACTCCCCAGATGGCCGCAACAGCCGGAGCTGTGCCGATTCGAAGCCAGGAGCCAGGTGCTTCTTCCCGGTCTCCCACGTGGGTGCAGGGGCCCAAGCACTTGGGCCATCCTCTACTGCTTTCCCAGGCCATAGCAGAGAGTAGGATTGGAAGAGGGGCAGCCGGGACAAGAACCAGCGCCCATATGGGATGCTGGCTCCGCAGGTGGAAGATTAACCTGCGCCACGGTGCCAGGCCCCACAAATAATAATATTATAAGCCAACTTCTGCATAATTTAAATAATCACTAGTAAATATTTCTAAGTACTCTAGCTTTTTAAACAAGTAATATTTACTTATTTGAAAGAGCAAGAGAGAAGAGAGAGAACCTACATCCACAGGCTCACTCCCCAAATGGCTGCAAAAGCCAGGGCTGGGTCAGGCTGAAGCCAGGAGCTAGGAACTCTATCCAGATCTCTGATGTGGGTGGCAGGGCCCAAGTTCTCAAGTCATCCTCCATTGCCCTCCCAGGTGCACAGCAGGAAGCTGTGTTGAAAGTAGAGTAGCAAGGACTCAAATGGGTGCTCCAAAGCAGCAGGCCAACTTGCTGAACCACAACACTGGCCCCCTCTAGTTTTCTCTATAGATGAAATGTATCTCAAAATAATTTCCCACTATCCTGAAATGCTGAAATTGTTCTAGACTAATTCTAAGCCTTAGCGCATATTCTTGCAATAGTAGGATTACAGAAATGACATTCCTTCTTTCATAATGGAATTTTGGTGGGCACAGGGACCATCTGATTGAATAAGAGCATATCAGGAAAAACTGGGATAAAGATAAGATTCAGCTGTTTTCCAAAATTGATAAGTTCTTGTGTTGTTTGGTGACTTAATCTGGAGTGATAAATCAATAAAAAGTGTTGGTTTGTTGGCTTTTCCTGTCATTTATTAAGATACTTCCCCAAACTAATTTGAACAGTTACCTTATTTTGGAATATTCCAGTCTGGTAAAGTGTTATGTGTAAATGACAAAGAAAGGACAAAGTCATGGCTATTGGTCATGGTCCAATAAAGCCAAGTCTGTTGGCCTTGGGGCTCAGCATTGGGTCCATCTGCTTAGCCAGATTTTTCCCTAAATGAGGAGAATCAGCTGGTTTGTTGATTTCAAAATTGCATAATTTCATTTATTTTGATGGTTTTTGCTTTTCAATTCATAATTCTTACGATATTGGATACTGCTATATATTTAGAAGTAAAACTTATTTTTCTTATAATCTGTGATTATATCTTTGGCCCTTGTCTAGATTTTATTTTGTTACTGCCAAAAGCTACATATATGAAAAAATATATAATATGTAAGAAAGAAAGTCAAGCTAATTTTGAAACTTTTTTTGCTTTTTTGCAAAATATTCAGTAAAAAAAAAAAAAAAAAAACTCTTGGCTACCCATAAGACTCTAACACCAATAGGCATAACATGTTAACGTGTTATGCTTTTGGAATAATACCTTTGGAACTTACATTTTATGAAAAAATATATTAAGTTCCTGACCTAACTGCATTTGACATGATTTGCAAGCACACATTTTTGTTTAAAATAAATGTTACTTTTAATAAGAAATTTGAAGTGATTTGTGTGTGTTTAAGAAATACATCAGGCTTGAATGTAAAATCAAGAGTCTTTTCTAAACCAACCAATGTTTCTAGAGAATTGGAAAAACAATAATGCCACATAAAAATAAAGATTAGCAGGATCAGACTAGAATGTACTTGATTCTTATTCTGATCTATGAGACAACAGCCAGCCCCAAGCACTGATATTTGTCTCAAGGTACAGAGTAATTTCAGGATAAACTTAAGTCAGACGTCACTCTAAAGATTATGGCAAGCAAGCTTTTTGTGAATTACAAACAGTGGCAAACCATCAGACTACTTGCTGTGTCCTCTCACTGTATGTGCTCTAATCTGTATGTACCTCTCAGGTCTATAAGAAGTCTATAAGAAAATAAACACAGGCCATTTTTTCTTAACCTGTTTTTCTACTTTGGTGCTTCTGCAGTACACAGGTATGAACCCAAAAAGACTCCACGTGCCTAAAGTAATAAAAGAAAACCATAATACAAAAGAGTCAGTTCCTCTGACATAAAAATAATTTTTTTTTCTTTTCTTTGTGTGTGTGTGTGTGTGACTGTCAGTCACATGTATTCCCAACATCTTCTAGGCACAAGGATGGGCCCCAGATCTGGCATCGTTTATCATAGCAATCTCCTTAAGCAATGAATGAATGCAACAGTCCAACGGGTAGACACACGCACCAAGTAGGACCTATCTGTTTCATGAGATTAAAGAGAGAACCTCTCTTTTCATTCATAGTCTGCTAGGAGCCATCTTTCTTGCCATGTGGACAAAAAAGCTCACATAAAAGTAATATTGTCACACAGAAGGAACCAAGGCCCAGAGGCAGAGAAAAACTAGAGATAACAGCTTTGTTATAAACCCTGGATTGAAATATGCTCAAAGTCTACTACACGCTGAGACTTGACAGTTACCAGTCAGCTTTTTTTTATTGTTGTTCGTTCTCTTACTTATTTAAGCTGGTTTGAGTTTTTTAGTTGGTTTCTGTTTCTTTTACAAAGAAAGTTTTGCCTAATGAAAAGTCCATCCTTTTTCACAAGAAGAAGCCCAGGAAGGGACAGAGCCATAGTTAGAAGCTTCTATCAGGGTCTTGGGGAGCATGAAGTAAAGAAGTGTCACTAGGAATTCGGCAGCCGATGAGCAGTATTCAGGGAGCCATCGACCTGCAGAAGTGTTAAGGCTTCCAGCAGAGAGAGCAATGACACTTGCTGTCAGATTGCACCACTGGGAAGAACACCAACTAATCACTGGTAATTCCATATGGACCATGGTCATCTGTTGGAAGAAAGGGGTTTGGTTTGGAAATAGAGTGTGACCTCTCACTGCTTTATTGGAAGTTCTTTTTCCTTCTTTGGTGTCATGAAAGGCAGAGACCAATGAAAAGCATTTCACAATTTATCACAAGCCAACATCGCATGTTTATAGAAAAAAGAAATTCTCAAAATTTCTAGAAGCAAGGCTGGTGGAGCTTCTGCTGCTGCAATTTAACGTACAGTTGTTAAGTGCGACCTCAGACTATATCAGTGAAGGAAGCGAGCAGGGGTCATTCTGGAGAAAGGAAAATACTGACAATAAGGGCTGATGGAAGAGACGAGGTGGCATTTTAGAGGGCGTTGTGAGAAATAAGACCAGCTAGTTACAAGAGGGTTGGGTTACAACTGCAGCTTAACAGAGAAGCTTAACTTGAATTTAGTATGAAATAGAAGCAAAAAGGAGGATTTGTACATCACCTACTAGTAAGGACTTAGGATCATCTCTTTCACTTGATCACACTATAAACAGAATCACATTCAATTAGCTGTTTGAATTCCAAGTTTCCTTATACAGCACAAAGTAACTGATTTCTGTTTTGAAGATGCCCCTTACACTCTCACCACAACTCTACGGTGAACTGTCCAAGGACCAAAGGGCCAACTCAATACAAAGGAGATGAGTCCTGCTTCCAAATACCAGACAGGAAGAGAACACAGTACATTCATACCGCTCCACGTCCTCCATTGATTCCATCACGTGAGTCCCACAGTCAGACAGACGTTTCTCTTCTCCTGCAGGGATGCTCTTACTAGTCTAGATACCTGCCTAGAATGGAGAGCTTATTATCTTTCAGCTTGAAGAATACAGAGTTTTTGTAATAATTTTTTCTCAGATTGTTCCCTCAAACAGGACTCTATCCCAGACTGGCTGGGTCTGTACTCATGCTGACTCACAAGGGAATAGATAGATATGTTCCTGGAGGGTAAACTCAAAATTCCACAAGCTTTGCCTCCAAGCAGCTGACCATGCAGCAGACTTTGATGCCCTGCTAGCTCTAAGTTTAATAATGCCAGCTGTTCTTGCAAGTTTTATAGAAGTTTGATAAGAACAGAGATTGCTACAGCCACCTGGAAAAACAATTTCACATCTGCCAAAGTTCAAGATATGAATATGTTTGTGCCCCCTCCTAAGTATCTGCTCAACATGTGCATGTTCATGACCAAAGAATGGAAATAACTGAAATTTCCAGCAATGAAGAATGACTAAAGAAATCATGCTATGGTCATACACTGCATCAACATTCAGCAGTGAAAACAGATGAAGAGTAACACATGCCAATGTGGATATAGCTGAAAATAGTGAAAATAGATGAAGAGTAACACGTGCCAATGTGGATATAGCTCCCAAGGTTGAATGAGGACAACAAAGAAGCAATTCATGGAATACCTACATTTGGAGGTTATATATCTGCAATTCAAAAACATGAAAGCCTAATGTAGAGCTAAATGATATGTGCATATATGGTTCATTCATCAGGAAACACAGAGGGACGGTGAAAGATGTTTTTAGTTCTCTTCTGCAGGAGAAGAGAAACATCTGTCTGACTGTGGGACACATGTGATGGAATCAGTGGAGGACGTGGAGCGGTATGAATGTACTGTGTTCTCTTCCTGTCTGGTATTTGGAAGCAGAATTCATCTCTTTTGTATTGAGTTGGCCCTTCGGTCCTTGGACAGTTCACTGTAGAATTGTGGTGAGAGTGTCAGGATCCTGGTTATCTCCAAATAGGGTGGAGAGAGATATGATTAGTGACAGGCATGAGGGGGACTCCAAGGATAATGAGACTCTCTATGTCATGGGGAATAAATGTTTGCTTCCTTCTTCTTCTTCTTTTTTTTTTTTTTTGACAGGCAGAGTTAGACAGTGAGAGAGAGAGCCAGATAGAAAGGTCTTCCTTTTCCGTTGGTTCACCCCCAAATGGCTGCTATGGCCGGCATGCTGCACCGATCTAAAGCCAGGAGCCAGGTACTTCCTCCCGATCTCCCATGCGGGTGCAGGGCCCAAGCACTTGGGCCATCCTCCACTGCTTTCTGGGCCACAGCAGAGAGCTGGACTGGAAGAGGAGCAACCCGGACTGAATCCGGCGCCCCAACCGGGACTAGAACCCGGGGTGCTGGCGCCACAGGCGGAGGATTAGCCAAGTGAGCTTCCTTCTTTAAACCAGACACACACACACAATATACATAATTCATACATACAAAACACCCACCCTACCATATACATTATGTGTTTCATAGACATCAATTCACAAACACTTGTACTGTTTCATAATTAAATACATTTTGTAAAGACTTACTTGGTGGGCTCCTTAGTTAATAAGGGAAAATGGCTTTCCCTTGACTCCCTGGCTCACAGTTCTGGAGAGGTGAAGGTTCCTTTGCATTTGAATGCCAGTGGCTTTCTGAGAGAAAGGACCAAAACAACCAACCAACCACAGACATCTGTGTCCACATATTAAGCCCTCAAGAGCCTCTACATCTTGCATTCTCACCTAAAACTAAACGAATGCCTTCTCTAGCAACAGATATTATCTTAATGTTTGGGACACAATGGTCATAGTTATTATGCTCATGAAGTTTATTTATAAGAAAAAAATCATTAAAACTAATCACTTCTCTATTAAGTACATTTTGTATAATAGTAAAATAAAGAACAGAAGTTTAAAACAAGCTTAATGTGATTTTTAGTTCCAAGTATTTTTTTCCAAATTGTTTTAATTCCACGGAGTTGGTTACCTGAGTAACTACTGAGGTCCCATAACAATAATAATAATAAAAAGATTGCACAGGGAAGAACAAGTCATCAAATGAAAAATTCATTTCAAATTTTAGATTTAATTAGTCCCTGCTCAAACATGCATCTCGTTAGTAGCAGTACAAGTCCCACTCGTGACAGCACATCTTTGCTCATCTGAGTTTTTAATGACTGCATTTGCATGCTATGATCTGATGTTCTATGCAATCAGGATTCCAGTCAAAAACAAAGTAAAAAAAAAAAAAGCTATTGTGAAGATAGGATTTAGTGAAGGTGATGAAAATAATGTTGGAGAATTACTACAATCAAATCCCATAAAGAAATGAAGACAGAGCGTAATCAGGACCGTCAAAAAACAAAGAAAAACATTTCCAAGAAGGATTCCAAAGTAGATTCTTCACCAGTGAATTAAGAGTGGTGTTTCAGAAATCTGGTCAGCCATCAGATACCTTGTAAAAAATAACGCTTTACATTCTTTCTATGAATACACCAAATATGAAGGTATCCATGCCCTATCACTTTACATAGATTTTTTAAAAATACTGTATATAAAAGGGTCAAAGTTCCTATACAGCTTAACAAATCATAGCATGACTGAGACTATAATCTAAGTTTTGCTAAACCTAAGGTAGCCTATTTATTTTTAGAATTTAAGTTGCAGTTGTCAAGAAAACACCAAGTCAACCTTGTTTATCAATATTATGGATTTGTTGCAGGTTAACAGAACTAACTTTAAGATTTTTTCCAGTACCAACTGTTTTCAGATGAGGATTTCCTGTGTTGGTCTTCTAGCTTAAACATAGATCTAAGAAGTCACTTCAGTTTTGTGTCCAGTTTTCTCAGGGAGCTCCTAATTCTGGTTTTGGAAACTGGAGTCAGCTATGATTCACCCATGCGCCTGAGACTGCGGAAATAGTGGACATTGCACTGTTAATAGGATGACATTTGGCTCTAAGTACTATGTTCTTAATACTGGAGCAAAGAAAGCAATGCGTCTCTGTGGTAGGCTCAGTAACGCCCACCAAAGATGCCCATGTCCTCATTGCTGGTCCCTGGGTATGTTATTTTAGATGGCAAAAGGGACTTGGCAGATGTTACTGCATGAAGGGACTTCCAATGAGGAGATTATCCTGGATTACTCAGGTGGACCCAATGTCATCGCAAGAGTGTTGGAACAGTTGTAAAAAATGTTAGGACAGAGGCAAGCCTCTGAGAGAAGAGGTGAGGCTGTGGGTTTTAAAGATAAAAGATATGACCATGAGCCAAGCAAGGTGGACAGCTTTAGAAGCAGGTAAATGTAAGGAATTAGGCTCCCCGCCAAAACCTCCAGATGATGCACAAACTTGACCCATTTTAGAACCCTGGCCTTCAGAATTTAAGAGACTAGATTTGCATCACCATTCAGTCATTAATTTTGTGGCCATGTGTTACAGTCATAACAGGAAACTAATGTACAGTCTTGTTCAGAGTTTTTGAAAACTCACGGTGGGATGGGCACTTGATGCAGCAGTTAAGTCATTGCTTGGGACACCTGCACAATGTGTTGCAGTGCTGGGTTTGAGTCCCGGCTACTCTGCTTTTGATTCCAGCTTCCTGCTAATGCACTTCCTGGGAGGCAGCAGATGATGATTCCAGTAGTTGGGCCCCTGCCATGCATGAGGGAGATCTGGACTGAGTTCTAGGCTGTAGCCTGGCTCATTCCTGGTAGTTGTGGGAATTTGGGGAGTAAACTGGGGGCACAAATTCTCTCTCCATCTGTCTCTCTGCCTTTCAAATAAAGTGAACATAAACACATCTTAACAATTTTTGAAACAAGAAGGACGGCTTAGTTTTTATTCTTCAGGTTCCTTATTTAAGTGGTGTGAGGCAAAGGCAGAGAAATGGCTTTCCTCTTAACCCATCTTTCTTTTCCAGGTCCGTATCAAAGTCTCTCCCTCCATGAGGCCCTAAGGCCATCCTCTTGTCTCTCAGGTTGCTTTTATTTGTGATGACCATGAAATTAATAATTATGCTGGGACAACTGGAGTAAGGTAGAATTGTGCTGGAGCAGATGGTCCCTGCACTTATATTTCCAAACCTATTTGATTTGTCTTGAATTACAATGAGTCGATTGCATGTCTGTCTTTCTTATCTCTTCCCTTTTTTCTCTCTACTTTTCATGATATATTCATCAGCATCATCATCATTATGATGAAAATTATAACAGCATTTCCATCAATCCACCATGGCATATTATTAATGATTTTGTCCTTGAAATGATGACAGTGCAATGACAATATTATTCACATTTTCTACAGAAGTTAGAGGTATGGAGAGGCTAAGTATCTACCAAGGTCATACATCAGGAGGTGGCATGCAGTTTCAGATGTTCTGGCTTCTTCATCACTACCTATCTGGCTTCTCCCAAATGGACTTCTCCCAGAGAAGGTGCTAAGTAGCCGTGTGAAAAGAAATGGATAGTTGGGTCCACATGCCTAATCTTAAATATTGGTGGGAAAAAAAGAGTTTAGTAGGACACAAATAATGTCAAGGTAATAGTTTGTGTTCTAGCCAAACTTCTGCGGCCAACTAAAAGAACAAAACAACTATGCACACCAAATATTGTCCTTGGCCTTCGCAGAGCTAAATTAAAATGATTAGAATTGATTTGGGGAAATGAGAGTTATTGGAGGGAACATACTCATCTTTGAAGCAGATTTTTGATTAGAGCTTCACCACAACATCAATAAGTGGAGCTGGCAGCTGTATTTTCCTTAACAGGTCAGATGCTTCCCTGACTGTCCTTGACAGCAGCTAAACAGCAAGGGCATTTTTTCCAAAGGTTTGTGGGCAAGAGAGATAACAGTTAATTAGAAAAGATGGAGCATTTATATGGCTTCTTAAATGAATTCTCTTGCTGAATTTGAGACAAGTCCTGTTGAAAAACAGCCCTGGACTTGGACTGCCGGCCAAGTGTGGGAAATCTTCTGCTACTTAGCAAACAGAATAAACACAAACCATGCTGAGAACACTCACAGGCATAAAGTCAGGCTCTGGGAATTAGCCAGTGGGACTGATACTGCTTCTTTACCACGTAAAACTCTGCTTCCTATGTGAACCTTGCTGTATCAAATAAAGGTAAGTACATTCTAATAATGACAAGAGGGATAAAAATAGGTACAATTATTTGAATGATGGTGTAAATAATAAGCTCAATTTGATAAAGAATGTTTTCTGAAAAAAACATTAGTTTTTTTATATAAAATCATGTGGATATAACATTTACTAGAATCTCAACATCATCACTGGATACATAATTGTTTAATCGTATGACAGTTAAGTTACTATAAGACCTAGTCTTTTCCCTGTTCACAATTGCTAGAGAAGTTAACAGGTTAGATTATCTAGGCACTTCTCAAATTAAAAAGATCGAACATTTTTTCTCCAGTATGTCTTTGACACTTTCAACTAACTACAACTGGAGTTATTCACATATTCCAAGATATTTAGCTTTTATTTGATGCACATTGTGACAAGTAGAAAATCATCATAGTTCTTGTGGAACAACCTCCTTTCTCTCTCTCTCTCTCTCTCTCACACACACACACACACACACACTAAGGACAAGTATCGCTAAAATATGCACATATGTGTAATATGCTTTCTCAGACTATTTTATTAAACTGATGAAGTCAAATCATGTGGGACATCTGAGAATCTAGGAGGCTTCGATTATGCAGTTCAGGAAGTATGCTATTATTGACCCTTAAAGAGCAAACCATTTGCAGTCACATGTCTATCAAAACACAAAGTGTGTGTGTTAGCCGGCGCCGTGGCTTAACAGGCTAATCCTCCACCTTGCGGCGCCGGCACACCGGGTTCTAGTCCCGGTTGGGGTGCTGGATTCTGTCCCAGTTGCCCCTCTTCCAGTCCAGCTCTCTGCTGTGGCCCGGGAAGGCAGTGGAGGATGGCCCAAGTGCTTGGGCCCTGCACCCGCATGGGAGACCAGGAGAAGCACCTGGCTCCTGGCTTCGGATCAGATCAGCACGATGCGCTGGCCGCAGCGGCCATTGGAGGGTGAACCAATGGCAAAAAGGAAGACCTTTCTCTCTGTCTCTCTCTCTCACTATCCACTCTGCCTGTCAAAAACAAACAAACAAACAAAAAAAAAAAACCACAAAGTGTGCACCAAAGGCTCTGGAATATTTGATCAGCTCTCCTGACTTTAGTCCTGCAGAATATCAAGTTCCTGTCCTCCTCCACAGCCCCAGGGAGCTACTCTTTCCGGAAAAAAAGTTGGGAAGCTTTTTTCATGCATGACTGTGCTCAGCCTGATCCTGTGGGAGGTGTGGAGGAATAAAGAATTTGGCTGGGGGTATTGAAGCATATTAAAACACACAAACACACATATACACAATACAACAACAACACTGAAAAACCAAGCTTGTGATTTGGCTAAAGAACAATAAAGAGGTGGGTTTGTAAACCAAGGCTTCAGGATCTTCCAGGATCCTGATGTGTCCACTCTGACCATGAATTCTGGCACTAAAAATAAACATATTGCTAATTCCAAAACTGTTTGCAAATAATGGCATTTAAATTTTGTCCTTCTTTCATCTCTGATAGCCAGCATATATGAAATGAAAATGAGATGGGTTTTTGTAACCAAAGGAAAAGTCGTGTGACATCAAAGCAGAGTGTGGCACAATGAAGCTGATATAATCTCACCCACCACTTTCCACTGAAGTCACTCAGATACTGGTTCATTTGAAGCGACAATGCCCAGTTCTACGACGTTCAAATTTTAGCTTCTTTTTTTAAAAAACAACAAAACACGTTTATTTATTTTAAAGGCAGAATTACAGAGAGAGGGGTAGAGACACGAAAGGAGAGAGTTCTTCCATCTGCTGGTTTACTCTCCAATGGCTGCAATGGCTAGGGTTGGAACAGACCAAAGTTGGGAGCCAAGAACTTTTTCCAGGTCTCCCATGTGGGTGCAGGGGCCCAAGCACTTGCGCCAGCCTGTGTTGTTTTCCCAGGTTGCATTAGTAGAGAGCTGGATTGGAACTGGGGCAGCTGGGACTTGAACCGATTCCCACATAGGATGCCAGTAGCTGGTGGCAACTTCATCCACTACACCGGCCCCAAATTTTAGCTTCTTATCCATCCTATTTGCTTCTTCAAAGCTTAGAATTTTGTCTGTGGAATGCAAATTGAATTATGTGGAAGAAACCATAAAGTATTCTGTTTTCCAAATAGAAACACAATGCAAAATACAAGTTATTATATATGTTCTAGTAGACTCAATGTAAAAAAAAAAAAAGAGCTGGAACTTCAAAAGTACATCTAACCCAATAAATAAAATATTATCGGTTCCAAATTGACATTTTTTTTCTATGAGTCTGAGCTCTGATGTATTTTATAGTAGCAAACTTCAACTTGGACTAGCTACAATTCAACTGTGCTATAGCCATGTATGGGTAGTGCCTGCTATGTTAGCACAGCTCGTGCATTTGTGAAAAAAAAAAAACAACAACAACATAGGCTTAACACATACAGACTTCTTTCCTACAGGACGTTTCATAGCCCTTGACACACTAATGTGCCTACTGAGGGCTTATTAAGACTGACTCTGCCAACACCATCTGACATGTAGACTTGCAGCACATGACATCATTAAGGAAAATGCTCTGCCACTGGATTTACAGATACAGTTGATAAGTTACCTATATTCCTATATTTAACTCTCAGTTCTGCCACTTAATAGGTAGCCAGCACTGCACAAAATACTAACCCTACATTTGTCTCCTTCCCTGGAAAATGGAAATTCTACCAAATTTTGTTGGACCAGTCTGCTGACTAAACGAGGCACCCAAAAAAAAGGTGCCTGGCACAAGGTAGACACTTGATAAATGTATATAATGTATGCATTTTCTCTATAGATTTATATTAGGAGGGGCTGCATATCCATAACATATTAGAGACTATATGTGGGCTCATGGTTTTCAATGAATCCTACCACACCAGTAAATTTTTCAAGGGACTTGATTTAGAACTGTATGGTTTCCAATCTGCATCCAGGAGTCTCAGGTGCAAGAAAACACAGCTGTGCCCTCAGAGCAAAGAAAAGGCACTTTATTCTTGCTGCAAGCTTTCCACTCCAGCTTAAGCCAAAAAACATTTTTATACTAGATTTTTAGATAAGCTTCCTCTCTGAAGAAAAACAGCTGCAATTAAAATTAATTTGTAATCTGCTATAGTAGGCACTTAAAGAATGGAGTAAATGTATACCCAAGTTTAAGAGTTAAGTCACCCAGTGAAGTAGGTTACTAGAACTGATCACGTACCCGGGAAGGTCATTGCTTATGTCTGTGAAGAAAGGAAGCATGCTATACTATAGTGAGTGCTGCAAAGAGTACTGCACAAACTCTACTAATGGATATGCTGCTGGGACAGTCTGTATCCCACGAGCTCCAAAATTGACAATTCAGTTCCATTCATTTTAATAATATAATAAAAAAGACAGGGTTGTCTGGAAGTAGCTTTGAGTTGTCATTATTCTTTAAATATTTATTTATTTCAGAGTTAGACAGACACACACAGGGAGAGAGAGAGAGAGGGAGAGGGAGGGAGGGAAGGAGAGAGAGTGAGAGAGGGAGAGAGGGAGGGAGGGAGGAAAGGAGGGAGGGAGAGAGAGAGGGGGCGAGGGGGGGGGAGATAGAGGGAGAGAGAGTCCTCCATTTGCTGGTTTACTCACTCCCCAAATGGTTGCCAATGTCCAGGGCTGGGCCAGGCCGAAGCTGAAGCCAGGAGCCATGAGCATCGGGGTTTACCACATGGGTGCAGGGGCACAGGCATCAGGACATATTCTGCTGCTTTTCAATTATTAAGAAGCTGGATCAGAAAGTGGAGTAACTGGGACATGAACTAGCACCCATAGAGAATGCTGGTATCACAGGTGACAATATCACCTGCTACATCACAACACTATCACCCATTTCTGATATTAAGAATGAAGAACAGTGTTTTTTCTACTTACTATTTGTTGAATTTTTTATTTAGCAGAGGGTTAAGTTTGTGATTATAAAATAAATCCAAAGTATGTAATTGTAAAAATTAAAAGATTAAGAAAGGAAGGGAGTGGGAAGCATCATTATGATCTTAAATCTGATCATAAAAAATACATGAAATTTGTTCTCCTTATATAAATAAAAAATTTTTAAAAATAATGAAAGGATCAACCCTGAAATTCTGTGAATTTTTCTCAGAAAATAATTCAAATTTAAGAGTGCATAAGAGAAATTTCCAGGCAACATCTAGTCATAACCATGTTTTACTACAAAGATTAATTTTACAATGAAATTGTGCAGGTCTTTGTCAGTCTAGCAAACATTAGCTGCACAAGCAGAAAATCTTAGTCAGATAGAAAATAAACATACAGCATATTTGCACAGAATAAAACTAATTTAAAGAATTCCTTTGTCTTAGTCTATTTTCATCTGGTGTGACAGAACCCAAGACTGCTAATTGATAAAGAACAGACTTGGTATTACAACTTGGGAGGCTGAGCAGTCAATACAGCACCTCTGTACTGACAGAGGTGCTGGCATCTGATGAGGGCTGCCTTTTTTTTTTTAATAAAGATTTTATTTTATTTATTTGAGAGGTAGAATTAAAGAGAGAGAGGTCTTCCATCTGTTGATTCACTCCCCAAATGACCTCTTTGGCCAGAGCAGGGCCGATCCTAAGCCAGGAGCCAGAAGCTTCTTCTGGGTCTCTTACGGATGTGCCAGGGCCCAAGCACTTGGGCCATCCTCCACTGCCTTCCCAAGCCATAGTAGAGAGCTGGATCAGAAGAGGAGCAGCTGGGACTAGAACCAGCGCTCATGTGGGATGCCGGCACCACAGGCTTAACCTACTATGCCACAGTGCTGGCCGCTAATGAGGGTCTTCTTGACCCAGCAAGAGGTATCACACAGTCAGAGAGCAGGCTTACAGCTCAAGTCTCTTGTCCACTTCCAGCAAGGCCACTAATCTCATCATGGAGGGGCACTATCCTCATGACCTCATCCACCTCCCTCCCAGAGGCCCTACCTCCAAATATCACTAGCATATGAATCTGGGGATTCAGCTTCTAAAACATGGACTTTGGGTGGGCACTTTCAAACCACAGCCTGGCAGCTGGGAAAGGAATTTTGTGAACCCTCTGGCTCTTCCTAAGGTGGACAGAGCAATCAAAGCAGCTGGAAATACATGGCCTTAAACATGGTGCTCGAGACAAATGTCTTACATAGTGTGTCTGTACTCATTCAGAGCTCAACATCTCTGGCCTGGACAACCACAGCCTTTTTTTGTCTGTACCTATTTGGGTGTCTCTGGACTTGATGAAATGTATTTCATAACTTTTAAAGTCATTAAAAAAATCTAAGTAAATAAAATAAAATCACAACCAAAACCAAATCAAGAAGTTACTGGTTTGGGAAAAATGCCTGGGAAACAGGCCAGTGGAGTTGTGAAATATAAAACTCTTGATGGAAATGCATTTCAACTGCCAGGATAGTGTTCTGAAAGCAACAGAGAAAATTCCCCAAACTCACTTTATTTAAAAAAAAATTTTTAAAAAGATTTACTTATTTGAAAGAATAGCAGAGGGGAAGGGAGAGAGAAAGAGAGAGATCTTCCACCTGCTGGTTTACTCCCTAGATGGCCAGCATTGGGCCAGGTCAAAGCCAAGAGCCAGGAACTTCATGTAGGTCTCCCACATGGATGCAGGGGCCCAAACACTTGGGCCATCCTCTGCTGCTTTCCTAGGCACATTAGTAGTGAGCTGGGTCAGAAGTGAGGAAGCCAGGACATGAACTGGCACCCATACGGGATGCCGGTATCAGAGGCGGTAGCTTTACCAGCTACATCACAGTACCGGCCCACTTTCAAAACTAACTTAAAAAAAAAAAAAGCTCCCACATTTTTGGTTTTATTAAAATAGAGAAGTGTCCTGAAATTAATTAAAGGTACATTTTTTCTCTCATTCACATCATCCAGTATTAACATCAATATGAGACACTCAGAAGTTTTAACTCTAAAGACAAAGTATATCAACAAACATTTGTTAATTGCTGACTGTGATTTTAAAGGCATCCTAGAACATTCTTTAGAGGTAATAACAGCAAAATTTATTGAAGGCTTACAACATACCACCCTCACTTCTAAGTGTTTAATGTACATTGTCAATTTACTTAATGCTGCCAACAATAATCAGATTAATGATCTGGTCATTTAATCTCTAATTTATCCAGATGACAGCAAGGAAGAAAAGCAAGATTAAATAATTTGCTGTAGGTCACCTATTGAATGAGAGCGAAAAAGGCCAGCATTGCGGCACGGTGGATTAAGCCTTGTCTGCAATACCGCCATCCCCTGCAAGCTTGGGTTCAAAATCCCAGTTGCTCCACTTCTGATTCAGCTCCCTGCTAATGTGCCTGGGAGGTAGCAGAGCACGCCCACAGTGCCTGAGCCCCTGCTGCTCATGTGGGAGATGGGAATGGAGTTCTGGGCTCCTGTCTTCAGCCTGGTCCAGCCCTTGCTGTTGTGGGAATTTGGAGAGTGTACCAGTGAATGGAAGATCTCTCCCTCTCTCTGCCTTTTGAATAAATAAATCTTTGAGAGAGAGAGAGAGAGAGAGAGAGAGAGAGAGATGGGATTTGAATCCAAATTGGGGAACACAGTCTTGGATCTTCATAGTCACTTTCCACCTGCTGGTTCACTCATCAAATGTCCACAACAGCCAGGGCTGGGCCAGGCTGAAGTCAGAGCTCAGAGTTCAATCTGGGTCCCCCATATAGGGGGCAGGAATGCAAATACTTGAGCTATCACTTGCTACCTCCCTGGGTATTCAAGAGTAGGAAGCTGGAATTAGAAGACTTGAACCAGACACTTCAATAGCAGATCAGTCCTCCCAAGCAGAGACTTAACCACTGCACCCAAATGCCAGCACCATTTTTTTTTTTTAATTTTTTAAAAAAAGTATGCTTCCTTCAGAGGGTGGAGGAAGCACGGGTGAAAGACTACTTATGTTTTTTTCTGCTAATGTAGCATTTTTAGAAGTGCTAATGTAGTATTTTTAGAAGTTTAACAGACATGGAGTCACAAGTCCTTAGCTTGAAACCTTGACTGGCCTCACTCAAGTTAACTAACCTCTGAAACTTTCCATCTCACAGCAATGGTCTGCACTCAATAGGAATGCAGGCATTTTAGTCAGTACTGTTTTAGTAAGAGACTGAACATGACTGAATTAACTCAGGCATAAAAGTAGTTTTCTCAAAGGGTACCGAAATGAAGGAAGGGCACTTTAGAAACCACAAGAGTTCTAGAACTTCGGGAATGGGACCTGGGACTAGGACTGGCTGCATTTCAGTCATTTGCCCTATGATGGTGAACTAGGTCTCACCAGGCCTGAGCCGACAGAGAGGAAATGGAGTGATTTGACCGGCAGCCCTGCCAGAACCATGCAGTCTCTAAAAGAGCAGGCTGAATAACAGATACCAGTGGAATCTAAGAAAGATACCACAGAGCAGGCACTTGGCAGTTAGGCTACCAGTTTAGAAACCTGCATCTTATACAAGAGAGCCTGGGTTCTGGTCCTAGCTCAGCTTTCTAGTACAGCCTCCTACTAGTACAGATAGTGGGAGGTGGTGGGGACCCACATGGATCTGGACTGACTTCCCAGCTCCCAGCTTTGTCTAGCCAACCTGAGGGCATACAGCATTTGGAAAGTGAACCACTGGATGGCAGATCTGTCTGCCTTGTTTGTTTCATGCGTTTCAAATCAATCAAATATTTTAACAGAGGTCGGCATTGGGCACAATGGTCCAGATGCTGCTTTGTATACCTACATCCCATATGAGTACCTGGGTTTAAATCCCAGCTCTGCTTTTGATTTCCAGTTTCCTGCTAATGTGCATCCTAGGAGGAAGCAAGTGGTGATGGCTCTAGCAGTTGGTTCCCTGCCACCCATATGAAAGACCTGGATTTACTTTCTGGTTCCTGGCTTTGACCTGGCCCATTTCCTGGGAAGCTGAAGAGTGAGCCAGTGGATGGAAGATTTCTTATTTTTGCTTCCAAAAATTATTTTTAAAAGGTTGTCACCAATAAAACCAACAATAAATAAAGACATCAGCTACAAACAACCATTTCCCTGGCTCCAGACTCTACTGTAAACATATTACATGTAGTATGTAGCTCATGCTTGAAGGAAAGGCCACGTTGTGTACACAACAGACTATATGCATGCAGCAGCAGAAAGGAGTGCAGGGGCACTGGGCTCAGGTGACAAAGAGCCTTGAATGGGAGGGAGGCTGAGTTATATTTAATTGTATTGACAGCTTCAGAGAAGGTCAAAGAAAGGAAGGCAACACAGCCACAGATCTATATTAAGACAATCAACCTAGATGAGAGGCAGGAGAAACGGGAGGTGGGGATTCAATGACTCAAGCATTTCAGATGGAAGTTCAGCAAAGACCCCAATTCAGTAGGTGGTGGTGGGGATAGAATGGAAGATGAAACAAAACCAAAACACAGATGTAAAGTATGGGAAAAGCCCAAGTACCAGCAGAGACAGAGAAGAGGAATAGGAAGGGTTCTGTGTGGCTGAAGTATTCCCCACTGAGTACCAAATGGGGATGGTCGGTCCTTAGCAGCTAAAAGGGCAGAGTCAGAGATGAGAACAGGCTTCCAGGGGGGATGAGCATGGATTTGGTTTTGGGCATGAGGAGTCAGAACATATGATGAATTTTCAGAAGGGGATATGAAGCAGGTAATTCCAAACAGGGCATCCACCTAATGATAAAACTTGGGGGGAAACTCAAGCTTCTGGAGTAGATGAAGCTGCAAAAAAAAAAAAAAAAAAACAAAAACAAAAACAAAAAAAACCCACAAACACAGAGAAAAACAAAATGACGATATACGATAGATGAATACTTAATTCTAATGCAAAATGCGCTTAGTCAACAGTTTGTAAAATTTTAAAAATTTAAATTTATTAGGATTTATTAGTAACACAATTACACAGAATAAAGTTTAGGAATTCATCAATGATGTTCAACAATATGTGCTTCTTGGTGGCTTTTTAAACCATATTTCTTATTATTCAAATTTATTCATGTTTTAGTTAAATTTTAGTTACATAGCTTCACAATGCGGACATTACAGGTCTCCCATCAATAAAAGTAATGAAAACATTTTTCATGAAAGGCACATAAAGAATCTAAACTAACACATGTAAGAAATTTCAATAACTCTGAAATTCTTTACATTACAAAGAAGAAAAACAGAATCCCTAAAATGAAAACAGATACATCGTTTGTGGCTACCCAGACATACACATACACACACACTTCAACAACTATTCTTCAGGAAAATGACAACACAAAACTGAACTTCAACAAAACGACAACACATAACCAAACCGAGAAGCCACTTACCAACGAAGCTTGCAGAAAGACTAGTTTTTCCCAAGATGAATAAAAAAGAGGGAGGTGGGATGAGGAAGGCTTTTCATTTCACTGAAACAAGGTCACAGAGACACACTAACAGGAACCCTAGAAAAGGATCCCATCAAGTTCACGATCTAGCTGATAAGCAACACTTAATTTGAGCATACACATAATCACTGACGTTTAAATACGATTACTCATTTTCCAAGTGCCATTGTCCATTTCTTCTTCAGAAATAAGAGCATAATTTAAAAAGAAATAATATGAACTCAAGCAAGTGGGGGAAATTTGAGTATCCAAAAAGCAAAAAGTAGCTTTAATGTAGTGTGATAACTGAATTTGAAACCTGTTACATAAGTGAATTTGAAGCAGCAGGATAAACAAAGATCTTTCTTGCTAACCTCTAAGGAGGAACTATCATGAATGCTAGGTATGAAGGATTTCCCAAAGGAAATACACAAATGAATGCTTCAAAATTCATTTTGCTGACTTTTTTTTAACCCACAAAAATGCTCTCAACATCTCCACCTAAACTTAGTTATAAATAAAAGTGTAGTTATTTCAAGAGTATAAAAATTAATCAGGCATCACCTTTAAGGCAATGCATTGAACACCATCCAAATATTAAAATTCAAAGTGAAAGCAAACTAACGAATAAAAACTAGGTGTTTAGAATATGCTTAAGATTGTAAATCCTCAAAAACTTAAAATTTTAGTTATTTGAACCAGATCTAATGTAGAATCAGAGTAGCATGCACTCTTCAAATTAAGAAAAAAAAAAAAGACAATCCATACAGTGTTTAAATAAGTGATCCAAAAGCAGGTATATTCATCCTCTTTAAGAACATTTCAATAAAACACAGTAAATTTAAAGAACAAATCATGTTATTAAAATAGTCTGTGCAATGTTTGTACAAATAACATTTATATGAATACAAGTATACATATAATCAGGGTAAGGGCTGCAATGTTTCCTAATATTAATTGCTGTACTTAAAAATCTGTAAGACATGAACATAAATAAAGCTCTTCAAAACTGGCAAACACAGTAATAGTCTGTCATTCAGTACAAGGTACTTGATATTTATGGTATTTTCAAAGCCATCACACTAGAATTGCAAGTTACCACTCTTAAAACCTAATAGTTATGTGGAAAATTAAAGTTATAAATACATGTGTACATACATTTGCATATTTACACTTAGACATAGAAGTCACCGATATTCTAGAGCCCAGCTTTAACGCTGCCCTTCAGCTTTGCACTGCAGGACCATCTTACACACTTAAAAAAGGTCCTTCTGTTACTTTCAGGTAAAAACAAAACAAAACAAAACAAAACAAAAAAAACAGAGTAACTTTGGTGAGGTACCGGATGCATCTGCCATACCCTACATTCTCTGTTGCTGCAAGACTCTAGTCTAGAGAGATCCGTATAAGTACTCATTTGGTTTGAAAATGCAATTTACCATTCACTGCAAAACTTAGAAGAGACCACAATCTTTTAGATTATTTTTTATGATGACATCTGTTACAGCATCAAAAACAAACTGCACATTCTTAGTATCTGTGGCACATGTGAAGTGGGTGTATATTTCCTTTGTGTCCTTTCTTTTATTGAGGTCTTCAAACTGACACTGAATATACGCGGCTGCCTCTTCGTATGTGTTTGATCCTGAGCCAGAAAAGGAAACAAATAGAACACGGGAAGTTAAAATAAAGCAAAATAGACCTTAAAATATTGAAGTCAGCTTTATTCATACAAAATATGTGGACTCTTTAACTGCATTTTCCCCTTGTACAACAGGACAAATGAAGTCTCACTGGAAAACAACACCTGCAGATGACTTTTTAATGACTGGAAGTCACCCCTAAAATTAAAAAAAAGAAAATAAAAAACCCCTTCATTTGGCCTTCCATGATTACCATGGTCTTTGTTCCTGCCCTAACCCCCAAATGTTGGATGTCCTTTCTCTCCTGCCCACTCTCTTCATATGCACACTAAACCACTTGCTTGCTTGATGGTGTATATTACTTCAGTCTAACCCAGAGGCGGATCAATAATGTTGGCTGAACGCTGATAGATGTTTTTTCTTCTCTTTCCCACATAGAAGTTAATTAGCATTGCTCCCTCATTTTTCTTTATTCAAAACTTGAACAAGGGTCTATAATGTGGCTTGGGCTATGAGGTTACAAAAAAGTGAATGACACTTCCCGCCTTGCAACCGGTTACTGACTAGACTTGCTCTGAGTACAAACACTCTGGAGACTGCTGGGAAGTATCCACAGATATTCACACACATGCTCGCATCCAGGAGTTCTGTATCTAGGTGTAGAGTAGATAGACCCATGCTCCTGTGTTCACCCAAGGGCATACAAAGCATGTGAACAGCACAAAGCTCAGCATGTTCAGACAATGGGCTGCGATGCAGGACAGCAAAATAAGGGTGGAAGCACCACTGCTGCACACAAGGACAGGGATCACTCGCACACACGACTTAACAACAACAACAACAAAACAAGTGTAAAAAGAGTATCTGCTGGATGATCTGCATGCAGAGGAGGGCAGGGGGGGTTGATTCAAGACTGAGAGGTGGCATGGCAGAGCTTCTGGAGTCCCAGAAACATTGTGTTTCTTGACCTGAGTGGTGGAAATCCATGTGTTCTCTTTTTTCTAATTAGTTAATTAAGTTCAGTTTATTTGAAAAGCAGAGAGACAGAGAGATCTTCCGTCTACTGGTTCACTTCCCACATGCCTCCAATAGCCAGGATGCGGCCAGGCTGAAGCCAGGAGCCTGGATGTCCATCTGGGACCCCCAAGTGGGTAGCAGTGACCCAAATACTTGGATCTTCACCAGGGTGCACATTACCAAGAAGCTGGGCTGGTAGTGGTATACTCAGAGCCTTACCTGGCACTCTTGTTATGGGTTGTAGGCATCACAAGCGGTGACTTAACTACTGCACAAAATGCCCACCCTGGGACGTTCACTTTTGAAATTTCAATGAGCTTCACCCTGGGGTTGTTTGTAGATATGTGTGTGAGTGTGTACTTTGTGTATGTATCTATGCATGTATCCATAAAACATTATTTTAATAATATACTCATATGCATAATATAATAACATATATCTATAAACTACTATGCAATGTTCATTTTGAACAAAACTATACAATTTTTTTCTTGCAGTAACAATCTAAAATTCTCAGCCTGTGCTGTGATGCCACTCTGAGGAGCTCCATCCCTCAAAGATCCAAGACACAAGCTACCACCAGCATTATCACAGTCCTTTCCCTCCACTGTACTGCACCAGCAGGTATTCCTGACCACTCACATTTGCTCAAAACTGGCACTCCACACAGCTCTTTCTAATTCATCAAATCCAGATGGGCTCTCAAGAACTTAACAACTTTGTTCTCCTCCTAAACACTAAAGATAACCTTTATTTCAGATTTTATTATATGAAAATTGCTCACAGTCTCATCTCAAATCATTTGTCAGCATTAGGTCTCCTACACTAGCAATACAAACACTTCAAGAATAAGCAACACACCATACAGGCAAGGAGACAATGGCAAGACATTCCAAGTCCTAAGAGAAAAAAACTGTCAACACATTTATGATCTGAAGGAGAAATAAGGATCTTCCACAACCAACAGAAATTGAAAGAATTTGTAACTACTTGCACAGCCCTACAAAAGATGCTCAAGGATGTGCTACACACAGAAACCCAGAAGCAGGAACATCACTACAATAGAAGATGCATGCAGAAAATGACTCAGTAAAAGTACAAATGAAATTCAAAATATATAAACAGGACTATTTAAGGAAACAAAGCAGAGAAAAGACAGATTTAACAATAGTTACACTGAATGTAAATGGTCTCATCTCCCCAGTTAAAAGACACAGACTGGCTGAATGGATAAAAAAGAAAACCCATCTTTCTGCTGTCTCCAACAGCATGTCTCCAACAAAGATGCATGGAGACTGAAAGTGAAACGATAGAAAAAGATAATCTATGCTAACAGAGACCAAAAAAGAGCTGGTGTGGCCATGCTAATATCAGACAAAATAGACTTTAACACAAAAACTATTAAGAGACAAAGAAGGACACTATATAATGATTAAAGGACCAATTCTACAGGAAGACGTGACTATTATAAATGTATATGCACCTAAGTCAAGGGCACCTGGCTATGTAAAAGAATTGTTAAAGTATTTAAAGGGAGATATAGACTCAAATACAATATTAACAGGGGACTTCAATACCTCTTTCAGCAACAGACAGAATAACCAGACAGAAAATCAACAAGGAAACAACAGAGTCAATCAACACCACAGACCAAATAGACCTAGCAGATATTTACAGAGCATTCCACCCTATAGCCACAGAGTACACATTTTTTTTTATTCTCCAGTGCATGGAAATTTTTCTAGGACTGACCATATGCTAGGCCATAAAGTGAGCCTCAGAAATTCAAAAAAATCAAAATCATATCATGCATCTTCTCAGACCACAATGCAATGAAGCTGGAAATCAACAACTCAAGAATCTCTACGTCATACGCAAACACATGGAGAATGAACAACATGTTTCTGAATGAGCAGTGGGTCATAGAAGAAATCAAAAGAGAAATAAAAAAATTTCTGGAAACAAATGATGATAATACAAAATACCAAAATTTGTGGGGTGCTGCAAAAGCAATGATAAGAAGAAAGTTTATAGCAATTGGTGCCTATATCAAGAAACTGGAAAGGCACCAAATAAATCAAGTATCTATCCATCTCAAGGATTTAGAAAAGAAACAGCAAACCAAACACAAAACTAGTAGAAGAAAAGAAGTAATTAAAATTAGACAACAAAATTAAAACCAAATATATATATATATATATATATATATATATATATATATATATAAAACATCAGCAAAACGAAGAGCTGGTTTTTTGAAAAAATAAACAAAATTGGCCCAACTAAGCAAATAAAGGAGAGAGAAGACCCAAATCAATAAAATTAGAGATGAAAAAGGAAATGTAACACAGATACCAGAGAAATAAAAAGAATCATCAGAAACCACTACAAAGAGCTTTAAGCTGACAAACTGGGAAAACTAGAAGAAATGGAGAGATTCCTGGACACATACAACCTAACTAAACTGAGCCATGAAGACACAGAAAACCTAAACAGATCCATAACCAAGACAGAAATTGAGGGGCCGGCACTGTGGCATGGTGGGAAAAGCCGCCACCAGCAGTGCTGGCATCCCATATGCGTGCCAGTTCAAGACCAGGCTGCTCTACTTCCAATCCAGCTCTCTGCAATGGCTGGGAGAGCAGCAGAAGATGGCCCAGGTCCTTGCACCCCTGCACTCACGTGGGAGACCTGGAGGAAGCTCCTGGCTCCTGGCTTCAGATTGGCACAAGCCAAAGCCGTTGCAGCAAATTGGGGAGTGAACCAGCAGATGGAAGACCAGTCTCTCTGTCTCTCTGCATCTCCTTCTATGTGTACCTCTGAATTTCAAATAAATAAATCTTTTAAAAAAGAAAAGACAGAAATTGAATCAGTAATAAAGGCCCTCCCAACAAAGAAAAGCCCTGGACCAGACCGCTTCACTTCTGAATTCTACCAGACATTTAAAGAAGAACTATCTCCAATTCTTCTCAAAATATTCAAAACAATTGAAGGGGAGGGAATCCTCCTAAATTCTTTCTATAAAGCCAATATCACCTTAATTCCTCAATCCAGAAAAGATTCAACAGAGAAAAAGAACTATAGACCAATCTCCCTAAGGAACATAGATGCTAAAATTCTGGCCAATCGAATCCAACTACACATCAGAAAAATCATTCACCCAGTCCAAGTGGGATTTATCCCTGGTATGCAGGGATGGTTCAACATTCATAAATCACTCAATGTGATACATCACATTAACAAACCGAAGAACAAAAATCATATGATTATCTCAATAGATGCAGAGAAAGCATTTGACAAAATACAATACCCTTTCATGATGAAAACTCTAAGCAAATTGGGTTTAGAAGAAATATTCCTCAACACAATCAAAGCAATTTTTAACAAACCCATGGCCTACATGAAGGATCTCTGTAAATGAAACCCCAGTGGAAAGAAGCCATTAAAGAAGGATGGATTTTTCTCTGAAAGGAAGATAGAACTTCCACTTTTGCTTAAGGTCTTGTCCAAATACTGACAGAGTTTGTGGTCACAAAAGGCTTCCATAGCTTTGGCAGCTCATGGCAAGAGCCTTGGGTGATCACTGATGTCATAAAAAAGAGTGTTAATTGTTAAATTAACAACAGAAGTCACTATGCACTTACTCCCCATGTAGGACCTCTGTCCTTAATGAGTTGTACTATGAGAATTAACTGCAAATCTTGTTCTCAAACAGTACTTTATACTGTGTGTGTGTGTGTGTGGGTGGGTGGGTGCAAACTGTTGAAATCTTTACTTAGTATAGAGTTGGTCTTCTGTATATAAAGTTAAACTAAAAATGAACCTTAATGAAGAACGGGATAAGAGAGGTGTAGGAGGTGCAATGGGAGAGGGGGTGGAAGGATGGGTATGGGGGGAAGAACCACTATATTCCTAAAGTTGTACCTATGAAATTTGCATTCATTAAATAAAAGCTTTAAAAAAAAGAATAAGCATCATATCTTAGAGACCCCACACCTTATATAACACCCTGTACAATATAATGTGACAAACAACCGTAAAAATGTTGTATTTAAAATACTATCACAACATTACCTGTGAAGCCCAGGATAGAAGATGTAAATAGTAGAACTATAGTCCTTGAATGAGTATACATTTTTCACTGTTTTATGTTGCTATATACTTTCATCAATCATGGTTTATTTTACATTATTAAGTCATAAGGTTGGTGCTCATAAATTCTACAGCAATCCACAGTGACTTGTTGGCCACAGAAATTAATGTGACTGCTACATTGACAGATGTTTGCAGGAACAGCTTGCCCTGAGTGCCTAGCACAATTTTATGAATATATTCTGGGTAGGTGCTAAACTCTTTAACCCCAAGAGCTACAAGGGACATCTGTGAAGAAGTAATAAGTGCATCCCTTAACCTGATATTAAGTCTTACAAAGAGCAAAGTATGTGTATGGTGAAGTTGTTTGGAATCAAGAACAGTTTAGAAGAGACACAGGCTTAAGAATGGAAATTGGGGGGGTGATGGCACTGTAGGTTAAGCATCTGCATGTGGTGCTGGCATAACATAGGGGCACCAGTTCGAGTCCTAGCTGCTCTACTTCAGATCTAGCTCCCTGCTGATGGTCTGGGAAAGCAGCAGAAGATGGCCCAAATGCCTGGGCCCCTGCACCTGTGTGGGAGACTCAGAAGAAGCTCCTGGCTCCTGGCTTCAGATCAGCCCAGCTCTGGCCTTTTTTGGCCATTTGGGGAGTGAACCAGCAGCTGGAAGACCTCTATCTCTCTCTCTTTATAACATTGCCTCTCAGGTAAATAAATAAATCTTTAAAAAAAAAAAAAAAGGAAAGGAATTGAGAACTAGGAGGTTCATGGTGTCATTAAAAAGGTGAGAGGAGAAAGAAGAGAGACTTGAGGTGGGGAAAATAATAAGAGGTCAGTTTGAGTTTCAATTGCTAAAAAGACACATCTATGCTCAAGAATGAGTTGATAATGCAAGCATGGGGCTCCAGAGAGAAATTAAAGTGGTGGTTGTTTTTTCAAACTAGAAACAGCATCACTGCTTTTTTTTTCTTTTTTTAAGGTTTTATTCATTCATTTGAGAGGTAGAGTTACAGAGGGAGGGAGAGAGAAGGATAATCCATCTGCTGGTTCGTTCTCCAAATGGCACAAACAGCTGGAGCTGGCCTAATCCAAAGCCAGAAGTCAAGAGCTTTTTCTGGGTCTCCCATGCGGGTGCAGGGGCCCAAGCACTTGGGCCATATTCTACTTCTTTCCCAGGACATCATCAAGAAGCTGGCCACAGCAGAGAACTGGATTGGAAGAGGAGCAGCCAGTATAAAACCAGCACCCATATGGAATGCTGGCACCATAGGCGGAGCCTTAGCCCACTACACCACAGTGCTGGTTCCTGTTTGTTCTCCTTTTACACTTGATCTTAGCCAAAAGGCTGAGGAGCAATATGTTGTTCTCCTTTTAAGGCAGAGTTCACTTTTCTAAAATAAAATCTTATTGAGAAATCTAGTATGTCAAACCCACAAAAGTAGAATGACTCTGTTGTAGTGAGAGACGAGTGGAAAGGCATGAAGGGTAGTGAGTCCTTCAATTCCAGGTACCCGCATTCAGCAGCAGCCCATGTGGGGCTCCAAGGGGCTAACCTACACTAAAACCAATGTTGCAGCCAAGTTCTTGATTTCAGAGCCGGGGTATTATTAAGAACAGGGCAAGTTCACTGCTATATTCAAGACCAAGAGTTAATTATGGCCAACCCAGGAATGTACTTCAGAACAACTTTCCTCACTCAAGGGAATCTTCCAGGGCAGTAAACTTAAGGGCCATGAATAGTCTGGTTCCCAAAGTTGAGATCTTTTGTGAAATCTTTCCTGAATATCTGGAGAAATCTGTGGTTTCACTGAGTCCTGCCTCATTTCTCCCCTCACAATCATGTGTGTGCTCCTTTGTAGTAGTGTGTGGCAGGGCCATGGTTCCTTTAATAGTGTGAATGCCTTGGAGATTAGACAGTGAGCAGGCCTTGTGTGTCACACATTACCTGATATGAGCTCTGTTAAGCTGGTCAACAATGTTTAAATTTTTGAAGACTTGGAGTTGCCACGGAAAAGCACTTTTGACAGCTTTTCCTTAAAAGGGATGTTATTTTCAATAATCACTTTCACATCTTAAGTAACTCAGAGTTTGATAAATAATTACCCAGAAGGAATATGAAGAATTACCAAGCCAAGAGACTCAAATCAACAACCCAATTTTGCCTTAGGGGATGCTTCACTATGAAATATATGACTTGCTAAGTTATTTACCAAAAAGTAAAATACCTGCATATTCTGGATAGCAAATAGTGAGAGGGCTCTTTTTTATTTTTTCTTCGAAGAGGTCCTTCTTGTTTAGAAAAAGTATGATGGACGTATCTGTAAACCATTTGTTGTTACATATGCTGTCGAACAATTTCATGCTTTCATGCATTCGATTCTGTAATACAAAATGAAGTCACATCATCCCTAATAGCAAAGATTTAGAGGACTATTTAAAAAAATAACAAATATAATAAAAGCTTATTCAGATGAATAATAGGTCATGGACCACAAAAATACATTTCTGCCATTTTAAGACAAGTATACTTTGAAACCCAATGAGCCCACCACATTAAATATTAGCAAAGAAGACTTCTAGTTCCAGTTTCCTGCTCTTAAAGGACCTGTGCTGAAAAGGAAACCAAGGAGGGTGGGCAACTGATACTGTGGTTAAGATGATGCCTTGGATACTACCATCCCATACCATGGGGCCTAGTTTGAAGCCTGGCTCCTCTGCCTACAATCCAGCTTCTGCTGTTGCGTACTCTTGGAGGCAGCTGGTGATGGGTCAAGTACTTGGGACCCTACCACCCACATGGGAGACCTGGATTGAGCTTCAGGCACCTGCTTTGGCCTGGCCCAGCCCTGGCTGTTGCATGCATTTTGAGAGTGATCCAAAAGATAGATGTCTCTCTCTCTCAAATAAAATAAAATAGGTTATTTTTGTTTGTTTGTTTCCCAAAACAAGAGCACTAAGGGGTAGGCATTTGGCCTAGCGGGAAAGACACACCCACTTTCCATATGGGAGAGTCTGAGCTCAAGCCCCAGCTCTGTTCCAGTTCCAGCTTCCTGCTAACGCACACCCTGGGAAGCAGGGGTGATGGTTCAAGCAGGTGGGTCCCTGCCTGCCATATGGGAACGTGGGATTGAGTTTTCAGCTCCAGCTTTGCCCTGGACCAATCCTGGCTGTTGCGAGCCTTTGAGGAGCAAAGCAATGGATGAGAGCTTGCTCTCTGTCTGTGTCTCCCAAATAAAGAAACAGTGTTTTTTACAGGGCACTGATATATTTAATAGCTTTTATATAAGAAAAACAAATGTGTAGTGTTGCATTTCACTGACTGCACAGCCTGATTTTTAAAATATAAAATTCACATTTCTATCTATCCCTGTTCCCATTTTGTACTGAAGCTAATTAAAAACGATTGAGAATTTTAAATTTATATTTAAAAATTTTTTTCTGCATTCAAACATACAAGAAAATGACATGGCAGCAGTATAGCATAACCTATGTGTAACAAAAATCACTACAATGGTGGAAGGGAAACATGATGAAAAATGAGCCCTGGACGACTGTGGGCTGGCTTTATTTTCACTCGGGATGCAGACGGCAGATGCAGGAAAGGCACAGTTGGCAGAGGGCAGGATGAGATGGACTCTCCATCGTCTCCTCTTTTTCAAGCCCCATCTGTGCTTCTTTACCAGATTTCTCTTGAATGATGCAAGCAGAAAAGTCAGTGGAAAGCGATGGGAACTTCAAATAATTCAGGCACGCAACAAGAATTTCTCAGAAAAAATTCTCGAAGCACGTCCCTCTCACTGGTTTCATGCCCCACCCCGGTGAGGGGCTCTACTTGCCATCTCTTCGTCTTCAGCCAGGACCAGGTCGTAGTCACTCAGCGCCACACAGAAGATGATAGCAGTCACTCCCTCGAAGCAGTGGATCCACTTCTTCCGTTCAGACCTCTGTCCTCCCACATCAAACATTCTGGAAGGGGAAACACAAGGAGCTGACGTGAGTCATACATTCTGAAGGCCCAAGGAGTGCAGTGAGGCCACAACAGAAGCTCCAAATAGCTAGATGGGAAGAAAGAAAAAAAAAAAAAAAGGAGAAAAAGACTTTTTAGGAAGAAAAGAATGTCACAGATTGGTTTTCTCAAGTGGGGAAATTTTTTGATTGAAGGGAGGATACCTCTAAACAGAAACATCCTGGAAACACAAGACATTCGTTAACATGAGAACGTTAACAGAACATGAAAGCACATGCAAATGAATGGACTGCACTGTGTGTACACACAGAGGCGTCACAAGAAGCCAGTGGGCATCGCAAACACCGAAGAGTGCACATTCAAAGTCAGGGAGCACTGCAGGCAGAGGAGGGGCTCCCCTCTTCCTATTACAAAACGTTTTCTCTCAGAGGACTTGGAGATAAAGGACAGCCCATTCCAGGTAAGAAAGTACAGGACAACTAAATTACATCCACGTAGTGGCAAAGGGTTTTGTTACAAAAGGACAATTGTGGGGAGACTGCGTCGTGCCACAGTGGGTAAAGCCACTGCTTGTGACACCAGCATCCCCATGAGAGCACCAGTTTGAGTTCTGGCTGCTCCACTTCCCATCCAGCTCCCTGCGTCTGGGAAAGCAGGCAATGGCCCAAGTATCTAGGGTCCTGTCATCCATGTGGGAGACCTGGATGGAATTCCAGGCTCCTGACTTCAGGGTGGCCCAGCCCTGGTCATTATGGCCATTTGGGGAGTGACCCAGTAGATGGAAGACCTCTCTCTCTCTCTTTCCTCCTCTTTCTCTCTCTCTCTCTCATTCTCTTGCTGTAACTCTGCCTTTCAAATGAAGAATTAAATCTTAAAAAACACAAAAAAAGTAAACCCATGGTACAGAAAAAAAAATGGCACATTTGAAACATAAAGAAGTAAATAAATAGCCTAGCAACTGAGAATGAAAAATTCAGTTTTTGTACAATATACAATAGTAAATCATTCTGTGTTAGTGAATGACGTAATAACACAATCATACAATATAAAAACAACGGGTTTTTTTCTTACAAGAATTATAAAGATAAGCAAAAGTTAAAATCCACAAAGATTACATTGTGCAACCTAGAAATAATCGCTTATGTAACAGAAGCACTATGCAAACTGGTACATTTTTAAAGGCTCCATTTATCTAGATGGTGCACTAATTAAAACAGTCCCTATTTAATTCCCAGGCAAAAAAGAATTTTCCCTACGGAGCACTATTGGCCTACAAACCGAATCTAGGCACATCAACTACTACTGTTACTTTTTCCATCATTTAAGTGGCCTTTATTTTAGCTTTACCAGTACATTCAAGTATGCTATATTATTCTACTGCATGATAAGTAAAAATGGATAGCATACATAAAGGACAGTCAGTAACACAGACCAAAGAAGAAGAAAAGATAATAAACTATTTTAACTAGATAACAATTTATTAAATTGCCTAGGAACAAAACTTGGGGGAAAAAGTAACTTTACCAAAAAAATAACATATCTTAATCTTAGGAAACTTTTCCAACCAAATGTCATCTACTCTCTGTCTACCCAATATAAAATAACAATCCCACCTGACCACTTGACATTTTCTCTGTGATGGTTGATTTTGTGTTGTCTTGGCTGGCTGACCATGCCATTATTTAATCTCCAGGTACTGCCATGAAGGTATTTCATGAATGTGATTAACATCTACAATAAGGGGTTAGCACTGTGGCGTGGCAGTTAGGGCTACAGCCTGCAGTGCCGGCATCCCATATGGGCTCCGGTTCGAGACCTGGCTGCTCCACTTCTGATCCATCTCTCTGCTATGGCCTGGGAAAGCAGTAGAAGATGGCCCAAGTCCTTGGGCCCCTGCACCCACGTGGGAGACCTGGAAGAAGCTCCTGGCTTCGGATTGGCACAGCTCCGGCCATTGTGGCCAACTGGGGAGTGAACCAGCGGATGGAAGACCTCTTTCTCTCTCTCTCTGCCTTTCCTCTCTCTCTGTGTAACTCTTTCAAGTAAATAAGTAAGTCTTTTTAAAAAAAAATCTACAATAAGCCTACTTTAAGTCATGAGTTGGTCCTCAGTACCTGTGGATAGGCCACATGCCATCAGCTAAAGGGCCTTAAGAGTAAAACCTGAGGTTTCCAGGGCAGAAACAAAATTCCTTCTAGCACTCATGTGTAAGGCGTCCAGCCTGTCCTACAAACTAGGGCTTCCACAGTTACACGAGCCAATTCCTTGAAACAAACATAATTGACCGGTTCTTTTTCTCTGGAGAATGCAGAGAAACAAATGTGAGAGCCAAGAGAGAGGTGCTACTTCAACATATGCCTAAAAATGTGAAAGTGGCTTTGCAACTGGGTCATGGAAAATAGCTGGAAGAATACTGAAGTACCTGGCAATTGTTCTGAAGAGACAGTTGGTAGAATTGTGGACATTACAGGCCATTCTGCTAAGAGCTCAGAAGGAAGAAGAGAGAGGAGAAGAAAAGCTACTATCTTGGACCACGCAAGTATCATCACCAACAGTGTTGGGAGGTATGTAAATGCTACAGGTACTTTTAATGAGGTTTCAGACATGAAAAACAAGTTGTTGCACTCTACAGAAAAGATAATCCTTGTTATAAAATGGCAAACAGCTGGCTGACTTGTGTTCTAGTGTGGGGTGGAAGGGAGAATTTTTAAGTAATGGATTGGGTTGTGTGCATCTCATTGTAACTTTTTGTCTCATTTAACTTCTGAGAATAATTTCACTTATTGTTTGTATGATGGGTATTAAGTTCAAAATGAAGGAATAGTATATTATTATAATTTAAGAATTCATATTATCAGCTGTGACTTGGCATTTATGAGTAGGTTTTTTTTTTTTCCAAAGAAACCTTTTACTTAAGGTTTGTATTAAACTTCATGCATTTCACAAGTACAACTTTAGGAATATAGTGATTCTTCCCCCCATACCCACCCTTCCACACACATTCCCACCCCTCTTTTTCCTCCCTCTCCCATTCCCAGTCCCATTTTCCACTAAGATTCATTTTCAGTTAACTTTATACACAGAAGACCAACTCTATACTAAAGAATTCAACAATTTGCATGAAAAAAAAAACTGTTTATGGGTAGTTTCTGTTTGGGTTATTTAATTGTAGTTAAAGAATCACAGTTTAACTTTTTTTTTTTTTTTGACAGGCAGAGTGGACAGTGAGAGAGAGAGAGAGAGAAAGGTCTTCCATTTCCATTGGTTCACCCCCCAATGGCCGCTGTGGCCAGCGTGCTGCGGCCAGTGCACTGTGCTGATCCGAAGCCAGGAGCCAGGTGCTTCTCCTAACTTTACTGTTGCTGGATACAGAGATAAAACATTCTTTCTGATATGAAATTATTATAATACAGGAGAAATTTCCTTTTCTGTAGCATTATAATGAGAACACAATATGCAATGCATGAGTTTAACATCCAGATATGGCTACCCAGCTTTGTACTAGTTGGTCTTGATCACAGTGCTGACAGATAACAGTTTAAGTTAGCATACCTTAGGACGTCCCTCACAGTCCACTGTACCCTCTAAAAAACCTTAGGGAAACTCACATTCATTCCTAATGATGCTCATCAAAAGTGCTACCTTTTCATATGAAGGAGAACATTCTATATTTTTGTTTATTAAAAAAAGTTTGAAATTTTAAATACCAGTTGAAGTAATGGAGGTGTTTCTAAGGTATCTGTGGAAGAATAAGTGATGCTCTGTGCTTTATCTGCCTTGTCATTGAAAATGAAAGCAGTGATACCAATCAGTGTTTCTGCTAGTTATCTGAAGTTGCAGAGAAATCAATGCAAGGTTGGAACCATGCATTAGCAATGACAGTAATTTAGCAGAATTCAAATACAAAATAAGAGAAAGTTTATCTGAAGTTGCAGAGAAATCTGTTTATCTTTAGTTTAGGGAATCAGAACAGTAACTATACACAGAGGCTTATAAAATTTGGCCTCACCCAGGAACCCAAACTGAATAAGATTAATGAACTTCCTGAAGGATCATGTTGAAAGTTGACAGAATCTCAGTATTTGCTGGATGGCAAAACTACAACTGTGAAAAGTCGAGGCTGGAAGTGAAAAGTAGAGTTTAGAGGCCGGTGCTATGGAGCAGGTAAAGCTGCTGCCAGTGCCAGCATCCCATATGGGCGCAGGTTCAAGCTCCGGCTGCTCCACCTCCAATTCAGCTCTCTGTAATGGCCTGGGAAAGCAGTGAAAGATGGCCCGTCTGAAATCAGGAGTCTGGATCTCCATCCAGGTCTCCCACAAGGGTGCAGAGGCCCAAGGACTTAGGTCATCTTCCACTGCTTTCCCAGGCCATAGCAGAAAGCTGGATTGGAAGTAGAGCAGCTAGGACTCGAACCGGCGCCACATGGGATGCCAGCACTGCAGGCAGCAGCTTTACTTGCCAACTGCTTGGGCCCGTGAACTCATGTGGGAGACCCAGAAGAAGCTCCTGGCTCCTGGATTCAGATAGGCACAGCTCCGGCTGTTGCAGCTACTTGGGGAGTGAACCAGTGGATGTTAAGACCTCTCTCTCTGCCTCTGCCTCTGCCTCTGCGTAACTCTACCTTTCAAATAAAAAATAAAAATAAATCTTAAAAAAAAAAAAGTATGGTTTGGAAGTAAATGTTCAAGAGTGCATCTAGCCATGATGAACTGTGAACTTTACAGTCAGACTGCCTGAAGTCCCGTATAACTGACTTAACATTTGCACTGTTATTTTTCAGCACTTAGAGTTCTCACCTTTATGGCATTTTATAGGCAATAATTCACTTGAAGTTTCTTCAAGCAACACTGTAGTAGTCTCTTTTGAAGGATCATAATGTGTTTGCCCAGCTATGTGATACAGGAACCTATATCCTCACTTGCTAACCTCAATTCCATGCATTTTCTTCTTTGACAATACTGGTTAGAGGTAAGCCCTTATCTGAGCATTACTCACCCTTTACATTTGCTTTGAGAACACGGTCTTGAAAAACAAAGCAAACAAAACACAAGAAACTAAGGTTCAGTAGGCTTATAAAAGAAATATGTTTTAAAGCCTCATTGCAACAGTGAAGTTTCTTGTAAGTAAAATCACTTTATAGTTTTAAGATAAACAAGTATCCCCAGGTCAGATACAGTATATTATATGTGAAATCAGAATACTAAGTTTGGTTATTTAATATTCTAGAAGCAGTAATAAACAAAATAAAAGGAGGTAGATGATTTCAATAAATGTAGTATTAGCAGAAAAAAAAGTTCACCAGGGCTTACAAGAGAATGAAAATGGAAAAAGAATTAAAAGCATTGTAAAACTGTACCATGCATGAAAGCATGAAGAAAATATTGCCAGGTACACCATTCATGACCACTACTCATATATTCACTTAAGATAGCAGGGCTGGGTTTAGTTTTGGAGGGATGGAGTGGGAATAGGGGAGAATAGCCATGGAAAATTGAAACTAAATTTTATTTCTCTGAAAAAAATCCAATCATATGAATCATCGATAAATGAATGACAAACGGTAGTAACAGATGTATAATACTTAAAATGTGCATGGAAGCAAAAAGAATTGCATCTATTTAACTGTAGGCTTTCTTGCTGAGATGAGCTAATAATTGTTTGCTTTTAATCTCTGACTAGGAACCTTTTTCCAAGATGTGTTTAGAAATTCTGCTTTATTATCATCACTGTTTCAGAGCATTGGTGTCAACTGAAACAAAGTCTCATCCATAATTCACACTGAAGCCTTACTTAGAAGGATTATCCCAAATTATAAAGCTTTTCATCAGAGTAAGAGAGAAAAGAGAAAATAATTTCAGTAGCAACATAGCATCCTCTACTTGCAAAGCAGAAGCAGATAAATTACTTTTCTTGACAAATCAGAATGATTTAACAGTTTTTTGGTTTTGCTTTTAATCTTAATTTATAATATTTTTGGTACTGCAGGGATGCAGCAGAGTATAAGCCAATGGGTTATATACAGTTTTGTGAAGTCTGAATTTCTACAGAGAAATTAAGAACCAGCACTAAACATAATTGAAAAGATATATCAGAAACAAAAAAAAAAAGAATGATCTGATTCCTCATGCTATTAAAAATGAAATCTTAGAAAAATATAAGAAAGCATGAACATTTTTATAAAGAATAAAAGAGACCCTCAGTGCCTTTTCTAAAATGAATTCCTGTAGTGCCAACTAGGGTGTGCTCAGCTGGAGCCACCTTACAAAGTTCTGCAGGTGCAAGAAGGCTTTTGATGCCTTCCCATGCACAACTGCGAATGCAACCTTGCTTAAAATCAATTCCAATCTTGTACAGTTAGAAATTTTTAAAATACCTATTTTAAAAAAAAAAGCTTTAAAACTTTAAAATTGACTGTCAAGGGGCTGGCACCGTGGCTCAATAGGCTAATCCTTCACCTGTGGCGCTGGCACACAGGGTTCTAGTCCCAGTCGGGGCATCGGATTCTGTCCCGGTTGCTCCTCTTCCAGGCCAGCTCTCTGCTGTAGCCTGGGAGTGCAGTGGAGGATGGCCAAGTCCTTGGGCCCTGCACCCCATGGGAAACCAGGAGAAGCACCTGGCTCCTGCCTTCGGATCAGGGCAGTGCGCTGGCCACAGCGCGCCAGCCGTGGCGGCCATTGGGGGGTGAACCAACAGCAAAGGAAGACCTTTCTCTCTGTCTCTCTCTCTCTCACTGTCCACTCTGCCTGTCAAAAAAAAAAAAAAATTGACTGTCAAGGAACAATTTACTATTTTATTCCTTTTAGTATAATTTTGTTCTACTTAATACCATTGGTTGAACTCTTTAATTAACACACAATTATTCTTAGGCATTTAAATTTAACTGAAAGGTGACCCCTGTTAAATATAAGAGTGGGAATAAGAGAGGGAAGAGATGTATAGTTCAGCACATGCTCAGTTGGACTTGCCCCAAATGGTAGAGTTAGAAACATGCCAGGGGATTCCAATTCAATCCCATCAAAATGGCATGTACCAATGCCATCTCACTAGTCAAAATGAACAGTTTCAGTTCATAATTGATCATAATGATAAGATTAAGTGTCAAAGGGATCACATAAACAAGACTACTGTCTGCTAATACTAACTGATAGAATTAAAAAAGAGAGAAGGATCCAACATGGGAAGTGGGATACACAGCAGACTCATAGAAGGACAGATGTCCTAAACAGCACTCTGGCCTCAGAATCAGCCTTTAAGGCATTCAGATCTGGCTGAAGAGCCCATGAGAGTATAGCAGGCATGGAAAGCCAAGATATCATGGAAAAAAAAAAAAAAGACCTAAATGAAAGATCTCTGTGAGTGAGATCCCAGAGGAAAGAACGGGCCATCAAAGAAGGAGGTACCCTTCTCTGAAGGGAGGAGAGAACTTCCACTTTGACTATGGCCTTGTCTAAATAAGATCATAGTGGTGAACTCAAGAGGCTTCCATAGCCTTGGCAGTTCATGACAAGAACCTTAGATCACTGATTACTGACGTCATAAATAAGAGTGTTAATTTTTAAAGCAATGACAGGAGTCACTGTACACTTACTCCTCATGTAGGATCTCTGTCCTTAATGTGTTGTACTATGTGAATTAAACATAAAACTACTACTAAAACAGTACTCTATTTTGTGTTTCTGTGTGGGGGCAAACTGTTGAAATCTTTTTTTTTTTTTTTTTTGACAGGCAGAGTGGACAGTGAGAGAGAGAGAGACAGAGAGAAAGGTCTTCCTTTGCCATTGGTTCACCCTCCAATGGCCGCCGCGGCTGGCGCGCTGCGGCTGGTGCACTGCGCTGATCCGATGGCAGGAGCCAGCTTCTCCTGGTCTCCCATGGGGTGCAGGGCCCAAGGACTTGGGCCATCCTCCACTGCACTCCCGGGCCACAGAGAGCTGGCCTGGAATAGGGGCAACCGGGACAGAATCCGGCGCCCTGACTGGGACTAGAACCTGGTGTGCCAGCGCCGCAAGGTGGAGGATTAGCCTGTTGAGCCACGGCGCCAGCTAAACTGTTGAAATCTTTACTTAGTAAATACTAAGTAGATCTTCTGTATATAAACATAATTGAAAATGGATCTTGATGGAGAATGGGATGGGAGAGGGAATGGGAGATGGGATGGTTTTGGGTGGGAGGTTATGGGGGAAAAAGCAGCTATTGTCCAAAAGTTGTACTTTGGAAATTTATATTTATTAAATAAAAGTTTAAAAAAAAAAACTACAATACTACAACTCACTTAATTCTAGCATTTTTCTTTTATATATTTTTATTTCCAAGAATCTTTATACGGCTTAGGTACTGTGTGGGTTTTAATGCAGGGTGAAGAGCCTGTTTACCTGAAGCAGGGGCTGCCTCTTAGTAGGGCCTCAGGACCGTTCAAGGGCTTTGTGACCAGGGTCCTTTCTGCTGGATGCTGGACCAGCATTTAAGAAAAAAGGCATTTTAAATGAATTTAAGTTATGAGAAGCTACTGGTTTTTAAAAACACAACTTCCACAGGCCCCTTTACTTAGTTTCAGTGAGCAGAAACAATAATGCTAAGGACGGGTATGAGTTGGAATAACACCTGTAAAGTGCTTTTAACCTGCATCTTTTAAGATCAAGTCACACCACAATGGTCTGGGATTTCTATGGAGACACTGAAGTTTTGTTCTGGTAGAAAGTCCTGTGATGTTAATTATCTTCTTTATGTATACTACTGCCTCTTTTTCAAAGATATATTTATTTGAAAGGCTGAGTTACAGACAGGGAGAGCCAGGGAGAGAGATATCCATCCACTGGATCACTCCCCAAATCCCAAGTGGAACCTAGGAGCCTGAAACTCCATTCACGTCTCCCATGTGGGTGACTGGCCCAAGCACTTGGGTCATCTTCTGCTGCTTTCCCAGGTGCATCAGCAGAGAGCTGGATCAGAAGTGGAGCAGCTGGGACTTGAACCAATGCTCATATGGTATGCCGGTACAGCAGACGGCAACTTAACTTGCTGTACCACAACACAAGTCCCAACTGCTATGTCTTTATATGAAATATAGAACCTCTTTTTGCATGATTTTGCTGTTGCTAACTAGAGTTAACTGGTCAACAGATGGATAACAATGCATACTGAATGGCAATTTTGATTGGTGAAAACTTATCAAATAAGTAGAGCATTTAGCAGAAGAAAAGTCATGCTACCTAAACCCAGATGCAGTTGACCTGAAAGGGAAAAACGGATTAAACTAAACTGACTGCAAGGGTTGTATAGATAATACAAGAATCTGGAAATAAAATACTATATTTGTGTCTAATCCAACAGTTTTCCTCACACCTTGAAAATTGTCACTTCTTTCTCTATGCAGTTCTGGAAATTTGCATGAAATACAATCTTCAGCCTGCTTCATTCATTACAAAATGAGGAGACTGGACAAAATGAACTCCAAGACCACTCCCATGTTGGAAAGATACAACTCAGTACTTCTCTGCTCAGACCTCAGTAAGTCCATAGTAAGAACACTTCAAATTAAACAAACACTTTGTAACATGAAACAGTGCAACCATAAGTTTGTTTCAAGTAAAATTTTTCATGAAAAAGTTTTAAAAGGCACCCTTCTTTTTAAACATTTCCAAAAACAAGCATATATTCTAACAATAAAACTCTCCTTTTTATCTAAAGATGAATGGCAATGCCTCCAAAATACACTACAGTGTATTATAGTATTTTCTATCTAGAAATAGAAGCCAAAAACTACCTTTACTGGCATCATTGCAAAAAACTATAGACAAAGGGAATTTGCCAGGCTATTTTTCTTAAATAAAAATATTATTCCTGAAGATGCTTCTGTTTTGTCTTCTTTCACCCCAAAATTCTTTTGTTCAATCATCTGAGTTTTCTGACTGTAATTCCTATGTTACAAAAGTCTACCATCATACCTTTTATTTCCAAAACAACTTTATATTTCTAAATTTATAAATCATATTTTGATTCTACTCACTTAAAATGAAGATCTTTGAAAGTAAAATGGGTTTCAACAATTCCTGTAGTTTTCACTCTAGTTCTGAGAACGTCTTGCTGAGTTGGGATATAATTGGGTTGTGCTATTCTGTCCAAGTCATTCAAATAGCTGAAAAAACAAACAGCAAAACAACATGCTAACAGTAAATACAGCCAATAAAGATCATCTAACAGGGAGAGAAAAACACAGGCAATTCTCTGCAGTTGCTGGGAGGTTTAAAGTTTCTATGTAATGAGGTAAAACAACCAATTTAAGCTTAGATCTTACGTAACTCCCACTGAAATGAAAATATTTATACTTCTCTGGCCACAAAGGTCTTTCACTATTTTTAAAAACTATACTTAAGGACAGTGACTAGCAATCAAAGGAAAGAAGACAATTTTTTTTTTTTTTTAAATGCAGGACTGCAACCATGAATCTCTTTCTTAAAATTCATTATACTTTCTGGATGTAACTCTGGGCTGACATTTCAGACATTTTTGTAGAAAGTGTCAAAGTCTTTTTGGAGAAAGGACTGAGGAAACCTGTGACCCCAGCCTGGATGAGATGCTGTCTCTTTTCTACCTGCTGTTACACCCAGGGAAACACGAGGCACGCTGCCTTATCTGGTAGTTTTACTGCTAAGTATCAGTACTGTACCTCTTAGTGTGAGTCACTCATAAGTCTTCTCATCAGGGATACAAAGCATGTTAAGACAGACAAATGTAGTAGATGGGGCAGGCACTTGGTGTAGCAGTTAAGACGCTTGCTGTAACACCAACGTCCCTTATCAGAGTCTCCACTGCTGACTGCAGCTTCCTGGTTGGTGAAACCCTGGGAGGCAGTGGGTGATGACTCAAGTGGTTGGACCCCTGCCACCCATGTGAGGGACCTGCACTTTGCTTCTGACTCCACATTTTACCCACGTGCAGCTCGGACCTTTGTGGGTATTGTGGAGACAGGATCTCTGTCTGTCTGTTTCTCTCAAGTGAATACAGTTTTAAAAAATGTTTAAATGTAGTGGATAACACCATGCAATGTAAGACAGTAAATTTCGTAGTGTCAAATTAAATGGTGCAGTTAATAATTCATAGAAAGGAAAGAAGAGAGTAGTGGAACATAAAATAGAAGGTCATTTCCATCAGGAAAGGCTGCAATCAGAATGGAGAGAGGAACAGTCTTGTGTTTTTTTGGAGGGTAAGGCCACTACTAGGCTATGCATAACCTTAAACTAGAAGTCAGGAATGAGTCCTAGGGTAAGCCGAGTGTGGAGCATCACTCCAAGCAACATAAGGCCAGGTATAGAGGGGCTCCAACTATGGCAGCTTTAAATTGGCAGTACCCTGAGAAACCATTGCTTAGCCATTTAGAATGTGGTCTTATGAAAAGAAAGGAGCTTGCTCAATATTTGATTTATCAGATATATGGCTGGAATACTATATAAACACTTTAGTAGTAACAAAAGCATTCTAGCATATAATATACATGTATATATATATATATATTTGAACACACAGAGACGACAGCTTGAGTTGCTGCACATACAGAAGAGAATTCTATCATCATACTGACTGATGACAGTCCCCCAGTATAGTCTCTGATTTGTTTTTTTTTAATAAGATTTATTTATTTTGAAAGTCATAAAGTTACAGAGAGAGATCTTCCATTAGTTGGCTCACTCCCAAGATGGTCAATAATGGCCAAGGCTAAGCCAGGCCAAAGCCAGGAATCAGGAGCCAGGAGCTTCATCTGTGTCTCCCATGTGGGTGCAGGGTCCCAAACACTTGGGCCATCTTCTGCTGCTTTTCCTAGGCTATTAGCAGGGAGCTGGATGGGAAGTGGAGCAGCCAAAAGACAAAACATATGCGATACTGGTGTCAGAGGTGGCAGCTTTACCACTACACCCAGTTTCTGCTTCAATTCTGTATACATATAGGGACTTCAGAAACTTTGTGGAAAATGTAATTCCAAGACAACTTTATTTGGTATAATAAAACTTTTGAAATCTATCCATCATTTTTTCATCATGTATACTTCCCAGGAACTTTCTGAAGACCCCTTTTATAATGTTGTACTTTACTATTAGGAAAATATGATTTGATAAACAAACAAAAGAAGCCATGGCAAGATTTCACTAAAATAGTGAGGTGTTATTTAAAATGTACTCTAGTCACTCACAGACTTTTTTACATAAAAGTTCTATGGTCTCTAAAAATAATGTACATTTATATTTCAAAAAGGTAAAAAAAGAACAAGTAGTATTTTGAGAAACTCTAAGTCGTCAGACAGGCCTGAGGGGGTGAGGATGTATCTCTCCACCTCCAGGCAAGATATCCTTTAACCACCAGGGAGAAAAAGGCTTCCACAACTTCCTTTGTTCTTGAAAATTGGCTCCATTATTGCCATTTTAAGGTCAGAAGTGCTAGGCATGATATAAGAGGGAACCAAAGCAACACGTTTCTCACTGCATGTACTAGCAGCTTGCAAAGGAGAAGGGTCTTGGCCAAGAGACTGAGGGGGTCTGGCAGTCCCCCCATTTGACAAGGAAGGGGTCTTCAATCTATCATCCCCTCATAGCACTCCTTAATTTTTGAAGTAGCTCATTTTGCTGGGTGCAACCAGAGCATTGTCTCGCTAAAACAGTGATTTCCACTTCAATCTTTTTGCAGGTGCTGGTGGTGGCAAAGCAAACACTATGGTTGACAGGAGAGTTCTGTTCTCCCTCTAGGTGATTTTTCCAATTTGTCTTCTAAAGTCTGTGAAGTCTAGTTTATTAATTCATCCATTATTAAACAAGATAATATCGAATTGACAACGGTGTGCCAGGGTGTATGCAAAAACAGACACTGGATCTACAGTGTATTGGCAGGGCAGAAAATAATCAAATAGTCACAATGTAAATATAAGTCAAATAAATTGAAAACTAATGTAAACCTGAGGCAAAAGAAAATGGTATTATGAGTTCCTAAAACTCGGAAAAAACTTCCTAAAACATGGAAGCAAGGACCTGCCCAGTGGCCAACGTGTATTTCATGTGGAAGGGAGATACCACTTGCAGAGATGATTACAGAAGAGTAAGTCACACATATAGAAACCACATATATAATTCATATGTTAGAATATTTAACATATAGGCTAAGGAAATCAGAGTAAAGACTGCTAAGGGTGATGTAGTGGTTTTATATTATTTATTTGCTCACACCTGGTATGTGCTCTGACATAAAATAATGAGGTCCTCAGGAGCTGTACCCTATTTGTTTGCTTTTCACCGTGGCAAAGTGCATGCATCGACCTAAAACTGTCAATACCTGTCATCTTCTGTCTAATCCTGATTTATGTCCCTAGAAGTCGACAGAACACCGAACGACCTGGGGAAGTAGAGTGCACAACATGCATCTTCAAGACTGAGGAACACTGGACACACCACAGCTGATATTACTGACTCTGTGTGTGTGTGTGTGTGTGCGCACTCAACCAGGGAAGCCACCACTTGGGGTTTTTTTTTTTTTTTTAAATTCTCTATAGATAACAAACAGAAAGCTTTCCAATTAGGTTTTATCACAACTTGCTCTGCTAATTTTCTGGGGCCACCACCTGGATTATCTGGGCGAGTTTTCTCTTCCCAAAAAACGGTAGTTAAATGTCTGAGAACAGCGCACAGGGCAAACACAAATGAAAATTTCCAAATGTGCAGCAGCTACTTTTCTTAGTGAGGAATTATCTTGTGACCACCATGCACCCCTTTAAAGTATTCCTGCTTAAGCTTTCTGTCACAGACAAGCAGCTTTTCGCAGGCACCATGAATGTCATGAAAACAACCTAAATCAGTTAACCCCTATCTGGCTAGCTCCAAGTAAACCAGAGATATACCCAAATTCCAAGTGAATTTTGGGAAGTTCTAGTTACCTTCCTGGAAATATACTGGGACCAGTCCCGTTCTGCATGCTTCCAATAGAGTTACATAAGTACAAATCTCTGGAGACACCACTGCACACCCAGGCAACAACCGCACTGCTGGCTACAAATACACACCAAAGAGGCAGAGACAGTTCTCAGATATTGTCATGCTGCATATCCTGAGTTGCACAAGAATGTGTCAGCCAATTCTGCAGTAAAACTGCCTTGGAGGTAAATTTGGTTTGCAAGTAATTATTCATGATCGTTGAGCTCTGAAGTTATGATTACTTACTACGCTGCCGAGTCATTAAGCTGGTACTCGCGGGATCTGTTGAAACAGGCTTGCACACCGCTATCCTTCCACAATCTCTTTATCACTCCGGCGAGTTCTGCAGTCATAAAGCCTTCCTCAGCAGCTCCAGCAAGCACAAAGAGTTGGCGGGCATCATCCTGCATATCCAAAGGCCATTGTTTTAGAGGGTAAAAAAGGAGGCATTAGAGACATAAAGTAGCAGGGGGAGCACTATAGATAAAAACTATACAACAGTGACCTTCCTTTATGCTTTTTTTCACTGAAAGGTTCTAACATTTTTTCCCTCCAAAGTACCAATTAAAAAAAATAAAATAAAACTGACTTAACCGAAAGAATGTAATCACAAATCCTAAGTCTCTGTTCTGTGGCATTAGTGATATCTCTCAAGGCATCAAGAAGTGGGAAGAATGACTAAAATGACACTTCATCAAGGAGACGTTAGCCAATTGCCCAATGACTGTTGTGAACTGAAAATGATCATTTTTTTGGAAAAAGACAAAAGAACTTGTGTGTCTTGTTCCTCCCTTTCAAAATGGTTCTAATAAGAAACTGATAACACTTTTAGAAATTACTTTAAGATAGAATATACTTTATACATTCAATGTAAGTACAGAGAAAGGAGAAATATATGTGGAGGAGGAAGGATTACTTTCACAGAATGGGATCTGGGATCCCACAGAGTATGTATTTAATATCAGTGGGGTGGCAGTTGGGAGATGTTTGTTAATCCACACACAGAAAAAAAAAATAATCAGATTTGGAGTAGAAATATTCATGATGTAAACAAAAAGACATCATGTAAAAATTTCCAAGTGAAAGTCTATTGGGTAAAAAGTTTGGAGGCTACTAATTTATTTTCTATTTTTTAAAAAATGTAGTCAATTGAGAGGTGCACTTGTACGTGCATGTGCACACACACACAAACACACACTTCCCACCTGCTAGTTCACTCCCCAAATGCCCACAATACCCAAGGCTGGCATAGGCTGAGGCAGGAACTCAATGCAGGTTTCCCACATACATGGTAGGAATCCAATTACTTGACCCATCACCATTGCCTCCCAGGGTTTGCATTAGCAGGAAGGTGGAGTTAGGAACTGGAACTATTGAACCCAAACACTCAGGTACGAGATGCCCCGAGTCTTAACTATGAGGCCAAATGCCAGCCCCACAGCTACTAATATTTATAGCTATTCAGAACAACAAGTGACAACCCCTCTAGATCAGCATTGTCCAAAAGAAATACAGTATGAGCCACTAACATATTCTAAATTTTCTAATAGTTGCATTACAAAAAGCAAAATAGACAAAATAAGCACAGAAAAAGAGGTGAAATTAAACAATATATTTTAACCTATACATAAAGATATCATTTCCACATATAACCAATATAAAATGAGATACGACATCACATTTATAATACCTAGTAAGTCTCTGAAATCTGGTATGTACTATATACATACAACACATCACAGCTCAATTCAGATTAGATGTAAATATATTCAATAGCCACTTGGAGAGCAGCCACCACTCCTTAATTTCCAAGTAATAGCACAGTTAATTAAAAAAAAAAGACACAGAAAAAAGGAGAGAGGTGAAGGAGGGAGGGAGAAATGTGAAGCAGCTCCTTTCATCCATTCCAGGAGATTCTTCACAGCCTAAGACACACAACTGTGTGTGTTAACCAGGTGGACAACCCAAGGGCCATTCTTCTGAAGCACTGTGGCAGATGCCTATTGAGTGATGGAAAGGCACTGTGGTCACATGGACAGAGGATAGCCTTTGGTGACATGGGCCAGCAGGCTGTACTAGCTGACAATATAAATTCAACCTCTTGCCAATACATCAGACATTTTCTTTCCAGTGGGAATTCATCATGAAAAATAATTAAATCTCTCAGCATGGGAAGATATTATTCAAACATGTGCTTCCCTTTTTAGTAAATCACAAGAGAAATGCAAGCAAGAAAGGAACATGTGGATCATCTCCTCAGTCAACCTCTCAAAGCAGGGTTTTGAGTCACCTTTAGCACCATTAACAGTTCTAGTAAACAGTTATCTAGTAGTACAGATAACCATACATGAGAAACTTCTACATTTGGCCATTTTTATGCATTAAACTATATCAAGCGTAATTTCCCTACTTGTCACTTTGGCAGGTTTTTAAATGAGCTTTAATAAAAGTTTCTTGGAGCTTTGGAAACTGTGTTTATAAAATGCACTTTCTCTGAGGCATTCAAAAATGACTTTTTTTTTTTAAGGTTCCATATGTAAGTGAGATCATGCAATATTTGTCTACGTCCTCATGCAGTATTTTCTTTCTATGTTTGTTTATATCACTTTGCATATGTCCTCTAGGTTAAAAACAAAAGCAGGTCAAATACACACACACACACACACACAGAGAATAAAACAGTGGTGCCCAGAGTCAGGGAAGGAGAGGAAGTGGAGCATACGTGTCATAGGACCTGAGGCTTGCATCAGGTGTGCAGGATGAACCAGTTGAGAGATCGCCATATGCAGTATGAAGACTATAGTTAAGAACACTGTATTACAGTAAGGATTTTTGCTAAATAAGTAGATTTTCAGCTGCTCTGATTACCACACAGAAAGTACACTGTGAGATGATGGGTATGTTAACTTGCATCACTATAGTTACCATTTTACGTTTTTATCTTGTAAAATGCTATAAGCCTCAAGTATACACAATAAAATTTATTTTTTTTAAAGCTACTTCTTCACAAAATGTAAACTCGCCTCTTCTTGAGAAGCTAATTGGAATACACAACTCCACATTATGACCCAGGCCACTCAGATGTCTACCTACAGCTTTCAGGTCATATGTCTGAACAGGAAGGCACTGCAGAAGTTATTTTACTTAATCATTTGTTTTACATAGTTAAAAAACTCCGAGATACAAAGATATTATGCAACAACAGTAAGTCAACAATTAGCACAGTCACTGTCTAAAACCACACAAAGTTCAAAACTGCAAATTATGGTTGTGATCTTCTTATCTTGTTATGGGATGGAGTTTCTGCAAAGATTTGTGTAAAATAAAGTTGCTTACGAACATTCGAACATTTACAGACCTAAACCTGAGAGTACCAAACAGCGTGACATGTGGTAGAGAAAGGAGAGGGATTACTGAGGACAAGACTGGAACTCAGTCAGGAGGCCTACAGATGAATGATGCAGTTTACAGAAATTCTTCCAAGGCATCAAGAAAAGAAAAGAAAAGGGGGAAAAAAAAAAAAGAAATTTTTTTCCAGGCAATTATTTAATTATTTGAGAATAGAAAGGAAAAATACTTAGATATAACCTATTAAACTGTTTTCAAATTACTAAGAATTAAACAAAAATGACTTAGAGGATGCAAACTCCAATTCATAGAATTGAGTGCTTCAGGAACTCAAAAAGGAGTCTGAGGCACTCATGTGGAAAGAGATATGTACAAGTCTTCTCCTCTGGTGCACTCACACTTGATTTGAAGCTGTCACCCATTCTATGAGAATTCACGACCATCTGTCCAGGATGGGGAGAGAAGAATCTGAAGGATTATCATGGCTGATATCTCATAAATTACAAGGTAAGAAAGAGTAGCTTCCTGTTTAGACACAATGCAGAAAGAAGAGCATTCTTGGGGCAAAAGACACCAGATTTCAGTTGGATAACAGAACGTTTTCTGTCAAAGCAACCTAAAAAAACAAAAGAGGGGGTGTAGTTTTTAACCAAAGGCTAGTGGACTCTCTACTGTGATAGATAGACAGACTTTATGAATGATTGAACATGTCAAAAAGCCGATCTAAAATAGACGCTAAGAAATATGGAAAAAGGAATATTAAAAACATGTTGATATCTTTGAATTTGGGGCCATAGGAATAACACAGGAATATCACGATAGAAGTATAAAGTCTTGTTTCAGTGGTTTGGCTTACGTCATTATTAAAATTAGCCAATGATCTTGACTATCCCACACAGTAACTTCTCACGTATTTAATCTACCACATCTTATCAAAGCTGGCACACCCTTAAGGAGATCCTAGGAACGTGAGTGGGTTCATCACTTCATGACTCAGAGGGCCACCCTCAGACATGAAGGCCTCTCTTTGATTAAGAGTTCACAAATACAAAACACATTTTCTCATAAAACTCACATGTAATCAAAGGAGAAATTACTTCAGGCAAGAAGACAGGAAGTCGTTTTTCTCTTTTCCCATAGGATTGTGTAAAAGGGTGAAAGAGCCCAAAAATAAAATAATCTCAGTTAATTTTAACTAAATTGCAGAGAGCAGAATTTTTGACTAGATTGCTGTAAATTTAGAATGGAGCATAAGCTTCCTTATGTCAAAAAGGGAAATTACTGGTAAATGAATTACAAAAATGTGACTTTTATGCATATTTATAAATTTAATAAATGTGCATGTAGGTATTTTCAAATTAATAAAATCAAGCAATATTGACGGGTATGTGTTCTCTGTATGGACCATAGAACCTACTGTAAAAACAGATATAGAAATGTATAATAATTGATGAGTGAATGGAAGAAGTAAAAATAAACTCTGCTAGAAGCACACATTACTTTGTTTTTTAACAGGCAGAGTTAGACAGTGAGAGAGAGAGACAGAGAAAAAGGTCTTCCTTCTGTTGGTTCACCCCCTAAATGGCCGCTACGGCCGGCGTGCTGCACTGGTCCAAAGCCAGGAGCCAGGTGCCTCCTCCTGGTCTCCCATGCAGGTGCAGGGCCCAAGCGCTTGGGCCATCCTCCACTGCCTTCTTGGCCACAGCAGAGAGCTGGACTGGAAGAGGAGCAACCGGGACAGAATCCGGCACCCCAACCAGGACTGGAATCCGGAGTACCGGTGCTGCGGGCAAAGGATTAGCTTAGTGAGCCGCGGCGCCAGCCACACATTACATTTCAAATAGTTAATATCATTTTACTACATATGCACATCTATCAGTGTGTGTCAGAACCAAAAGAATTTAATATCATGCTTCCACATCTTACTCTCAAACATAAACCAAGATACTACTTCGATAAATGATTCAAATATTCATTTGGGAAAAAAAAATCAAGTAAAAATATCCAAGAATAGTTTGAAAAAGAATACTGGGAAAGTAGGGCTGAACTTATCAGATACTAAATGCATGGAATATGGTATGGTATGAACGAAGGGCAATAAGAGAAAAGACTCCAACCTTCAAAGACAGCAAAAGGGACACCAGAAAACAGTAAGAACAGATGAGATTATTCAAAAAGCACTGGTGGTAACAGCCATCTGAAGAGTAAAATGTCATGTAGATCCTGACTCCAGGCTTTCAAAGAGATTAAAGAACACACATAGAAGTTAAGGTTAAAATGCTCTCCTACAAAATTTTAAAAGTAGCACTAACATTTGGTAAATCTTTAATTGAGATGATGTTCTAATAATAGAATAATAAAGGGGGTTTAAAATACATATATTGCCATAGGACTTAAAGGCAATGAACAAAATGTGTGAAATGCATTTGTGTCATTAGGCAAAGGGTGAATTATATATACATACAAATAAGCAGATATTCAAAACAGCAAGACTCCAACTGGAACCATGAATAAAGGGAACAAACCACAAAGGCAGAAATAAAGGTATCATTAATAAAGATACTGAAAACTGTGCCACAACATTCATAGTTGAAAATTCAATTGAAATTGAGTGAAGATTTGCTATTTACAAGTTAGCAAAGTTTGTATTAATGTAAAAATCCTAAATGTTGGCTGCCCAAAGCGCTAAGAGAAGGCACTCTCATAAATTGCTGCTAGCCAGGTAAGCAATGCAACCGTTCTCAAAAGCAATCTGGCTAGTCTGGCAGACAGCTGTGGAAGAACAAATAATGAAAACAAATTACCAAAGCATTGGAAAAGAAAAGTGACCCTTGTGCAGGGAGCAGGAGAGGATGTTTAAGTCCATCCAGGCAAGGTTTCCTGTTCTTCAGAGCCCAAGGTACTCTAAGTAAGCGCTTTTCAAACTCTGTGTGATGAAGGACAAGTCTTTTGTTTTATTCTTATTTGCTTCCAGTTTATTTCCGAACTAATAGTAGTAAAAAATTAAAACTGAACATCATATAAAACAAATTCATATTTATAAATGATCAGCGATAACATGAAGTACCCACATGAAGTACCGTGTCAACTGCTATAAGCCTGCCTAAAGGCAATACCCTAAATTTCCATCCTCATCTCACACATTCTTGTTTGTGGACCTGCACTGGTCCAGGGGTCTCATTTCAGCAGCACTGTTCTAAAGTCTCCAGTACTTAAGACATGCTGATAGAGGCCCCTAGGCGATGCTTCCCTAACTTCACTTACTGGAAACAGAGTTCAAATTATCAATGTATTACCATCTATGGGAGGACTTACTTCATTCTGAGAAACTTTTAAAAAGAGAATAAGCATAAAATAGGGTTGTTCTAGGTCAGCCTTAAAAGGAATCCCATTTCCCTCTATCAAGTGTCTAATGTGTAAGCTGCTTTGCAAGCCTGCCGACTGCCAAACTTGCAGCAAATCACAGCATAACAGTCACTTTCTCAGCGTTTTATACCTTGGAACCAATTCTCCCCAAATCAACCTACATATAAAGATATATTCCCAATTGAAATATCAACAAGCCTGTTTTTGCCTGCTTTGTTTCAACAAACTTGAGGGAAGTAAGTTGATTTTCAAGTTCACCTGGAAGAAAAATTCATGACAGCCTTGATATATTAAGATGGGGTAACATTAACCTAACAGATACAAATTAATACTATGAAGCAATAGAAATTAACATGATTCTGACAAAAACAATAATAAATATAAATAACAATAGCAGCAGCATTTTACTGGGCACTTATGACCAAAGAATTTGGCAAATGTTAGATATTCATTCTGTCATTATTACTCACAATCCTGGAAAAGAGATATTATTCTTATTTTATTATGATGAAACATTTTTAGAGAATTTAATTTAGTACGTAACTGATCTGGGAGAGAAAAAGAGTATGTCAACAGAAAAGATGGAATCTAAAAACACACCAAATTTAATACTAAAGGAAGCATTTTCACGTCACTGAGAAACAGACTGATTATTTAATGCACAGCTTTAAGGCAAGAGACAACTGGAGTATAAAACATACTTCCATTCTATCTAGTAACAAACAAAAATAACATTTCCAAGTAGGTGAAGAGATAAACAAAAAAATAGGAGTATTTTAAAATATAACCGTAGGTGAAAAATGCCTTTGAAACAAGATCAAGCACAGATGTCAGAATCAATTTCAAAAATCCAGTTATTTAATAAGAAAGTACTACTTCAAAAAAAGCAAAAGAAATACACTGAGCAAAGAAATATTTGCAATATATAATGAAGAGCTACTATCTCAATGTGAGAAGGGCACATAATTTAACAGAAATTGCTAAAGAACACCAAGAGGAGTTCACAAAATACAAACGGGCAAAATGTTTCAAACTGATTCAAAAAACCAGAGAACCAAACACCAAAAAAGGCACAATTCTTATTTATCAGTTGTTAAGCATTAACATGTTTATTATGTCTAAGTTGGTGGGACTCAGGGAAGATAGATACTGATCCATGGTCCTAAAAATGATTGTCCAGGGGATGTGTATTGTGGTGCACTGGATTAAGTCACCTTTTGGAAGCTTGCATCCCATACTGGAGTACCAGGTTCACGTGCCAGCTACTGTACGCTTTGGATCCAGCTCCCTGGTGCCACCCACCTGGAGATCAAGGCGGAGGTCCTGGATCCTGGCTTCGACTTGGACCAGACCTGGCTGTTGTAGCCATTTGGATGGTGAAATAATAGATATCTCTCCCCCTTCACATAACTAACTAAGTAAATAAATCTTTAAAAAAGATTGGTCATACTGCTTGTCTTTGGGAAGTCCATCATATTATTTACCAAAGTTAAACATCTGGTTATCTTTTCAACTCAGTGTTAATACTTCCAAGAGTTGATGCTGTAGAAAAAGAAATATATTCAGCTGCCTTTCAACATAGGTTCTTATTCAAGAATGCTTTTTCCTTGTTTTTGTCTAGAAAACTCTTACTGACAGTGTACTTGGCTAAATGCCTCTTCTTCCTGTCCAGGCCATGTTTAGTTCATCTTTGCATTGCTAAGCACAGTTCCAAGGGCTGGCTGGGGGTTTTCAAGCATGTACACAGGCAAGCAGACACACGCATGGAGTGGACCACTGGGAAGACAGGTGGAAACATGAAAACCTTTGTGTCAATGTGTCCATGATGATGGTAGAAGCCAACAGAAGCAACAACCTGCAGGCAGGATGGCAGCATGTTGGAGGGTATATCCAGAGAGTCTGAAAGGACCAGGACTAAGGAGCACTACAAAGAACCAAGAGAAGCAAAGCAGGCCCAAACACAGAAGCAAAGCAGTAGAAAACCAGCTGGAAAAAAGAAAGCATGTCCTGAGAGAGCCAACATTCCCAAGCAGTCTGGAAACCAAGCATAAATTACCTTTTCAAAAAATAAGGGGACAGAAAAACAACACTCTTTGAGAAAATAGTAGGCCCAGAAAATGTTCCTGTTCTGTAAAATGCTGCTTGCATTTACCTTTCACTATCTCCTAAATAGAGGACACTAAACCGTTCTCCTGCAACTATGTTTGGTCTGAGCACAGAACACCATCTATGTGACTTTGATAAGTGGCTTAAATCACTGCAACTGGAATTGACATAAAGTACAATTTACATCAACCCCTGCTCCTCTTCTCAGGGTAGTTCCCTTCTGCAGAGTCCTTGTAGATAAAGATTAAAAAGCTTAGGGCGACTAACACTGCCAAGTAAATTTCAAGACTATTCTTAATAATTTGTGACTTTCTTCTGAATCATCTTTTCTGAAATAAGATTTGATCATATCCAGAATATTTTTAACTACTATCTGCTTAATATGTAATTCATGAATTTTTCAAATGCTCTTTCAACAAATGCTTTTTTAACAAATGAATGAATCATTAAATGAGTAAATTATTAAAATGATCTTGCCTATGGCCCTCATGTTGTACATTATATCTCTAGATTTGTTCATCCTACACATTTGCTACTTGGACCCTGTATCCACGATTTTCTTCACTTATATTTGACCTCTTCTATTTTTACATAAAAATTCCACATACCAATGAGAATAGGCAGTGCTTTTCCTGGCCTGGCATATTTCACTCAGCATCATGTCCTCCAGGTCCATTAATGTTGTGAAGATAGCAGGACCTCCTTTTTAAAGCCAAGTAATATTTCCAATATTTCTGGGTGTATACCATCATCTTGACTCATTTACCCACTGATAGACCTATAGGTTGTTCCCATGTTTTAGTCATTGAGGGCAAAAAAATGCAATGAACATGAAAGTGTGGATACCTTCCTGAGGCAGTGGTTCCATCTCTGTGGACACACCCAGAAGAGGGGCTGCTGTGTCACACACTAGTCCAATCTTTAGTTTCTGGAGGAATCTCCCTACTGTTTTCTGTAACAGCTATTCCAATCTACATTTACATCAATAATACACTAGGGTTCCTTCTTCTCACACCCTCATCAACATTTGTTAACTTGTCCTGTTGACAATGTGAGGAATATAGTTAATAAAACTGCAGTATACTAAGGATTTCGGTAAAATAAGTATATTTTAGCTGTTCTTGTCACAAGAAAAATAACTGTGATAACACAGATCAGTTTGTTTCACTGTACAAACCATTTTACTTTCTATATATCTCCTATAACAGCTTTGAAAACTTCAAATATACACAATAACATCCAAATGAACTTGAAATCCACTTACAATTTTTAATTCATCACAGTAAACTTTTAAATCTCTTTTTGAAAGGAAAAACTCTGAAAAAAAGGCTCAGTAAATTTTAACAATTTTTTAAAATTTATTTACTTATTTGAAAGGCAGAGATAGAGACAGAGAGAGAGAGAGAGAGAGAGGGAAATCTTCCATCTGCTGGTTCACTGCCCAAATGGCTGTAATGGCTGGAGCTGTGTGGATCCGAAGCCAGGGGCCAGGAATCTCATCTGAGTTTCCCACATGTGTGCAGGGGCCCAAGCACTTGGATCATCTTCTGCTGCTTTCTCAGGTGCATTAGCAGGAAGCTGGATTGAAAGTGAAGTAGCTGGGACTCCAACCTATACCCATATGGGATACTGGCTCTGCAGATGGGGGTTTAACTTGCTATGCCACAGCATTGGCCCCAACAAAAAATTTTCAGTAACATAAAAAGAACAACCAGGAGTGAAAATATAGCACAGAGCTGAAAGTATTGCTCAGGATGCCCACATCTCATATCAGAGAGCCTACATTTGAGTCCTAGCCCTGCTCTTAATTCCAGCTTCCTGCTAGTGCATACCCTGAGAGGTAACTAGTCCAGTTGCCGCCACCCACTTGGGACACCTGCATTGGGTTCCTGGCTTTGGCCAGGCTTAGTCTTGGTTTTTGCTAGCATTTGGAGAATGAACCATTAGACAGGAGCTCTCTCTGTCACTGTAATAAATAAAATATAAATGAAAATTTACAAAAGAAAAAAGACTTATTCCACAGATTGACCAATGTGTATTCTCTGATGTTGTTTGCATTATTTTTTCTTTCCTATTAAGCATGAATTGAGTCTGTATATTTAAAAAAAAAAATCCCTAGCAGACAGCAAGACAAATAGTTTGCCTCTATAACTGAAAATTTCATAGTATTAATAGTCAAGATAGCACAAAATACATGTTAAATATATAAAAACATAAAGGAACTATAAAGATGAATAGTAGTACACATATAATACCTTTAATCTGTGCCAAATATAAAAAATTAAACTAAGGATTCAAGTAAAGGCTCCTGGTCACATTAAATTTTATGTCAGGGGGCTTCCTCCAAGATGGCGGAATAGGGAGGGAGCACACTGAAAATCTGGGAAAAGATAGTTTAATAAAAGTGGAGATCCTGTAGTTTCAGGGAAGAGTTAGGGAAAAAACTGCAGAGGAAACTCTTCTGGAACTAGTGGGACACGGTGGACCTATGAGGAGGGTATGGGCAACCACGGCTCAGGACCCCAGCCACCAAGTCTACGCACCAGCACTGGAAAGGGGGGTGAGGCAAAGCCTCAGTAGCCTGAGAAACTGGCGGGGAAGTGGCAGGAAGAGTCTAGAGGGAATGAGGCTTGAAGCCCCATGGGAGAAAATTCACCAGGCTAACTAGAGGAGGGAAAAAAAAATAAAAGGGATCAGTACAGACACGATTCTCTCTCTCCACTCATCTTACAAAGGCAAGTAAGACAAAGAGCAGGTGCCATTTTGGACATATGTAAAAGCTGTGCCAACTCTGGGCTGTACCCGCCCTCAGCCAAGCAGAAAAATCTGACTCTGGTGAGGAAAAATAACAGCAGGTTAAGACCTAGTAAATGTGTGGAGCTAATGAAATGAGACTGTGAGAAAAAAAAAAAAAAAGTGTGTGAGAGAACTCACGGAGTGCCTGAGATACCACAAACTCAGCAACCTTGGCAACCCGGTGGGAGATTGCAGGGGAATTTGAGCTTACATTGAGGACTGCACAGATTCTTTGTGTGGTCCTTGGGATAGAGCAGACAAATATTATACCCTCCGGGGCCGGAACTCAGACACTGACAGCCTTCAATTCTGCTCAACTGTGCGGAATTACTTCCCTTCTGAATTTAAAAAAAAAAAAAAAAGAAAGAAAGAAAGAAAGAGAGAGAAAAAAAAACAAGATTTACCATGCCTAACCTGGGTGTGTCACCTTTGGCACACCCTTAACCCTGAAGAACCAAACAGAGCTCTCTGGCCACACCCATCACAAGCCTCTAAAGATCCATCAAAAGCAAACAGTCCACTTAATCTAGAGTCATAGTATAATGAGAAAAACCACCACAGCGAGGGGAAAAAAAAAAAAAGAAGAAACCACAGAATATCTCCACAATGCCAAACAACAAACACAGAAACCAAGGAAACAAGAACAAGGAAGACATTATGATGTCCCAAATGAACAAGACATCCCAATTCAAGATTATAAAGATCATGAGATAGAAGAAATGCAATATATGGATTTCAAAAAATTTATGATAAGAACATTTAGAAGTTCTCAAAAAACAAATTCTTGAACTACAGAAATACTTAATGGACAGGATAGAAAATCTCTCTCATGAAAATGAAATCTTAAGGAGGAATCAAAATGAAATGAAGAAACTAATAGAACAGTAAAGTGTGATATTGCAGAGAAATCAAAATGAAATAAAGAGTTCAAGAGATCAAATGATAAATGCATTAGAGAGCCTTAAAAACAGAGTCAGTGAAACAGAAGAGAGAATATCGGACTTAGAAGACAGAGCACAGGAAAGGAAACAGTCAAATCAAAGAAAAGAAGAGGAAATTAGAAATCTAAAAAATATTTTTGGGAATCTACAGGATACTATTAAAAAAAACCAACATTCAAGTTCTAGGAGTTCCTGAAGGCATGGAGAAAGAGAAAGGATTAGAAGGCCTTTTTAGTGAGATACTTGGAGAGAACTTCCCGGGTTTGGAGAAGGACAGAGACATCCTAGTACAGGAAGCTCATAGAACCCCCAATAATGACCAAAAGAGATCCTCACCACAACACTTTGTAATCAAACTCACCACAGTGAAACATAAAGAAAAGATTCTAAAATGTGCAAGAGAGAAATATCAGATTACTCTCAGAGGATCTCCAATTAGACTCACAGCAGACTTCTCATCAGAAACCCTACAGGCTAGGAGGGAACGGCAAGATATAGCCCAGGTACTAAGAGAGAAAAACTGCCAGCCCAGAATATTATATCCTGCAAAGCTCTCATTTGAAAATGAAGGTGAAATAAAGACCTTTCATAGTAAACGGAAATTGAAAGAATTTGTCGCCACTCGTCCTGCCCTGCAAAAGATGCTTACAGATGTGTTACACACACAAATACAGAAACACTGCCATCAATATGAAAGAAGGTAAAGGAAGAAAACTTCCCAGGAAAAGATCACAGAAAGCTCAAAGCATATATTAGAAATATCTTTGGAAAAATGGCAGGGCAAAGTTACTACTTATCAATAGTCACACTGAACGTTAATGGCCTCAACTCTCCAATTAAAAGACACAGACTGGCTGAATGGATTAAGGAACAAAACCCTTCAATTTGCTGCTTACAAGAAACACATCTTTCAAATAAAGATGCATGCAGACTAAAAGTGAAAGGTTGGAAAAAGATATTCCATGCCTACAGAAACCAAAAAAGAGCTGGTGTAGCCATATTAATATCAGATAAAATAAACTTTAACACAAAAACATTTAAGAGAGACAAAGAGGGTACTACATAATGATTAAGATTAAATTCACGCTGTGGCTCAACAAGATAATCCTCCACCTTGCGGTGCTGGCACACCGGGTTCTAGTCCCGGTCGGGGCAATGGATTAGGTCCCAGTTGCCCCTCTTCCAGGCCAGATCTCTGCTATGGCCTGGGAGTGCAGTGGAGGATGGGCCAAGTCCTTGGGCCCAGCACCCCATGGGACACCAGGAGAAGCACCTGGGTCCTGCCTTGGGATCAGCACGGTGCGCCGGCCGCAGCGTGCCGGCCACAGCACCCATTGGAGGGTGAACCAACATCAAAGGAAGACCTTTCTCTCTGTCTCTCTCTCTCTCACTGTCCACTCTGCCTGTCAAAAAATTTAAAAAAAAAGATTCAATTCAATAGGAAGATGTAACTATTATAAATGCATATGCACCTAGTCACAGGGCACTGGTTTATTTAAAAGATATATTAAAGGGAGACTTAGACTCCAATACAATATTACTGGGGGACTTCAATACTCCACTCTCAGAAACAGACAGATCAACAGGACATAAGATCAACAAGGAAACAGCAGATTTAATTGACACTATAGCCCAAATGGATCTAACAGATATCTACAGAACTTTCAATCCTACATTTAAAGATTTTACATTTTCTCAGCAGTGCATGGAACCTTCTCTAGGATTGACCACATACTAGCCCATAAAGCAAGTCTCAGCAAATTCAAGTCTCAGCAAACTCATACCATGCAGCTTCTCAGACCACAATGGAATGAAGTTGGAAATTAGCAACTCAGGAATCCCTAGCATGTATGCAAACACATCAAGACTAAACAACTAGACCCTGTCTAGTGCACTTGGGCCTCATTCCTTTGTAATCATAACCTCTACTCTACCACCAATGGCTCTACTCCCAACCTGTGTGTACTGATGGTCCTCTTCCCCACTTAATGCTGTATAATTGTTCAGACCTGGTTAAGGCCACTCTTAGGATCATTGGTTACTATCCTCAACCTGTCTTTTATGACCTTGTCTAAATATGATCAGAGTCGGGGAACTTGGAAGGCTTCCATAGCCTTGGCAACTCATGACGACAGCCTAGGGTGGTTACTAGCGCCATAAACTAGAGTGTCAATTTGTTGGGTCAACAACAGGAGCCACTGTGCGCTTGCTCCTGATGTGGGATCTCTGTCCTTAATGTACTGTACATTTTGATTTAATGCTATAACTAGTACTCAAACAGTATGTTTCACTTTGTGTTTCTATGTGGGTGCAAACTGTTGAAGTATTTATACTAAATTGATCTTCTGTATATAAATAGAATTGAAAATGAATCTTGATGTGAATGGAAAGGGAGAGGGAGCGGGAGAGGGGAGGGTTGCGGGTGGGAGGGAAATTATGGGAAGGGGAAGCCATTGTAATCCATAAGCTGTATACTGGAAATTTATATTCATTAAATAAAAGTTAAAAAATAAATAAATAAATAAATAAAATTATAAACTCATCAACAAAAAAAAAAAAGAAGAAATCAAAAGAGAAATCAAAAGTTTTCTGGAAGTAAATGAGGATAAAAACACAACATATCAAAACTTATGGGATATGGCAAAAGCAGTGTTTTGAGGAAAGTTTATAGCAATAGGTGCCTACATCAAGAAATTGGAAAGGCACCAAAAAAATGAGCTTTCAATGCATCTCAAGGATCTAGAAAAACTGCAGCAAACTAGACCCAAATCTAGTAGGAGATGAGAAATAATTAAAATCAGAGAAGAAATCAATAGGATTGAATCCAAAAAAAAATTTTAAAAATCAGCCAAACGAGGAGCTGGTTTTTTGAAGAAATAAATAAGATTGACACCCCATTGGCTCAACTAACTAAAAAAAGAAAAGACTCAAATCAATAAAATCAGAGATGAAAAAGAAACATAACAGACTCCACAGAAATAAAAAGTATCATCAGAAACCACTACAAAGAGCATTAAGCCTACAAACTGGGAAAACTACAAGAAATGGAGAGATTCCTGGACACATGCAACCTACTTAAATTGAACCATGAAGACAAAGAAAGTCTAAACAGACCTGTAACTGAGACAGAAATTGAAACAGAAATAAAGGCCCTCCCAACAAAGAAAAGCCCAGGGCCAGATGGATTCACTGCTGAGTTCTACCAGACATTTAAAGAAGAACTAACTCCAATCCTTCTCAAACTGTTCAGAACAATCGAAAAAGAGGGAATCCTCCCAAATCTTTCTATAAAGTCAGCACCACCAAAATCCCTAAGCCTGAAAAAGATGCAGCATTGAAAGACAATTACAGACCAATATCCCTGATGAACATAGATGCAAAAATCCTCAATAAAATTCTGGCCAATAGAATGCAACAATACATCAGAAAGATCATCCACCCAGACCAAGTGGGATTTATCCCTGGTATGCAGGGGTAGTTCAATGTTCACAAAACAATCAATGTGATACACCACATTAACAGACTACAGAAGAAAACCACATGATTATCTCAATAGATGCAGAGAAAGCATTCAACAAATTACAACACCCTTTCATTATGAAAACCCTAAGCAAACTGGGTATGAAAGGAACATTCCTCAATACAATCTAAGCAATTTATGAAAAACTCATGGCCAGCATCCTATTGAATGGGGAAAAGTTGGAAGCATTTCCACTGAGATCTGGTACCAAACAGGGATACCCATACTCACCACTGCTATTCAATATAGTTCTGGAAGTTTTAGCCAGAGCTATTAGGCAAGAAAAACAAATTGAAGGGATACAAATTGGGAAGGAAGAACTCAAACTACCCCTCTTTGCAGATGATATGATTCTTTATTTAGGGGATCCAAAGAACTCTACTAAGAGACAATTGGAACTCATAGAAGGGTTTGGCAAAGTAGCAGGATATAAAATCAATGCACAAAAATCAAGAGCCTTTGTCTACACAGGCAATGCCACGGCTGAGAAAGAACTTCTAAGATCAATTCCCATTCACAATAGCCACAAAAACAAATACCTTGGAATAAACTTAACCAAGAACGTTAAAGATCTCTACAATGAGAATTACAAAACATTAAAGAGAGAAATAGAAGAGGATACCAAAAAATGGAAAAATCTTCCATGCTCATGGATTGGAAGAATCAATATCATCAAAATGTCCATTCTCCCAAAAGCAATTTACAGATTAAATGTGATACCAATCAAAATACCAAAGACATTCTTCTCAGATCTGGAAAAAATGATGCTGAAATTCATATGGAGACACAGGAGACCTCGAATAGCTAAAGCAATATTGTACAACAAAAACAAAGCCAGAGGCATCACAATACCAGATTTCAGCACATACTACAGGGCAGCTATAATCAAAACAGCATGGTACTGGTACAGAAACAGCTGGATAGACCAATGGAACAGAATAGAAACACCAGAAATCAATCCAAATATCTATAACCAACTTATATTTAATCAAGGATCTAAAACCAATTCCTGGAAAAGGACAGTCTATTTAATAAATGGTGCTAGGAAAATTGGATTTCCACATGCAGAAGCATGAAGCAAGACCCCTACCTTACACTTTACACAAAATTCACTCAACATGGATTAAAGATCTAAATCTACAACCCAACACCATCAAATTATTAGAGAACATTGGAGAAACCCTGCAAGATATAGGCACCGGCAAAGACTTCTTGGAAAAGACCCTGAAGAACAGGCAGTCAAAGAAAAATTAACAATTGGAATTGCATCAAATTGAGAAGTTTCTATATTGCAAAATAAACAGTCAGGGAAGTGCAGAGGCAACCAACAGAATGGGAAAAATATTTGCAAACTATGCAACAGATAAAGGATTAATAACCAGAATCTACAAAGAGATCAAGAACCTCCACAACAACAAAACAAACAACTCACTTAAGAGGTGTGCCAAGGACCTTAATAGACATTTTTAAAAGAGGAAATCCAAATGGCCAACAGACACATGAAAAAACGTTCAGGATTACTAGCCATCAGGGAAATGCAAATCAATACCACAAGGTGGTTTCACCTCACCCCGGTTAGAATGGCTCACATTCAGAAATCTATCAACAACAGATGCTGGTGAGGATATGGGGAATAAGGGACACTAACCCACTGTTGGTGGGAATGTAAACTAGTAAAGCCACTATGGAACTCAGTTTGGAGATTCCTCAGGAACCTGAATATAAACCTACCATAAAACCAAGCCATCCACTCCTTGGAATTTACCCACAGAAAATTAAATTGGCAAATAGAAAAGCTATCTGCACCTTAATGTTTATTGCAGCTCAATTCACAATAGCTAAGACCTGGAATCAACCTAAATGCCCATCAACAGTAGGCTAGGTAAAGAAATTATGGGACATGTACTCTATAGAATACTATACAGCAGTAAAAAAAAAAAATGAAATCCTGTCATTTGCAACAAAATGGAGGAATCTGGAACACATCATGCTGAGTAAAATAAGCCAGTCCCAAAGGGACAAATATCATATGTTCTCCCTGATCGGTGACAACTAACAGAGCACTAAAAAGGAAACCTGTTGAAATGAAATGGACACTATAAGAAACAGAGACTTGAGCAGCCTTGTCTTTTTAGTATTTTTTTGGTTCTACTTAATAGTATTGGTTGAACTCTTTAATTAATACACAATTATTCTTAGGTGTTTAAATTTAACTAAAAATTGATCCCTGTTAAATGTAAGAGTGGGAATAAGAGAGGGAGGAGATGTACAATTTGGGATATGTTCAATCTGACTTGCCCCAAATGGTAGAGTTAGAAACATGCCAGGGTATTCCAATACAATCCCATCAAGTTGGCATGTATCAATGGCATCTCACTAGTCCAAGTGATCAATTTCTGTTCACAATTGATCATAATGACAGGACTAAGAGTCAAAGGGATCACATAAACAAGACTAGTGTCTGCTAATACTAACTGACAGAATTAAAAAGGAGAGAAGGATCCAAGATGGGAAACAGGATACACAGCAGGCTCATAGAAGGACAGATGTCCTAAACAGCACTTTGGCCTCAAATCAGCCTCTAAGGCATTCAGATCTGGCTGAAGAGCCCATGAGAGTATTTTAGGCATGGAAAGCCAAGACACTCTGGCAAAAAAAAAAAAAAAAAAAAAAAAGAAAAGAAAAAAAAAAAACCTAACTGAAAGATCTCTGCGAGTGAGATCCCAGTGGAAAGAATGGGCCATCAAAGAAGGAGGTACCTTTCTCTGAAGGGAGGAGAGAACTTCCACTTTGACTATGACCTTGTCTAACTAAGATCAGAGTCGAGAAACTCAAAAGGCTTCCATAGCCTGGGCAACTCAGGACAAGAGCCTAGGGTGATTACTGATACCATAAAGAAGAGTGTCAATTTGTTAAGTCAATAACAGGAGTCACTGTGCACTTACTCCTAATGTAGGATCTCTGTCCCTAATGTGTAATGTGTTCTACAATGTGAATTTATGCTATAACTAGTACTCAAACAGTACTTTACACTTTGTGTTTCTTTGTGGGTGCAAACTGTTGAAATCTTTACTTAGTATATACTAAATTGATCTTCTGTATACAAAGATAATTGAAAATGAATCTTGATGCGAATGGGATGGGAGAGGGAGTGGGAGATGGGAGGGCTGCAGATGGGAGGGAGGTTATGGGGGGGGGAAGCCATTGTAACCCATAAGCTGTACTTTGCAAATTTATATTTGTTAAATAAAAGTTTAAAAAAATTTATGACAGTTATTTTAACAAAAAATCAAGGGAAAATGAACCATACACTGATAACAGACTTGAAGCTAACAGATTAAGCAAGCAAAAGCAGGTGGGGTGGGGAAAGAAGAAAAACTGTCATAGGCAAGGACTAGGGCCATTTCCAGTGAAACTGGAACCAAGTCTCCGAGCCAAACAAGGAAGCCCAGCTGGAGCGCCTGGATCACACCAGCTGCATGGCACTCTCTGTCACCTAATTTCCTTGGTTCCCATTTTCTTCCCTGTTAAAATAAAGGAATGGGACCAGCTTGTCTCCAACAGTCCTCTTCAGCTCTAAAACTGACAAATGCTTTCTAACAGTCAGCATGTCCCTTCTCTGATGATCAGCAAACTTTTACACTGTGTCTATCATTTGCAATTAGACTGCTTTTTTCAAAAACATTATTCTGGCATGATTACAAATAATTAGATCATGTCAGTATTCCAAATTAAAAAAAAATGTTGAGAATTGCTGGTGTAAGCCATTTACCCCATTCACTACTAAAAACTGTCATAGAGAGATACCCACTGTTTACACAACTGCAGTTACTGTTCAGTTGTCTATGCCATGGATGGATGAGGAGAGTATAGCTACAAAGGGAGATTACACAGCTCTGTATACTCTTCTTCTGCTCACTTCTAGAGCTCTCGCTCACTTCTCTCACTCCTGCCATCCTGACTCCTGTGATGAGTCCTGACAAGCCTTTGTCACATGGTATTGTGCAATCACGCAAGTTACTCATTACTCATCAGGCCTGCTCCAATAAATTCCATCTCTTACCGCCCGAGCTGAGTCGCCAAAGTCTACCTTCAGCCTCCCCATGGCCCTGATGATAGCGATAATGGACTGGATGGTGTTGCTGTAGACCACGGCTTTGTACTGTTTACACTCCTCTTCCGAGTACCCAGCTTCATGGATGATTCTAACCAGTGGACAAGGAAAACAAGACACTGACTTTCTTTGACAAGAGATGACACTTGAACAAATTTAATATTTTCAATTTACTTACTTCATCTGCTTCACAATTGTGCTTTTCCCGGATTCACCAGCACCTAAAAAAAGACCAAATCAAATCAAATCAGGGAATTCTGACTTCAGGATTATCACATGTATCTGACTTCCAACACACACACACACACACACACACGCTCTTGTTTCTATTAAACTGAGATAAAAGCAGTAAAAATGTGGGATGAGCAAATCTAAAGATCTAATGTATAAAATGAGGACTGCAGTTAATAATACTGTGCTGTATGGGGCTGGCCTTGTGGCATAGTGGGTAAAGCACCTGTCTGCAGTGCCAGCATCCCATATGGGCACCATTTTGTGTTCCAGCTGCTCCACTTGAGATCCAGCTTCCTGCTAATGACCCGGGAAAGCAGCAGAAGATGGAGCAAGTGCTTGGACCCCTGCGCCAATGTAGGAGACCTGGAAGAAGCTCCTGGCTCCTGGCTTCAGCCTGTCCTAGAACTGGCCGTTGTAGCCATCTGGGGAGTGAACCAGCGGATGAAAGATCCTCTCTCTCTCTCGTTTCTACCTTTCTCTGTGTGACTCTGACTTTCGAATAAATAAATATTTTTTAAAATACTGTGTTGTTGGGGCCGGTGCCGTGGTTCACTTGGTTACACCGGCATCCCATGTGGGTGCCGGGTTCTAGTCCCGATTGCTCCTCTTCCAGCCCAGCTCTCTGCTGTGGCCTGGGAAGGCAGTGGAGGATGACCCAGGTGCTTGGGCCCCTGCGCCATGGGAGACCAGGGGGAAGCACCTGGCTCCTGGCTTCAGATCGGTGTAGCTCCGTCCGTGGCGGCCATTTAGGGGGTGAACCAACGGAGAGAAGAAGCTTTCTCTCTGTCTCTCTCTCTATCTGTCAAATAAAAAAAATTTTTTTTAAATATTGTGTTGTATTAAGATTTTTACTAAATGACTATCTTACAGCTGTTCTTGCCTCATGGGGAAAATGGCTAATTATATGAGATGACAAATATGCTAATTTGTTTTAATAATCATTTATATATATACAATAAATATATATATATATATATACATATCTATCTTATAGCCTCATGCTCTACCTTAAATACACACAATAAAATGTATTTAAAAATAAATTTACTGGTTTCCAAATACATAGGAAAGTTCTCAGGAATTGTCTCATCTGTCTAGCACTTCTTAGTAAATTCAGCTTTCATTGTTGTTGGTGTGCATTCACTCAAGCATTAAAAACTCAATATTCTGCAACTTAAACTGAAGTGCCATAAATTAGTTTTATTCAAAATTTTGCTCCCCACTGGAAGATGCTTTTAATTTAGTGGGCCAGTTATTTAATTTTAACCTTTGTTTCCTGCGAGTAGATAGCAGTGCTGCAAAGAATGTATGTGAATAAATGTATTTAAAGTATTATATGTAAAAAAGTTACATCTTGGGGCCAGTGTTCTGGCACAGAGGGTTAAGCTGCTGCTTGACACTGGCATCCCATATCACAGCGCTTGAGTCCCAGCTGCTCTGCTTGCAACCCAGCTCCCTATTAATGCACCTGGGAAAACAGCAGAAGATGCTTCAAGCATTTGGGTCCCTGCCACCCATTTGGGAGCCCTGGATGGAGCTCCTGGCTCCTGGCTTCAGTCTGGCCCAATTCTGGCTGTTATGGGCATTCGGGAAATAAACCAATAGATGGGAGATCTTTTTCTTTCTCTCTCTCTGCCCACTCTCCCTCCCACCTCTCTCTGATGCTGCCTTTCAAAAAAATAAATCTTTAAAAGAAAACAGCTATGTGTCCTGCACTGTATGTGCAATCACTGAGACTAAATACCCGACAAAGAGCCAGCACAGGGATGCAATCAATAATGCACTGAACCAAGACAGCTCCTCTTGAGACCTTTCTTCTTTTCACACAAGCCATAAAGCCAGGAGCCATTCTCCAAGCTCTCTTTCTCTCTACATGTGTGAGATCTTTGCAAGGTCTGAGTCCTCAGCATCAAACCCTCTCAAGAGGAATGTACAACTAATGAAAGAATCACTTAGGAGCCTTGTAAATTCCTTTCCCACTCAACAGTAGCTGCTACCTTTGCAGTACCCTGGATCAAATACATGTCAGGCTCCTCTCTATTCCTGGACACTGGAACATTTGAGCATGGGACATGGGATCAGTAAGATGTGACAGGTCTATCATTTGGATGCCCACTCTCTTTGGCCAAGGCTATAGCTCCTGCAGTAATCTGTTACTGTCGGAGAGACAGAGCTCAGGGATTTTATTAGCATGGCTGCATATTCCCATTTTCCCACAGGCATTCCCAAAGTGCTTTAAGCTCAGCATCACCGACCATCTTAGAGCTCCCACAACACCCACTGCTGTCCATGCCACAGACCTTCACTTATGTTGTGCTCCTGCAAAAAGGCACTTTGCTCCACTTCTCCTGCCACCATGGTGACCATCCATCAATCATCAAACTTCTCTCCTCATTAGCCTTCCCTTCCCCACTCCACACATGACTCTGGCCTGCCATCTCTCACTGTAACAACTTTCTACTCCAGTTTCAGCAGCCAAGTCTGTGCTGAACACCCAAGCAATCAACCAGAAATGTACTTAAATGCATGTGATTGATACAATTTGATGGTAAGGGCTAGGCTTTCTCTCTCCCTATGCCCCTTTTTCCTCCATTATCACCATCACCATCATCATCATCATCATCATCATCATCATATCATCACCACCATCATCACTGGCATCTGACAACAGGTCATGGTTAATGGTCTATTTTAAAATCCAGGGAGAAAGCTGCCTGAATTTTCCTTGTGGTTTGACAGGCCAGAAATGTTCCCAAGATCCCCTCACACTCAATAGAAACGGAGGCACTGAATAAACAAAGAGGGCCTTCTTCCTTTACAGAGAGCATTTGACACTTTCAGGGCATCTGCCAATCAAAACAACTGCAAGATATTAGCAGCAGTGCACTGGGCTCCCTGACAGGCACCACTGAAGGCAGGGTGCAGGGGCAGCCCACCCAGGTAACCACACCCCAGGCAATTTCCAGCAGTGCTGTCTCCAGGAGGTCCCTGTGGTTTCCAGGGCTGGGCCTGTGTCCACAGTTGCCATGCTGCAGGGATGGGGCATCCGAGGTCCAGAATCCACACGGTGGTGGTAACACCACTGGAATCCTGAATATCCATGAGCAGCAGCCCACAGTCCATCCTGTTAGGGCAACAACTCAAAGACCAGAGAGAAGCTGGATGACATAATTGTGTGAGGGGCCAGGGTCACACATAGGGAAAACTCAAGAAACAGCCAAGAACAAGATGGCTTCTGGGTGAGCTGGGTGTGAACAGAGAACTTTCAAACCTTAACAAGAAAAGAACCAACTTTTTCAGATGTTAGACATTGTCTTTATCTTGATTTCACTTCATGTCTCTCTTAAAAGATTTATTTATTTATTTGCAAGAGTTACAGAAAGAGAGGGAGAGAGGGAGGGTAGAGAAAGAAGGAAGAGGAGGAGGAAGAGCAGGAAAGAGAGAGAGAAAGAGAGACTCTTCCATCATTCCATCATCTGGTTTACTCCCCAGATGATCCCAACAGCCAGTGCTGTGCAAGGTCAAGTCAGTAGCCAGGAGCTTCCCAAACAATTGGGCCATCTTTCTTTGCTTTCCCAAGCCATTAGCAGGGAGCTGGATTGGAAGTGGAGCAGCTCAGACTTGAACAAGTGGTGCCCATATGGGATGTCATCATCCAAGGTGGTAGCTTCACTTGCTACACCATAAGGCTGGCCCCCACTCTCTTAAAGTGAATGGTGAGGTGAGACATTTTAGCTGATTTTGGAATGGGTATCTGGACAGTGGCTTTGTGGTTCAAAAAATCCTGAAATCCATTTAACATCGAAGAGTAGGGCCATCAGTATTATTAATTGTATTTCCACCATCCTTCCAATCACAAGATACTTTTTGTGGAAAAACTACCCAGAGAAGCACTGCAAAAACTCCTGAAGGCGTAGCAATTCATGTTATCGGTTTTCAACATTCACTTCCATGCAGACAGATTCCTAAGAGGAAACTACGGATGCCTCATAATTAAGGTTTTGGCATTCTAAGTAGTGATATCCTCTACAGCTAGCGTGCAGGAAAGGGTTAAAGGCTATTCCCTACAAATCTCAGCACATTCAGGTCTCAGAGATCAGCAGGGTACAAACAAAGAAAACTGCCAAGAAACACACAGGGGCAGTGGAGGGGCAGGGGCAGGAGTAAAGGGTCAATTTTTCCCAGTGGTCCTTGAGATGAAACATGTGTTCCCATCCCATCAAGAGCAACTGCCAGCAGAAAGAATACCTAAAAGAGGGATCAGTCAGGAAGGACGTGTGTGGCCACTTCAGTCACAAGGCCTCCTGGGTCAAGGTCACTAAGTGGCCTGTAAAGTTACTTTCAACATGCTGGTTACTCACTATGCATGTGGGTGAGACTTGGGACTGACAGGAGAGGACAATGCGTGGTGCAAAATGAATCCTCAGGGTGGGTGTGAGGCTACAAACAGGAAAGAGGAAGCACTGAGGGGCTTGCCCCCAGGTCTCCTTTAGGAAGGAAGTGCTATGGAAAACTGCCTCTCTCAGATCCAACACAGAGCCCAGCAGGTGTGTGAGTGAAGTGGAGCTCAGCAACTCCACTGCACTGGGGGCATGGGCAGACACACTGAGAAGGAGCTCTTCTGCAGACAGAGGGTAGCAGCCTGCAAATGGGACCCGAGAAAGGGAAAGGCACGACACTGACGGAGGAAAGGGATTTGGGGAGTGGGACACAGAGACCAAATTAAGATCTAGTTCTAATCCTGCCTTACAGAATTCAGTAAGTTACCCCTGCAGGAATGATAATCAGTGTCTCCAACCCTGGTTTTGTTCACAACTGGCAAAGGTTTTCTAAAAGCAAACAAACATTAAAGAAAAATCTTTGTCCAGCTCTCTGTTTAAGGTCACATTTCTCCCTGGCTGCAGGGAGAAAGCAGCCCAGCATCACAGACTGTGCAGCCATGAACATGGTGATTTGGTCAGTCAGAGCTGCATTACTGACAGCACTACTCTCCTGTTGGGAAATTCCAACTGCTGATGGAGAATTTCACAATTTAACATGTCTACACTGAGGAAAATTCAATTAAAATTTAGTTTAAAACAGAACACACGCAAATCACTACTGCACTCAAACTCACTCCTGCTTATCACAGGACTGTGAGATTAACAAGAACAAAATCCTTGCAAAGAACCAAAGGGGTTAAATGGCAAATATAAGTTAAAAACACAAGGATTGATCGCCCCCCTCATGAAGAAAGGGGAAAGATTTCCCTCCCTCCTTTTCCTGAGAGCATTTACTTTACAAAAACTGTAATTAGAAGTACTTTTTCTCCTTATTGAAATGAATACCTCCTGTGAAGGAAAAGGGCCTCTGGCCAGCTTTAAGACCAGAGAATCATTCTTTGAAATGCAAATATCAAAGGAGACAACACCCCCCCCCCCCAGGCTCTGGTCTCTGGGGAGGGGAGGAGCTAGCTTCCAAAGGCACCTTTCTCCCAGCAGCAAAACTGTTCTCAGTAGAAGAGGGAAGTTTTTTTCTCCTTTGCATAAGGCGAGGAGCCAACACACAGGGTCTTCCCAGTTAGCAAGTGAAAGTGAGTGAGGAAGGGGCCCCACAAGTCCTCCCACCTGAGAGCTTGAATGCTAGGGGAGGTAAGTATGGCTGTGTAAAGGGTGAAGTTCCTTTCTTGATCACAGTCCTTTTACCATTGGCCAGTGGTGCCAACCCCTGTTTTAATACTTACCCAATAGAGAAAATACTATCCCTGCTTCTGGGTTGGGAGGAGAATCTGGTTTTAACTGCAATTCCCCAGTGGGGGTGCACACTCTATTTATCTGTGAGAACTCTAAGTTTATATTAAAATAAATACATATATAAGGATACTTTTCAACTTGTGAAAAGATGATATTAAAATATAGGTATATTTTGATGAAAACAAGTTCTGATATACATGCAGTTTTTTCATACCATGCATTTCCCATGAAGTGTGTTAAGTACCTTGCTATATGGGATGTATCTGACATTCGAGAATGTAAGAGTACACTGACAATGACAGTAAAACACCAAAATCTAGATCCTCAAAATGATCATTTGCCCCAAACTTAACCCCACATAAAACAATTTTCCAAACCATTCATGCTTGTATAGGTATCATACTATTATCTTGAGCAAGAGGGAGTGCGCACAAGACAAATGACAACAGTTTGTAGAAGGGACCTCTCTCTGTATTCTCATGCTTGTTGAGGCATCAGTGAAGCATTGTCCACAGGAGCCAAGCCATGGAATCCACCTATGTCTGTAGGAATGGATGGATACAGAAAGTTTGGTATGGACATGGAATATCAGTGAACTTACTGGACATTTATGGTAAATAAAATAAGCCACGCAGAGAAAGACAATACTGAATGAATGCATTTACATGTGGAACTTAGAACATTCAATTCGGAACACAGAGTATAGCCAAGGTTCCCAGGGGCTGGGTAGAGGTGGGTGGAAAATGAGTGTTAGTAAAATGGTGCAGTCTTATCTATGGAACAATCTACACTGTAACACCATTCCAGGCTCTAGTTCCCCCCTCCCAACCGCTGCCATTGCTGGAAGCCAGGTGACCACATGGCCCAACCACCAGTGTCAGCCCCACTCCCATCCTAATGGGATTCTCGGCTCCTACTTCCCTGCCCACCCCTTAGCAAAGTTTTAAAAGGACCTGTTCCTGAACACGTGGCTCTCTCTCTCTCTTTCTCTCCATCTCCTGATCTCTGTCTCTCTCTCTCTGTCTTTCTCTCCTTCTTCGCCCCTACCCTCCGGTCTGTTGGGTTTCCTCCACTAATCCCTTTCCCTTACTCCAGTGTTTGGTGTGTTTTGTGGTGGCCTTACAATGAGGAGATGTCAGTCAAAGGGTACAAAGTGTGAGAGAGGAGATCTATGGGATACTATGCCAAGTACACCAATATTGTACTTCTGTACTTGAAATTTGCTAAGAGAGTGTATCTTAAATGTTCTCATCATCAAAAAAGAAAACAAACAAAAAAACAAAAACAAAACAAAACCCCAAAACAGCAAATGAGGCAATGGGCACATTAATTAGCTTGATTTAATCATTTAGGTATGCATACACTAAAACATGACATTGTATATGGTGTAAATATATATAATTTTTACTTGTAAAAAAATCAACCCTGCTTACACCTTAAAACTGAACCTCTAGCTTCCAGAACTGTGTAAAATTAATTTCTGTGGTTAAAAAATAACAGAGATGGGGTCGGCACTGTGGTTTAGCAGGTAAAGCCTCCACCTGCAATGCTGGCATCCCATATGTGTACCAGTTTGGGTCCTGGCTGCTCCACTTCAATCCAGCTCCTGCTAATGTACCCGGGAAAGTAGCGGAGGATGGCCAAAGTCCCTGGGCCCCTGTACCCACATGGGAGACCTGGAAGAAGCTCCTGGATCCTGGCTTCAGCCTGGCCCAGGCCCAGCTGTTATGGCCATTTGGGGAGTGAACCAGAAATTGGAAGATCGATCTCTCTCTCTCTCTCTCTCTCTCTCTCCCCCTCCCCATCTCTCCCTGTCCCTGTAACTCTGACTTTAAAATAAGTATATAAATCTTAAAAAAAAAAATTAAAAAGAAAAGAGAGTAAGTATACACATAAGGCTATCCTAGAAAGGCAGGTCCGAAGCAAGGAGAACTGTGCAGAGCACTTGAAGTGCTTTCCTGGCAGCCCAGCCAGACTCCATGATTTAGCTAGCTGATCTGAAAGACCAAAATGTAAGGGTAGTAGATTGGAGTTTACAGGAATATTCTCAGGAGTCCAACAGTTTTCTGCAACAATTTTTTAATTTGGTGTTTTTACTTGTATAATGATTTTAAAAACACAATTCTGAGTCTTTTGGATGACTTCATATCTCTCAACAGAGCCCTACAATTCCTAGGTCAACATTTGGGTTTGTATTTATAGGTTGCTAAGATGCTTACACAAGCATCAAACACTGTGCCTTGGGGACCTTTCCATCCACCAGTCTATCTGGTCTGGATGTCAGTCACTGACTCCTTACTACCAAAGAAGGCATCACATATTTCCAGGTGACCAATCAGAGCAAAATTGGGAGAAAAATTCCTTATGCTGATGGGTCTTATACCAATCATCAAATATTTTAAAAACTAATAGATGTAAGCATTTATGTACAACACACAAGATAAAAATCACTTTGGGTATGATGATCACAACCTCCTACCACCCACCAAGAAAGGAGTAAGATCTGGATACCAATCAGACTGGTTCCCCAACCAATTCTGTGACAGCTGTCAAGAAAGATCACAACACTAAAAGCAAGATGGGAAATCTGGCCACAAAGGCCATTTCCCAAGACAACCTCACAGAAGACATGGCAAGAGGACAGCGCCAAAACAAGAGAAAGCAGAGTAGAGAGACTAGGAGAAAGCTGCGACAAGGAAAGCCTGCAGTACCAGTTGGGGAGAAGATGTAACTTCCCATTCAGAGGTGAACGGGGCCCAAGTTAACAAGGACTGACCTAGCCATAACTTAGTCCACTTTGACTTCCCAGAGATGAGAGCAGTTATGAGTTTGACTTCTCTCATGTGGACCCCAAAGAGTTTGGACCAATCCAGTGTTAAGCAGCATTATCTCAGATAACTTGAGCTAATGAGGGAAAAACAGAGTTTAAAGACACCCTCACATCAAGTGCGGATAAGATCACCATGTATCACCATGTGCTTTACCAAAGAAAGTTACAGAAGTTAGAGGGAAGATGCAGGAACTAGTCATTTCAAAGCCCACCTCAGAAGAACGTTGCCAAATTAAAACAGTTGTATTGCAACTGACTGTGGATAATATATCACTGTCATACCAAATCAATACATGTTTGAGCATAAGGAATTTCACCCCCTAAGACAGTTATACACATCCATAAAAATAAGTTACAACCACTGGAGGGAACAACATCTTCCTTCATCAGGGCACCAAACAATGCTCTTTCTGAAGCTCAAGTCCACCTTCTCTTGCTTTGCTAAGCTGCTTACTATTAAGAACTGGTAAATAATTAACATATTACACATTTTCTCAACTTCTGCAGTCAAGGTGCACTTCCTCATGGGCCTCTCTCACATTTGTGGACATCTGTGAGTAGAAGCAGGAACTGACTTTGTTCCCAATGATCATTTCAAGGATTTTTACAGAAAACAGCTGTGGAAGAGAGAGACAATGTCTCCCTCTGGAGCAGAGGGAAGGTTTGTTTATTGTCCGGTATAATAATGTTAACACCTCCTCTGGGATCAAGGTCAGGCAGGCTTATTTTGTATCATTTTAAAAAGCGCACACACAAAAACTGGGGACCTTATGTTCAGGGTTCCTCTGCTATAACACAGTCCATTGCTCATGCAGCCATCTCCAGGATCTCTCTCAGGATGGCACTAGGGAACTGGGGCCTGGAAAATCTCCAGAAATGCTGATTACAGCAATGGACGCTGCCATTGCTGTAATAAAGTCCTCTTTGTCTCTGCTCCAGCAATCTCATGTCTTCTTTCAATATCCAGAAAACTGCAGTAGTTTGTAAGTGGGGTAAAGTCTCAGACACTGAACAGTCCTGAGAAAGTGTACTGCTTAATGCAATTTAACCCCCACATTTCTGACAACTCCCAGTCACTGCTTCTAGCCTGTACTACTTACCTTTTGCTAACAGTCTAACCTTTTTCTTTCTCCCTCAAATGGCAGCTCAAATGAATCTGCTTAATAGATTAAAAAAAAACAGGTAGAACCGTAGCTCTCAAGGGAGGATAGCAGTTATACCCACGCCTTCATGGACAGATCCATGAGTCACTTCAAAACAACAATGGTTTAATGCTTATCTCAGTCACTGGACAATGAGGGAAGAGAGTCCTTGTGAGCAGCAAGGAGCTGAGGACTGCCAACACTGAAGGCATATGCGCTGTCCAAATCCCGTCACCTTCCATTCAGATTCAGCATGGATAAAGGTTCCACATGTCCACTCCCCATCATGCATCAGACATCATGACACCTTGGCTGAAGACCCCAACTCTGCCTCCTCTGAACATTCAATTAAGCCCTGCCCTGAGCACTGCCCCTTATCCTACAAAAGGACAACCCAGCCTGGGCAGTGGCAATTCTCCCTCACAAGGTTGTTTGTAGTCACGTCTGAATGTGTAGGATCCCTGAGCCTTTCAATAAATCCTGCTTTCCTGCTCAGCTCTACCTGTGTCTCCCAGTTATATTCTGACCTGTGGGGAGATAAGAACTTGGAGTAAAGTCTAGCTGGTCTTCTCCCCCAACCTAGCCAGGGCCTCGATCACCACACTTTCACTGTATTAACAGTGCTGGGAATAGAGCTGTCAGGGAAGACACCATTGCTCACCCTCCCCTCCTGCTGGATAGGAACACATCACTACATTCCTCACCAATGCCCACTGGATGTGTGTGTAAAAGGAAAATGACCCTCCTTCTCCAGCCCCAAAGTAGAGGCTGAGAAACAGGTGTGTGTATTTTGTTCTCATCATGTAGGTTAAGACAATGCCTAAAAGCCAGAGATGGCGGAGCAGGGAGAGGGCAAGCACCTGGGTCCCTGGAGCCAGAACACCCCAGCACTATCTAACCTCAGATTCATTACTGGTTCAAGTCCCAGCTGCTCTATGTCCCATCCAGCTTTCTGCTAATGTACCTGGGAAAGCAGTAGAGGATGGCCCAAGTACTTGGGCCCTTGCACCCATGTGGGAGACCAAAATAAAGCTTCTGGCTCCTGGTTTCGGCCTGGCCTAGCTCTGGACATTGCACCCACTTAGGGAGTGAACCAGCTCTCTCTCTCCCTCTGCCCTTATTCTCTGAAATTCTTTCAAATAAATACATAACTCTTAAAAAATGAAAGAAATAAACATCTATCTCCGTTAGGCCAAGTCCAGGTTAAATTTCTTTAAGAGCCTGGTCTTCATGTAGACATTTTTTTTTTAAGAAGTTCAATACATTTAAATATACAAACATGTAACTAAACACACACACACATACACACACAAAACACAAAACCTTCATGTATTTTAGAAAATAACTATAAATAAAACAGAAAGGCCAACCACAGAATAGGGAGAAATATTCATGAATGTCAGAGCAGAGATTTTTTAAAACAGATTTATTCATTTATTTGAAAGGCAGTGTTACAAAGGGAGAGACAGAGATAGAGAAAGATCTTCCATCTATGGATTCACTTCTTAATGGCTACAGTGGCTGGAGCTGGGCTAAGCAGAAGTCAGGAGCCACGAGCTTCATCTGGGTCTCCCAGATGGATGGCAGGTACCCCAGCACTTGAGCCATTTTCTGCTGCCTTTCCAGGAGCATTAGCAGGGAACTGGATAAGCAGCAGATGCCGGCATTACAGGTGGTAGTTGAGCCCACTGAGCTGTAACTTTGGCCCCGAAGCATAGATTCAAAAACAAAAACAAAAACAAAAATAATGAACTAACATTAATTGCCACGAAAAATAACAAGCTCTAAAGAATAGCAGAGATTCCAAAAACAGTTCACAGAGGGAACAGAAGCAAGCATGTTGAGAATTTAAAGTTATATACAAGTGTTTATAAGTGTACCTATATTCATCCAACACAAAGAGTACATGGGAAAAAACATACTGAAAAGTGTTTATATCTGGGTTATGTGATTTTTGTTTCTCAAAAACTTCTATAATTTCTGAATTTCTAGATTGTACATAACACTGATTCAAAATTATGCAACTTGGAGGAGTTAAATCGTATCTCTCCCATGATGAAAGCTGAATAAAATCATCTTCTTTAAGCTCATTTGCATCTACCCACCTTCCTGCCTCATCACCCATGCACATAAATCTCACATTGCAGCCACAGCCAATTGCTTTTACTCTCCAAAGTGTCATGATCATCCAGGCTTCTACTCCACCTCTGCCAAACACTTTATCAGCATGGGCCTGATTCAAAAGGACCACACCATCCATAACTAGGCAGGGGGCCTCTGCGGCTGGGTTTTCTCAACCCAAGCATTTCTGATTTGCAGAGAATGTGCTAACTGGGATGACAAGTACAGGGCTGTTCCAGGGCTCACCATGGCAACAGGAGGGACAACCACCAAGACCACAGCCCAAGAAGACCTGCAGTGATCAAGCAGGCAGGCTCTAAGCAAGCCTTGAGTTGCAGCACTGGGGATTCCAGTGGCAACGCCAGCAGCACACATTTGAAGGCCATTATCTCCAAGAGCAGAGGAGGCAGAGCACACCTAACCCAAGGGACCAGTCTGTCCTTGGGACAGTGAGGTCCAGTGAGCCACTCTTCCCTCTGCTCCTGCCCTTATTAAGGGGCACAGCAGGAGGAGGACACTCCAAGTGATAAGCATTTTTATCTCACTACTATGCCAGTGGGCTGTTTACATTATCAGGCTGGACTAAGGTTTGAACATTGCGTAAATTTTGAACATTTTTTAGTTCCTCCCTACTAATCAGCAGGTTGGGGCTCACCTTAGGCTACGTTAAATTAATGTTCTGCCTCAACACCCAGACTGCAGTGTGAACTAACTTTTAGAACCCTCACTACTAATATGTAAGGACTGAGTTTCTAAGATATATCTCTAAGAAGAGATATATCTGCTGGTGACATCACCTGTGTATGACGTCAGTGGGAGTGAAAGGACAAGCTGGGAAGTAGGAGGAGTGCCTTGTCCCTATAAGAGCATAACCCAAAAGCTGTACCCTTCACTTCTACTCACATCTCCATGGCCAGAACTGAGTCTCTGGCTTCACCTGGCTACAAGGAAGGCTGGGAGAAAGTCATTAGCTGTGGGGGCCCAGAAAACACATGTTAAGGAGTACTGGGGACAACGGGACAGCCAGAAGGCTCTGCTACCTCACAAGCTGATTCTTTCCTCTCCTTTGGCTCTGTTCCACCTTTACATTGGATATTTTTCAAATTAAGTATAAATCAACACATGCAAAATAAGAGTTGGGTTTTTTTTTTTTTTAATGTTTATTCATCTATTTTCATTTATTTGAAAGGCAGAGAGAGAGAGAATTTTCTATCTGTTCGTTCACTCTTCAAATGCCCACAACAGTTAGAACTGGGTCAGGCCAGTCAGGAAGGAACCAGAATTCCACCAGGGTTTCCCAGATGGGTGGCACAGACCCAAGCAGTCATAACCACTGCCACCCAGGATGTATGAGCAGAAAGTTGGATTGAAAGTGAGACAGGAGTTGAACCCAGGCACTCCTATATGGGATACTAGCCTCCAAAGCATTGGCTTAAACTGCGGTGTGGCAAGGCCCACTTGGTTTTTTATTTAGCTGTTTTACTTTTCCTGCTAAAACCTATGTTGAATGCTTTGGAAAGACAGGATTAAGGCAAGTTGCTAAAAAATGCCATTGAATTAAGTAAGGGTAAGACAACTGTTAACTAGGAAGGAAAAACAATTTTTTAAATCTAGGAGGATTTTTCATTTGCATTGTTTTATGTAAAAAAAAAAACAAAGTAAAAAAGGGGTCTATTTTGGATATGGAAAAAAGATAACTCTGAACTATTATCAGTGAATCATCCTCTCTCCCCCAGAAGCCACAATCCTACATCAAAAGGCTGCTTAATAATAGCATGTTTATGTTTTTAACGGAATGAAAGGTTGAGGTATGTTTGCAATTTTCTTACTTTTAGGATTTCTCCTGCAGACTGGTTGTTTTTGACAGATAAATTCTGACCACATCAGTACAGAGGGAACTTCTCTCTGCACATCAATTTGACACATAATTACTTCCATCTCCCAAGGTTTACTCCTTTCAGAACCACTACTGTCACTATTTAAGTCTGTATCAACTATTTAATGCAAATGTCTTAACATGGCATTCCAAGCATTCTAGGATTAGATAACAAAAGCCTTTCAGCCACACCTCGGTATATAACTCCAACCTTGCTCTAGCACATAAATCTTTACAGAAATCTATCCAGAAGTCAGTGCTGTGGTGTAGCAGGTTAAACTGCTGCTTGTGACATCAGAATCCCATATGGAGGAGCCAGTTCAAGTCCCAGATGCTCATAGCTTCAGCTTGGCCCAGCCTAAGCTGTTGGAACCATTTGGGTAGTGAATCAACAGAAGATGGAAGACTCTCTCTAGTTCTCTCCCCGCTTTCTGTTGCTCTACCTTTTGAATAAATAAATAAATCTTTAAAGAATAGATAACTAGCTAATACATTCAGCCAGGATTTAGCACCTTACGTCAGGGACTATGTTAAACATGTCACAGTTGAATGAAATATGGATCCTGCCTCTAGGAAGTTCGGACTACAGGGAGAGAGTTATGCAAAAGAAGAATGACATAATCTCTTTCTTTTCAATAAAACAATATGCACTGAGTACCTACTATAAAATAGGCAAAATATTAGACCAGGATGGAGCCAGTGGGAAAAAGAGTTGGAGCTTCTGCTCACATGTGAGGGAGGCACAGTTGGCAGGAAATGCTTTAGATTGTGTACTAAGGAAAGGAAGAGATATTAATGCATGTGGACAGTTTACTTAAAATACCAACAACTGCTATTAATGTATCTCAATAATAATTTAGTGTTATCTAGTAACTCGCTGTAAAGACTAAGTTAATGAAAAAGGAAATGACAATGAAAGATTACAGACATGTTGACAGAAATGAAATATGTACAAATACATACAATACCAATGTACAGAATCTACAAACCTATTATGCTTCTCATTGATCCACTAGTACTTCAAATACCATTTTTAAAAATGATTCTTCTAAGAAGGACACAACCAAATAGATTTACGTCTGGAAAGGTGTGGAGAGAACTATAAACCAGTTCACTTGAAGAAAGACTAAGAGGAGGAGGAATGTGTGGAGAAAGAAAAAGACTAGGGGATAATAAGTTGTCTGAGAAATAGATAAAGAGCCCTGACATGGGAGGAGAAATTATGCCACGTGACTCTCAGGAGACAAGAAGTAGGATCAATAATGGAAGTTATGCAGAAGAAAGTTTGGCTCCGGAAGGGAATAATCTATTAACAACCTGATGTCTCATCTGTCAACAGGAGTGCTGCCCATTCATCTTACCAATTCCAAGTACAAGGAGGCATAGATGTACATAGTTTTCATTTTACATCAAGAGGTAGGTTAAGAAGTGGAGCAAAACACAATGGGATGACACTACTAGAAATCATTAACTATACTGTACTGATTCACACAGTTGTGTTAAAATATGGCTTTCATATAAACATTAGTAATAAAAGATGACGCTGAGCTCACAGACAATGGGCACACCCATTCAGCAGAAGCTCAACGTCCAAAGGAGATCAATGATCAATAAAAAGCAAGCCTCCCCTGCTTCTCCTCCTCAGCGCACTATGCCAGACAGAGCGAGCAAGTGAACGACAGATGACAGCACCTGCACTCCTTCCTGCCTAGGCACACAGAGACTCACATTTTACAAAGAAGAGAATAAGCACAGATTCTTAATACCCAATAAATCCTGTCTCTCTTTATCAGGAATAGAGATTGCTTTAAAAAAAAAAAAAAGGCTCTCTCTCTCTCTTATGCTCTCTTACTATCTCTTGCTCTCTTGCCCTCTCCGCCCAGCCAGTTAGGCTTCCTCCACCCAACAATAAGCCTTTCCTCTAACTCCGGTGTTTGGTGTGTTTTGTGGCAGCCTTACATTGGTGCCGTGACTCAGATCCAGGTTCTCCCATCGACCTTGCTCTCCCTTTGAGATCTGAGCTGCTTTGAGGTCCTGGATTTCTGCAAGTCACAAACACACCCCAGGAACTCCTTCCATGCCACCGAATGCTCAGTGATCTCCATCCACACAACAGCCTTCCAAATCCTGAGCGTTTACAGGAGGTGATAGTGGAACGAACCAAAGCCTTCACCAAACAGGCAGTCAGCCAAATGCTGCTACAGGGATATACTCAGCTCCTGACCCAGGAGACACTGGCTTGAGACATCACCTCATGCCAGCAGAGAGTACCTGGTTGCCCCACTGTCAGCAGGAAGTAGCTCTAAAGACAGATCATCATCCTTCCATCCCTCCTGGACTTTGGTGGCTGATGTAATCCCACAGACACTTGCTTTATGAAAAAAGGGTGGAATGTTAGTAAAATTGTGCAGTCTTATCTGTGACACCATCTATGCCCCAGACATCATTCAAGGCTCCAGCCTTCACCGCCATTGCTGGAAGCCAGGTGACCAGATGGCCCAACCACAGGTGTCAGCTCCATTCCTACCCTAATGGGATTCACTGCTCCTACTTCCCTGTCTGGCCCCCAGCAAAGGTTTAATAGGACCTGTTCCCAAACATGTGCTCTCTCTCTGTTATGCTGTCTTACTCTCTTGCCACCCTGTCCCCACTCCCATCTGCTGGGCTTCCCCCACCTGACAATAAACCTTTTTTCTAAAAAAAAAAATATGAGGACAAATAATGCATTTAATCCTTCACAACTGACTAGACTATGATGAAATATGTTCGCAATATCAACACTAGTCAGAACATGTAGGCCAGTGCCGCGGCTCACTTGGCTAATCCTCTGCCTGCGGTGCCTGCATCCTGAGTTCTAGTCCCAGTTGGGGTGCCAGATTCTGTCGTGGTTGCTCCTCTTCCAGTCCAGCTCTCTGCTGTGGCCCGGGAAGGCAGTGGAGGATGGCCCAAATGCTTGGCCCCTGCACCCACATGGGAGACCAGGAGGAAGCACCTGGCTTCTGGCTTTGGATCAGTGCAGCACGCAGGCAGTAGTGGACATTTGGGGCATGAACCAATGGAAGGAAGACCTCTCTCTCTGTTTTTCTCTCTCTCACTGTCTAACTCTGCCTGTCCAAAACAAAACAAAACAAAACATGTATGTGTACTTAGATGAAGAGGTTTCACACCGCGACTTAAAGTATTACTCTAGTGAACTGTAGGAGAAGAAAGTATTGAAGAAGACTTAAAATTCCAGTTGAACCAGCAGCTTTAGGGTAATACACCAAATGTCAACAATCTCTTTTTCACACCATCCTTACTAAAACCATAATACATTTACTCTAAGATGTGCTGACTGCAGTGAGAGTAAATATGAAAAAAAGTATATCAGAATAAATGAGACATGGTATGTTCTCTTGATGCTTCTTCACTAATGGATCACCAGGTTAGGACTTCTACATTAGGAAATTCATATGCCTAAGTTTTAAGAAATAATTAAAAACATGAGAAGATACTTAACATCATGGGTCGTCAAGGAAATACAAATGAAAATCACCTAAGATAGTATTTCACATCCACTAGGATAGTTAGAATAAAAAGATAAATCAAAAACCAATAAATGTTGGTGAAGATGTAGGGAAAAACATCCTAATCCACTGTTGGTGAGAATGTAAACCACTACAGCCATCGTGGAAGACAGTATGAGATTCCTCAGAAATCTGAAAATAGATCTACTATATGACCCAGCCATCCCACTCCTGGGAATTTACCCAAAAGAAATGAAGTCAGCATATGAAAGAGTTATTTGCTACCCTATGTTTACGGCTGCTAAATTCACAAGAGCTAAGATTTAGAATCAACCCAGATGTTCATCATCAACTGATGACTGGCTAAAGAAAATGTGGTATATATACACTACGGAATATTGCTCAGCCATAAAAACGAATGAAATCCTGTCTTTAGCAACAAAATGGATGCGACTGGAGACCATTATGTTTAGTGAAATAAGCCAGTCCCCAAAAGACAAATATCATATGTTTTCTCTGTTATGTAGTACTTAGTTAATATAGAATACAAAAAAATGTAGAAGAATGAAGCTGACATGATTTGATTGTTGCTTAGAACCCTTGTCTATATTCTTGTGGAACAGTTGTTTTTCTATGGTTGGTGGGGCAATAAGCCTGAAATTATATTACAAAAATTAAATAAAAAAAAGAAAGGAAAGAAGGAAGGAAGGGGGGTTGAGGGATGGAAGGAAGTATGGTTATCTTCTTAGAATTCTATGAAATACATGAAATGTGCTCTCTTCATATTAATAAAAAATTTTAAAAATTTCAAACACCACAAAAATTTCCTTTACTTGGTATTTAATTTGAAGCCTGGAACATCTTAAATATTTGCTCTTTGAAATCCAAACTATTATTAAAATTGTCAGGTACTTCACCAAGGCTCTTCAATCTACAAAATTTCTGAAAGTAGTTGAGGAAACTGTAAATCTTGGATAAGGAGTTACACTTTTGTTATTGAGAGCTAAATTAAATTTTACTTAATGTAATGACTTTCAATTCACAGAAATAGTTATTTTTGAAAAGTAATAAAACAGAAATGTACATTTGTATGTTGAATTCTAAAAATATCAAGGGTATAAACAAACAAACAAAAAATTGAGCACCACTGCCCAGAGGAAAAATTAAAGTCAACCACTGTATGTAGGGGACCATCTGTACATATAGGAGGCTACTTTTATAAGTTGATAGAAAATGGAATTAAAAGATAAGTTTAGGGGCATGTGTTCTGAGAAATGGTTAAGCTGCTCCTTGAGATGCCTGCATCCCATATCAGAGGGTCTTGGTTTCAGTCCAAGCTCCACCTGGTATTGCAGCTTCCTACTAATATGCACCCTGGAAGGCAGCAGATGACAGCTTAAGTACTTAGGTCCCTTCTACCCACTTGGGAGACTTGGACTGAGTTTCAGGCTCTTGGCACAGCCCTTGCTAATATAGGAATTTGGGATATAAACTAAAGAACTTAAGACTGACTGACTGACTGCTTGCTCTCCCTACTTTCCCCTCCCTTTCAAATAAAATGAAAATGATTTCTTTAAAAAAAGTTTATTTGGTGCAAATAGTTTTTGACTTCTATGTATATAAGAAATATTTTAAACATTCTTGGAAAATAATTTTGAAAAAACTCAGTGTAAATTTCAAAAAAAATTCTATCAAACTTATCTTTCAATTCATTTTCCAGGAACTTTTTGAAGTATCCTTGTATTTATGTTAAAAAATTAGAATAAAATACACCATGTTAGATTTTATGGTGTTATTCTACAATAACAAAATCCCTAAATTTATAACAATAAAATTTTAATTGTTGCTCCTAAAAAAAGTTAGATAATAATCAGCGTTGCTGAGCTTATGTAGGAACTGGAATCCACATACAAAGTCAGAGGAAATGCAAAATGGTGCAGCCTCTTTGGAAAACACTCTAGGATGACATTCTAAGCCAGGAACCATCTGAACTGATACAAATCACCATGGGGTGGGCCTCACAGACATGCTATGTAAACGAAGCCCAACACAAACATCACATGTTAAATGACTGCATTTCCTTGAAATGTCAGATCTGGAGCAACAGAAAGCAGATCAGTGGTTACTTGAGGGTGGGGTGGGATTTGCAGGAAGCCCTACTAATGGACACAAGGACTCTTGAGAATCAAAATATTCTAAAATCGATAATGCTAAAGGCTGTACAACGTTTTAGATATTCTTTTAAAAAGTAGGGAATTATATACCTTAAATTAATAAATTGTACAGCTGGTAAAATACAATAATCTTAATAAAGCTGTCTTTAAAAGTTAATTAAAAGCTGGTAATCAATTAATTAATAAAATAATCCAGGAAAGCTATTTTTGGGGGGCGGGGTATCTCAACTAGTGTCTTTTTTTTTTCCTTTTTATTTATTTATTTATTTTTTTAAACTTTTATTTAATGAATATAAATTTCCAAAGTACAGCTTATGGATTACAATGGCTCCCTCCCCCCCACCCCATAACTTCCCTCCTACCTGCAACCCTCCCCTTCAGGAAAGCTATTTTAAAGCTTGATGACAGACATCAAATCATCCCGCAACACTAGGTTCCTTACTCAGTCAAGACCAAACCTTTCCTTACATGGAGCCCTCCTCATTCTACCTTCCCTTGTCCTTGTAGCTTTCCTGCCTGCAGAGTGTGCTCTATATAAAGACCTAGCAGCTAGGTGGTGTTGGGTATGAGAGAATGGTGATTTCTGCTAATGCAGTGTGATACCAGGACTCGTAAAACATTCTGTCAGGAAGAAATTTTAGCCTCCAGGTCTCCGGATTTACAAAAGTTGAAAGGTTTGAGAGCTAGGAGGGCTGCTGCAGGGGCAATTGCATGGAAAGCCACTCAGGAGCTGTGTGTACAGATGTGGCAGCCTCTCCCTACTGTTTTCTCTCAAGTTATGGTTTTTGCAACCGGTTTTGAATCCAAGAACATTTTAGAAAGGAGAAATCATGAAGTGGCATGAATAAAATCAAAAGAATCAGGGACAAAAGTACTGAAAGAGGAAAATGAGAAAAACATTTATACTTAACACAAATACAATGGAACAAATAAACCAATCTAGAAAAAGGACACAAGAAACAATAAAGAAACAGAAAACATAGCACAAGAACTGACAGAAGGAAATATGCAAGGCCCATAAACATAAAGAGGGCTAACCTCACTTGTCGTAGGAAAACAATAATAAAATAATTTCAGTCAAGTAGGATGACAAATTGTTGGACATGGAGTGAAAGGGAAAGTACATTCACATACTGTTCCTGGACTGTAACTTTTATAACTTTTCAGAGGGCAACTGACAATGTATTTCTAAGCTTTAAATATCCAAAATCTAAACACAAGGGTCAGTTTTAGCATTTTATTCTAAGCACATTTATGCATTTTAACAATACAAACAAGTGGAAAGCCAATCTAAATGTTTAGAAAAAGAAGAGTCATTAAATTACAGTGCAGCTATATACAATGTACTTTTAAATAATTTTTAATTTCATCTACTTGAAAGCCAGGGAGAGAGAGAGAAAGAGAGAGAGGGAGAGAGGGTCAGGGGAGGGAGAGAGGGAGGGAGGGAGGGGGAGAGAGAGAGAGAGAAAGTTATCTTCTATCCTCTGATTTGCTCCCCAAATGCTAGCAAAGCCAAAGTTGGGTCAAGCAAAAATCCAGGAGCTAGGAACTCCATCCAGTTCTCCCATGTGGCTGGCAGGGACCCAATACTTTACCTATCACTGCTGCCTCCCAGGATGCACATTTGCAGGAAGCTGGATCAGCAGCTGAGCAGCTGGGACTCTAATAGGGACTCCAAACTACTGTGCACATGTCCAACCCTGCATTTTTATATAAACATTAAAAATGTGATTACTACATGAATCAATATAGAAAATGTACAGGATACATTATGTGGGGGAAAACCAGGCAATGGAAGTGTATAAATAGATCAAATACATGTGCACATGTAAGAATATGCATACAACAGACAATCAATCCACTGGTACCCAGTGGATATTTGGTGAAAGGCTATCACCAAACTGTTGTTCCAGAGCAGATTATATCTTTTCCATTTGCTAATTTACATCTTTGCTGGTAGAATCTTTTTATAATAACCATGTATTACTTTGTAATGAAAATAGTCATTTTACAAGGAAAAAATAGCAAAGTCAATGATATATCTAGGAGCTGAGTGAAAAAAGTTAAGGGATAAGATATAGAAAACTGTACAGGACACATTATGTGAAAAAAGCAAGCTGTAAAATGTTAGACTGAATACATGTATAGATATACATATAATGGATGAATGACATATGGTGGTTAAAGAAAGATTGAAAATGAAGACAAAGCTAACATAACTGAAGAACTTCAAAATAAAATGCACATCTTGAGAAAAAAAGATAAATACATGATACTAATTAGTATATGTGCTGCCGAAGCAAGCACAAATATATGATACTAATTAGAAAAATGTAGACTAATTTAAAAATTAAGTAAAAAAAGTTAAATATGACAAATGGACTAAGACATTAAAACAGTAAGATACCTAATCCTAGAGATTATAATTTTCAAAATGGAATTTAAAGATTTAGGAGATCAGAAATCCCCACACACAAAAATGGAAGTTGGACCCCTACCTTACACCATATACAAAACTTAACAAAAAATAGACCTAACATAAGAAGTAACAGGGGCCAGTGCTGTAGCATAGTGGGTAAAGCTGCTGCCTGCAGTGCCAGCAACCCATATGGGTGCTGGTTTGAGTCCTGGCTGCTCCACTTCTGTTCCAGCTCTCTACTATGATCTGGGAAAGCAGTAGAAGATGGCCCAAGTCCTTGGGCCCCTGTACCCATGTGGGAGACCTGGAAGAAGCTCCTGGTTTTTGGCTTTGTATCAGCCCAGCTCTGGCTGTTGTGGCCATCTGGGGAGTGAACCAGTGGATGGAAGACCTCTCTCTCTCTCTCTCCCTCCCCCTTTCCCTCTCTCTCTGTGTAACTCTTTCAAATAAATAAATAAATCTTTTTTAAAAAAGAAATAATACTACAAAACTTTGGGAAGAAAACATAGGGGTGAAGTTTCCTGGCATTTGATTTGACAATGATTTCTTAGATGTGACACTGAAAACATGAGTAACAAAAGAGACTAAACTGAGCATCCAAATTGAAAATTTATGAACCAAAAACGTTAAGAAGAACATGAGAATGTTACCTACAGAATGAGAGAAAATATTTGCAAATCATATATCTGCTAAGAGATTAATATCCAGAATATATATGGAATTCCTTTAACTCAATAACAAAACAAAACCCAACTCAATAGACAAAGGTTTGAATAGTCATTTCTCCAAAAACGATAAAAGCAACATGAAATATATCCAATACCACTAATCACTAGGTAAACTAAAATCAAAACTACCATGAGAAACCATTTCATGCCTATCAGGATAGCTTCAACTAAAAACAAACAAATGTTGGCATGGAGCTAAAGAAAGCAGAAACCGGCCGGTGCCGCGGCTCAATAGGCTAATCCTCTGCCTTGCGGCGCCGGCACACTGGGTTCTAGTCCCGGTCGGGGCACCGATCCTATCCCGGTTGCCCCTCTTCCAGGCCAGCTCTCTGCTGTGGCCAGGGAGTGCAGTGGAGGATGGCCCAAGTTCTTGGGCCCTGCACCCCATGGGAGACCAGGATAAACACCTGGCTCCTGCCATCGGACCGGCGCGGTGCGCCGGCCGCAGCACGCCTACCGCGGTGGCCATTGGAGGGTGAACCAACGGCAAAAGGAAGACCTTTCTCTCTCTCTCTCTCTCTCTCTCTCTCACTGTCCATTCTGTCTGTCAAAAAAAATTAAAAAAAAAAAAAAAAGAAAGCAGAAACCTCTTGGATTGCAGGTAGGAATGTGAAATGATAGAGCTGCTATGAAAAACAGTATAGCAGTCTAAAATAAAATATAGATTCTTTTCATTCTCAAAAGCAAACAACAACAAAAAAACAGCAATTCTACTTCTGGATATGCACCCAAAAGTATTAAAAGTTGAATCTCAAAGAGATATTTACAGTAGCATTCAGGATGGCCAACTGGGGAGTTACTCGTTTAATGGGTCCAGAATTTCAGTTAGGGATGGTGTAAAAATTCTGTAGAGGGATACAGTTGAACAATGTGACTATACTTAATGCCACTGAACTGCACCTTCCAAAACTGTTAAGATATTGAAGGTTACATTAAAGTAGCAAATGTACTGCAGGTTGCAAGTGTAGCTAACTAGAAATGATTTTATGTATAGTAACAACTATCTGACTTTGAAAACATTTGTATTGTTGCTGAGCATTACATCCTAAAACATTTTAAATGACCTCATTTTACTTCTCTAATACATTACTGTTAAGATATGTTATATTAATTGATTTTTAGTATATGTACAAAAGTAAAGTGATTATTATCCACACATTTTTTTCATGATATTCTATAGGGCATTAAAATTATTTGTTAAAAGGGGGCACTAAATCTGATTAGGAGGGGACCACTGGTCCAGGGCAAGTAAGACACAGATGTTTCTTCCTTGGCCAGACATCTGACTCCAGTTTTACTCCAGTGACAATGACCACCACCTTAAGAACACAGAAGTCACATTGGCTCCATATCCCAGAGTATGTTGCAAACACTGGAATGTCTGTACAATGACTTTGTCTTTCTTCTACTCATCCACGCACAGTGCTCAGACATTGAATGCCCATCAGTTGGAGGTGCAGGACAACAATGTTCATTAGCTCATTAGTTGCAAGGCTAGACCAGGGTCAACCACCCACTCTAAGGCTATGAAACCAATGGTTCTCAGGTGAACAATGATCATGGATCACTACCAGGAAGCAGCGATCCATTAACCTATCCACTCTCACTGGTTATTATTTACAATGCTGCCATCTACCTTGTCAGCTCCCATGACCAACACCACACCCAGATGACATACCCTTATGATGACAAATAAACTTGTCATGACAAAGTACCTTATAGACCCTGACACCTCATAAATCTGAAGACTAAAATGTAAGGAGCATCTGGAACCAGCTTAGTGACCTGGAGTGAATCACTTTGAAGAACCACAGGTCTTTGTATCTATCTATGTATATAAGAAGATTCATCTATATCATCTCATCCACAACCTATGACATTACTATTACTGGGAGTGAGGGGAATGAAGCTGAAAATAACTTTATTAACAGACATTATTGTCAATACTCCTGTGTGATCTGAAGTGACTAAAATTAACTTAAAATATGTAAAGAAAGAAAATTGGAATAAAACTCAATATGAATAATCCTAGTCTCAACCTAGAGTATTAACTTAGCATGAATACGTAAATATTCACCACAAAACTATGATTCTCCATTCCTTCAACAGTTCTTTATATACAATCATTTACAAACAAGCACATGAAAATTGTATTTCCACTACTAACCTAATGATTGTTCATAAGAATAATGTACCAATCTGTTTTGCATAAAGGAAAACAATCTAAGGAAAAAGTACTCTTCCCTTAAAAACAAAAACAAAGAACTGGAAGCTCTGTTTCCTTCAGCGATCATCCGAAGATATCATCCAACCCTATTTTCTGGAAGACTGTATTGCTATGACCACTCCCTTATCACAACTGTTTCTACCCACATTTCCCAGGTAAGCATGCGCATTCTCTCACATTCAGTGCAGCGCTAGCTGACGCCTAGTAAATAGCAATAAGCAAGCTCCGTTTTAGTTAATACGCAAAAATAACAACTTTTGTGGTTCTTACAATGTGACAAGCACAATGCAAAGAATTTTGCTTTCATCTTTTCATCCAGTTTAAAAAGCACCCTGTCACTACCATGCTATATTATAAATGGCAAAACTGATGCTGAGCAAAGATTACACAAAGTGCCCAGAGTCCCAAAGTAGAGATCCAGGAGTCAAAGAGTTTCCACTATTTTACCTGCTCTGTCTTGAATTTTCATGGAAGTGCAAATTAAAAATGTCAAATGAATAATGCTGTCCAAATGAAGCAGTAACCTACAGAAAATATTTCATATACTTATTTTAATATTTTCTTTAAACTGTGATTTATTTTAATCACAAATCAATAATTTCAGGGATGACATTTCCAAACAGCATTTATTCTTTTGGGACAGAAAATATAATCTACTTAGCAGGAATCTAGTTTTTAAAAAAATTTTACAGTGAAAAATACCTACAGCTATAGAATATTTTAGCTGAAAGAACTAGTAATGAATTGTTTGAAGGAAAAAATAAAAATAAATGTGTGGCATGTTCAATTTCACAGCAGAAAGAAAAATATGATTTGTCAAAATTCTGAAGGTAAACTGAAGAGACTGTCTTTAAGAATAATGTATCAAGTATTTCATGCTTTTCAATTATTGAAATATTGCATGAAGTATTTATAATGTATCTACACATACGAAGCAGAGTTTTATTTTTATGCTGAGAAAAGCATTCTACATTGAGTGGTCACCTTTCCATTAGCAGATTCGTGGTGGAACGTTAACAGTACTTTAAATGACAGCAGGAACAAAGCCGAATCTAATGCAAAGAGCTCTAAATGTGTGGTGACACTGGTGCAAAGACAGACCCAATGAGCAAGAAAGGATTTTCAAAGGTCACCTCGTATCTTCTGCAGCCTCTGGGAGCATTGTAAGACTCCACCATTACTCGGAGAGAAAAATGTATGCTATTTTTAGAGACTTCAGGGAAAAACAATCTCAACTTCCTCCAAAGAGATGAACAAGATTTAGAATCATAAAACTCCACTTATTTTCAATATAAATCCTTAAAGAATACAGTGCAGATGCATTTTACTTTGGTTTGGTTTCTGTGGACTGTGCAAGAGAGCTGGGCATGACAATGCAGCATCATATATGAAGGCTTTTGCTTTCTCTTTGGGGAGGACAAATCGACTATTTTTAGCTTTTTTCTCATGAGCTTTATTTCCTGAACATTCATAAGTCCTTTTCTCTGGGTGCCTCTCCATTAACACTAGCAGGAAGAGTAAAGGGGCAGGCATTTGGCCTAGCAGTTAAGACACCTGGGTCTTCACACTAAAGTGTATAGGTTCAAATCTCAGCTCTGCTCCCAATTCTACCTTCTTGCTGGGAAGCAACAGGTGCTTGGGCCCCAGCCACCCACAGAGGAGGCCAGGATGGAGGTCCTGGCTCCTGGTTTCAATCTGGCCCAGACCTGGCCACTGTGGGCATTTGAAGAATGAACCAACAGAGGGGAGTTCCTTTTCCTCCTTTCTTCTCATCTCCCCTCTCTTCCACCCCTTCCCTCCCAACCTCTCCTCTGTTGGCCTTAATTTGTTAAAAGGTGGAACAAAAGGTGGTGCCCTAATGCCTCAAATTGTCCAACAGCTGTTAAGTGATAATTCTTGCTTCTTCACGTACTGTTACATTCCTAAACTCACCAAACAGAATCTGAGATTGTGCGGAATGTTAGAGAAGAGACAGATAAATGTCCCAAATTAAAAGGGGGAGTGGAAGCTGGAAAAGCCTAGAGTCAATTTCAGAGAATTTTGAAGACAATTTGTTAAAACTGTGAGCACTCAGAAAAGACAGGAGTGGTACCATGAAATACTACAGGGTAGCCAAAAAGGCCAGTCTGTTTTAATGGTATTATTAGAGAAGACATGCTTGGATCTGAGATCCAAAGGAACCTAATTTCAGCAAAGCTTTGATAATACATCCCATGATTTTCTTGGGTTCAATACTAGAAACCAATGCTACATTTCATCAGGTGGGACAAACTCTATGTAAAGAAGGTTGCTTGGGGCCAGCACTGTGGCACAAGGGGTTAACGCCCTGGCCTGAAGTGCCAGCATCCCATATGGGCGCTGGTCCTAGCCCTGGCTGCTCCTATTCCGATCCAGCTCTCTGCCATGGCCTGGGATAGCAGTGGAAGATGGCCGAAGTCCTTGGGCCCTTGAACACATGTGGGAGATCTGGAAGACGATCCTGGCTCCTGGCTTCAGATCGATGCAGCTCCAGCCGTTGCGGGCATCTGGGGCGTGAACCAGCGTATGGAAGACCTCTCTCTCTCCCTCTCCCTCTCCCTCTCTCTGTAGCTCTGTCTTTCAAATAAATAAAATAAATCTAAAAAAAAAAAAAGAAGGTTGCTTAATGAATTAGTTTCAGTGAGTGGATGCCATGCAACAGAATTGATACCATGTACTAGGAGGTGCATAAAAAAAAATGGAAAGAAAACACAGATCCCTTAATATCTCAAAATTTAGTAATAATGGGCTAAAGCAAACATCTTCACAAATGTTAAAACTGATGTAAAATGCAGAATTAAATTAATGTAAAATTCAGAACTTAGACTCAAAATGTCCCCCTTCTCAAATACATGTTACTGGTTGGAGCTAAGCAGTTCTTTAATTGAACTTCAGTTGAGTACAATTAAATGGGTCTCCAGTGTAAGAGTCTGCAGAACACAAAACAGAGTCTTGGAGAATCTGCTACCAGCAGCCTACGTTCTTAAGGGTTACAAGGAGATAGGGCCAGGTGCAAGTGCTGGCTCCTGCTCAGCACCCTACTGTGCTTTGAATAAGGGAGGAGCCACCCAATAGTCCAAGTGGGATGCTGAGCTGCTTGGAAATCATGAGACAAGGAGCACTAACAAGTACAATTATTTAGTTTCTGTGAACACTGGGGGCTTCTGGAGGAGGGACTGTTTTGTACTTCAAATATGTAGTGTAGCCCTTTCAGATGCTGTACAAAGGCGAAATAACATACATTTGGCCAGAGGAAACTAACACAAGTCCAAGGAAGACACATGGGACCCAGGCACCTAGGCCTTCCTTGGGTGACCTCTGGGAGTCTTATGGGCCTCCCTGGAGGCTGGGGTCACTACTAGACCACAATCTCTAAAAAAAATCCAACTTCAGAAACCATTAAATGACTCCTATGGGATTTTGTGGAGGGAGAAAACAACGTTTACCTTGTACAATGTGGAGCAGAAAACTGTCAGGGTTACCCCACACATCCCTTCTGCTTCCCTCGTTTCTCTTCGCTGAGAGCCCCCTCAGGTCTCCAGGACTGCTTGCAGCATGGAGTCTCAGAGCCTGCCCACACGCACTGCTGCACCAGTCTGGTGTGTGGCTGCATGAGACCATTCATCATTTCTCCCAGCTAAGTACCTGAAACACCTTCCCTCAGCCTCCAAGAGCTGTTCAAAGCATGCATTCAACCCAAGAATGGCTTCCTTCTAGGGAGAGAGATCTCTATTGCTAGTGAAGGGGAAAGTCCAAGACTCCAACATGAAGCTGAAAAGAATTCAGCTGGTTTTGCTTGTGCATTAATACAATTCAATTATGAAGATGTAGGATAGTCCCGTTTTCTGCTGATTAAGTCAACCCTGGCACACAGCTGTGTGCTTCACTTTGGCAAGTATGAGATTAGACAAGTGCCTGCTTCATCTGTAAAATGAATATAACAATACAAACTTCCTCAGTGAGTTGCTGTAGGTCTTAATAAAATACCTTAGATAAATAATTGGGAAATCCACCCGTACGTTAGCAGACTGTCTCAATCAGCTTGGTTGTGGTATCAGAACACCACACACTGAGGGGCTTAAACTATACACACTCACGGTTCACTGTTCTGGAAGCTGGGGGTCTGAGATCAGAATGCCAGTGCTGATGGGTTCTGAGGAAACAGCTCCCTGGTTACAGAATCCTCACAAGATTGGGATTGCTCCCATCCCTTCACCTCCTGTAAAGTCTCATCACAGAGGCTCAATTCCATGACCTCCTCTGGATGCAATCACTTCCCAAAGACCCCATTCCCCAGATACCATCAAATTGTCAGGGTTTCAACACAGAATTTTGGAGGCACACAAACATTCAGTCCACAGCACAGACACTATTAAATAATCTGATAATTAAAGATTACTTCAGACAAGTGGTAAGCACTGTTGAACTGTTAATAAATAGGTGACTGAGCACTTTTCCAGTGACTTTTCATTCATTCTATAGAATCCCGTGGTCCAGAAGAGGCAGGGACTATTTACGCTCTCTGAATAGGAGGAAGGACCAAGAAATAGCAAAAATCTCTCTGGACTCAACTTTTTGTCAGTCCATGACTCAAGGTCTTCTGGAGTGTGCAGCCTCCACTTCAAAATCAAACACAGCCTTGATGAAAAGTCACTTTATAGATTAGCATATATTTAAGGTTAACTTAATAAGAGCCCAGAAAATTTATGCTGCAGAGCCATTATGCACTACTAAAAATATATGACATTCAAAGAAATTCTTTCTTGCTGACAAATACCATCAAGGAGTGGAAAATTTCACTAGTATGCCCAGTGGTCAATAGTTGGCATTCTTAAACTCTCACTCTCCAAATTAACATCTTCCAATACAGTTCTTTTAATCACCAAAGCTGGACTCAATCAATTTCTCAAATACAGATCTCATTTCCTACCTGCAAGTAAATAAGAACATGCCTCCATAATGCAGTCATAATTTCTGCTCAGATGCTGATGAACCTGACAGGTAAAACAACACCTAACAGGGTGAGTGGAATCCAAAGAGGTGATAATGCAACAAGACGCTAGAAGCTACAAAAGACTACATGACGAGCATCTCATACACTGTATCCCTGGAACACCAATGTGAGGAAAATGCCAATAGGCATTCTGTGGGTGCTAAAATACACAATGTACTAAGTAATGTCCTGTACTTTCTTTCTAAGGATTCACAATTCACATCAGCAGGTGAATGATTCAAAAAGAGTACCATTTTTTTAAATGGTTTAAACTTAAGCTTTCTTTTAAAACTTTCTCATTTGTTTATTTGAGAGGTAGGGAGACAGAGACACAGAGAGAAAAAGAGAGAGATCTTCCATCCACTGGTTCATTCTCCAAATGCTCACAACAGTTGCGGCTGGGCCAGACCAAAACCAAGAGCCAGGAACTCAATCCAGGTCTCCTAGATCATGGCGGGGGCGGGGTGGGGGGCGGCAAGGATCCAACTAATTGGGGCATCACCTGTTGCCTCTGAGAGTGTGCATTACCAGGAAGCTGGAATCAGACATAGCTGGCGCTGGAAACAGGCATTCCAACACAGGAAGTAGGCATTCCAATTAGTGTCTTAACTGCTATACCCAACACTGACCCCTAAAATTAAACTTTCTTTAACTCAATTCTTAGATTTAATTAAATAACAAGCTGCTTTCCTTGATTTGTGGCTCAGTGTTCTGGAAAAGACCTCAAGACACCATACCACACAATATCAATTATTGCATTAGTTATTAGACTATTCTTTTCAAATTTTTCAATTATTACTGAATGGAAAAAATATTTAAAATATACTTCCTGCCTGTTTAGGAGATATACACTCTTTTACCAAAATACTCTCTTTAATAAAATATTTTTACATTGCTCTGAACATAATCTGCTGTAAAACTTCAAGGTAATAGGGTGGAGCCAAGATGGCGGATAGTGAGGATGTGCGCCGATAGTTTGGGAAAATAAAGTTTCATGAAAGTGGAATTACTGTAGCCGCAGGAAAAGACTCAAGAAAAAAACTGCAGAGGAAACGCTTCCGGATCTAGGATGTGACACAGAGGACCTACAGGGAGCCTACCGCGTGGAAACCCAACCGCGGGAGCCGAGCCGCAGAATCTCGCCAGCGCGGGAACGAATGGGAGGTGTTTAAATTTTAACTGAAAAGTGATCCCTGTTAAATTTAAGAGTGGAAAAAGAGAGGGAGGAGATGTACAATTTGGGACATGCTCAATCAGACTTGCCCCAAATGGTGGAGTTAGAAATGTGCCGGGGGATTCCAATACAATCCCATCAAGGTGGCATGTACCAATGCCATCTCACTAGTCCAAGTGATCAATTTTAGTTCACAATTGGTCACACTGATAGATCTAAGAGTAAAAGGGATCACACAAACAAGACTAATGACTGCTAATACTAACTGATAGAATCAAAAAGGGAGAGAAAGATCCAACATGGGAAGTGGGATACACAGCAGACTCATAGAAATGCAGATGTCCTAAACAACACTCTGGCCTCAGAATCAGCCCTTAAGGCATTTGGATCTGGCTGAAGAGCCCATGAGAGTATTGTAGGCATGGAAAGCCAAGACACCATGGAAAAGAAAAAAAATAAGAAGAAGACCTAAATGAAAGATCTCTGTGAGTGAGATCCCAGTGGAAAGAACGGGGCCATCAAAGAAAAAGGTACCTTTCTCTGAAGGGAGGAGAGAACTTCCACTTTGACTATGAACCTATCGGAATAAGACCAAGGTCAGCGAACTCTAAAGTCTTCCATAGCCCTGGCAACTCATGACTAGAGCCTAGGGAGATTACTGACGCCATAAACAGGAGTGTCAAATTGTTAAGTCAGCAACAGGAGTCACTGTGTACTTACGTCTCCTGTGGGATCTGTCCTTAATGTGTTGTCTAATGTGCAGTGATGCTATAACTAGTACTGAAACAGTATTTTTACACTTTGTGTTTCTGCGTGGGTACAAACTGATGAGATCTTTACTAATTATATACTGAATCGATCTTCTGTATATAAAGATAATTGGAAATGGAAAAAAACAAAAAACCTGGTGTTAAATTGGAAATGGCATAGAAAATTAATTAATTTTAAAAAAATATCATGTAGGATCTCTGTCTTTAATGTGCTGTACACTCTTATTTAATGCTATAACTAGTACTCCAACAGTATTTTTTTTCACTTTGTGTTGCTATATGGGGGCAAACTGTTGAAATCGTTACCTAATATATACTAAACTGATCTTCTGTATATAAAGAGAATTGAAAATGAATCTTGATGTGATTGGAAGGGGAGAGGGAGCGGGAAAGGGGAGGGTTGTGGGTGGGAGGGAAGTTTTGGGAGGGGGGAAGCTATTGTAACCCATAAGCTGTACTTTGGAAATTTATATTCATTAAATAAAAGTTTAATAATAATAAAAAAAACTTCAAGGTAATAGTCGTCTTAATTTTAAATTTTTAAAATGTTAACTGTTTAAATGTAACTTTTAAAAAAAATCAGATAATATACTGGCAGACAACTTAAAATGAAGATTGATTTGCAAATTGCTAAGAATACATTTTTAAAATGGAAAGGGATGGCCATTCACACAGTGGTCAAGATACTACTTGGGACATAGGCATCCCATATCAGAGTGACTGGCCAAAGTCTACCTCCTGCTCCTGATTCCAGCCTCCTGCTAGTGTGTAGCAAGTGATGGCTCAGATACTTGGGCCCCTGACACCCATATGGGAGAGCCGGAATGAATTCTGGGCTCCTGGCTTCAGCCTGGCCCAGTAGGGAGTAACCAGTAGATACAAGGTCTGTCACTCTCAGTCTTTCCATCTTTCAAATAAAATGAAAAGGAAGACAAATTGAGAAACTAAAATGTAAAGGATGTCTTTGAAAGCTATAATCAAAAAAGACCAGAAACTGGTCAATTTCCAAATTCAGCTTAAACTGAATTTATCCTGGACACTTAACTTATTCTTTCATGAGAATACCAGAATACATTCTACTTATATGCAAACCACTTTTCTACATTATAAACTACAGGGGTAGCACTGTAGCACAGCAGGTTAAGTCACCAACTGAGACACCCCCATCCAAATCTAGTTAGAATCCCAACTGCTCCACTCCTGATCCAGCTCCCTGACAAAGTACCTGGGAAGGCCGTGGATGCTGGACCAAGTATTTGAGTCCCTGCCCTGCCATTCACATGGGAGATCTGGATGGAGTCCCTGGCTCTTGACTTAGGCCTGGCCCAGCCCTGGCTATTTTGAGCATGTGGAGAGTGGAGTGAACCACCAGATGGAAGATATCTCTCTCTTTCTAATAAATGAAGAAATAAATCTTAAAAAAAAAAAATAAACCCTAAACTAGAAAGTAAAGCAAAGCAAGTCTTGTTTTATTAGAATGAGCAATTTTTTTTTAACACCAAAAGGTTCATTCCTCCTATTTTTCCTAATAACCAAACTGAAGTCCAGAAAACATGGAAAGCAGCTGGACTCCATGGCACACTGCTTCTCTAATCTACACCCTGCTGACAATCGCATGTTCACATGCAGATACTTCTGCTTCCCTCTCAGTTTTCAAGGGGGAACTGTCTGCAATGACCAGAGGCCACCTATGGTGTGCCAGTGTCCCCAGTGGGGTGGCATGATCATTTAAAAGAGAAGCAGACAGGCTGGTCTTGTGGCAAAGCAGGTTCAGCCATCGACTGCGATGCCAGCATTCTATATAGGTGCTGGTTTGTATCCTGGCTGCTCCAACTCCGATCCAGCTCCCTGCTAATGGCCTGAGAAAGCAGTGGAAGATGGTCCAATTATTTGGGCCCCTGGCATCTACTGGGAGACCTGGATGGATCTCCCAGCTTCAGCCTGGCCCAGTCCTGGCCGTTGCAGGTATTTGGAGAGTGCACCAGTGAATGGAAGATTCATTCTCTCTCTCTCTGTCATTCAAATAAATAAAAATAAAATAATAATAAAATAAAAGATAGAGAAACAGATATTCTGGCATGACAGGTTAAGCAACAGCTTGGGACACCTGCATCCATACTGGAGAGCCTAGTTTGAGTCCTAACTACTCTGTGCTTCCAATCCAGCTTTCTGTCTGGGAGGCAGCAGATGATGGCCCAAAGAGTTGAATTTCTTCCACCTGTGTAGAAGACGCAGAGGGAGTTCCTGGCTTCTGGCTTCATCCTGGCCTGGTCCTGGCTGTTGTGAGCATTTAGGTAGTGAACCAGCAGATAAAAGCTTCCTCTCTCTTCTCACTCACTCACTCTGCCTTTCAAATGTATAAATAAAACTTTAACTAAACCAATCAATAAAAGAGAAGCACTCATCTTGCTAGAGAGGCTTACGTGCAGGGATGTGCAGCAGAGCTGTGCATGAGCACAGATCTACAGAGTGAAGCAACAGGAGCAGCTGGCGTATTGATCGATGGTTAATGAGTGACCCAGCTGACTCGGAAAGGTCAATATTAGCAGCACATAACGAGCGCTGAACACGTGCCAGCACCAGACGCATCTCTCAAATCCTTACACAATCCCTGAGATGGGAGTGTTCTGCCAACTGCACAGGCGAGGAGATCCAGTTTCCCCAAAGTTTAAACACATGCCATGAGCACCCACCAGTTAGAGAGAGGAAGCAGAGATTCAAACTGAATCCTGCCTTCTTGAGCACCGTAGGTTCCTTAAGAACAACACAGTGAGGCAAATCAACTTGGAGATAATCGCAACCAAAGATTCTCCACCATCCAATTATTTTTAAATGTTCACATTCAGCAGAGAAAGATGACAGCTGACAGGAATGCCTAAAGTTTCTGTTATGGGCCCCAACAAGTGTGCGCTTGAACTTGAGCTGCAGGTACAGAGGGACCAGGCTTCCACACAGTCTGGCTAAAAACTAAAGGACCAGCAGCCTGTTGTTCAGAGCAGAGGGTCATTCAACCCAGACCATCTGGACTGGGACTGGCAAAGGGTACCAGGGGACTGCAATAAACACGTGACTGAAACCCAAAAAAAAGAACTGTTTCTCAAAGGTCTCTGTGGGACTGTGAGAGCACAGGGCACTAGAACTTGTGCCAGCAGCACAAGATTTATTTATTTATTATGTGGCCCAGACTCTCAGCTTCACGTGGGAAACATCACAAGGCCTTTAGAGGCAATGTGAAGTTGGGGCACCAGCAGTCTCAGTGTATCAGTGGCAGAAGCTAGGCTGCCTCTCACCTCGACAACATAACCATTTTGAGCCACAGCAAGAGAAGGGAACTCCTGGAGTCCACATGGAAGCCAAGAGCCCTGGCTCAAGGATTACAAGTGCAAGATCCTCCCTGACAAGTTCCAGGGGCACTGGGAGGATCTCAAAGGGGATGATGCCATCCATGAGGCTGGCAAGAGTAGCTCTGAGCAAATTAAGGAAATAGCATTTCATTCTGCACTGTGACTTCTGCTGTAAAAGGTCACCCTCTGGAAAAGAAGAATTTAATAAATGTCTAGAAACACTGTTAAATATTAGCATACTGGTTAATCATACAAACACCTCATTAAGAGTTATGAAATTAGTCAAATTTTATGAATAGCAACAAAGTTATTGCAAAGTTTATATGGAGTGGCAGGCTTGTGTTGAGTAACTAATACAACTATTCTGGAGACTTATGTAAAATAACAGTAATGAAGACAGTATGGTACTGGTGGATGAATGGATGGATGGACAGGGCTACAGAAAAAATAGCCATAGAAATAAGTCAACTGATCTTCCAGAAAGGAGCAAGTGCAATGCAATGGAGAAAAGATAGCCTTTTCAACAAATAGTGGTGGAATAACAGGTTGTCCATGTGCCACAAAACAAACAAAAAATAAGAAAGAAAAGTAAGGAAGGGAGGGATGAAAGGAAAGAAAGAGGAAGAGGAAAAGGAAAGGAAAGGAAAGGAATCTAGACATAGACATCACAAAAATTAACTCAAAGTGAATCACACACCTAAATATAAAATATAACTCTAAAGGGGTGGGCATTCTTCTGCAGCAAGTTAAGCCATCACTTGTGATAAGCATCCCATGTTGGAGTGCCAGTTCTAATCCCAGCTGCTCTGCTCCCAATCTAGCTCCCCACTAATGCACCTGGGAATAGAGTACATGATGGCCCAAGTACTTGGAAACCATGTGGGAGACCAGGAAGGGAGTTTCTAGCTCCTTGCTTTGGCTCTGATCCAGCCTGGCCATCACAGCCACTTGGGGAGTAAACCAGCAGATAAAAAGTCTCTCTCTCTGGCTCTGTTGCCCTGCCTTTCAGTGCATGAAAATAAATGACTATAAAATTCCTAAAAGATAGCACAGGAGAAAAATCCAATTGTCCTGGGGCTTAGTGATGGTTTTTTAGATGCAACACTAAAGAAATAGTTGAAAAGGAAGGACTTCATTAAAATTAAAAACATCTGCTTTGTAATAAACACTGTCAACAGAAACAACACTGTAGACTGGGAGAAAACATTTGCAAAAGACATACTGACAAAGGACCCTTGTCCAAAGTATACAAAGGATATGTCCATTAAAAGAACAAAAATTTTAAAAGCACAAAATATACAAGTAACTTAAAACTCCACACTAGATGCTGGCATTTGGTGCAGTGGTTAAGACACCACTTGAGACATGTACATCCCATGTCAGGCCTGAGTTCAAGTCTGCATTCTGCTTCCATTTCCAGCTTCCTATTTATGTGACCTCTGAGAAGCATCAGATGACGGCTCACATAGGTGGGTTCCTGTCACCCATGTGGGAGAAGCTCTAGATTGACCTCCAGGTCCCTGGCTTCAACTTGGCCTAGCCCTGGCTGCTGCAGGCACTTGGGAGTGAACCAGAGAATGGGAGATCCGTCTGTCTGTTTCTCTGTGTCTCTGCCTTTCAAGTACATTTTGAAAATAAATAAAATTTTAAGTTAAAAAAAACCTCAACATTAAAAAGACTACCCTAATTTAACCTAACATCTAGAGATGTTAACAGACATCTCATCCAAAGACACACAGATGGCAAATAAGCACTGAAAAGATGCTTCCCATCATAGGTTATCAGGGAAATGCAAATTGAAACACTAATGAGATACCATTACACATCTATTAGAATGGAGAGAATCCTGAACACTGACAACACCAAACACGGAAAAGGATATACAACAATGGGAACTCTAATTCATTCCCGGTGGGAATGCAACATGGTATGGTCATTTTGGAAGACAGTCTCTTATAAAATTTAAAATTTTCTCACCATGTAATCTGGCAGTTACACTCCCTGTTATTTATTCAAAGGAGCTGAAAACATAATCACCCAAAAACCTGCACATGGATGGTGACAGCCACTTTATTCATAATTGTCAGTACTAGGAAGCTACAAAAATGCTCTTCAGTAGGTGAACAGAGAAATAAATGGTGGTACATCAGACAGTGGAATATTATTCAGATGCTACAAAGAAATGAGCTCCCAAGCCATGAAAAAGCATTGAAGGGGGATGGCTGTTGTGGGGCAGTAGGTTAAACCTCCATTTGGGACCCCTATGTCCCATATTAAAGTGCTGGTTTTAGTGCCAGTTACTCTGCTCCTGATCCAACTTCCTGCTAGTGAACCTGTGAAAGCAGCTGATGATGACCCATGTACTTGGGCCCCTGCCATCTAAGTGGGAGACCCAGATGGAGTCCCTGGCCTGGGCCAGCCCTTGCTCTATTGGCCATTTAGGGAATGAGCCAATGGATCTCTCTCTCTCTCTCCCTCTCTCTCTCATCAATAGAATCTTTTAAAAAAGAAAATTTAAAACAAGACCCAATTTTTTAAAAAACTGAAGAAAAGGACACTAAAGACTCTTAAATGCATATTATGTCAAAGAAGTCGTTCTGAAAAGGCTAAATACCGTATTATTCTAGCTTAGCTGATATTCTAGAAAATGCAAAGACAATGGAGAGAGTAAAAAGATCAGTGGTTGCCAGGCTTTAGCCCAGTTGGGGGTGGGGGTGGGGCAACAGGAGGCGCACACAGGATTTTCAGGATGGTGACACTACTGTGTGTGATTCTACACTGGCAAACGGGTGTCAAGATGCATTTGGACAAGCCACAGAATGTACCCAGCCAAGGGTGAGCCCTGATGTAAGCCATGGACTTTGGATGATGATGATGCGTCAGCACAGGTTCATGCACTGCAACAAATGCACCACCCTTCAAGGGGATGCTGACATGGGGGAGGCAATGCATGTGTGGAGGAGGGGGAAGATGGGGAAGTCTGTACCTTCTGCTCAATATTGCTGTGAGCCTAACATTGTACTGAAAAATAAAGTCTATTTTTAAAATTTCATGGAATTAGAAATGATTTCATTTCAGTACTCAAAAGCCCTCCTTTATAAGCGTACATATAACAAAGACAGAGTTTGTTGCACCTTCCAAAGAGATAGATGTAAAAGGTCTTATTCATTGTAAGTCCAGCGTGCAGGAATCTTCTTTCCTTGTTTCCTTTCACATCTCCTTACAGGACACACAGCATATGGCACATGGTAAGCGCACCATAAGTGCTTAATGAATACAACATACTTTTTTTTGAAGACAGGGTAAAGTGTTTGGGAAGATTATGCAAAGGAATATAGCCCCACAGACAACTAAGGCCTGAGCCAGCAGTTCTTCACGGTTAATGTCACCAGGAAGAGAGGCAGCCTCGAAGCTGATAGGAACATTAGCTCCCTAATAGTCTGCTCAGTGACACTGATTTTCTTTCCCTTAAACATCTAACTGCATAACTCTGCTATCACTCCTCTTGGAATACCACTGCTACCTAAAAATTTCAAAACCTCAATTATAATCACTGATTTTTAATAACAAAGACACCAGCCTACTCATTGACTTTGATGCCTTAATGACTATGAGTACAAATCTTGGAAGCTAGACTACCTAAGATACAGTTAACAGAGGTAAGCACATAGGAATTTTCATTTAATTTTGATGCAATCATCTGATCCCAGAATAAACAGAAACAAAACCTCTAACTACCAAACTCTGAAGTCACTGAAAGCTTTAACTTTCATGGACTTTGTACATGTTGAAAGAAAAAGTCATTTTCAGACATTACACATATGTTGCCTAATATAGATTCAGAATTAGAAATTGTTCCAAATTGATAATACATGATGAAGATTTTATTTTTTAATTAAGAAAATTCAATTCATTGTGATTAAAATATCCAAAAGCCAAAATATTTCATGTTTGATAAATATTAACTTAGAATGGTTTGTCCTTATAAAAAGCATTAAACTTTTCCTTTTACCAAGAAGACTTCAATAATTCAATAGTGTATAATCCCACACAGAGTCAGTAATTTTGAAAAATCTCTGCACTTAGTGCAAAATGCAACATTCATAACAAACAATCCATTTAAAAATGAGTTCAAAAACAGGGTAACATGGAATAAAGAATAACCAATGGACTCTTTGTTTTCTCTAATAAATGGGAAGGGCATTTCCTGCAGTGACAGAACTCATTAAAGATGAAACTGTATTCTATATAAGAATAACCCACCTTTAAAAATCCAGCAAATTACAAACCTAGTAAAGTGTAAATACCAGCCCTTTGCAACTATACCCCTTATATATTCCTGGAACACAACCCAGAAAGTTACTGCTGAGCCCAATATAATATATGACAATTGAAACCTTTTCAAAATTCTTGGAACTGGGAGAAAATCTCATTTTCAAGTGATATTTTAGCTTTCTCTTAAGGGTAAAACATTCATCATTTCCTTTAATATAGAAAAAGAAATTAACTCAATAAATGACAATAACTAAACTGTATTGTCAGCCATCAATCTAAATAAAGTTACTCTAGTAGAGAATATAAATTATACTAGTGACTTGATTATGTCAGAAACATGCAAATTCAAACTGGAAGGCCCAGATAAGTAAATGAATATATATCGTCCACAGAATCATGCTGTTATTCACCGTGGACACTTTTCAGGGTAAAACTCAAGCACTGGGGGAAAATTAGATCATTGTTGGTAAAGTCCCTGAGTGTTAGCTTCAATCTTACTTCTCTGTAAGTGTACCGAATACCATTCACCAAAATCACATGACATATAAAAATACCCTAGTAATAACACATTTACCACACAGAACTCAGTTAAACCCAGGACATCATAACCATAGAAATACCCATAGAAATAAAGCTGTTGCCTTTAATTGTTTCCCGAAAAATCAATTTGGTGACTATGTAAATCTTATGTAAGTTGACTGCCAGAAATACTTCTAGGAGTTGCACTAAAAGGAAACAAAAAGAAGTCACACAAGATCAAGATCAAGATGAGGAGAGCTAGGCAAGCTCCCAATGGCAAGAAAGTCAGTCTTGCTTTCTGATCACCAAAAATGCCTTCCTCCCCTTCTTGACAGTTACACAGGCTGTCTCCCTTCAACAGAAAAAAGTCCCTAGGGCCATGTTTCAGAAAGTAAGACCATTCACTAAGAAGATCATGCAAAATAAACTGACCAGACACACTCTTTTGTGAATTTACACTATTTTAGCCTAAGCATCCTGTCCTAGCTATCTTCAACCCATTTATTAATCACTCATTTTTCCTTTTCCATAGCATGGAAACAAATACACCCAACAGACGTGGTTGACCTGTAGAGCTGTAGAGCTCCTATTTGATCAGGAGACAAATCAGAGTTCAAACATACTTTAAAAGTTATTAGGGGGGGCTGGCACTGTGGCGTAGCAGGTAAAAAGCCACTGCCTGCAGTGCTGGCATCCCATATGGGCACCAGTTCAAGTCCCAGCTGCTCCACTTCTGATCCAGCTTTCTGCTATGGCCTGGGAAAGCAGTAAAAGACGGCCCAGGTCCTTGGGCCCCTGCACCTGCATGGGAGACCCAGAAGAAAAGCTCCTGCCTCCTGGCTTTGGATCGGCACTACTCGGGAACCAGTGGATGGAAGATCTCGATATCTATCTCTCTCTCTCTCTCTCTCTCTCTCTCTCTCTGCCACTCCTTCTCTCTCTGCATAACTCTGACTTTCAAATAAACAAATAAATCTTTAAAAAAAAGGTTATTAGGAAGGGGATGGCACTGTGGTGCAAGTGGGTTAAAGCTGTGGCCTACAACACCAGCATCCCATATGAGCACCAGTTTGAGTCCTTGCTGCTCTACCTCCAATCCAGCTGCCTGCTAATGTGCCTGGGAAGGCAGTGGAAGATGGCTCAAGTCCTTGGGCCCATGCATCCACACGGGAGACATGGAAGGAGCTCTAGGCTCCTGGCTTCGGATTGGCTCAGCTCCAGCTCTTGAGGCCATTTGGGGAGTGAAACAGCGGATGGAGGACCTCTTTGTCTCTGTCTCAACCTCTCTCTGTAACTCTGTCAAATAAATAAAAATAATTAAAAAAAAAAGTTATTAGGAAAACACAACCTTTAACCATAGCTGATATTTAGGATACATACTTTATAATTGAAACTTTAAACCAAGGGTATAAAACTGCATTATGGCTACATCAAAGGAAAGAGAAGAATGCAAAGTTACAATGACTGCTGTGATGCTTCCTGAAGACCTTCTGCAGTCAGGCCTGATGGATTTACTCTGCTTTCCTGGAGTCTCCAACACTATGCCATGCACGGCTGTGAAAGCCACGGGTGCTTCTACCTTGTGGGATAGCCTCACAAATGGAATACTCCAGATGCCTTGGCTAAACAGAAAAATCACTGATGTTAAAAAATTTTTTTCTATAGCAAAACAACACACTTTCTTTTTATGTAATTGTAACTCTCTCTTCAAACATTCAAGATATCTAGTTGCCTCAGACTTTTTAAAATGAATTTCACTTTTCATTAGATACTGAAGGTGTAACAGATGAGATTGAATCTAAACTAACCCCAGCTTCTGTCCTGAAGTTGGTTCCTCTTACTCAGATATTTTTATATACCAGTCACTGGCACTATTTCAAACTGTATACATGATTTAGTGCCTGCTTTTAAAAAAACTGTGGTTGAGGCCAGCGCCATGGCTTAACAGGCTAATCCTCCACCTTGCGGTGCCGGCACACCGGGTTCTAGTCCCGGTCAGGGCGCCAGATTCTATCCCGGTTGCCCCTCTTCCAGGCCAGCTCTCTGCTATGGCCTGGGAAGGCAGTGGAAGATGGCCCAAGTTCTTGGGCCCTGCACCCCATGGGAGACCAGGAGAAGCACCTGGCTCCTGGCTTCGGGTCAGCACGATCCGCCAGCCGCAGCGGCCATTGGAGGGTAAACCAACGGCAAAAAGGAAGACCTTTCTCTGTCTCTCTCTCACTATCCAATCTGCCTGTCAAAAAAAAAAAAAAAAAAACAAACAAAACTGTGGTTGAGACACTTGATAAAATCTATCAGTTCCTGTTGATGTTATAAGTTATAACCAATTCTTTCAATATAAGATATAATTGTTAATTAATTAATTCAATAAATATTTACTTAGCATCTAGTCTCTACCAGGTCCTATCCCCCTAAAGGGGAAAAATAACCTTTAATTTCACAACTACAAATGTCCACTTGAAGTAATGTGAGAATAGAAGCTATAAATATATATATTATATATATGCATTTTTAACTGATACAAATTAAGTGCATATATTTATGGAATATCATCATGAGAAAACACTGAGAGACAGGAAGGATACCATGATACAAACTGGATACAAACTGGATGTATTGGGGCAAATTACTTAAGAGTCCAAGTCTCAATTTCCTGCTTTGCAACACAAGATTAACACTGCCTACCTTAGCTCTAGAAGATGGAAAGAAACCAGGTCCATGAAAAAGAAATGACAAGCAGCAATGAAAGGAGAAGAATACAAACACCAAAATAGGGGAATCAACTCAACACAAACACATAGCACTCACATTCTTGCTCATGCCTTTTAACAGCTGAAGCACTAAGTAAGTAGCTGACATCCCTCAACTTGAAATTCTATACAAGTTCAACTCACTCCCTGGCTTTTATCCATACCATAAATAATATTCCTTTTTGTCTTCTTTCATGCCACTCACTCAACTCCTTGAGGGCAGGACCTGTGTTTATCAATGCCTTCCATGACTCAGCCAGTAGCTGATTTGATGATCATAAAAAATTAATTATATTAATTTATAAAATCCTAAATACAGCCGATTTACTAGTTGTAAAGTAATTATCTGCACTCAGGCAATTTCAAGTTAGGTCCAGAGACATTGGCCACTGGGAGGACACACTGCTGAGCCTTATGATTCACTGAGGCGTTTGTTCCACAGAAGGTGGGACCACCCCAGGAATGAGGGTTTTGTAACTAGAGAAAAGGGTGGGGAGAATTGAGACACCTTCTGGTATCTGGGAGTAGGCAAGCCTGCAGAAAACACATGATGTTCACGAGAATTCAACTAGTTTGTAGTTTTGGGTGTAACTTTTTTGGCTTTGGGGCTGCCTTAAAAGGTGGAAACATGATTTTTATACTTAATTAAAAGTTAACAAAACAGAACATATTGACGTGATACTGCAAATATATTTAAATCAATACTGGGAATATGCAAGAACTGTTTTATTAGGGATCCAGGTACTATTCAATTTTGAGAAAAATGGACCCAAACTCTGCTCATGAACACACGTGGGCAGGGCTGAAAACAGATGCGAGTGGGTGGGCATTTCTGGAGAGCACAAGCAAAGAAATCAAGACAGGAAACTGGAGCCAGCGTGTGGCATAGCAGGTTAAGATGCCACCTATGATACCAGAATATGCCATCCAGGCACCATGTCATGTACCTGCTGCTCCACTTTCAATCCAGCTCCCTGCTACTCACCTGGGGAAAGCAGTGGAAGACAGCCTGAGTACCTGCCACCCACAGGAGAGATCTGGAAGAATCTCCAGGCTCCTGACTTCGGCCTGGCCCAGCACCAGCTGCTACAGCCATCTGGGGAGTGAACCAGTGGATGGGAGATTGATCTCCCTCTTTTTCTCTCCCCCCCCCCTTAACTCTTTCAAAATAAATAAATAAATCTTGAAAAAAAAAGATGGGGAACCACGGGAAATTCTCGGAGAGAAGCAAAGGACAGTCATGGGAAATGTGGGCAGGCTGGGTGGAAATCAAAGTACAGAGGCTTGTACATAGCATGCCAATACACAGGGCAGCACTGTGCAAATAATGACTAGTAAAGACTTCCGAGCAAGTGTGAAGGCTGTCATTCAGGAGGATTAATACAGATCAAAGGGTGGTAAGTAGGTAGGTAGGAAGAGCAGGTGGGAGGATATTACAACACACTCCTGCAAAATCGACTGGCCAAGGAAATGCACGTGAAGCATAAACCAAGCTTGGCAAACAACCAGATGTGAAAACATGGGAATAACGACCACAGATCTGACATGGATTTAGCCTACAATATCAACATTTCTCTTACAAAATATTTGTCATACAAAACATTTAGAAGGTAAGAGAATTCACATATGTGTGTCCAACATCCTGCTTAAGAATTCAAACATTACAAGAACCTGGACACTCCTGTCTCAGAGGTAGCCAGCACTCTGAATCTGACATTCCTCCCCTCCCCGAATTTTTCCTCTTTTCCACACATGATGCATGTGTACTTCAGAATAAAGCTTTAGAGACTTTAAAACTCTATACTAATGTGTCATAGGATATATAATTTTGCAAGCTGCCTATTTAACTTAAAACTCATTGGGATTTATACATTCACTTTATGTTTAGTATTGAATTTATATAGCTGTAACACATTATTTCATTTTATATACATGCCTTCATTTATTTATTCATTCCTGCCCAAGTATTTATTCATTCCAAGTGATGAATAATTTATTTATTTCCAATTTTTAATTTTACTAGCAATGTTGAAGTAAATATTTATCTTAGTATGTGTACAACACTTTCTTTGAATACTAAGTGTTTACTAAGTATTGACAAAGCTTCATCCAAAACGGTTCTACCAATCGATGCTCCTACAAACAGCATACTTAAGTTGTCCAAGTCAATATTCTGGACCATCTGATTCTGCTGGGTGTGAAATGGTATCTCATTTTAATGCACTCAAATGATAATGCTTTCTGTCTCACTTTGTTATGGGACATAGGTATTTAATGTTACTGCAGTTTATATTTTTCTTCTTTACTTTTTTTTTTTTTTGGTAAGATTTATTTATTTATTTGAAAGGTAGAGTTACAGAAACACAGAGGCAGAGAGAGAGAAAGAGATCTTCCATCCACTGGTTCACTCCCCAGATGGCTGCAATGGCCAAGCTGAGTCAATCCGAAGCCAGAAGCTTCTTCTGGGTATCCCACATGGCTGCAGGAGCCCAAAGACTTGGGCCAGCTTCAACTGCTTTCCCAGGCCATAGCAGAGAGCTGGATTGGAAGTGGAGCAGCCAACTCTTTAACTGGCATCCATATGGGATACTGGCAGCAGCTTTACTCATTATGCCACAATGTCAGACCCTCTTCTTTACTTCTAAAGAAAAAATTTTTAGTTACTACATTCTGAAAGAAAATACAAAAAGTGAATTTAAAAATTCACTGTTAAAACCACTCTAGGAGGAGCATGAGGGCAGTACGGTAGTTAAAATACTACTTGGAATTCCTAGATTACATATTGGAGTGTCTGACTGGAATCTTGGCTCCACTGCTTCGCATCCAGCTTCCTGCTAAGTGCACCCTGGGAGGCAGCAGATGCTGGACCAAATACTTGGGTCCCTGCCATCCACATGGAAGATGCAGACTGAGTTCTGGGCTCCTGACTCTGGCCTGCCCAGACCTGGATATTGCAGGACTTGGGGAATGAATCAGTGGATGGAAGATCTCTGTTTCTCTGTCTTATCAATAAAATGAAAATAAGTAAAACCCACTCAAGACATAGTTGCAGGAGCTAACAATCAGAACAATTCTAAATAATTTCATTTAAACTGAAGTAAAGTAAGTTATCTATGTCAAAAAGTAACAAAATAAGAAGACAGCCCAAGTGCTTGGGCCCCTGCACCCGCACGGGTGACCTAGAGGAAGCTCCTGGCTCCTGGCTTCAGATCAGCCCAGCTCCAGACATCGTGGCCATTTGGGGAGAGAACCAGTGGATGGAAGACCTCTCCCTCTGTCTCTCCCTTTCTCTGTAACTCTACCTCTCAAATAAAAAATAAAATCTTTATTTAAAAGAGTAACAAAATACAAAGTACATAAGTGAGGAAAAGTACAGAAATATGCAAAAAAAATATTGTCCAAGTATTGATGACATGGAAATGGACACTGACTTCTTTAGAATACAGAGTCCTTCTCCTATCCCTTAGAAAACCCCAAACTGCACATTAAAGTAACCATGAGAAGTCACCTTTACCTACCAACAGGTACTTCTGACAGCACTCAGTGCTGATGACGGCAGGGGAGACACCACAGCTCCTAAGGGCAGAACTGGAATGCTCAGGGACAGTGATCTCCTATACATATCATAAGCCTCAGAACAGCTCAAAACTCTTTCTTAAATTATCTTACTTTTTGAAATTTTTGATTGACATGTAATACTTGCATATCCCTATGGGGCAGGAGACAATATTTCAGCACACATACAGGGTACAAAACAAGCACAGCAGGCAACCAGCATTTGCATTCTCTCAAAGATATTGGTATTGGGAAACTGCCAGCTGCTCTCTTCCAGTTTTTAATAAAGTGTATTGCATTGCCATGTACTACAGTTGCCCCACTGTGCTGTGCAATTTGCTCCTGGAACCTATTATCAATCTCCCTTCCTCTACATCCCCTTCCCCGACCCTTCCCAACCTTTATAATCACTATTCTAAGGTCAGATTGAATAATATTTTTGTGACTTCCAAGTATAAGGGAAAACATACATTATCTGTCTTTCTGTGTCAGGCTTATTTCACCTAACATAATGACCCTGAGTTCCACCTGTGTTGCAGCAAATGATATGATTACATTCTTTGTAAAAGCTAAATAGTATTTCATTTTTTATCTATATAGATAAAAACACAAATGACACATTTTATTTATCCATTCATCCACCGATGTACACCTAGCCTCATTCCATATCTTGGTTATAATGAATTGTATTGCATTGAACAGGGGAGTATAGGTATTTCTCTCACACATTGATTTCATTCCCATCAGATACACACCCACACGTGGTTTAACTGGGTCATATGGTAAACTTATTTTAAATGTGTGGAGAAATGTCCATACCATTCTCTGTAATGACTGTACTAATTTGCACTCCTATCAACCCAGGAGGATTCTCTCCTCTCCACCTCCTCACTTGTATTTGTAATTTTTTTTTTATATAGGCATGCTAACTGGAATTAGATAACATCTCACAGTGGTTTTTATTTGCATTCCCTTGATGAGAAGTGATGGCAAGTATTCTTTCCCATATTTGCTGCCCATTTGTATTTCTTCATCTGAGAAATGTGTATCCAGATCTTTTTCCTATGTCTTAAAAAGATTTATTTAGTTAGTTTGAAAGCCAGAGTTACAGAGAGAGAGAGAGAGAGAGAGAGAGAGAGAGAGAGAGAGAGAGAGATCTTCCATCCCAGATGGCTTCGGTGGCCAGTGCTGAGCTGGACCAAAGCCAAGAGCTTCTTCCTTGTCTCCCACATGGGTGGGAGGGACCCAGATATTTGGGCTATCTTTTGCTGCTTTCCCAAACTGTTAGCAGGGAGCTGGGTCAGAAATGGAGCAGCCAGGACATGAACTGGCACCCATATGGGATGCCAGCATTGCAGGCAGTGGCTTTTTACCTGCTATACCATAATGCCAGCCCCTTCCCATTTTTTTTTTTTTTTTTTTTTAAGATTTAAGTACTTACTTCAAAGGTAGTTATGGGGGCTAAGGGGAGAAAGAAAGAGAGACAGAGAGATCTTCCATTGCTGGTTCATTCCCCAAATGGCTTCAACTGCCAGGGCTGAGCCAACCTGAAGCCAGAGCCAAGAACTGTATTAGGGTTTCTTACATGTTTGCAGGGCCTCAAGCAGTAGGGCCATCTTCCACAGCTTTCCCAGGCACATTAGCAGGGAGCTGGATTGGAAGTGGAGCAGCCAGGACCAAAACCAGCAACATATGGATGCCAGCATCGCAGGTAGCAGCTTAATCTGCTGTACTACCACACTGACATCCCCTTCCTTGGCTTCACTGAGAAGTGACATCAGTAATTCTGTACCACTACCCCCAATCATTAACAACTTGTGCCAGGAAGGAGTACTTAAATAATGGGTCCCCTAGTCTTAGGTTGGCAAAGGCCTAGGACTCCACTGTCTGAGGCATCAGGAGAGATGGACAGATCAGAGTCATCAGCTTTTGGAAAGCTAGAGCTTAAGGCAGTGAGTCAAGAGCTCACTAAGGCCAGCACCGCAGCTTACTAGGCTAATCCTCCGCCTGCGGCGCCGGCACACTGGGTTCTAGTCCTGGTTGGGCGCCAGATTCTGTCCCAGTTGCTCCTCTTCAAGTCCAGCTCTCTACTGTGGCCCGGGAAGGCAGTGGAGGATGGCCCAGGTGTTTGGGCCCTGCACCCACATGGGAGACCAGGAGGAAGCACCTGGCTCCTGGCTTCAGATCAGCACAGTGTGCCAGCCATAGCGGCCATACCAACAGAAGGAAGACCTTTCTCTCTGTTTCTCTCTCTAACTCTGTCAAAAAACAAACAAACAAAAAAGAGGTCACTAAGTGAGGAAGCCAGAGTGACAGACGGAGAGATTACTCTGGCAGTGCCAAACAGCACCACTGCCACCAGCAGCATCTCTGTGCCTAACCAAACCACTTGCCAGAGCTTCAGAAGGGGATTTCCCCTGAGACTTCTGCATGCTGATACCCACTCTGCAAGAGTCAGCTCTAGTGTATAAAGAACTCTACCTAAAATCAGAAGTGTTCTTTGCATATTATGCCAAGCACTTACTATAGCTACCAGTGCAGATGTCAATTTATTTTTATTATAAGGATGACATGTATATATTAAATATGCAATTACAGAACATATATATAGAAAAGAAAAACATTTTGTAAATATTTTATGTCCAAGAAAGCTGAAGAATGTGTCTTCAGTAAAAATCTCTATACTAAAGTTAGTAGACTGCATTGAAGTATGAAACAATTTTGGATTTATAGCACATAATTCATTATTAGTGGAAGAACCATATCCAGAGGATTCCTTTGATAACAAATTATGTTGGTTAAATGCTTCATGTAAAGGCACTCATATATCAAGCTTTAGAAAAGAATGGTAGGGCCAGCACTGTGGCACAGTGGGTTAACACCCTGGCCTGAAGTGCCAGCATCCCATATGGGTGGCCTGGGAAAGCAGTGGAAGATGGCCCAAGTCCTTGGGCCCCTGCACCCACGTGGGAGACGTGGAAGAAGTTCCTGGCTCCTGGCTTCGGATCAGTGCAGCTCCGGCTGTTGCGGCCAATTGGGAAGTGAGCCAGCAGATAGAAGACCTCTTTCTCTCTCTCTGCCTCTCTTCTCTCTGTGTAACTCTTTCAGATAATAAATAAAAAATAAAATAAATCTTTAAAAAAAGAGAAAAGAATGGTAAATTAAAACCTTGCAAATATCACAAATGCAAATGGTATATACATAATTAAAAACCAAATCATAGGCCATGTATATGGAAAATATTTAACACAAAGGTTATATTTCTGTATATTTTACTTCAAAAGTTCTATCAAATAAGCTGACTATATTAGTTGTAAACTAACCCACATAATATTTAATGATTAAATCTACCATTGATCAAAATACTTAATCTTAACTTTCAAAAATACAAACATTTATACTAAATTATTTCCACATTCCCACCATACAATTATGAAACATTAAAAGCTCAGTTCTCACTTTACTTCCCCATAAATACTGACCCACTTGAGAACTTTCTTATAGCTTTTTTTATTTATGATCAGAAAAGTTACTTATCTACTAGACTCATTCAGATGTCTGAAATTCCTATGCTTTTATTTTAATTTTTAAAATAACATTTTCTCATTGATGACAAAGACCTCCACATACACTCAAATACAATGCAAAACCCACACAAGTTTATGAATCACAAAGTGTATGTCTTGCTAATTCTCCAAACGAAGCCACTATTAAGATCTCATTTAGAGCTTTATACTTTTTAGCATCATTGTTTTTACATTACTTTGTAATTTAAGTTTTTGAAATGGGACTTATACTATACAAGAGGCTACATCTGTTGGCTGATAACTTTTCAGGAAATTAATTCTGTAATTGTAAGCATCACCATGTGCCTGGTATTAAAAAAAAAAAAAAAACTGTGCAGCTCATTATGTAGTCTTTGCTCTACAAGTTCTAGAAGAGCTTTCAGCAAACTGGTATATAATTCAGTTTGACGAATAAACTGCCGTCACTCAAAACCATGTTTAGATAAGCTATTACAAAGGTATACCAAGACAAACGGAAGACAGAAAAAATCCAGAACCCATTATTTATATACTTAAAATTATAACTAAACAAGCCAAAATAACTATGCTGTTTTGACCTAATGACAAAATGCTGAAGAATGTTTTCCCCTATTTATTTATATCAGCTTCCCAAAGACTGTTCCTTTCCCAGATACCTAGAAAATACAGGCACTCTATAAATAAGTGTTGAAAGTATTACACGTATTTCATGACAATCTTACTTCAAGTAAGCCTGACCAGCAAATGAGGCTATAATGAAAGCAGAAGCTATAGAACGCTTATGCTATATTTAGTCACAAAATTTCATATTTTGTAATTACTTATCACTAAATATTAGTGTGAAATATCATTTTTCTAAGATTAGAAGTCTCTTTTAAAGGGAACAGAAACTATATTATATGCATCTATAGATTAGGAGAGCTGAGGTTATACAAAAATAGCATGATCAATTATTCAGGTTCAAAGGCTATAAACTTTATCAGAGTTTGTGACTGTCTCAGTCACTTCAAGCAGCTGTAAAAGATGACCACAAACTGTATGCCTGACACAACATTTATTGCTCACAGTTCTGCAGGCTGGAAATCAAGCCTGGAGACCAGCATGGTCCAGCCCCAGGGAAGGGCCCCTTGTTGGTTGTGTCCTCATGTGGTTATTTGGTGCATGTGCACAGAGAGCTCTTGGGTCTCCTCTTCGCGTAAGAGCGCCAAGCCAGCAGGAAAGCCCAGCCGTCAGAACCTAAACTGACCCCATTTACCTCCCAAACACTATCATACTGGTGATTCAGGTATCAACATAGAAATTTGGGGAGAAGGGGACAAAAACTTCAGTCCCTAGCAGTAACTACCTTTTGTCTACTTCTGACAACAGAATTTCAACACAAACATTACCAGACACAAATAGTTAAAAAAATATCAAAGGGGTACTTTGAGCCTGACCTGAATGATCTTAACATCAAAAGAAGTCCACTTAAAAATGTCTTGCTAAATACACAGAAGATTCATTATCACTAATTATGATTTGGGGTCACTCCTCAGGAAGTACATGTTTCCAGGCAAGGTAATATTAAGTTATTTTTCTCAAAAAAGCACTACTAAAACCAGGTCCCAGATTCACATTAGAAGTTTAATTATAGAACAACAATACTAAGTGCGACACACAATGTGTGCTGCACATTCTCATAAATGTATAAGATGTCGTGGGTGCTCACTGAGCAAGGAACTGTTTTAAACACTTTATTGTTAAGGTTAAGGAGGTCTCATGAACGTGCCAAAGACCAGAAAAATGCTTACAAAATTGATAAATGGATGAATGCCAAGAGGATCACCTCCTCTAGGACTTTGCTTCTGGATGTATGGACTGGAGTGCGCATTAGCAGCACGGACTTCCCCTGGGAGTTGGGGACAAAGGCACACTCTTATGCCCCACCCTACACCAAATGAATTAGGATCTATACTTTACAAGACTCCAAATTACTCCTATGTCCACTTAAAGTTTCTTGAGAGCCGCTCTAGAAAAAAAAAAAAGAAAAAAAAAAAAGGTTTAGTGTATGGCATGCAACAAAGACATAAAATAGGAACAATCACAGAGGGAAAAAAAACTAGAGAATGTAATGCAAAAAATACTCTGAAAATTATCAATGTGCTTTTAGTTATCTCTTTTGCATTTACATGAATAATGGGAGAAGATGCAGACATCAGTATCATCCAGACAGAAGTGGGAGAATACAAGTAAGTGTTTTACTTTCCAAGGCAGCTCACAGAAGAGCCTGCAAGCCAGAGTGCACAGGTAGATGGGGCTGTGGGAGGCAGGGCATTAGAACTCCTTCTCAACCTCTCTGGGCCACAGTTCTGGCAGTGACCGGCTTGTGTGAGAAGACAGGGAATGGCTAAAGTGAAGGAGTTTCTTTGTAAAACACCTGAGCCGCCTGGTGGAGCTGTGGCCCATGCAGAGGCCACCTGAGCTCACTTCTCCCCTGCACCAAAGCTGTTTGCCTCCTGCTTGATGACCAGAAAAGGCAGAGCACTCAAGGCAGCATGACTACCTTGTCCTGGCACTGCAGCCAGGAGCTGTGGGGAGAAAACAGAGATGAGGAGGGCCATAGCAGCGGTCAGAGCAGGACCAAGACAGTAAGAGAGATTACCTTGGCTGAGACCAAAACAAACAGCAGCAAGTGACTGGCAAGTCTACTCATACTTCAGAAGTGGAGGCCAACAGACAAGAAGTTAGCCTGCTGCCAGGGACAGTGACACCGTAGAACCCAGTGACAATTCATGGAGCAGGATCAAGAGACCTTTCCCACCACACACACACACACACACACACAATGGATCAGACAACAAGCAGGAAAACATTGAGAATGGAGCATTTTAATTGATTGGGTGCAAAGGCAGGTGAGATATCAAGAATCTATACAAGATTCCAAATCATTTTTATGCACATTAAAGTTTAATCTTAGCTGGCACCACCAACTAAGAAAGAAAAACAGGAAGGAGAAAATGGTTGACTGAGAGTTAAGAGATGACACTTTCAGCTTGGAGTACATGGCGTCAAGGTAAAGTGAAGTAAACCTGCGCTCACTCCCACCTCACAGGACTGAAAGGTGCACATGATGCACATGAATTACTTGCTGCTTAATACACGCTCACAGCAAGAAATGAGAAGAGCACACAATCTGCCATGAGGTACCAGCAAGACACCACAAATTCATCCACCCCCAAGAACTTCCAATAATACACTTTGCAGACTATGAAACAGGTGTAATGAAAATGACCTTAAAAGGTTAGTAAATAAAGGAACAGGATAAACAGTGTTTAAGAGAAAGATTAAAAATAAATTCTATAAATGAAAATGTCAACATTAAGAGTTAAAAACTCAACGGGTAAAAAGGCAGATTATGTTATTACAGAATAGAGAGAACGAACCCAGAGATATTTAAGTAGTACAAAAAGATAATGAGATAAAACTGGAGAAATGTGAAACAGATGTTAGAATGAGAAGCCCCAGTTAATATAAAAGGAACTCCGGGGTGGATATTTGGCACAGTGGTCAAGATGTCACTTGGGACTCTCACATCCCGCAGCACTATTTGGGTTTAAGTCCTGGCTCCAGCTTCAGATTCTAACTTCTCCTAACACACACTCTGGGAGTCAGCAGGTGGTGGCCCAACACTTGGGTCCCTGCCACCTAGGTGGGATACCTGGATTGAGTTTGCAGCTCCTGGCTTCAGCCTAGCCCATTCCCATCTGTTGGGGGCATTTGGATAGTGAAGCGATGGAATGGGAAATTTCTTTTCTATCTCTGTTTCTGTCTTGTCTCTCCCTTTCTGCCTTTCAAATAAATTAATTATTTTTTCCTAAGAAAAGGGACCCCAGAAGGGAGGAAGACAGAAAAGGCACAAGATATTATCTCTTTTAAAAAACACAGGCAGGTGTGGTTATGAGAGTCTATTTCTTAATAGTTCTACATATATGAAAAAGTCCATAATTCGAAGTACTTCTATTACAGTGGAAAATTTCATAAACCCAAGAGGAAGGGTGATTGGAAAATGAAAGATAAAATTTGAAATGCAACCTAATATTCTGCAAAGTTTACATAAACAGATTAAAAGCCATGTACGGGGTGCATGGGCGGTTTTGTCTGGATTTAATATTTGTAATTCTAGGCATGACTTGACGACCTTTACGGATCAGGACACAGGAGTCTTTCAGGCAGGGAAAATCTGCCAGAGAGAACGAGGGGGGATGGGAACAGGTGCTGGAGGCAAGATCAGGTGCAGAGGACCCCCGACTGACAGGAGCAGCACCACCTCCCCAGCTCCAGGAACTTCCCTGGCCAGCACTGAGCCTCTGCACAATCATGACACACCCCCTGCACACCTGCCTGCAGGATTTATTCAGTCTGTGAAAATTCAGTTGAGTTCCTATGCATGCGCTGGTTTTAAATGGTATGGAAATAGATGTGATTCTTTTTCATTTTCTAAGATTTATTTATTTATTTATTTGAAAGGCAGAGTTAGAGAGAGAGAGAGAGAGATTAAATAGAGAGATCGAGACCTTCCATCCACTGGATCACTCCCCAAATAGCCACAACAGCTCGATCTGGGCTGATCTGAAGTCAGCAGCCAAGAACTTATTCCAGGTCTCCCATGTGGGTGCAGGGCCCTGAGCACTTGGACCATCTACTACTGCCTTCCTAGGTGCATTATCAGGGAGCTGGATAGGATATGGAGCAGCTGAGACTCAAACCAGTGCTCATAATGGATGTCAGTGTGGTAGGCAGGGGCTTTCTTTACCCGCTATACTGCAACACCAGCGGTAAAAGTAATTCTTGAAATGAAATTAACTTCAGATGAAATTAACCATCAGTTCATATAATAAGTTTTCCCATATGAGTTAGTTTTCTTCTAACTCCTATATGACACTCATCTTAATATTACTTACAAATTCCATACCTTTCTGATATCATGAAAAAATTAGTGAGCTTAAGAAAGGCTGGCATCACAGAGCAGTGGGTTAAGCAGGTGTCTGCAACTTTGCCATTCATATAGGTGCCCACTGAAGTCTCAGCTGCTCCACTTCTGATCCAACTCCCTGCTAATGCACCTAGGAAAGCAGCAGAAGATGGCCCAAGCATTTGGGCCCCTGCCACCCATGCAGAAGACCTGGATGGAGTTTCAGGCTCCTAGCTTCAGCCTGGCCGTACCCTGGCTATTGTGGCCATTTGAGGAGTGAACTACTGGATGGAAGATATCTCTCTCTCTCTCTCTTTCTACAACTCTGCTTTTCAAATAAATAAAATAAAATAAAAAATAAGATAAATTTTTTTTTAAAAAAGACTATCACATAAAAGTCAAGTGGAGAAAGAAGAAAAATATATCATATAGATTAGATAAGCAAAATGCAATAAATAATTCTGGACTTTTTCTTAGACAAGCAAAGCAAATAACAGCTCCAAAGAATTCAAGGCTGCTATAAGGGGCTCCTTTCTCAATGTATTAAAAGGCACCACAGGCTTGATGCCTCCTTGTCTATACATCCAAGCCACCACCCCTTTTCAAGAGGTGCTTCTCCTCATACAAGTAACTCCATGGTAATTCTGGAGTTTTATTAGGAACCTCACTGAGTCAGCAGTACAAAAAGTTTCAGAAAGATTTTAAATTTCATTGGAAGTCATCATGAACTCCCCTGAGGAATGGATACTCTGTTGAATCAACCCAAATAATATTTCATAATTTACACTAACAGCTTAGTTTTTCTTTTAAAAAAGATAAAAAGAAAGTTTGCCAGAGCCACTGCATTTATTCTAACACTGAGTAATAATGGAGAGAAAATTACTTTTAAATCGTTTGTAAAGTCTTCCACTTACTTAAAATTCACTCTCTATAGAATTCTTAATATAGCACAGATATTTACCTGGTCTAGTCTCAGTGAGCAAGCTATTAACAGAAATCCAATTCCATAAAGTGGGATCAGAAGCTAGCAACTAAAACTGACTTTATACTTTTTAAAGCCACTATATACACAGCCTCGCTAAGGAAAGCCAACAAAAGGGTTATCATCTATGACCATAACTGGACCAAAATGCAAGGAAGTGCTGACTCCAGAATCTTTAAAGAATTAATAACAGTTTATATTTATTAAGAACATATACGCTATGTACTTCTAAAAAAAGATTATTTATTTATTTGAGAGGCAGATTTTCCATCTGCTGGCTCACTCCCCAAATGCCTGCAACAGCCAGGGTTGGGCAAGGCTGAAGCCAGGAGCCAGGAACTCCATCCCAGTCTCCCATGTGAGCAGCACAGGCCCAAACACTTGATCCATCATCTGCCGCCTCCCAGATGCACTAACAGGAAGCTCGACTGGAAGAGGAACATCCTGGACTCAAACCAGGGACTCAGATATGGAATGTTGGCATCCCAAGCAGCAGCTTAACCCACTGCACCATAACACCCACCCCATTCTTGTACCATTCTAAGTATTCCAGACGCATGAGCTCATTTTGTCCCCCAATACTATGAGGGGAACACATTTATTATGTGGCATTTACAGAAGAGAAAATTGAATCTTAAAGAACCTGAATGACTTCGCAGAAGTCTTAAGGGAAATGCTTTACCACCAGGGCTCCACACTGCCTTTTCCTCTTCACAGTCTCCCTGTGGAGCTATGTAAACCTTGGATAGCAAAAATTTCTTGCACATGGAGTATGAAAGAAAACTAACTTCACAGATAGCAAAGTCTCTTTTAAATTCCAAGTTCTCATACAACAGAGAACTTACAGTCAATTAGAATTTAACAGAACATTCAGAAATACATTAAGGAAACAGACCGATAACAACTCCTGAACGATGTGCTAGTATCCACTCACTCCACCATGCCCCCCAAGATTAACCAGACTACAACTCTGAGGTCTCCTCATACGAAAGCTCAGCAGTCTATGACCTATCCTTATTCTATTCCCTCCCCTTGCCATTCTGAGGAATTATTTTCATGTACATATTTTATTTCCCTAAGCGGACTGTGAATTCTCTAAAGGATTTGGTAAACCTAAGGTATAACTCAACACCAAAAGCATAGAACACACTTTATAAATGTCAGCAGTGATAATTCTCACCACAAAGGATAAGCAAGCGTAAACAACAAAGTGGTGGTGAGCTTCAGTTCACTACTGGCTCTGAAAGTCTAGTTTACCCCAAATCACTGCAGCCTATATCACACACAAGGCCATGGCAATGAGAATGCATTAAAGGCCACCTCGTGTTACAGTATGCACCTTAAGAAAGTCGTCAAGTAATGCATGAAATAACAGTGCAACACTACTGATAACAAAGCATTCAAAATGTACAAATACAAAAACTGCATTTTACTCTATCACTTATTTATCAGTCATTATATTTTTCTGACCATGCAATAGGATTTGGCTCCCAAAATTAACTTTTGGAATTGTGTCAGTAATAATGTAATAAATTTCAGTTACTCTAACCAGCAAAATATAAAAACAATAGATGGCAATACACACCCAAGACCCAAGGAAAATGTACCTATTTTTTCCTTTAAAGGGCTACTTTTCGAAACTAATGTTCGATAATGTATCCATTAATTTAACAACATTTATGGAATGGCACTTTGTACCACCCCATCAGATGATGAACAAGTCCAACCCCCTAGACAGAGGCAGCAGACCATACAGAAATAAATGCACAAAATGATTTCAACACAGCATAATTACAAAGGGAAAGGAAAGAGGACTGATTCACGCTGGATGCCCATGAAAAACTTCCATGAAGACGAGACCAAAAGAAAAGCCTGACTCTTTCACATCATGACTCCAGTAAAATTCCACAGGCTACTAAAAGTGTCAGGAACATGATTTTTAGTGTTTCTGTGACAGTGACATAAACTATTAAGCAGAGAATATAAAATCACAACCATTCTGCATTATCTAAAGTTCTATCTACAACATCAAAGGTAGCATCTGGAAGTGGGATATCCCTGTGATAAACACCTGGAATTGTAGAAAAAGTTTGGGAGTTGGGTAATGGGCAGATATCTAGCAACAGTTAACAGTAACATACTGTATATTTCTAAATAGCTAGAAGAAAGACTTTTGAATGTTCACACTACCAAGAAGTCTTGAATATATGAAGTGATGGATGCCAATTATCCTAATTTGATTGTTAAGATAAATCTATGTATCAAAATATTACCTTGTACTCCACAAATATGTATAATTATTATGTGTCAATAAAAACAAATAATCTAAAAAAAAAAAAAAAAAACCAGAAATCTCAGGTGCACAACAGAAAAAGCCTACAATGCCTTGCTTGATGCACCATTGGAAGCACCATGTTAACACTCCTCCTAGTGAGGGCTCAGAAGGACATCAGGAACATGGTAGAGAAAGCATAAATCCTGTTAGAAAACACCTGAAGATGATGAACAGCCTACTGAGAGATACACGGGCTCTAGGTGTGCTTGCAGGACTGGATGGAAAGGAAGACCCTGTGGTTGGAAACCACAGGAAAAGGGATACTTGTAGTACTGGGGCAGGGTGCTTGGACAAATCATGTCCTGCAGTTACAGGGAAAGCAGATCTCATAAGCCCTGAGTTTGGATATTTACAAGATTTCCAAGCAAAGTACTGAAGGTATGGCCTCTTGGTTTTGTTTTGTTTTTACCCCTTGCTGGTTACAGTAAAACAAGGAAGGGGGAAAATTAATTGTGAGAATACAAAATGAAACCACTGCCTTGAACAACCAAAACTATCAACAGCAAACAGGCTGAGAAAATCCCTCAGAAGCCAATATGTACCACCATGCATTAGAAGGGAAGGAGGACACCAAAGGTGGGGTCCAATGCCTACAAGGTGGAATAGGGAGTCAAGAAGGCCCGTTCCCAGGCCTTGAAACCTAATGGAGTTCTGGAAGTGCTTCAGACTGAAGACTCCTTTGCTGTTTCCATCTGCTCTGTTTTGAATGGGAACATCCATAAATGATGGCCTACACCAGTCCGAACCATAATATTCTGGAAGTGCAACTTATCCTTGCTTTCACATGTCCACAAACACAGGAGAACTATGTCCCAGAAGCTCACCCCTTCCTTCCGAGATCAGATGAGATCAGGTGCATCTGGTATGGCCGTAGACTGCTCACCCCTTTCCAAGTCAGACCATGGCCTCTGGGTGATATTCCAGAATCTAAGTGAGTGGTGTCATGGGTTGAGACGTTTGGAGATGTCAAGAAGAGGTGAACACATTTTACATATAGATAGGCTAGATACAAATCACTGGGGGTCAGGATGGACAGAATAACAGCCTCTGTAAGCTGGGGATGTGTCACTTTCCACGACAAAACAAACTCAGCAGGTGTGATGAGGTGAAGGGTCCTGAGACAGGGCAGTCATCTTGGATTGTGTGAGTGGGCCTGAGGTCATCACAAAGGTGCTCAGAATGGGAGAGGGATGCAGAGCAGTGTTGTCACATGAGAACCATTCCGGCAGCCACTGCTGGCTCTGAAGATGGAGAAAAGCACCATGAGCCAAGGAACGCAGGCAATCCTCAGACAGAGGCTGGAGAGACAGGAAATGGACTCCCTTCTGTCATCTCCAGAACAGCCCAGCTGACACCCTAATTTTACCCTCATGGAGATGCTTTTTGGACTTCTGGCCTGCAGACCTGTTTGACAATAAACTGTGTTGTTGGTAAGGCATGAAATTGCTGGCAATGAACATTCATTTGAAAGCAATGTTTGCCCTATTTCTGCTAAGGTTTTTAATTAGCATTTAACAAGCTACAACCAAAAAGCAGCCTAAGTACTACAAGATGGGATAGAGTTGACTTTAGTCCCTAAGGCTTAACTCCACCAGGGATGTGAACTTCACCAACGTCATACTCTGGGCAGTCACACATTGGGTAATTGTGTGTCAGAATGCGTGACCTAGAAATGTGCCCAACACACTCAAGTCCTCCCACAGAAATCTGTTCCATCTTAAATCTTTCAAGGTGCTGAGAAATGCTAACAAAATAAAAATTAAGTTGGTGGTTGGATATTCTATTTTCGCTTAAGAAATTACAGCCCTCTTTTCCAGGTTAATATGGCATCTACTTAACTCTGTATGATGGGATTCTGGTTCTTTTGTATGATTAAAAGAGGGCAAAGACAAAAATTAGAAATTAGATATAATTTATTAAATAATATGACTGTGAAAAGCTCTTAAACATGTGAAAAATATATACCAAATAATTTTATTTTAGATAGCATGCATTTATTTTGTACATCTCTTCCTTTCATGACCCTTTCTTGTTTACATTATTTGCCTGGGTAGTTATTTACTATCATCCATACTGAAAATGGCAGGGCATAATGTTTACATCCCAGCAAGACAATAATTCCGCATAATTAAGAACTCATTTTACACACAACAAATGAGAAGGGTTGTTAGGAACACAAAGAGAAGTTACAAAGATTCTGCCTCCCAAGGAGCTCACAGTAGTAGGGAAACAGGCACAAAGCTAAACAACACTAGAAATAAGTGCAAACACAACACGATGCGGTATACACCGAGTGGAGGAAGGAGTCATCTGAGGAACAGTCTGGAAAGACAGAGGAAAGCCTTGCCCACAACAAAGTTTTTATTCTGCAGGCAATGGGGAAGTCCACAAAGGTTTCTGAACAAGGGAAGTACCTCTGGAAAGGAGGACAGCGTAGAAGGAAAGACCAGAAGCAGGAAAGCCTACTAGATTTAAGTTACTGGAGGCAAAAGGACTTGACTATGACTGTGAGAAGGAGAAAACAGAAGATACAGAAAAATCAGCACTCTCAAAGCATACTTTGTGATTTCTAATATAAAGTAGACCTGTGAGAGGAGCACACAACACGTGTTCCAACACTAGCACCATTTATTCAAGGAAATGGGCTCTTTGACATCCAAGATCCTGAGCCAATTCAAGGAAATAGCTACAGCAATGCAAAAATTAAAAGTTCTGTGATACCAGAATTTCTCAACTGGGGAAGTCACAGGTCAAGTTCAAAGGAAGTAAAAAAGATTAATGAGGAAGAATCCCAAATAGCTGGGTGGTGGTAGCAATGGAAAAATATCCAACAAACAGAAGAGATCCAATCCCTCATCTCATTTTCATCCACACTTGCAATATTTCAATCAAACTAAAGCAGGAGGTAAGGGTGTGGAGTTTTGTTTGCTGATCTGTTTTTAATGGGAGAAGGCAGAGTGCAGGAAAAATAGTGTTCTGGAATAAGAGAGAGTAAGGCTGAAAGCTTTGGAGTGAAATGATTCAGAAACCTTTACTGCATGAAAATTCTATTTTTTATAGTCTAACTTCTTGTATCTTCAATAAAATAATATCTAATAAGTACCATTAGGACACTATAGTCCTGCTGAAAAACACTGCAGGCCTAATGATCCCACCTTAAAAGATACTAAATTGTAACATTCTCAAAGATGCAACAATAAAAGATATTCTCCATTCCCTCCCTCCTCCCCGAAAAATTAGCCATATATAATGGAAAGAAAACTTTCATTACTATTGGATCCATTAAAGTAAGTTTATCCACTTAAAATCATTATTCTAATACTAAAGCCTGGGAATTATACCTAAAAGACTTTTACCACTCAAATCCTGACCTCGTTTCCTTCAGGTGGGTGATTAGATGAAGTCCTCTCTTTTTAAAAACCCAATCCCCTGCTCCCAGTTAGCACAGAGAAATACTTTCTATTTAAATTTGTAATATTAGACAAGCAGGACCAAAATCTTTACCAATAATGGACAAGTCTCATGCCTGAATCTCCAAGCCCAGGTTTCTAAAAAAGCAATGCATTGCTTAAGAAAAAATAAATACAATAAACGTCATAATCCACTGCCTTAAATGTACTTTATTTCTTTAAAAAAATCATTTGATGAGAAAAACAGAATAGCTGAAGAAGACCTGATGTAAACGTACGCAGCACTGGTTATAGTTACCTAGAAACCATCCTCCATATCTAGTTGATTCAGTTGCTGTGTTTCAGACACGATGATTTCATTACACATGTGCTTTAAACATTCAAGAAAAGAATCAAAGGCCATAATTCACAACTAAAGCCAAAGTAGGGGGAAAAATTCAAGCATTCCAAGAAATCAGATTTATGAACTGTCTATGGGAGCTAGGGTGTTGGAACTCTGGGCGAGGAGATACAGTAGGGGTAAGACAGACAAGGAAAAGTCTGGGCCAACAATACAGGAAGGACAAGATAGGAATGGAGCAGGATTTTTGCAAAAAGAAGAGATGTGGGGAAAAGCAAAAGAGCACAGCTAGGAAAAGAGCTGAATTCTTCAAAAGGCATTTCCTAAAGATTTTGAAAAATCATTCAAATCTTTCTAATGTTTACTGGTATGGAGAAGAATTCCATCATTGCTTCTGAAAATCAAGATTCTGCTCCACCTCTCTCTGAGCTCTACACAAATGGCTGTAAAGATTTAACTTTTAGTTCCATATGACACTTTCAACTAGATCACACTGTTCGTCTAGAACCCTGGCTCCCTACAGGTTAAATGTTTTCCCCAGGAGAGGTCTGGCAGCCTCTGGAGACACTTGAGGGGTCAGGGATGGAGATGGACCCGGAAGGAGCCAAAGACCCTGCTAATCATCCCACAGTGCACAACACAGCCTGTACAACAAAGAACCCGCGTGCCCAGAATACCTCCCTTTGCGCAAAGGTTAGGAAACACTCATCTCTGCAAGTGTAAGCCAAAACGACTCACACTTTCATCCCACCCTGCCTCTCTCAAACCGTCATCTCATCAGAGGGATAAAACACCACCTCCAGAGGACTTCTTTTTCCACGGCTTCAAACATGGTGGATGGCTGGCTCGGCGAGGAGTCACGCAGAAATGCACATCACGGCAGGAAGGCAGGAATGGCAGGCAAAGAACTTTGGTAACCCTTGTATTTCATGTTGTCTGAAACACATGCCGTTTACCGGAGGGCCATCCACCTGGGTCGGTATCAAGTTGTGTCTTCCACCGTCTACAAAAAGGGCACTGACTTCACCCAAATGCAGTTATTTCTTATTAATGCAAAACTTAGGTGGCAGTATTAGCCGAGACAGATTGACGTCGGAGGAGGGAAGGTGAATCAAGCCACCCAAGCGTTTACAGCGCAAAGTTGTTACAGTTTGCTTGCAAAATGACTCAGATCATCATTACTTTCAGTCATGCCAAGTTTGCTTCTGCTTCTGAGCCTCCTAGTCACGGACACACACACACACACACACACACCATTTTTCCTGCAGTCATGAAACCCACCAAGCCGAATCTTCCTCAGCATCTCCTTTTTATTATAACTGTTGGGAAAATAAACACAAGCCACAGCCCAACGTGCAGACGGAGAGCCTGAGAAATCATTCAGCCACCAGAACGCCCTATAGAGTGTGAAAGGAAAAGCAGCAAACAAAAGGAAACCCTAACTCACAGATTCCAGGGGGGGTGGGGGGTGGGAATCAACCTCTGGCTGTGGGCACTTCCCTCGCGCACCCCCCAGGCAAAACCCTGCCTTTACTCTTTGCATTTTCCTTTCCCCATTTCCAACAACTGGGAGAGACCTCGGCGCAGCGCTGAGCCACAGGGGCAGGGCCCTGGAGAGAAGACACTGGCCCCCTGCGTGCACCCGCCAGGGGCTCACTCCTGGGAAACTGAGGCACCCGCCTCGGCCGCTCCGGAGCGCCGGACGCCCCGACTCTGTTGGTTTCGGGCAGAAAGCCCCAGCCTCCGGCGCTGCCCGTTACCCCCCATTCACGCGAGGGGACCGCGAGAGATCCGTGGCTCCCTTTAAACTCGCGGGACGTTAAACTCGCAAGACCCGCACGGAAACAACCGCGCCGCCCGGCCCCTGACCAGGGCCCTCCGGGGCCGCGCCACAACGGCAAGCCAACGCTTCGGAGCTTTCGGATCACGAACGCGCCCTCCATCCCCGGCAGGCTGCGCGAAACTTCCACAGAAAAGAGCTGACGCGCCCTCGGCCGCCTCCGGCCGCTCCCGTGCGGGGGCCCCGCGCCCCGCGCCCCGCGCCGCGCGCCCGCCGCGCTCACCGAGCAGCAGCAGCTTGACCTCGCGCGCCGCCTTCTCGCCGTCCTCACGCAGGTTGCGGTCGATCATCTTGCTCCGCTCCACCGCCGCCTTGTCCTCGGCGCTCAGCGTGCAGCCCATGATTGCCCGCACAGCGGCAGCTCTGTCGCGCAACCCCGGGGGAAGTCCGCCTCGTTCCGGGCGGCCGCGCCACACCAGCAGGCGGTGCGGGACACGCAGCTCTCACGCCTCAGAGTAGTCGCCGGCGACCGAGGTCCGGGGACACCGCGGCTGCCGCTCTCGCGCAGCTGACCGAGCCGCAGCCTCGCCGAGCTCGGCGTCCGCGCGCCGCCGCCGCCCCGCCCACCTCCCCCGGCGACCACTCCCAGAGCGCGCGCCCGCGCGCGAGCCCTCGGACAGCGCCCCCCTCGGCTGGGGCGCGCGCGCCCCGCGCCGCCGCCGCGGCGTCCCCGCCCCGCGCGCTCTGCCCGGCCCGCGCACCGGGAGTGGGGCCGCTGAGACTTGGCCGTGGCGCCCTCCGGGGGCTGTTCACGTCCCTGCCTTTCCGGGTGAGCGACCGCAGCCGGGCCGACGCGGCCACAGAGCCAGGGCTTTCCGAACGCAACCATCTGTGGGCCGGCGTTCCGGGTTCCCGCAACCCCAGGAACGCGGGGGACTGAGGAGGGTGCCAGGCCCGGGGTGGGAAAACGCAAGAGTGGGGGAAGGGCGTGGGACGGGGCGGTTAGGTCATTGTCCTCCTCCGTCCACTCCTTTCTCCTTGTTCTGTTTACAATTGCCTAGAGATTCTTTCATAGTCTGAGAACAGGGAGCCTGGGAAATCAGTGTATTTTAGACAAGAGCAAAAAAAAAAAAAAAAAAAAAAACCGAATGGTTGACCACGCCAAGGGTCTAACTGGGCGGGTGGAGGTGAGCCCCTGGGGTGGAAGTGAACTGCGCCCGGGCCTGACTCCCAGCACAGCTTTGAGGCCTGGTTGTCCCTTGGCAGTGGCTCCACGACTGTCCCTAACGAACAGCAGAGGGCCACGGCAAATGTTGGCTGCACGGAAGATGGGTCTAGGAGTGCTGGTGTGGAGGGTAGAGTGGATGCCTGTGACAGCGGCACCCCACATGGGTGCCGGCTGGAATCAGGACTACTCCACTTCCGATCCAGCTCCACGCTAATGTGCTTGGGAAAGCAGCCGAAAGCAGCCCAACTGCTTGAGCCCCTGCTCCTGCTTGAAAAACCCTAATGAGGCTCCTGGCTCCTGGCCTCATTCTGGTCCAATGCTGCTGCTGGGAAGTGAACCAGCAGATGGAAGATATATTCTCTCTCTCTCTGAATAAATCTTTAAAAATGAAGAAGGTGGAACTCGTGGAAAAAGATGTCTTTTATGTATTAAAACTAAGGGACTGGCTTTTTGGTTTCCATGTGGAAATCTTATTACCCAAAAACCCTTTGAGAAACTGTCCAGGAAGGTGAGGCCGAGCTGATGATCCAAGCAGGGTCTTTAGAGCGAGTCATTTAACCCAAACCTGTGAGCTGGCAGAGATCGTCTCTTCCCTGATAGTGCAACCCTTGGGCTCAGGAGATGCAATTTCCAGAACTGCCTCTACTTCTCCTGTGGCCTTTGATGATATATCGACAAAAAGGAGCAATCTGTAATTGTGCTTTGTGATTCTTGCTGCTCTAAATAGTAATGTTCAGTAAGAACTCTGGATTTCAACATAACACAATCACCTTTCAACACAGTGTTTGTGTTTTAGCCGTTTTGGATTACCTGTCATTGTGAGTCTTTTCTATTAGCTGCTTTCAAGCCACACAGAATATGGGCCACAGTTTCCACCAAAAAGGATGCTGAGTACTGGTAGAAACAACTAGGAAACATGTTTGAGAGAAATGGATAATAGGATTGTTCACCTTATCCCTTTTGTTTGCAAAGCTTGCCTAATAGGCAAAGAGTGAAAATGTAATACACAGAATAAAAACAACCACAAATTAGCTTTACATTAAGCAAAATTTCTGTGATGTAATGAGCAGCAGAGTGATCAGTGGATATGGGGGAGAGTCTCAAGAGAAGCAGGTTCTGAAAAGTCTTTTGACAGAAGTGATGCCAGGGTATTGGTAGGGAGTTGCAAGAAGTATGTATTAGTATGGCTGCCAAAACAAAATCCCATATACTAGAGAGCTAACCAGTGGAAATATATACCCTACGTTTCTGGAAGCCAAGAATGCTACAATTAAGGTGACAGATGATAGAGTTCTTTTAGTCAGGGCTCTCTTCCTGCTTTTCCTGGCTTGTGGGTGGCCACTTCCTTGTAGTGTCTTCACATGATGAAAAGTGGGTAGAGTGTGTGCTCTGGTCTCTCTCTTACAAAATTACCAATCTCATCATAAGGGCCTCACTTGAAGGACCTCATCTACACCTAACAACTTGCCAGAGACCCCGTCTCTACATTAAGGGTTAGGATTCAACATGTGAATTTTGATATTAGGATCTATTTTGTTTGAAAGAACTAAAAAGCTATGGATTGGTGTATGCAAAGTCCATGTAGGAGATAGCAACTGTTTTGTAATTGAAATGTAGTTTGCCTGTGAAGAACTTAGGATATGTGGAACAAAGAAGATTGGGTTAAATATTAAGACAATGAGTTGGACTTCATACAGAGGACACTAGGGATCACTTAGATTTTCCTGAGTTGGGTAAGAGAGGTTTGAGAACAAAATCTCTTGCCTCATGTGTAAAACAAATGAGTTACCAACAAGTGGATGTTGTTAGTCATCCCGATAGGAGGTGATGAGAATCACTCATGCTAATAACTTACATAATTATGGTGTTGCAAAATATGATTCAACAACCTAGTGAGGGAAGTGGAGCAGATATTGATAATTCATGTATTTTAGAGAGAGTGAAGTTGAAGTTACAGAGATTCAAGCACTCCACTTCAGAATACTGTTTTCCCTTGTGAACATTGTGTGTTGGTGTTAACAAATTTATTGGGCTGCTAATCACATACCATGGAATTTACTCATTTAAAGAGTACATTTCAATGGTTTTTAGTATATTCACAAAGTTGTGAGCCATGACCACAATCAACTGTGAAGATTTTTTATCACTCCCAAAAGGAATCCCGCATCCTTAACCATTATCCCCCATTCTGTCCCACCCTCTAGTGCTAGACAACCACTAAGCTCATTTCTGCTTTCTTAGATTGGCCTATTTTAAAACTTTGTATAAAGGGAATCATTTAGTCCAGTCTTTTGTAACAGGCTTTTTTCATGTAGCATAAAGTTTTCAAGGCTTTATCCAAGTTGTAGCATGTATCAGTACTTCATTTCTTTTTGTTGCTTAGTAATATTGACTATTATGTGTTAAAACATAGACATCTGGTAAGACAAATAGGAACACCTTCAACTGAGAGCATCATTTCTTAAATCAACTTCAGTTGTGCCATAAGGAATAGTTAAGGAAAATGGAGACATTTAATGTAGGACTGAGATGATACAATGTGACATGATAACTATTTCCAAATGACTGAAGAGATGTCATAAATCACCAAGAATAGACATTTTCTATCTGGCTCCAAGGTGGTAGACTTAGAAGTATTGAAAGAACATGACAGCAAGAACAATTTCACTTTGGTGTGAGGGAAAAAACAATGTACAATTCCTTCAAAAGAAAATGGACAACCACAAAAATTCATTCTTGATGAAAATGTAGACATGTGGACTGGGTAGTCACATATTGTGCACATTTTAGTTCTTTGTGAATCTTTAGGATCTCTCTAAGCCACCACATTCTGTATTATTCAGACATCAAAGCAGATTACTGTCAGAATTGAGATTAACACTTAGGAACTCCTTCTAGCCTCTAACACTTTGCCTACTCATCCTGCCACCCATCAGACAAGCTATTTACACAAGCTAAAGTGGGAAAGGAAAGTTAACATGAGATGTGTTGGTTTGGGGTTTTCATAGATTACTGTGAGAATTAGGAGGAGCATGGCAGAATAGAGAATCAGGAAAAACGTGTGTGTGTGTGTGTGCATGTGTAGTGGAAGTATAAGACAGAGAGAAAGATCAGAAGAGCAGTGTGTGTTCGTGCTTGCTGATTTGGTAGTAGATGTGGCATGTGGACAGCTCTCCATTATTTGCATTGAAGGTTTTGCTTTCCAAATGAGAAGGATAGAGTTTTTTTTGAGTAGATGCTAGAAAAATTTAGTAGCATAGGCGGGAATAGCATTTGTATAGTAAGGTGTATAAAGGTGCCAAGCCAAAACCCTTTTTTTGGAGATTTGTAGGATTCTGGTCAAAGATTGCAAAGCAAAAGCCCATTAGTTACTTCTGATAGACTCTGAAACAAGCAATACTTTCTGAGTATGTGAGTTTTGATGTCTTGGCACAGAGGTCAGGTACAGGCAACATCTTTGCATGGATTATACCACCTCAGGCACCTGAGCATTGTTGGACTGCTGGTATCTAGAGAAAGCTCTTCAAGTATGGATACAAGTTCTCCTGGTGGACACTGCACCCTTGGCAACACTGTGTTTCCCTCCAGTACCTTAAAAGACAATGGCAATGAAAGAGAAGGAGCCTGGGGCAGGGGTAGGGGCAGTGCTTAGGCAGTGACTTCAACCAACAGACTGGTCTGGGAGCACAAGTGAGTGTGACCCCACCTGGGAGGACTCTCAGAAATATTTGGGGCAACACTATTGGAATACCTAATTTCCTGTTGAAGTGTCTTTTGAGACCATTCTGGATGAGGTCAGGGGACAGTGAAGACTATACTAGCACATAAATTTAAAAAATGAAGAGGGAGGGGAGAGGATTAAGAAAAAAATGGGAGATAGGTGATTTCAAATGTCTCAAGCAAAGGTCACCAGGCAACTAGTGGTAGTGGTACAGTGGAAGAAGCTCCAGGCTAGTACTAATCTAAGAACAAAATTCTACATTCAACTGCGTATCTGTCTTTGAAAGGGCTTTAACCTCTAAGTACAGTATCCCTATGTATAAACATGTATGTGTTCAATTAGATCATCTGGGAAATCACAATCATTCTGAATTGTTGTGACTCTATTGTTTCAACAGGAGGAGACTGTTGGGAAATGTAGCAAAATGCTTTGCTATACTACCAGGGATGGAAGCTTTACCATGTGGGATGAGGGGTAAGTAAGCACTGAGAATGCAGACACTGAGTGAGCAGATTTGGGGATTTTAACCATGGAGAGTGGGAAACACAGCGGAGGGTAGATGAAGAGGTATTTGAGATTTGTTGTTTCCCTTTAGTCTTGAGTTTTTTCCAGTATTATGCAGGAGGAGAAAAGGAGATTGTTTTGGTACAAAGGAAAGATCACAGATAACTCAATTTCTGATTCTATCTCACTCCTTCTGTGACTGCATCACCATCAATTCTTAAATCCCACCAAGACCTTATATCTATTGACTACTTGCATTCTTCCATCCCTTTAACCTTGTCAGGTGCTGATTTATCTCAATTAGCTTGTAGTCCATCTTTCATCAAGATAATCATCTCCTTGCCTATAACCTCAAAATATCTTCACCCTGTATTCAACAGGAAAAGCCTGAAAATCTACCTGTGTCTGCACCTGCACAGCTGAGCTTAACCAGAGAAAGCCTAGTAACCACCAACTCCACCCTTCTATTTATTAATAATTTATTATTTATTATCAAAATCTTAGAGTCATCCTTGATTCCTTCTTTCCCCTTATATGAATACTCAGTCTATCAAAAGGTGTCGTTAACTCTGTCTTCCCAAGTGTCCAAAATTTGTCAAAACATCACCTTCTCAACTATATAGCCTACTTCAAGATGTCTGTGGAATGTTTTAATGCCCTGCTTTCTGATTCCTCTTCTTCTCCCTTTATCCCTTAGTATTTTCAAACTAGTAACCTGGTTCATCCTTTTAAAATGTAAGTAAGAACTACCCATTCGTTTTGCATCTTACTTAGAAAAAAAATCCTCTGGGAAGTTCTTGCGATGTCTGTCATACAGGGATTTACCTGCTTCATCAAGTCCTCCTCTTTCTCCCACATTATTTCTTACCACTATCTTTTATGCTTTCTGTGGCTCAATCTCATTGACATCTAGGTTATTCCTTGAAATTGAGAGACACACTCTGTCATTGGGCTTCTGCAGTTACGTTCTGCCTTCCTAGAACACTCTTCATCCAGATAACTGTTTGACTCACTCCTGCATTTCACTCAGATCTCTGTTTGAAATGTCACCTTATCAGATTTGTATATACTGTAACCACTCACTCATCATCTTTTATTCCTGTAATTTCTCTGTAACTCTTATCAGGCAGCATATATGCTACATTTTGTGTTTATTGTTCATCTTTCCTCTCTTTAAAATAAATTCAACACAGCAGAGACTTTGCCTCTTTTGCTGTCTTATATATGATACATAGAACAGTGATATGCATAGTACATGAGTGAAGAGGAGGAGCTGCAGTAAGAGTATAAATCTAGTTTTCTAAATTCATTGGTTAATTCATTCAACAATATTAATTAAGCCCTATCACGAATTGGTGCTAGGATTAGTCCTGGGAATAAGCTAGTGAATAAGACAGCTTATAGTGAGATGGAGTTGGCAGCAGTGGTAGGAGGGAGATGTTGAATACATATGTTAAGTAGATCAATTAGGAGGGATAAAGAGAAAATAGTTGTACGAGCAATGAATATAATGAAACAGTGAGTTTTATGACAGAGTGCACCAGTTCAGATTTTCTGAGAAGCAGATGTCAAGACAGAATGAGACAGGATTCTGATTTACTGGGGGGAACTGCCTGTGAAGGAGCCAGAAGAAAGCGACTGGGAGAAGATGAGGAGAGACTTCAAAGGAGAGACTACTCTGACACCTGAGGAAGGAGACAAGGGAAGAAGGTGTCTTATATAGAAAGAGCCTCAGACTGTGGTGCAGCTCCAAGAAGGTCTTGGCTAAGCCTGTGGGGACCGCTGCCCACTCCCACCTCCCAGGTAGATATTGTTCATTGAAGGAGGAGTCCTGCATTGGGCAGAAGTAGAGAAACAACCTCGGTCTAGTTCTAATAGAGATGATTGCGCAGTCTTGGGCTGGGGGCAGTCTTGGACAAGGGAGGCCTCAGGCCTAGGTGTGAACACAGCAATGAAGCTAATGGGGCAGTAGGAGGCAGTCGGTCCCACACTCCCTAATGGTGATTTGCTTGATGCACGTGGATGGCCACAGCCAGGAGTCACTCTGAGGGACGTTACATACATTGAGTTGATGTTCAAGGAGATCGTTCTCAGGAGGTGACAGATTCAAGCCAAGAAATGGATGGCAAGAAGGAACCAGCTGTGAATGCCAATCTCTCATTGACAAAGTGTAAATGCCAACACCCTAGGGTTAGCCTCATCAAAGGTAGCACAAATTAATTTGACTGAAGTCCAGCAGTGAAGAAAAGAGCCATAGGAGGTGACAGAAACGAGGGCTGCAAGGTAATCAGTAACCAGAGCCTATGGAGCTGTCCAGACCCCTTTATTTTTTAAAGGTTTTTATTTATTTATTTCAGATTCAGAGTAACAGAGAAAGGGAGAAAGAGAGAGAGAGAGAGAGAGAGAGAGAGAGAGAGTCTTCCATCAGCTGGTTCACTCCCCAAATGGTCACAACAGCTCCATCTGGGCTGATCCGAAGCCAGGAGCCAGGAGCCAGGAGCTTCCTCCAAGTCTCGCATGTGGTGCAGGGGCCCAAGCACTTGGGCCATCTTCCACTGCTTTCCTAGGCCATTAGCAAGGAGCTGGATAGGAAAAGGAGCAGCCAGAACACTAACCCGTGCCCATATGGGATGCTGGTGCCAAAGGCCAAGGCTTAACCTACTACGCCACAGCACTGGCCACTGTACAGACCCATGCTAAGATGGCCAGAATTTATTCCAAATTAAAATGTGTCAGCCTCAGTTTCTTTTTAAAAACTGGAGCTCTCAGGAGCATTGTGATGAATAAACCAATCAATGCCTACCACAGTTGCAAGCATATCATGTGCTCATGCTCAATATATTTTTTTTCTTTTCTAGTCAGTCAGATCAAAGAATAAGAGCAAGACAGGAGAGAAAGAGATTAAGGTGGAGGGGAAAGTGGGGGCTTTCAGGGCCAAGATGAACAGTGTAGATAGGACTGAGCTGAGAAATTATAATTGAAATTGTGATTTGGTATCCGTTTGTATCTTGCTGGCCAATGGTGACCTTTTGTACATATTTTTGTGATCCCTACATGCATTGTGTTTGTTTTAAATATTTTTATTTGAAAGTCAGAATTACAGAGAGAGAAGAAGAAATGGAGAGAAGGAGAAGTGGAGAGAGACGGATCTTCCATCCTTTGGTTTACCCCCCAGATTCCCAAAATGGCCACAATGGTCAGGGCTGTGCCAAGCTGAAGCCAGGAACAAGGAACTTCTTCCGGGTCTCCAACATAAGTGGCAGGAGTGTAAACACTTGGGCCATCTTCACTGCTTTTCCCAGGCCATTAGCAGGGAGCTGGATCTGAAGTAGAACAACTGGGACTTGAACCAGTGCCAAATTGGGATGCCACAGGTGGTGGCTTTACCAACTATGCCACTTTGCCAGCCCCTGCATTGTGTTTTCATGATTCTCAGCTTTTTTTCTTTTTGAGAATGAGCCTAAGGATGAGAACAGGTGTGTTCGACTTTCCCAAAATTTCAAAAATTCCTGACAAATGAAGGATCAAGCAAACCCTGGGCCAAGCTTGAAGCAGGGGCCGGCTGCTCCTCCTGTGAAAGAGCCTCTTGGCTTTAGGAAAGGCTGTGTGTTTATTTACTACACTGCATGACAAAGCAGCTATCTTGACACCTCCCCCTCTGTTTCTGCTTCCTGCTGGCTCAGCTGTTTTTCCTTCCCTGCAGCCCTCTGTTTAAGCTGTGAAGCTGACATGTGTGTCTCTTGTTCAGCTCAGCAGGAACTGCAACAGAAGGGCTCTTGGAGGACAGCAAGTAGGAGCCAGGCCAAAGGGATTGAGGGAAGCATGGAGAGCTTTTCTGTTCCAATGGCAGTGAGTGGCAATATTATTCCAAATAACTGTGTTAAGGAGTTTACTGGTGAGGGTTGGAGATGAAATTTTGCAGAGTTTCCATGGAGTCCACCGCAGCAGCATGTGACATGAAGAGTCCATCAGCCAAAAACCAAAGATCAGATAGTAAGGTCTGAAAAGTGATGGGGGCAGCATAGGTGTGTCAAAGGAAAATCTTTGGTCACCACCTGTGCCTGGCCTATTCTTGCCCCCTTTATTCCCAGCTCTGTTATCCTAACACCCAAGAAAGTGCATTAAATGGTGCAATAGGGCAAAGCCATAGATAAGGAATGGTCCCAGAATGTTGATCGGCCTCTTAAAATCAGGCTCAGACTCCATGCTCTGCTGCCATTCCTCCCCTCTCCTCCCCTCCTTTCCCCCTCCTCTTTTTCTCCCTCCCTCCCTCCCTTCCCTTCTTCCCTCCTTCCCTCCTTCCCTCCTTCCCTCCCTCCTTCCTTCCTTCCTTCCTTCCTTCCTTCCTTCTTTATTTCCTTCCTTCCAGAGAGAGACAGAGAGACAGAGAGAGAAACAGGCACTTAGAGAGAACCCTTATCTGCTGGTTCACTCCCCCAAATGTTCACAACAACCAGGGGCTGGGTCAGGCCAAAGTCAGGAGCCAGGAACTCAATTCAGGTTTCCCATGTCAGAGACCAAAACACTTGAGCCATCACCTGCTGCCTCCCAGGGTCTGCATTAGCAGGAAGCTGGAGTCAGGTGCTGGAAACAGGTATTGAATCCAAGCATTCCAGTATGGGATGTGAGAATCTTTACTGGTATCTTAGCCTCTGGGCCAAATGCCTGCCCCTGCATATCCTGTTTCTGATCTGCATGGGGTATAGAGACACAAGCAGAAGCTTCTCTTCATTTGGTGCACCTGAGTAGGTAGATGGGCTCAGAGTTTGCCTTTTCATAAAACTTTGCTTTTCACAATGAACCTTCGCATATGGAGCGACAAATTTTTAATGTGTTCACTAGAAGTATGCTTAGCCTTTATGCCTCAGTCATAAATTCACCCTCCTCCTTTAACAAGGTTCTGCTTTTGCCTATCTAGGACCACACAGCTATTGACAGAGTGGTGCTTTGTTCAACAAATTGCTCTTGTCCCTTTTCTAAACAGCTTTTTAGGGACTCCCAGACAGGAAGAGGGTTTGGATGTCTGTGCACTTTCAAAGAATTTCTTGATCTAGAAAGGAAAAGTCAAAATAATCATAAAAGTTTTACTCTGACAATTCTTCAAGCAGAAATGGATGACTGATCTACACTAATAATTGCCTTTTCAACAACAAAAACAGAGTTCTGAGAGTAGACACTAAGAATCATAAAACAGAGCGAGAACGTTGAGAAGGGCAAGGCAAAGCGGGGCATGGCTCTTTTTCAGAAGTTCAGCTTCCTTAAGCCTATGGAGAATGCTTTTAAACAGAAGGTGGCAAACTAAAGGAATTGGTGTATAGCACAGGAAAACATCAAAAAGCAAAATGTAACAGTGGAAATACTGTGATTTCAATATGGTTTGTTGGTTTTTCTGTCTAATATTAGAACACAAGTGTAAATACTGTGTGCTGGGTTTTTTTTCATTTGGCCTACACTTCACAAGTAAAGTCTCCTATTTTAAAGTGTATATTTCAGTGGTTGTTAATTTATGCACAGTACTATCAGCCTTTACCATTAAATCCGGAACATTTTTTTGTTATCTCAGAAAGTCCATCCATCCACTTCAGCAGTCACTCCCAATTCCCCACTCACTGTGACCCCTAGTAACTACTCGTCTGCTTTCTGCCTTGTGCATTGGCTATTCTTGACTTTTCATAGAAATGTAATCATACCATTTGTAGCCTTTTGTGTTTATCTTCTTTGCCCCTGCTTCAAACTTCATCCTGTACTCCTGCATACATGTTGTGGCAAATGTGTGTACTTCATTTCTTTCTGTAGTTGTTTTGCATTGCTATGTGTTTTTTTGTTTATCCTTCATCAGTGGACATTTGGGTGGTTTTCACATTTTCACTCCTGCAAATAGTGCTGATATGAATATTTATGCGCAAGTATTGGCTTGAAAACTGGTTCCGTTTCTCTGGAGCATATACCTAGGAGTATACTTGCTAGGCCATGGGGCAACTCTCTATTTTGAGGAGCTGCCAAGCTGTTGTGCAAAGAAGCTACCCTCTTGCATTCCCACAATCACTATGTTAGGGCTGATATGGTTAGTTCTCACTTCTTGGTTCTATTGCTGAAATTATGTTGGACTTTGTGATGACACCAATATTTCAAAAAGCGTCAAAGAAATCAAGAATGCTGTGACTTGCATGGCCCTCCATTACTATATTGTCTCTTTTAAAATATAATTTGAGGTTCACTTTGGTCAACTTATTCATGCTCTTAAGCTAAGGGCTGTCATCCATCCCACTGTTGGTTAAGTTACGAGTGGGAATTCAACAAATGGATATTAAATGAACTGAAGAATGAATAAACAGCAATTTAGTGGTTTCATTAAAAACCTTTATTTCTTTTGAAGAAATGTCTTTTTGATTCTTGCCACTAAGGCATGCTGCCATTCTTCCATTGCTGTCATAACATTTTAAGGAAGTGAGTTCAGCGCACCAACAGGAGCCCAGGAATGAAGAGACATATAGGCTTTAGTTCTGCTCTGAGACTAATTTGCTAATTAACTTGTTGGAGTAAATGATTGTCTTCAGTTTCAACACCTGACATGCGGTAGTGATATCTGCTTTAATTGCTTGACAAGTTATTGGGTGGATCGTAGGAAATAATTCATTTATAGCCCAGCATCAACTGCTGCCTCCAGCCCTTGGCATCCTGGGTGATGCATTCTCTGACTCTATTTCTGCTTTAATATGATTTGATCCAGACACATGCACAGGCACACACTGTCTCTTACCTCGTTCAGATGACATGTAACCCAAATTGTACTGAAACAGCTAAAAAGTATGTAAGGGATTTTCTTTAATCTTTTTTAATGGGGCCCCTCAGGTCCTTAACCTGCTGTATTGGCCATCTGTCCATGGTTTTTCTGCTGAATTGAACTTCATTGTCAGAAACTGACCTCTTGGACTGGGTCCAGAGACCTTCCAGTCCTTCCTTTGCAGGCTTCCCTTTTTTCTTCAAGATTTATTTATTTGAAAGGCAGAGAGAAAGAGAGAGACAGAGACAGAAGGAGAGAGAGAAGTAGGGTGGGCAGAGAGAGGAAGAGAGGTCCTCCATCTGCTGGTTCACTCCCCAAATGGCTGTAATGGCTAGGGCAGGGCCAGGCCAAAGTCAGGAGCCAGGAGCTTCTTGCAGGTCTCCCACATGGGTGCCAGGGGCCTGGGAATTTGGGCCATCTTCTGCTGCTTTCCCAGGCACATTAGCAGGGAGCTGAATCGGAAGTGGAGCAGCTGGGACACAAACCAGCACCGATATTGGATGCTGGTACTGCAGGCAGCAGCTTAATTCACTATGCCAGAGCACTGGCCCCACTTTTTTAAATCTTGAAAAGTTATTCTGGGAGAGGGTCAGTGCTTGGTGAGGTAGGATTACTCACGTAGCACCAGGGAGATTTTTTTGAGTTCTTGCCTCCACTCAAGCTTTGACACATGCCATTTCTGGGTGTCTTTGCTTTCTGGTCTCCTCTTTCCTACCCGTTTCCTTCTCAGTCCTCTTAGGAGCAAAATCCAGTGCCTTTCATTTTCTGAAGAGAAACGCCCTGAGCCTGCTTTTGTTCTTGAGCGTCAGCTGGTACCATGCCCTCAAGATTTCACTTCTCTTTCAAATGGTTTGCCAAAGCAGCTTTTTCTTTCCTTTCTTAACAAAAATAGTTCCATCCCTCAGAGAAATTCTCTGTTAAGATAATGCATTTTTTCATGTTATTCACATGTGAAAGTTCTTTGCAAAGTCAAAGAGAATAGTAGATACCTAAGGGATTTTATATTCAACAACCCCTTTTCTGGCAAGGAAGGAGACGCCTCTTTCCAACATATTGGAAAATTACAGTATTCACCCAGCAACTATTTTATTTGCCTTATTGTTGATCATTCATCACAATTTATAGGGCCATAGTCAGGTGTACAATCCAAGCCTAACCAAATTCTGAGTGAACTTGTACCTGGAAATGAATGAAAGATCAATATCTTCAAGAGCCTGGATCTGTACTTTGCAAGCTCTGGATGCGCAGGCAGCCATATTTTAATAATAAAAACAAAAAAGCAGAAGGAGGATATCTTTAGATATTTAAAAACTACTTGAGAAAAAATAGAGACCAAACAGATGAGAAAAGAGGAGAAATCATTGGTTCCAGTCCTTTCCTGAGGCCTTGATATTCTCCTGGCTTCAGATACCAGGAAATGTTTTTGTATAATCATATAGTTCTCTCTCTACCTTTTGTTCCTTGTAAGTGAGCTTGAATTGATTTCTATGGCTTGGAACAGTAAGATTCTGAATATAATAAATAGCTACAAAAATGAGGGCTTATTATTGTTATTACTATTAACATTGCTGTGGTTTCCAGGAACAGAATCTCTGTTTTTAAAAATGTGTTTATATGCTTACCTCATTTGATTCTCATGGCAATCCTGTGAAAGAGAGCATATAATTTATTGTCCATTATTATAGATGAGGCTCTTGACTTTCAGAGAGATTAACTGGCATGCCCTGTAACTGGCAGAGCCAAAAAGGAGGACAGAGCTTCAGGAGCCTCTGTCACACTACAGAGATGATGTTGGGAAGAAGCACCATTTCACTGCATCCCCCAATGATGCAGTGATGTAAAAGGAGCAACTGAGAGAAATTGAACAATATTTTGATCCCACTTATCCATTATAGTAAAATTCCCGTGTCAGACATAGGAAGCAAACTCTCATTGATGAGACAAATAAACAAACAGAAACTCTTATCCAAGAAAGCCATGTGATTTTATTGTCAGGGTAAGAAAGTGAACCCATTCAAACACTGAAGGACTCTTCCTACCAATACGATTATGGTGTTACTTTTCATTTCAATGTCTTTTCATAAATCACTTCCTTATCTGTATCTGTAATTTTCTCTGTGTTGAACTAAGTGCCTAATAGTGGCCTGAGAACACAGTCCTGAGATACTGAGCATATGGTATACTCAAAACACCTAGAAAATGGACACAAAGAAAGGCTTTCCTCTAATATGGCTTTCTTCTAATGTGGATTGTACTGTGACTCTTTGGAGACAACCCTGTTAGATATCCAAACTAACAGGTTTGGTCTCAGGATGTAACAGCCTCCCTAAACTGGCCTGGGAAGAATTGCTCTCTGCATCTTTGCAAGCCCCTGGCCAGGGTGCAGAGGGTGACCTCAGCTTACTGATGACATGCACATTCTCAGGGGGGCTCCTCCAGATGCCCATTCACTAAGGCTCCTGGTCTGCTGAGGTTGTCCACAAGACATACTCTCAGACAGGCAAAAGTGACAGAAATAGGTCTCAGCTGTTAGATCCCTGTATGCAAAGCCTTGCATTATATTTATATATAAATATATATATGCACATATATATATATTTAAATACTGTTTCATTTCCTTTGGATATATAACTTAGAGTTAGATTGCTGGATCATATGAGGGTACTAAAAAAGTTTGTGGAAAAATAGAATTAAAAGATCATTTTATGTTGATGCAAAAATTTTTTGAAATCCAACAATAGCTTTTTTTCATAATATACATTTTCCATGAACATTTTGAAGACTCTCTCATATAGTAGTTAATTTAAAAAAATTAATATACACATAAAAATTGTACATACTTGTGAAGTACCATGGGATGTTTCAATTCATATACATGCCATGTAATGTTCAATCATGGAAAATATATCAGTCTCTTCAAACATTTTAAAAAGTTTTTATTCATTTATTTGAAAGAGCGACAGAGAGAGAGAGAGAAAGAGATCACTTATCAGCTGATTCACTCCCCAAATGGCTACAGCAGCTGGAGGTTGGGTGAAGCTGAAGCCAGAACCAGGATCTCCAACATGAGTAGCAAGGACCCAAGCACTTGAACCATCTTCTGCTGCTTTCCCGGGCACATCAGCACAGAGCTCCATGGGAAGTGGAGAAGCCAGTATTCAAATCAGCACCCATATGGGATGCTGGTATTGCAGGCAGCTGCTTAACCTGCTGTGCCACAACACCAGCCACCTCAAACATTTAACTTCTCATTATGGTGAAACATTCAAAATGCTGTCATAATTCTTGGTTTCTTTGGTTTATTAATAGAAAAACTAGAGAGGCATACAATAGCTTATAGAGAATTTTTACAGAGAAATATACAGTAGAGTTTTTATAGAGAAATGTTTAATTCCTTAACAGCATAATTACTCTATAGTACAATAGAACCAACAGTGTGGGTTCCCTTCCCTCCACATCCTGGAAAACACTTGTTATCTTTTATCCTTTTGATAATAGTCAATTCAACTGGAGTGAAGTGATCTGTTTTTGTGGATCTGACTTGCAATGAAATGTAGCTCTACCAAAGAATAAAATGGTGTCACCCACCCAGAATTGTGGAATGCTTCCCTGGGGGGTTCAGGTAAGAAATGCAGCAGAAGGAGTTGTCACACAAGGCGGTTTAATTGCAGCAAATAGGGAAACCGCAGCGAATTGTTTCCAAAACCTTGACAACCAAAGGATGGGTAATGGCTATCTTTTATTTTAAAGGAAATTAGCATGCAAGAGAGGAAGTTCTTGTCATTGTGTGTAGGAGTAAGGAGGGGTTCACACAGATGCAATTCAGAAACGTGTCCTGACATATATCATACGTCCCAATCAGAATGCTTATCCTCCTTCCTGGTGGAGATCTTTGTATTAAAGTGAAGTGAAGGATGACCTTAGGGTACTTTTTGACCCATCTGCACAGACATTGCCCTTGAAGTAGGGTCTGAACCAGTCCAAAGTGGGTCAATTACAGAGTTCAACCACTAGTACTAGAACAACAACAACAGCAACAAATACTAAAAAGGATAAAGTATTACATTGTACATCTAGAGTCAGGACAAGAGCTGATCAGGTCATTGTTTCTTATAGTGTCCATTTCACTTTAACAGGTTTCCCCTTTGGTGCTCAGTTGTCACCGATCAGGGAAAACAAATGATATTTGTCTCTTTGGGACTGGCTTAATTCACTCAGCATGATGTTTTCCAGATTCCTCCATCTTGTTGCAAATGACTGGGTTTCGTTGTTTCTTACTGCTGTATAGTATTCTATGGAGTACATGTCCCATAATTTCTTTGGGAGGGGGAAGCCATTGTAACCCATAAGCTGTACTTTGGAAATTTATATTCATTAAATAAAAGTTTAATAAAAAAAAAAAAAAGTGGGTCACGATTTCAACCCTCCCTGTAACTGGAAACCTGAAAAAAAGACTTTGGAAAACATTAGGTACTTTGGAAGTGTTAAAATCTTGAAGTAGAGGCCGGTGCCGTGGCTCACTTGGCTAATCCTCCTCCTGCAGCGCCGGCACCCCAGATTCTAGTGCCAATTGGAGCACCGGATTCTGTCCCGGTTTCTCCTCTTCCAGTCCAGCTCTCTGTTGTGGCCTGGGAAGGCAGTGGAGGATGGCCCAAGTGCTTGGGCCCTGCACTCGCATGGGAGACCAGGAGGAAGCACCTGGCTTCTGGCTTCAGATCAGCGCAGCGCACCAGCTGCAGCAGCCATTTGGGGGATGAACCAATGGAAGGAAAACCTTTCTCTCTGTCTCTCTCTCTCTCACTGTGTAACTCTGCCTGCCAAAACAATATTAATTTTATTAAATTTTATTATAAATTATGTAGTAAAATACTGAGATTCTAATCAGACAAATTTAATGTGATCTGGTTATTTTTCTTTGTATATTTTATAAGGTTTTTATAGGTACATGTACATTCCCATGTCACTCCTCAGATGGAGAAAAATATCCCTCCACATTCAATATATTTATTTTATTTTTATTCTCTGTTTTTCACATGTTGGTGCTCCATATTTACTTGAATTATTTTTGCTTACTCAATTTTCTAGGCAAGAGAGGGTGTTGGACCACTTAGTTTAGTTTAGATTGTGATGTCATCCAATTTCATAGTTCTTATCCTCTTTTTGTATAGCAAATATGCTGTATAGATAATGTGTTCAAGAATCATATATCATTGATGAATTACCTATCAAGTGCTCTACAGGATAGGCTTTGTTTTAGCCCTAAGAAAATACAGAACTGATCCAGACACACACTGTCCCTGCTCTTCATTATCTTCTGTTCAAATGGACATTCAAGTAGCAGATGGTAAACAAGAAAACAAAATGATGTTTTCAAATGGTGTGAAACAGGGCAAAACAATCAGGGAGTGTAGGCAGAGACCACTTTAAATGATGGGGAAGGGGAGACTTAGCAAAACAAAGGAGATTTTGAGCTGAAATCTGAAGGACGGAACTGACTAAAGTGTAGGGTATGGTGAGAGCATTTCAAACAGAGGAAGCTGGCACATCTACAGGAAGAGCCATTGGCAGGAGCAGGGAGGATAAGGCAGAGATGTCCTGTGAGTATGTGGTGGGCCAGGATTTGAAGTAGTAAACAGGATCTGGATGGTGGAAAGATGCAATGGGAGCAATTAGAGGAGAACTAACAGAGAAGGGGTGTGAGCTGAGTATCATGAAAGATCACTCTTGCCACGATATGGAGAAATGCTGAATTGTTAGTGAAAGCAGAAACTGTACAGGAAGTTAGCATATAGACTAGGGCAGTGTACTCCAGCATTAGACGCAGCAGGACCTGTGGATCACTTGGTTGTAGTGGACGGTGGCATGGAACAGAGAGAAATTAAGCATGATGTGAAGACTTTTTTCTTCTTCTTTTGATTGAGTAACTGACAGAGCCGTTTCCTAACATGGAAATCATAGAGAGGAATGGGTTAGTAGAGACAGTCATCAACTACTTCTTTAACATTTTAACCCAGTTAGGTGTCTAGGTTAAGATGGTAGAAAGGCAGCTGAACACAGGAGTCTGGAATTCAGATTGAGGGATGAATCTGGCCTCAGAAAGAGATCCTGGATGTGGGAGCATGGGAACGCTATGTGCAACTTTAGGGAAGACAGGGATGGCCCCAGCAGAAGATGTGGGTAGTAAAGAAGGAGTGGGGGAAATGAAATCTAGGATTTGAAGCAGCAGAAGGACCCAACTCTGAGGCTGAATCTGAAAAGATAGTGAGCTTTTGGTCAAGGAATCCAGAAGTGGTGGTGGTGGGGTGGTTTGGAAGAACACCAGTGCCAACCTGGGGACTGCTGTCAAAACAGGCTCAACTCAGAGAAAACTCCATGGAACTGGCAACTCTGAGGTAACTGGTGACCTTGGAAAAATTGAATTAGTGGAAAGGGCATGACATGACACGTTTATAGTTTGAGGGATGAATTGGATAAAAGGAGTTGGAGGAAATAAGTAAGGCTTCAAAGTAGAGCATTTGCGCTGGGAAGAGGAGTAAAACTGCAACAGCAATTGGAGGAATATGGGATTGGCAGGGACATTTTAAAAATGGAAACAGTAGAGAATACCTATATGCTCGTGGAAACAAATTTGAGAGGACAGTGGGGCATTTGAATTAGGTGTGGCAGAGAAAATGAATAGATGTGTGGCTGGGAGTAACTGTTCTCTGTGACCAGTGAGTTGGGATGGGCATCAGCTGAGAGCTAAAGGTTGGGAGTGAGGGAAGCAAGTATAAGGAAAGAGGAAGACCTGGGTAACTGGGAGTAGATTGGGAAAGCAAGCAAGGAGAGGATGTTTCAGTTGTGTCCTAGTTATCATGAATGAGTTACTTTTCAATGCATGAATGATGAGTGTGTCAAGTAGTATGATTGACATATTTTTAAAGGTTCAGGAAATAAAGTTTCATGCTAATTTTAGAGAAACTTTCTAATAATTGTTAGAATTTAGTTGATTCTGTCTCCATTTAGCTCGTTTATTTTCTGTTCTGATTTTAGTTGACTGGAACCCACTGGATTCTCTATACTTACTGACACCTAGTCAGACTAAATACCAAGTGTCTTCACTAAAGAATGAAATAGCCGGCGCCGTGGCTCAACAGGCTAATCCTCCGCCTTGCGGCGCCGGCACACCGGGTTCTAGTCCCGGTTGGGGCACCGATCCTGTCCCGGTTGCCCCTCTTCCAGGCCAGCTCTCTGCTGTGGCCAGGGAGTGCAGTGGAGGATGGCCCAAGTGCTTGGGCCCTGCACCCCATGGGAGACCAGGAGAAGCACCTGGCTCCTGCCATCGGAACAGCGCGGTGCGCCGGCCGCAGCGCGCTACTGCAGCGGCCATTGGAGGGTGAACCAACGGCAAAAGGAAGACCTTTCTCTCTGTCTCTCTCTCTCACTGTCCACTCTGCCTGTCAAAAAAAAAAAAAAAAAAAGAATGAAATAATCCAGAGTCCTTCGGATGTAATTAGAACTCTTAGAACTTACAACTCCTGTCCTATAAATTGAGATGCCATATTAATAGAATTCTACTTCATATTTTTCCACAAGAATTTTCTAAAATGTATACATATGCATACATGGAAAAATTATTTTCAAATATATTTAAATAATGCATAAGATAAACAGATCTTGGAAACAATTTAAGTTCTTGAAAGAGGAAATAAAAAACATAGATTCTACTAACTATAAGATTATGCATATGAAGAACATAATTTGTAAGAAAGTGATATCAAAGGTCCTACTAAATATGGAAAATAATTAAAAACATTGGTTAAAATTTGATGTAGTCTATTTTTCTTTTTTTTAACTTTTATTTAATGAATATAACTTTCCAAAGTACAGCTTATCGATTACAATGGCTTCCCCCCCATAACTTCCCTCCTATCCGCAACCCTCCCCTTTCCCACTCCCTCTCCCTTTCCATTCACATCAAGATTCATTTTCAATTCTCTTTATATACAGAAGATCAGTTCAGTATATATTAAGCAAAGATTTCAACAGTTTGCCCCCACATAGCAACACCAAGTGAAAAATACTGTTGGAGTACTAGTTATAGCATTAAATAACAGTGTACAGCACATTAAAGACAGAGATCCTACATGATATTTTTTAAAAATTAATTAATTTTCTATGCAATTTCCAATTTAACACCAGGGGTTTTTTTTCATTTTCAATTATCTTTATATACAGAAGATCAATTCAGTATATACTAAGTAAAGATTTCATCAGTTTGCACCCACACAGAAACACAAAGTGTAAAAATACTGTTTCAGTACTAGTTTTAGTATCACTTCACATTAGACAACACATTAAGGACAGTTCCACATGAGATGTAAGTACACAGTGACTCCTGTTGTTGACTTAACAATTTGACTCTCTTGTTTATGGTGTCAGTAATCTCCCTAGGCTCTAGTCATGAGTTGCCAAGGCTATGGAAGCCTTTAGGGTTCGCCGACTTCGATCTTATTCCAACAGGGTCATAGTCAAAGTGGAAGTTCTCTCCTCCCTTCAGAGAAAGGTACCTCCTTCTTTGATGGCCCCGTTCTTTCCACTGGGATCTCACTCGCAGAGATCTTTCATTTAGGTATTCTTTTTTTTTTTTTTTCCAGGGTGTCTTGGCTTTCTATGCGATGTAGTCTATTTTTCAAATTTCCCCAATTTTATGTTATATCTCTACATTTTTAACTGGGGCACAATATGAACTATGATTTCTAAACATGCAATTGGGTATGTTTGTACATGATGAACTAATATTTTAATAAGTAATAAATTAACATACAAATGAATTTTCAATTTCCTCAGTATACTGAATTCCAATTGATTTTTTAGTTGAATTATGCATTATAATCATGGGGCAACTGGAATTATAAAACACCTTTATATTATCTTACTGAATTCTTCACTGATTTACCTAGTATCTCAAAATTATTATGTAATGAGTATTACTTTTCTTTCTTGTTTACTTATTACTAGGCTTTCATACCAAGATAGCTATAGAAAATGTTATGCTTTTCCTAATATTGTTCCAAAACATCTAAAATGACTTCATTCAGGGTTTTCAAATGAATACTATGTGTATATTTTATAAGAGAAATTAATTTACAAATTGAGTCTTTTAAGTCTCAAGTATCTCTTACAATTCTATTGATGCTGAGCAGCAAAAAAGCAAAATGTACACTGCCAGGCTGAAGGATGTTTTCATTTAGAAATAGCAGTTTTATCACAAAAATTCTGTAGCTCATCTGCTCTATGAACAAATAAAAATATGTACATTTTAATGTCAGAGAGAATGTTGCACTTTGGGAAATGCAATTATTTATATGTGCAGCACTGCCAATTCCAAATACACGTTTGTTTTTGAGCTCACAGCTGCCACAGGATTTCTAGATTGAACAATTGGCTGGAATCCTGGCATTTACACGCTGTTATCCTGGGCAGAGTGAACATCCCCATCCCTTGGCTTACTTTGGCCAGCTGTATGTGGATAGGTTTGATAGTGTGCTGGTTTGGGGAGTAGGCTTTAAAGACCATCAGTAACTGCTTTCCCTCCTAGACGTTGCCATCACCCTCAGAAGAACAAGTGTTTGCCCAGAGAAGTGATCCAGTGAGACAGAGGAGAAACACACAGACTGAGTCATTCGCTCAATGACTCTCATAACAGTTGACCCTGAGCTGCCAGTCTGACCCATATCTTCAAAATCAGTCACTTCTCATTGACACCCAAGGCTGCACAATTATCCCAGGCTGAGCCATCATCTCACTTTTGATTATTGCATTCATCTATTTGTTGGCTTTACTGCTGACAGCTAACCAGGAGCTGGGAATTGAACCCTGAACCTCCAGTGTGGGGCACAGGTGTCCAGCAGCATCTGAACTACTGGGTCAAATGCCTGCCTCTAAAGGTTGCCTTGGAGATGAAGTCATGTGTCTGACAGATTACAACAGAAGCTAGAAATACAAACACTAGACCTAACAAACTCACTCATGATTATTTTAATGCAAATATTAGTATTCTGATAAAATGAAAAATCCTGGGCAATTGCTAAATCATCATAAATGAGGCCTGCTCAGGCCCAACTGGTAGCTGGGATCACACACACACACACACACACACTGTAGCGATAGGCTCTGAATTGCCCTCCCCCAACCTATTAATTCCTTTCCAGGAATTTCTCCAGAAGGAAGGAATAGATTGAGGGAGAGAGGGAGGGGAGGCAGATGGGGAAGAACTGGGAGATGGAGGAAAGAACACAGAGGGCCAACAGTAATAAACCATCTGAACTGATCAAAGAAGTGCCCTAAAAACACAAAATCAAGGCTCTATTCTGTGACTCAGTATATTCTTATGGTAAAAGCCATATTCCATTTTTCAGGCTTGATGGCACTAGCCATAAATCGTCCACCTAATGCCTTTGGCTCACAACTTTCTGATTATAACACTGCTTCCGATACCTGTTTTCCCCAGGAAGAGAATGTGCTGATCAGCAAACATGAGATGCTTTCTTCTTGATAATGTAATTCTTATTTTAAAACAATGAATTGGCTTTCTGGTTTCATAAACAGTCAAACAGACATTTTGAATGTATCGTGTTTTTGGATCTGGCCCTATTATTTTTTTCTATCACATTCTATTCTGGACAGAAGTCTTTGTTTCTGATTCCTTACTAATTCAGTCATTCAACCAATGTGTATACAGGACTTTATTTGGAGGCAGGAAAACTTATATCACATACATTTAGTGAATTGTTGAAACAGGAAGATCTAATCCTGTGTATTTTCTACTGTATTACAGCTTCTTTAGGTTTGGAAATCCTTCCAAGTCATGCAGAAAAAAAAAAAAAAAAAAAGGAGCTTTCAACTATTTGCATATCTAAATATTTTTGCATTTGATTCAATGACATTGAAATTGTGATTTGAGATGATGAAGTTAAGCAGAAAACATATCACTAATAATCACGACATATTTTTCTATTTTAAAAACACTTTTCCAATGTGCAGTGTTACACAAATAAAATCTTTTCTTTTCACCCAAATCTGAACCATGCCCATTTATTTAACTGACTCACTCAATGCTTGAATTGCAATGTAGACTCTAAAGAGAATCTGAGATGTGAAAAAGTAAACAAGTATGATTTGGGTTGTATTTCTTTGCAATTTATTTTCTTTTCACACCACCTGAGATCTTTAAACCCTCAACATGTTAGGTTTTTAATTCATTGAGCATCTCTGCTCAAACTCTGCTGTGCATGAAAATCACCCAGGGCTCTTGTTGAAAGGTAAATTACAATTGAGAAGGTCTGAGGGGGAAGCCTGTGAAACTGGATTTCTTACAAGCTCTTGGAAGATGCAGATACTGCTGATCCACAGGCCACATTGAGTAATAAGGTTCTAGAAAATAAGCCAAGATACTAATATTTTGGAATATTTTATGAAGAGATTTCTGACAAAAAGCGTAAAGTTGTTTTAGTCTTGTTAACATATATTGATGAGTCCTCAGGAGCTGTGTAATGGGCACAGTATTGGCTAGCAATGAAGAATCATGAAAATGAGCTTTCTGTCTTAAGAGCTGAGAGTTTACCCAAATTATTACAAATGTGTCAGTTAATAATTATATGCATTGAGATATTTAAGTATATGCAACTGTGTTAATCAATGTAAGATATATATTTACAGCTTATCTAGCTTTCTTAGCTGCAAAAACAAAACTCAGTTTACATATTGTGTTTGTGAAATTTTTTTAACATGGAAAGTAATCAGCTCAAGAAAAATAGGGTTGGCACCGTGGCATAGCAGGTAGAGCCACCACTTGTGAGGCTGGCATCCCATGTGAGTGCCAGTTTCATGCCCCAGCTTCTCTACTTCTGACCTGGCGCCCTGCTAATGGCCAGGGAAAAGCAGTGGAAGATGGCTCAAGTGTTTAGACCTCTGCCACCCACATGAGAGATGCAGATAAAGCTCCTGGCTTCTGGCTTCGGCCTCATTAAGCCCTGGCCATTACTGCCATCTGGGGAGTGAATCAGCAGATGGAACATCTCTCTCTCACCTTTTCTCTCTATAGCTCTTACTTTCAAATAAATAAATCAATCTTTACTTTTAAATATTTTTGAAGATTTGTTTATGTATTTATTTGAAAGAGTCACACAGAGAAGGAGAGGCAGAGAGAGAGAGAGAGAGAGGTCTTCCATCCTCTGGTTCACTCTCCAATTGGCTGCTACTGCCGGAGCTGTGCCGATCTGAAGCCAGGAGCCAGGAGCTTCTTCTGGGTTTCCCATTCAGGTGCAGGGGTCCAAGCATTTGGGCCATTTTCCACTGCTTTCCCAGGCCATAGCACAGAGCTGCATCAGAAATATGCTCTTGTTCTGATATAAACTATTTAACATATTACTAGAAATACTTGTTACTTCTTTCCTTGGCTTAATTTGTATATATTAAGAACACTTTATGGCCGGCGCCATGGCTTAACGGGCTAATCCTCCGCCTTGCAGTGCTAGCACACCGGGTTCTAGTCCCGGTTGGGGCGCCGGATTCTATCCCGGTTGCCCCTCTTCCAGGCCAGCTCGCTGCTATAGCCCAGGAAGTCAGTGGAGGATGGCCCAAGTGCTTGGGCCCTGCACCCGCATGGGAGACCAGAAGGAAGCACCTGGCTCCTGGCTTCAGATCAGCGAGATGCGCCGGCCACAGCGACCATTGGAGGGTGAACCAACAGCAAAGGAAGACCTTTCTCTCTGTCTCTCTCTATCTCTCACTATCCACTCTGCCTGTCAAAAAAAAAAAAAAAAAACCACTTTATGTAACACAAATATTTCTAAAATATTATATTTCCTCTTGTTCTGAGAAAAATGAAAAATCTAGTATAAAAGTGCAAAATATAAAATTCACGACTATAATGTCTTACCATGACTTAACTATGTATAGAATGAAGTATACAAGGTATTTCAGCTCACTTACTGCTTCTTCTACCTCTCAATAAACCTTGAAAAGCCTTGATATTAACTTGCTATATTAAGAAAGCGGGCATTTAAAAAGTTATTCTATTTCTATGGTAATCAGAACCCTCAATTTCTATCTGATTCTTGAATTAAAGCAGTCTCATTAACATGAGTACAATAAACGTTTTTAAGTGTGGCTAGGATCATTTCCATAATTTTGTATTTTCAATCTTTCCTTGGCATTCTTGAACCTGACATTGTGCTATCATTTGCAAAGCTAAAATCCATTCAAGAATAATCTTTGATAGAAAAAAGAAGAACCAAGAAGACAGACACCACATTGAATGCAAGTTTGCTTTTCTATCACTAACTCAATGGGTAGGAAGAAAAATATCATGAAGTAGTTCATCATACAGGTAGGATTGATTAAATTGCTAGAAATAGTCATTGTTTTCATCTAAGTTTGGAGTGACTGATACCCAGTACTGTGTGCTTTCACTTGAAAATGGAACTAGCTAGAAGTAACTATGTGCCATAAAAAAATGGTGTCTGTGCCATTACCCTCTGGCTTTATCTAGAACACTCTAATAAGCAGGATAAAAGCTGGGATAATAGCCACAAATATAAACAGAAATACTAAAATACTTCCAAAATGCTTTCTTGAATTTTTGTGTTTCACAAATATCTTTACACATTTTTGTTTGGTGAACAGGCATCTTATTTTGTGTGTCTCTGGGTATTCAAGCCAACTTTCAATTATGAATGTGTTCATTTAATTGAAAGGATTGAATAAATTATATGCTTTCCTAATGAGAGCACTTTCTTTTCTAAATTAGCAGTTTTATATAAAATACTTCAGTAAGTAACTTGTCTGTATTTCATTGATTTTTGAAATTTATGTCAAGAACTTCTGTTTCACTACAGGAGCTACATACTTATTTCTTTACCAGTTTTTTTTTCTGAACTTAGTGTCACCAGAAGAAGTTAAATATAATTTCTATGCAACTTCTTACACTGTGAAGAGCAAGCACTTTAGGCAAATAAAGCAAAACTCTGCCTCAAAAACCCACATCCTCAATGGATGTCTTTTAGAGGAAGTGCTATTTTTTTTTTCAATCGAAACAGGATACTTAGATCCTTCAGAGATAAAATAGCAGAACCTACCAGACTCTTAGCTTCTGAAACCACAGTCTGTACCTGTCATTTATTGCTTTGTAAATGAACTAAAAATAAAAGACTGATGGGCTGTGTAAAATCCATCATTTCTGTTAATGGCCTACTAAGAAGCCATGTGTTTGGGATGTTACTCAATGATTCTCTTTCCATTTGGGGGTAAAGAGAGCTCTTACAACACTTGGTTATTGGATGACTACTCTGACTTGGAGGTAAAATAATAATTTGAGCTGATTAATTCCTTTCTATAAATGCATTAAGCACGTGATTTTGCTTTCTAAAACCACAGAAATTAGAAGGATTCTCAATGTCTTGTCCGTCCTCATGTCACTCTGAAAACCAAACTGTATCTGATGTGGGTAAGGGGTTATTAATTTAATTTAATTATTTTGCTTCAGGTTCTTGTCATGTACAAAGACAAACATACTAAATGCTGACACAAATAAGGCACACAAAGTTATGACATTTGTTTAAAACGTGAGAAAGTGAACATACACACACATGTCAGCATGGGTTGCCCCACATAGAGAAATACCCATCATGAGTGGACAGAAGATTTTCTGGAAAGGAGATGAGTGGAGGAGGGGAGGCAGAAAGAACTCCTGGTAGCCCTTCCAGCCATGTTCTGTGGTGGAAGAGAGACTCAAACACTCCTAGTAGTTGGTCTGTTTAATGAGATTAGGGGTGATGCCTCCAGACATGAAGCCACCAGGGAATGATATGGCACCTCCACAAATTCCACCTGGAACTCGATCTCCATATTTTCATGGCATTCTCCTTATGTCCTGGATGAAGCAGATGCATCCTGGGATAGGAGCTGTTTTGACTGACAAGTAGAAGGATAGAGTTACATAGGGTCTTGTGACTTCCAGCTCAACAGACCTAACTAGCTGCCTGCCTATCCTGTATCATATCTAAATCAACTAGATGCTGGCACTGCAGGTGGTGGCTTTACCTACTTTGCCACAGTGCCAGCCTCCATCAGAATTCTACTTGTGTCCAAAGCTAATGCTGAAATTGTTGTTGTTTGGATATTAGAACCCCCTCCTGCTAAAGAAAACATCTCCACTAATTCTCTCTCTCTTCTGTCATCTTGCTAGCCTCTCTCCATCACTCTGTGCCATCTTGCCTCTACCCATCTCTGTTATTCCCTATCTCCCATACTTTCAATTTCTTCAGTGCACCTAGCTTTTCCCTTTCAGATCTTTTCCCCTCTGAATGTAAATACCCCTAGGGACATTTATTCTTAAATAATGTACTATGAACATCTAGAAACTTCTAGAAAGAGTAGGACACTCTGCACTTATGTATTTCCTCACCTTTAACTTGGTCTCTCATAGAACTCCACAAGAGCTGGATATGGGAGTAACTCCCTTCACACAACATGGTTCCCAGACACTATTCACCTTCCCATCTATCGCCTTTGCTAGAGTAGACTATTAAGTTCTTGAACTCCTCACTTTCTGGGCTTGTCTGTTTGTTTTCTCCATTTCCTTCTATCTCTCACTAGTCTTGAAACAAAAAGATTTAAGTCAAATTATGGGCAGAGTTGAGCAAATTCTTAGGCATAAAAGAAAAATGAATGCCAGTCTGATTGTTGAGAGAAAGGCATCAAACTGCCCAGACCCCAAAATTATATATGAAAAGCAGTAATTATCTACACTTCTAATTAGCTAAATATATAAAACTATAATTTTATCTTCAGTTGTCACCATGGGAAGAACTGCTTTGTTCTACCCACATATTGCTGGGTGGAAAATACTGCTAGGATGGCTTGAGCTGACCTGCCAGAGAGACCACTGGACAGGGTGGGGCAGGCCTAACCTTTTTGACATTGGTATGATTATAAGGATGAGGTGTTGGCTTCCCAACTGGGTTTTCTGCTGCTAAGAAAGGAAGGTTTAAAAAGCACCAGTCTGAGATGACTTTTTTAGAGGTTTATTTATTTAATTTCATCTACTTGAAAGCATAATGACAGGGGGAGAGGGAGAGAGAGAGAGAGAGAGAGAGACAGAGAGAGAGAGAGAAAGAGAGAGAGAGAAAGAGAGAGAGAGAGAGGTTGATCTTCCATCCACTGGCTCTTTGTTTTTAAGGATTTATTTATTTTTTTCGACAGGAAGAGTTACAGAGAGGCAGAATCAGAGAGACACAAAGAGAGAGGGCTTCAATCCTCTGGTTCACTCCCTTTATGGCCACAATGGCTGGAGCTTGGCTGATCCTAAGCCAGGATCCAGGAGCTTCGTCTGGGTTTGCCACACGGGTGCAGGGGCCCAAGACTTGAGCCATTTTCTATTGCTTTCCCAGGCCACAGCAGAGAGCTGAATCAGAAGTGGAACAGGTGGGACAGGAACTGGTGCCGATATGAGATGCTGGCACTGCAGGCGGTGGCTTTACCTGCTTTGCCACAGCGCCAGCCCCCATTCAACATCCACTGCTTCTTTCCTCAAATGCCCACAACAGCCAGGGCAGGGCCAGGAACCTGGAGCTTCACCTGGGGCTCCCATGTGGGTGGCATGGGCCTAAATACATGGGCCATCATTTGCTGCCCGAGAAGAAGCTGGATCAGAAATGGGGCAGCCAAGACTTAAATGGACACTATGGTATGAGACAGGGGCTTCTCAAACACTAGTTCAACCCTCTGAGCCACAACATCTACTCCTGAGACAACATTTTTAAAAAGCAAGATAGTCTTTCTGGTTCTGCTAAATGCTGCATTCATTTTAGTGAGGAAGGGCGTATCCATTTCCTAAGGTTGTTTTAACAAAGTACCCCAAAACTGGAGAACTGGAAGGCTGCCATCATGGTGTCAGCAAAGCTGCTCTCTGAAGCTCCAGGAAAGACTCTTTCCTGATCTCAGAGGCTTCAACTCTCTGCCAGCCGTCCTGAGTGGGGATGTGTCACTCCAATGTCTGTGTTTGTCTTCACTTCACTTTTCCCTTATGTGCATGTCTCTGTGTCCACATTTCCCTCTTACCATAATGACACAATCATATTGGATCTGGAGAATATGCATTTTGCATGAACTTCTGGAAGACCCCTCTTATGACCTCATCTTAAGTTGATTACATTTACAGTTTTGAGGAGCTGTGTATTATAAGAGGACACTATTCAACTCAGTACAGATTGAAAAAACCTAAAATGAGTGCTTTGAAACATAAAAAGGGGAAATGTGGGAGGACATTTGGTTTAGTGGTTAAGATGCCTGTTAGGATGCCTGTGTCCTACATGGGAGTACCTGGTTTTGATCCCCAGCTCTGACTCCTGATTCCAGCATCCTGACAATGCAGTATCTAGGAGGCAGTGATGATGATTCAAATATTGGGTTCCTGCGGCCCATGTGGGAGACCTGGATTGGCCTCTGCTTCATTGTGGGCATTTGGAGAATGAACCAGCAGAAAGACCAATCTTTCTCTCTCTCTGCCATCAAAATAGACAGATAGATAGATAAAAAGAATGAAAAGAATTTTTCATTTCTATGAATTCTTTTTATGAAAAGAATTCCTTCTATTCATAAAAAAATTACTGATCACATATTATTTTATTTTTTCTCTTCAAACCTCACTAAAACAACACTAAAAGGGATAAGAAGATAGGCCATAGAAAATATAGTAGCAAACTAACCAGCACTAGAAACAGATAATATAAAAAAGACTCTTTTTTTAATGTGAAAATACTTTTTTTTTAATCTTTTATTTAATGAATATAAAGTTCCAAAGTACAGCTTATGGATTACAATGGCTCCCCCCCCCATAACTTTCCTCCCACCCGCAACCCTGCCTTTCCAACTCGCTCTCCCCTTCCATTCACATCAAGATTCATTTTCAGCTGGCGCCGTGGCTCAACAGGCTAATCCTCCACCTTGCGGCACCGGCACACCGGGTTCTAGTCCTGGTTGGGGTGCCGGATTCTATCCTGGTTGCCCCTCTTCCAGGCCAGCTCTCTGCTATGGCCCAGGAGGGCAGTGGAGGATGGCCCAGGTCCTTGGGCCCTGCACCCGCATGGGAGACCAGGAGAAGCACCTGGCTCCTGGCTTTGGATCAGCGCAGTGCGCCGGCCACAGCGGCCATTGGAGGGTGAACCAACGGCAAAAAGGAAGACCTTTCTCTCTGTCTCTCTCTCTCTCTCACTATCCACTCTGCCTGTCCAAAAAAAAAAAAAAAAAAAAGATTCATTTTCAATTCTCTTTATATACAGAAAATCAGTTTAGTATATATAAAGATTTCAACAGTTTGCCCTCACATAGCAACACAAAGTGAAAAAATACTGTTGGAGTACTAGTTATAGCATTAAATAACAGTGTACAGCACATTAATGACAGAGATCCCACATGATATTTTTTTTAAAAAATTGATTAATTTCCAATTTAACACCAAGTTTTTTTTTTTCATTTTCAATTATCTTTATATACAGAAGATCGATTCAGTATATACTAAGTAAAGATTTCATCAGTTTGCACCCACACAGAAACACAAAGTATAAAAATACTGTTTCAGTACTAGCTATAGCATTACTTCACATTGGACAACCCATTAAGGACAGATCCCACATGAGACGTAAGTACACAGTAACTCCTGTTGTTGATTTAACAATTTGACACTCTTGTTTATGGCGTCAGTAATCTCCCTAGGCTCTAGTCATGAGTTGCCAGGGCTATGGAAGCCTTTAGGGTTCGCTGACTTTAATCTTATTCCAACAGGGTCATAGTCAAAGTGGAAGTTCTTTCCTCCCTTCAGAGAAAGGTACCTGCTACCTTGATGGCCCCGTTCTTTCCCCTGGGATCACACTCGCTGAGATCCTTCATTTAAGTCTTCTTCTTTTTTTTTTTTCCAGAGTGTCTTGGCTTTCCATGCCTACAATACTCTCATAGGCTCTTCAGCCAGATCCAAATGCCTTAAGGGCTGATTCTGAGGCCAGAGTGCTATTTAGGACATCTGCCTTTCTATGAGTCTGCTGTGTCTCCCCCTTCCCATGTTGGATCATTCTCTCCCTTTTTGGTTTTATCAGTTAGTATTAGCAGTCATTAGTCTTGTTTGTGTGATCCCTTTTACTCTTAGATCTATCAGTGTGATCAATTGTGAACTGAAATTGATCACTTGGACTAGTGAGATGCCATTGGTACATGCCACCTTGATGGGATTGTATTGGAATCCCCTGGCACGTTTCTAACTCCATCATTTGGGGCAAGTCCGATTGAGCATGTCCCCAATTGTACATCTCCTCCCTCTCTTTTTCTCATTCTTATATTTAACAGGGATCACTTTTCAGTTAAAATTTAAACACCTAAGAATAATTGTGTATTAATTACAGAGTTCAACCACTAGTACTAGAACAAAAAAATACTAAAAAGGATAAAGTATTACATTGTGCATCAACAGTCAGCACAAGAGCTGATCAAGTCACTGTTTCTCATAGTGTCCATTTGACTTCCACAGGTTTCTCCTTTGGTGCTCAGTTAGTTGTCGCCGATCAGGGAAAACAAATGATATTTGTCTCTTTGGGACTGGCTTAATTCACTCAGCATGTTTTCCAGATTGCTCCATCTTGTTGCAAATGACAGGGTTTCATTGTTTTTGACTGCTGTATAGTATTCTATAGAGTACATGTCCCATAATTTCTTTATCCAGTCTACTGTTGATGGGCATTTGGGTTGGTTCCAGGTCTTAGCTATTGTGAATTGAGCTGCAATAAACATTAATGTGCAGACGGCTTTTTTGTTTGCCAATTTAATTTCCTTTGGGTAAATTCCAAGGAGTGGGATGGCTGGGTTGACATGTAACCAAAGTTAGGATGCTATAAAAAGTAAATAAAACCAGAGAACAAAAATATGAGAGTAATGAGTAATGTTACAAAATGATTGACAGATAAATTTAAAGGTTGAAAGTTGAAATGTACATATGTACAAATGGGGAAAAATAAAAAATATAAAGAAGAAAATTAGTGAATAAATTCACAAGTTTCAATAACCATTTAACAAAATATCTAGAGAAAATAGAAAGCAAAAGAACATAAACTATGAAGAAATGCAATTTACTTTTTAGAATTGAAGAACATGAATCTCAAAATTAAAGGTATCCAACTTATAAAATTCAAAGAAGACCCCACAAAGCACATGAAATATGAAATTTCAAAACAACAAGTACAAAGTAGAAAACTTAAGTCTTCCAGAGAAAATAACAAAGGACAGCTACAACAGCTAGGAAGTCAGAATCGTATTAGCCTTCTCAAAAGCAATGGGGAATGATAGAATATCTTGGAGAAATTTCTTCAAAATTGTTAGTGAAAATATTTCATGCATAATTTTACACTCAGCCAAACTATCAAAAATAAAAACAAAATAAAGGTATTTATAGAAATGAAGGATATATATCACTGATTCAAAGCCCTAGAGGAAATACATTTTTACTTTTAAAGTTTATTTATTTTAATTTGAAAGGCAGAAGGAGGGGGAGAGAAAGAGAGAGAGAGATGTCTTTCATTCATTGCTTCACTCTTCAAATGCCTGTAGAGACTGATACTAGCAGGCAGAAGCCAGGAGCTGGGAACTCCATCCTGCTCTTCCACGTGGGTGGTAGAGACTCATATAGTTGTGGCATCACCTGTTATCTCCCAGCAGGAAGCTTGATTGGAAGTAGAGGCAGGACTGCATCCCAGGCACTCTGATATGGATGGGGGCATCCCAAATGGCAACTTGACCCACTGCATCACAATGCCTTCCCCAGAAGTAGATGTTAGAAGATGCAAATGAGGTATCCAGTAAACAGCAGATCAGTGGAAAATGATCACTGGAAAACTGTCAGAAGAATTTTGGAGGTCAACAATGTAAGGAAGTACCAGAATGATAATTGTGTGGCAGGCTTGGAGAGAAGCCAACCTACACTGGATCAGGAGAATAAAGAGCTTCAGTCAAGGGTTCTTTTTTTTTTTTTTTTTTTTTTTTTTTAAACGGGAAACCCATCTTCTTCTTCTTCTTCTTCTTTTTTTTTTTTTTTATTTGACAGAGTTAGGGAGAGAGAGACAGAGAGAAAGGTCTTCCTTCCGTTGGTTCACCTCCCAAATGGCCACTACGGCTGGTACTACACCGATCCGAAGCCAGGAGCCAGGTGCTTCCTCCTGGTCCCCCATGCGGATGCAGGGCCCAAGCACCTGGCCATCCTCCACTGCCTTCCCGGGCCACAGCAGAGAGCTGGACTGGAAGAGGAGTAACCAGGACTAGAACCCAGCACCCATATGGGATGCCGGTGCTGCAGGCGGAGGATTAACCAAGTGAGCCACGGCGCCGGCCCAAGGGTTCTTTTATTTCTTTCTTTTTTTTCTTTTTTTTTTTTTTTTAACAGGCAGAGTGGATAGTGAGAGAGAGAGAGAGAGACAGAAAGGTCTTCCTTTTTGCCATTGGTTCACCCTCCAATGGCCGCTGTGGCCGGCGCACTGCGCTGATCCAAAGCCAGGAGCCAGGTGCTTCTCCTGGTCTCCCATGCGGGTGCAGGGCCCAAGGACCTGGGCCATCCTCCACTGCCTTCCCGGGCCATAGCAGAGAGCTGGCCTGGAAAAGGGGCAACCGGGATAGAAACCGGCGCCCCAACCGGGACTAGAACCCGGTGTGCCGGTGCCGCAAGGTGGAGGATTAGCCTGTTAAGCCATGGCGCTGGCCCAAGGGTTCTTGATAGACGCAATTTCTTCCACCTTTTAAGGCCTGTGCAAAGTCCTCAGCTAACATCATGTGTAATGGTAAAAGGCTGGATGCTTTCTCTCTAAGATCAGAAAAAAGAAAGATGTTTGCTATCACCACTTTTATTTAGCACTGTACTTGAGTTTCTAGTCACCATAATTAAGCAAGAAGAAAAAATTAAAAGCATCAGATTAGAAGGAAAAAGTGAAACTATCTTTGCAGATAGCATAATCTTAAGTAGAGAGAATATTTTTAAGGAACCTTCTAAATACTGTCACAAATTTACAGAGAGCACATAAAGAAGTTCAACAAGGTTGCAATATCAATATGAAAAGACCAGTTTTTTTTTATTAAACTTTTATTTAATGAATATAAATTTCCAAAGTATAGCTTATGGGTTACAATGGCTTCCCCCCTCCCATAACTTCCCTCCTGCCCGCAACCCTCCCTTTTCCCGCTCCCTTTCCCCTTCCATTCATGTAAAGATTCATTTTCAATTCTCTTTGTATACAGAAGATCAGTTTAGTATATATTAGGTAAAGATTTCAACATTTTGCCCATATAGCAACATCAAGTGAAAAAACTACCATTGGATTACTAATTATAGCATTAAATAGCAATGTACAGCACATTAAAGACAGAGATCCTACATAATTTTTTTTCAAATTAATTAATTTTCTATGCCATTTCCATTTTAACACCAGGTTGTTTTTGTACTTACACCCCATGTGGGATCTGTCCCTAATGTGTCGTCTAAAGCCAAGTGATGCTATGACTGGTACTGAAACAGTATTTTTATACTTTGCGTTTCTGTGTGGGCGCAGACTGATGAGGTCTTTGCTAATTATATACTGAAGTGATCTTCTGTATATAAAGAGAATTGGAAATGAAAAAAAAAGACCAGTTTTATTTCTGTTCTGTAATAAACTACCTGAAAATGCAATTGAGAAAAGAATTCCATTTACTCTAGTATCAAAAAGGATAAAACTGTCAGGAATAAGATAAAGAATTGTTAAACTTATACCCTGAAAACTATAAAATAGTTAGAATTTGAAGAAAACCTCACTCCGTGCACTGAAAGATTTGTCACTTACTATTAAGATAGCAACACTTCCCAAACAGGTCTACAGATTCAGTGCAATTACAATCAGAATACCAACTACCATATTTTGTAGAAACCGACAGGCTGTTACCAAACTGCAGGAGATCCAGAATAGTGAAAACAATGTGGAAAATGAGAAGCAAACTAGGAAGATTCACACTTTCTAATTTAAACACTCACTATGAAGCAAAAATAGTTAATAGAGTGTGATACAGGCACAAGGATACACATATAGAAGAATAGAAATTAGAATTCAGAACAAAAGCATACATCTATGATCACTTAATTTTTTACAAGAATGAGAAGCCTGCAGCCAGTATTGTGCAAAATCAAAATCCCATATGAATGCCAATTCAAGTCCTGCCTGCTCCACTTCTGATCCAGCTTCCTGTGAATGCATCTGGGAAAGCAGTGGAAGATGGCCTGATTGCTTAGGCTTCTGCCACCCACATGAGTCGGAGTTCCAGGTTCCAGGCTTCAGCTGTAGCTATTGCAGCCATTTGGGCAGTGAGCCAGTGGATAGAAGATCTCTCTCTTTCTCTTTCTGTCTTTCCCTCTCTCTCTGTAACTTGCAAACAAATAAATTTTTTTAAAATGACAAAATCATTCAATGAGGAAAATAATATTCTTTTCCACAAATGGTGCTTGGAGAATTGAATAGCCACAAGGAAAAGAATGAAGTTGATCCTTACTTCATACATTAAGTTAAAATTAATTAAAAATATATAATAAACTTAAAGGTAAAAGTAATAACTCTTAAAAGGGTAGATTTCATGATTTGGGATTTGATAAAGAATTTTAAAACATGGGCCAAAATCATGAACAACAAAAGGAAAAGTAAATTGGACTTCACTGTAAATGAAATTTTGTACTTCAGAGGACATTATCAATAAAGTGAAAATACAGCTCACAGAATAGTAAGGAATATTTGTGCAATAAGGAACTTGTGGTAAGAATATGCAAAGACATTTTCCAAATCAATAATAAAAGACAGGGACTGGCACTGTGGCGTAGTAGGTTAAACATCTACCCGCAGCACTAGCATACCTTATGGGCACAGGTTCGAGTCCCGACTGTTCCACTTCCGATCCAGCTCCCTGTTGATGGCCTAGGAAAGCAGTAGAAGATGTCCCAAGTGCTTGAACCCCTATACCCATGTAGGAGACCAGGAAGAACTATTGGATCCTGACTTCAGATCAGTGCAGCTTAGGCCATTGGGGCCATTTAGGGAGTGAACCAGTGGATGGAAGTCCTCTCTCTGTGTCTCTCCCTCTCTCTGTCTTTAACTGTCTTTCAAGTAAACAAATAATTTTTTTTAAATAACAGCTCACACTAGAGTATAAAAGGAATTATTTTAAAATTATAATAATAAAAGATAAATAATCCAAATTTAAAATGAACAAAAGATCTGAATACACATGCCTCAAAGGAAGATATGCCAACAGCCAATAAGCAAATGAAAAGGTGAACAACTTTATTAGAAATGCAGATTAAAACCACAATGAGATACCACCTCACACTCACTGGTATAGCTAGTTAAAACGTTAGATAATAACAAGGTTTAGTAAAGATGTGCAAAAATCAGAAGCTTGACATATGCTTTTTGGAATGTGAAATTGTACAGCAATTTTGGGAAACTATCTGGAATTTTCTCCCATAATTAAATATAGGTTACCAACAATTTCACTCCCAGGCATATACCCAAGAGAAATGAAAACAAACACCTACACAAAAAAGTCGCACATACCTGTTTCTAACAGCATTATTCATAATAGCTAAAAAAGAAACATAACTCAAATTTTTGTCAATGGATAAAAGGATAAAAAGTGTGGTCTACCCTTGCAATGGCATATTATTTGAGAGATAAAGTATGATACATGCCGCAACTTGGATTGACTGAGAAAACATTATGCTAAGTGAACAAAATCACAAAAAGTCCACATGTAAATGTATCCTATTTATATGAAAGTCCATAACGAAAATTTATGGAGACAGAGAGCAGTGAATGATGGAGAGTTATGGTGGTGGCAGCCAAAGGGTATAGGGATTTTTTTTGAAGTGATGCTCAGAAATTGACATGGTGATAGTTGCACTTACCTGTGAATATACTATTGCATGGTACATTTCAAATGGGCAAGGTGTGTGAGATGTGAGTTACAGCTCAGGCAAGCTTTTGTTTTGTTCTGCTGTGATGGTGATGTGTGGCTTCTTAGCCAGGGCCATGAAGTATGCTGTGCTGTGCTTCTGCCCTGCTATTGTTGGAATGCTTGCTTAGAGGGGAGTTGGTCTTTACGTTAGGAAGACTCTGAAACAGTCCAGGGAGAGGCCCATGTAAGGAGGAAGTAAGGTCTCCTGCCAGTAACCAGCCCCACATAACTAAGGCTATTTGGAAAAGGATTCTGTAGACTCTAGCAAGCCTTCAGATGGCTAGAACCCTGGCCAACATCTTCTGAGAAATTCCCAGACAGCACCACATAAGCTGCTTCTGAATTCCTGACTCACAGAAATTGGCTGAGGTCATCAATATTTATGGGTCTAAGTAGGTAAGTTTCGGGGTTATTCGTTAAATAACGATAGATAATGAGCGCAGTAGCACTTGAAAGAATCACTCATCAAAGGGCATTACTTAGCATGAAACTGAAAAAATATTTTCATGAACATAATGATTTCATCTGTATACTTCTTTGGAGACCTCAGAGGTACAGCTCATATATCTTATACATAATGTAAGTACACAGGGACACTTGTTTTAACTGAAGAGCTTCTGATACATTTATGTCGATTGCAGGGATGGGAAAATTAGAGGTTCATGGTATGAGAGAGCTAAATTCTAATTTGCCATGGCAAAGAAAAAAAAAAAAACCAATAATGGATAACTTACAAAGTAGCTCTGTAAGTGTACTATTTAAGAATATAAAGGTAAGTAATAGAGAAAAGAGTTATGCATGTTGTGATTTGTGATGCACATGGTCAAAGCCTGAAAGATAGAGAGAAGATTGTTGTGCTTCCTTGATGTACATGATAAGCCTTGATATTATTTGTTCAGTATTCTCATACATTATTTTTATGAAGAATAAATATAATTCAAGAAACTTAAAAATATCATAATTGTATATACAAAGCAAAAAAGTTAAAAATATAAATGGAATTTCTATTCTGGAATTTTTCCCTAAGTCTATCTATCTATCTATCTATCCATCTGTCTATCTATCTGAAAGGCAGAGTGACAAAGAAAGAGGGAAAGAAAGACAAACAGCTTGCAACTGCCGATTTACTCCCCAGATGCCTGCAACTGCTGAGTCTGGGCCAGGAGGAAACCAGGAGCCAGGAACTCTGTCTAGGTCTCCCATGTAGGTCACAGGGATCCAAATATTTGGCCTATCGTTTGCTGCCTTCTTAGGCATGTTAGCGAGAAGCTGGATTGGAGTTGGAGGAGCCAGGACTTGAACTAGCACTCTGATGTGGGCAAGAGTTTTCCAAGTGGTAGCTCAACTCATTGCACAACAACAGCTATCCCTGGGATTTCTAATGTATGTCATCCACTGTGCTCAGGAGTGTCATACATCTATTAGAAGATAGTCTTCAGAAAAAGGTAACATTATGACTCATACAGATATAAATATAAACACATGCTAAATAATGTTCTTTCCTTATGTGACATGGACCACCAGGAATATATTATAGCTGGTTCAAAGGAAAAGCCAAAACAGCACAGATTACTTTTTTTCACATATTTTTTTAAACTTTTATTTAGTAAATATAAATTTCCAAAGTACAGTTTATGGATTACAATGGCCCTCCCCCATAACTTCCCTCCCACCCACAACCCTCCCATCTCCCACTCCCTCTCCCATCCCATTCACATCAAGATTCATTTTCAATTATCTTTATATACAGAAGATCAATTTAGTATATACTAAGTAAAGATTTCAACAGTTTGCACCCACACAGAAACACAAAGTGTAAAAATACTGTTTCAGTACTAGTTATAGCATTAATTCACATTGGACAACACGTTAAGGACAGAGATCCCACATGATGAGTAAGTACATGGTGACTCCTGTTGTTGACTTAACAATTTGACTCTCTTGTTTATGGCGTCAATAATCTCCCTAGGCTCTAGTCATGAGTTTCCAAGGATATGGAAGCCTTTTGAGTTCACCAACTCGGATCTTATTTAGACAAGGTCATAGTCAAAGTGGAAGTTCTCTCCTCCCTTCAGAGAAAGGTACCTTCTTCTTTGATGGCCTGTTCTTTCCTCTGGGATCTCATTCTCAGAGATCTTTCATTTAGGTCCTTTTTTTTTTTTTGACAGAGTGTCTTGGCTTTCCATGTCTAAAAGACTCTCATGGACTCTTCAGCCAGATCTGAATGCCTTAAGGGCTGATTCTGAGGCCAGAGCAGAACAGATTATTATGGGATATGCAGATAAAATGCAAATGGAGGCAAAGCAGGTTTTCTAGAGAAAGGAGGAAGTCAATTAAATCACCACCAGACACAGTAGAATTTATTCATCCATCAGTACCTACAATTTACAAAGAGTTGCAACATAGGGATTAATTAAGTGGACAGAATCATTAATTTAATTAAATTAAATGGACAGAGCTATGTTCTAACATCCCAGAGGGGATACAGTCGGAGCTGCAGAGTTTCCATTGATACACAAAAAATTATTACAGTGTGTAGGGTAACTGTGAAATAGGCAGTCCTTTGTGGAGGAAAAAACTGAAGCTTCAACATGAATTGCATAACTTGCTTATATTCTCTTTTTTAAACTTGTTTATATTCTTGTGACTAGCCAAGGCACAATCAGTAATGCAAATTTGTGTGTGTGGGTATGTGAATGTGTGAGTTTGCATGTGGGTGTGTATGGGTTCATGTATGAATGTGTGTGGATGTATATGTGTGAATTTGTATGTATGGATGTGAATGTGTGTACTAGGTAGCTGTGTGAGTTTGTGTGTGTATAAGTGAGTGTGTGACTTTGTATGTGGGTGCTTATAAGTGTGTATGGCTGGGTGTGTGTGAGTGTATGGGTATGTGATTCTGTGTGTGAATGTGAGTGTGAATTTGTGAGTATGTATGGGTGTATGAGTGTTTGAGTATGTATAGGTGTGTGTGTGAGTTTGTGCATGAGTGTAAGTTTTCATGGATCATCTTGATCCTTTATATTAACTTTTTTTTTTTTTTACTTTGTTCTGTGGCTTCCCATGTTTTTTTCAAAATTGATACTGTCACTTCACCACCCACGATCCAAAGTAAAACAATTCTGTTTTTCAGGGTCTTTACCTATGGCAAATACTGTGATTTTTTTTTTTAGGTACTTCCTGGAAAGGGAGACTAATTCCGGACAGCTATGGGAGGAGCACAAGTGTCTGTTAGACCTTGAAGTGGCAATGAAATGACGCCTTCCTTCTGACTTCTTCCCAAAAGAATGGTGACCTTGCTAAATGTTCTTTCCCTTGTATAATTACCTGCACGCCATTCATGTTTCCCCTCTGTTGTTTCTGCCTTTGTGAATTCTTCCTCCTCCCTGGCTTGGGTCTTCCATCCTTCTGTGGTCTGAACCATCAGTAGAGGTCACAGACCAGGGGAGCAGTGCTGATTTCTCTTCACCCTTGGTCAGCTTAGTGTACTGGCTCCTGGCTACCAGAAAACACCTACGATACCCTGTAGGTCACAAGGCATTCATTTCCCAGCCCCATACTCCCCAGGAAGCTACAGAAACTCCACCATATTAGTACTGTGTACTGTGGGAGCTATTGGGATTACCAAATGCTTATTCTGAAATGCTTTCAAAATGTAAGAACTATAAAATCAACAAAAAACTTTGAGAATGTATTTTAACAGACATCAGAAGCTCTTTAAAAGAATGGGGAGGGGAGCATATGTGGGTCACATTGGTGTTCAGGAATTTCACAGACTTGTTGTGTAACTATTATACACCAGAGTCATAATTTTATCAGGTTACTCAGGGATTATTAGGATCTTGGAAACTTACTTCACATGGGATACCAAAGGTTAATTAATCTAAAGGGGCAGGCATTTGGCACAGCAGTTAAGATATTGCCTGGGACACCCACATCCTATATTAGAGTACCTGGATTTGAGTCTTGGTTCAACTTCAGATTCCAGCTTCTTCTTAATGTACCCCCTAGAAGACAGCAGATGATGATGACTCAAATGCTTGGGTCCCTGCCACCCACATGTGAGATCTAGGCAGAACCAGGCTCCTGGCTTCAACTTGGGCCAGTCCTGGCTGTTGTGGGCATTTGGGAAACGAGTGAGCTGATGAGAGATCTCTGATACTCTCTCTCTCTCTCTCTCTGCCTTTCAAATAAAATTACAAAAAAAGATTTTTAAATAAATATTTTATTGATGCTGTGGAACTCTTTCCTTTAGTTGAGATCACAGCCTGAGGAAGTGGTCACTTGGCATAGCGAGATAACCAAACTAGTCTGATTAGTGAACACAGCCAGATTTCCTTCACATTTTACTTTATACTAAGAAATAAACTGTTGAACACTCATATTTCAAGAGAATCATCAGGAATGTGGGTATTACTCAGATAAAGACAAATACTTTGGTTTGCAATAGATCACACCTTTGTCAAAATTATTGCTGGAATGTAATATATAGAATCCTGGCAAATAGAGTGGGGTGATTTCAGGAAATAATGCTGCTAAACCACTACATCTTTTTCCCCAAAAAAACGTTTATTTAAGGTATACAAGCTTCATGAATTTCATAAATACAACTTTAGAAACATAGTGATTCCTCCCACAATACCTGCCCTCCCACTCACTCTCCTACCCTTCTTCCCTCTCCTATTCCCATTCTTATTTTTTTAATAAAATCTATTTTCAATTAACTTCATACACAGAAGATTATACTGAGTAAAGAGTGTAACAAATAGTATGGAAAAAAAAGTTCCTCAGCAGTGTTTCGATTTTTCTTTTGATTTCTTCTCTGACCCAATGTTCATTCAGAAGCATGTTGTTCAGTCTTCATGTGTTTGCATATTTCTAGAGATTCTTGAGTTGAGTTCCAATTTCATTGCATTGTGGTCCAAGAAGATGCATTATATGATTTTGATTATTTTGAATTTGCTGGGACTTGATTTATGGCCTAGCCTGTGGTCTTTCCTAGAGAAAGTTCCATGCACTGGTGAGAAGAATGAGAATTCTGCAACTGTAGAATGAAAAGTTCTGTAGATATCCATTAGGTCCATTGGGTCTATAGTGTCAATTAACTGTTGTTTCTTTGCTGATTTTCTGTCTAGTTGATTGTCCATTGCTGAAAGTGGGTATAGAAGTCCCCCATTACTATTGTCTCCCTTTAGGTCCATTATCATTTATTTTTCTTAATAGAAAATTTTTATTTAATAAATATAAATTTCAAAAGTACAACTTCTGGATTATAGCATTCTTCCCCCCATACCTCCCCTCCCACCCGCAAACCATCCCATCTCCTACTCTCTTTCCCATCCCATTCTTCATTGAGATTCACTCTCAACTATCCCCATATACAGAAGATCAACTCTACAGAGTAAAGATTTCAGCAGTTTGCACCCACAAAGACACACAAAGTATAAAGTACTGTTTGAAGATTGGTTTTACCATTAATTCTCATAGCACAGCAAATTAAGGACAAAGGTCCTATATGGGGAGCAACTGCACAGTGACTCCTGTTGTTGATTTAACAATTGACACTCTTATTTATGATGTCAGTAATCACCCAAGGCTCTTGTCATGAACTGCCAAGGCTATGGAAACCTCTTGAGTTCAGAAACTCCGACCTTATTTAGACAAGGTCGCAGTCAAACTGGAAGTTCTCTCCTCCCTTCAGAGAAAGGTACCTCCTTCGTTGATGGCGCGTTGTTTCCACTGAGATCTCGCTCATAAAGGTCTTTTATTTAGGTCATTTTTTGCCACAGCGTCTTGGCTTTCCACGTCTGAAATACTCTCATGGGCTTTTTAGCCAAATCCAAATTCCTTAAGGGCTGATTCTGAGGCCAGAGTTCTGTTTAGGGCATTTGTCATTCTATGAGTCTGCAGTGTGTCCTGCTCCCCATGTTGGACCATTCCCTCCTTTTTAATTCTATCAGTCATTATTAACAGACACTGGTCTTATTTATGTGATCCCTTTGAAACTTAATCCTATCTTTATGATCAGTTATTAACTTAAACTGATCACTTTAACTAGTAAGGTGGCAAGGTACCTGCCAACTTAATGGGATTTGGATTCCCATGGCAAGTTTTTAGCTTTACACTTAGGGGTAAGTCTGAGGGAGCGTGTGCCAAACTGTACACCTCCTCCCTCTCTTATTCTTACTTTTATTTTTAACAGGGATCAATTTTCAGGTGGGTTTAAACACCTAAGAATAATTGTGTGTTAATTAAAGAGTTCAACCACTACTATTAAGTAGAAAAAGAAAATGCTAAAAAGAATAAAATTGTAAGCTGTTCCTGAACAGTCAGGACAAGGGCTGACCAAGTCATTGCTTCTCATAGTGTCAGTTTTTTCAGCAGGTTTCCTTTTAGGTGCTCAGTTAGTTGTCACAGATCAGGGAGAACATATGATATTTGTTTGTCCCTTTGGAACTGGCTTATTTCACTCAGCATGATGTTTCTCAGATTCTTCCATTTTGTTGCAAATGACCAGATTTCATTTTTTTTTTTTTGTACTGCTGTGTAGTATTCTATAGAGTACATGTCCCATAATTTCTTTATCCAGTCTTCTGTTGATGGGCATTTAGGTTGATTCCATGTTTAAATATTGTGAATCGAGCTGCAATAAACTTTGAAGTGTAGATAGCTCTTTTATTTGCCAATTTAATTTCCCTTGGGTAAATTCCAAAGAGTGGGATAGCTGGGTCGGGTGGTAGGGCTATATTCAGGTTTCTGAGAAATCTCCAAACTATCTTCCATAGTGGCTTTACCAGTTTACATTCCCACCAACAGTGGATTAGTGTTCCTGTTTCCCCACATCCTCGCCAGCATCTGTTGTTAGTTGATTTCTGTATGTGAGCCGTTCTAACTGGGGTGAGGTGAAAGCTCTTCGTGGTTTTGATTTGCATTTCCCTGATTGCTAGTAATCCTGAACATTTTTTCATGTGTCTGTTGGCCGTTTGGATTTCCTCTTTTGAAAAATGTCTATTTAGGTCCTTGGCACACCTCTTAAGCAGTTGTTTGTTTTGTTGTTGTGGAGTTTTTTGATCTCTTTGTAGATTCTGGTTATTAGTACTTTATCAGTTAAATAATATGCAAATATTCTCTCCCATTCTATTGGTTGCCTCTGCACTTTCCTGACTGTTTCTTTTGCAGTGCAGACACTTCTCAATTTGATGTAATCCCAATTGTTAATTTTGGCTTTGACTGCCTGTGTCTCTGGGTTTTTTTCCAAGAAGTCTTTGCCTGTGCCTATATCTTTCAGGGTTTCTCCTATGTTCTCTAATAATTTGATTGTGTCGGGTCATAGATTTAGATTTTTAATCCAAGTTGAGTAGATTTTTGTGTAAGGTGTAAGGTAGGCTTCTTGCTTCATACTTCTGCATGTGGAAATCCAGTTTTCCCAGCACCATTTGTTGAATAGATAGGCCTTGCTTCGGGAATTGGTTTTAGTTCCTTGATCAAATATAAGTTGGTTGTAGATGTTTGGATTGATTTCTGGTGTTTCTATTCTGTTCCATTGGTCTATACATTTGTTTCTGTACCAGCACCATGCTGTTTTGATTATAACTGCATTGTAGTATGTCTTGAAATCTAGTATTGTGATGCCTCTGGCTCTGTTTTTGTTGTTCAAGATTTCTTTTTGTTTTTTATTTGACAGGTAGAGTTATAGACAGTGAGAGAGAGAGACAAAGGGAAAGATCTTCCTTCCGTTGGTTCACTCCCCAAATGGCCGGCTACGGCCGGTGCTGTGCTGATCCAAAGCCAGGAGCCAGGTGCTTCTTCTTGGTCTCCCATGCAGGTGCAGGGGCCCAAGTACTTGGGCCATCCTTTACTGCCTTCCCGGGCCACAGCAGAGCTCTGGACCAGAAGAGGGACACCAGGACTAGAACCCAGCACCCATATGGGATCCCGGTGCCACAGGCGAGGGATTAGCCAAGTGAGCCACAGTGTGGCCCCTCAAGATTTCTTTAGCTATTCAATGTCTCCTGTGCCTCCATATGAATTTCAGCATCATTTTTTCCAGATCTGTAAAGAATGTCTTTGGTATTTTGATTGGTATCACATTTAATCTGTAAATTGCTATTGGGCGAATGGACATTTTGATGATATTGATTCTTCCAATCCATGAACATGGAAGACTTTTCCATTTTTTTTGGTACTGTCTTCTATCTATTTCTTTCTTTAAGATTTTGTAATTCTCATCATAGAGATCTTTGACATCCTTGGTTAAGTTTATTCCAAGGTATTTGATTGTTTTTGTAGCTGTTGTGAATGGGATAGATGTTAGAAGTTCTTTCTCAGCCACGGCATTGTTGTGTATACAAAGGCTGTTGATTTTTGTGCATTGATTTTATATCCTGCTACTTTGTCAAACTCTTCTATGAGTTCTAATAGTCTCTTAGTGGATTTCTTTGGATCCCCTAAATAAAGAATCATATCATCTGCAAAGACGGATAGTTTGACTTCTTCCTTCCCAATTGTATCCCTTTGATTTCATTTTCTTGCCTAATGGCTCTGGCTAAAACTTCCAGGACTATACTAAATAGCAATGGTGAAAGTGGGCATCTCTGTCTGGTACCATATCTCAGTGGAAATGTTTCCAACTTTTCCCCATTCAATAGGATGCTGGCCATGGGTTTGTCATAAATTGCCTTGATTGTGCTGAGAATGTTCCTTCCATACCCAATTTGCTTAGAGTTTTCATCATGAAAGGGTGTTGTCTTTTATCAAATGATTTTTCTGCATCTATTGAGATAATTGTATTGTTTTTCTTCTGCCGTTTGTTAATGTGGTGTATCACATTGATTAATTTGCAAATGTTGAACCATCCCTACATATCAGGGATAAATCCCACTTGGTCTGGGTGGATGATCTTTCTGATGTGTTGTTGCATTCTATTGGCCAGAATTTTATTGAGGATTTTTGCATCTATGCTCATCAGGGAAATTGGTCTGTAATTCTCTTTCAATGTTGCATCTCTTTCTGGCTTAGGAATTAAGGTGATGCTGGCTTCATAGAAAGAATTTGCAGGAATTCCCTCTCTTTCAATTGTTTTGAATAGTTTGAGAAGAATTGGAGTTAGTGCTTCTTTAAAATGTCTGGTAGAATTCAGCAGTGAATCCATCTGGTCCTGGGCTTTTCTTTGTTGGGAGGGCCTTTATTACTGATTCAATTTCTGACTTGGTTATGGGTCTGTTTAGGTTTTCTATGTCTTCATGGTTCAATTTAGGTAGGTAGTGTGTGTCCAGGAATCTATCCATTTCTGCTAGATTTTCCAGTTTGTTAGCATATAACTCTTTGAAATAATTTCTGATGACTCTTTTTATTTCTGTGGTGTCTGTTGTTGTTTTCCCTTTTTCATCTCTAATTTTATTGATTTGGATCTTTTCTCTCCTTTTTTTGGTTAGTTGTGCCAATGGTGTGTCAATTTTGTTAATTTTTTCAGAAAACCAGCTCTTCATTTTGCTGATCTTTTGTAATGTTTTTTGATTCAATTTTGTTCATTTCTTCTCTAATTTTAATTATTTCTCTTCTCCTACTAGCTTTGGGTTTGGTTTACTGTAGTTTTTCTAGATCCTTGAGATGCTTTGATAGCTCATTTATTTGGTGCCTTTCCAATTTCTTGATGTAGGCACCTATTGCTGGATTTGGGTAGTGTCGGCTCTTTTAGTGAATACCCAGACGTGTGTGCTGGGAGTGGCCAGGGAGCTCTGTTCAGTGTTCCAGTTTGAGGGGAGTGTCCAAGGTGACACCCAAATTGGGTGTGGCAAATCTCCTCTTTTTTTTTAATCAGAGGAGAGGTTGAATGTGCTTTTTGGCATAGTCTCATGCTCCGCTCCTCTCCTCCAAGTATACTAATGCCTGTTTGCCAGCCCCAGTGGGTATAATATCCATTTGCACTACCATAAGAACCACACAAAGGATCTGTGCAGTCTTCAGTGTGAGCACGGATCCTGCAGCAATGACCCTCACCAGGCAATCAGGGAGCCTTGGGTGTTTGCAGCCCCTGCAGTGACTGCTCAAAGACCCAGCCACACCCTGCACCACCATACACAGCCACAGTGTTTTCACAGTCCCAATACACAAGGCTCCCAGAGTCTCGAACACCCAGCCCGCTGTCAGTTCTCCCAGCCGGACTCGTGTATCTCCTCTTAGCTGGTAGCTGGGCTTGCAGACACACTGTTACATATGTTAAAAATGGTGCTTACCCACTTTCAGCCAGTTATAGGACACTGATGCTGGGTGGTCAGGAAAAGAGAAATGTGCCTCCTTTTTTTTAATCCCTCTAGGTTGGCCGGTATACTATCCCCACAGGGCTCCAAGACTGTGGCTCCAAAGCCAGGTTCTTTCTGCAGCTTTATCACCAGTGTCTTGGGCTGCTGAAGTCTGGTCTCACCTCACTCTCCAGAGCTGGTGCTGAGGCTTTCGGCTGCCAGGGTCCTGAGTTGTGTGCATCCACACTCTCCATGTAGATCCACAGTGTCTCTCTGATTTGTGTGAAGTTTCCTCTGCTATTTTCTCCCTAACTCTTCCCTGAGTTTGCATTTTCTCTACATTGTTTTTAACTGTATTCCCCTAGACTAGAGCAGTAAGCTCCCTCTCTATTCTGCCATCTTGATTCTCTCCAACATTACATCTTAATTCAGGGATTTACTTCAGTTAATTAAGAAAACTACCTGGCTAGCATAAATCCATAATGACAGATTCTATTCACTGTTTCTTTTTACAGACTCCATGGAATCATACCCTTTTGCTATGACAATATTAACTTGAATCTTCAAAAAATTAAATTAGTTGTCTAATATCAGCTGAAATATTATTGGTCAACATCAGCTTTTGAAAAACTTTAATCACTGAAGGAGACATTTGAAGGATGGACTTTGGTGCTTAGACTTTGGTGCAGTTTACTACGCAGCTCCTGTGATATTTGCCAGTGATCAGTACCTCTTGATGTTGGTGCCATTGTGGGATCCTTGTGTGGCCTGGACTTAGCAGTGCACTAAAATGAATGTAATGTGAAAGAAATGGGGGTAGGCAACAGCCATGTACATACCAGAATGCCTGCATTTGAGGGGCAGCTCTGGCATCTGACTCCAGCTTCTTTCTAATGAAAACCCTAGGAGGCAACAGGTAATGTTTCAAGTAGTTGAGTACCTGCAGTTCACATGGGAGACCCAGACTGAGTTTCCAGTTTCTGGCTTCAGCCCAGCCCAGGTATAAGGAGTTACATTACATCCGAGTTCTGTCTGTCTCTCTCTCTTGAATAAATTGAAAAGGGAAGGGAAGGGAAGGGAGGGGTGAAGAGGGAAAGGGAAGGGGAGGGGAGGGGGAAGGGAGGGAAGGGGAGGGGAGGGGAGGGAAATTACTTCTGAAACTGGATTGTAAAAACTGTGGCTTCTGTCTTACATGCTCATTAATTCTCTCTCTCTCTCTCTCTCTCTCTCATTACTTTCAGTTCAACAAGCTACCCTATAGTGAGAATCCTATGGAGAAGCCTACATGGTAAAAATCTGGAGTGTTAGGCCATCAAAGAGAACTTTATAACCTTGAAAGCAACATGTGAATGAACTTGTAAATGAATCCTTCCATCCAGTTGAGTTCTGAGATTATGGCAGTATTACCTGATAGCCCAACCACAGCTCTGAGGAGACCTGAGCCAGAACCAGTCAGCTAAGCCATTCCTAGATTCCTGACCATCAGAAACTGTGAGATAATAATTGTTGTCTTTTTCTGTCGCCAAATTTGAAATAATGTGTTATGTGCCAATACCTAATCAATAGGGTATGTGAGCTGTGACAGCATACTACCTTGAATGTTTTTAAAACACAGATGACAGATTATGAGACCTCATTTGATTATTAAGATGATTGCTTATCAGTTTACCCTAGTTGCTTTAATTACTTTCATTAGATTTAGAAAGTCTATTTGAAAGAACACTTTATATATACTAGATGTTTAATATTAGTTGGAAAGCATAAAACCTTACTTGCTTTCAACTTTCTGTCAAATCCATATATATTGGATTTTTTATAATATGTGTCTTACATTAAAGAACTGTATTAGTGATTTTTGTTTAGGTTCCTTTTGAGGAATAAAGAGAATCAGCCCTTAGCATTCAGCATATTTAGGGGCTGGCACTGTGATGTAGCAGGTTAAGGCACTGCTTGCAATTCCAGCATCCCAAATTTGAGTGCCTATTGGTTGTTTGACTTGTGATCCAGCTTTCTATTAATGGACCTTGGAATATAGTTGAGGATGGCCCAAGTAATTAGGCCCCTGACACTCATGTGGGAAACTACCATTGAGTTCCTGACTTCTGATTTCAGCCTGGCCCAGATCTGGTTATTGCAGTCATTTGGGGGAATGAACCAGCAGATGGATGATCTCTGTCTCTCCCTCCTTCTCTGTCATTCTGCCTTGCAAACAAGTAAATAAATACATTTTTAAGCAAAAAGTGTGTGTGATGCTACACATGCAAAAGATTTTAAGCAATTTAGCACATTCATAAGAAAAACATCTTTTGGTTTTGGCTCTCATGAGTTGCTTACTTCTGAAGGTAATCACACTCTCTTTAGTTTTTATAGCAACCTGTTTATATCCAATTAAGATAAATGCCAATGATGAAATAAAGACAGTTGCTTCCAAGAAACTTTCTTACACTACCTTATGTGTAACCCTATTCCTAATTTTCTATATAAATCATGTAGGAAAAGAAAGGATTTTGGACTTAAGTTGTATGCCACTTTAAAATGCTTATGCAGTCATCCTATTATCTATATTCATGTCTGTTAAATTCTCAGCTTATAAATCTGCTGGTTATTGATCAGTGTTGGTTTAGCTTTGACAGCCAAAATTTTATGTTGATAATGATAAATTTTGTGCTTTATTACATCTATCAAATAGTGTATTACTTTACTTTTGGGGTAGGTTTAACTAAACCCAGGCCAAGAAATATACTGACTATAGAATTATTATATGGCAACATCCCAATTCAATATGTGACTTAAAAAAGAGAAAGGAGAGGCAAATGTTGGGGTACAGCAAGATAAGCTGACACTTGGTGACAGCTGCATCCCATATTATAGTGCCTTTTCAAATCCTGGATCCTCCACTTTCAATTCAACAGTGAGTGGTGGCCCAGGTACTTGAGTCCCTGCTGCCCATGGGAGACCTCGATGGAGTTCCAGCTCTTGGCTTTGACATAGCTCAGCCTCAGCTGTTGTGGCATTTGGAGAGTGAACAGGCAGATGGAAGATATTCTCTCTCTCTCTCTCTCTCTCTCTCATCACTTTGCCTTTCAAATCAATCAATCAACCATGAAAAAAAAGGGATATAAATTAAATATAAATTTTGTCATTTAGGGCCGGCGCCGTGGCTCACTTGGTTAATCCTCTGCCTGCAGCACCGGCATCCCATATGGGCGCCGGGTTCTAGTCCCGATTGCTCCTCTTCCAGTCCAGCTCTCTGCTGTGGCCCAGGAAGGCAGTGGAGGATGGCCCAAGTGCTTGGGCCCTGCACCCGCATGGGAGACCAGGAGAAGCACCTGGCTCCTGGCTTTGGATCAGCGCAGCGCTGGCCGTGGTGGCCATTTGGGGGGTGAACCAACGGAAGGAAGACCTTTCTCTCTGTCTCTCTCTCTCACTGCATAACTCTGCTTGTCCAAAAAAAAAAAAAAAAAAAAAAAACCCAAACAAACAAACAAAACCAAAAAATCCCACAAAATTATGTCATTTAATAAGCTTTTTTTTTTTTTTTTTTGGACAGGCAGAGTAGACAATGAAAGAGAGAGAGACAGAGAGAAAGGTCTTCCTTCCGTTGGTTCACCCCCCAAATGGCCACCACGGCCAGCGCTGCGCTGATCCAAAGCCAGGAGCCAGGTGCTTCTCCTGGTCTCCCATGCGGGTGCAGGACCCAAGCACTTGGGCCATCCTCCACTGCACTCCCGGGGCACAGCAGAGAGTTGTACTGGAAGAGGGGCAACCAGGACAGAATCCGGTGCCCCAACCGGGACTAGAACCCCGTGTGCCAGCGCCGCAGGCGGAGGATTAGCCTAACGAGCTGTGGCGCCGGCATTTAATAAGTTTTTCACAAAACAGCGGCATCTAGTGACCTATAAAGAGTCTCCATCAGGTGTTTCTGGTGTATCTTTGCTCTTCAGTTTCAATCTGGCATTCGTTGTCACAGTGATTTCAGCTGACAGCCAGATTACCAGAATCTCTTGCTTTACAGGTTCAGTTTTTTGTGAAAGTAAATCGATCTGCCCACCCCCCCCCCACACAAATTTATTTATTTATTTATTTGAGGGACAGAGACAGGACAGACAGAGCTTTTAGATATGCCCACAGCACTCCTCAAATGCCAGCAATAGCCATACTGAAGTTGGAATCTGGGAACTCAATTCAGTTCTCCTATGTGGGTGTCAGGGACTCAGTACTCTGGCCATCACCTGCTGGCTCCCAGGATGTACCTTAGCAAGAAGGAGAAATGTGAAGAGGAGTGGTGACCTGAACACAGGCAGTCTAGTACTCTAAGCAGCATCTTAACTGCTGGGCCAAATGCCTGCCCTTGAGCTTTTAATTTTCAGTTGTGTTTTTAGCCTAATGTCCATAGTGCTATTTTTCCTACTATTTTAAAGTTATCTAGTATAGTCCCTTGTATGTAGACAGTGCCAGTGAGTTTCTGTGACTAAAATAGATAAATTACTTTTGAAAAGTCAAACTAAAGACTATCTTTGAACAAAGGGCTATAAAAAGAAATTTGTCTTTGAAAGTAATTAAAATTTGCCTTTTCAGTTTTTATAGCAGAAATAGCAGAACAGATTAATGTAAGCTATTTTTATCACTGATTGGCTTAATAGTATATGAATATTCTTTAAACTTATTGCTTGATAAGCCAACATCCTGACTATAATGTATTCATACTTTGAATTTTCTTAAATACTGCTTATTTGAAGAAAGTTCCTGACATTATCTTTTATTTATGATGAATAATTATGGTGTGCACCAGTTTGATTAAAAAAACAATTTAAATACTGTCTTTTATCTGCAAAGAAATTAGTAGTAATTGAATATACTTTTCTGTCAAAATCCCTTTGCCAAGATCTGCATGATACAATCAATAAGACAATGTGAGACTGATTTCAAACTCAAGGCTTTACTCTGTGTTCAGTACATTTTGCTCACTTATCTTGAACATTACATGCAGGGATAGGATCTCACTCTCACTGTATTCTTAACTCTGAAATGATTTTAAATAATTCTCATGGAAATCACCTCCAAACTACGTGGAATGGCAGTTACTAACTTAAATTCATGTTCACACCTAGTTCCACATTAACTGTTATAAAACAAGGGCAAGCAGTAGTTTCTGTCCTACTCTTTCTTTATCTGAAGACTGCTTATATTTTGTGTAAATTAATTGAACTACATAACTTGTTATGTATATATATATATTATAAAATACTTATTGTATGCTAAATATTTATGTTCAAAAACTGGAAGAAGGGCTAGCTTTGTGGAGCAGCCACTGCTTAGGATGCCATCATCCCATATCGGAGTGCTGGTTTAAGTCACAGCTACTCTGCTTCCAATCCAGTTTCTTGCTATGTGCCCGGGCAGGCAGTGGAAGATGGTCCAAGTATTTGCATCCCTGCCACCCATGTGAGAAACGAGGATAGAGTTCCTGGTTCCTGGCTTCAGCCTGGACCAGTCCTGGCCATTGTGGCCATTTGGGGACGTGAACCAGTGGATGGAGGAGCTCTCTTTCTCTCTGAAGAAACTTTCTTCTTTCCAAACTTTCTGCCTTTCAAATATATAAATAAATAAATAGATGAAATTTTCTGCCTTTCAAATAAATAAATAAATCTTCAAAAAAACAGGAAGAGGCAAAAATTAAGATTTTTTTTTGCGACAGCCTTGATATTATAAGCACTGTTTGAATCTTTCAAGATTAATGGAGGGTACTTTTTAATGAAATAATTATTATAATTCCTTTAAAATTTAATACCAAAAATTTCCTTATCAATATAATTTAATTCCATATTAATATTTACTTTTGTAATTTCCTTATAGATCAGGGGTGGAGAACCTTTTTATTTTTTTTTTTTTGCCAAGGGCTATTTGGATATTTATAACATTGTTCACAGACCATACAACATTATCAGCTTAAAAACTAGACTACTATAGGCCGGCGCCGTGGCTCAACAGGCTAATCCTCCACCTTGCGGCACCGGCACACCGGGTTCTAGTCCCGGTCGGGGCGCCGGACTCTATCCCGGTTGCCCCTCTTCCAGGCCAGCTCTCTGCTATGGCCCGGGAAGGCAGTGGAGGATGGCCCAAGCGCTTGGGCCCTGCACCCGCAAGGGAGACCAGAAGAAGCACCTGGCTCCTGGCTTCGGATCAGCGAGATGTGCCGTCCGCAGCGGCCACTGGAGGGTGAACCAACGGCAAAGGAAGACCTTCCTCTCTGTCTCTCACTATCCACTCTGCCTGTCAAATAAATGAAAATAAATAATAAAAAAAAAAACTAGACTACTATAGATTTATTGAATTTCTGGTCCCAAACAGAAGTTGCCTGGCAGGGACAGACCAAATGATTTTGTGGGGTGATATGGCCCACTGCCTGGACATTTCTTATCCCATTTATAAATAATAGCTCAATTAATAGTTTGTAAAACATAGCCTTTTTAACACTGATCTATCCCTCAAATTTAGCATTAGTCATTTAGTTAACACGACATTGTAATTAAAGTTTGGAATTTTAAATAACTTAAGTAGACTCATCTATTCCTGAGGTAACTTTAAAATAGGCAGCATTATCACTCAGTAGAAGCCTGCGGTAAAATTTAATGCCAAAGTGACTTTTCTAACTGTATAGATTTCACAACTAATTCACATAAAAATATTATTCTATTCGATGGTACCCAAAATAGTAGATATAGAAATGGAAAAGGATCACTGAGGGAGGAGTTCAAATTGAAATTTTATGCAGAAAAATAACACTTTATGATTAGGCAGCAAGAATGTCGTGTAATTCCCTTTAGTCATCAACTTTCAAGACATCAAACAGACTGAAAGGTACAATTAGAACAAAATATAGTATCAGGTAGTTGCTAATTTGGGAACTATTTCAGGAAATGATTCAGAAGTCCTCACTGTAAATATTCATGAAATGATAAGCTGATGGTCCAAAATGCCCATGTCTTTTAAACATTTTCTGCCATTTAAGCCACATATCAAGTTGACATTCATTCTAATACCTACTAACAGATAACCCTTCTAAATGACATTTTCCTCTTCTAATTAAAAAAAAAATACTCTGAAATATGGACACAGAGGTGGCAGTCCTGGCTGACTCCTTGCTGAGAGATGTGAATTCGATGGGTGTTTTGGAGGTGTTAGCCATCACATCTGCTGGAGCAGTTTTGGAGGGGGTGGTTGTCAAACGCTGTTCACTTGCCTCCTCAGAACTTCCTGGCTATACTTACCTTCTAGGTCCTTTCCCACCAGAAACACCAGTGCCACTACAGAATGTGGGATCAGGTCCACCATAGGCTCCCCTGCCACCATGGGACCAGGTAATACAACACAGAAGTGCAGGGGCAATGTTTCTCAGGGCAAAATGTTGGCCAGTGGCTGGTAAGAGACACAAGAGACCAGTTAAATTTCCTCTCTGTTCTTCCCAATGAAGGCACCTTTTCCATACCTGTCACCTTAAAGCTGTGGAATACTTAGTCAGCATTTTCTTTCCAAACTTGTTTGCTTCACTTTCTTTTTCTCTCACTCTTTGTGTTCTGGGATTGTACTACAAATTAACACGTTCACTCTACCCTCATACCAAGCTAAACATAAATATTTTTTTGAGTTCAAGTTATACAAGGACAATTGTATACTACTAATGTAATCCATTAAAATATAAAATCTTGAACTGGAATTGCTATAGATTTAATATATAACTTTATCCACTTAATAACCTCTGTTCCCTTTAAATTTACCATCCTAGAGTTGCATTTACTGAGACGTGAAAGCTGGAGAATAGTTTTGTTTTGGTGGTGATGGAGAGATACTAGGAATTCATTTTTGGATATTTAAACTTGAGGTGACTACTAAACAATTAAGTATAGATATAATGAAGGTAGTTGATTATGAGTCTGGATTTTGGAAAAAAGTATTCAAGATGGAGATGCCAATGTGAGACCTTTAGAATCCAGATGGTCAATCATACTGAGTTTGGATGAGATTTACTAAGGACTGAATGTTGACATAGCAAGGGACCCTGAATGACAAATAGCTAGGAGATTTCTAGATTTATAGGTTAAGAAATGATACAGGCCCAGCATTGTGGCACAGCAGGTTAAGCCAACAACTGTGATGCTGTTATCTCATATTGGAGTGCTGGTTTGTATCCTGACTGTTTTGCTTCTGGTCTTGCTCCATGCTAACATGCTTTGGGAAAACAGTGGAATATGGTGCAAGTACTTGGACCTCTGACACCCAGGTAGGAGACTCGGATGGAGTTTCTGGCTTCAGCCTTGACTATTGTGGCCATTTGGGGAGTGAACCAGTGGATGCAAGATGTCTCTCTCTCCCCCTCTCTGTCACTTGCTTTTCACATAAAGAAATAAATCCTTTTTTTAAAAAAGAAATTACAATAGAATATCAAGCAGACTGGCAAAGTGTTCAGAGAGGTAGAAAAAACAAACACAGAGAGTGTGAAGTTTTGGATTTCAAGAAGAAAAAAAGAATGTATTGAGGGACAGAAAGTCGGTTAATGAATTCAGTGATAATGACTGGTCAAGTATAAACAAATAAGACTGAGAATCCAAGAATGGACATTTCAGAGTGAAGCATAATGTGAATTTCATTGGAGCATATTTTGTTGAGTAGAAGGAATGAAAAATTAATTAGAAGAATTCAAGGGCGAATGAGAGAAGGAGAGGCAGTTGTGTAGACAGACACCTCATTCAAGGAATTTGAGTGTAGAAGGAAAGAAAAAAGATGTAAGAAGGAAGAGGAAAGATATTTATTTAAAAACTAGCATATATTGAGGGAAATGACCCAGAAGAGAAAGAAAAAGTGGATGCTTTAAGACAGCTAGCAAGAGAAGAATCAGTGGGGCAATATTCTTTAGGGTGGGAGCAGGATAGACTCTCATGGCCACTGGGAACTATGGACAGTTCACCCTCAGTAATAAGAAAAAATACGGAGATTCAGATAGGGTATACATTAGTGTTGTGGGTCCATGATCAGTAGTTTCTGATTATTTCTTTTAACTTAATGTGATAGAGGTCATTAGCTGAGAGTATGGATTGAAAGGGAATTACTGAAAAATCCCATAGGGGACTTCAGAGTTGCAGGCAGTGACTTAACCCACTTTGCCATAATGCCAACCCTTCCCCAAAGATCTTCATTATGGTTGTAGAAATGAGTACTACAGTGAAATTGTGATTTAGTGAAAATTCAGCATTTCTTTTAGAATCTTTTATGTTAGGATTTATTATAATTTTAATTATATTTTTATTGTAATTTATTTTTTATATTTCACAGAAATTTTATACACTTTTTATTAACATGTAATGAGTGTATATATTTATGGTGTTTAGTGTGATTTTAAAGATGATTTTATGGTGAGTACTGATAAAATCACAGTAATTAGCATTTCCATCTCCTCTATGATTGCTGTGACAGAAGTTTTGATTTAAAAAAATCTTTTTTTAAATTTGTTTTTGAAAGTCAGAGAGAAAGAGGGAGAGACAGAGAGAGAAGGAAACACAGAGATAGACAAATAGTGATCTTCCATCTGCTGGTTTATTTCCCAAATGCCCATCAAGTCCAGCTTTGGCCAGGCTAAAGCCAGGAACCTTGGGGCTGGTGCTGTAGGGCAGTAGGTTAATCCTCTGCCTGCAGTGCTGGCATCCCATTTGGGTACCAGTTATAGCCCTGGCTGCTCCTCTTCTGATCCAGCTCTTTGCTAAGGCCTGGGAAAGCAGTAGAAGATGACTCAAGTGCCTGGGCCGCTGCACTTGCATGGGAGACCCAGAAGAAACTCCTGGCTCTTGTCTTTGGATTAGCTCAGCTCCAGCCATTGCGGCCATTTGGGGATTTCAGCCATTTGGCCATTCCAACAGATGGAAGAACTTTCTGTCTCTTCTTCTCACTGTTTGTAACTCTATCTTTAAACAAATAAATAAAATCTTAAAAAAAAATTCAAGGAACCTGCAACTCCAGCCAGTTCTCCCATATGGGTGATAGGAAAACAACTACTTGAAACACCACCTACTACCTCCCGGGGTGGGCATTACCAAGAATTTGGATTTAGAAGTGGAGTTGGAACTTGAATGCAGGCATCCCAAGCAACATCTTAACTACCATGTTGAGCACTTACTCTAACAGAACTTTTAATAAAAGTGCTTATAAGAGTCAATTTTCATGTTTGAAATTGATATTACATACATAACTGTATGCTGGTCACCAGGCCACAAGCTGAGATACACTCAGGAAACTTACAATCTGATGAGAGAGATTAAACTTTAAAAATCATTTTAATCTTCCTATAATGGAGGTATGTATAAGCATCTATGGGAATGGAGAGATGGGATAGGTAATTCATTTTTTCTTGTTTAATTTGGATATTTTTTGAAGAGTTTTATTTATCTTAAAGGCAGAATTTCAGAGAGAGAGAGGAGAGACATTGAGAGATCTTCCATCCACTGGTTCATTCTTCAATTGTCCACAGTGGCCAGGGCTGGGCCCTGAGGAAGCCAGGAGCCTGGTCTTCATCTGGGTTTCTTACGTGGATGCAGGGGCCCAAGGACTTGGGCCATCTTCTGCTGCTTTCCAAGGCATATTAGCAGGGTGCTGGATCAGAAGTGGAGCAGCCAGGACTTGAACCGGGGCCCATGTCTAAGGCAGCAGCTTAACTTGCTGCTCCACAATGCTGGCCCCATTTTAATCTTTATAACAATGATTCTCATATTATTTCTTCTCTCATTCATTTGAAGGTTGCAACTTCTCTCAATCTCAGTAACTTTTTTACTTAAGTATGTGTGATGACAGCTCATCCTGTAGACATGAATCAGAATCTCCAAGTAGGGAGGGTACATGGAAGTTGGAAAAGCATTGCACCCTTAGATGAATGTTCTCTGTGAGAATTTGGCTATGTAAGATAATTATTTTTTATTGCTAGTATTGAGAAGAGTGCATTTCAAGGGAATAGCTTATAAGTCCCTCCTCCCCCCATACACACACACACACAGAAAGTTGGAGATAGGGCATGGGTCAGAAATGGTTGTGGCAAGGGTGAGGTGGAATAGAGACCAGAATCTAGTATGTGTTTAATTGTAGGATGACAAGGCTGGATTTAATTTTCTGGAGGTTACTGGAGACATGATATACTCATACTCACTCATAATATTTCAAAGTGCTTTCTAGTGATAAAGGATGATTGTGGGATGTTAGTCTGCAGATTTGGAGACCAACTGAAGAAGTCACTAATTCAAGTGAGCAACAAGGAAGGACTAATCTAAGGTAGTGTTGATAGGAATGGAAAAGAAAATCATACAGGCTGAAGATTGAGGAAGTGCTGGGGCTGGTGCTGTGGCACAGTGGGTTAAAGCCCTGGCCTGAAGCACCAGCATCCCACATGGGCACCAGTTCTAGTCCCGGCTGCTCCGCTTCCGAGCAGCTCTCTGCTATGGCCTTGGAAAGCAGTAGAAGATGGCCCAAGTCCTTGGGCCCCTGCACCTCTTGGGAGACCCAGAAGAAGCTCCTGGCTCCTGGCTTTGGATCAGTGCAGCTCCGGCTGTTGTGGCCATCTAGGGAGTGAACCAGTGGATGGATGACCTCTTTCTCTGTATCTACCTCTCTCTGTAACTCTGTCTTTCAAATAAATAAAATAAATATTTTAAAAAAATATTGAGTAAGTGCTGAATTGAATGTGTGGTCAATAACAACAGAAGCAGGTGCTGGCATTGCAGTGCAGTAGGTTAAAATGTCATGTGGATCACCTGCTTTCCATATTGGAGTGCCAGTCTGAGTCCTGGCTGCTCCATTTCTACTCTAGCTTCTTGATAATGTGACTTGGAAGGCAGCAGAAGGTGACCCAAGTGTTTGAGCTCTGGAACAAACATGAGAGGCCAGTTTCAGGCTGGCCCAGCCCCTGCTGTTGTGACCATTTGGAGAATGAATCAATGGATTGAAGATCTCTCTTAATCTATCTGTCGTCTATCCCCTTCTTCCTTTCTCTCTTTCTTAAAATAGAAGCAGGAAAGTTTGTTCTTTTTTGAACTTCTACTGCACGTTTCAGCAAGGATAATTTTGTGTATATTACCATTTACTCTCCCCTACCCTGAGAAATTAATGTTGCCTCATTTTTAAAGAAGAGGAATTTGAAGAACAAAAGATTTTTCTTTTGACATCCCAATGATGGCCAGTTAGGTACTGCAAAAGCTGGAATTAAGTCAGGTTGCTTTGGTTTCAAAATACATGCTCTCCCCATTATATATATATATATTTTTAGATTTACAAAAGGAGCTATAGGAATATCAGAGTTTTTGCTTGATCAGTGAGTATTAGGCCTGTTAATTAAAGTGTGCAATACTGGATGCAGGAAAAGAGCATGCATGCAGTTTTGGATATGACAGTGTGAGTTATCTGTGAGTGATCCATTTAGATATATATAGAAGGCTTTTGCACATGCAACTCTATAGCCAAAAGATGTACCCTCTGGATGTAGATTTATAGTTACAGAAATTTATCAGGCTTAGAGAGATAAGTAATAGAAGGATAAGAAAAGAGAGCCTAGACAGAAATTTGAAGATCAGCAATCTTTTAACAGAGACAAAACGAGTCTACAAAGGAGACCAAAACTAATCAGACAGCAAGAGCACCAACAAGATTTCCCAGACTGTGAGAAAGGAGAGAATTTTAAAGCATCTCTGGTGGTTCACAGGGGAAAATGCAGCATTATATTCAAGGCACGCACATTCAAACATTTTCCATACTGTCAGAAATTGGGTCAGCGGAGCTGGTGAAAAAGGCAGTTCATTGGAATGGCAGAGGCAAAAGAAGGGTTTTTCTGCTTATTAGCACAATGCTTTCAAAAAGCTGGGCTGTGGGGTGTGGCCCTGAGGTTAAGGGGCTACTTCCGAAGACAGCATTCAATTTCAGAGTGTGTGGATTTAAGTCCTGGCTCTGTTCCCAGTACCAGCTTCCTTTAAACCTAGAGGCTGCAGGTGATAGCTCATGGAGTTGGATCCTGTCATACACATGGGAGACCAGGATTGAGTTTCTGGCTTGAGCCTGGCTCAGCCCCAGCTATTGCACGCATTTGAAGAATGCACTTGTTGATGGAGATCTATCAGTCTGCTGTCTCTCTGTCTCTCTCTATGTTTCTATGCCTTCCAAATAAATGAAATAAAGAAATAAAATGCAGCAAAAAACTTATTTGTGAAGGGAAAGGTATATGAACAGGAATGTACAGACATGGGACATTTGAACTTTTTAGGATGTGTTAGCTTTAAATATACTTTTATTTATTTTATGTGTGATTATTTTAGAATGCACTTACTATGTGTTAAACATTAAACGTTGCTTACACTTTGCCTGAATTGTTTCATTTACTTCTTCTTTTTTTTTTTTTTTTTTTTTGACAGGCAGAGCGGGCAGTTAGAGAGACAGAGAGAAAGGTCTTCCTTTTCCGTTGGTTCACCCCCCAATGGCCGCTGTGGGTGGTGTGCTACAGCCGGCGCACCACGCCAATCCGAAGCCAGGAGCCAGGTGCTTCTCCTGGTCTCCCATGCGGGTGCAGGGCCCAAGCACTTGGGCCATCCTCCACTGCCTTCCCGGGCCACAGCAGAGAGCTGGCCTGGAAGAGGAGCAACCAGGACAGAATCTGGTGCCCTGACCGGGACTAGAACCCGGTGTGCCGGCGCCACAGGCGGAGGATTAGCCTATTGAGCTTCGGCGGCACCAGCCTCATTTACTTCTTTGCTTACTTACTTACTTATTTACTTAATTTAAAAGACAGAGAGACAGAGAAAGGCAGAAAAAGAAAGAGAGATCTAACGTCCACTAGTTCTATCCCTGAATGTTACCAACAAGCAGTGCTGGGCCAGATCAAAAGCAGGAGCCTGGAACTCAGTCAGGTTTCCCTCATGGGTGGCAGGTGTCCAAGTTCTTGGGCCATCACCTGCTGCCTCCCAGGCTGCACATTAGTAGGGAACTGGATCAGAAGTGGAAGAGCCTGGACTCGAACCAGGCACTACAGTATAGGATGTGGGCATGCCAAGTGGCATGTTTACTGCACCAACTGTCCTTTCAAATACAAGCAAGGGAAGCACAAAAAGGTCACCAAAATTTGCACAAGATCAGCTTGTTGCAAAGAGGAAGAGCCATGATTTACCTCTGATCAGTTTGACTCAGGAGCCATCCTGTGTAACCACTGCCTCCTGAGGAGGTGTTCAGAGGGGAGCAGATGGAAGGCCCTTGCAGGAAAAGCCTTAATGGGTGCAGTGAGAGCCGACCCACCCCAAGGGCAGTTCAGGGAAGGGAGCATGAGGCAGTTGAACTTTGTCAAGTGGGGCTTCCCAGCTGACCAGAACCTTGCTTTTCATACAAGAGATTTAATGTAAATACAGAGCTCTTTCCAAAGATTGGTTTTATAAGCTATCATTTTCTTTTCTAGACTGTGTTGTGTTTGTGTAATATATTATTTATATTAGCTATATAATTATTTATATAAATTAACCACTGAAAGTGATTCAACTTATCAGCTTATTCATACGTAATACTAAGCTCTGTTAGTGATTGTGGTTTTACTTTGCATTTTATTTCATTCATGAAACAAATACTGAGTATCTAATATGTCCTTGGTGTATTGTTTGGTTATTCTTTGTGGATAATCCTCAGACCTAGGCATATCCTCAGAGCCTAGGAGAAGAATTAAAAATACACTGATTTCTTGATATGTATTCCAAACAGAATATTCCTGATGGCTGGTCATGTCTCCTTTAAAAACCATTCTAGCTCAAATGCTAGCTTTGTCCCTATTGGGAAGCAAGGCAAGTATTCTATGAAGGCCAAAGTTTACAGAGGAAGTAATAATCCAATGAAAGGGTCTATTCTCAGAATATTTACATTCCTGTTTTCTAAATGCAGTTGGTTTTCAGAAAACAGCTGAGACTGAGATAAACATTTGAACTCAGAATGTTTGTCCAAACTAGATCTTGAAAGTTATAGTCATTTAAAGTATTTCCTGTTGATTCGTAAACCCAGTATTTTCTCTTTACCTGCTGCCTCTTCTCTGCCTAGCAAGACTAACCTCTTATTGGTGCAGGCAGGATTAGTCACTCTGTCTTCTGTGCTCCCCCTGCCCCATGACCCCACATTTATATACATACAGATGTCATTGCCATCGCTGATTTGTTCCAGGGCCTTCTGCAGATACCCAAACCCACAAAGCCTCCAGTCCCTTCTGTACAACACTCTAGAGTCTGCATATAACCTGTGCCTATATTTCATATACACCAGATCGTCTCTAGATGACTTATAATGCCCAATGCAATATAAATATGTAAATGTTTAAATATGTAAACAGCTGCTGTACTGTATTGTTTAGAGAATAATGGCAAGAAAACAGTCTATGTGTTCAGTACAGACACATTTTTTTCCCCCAAATATTTTCTCCCTGTGGTGGGTTGAATCTGTGCAATCTGCAGCTACAGAGGGGCTGCCTGTACTTAAAAGCATATTTGCTGTGAAGAGAAGGAAGCTTGCTTTTCAGGATGAGCCCCAGGGAGAAAGCTAGCCACATGTCCACATGGTTATATGTTTTCATGAAATTGGCAAGTGGAATTTTTTAAGATTGCAGCTCGGGTTCCTCACATCCTGTTGCACTCCCATCTTTTCCTGCTGACCACCTCCCTTGTGACCATTGTCTTGCTAAGGCTGTCGACCTTTCAAAGATCTGAGAAGGAACGTGTGGCAGTTAGTGGGCTGTATCTGTGTGCCTCACTGTCACTTCCAAGTGCAGTTGCATTGCGACCGGCCCAGCAGCTCCAGGCAGAAACATTCTCCAGGACTCCTGCTAACCCTGAGCTGGTTCCTGAAAGTGCAGCTCACAAGTTATGTGGTGGCAGGTAGGTGTTCTAAGGGCATGTCAAAGCATGTGAAAAGAGAAAGAAGAAAGAAGCAGATTCTGCTTCTGTGGCAGGAACCCTGGTGGCTGTGGTCACAGACTTGGCGGCAGCCAAAAAGTGTGACTGAAGCCTAAAAGGTAAGTGGCAAATATGAAATACGATTGCGGGCTGCCCACTGGGTTGGCATGAGCAGTCCCAGACCTGCTTTGCAATTTCACTTTTCCACCGCCCAATGCTGACTCCTCACTTTCCCTTTCACAGTTATTGCTCTCTAATCAATGTCTTATACCCCAGTCTCTGTCTTGGCATGTGCTACTGGATAGTCCAATATTTGGCAATTGTCTTAGTTTGGAAAAATGATTTTCAGAGTAAATGTAAAATCATGACTCTCCTATGTCCCTAAAAGTGAACACATGTTAAAGAGGTTTATTTCACTTGTGGAATGAGTGAGCCAGGCAGATATTATAACCAATTCAAAGGAAATGTTAAAGCAGCATAAGTTAATACATATATTGAAAGGAATTGCAAATGGAATCAGAAGTCACTTTTCCACATGGTGGACGAAGCCAATTAAATAACCTAGGCAGAAGAAAAATCTGGAATCAGTTACCTACAACTCACAGCATTGTAAAATTTCTCAAAGCTAACAAAGAGGGCTAGAGGGTGACCACTGGGAAGTGTATACTATAGAAGATGCATAGTTTTCCATTGAAACATACATTTTGGGGATACATTTAGTACTTTTTGAACTACTACACTTTTACTTTCAAAAGAAAGGATGGATGAAGTTTAGTCTGCAAATTCTGTTGGGTTTTCAGGACAGAGATGACAGATAATAGATACATGATAGATAGACATGCAGACAGACAAAAGGACTTTTTGAAAGACTTGCAAACAGTTATAAATTAAATAATAAAAAAAATCCAACAAGCATAAGTAGCTATAAATGACTCTTTGTCACCAAAATAATCAATATTCACTCTCATATTTACCTTATCACTCAAGTACAACATTTCTTTTTTTTAAATTTTTTAATTTTTAATTTTTTTTATTTTTTGACAGGCAGAGTGGACAGTGAGAGAGAGAGACAGAGAGAAAGGTCTTATTTTTGCCGTTGGTTCACCCTTCAATGGCTGCCACAGCCGACGCGCTGCAGCTGGCGCACCGCGCAGATCCAAAATGCAGGAGCCAGGTGCTTCTCTTGGTCTCCCATGGGGTGCAGAGCCCAAGGACTTGGGCCATACTCCACTGCACTTCTGGGCCATAGCAGAGAGCTGGCCTGGAAGAGGGGCAACTGGGACAGAATCCGGCACCCCGACTGGGACTAGAACCCGGTGTGCCGGCGCCGCTAGGCGGAGGATTAGCCTGTTGAGCCACGGCGCTGGCCCAAATACAACATTTCTACTAAACAGAAATGTAAGCAACTCTCTCAAACAATTAAGTAGAAAATATTATGATCAAATTTAGCATCTTTTAAATAAAAGTATTGAGTTGCATGTGGGCTAAAACAGAAATATCTGGAATACAGATGGCTGCATGATAATGTGCAATAATATTTTCACCATGTGGTGAGTGAAAGAAAGGGTTTGGAAATGCATAAAATTATATCTGACCAGACATTTCTTTAAGGTACAATCCATTTGTTTCTGGGAGCAGAGTTAGAATTTCACAAACAGGATTGAGGTCTAATTTAGTAGATTTTCAAGTCCGGTTTCAAAAGTATAAGTCCTGCCACGATTGAAACTTTAGGAAAATATGTAGGTTCTTCTGGAAATTTGTGGACTTTTAAAATTAAATTTTATGAAGTTGGAAATGGTCCATGGTATGTACTGTATTAATATTCTGTAATGTTAATGCTTAAATTTTCCAATTCAAATGTTTGAGGTGTGACAATAGATTTTAAATGTTTGATTTAAGTAATTTTAAATGATGTGTTTGATATTTTAGGAGTGTTATTTATTCCTCAAAATCGAGTGATGTGTATGAGTTGTTATTTGTACAATTCTTCACATTGAATGGAAGAATAGAGTCCTTTGTATTCAAGAAGATATTTGGGAGCCTGGTCTAACGATACAAAATTGCTCTTGGAGAACACTAAGGCAAAACAGGCTGTATTGTTCTTTCTCAAAGAGCACAAAAGGCAATCAAACATGTGAGCTAGAATATGGGTAACTTCGCTGACCATTATTCTCTTTGAAACTGCTTGGAGATTGCATAGATGAAACCTAATCTTACTCATGTTTTTGCAAAACTTGAAAATGAATTTCTGCCTGCTGCTTCTCAGATACTGACAACTGAATCCAAAATGTCAGAACTCAAAGTGCTAGATTTTGAAAGAATAAAATAGGAACAAAGAAGGAACCATTATTCCAGATTAACACTTTTAATCAATAGTGGCAATGACTGGACAATCATATCAGAATTTATAATCAGAGCTTGGGAGTCAGGGGTGACTTGCTGCCATCTGAAATGCCCTTACATTGGTGATTGATTACTACTGTTGAAAATGTCAAGGGGACTAGTTTGTAAAACTTTGTGACTATTGCAAATTTTCCCAATTCTTTCTATTTTCCCAACCCTCCTATTTTTGACAAGATCAAAGGATTTCTGGCTTGGTCTCAAGCATAAATACTGCTGTAACTTCATCCCTCTCATTAGATCAGTGGACCAAGTAATAAATCTAGTTACTGTCCCACACAAGAGGTGGAAGACCTCTTGAGAAGTCCCTCCCTTCCTTTTAAAAGGAAGAAGCATGCATTACCTTAAACCAGCTAATCCACCCCACCTAAAAATTTCGATTATGAACATGTCCATGACTTAAGAATAAGGATATGAGGACTGAGGGATTTATTAGGTCTGTATATATCCATATCTACCACAAGCATGTGATTGCCCCATTTCATTGGATATAAACTTACAGAAACTTTACTATTGAGACTTCCACTGCCCCTTTAATTGGGACTATGCCCATTCTTACATATGGATGCACACTTATACTGAAATTTGGCTTGACTTTTCTGGTTGTTTTGGGTGATCACAATTTCTCATTTCAATTCCAAAATTAAATGAACTTGATTTTCAGTTAAGATTTTGACTCTTTCTTTTATTAGCTTTATCATTATTCTGCTGCTTCCACTGTCAATAACACCACTTACTTGTTCAAAGAATTTTTATGAGCATCTCTTCTGTCCTGGCCACTATTCTAGGTCAAGGATGTTCAACAGCAAATCAGGAATCCATAGTCCTTTTTAAAAATATATATTTATCTATTTTGAAAGTCAGAGTAGCAGAAAGGGAGAGGCACAGAAAGAGATCTTCCATCTTCTGGTTTACTCCCCAGATGGGCGCAGCAGCCAGTGCTGAACCAGGATGAAGGCTGGAGCCAAGAGCTACATCCAGGTCTCCCAACTGAGTGGCAGGGGCCCAAACAGTTAAGTCATCTTCCACTACTTTTACCAGGTTATTGGAGGGAGCTGGATTGAAAGTGGAGCAGCCAGGACTTGAACTGGTATTTAAATAAGATGCTTGCTTGCAGGCGGTAGCTTTACTCGCTGTTCCACAATGCTGGTCCCATGGTCCTTTCTTTGAAATAGTCTGCAGTCTGTTTATGGGAAAAAGATAGCAAATGTTTAAACAAACAAAAAATAATTTTCATGAAATACAAAAATGAAACAAACATGTAAAAAGCTGGGATTGATTTCTCTGCAGGGACAGCAAAAATCTGATGCTATCTCTGCAGATATGCCTATTTCATCCACGTGGAAGAAGCAGTATTCGGAGTTATACCAAATGCTGGGTTGTTGGAATTTAACCAGGTTTTACTGAAGGCTTGAGAACAGCTTGAATCGAGCAGATGGAGCAAACAACTTTCTATAGCAAGTTTCAGGAGCTGCTGGACAAACCCTTTTTGCAAAGCATGTACTTTTTCCTGGTAGGCTTCTATAGAGTGATCTGCAGGCATTTCTACAGCTTATAACCTAGGCCTACCTCCTTGTGGACTAACAAGGGAGTTTGCTCTCAGCATCAGGAACAGACCAAGAGATGCTCAGCAGTTCACATTAAGCATCCAAAACCCACATTATTCAGCCTTTAATAACAGTATTCCTAGGATGAACCCCACTTACTCTGGGTAACCTTTCTCTAAATTCAGTCCAATTCCTTGTCGAAAACTTCATAGTGTTACAAACAGAAGAGAATATCAGTTTTGTGTGTCCCATCCTGTTATATCCTTCAGGAAAATTCTTGGAAAAACAAACATAGATATCTCAAGAACACATACTTCAGGGCTGGCACTGTGGCATAGAGGGTAAAGCCACCACCTGCAATGCTGGCATCTAGTTTGAATCCCTGTTCCACTTCTGATCCAGCTCCCTGCTAATGCACCTGGGAAAAGCAGCATAAGATGGTCCAAGTGTGTGGGAGAACCAAAAGAAGCTCCTGGCTCCTGGCTTTGGATCTGCCCTGCTCTGGCTGTTGTGACCATTTGAGGAGTGAACCAACAGATGGAAGATTCTCTCTCTCTCTCTCTCTCTCTCTCTCTCTCTCTCTGTTTCTCTCTGTAACTCTGCCTTTCAAATAAATAAATAAGTAAATAAATCTTTAAAATGTGAGCACATACTTCTTGAGATACAAGTCAGCTTAACCCCATACTTCAGTAGAAAATGTTTCACTTGATTTACATGTGAATTTGAAGTATCTGATTTTCAGTCAGCTCACTAATGGTCAGGACTTGCCAGAAGCATGAATACAGGGTTACTATATTGAATCCCATCTACAAGATATCATTAAGACATCACCTTTAAGGACAGAGTAAAGAACTTCCCTAAAGACATTTCATCAAAAGCTAAAACTGCTCATAATTTTCTCTGAAGTATGTTTTTTCTAGTTTAGTGTCACTGGGTACTTGTCTAATTGTGCTTGACCCTATTCACAACTGTGCCACTTAAGGGTCAAATTTTTTTTTTTTTTTTTTTTGTCTTTTTGCTCTAGAATCTAGTCATTGCCTAGGACTAGATTCAAGGATTCAGTAAAATAATTTGCTCTTATTGAAGCAATCATGGGGAGGAAACCCTATAGGCATGATGATTTCTAGATGTAATTCAGCGAGGCAAGCGATATTTCATAAAAACCTGAGTGAAAGAATGAAAAAGTTATTTGTCAATGAAAGTGCAACCACCTGGCAGCTTCATGAATGGACTAATTACTTAATTGAGAAAAGTTTCTTTTCTCTTCTTTTTTTTTTGACAGGCAGAGTGAGAGAGAGAGAGAGAAAGTTCTTCCTTTTCCGTTGGTTCACCCCCTAAATGGCCGCTATGGCTGGCACGTTGCGGCCGGTGGACTGCACTGATCTGAAGCCAGGAGCCAGATGCTTCCTCCTGGTTCCCATGCAGGTGCAGGGCCCAAGCACTTGGGCCATCTTCCACTGCCTTCCCGGACCACAGCAGAGAGCTGGACTGGAAGAGGAGCAACCGGGACAGAATCTGGCACCCCAACTGGGACTAGAACCCGGGGTGCCAGCACTGCAGGTGGAGGATTAGCCAAGTGAGCCGCGGTGCCGGCCAGAAGTTTCCATTTTGGTTATCTATAACTGTAGTGTGTTACTCCTTCCCTGATACAACTGCTGTGAAAATTAAATGTTTAGCACATCATAAATGCTAGTTAATGATATTGTTATTTTTTATATTTTAGCTTTCTTAAAGATTTACTTATTTGTTTGAAAGACAGATTTACAGAGAGGGAAAGGCAGAGGCAATGGCTGGGACTGGCCAGGTTAAAACAGGAGCTAGGAGCTTCATGAAGGTCTCCCACACACAGGGGCCCAAGCACTTGGGCTATCTTCCATTGCTTTCCCATGTGCATTAGCAGGGAGCTTGATCAGAAATGGAGCAGCTGGGACTTGAACTGGTAGATTCCACCTTCAGAACTGATGCCGCCCTTCAGAGTAGTGGCTTAACCTGCTATGCCACAGTGCCAGCCCCTATATTTTAGTTTTTTAAAAATTATTTATTTGAATGGCAGAATGAGAAAGAGAGATATTCTTTCCTCTGACTCACTCCCCAGATGGCTGCAACAGCTGGATCGGGGCCAGGCAGAGGCTAGGAGCCAGAAACTCCATCTGAGTCTCCCATGTGGGTGGTCAGGAGGCATGTAGTTGGACCATCTTTTACTGCCTTCTCAGGCACATTAGCAGGAAGCTGGATCAGAAGTAGAGTAGCCAGGACTCTTAACTGGCACTGAGGTGTCTCAAGGGGTTGTTTAACCCACTGTGCCACAACACCCACTCCTATTGTTGTTTTTAATGAAGGATGTTGCTCTCATTAGCATATTCAGAAGCAGTGGAATCCAACCAGGAAACAGTCGAGGTGGGAAAAGATTCTAGGACTCAATAACATGATTCACTCAAAGTAAAGAAATCATAGACAGGAAATCCTATAGGCACAATGGTAGAGTCTAAATGTGAATCAGTGAGGTAAGCAGGAAACATTATTATGACCAAAGATATCCACACACTTACTCTTTCATACGAATTCTTAGCCTTTCTGTTATTATTATTATTGGCTAGCCATGGGTCCTTCCTTTTCTAAGAGCAGCAAAAGACATGCTGGAGGTGATCTGAAATGTGGCTATAAAGAAATAGACTTTGGGGACCAGCACTATGGCATAGTAAGTTAAGCTTCTGCCTGCAGCATCCCATAGGGGCACTAGGGAGTCCAGGCTGCTCCACTTCCTATCCAGCTCCCTACTAATGTCCTGGGAAAGCAGCAGAAGATGGCCCAAATGTTTGGGCCCCTGCACTCACATGGGAGATCCAGAAGAAGCTCCTGGCTCCTGGCTTCCAATCTGCCCAGCTCCGGTTGTTGGGGCTATTTGGGAGTGAACCGGCTGATGGAAGACCTTTCTCTGTGTCTCTCCCTCTCTCTGTCTGTAACTCTACCTCTCAAAAACTCTACCTTTCAAATAAAATCTTAAAAAATAAACTGTTTCACTCGCAAATGAGCCTCAGATCCTAGGTTTGTTAACAATTTTCAAAATCTTTGGTCATTTAAAAAATTTATTTATTTGAAAGGCAGAGAAAGAGGAGAGAGAGAAACAGAGAGAGATCTTCTTTTTGCTGACTTAGTTTTCAAATTCTCACCACACAGAAGCTGGTGTTGGGCCAAGTCAAAGCCAGGATCCAGGATCCAGGAGCTTCTTCCTGGTCTCCCATGTGGGTGCAGGGGCCCAACCACTTGGGCCATCTTCTGCTGATTTCCCAGACCATTAAGCAGAGAGCTGGATAGGAAGTGGAGCAGCAGGCACTCCCCGGCGTCCATATGGGATGTTGGTGCTGCAGACAGAAGCCAGGAGTTGGGAACTCCATCCAGTCTTCTACATGGATAGAAGGGACCCAATTATGGATGCTTCATCCATTGCCTTCCCAGGCACATTAATTGAGTATCTGGACCAGAAACAGAGGAGCCTAGACTTGAACTAGGCACTTCAATATGGTAAGTGGGTGTCCCAAGCAGTGGTTTAATCTAGTGCACCACAATATCCCCATTAATGTTAATTAATGTCTGAAATATCATTGATAAGAATCTGTTATTGATAATATTAAACAAGAACACTAGTTGACAAGGAGAAACTTCATTTAGGCCAAACCTATGATCATTTGCTCCCTCTCTTCCTGCCTCGTTCCAGCTTTCACCTTCCTCTGGGAAATGTCCTGGAAACATTGAGAATAAATCACAGATGATGGGGCGGTTAGACAGCAATGGTGATGTACTTAATTCTGCTTTCCCTTTCTCTCCAATCATCTCTCATCAGCTACCTGTGCCTACTGCAATGAATCAAATCTCTCAAAAATCTGGACAGTTGGTTATTTTTAACTTAGAATTAATGTGAGTCTTGGAGGAGCTCTGTGCTGGAGTAAGGAGTGACGTGTTAACTTATTCCTTTGGAGCTCTATGTAATCTTTGCTTGGAATATGCCCAAACATCAAATCCAATTTGCTACTGATAATTTTACTCATTGACGGGTTTAGGGAGCAGGTTAGTGCTTACATTTTTGAATGTAAAGAAAAACTTGGGGCTGGCACTGTGGCAGGTAAAGCCACTGCCTGCAGAGCCTGCATCCCATATGGGCGCCAGTTCAAGTCATGGCTGCTCCACTTCTGATCCAGCTCTTTGCTATGGCCTGGGAAAGCAGTGGAAGATGGCCTAAGTCCTTGGGCCCCAGCACCTCGTGGGAGACCCAGAAGAAGCTCCTGGCTTTGGATTGGCACAGCTCTGGCTGTTGAAGCCAATTGGGGAGTGAACTAGTGGCTGGAAGACCTCTCTCTCTCTCTCTCTCTCTCTCTCTCTCTCTGTCTTTCTCTCTCCCTCTCCCTCCCTCTACCTCCTTAAAAAAAAAAAAAAAAGAAAAACTTGTGCTTTGGTGGGAAATTAGAGATTGACTAGACTCTACATTATTATATCCCTTTGGGTTTTCTGTTTCTGATTTTATGGAAGCTATTTTATGATTCTGTAAAATGTAGATAGCTGATAAGAATGCAAACTGTTCTTGTCCGTAGGCATAAAATTGTTTCCTGTCTGAGGAGAGGCTTAGTGGACTTCATTGTCCCTCCCATCCTTGTGGAAAGAGTTTTGCATCCATCTGCACATTGACTTCAGTATTCCCGGCCTATGCATATTTCTGATTTTTGGATTATTTTTTGAACCAGTTGTAATGTCTGCCTGGTTCCCTCACTATGAGTTAAATAACAACGTTAACATCTATTCATTCTTTTATCTGCATTAGAATCCTGATTTTCCCTTTTGTGAAAATTATGATCCCAAAGACTAGAAAGACTTATTTATTTTCCTTTAGACATAAGGGAGAGACAAAGAGTCAATTTATCAATCTGTCATTTACCCAGGCCTGTTTCACAGGTAGGAGGAAATTCTCATCAAAATTTCTATCTGTGATCAATATTGTATCATTGACTAAAGCATGCTAATATGTAAAATGCTAATATTTTCCAATGTGTTGTCTTTGAAAACTTTATTTAGTTGAAAATTCATACTGTAGATAGTTTGTTAACTAACTTCTGAAAGATAATGCAAAATGAACCATTGATAATATATTAGTTTTTCTCAGAAGAAAATTTCCACTGCAAATAAGTTACTAGGAAATAAAGTGTAGTACAGATTTTGACAATAGCTAGCTAACTAAAATTCAAACTATCTCCCATACAATAAGATTAATATATTTTAATTTTAAATAAAATTTGACACTCTTCTTCTCATTTAAATGTTTGTGGATGCCACTAGAATGTGATTGCCATGTGTGGAGAGAGAGAGAGAGAGAAATGCATTAAAAAGCAATGAAATAATGAAGTTAGTAAAAACCAAAAAAGACATGACACAAAGAAAACAAATATCTAGATGGCTGACATAAATCCTACCTTTTCAGAATTGCATTAATTTTAAATATATTAAATATCACTTTAAAGACAGATTGTCTGGGCAGACTTTTAAATAATCTAATTATATGTAATGTACAGGAAACACACTTTAAATTCAAAGACTCAAAAAGGTTGAAAAGATTAAAAATAACAATAACCAAAAGTTAATTGGAGCTGATATACCAACATCATACAAAATGGTCTTTAAGACAAAATTTAGAGATAAAGAGCACCTTATAATAATAAAAATGTCAATTCATCAAGAAGATATCGCAATATATGCACATGTATCCAAAACAAAGCCCCAAAATGCATGGGGAGACATTTTGAAATGATTGAATTTCAAAATGCATGCTTTAGCTTCTACAGTGTCTTTAATAAGTACTTATGAGATAGATTAAGCATTTTCTTATAAATGTAATGCTGCAAATATGAAAAAAGAATCATGTTACTACTGGATTTGGCAGACAGGGAGAAAATTTGCAGTACCTGTTGTTGCAGAAACAGTTCAGAAATTTGTATATCTGTGTATCTTGGAAAATATGCAAAGGCCAACCAAGGCTTCTAAATATGTATACTGATCATGCTACATCCATCAAGATAGCTGGATGCATGGATTGAGGTAGCAAGTGTTGAGGATAATGTACAATGAGTTTGCTCAGTCACTATGCCATTGCCAAGACCCACACAAAGCTGTCATTCTCCAAGTTTCTCCAAGGTAGGCACTAATCAGGATTCTCTACAGAAATAAAACCAACAGGAAGTATGCAATTGACTGCTACTACTGTGGAGGCTACTAAGTCCCAAGATCTATTGTTGGCAAGCTAGAGAGACACAGGATCAGTGATGGTATAGTTCCCAACAGAAAGCCCTAAGGCTGAAGATCTAGGAAGAACTCATGGCTAGTTGGACTGCAAATGCAGGAAAGAACTGACATCCCAGCTCAACACAACCAGACAGGAAGAATTTCTTCTTCCTCAAAGAGGGGTCAGCCTTTATGTTCTCCTTATTCCCTCACCTGACTGAAGCCCACTCATATTAGTGAGAGCAATTCCCTTCGGCCAATCTACTGATTCCAAAGCTAATCTCATCTGGAAACATCCTCACAGTGCACCCAGAAATAATGGTTAACTAAATGTCTGCATGCTGCATGACTCAGGAACAGAAAATTAAGCATCATGGTGGATTAGCAAGGCTCAGAGCCTGAAAGAGTGTGTTACTGTTACAAATGTTCTATAACATGGGGCTGGCACTGTGGCTCAGCGGGTTAATGCCCTGGCCTGAATCGTTGGCATCCCATATGGGCGCTGGTTCGAGTCCCGGCTGCTCCACTTCCAATCCAGCTCTCTGCTATGGCCTGGGAAAGCAGTAGAAGATGGCCCAAGTCCTTGGGCCCCTGCACCCACGTAGGATACCCAGAAGAACCTCCTGGCTCCTGGCTTCAGATCTGGATACAGGGTATCCAGAAACTTATCACAAGTTGAATCATTGAATTCTCATAATAACCCCTTATTTGGTAGCCTTTGTGATTCCTCATTAATTGATAAAGAAACTCATCAAACCATACTTGGAATTGGTACCTTGATCTTTTTTATTTTGAGTACACTATTTTCTTCCCACCTCATCATATAGTATCACTGTATCTACAGATTCAATCCTTCTCACTCCTTTTCCCTTTTTTTCTAAGTATAAAGTATGGAAATCATGTAAGAGCTGAATATTTTCATGTGTTTATTACTTCATCTATGTTTCATGCTCATTCAGACCATTTTTTTTTTTTTTAAGATTTATTTTATTTACTTGAAAGCCAGAGTTACAGAGAGAGGTAGAGACAGAAAGAGAGGTCTTCCATCCGCTGGTTCACTCCCCAGATGGCCGCAATGGCCTGAGCTGTGCCAATCCAAAGCCAGGAGCCAGGAGCCTCTTCCAGGTCTCCTACGTAGGTGCAGGGGCCCAAGGACTTGGTCCGTATTCCACTGCCATATCCTCTCTGCCATAACAGAGAGCTGGATTGGAAGAGGAGCAGCCAGGACTAGAACCGGCACCCATATGGAATGCCGGCACTTCAGGTCAGGGCTTTAACACGCTGTGCCACAGCGCTGGCCCCCAGACCACTCTTTAATTCAGAATATTTAACATGTGGACGTATGTCATCTTCAAAGCATGAATGTGTGTGTGTGTGTGTGTTTATGTATGTATATATTTTGGTAACTTAATTTTAGTGAATTCTTTACAGAACCTGTCCATCACTAGATTAACTGGTGAGATTAAAATTCTTGATTTACAAAATTGAAAAGCAGAATGTGTATCCATGGTGACTCCACGAATGTGCTGACACCTGGCAAAGCTCACTCGGAAACATCTTGTCAGCCTCTTTCAGAAATGCACATGAAAAGAGAAACAGGATAATGAAAAATCCATTGCAAAGCATCTCATGAGTAACAGAAAATATGAAAAATACAGCTAAACACATGTTTACTTCCCATGTGCAAGCCACTACTGAAGCAAAGATGAACAAAATATAATCCTCGCCCCCAAAGAGCTAATATTTTTAACAGGGAGAGATGAGGATGTGCAAAAATCACAATGCATGTAAATCAAAACACAAAGTTGAATGGATCATCAATGGAAGAAATTTGAGCTGGGGCTTAAATAAAGGACACTCTTTCTGAAGGGGCCTTGGTAGCAGTGCAGTGAGAAAGTGATGTGATGAAGTACCTTGGGGTGGAGGTGAGATAGTCAGGTGTGTCACCTACTATCGTCTGAGAGTTTGAAATAATTTATTGTACAAGCCCAATGACCTTCATGTGGTTAATTCCAATGGACATATTTCAGTTACTATTCTCTGATATGTCAGTGGAAATTGGGATTATTCATCATTTCCTGCATTCAGAAAAGCTTCCTTCCTTTAGCTTCTTTGACTTCCCAGTCTCTGCACATTCTTATTTTCGTAACTGCTCTCCAATTCCTTTTTCTATCACATGCATTCTCTGAGCTCCATATGTCACCACTGCCAGGCTCTCTATAGGCAAATGAAAGTAAACTGATGTTCTTTGTTATGCATTCTACTGCAATGTATGGCTGGGATCTCTCTGATGTTCCTTTTCAAAGCAAACAGTGCGTTCCTCTAACTAGTAGCTAAAACCAGAACTTCAGAGGTCATCCTGGATATTCCCCCACCCTGCTCCCTGACAACACCAGGTCTAGTACATCAAAACTCAAGTAAATTTTTCTTCCCAAGAATCTCTCTGCCTTCCTCAATGTTCTTCAGCTATATTTGCTTGTTTTGGTTTCTAGAATGTACCCTGCTCTTCCCTGCCTTGGTGAGTTTGAGTGCACAATATACATCATTTTGGATTTTCTATCCCATACCTATTTTCAGATCACAGCTCAAATGCTGTGATTGGTAATGAGTTTGATAATCCTCCCCATTAGATCTTTTTTATTAGTTATATCTTCTCATAAGTCCTATAGTGTTCATATCAGTCATCCCAATTGTACTTACAGGGTCAATTTTGTAATCATTCATTAAATTAGCTCATGAATTAGCTGAGGGCAGGAATTCTCTGTCTTGTGCCAATGCTTAATTGAACGTAAATATCTATTTGCTATATGAATGGCAGAATACCTTAATAAATGAAATGGAAGCAGGAAGGTTGGAAAGGCATCAGTAATCTAAGCTTGTAGTAGCACAGAAGTAGTTAGGTCAAAATAGATGGGAAAATTTTGAGATATGGTAAGAAAATAAAATTGATAAAACACATTTACTGTTTGGCTGTAGGTGTCTTAGGGAAGATGAGAATCCAGGAGGACCCCCCAAGTTTAAACATTAGCTGAGTTTGTTCACTGGCTATTTAGTGTGAGAAATGCTCAAAGCTAAGACTATAGATTAAGGAATAGCAACACAGAGCGATTTGGGGCAGCAGCAGAGGAGAATCAATAAGAAAAGCCTGGGAGAAATGAAAGTTTTTGTAGTAAATGATAAAAATATACTACTCCTTATAAAAATTCCAGTGTAGGGGTGGGTGTTTGGCCCAGCAGCAAACATGCCACTTGGGATGCCTGTGTCACATATCAAAGTGCCTACACTTCAGGACTGTCTCTATTCTGAATTCTACCTTCCTGCTGATGCACACCTTGGAATGCAGCAGGTGATGGCTCAAGTAGTTACATTCCTGTCACCCTCGTGGGAAATCTAGACTGAGTTCCTGAGTCCACAGCATTTGGAGAGAAAACCAGTAGATGAGCTTTCTCTTTCTTTCACAAATATAATATTTTTTTAAATTCCAATCTATGTAATTGGTAAACTAGTTGTTATGGATTCATGGAGCTTGATTTTAGTCAATGGTTATCATGGATGAATGTCATTATATATTTTGAGGCTCAAATGATCCAGAATTTGGCCCGAGGGAGCCCTTTCAATCCAGCTTCAGTGACCTTTTGTCATGTGCCCATCACTGAGCATTTCGTTACTCCTGACCACAAATATATTTAAGGCTCAGCTTATACCTTATACATTTTTTTATTCTAGCCTTGAAATCAGCCACTTGTTTTTAAACATGAAAGTTCTGGCTTTTCCTGTAATATAGGATGATATTAGAAATGATGATCTGGGCACTGGGTGTATGTATACTCACACAAGCATCATAGTGGACCAGCCTGACTGAGAGAATCGAAAGCTCTGACAAAGTTTATAGTCATCGGACTTAAAATACTTGATCATATTAATTTTAGATAACCCAAGATCTCCTAATCTATAGGCACATGGGAGGACACTTCAAAGAATTAGTGTGAAATAAGAGTAAATGGAGGGGCGGGCACTGTGGCACAGTGGATTAACACCCTGGCCTGAAGCGCTGGCATCCCATATGGGCGCTGGTTCGAGTCCCGGCTGCTCCACTTCCAATCCAGCTCTCTGTTATGGCCTGGAAAGGCAGTGGAGGATGGCCCAAGTCCTTGGGCCCCTGCACCCACGTGGGAGACCCAGAAGAAGCTCTTAGCTCATGGCTTAGGATTGGCGTAGGTCTGGCCGTTGCAGCCAACTGGGGAGTGAACCAGTGGATGGAAGATCTCTTTCTCTTTCTCTGCCTCTCCTCTCTCTGTGTAACTCTGACTTTCAAATAAATAAATACATTTTTTTTTTTTTAAGAAAAGAGTAAATGGAAAGTCTGGTGCAAACATTTTTTGAAATTCATCCATAAACGTTTTTTATACTGCGCACTTTCCATGAACTTTTTTGAAGACCTCTCTTATACAAGAACTTTAATAATAATTTGTTGTAGCAAAATGAACTTATAATTTAATCTAATTTTACATGAATTGTTTGAAATACCCTTGTATACAATATGTGTCCTGCATTGTACCTCACCCCCTCACCCAATGTCACATGCTGAAGCCGTAAGCTCCAGTGTGCCTGTATTTGGAGAAGGACTTTTTTTTTTTAAATTTTTTTTGACAGGCAGAGTTAGACAGTGAGAGAGAGACAGAGAGAAAGGTCTTTCTTTTTCCGTTGGTTCACCCCCAAAGTGGCCACTACGGCCAGCGCATTGCGGCTGGCACGCTGCGCCGATCAGAAGCCAGGAGCCAGGTGCTTCCTCCTGGTCTCCCATGCGGGTGCAGGGCCCAAGCACTTGGGCCATCCTCCACTGCACTCCCGGGTCACAGCAGAGAGCTGGACTGGAAGAGGAGCAACCGGGACAGAATCCAGCACCCCAACCGGGACTAGAACCCAGGGTGCCGGCTAGGGCTTTTAGGAGGTAATAAAGGTTAACTGAGGTCATTAAGTGTGGGGATACTAATCTGATTGAATTGGTGGCCTAAAATGAAAAGGAAGAAAGAGAATGTCTCTATGTAATCTCCCTGTAAGCATACTGAGAAAAGGCTGAATGATGACACAACAAGAAGGCAGCTGTCTACAAGCCGGGAAGAGAGTCCTAACCAGACTGAATCTGCAGACACTTAAATCTTGGGCTTGCCAACCTCAGAGCTGTGAGCAATAAACTTCTATTGTTTTAGGCACCCAGTCTTTGTTCCAAAACCTTAGTGGATGTGTGAAACCATGGATAATACCAAATCCTATATATACTGTTTTTTCTTACTCATATATGCCTATGAAAAAGCTCAATTGACAAATTAGGCACAGTAAGCTATTAACAATAATAACTAATATAAAATACTAATTGTAACAATAATTATAATAAAAATTATGTAAATGTGAGCTCTCTTTAGATCAAAATATCTATTGCATTGTACTGTACTCTTATTTTTGAATCACTGTTGACTGAGGATAACTAAAACCCCAGAAGGCTAAACCTAGATAAAGGTCTAGTATTGTGTATATGTATACATACATTTACATTTATATTTTTCTTTTTTTTAAAACTTTTATTTAATGAATATAAATTTCCAAAGTACAGCTTATGGATTACAATGGCTTCCCCCTCCCATAACTTCCCTCCCACCCGCAACCCTCCCCTCTCCCGCTCCCTCTCTCCTTCCATTCACATCAAGATTCGTTTTCAATTCTCTTTATATACAGAAGATCAATTTAGTATATATTAAGTAAAGATTTCAACAGTTTGCACCCACATAGAAACACAAAGTGAAACATACTGTTTGAGTACTAGTTATAGCATTAAATCAAAATGTACAGCACATTAAGGACAGAGATCCCACATGAGGAGCAAGTGCACAGTGACTCCTGTTGTTGACCCAACAAATTGACACTCTAGTTTATGGTACCAGTAACCACCCTAGGCTCTCGTCATGAGTTGCCAAGGCTATGGAAGCCTTCCAAGTTGTATTTTTCTTTCTTTTTTTTTTTTTTTTTAATTTTTGACAGGCAGAGTGGACAGTGAGAGAGAGAGACAGAGAGAGAAAGGTCTTCCTTTGCCGTTGGTTCACCCTCCAATGGCCGCCGCGGCAGCGTGTGGTGGCCAGCGCACCGCGCTGATCCGAAGGCAGGAGCCAGGTGCTTCTCCTGGTCTCCCATGGGGTGCAGGGCCCAAGCACTTGGGCCATCCCCCACTGCACTCCCAGACCACAGCAGAGAGCTGGCCTGAAAGAGGGGCAGCCAGGACAGAATCCAGTGCCCCGAGCCGGACTAGAACCCGGTGGCCGGCGCCGCTAGGTGGAGGGTTAGCCTGTTGAGCCATGGTGTCAGCCCTACATTTGTATTTTTCTATCATCTATCTGTCTATCATCTAACTCTTAACCATGATTCTTTATTTTTTAAAAAAGAAAAAAATACTTCATTGAAAGACAAAGTGACAGAGAGAGCGAGTGTGAGAGCGAGAGTGAGAGCGAGAGAGAGAGAGAAGGAGATATCTTCCATTTGCTTGTTCACATCCCAAATGGGCACAACGACTGCGGCTGGGACAGACTGAAGCCAGGAGTCAAGAACTCCATCCAATGGGGCTAGCACTGTGGTGTAGAAGGTTGAGCCTCCACTTGCAGTGCTGGCATAACATATGGCATCAGTTTGAGTCCCAGCTATTCCACTTCCTATTCAGTTCCCTGCTAATGTCCTGGGAAAAGCAACAGAGGATGGCCCAGGTGCTTGGGCCCCTGAACCCATGTGAGAGACCTGGAGGACGCTCCTGGATCCTGGCTTCGGCCTGACCCAGCCATGGCCATTGAGGCCATTCATAGAGTCAATCAGTGGATGGAGGCATGTGCTCTCTGTCTCTCTCTCTCTCTCTCTGTGTCTCTTTATCTCTCTCTCCTTATCTCTCTGTATCTCTGCCTTTCAAATACAATAAATACATCTTTTTTTTTTTTTTTTTTTTTTAAAGAACTTCTTCCAAGCCTCCCATGTGGGTGGCAGGAACTCAAGTACCTGGACCATTCCCAAGTGCATTAACAGGAAGCTGGCTCAGAAACACAATAGTCGGGACTCAAACTAGGCACTCTGATATGGGATGTGGGCATCTCAAGCTGTGGCTTAACTCTGTGCCACAACATCCAGCCCTGGCTATCATTGTTCTTAATATACTGGTTAATTTAATATCAATATCCCCGGTGCAACAAATTTTGTTCCACTGTCACCATTTTCCCTTGTACAAATGACTTTCTTTCCCTACTCTGGATATGATTCTCTTCACTGGTGGATTTCTACGTGGGAACCCTCCTGATTCTTACTCCTGCTACTTGGAGCCAGATCACCATCCTATTCTAGAGCCCTCCTCACTCTGCTCATGGTCCCATACCCAGTGTCAGGCCACCTCCCACTCTCCCTGCCAGGCTCTCTCCTTTAGGGTTAGGGTGCCTCTCACTGGTTTACATGCCCACTTGACATGTGACCTCTACAAGTCACTGGGGCTCCCACTTCCTCTCTGCCAAAAGCTACATAGATCAGACTTATCCAGTAGCTTTTGGCCAGAATGGTAGTAGAGACCCAAATTACCTACTCTTTGTAATTATTTATCAGATATCATTATCATCTCCTACACCTTTACACAACTGTCTACTGCATGACTCTTTGGCTATTCCATTTTATCCATGCTCGTATTTGTATAGGACAGTGTGGGTTTTGAGGTGATGGGGGTAATTAAGGTTATTTGAGTATAAAAATTTTGATTTTATGTAGGCCATGTAACCCATGCATTTAACGGTCATTTTTTTTTAATTCCTTCAAAAAGAGAAATGTACTTTGAATGAAGATATTTTAGTTTGAATCACAATTTTATTGTCTGCTCTTCCATCCTAAGACTTTGGATTCTCCTCTTGAAATGAGGATGTTGAATTTACTTTCTCATGAGGGATTTGATGCTGGTTTGTTCCTTCTACCTGCTTCACCCTGTTCCAGGTTGTTGCATGTGTGTCCTCTGGTTGTTCAAGTCTCAATTCTCTGAAGAGTCGGTATTTAAATAGGAAATTTGCCTTACTTCCTGTCTGTGTTTGGTGTGTGGCGCCTCAAATTAGCTGGCAAAGTGATCTCGTTCTCTGAGAGTCAGTCTCTCACTGAGTGCCCTCCTGGGGATCCTCGCAGTGTTCAGCTTCTATGACCACAAGTAACAGTGTGCCTCGTATGCAATGAGAGTTTTTCAAATCTTGATTAGCGAGTTAATGACTTGGTGGCAATGTAGGGTGCAAATGATGTTTAAAAATAGCAATCAAATAAGGAAAATGCTGTTTCAGTTTAATGAACATAATACATTGACTGAAAATGCTGTCACGTTAGGGGAAATAGTTGAAAATGGCAATGATGATGAAAGTGGGACCAAATATCAAATGCACTTTGAGAAAGCTTTTGTAGGATATGGGCCACCCAGAAATACATAATGTATAGATCTCCCCAAGGCTTCTTCCTTGAGGGACTTAGAGATTCCCATTTAAAGTTTTTTTGTGACTTCAAGTGTGCTGGATTAGAGAAATGCTGGAAACAAAACTCCCCTCTGACTATATTTCTCCACGTCTTAGCTCCTCCTAATCCATAGTCTCAATTTCTTGTTCTACTTAATGTACTCAATATAGCATGCCTCTTAAGACCCTGGACCTACTTCCTGGCACCAGTTCACCTCTGGTTCCCACTAATAATCACTTCATTTTACCCCCAGCTCTCCAATTCACATCTGACAGAGAACACAATCGCCTCAGCCATCAGAGGAAGTGCCCTATCACTCCCACACCCATCTGTGGCCAGAGGGGATGTTGCTGGTTTACATGGGTCTTGGCTGTAAATGGCACAGTTTTTTTTAAAGAGGATAATGACCAAGACAGTCCCTAAAACTGAGATGCCTATCCTAGGACCAAAACAATAATAACAATGAAAAGAAAAACAGAACTGGAGACTGGAAGTACATTGATGTTGGAGTGATGCAGGTGATCTAGCTCACCCATTTATTTTTTCCTAAGTATACAGAATCATTTAGTCATTGGTATCATGATGAATTTGATTCTTCATCGATACAACATTAACATTGTTCCAAAGGCTTTCAAGCATACAAAGCCACTTATTATCTGTACAACCTTATTTGTTTCAGGGACACAGTTATCTATCTGATTCCACCTTTCAATTTTTCATTATGATTTCTACTGGGGTGGGCCCTGTAATGCAATAGGCCCACATCCCATATGGAAGTGCCAGTGTGAGTTCCAGCCTCTCTGCTTCTGATCCAGCTCCCTGCTAATGCACCTGGGAAGGCAGCAGAAGATGGCCCAAGTACTTGGCCCTGACCATACATGTGGGAGATGCAGAAGTTCCTGGTTCCTGGCTTCATCATAGCCCAACTCTGGTTATTGCAGCCATTTGGAGGAGTGATTCAGTGGAAGGAAGATTCTCTCTGTCTCTCTCTTCTGTGTGTGTATGTGTGCGTGTTTGTCCATGTCATTCTGCTTTTCAAGTAGATGAACATAAACATTAAGAGAATAACTCCTGCTGTACTTGGTTTACAATAATAAGGGAGACTCCTCCAGAGGACCACTGAGAAGCCACATGAAGTCCATGTGCACAGGCTACAGATGTGCTCTAACCCAAGCCTGGTTCTTCAGGTGTCAGGACGTTAGGCTGTCTGTGTAGCCATTGGCTTTTGGCTGGCCTCCAACATTCTTTTGCTCTGATTTTTCTCAAACATTTATTCATAACTTCAACCCATGTCCTTATGAAGTGAAACAGAGGGCCTAACCCTCCCAATATAAAGGAGAACTTACATGGTGTTTCTTTAACTGTAGGATAGGCATCTCACTTAAGCATTCTGAACGCTTGGTCTAAAACTGAGGCACCTATTTATTTGTGGTGCTCTGGTCAAATAGGACATAAGAAGGGACTTTCGTCTTCCTTTCCTCGCCACCTTTGTTCTTGAGGTAAGATACTCTTGACCAGCAGTATAGCAGACATGTCAATCCAGGGGACACTTTCTCTGATGCAGGACACCATATGGCAGGCAAAAGTGGGAGGATGGTGACTGTGGTTGTGAATAAGGATGATTGTGTCAGAAAAATACTGAAATCATCTCGCTGACTAATTTTAGCCTCTTTTACTAGACTCGTGGAAGAAACATAAAAAAATTCATCGTTTCTGATTATATCAAATATTTTCCTTTAATAGGGATAGTTAAAGACTTCTTCGCATTTTCCCATAGAGGGTTCTCGAAGATTTGAATGGAGCCAGTCCAGTCTCTTGTGGAACTCCAGTCCTAAGACAAAGCAAGGGTAGATTTCTTGCTATTGATTGACAAAAAGTAAACCCTGTTGACAGACACCAAAAAGGTTATTATCATTCATGACAGAATTAGGTAATGAATTAACAGTGAATTTGTCAGTCTAAAATGAAGTTAACCCAAAGGTAGGTTGTGTGAATGGATCAGAATGCTGCAGAACATTTTGGAAGTGCAAAGGAGATAATTCACACCATGTTGAATATTATAGAAGTATATAAGGGCCGGCGCCGTGGCTTAACAGGCTAATCCTCCACCTTGCGGCGCCAGCACACCAGGTTCTAGTCCAGGTCGGGGTCCCAAATTCTGTCCTGGCTGCCCCTCTTCCAGGCCAGCTCTCTGCTGTGGTCAGGGAATGCAGTGGAGGATGGCCCAAGTGCTTGGGCCCTGCACCCCATGGGAGACCAGGAGAAGCACCTGGCTCCTGCCTTCAGATCAGTGTGGTGTGCCAGCCACAGCGCACTGGTTGCAGCAGCCATTGGAGGGTGAACCAACGGCAAAGGAAGACCTTTCTCTCTGTCTCTCTCTCACTGTCCACTCTGCCTGTTAAAAAATAAAAATAAATAAATAAAAAAATAAGGAATAATGAGAAATGTGCATAGAACTCAAAGGAAAAGAATAAAAAGATGAAAAACAGGAGAAGAGATTTGATAGAGATCCAGAGGATGAGATATACATGTACTCAAGCCATCATCTGCTGCTTCCTATGCACATTAGCAGGGAGCTTCATTGGCAGTGGAGTCACCAGGACTTGAATTGTTGCTCTGATATGGGATGGGGGTGTCCCATGCAGTGAGTTAACTGCTGGGCCATGCCTGCCACATTTCTAATTTCTTGAAGTAAATGCCCCATTTGGTTATGTCACTGTTAGTGTTGTTTAACAAAAAGACCATTAAAAAAAAAAAAAGACAATCAAGACACACATACATATTGATCCTATGTGAAGTTTTGGCTACTGGCTCATCTAATGAAACCTGCTTATAACTTCAGTTTTGATTCAGGTGTTATGCAGAAGATTGTTTAAGTGTTAGCACTCCTGGGGGCAGTGGTGTATTGTAGCACAGTGGGTTAAGCCACTGCTTGGGCTGTGCAAATCACTATCGCAGAGCCTATTCGAGCCCAGCTATTCTGGGAGATCCAGATGGATTTCCTGACTTCTTGCTTCAGCTTGGCCCAACTTGGAGGCATTTGAGTAGTGAACCAACAGATGGGAGATTGATTGATCTCTGTCTCTTCCTCTGCCTTTCAAATAAATTGAAAATAAATAAAGTTTAAAAAACTTCAGCTGTTCTTTAGGGTTTTGTTTGAAGTTTATTTCTTTCCAGTGTATTTGTACTGTGAGTTAAAGAATGTGGTCTATAAAGAACTTGTCATAATTCAAGTGTGTGTGTGTGTTTATGTATGCTACACATAATTATTTTAAATAAATATAAGAAGAGTTTTGGTTAAATAGACGTAGTCTTTTTTGTTGTTGATAGCCTACTCATTCTGATATCACTAATTAAATCAATCTTATGTATTATATTATTTTGGTCTTTTCTATCAGGATAGGGAAGTCTTTTCTACAGAGGCAGAGAATTGAAGTTAGGTTTTTTCAGTTCACTACCACTGAACTCTGCTATTGCAGTGCAAAAGTGTCCATAGTCATGGAAGTAAATCAACATAGCTGTGTCTCAAAACAAAAACAACTGAAACACGCCACAGGCCAGATGGTAACTCACAGTGCATGATTTTCCAACTCTTGCTCTACATCCTTGCTTACTTTCACCTTCTTGACCTGCTGAAATCTACTGTTAAGTTCAAGTCCTTTTGTTTTCAAGGCCTCTGTGTATCTTTGTGTAGCTGTTACTTTCTTTTAAACAAATGAATTGAGGTAGAATTTACAAACAAGAAAATTCAGCTGTTTTTTTCTTTTTTTTAAGATTTTTTAAAATTTATTTACTTGACAGGTAGAGGTGCAGAAAGAGAGAGGCAGAGACAGAGAGAGAGAGAGGTCATCCATCCTCCCCAGATGGCCACAATGATCAGACTTGGGCTGATCCGCAGCCAAGAGCCAGGAGTGTCTTCTGGGTCTCCCTTGTGGGTATAGGGGCCCAAGGACTTGGGCCATCTTCTACTGCTTTCCCAGGCCATAGCAGAGAGCTGGATTGGAAGAGGAGCAGCCGCGACTAGAACTGGCGCCCACATGGGATGCCAGCACTGGTGGCAGCTTTACCCACTTTGCCACAGTGCTGCTGCCCTCAGCTACTTTAAATATTAACTTTATTACACTTACATGAATGAATACTGTATTATCACTACCCATAAAATCAAATCATAAAATACTTTAATCGTCCCCAAATTTCCCTTTCACTTTTTTTTTTTTTTGACAGGAAGAGTTAGTGAGAGAGAGAGAGACAGAGAGAAAGGTCTTCCTTCCGTTGGTTCACCCCCCAAAATGGCCACTACGGCCGGTACTACACCGATCCAAAGCCAGGAGCTAGGTGCTTCTCCTGGTCTCCCATGCGGGTGCAGGGCCCAGGAACTTGGGCCATCCTCCACTGCCTTCCTGGGCCACAGCAGAGAGCTGGCCTGGAAGAGGAGCAACCGCGACAGAATCTGGCACCCCAACCGGGACTAGAACTCGGGGTGCAGGCGCCGCAGGCGGAGGATTAGCCAAGTGAGCCGCAGCGCGGGCCTCCCTTTCACTTTTAAAAAAAGTTACAGAGAGGGAGAGAGAGAGAGTGGAGAGAGAAAGTTCTTCCATCCACTGGTTCACTTCCCAAATGGCCACAATGGTTAGGGCAGGGCCAGGCTAAAACCAGGCACCGGGAACTCCATCCGTGTCTCCTACTCTCCTACGTGGATGGCAGTGGCCCAGTAGCTGAGCCACAATCCACTGCTTTCCCAGGCACATTAGCAGGGAGTTGGATCAGAAGTGGAGCAGTCAGAACTGGAGCCGGTGCTCATATGGGAAGCAGGCATATGGGATGGAGGCTTAACCTGCTGTGAAACAATGTCAGCCCCTCCCAGCCTCTTTTATAATCAGACCCTCCTATGACCCCTATTCCCAGTCAATCACTGTTTTTATATTTTGTGTGAGTTTTCCTTTTCTGTAACTTTTAGTAAATAGATCACTCAGTATGTAATTATGTCAGCTGTCATGGCATTTTTGTAATTCCTTTATGTTGTGCACGTTAGTAGTTCAGTCAATGTTATTTTTTTCAGTAGCAACCGATCCATAATGTAAACATCATAATTCATGTATCCAGGTCTGAGATAGATAACAGGCATGTAGATTCTTTCTAGTTTTTGGCTATTATAAATAGTGCTGCTACAAACACATTTTACTTTGAAAATTTTTCCTGCATGCTTGGCTTTCATCTAGGTGTGTTTAGGTGAGGTTTCTGTTGTGTCTATACTACTTGGGGCTTATTGAGGTTTGGGGAACTACACGTTTTCTGTGAAATTTGGAGAGTTTTCATCTGTTATATATTCTAAAATTGCTTTCCCCTTTTTTGTTCATCTTCTCTTTTTTTAAGATTTGAAATTCCCATATGGTGGACTGCTTGATATTGAACTATGAATCTTTGATGCTTTGTTTTCTCCAATCTTTCAGTTCTTTGACTTGAATCTTTTTAATGAGTTACCTTCACGTTTAGATTCTTTCTTCTGCTACCTGAAATCTGCTGCTCTGTACATCTAGTTAATCTTTCATTTCAGTTACTGCATTTCTTAACTTCTGGTATACAGCTTTTGTTTCTCTTAAAATTTCTTATTTGTTCAACCATAAAATTACATTTTCATTTAATTACTTGAACATATGCATAGCAGCTACTTTGAAATCTTTGTGTTTTAAATCCAACAAATGGAATCTTTCAGAAATTTCTATTTCTGTGTTTTTGTGCATCAGATTTTTGTTGAACCAATAACATTTTTAGGTATTACTTTGTAGAGGTTATGAAATCTCTTTTGTTCTTGTGAGGACTTTTGCTTGTTTATTAAAACAGGAGTTATCTTTCTTAGAATCAGACGGCAGCCAGGATCTCTACTCTGTTCTTTCACTTTCTAGATTCTGTTTTTTCAGATATCTCCCCTGGATCTGTGCAGTTTAATGATGCATCAAAGATTTAGGTTTGGGGGCCTATCCTTTTGTGGGTTCCTTTGCTTCTAGCATGTCTCCCTGAGTTACTAGAAATTACTCTGCCTGTTCCAGCTTCTGTTCCCTGACATGTTAAAAGGTGTCCACTTTCTAAGCTGTGTACAGGCTGAGGGGTATGTTTAGTTGGAGGCACAAGAAGCTTGGATCTCGTTAGGATTAATTCTGCTTTTCAGAGAAGTCTTTCCTCTCTGGTTTCTGCCTGCCTTTTCACCAAGCTCCCAGGATCTTCCCTATATATATAACTTATACATATATACATATTATATATACATATTATATACAATATATACATATTATATACAATATATATACAATATATGTGTATATATAATATATATACAACCACAGACTAGGACTTGGTTTGTAGTCATATTTTGCAGTAATATCACTTTCAAACGTTTTCTGTTAAATTTCTAGCTACTCCATTTATCAGAAATCCATCATCTGCCATTAGGGGTGCAGGACTATTGTTTTCTGCTTCCTGATCTAGGGTATGGTAGTGACAGAAGAATGCTCTAGAAAGAAAATCATCCAATGGCTGTTTTCAGTGAGTAAACCCTTTCAATTTTTGCCTGTCTTTGGTCTTTTTCAGTGCCTTCGAAGACTTGCTTGTCACAGTTTTGTCCAGTGTTTAGTTCCCTGTGCGAGAAAAAAATCATCAGATTCCTTCATGCTGTCACTACCAGAATTCCCGCTTTTCCTTGCTATAAATTCCTTGATTTAAAATTTTTAAAAAGTTACTAATTTTAATTTATTAAAAAGGCAGAGTGACAGAGGGAGAGAAAGAGAAAAAGAGATTTTCCATCTACTAGTTCACTCCCCAAATGGCCGTGACAGCAAAGGCTGAGCCAAGTCGAAGTGAGGACTCCATCCGGGTCTCCCAAGTGAGAAGCAGGGACCTGAGTACTTGAGCTATGACCTGCTGCCTCCCCGGCTACATATTAGCAACAAACAAAAGGATCAGAAGTCCTTAATGTATTGTACTATGAGAATTAACAGTAGAGCTAGTCTTCAAACAACACTTTATACTTTGTATGTCTGTGTGGGTGCAAACTGTTAAAATCTTTACTTAGTATAGAGTTGATCTTCTGTACATAAATATAATTAATAACAAATCTTAATGAAGAATGAGATGGGAGAGGGAGTAGGAGATGGGATGGTTTGGGGGTGGGAGGGCGAGTATGGGGGGAAGAACAGGTATAATCCAAAAGTTGTAGTTACAATATTTATATTTATTAAATAAAAGCTCTCTCTCTCTCTCTCTCTCTCTCTCTCTCTCTCTCTATATATATATATATATATATATGAAAGAAGTAGAAGTGAGACTTAAACTCCAGCATTCTGATATGGGACACGGGCATCCCAATTGGTGGCTTATCTTCTGTATGACAATTCTCACCCGTTAATGTAAAATTTTAATTACCAAAACTTTTAGGAGAGTACTATCTTTTTGGAAAATTGTGGTACAATATAACCAATTTTGTCCACTTGTATTTTAATGTATATGCTAAGAAGAATTCTGTTTTTATTTTCTTTTTTTTTTATTTTTTTATTTTTGACAGGCAGAGTGGACAGTGAGAGAGAGAGACAGAGAGAAAGGTCTTCCTTTGCCGTTGGTTCACCCTCCAATGGCCGCCGCGGTAGCGCGCTGCGGCCGGAGCACCGCGCTGATCCGATGGCAGGAGCCAGGTGCTTCTCCTGGTCTCCCATGGGGTGCAGGGCCCAAGCACCTGGGCCATCCTCCACTGCACTCCCTGGCCACAGCAGAGAGCTGGCCTGGAAGAGGGGCAACTGGGACAGGATCAGTGCCCCGACCGGGACTAGAACCCGGTGTGCCGGCACCGCAAGGTGGAGGATTAGCCTGTTGAGCCACGGCGCCGGCTCTGTTTTTATTTTCATATTGTCAACTTTTTGTTCCATCTTCCCTGAAACAATTCCCCTATCTGTTTAAAGTAAAAGAGGAGTGGGTGATTGGCACAGCAGTTAAAATACTGCTTAGGATGCTTGCATCCAACATCTGATGGCCTGGGTTCAAGTCCTGGATCAGCTTCCAATTCAGTTTCCTGCCCACACATACTGTGGGAGACAACTGGTGCTGGCTAAAGTACCTGAGCCCAGATTAACTTCTTGGCTTCCAACTTTAGCCCGTCACAGTCCCAGATGTTGCAGGCATTTGGGGAGTGAACCAATGGGATGAAAGACTTCCCTCTGTCTGTCTCTGTCTCTCTGCTTTTCAAATAAGTGAACATATAATGGGGCTAGCATTGTGGTATAGTAAGCAAAGCAAATGCCTGCAACACTGGCATCCCATGTGGTGGTTCATGTCCCAGCTGCTCCACTTCGAATCACTCTCCCTGTTAATGGTCTGGGAAAAGTAGCAGAAGATGGTCCAAGTGTTTGAGCCTCTGTCACCCATGTGGAAAATTTTTTTTTAAGATTTATTTGTATTTGAAAGTCAGAGTTATACAGTGGAGGGGTGGGGAGAGAGATGGGAGAGTGAGCTTTCATCTGTTGGTTTACTCCCCAGATGGTCACAATGGTTGGGTCTGGGCCAGGCCAAAGCCAGGGGCCAGGAGCTTCTTCCAGGTCTCCTGTGTGAGTTGTAGGAGTCATAGCACTTGGACCATCTTCTGCTGCTTTCCCAGGCCACTAGAAGGGAGCTGGCTCAGAAGTGGAGCAGCCAGGACATGAACCAGCTCCCATATGGAATTCTGGCCTCTCAAGTAGAGGCTTTACCTGCTATGCCACAACGCTGATCCCCTCTCACACACATTGGAGATGTGGATGGAATTCCAGACTCCTGGCCTTGGCTAGGCCCAGCCCTTTCCATTGTGGCCATTTGGGAAGTTATCCAGCAGATGGAACACTTCTCTCTCTGTGTGTCTCTTCCCTCTCCCTGTTGCTCTTCCTTTCAAATTAATAAATAAATCTCTGGGGAAAATATCATAAAGCCAGTGTCAGCATAAAGGAGAAACCTAGTTTAGATGATATCATAAGTCTCTTCATACTGGAGTATTTTGCTCTATTACACAGTACAAAATAATTTTACTTTTATTTTCTTTTAATTTTAGTTTTATTTATTTTCATTCTATTTGAGAGAAAGAGAGAGAGGGAGGGAGAGAGAGAGATCCACTGGTTCACTCCCCTGGTGCCACCTGGGAGCCCACGCTGGGAGCCCAGAACTTAACTCAGGTCTCCCACATGTTTGGCAAGGACCCAGCAACTTGAGTCATCACCTGCTGCCCCCAGGTGTACGTTACTAGGAAGCTGAAATCTGAAGTGGATCTGGGACTTGGATCCAAATGGGATGCCCAAGCAGTGTCACAACCACTGAACCAGGCAACTGTCTTCCCAGAATAATTTTTAATTCAAGTTTATCTCTGACTTCAGGATAGATGGCTTAATTCCATATATTTGAATTCTGGTGTTTTAAAAAGTTTATTATAAAAATTGGATTTCCTTAGAAAATGTTATCAAGTTAGAATCCAATGATTATCTCTATTTTAATTATAATATTGAACATAGTTTAGGCCTTGCTTCAAATTTGACATCAGAAATGTTATTTTGCCACCTAGTGGTTTATCCTGATAAGTTGCTTAGGAAAATAAAATTAATATTTTTCTTTGTGCAATGTATGAATTAGACACTATTAAAATGATAAAGTGAGGAATATTAAAAAGTTTATGGAAAATGTGTATTATGAAAAAACTATGCATAGATTTTCAAAAAATTTCACAGTAAAATAAACTCATCTTTTAATTCCATTTTTCCATGACATTTTAGTAGTACCCTGGTATTTTACTATAGTCATGCTTTGGATGAAATAATATGGTGAATAATTCAGTTTACACTTTTTTTGCTGTATCTAAGTAAGAACATGATATATACAATATTAGTTTTATTCAACATAATCAGATTGGTGAAATTTAGAATTCTTAGCTCAACTGTTATTTTGAAAAACATATCAGCCAATCCTTACTTAAAGGATTAAAACACTTGAAACTGTAATAGCATTTAAAAATTTACAAAAGGAGTAAAATCATATCTCCCATAGAGATACAAAAACAAACATGTTTATTTTACTTAACTTATTGATGATGAAACTGGTGAGGTCAAAACTGATTCAATGGGAGGAACAAAGAAACAGACATATTACAGTTAAATGAATGTGTAAATGGAGGGGAAATTAGTGTCTACAGTACAGGAACAGTAGAGGAAAGAGGTCAATAGAATCTTTCAGATAGACAGAATTTGCATGTTTGCAGTTAATAATTTTGCATTGCTACCAGTGGTGTTCTATTTACAGTTATAAAATCATTTCCATAGAATAGTTTCCACAATACTCAGAAGGATGAACTATAGACATGCATGGTTTTCCACTGAAAAACAAACTCTTCACTCTACCTCGCACAAGTTCCTTTGTACTACATTCTGTTTGTTTACTTGAAAAGCATAGACACACACACATACATACACACACACACGGAGGGAGAGGGAAAGAGAGAAAGAGAGAGCTCACACACACTGTTTCACTTTTCTAATGGCTGCAGCAGCCAAGGGTAAAGGAACCCAACCACTTGAGCCATTACCTCTGCCTCCAGGACCTGCACTACTGGGAAGCTGGAGTCAGAAGTTGGAGCCAGGAATTGAACACAGGTACTCTGGTGTAGGATCCAGGAATGTTAGCCACTAAATTATACCCACCCTTCTAAGTCTTCTTTCTATTTTGCAAATCTCCTCATTTATGAGGCTATAGGACAATGTATTTTTCATCTTATTCCAATCTAGAGTCTGCAACCAGGAACATGCAAGTCTACAGCCAGTTTCTCCCTACACAATGCCTATGTGTTAAAGATACCCCCAGTGTCTACAGCAGTGACTACCCATCCCCATCGTGCACTGAAATCACCTACACAGCTGAACTCAGTGGAATTTGATCAGTGGGGAGCTGTCCTAAATACTTCTCACATACAGCCAGAGAACCATAGACCCTGAGAGGTGATAGAATCATCTGGAGACATCTTTAATAAATGATGATGTCAACTGGACTTGACATTGCTTCTTTTCAAAAGGCTTTTGGTTCTTTGCTTCTCAAAACTAAACCAAAAAGAGAGATGTCTGAGTTTAAAAGGAAACCTTTAAAATATACTTAAGAGAATACGCCACAAGGCATATATGACAGCTCTTCAGAAAGTTCATATCAGGGCAAACGTTTCGTTTAGTGGTGAAGGCATCTGCGTGTGGCATCAGAGTCCCTGGGTTCAGTACCCACGTCTGGCTCCTGAATCAAGCTTCCTGCTCACATAGACCCTGGAAGGCAGCAGTGATGGCTCAAGCAACTGGGTTCTTACCATTCACATGGGGGACTTGAATTGAGTTTCTGGCTCTGGGTTTTGGCTTCGTCCTGGCCTGGCCATCATGAGCATTTCAGGAGTGAATCAGCGGATGAGAGCTCTAACTCATTCTCTGTCTCTCAAACAAATACATTTAAAAACATCAGAAAAATGTTTATTTTGTTGTAAAATTTTTGAAATCCTTGCTTATCTTCATAATATGCATCTCCATGGACTTTTTGAAGATCACTTGCCTATAACACTACCCAGTCTATAGATGGATTAATAGACACAGATCTTTAGAGTTAGCTCTGCTTCTCATAGCAGGTGGAAAATAAAATAAATGTCAGAAGCTTAGCGCATGAAAGAAGCAGCAGACAAGCAAAGCTTAGATTGTGGGGCATTGCCTGGCAGAGCTCAGTTGGGTGTGGTGCCGCAGGGTAGGGCCTGGAGGATTGACAACACTAAATTGGAAACACTTGAACTAAATGGGAGCCCTCCAGTGAAAGAACTTGTTTGGAGGAAGGAACAGGGAAAATAGTAACACCATTTCCCAAGCAGCAATTAAAATATATCGACTGTTTGTGTGCACTTGGGAAAGATTTTGTTTCTCTATCATCATCAAACCACAAATAGTAGGCTTAGACGACAAAATATGCATGCACAGGGTCATGTAGGGCATCATCTCTAGGGATATAGGACTTTTGGGCTCCATCTCTAGTCATATTCATATTAATCAAGTTCATGAAACTGATATAAAATAAACCCAAAGCCAGCTATTTAAAAAGATTTACTTTGGGCCGGTACTTGGCATAGTGGGTAAAGCTGCCACCTGCAGTGCCGACATCCCATATGGGCACCAGTTCAAGTCCCAGCTGCTCCACTTCTGATCCAGCTCTCTGCTAAGGTCTGAGAAATCAGTGGAAGATGGCCCAAGTCCTTGGGCCTCTGCACCCACGTGGGAGACCTGGAGGAAGTTCCTGGCTCCTCTCCTGGCTTTGGATCGGCTCAGCTCTGGCCAGTGCGACCATTTGGGGAGTGAACCAGCAAATGGAAGATCTCTCTCTCTTTCTGCCTCTGCCTCTCTGTCATTATGCCTTTCAAATAAATAAATGCATCTTTAAAAAAAAACTTTAAAAATGTATTTATTTATTTGAAAAGCAGAGTGACAGAGAGAGAGAGAGAAAGTGAGACAAAGAGAGATCTTCCATCCTCTGGTTCATTCCCCAAATGGCCACAATGGACAGTGCTGGGCCAGGCTGAAGCCAAGAGCTACCACTTCATCCTGGTCTCCCACATCGATGCAGTGGCCCAGGTGCTTGGGCCATCTTCTGCTGCTTTCCCAGGCACATTAGCAGGGTGCTGGATTGGAAGTGAAATAGCAGAGACTCGAACCAGAGCCTGTATGGAATGTCAGCCCTGCAGGAAGTGGCTTTACACACTACACCATAGTGTCAGCCACCCTCCCCCCCCCCAGACAATTTATTGTCTAAGATGGAATGTTTTCCCAAGAGGATTAGATTTGCTTTCATACAGCATGATCAAAGTATTTTCTTAACTCCAGACATGGTACCTAAGAAATCAATGATAATCAGTGGTTTCCTTAAAGAATACAGACTCAGGTTAATTGAACATTTAATATCAAGTCACATATCCCAATAATGGTAATTTGCTAATGGCTTGAACTTCACTGTTCTAAACAGCCAAGGTATTTCCAGGGCTTAAGGTCCTTAAGGGCTATGGCTATATCATCAATGGCCACCAGGGCAGTGTTTCTCAAACCTGGTTGAATGTTAAAGTCATCTAGGGAGTTATTTTTGCTTTTGCTTGTTTGTTGATATTATTGAGACAATACTTGGGTTGCTTTCATGTTTTAGCTGTTGATAGTAATACTGCAATAAGTAACAGAGTGCAGATATCTCAAAATTCCAATTTCAGTTCTTTCAGCTAAATATTCTTAAAGTAGGGGAGTGGGTGTTTGGGCTGGCAGTTAAGATACCACTAGGGATACCTGCATCCCACATTGGAGTGCCCGGGTTTGAATCCTGACTCCACTCCTAATTCTGACTTTCTGTTATTGCATACACTAGGGGACAGCAGGTGATGGCTCAAGTATTTGAGTCTGTGTTACCCATATGAAAAATCTGGATTGAATTTTAGTCTGGCTTCGACTTGAGCTGGCCCTGGCAGTTATAGGCCTTTGGAATGGAAACACTATGTTGGTTTATCTTTCTTTGCCTCTTAAATAATTTTTAAAGGTTCATTTATTTGAAAGATGCATTACTGAGAGGCAGAGGCAGAGAGAGAGAGAGGTTTTCCATATGAGATTCACTCCCCAAATAGCTGCAATGGCCAGAGCTGGACTGAGCCTGGAGCTTTCGCCAGGTCTCCCACACAGGTGTAAGGGCCCAAGGACTTGGGCCATCTTCTATGCTTTCCCAGGCCACAGCAGAGAGCTGGATTGGGAGTGGAGCAGCTGAGATTCAAACCAGCACCCATATGGGATGCTGGCACTGCAGGTGATAGCTTTATCCCCTATACTACAGCACCAGTCCCAATGCATTTTTCTAAGAAGTGTGATTTCTGGGTCATGAGTTCATTCTATTTTTGATATTTTCAAGAGCTTCCATACTCTTTTCCAAAGCAGGTGTGCCATTTTGTATTCCTAGCAAGAGTGGGTAAGTTTCAATTTTCTTATATTCTTCTTTTTAAAAGATTTATTTACTTACTTGAAGGGTAGAGTTACAGACAGAGAGGGAGAGACAGAGAGAGAGGTCTTCCATCCGCTGGTCCACTCCCCAAATGGTCACAATGGCCGGAGCTGAGCTGACCCGAAGCCAGGAGCCAGAAGCCAGGAGCTTCTTTCAGGTCTTCCACTAGGGTATAGGGGCCGAAGGACTTGGGCCATCCTCTGCTGCTTTCCCAGGCACATTAGCAGGGAGCTGGATCAGAAGAGGAGCAGCCAGGACTCAAATGAGGTGCCAGTGCCACAGGCAGATGCTTAACCCACTATGCCACAGTGCCAGCCCCAGTTTTCCTATATTCTTGACAAAACACTATTTTTTTTTAAAAGTAATAGCCATCTTAACAGGTGCAAGGTTATATCACATATGGTTCTGATTTGCATTTTACCTGGGGAATTTTTAAAAAGCACTGATAACCGGATTCTACCTCTGGAGACTCTGAGTGAGTTTATTTGTGGTAGGCCCCAGATGTCAGCATTTGTTAAAATTTCTCCAGGTGATATCCGTGTGTCATAGGGATGCAAGTTCTCAACCATGGCCTGGTATTAGATCAGAAATTCTCATAGCCTGCAACAGAAACACCCAAAGGACTCAATGGAACACAACTTGCTGAAAATGCAATTTTACCAGGTTCTCTGTAATAATGCTGTTGCTTGCTTGTTGCTGGCCCAGGAACCCTACTCTGAGAACTAGTGATCCCTACATTGCTAGTGTCTTCTTTGACTTTCCTTCTACAACCTATTTCTTTGAGCTTTCAAGCAAGCTAAAATTACTTTTTAAAAAGTGTGGTGAGGGGCTAGTGCTGTGTTGTAGCAGGTAAAACCGTTGCCTGGAGTGCCAGAATCCCATATTGGTGCTGGTTCATGACCCAGCTGCGCCACTTCCAATCCAGCTCTCTGCTATGGCTTTGGAAAGCAGTAGAAGATGGCTCAAGTCTTTGGGCTCCTGTACCAGCATGGTAGACCCGGAAGAAGCTTTTGGCTCCTGTCTTTGGATGGGTCCAGCTCCTGCTATTGCAGCCATTTGGGGAGTGAACCAGCAGATGGAAGACCTCTCTCTCTCTCTGCCTCTGCCCCTCTGTAACTCCACCTTTCAATTAAATAAATACATCTTAAAAAAAGTGTGGTGAGCTACATATAGCATAGAACTTACCAGATTCTTTGATTCTTCCCAGAGGAACAAATGCATATATTTGTATGTGCAGGTATATTCTTTTCTAAATATAAAAATAAGTTACAAATTTTTTATAAATCTTTTCTAATATTAAAAACTATAGATAACTTGAGAACACAAGACAGTGGGATGTTATTTTTCGAAAATGTTTTGCTAAAATAGAGAAAATATCTGGGAATTTGCACCCAATGAACCACAAGGAGACAAATCTTAGCACAAATGAGTCTACTTATCTTTTCAATGAGCTTTCCTAAGAATGTTAATGGGTGTAAAAACTTGTTATGCTAAGCAAGTTAGAGTCAATAACATTATTACTGGTTAAATCCATCTTTCTGGCATTAAATAAAATCTGTGGGTGGCAACAAATCTAGATTAGGCACTTGCCCTAGACCCAGCAGACCTAACTATTGTAAAGTTTAATCACAGAAAGAGAGCTTTGATTGTTGTTTGTTGTAAGCAATTAACTAATTAAGCTGTAATGTATTAACTAGCTGGTTGAATAACCTGTGGTTAAATGGTCTCTTCCCTCCTTCTCTTCCTTCCTTCTTTCCTCAGTTTTTTTATTTTTATTTTCTTTTGATTGATGTATTTATTTGAAAATCAGAAACGAGGAGATGGTTGTTCATCCAGGTTGTTAATGTGGGTGGCAGGGGCCCAAATACTTTGGCCATCTTCTGCTTTTCCCAGGACATTAGCAGGGAGCTGAATTGGAAGTGGAGCAGCTAGGAATCGAACTGGTGCCCATATGGGATGCTAATGTTACAGGTGGGAGTTTTACCCACTGTGCCACAGCACAGGCCCCATTTCACAGTTTTATAACTTTATTTGACCACCAGCAGTTGGTTCTAGTCCACATTGATTTTAGATTTTTTTTTTCTGTTTAAGGTTTATTTATTTCAAAGGCAGAGTTAGAGACAAAGAGGGAGAGATGTGCTGGTTCACTCCTTTCACTCCTCAAATGGCTGCAATGGCCAGGGGTGGGCCAGACTGAATCCAGAAGTCTAGAACACCATCCACATCTCCCATATGGGTGAAAGGGGACCAAGGATTCACGCCATCATCTGCTGCTTTCCCAGGAGCATTAACGGGGAGGTGGCCTGCAAGTGGAGCAGCCGGAACTCAAACTATTGCTATCATATGGGATGGGGCTGGTATTGCAGGTGGCAGCTTAACCTTCTGCGCAACAACACTGGCCCCTGGTGGTAGATTTTTGAAGGTGCTGACAGGTACAGAGGTATCCAAAGTACAGAGCTTGTTTGGTGAGTCAGTATTACCGACAATCACACATGGATGCAGTGTGGGACACTCCTTATTCCTTTTGCCCAGACAGCTTTGTCAAATCTTGTGTCAATGCACACATCTCAAGTCCCCATCTCCTCCATTGCAAGTTCTCAGATCTCTCTGAGTGCCCGTGGGACACATTTCTTGAAGCCCACCGCAAGGATGTGTTTATGAATGTCGTTGCTGCACTCCAGGGTCACCACTTGAGTGAAAGGAAGAGATGTATAGAGATCTTCCATCTGCTGGTTCACTTCTCAAATGGCTGCAAAAGCTAAGGCTGGAGCAGACCAAAGCCAGGAGCCAGGAGTCTCTTCCAGGTCTCCCAAATGGGTGCAGGGACCGAAGCACCTGGGCCTTTTTCTGATGCTTTCCCAGGCACTTATTAGAAGCATTGATTCATGCAGCAGAATAGAAAAAACTTAAAAGTATCATGCTACGTGAAAGAAGCCAGCCACAAAGTACCATATATTGTTTGGTTTTATTTACATGAAACATGTAGAACAGGCAAATCTGTGTGGATAGAACTTTGACTACTAGTTGTCTAAGGCACACTATTTGATAGAACTTAGTTCAAAATTCCACTCTGTTCTTTTTAGCTGAAGAAATTCTGATACATTTTCTTAACATCTCTGGAACTTCCCAACATATAAAATAAAAAAATGATTTTTGTGAATATTTAGTAAGTCACATTCATGAAAATCTCTAGCCTAGTGGTAGGCAGGTCAACACTGAGAATAATTTTCACTTTCTTCATTTGTCACATTATTACAGACTCTGCATGATAGGATCTATAAGGAACAAACAGATGTATATTCACACACACCTATACCTGAATATATTACATCAGTTTGGTCATTCACATAAGAAACACTAACATAGCAGTTTGGAATACAAAGGAAAAGGAAGACTGTATCTTATATATTTTCTTTCTCTTCAGAAAATATTTTCCTGGTTGAACCTTGCTCTCGGGCAGAGTCAGAGAACATTAAGGGCAGCCAGCTGCTTTTCCTCCCTAACAACCACCCTCTGCTCTACTGTGCTCCTGGAGGCTCAGGGTGCTGGTGAGGCAGAGACAGTGAGGTGGCCTTCATGGCTGACTTGCTGGTGTGTTGAGTTTTTTTTTTTTTGTTTGTTTGTTTGTTTGTTTTTTTGAGAGCTGAACATAGGGTTTGGTGTGAACTTTATTGGGTTTCTGTGAACAGGCTGGTGTGGAGTATCAAGTTTTCATGAAATTCATGGAGTGAGTAGAGCAGGGTCTGAGGAAAATGATCCCAAATGTGGTGTGAGGTGATCACAGGGAAAAGGACTAAAACGTGTAATTTCTGTTTCCCAGAATTAATTAATCAATTTTAGTGTGAGCATGTATCAGGTACTTTGCTTCAAAATAATTCTTTTCTTTACCTGGATTAAGATATCTAAAAATAGGGGTAGGCGCTGTGATGGGTAAAGCTGCAGCCTGCAGTGCTGGCGTCCCATCTGGGCATGGGTTGGAGTCCTGGCTGCTCTACTTCCCATCCAGCTCTCTGCTAATATGCCTGAGAAAGCAGCAGAAGATGGCTCAAGTGGGACGGCCACTGCACCAATGTAGGAGACCTGGAAGAAGCTCCTGGCTCCTGGCTTCGGATTGACACAGCTTCAGCTGTTGCCGCCATTGGGGGAGTGAACCAGCGGATGGAAGACTGATTCTCTCTCTCTCTCTCTCTCTCTCTCTCTCTCTCTTTCTCTCTCTACCTCTGCTTCTCTGTAACTGCCTTACAAATAAATCTTTTTAAAGAAAGATATCTAAAAATAACACACATATCTTGTTCTGTTTTTGTTTTTCCAAATAATTGTAAATATTGACTTGCAGTTATTTTAAAAATATTAATTGAAGAGAGAAACTGCTGTAATTATTTTGTATTTATAAAATTATTTTTTAAACTTTTATTTAATGAATATAAATTTCCAATGTACAGCTTATGGATTACAATGGCTCCCCCCCCATAACTTCCCTCCCACCCACAACCCTCCCCTTTCCCACTCCCTCTCCCCTTCCATTCACATCAAGATTCATTTTCAATTCTCTTTATATACAGAAGATCAGTTTAGCATATAATTAAGTAAAGATTTCAACAGTTTGCACCCACATAGCAACACAAAGTGAAAAAATACTGTTGGAGTACTAGTTATAGCAGCAAATCACAATGTATAGCACATTAAGGACAGAGATCCCACATGAGGAGCAAGTGTGCAGTGACTCCTGTTGTTGACCCAACAAATTGACACTCTAGTTTATGGCGCCAGTAACCACCCTAGGCTCTTGTCATGAGTTGCCAAGGCTATGGAAGCCTTCCAAGTTCGCCGACTCTGATCTTATTTAGACAAGGTCATAGTCAAAGAGAAAGTTCTCTCCTCCCTTCAGAGAGAGGCACCTCCCTCTTTTTTTTTTTATAAAATGATTTTTAAATATAAAGTTCAAAACAGCACTTAACACACAAGATTCTTGCTTTGGGAAGTACATTCTAAACAAGCCCATTGCTTACTATGTAAGAATATTAATGGCTGTTCTGTACAGCGATCTGCCCTCAAGGAGACCAAACAGGCCAGTCCACTGCAGTGGCTTTCAGTGTGGTAAGCCTGGGCTTCAGCAGAAATCAGCTTGTGAAGAGCCCTGGCAGCTCTGCCAGCCAAGAGTTGGATCACTGGAAATGGACCTGCCCTGGAGTCGAAGGACTTCAGGTCAGAGCCACAGATCTTACTGGCTCTAAGCTGAAGAGCCCCTCACTCAGTCCAGTTTCCATAATGACCACCACCGCTGAGAGGAGACGGCCAAGTAGGGCCAGCAACACTGCAGGCAGAACTGTATTTCCTGTTAGAGATGACACCTGCCTTTACCTAGTCAGCTCTCCTCCCAGGCCAGGTAGGTAATGGAAGTCAACAGGGTGCCTTCCCCAAGGAGGTTCACACCACTCTTAGGATGTAAAGAAAAATAAAAAATAAAAAAAAAATTATTTTCTGAAAAGATAGCAAAGAAATCATAATTTTACCAGATAAGCAGCCTCAATTTTCAAAATGCATATTAAGATTTATTTATAATATTTAATCAATGAAAATAAATTTAAAATATTAGCTTAATAAAGAAAATTAACACAATCACTTTGACATTATTACCATATTATGATAGTCAGACTACTGGTAGATAAAGGAGAATGACATTGACTAAAACCAAATTGGCTGTTTGCTCATTTGCTGCCAACCAATCTCAAAAGTTGGTAGTCAATCCTGTCTCCCACAATTACCAAGTGAGACTTATCAATAAAACATAACAAACACAACATAAATTTTATATGTTGCTTTTCACTTGAAAAATTCTAATCAGCCTTTAATCTGAACATGGATTTTGTTTCGTAGTAATGGCAGTTGAATGACAAAATTTTTATAACATTAGCATGAACTAAAAAGGTTAAGCTTCACATGGATGTATAAAAATTTGTAACTTGTACCTCAAAGATTTAAAAACAAAAATATTATGATAAATATTTTCTGTTGCATTAACTGATGGGAGGAATAGAATTTCTGCAGACACAATGCCCATGTGTAATTGCTTCATGTTCTGTTGGAGAAGGTGAGGTTCAAAGACCAGCCTCTCATTCCCAAAGGGAAGAGATTAGAACATGCAGAAGGGCATGAATTTTAATATGATAATTATGCTTTCTCATCCACATGCATGGTTTTGCACTTTCACTTTGTATTTCTGATATCAATGGGGACTTTTTGACTTCCTTTTTTCACACAATCCTCTGAAGCTTGGTGGATGGAAGCTGCAGTGGGAGATAAGAGCAGAAATCATCTTTACAATCAGAATCAGATCTCACATAGATCACTACTTCAATTCACATTAGAAGACAGCTGGACAATGTGTCTTCTTTATAAGCCAACTGTGTTAAAGTATGGTGATTAGTGTATTAGGTCATATCTATGATGTATAAATCTATAAACATATATGTTCATTAGTTTCTGAAGCATCTAAAGTTTCCTCTGAATGTAATTCAGTTCTTACTGTTTTTCAATTCATTTGTGACTTAAAAATATTTGAAATAGGTGAATAGGAAAATGAAGATACTAATATTAATCCTGAAATTCTTATGTATTGACTTTGGACATTGTTTTAAAGGAATTATTTTTTAAGATTTATTTATTTATTTGAAAGTCAGAGTTACACAGAGAGAGGAGAAGGGGAGAGAGAGAGAGAGAGAGAGAGAGAGAGAGAGAGAGAGAGAGAAGTCTTCTAACTAATGGTTCACTCCCCAATTGGCCGCAATGGCTGGAGCTGTGCCAATCCGAAGCCAGGAGCCAGGAGCTTCTTCCAGGTCTCCCATGAGGGTACAGGGGACCAAGTACTTGGGACATCTTACTGCTTTCCCAGGCCATAACAGAGAGTTGGATTGGAAGTGGAGCAGCTGGGACTCGAACTGGCGCCCATATGGGATGCCAGAGCTTTAGGCTAGGGCATTAACCCGCTGTGCCACAGCGCTGGCCCCAGGAATTTTTATTTTTAATGGACAATCATTCCATATATTTACAGACTACAATTATGCATATTTATGGGATATGTGATGTTTTGATCTATGTATACATTGTTGAAAAATTGTATTGAGCTGTAGAGGACAATTATTGCCAGGTGATACATATTATTTGGAGTATACACATACACACATATATACATATGTATATATGTATTTTTACCCACTTTAAGGTAATTTATTAATTCGTATCAGTGTAAAACAACATGCATGTAGGAAATGATTGGAAGCCTGCCTCTGCCTCCTCATGCTGTGTGGTATTCACACTTATTCTGTGTGTTGGTTAGATGGTCACGAAGAATGTGGCCAAGGCAGTGAGCCTTTAACTGATGCAGCCACATGCTAACATATCTTATTAGCACACAGTCTGTCAAAATTTACATCAAGTGGTCCAGCAAATCTTTTTTTGACAAGGCTTTACTTAGCAATTTAAGTAGTTTTTCCATCATAATTCAGTGGTTTGGAATACTTATTCTCATATATGACATATATGTCATTGATGGCATATGACTTGGGATGTTTTCCGGTCTCTTTACAGCAATTGAGTTAACAGCATCATGATACTCTTTGCCACACCAGCATGATTTTGGTCCTACTGACAATTTTAGAAGAATAATTTGTGGTACTGTGCCATTGCCTTACAGTTGAAGAATGCTAAGCCATAATGCCTTAATGCTTTGGAGGCATAAAAATATACAAAGTTCACATCATAATTTTATTTAAATTTGTTGACTGAATTTTTGGACTCTAAGATAAAGACTATATTCAGTATTACACATTTTAGCATTTAGATTTAAAATTATTATTAAAATACAGACTCTAATATTTGTAGAGCAATTTGTAATTTATATACCATTTAAAATATAAACATCAGGCTGGTGCCACGGCTCAATAGGCTAATCCTCCGCCTGTGGCGCCAGCACACCAGGTTCTAGTCCCTGTCGGGGCACCAGATTCTGTCCTGGTTGCCCCTCTTCCAGGCCAGCTCTCTGCTGTGGCCCGGGAATGCAGTGGAGGATGGCCCAAGTCCTTGGGTCCTGCACAAGCATGGGAGCCCAGGAGAAGCACCTGGCTCCTGACTTCGGATCAGCGTGGTGTGCCGGCCGCGGCGGCCATTGGGAGATGAACCAACGGTAAAGGAAGACCTTTCTCTCTGTCTCTCTCTCTCACTGTCCACTCTGCCTGTCTATATATATATATATATATATATATATATATATATATATATAAACATCAGGGTCAGTACTGTGGTGCAGCGGGTTAATGCCCTGACCTGAAGCACCGGCATCCCATATGGGCGCCAGTTTGAGTCCCGGCTGCTCTTCTTCCGACCCAGCTGTCTGCTATGGCCTGGGATAGCAGTAGAAGACGGCCCAAGTCCTTGGGCCCCTGCACCCACGTGGGAGACATGGAAGAAGCTCCTGGCTCCTGGCTTCAGATCAGCGCAGCTCCAGCTGTCGCGGCCATCTGGGGAGTGAACCAGTGGATGGAAGACCCCCCCCCCATTGCCTTTCCTCTCTTTGTGTAACTCTGTCTTTCAAATAAATAGAGACAAATAATGAATCCACTGGTTCACTCCCTAGATGGCAGCAATGGCCAGAGCTGTGCTGATCCAAAAGCAGGAGCCATGAGCTTCTTCCAGGTCTCCCATGTGGGTGCAGGGGCCCAAGGACTTGGGCCATCTACTACTGCTTTCCCAGGCCATAGCAGAGAGCTGGATGGGAAGAGGAGCAGCCAGGACTCGAACCGGCGCCCATATGGGATGCCGGTGCTTCAGGCCAGGACTTTAACCAGTTGCGCCACAGTGCTGGTCCCTAGAGTTGATTTTTGTGTAAGGTGTAAGGTGGGGGTCTTGTTTCATACTTCTGCATATGAAGATCTAATTTTCCCAGCACTATTTGTTGAAGAGACTCTCCTTGCTCCAGGGACTGATTTTAGCTCGTTTGTCAAAGATTAATTGGTTGTAGATGGGAGGATTAATTTCTGGGTTTCTAATCTGTTCCATTGTTCCACGTGTATATTTTTGTACTGGTACCAGGCTGTTTTGATTATAACTATAGTATGTCTTGAAATCTGATATTGTGATGCCTCCAGCTTTGATTTTGTTGCTGAACATTGCTTTAGCTATTTGGGGTCTCTTATGTTTCCATATGAATTTTCACATCATTTTTCCTAGATCTGAGAAGAATGTCTTGGTGTTTTGATTTGGGTCACATTGAATTTGTATATTGCTTTGGGTAGTAGGGACATTTTGATTGTGTTAATTTTTCCAATCCACAAACATGGAGGATTTTTCCATTTTTGTGTGTCTTCTATTTCTTTAGGTTTTTTTTTTTTTAAGATTTTATTTATTTATTTGAGAGGTAGAGTTACAGACAGTGAGAGGGAGAGACAGAGAGAAAGGTCTTCCATCTGCTGATTCACTCTCCAAATGGCCACAACAGCCAGAGCTATGCCAATCCAAAGCCAGGAGCCAGGAGCTTCTTCTGGGTCTCCCACGCGGTGCAGGGGCCCAAGGACTTGGGCCATCTTCTACTGCTATCCCAGGCCATACCAGAGAGCTGGATCAGAAGAAGAGCAGCTGGGACTCGAACCAGTGTCCATTTGGGATACCAGCATGGCAGGTGGAAGATTAACCTACTGCGCCACAGCGCTGGACCGTTCTTTAAGTTTTATAAATTCCACTGTAGAGGTCTTTCACCTCCTTAATTACAATTACTCCAAGGCATTTAATATATTTGTAGCTGTTGTGAATGACCTTGCAGGTTCTTTTTCAGACATGACATTTTGTATACAAAGCCTACTGATTTTTGTGTGTTGATTTTATATCCTGCAACTTTACCAAACTCTCCTATAATTTCCAATAGTCTCTTAGTGTCTTCTTTTGTTTTCCCCACGTATAGAATTATGTCATCTGAAATCAAGGATAATTTTTCAGTGTCCTATTATTAAACATTATTCTACTAATTGTTAAAATAACATATAGCTTATTCATGAAGTATATCGCATTCACAATAAAGCAATCCCTTCTGTGTGCTCTATAAGCAAATAGAGCATAGTTTTTAGAAATGGTGTTCCTAGGAGATCTACAGTAAGACAATTCTAGTAATATTAAAAATAGTACACTGACAGTGCTGTAGTAGTATGCATTTTGAGTGAGCATTGACTGGTTAATAATTTTAAGTGACACCATGTGGCCACTAGATAGCAGTGTAAGTCTTTGGACTCTAATATGAAAAACAACCTAAATAATTTTAAAAGTATATGTTTGATAATAGCTTTCACTAAGCTTTACCAAAAGGGAAAATCTGAAGCAAAACGTTGTTGTACTAATATAACATATTTCTGTATCACATCCTACTTTGGTTTTGTATTTTCCTCTCCTATTTAAATAATAGTCTGGAAGTAAATTTTAACTATTGATAATTACCTATATTGACTTTATTACTCATTAAATATAAAACAGTATGTATTTGTTACTAAGTGTGATATTCAACTATAATGTTAATAACAGTTGATGTCATTGTTTAATTAATATGCATTGTATTTTCAATGCTGTTGTTATGGCAATGAAAATGCATTGCTAATTTAAACACGTATGCATGTTGCAAATAAACTTCTGACTTATGCAAATATAGAAAATAAATGTAGTGGTTTAGGCTTTTGACCCACTTCTTCAAATCTCATAGAGTCTAAAAGAAACAAAAATAAGAATGGATCACATCATTCCACATAAAAATATGTAATTAGTGTGATAGAAGCATTTGTTACTATTCAGGAATAGAAAGGAGATGGATTTCAATGGAAAACAATTGAAAGCAGAACAAAAGAGAGCTCTGAGAGGTCCAACATAGGCAAAGAAGCAGGGCTGCAGAAAGTGATTTGGCCATTTTTCCCAACAATGCTAGAGAAAGTTGGGTTTGGGAGCAGCAATGGGTAATATGACTACTCATGGAACACAGTTCCTGTATTGATGCACAGCTTTGTATAGTGAGAACAGCTGTGTGCAGTATTTATTTCCAGACCAGAGATGGAAAAATGATGGCAAAAATGCTCTTGACATTAAGTGCATCATATACTTTCAAAGACCTTACTTGGGTACTGGGGCATGAAAGAGACTGACTATAAAGCATTTTGAGACTACCACAAAGTGTTTATGAAATGAAATTATTTTTGTAGTAGGAAGGAAAAATGCCAGAATTTAACACTGAGGTTTGTACTTATATGTGTGACAATACTATACGGACATGAGTTTCCTTAAAAGTTCAATGGAATTAAGTGAAAGTAAGTTCTTAATAATATTATAATATTCAGCAAAAGAATATTCTTCATTAAAACTGTTATATTTTAAAATAGATTTATTATTAAAAATATACAATTGAATCCTTCCTTTTTGCCAAAAATGTTTCAGACTTTGAGTTACTAGCTTAAGTGCTCACTATTACGAGAAAGATGTTTGCTCAATCACTTTGTCAAATACTTTGAGTTCTGGGAGGAGAGTAGCAATGATGTAGGCATTACTATCTTCGTAAGAAGTCTACATTAAAAGGCAAACATTCATGCAGATTTTTAATCCAGCCATGTCAATATCCCAATCCATGGGTGTGTTATTTTTGGTAGACAGAATATCCTCTCCCCATCTATGTGCTAGTTCTCTGAACCCATGACTGTATCCCATTACAGGGCAAAGAGAAATTAAGATAGCAGATGGGATTAAGGTTACTGATTAACTGACTTTAAAAGAGAGTATCTTGGACATTCCATGTGAGCTCAATGTAATTAGAGGGCTCCTTAAAAAGAGGGAAAGAGAGGAACCAGAGAGGTGGTAGCATTGGAAAGTCTCTTCCCATTATTTCTGGCTTTGAAGGCAGAGGAAGGGGCCAAGAGCCAAGGAATATGGGAGACCTGTAGAAGTTGGAAGAGGCACAGAAACAGAGTCTCCAGAGAGAGAACACAGTCCTGCCAACACCTTTTTTTTGTTTTTTTTCAAAGAAACCTTTTATTTAGTGAGTAAAAATTTCACAAGTTCAACTTTAGGAATATAGTGATTCTTCTCACCATACCCGCCCTCCCACCCCCATTCCCACCCTCCCTCCTCCTCCCTATCCCTTTCCCAGTCCCATTCTCCATTAAGATCATTTTCAATTAACTTTATACACAGAAGACCAATTCTATACTAGTAAAGATTGCAACAATTTGCACACACACACACAATATAAAAATACTGTTTGAGAACAAGTTTTATAGTTCATTCTCATAGTACAATGCATTAAGGACAGAGGTTCTGCATGAGGAATAAGTGCACAGTGATTCCTGTTGTTAACAATTAATGCTTATGTATGTTAACAATTAACACCTGAGGCTCTTGACATGCGCTGCTAGGGCTATGCAAGCCGTTTGAATCCACAATTTCCATCAGTATTTAGACAAGGCCATAAGCAAGGTGGAATTTACTTCTTCCCTTCAGAGAAAAGTACATCCTTCTTTGATGGCCCCTCCTTTCCACTGGGATCTCACAGAGATCCTTCATGTAGGACATTTTTTTGGCCACAGTGTCTTCTGCCAACATCTTGATCTTACCCAGTGATCTCAGTGGAGCTTTAGAGGGCATTGTCTCTGACTCAGCAGTATTTAGAGAATACATGTGTTATGTTTGGGGTATGATATTCAAAGGATAACTAAGTTCCAATGGAACAGCCTTGCTCATGTTAGACAGTAGACTTAGATGAAGTAGCTGGTTAAATATTTAAAAATCTAATTAGATTCTTAAGAAAGAAGTAGAAGACATTTACTAGGGAATGGGTAACAAACCTTGGAAGAATATATAAAGATTTCGGGGAACAGTAATGAAAGGAGTTAGACAAGTTGAATGTGGACAAAATATTGTAAAGTTGTGATCCCCTCTCCACCCCTCTTTTTTTTTTCGAAGAATACTGTAAGCAAGAACTCTCTACAAGCAGATGTTTTAACCCCCGTAATGTTATTCTTGAGAAGTTGAATAAAAGAAATAAAGATGATTCAGTATTTTAAGGCATCTGATACATATTTAAGTATAGAATAACTCAGGCAAAAAATTCATATACTATATACTTTTTATTCTGAGTCAAATTTGTATCATTAGATTCTCAGACAAGTATCATCATTAAAGGTAGTTAGTAAGCTGCTGCTGTGTAAATATTTGACTGTGTATAAGAAGTTATATTGATTCATTGAGTGATAAATACTTTCTGTCCTGGTAGAATCAGCAATTTAAGGTTTAATGGTTTAGTTCCACAGATAGTTCATAAAGGGACTGAAAAAAAAAAGATTAATTATGTTATGCTTCCTACATATTTCCTATTACTTAGAATAAAAGAATCACGGCTTCTGAATAGAAATGGTACTTCATGTGACCATTTAATCAATGCTCAATGGGAAAGAAAACTGAAATATCTTAGACTGGAGTCATGTGTCTATTTTATATGAAACTCTAGCCAGTAGCAGCGTTTTAAACTATTTTCTCTTGTGTACAACACATTGCCAAAATCATCCTGCTGTGAGAACAATGAAAAGATATAAATGGAGAGAGAGCTTTTGCTCTTGGTGTCATGCTTCCTGTTCATATATCTGCATTTAAAATGCCTGCCAGTGCCTTTGTGTAAGAACATAAGGAAAGCAAGACTATCAGGTCAGAAAGCTGACCTACTTTCTTCATCTTTCTGCTTAACAGTGCATTGCAGAGCTTTTTGTTAAAGATAAATCTCAATAGTTTTGAAAATTTGAAAATGGTAGAAACAGGCAAAGAAAATGTATTCTAACCTCAGTCATCTCTAGAAAACAAAACAAACAAAAGATAGCCTTTACATAGGATGCTGGAGTAGATTTGCAAAAGGTAATTCATCAATCATTCCTATGCAAATAAAGAATGATTTCCATACAGAAACTCTAATTCCCAGTTGTTTTTACTTTGACATAAACTTCTAAAATATACAACCTAATTTATACAGTTAACAAACTTCACTGGAAGACAAGTGTGGGACTTCGGTTATGTGTTGATTTATCACATGGTCTTTCCCTTCAAAGATCACACACATTGTTACAATTCATATGATGAAGGCTGAGATGTGTGTATTAATAGAAGCTTATAGTATTGAGAAATCACCACAATGGCAATATTGCAGCTTAGATCTGAAGCATTATTTGTAATTCCCTAAGCGTTTTAAGGTAAAGGGAGAGAAGATGCACAGTATCATGAACAATGGGTTCACTGAGGTATCGGTGTGGAGCACAAGGGTGCACATAATTGTGGGGTTAGGAAGGATTATTGAGCTTTGTATCCATCAACAATAATGGCTGCCATGGACACACTCCAGGATCTCAATAGCTGAATAAACACAAGGTGACTTCTCTTTTAGTTGTAGTCCAAAATGCATGTTCCTAGTTGTGATTTGCTGGGGGGTTGCTAAACCTTATTTTACAGAGATCCTTGCTGACCAACCCTCACTCATTTTTAAGCTAGAACTTCTCAGGTAGCCCCAAGCCTCCAAATACAGCTGGCATTATAGACTAGAATTAGTCTGCATTACTTATTCTCACAACATGTTAACTAAAATTCATTCACTCCTGTGACCAGTTCTAATTGTAAGGAAGACTAGGCATAGTAGTCTCGCTGTGAGGGAAGAAAAATGAAAAACAGCAGGCCTATCTGTGCCACAGGCCTGACATGCTATTATAATGGAGACTGATGACTTTCCAATGATGAAATGACCATTTGGATACAGCATAAAGGGTATCCTAGTGTGGGCTAAGACTACTGAGGGGAAGCTATCTCCCAGGAGCTGGTGTTAGAATACAAAGGCAGTGGCAGCCTCATTGGAGAATAGGGTAGAACAAGTTTCTGATATAGATTTGGTGAGTGGCTGCATGCTGAGCTGGGGTATAGAAAAGAGTGGAAAACAATGCGCATTTAAGGGACAGAATGTGTTGATGGGGCTACCATTGACTTAAATCAAGAATGTCAAATCAATGTAAAAGAGAAGTGCAGTTCTGGAATTGACAGATATCTTAGTCCATTTACTGGTGCTAAGAGTCCAAAATTCACAGACAAAGAAGACTGGGAAGAAAAGAAGTTTACTTTGGCTAAAGTCAAGGAGTGCATCTAGTGATGGCCTCCTGCATGGTAGAGTCCTGAGCTACAGAGGGCATCACATGCCCAGAAACAGGAGGCTCATGTGTGTGTCTTCAGTCTCTTGCTCTCTTCATTTGAAGCTACCAACATTCAGTCCTGAGAGTCCCGCTTGCTGACCTTATCCAAATACCCCACTTCTCACCACCCTCTTCTGCTTTCTTCATAGTGAGGATCACCTCCCACATGAGTTGTGGACGAATCCTGTTCAAACCATTTTCAGGAAGTCAGTGGTTTCTGCAGGACATCTGATTGGAAATGCCCAGTGAAAAAACGAAGCCACATACCTGCAGCTTAGCATAGCGCACGAAATACAGTTTTTTTGGGGAAGTGCCATCAACAGAGTCCACAGGTACAAAACCACAAGCTGACACCCAAAGAGATGTTATGGAGCAACATAAGAGGAACCCTGGGGGCCGGCGCTGTAGCGCAGCAGGTTAATGCCCTGGCCTGAAGTGCCGGCATCCCATATGGGTGCCGGTTCAAGACCTGGCTGTTCCACTTCCGATCCAGCTTTCTGATGTGGGCCCCTGCACCTGTGTGGGAGACCTGGAAGAAACCCCTGGCTCCTGGCTTCAGATTGGCGCAACTCTGGCCATTGCAGCCAATTGAGGAGTGAACCATTGGATGGAAGATCTCTCTCTCTCTCTGACTCTCCTCTCTCTGTGTAACTCTGACTTTCAGATAAATAAATAAATCTTAAAAAATAAGAGGACCCCTGAAGATCCTAACTTCTACCTGTGTGAGAAAAATGACAATCAGGAAGATCCCAGTTGGGAACTTTAACACCATCTTTCTTAATTGTGTTTTTGCAGGGAAGACAGCAACCCCATGGTACATTGAGTGGTCATCAGTCCACTTTGCCTTGCAGTGTTGTGTGGGAATGGTTTCATTTCTGCTCACACCTATCTCTGCTGTTACTGATTCTGCAAGCAAGGCTTTTCCTCACATGCTCCCTAGCAGTGCTGCCATAATTTCTCCAAACTAAGGAAAACTGCCCCTTATATGGATGGCACATCTTACATAATAATTCTTCACAGTGCTATGTCTCCTGCCTGGCACTGTAATTGCCTCGCAGAGAATTCTGATGTTAATATCCTTTATCAAGTGATTGCTTTGTCCATGGTGACTGCATTGAAAAATAATAAAAAATAAAATTAAGTTCTAAGGCAAAAACCTGAAATGAATATACCCATATTTTTATGCTAAAAAGAATGTATCTAAGAGTTTTTACATTGACTTACAATGTACCTTTGCTTAAATTTAGTTCCTGTGAGTGTACAGCTAATACAGAAACAGCAAAACCAATCTGATTTCCTTCCTTAAGTTTTGCCATTACATTGACTACAATTCATGCATTTTTTGTTCTCTCTAGACTCCCCTTAGTTGAGAAACTAGTATTGCTATATGAAATAACACACTGAAAAGAATGAATTTAATGTCCAGGGCTGCTGAAATTTGTAATTTTATCACTTTGCAGACAGACTAATTTGAGGCCATGGTGCAGATTTTTAGTCTATTCAAGAAATCTCTTGCCGTGTGTAAGTACATTTCTCCCAGGAACCTGAGGAAAGGGAAAGGGAAGAGCCTTGCACTCTAGAATTATGTCATGAGCCTGATTTGAGATATAAAAAGCTATGGAAGTAAGATGCAGAGATTCACCTGAACATAGCCAGAGACTAAAGCAAAAGGATGACTGGATCAGTGAGAGAATCCCTCTCAGGAACAGATATCAAGGACATCGGTGAGATGACTATCTCTAGTTATAGTTTCATGCTCATAAACATGCAAATCATACACATAACTTTTCTTGTTCTGATTACATCATCATAAAGTGATATTTTGATTATGATTTGGCTTCCTACAACATTTCTGTTAGAGAGAGCCTGTTCTGGCTAGAGGATGCACATCTTCAGCTTCTGTCCTGCTGGCAGATGTATTCATAAATGTTAAATTAATGAAGTTATAGTTAATTGCCTGTGAGTGGATTTCTAACAATTTCTTGGAATCACCTGTCCAGTGATGAGAAAAATTACTTTTGACTCTGCAAAATGGAAGAGCAAACCAAAGACCAAAGAATATGTGATCCTTTGAATCTTTTGGAAGACAACCAACCTCTGTCTCTATTATTTAAAAAAAATATATTTATTTATTTGAAAGACAGAGTAAAGAGTGAGAGGGAGAGACAGAGATTGATCTTCCATCCACTGGTTCACTCCCCAGATACCTGAAACAACCAGATCTGGACCAGACCAAAGCCAGGAGCCAAGCCTCCCTCTTTGGGTCGAGGGCCCAAGTACTTGATCCATCAGCTGCTGCCTTCCCAGGCATATTAGCAGGAAGCTGGATCAGAAGTGGAGCACCTGGGTGTGGACCCAGCATTCTGATATGGGATGCTAGTGTTGGAAGCTGTGGCTTAACCCACTACACCACAACGCTGACCTCAGAATATTCCACTTGAAACATCCTTATAGCCATTGCCATTTAAGTATCAAGATTGACAGATGGAGGGGCCAGCACTGTGATGTAGTGAGTAAGACTGCCGCCTGAAGTGCTGGCATCCCAGATGGGCACTGGTTCGAGTCCTGGCTGCTCTACTTCAGATCCAGCTCTCTGCTATGGCCTGGGGAAGCTATAGAAGATGGCCCAAGTCCTTTGGACCCTACATCCACAGGGGAGACCTGGAAGAAACTCCAGGCTCCCGGCTTCAGATTGTCACATTTCCAGCCATTGCGACCATTTGGTGCATGAACCAGTGGATGGAAGACCTCTCTCTCTCTCTCTCTCTCTCTCTCCCTTTGCTTCTTTGTTACTATGTCTTTCAAATAAATAAATACATCTTTTTTAAGAAAAGATTGACAGGTGGAATAACTTTAGTGTAGGAATATGACAGTTTGCAAGTGCAGTTTTTATTTCGGCATTCTAATAGCTAACATGTATGCTGACCAAACGAAAATTAAAATGTTCAGCTCAATCAGTACATAGAAGTTGCAGGTTCTATGGACCTGAACACATTTCAAAGCACAGACATTTGTCACTTTGCCAGCCAGAGTGCTGTGACCAAACTTCAGTCATCTCCCTCCCCTATTCCTACTGAGTGACATATGGTCGGTGTCTTTGCCAAGGTACAGCTAAATAGCTTGACCTCAGAAATAACAACACAAAACCCACAAACCTACTAAATTCAAACTCCCCCCAAATATAACTGAACACTATTTTATTCACAACAAGCATAATTTAAATTATAGCTTATTTAACTACAGTGAAAATAGATCCATTTTACTTGTCTCAACTTATTTTTTTTTAATTTTTTATTTAGTAAATATAAATTTCCAAAGTACAGTTTATGGATTACAATGGCTTCCTGCCCCCCATAATTTCCCTCCCACTCGCACCCCTCCCATCTCTCGCTCTCTCTCCCATTCCATTCACATCAAGATTCATTTTCAATTATCTTTATATTCAGAAGATTGATTTAGTATATATTAAGTAAAGATTTCATCATTTTGCACCCACACAGAAACACAAAGTGTAAAATACTGTTTCAGTACTAGTTATAGCATTACTTCACATTGGACAACACATTAAGGACAGATCCCACATGAGAAGTAAGTACACAGTGACTCCTGTTGTTGATTTAACAATTTGACACTCTTGTTTATGGTGTCAGTATTCTCCCTAGGCTCTAGTCATGAGTTGCCAAGGCTATGGAAGCCTTTTGAGTTCTCTGACTTCGATCTTATTCTGACGGTCATAGTCAAAGTGGAAGTTCTCTCCTCCCTTCAGAGAAAGGTACCTCTTACCTTGATGGCCCCGTTCTTTCCACTGGGATCTCACTCGCAGAGATCTTTCATTTAGGTCTTTTTTTTTTTTTTGCCAGAGTGTCTTGGCTTTCCATGCCTAAAATACTCTCATGGGCTCTTAAGCCATATCTGAATGCCTTAAGAGCTGATTCTGAGGCCAGAGTGCTGTTTAGGACATCTGCCATTCTATGAGTCTGCTGTGTATCCCGCTTCCCATGATGATGGATCATTCTCTCCCTTTTTGATTCTATCAGTTAGTATTAGCAGACACTAGTCTTGTTTGTGTGATCCCTTTGACTCTTAGACCTATCAGTGTGATCAATTGTGAACTGAAATTGATCACTTGGACTAGTGAGATGGCATTGGTACATGCCACCTTGATGGGATTGTATTGGAATCTCCTGGCACGTTTCTAACTCCACCATTTGGGGCAAGTCCTATTAAGCATGTCCCAAATTGTATATCTCCTCCCTCTATTATTCCCACTCTTACATTCTATAGAATACTATACAGCAGTCAAAAGCAATGAAATCCGGTCATTTGCAACAAGATGGAGGAATCTGGAAAACATTATGCTGAGTGAATTAAGCCAGTCCCAGAGGGACAAATATCATATGTTCTCCCTGATCGGCAACAACTAACTGAGCACCAAAGGGGAAACCTGTTGAAGTGAAATGGACACTATGAAAAACAGTGACTTGATCAGCCCTTGTCCTGACTGTTGATATAAAATGTAATACTTTATCCATTTTAGTATTTTTTTTTGTTCTAGTACTATTGGTTGAACTCTGTAATTGTCTCAACTATTGTCACTTCTTTTATCCTGTTGTACCTTAGCAAATTTAACTAAATATAAATAATGGAAATTATTATTTTTTTTAAAATTTTTTTGACAGGCAGAGTGGACAGTGAGAGAGAGAGACAGAGAGAAAGGTCTGCCTTTTTGCCGTTGGTTCACCCTCCAATGGCTGCCGTGGCTGGCGCGCTGGGGCCAGCGCACCGCGCTGATCCGATGGCAGGAGCCAGGTGCTTCTCCTGGTCTCCCATGGGGTGCAGAGCCCAAGCACTTGGGCTACCCTCCACTGCACTCCCTGGCCACAGCAGAGAGCTGGCCTGGAAGAGGGGCAACCGGGACAGAATCCGGCGCCCCGACCGGGACTAGAACCCGGTGTGCCAGCGCCGCAAGGCGGAGGATTAGCCTGCTGAGCCGTGGCGCCAGCCATAATGGAAATTATTTTAAGTACATGGTTTTCAGTAAAGCTGTGATACAAGAAAATTTAAATTATTCAATCTGATAAGATTGAAAATGAAAAAAATTAACACACGAATCTGGTCTCCTAGTCCCTAAATATTTCTTTTCATGAGAATTGTATCCATCCCTGCCATTGTCACTCAAGAGTCCATTTTATGCAGCAAACACTACTCAAATTTCCTAGCAGGCACACACAATTGTAGTTTTATTTTGTAGCTTTCAGTAATTACCAGAATGATAAGCCAAGCCTTCATGGTAATTTTTGCAGGTGGTGAGTATTAATGTTTCATATTTATGTTACCTTTGAATGGCCACAAGAATACACACACAGAAATCAGAAACTTTCATATTCTTTTAGAGTCGCTACATTTGGGAATCTCTCTCATGCAAACATCAGGAATAACATTAAATTTTGTTATGTGATGTAAAAAACTAATTCGTGAAGTTAGTGTGTGGCCCAGCATTTTATGGAATCCCTTGACCCCTTGCAACACCAACATCTCATATTGGAGTACTAGTTAGAGTCTTGGCTTTTCTTCTGATCCAGTCTCCTGCTAAGGTGCCTGGGAAAACAGGCAGTGATGGCTCAGATGCTTAGATTTCTGCAGTCCTTGTAGGGGACCTGAGTGGAGTTCCTGGCTCCTGGCTTTGGCTTGTCCCAGCCCCAGCTGTTATTGACCATTTGGGGAGTGAAATAGCAAATGGAAGATTCTCTCTTTCTCCTCCCCTTCAATTAAATAAATAAATAATAAAAACACATGTTTAATGATTTAAATAGTTTTAACATTTATTTTTAAAAAATTGCTTTTGCCATCATTTAAAAAAGACTAGTAGCATGCAAATAGTGATGGAAAAAGATGCACATTTCAGAAATGGATACAAGATAATATGAAGACAGAGGGGCTGCAGTTATTTCTCTCTCCAGCATTGTTACACATGACAGTGAATGTGCATTTTATCAAAGTTTGTAGCAGTTTGTCTTCTGGCAGAAAACTCCTTTCCAAATAAAAATGATAAAATGATTCAGTTTTTAGTCTTTTGTCCTGTTGACTTCTATTCATTTTTTTCATTTTTATAGAAAAAATTACAAAATATTAAAAAGCTACTTATTCAACTTACTATTCTTTTATTATCAGGAATAAAACCTGTATATACAAAGGCACAGTGCAACTTGTTATTAGCTCTTTTTATATTCCCTTTGTGTGATTCAACTGAAACATGAAATGGTTTTGTGTGGATCATAGAACCTCAAGATTATACCTGTGGGTGATTTTGTTATTTTCATAAAGAACTTGTCTTCCCAACCCCAACATCACCAAATGAATCCAATGACTAATAAACACCCAGAGAGATGGGCTCAGCTCTTTTGAATATCAGTATATAAGCTAATCTCTATTTCAAAACATATCTAGACAAATCATACCAAATCATACATTTTATTGAGTATTTATGTTTCCAAGCAGACATGGCATTAACAGTTTTATAGATCCATTTTGTAATTTAATGCTGGGAAAAGCTTTGTAAGGGAGATCTAACCCCTGCAGAATACAGGGAAATTGGGGTTTCTAAAGATTAAATGATTTGTCCAAGGTCACAGTGGCAAGAGAATAGAATTCATTTTCCTTCCTGGGAGACTCCAAGGCACATGTTCTTTGGCATTTGTATCTTATTACAAACCTACTGCCAATGCAGTGGACACATAAAAGTACTATCTCCAGGCATAAGCCCAGGCAGGCCATATTGAAAGACAGAATTATTTTTGTAGGTTTTTGAAACCATCCCCATTATTTTATAGTGACATGTTGTATACTTGCGATAGACGTATATGAAATCTCTCAAATCCATGACATCTATTGGGAATATTTTCAAAGAGCTCAAAGAATTTTTATGATAACAAGAAACATGGAAGATGGGGTGAAACTTGGGATAATTGGGGATTGGAAAAGTACTCAACTCTCCCCCCAAATCATGCAATCTCTTTTCTTCTAAAATCAGTTCACATTGTAATAACATTGTGGGGGAAAAAAACCTGATTGCACTCTTGAAAGTGAAGATATTTCTAGAGAAACAGAGCAGTTGTTTGGAAGGTTATCTACTCCAAAACATATTCAAATTCTGTTTGGGCAAATCTGTGCTATTCCTTTTGGGAAAATGAAAAATAGATGCCAACAAGGATCACAGGGATGGGAGAGTAATGGGTGAGTGATGCTAATAGGTGAGCAAGGGAAGGGGAAAAATGCATTCCGTGTTCAAAATCTTCTGTTTTCATTAGATGCTACACCTCAGACAGAATCTACCTGTGACTCTAAGAGGGGTATTCTCAGCACATTCCTTGTTATTTACTCTCTAAACTGTGACAATGATCCAAATACCTGTGTATAGTTCTTGACAAATGGAAGAAGAATTCTGTCACAGAGCTCCTAAATGCTTATTAGAAACACGTCTGAGTGGTGTTGTCAGACTGGCTTAGATGCTAAGCTCTGTGGGGAAAGGGATTGATGTCTTTCCATGTGAGACTGACAGAAAACACTACAACACTTAATAAAACAGCAGTAAGAACATGGGAAATATAACCCTTCAATATGAGCTCAACAATTCTGAACAAAGCCCCATTCCTGTTAGAGAAACTCCATTGCCAGTGTTGTATGGATTTTGCAGTGACACACATTCTGGGATGAATCTTCACACAAGCCACACAGAATTGTTAGTGGCTAATAGAAAGCCACAACTCTCCTCTGTGATATAATCAGCGGTTGTTTCACTACGCTTGAACAAATGGAGCACCTGACGGTGGATTAACTGCACCTAATGATGGCTTGTGAATATTAGCATATCGGCAAACCATATGGTAAATTAGACTTCTCTCTGGTAATGTACCAGAAGGAAGCCACAATAATTAGAAATCAGTCTCAATAACGAGAGTTGCACATAGCTACTCCACCACTGAAAAGGAATGGTTTGCAGAAATGCGTGTTTTGCAGGTGTATACCAAATGATAGTCTGCAAACTTGCTCTTTGTATTATACATCTTCATGCACAGTGGGCTTCCAGACTGAATCTTAAACAGCGGGATTATTTGCCACCTGCTTTCACTGTTGATTTGACTTTGAAGATTTTTGTTTGTTTGTTTGCTTTTTGGTCAAGTAAACTTCTCTCCTCATTAGGGTACCCAAAGCTGGTCTGGGCATTTCCTTGTAAGGAACATTCATTGAAGTGTGATAGAAAGCCAGCATCAGCTGTGCTGTTTATTTTCTACCGCGATTGCTTGCTCCATTACACCCATTATATTGAAAAGGATAAATAGTGATTTAAAAATGTTAACAGCATAAACAGGAAGATACTGTAGATCAGGGCTTCTCAATGTTTCCATGTGCTTGTGAATCACCTGAGTACCTTGTTAACATGCAGTTCAGGATTCTGGGGTCTGGGATGGGGTATTTATTGAACCTCCTATCTTGTACATGCTGTTGAAAACTAGAATTACTCAATTCAGGCCCTAAATGCCATATAGGCAGAAAATTCTTAAACAATTATTAATTGGTACACTTATTACTTAAATATATTGGCATACACACCAGGTAAGACACAATAAACAGACACAAAATAGAATAGAAATGGTCAGGTTGAAGAGATAAAGTCTATACCAATACATATGTATTTCTTTTGAAGGAGGATATAGAATGTTTTTTCCCTAGAAAACTTTTATTTAAGGAATACAAACTTCATACATTTCATAATTACAACTTTAGGAACATGGTGATTCTTCCCACTGTACCCACCCTCCCACCACCAACTCTTCCATCCTTCTTCCTCCTCTCTCTCCTATTCCCACTCTTACTTTTCACTAAGAACTATTTTCAATTAACTTTATACACAAATAATTAACTATGCTAAGTAAAGAGTTCAACAAATAGTTTTTTTTTTAAAAGAAAATTAATTCCTCAACAGTTGGGACAAGGGCTGTTCAAAGTCCTTCTTCCTCGAAGTGTCAGTTCCACTTCTACAGATTGCCTTTTAGATGCTCTATTAGTTATCACAGGTCAGGAAGAACATGTGACATTTGTCTCTTTGGGACTGGCTTATTTCACTAAGAATTATGTCTTACAGTATCATCCATTTTGTTGCAAACAGCAGGATTTCATTTTTTTTTTTACTGCTGTGTAGTATTCCATGGTGTACATATCCCATAATTTTTTTTAACCAGTCTCCTTTTGATGGGTATTAGGGTTAATTTCATGTCTTAGCTATGGTGAATTGAGCTGCAATAAACACTGGGGTACAGGTAACTCTTTCATTTGTTGATTTCATTTCTTTTGGGTAAAATCCCAAGATTGGGATGGCTGGGTCATGTGGAGGGTCTATATTAAGATATCCAAGGTATCTCCATACTGTCTTCCATAGTGGCTACACTAGTTTACATGTGGATTGGGGTACCTTCCCCCTTACATTATCATCAGCATTTGTTGTTTGCTTGTTGATTTCTGTATGAAAGCCATTCTGGCAGGGGTGAGGTGAAACCTCTTTGTGATTTTGAGTTGCATTTCCCTAAGCATGTTTTTTTAATGTGTCTGTTGGCCATTTGATTTCCTCTTTTGAAAAATATCTGTTTAATTCCTGTACTCATTTCAAACTGGATTGTTCATTTTGTTGTTGTTGTTGTTGAATTATTTGATCTCTTTGTGTATTCTGATTATTTATTTATCAGTTACATAGTTTGCAAATAATTTTACCCATTCTGTTGGTTGCCTCTTCACCATGCTGAGTGTTTCTTCTGTAGTATAGAAACTTCTCAATTTGATGTCATCCAATTTGTGAATTTTGGGTTTGATTGCCTGTGCCTCTGAGGTCTTTTCCAAGAAGCCTTTGTCTATTCCAGTGTATTGCAGGGTTTCCCCAATGTCCTGTAATAATTTGATGGTATAGGGTCATAGATTTAGGTCTTTATGGCATTTTGAATGGATTTTTGTGTAAGTTGTAAAGCAGGGCTCTTGATTTTTGCATGTGGGGATCCAGTTTCCCCAGCACTGTTTGTTGAAAAGACTGTCCTTGCTCAAGGGATTGATTTTAGCTCCTTTGTCAAAGATAAGTTGATTGTAGATGCTTGGATTGATTTCTGGTGTTTCTGTTCTGTTCCATTGGTCTATCCATTTGTTTTTGTACCAATACCAGGATGTTTTGATTATAACTGCCCTGTAGAATGTTTTAAAATCTGGTATTGTGATGCCTCTGGGTTTGTTTTTTGTTGTATAAAGTTGCTTTAGCTATTCAAGCTCTCCTGTGTTTCCACAAGAATTTCAGCATCATTTTTTTTTTCTAAATCCGAGAAGAATGTCTTCAGTATCGTACTGAGTCTTTAATTGCTTTTGATAGTATGGATATTTTGATGATACTGATTCTTCCAATCCATGAGCATGGTAGAATTTTTCATTTTTTCTGTCTTTTTCTATTTCTTTCTTTAATGTTTTGTAATTCTCATCATAGAGATTTTGCCATCCTTGGTTAAATTTATTCCAAGGTATTTGATTTTTTTTTTAGCTGTTGTGAATGGGATTGATCTTAGAAGTTCTTTCTCAGCCATGGAATTGTCTGTGTATACAAAGGCTATTGATTTTTCAATGTTGATTTTATATCCTGCCACTTTACTAAACTCTTCTTTGAGTTTCAATAGTCTCTCAGTGGAGTATTTTGGATCATTTACATATAGAATCATGTCATCTGCAAGCATGGATAATTTGACTTCCTCCTTCCCAAATTGTATCCCTTTGATTTATTTTTCTAGCCTAATGGCTCTGGCTAGAACTTCCAGGACCATATTGAATAGCAATGGTGAGACTGAGCATCTTTGTCTGGTTCCAGGTCTCAGTGAGAATGCTTCCATATTTTCTCCATTCAAATGGATGCTGGCTGTGGGTTTGTCATATATTATTTTTATTGTATTGAGGAATGTTCCCTCTATCCCCATTTTCCTTAAGGTTTTTGTCATGAAAGGATATTTTTATTTATCAAATGCTTTCTCTGCATCTATTGAGATAATCATATGGTTTTTGTTTTTCAAATTAATGTGATGTGAATGTTGAATCATCCCTGCATACCAGGGATAAATCCCACTTGGTCCAGGTGAATGATCTTTCTGATGTGCTGTTGGATTTGATTGGTGAGTAATTTGTTGAGGATTTTTGCATCAATGTTCATCAGGCAAATTGGTCTGAGGTTCTCTTTCTCTGTTGTATTTTTTTTTCAGATTTAGGAAATAAGGTGATGCTTGCTTGATAGAAAGAATTTGGGAGGATTCCTTTCCTTTCAACTGTTTTGAATAGTTGAGAGGAATTGGAGTTAGTTCTTTAAATGTCTAATAGAATTCAGCAGTGAAGCCATCTGGTCCTGGGCTTTTCTTTGTTGGGAGGGCTTTAATGCTGATTCAGTTTCTGACTCGGTTATGGGTCCGTTTAGGTTTTCTATGTCTTCATGGCTCAATTTAGGTAGGCTGTATATAACCAGGAATCTATCTATTTCTTCTAGTTTTCACATGGCATGTAGCTCTTTGTAATAATTTCTGATGAGTCTTTATTTCTGTGGTATCTCTTATTACATTTCCCTTTTTATCTCTAATTTTATTGATCTGAATCTTCTCCCTCCTTTTTTATTTATCAGTTTGGCAGATGGTCAATTTTATTTTATTTATTTATTTTCCAAAATGTCAGCTCTTCATTTTCTCCCACTAGTTTTGGGTTTGGTTTGTTGTTGTTTTTCTAGGTCATTGAGATGCATTTATTTGGTGCCTTTCCAATTTCTTGATGTAGGCACCCATTGCTATAAACTTCCTCTTAACACTCCCTTTGCTGTATTCCAGAAGTTTGGATATGTTGTATTGTCTTAATTTGTTTCCAAAAATTTTTTGATTTCTCTTTTGATTCCTTCAGTGACCCACTGTTCCTTCAGGAGCATGTTGTTTAGTCTCCATGTGTTTGCATATGTCCTAGAGATTCCTGAGTTGTTGGTTTCCAGCTTCATTCCAGTGTTGTCAGAGAAGATGAATGGTATTATTTTGATATTTTTGAATTTTTTTAGACTTGCTTTATGGCCTAGCATGTGATAAATCCTAGAGAAAGTTTCATGCACTGGTGAGAATGTTATGTGCGACTGTAGGATGGACATCTCCCTAGATATCTCTTAGGTCCATTTGGTCTATAGTGTTGATTAACTCTGTTGTTTCCTTGCTGCTATGCTGTCTGGTTGATCTGTCCTTTGCTGAAAGTGGGGTATTCACTCCCCCATTACTATTGTATTGGAGTCTATGTCTCCATTTAGATTCATTAACATTTCTTTTCAATAGCCAGGTTCCCTGTAATTAGGTGTGTATACATTTATTGTAGTCACATATCACATATTCCTATTGAATTGATCCCTTAATCATTTTTTAAGGTTTATTTATTTATTTGAAAGACAGAGTTACAGAGAGGCAGAGGCAGAGAGACAGAGAGAGAAGTCTTCCATCTGTGAGTTCACTCCCCAGATGGCTGCAATGTCCGGAGCTGCACTGATCCGAATCAGGAAACAGGAGCTTCTTCTGGGTCTCTGATGTAGCTGTAGGGACCCAAGGACTTGGGCAATCTTCCACTGTTTTCCCAGGCCATAGCAGAGAGCTGGATCAGAAGTAGAGTAGTTGGGTCTCAAACTGGCACTTATGTGGGATGCTGGCAATGCAGGTGGTGGCTTTATCAGCTGTGCCACAGCGCTGGCCCTCGTCCCTTAATCATTACATAGTTCCATTCTTTGTCTCTTTTAACAGTTTTTGTGTTAAAATCTATTTTTTCTGCTATTAGGATAACTACACCACCTCTTTTTTGGTTTCAGTTAGCATGGAATATCTTTTGCCATTCTTCCATTTTCTGTTGGTGTTTCTTTGTTGATGAGATATGTTTCTTGTATGCAGCAAATAAATGTTTTTTGTTTTTTAATCCATTCAGCCAGTCTGGATCTTTTAACTGGAGAGTTGAGGCCATTTACATTTAATGTGACTTTTGATAAGTAACGGCTTTGTCCTGCCATTTTTCCATAAATATTCCTATTCTTTACTTAAGATTTCCTTTGTACTTTTACTGGGAGATTTTCTGCCTTCATTTTCTTTCATAGTGAAGACCATGTTTCTGTGTTTCTGTGTGTAGCACATCCTTAAGCAACTTTTTAAGTCTGGATGGGTAGTGACAAATTCTTTCAATTTCTTTTTGTTATGGAAGACCCTTATTTCACCTTAGCTCATAAATGACTGCTTTACAGGGTACAGTATTCTGGGTTGACAGTTTTTTTTCTTAAGACTTGGAATATATCTTTGCCATCCTCTCCTAACCTATAGGGTTTCTGATGAGAAGTTACCTGTGAGTTTAATTTGAGATCTTTTGAAAGTAATCTGGCATTTCTGTCATGCACATTTTAGGATCTTTTCTTATATTTTACTGTGGAGAGTTTGACTACAATGTGTCATGGTGAAGATTTACTCTGGCCATGTCTATTTAGAGTTCTATGTGCTTCCTGTACTTGTATGTCCCTTTCTTTCTCTAAATTAGGGCAGTTTTCTGTAATTATTTCACTAAAAAGGCCTTCTAATCTATTATCTTTCTACACCTTCAGGAACTCCTAAGACCTATATATTGGGTCATTTGATAGTATCTCATAGATCTCCAACAGTGTTTTTTAGTTTTCTAATTTTTTCTTCTTTTCTTTGGTTGGACTGTAAAATTCCAGAAATTTTTCTTCTAACACAGATATTCTTTCTTCTACTTCAGTGCATCTGTTCTTAAGGCTTTCCTTTATTTTGTCTTTTTTTCAAATTTTTAATTTGTTCTATTGAATTCTTCATTTCTACTATTTCATTTTGATTTCTCTTTAAGATCTGAATTTCATGGGAGAGGAAAAATTTCCTTTCATGTCATGTACAGATTTCATTAGTTCATGGATTTGCTTCTAACTACTTCTAATTAATCCTGCAATCAATTTTTTGTGGTTATCATGTTATCTTCTTTATTCTTGTTTCTTGATTTGTTGCATTTAGTATTTGGCATTTGCAGAGATACTCATTGGTTTCTTTTTTGTTTTGTTCTTTTCCCTGTGATGGTTTTTGTCTTTGGATTATCCCTCTGTGGATTATTGGAGGGTCTGCTCTCTCAGTGAATACCCAGAAGCATGTGGTGGGTGTGGCCAGGGCTCTGATCAGTGTCCAAGTTGACACCCAGTTTGGGCATGGTAAATCTCTTCTTTTTTTTTTTGTCAATCAGATAGTAGGTTTATTCTTTTCTGCTGCTATAGTCTCAAGCTCTCCTCCTCTCCTCAAAGGAGACCAATTCCTGGGTGTTAGTCCCATCAGGTACAATATTTGTCCATGCTACCACAAGAACCACACAAAGATTCTGTACAGTTCTCGGTGTAAGCATGGATTCTGCAGCAATGACCCTCACCAGACAATCAGGGAGCCCTGAGCATGTATAGCCTTCCACAGTGACTGCCCAAAGTCCTACCCACACCCTGAGCCCTCCCATGCAGCCACAGTGTTTTCACAGTCCTGGCACACAAGCTTCCCACAGTCATGAGTCCCCAGCCCCCTGTCCGTTCTCCCAGCCAGAATCAGGCATCTCTACTTGGCTAGCTGCTGGCACTTGGACATGAACTGGCCCAGCTGTTACTTATGTCCAAAATGGCACCTGCCCTCTCTTGGCTTCTTACAGGACACTGGCACAGGGTGGTTGGAGAGATAGAAACATGCCCCCCCCCTTTTTTTTTCTCCTCTAGGTTGGCAGGTACATTGTCCCCCACAGGGCTCCAAGCCAGATTCCCCTCAGGCACTTCCTGCAGCTTTATCACCAGTGGCTTGGGCTGCTGCAGTCTGGTCTCACCTCATTCTCCAGAGGGGGTGCTGAGGTTCTTGGCTGCTGGAGTCCTGAGTTGTGTGTGTCCATACCTTCCACATAGGTCCACAGTGTCCCTCTAATTTGTGTGGCATTTCCTCTGTGCTTTTTCCCTTAGACTATATTCTCTCCACTTTTTTAGAACTATCTTCTCCTAAAACTAGAGTAGTAAGCTCCCTCTCTATTCTGGCATGTTGGATCCAATCTTTACATGGATGATATAGAATGTTAAAGATGCAATGGTACCGAACTAGCCTAGAAAGTCTGAGTTATGCAGTCATAATTCGGTAGGGTGATGGGAGAGAGACTTGAGTTACTGAAAAGTCAGTCCACAGTGCCTTCAATCCAGGATGCTGATAGGACAGAGAGCAGTCTGGAAAGATGAGAAGTGACCATGTGAGGTACATTAAAGACTTTGAAATGAAGGTAGCGGTAAGGGAAAGATGCTTTGGTGTAGAAACTATTTAAGATGTACATTTCAAGAAGCTCCTACAGCAGAGGTGTGGCACAGAAGTGAAGATGTCACTTGAGACACAATGCATCCTATTTCAGAGTGCTTGGGTTCGAGTCCAGGTTTTACTCCTCATGACAGCTTCCTGTTAATGTGCAACATAGAAGGCAGTAGTGATAGCTTAACTGCTTATGTCCCTGCCACACAGGTGAAAGACCTGCTTTCAGTGCCAGACTCCCCACATCAGTCTGGCACAATTCTGGCTGTTGCAGGCATTTGGGGGAGTGAAACAGCACCGCCTCTCTCTCTGTGCCTTTCAAATTAAAAAAAAAAAGCCCTTCCATGCTCCTACAAGCTGAAGCAATAATAGGTAGGAAAGTTGAGAAACTACTGAAATGCTCCCGGCCAAGGTCATGGTGACTTGATACAGGAAATGATAATAGAGGAGAAGATGTCTGTGCTAAAATAACATTGCAAAGTGAGTTTAAATTGCTAGAAGAACATAGAGGACAAAGGAGGTAGAGAGACTTACAAATGACTAAAAAATAAAGATAATAAAACTGGCTGTAAACATCTGAATATCTGATTCTGTTACCAGCATGAACGTTGCCTTTTGTGCTTTTGTCTGCATATGCTTAATTTTCTTCTTCCATCCACAAGATAAACAAATATTAATATTTGGATTCTCAGTTTAATGCTCTTTCCCCCCTGTTTTGTTTCTGAGTGTGAATGCTCAAGAAGCAATCATGGTGAAAGACAGCCATACCTCAGAGAGATGCTCAAGCACTCATCACATGACTCTGTTGTGGAGCTGAGATTTATATTGTAGTAAACTCTCTTTTCTGTTTCAGCCAGAGGCAGGTCTCTAGAGTTTTTATGCTTTTATTTTTGTAAACAGAAAAAATTCAGTCATAAGGATCTCTTGCACACTACTTTATACACTGTGCTGCTATTATAGCTATAAACTGTCTGGCTAAGCACACACTTATAATAAGCCAATCACAGTGCATTGGCTAGGAAAAGAGAAATGAAACACAGTAAACTACCCCTTGTGTTGACTTTGTTACCAGCTAATATGTAGGATGTAATTAAACCACATTGTTTTGCCTCACCTGAGAAAGCTGGGTTGCCTCAACAGTTCTCAAATCACAGGAATCACAGGTGATGTTCATATGTGCTAATAAACATCTGGCTGCAATTGACCCAGAGGGCACTTCCCAGAAACCATTGCTACTTCTGTAGTAATTTATCAAAGTCCAGTGTAAGTCTTAATAACTGGATACATAAATGTCACAGGCTAGATACACAAGCATGTAGGAATTTTTTTTTATTATTTTTCTTACATTCTTTGGATTATCAGGCCACCATTTAAAAACTAAATATAACTTTCTCAGTGTTTACTTTCTGTAGCAAGAAGAGAAACTGATTTTTTAAAAAGTCACCTCAAATTTTCATGTTCTCCAATGCGGGTTTTTTTCCCTCATTTATTTATTGATTGATTACTGATTGAAGAGACAGAGAGAGCAAACTGTCATCTGATGATTCACTCCCCAAATGCCTGCAACAGCCAGAAGTGGGTCAGGTTATGGATCCAGGTCTCCACCATGGGTAGCAGAGACCCAAGGACTGGAGCCAGCATTGCTGCATCCTAGTGTCTACATTAGCAGGAAGCTGGAATTTGGGGCAGAGCTGGAACTCCAATCCAGGCACTAAAGGTGGCCTACAGGCATCACAACCAGCATTTTAACCAATGCACCAAAAGCCCAACCCTAATGTAGTTTTTTTATCTGCAAATAATTTTGTAAATAATTTTGTATTTAAGTAAACATAAATTCATAGGAGGTTGAGGTACAAATGTACAGGACAATCCTATGTATATTTTGTGCAGTTTTCCCTAATGCTATCTCTAATATAACAGTAAAACCCGGAAACTTGCTTTAGTGAATCTCAGTTTGTTTAGATTTCATCAGGTTTCCATGGCAAGTCGTTAGTATATGTATGTAGTTGTGTGCAATTTTATCCTGTGTGTAGATTAATGTTGCCACTATCACAGTCAGGATACAGAACAATGGGAGGGTGTTGTGGTGCCGCCAATGAAGCCTCTTCACAGGATCCCAGAATCCTATATGAGCACTGGTTAGAGTTCTGGCTGCTCCGCTAATGTGCTCTGGAAGGCCGCAGATGATGGTCCAAGGATGCGGGCCTCTGCTGCCCATGTGAGACACAAGGATGGAGTTCCTGGCTACTGGCTTAGCCCTGGACCTGTCTTGGCTGTTGTGGGCATTTGGGAAGTGAATCAGTGGATGGAAGATCTCTGTCTTTGTCTTTCCCTGTTTGTCATTGTGCCGTCCAAATAAATCAATCTAAAGAACCTCCCCCCCCCCAAAAAAAAAAAACCCAAAAACAATTCCATCATTTCCATCAGCACAAGGATCCATTGTGCTATCTCTTTATAACTGTACCTTCCCTGTCCCTGGCCCCTGACAATCACTAATCTGTTCTCCATCCCTATAAAGTTGCTAATTCAAGAATAGCATATAAATGGAATCACACTATGTCACTTTTTATGACTGTTTTTTTTTTCCCTCACACTGTGTAATTCTCTTGATGGTTTTCCAAGTTGCTACAAAAGTCAATATATTGTTAATTTTTATTTTTACAGGGTACTTTATGGTGTGGCTATTCCACAGCTTGTTTATCTGTTCATCAGATGAAGAACATTTGAGTTGTTTCTAGGTTGAGGCTCTTGTGAATATAGCTTTTATGTAAATTTAAGTTTTCATCCTTGGGGGATAAATGCACAACAGTGCAATTTCTCAGCAGCATAGTACTGGTGTGTGCTTGGTTTTCCATGAAACTGCCAAATTATGAGGCTGGAGCTGTGGCATAGCAGGTTAAGCTACCACCTACAGTGCTGGCATCCCACATGGGCATCAGTCCAAGTCCTGGCTGCTCCACTTACAATCCATATTCCTGCTAAGGCACCTGGGAAAGCAACAAAAGATGGACAAAGTACTTGGACATCTGCCACCACAAGGGAGACCTAATGGAGTTCTGGGATCCTGGATCCAGCTTGGCTCAACTTTGGCTGTTGCAGCCATTTGGGTAGTGAACCAGAAGATGGAAGAACTCTTTCTGTGTCTCCTTCTTTCTCTGTAACTCTTCTTTTCAAATATTGGAAAAACTGCTAAATTATTTTCAAATGGTCAATCCTTTTATAGTTCCACCATCAATGTATGAGGAACCAGATTCTCTGTATTCTTACCAGCATATGGTATCAAATATTGTATTAGAATCACAACCAAGCTGTACATTTCTTGTGGTCAGGTGCTATTTCATCTCACCTTTAAAAATGTCCACATAACAGTAATACTGATTTAAGGTTGGGGGAGCTTTACTGAATATTTGCTGTAACAAAGACATCAAACATGACAAGCACATGCTTTTCCAAGTCTACTTCAATGTAGTAGCTGCAGACAGGAATAGGAACGAGTGAGGCAGCCAACCAAGAAGGGTGCATGCTGTGGTATAGACTGTGGTACAGTGGAAACCACAAGCCTGGCTACTGGGGTCTGTCCCCAGACCACTACTTTCTCCAGGTTCCTGGGCAGTCCTACTTCTCTAGAGAAATCTACAGTCCAACTTGAGATGAGAATTCCCCTCATTTACAAGTGTAGGCCTGATTTTCCTAAAATTTATTTTTTACTGACACATAAAGTTTGTACACATTTATAGGGTACTATGTGATGTTCCAATACATGTATAATTGTGTAATGCCAAATTAGGGTATACATATCTATTGCTTAAAACATGTCACATTTCTTTATGGTGAAAGCATTCAAAATCTTTTCTACTAGCATTTCTTAAAATGTATTTATTTGAGAGGCAGAAAAATAGACAGAAGCACAGCACACACACACACGTGAAAGAAAGAGGGGAGGGAGGGATGGAAGCAGGAAGAGAGAGAGAGAGAGAGAATGCTTCCATTCACTGGTTCTTTCTCCAAATGCCTGTAATAGCCAGGTATGGGCTAGGCTGAAGTCAGGAACCAGGAACTAGAACTGGTCTCCCATGTGGGTGACGGGTACCCAACTATTTGAGCCATCACTGCTGCCTCCCAGAGTGCACATTAGCAAGAAGCTGGAATTGGGAGGGGAGCCAGGACTCAGGCCTAGACAACTCAACATGGGATGTGGGTATCCTTATTGCTGGCTTACCTGCCACACCAAATACTCACCTTCAGAATTAATTTTAGTACTATTTCACATTTTAGTTAAAACAGACATTTAGTAATTATTTCAAATTCTTACATATTTCTACTCTATTACAGGCTTTGTTTTTTTTAACTTTTATTTAATAAATATAAATTTCCAAAGTACAGCTTATGGATTACAATGGATTTTTCCCCCCATAACTTCCTACCCACCTGCAACCCTCCCATCTCCCACTCCTTCTCCCATCCCATTCACATCAAGATTCATTTTCAATTCTCTTTATATACAGAAGATCAATTTAGTATATATTAAATAAAGATATCATCAGTTTGCACCCACACAGAACATAAAGTGTAAAATATTGTTTCAGTACTAGTTATAGCATTAATTCACATTGGACAACACATTAAGGACAGAGATCCCACATGAGGCGTAAGTACACAGTGACTCCTGTTGTTGACTTAACAATTTGACACTCTTGTTTATGGTGTCAGTAATCTCCCTAGGCTCTTGTCATGAGTTGCCAAGGCTATGGAAGTCTTTTGAGTTTGCCAACTCCGATCTTATTTAGACTAGGTCATAGTCAAAGTGGAAGTTCTCTCCTCCCTTCAGAGAAAGGTACCTCCTTCTTTGATGGCCCGTTCTTTTTTTTTTTTTTTTTTTTTTTTGACAGGCAGAGTGGATAGTGAGAGAGAGAGACAGAGAGAAAGGTCTTCCTTTTTTGCGGTTGGTTCACCCTCCAATGGCCACTGCGGCCTGCGCATCGTGCTGATCCAAAGCCAGGAGCCAGGTGTTTCTCCTGGTCTCCCATGCGGGTGCAGGACCCAAGCACTTGGGCCATCCTCCACTGCCTTCTTGGGCCATAGCAGAGAGCTGGCCTGGAAGAGGGGCAACCGGGATAGAATCCAGCGCCCCAACCGGGACTAGAACCTGGTGTGCCGGCGCCGCAAGGTGGAGGATTAGCCTGTTAAGCCACGGTGCCGGCCCGATGGCCCGTTCTTTCTACTGGGATCTCACTTGCAGAGATCTTTCATTTAGGTGTGGTTTTTTTTTTTTTTTTTTGCCAAAGTACAGGCTTTGATTCCATGTGTAATAAAGTCATAACATACTGCTCTGTAAAGGTACTTTTATTTAACAGTATATTGCAAAACCCCTTTTAAATAAATTCATTTGCCGTATAAGTCCAAAGTATGTGTGAGGTGGTGTCCAGGTCATGTCCTGGCACCATTTACCAGCTACAGATGCAGCTAGGTGGTAAGGGCTCTAGCTACTCCAATATTCGTCACCATGGCTTGCCATTTGCAACGATGTCATGTCTCCCATAAGCTACTTACAGCCAGTGGTTGAGTGTGCTAGGGACAGTGCCTGTTTCTGACAGCTGTGAGCTTCTCTGTAGGTTGGTTTTGGTTTGGGATTCCCTGATGGCTTTGCTGAGCCACATTTCCTTGCACCGTGTCACTGTGTGCTGTGCGCTGTGGGCTGTGCTGATACTCTCTCTCCTTGCTAATGCCGGTCTTTCTGTGCTGACTCACGATATTCACCACCACTGGCTCCCTCCTGATTTTCTCCCCAGCATGCATTTCTGCCGATCTTTGCATATGTGATTCTGTCTGGCCATCTGTGTGTCAGAAGAACCAGACCAACACAATGCCTACTCCATAATTTATAAAAGTTCTCTTATTGATACTTTTTGATAGCTTAATTTCATGTTATTATTAATGAAAACAGTGTGGTATAAAGATCCTCTAATTGCATCTTTATGTATTGAATTTCTTACAGTTTCTGTTTTTGTATTTTGGTTGGTTAAGTTCCCAGGATAGAATCATTTAAAGAGTATACACGATGTAAATTAAATAAATGCAGTATTAATGAAGTGCTGTCTCAACTAGAAGAGGCAACAAACTTAGGAAATCAACTTCTCAATGTGATGTCTACCATCTGCTTTGCTTAACAATAACTTCTGTAGGTTGTATGTACAACTTCTGTAAGTTGTATGTATGTGCATTTTCCATGAATTCTTTTGAGGAACATTTCTCTCCCTCTCCCTCTCTCTGTGGCATATGTGGAATATGAATTACTGTTTTACTGTTTATCATGATTAGTAGAATTTGTATCAAAGGGGGAACCAAGAAGATATAAAAATGGAAATAATTTTTTTTTGTAAGTTCTTTTTTTTTTTTTTTGACAGGCAGAGTGGATAGTGAGAGAGAGAGAGAGAGAGAGAAAGGTCTTCCTTTGCCGTTGGTTCACCCTCCAATGGCCACTGCGGCCGGCGCATCTCGCTGATCCGAAGCCAGGAGCCAGGTGCTTCTCCTGGTCTCCCATGCAGGTGCAGGGCCCAAGGACTTGGGCCATCCTCCACTGCCTCCCCGGGCCACAGCAGAGAGCTGGATTGGAAGAGGAGCAACCGGGATAGAATCCGGCGCCCCAACCGGGACGAGAACCCGGTGTGCCGGCGCCGCAAGGTGGAGGATTAGCCTGTTAAGCCACGGTGCCGGCCTAAAAATGGAAATAATTTTAATGCTTATTTTGATTCAGCAAGTTGTATAAATGATTAATGTTCAAAAAGTGACATCTAGATGCTTCTGTCATCTGTAGTTATGTTTTATTTATTTTCCCCTTTTTAAATTTGAAGGGACTATTAAAAACAGGCAGGATATGAAAATTTCAAATCCATTGGATTATATGGGCCTTTAACAATAACACAGAAACTTATCATGTTACATCTATGTCATCAATATGTGCATCTGGGAACTTGCAAGTCAATTTGATCACACATATGAATTAAAGTGTTTATTTAGAACAATTATCATTTTCTGTTACAAAGAATTCTGAGTTGCTAAATTCTTTAATGAAAATTAAAGACTTGAGGAGCTGACGCTGTGACGCAGCAGGTTAACGCTGTGGCCTGAAGTGCCGGCATCCCATATGGGCGCCGGTTCAAGACCTGGCTGCTCCACTTCCGATCCAGCTCTCTGCTGTGGTCTGGGAAAGTAGTGGAAAATGGCCCAAGTCTTGGGGCCCCTGTACCCCTGTGGGAGACCTGAAAGAAACTCCTGTCTCCTGGCTCCAGATCGGCGCAGCTCTGGCTATTGCAGCCATCTGGGGAGTAAACCAGCAGATGGAAGATCTCTCTCTCTCTCTCTCTCTCTCTCTGCCTCTCCTTCTCTCTCTGTGTAACTCTAAATTTCAAGTAAAATAAATACTATCAGGTAATGATATTGAACTATGGAAGACAAGGATGGCATTTGATAGAATTTACACACTACTACAGAACAATATCCTTTTATTTCATTCTTAGTTTTTTTAAAAATTATTTATTTATTTGAGATGTGGAATGGAGAGTGAGAAGGACTTCCATCTGCTTGTTTATTTCCTAGATGTCTACAATGGCCCAATACAGGTCTCCCATGTGGATATTAGGGACTCAATTACTTGAGCCATCACTGCTGCCCTCCAAGACCTGCCTTGAATAGGAAGCTGACATCAGGAGCCAGCTGAACCCATGCACTCTGATGTGGAATGCAAGCATTTTAATGGTAGGCTGAACACTCACTCTAATACCCTTTAAGACTAGAATTTCTATAAGTACTTTCATATATCCTGATAAAGTATCAAAAATCATTTTAATCTATGCAGACATACTGTATCAAGTAAAAATTAAGCTTGCAATCTATAATTATGCAGCAGAAGAAAACCTTAGTGTTGTTTTAAAGCAAGGTTAGCTTAATCTTAAGATAACTTGAGTTTTTAATAACTTCTGTTATGAAAATTCAGTTTTCAGGAGAGAGAGAGAGAGAGAGAAGGCAAGAGAAAGGAAGGAAGGAAGGAAGGAAAGGGAAAAGAAAAAAGAAAGGAATAGAAAAAAGGAAGGAAGGAAGAAGCTATAACATCCTGTATACAACCAAACGTGAAATTAGCCAGATGCCACAGTCATTTTTTCTGATTCCAGTGGTCAGCAGCATCCTTTTGGTGGAACTCCATGTCCACTTCTCTTTTCCCCCTTTGCCTGTGCTCCTGCTGCATGATTAGGCCTTCTTGACTTTTTGGCTTCTAGCTTGTTTGAACAATGGCTTTTGAATATTTAGGATACAGCTCGATTTTCCCAGGCATAATGTAGTAGGGGAAAATTTAGAGCATTCATAAAGAAAAATGAAGGTGGGAAACTATAAGTTGGGTTGATGTTTTATGGTCATTGTTCTTCATATTGCTTTAAATGATTGTGGAACTAATCTGTTTAAACATTTTAGTGTAGCGTCACATTATCTCAGATGTGCTTAATGCCCTACATACAATAATACAATAGACTTGTATTATTACTAGCCAAGAGATTGTCGGACAGATGAAAATGTTTGCTGTTATATGGCTGGTAATGTGTTTATAACTTTACACTTGGACAAGTTAGTCCATTCAATTTTCCACAAGTTGCCAAAGAGATGTTTTCTTATTTGTTTATTTTACTTTTTTTCTCTCTTTCTTTCTTTTTCTTTTTCTTTTTTTTTTTTTTTTATGGGCAGAGTGGACAGTGAGAGAGAGAGACAGAGAGAAAGGTCTTCCTTTTTCATTGGTTCAGCCTCCAATGGCCGCTGTGGCCGGCGCACCGCGCTGATCTGAAGCCAGGAGTCAGGTGCTTCTCCTGGTCTCCCATGCAGGTGCAGGGCCCAAGCACTTGGGCCATCCTCCACTGCCTCCCCGGGCCACAGCAGAGAGCTGGATTGGAAGAGGAGCAACCGGGACAGAATCTGGTGCCCCGACAGGGACTAGAACACGGGGTGCTGGCGCTGCAGGTGGAGAATTAGCCTATTGAGCCGTGGCTCCGGCCTATTTTACTTGTCTATTGATATGAAAAGCAAACAGAAAGAGACAAAGAGAGGTAGACCTTCCATTCACTGGTTCACTCCCCAAATGTCGTACCTGCTAGGGCTGGACCAGGTCAAAGCCAGGAGCCACAGGCTCAGTCCAAGTCTTCCACATGATGGTAGGGACATAAGCACTCGAGCCAACATCTGCTGCCTCCCTGCGTCCATGAAGCTGAAATCAGAGTGGATCTGGGACTCAAACCTAGGCACTCCCATATGCGATGCTGGAATCCCAAGTGGTGTCATAACTGCTGTTGCAAACATTCGCCCTGAAATACCTTCTTAAGAGAGTCCCATGATTTCACAGAATCTCAATAACCCTGAGGAGAAACCATAATTTAATGATTTCTGATGTGCTGGATTTTAAAGGTTCATTAAAGTTGCAAAATTATTTTTAAAGTGGCAGCCAAGTTGTTTGAATATTAATGCTTTTGGAATTTCCAGCTTTAATACAAATGTAACAACTCAATATTTCAACCCCAAAAGCATTTAAATAAACTAGTGATGGTGATATACAGGATCACATGTGAAAAAAATAAACTAAGGTTTCACTACATTTATACTGGGTGTCTGAGGGAGTGGGAAAAGGTCAGGTCGCTTAACAGGTGCAGAGGCATGTGCAGGTTTGGGAGGTAGGCACTGTGGATCACATGTGGGATATAACAGATCCAGGTCCCCATATGTGATGTTCAGTGGCAATGGCAGGAGATGAAGTGGTGATGAGGGTTGCATTAATTTTTAAAGTACTTGTTAGCTTTTGCTCTGGGCATTTTGCCACATAATTCTCTTTATTTTGAGAAGGCTTGTTACTCCAAGGGGAAGTGTAGAATGTATACTTATTAGAAGTACACTATCTCAAAAACATACATTAAATGAATTGAGTAGAAAATAAAATAATCTTTCATAATTATTTTACTGTCAAATTATATTACAAGGTTATTTTTAAAAATATTTATTTACTTTAAAAGCAGAGAAGAGAAGGAGAGATGCAGAGGGAAAGGGAGAAATCTTTCATGGGCTAGTTTACTCCCCAGATGTCCACAATGTATGGTGCTGGGTCAGGCCAAAGACAGGATCCAGGAACTCCATCCTGGTCACCTTTGTGAGTGGCAGAGGCCCAAATACTTGGGCCATCATCCACCGCTTTCTCTGGAGCATTAACAGGGAGCTGGATTATATACAACTGGGACTCAGATAAGGGATGGTGGTATACAAGCAGCAGTTGCGCCACAATGCTGGCCCCTCTTACAAGAATATTTTAACCTTTGATTTTAATTTTTAGCTAACAATGATTTTAGATTTTGGTTTCCCGGATACACTGCATTTGAACAAAAAAGCATAATAAGCATAATGACCATTTAATTGAAATTCCCTTCTGCCACAAATTCCAAAGTCATTTTTTCAGTGATGTCCATTTTAAGTTAGCCTAAAATCAGAATAATCGTTGAAAGGTGGATATAGATGATTATGGTCAACATTTTCTTGTTTGCATCTTGTTCTCAAAGCAACAGTTTCAACTGTGGGCTATGGTCCATCCTTTGCAAATTCAGAAACCCTTTAGTGAACCAGTAACAGACATTAATGGTCAGGACCATTGCCTGCTGGAAGTATTTACTCCTATGTGGCATCTGTGTGACAAAAACTTCCAGCTCCTTCCTCTCCATTGTAGAAATATCTGCTTATTCCACAGGGCTTAATTTCAGTATATTGCTTGGGAAGCCTACTCTGACCAATCAGGTTGGATAAGGTGCCCTCGCCTGTGCTCTTGAACGTCATATAATTATAAAGATTAGTGGAGACTCCATTATCATACCTACCTGGGTAGCTTCATGATGGTGAATGTGCTTGTTTTCTCACTGCACTGTGAACTCACTGAAGACAAAAACAGTGTTTTATTTGTCTACATATTCACAGAACCTGGCACGTGGTTGGTTACTTAGTAAAGAGTCCATAAATATTGGTTTTGTAAATGAATGAATAAGTGGATGAAAGCATTTGCTTTTTCTCAGCAAGTTGAAGCCCTTAGACAGCTTTTCCACCTACCCTGGTGTCTCAATTGAGAAACTGACATGGAAGGCTATGGAAAATCAACTCCAGTCTCTCACATGGGTCTACACTTCCTGCAATCCATCATTCTGGAAGTCGTCTTCATTGGTTCTTGCTTCTGAATGCAACCTTCTCTTGGCTATCATTTAGGAGTTTATCATTATTTCATTTTTAATACAACTTTTGCAGTATATTTAAAAATTCATTGGTTGACTCTTGCTAACTTTGGTTCTGGTCTGACGTGAGGAACTGTGGCCATGACAGTGGGGAAATTTCACAATTAACTGTGTGATTTAAGCTATTATCTCACTATGTTATATCTTCCTTACAGAGCAAATGAGGCAGCTATCACAGAACATAATAATCTGCTGCCTGAACTGCGCTTCCATGGCTTACTATGACTGAGTGTAAGTGAAATGTTTCTTCATCTTGACCCTTTTTCCTGTTCTATCTAACCTGCCTTTCACCTGCTCCTGTTACTGACAATGCCCTGGATACATACAGTGCTCTGCTTAATTGTCCCCCTCCAGTCTAGGCCAACGAATAGGTCTCCCAGCACTCATCCCTAGTTCACACTCAGTGAGATCCTGAATGAACCCAACACCTTGTATGTCTGCTTTCTGCCATTGCCAGCCTTTCTGACTCTGCTAAGAGAATGTTAGCAATACTAACTTGATAAGTAAATTTGTTCACTGGAGAAAGACATCCAAGGATTTACTTTCTCAGTTTTATCATCATGAGTTTCTAACTTAACAGTTCATTGCTTAGAAAGAAGTAATATAATAGGTTATTCCATGGCCAACTTCAGGGACTCATGTTGATCTTGAGTCACAGTCCATATACGCTCCCATATCATCTCCATTCACACTCATCCTTGATTTTAAGAGTGGTTTTGCAATGAATTTCACAGCAAGTAGGGTTTCCACTCCTCATCCATCTTTGCCATAAGCACATTTCTTCCTTCTCCAGATATCTTGAAATCAGAGTGCACAAGAAAGGTATGCCTAGATGAAGAGCAATGTGGCAGAAAGTGCCTACTTTTGAAATTACGACATGTTTGAGACTAAACTGAGTCACTTACCACCTGGCTGACCTTGGTGATGCCTTTAAAGTCTCTTAGTTGAGATTTCATTAACTGAAATGGGGGGTCATAAATCCTACAGTGCCTGTTTTGTAGGCTGCTTCCTAATATCAAATGATCCATTTTATGTGAAAAAATATGTAAAATATTTATGCATTTATTCAACAAATATTTATGGATTGCTAATATCTGCTACTGTGTGCCAAAAAATATTGACTTTCTAAATTTATTATCTTCAAATGATACAGTATTTATCCCATTGGCTTAACTAATCTGGAAACACTGCTTCTATTGCCAGGAAAGAGTTTCACAAACTGCTAAGACATGATGGAGGTGACCCATGTCTATCACTCAATGTTAAAATGTCTTTACTGTCTTTATGATGCATGCTTTTTTTTCCATTTGTGATTGGATGTTCCCCTCTGTACAGTATAAAGCATCTAGAATTTCATTCATGAAAGCAGTCCCCGATCCCCTCTTACAATACAACTTTGTAAGTGCTTTATTACATTGTGAATGTTTGCTTCACGTGTCTACATCACTCAACAAACTTTGGGCAGTTAATACTAGACACTAAGTTTCTTCCTTGCTTATTTAGTTTAGTAATTTCAAAGTAAGTGTTCTGAGAAGTTTTCCTCAGGACTCCATAGTGGATAATTTCTGTAACTTATTAAACATTTATTTATTTGAGAGACAGACAGATTGGGGGCTACATTTTGCTGGTCCATTCCCAGTGTCTGCCATGGCCAGGACTAGGTAGGGGCTTAAGCCAGCAGTCTAGAACTGAATCCAGGTCTCCCATGTGGGTGAGAGGAACCTGATTACCTGAGCCATTACTACTGCTCCCACTGTCTGCATTAGTTGGAAACCAATGTTAGGAGCTAAGCAGAAACTGGACACAGGTACTCTGATGTGAGACATGAGCATCTTGTGTTTTAACCACTGGGCTACACACTTGCCTGATATGGTTAATTTCAGTGATTTCAATAAGTGATACAATATGGCTACTAAAACAATGTATAACAGATAGGTACAAATTCACTTATCCCTCAGCTGTATTAATGTTTTAGAAATGTATGCTTTAACTTTTGCTATAATATTCTTAAAATCTTAAGCAGAGATGTTATAAAGGTTTTTTGGCCAAGGCTGTCTGTTGGAAAAGAGTTCAATGGAGGTTTTAGCATATTATTCTCATTAGACAATGAAGGCATTTAGTTCCACAAATCCAATTAATACAAATAGGTGATTGGTGGCAAGATCCCTGCCCATTGCACTGAGAACTTTCATTTCCTTTGCAGAGTGAAAATTATTGAAGCAGAGCTCACTGCATTTTAGGACAGAACTATCATAGAGAGAACAAGTGGGTGAGGCAAACTGTCGGCTCTTTAGATACTATGCACATTCCTGGCAAGAGTATCTTCATTTTACAGGAGAAGATAGATGTTCCCAGTTTCAAACTTCACTTCAACATTTGGAGCATATCTGAATTTACTGTTAATTTAAATACTAGGGACTGTATTTTAAACATGGAAAGTGTCTTATAAACCAAACAAAACTTAGTATAGATCAAGATTTAAGACAAAGTGGATAGAAGGGAGAGAAGTATTATTATCCAACATTCTCTTGTTGGGATTTTTAATGATCGGTTGTCCCATACCATTAAACTGAGCCTTTGTCAGCAGTGAAGAACATTGCTCTTTTATATGAATGCTCACAAATAATTTAAAAAATTAAAAATGCTCTGGCAACCAGGTATTTCCAAAACCAGCTAAGGTAAACAATCATCCATGAATTTCATTCTCAAAATTTAAGGACTGTGTGATGTCACTTACTATAAAGAAAAAAAAAAGGCTTTATAAGGCTTTCTTCTGCACTTTCTTCATAATGAACTTTCCAAATCACTATAGTAAAGCTCTTCTCTTTGTTTTGAATATTTATTTATTTTATTTGAAAGGCAGAGTTAGAGAGAGGCAGATGCAGTGGCAGAGAGAGAGCTCTTCCATCTGCTGGCTCACTCCCCAGAAGGCCCGACGGCCAGAGTTGCACTGATCCAAAACCAGGAGCCAGGAGTGTCCTCCTGGTCTCGCATGTGGGTGCAGGGGCCCAAGGACTTCGGAAATCTTCTACTGCTTTCACAGGCCACAGTAAAGAGCTGGATGGGAAGTGGAGCACCTGCTACGCCACAGTGCCAGCCCCTTATTCTTTCTTAAACACTCTCCAATTGCATTCTTAAATTCAGCACTGCTAAACTTCTTCGTGTTGTCAAACCCAGGGTTTTATGTTTAACCTTCACTTTATCAGCCAGTTGCATTCTCTCCCACTCTTGGAAATGTATTTTAAATTTATCTTGCAGGGCAACACATCCTCCTGATTTCCTCCCTTCTTTCCTGGATGCTTTTTCTGTCTGTTTTTCCTATCCCTGGACAGGACATCTGAATGTCTGATGATCTTGTCAGGGTTCATGGCTCTAAATGTCATCTGAAATTGACGATTACCAAATTTATGTCATCAGCTGGTACCTTCTCCATGCTCCAGATTCCCCCATCTAACTGCTGGCTGGACCTTCTTACTTGATATCCAACAGGCATCTTAAGTTTAGGACATTCAAAGCTGTCCTGCTCCTCTTCCCCAACCAAAGATGCTTCTCTCAGAGTTGTCATTTCAGTCAACGGCAACTTCAATTTCTCAGGCCAAAGGCCTTGAAGTAATAATTAACTTTTGTCATTTTTCTGCTGTATGCCAATTAGCAGATTCTCTTGGGTTTATCTTCAAAGTACATCCACAATCTGGCTACTTGGTTGCTCCCACTGTAGTCTAAATCAAAGGGTCTCATGTCTAGGTTGCCAAAATATGCCTGACTTTCCTGCTGCCACTGCTATCCAATAGTCACCTCAACAGAGCAGCCAGAGTACTACAGACACAGCAGTGTTGGATTGTTCCTCTGCTCTCTCCATGTGTGCCCATCACACCCAGTACAAAAGCAAAACCCTTGTGAAACTTTCTGAGGTCTATGCCATCTTCCTCCCTTCATGCTCTGATTTGACCTCCTTCTGCTCTCTCTACTGCTCACTGTGTTTTAGTCATCGGAGATCTCTTGGTGTTCCTCAGACATGCTTACTTCAGAAAGTCTGCCTGGGCTGTTCCCATTGCTAGGGATTTCTTCTTCCAGATAGTCAAGGCTCATTGTCTCACTCCATTCAAATCTGTGTTTAACACAGTCTTTCCTGACCATCTTGTTGAAAAACACAGCACTTACCTCATCTCTGCACCCCTATCTCTTTTTCCCTTGCTTTATTTTTATTTATTTACTTTGTTATATGTTTCCATGAGTTAGACTGTAACCTCCACTGGAGTAAGTTTTTTGTTTTCTGATTTTGTTGTTCACTGTTCTGTCTTCACAGTCTAGAATATTGCCTAACCTATAGTAAGTTTTCAGTTAATATTTCCTGAATGAATAAACATATGGAAAATAATGTTTTAAAAAACTATCCTTATTAGGCTGTTAGGTACTTTTTTTACAAAGTAAATTTTCAAACATTTTTATTCTGTTCATTGCTTTTGGTCTCCTTTCTAAAAATGTACAAATTAGCTGAATATTGCTTTTATTATACACTTTCAATAAGATAATTGCATTTCCTATGAAAGTTGAATTTGTGAGACTTCACAAATTAGGTCATTGATTACCACTTTTCTCAACCCTTATTGATTATGCATGCCAGCTTCAGGAAAGTCAACAGAATATGACTTCTGTTACAAAGTCCAGTAGATTGTAGCATCACTTTCAATAAAATACTGCGAAATTTTGCACACAGTGAAAGAATAAAAGTTTTATATCCTACAAGAAACATTAAAGTAAATGTGTTTGGGAAGAATTATTTTAGTCATTTCCAATGGACACTTTTATGGGAAACTGTTGATCAAAGTTTCAAAGTACCACATTGAGCGATTTCATTTCCCATCACATTTCTTCTTTTAAAAGTAGTAAATAGCCGTGATAATTTCTAGTTCACCACGCCTGTCGAATGCAACAAGGAATAACTCATCTTGTTTTCATTATTAAATATCAGTACTGAATATTGAAGGACTAGATATAAAAACTTCACCAAGTCTTGCTGCTGCTGGGGTAGAGGTTTGCCTGTGAGTAATGGACAGAGCTGAAAGAAATGTGATGATTCAACGAGAACCTGCAGTTTCTCTTTTCTTTCTGTCTTGCCCTTTCCCCATCCGTAACTATAGGGTTCCCAAAATGTAGCTTGTGTTGTTCTGATTACAGGTAAAATGATTCAAAGTAATGAATGGACACACATTAAAATCAACTAGCATCTTTTTAGTTATATATATATATATATATATATATATATATTTGGAAATAATAAATGAATATAGCAGAAATTGTTTTCAGCAGATATGAAGAAGGTGATGGCCTGAATCAAGACAGTTGGGAAAAAAAATCCTTGTTACTGTATTTTATCAACTAATACCTAAATAGTATTTGGTTACAGACAAGCTAGTTCACGTAAAGAGTGCCACCCACTCTCCACCATGGGGGGAAGAAACGTGTATGGTCCCAACGAATGAACAAAGGAACCATAATGAATGAGGTAAGCAGCAGGCAACATTGTGATTTAGATACACCACTTAGTCTCAGACTATCCCAGCCTCTAATTTGGCTCCTTCAAGTGACATTAAGAAAGAATGAAGTAATTGGCATTCTTCTCTCCTTAAATGTTAAATATATGCCCTGAACATTCTTTCCTATTTATAGAATAAATGGAAAACTAAATAGAAAACAAAGCTAAATAGAAAAACTCTATTCCCCAAAACTCAGCATCCCCATATATAAATTGCAACAATGCATGCACATTTATACACTTCAAGACAAAAATGTTGTTTTCTTGTTTTTCAGTTCATTATTAAATCCTATCACAAATTTTCTTCTTAATCTTCCTTGTGTTAGTCGCTGTATTCTAAGAGAAACTTAATTATTTTGCCTCTTTGGATACTTTTTAGTCTTATTTTGTAGAATGGCACACCTTAACCATAAAAATTGAACTCTTCATTTGCTTCTCTGCTTAGAGTATTTTTTAAAAAGATTTATTTATTTATTTGAAAGGTAGAGTTACAGAGAGGCAGAGGCAGAGACAAAGAGAGAAGTCTTCCATCCACTGGTTCACTCCCCAGATGACCACAAAGCCTAGAGCTGCACCGATCTGAAGCCAGGAGCTAGGAGCCTCCTCCAGGTCTCCTACGTGGGTGCAGGGGCCTAAGGACATGAGCCATCTTCTACTGCTTTCCCCGGCCATAGCAGAGAGCTGGATTGGAAGAGGAGCAGCTGGGACTAAAACCGGTGCCCATATGAGATGCTGGTGCTGCAGGCGGAAGATTAACTTACTGTGCCACAATGCAGGCCCCTCTGCTTAGAGCATTTAACTGATGAGTCAGGAAAAAAATAAGGCTGGTTGCTACTTTGGGCCCAGTGCTTGTCTTCACTGTGTCCCAGCTGCTTGACTTTGAGAAAATTATACTGTATCTCTATAAATTAGTTTTCTGATCTTTAAGAAAAAAAAGTAGTGCTTTGGGGCTAGCGTTGTGATACAGTGAGTATCCCTGTGGCCTGCAACCCATATGGGTAACCGATTGTGTCCTGGCTGTTACATTTCCAATCCTGCTCCCTGATAATCACCTGGAAAAAAGCAGAAGATGGCACAGATGTTTGGGCCCTTGCCATTCTGTGTGGGAGACCAGATGAAGCTCCTGGCTCCTGGCTTTGGTGTGCCCAATCCAGGCCTTTGCAGCCTGCTCGGTAGTGAACCAGTGGATGGAAGAACAAACTCACTCTCTATCTTCCTTTCTTTATATAATTGTGACTTCAAATAAATAAGTAAAATGCTAAAAAAAATCACTGAATCTAAAAATGTCCATTTCATCCCAATGAATTACATTTTAGGTACTCTATTAGTTATCTCAGATGAGGGAAAACATATGATATCTGCTTTTTTTTCTTAGTGGATATTCTTCCAGCTTTTCTCCATTTAGTATGATACTGGTCATGTATATTGCCTTGCTTGTGTTGAGATATGTTCCATTTATACCTTCTAAATGTGCTAAAGGGTTTTTTTTTTAAATCAGGAAAGGATATTATATTTTATCAAATGTTTTCTCTGGGTCTATGGAGATAACCATATGGCTCTTTCTTCAGCTTTTAATGTCATATATCAACATTTATTGATTTGTGAATGTTGAAACATTTGCATGCCAGAAATAAATCCCACTTGATCCAGGAGAATGATCTTTCTCATGTGTTATTGGATTTCATTAGCTAATATTTTGTTGAGGATTTCTGCATCTATGTTCAACAGGGATACTAGTCTATAGTTCTCTTCTGTGCTATATATTTTCCTGGTTTAGATATTAAGGTGATGCAGACTTCATAGAAGTAATTTGAGAGGACTCCCTCCATTTCAATTGTTTTGAATAGAGTGAAAATTGGAAAGACTTCTTTAAATATCTGGCAGAATTCAGCAGTGAAGCCGTGGGGACTTGGGCTTTTCTTTCTTGGGAGGGTCTTTATTGCTGATTGAATTTCTGTCTTGGTTATTGGTTTGTTGAGGTTTTCTATGTCATCATGACTCAATTTTTGGAGCTTGTATGTGTCCAGGAATCTATCCATTTCTTCTAGGTTTCCCAATTTGTTGGCATGCAGCTCTTTGTAGTAATTCCTGATGACTCTTTTTTATTTCTGTGGTATCATTTGTTACATTTCCTTTTTCATCTTTGATTTTATTAATTTGGTTCTTCTTCTTTTTTTGGTTAGTTGGATAAAAAAAGGTATCATTTTTGTTTATTTTTTCAAAAAAAGTAGCTTTTAATTTCACTCTTTTGTATTGTTTTTGTTTCAATCTTCTTTATTTCTTCCCTAATTTAATTATTTCTTTCCTCCTACTAATTTTGATTTGTTGTTGTTTTTCTAGGTCTGGATGCAGTGATAATTCATTTATTTGGTACTTTTCCAATTTCTTGATGTAAGCACCAACTGCTATAAACTTCCCTCTTAACACTGCTTTTTTTGTATCCCATATGTGTTAAATGATGTATTGTCTTCAATCATTTCCAGAAATTTTTTGATTTCTCTTTTGATTTCTTCTATGACTCATTTTCCATAAAGGAACATGTTGTTCAGTCTCCATGTGCTTGCATATGATGTAGAGATTCTTGATTTGTTGATTTCCAGCTTCATTCTATTGAGGTCAGAGAAAATGTATGGTATGATTTCAATTTTTTTTGTTAATTTGCTGAGACTTGCTTTATGGCCTAGCATATGGTCTTTCCTAGAGAAAGTTCTATGCACTGATGAGAAGAATGTTTTCTGCAACTGTGGGAATGAAAAGTTGTGTAGATATCAGGTCCATTTTGTACATAGTGTTGATTAGCTCTGTTGTTTCTTTGTTGATTTTCTCTCTAGTTAATCTGTCCATTGATGGAAGTGGGGTATTGAAGGCCCCTGTTACCATTGTATTAGAATCTATGTCTTCCTTTAAATTCATTAGCATTTCTTTTAAATAACCATGTATCCTATAATTAGATGTATATACATTTCTTAAGTCACGTATTTCTGTTGATTTGATACCTTAGTCATTACATAGTGCCCTTCTTCATCTCTTTTAACAGTTTTTGTGTTAAAGTCTATTTTGTCTGATATTAAGATTGCTATACCTGCCCTCTTTTGCTTTTAATTATGATGGAAAATCTTTTCTTAGCCTTTCAATTTCAGTCTGCATGCATCTTTGTTAGTGAGATATGTTTCTTGTAGGCAGCAAATAGATGGTCTTGTTTTTTAATCTATTCAGCCAGTCTACATCTTTTAACTGGAGAGTTGTGGCCATTTACATTCAAGATGACTATTAATAAGTAACAACTTGACCCTACCATTTTTTCATAAATATTTTGATTGTTTACTTTGGATTTCCTTTGTACTTTTACTGGAGGATATTTTGCCTTCTCATTCTTTCATAATGTGTCTCTGTGTGTAGCACATCCTTAAGCAACTTTGGTAAGGCTAGGCAAGTGGTGACAAATTCTTTCAATTTCTGTTTGTTATGGAAGGTCTTTGTTTCACCTTCAGTCATAAATGAGAGCTTTGCAGGGTACAGTATTCTGGGACGACTGTTTTTTTCTCTTAAAACTTGGAATAGGGGCCAGCGCATTGGTGCAGTAGGTTAATCCTCTGCCTGCAGCACTGACATCCTATATGAACACCCATTCTAGTCCCAGCTGTTCCTCTTCCAATAAGCTCACTGCTGTGGCTTGGGAAAGCAGTGGAAGATGGCCCAAACACTTGGGCCCCTGTACCCACATGGGAGACCTGGAAGAAACTCCTGGCTCCTGGCTTCAGATCCTCCCAGCTCTGGCTGTTGCAGCAATTTGGGGAGTGAAACAGTGGATAGAAGACCTTTCTCTCTGTCTCTCCTTTTTACCCCTCAAACAAATAAATAAAATCTTAGAAAACAAAAACAAACAAACAGACAAAAAAACTGGGAATATATGTCATCATTCTCTCCTAGCCTATAGGGTTTATGATGAGAAGACATCTATGATTCTAATTGGAGATACTCTCAAAGTAATCTGTCATTTCTCTCCTGCACATTTTAGAATATTTTCTTTATTTTTGACTGTGATGAGTTTGACTACAATGTGTAGTGTTGAAGATCTTTTCTGGTCATGTCGGTTAGGAGTTCTATGTTCTATGGAAAGGCTTTTCTTTCTCCATATTGGGTTCATTTTTTTTAATTATTTCACTAAATAGGCATTCTAGTTCATTTTCTCTTCCTGCACCTTCAGGCATTCCTAAGATCCATATGTTGGGTCATTGGATATTATCCCATAAATATAACTTGGATATTCTTTCTTCTGCCTTACCAAGTCTGTTAGTAAGGCTTTCCAGCACATTTTTCATTTGATCTAATGAATCCTTCATTTCCAATATTTCATTTTGATTTCTCTTTAAAATCTTAATTTCATGGGAAAATTTTAATTAATGTTATATTATATATGGTTTTCTTTAGTTCATGGATTTGCTTCTTGGTATTCTTATTATTAGTCTTTTGAATTCCATTTCTGGAAATTCATCAATCTCTCTCCTTTTGGAGGAGTTATGGTGCCTTCTTTATTCTTGTTTGTTGAATTTCTTGATTTATTTTTAGGCATTTGTGGAGTTACTTGTTAATTTTTCCTTCTGTTGGCTTTTATCTTTGAACTATGTCTCTGTGGCTTAGTGGATTGCATGCACTTTCAGTGACTACCAAGAGGTGTGTGGTGGGTATGGTCAGAGAGCTCTGGTCAGTGTTGCAGTGTGTGGTGAGTATCCAGGGTAACACCCAAGTTGGGCATGGCTGGTCTCGTTAACAGTAGTGGGGCATGTTCACTTTTGTTGTGATCACCCCTTCACTTCCTCTCCTCCAAGCTGAGCGATGCCCGGGTGTTAGCCCCCAGTGCGTTCAACATTCATCCATGCTGCCATATGAACCACACAAATGATCTGCATAGTCATCACTCTGAGCACAGTTCCCACTGCCATGACCCAGCCCAGGCACCAAGGAGCTCTGCGCTGTGGAGCTGCACCTAGTGATTAAAGGCATACAATTAAACTGCAAACTCTGGTGTATGTACCTGCAGGAACGTGTTATTTGTTTTTATTGCTTTGTAAATATATGGATTTTGAAGACAATACTAGCCAATTATATATCACATAGCTCTGGTGTGTGGTTCCCTAAAACACATTCCTGTCTATGTTAATTAGAATCTTTTTTTTTTGACAGGCAGAGAGGACAGTGAGAGAGAGACAGAGAGAAAGGTCTTCCTTTTCGTTGGTTCACCCCACAATGGCCGCTGCAGCCAGTGCGCTGCAGCTGGCGCACAGCACTGATCCGAAGCCAGGAGCCAGGTGCTTCTCCTGGGCTCCCATGCAGGTGCAGGGCCCAAGCACTTGGGTCATCCTCCACTGCACTCCAGGGGCCACAGCAGAGAGCTGGCCTGGAAGAGGAGCAACCGGGACAGAATCCGGCACCCCGACAGGGACTAGAACCCGGGGTTCCAGCGCCGCAGGTGGAGGATTAGCCTATTAAGCTGCAGTGCCAGCCTATGTTAATTAGAATCTTGAAATGCACACACTTACCCAGTGCAATTATAATTTTAATGTTGTCCTGTATTTCAGCTTATCTGGGTACTAGCACAATAATAGCATTCATCTTAGAGTACTGTGTTTATAGTAAAGGAAGCAAAGGAAGCAAAGGAAACTACAAAAACTATTAGAAGAAAATATAGAAGAACAGCTTTATGATCTAGAATTGGTAGGGGTTTAATAAAATATAAATGAAGAACCACACTAATCATATTAGAAAAAGAAGTACATTTTGATTAAATTAGATAATGAAATATGGTAGTTTGAAGTCAAGCAGTGCATTAGAAAAATGTTTGTATAATACATAGAAGACAAAGGAATATCATTTAACTATATTAATATAATCCACAAATCAATCTTAAGTCTTTAAATATCATAAGTGATATGAATAGAAAACTAGATAAAAATGGAGTTAATGTCCAAACCTAGAAAAATAAACACATTGAAATAAAGCTCCTCATCTGCCAGATTGCTAAACATTAAAAACTCAGATATCATCACAGCTTGGCAAGAATGAGATTAAATATGATTTCTTTTGAATGGAGTATGAAACAATAACTAGCACAGTGATTATGGAGAGAATTTTGGTAGTAAAATGTTAAAATGGCTTATGCTTTATGACCTAACTATTCTGTTCTAGATATAAATCTTAGAGAATATTTTTACTCCTTTAAAGGAGAACAAAGAAATGCTGTAATATCCACTGATGGATTAGTCAAAAAATGAAAGCATTTCAAAGTAACCTTCATGAACATTGGAAAATGAATGGGTGTACAAGCTATTATCCAATTATAAATGGAAAATGTAAGCAATATTATGACTATTATCTCTCACAAAAGCATAATACTGATTGAAAAAGCTATTTATAGACTTACAATCATTTGTGCACCTTTATAAACATAAACTCAAAACCATATTCAAAGGACAAGTGTGAAGTCCTTATTGGAAGGACACATTGAATATAAGACAGTGGTTGTGGAGGAGAACAAACTGGAGAGCAGGAATAAATGAGATTGCAGGAAGTTTATGTGCCAGTCATACAGACTTATGATCAATCCTGTGTACCCCATTCTTAAGATTCTTTGTACAGAAAAGAAAAAAAGGATAAAAAGATAAAACTACTTTAATGAGATCACATATGCAAAACACACTTTCTAGCCATATTTTCATATTCTAACTTGCATTTTTTAGTTTCTTAAAATTGTTATTGTCTCTGTCCTACATACTGAGGCCATAAACCAGTAGAGGTGAGACGTGGTAAGCTTGGAAATAGTATCCAAGTAAAGACATAGAGATAAATAGAATTGATACTGGCATCCTTGCGGAGCCAATACTTTACTTTCGATGTGAATCAAAATTTTTGATACTCAGAGAAACTCTCAGTGGAGGCTGACTCAGAAGGGCAATCCTGCACATCTGTTTCTGCGAGGGTGAGGTTGGTCCTTAGAAAGTGTGAACACTACCACCAATGGCTCTACCCCCAACCTGTGTGTACTGATGGTCCTCTTCCCCACTTAATGCTGTATAATTGTTCAAACCTGGTAAATGCCACTCTTAGGATCATTGGTTACTATCCTCACTCTATCTTTTATGACCTTATCTAAATATGATCAGAGTCGGCAAACTTGGAAGGCTTCCATAGCCTTGGCAACTCATGACGACAGCCTAGGATGGTTACTGGCGCCATAAACTAGAGTGTCCATTTGTTGGGTCAACAACAGGAGCCACTGTGCACTTGCTCCTCATGTGGGATCTCTGTCCTTAATGTGCTGTACATTGTGATTTAATGCTATAACTAGTACTCAAACAGTATGTTTCACTTTGTGTTTCTATGTGGGTGCAAACTGTTGAAATCTTTATACTAAATTGATCTTCTGTATATAAAGAGAATTGAAAATGAATCTTGATGTGAAAGGAAGGGGAGAGGGAGCGGGAGAGGGGAGGGCTGCGGGTGGGAGGGAAGTTATGGGAGGGGGAAGCCATTGTAATCCATAAGGTGTACACTGGAAATTTATATTCATTAAATAAAAGTTAAAAAAAAAAGAAAAAAAAAAGACACTAAAAAAAAAAAAGAAAAAAAAAAGAAAGTGTGAACACTTCTGAAGATCACAGCTGGCTAGCTCCTGGTTTCTGGGTTTTCTGAAATGCACACACATAGACACAAGGACTATTCTTCTTCATAGATCATTCCTCCAGGATGAATGACCTTGCTAATTATAATATCATTTGTGGGAGTGGGAAGCAATGCAAAAGTCTCAAAATCATCCCTTGGCAATAAATAGGTTTCATATAAAACTCTTCTGGCTGGGACCTCCTTGAGGTGAAGGAATAAATGAGATTAATCTTTTCCTTTTCATAACCTAACACTGTACTAAGCTCTTTGTAGAGAGTCTATAAAAGTCAGTGGGGAAAAAAATAGGAAGGAACAAAGAAGAGAAGGAAGCCAGAAAATGGGTGTAGCTCTCTTATTGTCTTCCTAGTATTTTTATCATCATTCTTGCTACTTCTTTGCCAATAGACACCTGTCTGTTGGTTTCTGATAAATTTTATAACATGGTTGTGACCCTGGTGCACATTCAGACCTTCCTTAGAAAGGTCCATTCCCAAACAAGGGCTGTCTTGGCATGTGTAGTAGTTATGAGGCATCACCATTTTTTGACACCTTCCTTAAAATCATTCAAGCTATGCCTACATTTTTTTCATTAACAGGCACTGACTTTGGTCATAGATATTCTAAGTACTAGCTGATTTGATCATTGTCTTTCTTACACTCAAATTAATTTTTCACTTATTTAAAAACATTGATTTGGGTGCAGAATGCCAAATGTAATGTTATGTTAGATTTGGAGGTTAAAACAAAAAGTTGAACAGAATATAATACTTTGTGGGACAGAACAGGATACTTACTCCAGGAGTCATCACTCCTAGTCCTAAGTGTATATAAATAACCATGCAAGGAAGTTATTACTCTGCAGAGAAACAATTCCTTTTACCAGGGACTTTACTGCTATGCAGACCAGCTGTCCTAGAAGCCATTTCCCTTTGGTGATAAAAGAGGAACTTAAAAATATTCATGTCTCTACTAATTTCAAAATTTTATGCAATGCCTCATATTTCAGGCTCCATGCTTGGCATTTGGGGGATTATTCATGAATGAAGCACATTCATTTACACCTTTAAAAGTCTGCTATAAATCTTAGGAACTCTGATGTAGAAAAGATTATTTCCAATATGCAGAGAATAAAATTGATACATTTTTACTCAATTTCTGCATAAATTAATGCATGTTTGCCACAATGCCTGGGGAGAAGGTTTAACCATGACTCTCTGAGCCTTTAGGTTAGTGTTGCTGAATTTTAATGTCATTCTTTTCTTATAATTTTTTTCAGCCTAATCCTAAGAAAGACTTGGTGCTTTGATTCAGAACTAATTGTATGGAATTTTTTTTTTTTTACTTGATATGTCTGTCTTCACTTTTAGGTGAAAACCACTCACAACACTACCTTGACAAATATTTCCATTTGGTTGAATGTTGGACACATGACAATTGGTAGTTACAGCATTGATAGTTACAGCAGAGGTAAAATATGAGGGTGCAGTGCATATCAATTCTGCATGGAAGTCATTGCAGGAATGTCCAATCTGAGTAAGGAACCAACTTAGCTTGGACCCTCTTGGACTCTAATCAGAACGTGTAATTTTTCCTTCTTTAATCTTTCGCATTTGCTTGAGGAGCAAGGGGTAGTAGAACATAGGAAAAAAAAAAGGAAGATGTCCAATATCTGAATGTTAAAGGACTCTAATAAGTTTGTGTGTGTATATATATATATATATATATATATATATACATATATATATATAAATGATAAATATGTCAGACATTAGATTAATGTGATAAGGTCTCCCACTCAAGAAAGCACCCAATCAAAACACTTGCTGGAGGGAACACAACAAATCAAAGCAGGAGGGGTGAGCATTTGACACAGTGACTAAGATATCCCTGGGGACACGTGCATCCCCTAGGGCAGTGTCTGAGCTCCAGTCTTGGCTTCCTTCAGATTCCAGCTTCTTGCTAGTGCACACTCTGGGAGGCAGCTGGTGACAGATGACAGATCAAATACTTGAGTCCCTGGAAGCCAAGTGGGACATCTTCCCAGCTCCTGGTTTCAGCCCTACACAGCCATGGCTGTTGCAGGCGTCTGGGGAAGGAACCAAAGACGGAAGATCTCTCTGTGTATCTATCTCTGTCTCTCTGCCTTTTAAACAATTGAAAGTAAAATAAATAAAAATTAAAAACAAAAATAAAGATATTGGGAAACCAAACATTAAACAGTAGACCCTAAGGAAAGAAGATTCCAAATCAAATTAAGATGACCAGTGACACTTCTTAAAAGAATATTTGTTTAGTTATATATTTTTATTTGAAAGGCAAAGTGACAGAGAGAGAGGGAGAGACAATGAGAAAGATTTTCCATCCAGCTCACTCTCTTTTAAAGGTTTCCAAGCATGAATGAAAAAAGAAGCTAAGTTTCCATAACAAAATTACATACTATTTTGGATGAAAGGAGGGTATGTGTCTGTTAGTCATCTATAAGAGTGCATCCTGGCTGGCACCGCTCACTTGGCTAATCCTCAGCCTGCGGCGCCGGCACCCCGGGTCTGGTCCTGGTCAGGGCGCTGGATTCTGTCCCAGTTGCTCCTCTTCCAGGCCAGCTCTCTGCTGCGGCCCGGGAGTGCAGTGGAGGATGGCCCAAGTGCTTGGGCCCTGCACCTGCATGGGAAACCAGGAGAAGCACCTGGCTCCTGGCTTTGATCGGCGCAGCATGCTGACCGTAGCAGCCACCGGGGGGTGAACCAAAGGAAGGAAGACCTTTCTCTCTGTCTCTCTCTCTCTCTCACTGTCTAACTCTATCTGTCAAAAAAAAAAGAGTACATCCTGAATTCAATAATCCATCAAGTAAACACTTGACCCAACCCATTGATTATGGATCCAGATTATGTCCCTGAATTTTCATCCTAAGTAGAAATATTTCTCAGCTTGAAGGAGATGATGTGATACTGTTTTAGTTGAAGGTAATGGTGATTCATTTTGTTTTAGTCACTTATTCCTTAGATGCTGTGCTTAATCTTAACTGTATCATCTAAATAATAATAATGAGGCATTTATAACTGTATCTCACCACTGAAGTGGTGATTCTTTTGCATTGAATATGATTCAAATCTCCATCTAAATGGCTTCAAAGTTTTCTGTTTCATGAAAACTCTACATACCAAAGCATAATTTGTAAGAATCACATTTAAAGTCATGTAATATGGGAAAAGAGAAACAAGATAATGAAACAACGAAAATATACACAAAATAAGGAATGATTACCAAGACAACATAAACATGCTAGAATTTAAGATTTCAAGATAGATAATGACAAAAAGCACAAGGTTTGGAGAAGTTAGGAGCATTAATCTTTTGTGCATAATACAACACACACACAGCAAATCCATAATAAATGAAAGAACTCATAACAAGCAAATTTACATGGGTGATTTTAATATATTTCTATCAAATTTGAATCTAATGGAGCAAAATAAAAAGTATATGACAGATAAATAATGACAAGGTCTTCTACTTCTAGTAATGTCATACTTGAGGTTATATGAAAACATTTCCAGTGGAAAGCACTTAAAATGCTGGATAAATTATAAAATATCATTGTCAATGAATAGACGCTTGAAAGGGAAGAAACAAAACTATCTGGGAGTCAGATCCAAAGAGAAAACTGAAGACCAGAATGGTAAACCAGTGATCTTCCTGCTCGGTACGCATTTGCTCATCTTGGGTGAGAAAGAGTTTTGGTTTGATGTCCAGGAGGAGGGAAGAGTCAAAACATGTGGCTTACAATGGATTCTGCTGTTTGTATGGAAAATCCTGGATGAAGTAGGGACCCACCAAGAACTACAGAATGAAAGTTTGGATTAAGAAAAAGTAACTAGAGCCGGCGCCGCGGCTCACTAGGCTAATCCTCCACCTTGCAGCACTGGCACACCAGGTTCTAGTCCCGGTCGGGGCACCGATCCTGTCCCGGTTCCCCCTCTTCCAGGCCAGCTCTCTGCTGTGGCCAGGGAGTGCAGTGGAGGATGGCCCAAGTCCTTGGGCCCTGCACCCCATGGGAGACCAGGATAAGCACCTGGCTCCTGCCATCGGATCATCACGGTGCGCCGGCCGCAGTGCGCCTACCGCGGCGGCCATTAGAGGGTGAACCAACGGCAAAAGGAAGACCTTTCTCTCTGTCTCTCTCTCACTGTCCACTCTGCCTGTCAAAAATAAAAGAAAAAAGAAAAAAAAAAAAAAGAAAAAGTAACTAGAAGAAATGAGAGCCTAAAAGGGAACTTACTTGCCTAAACCTACCATATAAGTGGAATAAATACCATCTGTGAGAGTTTTAAACACAATTTTGTCATTACAAGGATTAGGAAAAAATTTGCATTATCTACACTGGCTATAATGTCCCAAACTGAGAAATCAGCATTAAATGTTATAGGTAACACACTTAGGTGCAGGCAATATAAAAACAGCCTAAGAATACAAAGCATGAAAGTACAAAAGATCTTACCAAAGAAGTCATTATTAGTAGGTATTAGCAGAAATGATTACAGAGTAAGTACCATAAGCATTCAAGCTAATGGAATCCTGGAGGCCAGCACTGTCCAATAAAAATATCATGAAAGTCATATCTTTAACTTTAAAAAATTAACTTAATTGCCACACAAATTGATGTTTTAATCTATTTTTTGCTTTGTTGAAAAGTCCACTCAAGCTAAATAACACTCCTATTACCTTGCCAACTATCATGTTTTTCTGGTGAGGATGTTAAAGTCTATTCTTTCAACAATTCTGAAGCGTGCAACCTATTTTTATTGCCTGTGGTCCCAATGCTAATGGCCACTAAACCTTATTCCTCCTAACTGAAATTGTGTAACTTATGATTAATAGTTCCCCTTTCCTCATCCTTCTTCTCACCTCAGCCTCTGCTGACCACAGTTCTACTCTGTTTCTATGAGATGACTTTCCTAGATTCTACTTATAAGTGAGATCACATGGAATTTTGTCTTTCTATGCCTGGCTTATTTCATCTGGCATAATGTCATTCTCCAGTTTTATCCTAATGGTCGTAACATTCCATTGTGTACACATATTACAGACTTTATTGATAGACACTTCTATCCTATATCTTGGCTATTGTGAATGATGCTGAAATGAATATGAGAGAGTAGATATCAGTTCCTTTGGCTGAATAAACACTAAACTGACATTGTTGGATCATATGGTAATTTTATTTTTAGTTTTCTGAGCAAATTTTGTACTGTTTTCTACAATGGCTCGATGAATTTGCATTCCTACCAACATTGTGCAAATAATTCCTTTTCTCCACATTCTGGCCAGTACTTTTTGATCGTTCATCTTTTTGATAATAGTTGTTCTAACAGGTGTGAGGTGATGTTTCACTATGGTTTTAATTTCTATTTTTTTGATGATCAGAAATCCTGGATATTTTTCCATATATCTGTTGGTAATCACCTCTTTTCTTTGGAAAATGTGTGTCATATTCTTTGCCCATTTTTAAATTTGACTGTTTATTTTATTCTTGTTGAGTTGTTTGTGTTCCATATATATTTTGGATACTAATTACTTACCTGATGTATGGGTTATAACTTTTTTTTCTAGTCTGTGGGCTGTCTCTTCACTCTACTGTTTCTTTTGCTATGTAGAAGGTTTTCTGTTCATTGCCATCTTATGTCTCTACATTTGTTTAATTTTGTTAGTGGCTTTGTATGCAAAAACTAAAATTTAAAAATATTAATTGTATTAATATATTTTACTTCCAAATATTCAGAATATTATTTTAAAATACGATCAGAATGATATTATCTTATTATTTCTTCATAGTAAGTCTTTGATATTAATTTGTATTTTGCACTTTAATTCATTGCAATTCGGACTAGACATATTAAAAGTGATGACTAGACTGAATGTGCCAGTAGTGTTTCAGACAGATCAAATATGTACCATAAATATTCTTAAACCTATTAACTATGTAAATAATGAAATAAAAGCATAGGAAAGTTAAAAATATAAATTAAACTACAGTCCAGTCATTATACATATATGAACCAAGGGGAAAACTCAGTAACTTGGAAAAATAACAGATTAGACACAGATAAAGAAGGAGAGATGAATTAGAAAACTGCCTAATAGAAATTACCCAGATTGTAACAGGAAGGGGAAAAGAGAAAAAATGTGAAAAGAAAGTTAAAAGAAGAGACATAGAATTAGAGAGTCCAAGATACATCTAACTGGGATCTTAGAAACAGAGGAACAGAAAGGGACTACTTTATGATATCATGCCTAAGAGTTTTCCAGAATTAATTAAAGATGAGAATTCTTAGATTAAGGGACACATTGAATCTCAAGTTGAATAAACAAAATTCTATGCCTATACGTATCTAGTGAATCTACAGAATAAGAAAAAAAAAAACACTTTATATCCAATCAGAAATGAAGACGAATTACTATTCATTTTATTTATTATAAGTTTATTATCTGGAGTTTTATAAAGTTGCTGTGAATACTGAATTAGCAAATAGGAACAGTGCTTCCTAGGGGAAACACATGGGAGTTTCCTGCAAGCCTTTGGTCACAATAAGTTGCCCTATTATAAATAAGTAAATATATAAAAACTTATTTAAGAGTTAACTGAATGGTTTTAAAAGGATTTAAAATTATAAGCTTTGGTGGCCAATTGTGTTATATACAATTAATTTGCCAACATTCTTTTGTTGTTGTTGTTTTGTTAATTTTTCAAATGATTTATGTATTTATTTGAAAGGTAGAAAGAAAGAGAGAGAAAGAGAGAGAGAGATTGAGAGAGAGAGAGAGATCTAGCATCTGCTGGCTCACTGCACCACAGCACCAGCCCCTTTTTAATTAGTTTTTAACAGATGTGGTGTGTGTCGTATATACAGTTTTAAGGACATAATGGTATTCCATTCCTTCCTCCCTCTCCCTCTCTCCTTCCCACCTCTCTCCTTCTCCCTCTTTCTTTTAGTTTTTGAGATAGTATTTTAAATTTACATTACCATAAAGAGGCTTAATACTTTTCCAGATAAGAAGTTTATTAAGTAAAAAGCAAAAAGACCGTAGTGTAGTAGGAATGTAGTCATCAGCAATAAACAGTAATTGAATGTAAAAATGACCATTTCACCCATATACGATAAATTTTAAAATAATCACAGATTGTCAAAACTATATGAGCATAACAGTGTTAACCATTCATTTGACAAAGGTATAGAAAATTTTTTTTAAAGTTTTATTAATTTTGTTTGAAAGGCAGAGTTACAGAGAGGTGGTGGTGGGAATAGGTCTTCTATCAGCTGGTTCACTTCCCAAATGGCCGCAATGACCAGAACTGGGCTTATCTGAAGCAAGGAGCCTAGAGCTTCTTCCAGGTCTCCCTCAAGAGCGTAGGGGCCAAGGGCTTGGGCCATCTTCCACTGCTTTCCTAGGCCATAGCAGAGAGCTGGACTGGAAGTGCAGCAGCCAAGACTTGAACTGGTGCACATGTGGAATGCCAGCATTGCAGGCAAAGGCTTTTCCTGCTATTTCACAGCGCCAGACCCAAAACAAAATTTTACAAAACTGTATTTACAGCAAAAAACCAAGTCTCATTAGCATTGAAAGCCCATTCCTTCAGATACATACTTTTTTGTAATAATATTTAGCAGGTATAAATACATTTCTTCCATAGACTCTGCACCTGCAGAACCTGACTCAGAGGCACTGTTGACATTTTTTGCTTCTATTATCTTTGGAAACATGCAGAGTAGCCTGTGATAGTCAAGAAAGGTTTTACATTTTCCCAAGTCTGGGTAAAGTGTCTGTAGAGTTCTTTGGCTTTAAGTCTTACAACAATGCTGATCACTGTTTTTTCTTATTTGTGAGGAATCTTGTCTAACTAGCTATTAAAACCCAGCTCAAAAGTGCTGTAATCAGACAGTTTAGTAATGTAACTTAAGTGGGCCAATTGTCAGTGGAGCAGCAGCAGCAGCTCACACCATTTGCAGATATTTAGTGTGTGTGAAAGCTCGTGTTTAAGCTGAGTGGAAAGAAAATATCACAATAAGTTAAGCTGGTGCAATTGGCTGACACCCACCAGAAAGAAAGAAGCAATTGAATGCTTGCCTTATAAATATACAAAATCAAGTTACAAATAGGTTAAGTAACTGCAAAATTAACATTTATAGTTAGATGTTAAAGATGTGTAATTTAGAAGTGTGTGGAAATATGACTGAGCTCATGAACTGACCCCTGTCTCTATTTGGAAACTAAAGGCTAAAAAGACTGGCCATAGTTCAGTGGGGATACCTGGTTCACGGCACTGTGCCTGACATCCCAACCCCATCATCATCCTTATACACAGCTGTGCTGCAGCTAGTTAAAAGTAGTTATCAAAGAGTCTTAATCCATAATGTGTCCTTGGTTCAGGGCCCTTATCATTTGAAACATAATTGTGCATCTGGGCAAATCTTTTTGTCTAAAGGGTGGTTAAAGGTATATAAGGTTCGATCTTAATCTGCTTTTACAGTTTTTAAATACCTCCAAATTGTTCTTAACTTTATTAGAAAAGGAACAAGCATAATAGCTCTAAAGGCCTAATATAATACTCTGCCTATTTGCCTTAGGAAACAGGTGTCACAGGTGTCAGGTAAGTGCATGCACTATTTCCTCTGTGCCCACAGAAGGGCATACATTTATGGTGCTGTTCTCAGACTGGGGAGTAATAAAGAGGAAAGGAACATGAAGTGGGCAACATAAGCTTTGGCTAACTTTTAACAATTTGTGCTTGCATAATATTTTGGTAGAAGCAGTGAACAATATAAGAAGATTTTATGTACCTAGGAGAATTGTATATATGAAAACTGTTCGTTTTATTTTTGGAGAATGACACCACATGGTCTTGCAATTTTCATAAATTCAAAGTTCATGGTAAGATACAATTCCCAAAGAGCATGTGTTTTACTAGGAGCTCACTTTAAAAGAATGAATTATGTGGTTTCCTCATTAAAATACTGTATAGAGAAAAATATTCGACCAAAACATTTTGAAAAATTACTGTCTGTAAATTAATACTAAGCATGATTACTTGGGCTGACACAAGCATAAAGGATGAGTGATGAGAACATCTGATCACTGAGCAGTACTTAATGAAACACATGCCCAGTGCTGCAGAGCTCATCTATGCGACAGCTTTTGTGTTGGCACGGGAGGCAAAAGAACTTAACACATCTCCTGCTCCTGCCTTAACACATTTAAGAGTCCATGTATCAGCTCTGGGGTTACACTTCCAAATGCAGCTCAGCCTTCTCAACACAGGCCCCTGCACCAGAACCCTGCCTGGACAGGTCTGATCCAACTTGGTTAATTTTAAATAACAAATTCTAACGAGATATTTTATGAAAACACAAACATGATTTGATGATCTTGATTGAAAACAGAATCTGAAATCAGGACTATTTCTACTTTATATGTAGATCAAAGTGTAATTGCATATTGCAAGGTAAGTGATTTAAATGTGATATCCCAATCAAAGTTTTTGGGTGTGATTATGAGGATTTTGCCCAAGTTTAGGGTTTTCAGAAAATGATGCCCATGCCTGGATCCTGAGTTATTGATTCTTCCTTTCACATTTGTAAAATAGCTGTCATAGTTGCCTAAAAGGGTGAATAATGGATGAATTTGATTTGTTTTATAAGCGGAAAACAGGTTTTATTTTTGTGCAATTAATATAGGTTAATTATAAAATTTCAAACCACACAGAAAATTATCTCTCCCAATATTATGGTCACCAGACTTTCAAACATCTCTTTAAATATATATGCACATACATACAAGTACACACAGTCTTACACAGCTGGGAGCATTTTACAAAAGCCCACAATGGGCCCTGATGGAGGCTGAAGTCTGTAGTTGGGAACTCAATCCAGGTCTCTTTTATGGGTGGCAGGGATCCAAGTACCTGAGCTATATCATCTGCTGCCCCCCAGGGTCTGACTTAGCAGGAAGCTGGAATCAGGAGCTGGAGGTAGTAATCCAGTCCAGGCACAATGATGTGGGGTGTGGGTGTCCCAATTCATTTAAGTCCTGAGCCAAACATCCGCACATCTACAATGGTTTTGAAGTATCCTCATATATCCTTATACTCTGCTGGGATTTCAGGGTCACAGAATCTGTACAACTTGACGTTTGATTTCTATTGTCTGTTTATATTCTTAAAAATCTGAAACAATTTACTTTCTATTCACAATGTGTATGATTACCATTCTTGTACATTCCTGGTTATTATTCTTTTAAAATATGAGAAATAATCGCTCACCCTGTTTTTATTTTTCACTTTTATTTCCCTAATCATTGATCAGATTCTTTTAAAAATATACTCATTGACAATTCTGATTTGCTTTTCTTTAAATTGCCTATTCACTTTACAATGCAGTTTTGGTTTTATCAATTTTTAAACCATCTATCTATATACATGTATCTATCTGTCTCAGTACCACCTATCTTTGACATGAATCTTCTACATATATTGTATATTGAAAGTGTATGGAGTCAATGCTTTCTCAGTTAAAATACAATATAAATTATAGACATAATCTACTCAGCTATAAAAATTATACAAGTGTAACTTTCTGACCCTTAATCTCTGTATCTGCTAAATAGATAGGATTGATTAATAACACTGAATACTCCAGAGATTTGTTAGTAGAATTCAAGGAAATTATATAAGATGCTTATCATTAAAGTTCAGCTGTGTTCATCTGCTTTCATTATGATAACAAGTTACTATTATCCTGATACAACTTTGATTCTCTTCATTATTTTACTCATTTTAATAGTCATTTAATTGTTGCATTTATTTTCTATATATTTTAAGCTATACAATATTTAAGCTAGTAGCTTTGCAAAAAAACGTAGATCTCTGTCACAAACACAATGAATAGACACTATTTTTATTTTTATTTTTTAAAGATTTGATTATTTATTTGAAAGACAGAGTTAGAGAGAGGCAGAGACAGAGGAAGAGGTAGAGAGCTCTTCCATCCACTGGGTCACTTCCCAAATACAACGGCTGGAGCTGGGTAGATCTGAAGCCAGGAGCCAGGAGCTTCTGGGTTTTCCACATAGGTGCAGGGGCCCAAGATCTTGGGCTGTCTTCCACTCCTTTCCCAGGCCATTAGCAAAGAGCTGGATTGGAAGAGGAGCAGCCAGGACTTGAACCAGTGCCCAGAGATACCATTTCTTTCATCTTACAAGTTAATGTGACTGTGGAATTTCAAAATCCAAAAAGTATCATTATACAATCCAAAAAGTATCATTATCTGATCTACTTTATGCTATATGCCCATGCCAATGTTACTTATCTCAGGTTTCATATTAATATGCTTCCTTAACTTTCAGGCAGATACACTATTTGTTTTTTGCAGAGAAAACAGGTTGAAGAATGGTTATGTTATTTGTATGTGTACTGTTTTGAAGGCATTTGCCCTAAAACCTGTGGAATGCAAAACTGACAATATTGTTTGTACTGCCCTATTTTCCAATAGATTGTTTCCTTAATCAGCCTAGGATATCTCCAAAGCAAAAATTTAATTTTAAAAAATGGATATGTACACATTTGTATTTGTAATATCCCAAAGCTAGTTTAAAGTGAACTTTCAGGAAACTGGTTTACATTACAAGGTCAGTTTTCTAAAAACTGCATAACATTTTTGGAGAAGATTGAAATACATCCAGTTTTAGCTCAAAGTTGGTGAAAATCTACTCTTGTTATTTACTGTAGTTTCTCATATTCACAGGTAGAGGAGATGAACTGAAAAATCCTGAATATAACATTCTACTGCCTCCAGACTTGTAAAAAACGCATACACACAACAGCCCCACAATTTAAATATGTCCCGAAATTAAAAAGCATACCAAGGATAGTATAGTTTCCTAAAAATACAAAATAACCAAAATAACTCAAAGTTGCATTTGAAATGGAAATTACAAATCTCATAAGCATAAAGCAAGGAAAAGAAAAATAGAGCATGCGTGTGCAACTCAGCAGATATCATCCCTGGGCTCAATGAATCAAAGTTAACTGTGTTCAGTACATCATTGTTAGCTGGTCTTCACACGATGAAATAAAGTTCGGATCAGAAGCACATGTCCCTTAATCATGGGAGAGATCATTGCTTGGTGCTGAAATAATAAATGACCTGTTCTAATCACAACTAATACAGTAATTAAATATCAATAATTTCCAGTGCATTTAGAAACTTCAGATATAGAAAAAACAAAAATTTGAATATTAGACTATTAGGATTATAATTTTTAAAGTGGTGTTTCTAAACTCATTGGAATTAAAATCTCTCAGGAATGCACTATTTCCTTTTTGTACCTAATCTTATTTTAAAAACTATTCCAATGAAGTGGTTTCTAATCTAAATCCTAAGCAAAGTAATCCACCACCTCACCTCTAGGTGGCCTTTCCTGAACTCCCAGGTACAATCCTTTGTGTTTAAAGTTTTTGTTGTTGTTGTTGTTTTGTTTTTTCTTCAGTACCAGCAGTTACAGTGCAGTATAATAATGATTTCCTTAGCTGCCCGAGTCCTTCTGCTAGAGCAGGCACCACATCTACTTCTTCCTTCCTTCCTTCCTTCCTTCCTTCCTTCCTTCCTTCCTTCCTTCCTTCCTTTCTTTCTTTCTTTCTTTCTTTCTTTCTTTCTTTCTTTCTTTCTTTCTTTCTTTCTCTTTCTAAGGTTTATTTATTTACTTGAAAGTCAGTGTTACACAGAGAGAGAAGGAGCAGCAGAGAGAGAGAGGAAGAGTGAGAGAGAGAAAGTCTTCCATCTGTTGGTTCACTCCCCAGTTGGCTACAATGGCCAGAGCTGTGCCAATCCAAAGCCAGGAGCCAGGAGCTTCTTCCAGGTCTCCCATGCGAATGCAGGGGCCCAAGGACTTGGGCCATCTTCTACTGCTTTCCCAGGCCACAGCAGAGAGCTGGATTGGAAGAGGAGCCTCAGGTGGCGGCTTTACCCGCTACACCACAGCCCTGGCCCCTATCCTCTTTTTTATCTCTGATTCTTACTCCAAAGTTAGGTGCATACTACTGGCTTATATCTCTCACACAATGTTTATTGTTGGAATAACTGAGTGGGTTCACTCATTTACACAAATTCCTTTGTAAATGGCTTATGTATAACCTTCGGTGGTTGTGCTTTGAAATTTTTGGAGCAGGTATTCAGCTTAGTGGTTAAGATGCCCACATCCCATGTTGATGTGTCTGGGTTCAATTCCCAGCTCTGACTCCAGCTTGCCCTCAAAGAAAACTCTGTAAGACAGTGATGATAGCTCAAGTAGTTAGGTTCCTACCTCCAAGTGGGAGAACTGCAATAAGTTCCTTGCTCCATCCTTGGCCCTGCCTAAATCTTTGTGGTTGCCTTTGGGAGTGAACCTATGGATAAGATCTCTCTTTCTTTTTTTCTCTCCACCTCTCAAAAATTTTTTTAAAATTTAAATTTTTTTACTATAGATAAGCTCATCTTTTTCCAGTGATTTTCTTTGTATGTTAAAGCACTGCCAATGTTTTAAAGATGTAATGTGCTTTATTTTCTTATTTTCTTCCCTAATTTTTTTATTCTTTAGGGACTATGAGAATACCTGGTCACATTATATAGTTACATCTTTGTAATTTTAATTCCATTTTAATCCATTTTTCAATTGAATATTTCCAAACTGTGACACATAAGTCTATTGAACATTTGTATTAAAATTTCTTTACCTCTCAATTTCTCTACATTTTCCCCAACCAGTTCTTTTTACCAGGATTTGCAAAGTAAAATTTGTGGGTTTGGAGAAAACATTAAATATTTTTTTACTTATTTTCACTTTAATTGAATGGGGGGATGGTAGAGAGAGAGAGAGAGAGAGAGAGAGAGAGAGAGAGAGAGAGATCTTTCATTTACTGTTCTCTCTCCAAAAGCCCAGAATAGCCAGGACTGGGCCAGGAATTTAGACTGTTTCTAGCATGGGTGGTAGGACCTCAAGTCCATGAGCCATCATTTTCTGCCTTCCCAGGGTGTGTATTGGCAGGAAGCTGAATCAATAGTGGAAACAGTACTCAGACAAGGTTCTTGGATATGAGATGCTGACATCCAAAGTTGTGTCTTAACCTCTGAGCCAAACACCTGCCCTACACAAAGCTTTGAAGAGAAATTTCACCAATGCCACACATTCTGAAAGGGGTATTTTCCTGTCGTGAAGTGTTTCTGAATATAAGCTTTATACTGTTGATTCTCATTTGTTTCAGAAGTTAATATAAGTTCACTTATTCATTATTGTGTCTACTCATTCGGTGCCATTGTGACTGGGCTTGTTTCAGGGCTCTTCCCTCCACATGTAAAAGATGTCAAGGTGGAGTCATAAAGGTGTGCAGGGAAGCAGGATTTATTTAAAGCAAAGCAAGAGTGCACATTCAAGAACTAAGTGCAGGAAAGTGGTGGGGTGTTGTTGGGAGATTGAACAAGACACACAAGGAACAAGCAAGCCAAAACACAAGAAATGCCCTACAACAAAGCAATAACAACAGCAACAAAAAAACCTCAACAAGGTTCGAGTCATTCTTTTTCACTATTAGGAGGCATAGGGGTGGGGCTTAACTGAATATTCAAAATGGGTGGAGTTTGGATAACAGCTTGAGGGACACCATTTCCATACAAATATCAGAAATGTCATGGTGTCAGTTGCATGTTGGGAGTGGGTGCCTAATGGGAGCATGGTGATTTTATTATAACCTAAATTTCATCACAGGGACACACATCTTGCAGCGTAGGGAACGTGGCTTCTGCTAAAGCACTCTCAGTGAAGACACATCCTCCTGGACACAGGGTGTGGCCACAGAAACTGATTCAGGATGGTAAATGACCTATTATCAAGAAGAGCATTGGGTCCCATGAGGACACGCAGCTACTTGCCCAGACTTGCTTGTCTAGTAAACCAAGTAACAAGGTGCCCCGCCAATGTCTTGACAGGCATGCTCTGAAGATTTTCAAGTAATGTTACAAGTAATCTTACAGTTCTGTGAGCACATGCATATGCTATACAAATGGCTGATGTAATCCTTGTCAATAAAAGAGTCATGTTGGGATTGTCCAGCTGCATTCTTCAGACGAAGTGTTCCCATGTCCTGTCTCTCCTTTTGCTTCCAATACACAGAAAACAGTCTGGGGAGTGAAGGGCTTGGCAGTGCATGGATGAGAGGATGGGTGTACAGAAAGGGATGTTGGGTGGTGCATGGGAACAAGTTTGAATGGTACCATCTGAGCTGTCATGCAAGCCAGGCTAGGTTGTTATGCCTGAGTTGACCATAGATGCTGTGTCAGGTGGCCAGGGCTTCTGTGCAGGCTGGCCAGAGCCATCCCACGAGGGGCCAAAGGGCCAGGTAAGGCAGCTAGAGCTATCACAAGGCAAGTCAACAGCAGCTATACACCATGGGTCAGCTAGGGCTGTCAGGGTTCAGCTCCTGCTGCTAACACTGCCTATTTGCCCATATCAGTATCATTGCTTGCTTGCTAAATATTAGAAGAAATTTTTGTGCTTTTATTATTTATTGCTTTGTTTCTACTTTTAAAAGTGACTTTACTGATATCAAATTGTATGCACTCAAAAAAAGCACTCAGAATTTTATAGGTTGATAGGTTTAGACAGGTGCAGCATGATAATTTATTAAAATAGTAAAATTAATTGAAAATGAACTAAGTAACATAGTAAACATAATTTGAAGCAAATTAGATTATTCTAGGTGAATTAGGTAATGTGAAAGTAAACTTAACAGTGGACGTGGATTAATTTTGAATCACCTATAAATTTTTCAGCAGAGTTGTGGCAGAGAAAAGATGTAAGTTTAAGAAGCCCATTTCATTTTCTTCCTATGGAATCAGCTCAACTGTATTCCTAAGTCCCTCTGGTTAGGAAATGTGTTACCAAACTCAGCCAGATGCTTTGTGGGCATGAAATTATGTATGAGTTCTAGACTTGGCAGCAAAAATATCCCGTGGAAATTCTTTAATCTTCTTCCATAACAAACCTGGAAGCCCCATGTTGAAGATGATGGTGACGTTTTATGGCAGAATTCTGGGAAGAATGCTTGGGAAGAACTCAAGGGAAGGGCTCTTCTCGGTCCCAGCCAACCATGAGAGTGCAGAGTAAGCTGTAACTGTCTTAAGCTGAAATGAAAGTATTGGCTCAGCAGATATGCTATCCTGATTAATGTGATAAATATTAATAGCAGAAGCAGAATAATGAGTGATTAAGAACTTGAGTTTTAACTTCAGAGTATATATTTTTCTGCTTCATGCTAACTCAGTCTTTGTAAAAATCACTTCATATTTTCAATATCCTGAAGATAAGGGGATATATATTAGAAATGCCCGATTGAGTGAATTTGTTGAACTAAATAGACCTAAAAATATGAGCTATTAATATTATTTCAAAATTGTTCCTAAATTTCTATGTTACTTAGTTGTTTTCGGGATTTTTTTTTTTTTTTGGATAAACATGAAGTATGAAACTCTATTATCTCCTAACTGAAGACTATTAGTTTACATAGTATGTGATGCAGTATATAAGCAATGATAAGCTAAGGGAAGTAACTGTCTTCTAGTTAAAAAGACATAAATCTGATTTTATGGCAATAAACATTGAAAAATTAATATCATGGAATTTATCATTTCAAGTTAATATAGAAGTGTGACTCTGTACTCAGAGCTAATTATATGCTTTGTTTGAAATAGGAATGAGATTTATCAGTATTTTTTGCAGGGTAATAAATAATACTCATTAAAATTTTCAAACGTCTCCTATACAGAGTCCACATGTCATTCTTCATTATAATTATACACTGTAGGGATGTGCTTGAAAATATTCTGTCAGCCTAAAGATCTGACGTAACTAAAATACTCCAAGATAACTTTTCATAGTAAAATAAAAATTTTAAGGCCTATGTGAAATCAACATGGCATGGAATTGCTTACAGATATTATATAAGGTAACAAATCTATGGGAAATTTTAATGTAAGGTTATTACAAAAACAAGATGGCTTTATTAAACATATAATCTTCATACTTTACCAACAGGGGATAGAGGAATTATGCTAAGTCATTAGCTTCTGTTTGTGTCAGCATAAAAGGAGACACTATATTTCATTACTAGGGAAAGCAGCATAACAGTGTAGCTTCGAAAAATATTAAGAGTTGATAAGTTAAGGATTATTTATCAGTAAACTACTAGAATTTCAAGTCTAAATTTCAATTTATTATGTAAGTGTGTAAACTACTAGAGTTTCCAAGAAGTTATCTAGAATATTTTTCAGATGTGCTGTTTCTGTTCTACAAACTCTGGACAAGACTGGCAAATGTTGGTAATCACAGAGGTTGGTGATGTTCCTTTGAACACGCAGTTCTCTGAGTTTGAAATAATCTGCATACGCATTTTCGTTTTGTTTGGATGGAGATGAGTTACCACCATGAAGATTTTTTCAGTTCCCAAGCACATTCAGGTAAAAAGTAGGAAGTGAACTAGTCTTCCCTTCTTTACTCAGGAAATAAGAAGTATCACCACAAAGTGTTATTTCCTTTATGAGAAATTTACCTAAATACCTGGAAATTGTCATAATTATCAACACATTGTTATAATGTGTCTATAAAGGAAGTGGTACATTTTTTCTCTTAAAATATGCCTTAAATAAATATTTAGTTATAGGAAAAGCAACAAACTCGTTGTTGTTGTTGGCAACCTTTTTGAATTTTCAAATATTTCTGGAATAGAGGACTTCTGCTTATAATGCTTAGTGCTGATGTTCCCAAAAATGTGTACTTTGGATAACTAGTTCTGAGGGATATCTGAGAAAAAGAGACTCTGTAACCCATGATGACCAAAACTGACAACATACAAGAGATTCTACAAGAGATTTTAAAATGTTATGGAATACTTAGCGCTGAGGATCATTACCATGCAGAATTCTCCAGAATTTCTCAAATTTTCTTAGCTACAGATCCCGTTTATGTTCTAATAATAGGTTTTAATATCCAACAGAACTAGTTTCCATGAAATAAATTTTGGGAAGCTATAATATGTCAGGAGAGTTTTATTTACTTTCCTACTGAGTTATTACAGAAGACTTAACTTGTCACCAACTCAAAAGTGAAATATTAGTTACACAGTTATTGTCATATTGTTCTAACTCAGCATCTCCTTTCAAGATACTTTGAGAATTCCTGAGAAAAAGTTTGGGATACACTTCAAAATACTTTTGGGGGTAATAATTTATAATGGATGTATTATCTATACATTTATATGTTTATCTAATAAAAACATCCTGTATATGTGAAATATTTCATTTTTCCAAATTTCAGGGTCAAACAGGAAAAATGTATCCTAAATATTTATTTCATTGTTTATTCTGAATAATTTTTGCCTTTTACCAATTGCCTTTGCAAGGAGGAAACCATTTAATTTTCCAGGCTACTAATAAACTGTGTCCCTCTGTTAACCATTTTTCTTCATTTTTGCTTTTCTTCCAATTTTAATTTATCTTCTGTGAGGGGTGATGACCAAAGCTGCACACAGATTTTCAGGTCTGAACAGACGTGGCAAAGTATTTTTTATTTTCTTTCCAATTCCTCAACCGGTTTCCACCTGTAATGCTTTATTGAAAATTTAACATAATATTCTCGGTCGATCTCTGATTCATTTCCTGGGCTGCAGTAGATAGAGAGCTCAAATTCCATTACACTACAATGAAAGTTTAAATGTTTTTCCTGAATGAATCATTTGCTATTACTCACAATGAATTCCATTATCTTTCCAATTTATTAAATCTACTAACAATTTTAATTGACAAGTAAGAAAAATAAGGATCTTATGATTAAGAAACTCTCGTATCATCCTTTCATAAAGAGTATGCAATCATTGAGATTTATCCTACTTTAACAAAATCATTTGTGGGGTGTCTCAGCATCTGCAAATCATGAATGAAAGGGGAAAATTGTGTAGGCTCAAGTCTTTATGCCCAAGGGCTGGATGACAGATCTTTGCAATGACCCCTTTAATCAGCCAAGGAAGATGCCAGCTGCTTCATTATTCCAGTGTCACTGCTAATGACAGAGGAAGGATGTGGCATTTATCAGCTGAGGCTTCCTAGCCATTGGTCTCATGAGTCAGAGCAACCAGCACCTGTTCAGAGAAGGTGCAGAAAATCCTGGAGTTATGGAGTGCATTCAAATCCAAGGTCTTTAAGTGATTATGTGGTAACTTTGCTTTTCTTTACATTATAGTAGTTTGAGCTTCTTGTGGAAGAGTGATGCAAGTACAGAGATTTTTGAAAAGAACCAGTGAAAACACCTGGGAAGGTTTTGGTCAATGCTTCTACAAATTGCTTCTTTCACAATGGATCTCTGCTCACGCAGAAAGATCTAGGAGATTGCCTCGGTTGCCTCCTAAATACATCACTGGTGGATTTGAAAAGAAAATGCATTCACTCTTTTCTTGTTACCAAAAAAAAAAAAAAAAAAAGATTTAAAAGCTACATCAGAGCAAAATAACAACTGAAATCTCTCCAGTTCTTCAAAACTACTTTATCCAATTTGATATACTCTTCTTGACAAGATGTGCAAGGATCTCATTGCCTTGGGGAAATGTTTCTGGCAGCAAACAGCGGGTTACATTTGTCTGCTTCAGGCCTCAGGCAGTGTGTACATCCAGGACCAGGCCAAGTCACAGGAAGAGATGTTGCAGAACACATGCAATGGAAGTGCTTGCAAGATGGAAAACATAACAAAAATGGAAGCATTTGCTAAATTACAACTTCTAATTGCAATTTCAAAATATGAAACTCTAACAGATAATGTTTAGAGTAAGGCAACTCAGTTGTTTTAAGGGTGCTGTTCCATATACAGGGAATGCCTACAGCAGGAATAATGGGGCATTCATTTTTTTAAAGTTTTTTTTTTTTTTTTATTTAAAAGGCAGGACAGAGAGATGGAGAAACATAGCGAGAGAATCTCCCATTCACAGGTTTATCCTCCAGATAGCCACAGGAGCCAACTCTGGGCCAGGCCTAAATCAGGAGCCAGGAACTTCATCTGGGTCTCCCACATGGATGGCAGGGGTTCAAGTACTTGCTGCCTTCTATGTGCATTAACAGGAGGCTGAATGAGAAGCAGAGCAGCCAGGACTCAACTGGTACTCCCATATGGGATGCCAGGGTTGCAAGCAGCAAATTACCCTGTGTGCCACAACACTAACCAGCAGGGGGCACTTTTAGAACTACAAATTCCTGACATCCCTGTTGGAATTACTGAATCAGAAAGTAGAATCTTTTAACAACTTCTTTAGGTACAAACTATGCTGAAGTCATGAACCGCTGATATAGGGCAATCCTAAAGGATATTTTGAGAGAATATATTAAAAAGGAGTAATTGGATTTCAAAAACTATATTTGTAGTCTGCATAGCCTTTTTCTTTCTCCATATGCAGACTTGACAATTCATAAAGGATATTTGATTTTGGTTCTGATGATATAAATACTGAGTGCATCTAACTCTTTGGACACATGTGGTGTGTATTGGAAAGCAGCACTTGATTAAAATTAGATCCAATGAGAAAATGGTGGGCTTTATTCTAAGCTCTAAATCCTTAGATTTAAGTATCATATCTACAGGGCTGGTACTGTGGCACAGCAGGTTAAGCCATCACTTACAACACCAGCAGCCCATAGTAGAGGGCTGGTTAGAGTCCAGGCTGCTCTGCTTCCAATCCACCTCCCTGATAATAAGTCTGGGAAAGCAGCTGAAGATGGCCCAGGTGTTTGAGCCCCTGCCACACATGTAGGAGACCAGGATAGGGCTTTGGGCTCCTGGCTTGGGACTGTCCCATTCTTGACTCTCTCTGTCACTCTATCTTATAAATAAATAAATATGTCTTTAAAAATAATATTTGCTCATGAGAAATTATTAGAAATAATTTCAGCAAGGTGGACGGAGGTTTTCTATTATATTTTATCCATGTGCATGTTGATTAACATTTTCATTAGGCTCATCTTAATTCAATAATTCTTGTACATTACAGAGAAATTTCCAGGTTCTAAAACAGACATTTCTCATAAGCTTTACAAAATGAAAAGCTCGGGTCAACAACAGGAGCCACTGTGCACTTGCTCCTCATGTGGGATCTCTGTCCTTAATGTGATGTACATTTTGATTTAATGCTATAACTAGTACTCCAACAGTATGTTTCACTTTGTGTTTCTATGTGGGTGCAAACTGTTGAAATCTTTATACTAAATTGATCTTCTGTATATAAAGAGAATTGAAAATGAATCTTGATGTGAATGGAAGGGAAGAGGGAGTGGGAGAGGGGAGGGTTGCAGGTGGGAGGGAAGTTATGGGAGGGGGAAGCCATTGTAATCCATAAGCTGTACACTGGAAATTTATATTCATTAAATAAAAGTTAAAAATAAAAAAAAACAAAATGAAAAGCTAAGATAACTAACAAGTTTATGCATCCTATAAGTTCAACTGTTATTTCCTTGTTTGTTGAAAGCCTTAGTACCTCTGGTTACATATTAGATAATCTTTTAACTGACTTTTCATTTTCTGTTCTGGACACCTTCTAGCATATTCCATGAATTGATGTCAAGCTATTTTTTAATTAATTATTTATTCATTATTTTGAAAAGCAACTCTCTGCTTTTCAGGGAGGAAGGGGGAGAGGGAGAGGGAGGGGGGAGGGAAGGCTTCCATCTACTGGTTCAGTCTCTAAATGATGACCACAGCCAGGTCTGAACCAGGCTGAAGCCAGGAGCCCAGGTGTCCCATATGGACGACAGGGACCCAACTACTTGATTTATCACCTGCTGCCCCCAGGGTAAGTGAGAAGCTGGAATCAGGGGTCAAACCAAGATTCATCCCAGGAATTCTGATATGGAATGAGGGCTTCCCTTTATATAAAAAGGCCATCCCTGATTTAAAGGAAGGAGAGATCCGCTTCTTGCATTTCCTCTATCTCTTCATCTTCATAATCTTGAATTGGGGTGTCTTTTCATTTGGGGACATCATAGTGACTTCCTTGCTCTTGTTACCTCGGTTTCTGCGTTTATTGTTTGGCATATTGGAGATAATTTATGGTTTTTTTGCTGTGGTGTTTTTTTCTCTTTATACTATGCCTCTAGATTAAGTGGGCTGTCTGCTTTGATGGATCCTTAGAGGCTGTGATGGGTGTGGCCAGAGAGCTCTGTTTGATTCTTCAGGTTTAAGGGTGTGCCAAAGGTGACTCACCCAGATTGTTCTCTCCCTTGCTCTCTCTCTCTCTCTCTCTCTCTCTTTTTTTTTTTGACTCAGTTGGGAAGTAATTCCACACAGCTGAGTGGAATTGAGGGTAGTTGAAATCTGGCCTCTGTGGGTATTCGTTTGATCTACCCATGGGACCACACAAAGAGTTTATGCAGCCCTCAATGTGTTCTCAAATTTCTCCACAGTCCCAAGGTTACGGAGTTTGTGTACTTGGTGAGTTCTCTCGCCCCTCCTCGGATTTTCAGTCTCAGATCATTAGCTCCACCTACTTTCATAGATTCTAACCTCCTGTTATTTCTCCGGACCAGAGTCAAGTTTTTCTGCTTGGCTACTCGCGGTTGCCGCTGCTTTACATACGTAAAATGGCGCCTGCTCTTTGTCTTGCTCGGCTTTGTAAGGTGAGTGGAGAGAAAGGCTAGTATCCCTGTCGGTTCCCCTTATTTATTCGTTTTTTTTTCTCTCCTTCAGTCAGCCTGGTGAACTTTCCCCAGTGGGGCCTCAGGCCTCATTCTGCCTTTCCCCGCCAATGTCTCGGGTTTCTGAGGTTTTTGTCTTACCTCCCCTTCCCGCGCTGGCAAGATTCTGCTGCTTGGCTCCCGTGGCTGGGCTTCCACGCAGTGGGCTCCCTGTAGGTCCTCTGTGTCACATCCACTAGATTCGGAAGTGTTTCCTCTGCAGTTTTTTTTTTTTTTTGAGTCTTTTCCTGAGGCTACAGTAACTCCACTTTTATTAAACTACCTTTTCCTGGACTATTGGTGCGCGCCCTCACTATCTGCCATCTTGGCTCCGCCTCTTAAAGGAAGAAGAGAACACTTGCAATTAAACAGCAAGGTTCAGCATTGTGGCACAGTGGATTAAACCACTGCTTATCATGTTGGCATCCCACTCAAAGTCCTGGCTGCTTTGCCTTCAATCCAGCTCTCTGCTAATGCACCTGGAAAAGCAGCAGAAGATGGCCCAAGTACTTGAGTTCCCACCAGCCACCAGGAGTCCAGGGTGGAGCTCCTGGGTCCTGGCTCCTAGCTTCTTCCTGGCCCAGCCCCAGCCGTTGTGGCCATTTGAGGAATGGACCAGCAGATGGAAGATCTCTTTCTTTCTGTGTCTCTCCTATGTCACTGGCTCTCAAATAGATAAAATGAAACAAACAAACAAAAAAATGAGACAGCACAGGGAATAAGGAATGTAATAAGAATTAAAACAAGAGTTCCAAAAAGCTTTCAAGAAAGTTAACAAGCATGATTAAGATTTTTTACTTCTTCCTCAATCACAATTTTAGCTAAATAAAACGGGTAATTGCTTACTGTTCCTCTGTTTCTTTTTTGCAATATTTGTTCTTCAGTTTACAATCTGCTTTTGGATAAATTGGATACAACTCAATCTACAAAACAGACCTAAAAGAATTTGCTGTTTTTGTCTCATAGATAAGAGATAACTGTTATCATTAATTTATTAATGTTTCTTATATTTATTTTTCATAACAATTGCATAGATAATGTATTTCAGTTTCAGAATGTTCTCTGAGCTGGATTAATATAGTCTAGATGATGTGGGAGGGGGGGAGTAGGTTTTTAAAGCTAGCCTTTCCAAACAAAATTACCACTTTCTCTCAGACTCATCTTTCACATGACATCTTTGACAAGAAAATTTCAGTTCGTTTTAATGAAAATATTCTTTTCCTGAGAAAATTATGATTAGTTTATTGTCCTGAGTCCTACTATGGTGATAAATTTTTTTTAAGATTTATTTTATGTATTTGAAAGGCAGAATTTCAGAGAAAGGTAGAGACACACAGAGACAGGTCTTCCATCTCCTGCTGTACTCCCCAAATGGCCACGTGGCCGGGGCTAGGCCAGGCCAAACCCAGGAGCCAGGAGCCAGGAGCTTCTTCCTGGTCTCCCACGTGGGTGTGGGGGCCCCAGCATTTGGGCCATCCTCCACTGCTTTTCCAGGCACATTAGCAGAGAGCTGGACTGCAAGTGGAACAGCTGGCGCTCATTATGGGATACTAATGCTGCAGGCCAGGGTTTTAACCTGCTGCGCAACAGCACCAGTAGGTGATGAGTTTTTAAATGATCAAACTAATGGTACAAATTGAAGCCATCCCTTTGTCATACCTGAGGCTGAGAACAGAGGTAAACTATCAGGATACCTGTCTTAGGAAAGGCTTCAGGAGGTGTATCTTGTTTCTTCTTCAGCCCTATTGAGATTACTTTGTTGGTTAAGCCTCTGCTTCTGACACTAGCATCCCCTGTTGGAGCACTGATTCCCATCTTGGTTGGCTCCACTTCCTATCCAGCTTCCTGTTAATGCTCCCAGGAAGGCAGCAAAAGATGGTACAAGTGCTTGGGCCCCTGTACCCATGTGAGAGACCCAGGTGGAGTTCTAGGATCCTGTCTTTGGTCCTGTCCAACCCTGGCTCTTGTGGCCATTTGGGGAGTAAACCAATAGATTCTCTCTGTCTCTATCTCTCTCTGTCTCTCTCTGTCGTTCAAATAGAAGAAAATAAATAAATATTTAAATGCAATCCCCATCCTACGTTCCACTGACACACACTTCATTTCCTCTAAACCATTCCTGTTTTTCATGATAGCACTTGTCCCTTGCAACCTATATTCTTAGCTTAAAAAAAAAGAGATCTTCAGCTCTATGAAGAAGCAAGATTTTTGTCTGCTGTGTTCACTGCTACATTCTCAGCTCCTAAAATTGTACCTGGCAAATAAAAATGTGTTAAATTATTAAACAATTATATTCACTCTATATTCCTTAAAAATGAGTGGTAGGAATAATTTGTGTCAAAATATAGAGACTGTTCAGTTATTGGACCAATTCAGAGTTTGAAAGGACCACGTCATAACTTAGGGAAATCTATTATTGCACTCTTTTAAGCAAAGATGGGCTGGCAGGCTTTTTGCAGAAGGTTCTGACTGTTCTGGGAGAAATTAATCTCTCCAGTTCCTTTTGAAACCGTGGCTTTATAATGTTCTCAAGTGAAAAGAATTTGATTTCCTGGCATTATTCTATTCAACACCTGTATTAATAGGAGAAATAAATTAAGGTCATTGAGAAGTATAAGATAAACATTTGGATGAAAAATATTGATTTTTTCCCCTAAAGTAGACGTGTATTCATAAAGGAATAAATGGACTCCTTTGTGGACAATTTACAAATGAGATGCATGAAATGGGCCTTTCCTAAACTGCATATTGATTCCATGTTCATAAACACTTCTTCTTGTCAATGCAGTGGCATCCCCAATCAATCTTCATGAAACTGGAAAAGGACTTAACTGCCCCATTAAACATAAGGGAAACATTATTTTTGTTATATTAGCACTATGAGATGAACATCTTTGTAATGTTTGAACACAAAATGTGACATTTTCTTAGTGTTTTTAAAATTAATTTCATGGAAATGGAAGTATGTTATATCATATAAGTTTATCAAATTTATTATTTGGTTAAGTATTAAAAATATTTGTGTATTTGAGTGGCAGAGAGAGAGAGAAAGAGATACAAATTCTAAGAGAGAAGGAGAAAGAGGGAGAGAGAGAGAAAGAGAGAGAAAGATTTCTGATCCACTGATTCACTCCCCCAAATGCCTGCAATAGCCAAGGCCAGGTCGTGCAGAATCAGGAGCTCAGAACTCAGTCCAGGTCTTCCACATAGATGGTAGGGACCAGCTATTTGGACCATCACCTGATTCCCCCTAGCACTGTTTATTAGCAGGATGCTAGAATCAGGAGCAGAGCCAGAATTCAAATCCAGGTACTCTGATGTGGGATGCAGGCATCCTAAACAGTGTGTTAACTGGTTCAGTTTGATGAAAATCATGAAAAATTTTGACACAATTTAAACGTTACACAAGTTGTATGGGATCAATATAAAAATAACTGATATTTATTTAATAATTGCTACATGTCAGACTCTGTTCTTAATAATTAACCCATTTATCATATAAATTTCCTGATTCATTATCTTTAACTTAATAAACTTAGTAACTTATGACTCAAAATACTTATTTTACATTTTCTTCAAAAGTATAACATACCAGTTTTTAATAGTTGAAAAAACTAGTTCTAGAAGCCAAATATTTAGAGGAAAAAACCTTGCAAAATGCATATGTAATAAAGGATTAGTATCCAACATATACAAGGAGCTCTTAAAACTCAACAGTAAGAAAAAAACACTCAAATATATAAGCCAGAACAGATGCCTCACCATACATATAGATGATAAATAAATATATGAACATGTGTTCAACATCATGTTATCAGGGAATAGCAAATTAAAATAATGAGATACCACCATACACTTATCAGAAGGAGCAAAATCCAGAACACTTACGATAACAGATGCTAACAAGGATGTAGAGCAACAGGAATGCTCATTCATTGCTCCTGGGAATGCTAAATGCTGCAACCACATTGAAAGATAGTTTGGCAGCTTCTTACAAAAGTAAGCATACTCGTACCACATGATCCAGCAGTCACGGTTCTTGGTATTTACACAAAAGAGCTAAAAACTTGTATACACACAAAATGTTAATCACAGACTATGAACAAGTGCCCAAACTTAGAAACAAGTAATATATCCTCCAGTGGGTGAATGGATAAACAGTAATACATCCTAACCATGAAATATTACTCAGTTATGAAAACAAAGGACCAATCAGGAGACAAAAAAAGACTCAGAGGAATCTTAAATATATGTTGTTAAGTGAGAGAAGTCAATCTGAAAAGGCCACAAGTTGTATTATTTCCAACTATGTGACATTTGGAAAAAGACAAACCTATGCAGGCTGTAAAAGGTTGTGGTTGCCAGGGCTTGGGGGAAGGGAGAATGGTAAAGTGGAGCACAGGAAATATCCAGAGTGGTTAGACTGTTCTGTGTGACACTGTAATGTTGGGAAGTTGTCATTCAGTATACATTTCTCAGATTCCCAAAATGTGCAATACAGAAGAACCAACCCTAAGAGAAATGAAGGACTTCTGCTAATGACAATGCATCAGTGTTAGTTCCTCCGTGGTGACCAATGTATCACATTAACGCAAGACATCAGTAACAAGGAACATGTGTGTGCATGCATTTGTGTTTGGGCCTTTGAGGGTATTATGGTAGCTCTTCACAGTTTCTGCTCAATTTTTCTGTAAACCTAAAACTATTCTAAAAATGAAGTCCATTAATTTTTAAAAGTCCCAAGATTAGTCAAAGTTGAAATATAACAATATTTTTATGCACTTTGGTATTTCACCTGAATCTTTGTTAATTAAATTAAATGTATAATAATACACACTTTGGTAGGAAGCAGATGATGGTCTCAAGTACTTGAGTACCTGCCACCCATCTGGGAGACCCTGGTGGATTTTCCAGTACTAGGCTTTGACTTTGCCCATTCCTGGCTGTTGCAGGCATTTGGAGAGTGAACCAGTGGATGGGAGATTTTGGTCTCTCTGCTTTTCAAATAAAAAAAATTAATTAATTAAAGATAAATTAAATGGATAGGGGATTCTACTCCATTGTGTGATCCTGTTTAATTGTTGCCCACTGCAGGCTCTTAGCTTTTTGATTGACTTTGGGACTACTCTGTATTTGCTTTATTTAAATGGCCAACATGACAGAAGAGAAAAGATAGCAAAGTCCTAGAATGTTGTAGTCTTCAAAACCCAATGCAAAGATAAATATTAAATAATCCTCTTGAGATCCCTTGAAGGAAGCTTCTCTAGAATTGATTTTTAAGAACAACCCCTGCAAGGAGGAAGAACCATCTGGCAAGAATTGTTCTCATTAGGACTATCAAGAGCCTGCCTTTTGTTAATGAGGGTGGAAGGAGGCTTGTGGGTGTGTGGGCATTTGGCATGTGCTCTTTATTCAAGTATGTGAATGTTAAGACAGCCTTTTTATACTTGGACAAGTCCAGCAGAATGATGTTTTTGGAGGTAAGGTATGAAAACAAAGAAAGTTTGCTGGAAATATTGGAAATTTGTTTTTTAAAAAATGATAAGACCAGATTAAATTCTAAATTACTTGATTCTGAAGATGGACCTTTTGATATTCATGGCAAAATTACTAGAAAGAATTGCATCCAATTTTAAAGAATTAATAGATAAGGTATACTTTTTAGATTAACATTATATAATTTTTTAATTAAACTTTTATTTAATTAATATAAATTTCCAAAGTACAGCTTATGGGTTACAATGGCTTCCCCCTCCCAAAACTTCCCTCCCACCCACAACCCTCCCCTTTCCCGCTCCCTCTCCCCTTCCAATCAGATCATGATTCATTTTCAATTCTCTTTATATACAGAAGATCAGTAACATTATATAATTTAACAGAATTTTAAATATTTTTTTTAATTTAAGTTATACAACTTTCATGTATTTCATATATACAGATTTAGGAACAAGGTGGGACTTTCTCTCCCTCCTCTCCCTTCTGCCCACATTCCAAATCTCCCCCCTCCTCCCTTTTGGATTCCCATTATTTTTTTTTTAAGATTTATTTATTTGCTTGAAAGGCAGAATTACAGAGAGGCAGAGGCAGAGAGAGAGGTCTTTCATCCGCTGGTTCACTCCCCAGATGGCTGCAAGAGCTGGAGCTGCACCATTCTGAAGCCAGGAGCCAGGAGCTTCCTCCAGGTCTCCTACATGGGTGCAGGGGTTCAAGGACTTGGGCCATCTTCTACTGCTTTCCCAGGCCATGGCAGAGAGCTGGATCAGACGGGACTTGAACAGATGCCCACATGGGATGCCGACACCTCAGGCCACAACGCCGGCCCCTCAGATTTCCCTTCTTAATTTTTGCGATGATCTGTTATCCATTTACTTAGTGATCTTATAGTTAGCCCTACTCTAACTAGAGGAGTTATGCTAATAGTATGAAGAGAAACAAAACTAAACAAATGATTGTTCCTCAAAGGAAGAGACAAGGGTTATAAACAATCATCGATTCTCCAAATGACTGTTTGCTTGAATACATTACATTTCAGGTATTTGATTATTTGCATTGGATCAGGGAAAATATATGATATTTCTCCTTTTGGGACTGGCTTATTTCATTAAATCTAATCATTTTTTCAGTTGTGACCATCTTGTTGTGAAATATAGGATTTCATTTTCTTTTTACAGCTGAGTAGTACTCCAGGGTATATATACCCTAATTTCTTTATCCAATCACTAATTGAGGGACATCTGGGTTGATCCAATATCTTAGCTATTGTGAATTGTACTGCAATGAACATGGGGGTACAGATATATCTTTCATGTACTGATCTCTTGGTTTGGGTAAATTCCCAGGAGTGGGATGGCTGGATTGTATGGTAGGTCTACATTCAGGTTTCTGAGGTATCTCCATAATGTCTTCCACAGTGGTTGCACTAGTTTACATTCCCACCAGAGTGGATCAGAGCATCTTTTCCCCAGCATCCTCACCAGCATTTGTTGTTTGTTGATTTCTGTATGAAAGTGATTCTAACTGGAATGAGGTGGGACCTCGTTGTGGTTTTGATTTGCATTTTTCTGATGGCTAGTGAACCTGAGCTTTTTCACAAATGTCTGTTTGCCATTTGAATTTCCTCTCTTGAGAAATGCCTGTTTAATTCCTTTGCCCATTTCATTACTGGATTGCTTGTTTTGTTGTTGAATTTCTTGAGCTCTCTATGTATTCTGGTTGTTAATCCTTTATCAGTTGCACAGTTTACAAGTATTTTATCCCATTCTGTTGGTTGCCTCTTTCTTTTGCTTAGTGTTTCTAAGCTTGATGTTATCCCATTTGTTGATTTTGGCTTTGATTGCCTGGGCTTCTGAGGTCTTTTCCAAGAAGCCTTTACCTATGCCAATGTCTTGTAGAGTTCCCCCCATATTATCTAATAATTTGATAGTATTGGGTTGTAGATTTAGGTCCTTGATCCATTTTGAGTGGGTTTGTGTGAAAGGTATAAGGTAGGGTCTAATTTCATACAAATACATGTGGTTTTTCTAGCACCATTTGTTAAAGAGACAATCTCTGCTCCAAGGATTGATTTTCACTCCTTTATCAAAGATAAGTTGGCTGTAGGTGCATGGATTGATTTCTGGAGTTTCTATTCTGGTCCATTGGTCTATAATTATGTTTTTGTGCCAGTACCAGGCTATTTTGATTGTAGCTACCCTGTAGTATGTCATGAAATCAGATATGGTGATGCCTCCAGCTTTTTTTTGTTGTTGTTGTATAAATTGCTTTAGCTATTTGGAGTCTCTTTCTTTCCACAAGAATTTCAACATTGTTTTTTCTAGATCTACAAATATTGTCATTGGTATTTTGATTGGGGTCACATTGAATCTGTAAATTGCTTTTCGTACTATGGACATTTTAATGTTGTTGATTCTTCCAATCCCTAAACATGGAAGATTTTTCCATTTTTAATTTATTCTTCTATTTCTTTCTTTAGTCTTTTGTAATTTTCATCACAGAGATCTTTAACATCCTTGCTTAAATTTATTCCAAGGTATTTGATTCTTTTTGGAGCTATTGTGAATGGTACTGATATTACAAATTCTTTTTCAGGAGTGGCATTGTCTGTGTATAAAAAGGCTATTGATTTTTCTGTGTTGATTTTATATCCTGCCACTTTACCAAGCTCTTTTATGATTCTCAATAGTCTCTCAGTGGAGTTTTTTGGATCTCCTATATATGGGATCATGTAATCTGCAAATAAGGATAATTTGAGTTCCTCTTTTCTAATTTGTACTCATTTGATTTATATTTCTTGCCTAGTAGCTCTAGCTGACCTATCCAGGACTATATTGAGTAGCAATAGTGAGAGTGAGCATCTTTGCCTGGTTCCAGATCTTAGGGGGAATGCTGCCAGCTTTTCTCCATTCAATAGGATGCTTGCCATGATTGTGTCATATGTTACCTTGTTAGTGTTGAGGATCCATATTTTCAGCATGAAAGGATGTTATATATTATCAAATGCTATCTCTGTATCTATTGAGATGATCATATGATTTTTGTTCTTCAGTTTGTTAATGTGATTTATCAGATTGATTGATTTGCAAATGTTGAACCATCCCTGCATTCCGGGGATAAATCCCACTTGGTCAAGATGGATGATATTTCTGATGTGTTGTTGGATTTGATTAGCTAATATTTTGTTGAGGATTTTTGCATCTATGTTCATCAGAGATACTGGCCTATAGTTTTCTTTGTTGCATCTTTTCCAGGTTTAGGTGTTAAGGTGAAGCAGACTTCCTAGAAGGCATTTGGGAAGATTCCCTAATTTCAATTGTTTTGAATAGCATGAGAAGAATTGGGATTAGTTCTTCTTTAAATGTCTGGTAGAGCTCTGCAGTGAAGCCATCTGGTGCTGGGATTCTTTTTATTGGGAGGATCTTTATTACTGATCCAATCTCTGACTTGATTATTGGTCTGTTTAGGTTTTCTATGGCTCAATTTAGGTAATTTGTATGTGTCCAGGAATCTATCAATTACTTCTAGGTTTCCTAGTTTGTTGGCATACAGCTCTTTGTAATAATTTCTGATGATTCTTTTTATTTCTGTGGTATCTGTTGTTACATTTCCTTTTTCACCTCTGATTTAATTATTTGGGTCTTGTCTTTCTTTCTTTCTTTCTTTCTTTCTTTCTTTCTTTCTTTCTTTCTTTCTTTCTCTTTCCTTCTTTCAGGTTGTTGTGCAAGTGGTGTATCAATTTTGTTTATTTTTTTCAAAAAACAGCTTTTCATTTTGCTGATTTTTTTGTATTTTTTGTTTTAATTTTGTTTATTCTCTAATTTTAATTATTTCTTTCTACATATTAGTTTTAGTTTTGGTTTGTTGTTGATATTCTAGGTCCTTGAGATGTATTGATAGCTCATTTATTTTGTACCTTTCCAGTTTCTTCATGTAGTCACCAATTGCTGTGAAATTCCTTTTTAACATTGCTGTTGCTGTATCCCATGGGTTTTTATATGATGCATTGTAATCATTATTTGTTTCCAGAAATTTTTTGATTTCTCTTTTGATTTTTCTTATGTCCCACTGTTTATTCAGGAACATGCTGTTCAGTCTCCATGTGTTTACATATGTTCTAGAGAGTGTTGAGTTGTTGATTTAAAGTGTCATTCTTTTGTGGTCCAACAAGATGCATGGAATGATTTTGATTTTTTTGAATTTGCTAAGACTTGCTTTGTGGCCTAGCTTATGGTCTATCCTACAGAATATTCTATGCACTGATGAGAATGTGTATTCTGCCACTGTGGGGTGAAAGGTTCTGTAGATATCCATTAGGTCCATTTGGTATACAGTGTTGATTAACTCTGTTGTTTCCTTGCTGATGTTCTGTCTGTCTGATCTGTCCATTGACACAAGTGGGGTACTGAAGTCCCCCGTTACTATTCTATTGGAGTCTATGTCTCCCTTTAAGTCTATTAACATTTTTAAGTAGCCAGGTGCCATGTAATTGGGTGCATATACATTTATTATAGTAATATCTTCCTGTTGGATTGACCCCTTAATCATTATATAGTGCCCTTCTTCATCTTTTAACAGATATTATGTTAAAGTCTATTTTGTCTGATATTAGATGGCAACATCAGCTCTTTTTTGGTTCCTGTTAGCATGGAATATCTTTTTCAATACTTTCACTTTTAGTCTGTGTGTATCTTTGTTAGTGAGGTGTATTTCTTGTAAGCAGCAAATAGATGGGTCTTGTTTTTCTTTTTTTTTTTTAACTTTTATTTAATGAATATAAATTTTCAGTATACAGCTTATGGATTACAATGGCTTCCCCTTCCCAGCAGCAGACTCAACGCACCAGCGCTGGAACGCGAGGTGAGCCGAACCTCCATAGCCCGAGACACCAGCGGGCAAGCGGAAAGAGGAGGCTAGAGGGAACGAGGCTTGAAACTCCATGGGGAAAAGTTCACCAGGCTAACTAGAAGAGAGAGAGGGAAAAAAAAAAAAGTGACCGAAACGGACACGAGTTTCTCTCTCTCCGCTCACCCCTCAAGGGCGAGCAAGACAAAGAGCAGGCGCCATTTTGGACATACGTCATAAGCAGGGCGACCTCAGGTCTGCACCGGCCCTGAGCCTAGCAGAAAAACCTGACTTTGGGGGGAGGGGTGAAATAACTGGAGATTAGCATCTAACTTGGCAACCCAGTGGGAGACTGCAGGAGAATTGGAGCCCACACTGAGGGCAGCAGAGATTCCCTGTGTGGTCCTTGGGAAAGAGCTTCCAATCTCTGGCTCCTGTGGGTATATCATTTGCCTGCTAACTACCTCCAATTACGTTAAGCTGTGCGGAATTACTTCCCTTTCGAATCAACAAAAGAAAGAGACATTTACCACACCTAACCTGGGAGTGTCATCTTGACACACCCTCAACCCTGAGGAACCAAACACAGCTCTCAGTCCACACCCATCTCAAGCCTCTAAGGCTCCATCAAAAGCAGACAGTCCACTTAATCTAGAGTCATAGTATAACAAGAAAAAAAAAAAACACCACAGTGAAGAAACCAAATATCTCCAACATGCCATACAACAAACGCAAAAACCGAGGTAACAAGAACAAGGAAGACACTATGATGCCCCCAAATGAAAAAGACACCCCAACTCAAGATTATGAAGATGATGAGATAGAAGAAATGCAAGAAGCGGATCTCAAAAAATTAATAAGAACATTAAGAAGTTCTCAAAAACAAATTCTTGAGCTACAGAAATCCTTCATGGACAAGATAGAAAATCTCTCTCATGAAAATGAAATATTAAGGAGGAATCAAAATGAAATGAAACAACTAGTGGAACAAGAAACTGTGATAGTGACGAGAAATCATAATGAAATGAAGAATTCAATAGATCAAATGACAAACACATTAGAGAGACTTAAAAACAGAATGGGCGAAGCAGAAGAGAGAATATCAGACTTAGAAGACAGAGAACAGGAAAGGAAACAGGCAAACCAAAGAAAAGAAGAAGAAATTGGAAATCTAAAAAATATTGTCGGGAATCTACAGGATACTATTAAAAAATCTAACATTCGGGTTCTAGGAGTTCCTGAAGGCATGGAGAGGGAGAAAGGATTAGAAGGCATTTTCAGTGAGATACTAGCAGACAATTTCCCAGGTTTGGAGGACAGAGGCATCTTAGTACAGGAAGCTTATAGAACCCCTAATAAACATGACCAAAAGAGATCCTCACCACGACACATTGTAATCAAACTCACCACAGTGAAACATAAAGAAAAGATTCTAAAAGGTGCAAGAGAGAATCGTCAGATTACTCTCAGAGGATCTCCAATTAGACTCACAGCAGACTTCTCATCAGAAACCCTACAAGCTAGAAGGGAATGGCGAGACATAGCCCAGGTACTAAGAGAGAAAAACTGCCAGCCCAGAATATTCTATCCTGCAAAGCTCTCATTTGTGAATGAAGGTGAAATTAAGACTTTTCATAGCAAACAGAAACTGAAAGAATTTGTTGCCACTCATCCTGCCCTGCAAAAGATGCTTAAAGATGTGTTACACACAGAAACACAGAAACATGGTCACCAATATGAAAGAAGGTAAAGGAAGGAAACCTCACAGCAAAAGATCACAGGAAGCTCAATTTCTCTTTGACATAGAATTAAACTCTGATGCACTGTTAGAGCAATGTGTTAAAGTAATCTATTATGTTCTCTTGATGTTTGTTAAATTCTAATTGTTCAAAAACAGCTGAATTTTTATTAAGAGCTATGGGTTATTTAACTATGTGCTTATTTTCAAAGACTTGAATAATCACCTTGTAACAATGATCAAATTTGGTCTATGTTATGTCATGATTTTAAGGAATCTTATTTCAACCAGATATTTTGGATTTTGATATTGGTCTATTATGCTATGTTATATGTGCGTACATATTGTATGTCCACATGGGGAAATTTTATTAAGAGTTTTATTTTAAATGGCTTTTAGATAAGATTGTCCATAAATTTAAGCTGCTAAAATCAATCAAAGATACATTTTAATTTGTGTGACCTGAATCTGTGTATCATATGTTTTAAACGTGTTGGTAGAAAGAAACTAAAAACATTTTAGATGGTTGTGCTTAAGTTTACTGGCTAAACAAACTACACCATCTTAGATATTTAAGAGGTGTTTTCAAATACATGATTCTTAAAATTTATAGAAGGCATTGGACCTTCTGGTAAATGTTTTATTAAGTTCTTATCTAAGGGTTGAAATGGTTTGCTAAGTATTCATGTAATATTGCTATTGTCAGCAAGTGATCTAGGACTTGCTCCCTCATTTCTCTATTCTAAGGCCAACTTGTTCTTTCATTTCTCTATTCTCTTCAAGGTAGGGAACTAATTCTATTATGAAGGAATCTGTAGGACGCACAATTTAATCTTTAGACCTTATAAGAGATGGCTAACATTTTTCTGTAATAGCATAGCCAAAATAAGAGCTTAAATAATAATCTCATAGCTAGATTCACATCGCCATCAGCGAAGTATACAGTAAGTAGAAAAAAACCTCCCTTTCAGACCAAAGGGAAAGAAAGTTTTAAAGTGAGAATATAATTTTCCTCATGGGCATTGTCTACCTTAGAAAAACTACTACAGAACATGCCTGTGACTATAGACTTGTAGTTCAGGCCACCGAAGATTAGAGATGGGACATGGGCACTCCCTTGACTTGCATCCTCTGGTCTGCTTTAACACAAACCAGGAGGAAAAGAAAGCTCGGCATCAGAAGCAATGGGTGGCAGGCCTATTAATGGGTCTTGTTTTTCAATCCATTCAGCCAATCTATATCTTTTAACTGGAGAATTGAGGCTATTTACATTCAAGGTCACTACTGGTAAGTAATAACTTGGCTCTGCCATTTTTCCATAAATATTTCTATTGTTTACTTTGGATTTCTCTGGTATTTCTACTGGTGGTTCTTCTGCCTTCTCATTCTTTCAAGCACTTATTTTAATATGCTGGTTCAAAGACCAAATTGAGAATTGTAGGCTGAGTTTTTACAGCTTAATTACATATTAATGTATTCCTATGGTCACCAACTCTTAAATTTAACTTGCAAGTAAAATTTAGTTTATGCTATGCATTGAAATTGCAAATAGGATTTAATGTTTTGGAAGCAGATCTCAGATATATCTAATGGTAATAAATATCTCATAATGATAATTCCAAGTGAATGAGAATTTTCAAGCTATTATCTTTAATTTTCAAATATCCTGGTTAAAATAATATTAATGGAATGTTATATATCTATTTCCTAATATTTCTGCAGCTTATTAGTATTTAATAATATTGAAGATACACATACCTGAACTAAGGAAATAATTCATGCATTTTTTTTTCTCCTAGCACCCTTACAAAGCCCTATCACTTTCCTTGACATATACACTGGTAAAATGAAGGGGAATGAGTAAAATTTCAGGCTATGAAAAGTATCTTTTTATGTGTATTAGAGTGAATAACTGTCTACTACAACAAATAAAATATGAAACATGCCTACAAACATTGCCTACAAGCAAATAAATACATAGTTTAAATCTTGGTGGCTTAAAGCTCATCATTCCTTTTTGGCTCAGATCAAGATTCAAATGAGAGTGAGCCCAGGATTGGTGAGCCAAGGGGTTCTTTTGATTTATTCCACCAAGAACCTACAGTCAGTCATTCCACTCAAGGGCTTTTCAGTAGTCCACTGGGTCTTCTGCATATTGACAGCATTCAAGAGAACAGAGAGAGGAAGCATGAAGTGTCCTTTGAAAGGTATGTTTAGGTACCGGTCCTGATCATCACCTTTGCTCATATTCTATTGATCAAAGCTCTTTCCTAAGGCTTCACTTGGCTTTAAGGAGGCTGAGAAATCACTTTGTAGCCAAGGATTTTGTAAACAAATAGCATGGTCTCTGTCACCATGCAGTAGAAAAATTACTCTTTTACCTGACTCTAGTTTTTTTTAGAACTCACTCTCTTGGGCACTTGCAGTTTACAGTAACTAGATCTCGACTCTTCATTTCCAATTAGATTTCACCTCATTTCATTTGAGTTCACTTCAAACCAACTCAAACCACAGAGTTTTAATGCAATTCAAATTGCATTAAAGTTGCATTAAGCATTTACCATGTTTTAGAAATGTTACTAGAAGACCCATAAGGAATTCATTCTATGAGAAAAATTCTGTATGAAGGTGATTATGATTATCATAGAAATAAGAACTGTGAATATGTGACAGACACAGGAAAACACATACCTATCTATTCCAGGGAGATATATAGATGCATTCCCTGATCTAAAATGAGAGTATAGCATTTCCAGTGGAGAAAAAAAAAGATCATTCTAACCAGAGAGGGTAGAGAATGCAAAGGCATGGAAAATTGGAGATTACAAAAAAGTACTGAGGAAGACTGTAAAGTTACATGATTTTGGGAGATGAAACTGAGGATACAGATTATGAATTCACCTAGATTTACACATGAGAATCAAATATTTAACTAGAAACATGAATTATATTAGGTGCTGTGGGAACCAAAATTGATCATTATTATGATTATCACAATCCCTACTCAGAAGAAATTTTTGATTTTTCATTGTGGTAAAAGGCAATGTTAAATGATATTTTGACTAATCAATTGGTGGAAGAGTGACATACTATTTATTACCAAATGAATGGTACATATAAAACAATGATCCCTGTATTATGAGACCTATACCAAGAGAAACATTTGAATTTTCAAGCTATTATGACTTTAGGTGGAATATCAAGTAATTTTTTTATTACTTATCTATTTATTTTACAAGTAGTAAAGAAACTGAGTGAATTTGAAGGATAATGTTAAATAAACACAAAAGTAATACAGATATGGCAAAATATTTCCAGCAGTTCAGTGCAATGCCTTGTCAGCCAGTAGGCAATAGAGGTTAATATTTAGAAGCTGCAGAGCTTACCTCATGGTGAGATCAATGTTCTTTCTATTTTCTTGTGCTGTGCCTGCTCAAAAACAGGATACCACACATTTTAAAGTTGATAGGTGAACAGGATTATAGGGGGCTCTGTCTGTGGGAACAAGAGAGAGGCAGATAATGGTAACCAAGCTGTATGTAGCAGACGTCTATGGCAAAGACAAATGCAGAGGTTCATGGGTCAGGTGGCCTGTTAGAAAGTGAAAGGGAAAGTTTATTTTCTGCTTTCTTGGCAATCCAAATAAATTAATATTCCAGTTTCTTCTTGTCATGTTGAAAAATTTGATATTTACATGAAGAAAAGAAGTAAGCCCTGGAACATTTCCAAAACAATGAATTGTACTCTAAACTTATAATTAATTTCAAGTTTTATTTATGAATCAGAAAATAAGCAGAAAAATATGATCCTAATTCAAATATGAGAACATGAGGCAAAAAGAGGAAAAAAAAACTATAGAAAGAAAAGGAAAGCAAGGAGGAATCATAATTATAAACACTTTGAACCAAATACAATAGAAAAATTGTTTTTTATGTCAATTTCTAAGATATTAGATTCTATGAATTTCTGAGTTGAAACTTATTGAAGAAGATACTCTCCTATGGAGATTTTTCTTTGAGTTTTCAAAGTGAATGAAGAAAGTAGATGAAAAGTTATCACATACCTTTAACTGATACCAGTGTCCTAATGAGGTAGAAACATGTGATTTGATTCTCTCGTAGTCCAGAAACTTGCAGCAGCATCTCCAAAGATGCTAAGGAAAAATAATGTTAAGGAGAGATGAAACTTTTGATGATTCTTTAGATTATTTAAGAGTGCTAGGTTCATCTATTTTTTAAAGCTATCGTCACTTCAGTGAAGAAAATACAGAAGTCATTTTGAAATTCGGCAGGTGAAAATATATTATTCATTTAGCTTGACTTGTGAGTTATTCTTAAGTAGTTCTGTGGGCCTTACAAAAAGGTAGTCAAAGTTATATTTTTGAAAAAGAATAATAATGGCAATAATCACTATAATGATAATAAACTGTTTACTTCTCTGATGATTTTATGTATACCAACTTGTTTAAATTTTCTAGACACAGAAAAACAAGTAACAAGAACATGTGGACTTGGGATGATGTAATTCTCTTTTTGTTGCATTTAGCTCATTCCCTGGCTGAAGGAGTTTCTGGAATGCTATGTATTAAACTTTTATAACAGCCAAAGGAAAATTCTGATTGTCTCAGAAGTCTGTAGGGACCTTGCATGAAAATAACAACTGTCATGAGTTATCTATTACCGTGAAACAAATCCCTGTACAATTTAGCAGTGTCCAGAAACACAAACTACCTTGTGCTGAGGCTTCCAGCTGAGAGCCTGGCTGCCGCTTTGCTGTGTTCTAGCTCTGGTTGTCTGCTGAGCTGCAGTAGGGTATTGGCTGGGGCTCCAATCATTTGAAAGAGAGTCTGGGAAGAAGTCCAAGTCCAAGAGCACTCACCCCCACGACTGCTCAGAGTGCCTCAGCTGCCTGTCTCGTGGGCCTTTCCCTAGGGCTGCCTGAGTGTCCTGATACAGCAGCTGGCTTCCACAGACTGACTGACAGCAGAGAAGAAGGCTCTGAAATGGCATGTCAGTGTAACTGTGCCCCGTCCTTAACAGCATTTCATGTAGATTTATCAGGTCCCAATCTCTCTTGCATAGCTTGCAATTTTAGACTACAATTTCTCTGTAAAGCTCATTAAGTTAAGGGAATAGCACAATTATTAACATCTCAATGTTAGCCTTACAAGAGCTCACAGAACTCCCAATTGCAGGACTTGAAGTTCATTTATCATCTCTATAGCTAACACCCTCATATTAGCCTTAAATTGGGGTATTTTTCAGAAATCAGGACTTGGTCAAAGCCAGTAATATTCAGTATACTCCTAGACCCAGACAGATTGGAGTCTACCTTTTCCATTCCAAGGAAAACAAGCTGCTACCCATCAATGATCCATCAAAGGAAGGCCCCATGCACTATGGACCAGCCAGAGGCCCACACATGAGCTGATCACACACTTCTCATTCCCAGCTTTGGACTAAAATATTCACTGCCCTGATTCCCTCGGGGAATCTAGGGAATGAGCAGTAGCTGCCTGGCTCCTTGCTCTAAGCACTACAGTAAATAGCTACTTGTTTCTCCCAGCTAACATCAGTGATTGGCTTATCACATATCAAGTCAGTAAACCCACTTAGAGGGTTATGTAGTAATTCCTCCTGGTAGTTTTGGTGTTGTTCTATAGCATCAGGATTCTAGTGATTACACAAATCAACTCTGATATGAGAGGTGAGGAGCCTAGCCAAGGATATGAGTTCCAGGGAGTATTTGCATCATTTTTGTTTGAAATAATCGTCTAATACCTTGAGAATGCAATGTGTTGAATTCATCAGTTTTAGCTAAAAGCACATGACGTTCAGTGGATATTAATACCTCTTGCTCTACTTTGTAACAGTTGTACATTAAAACTTAAAAATGCTAAGGCAGATACAGTCTATAATCTTAAAGCAGTTTCCTTGGGATGTGGGCTAAGTGGGGAATCAGTGAGGGCCAAGATGCTGAGGACTGCCAAGCACCCAAGCCATGTGCACTGCCCAAGTCCCATCCCCTTCCATATTGATTCAACATGGCTGAAGAGTTGGCACAGCCACTCCTCATCATGCCGCTAAGCCTCACTTTCCATCAGGCACCAGATGCTATGACAGCTTCCTGGAGATCACCACCAGGTGCCCTGTAGTCCCATCTCATATCCTATAAAAAGGATAACCCTATCCTGAGCAGAGGCAATTCACCCTCATGAAGTTTCCTGCACTCAGTCCTGAGTGTGTCTTATCCCCTTGCCTTTCAATAAATCCTGCTTTCCTGCTCACCTCTACCTACATATCCTGATTGTATTTCTACCTGCAGGATGACAAGAACCTGGACTAAGGCTATCGATCAATCTCTTTGATCCTTGTTACCCAAAATGGGGGTCCTTATCTCCACAATATGCAGGTTCATGCAGTATTGACTACCACAGTATTCTTTAGAGAGTATATATTTTCTTTAGGAACTGATTGGAGAACATCGCTCACCACACATACCAAAGGGTTCTCACCTGGACGTGTATTTGGATCAGTGTTAACCTATTGCTGGGCTAGGGAGAAACTTAGAGGTGACAAGTGTACATTAAAACCTTTGGATGAATTTTCCTCTTGGCTTTTGGGCTTTTTAATTTCACTCATAGAAAAAAAAAAACACCAGTAACTACCTCAGGCTAGGATCATTGTGCAGCACTTCCTCATACTCAAAATAAATCCTCTGTCAAAATAAAGAGAGGAAATATTCACAATTATCTCATTTTAGAAGCCATATTGTGATATTAAAATGTTGTGAAGGGAAGCGCTATTGTTGTGGGCAGCTGGGTCCCTGCTTGGGTGTGTTCCAGGTCTTTGTCTTGCAGTGAAAGAAGAATTCAAGGGAGAGATGTAGATGGAGTACAGGGAGGAAAGACTTATTAAAAGAGATAGTGCACATTCAAATGGGAATGTGAGCAACCTTTCTCCACAAGGGAGAGCTGCTGACCCCACCGAAGTTGGGGTCTTCCCTTTAAAAGGTAGTGATGGTGCCTTAATTGAATATTCCAATAGGGTGAGGTTTGATGGGGCTTCAGGGCCCATGGTAATATCCAGATGGTGTCATGGGATCTGCAGATGTGGTGCGGCATACACATGGTCAGATCATGTTGTCTCATGCATGAGGGAAAGTGGGGACATGGTGCATGATGGGAAATAGGAGTGTTAAGCACAGAGGACGTGTGGTTTTAGGCAGTTTGGGGCTCCAGTACAAAGGCTGCTGGCAATTCTCTTCAGCTCCTCTGCTAAATAGCTCCATGCTTGCCTGCCCATAACACTATTAGTTTAAAACCTTTCACTGTTTGGGGTATGATATATTTTGGTATTTCAGGGCCCAGTTACTCTAATTTAAACCCTTCCTGTTTTCCTGTTAGGTTGTTACAGATTTCAAAGTCTTAATGAATGACAGAACTGGGACAATTTTACACATGTAATCTATTTTGGACTCAGTGAGTCTTATCTGTGTCATATCTGTGGGTCAGATTGCTGGCCTTCATAGCTGGATTGCCTGAATCAACTCTTCCCTGGCTCAGCATCAAAGTATAGTTGGAATAAAAGCCTTGGATGTATTTTAAAGTAGTTAGAAGTTAAAGAAGGCTCTGCTTACTTTAGCATTATATTCCCTGCCTTTACGATCAACGTGGTTTCATGAAACATGTATTATGCTTACAACGAAAAAAGCAAAAAAAGAGTGCTTTGTATCGTGTATGATAAATGAAAGCTGGAAAATGCAAAGAAATTCAGTTTCACCCCTATGAAGTTTTTGAGAAAAAAATTTGTACTTAAAAATTGTATTAATATTAAGAATAGGGAGAATCCAAAATTGAAGACAGAAGTTTCTTTGTTCTGTCTGTTTTTAAGAAGAGAGTAGGTCTATTTACTGTAATATAATTCACCATTTCCTTCATACAGCTGAAGGTCATGAACTGAGAAAGATATTAGGGCCATTTAATATCTCATCAAAAAATAAATAAATAAAACCTAAGGAGCGTTATGCTCCCTCTTACCCATGATAGTCTTTCAGAAATTTCTACCCAGAATTGAATCATCAAACTTTTCAGATTTACACTATTGCCTTGCAACCCATGTGACTCTTTGAGAGTGTACCTGGCACTTTCTGGGTGGGCAGTTTGACTTGTTTTTCATTTGTAATCGTTGATTATTCAGTAACATCCTTATTGCTTACTTTCTAAGTATGTAAATGTAATTTCTGGAATAGGTATGGATCTAAAGAGGAATATGAATAAAGAAAGGAGAGCACAACTGTACATTTAGATCTATCCTACTAATTTCAGTTTTCAAAATGGAACATTCTATGAAAATAGTTCCTCTTCCTTCCTTAGAATATATGTGTGGGCAAAACTCCACAAAACAACTGAATACTATGAAAAAGTTGAGGTAGTATGGTATTTATTCCACCTTGAAGATTTGAATTAAGTCCAGAACCCTGCTCTGATCACTTTCAGACTAGCTGTAAGTCCCTATCTTCTCCAAGCATATGTTGTGAAGCAATAAAACAGTGTTGCAGAATGAGTCTGAAGACAGATAGTGTGAACTTAAACCCAACTCTACCCTGTTCTTGCCTTGATGGCTTCATATTAAAAAAGGGATTAATAGAAATGATATGATTTGGGAAGTGAGCTAGTTGGTGGCTAGCTCTTTACCAGAGGCTGTCTCTTTACCAGAGCAACACACTGCTAAAAATTCTACCCTCTTCCATACTGATTTAGCACGCCCATATTCCCACAATGCACTTGAGCTTTCTCCATCATGAACAATACACCATAATAAACAACTGTATTATGCTTCATGTGGAGATGTAATGAAACCTTCCCAGAGATCCCCATGTGCAATGAACACCACTCAAACTCCACCCTGTTTGTATATTCAATTAGATGTCTTGGACTAATTCTTCCTATTTAAATAAAATTTTGGATTATTTGACCAACACCTCCTCAATGTGCCCCCACCATCCAGCTCTTAGTAACTTCTGCAATAGCATTTCATACATTTTAAAACACACACATAAGTAGAAAATAAAATGAGGGTACTTCAAAAATTCATAGACAATGTAATTAAAAGTATGAATTTATCTTGGTGCAAAGCAATTCTAAAACCTATGCATAGTTTTTAAAAATAATATGCATTTGATGCATTAAAATGTTTTGCACAAAAATAAATTCATACTTTTAATACCATTTTTTATGAATTCTTTGAACTCCCTTTGTAAATTGGATTGAAGGAGAATAAGAAGTTGTGCTCACTTCGGCAGCACATATACTAAAATTGGAAGGAGAATAAGAAGTTGTGAGGCGGTTGGCGCCGTGGCTCACTTGGATAATCCTCTGCCTGCAGCGCTGGCACACCGGGTTCTAGTCCCAGTCGGGGCGCCGGTTCTGTCCCAGTTGCTCCTCTTCCAGTCCAGCTCTCTGCTGTGGCCCGGGAGTGCAGTGGAGGATGGCCTCATCCTTGGGCCCTGCACCCACATGGGAGACCAGGAGGAAGCACCTGGCTGCTGGCTTCAGATTGGCGCAGCGCACCGGCCATAGCAGCTATTTCGGGGGTAAACCAATGGAAAGAAGACCTTTCTCTCTGTCTCTCTCTCTCACTGACTAACTCTGCCTATCCAAAAAAAAAAAAAAAAAGTTGTGAGGTTTGTCTCTCATGCTGCACTGGCTCCATGATTCTCATTGTTTAGAATGTGTGGATTTCTCTTTGCGTATCTCCAAACTGAAGGTAAGGAGAGCAGTGGCATGGTTTGAAAATAGCTAGAAAAGATCCATAAGGAAGACATCTCTAGCTGTGGTTGAAAAATTGTAAGGGATAAAAGAAGAACAGAAATCATTTCAGAAGTAAAACTTCATAATTAACTAGATGTAGGGACATAGGAGAAGATTAAAAGTCAAGAGTGAAAGACTTCAGGATTTCTCATCCAGAAAAATATGAACAACTGAATGCTGTTTGGAAAGGCTATGTTCTGAAAAATACATTCAGAGCTAACAGATCTTGGCTTTAATCACTCAAAAATGGCACCTGAAATGTGTCCTCATTTAAAAATCAGGGATATTAATAATTATATGATGGGTTATCAACAAGGTAAAAATTACAATGCTAATATCATACCTGTGACAAGCTATCTACTCAGTTTGTTAATCCCTGAATTGGCACCCATTTTTATTAATAGGACAGCTTGCACAATTCAGAAAGAAAAACTAGAAACCAACTTAAAATGCCACAAGGTGACACAGAAGATAACTGATGATTTCTTGTTGAAGCTTCTAGTACTCATTCCATGAAACTCTTGAGTATTTTATAATTACTTAGAGCTAAAGAGTATTTCATGTTTGAATTATTCACTAAAAACTGAACATACCAGAGCTTCAATTAATTAACTCCTAAAGAGTGGTCTCTGAAGTTCAAGTAGAATATATTATTTATTAATCAACCAGCTATCACATTAAATATAAAGTTCTAATTCTAGTCATGAGTGAGATGCAGCATTTAAAAAAGAAAAACAATCTGTTACTGTACTATTTAAGAGATTTTTTTTGATTATTTATTCAAGATGGAGAGAGAGACAGCACCAGAGAGAGCATGCTTTCCTCTACATTTTTAAAAATTTTTTCTCCCCAAAGAAACCTTTTATTTAAGGAATACAGACTTCATGTATTTCATAAGTACAACTTTAGGAATATAGTGGTTCTTCCCACCATATCCATCCTCCCACCCCACTTCCTCTTCCCTCTCCCATTCCTAGTTCCATTCTGTACTAAGATCCATTTTCAATTAACTTTATACACAGAAGACCAACTCTAAACTAAGTAAAGAGTGCAACAATTTGCACAGTAAAAGAAATAAACAAAATAAAACAAAAAACTGTTCCTCAACAGTCAAAACAAGGACTGTTCAAAGTCATTGCATCTTGAAGTTAATTTCACTTTTTTTTAGAAACTTAATTTTAATGAAGCATCCAAGAATGATGATCTTTTGGGAGCATTTAAACATAGTTATACTATAACTCTTTGGGGACAGAGGTCCTGCATGGTAAGTTAGTTCACAGTGACATTTTTTTTAAAGATTTTATTTATTTGAAATACAGAATTATAGAGAGAGGTAGACACAGAGAGAGAGGTCTTCCATCCACTTGTGCACTCCCCAGATGGCTACAATGGCCAGAGCTACACCAATCTGAAGCCAGGAGCCAGGAGCTTCTTCTGGGTCTCTCACGTGGGTGCAGGGGCCCAAGGACTCAGATCATCTTCTACTGCTATCCAAGGCCATAGCAGCGAGCTGGATTGGAAGAGGAGCAGTCGGGACTAGGACCGGAGCCCAAATGGGATGCCGGCACTTCAGGCCAGGGCTTTAACCCACTGCACCACAGCACCAATCCCATGCACAGTGATTTTTATTGTTAATTTAACAATTAACACTGTTAAGTATGATGTCAGTGATCACTTGACATGAGCTGCCTAGGCTATGGAAGCCTTTTGAATCCACAAACTCAGTCAGTATTTAGAAAAGGCCACAAGCAAAATGAAAGTTCTCTCCTCCCTTCAGAGAAAAGTATCTCCTTCTTTGATGACCATTTCTTTCCACTGGGGTCTCATCCACCAAGATCCTTTGTGCAGGGCATTTTTTGCCACAGTGTCTTGGCTTTCCATGCCTGAAATACTCTTGTGGGCTTTTCAGCCAAACCAGAATGCCTTAAGGGCTGATTCTGAGGTCAGAGTGCTTGCTATTTAAAGCGATTGTCATTCTAGAGTCTGTTGTGTGGACTACATCCCATGTTGGAGCATTCACTCCTTTTTAATTCTATTTATTATTACCAGACCCTTAATCCTATCCATATGTTCACTTTAACACTTAAGATGGTATTTTTACCACCCAGATTAAGGGGATTTGGGATCTCATGGCAAATTTTTAAACCATACCCTTAAAAGTAAGTCTGTAGGAATGTACGCATAAATATACCGCTTTACAGTTACAAACTTCATACACTTCATAATCACAACTTTAGGAACATGGTGATTCTTCTCATCATGCCCACATTCCCACCCATACTCACAACCCCTCTTACTCTTCCCTTTCTTATTTCCACCCTTATTTTTTACTGAGTTCTATTTTCAATTGACTTTATACACATATTTTATGTTAATTAAAGGGTTCAACTTAATAGTATAAAAAAAAAGAAAACTGTTCCTCAACAGTCAAGAAGGGCCATTCAAATCTTTGCTTCTCAAAATATCAATTTTACTTCTAGAGATTGCCTTTTAGGTTCTCTGTTAGTTACCACAGGTCAGGGAGAACATGTGGCATTTGTCCCTTTGGGACTGGCTTATTTCACTAAGTATGATGTTTTCCAGGTTCATCCATTTTGTTCTTAAGTGACTGGATTTCATTTTTTTACCACCATGTAGTATTCCATAGTGTATATATCCCATAATTTTAAAATATAGTCTTCAGTTGACAGGCATTTGGGTTGATTCCATGTGTTAGCTATTGTGAATTGATCTTCAATAAGCATGGGGTGCGGATAGCTCTTTCATATGCTGATTTCATTTCCATTGGGTAGATTCCACGGAGTGGGATGGCTAGGTCATATGGTAGGTCTATATTCAGATTTCTGAAATATATCATACTGTCTTCCATAGTGTCTTTACCAGTTTACATTCCCACCAGCAGTGGATTAGAGTACCTTTATCCCCACATCCTCACCAGCATTTGTTGTTTGTTGATTTCTATATGAGAGCCATTATAACTAGAGTGAGGTGAAACCAAATTGTGGTTTTGATTTGCATTTCCCTGATCAATAATGATCCTGAGCATTTTTTCATGGGTCCGTGGGCCCTTTGGATTTCCTCTTTTGAAAAATGTCTGTTTAAGTGCTTTGCCTATTTCTTAACTGGGTTGTTTGTTTTGTTGTTGTGGATTTTCTTGATCTCTTTATATATTATGGTTATTAATCCTTTATAAGTTGCATAGTTTGTAAATAATTTCTCACATTCTGTCGGTTGCCTCTTCACTATGATGAGTGTTTCTTGATGTAGGCACCATTTGCTATAAATTTCCTCATAATAGTGCTTTTGCATTATCCCATAGGTTTTGATATGTTGTATTGTCATATTCATTTGTTTACAGAATTTTTTTGATCTCTCTTTTGATTTCTTCTATGACCCACTGTTCATTCAGGATCATGTTTTTCAGTCTCCATGTGTTTGCATATGTTCTAGAGATTCCTGAGTTGATGATTTCCAGCTTTGTTCCATTGTGGTCTAAGAAGCTGCATGGTATGATTTTGATTCTTTTAAAATTTTCTGAGACTTGATTTGTGGCCTTGCATGTGGTCAATTCTAGAGGAAGTTTTATGCACTGGTGAGAAGATTGTATATTCTGAAACTGTAGGATGGGAAGTTCTGTAGATATCTGTAGGTCCATTTGTTCTATAGTGTTGATTTACTGTTGTTTCCTTGCTGATTTTCTATCTGGTGATCTGTCTATTGCTGAAAGTGTGCTATTGAAGTCCCTCATAACTATTGTATTGGAGTCTATGTCTCCCTTAGATCCCTTAACTTTTATTTTAAATAGCCAGATCCCCTGTAATTGTGTGCATATACATTTATAATAGTGACATCTTCCTGTTGAATTGATCCCTTAATCACTACGTAGTGCCCTTCTTTGTCTCTTTTAATGTATTTTGTGTTACAGTTTATTTTGTCTGATATTAGGATGGCTACACCAGCTCATTTTTGTTTCTGTTAGCACAGAATATCTTTTTCCATCCTTTCACTTTCAGTCTGCATACATTTATGTTGGTGAGATGTGTTTCTTATAGGCAGCAAATAGATGGGTTTTGTTTTATAATCCATTCAGCCAGTCTGTGTCTTTTAACTGGAGTGTTGAGGCCACTTACAATCAAAGTGACTATTGACAAGTAACAACTTTGCCCTGCCATTTTTCCATAAATATTTTAATTTTTTACTTTGGAGCTCCTTTGTACTTTTACTTCAAGATTTTCTTCTTTTATCTTTTTTGTAGTGATGACCATGTTTCTGTGTTTCTGTTTGTAGCACATCCTTAAGCATCTTTTGCAAGGCTGGACAGGTGATAACAAATTCTTTCAATTTCTGTTTGTTATGGAAGGTCTTTATTTCACCTTCATTAATAAATGAGAGCTTTGTGGAATACAGTATTCTGGGTTGACAGTTTTTTTCTCTTAAGACTTGGAATATATCTCACCATTTTTTCTGGCCTGTAACATTTCTGATGAAAATTTTGCTGTGGATCTAATTGGAGATTCTCTGAAAGTAATCTGGCATTTCTTTTGTGCACATTTTAGAATATTGTCTTTATGATTTACTGTGAGAGTTTGTTTACAATGTGTTGTGGTGCAGAGCTTTTCTGGTGATGTCTATTAGGAGTTCTATGTGCTTCTTGTACTTGGATGCCCCTTTCTTCCTCCAAATCAGGGCTGTTTTCTGTTATTATTTTACTAAAAAGGCCTTCTAATTGTTTCTCTCTTTCCATACATTTAGGAACTCCTAGAACCCATATGTTGGGTCATTTCAGAGTATCCTATAGATTCCTAACAGCGTTTTTTAATTTTCTAATTTCCTCTCCTTGTTTTTTTGTCTGACTGTATAATCTGTGATTTGTATTCTAAGTTGGGTGTTCTTTCTTCTGCCTCACCGATTCTGCTGTTAAGGCTTTGCACTGCATTTTTTTAAAACTTTTGTTTAGTAAATATAATTTTCAAAGTACAGTTTATGGATTACAGTGGATTTCCCCCCCCATAACTTCCCTCCCACCTGCACCCCTCCCATCTCCTGCTCCCTCTCCCATTCCATTCACATCAAGATTCATTTTCAATTATCTTTATATTCAGAAGATTGATTTAGTATATATTAAGTAAAGATTTCATCATTTTGCACCCACACAGAAACACAAAGTGTAAAATACTGTTTCAGTACTAGTTATAGCATTACTTCACATTGGACAACACATTAAGGACAGATCCCACATGAGAAGTAAGTACACAGTGACTCCTGTTGTTGACTTAACAATTTGACACTCTTGTTTATGGCGTCAATAATCTCCCTAGGCTCTAGTCATGAGTTGCCAAGGCTATGGAAGCCTTTTGAGTTCTCTGACTTCGATCTTATTCCGACGGTCATAGTCAAAGTGGAAGTTCTCTCCTCCCTTCAGAGAAAGGTACCTCCTTCTGTGAAGACCCATTCTTTCCACTGGGATCTCACTAACAGAGATCTTTCATTTAGGTCCTCTTTTTTTTTTTTTCCAGAGTGTCTTGGCTTTCCATGCCTAAAATACTCTCATGGGCTCTTAAGCCAGATCCAATTGCCTGAAGGGCTGATTCTGAGGCCAGAGTGCTGTTTAGGACATTTGCCATTCTATGAGTCTGCTGTGTATCCCACTTCCCATGTTGGATCATTCTCTCCCTTTTTTATTCTATCAGTTAGTATTCACAGACACTAGTTTTGTTTGTGTGATCCCTTTGACTCTTAGACCTATCAGTGTGATCAATTGTGAACTGAAATTGATCACTTGGACTAGTGAGATGGCATTGGTACATGCCACCTTGATGGGATTGTATTGGAATCCCCTGGCACATTTTGCCCCAAATGGTGGAGTTAGAAACACACTGCATTTTTAAATTGTTCTACTGAATTCTTCATTTCCAAGATTTCATTTTGCTTTCTCTTTAAGATCTCAGTTTCATTGGAGACATTTTCTTTCATGTCATATATGTATTTCATTTATGTATTTGCTTCTGATTGCTTCTATGTAATCTTATGATCAATTTTTTAAATTTCATTTCTTGTATTTCTTCAACTGTTCATCTTCACAATCTAGCATTGACGTTTTGTATTCTTTTGGGGACATCATGCTGTGTTCCTTATTCTTGTTTCTTGAACTGGTGCATTTATTATTTGGCATTTGTAGACATTCTTGTTGATTTCCTCTTTAATTTTTGCTACTATGTCTGTGTGGGTTTATGGAGTGTCTACTTTCAGGGAATACCTAGAGGCGTGTGGTGAGTGTGGCCAGGGAATTCTGTTCAGTGCTCCAGAATGAAGGGAGTGTTAAGGTGACACCCGCATTGGGCATGGTAATTCTCCTCTTCTTCTTCTTTTTTTTTAATCAGAGAGGAAGTTTTTCTTCTGTTGGTGTAGACTCAGCTCATTTCTTCTCCTCAAAGGAGACCAGTGCCTGGGCTCCATCCCCAGTTTGTATATTTGTCTGCACTTCCACAAGGACCACACAAAGGATCTGTGCAGTCTTTGGTGCAAGCAGATTCCCCAGCAATTTCCCTCACCAGGGAACCAGGGAGTTCTGAGCATGTGGAGCCTCCCACAGTGACTTTCCCAAGTCTCAGCCACATGCTGAGCCTCCCCATGCAGCTTCAATGTTTTCAAAGCCCCACAGTCTCAGTGTTTTCAGAGTCCTGGCACACAAGCCTCCACAGTCACAAGCACCCAAACACCCATCAGTTCTCCCCACCAGACTCATGAGTCTTCCCTTGGCTTGTTGTTGGGTGAGGACAGGGGCTGGCGCAGCTGTTAGACATGTCCAAAATGGCACCTGCTCTGTATCGGCTTGTTACAGGACACCATTGCAGGATGATCAGCAAGAGAGAAATGTGCCCCCCCCCCCTTTTTTTCCTTCCCTAGTTTGGCAGGTACACTGTCCCTGACAGGGCTCCAAACCGGATTCCCTCCAGGCTTTTCCCGCAGCTTTATCACCAATGGCTTGGGCTGCTGCAGTCTGATCTCACCTCTCCCCAAAGCTGGTTTGGAGGCTCTTAGTTGCTGGGGTCCTGATTTGTGCATGCCCACACCCTTCATGTAGATCTGTTGTGTCCAGTTTGCATGGAATTTCCTCTGCCATTTTCTCCCCAACTCTTCCCTGGGACTGCACTCTCTCCACTTTTTTTAAAACTATATTATCCTAGACTAGAGTGGTAAGCTCCCTCTGAACTCTGCTCTTAATTCTGTAAAAAACTCCCATCTACTTTCTTACTCTCTAAAAGCCCATAACATCCAGGACTGGGCTGAGAGCCAAGAACATAGTCTGGGTCTCCCATGTGAGTGGCAGGATCCTAATTACTTTAGCTATTACTGAAGCCTCACAGGGTCTGCCTTAGCAGAAATGTGGAGTCAGGAGTGGGGGCTAGAAATTGAACCCAGAATATGAGACATGGGAATCTTAACCAGGATCTTAACCACTAGGCTAACTACCCAATCCTATCACCACACTATTGGACCAAAACAAATTTGACCTAAAACAGTTTCCATAGTTCCATGATCAATTCAGCCTAAAGTGACCTCCAACTGAAACCTACCATGATATGTAAACAAACTGTACCCTAATCAGGAGTGTCTACCCTGATAACCAAAAAGCTGAATCTTGGCCATTCATACCAACTAAACTTCCAGCCATTCAGAGGCTGAAAGCTGCCAAAATATGACCACATAAGGCAAATGCCAACAGCAACCAACCAGGTTATTTCTAATAGTCACTTCCTTTTCCTGGACTGTAAAGATAACCTGCACATGTGGTAGAGGTGCAGCATTCTGAACCATCTTCAGTCTGGAATGCTGCCTGGTTCAGAAACATTTTTCTTGCTCAAGTAAACTTTTTAAAATTTGACTTATCCCAAGTTTTTCCTTTCAGAGCACAATCTTGGTTACATTGGTAGAGGGCAACTTTGTGGTTCACAAGTTATTGTGGTGCAATTGTGCATCCTTCATTCTTTCTTGCTTCTCTGTTGGTTTGACTGTTGCAGGTGCCAGGAAGCTTTTTGAGCTTCCATGTTGGATTGAAAGGCATCAAATATTTGTTTTTCCCTATTCCAAGAATCTCCCACTAAAGGTCATCTTGTGAAGGTAACCAAACCAGCAAAACTACAAAGTCACCACACATCCTAGCATATGCCTAATCAGCATACACTGATTATCTTACAATTGTAGTACACTCTATCGTTCACATGCTTTCTCCAAACTAGTTCTCTAATGTATCGCAGGGCAAGTTTTATACTTTTTTTAAAAAAGATTTGTTTATTTATTTGAAAGGCAGAGTTATAGAGAAACAGAGGGAGGGGGAGAGAGAGAGAGAGAGAGAGAGAGAGAGAGAGAGAGAGAATATCTTCTATCCACTGGTTCACTCCCCAAATGGCTGCAATGCTAGAGCTGAGCTGATCTGAAGTCAGGAGCCAGGAGCTTCTTCTGGGTCTCCTACACAGGTGTGGTGGCCTAAGGACCTGGGCCATCTTCTACTGCTTTCGGAGACCATAGCAGAGAGTTGAATTGGAAGTGGAGTAGCTGAGACTCAAACTGGCATCCATGTGAGATGCTGGCACTGCAGACAGTGGCTTTACCCACCATGCCACAGTGTTGGCCCCAAGATTTATACTTTTGAACTGCTACAACTCTGTGCATAACATTTCCCTATTAAAATTAACATGTGCCTGTATATGGGCTGGCACTGTGGCATACCAGATAAAGCCAGCACCTGCTAAGCTGACATTGCACGTGGGTACCAGTTCAAATCCTGGCTGACCCACTGCTGATGCAGCTCCTTGCTAATGCACTTGGGAAAGAAGCAGAAGGTGGACGTCCTTGGGCCCCTGCCATTCACATGGGAGACTCGATAAAGCTCCTGTCCCCTGGCTTCAACCTGACCCAGTCCTGGCAACTGTGGTCCTTTAGGCAGTGAACCATGGATGGAAGATCTCTATGTGTCTCTCTCTCCCTCTCCCACTAACTCTGCCTTTCAGATAAACAAAACAAAAAATGTCTACCCAAATCCTATCTAGGAAGAAACCTTCCCTGCGACCCTTGCAGCAAGTGATGACTTTGCATCCCAAACAGCAGAGAAAGCTTCTGTATTTGTACAAACTGCCCAATTATGAATAGCATTGCTTTTGTGCGTGAATGTGTCATATTTTCCAATGGTATTACATATTTTTAAGACAAAAAATTTTTGTATTTCTTTATGAAACATGGAAGAGATGACCCAGTTCATGATTTCACACTGGCTTATTGACTGATGGTGGTAAAAAGGAGAAACATTAGTAATTCCCTTGAACAGCCCATGAATAGATGTCTCTACAGAGTTCTCTGTAACAAAAACCTACCAACTTGAAAGAAAGGAAAAGAAAAAAAATCTTCCTATCTCTGCTGGGGAGCAGCTCAGACTCAAGGAAAGGCTCTTCCAGGAGGATTACTCTCGTGATTCCTTTTTGCCATTTTCTGTCCTTTTGCCACTCATTCAAGATTTAAATTTTCATGAAATTGAGTTTGATGGGCTTATTTTGGGCCATTCGAGTATTCTCTTGAATTGACTGAGAGGCATTCCCACAAAGAGAAGCTTAAAAACAAACAAACAAACAAAAAATAGAGATAATCTCTGGAAAGGTGTGAACAGCAGATGTGCCCCATTCCAAATGCCACAAATAGTGATGCCATCATTATCTACCTAAAGGTGACAACTCTTAGTTAAAAGAGGTGTTCAGCAACTTATCCAGATAGCCAGACATGCTGATGTCCTTTGATAACCAGAAAGCTGTGGCTATCATCTAAAATTACCAGAAAAGCTAGGCTCTATGCTTTTTCTGTTAGATTTCTTTGGCTCACTTTTTGGTTTTGATTTTGGTTCCCTGGTTTGAGCCATCTCTATAGATGTCTGTCTGTAATGGACAGATTGAAATGACTGGCTGTAGAGACTGATCACCTCAGCATGTGTGCCTATCCACTAGCCTCTGGTTACCAGTCAGAGTCCTCTTAATCAACCTTAGTGTAGGGTTGGGTTGAGTCAGTTATCTCTTGGAACTATAGCCTTTGGTTTCTGTTTTGGTGTAATCCTTTCTGAAAACTCCTCCCAGTTCTCATCTTGTTACTCTACAATCTTGCCTGTTTCTTTTTTCTCTGCCATTTGTAGTACAGAAAATTCAGGATTACTCATCTTCCATTTGGATGCTTGATCATGGAGATAACACCTGGCTGTAGACTTTCAATAGCAGCACAAACTCCATCACAGTGCACATAGTCGGAAATGCTGCAAGTATTCCCAGGGACTCTCCTCTGGGTTGCCTTTTAAACAACTGGGAGCAGTTTGAGTTGGCTGACTTAAAAATGGAAATTTAATTTTTATTATTAATAAATCATACTGTTTGGGCTCAATACAGTGTAGAGGATCAGAAAATAATGGTGCATGAATGGGTCCCTAAATAATAACACCACACTCCAGGTAGATTTTGTTTCGGAAATAAAAAGGAAGATGGGGAGACATTCCCTGTGTTTAAGGTTTCACAAAGCTTTATCAGGACCCCAAGCTTCTTGATGCCCGTTGAATCTGCATGGCCATAATTCCATAGCCACCCTTACATACAAACCTTGACCCTGACTATGTTACTGACTCCATTTTTAGAACTTTGACTCCTCTCCTCTCCGAGCCCTCAGACCTCATTGGCATCTCAGATGCCAACCCCAGTGTCCCCTCTCAATCAAGAACCTCCAACAATAATGGGGAAATAACCAATCTTTGGTATTCTTCCCAATAGGTCTCTGCTTGGGTGTGAAACTGGCTGTCTTTTCTGCTTCCTCCTCTGATCTCAGTTGCTTTCTTTTAGGAGACTGGGGAAGGTGGAACCACCAAAGTTCATGTTCCCTGTTCAGTAAATGAGTCAGGACACTAATGAAAAGCTTGGCTTTTTTGTTTGTTTGTTTGTTTTGTGTGTGTATTTGGTGAGGGGAGGGGAGAAAAAGTGCAGGATGAAGGTATAAAGCTAAGCTTGACCTTTTTACTTGCCCAGCAGGACATCATTGTTATTTTAGCTAATTCTTTTATCCCTTCTAGAAGAGCCATATCCCAAAAATGGCCCAAGAACAGTTTTGTAACCTCTCACAGGCACCACTTAGTAAACCACGTGAGCACAGAAGCGGTTCCACATCAGAAGCGCCAGTGGGATTATGAGGACCAACCGTGATTATATAGCTAGGATGGCACAGCTCATTATATGTGTAACAGAAGAAATTTTTTAAAAATGCATGATAAAAAAGTTCACGGTAAAGCATGTGAATTATGACAAAATTGAAGTCTCTGAAGAAAAGGAAGAGGACCTGGCTTTCTTTCTGGACTGGCTTACACAAATCCTGACTCACCAAGGGACGAATCTTTTTTTTTTTAACTTTTACTTAATGAATATAAATTTCCAGTGTACAGCTTATGGATTACAATGGCTTCCCCCTCCCATTACTTCCCTCCCACCCACAACCCTCCCCTCTCCTGCTCCCTCTCACCTTCCATTCACATCAAGATTCATTTTCAATTCTCTTTATAAACAGATCAATTTAGTATAAAGATTTCAACAGTTTGTACCCACATAGAAACACAAAGTGAAACATACTGTTTGAGTACTAGTTATAGCATTAAATCACAATGGACAGCACATTAAGGACAGAGATCCCACATGAGGAGCAAGTGCACAGTGGCTCCTGTTGTTGACCCAACAAATTGACACTCTAGTTTATGGTACCAGTAACCACCCTAGGCTCTCGTCATGAGTTGTCAAGGCTATGGAAGCCTTCCAAGTTCACCGATTCTGATCATATTTAGACAAGGTCATAAAAGACAGATTGAGGATAGTAACCAATGATCCTAAGAGTGGTATTTACCAGTTTTGAACAATTATACAGCATTAAGTGGGGAAGAGGACCATCAGTACACACAGATTGGGAGTAGAGCCATTGGTGGTAGAGTAAAGGTTATGATTACAAAGGAATGAGGCCCAAGTGCACTAGACAGGGTCTAGAACAAAGGACAGAGTCATTATTAGGGGAGCTAAGAAAGGTGCTGTCTAAGCTACAATTAAGTTTTCTGATTGAGAGGCAAATAGAACCTGACAGAAGGGGCTTGATAATAATATATTGGGCTTTAAGCCTTGTAAGTTAAGAGGCCCAGACCTATCTATCTCTTCACATGGGGTATATCCTAAGGGAGGTGTGAACCTCCTAGGGGAAGGCACTCTGTTGACTTTCATTACTTGGCTGGCCTGGGAGGAGAGCTGGCCAGGTAAAGGCAGGGGGCATCTCTAACAAGAAATTATAGTTCTGCCTGCAATGTTGCTGACCCTACTTGGCTGTCCCCTCAGCTGCAGCGGTCACTTTGGAAGTTGGGCTGAGTGAAGGGCTTTTCAGCTTAGAGCCAATAAGATCTGTGGATCTGACCTGGGCATCGTACGATTCCAGGGCAGGTCCATTTCCAGTGATCCAACTCTTGGCAGAGCTGCCAGGGCTCTTCACAAGCTGACTTCTGCTGAAGCCCAGGCTTACCACATTGAAAGCCACTGCAGTGGACTGGCCTGTTGGGTCTCCTTGAGGGCAGATCATTGTACAGATCAGCCATTAATAGGCCTGCCACCCATTGCTTCTGATGCCTAGCTTTCTTTTCCTCCTGGTTTTTGTTAAAGCAGGCCAGAGGATGCAAATCAAGGGAGTGCCCAAGTCCCATCTCTAATCTTCGGTGGCCTGAACTACAAGTCTATAGTCACAGGCATGTTCTGTAGTAGTTTTTCTAAGGTAGACAATGCCCATGAGGAAAATTATATTCTCGCTTAAAAACTTTCTTTCCCTTTTGTCTGAAAGGGAGGTTTTTTCTACTTACTGTATACTTCGCTGATGGCGAAGTGAATCTAGCTATGAGATTATTATTTAAGTTCTTATTTTGTCTATGCTATTACAGAAAAATGTTAGCCATCTCTTTTATAAGGTCTAAAGATTAAATTGTGCGTCCTACAGATTCCTTCATAATAGAATTAGTTTCCTACCTTGAAGAGAATAGAGAAATGAAAGAACAAGTTGGGCTTTGAATAGAGAAATGAGGGAGTAAGTCCTAGATCGCTTGCTGACAATAGCACTATTACATGAATACTTAGCAAACAGTTTCAACCATTAGCTAACAACTTAAGAAAACATTTACCAGATGGTCCAATGTCTTCTATAAATTTTAAGAATCATGTATTTGAAAACACCTCTGAAATATCTAACATGGTGTAGTTTGTTTAACCAGAAAACTTAAGCACAACCATATAAAATGTTTTTAGTTTCTTTCTACCAACACGTTCAAAACATATGATACACAGATTCAGGTCACACAAATTAAAATGTATCTTTGATTGATTTTAGCTTAAATTTATGGACAATCTTATCTATAAGCCATTTAAAATAAAATTCTTAATAAAATTTCCCCATGTGGACATACAATATGTACACACATATAACATAGCATAATAGACCAATATAGCAATTTTAATACTAGCTTTTAAAATCTTTAACTGTTTTTGTCGATTGCCAATTGATTTGAATTGCTTTTTGTTTTTAGTAATCTCAGTTAACCATACTTTCTCTCAGTTGGTACTGTTAATACATTATTGGCTTCATCTGTTTACAGAGCCATCCCAAAGTACTGAATACAATAGAAGTGGCTGGAAAAAGTCCATAGGAACCTATAGGACGACAGCTAGACACAGAACCAACAACACTTTAGTTTTATGAGCAGCAAATCATATAAAACTGTGGATGACAAAAGACTTTAGTTGCCATGTTTAAAATTATAAACTCATCAACCAACAAGAGGCACTTGCTTACTTCACAGTATTTTTGAAAGCACCTGTAGGATTTTACAAATATTTAAACTTTTAGGCCTCTGGGGCTTTCTCATTAATATAACTATCATGTCTAGTAACACAAGATCATTAGACTTTTTAATTCTCAAACATTTGCATTAATAGCATTTTCCAGTATAGAAACTTAAAATTTGGTACCACGTCACATCTTGACAGTACTTCTAATATAATCCAAATAGCCTGATTAGTTGGTGTCTCTATAAGATGAGAGACATAGGTCCTTCGACTTTTTCAGTTGGGCCCAATTGGAAAAACCAAAGTCCAAGATTTACTGGAAATTTTAGAGTCCAGATTGTTTGAAACTTTGATTTTTTGAATGCCTGTCAAGAATGCCAAGAAGGCTCAAAATCCAAAATATCTGGTTGAAATAAGATTTCTTAAAATCATGACATAACATAGACCAAATTTGATCATTGTTACAAGGTGATTATTCAAATCTTTGAAAATAAGCACATATTTAAATAACCCATAGCTCTTAATAAAAATTCAGCTGTTTTTGAACAATTAGAATTTAACAGGCACCAAGAGAACATAATAGATTACTTTAACACATTGCTTTAACAGAGAATCAGAGTTTAATTCTATGTGAAAGAGAAATTGAGCTTCCTGTGATCTTTTGCTGTGAGGTTTCCTTCCTTTACCTTCTTTCATATTGGTGACCATGTTTCTGTGTTTCTGTGTGTAACACATCTTTAAGCATCTTTTGCAGGGCAGGACGAGTGGCAACAAATTCTTTCAATTTCTGTTTGCTATGAAAAGTCTCAATTTCACCTTCATTCACAAATGAGAGCTTTGCAGGATATAATATTCTGGGCTGGCAGTTTTTCTCTCTTAGTACCTGGGCTATGTCTCGCCATTCCCTTCTAGCTTGTAGGGTTTCTGATGAGAAGTCTGCTGTGAGTCTAATTGGAGATCCTCTGAGAGTAATCTGACGTTTCTCTCTTGCACATTTTAGAATCTTTTCTTTATGTTTCACTGTGGTTTGTTTTATTACAACGTGTCGTGGTGAGGATCTCTTTTGGTCATGTTTACTAGGGGTTCTATAAGCTTCCTGTACTAAGATGCCTCTGTCCTTCTCCAAACCTGGGAAATTTTCTGCTAGTATCTCACTGAAAATGCCTTCTAATCCTTTCTCCCTCTCCATGCCTTCAGGAACTCCTAGAAGCCGAATGTTAGGTTTTTTAATAGTATCCTGTAGATTCCCGACAATATTTTTTAGATTTCTAATTTCCTTTTCTTTTCTTTGGTTTGCCTGTTTCCTTTCCTGTTCTCTGTCTTCTCAGTCTGATATTCTCTCTTCTGCTTCGCCCATTCTGTTTTTAAGGCTCTCTAATGTGTTTGTCATTTGATCTATTGAATTCTTCATTTCATTAGGATTTCTCATCCCTATCACAGTTTCTTGTTCTACTAGTTGTTTCATTTCATTTTGATTCCTCCTTAATATTTCATTTTCACGAGAGAGATTTTCTATCTTGTCCATTAAGGATTTCTGTAGTTCAAGAATTTGTTTTTGAGAACTTCTTAATGTTCTTATCAATTTTTTGAGATCTGCTTCTTGCATTTCTTCTATCTCATCATCTTCATAATCTTGAATTGGGGTGTCTTTTTCATTTGGGGGCGTCATAGTGTCTTCCTTGTTCTTGTTAGCTTGGTTTTTGCGTTTGTTGTTTGGCATGTTGGAGATATTTGGTTTCTTCACTGTGGTGTTTTTTCTTGTTACAGTATGGCTCTATATTAAGTGGACTGTCTGCTTTCGGTGGAGCCTTAGAGGCTTGAGATGAGTGTGGACTGAGAGCTGTGTTTGGTTCCTCAGGGTTGAGGGTGTGTCAAAGATGACACTCCCAGGTTAGGCGTGGTAAATCTCTCTTTCTTTTTTTTTTTTTTTTTTTTTGATTCAAAAGGGAAGTAATTCCGCACAGCTGAACGTAATTGGAGGTATTTAGCAGGCAAATGATATACCCACAGAAGCCAGAGATTGGAAGCTCTTTCCCAAGGGACACACAGGGAATCTCTGCTGCCCTCAGTGTGGGCTCCAATTCTCCTGCAGTCTCCCACTGGGTTGCCAAATTAGATCCTAATCTCCTGTTATTTCACCCCTCCCCCCAGAGTCAGGTGTTTCTGCTAGGCTCTGGGCCAGTGCAGACCTGAGGTCACCCTGCTTATGACGTATGTCCAAAATGGCGCCTGCTCTTTGTCTTGCTAGCCTTGAGGGGTGAGCAGAGAGAGAGAAACTCGTGTCCGTATCGGTCACTTTTTTTTTTTTCTCTCTCTCTCTCTCTTCTAGTTAGCCTGGTGAACTTTTCCCCACAGAGTTTCAAGCCTCGTTCCCTCTAGTCTCCTCTTTCCGCTTGCCTGCCGGTGTCTCGGGCTATGGAGGTTCGGCTCACCTCGCGTTCCAGCGCTGGTGCGTTAATTCTGCCGCTGGTGTCCCGAACTTGGGCTCCCACGCTCTCCACGCAGGTCCACTGTGAATCACTAGTTCCGGAAGAGTTTCCTCTGCTGGTTCTTCCCCTACTCTTCCTTGACCCTTCAGTATCTCCACTTTTATTAACCTGTGTCTTCACGAACTATCAGTGTACTCCCTTCCTATTCCGCCATCTTGCTGCTATCCCTAATCTTACTTGCTATGCATTTTCTTACTTAGTCATCCCCAAATGTTAGAAGACAGTACAAAAACTACAGAAAAGAATTCCTTGTTGATGTTGGTGGAGGAGGCCTTTAAGGTCTTCAACGACCAAGACAGAGTAAGGGAGGTGAGCGAAGATAAGAAATTATCTTAAAAGGCATAGTTTTGTGCTGCTTTGTATGGAACCCTGAAGTCCCAGATGATCAGACCACCAGAGATATTGTACTCGTTTCAGACATGATCAGTGCACCTATTGTAGCAGAATGAGCCACTAGACAAGGGAGTGCCCTGATGGCCTCAGATAAGAGATATCAGACAACATTGGCAAGCAACTCTTCTTGGCCAGCCTGTCACATGGGAGGCAGTAGCTCACAAAGTTGATGGGGCCTAAGGACCTGCTGGCTCCAATTTCAGCACATGCCTTCACCATCACCCCAACAGATACTCAAGTCAACTTTGAAGAGACAAGTAGGTGAGTTGAGTTCCTTGTAGGCACTGGAGCTGCTTACTCTTTCCTAACTCATCCTATTGGCTCCCTTTCCAATTATTTCTTCATGGTGACAGAGACTGATGGTCAACCCATGGTAGGACATTTTACTTTCCTTTTGCCTGTGAGACTAAGCCTAACTCCAAAACTCACTCATTTCTACATGTTCCTGAATACCTTACCCACTTCTGGGTGGAGAACTATTAAAAAAAATCAGGGCCACTTTCTCTCTAGAAAGGAATCAGGTTTAGGTGACACTGAAACCCAACCAGGACATCCATCCATTATCACTTCTCAACTATCAGAGCAGGGAGATGTCCAACATCTCTGAGAATATTAAAAATCAAGTAGGCCCTGGGAAAGCAGTAGAAGATGGCCCAAGCCCTTGGGCCTTTACACTTGTGTGGGAGACCCGGAGGAAGCTCCTGGATCCTGGCTTCAGATCGGTGCAGCTCCGGCTGTTGTGGCCAACTGGGGAATGAGCCAGTGGATGGAAGACCTATCTCTCTCTCCCTGCCTTGCCTTCTCTCTCTGTGTAACTCTGACTTTCATAGTAAATAAATAAATCTTTAAAAAAATCAAGTAGACCAATCTGCATGGGACATTTACACTTCATGACTGACCCAAAATGTTCTCCATATACAAATAAGACAAATGTGGAATATACATGGAAGAGACAGGACTCCATCAAATGAGAGGCCTTAAAAGGAACCTAAGTCCTGCTCCAGAAATTCCTGGAGCATGGGTTGATTAAGCCTTGTCAGTATTCCTGTAACATTCCCATCTTCCCAGTCTGAAGTCAGATTGGGAGTATTGATTTGTAAAGGTCTCATAGGCAGTAAATGAGGGAGTTATCCCCATCTACTCAATAGCCCTAAACCCATGCACCCTATTTACTCGGTTACCTGGAGAGGCCCAATGCTGTACTGCCTAGATTTAAAGGATGTTTTTCCTCTACCCCATACACTCAGAGTCCTAAAATGTCTTTTTCTCTTGAATGGAGAAACCAGGATACACAACACAGTACACACTGAATCTGGACTCTGCTCCTGTTGGGTTTCAGAAATTGTCATCATTTTTTCTAAAATGATTTGCACAAGAGTAAATGGTGTTAGACCTGGAAAATGGTACCCTCTTAAAATATATATTATTTGTTGATCACCACTTCCCCTCAGGGAGATTCCTGTTAGAGTACTATAAATATGCTACTTTTTTTTTTTGACAGGCAGAGTAGACAGTGAGAGAGAGAGACAGAGACTAAATTTTTTTAAAAAATTTATTTATGTCAAAGTCAGAGTTACAGAGAAAAAGAGGGAGAGGGAGACAGAGAGGGGAGGGAGAGGGAGAGGGAGAGAAAGAGGAAAAGAGAGGACATCCATCTTCTGGTTCACTCCCCAAATGGCCATAAAGGCCTGGGCTGGCCAGGCTAAAGCCTGGAATCAGGAACTTGTTCTGAGTCTCTGATGTGGGCTACTTGGGCCATCCTTCATTGATTTCCCGAGGCCATTAGTAGGGAGCTGGATCAGAAGTAGAGCAGCCAAGGCAAGAACTGGCACCTATAAGGGATGCTGGCATCATAGGCATCAACTCAACCAATTATGCCTCAAGGCTGGCCTCCCTAAGTATACATTTAGCATTAGGCAATGGGACATTTACTAACCAGTCTCTTAGCTAAGTTAGTAAAAATCACCAGAGTACTACCTGGAACCAGTAGCACAAGATTTGTCTATATAACAGTTTAAATGAACTATGATCTTACAAATTGTTCAGACATCATAATTAGAAAATTGGTACAGGTATTCTAATAGGCAGAGATCCTCTTGACTTTCCTCAACTGTTCTCTACAAGGATAGCTTATTTTTTACTTAATGCCCAAATGCAAGTTGGTTGTTTTATGGTGACATATGATAAGCAACTAAATTTTAATGAAATCAAAATTAATGTTTAATTGAGTACATACTTATTAACACATTACCTTAAAGTATTAAAAGAAAAATTTATCATCAGGTAAAATGTCTTTCAGAATTGTTTATCCTGCTATAACATGATAAATTACCTAGGATATCTTGCCAACTGATAATTTCCAAAAAATGAAACTTGTCCTAGGGTCTTCTTCAGTATGACTTCATTAGCACTGTTCAAAATATTTAACCTTATAAGAAATGAGGGGTTAATAATGAAACAGTGGTTAAACTTACACAAACAATTCATGACTCACTTTGAAATGAAGTCAGATGATTACCTTTGATTAATTTTCATACATATGTTGATATGTATTTTACTAAGTACTTACCAGATTATGAGTTATGTACTAAGATTATATTAAGGACTCTGATCTAATGGTTTTTAAAAACTAATGGAGACAAACATGCACACAATTATTTATAACATGATTTAATTACAAGCCCCCATAAAAAGGGCCAGTTACTTGGTAAGGGCCAATAAAAATGACATGATTTAGAGTATGATATAGGAGAAGAAAACTATCTTTATGAGATTTAAGGCTCAAAGACAGATTCAGGAGTATGGGGATGTATCTTGCTAATAATTCTCAGTATTCCCTCAAAATATTGAGAAGCTACAATAGGATCATAAGCATGAGAAAAATGAAATCTTGCCAGATTTACAAATTTCCCCCATATTTTCTTTTAATTTTTTTAAAGATTTATTTATTTGAAAGTCAGAGATACACAGAGAAAGACAGAGAGGTCTTCCATCCGCTGGTTCACCCTGCAAATGGCCACAATGGCTGAAGCTGTGCCAATCCAAAGCCTGGAGCCAGGGTCTCCTCCAGGACTCCCACAAGGGTACAGGGGCCCAAGAACTTGGGCCATGCTCCACTGCTTTCCCAGACCATATCAGAAAGCTAAATCAGAAGTGGAACAGCCGGGATTCGAACCAGCACCCATATGGGTGCTGTCAGCACTACAGGAGGTGGCTTTATCTGCTTCACCACAGCTTCAGCCCTTCTTCATATTCTTTTATGAAAAATTTCAAACATCCAGGAAAGTTAGAATTCCTCAGAACTTCCCACCTTTATTCACTTTACTTTTAAAGCACTTTAAAAATCTGAGACATAATTCACATAGAGGACGGTTTACCCTCCCTTTTGGATATAGTTCTGTGCCCTTTTACGAAGCCTACAGTTATGTAAATGCACACATCTGATCTTATATTTTTAGTGTCTTGTAAAGTTTTTTTTCTGACATCTGTTACCTTTCACCTCTAAGTACCTCAGCATGCAGATCATTAATTAGAGTTCAATGTTTGTTTAGATTATTTCTATTTTTTTTTTAGGTGAACATACTTAAAGGAAAATGCACAATTCACAACCATTCTATGGGCATTGCTAAATGCGTGCATTTGACCTTGGAATGCTGGTCCCCTTCAATCTGTAGGGCATTTCCATCACCACAGAGCCTTTCCTTCCTCTCCTTGTCAGGCAATCTGTGGTCCCATGCTACCCTTTACATTGGCAACCAGAGTTCTGATTTTTAGTTTTTTTCCTAAAGATTAATATTACTTATTTATTTGAAACACAAGAGCAACACACACACATAGAGAGAGAGATCTTTCATATGCTGATTCACTCCCAAATGGTTGCAACAGCCAGGACTGGGCCAGGCTGAAATTAGGAACCAGGAACTCTATCTGGTCTCCCACATGGGTGGCAGGGGCCTAAGCACTAGGGTCATCTTCCATTGCTTTACCAGGTACAATAGCAGGGAGCTGAATGGGAAGCCCAGCAGATGAGACTTGAACCAGTGCTCTGATATGGATTGCCAGTGTCACAGGCAGCAGCTTAATCCAGTGACCACAACCACAGAGTAGTTTTTAGTTTGGCCTATTCTAGAATTTCAAGTAAAGGGAACTAAGGTGTATATTCTTTTATGTAATGCTTCTTTAGGTTAGCATAGTATTTTTTGAGATACTAGCATGTTGGTTGTTTTTAAATTGCAAAGTAGTATTTTGTTGTATAAATTCAAACAAATCATAGTTTCTTTATCTATTCTCCTGCTGAGCTGTTTCTAATCTTGGCTATTATGACTGAAGAAAACTATTATGAATATTCTTTTTTTTATTTTTTTTTTATTTTTTACAGGCAGAGTGGATAGTGAGAGAGTGACAGAGAGAAAGGTCTTCCTTTGCCATTGGTTCACCCTCCAATGGCCGCCACGTCCTGTGCGCTGTGGCCTGCGCAGTGTGCTGATCCGAAGGCAGGAGCCAGGTGCTTCTCCTGGTCTCCCATGCGGGTGCAGGGCCCAAGCACTGGGGCCATCCTCCACTGCACTCCCTGGCCACAGCAGAGAGCTGGCCTGAAAGAGGGGCAACCAGGACAGAATCCGGTGCCCCGACCGGGACTAGAACCCAGTGTGCTGGTGTCGCAAGGCAGATTAGCCTAGTGAGCCATGGCGCTGGCTATGAATATTCTTATATAAGGCTTTTAGTAAAAAAGATTATAGAATAGAATTGGGATTTCTCAATCATGGAGATAAGTATTTGTATATTTTTAAAATCCAGGTCTTATTTCAAAGTGGTTGTATCATCAGATTAATAAATTAAAAGGTATACTGCTCAAAAGATGGCCGGCGCCGCAGCTCATTAGGCTAATCCTCCACCTGCAATGCCGGCATCCCGGGTTCTAGTCGCCGGTTAGGGTGCCAGATTCTTTCCCGGTTGCTCCTCTTCCAGTCCAGCTCTCTGCTGTGGCCCAGGAAGGCAGCGGAGGATGGCCCAAGTGCTTGGGCCCTGCACCTGCTTGGGAGACCGAAAGGGGGCACCTGGCTCCTGGCTTCGGATCGGCACAGTGCACCGGCCACAGCACGCCGGCTGTAGCGGCCATTTGGGGGGTGAACCAGCGGAGCGAAGACCTTTCTCTCTGTCTCTCTCTCTCACTGTCTAACTCTGTCTGTCAAAAAAAAAAAAAAAAAAAGATGGAAAATGGCTTAAGGATAGGTGGAAGTAGGACAGGAAGACAAAGTGCCACATTCAGGTTTAACAGGGGGTGCTGGGTATGCAGAGAGTGAATACAGTGAAGATATTTTTAGGGGATAGAATCAACAGGACTTGGTAGTAAGTACAATTAGAGAGGAGGGAGCTGCATTAGCCAAATTTCAGGCCTGAGCAAATGAAGAGTTGGCGTGTGATGTGCTGTGGGGTGCTGTGATGAGAGCATGGAGGGGACTCTGAGTTGAAGGCAAAGTCCTATGCTCCACTCAGAGCAGGTGCGGTGTGATGCGACCATTTGCTCTTAGAACAATGACCAACTTATTCATGGCAATTTACATTGTCAGAACAGGAAAGAAAAATGAAACACAGCCATTTTCCTAAGCAGCAAATAGATTTGTGTTTTCCAACTTTATACTGTGTTAGTCTTCCTTGAAGTAAAATGCTATATATCTTCACTTATAATTTACTCTAAAAAAGGAAGCATAAATTTCCATTACTTCCTTCTGTTTAAAATTGTATGAAATATTAAAATATAACCTATTAAATGATATTCATTTCAATACCTTGAAATTTGTGACCTTTGAAAAAAAGTCATAGCACTTTGGACAAGGAGATGATTTATTTCATGAGAACTAATTAAGATAAATGGATGCTATGATATGGTACAATATTTTCACAGATGGCTGAAATCACTTTGGGAAAAGAATTGTATTCAAGTTCATCTGGTTTTCAAGGTCATCTATTTAAGTCACGTAAGATAATTAAGGATTAAGTTTACTAACAGTTTAAATCACTAAATAATCACAAATAAGAATTATAATTCTTGTTGAAGCTACTAAAACCTCTTAGCCAATAAAGTCAAATAACATCTTTGAAGCAACTTTCAAAAGTCTTTTTAATTTTTGTTTTGCTCAGAAACAGTGGCTACCTAATGTTAGGATGTTAATGGAACACATTTAGGATGGTTCTAGACAGAACAGCCTTTCTAGTTTAGCAATCCTTGAAGCAAGACAAGGATTTTTAAAAATTTACAGATGTGCTATGAGTAATAACAAAAAACAAGCAAGAGATACTCTACGTATATGAAAAGGACCCCTAAAAGCTATTCAACACTCAAATATAGTTTTGTTTAATTTTTATAAACACTGAAAACAGAAATTCAAAAGCTGCACTGGCAATCAGTAATACGTTATACCACATCACGTAGTTATGTAAAATAACAAGCGTTATCATGAAAATGTAGTTAAAGATTCACAATTCATGCCAAGCTGTCAACAAGCCTCATTTTGCTTAATTATCTACAGATTTTCAGGACCACCTGTTTTCAGAAGGGCTTTTCATTCCTAGAAGGTCAATAGAAGGGAAAGGAAATGAAGATTTTGTCAACCACCTTGTCTAGAAGCCACTCATTTCTGAATAAAGAGTGACGCAAGCAAGCATCCCTTCCTGCTCTGTATTTCACTCTTGTCTTGAGGTCACGGACTTTTTTCCAGTCAGTTGCAGAATGCAGCTAAAAAAAACAAACAAACAAACAAAAAAAAACGACCTAAACACAGCAAAAGCTGCATGTAAAATCAGAAAATTTGTCTTTGTTTATCACTGTCTTTGAGAGAGAGAGAGAGAGAGAGATTTATCTATTTATTTGAAAGTCATAGCAAGAGACAGTGAGAAAGAGAGAGAATATGTCACCTGCTGGTTCATTCTCCAAAGGTCTGCGATGGCTAGGACTGGGCCAGGCCAAAACCAGGAGCCAGGAACCCCATCCTGGTCTCCCACAAGGGTCACAGGGGCCCAGACATTTGGGGCCTCTTCGGCTGCCTTCCCAGGCACATAAACAGGAAGCTGGATGCGACATGGATCAGTAAGGACTCAAACTGATGCTCTCATGTGGCCTCTAGTATTGCAGGTGAAGGCCCAGCTGCTGAGCCACAGCGCTGGTTCCCTTGTCCTGCCTTTTTGATAGCACTCAAGTTAAAGCACTGAATTAAGGCCATGGTACTGCTGGCCCTAGTAGGTTCTAATCACTGGACTCACGAGATCATTTGCTTCTCCAATGGGTGACACTTTGATGGTCAATATTTTCTTGAGGAATCTCACTTAGGAAAATTGTGGGTCTGGGCAGGGAAATTTCAGGTCTGGGGCAGAAAGTAACTACCACCTGCATGCAGCCCCCAGACTCACTGAAACCCACTTGACTATCATCAAAATTTCCCAAAAAGTACAACATTGCTGACCAACCAGGAACTTGGAGGCAAGCTGAACATGTAATTGGGCCAGATAATCACTGTGACTCCAACCAGCCCCATATCAGCTGGCTGGAGGCCAACATGCACCTGTCCCTATCCTTTGTTACCCTCATTCCTGACTCCCCCATCCTGGTGGCTTCCTTCAGAATCCCACAACACTCTCGTTCAGCAGGACAGTCATTCTGGAGACACAAGTCTGCCAGCTCCTTATTGATTGGTATATTTCACTTTCTCTTTCCTTTATCTTCCAACTTTGTCCAAGTTACTTTGATTCAACACCATAGACATGGATCAAGCTTTCAGTTACAGAAATTTTATTCATTCCTGACTCGTTTCCTACTTGCTAAGTCCTGAATATATGTATTTTAACACAAAATATTATATTAATTTTTATCACTTATATGAACATGTAAAATAATGTTTTAAAATAAGGAAAATTAAGCAGGTTATTATTCATACAGATTGACATAGACAGAACAGTATCCCTTAGCATAAGATAGCTTCCAGGGGCTGGTGCCGTGATGTAGTGGGTAAAAATGCCATCTGCAGCACCTGCCTGTTCGAGTCCCATCTGCTCCACTTCTGATCCAGCTCCCTGCTAATGGCCTGGAAAAGCAGGAGAAGATGGCTCAAGTGCTTGGGTTCATGAACCCAGGTGGGAGACCAAGAAGAAGCTCCTGGCTCTTGGCTTCAGATTGGGCCAGCTCCAGCTGTTGGGATCATTTGAGAAGTAAACCAGTGGATGGAAGATTTCTCTCTCTCTGTGTCTCTCCTCTCTCTGTAACTCTGCCTTTCAAATAAAATAAATATTTTAAAAAATATAACTTCCATTGAATAATAATGTTTAGTGGCTAGTAGGCTTTGTTTTGATTTTGTTTTTGTTGTTTCTCCTCTATTGCACTTGGAGACTCATTGGTATTTAGAATATAAATGTTCATGAACTAGCTAGTTTATATATCATTGTTTTCATTTAGGTTTCTGAAAACTAGTCCCAATATTACAAAACTATAATGTAGGATGATGGCTAAGACTCAGGCTTCAGGATCCAATTGCTCAGATTTGAATGTTAGCAGTGATGTTGGGCTAATTATTTAATCTGTGATTCACTTTCCTCATCTATCAAATAAAGGTAAACATAGTATTAATATCCTGAAATTGATATGAATATCAAAGATATATAAAGTGGTTGTCTCAGGTAAGAGATGAAGTCTTGGGCTAAGGCAGTACAATGAGTATAAAAGAAATCAGACACAAGAATCAGACATATTTCAAGTAGAATTGACAGTCCTTGATGAGTGATTAGGATCTGGCTACTTTGGGATACCAGTTTATCTTAAATTGCTTGCAAAAACATGCCTCTCTTTGGAACTGGACATGCAAATGTGTATATTTAGTAGTAGGCCACACCATTTTTTATTCATCATGGGTGTGTGTTGTGTGGGAAGCCATCGCCTCTGACACCTTCTTAGCTGGAAATACTTCTCCTTGGGCAGCACCTCAGTTAGAGCGGCACATTCTTGCAGGCAAAATTGGGCCCAGCATGGTGACCAAAGGGGAGCTGTGGACAAAACTTTGAAAATGGAGCTTAAACTACATAGTCTCCCAGCTATGGAAATCTACTCAGAAAACAGCAAAAGATTTGCTCTTGTGTGGGAACTGAAAGGGTACTCATAACAAATACATCTGCCTTTCCTTTTCACATTCTAATTTTAAAAAGGAAATCTTGTGGCTGATGAGAATGTTTGTTCAAGTAGAAGCAGACCTAAGAACTTCAGGAGCTGACTGCAGGTTTGAACAGGAGACCCCAGATAAGGAAGGGATTTATGCCTCAAAGCAGTCAAGCTTCATGTTAAAGAAGCCTGAACTGAGGTGGAGTCAGTACCCCCTCCAAACCCATCTAACAACCAGCACCCCCTAGAAATCCAACTATCAACTTTCTGTAACCAATGTCAAACTCCCCTTTCTTCCTGAAAAAAATCTTCCTGCTAGCAAATCAGAGTGTATTTTGGACCAAAAAGTTCTTCTCCCGCAAGATGGCCAAATTCTTGTATAAACCTGTTCTCTTGTATCAACTCTCCTCTCTGATGAATTGACTGTCCAGCCTGAAGCAGCCCAGAGACTAATTTTACCTTGTAACAAAATTATGGTCAAGGTGGTCCACAAAATAAATATTATTTTAAAATTAGCTACTATATACCAAATATTCTACTAAACATTATTGATAGTGTGAACATGGCAAAATTTTAGGAGTTAGAGATACCCTATAGTGGAGGGGGACAAACATATGAACATAATTATAATACAGTATGGCAAATGCAACCCCAGAAGTCTGCAAGGGTGCCATAAGAGTTTTATAATGAATTATGCTTTCAATTTACATATGCCTTCCTTTGCATAATCTTAGTAATAAAGGAAATGGTGCCTTTACAGAAAAACAGTTAAAGTATGTGGCTATAAACATGTGGTATTTAATCTTACATGACCAGCACATTTCCATATGGAAATTAGACCCCTGACCTCCTTCTTCCTAGAGAATTTACTTTAGAAAACTTGAAATTGTGGGTTCTTTACCTACCTCTTTGAGATGTGAATCATTTTAATAGCCTATTGGTAATTTACCAGTGCAGGAATATCTTTCTCAAGAACCTGGGAGCAGGAGCCAGCATTGTGGCACAGAGTGCTAAGCTATCAAAGTGCAGGTTTGAGTCTCTGCTGCTTTGCTTCTGCTCCAACTTCCTGGTAATATGCCTGGGAAGGCAGCAAATGATGACCCAAGTACTTGGGCCCCTGCCACCAGTGTGGGAGACCTGAAAGGAGTCCCAGGCTCCTGGCTTCACCCCAGGGCCAGCTCCAGCTGTTCCAGCTATTTGAGGAATAAACCAAATTTATTTCAAATTAATTAATTAATTAAAAAAGAAGACCCAGGGACCATCCTTTTGAAACATAATCATCAACACAGCCAGCGCCTCTAAGCCTGAGTTCTGTGGCCCCTGGCTCTGTGTTGAAAATAAACGTGCATCGTGACAAGAGGAGGAAGCTTTCTCGTACACTGAGCAGAGCTCAGGCAGCCTGAGCATCCGCCAGCCCAGCTTTTCAGGCCTCTGCCTCAGCAGAGCCCAGTGTCCAGACTTAGTCTGTGCATCCTCCCCTATCTTGGCCAACTTGATCATAATTCAATCAACTTATGTTTGCTCATCTTGTACAGTACAATGTATTTTTTCTTTAAATGTGACTAATACATACTATCAATGTTTTCCTATCTTCTGAATTTCCTAAATGCCACCATATTTGGCTTTCCTGCATTTCTGTACTGTTTGATGTACTCCGCTTGTTTTCAATGAGTAAAGGCCCCCTTTACTGACAAGACTCATCTTCCCTCTGTGCCCTGACTCCTGTCCCTGCCCTTCACAAGGACCCCTTCATTCATTTACCCTCTCTCTCGCCACACTGATGCACTGAATACACCAGAACATTACAAACACTCTAATCATGCCCTTCAGTGTTTTCTGTTTCTAAAACAAGATTCTCTCTTCACTCCTGCTGTTGTGCCTTTGTCAGGTCACTATTCACTGAACACATTTGTCACGTCAACCACCTGCTGAATCCACTCCTTGACCTCCCATTCACTCCTTATAACTGGTTTCAGCAATCACTTGTCCATTCTACTTGCTGTTGTCAGAGTCAGTATGAATTTCCCTCAGGTCAAATCCAGTGAGAAGTTGTCATTTTTTTTTTTTTTTTACACAATTGACTAAACTTTCCATTTATCAAAGACCTAGTTCCTCTTTAACTTAATTTAAATTTTTCTTTGGTGATTATATTTATTTTCATGGTTTCTCATGTACTGAATTGATAATTTAAAATTGTGTATATTTATTGTGTACAACATGATGTTTTGACCATGGCTTCAAATACTACTGTATATTTGTAGTCCAATCTTCTCTTTTGGATTCAATATCCATAAGCCTGATTAATCAGACCATTCTACTTTCATGTCTTATGATGAAGACCTTAAACATAATATATCCGTAATAATACTTTAAAAATCATTATTTCAGAGAGAAAGAGAGAGATCCCATCCAATGTCTCACCCCTCAAGAGAGCTGGGCTTGGGCAAAGCCAGGAGCTGAGAACTCAATCCAGGTTTCTCATTGTTACCAAAAGCTCAATCTTTGTCAATCATGCTGAATCAAAATAACACAAAGTTTGAGTATAAAAGAAAGTTTAATCTGTCGGTAGATTAAGAGGTAGCAGACTCTTGTCTCCAGAGCTATTGAACTGAAGAATTAGGGTTCTTTGGGATTTTCAAAGAGACCTCAAGGAATGGGGAGTCAGGAATAAAGGCAACAAAGATTAAGGACAAGTGAACGCCGATTAGGAGCAGGGTGAAGTCACAGTGTTATCTGACCCAGTCACATGTTCAGCTTGCATCCAAGTTCCTGGTTGGTCAGGAATGCTGTACTCTTCAGGGAATTGCTATGATGGCCAAATGGCTTCAATAATTTCTGCTCAAAAAAATCCTTCCTAAATCTGAATTAAATTCCTGTAAAAAAAAAAACAGCAAAAACAAACAAAAAACCTCAAGCTTCAAGACAGCACTGGTCATCAAGATGTTATGTATTGGAGAAGCAAATGACCTCATGAGTCAGTTAGAACCTTGTAAGACCTGCTGTATCTAAATTCAGTGAGTCAGTTTTAGTTCTATCAAAAGGTGGAGATAGGATGCCTTAAATTAAGGGAGGGGGGCTATAAGACCTGTAAGACTGGGCCCTAATGGTATCTTTTTTTTTTTTTTTTTTTTTGACAGGCAGAGTGGACAGTGAGAGAGAGAGACAGAGAGAAAGGTCTTCCTTTGCCGTAGGTTCACCCTCCAATGGCCGCCGCGGCCGCCGCACCACGCTGATCCGAAGGCAGGAGCCAGGTGCTTCTCCTGGTCTCCTATGGGGTGCAGGGCCCAAGCACTTGGGCCATCCTCCACTGCATTCCCTGGCCACAGCAGAGAGCTGGCCTGGAAGAGGGGCAACTGGGACAGAATCCGGCGCCCCGACCGGGACTAGAACCCTGTGAGCCGGCGCCTAATGGTATCTTACATTCAAGGCACCTGATTAGGGGCTCAATCTCAGCACATATGTGGCAGGAACCCAATTACCTGAGCCATTGCGGCTGCTTAGCAGAGTCTGCATTAGCAGGAATCTAGAAGCCAGGAGCTGGAACTGAGAATCAAATCTAGGTACTATGAAATGGGATATGGGCATCTGAATCTCTAAACTAAGTGTCTATTCCCACAGAATAAAACATTTTATTGCTACCTGCAATTCTCCCCCCCCCCTTTTTAAACCAATGTGATATTTATTGGTAAAGAGAAATACTTAAATAGTACATGGCCTACAGAAATATTACACACCTTTCTATTTTGGGCACAGGGGATGTTTTTATTTGCCATTGATATTGAGAAAATAGCAAATAATATTGAGAACATAGTAAATGCTCCATACATTTTTGTGAAATAGATAGAAAAATGAATAAATAAATGATTTCCTAGTTGGTCAGGTTAATTTGTACATTTACAGAATTCACTTTTTTCTTTAATGTAGATGAGATTAACTCTAAAATTTTTCTGAATTGTAGAGCTCCATATAAGAATTATGATTTATTTTCTATTTATTTATTTATTTTTATAGAAAACTTTTATTTAATAAATATAAATTTCAAAAGTACAACTTCTGGATTATAGTTCTTACCCTATAACCACCCTCCTGCCCACAAACCATCCCAGCCCCTACTCCCTTTCCTATCCCAATTTTCATTAAGATTCATTTTTTATTATCTTTATAAACAGAAGATCAACTCTATATTAAGTAAAGATTTCAACAGTTTGCACCCACACAGACACACAAAGTATAAAGTACTGTTTGAAGCCTAGTTTTACCATTAATTCTCATAATACATTACATCAAGGACAGAGGTCCAACATGGGGAGCAAGTGCACAGTGACTCCTGTTGTTGATTTAACAATTGACACTCTTATTTATGATGTCAGTAATCACCTGAGGCACTTGTCATGAGCTGCCAAGGCTATGGAAGCCTCTTGGGTTCACAAACTCCAACATCACTTAGAGAAGGCCATAATCAAATCTCCTCCCTTCAGAGAAAAGTACCTCCTTCTTTGATGGCCCCTTCTTTCCACAGGGACCTCACTCACAGAAATATAAATGAAATTTAGGTTATTTTTTGCCAGTGTCTTGGCTTTCCATACCTGAAATACTCTCGTGGGCTTTTTAGCCAGATCCAAATGCCTTAAGGGCTGATTCTGAGGCCAGAGTGCTGTTTAGGGCATTTGTCATTCTATGAGTCTGCTCTGTGTCTATTTCCATGTTGGATCCTTCTCTCCTTTTTAATTCTATCAGTTAGTATTAGCAGACACTGGTCTTACTTATGTGATCCCTTTGGCACTTACTCTTATCTTTATGATCAGTTATTAACAAACTGATCACTTTAAATAGTTAAGATGGCATTGGTACATGCCAACTTAGTGGGATTTGTAGTCCCATGGCAAGTTTTAGCTTTACCCTTAGGGATAAGTCCGAGGGAGCATGTGTCGAACTGTACATCTCCTCCTTCTCTTATTCCCACTGTTATTTTTAACAGGGATCTATTTTCAATTGAATTTAAACATCTAAGAATAATTGTGTGTTTATTAAAGAGTTCAACCAATGGAATTAAGTAGAAAAAGAAAATACTAAAAAGAATAAAGTAGTAAGCTATTCCTCGACAGTCAGGACAAGGGCTGATGAAATCATTGCTTCTCATAGTGTCAGTTTCACTTCAACAGGTTTCCTTTTAGGTGCTTAGTTAGTTGTCACAGATCCAATCTTCTCCTAAACCCATTCATTTCCAAGAATGACAAGAGCATTTCCACAGCTGCTTCAGCTAGAAACTTGGGAATCAGTTCCAAATCCCTCACCATCCTCATGCTCAATTCCCAGTACAATGCACAATGCCATTAACCTTTACTTTCCAAATGCATGTCAGATCTGCACACTTCTCTCCATTTCTGTTCCTGCCTTCCTGGGAGAGCCATCATTTCACACTTGCTTTCCCTCTTGCCCCTCCCTCCTAATCAATTCAATCAATTTTCACATCAGGGATCACGCTGATATTTTTAAAACATCAATTTAATCATGTTATTTCTCTGCATTATGTCTTTCAGTGGCTCTCTCATTTAGAATGAATTATACGCTTCCTTAAAGGCCCACAAAGCAGACTCTGTCCCCAATCTCCACTAGAATAAAGGTTTTTGAGTTTTTCCTTTACCTCAGATTCTCATGTGTCACTCACCTTGTACTTTTACTTCCAAAACACACTCAAGGCCTTTGCACATAATCTTCTTGACTGCATTATTAGAATGGATCTACCAGTCTAAGTGGTTTTCTCTATTACTTATATCTAAACTAGTTCTCTTGTACCTTCTATCACAGAAAACAGCATTTTCTTTATATCATGCATTAAGCATGAATTATAATTATTTCCTTTCTATTTGCATTATTTGTTTGCTACCTGTCTTCCTTAGAAGACTGCGTTGCCATGAGTTAGGGACTGTGTCTCCTGGTTAAATATTTTGTCTTCCCATACCTACCATGCTACCCCAAACTTCAGCTATATTCAAAGACATTTATTGGCTGAATTAATGCATTTATGAGAAGTACATTTCTGCCTCTGTGTGGGTGATGGCTGTATATATGTGTATGTAATCTAAATGGACTCACATTAAAAAGATACAAATCTTAATTCAGAATATTTTTTGGTTCTTTTATAATTTTAATGAGAACTCACTCTAAGCAAAAGATGCTTTTTCCTAAAATGACTTCTGCTTTCAGTGCTCTTTAAAAATTCTGCTTAAATTCCACTAATGGCATATTTCATAAAATTATCATGATTAAATGTAAGTAGGCAAGAGATGGGCTGGATTTGGCTGGTTCTTCATTAATAGGCTTTTAGCTATATGGTTGATATCACTTTGCATGCACAGTCACAGCCATAGCCATTCAGTGCTACCCTTCAGCACAGTTGGAGATTATAAACAATAAAACAACCAGAATTGGTAATTTCCCCAGAAAAAATGAAATCTTCAAATGTACTCAGCCTGCACACTCTTGGAAGTTGTTCCCCTGGAGAAAGCAGATGCTCAGAGGCACAATTTGGTTATCAGAACAGATTTATGTAAAACACATGTACACGTGTATTTATGTACACTTAGATGTATGAATAAACATAAGCTCACTAAATAGCCTGATTATGTCTGGAAATCTATTAATTAAGAACTCAACAATTTGAGGGAGGCGGCAAGATGGCGGAATAGGCAGGAAGCACACTTAGTCCGGGGGGAGAGAAAGTTTAATATAAGTGGAGATACTGCAGGGTCAAGGAAGAGAAGGGGATGAAACAGCAGAGGAAACTCTTCCGGAACTAGTGATTCACAGTGGACCTGCGTGGAGAGCGTGGGAGCCCAAGTTCGGGACACCAGCGGCAGACTCAACGCACCAGCGCTGGAACGCGAGGTGAGCCGAACCTCCGTAGCCCGAGATACCAGCAGGCAAGCGGAAAGAGGAGGCTAGAGGGAACGAGGCTTGAAACTCCGTGGGGAAAAGTTCACCAGGCTAACTAGAAGAGAGAGAAAAAAAATTAAAAAAGTGACTGATACGGACACAAGTTTCTCTCTCTCCACTCACCTCTCAAAGGCGAGCAAGACAGAGCAGGCGCCATTTTGGACATACGTCATAAGCAGGGCGACCTCAGGTCTGCACCAGCCCTGAGCCTAGCAGAAAAACCTGACTCTGTGGGGAGGGGTGAAATAACAGGAGATTAGCACCTAACTTGGCAACCCAGTGGGAGACTGCAGGAGAATTGGAGCCCACACTGAGGGCAGCAGAGATTCCCTGTGTGGTCCTTGGGAAAGAGCTTCCGATCTCTGGCTCCTGTGGGTACATCATTTGCCTGCTAACTACCTCCAATTACGTTCAGCTGTGCGGAATTACTTCCCTTTTAAATCAAAAAAAGAAAGAGAGATTTACCACGCCTAACCTGGGAGTGTCATCTTTGACACACCCTCAACCCTGAGGAACCAAACAGAGCTCTCAGGCCACACTCATCTCAAGCCTCTAAGGCTCCACTGAAAGCAGACAGTCCACTTAATATAGAGCCATAGTGTAACAAGAAAAAACACCACAGTGAAGAAACCAAATATCTCCAACATGCCAAACAACAAACGCAAAAACCAAGCTAACAAGAACAAGGAAGAAACTATGACGCCCCCAAATGAAAAAGACACCCCAATTCAAGATTATGAAGATGATGAGATCGAAGAAATGCAAGAAGCGGATCTCAAACAATTGATAAGAACATTAAGAAGTTCTCAAAAACAAATTCTTGAACTACAGAAATCCTTAATGGACAAGATAGAAAATCTCTCTCGTGAAAGTGAAATATTAAGGAGGAATCAAAATGAAATGAAACAACTACTGCAACAAGAAACTCTGATAGTGACTAGAAATCATAATGAAATGAAGAGTTCAATAGATCAAATGACAAACACATTAGAGAGCCTTAAAAACAGAATGGGCGAAGCAGAAGAGAGAATATCAGACTTAAAAGACAGAGAACAGGAAAGGAAACAGGCAAACCAAAGAAAAGAAGAAGAAATTAGAAATCTAAAAAATATTGTCGGGAATCTACAGGATACTATTAAAAAACCCAACATTCGGGTTCTAGGAGTTCCTGAAGGCATGGAGAGGGAGAAAGGATTAGAAGGCATTTTCAGTGAGATACTAGCAGAAAATTTCCCAGGTTTGGAGAAGGACAGAGGCATCTTAGTACAGGAAGCTTATAGAACCCCTAATAAACATGACCAAAAGAGATCCTCACCACGACATGTTGTAATCAGACTCACCACAGTGAAACATAAAGAAAAGATCCTAAAAGGTGCAAGAGAGAAACGTCAGATCACTCTTAGAGGATCTCCAATTAGACTCACAGCAGACTTCTCATCAGAAACCCTACAAGCTAGAAGGGAATGGCGAGACATAGCCCAGGTACTAAGAGAGAAAAACTGCCAGCCCAGAATACTATATCCTGCAAAGCTCTCATTTGTGAATGAAGGTGAAATTAAGACTTTTCATAGCAAACAGAAACTGAAAGAATTTGTTGCCACTCATCCTGCCCTGCAAAAGATGCTTAAAGATGTCTTACACACAGAAACACAGAAACATGGTCACCAATATGAAAGAAGGTAAAGGAAGGAAACCTCACAGCAAAAGATCACAGGAAGCTCAATTTCTCTTTGACATAGAATTAAACTCTGATGCTCTGTTAAAGCAATGTGTTAAAGTAATCTATTATGTTCTCTTGATGTCTGTTACCAGACTTTAAGTTTCTATAATGGAAAATGCTATTAATACAAATGTTTGAGAATTAAAAAGTCTAATGATCTTGTGTTACTAGACATGATAGTTATCTTAATGAGAAAGCCCCAGAGGCTTAAAGGGTTAAATACTTGTAAAATCCTACAGGTGCTTTCAAAAATACTGTTAAGTAAGCAAGTGCCTCTTGTTGGTTGATGAGTTTATAATTTTAAACATGGCGACTTAAAGTCTTTTGTCATCCACAGTTATATATGATCTCCTGCATATAAAACTAAAGCGTTGTTAGTTCTGTGTTTAGCTGTCCTCCTATAGGTTCCTATGGACTTTTTCCAGCCACTTTTGTTGTATTCAGTACTTTGGGATGGCTCTGTAAACAGATGAAGCCAATAATGTATTAACAGTACCAACTGAGAGAAAGTATGGTTAACTGAGGTTACTAAAAAGAAAAAGCAATTCAAATCAATTGGCAATCTACAAAAAGAGTTAAAGATTTTAAAAGCTATTATTAAAATTGCTATATTGGTCTATTATGCTATATTATATGTGTGTACATATTGTATGTCCACATGGGGAAATTTTATTAAGAGTTTTATTTTAAATGGCTTATAGATAAGATTGTCCATAAATTTAAGCTGCTAAAATCAATCAAAGATACATTTTAATTTGTGTGACCTGAATCTGTGTATCATGTTTTAAACGTGTTGGTAGAAAGAAACTAAAAACATTTTAGATGGTTGCGCTTAAGTTTACTGGCTAAACAAACTACACCTTGTTAGATATTTAAGAGGTGTTTTCAAATACATGATTCTTAAAATTTATAGAAGGCATTGGACCTTCTGGTAAATGTTTTCTTAAGTTGTTATCTAATGGTTGAAACGGTTTGCTAAGTATTCATGTGATATTGCTATTGTCAGCAAGCGATCTAGGACTTGCTCCCTCATTTCTCTATTCTAAGCCAACTTGTTCTTTCATTTCTCTATTCTCTTCAAGGTAGGAAACTAATTCTATTATGAAGGAATCTGTAGGATGCACAATTTAATCTTTAGACCTTATAAAAGAGATGGCTAACATTTTTCTGCAATAGCATAGCCAAAATAAGAACTTAAATAATAATCTCATAGCTAGATTCACATCGCCATCAGCAAAGTATACAGTAAGTAGAAAAAACCTCCCTTTCAGACCAAAGGGAAAGAAAGTTTTAAAGTGAGAATATAATTTTCCTCATGGGCATTGTCTACCTTAGAAAAACTACTACAGAACATGCCTGTGACTATAGACTTGTAGTTCAGGCCACCGAAGATTAGAGATGGGAAACGGGCACTCCCTTGACTTGCATCCTCTGGTCTGCTTTAACACAAACCAGGAGGAAAAGAAAGCTCGGCATCAGAAGCAATGGGTGGAAGGCCTATTAATGGCTGATCTGTACAGTGATCTGCCCTCAAGGAGACCCAACAGGCCAGTCCACTGCAGTGGCTTTCAATGTGGTAAGCCTGGGCTTCAGCAGAAGTCAGCTTGTGAAGAGCCCTGGCAGCTCTGCCAAGAGTTGGATCACTGGAAATGGACCTGCCCTGGAGTCGAAGGATGCCCAGGTCAGAGCCACAGATCTTATTGGCTCTAAGCTGAAAAGCCCTTCACTCAGCCCAACTTCCAAAGGGACCACTGCAGCTGAGGGGATGGTCAAGTAGGGTCAGCAACATTGCAGGCAGAACTGTAAATTTCTTGTTAGAGATGCCCCCTGCCTTTACCTGGCCAGCTCTCCTCCCAGGCCAGCCAAGTAATGAAAGTCAACAGAGTGCCTTCCCCTAGGAGGTTCACACCTCCCTTAGGATATGCCCCATGTGAAGAGATAGATAGGTCTGGGCCTCTGAATTTACAAGGCCTAAAGCCCACCAGATTATTATCAAGCCCCTTCTATCAGGTTCTATTTGCCTCTCAATCAGAAAACTTAATTGTAGCTTAGACAGCACCTTTCTTAGCTCCTCTAATAATGACTCTGTCCTTTGTTCTAGGCCCTGTCTAGTGCACTTGGGCCTCATTCCTTTGTAATCATAACCTTTACTCTACCACCAATGGCTCTACTCCCAACATGTGTGTACTGATGGTCCTCTTCCCCACTTAATGCTGTATAATTGTTCAAACCTGGTAAATGCCACTCTTAGGATCATTGGTTACTATCCTCACTCTGTCTTTTATGACCTTGTCTAAATATGATCAGAGTCAGCAAACTTGGAAGGCTTCCATAGCCTTGGCAACTCATGACGACAGCCTAGGATGGTTACTGGCACCATAAACTAGAGTGTCAATTTGTTGGGTCAACAACAGGAGCCACTGTGCACTTGCTCCTCATGTGGGATCTCTGTCCTTAATGTGCTGTACATTGTGATTTAATGCTATAACTAGTACTCAAACAGTATGTTTCACTTTGTGTTTCTATGTGGGTGCAAACTGTTGAAATCTTTATACTAAATTGATCTTCTGTATATAAAGAGAATTGAAAATGAATCTTGATGCAAATGGAAGGGGAGAGGGAGTGGGAGAGGGGAGGGTTGCGGGTGGGAGGGAAGTTATGGGGGGGGGGGATCCATTGTAATCCATAAGCTGTACACTGGAAATTTATATTCATTAAATAAAAGTTAAAAAAAAAAAAAGAACTCAACAATTTGATAGTCTGTTATTGGGGACCTAGATTTACAAGAATTATTATTTTTGGGAATGACTATTTTATCTTGTGTGTGGCTGGAATGAAGTGGTTTTCTATGATTGCTCACAAAAATGAATGGGTGCTAAGCAACAATGCATAACTCATCAGGTGAAAAAGAATTAAATACATGATTTTGACTTGAAAAGGTAAGAAATTTTTCTGCATCTGGTTTTATTTTTGTTTCTCAAAGTAAGTATTCCTCCCAAATTATTTTTTTGGTACTCAGATGATCTGAAATTATCCTACATATTCAGAAAAAAACAAATGTCTTACTTTGCTTAAAGCTATCTCCAGAGGCAGGCTTTCAGCCTAGTGGTTAAGACAGTGGTTAACACATCCACATGCAACATCAGGGTACTCACTGCTGGCTCCTGATTCCACCTTCTTGCTAATGCTCACCCTAGGAAGCAGTGGTGATGGCTTGAATGTTTGTGTTCCTGCCATCCGCATGGTAGACCCAGATGGAGTTCCTGGAGCCTGGCTTCGACCTGCTCAGTCCTGGCAGTTTCAGCTATTTGTGCAGTGAATCAGCCGATGAGAGATCTCTCTCTTTCTCTCTCTCTCATAAACAAACAAACAAATAAACAAAAACTTTCCCTTAACTCCATATTGAGGTTAGGCCACTCATTTCTCTGTGTACCCTAATGATTTGGATACACCTGTTTTATTGCTTAGCTCTTCAGTTATTTTACAACACCCATCAGCCAGAAGAATATCTTTTACTTGGGATTACTTGGGATTTACTTCATAAAGTAGATGCCAAATGACATTTTTAAATTTAATAATGAGGAGCTGGCTCTGTGGCATAGCGGGTAAAGCCGCCACCTGCAGTGCCGGCATCCCATATGGAAGCCGGTTCGAGTCCTGGCTGCTCCACTTCCCAACCAGCTCTCTGCTATGGCCTGGGAAAGCAGTAGAAGATGACCTAAGCCCTTGGGACCCTGCACCCGCATGGGAGACCTGGAAGAAGCTCCTGGCTCCTGGCTTCGGATTGGTGCAGCTCCGGCCATTGCAGCTAATTGGGGAGTGAACCAGCAAATGAAAGGTCTTTCTCTCTCTCTCTGCCTCTCCTTCTCTCTCTGTGTAACTCTGACTTTTAAGTAAAATAAATAAATCTTTAACAAAAAAATAAATTTAATAATGAATAAACAATATTTCCACAAAGATTTGTTTTACTTTTTTATTTTGAATTGTCAAATACAAAGTTGTATGTATTTATTGTATACACATGATTTTTTTAGAATATAAAATGTGGAAGTTCCATTCTAAAAATTTATTTTATAGTCTTCATTTTCCCACAATGTACAATAATGCATACTTTCCTAACTGCATTGTATTTATACATTAGGTAAGAAATTTAAATTATGAAATTCTCTAAATTAGTAAATAATTTTCAGAAAAAGCCACCAAAGTCCAGTGGAGGGGTCGGTACTCAAATTGGCACTCATGGAATGCCAGCATCCCAAGGGACAGCTTAACTTGTAATTTCAGAGATAAATGTGGGTGTGCATGTATTAAGGCACATTGTTTTGTGCTTTTAAAAATTATTTACTTGAAAAGCAGAGAAAAATCAAAATAAAGAGATCTTCCATTCAATTTGGTTCACTCCTCAAATTCCTGCAACAACTGGGGTTGCGTCAGGCCAAAGCTGAAACTCAAACCATGTCTCCCATGCTGGTAGCAGGGACCCAACTACTTGACCCATCACCTGCCTCCTCAAGGTGCACATTAATAGGAAGCAGGAATAGAAGATGATCTGAGACTCAAATCCAGGTACTCCTGATATGATGTAGGTGCCCAAGCTCTGACTTAACCTCTGTGTCAGCCACCTGCCCTGGCATATTGTCTTTTTAAAGGAATATGAATAGAAACAGATTATGTGCCATAAACCCATTATAACCTTTATCAATTAGAAATGATTATGATTATAGTTTTTAAAGCATTTGTGGTGTTTCATGGTGGCAAGTTTTCTCACAAAGGAAATAAGAATTATATTCCAATTTTTGGAAAGAACTAGTAAAGTACCCATATGTAAATGAATTCTCAAGTGTAATCTTGTGTTGATGGTACCACTTCTATGAGGTTGAGTTTTGTAGAAATAGAATTTTTTTTTGTAGAAATAGAATTTATATGCAAAGCAGAATCTTTGTGCTTTACAGTTTTGTTTTCAAAAGAAAACCCTATTTGGAGTCTCAACCTTTTCTATAGCATAATGTCATGAATAGTAAGAAAATTCTGTTTCTGTTTTTTCATCCTCTCTCTAAATAGTTACCTTGAAACCTCATATTTTCTTTTTTTTTCATTTATTTCATTTATTTGAAAGGCAGAATTACAGAGAGAGAGAGAGAGAGAGAGAGAGAGAGAGAGAGAGATATCTTCTATCTGCTGATTTACTCCCCAAATGGCTGTGATGGCCAGGGCTGAGCCAGGATGAAGCCAGGAACCAGGAGCTTCTTCCGAGTCCCCCATGTGGGCACAGGGGTCCAAGCACTTGGGCATCTTCCGCTGATTTCCCAGGTGCATTAGCAGGGAGCTGGATTAGAAATGGAATGGCTGGGACTCAAACCAGAGCCTGTATAAGATCCCAGCACAGTGTGGGGGGCAACTTTACCATGTAAGCCACAACTCCAGCTCCAAACCCTCTTTCTTTGGAAAAAATAGGTGTGCAGAACTCAAGAGTTCCTGAACACCGAGCAACCGTGTAACCTTTTCATCCAAAATCCAGATTTACCCTCTGATGACCTGCCCTGCTTCCTACAGCTGTCCCTCCTTCTGGAGCTCTCTATACAGCTCCCCAGGCTGGCCTGGGCTGGCCTTGATCATAGCCTCTTCTCTGTTGCATGGAACTGTAGTTCCAATAGCTGTCTACTCTCAGCGGTTTTTTCAGAATGTCTTGGAGATATATTTCTTTTAACTCACTGACTCAACACATTTTCTTTTTATTACCCTGACAGATTTTTTTCTTTCAACACAAAGCATTTCTGCTTATATTAATAATAAGCATCCATGTATCCTTCCCCTAGTTTCCCTTTTATGCCTGCTTAAGTCCTGGTGATCCTGCAAAATGCAGCTCAAATATCAAATCCAGGCCTTAGCAACCAAAGACACCAGTAGTTGCTTTTCACTAAGTTATAAGCATATATTCATTACTTATCAAGTTGACTATATATTTATGAAATTTTTTTCACATTTCCATTTTACATAATTACAAAGACAATATGAATATATTACCAACAAGTCATTCCAAGTTATTCCTTATAGGGTGTTATATTTTACAGGTCAAGTCTCACAGATGGGAACAACCTCTCTGGAAAACTAATATCTTAAAAAATAAAGCAAACTTCACTAAGCCTTTTTATTGAGGTCTTAAAACATTCTATCCAATACATTTCTTTAGAAAGATATAGATGAATAATTGTCTATATCTATATTCCATCAATACTTCTTATTATGCCTAACAGAATAGCTATTCAGTAAATAGTAAATATTAGCTATAAATCATAAGATTTTTTTTTAGTTTTAACAGAGCATATCTTTTAAAGCTTCATAAAGAAAACAAATATTGTTGTATTTAATTGCCTTGTTTCCAGGTGGGTCAATTATTTAGATAGCAGCAATGGGCATTATGGCCTTGAAGGTATGTGCTATCTTCAAAGCTGCAGATTTTATTAGCATGGAGGTAAACACCATTGAATGACCTCAAGTCCTTGGAAAAACTCAGTTTCATTTTGCAAATAATATTTCAGGAGTCAGCTCTTGGGCAATGCTCTATGACTCATAATGGCTGAAGAAATATGAATAGATATTTAGTTTTAGCAAGAAATAAACTTAGAGAAAAAAACAAGGTCTTGTAGGATGCTTGTTTGATCATTTTTGTCTCTTCTGCACAATGCCAATTACTGCTTTGCAAACAGAACTGGCAAAATACTCAGGACACAATTGGGGCCAGATTAATTGCTGGGCAATTGCCAGCCCTGCTTTATAATCTTGACTCTTTCAGCCTTTGTGACTGAGTGCTTTCTCCTCAGTTTCTGATCATCCATCCCTGTGAAAGCACAATTGGTTATTGAGTTCCGAAGTATGCACTCTGACTTGTTAGGAGTTAGTTTTGCATGGCTCTTCACAGGAAGGCTCTTTAGAAAGGAGGAGATCCTTATTAAATCTTAGCCATGAACTTAAGTGGACCAGTGATGGTGCGGAACGAGATCAATAAGAGAGATCAGAAGTCAGAGTGTAATATTGTAGACTTTACTGAAAAACTTCTTGCTCTCATATCATCATTTATTTTTCTTCCCAAAGAGGTACCTCCCATCATCAACACAGCTTTTGTGAACCTGGTGAATTCATTCATGGGCTTTCAAAGTTGGCTTTGCTAGTGTAAGGAGTAAGCACATTCTTGCAGCCATGACCATGTGGCATTCCCTGAAGACATGGGACTTAATTTGATAAGGAGATAAAAGAAAAAACAGTTGAGTGGTGCCTGCTGAGAAAGAATTGGCTTTCTCTTGTGAGAATTACCAGGAGAGGCAACATCTGCCTTCTTCTCCTGTGCACAGTGTGCACCTGACTGAGGCCCAGGACTCAGCCTGCCGCTCATCGGCGTTTATATCTGACTTGTCCCTTGGTGTCCAGACTTGTTGTAGCCCCCTCAGTGTCTCTCCTTAGTCATTTCTTGTTTCCCAAATTGCTTCTCTACTATGCAGTCAGAATAATCAATTAAAACATAAATCAGATTATTGTTCCACTTAATACCTTCAATGGCTTAACACTGAAGTTACTGAAAAAGCCTCTACCCTTTCCAAACGCTTCAACTCTATCTCATACCATTTCCCTTGTATTACCGCATTGTTCTCTGACCGGGCTCAGCTGTAAAGCATCTCATGGTTCATTTTACTGCCTAGTCTGTGCTGTGAGTTCTTCTTCTCTTTGGAATTCATGCTTCTGCTCTTACTCTCAATGATGCCTCCCTAACTCTCGCATCTTAAACTTGCCCCCTCCAACAGAAGTGTCTATCCCATTTTTCCATTGTTCTCATCAGCACCTATCAAAACCAGAGTTTCTTGGACTCATCTTTTCTTTCATCATTTATTTCAGTACAAGCATACATTAGAACGCAATGTCCTTCATGGTTAGGCTTTGCCCATCTTTTTCCCAGTTTAAAAATTATGTCGCCCATAGAAGGGGACTGGCATTGTGGCACAGTGGGTTAAGCTGCCACCTGTGATGCTGGCATCCCATTTAAGCACTGGTTCGATCCCAGCTGTTCCACTCCCATTCTAGCTCCCTGCTAATGTGCATGGGAAAACAGTGTAGGATGATCCAAGTATTTCTGCACCTATCACCTGCATGGAAGACCCATTTGGGGAGTGAAACAATGAATAGAAAATTTCTCTATCTCTTCTTCTCTGTGTAACTCTGCCTTTCAAATAAGTAATAAAATCTTTTTTTTTTTAAAGAATAGGCTAACCAGCTGTTCACTAAAATTCACTGATAATGAAATTACTGAAATCACTGAAATGAAAATAATTTCATACATTCAACTATTTCCTAGATTTATGGGGAACCAAAACTTGCAATAAATAGTGGAGCCATCACCTGCTTGCCTCCCTGGGGGGATGTTAACAAGAAGCTAGAATGGGGAGTACAGCAAGGACTTGAACCCAGGCACTCCAATATGGGAATGTGGGAGACCCAAGTGGTGTCACGCCTGCTGCACCAGCACCAGCCACTCTTAAGTTTTGTTAAATAAATCCACTGTAAATAGGTTCTTCTTTCCCATTTTACCTTCAAATTGGTTACCATTCACATGTAAGAGGTATGTCAATTTTATATCCTGCTGACATGCAAAAATATTGTATTGTTTGGAAATATTTCTTTTGGATTTCTGGATGCATGATCACATCATCTTCAAAGAGAGCTTTAGCCTTTCCTGTGATGTTGTTAAGCTGCTACTTACCCTCTTGTTGCCTTGGCTAGTATAATGTTAAACAATAATGGCAGAGCAGACATTCATGTCTCATTTCTGATTTTGACTACTTCCAGTTTTTACTTGCTTTCTAAGATCCTGATCTTCAACTAAGAAATATTCATTACAATCACATTCATGTTAGGTACATCAATCCTATTTATTGATGATTTCACCAAGAACAGAAAGTCATCTTTGTTTGTTAATTGCAGATTAGCCTCTCTGGAGATGCTATTAAGATATCTATATCAAAAAGTAATTATACTCCTGGAGTTAAATCTATCGATTATGAAGTAGTATTTTAATGTTAATGTTTTGATGTTTTCAAGATTGATTCATTTTTTAATGATTTATTGATTTCTTTGAGAAATAGAGTTACAGACAGACAGAAGGAGAGAAAGAGAGATCATCCATCTGCTGATTCACTCCTCAAACGGCCACAATCAGAGCTGTGCTGATCCGAAGCCAGGAGCCAAGAGCCTCCTCCAGGTCTCCTACCCATGTGGGAGACATGGGCCATCTTCCACTGCTTTCCCAGGTCATTAGCAGGGAGCTGGATCAGAAAAAGAGCATCCAGGACATGAACCAGAGCCCACGTAAGCCTGTGCCATAGGCAGAGGCTTAACCTACTATGCCACAGCACCAGCCCCTTGAATATTCATTCACAAATTTTTTCTTAAATCACTGTTTACAGGTGAGGCTGAGCTTCAGTTTTCTTCTTTTGTATAATCTTCATCATGAGTAGGCATTTTTTTAAAAACTGATTTGGAAGTTTTTGTTGTGGTGGTGGTTATGGCCTGGAGTAGTGTAAAATAGCATTAAGAATCTCTAGTCTTTAAAGGCTTTGAAAATTTCACTATTAATGTATCATTACCGGCAGGTGCCACGGCTCACTAGGCTAATATTCCGCTTGCAGCCCCGGCACCGAGGGGTTCTAGTCCCAGTCGGGGTGCCGGCCTCTGTCCCGGTTGCTCCTCTTCCAGTCCCACTCTCTGCTCTGGCCCAGGAAGGCAGTGGAGGATGGCCCAAGTGCTTGGGCCCTGCACCCACATGGGAGACCAGGAGAAGCACCTGGCTCCTGGCTTTGGATCAGCGCAGCGCGCTGGCCGTAGCAGCTATTTTGGGGGGTGAACCATCGGAAGGAAGACCTTTCCCTCTCTCTCTCTCTCTCACTGTCTAACTCTGCTTGTCAAAAAAAAAATTATCATTACCTGATGCTTCTTGGGCAAATAGCACTTTTATAACGTCTTTTTACAAATAATTTAGCTTCTTCTATAGCCTATGGGTTCACTTTTTAAAAAAACTAATTTTTCTTTTTTTAAATATTTATTTTATTTATTTGAAAGACAGAGGTACAGAGAGAGGTAGAGACAGAGAGAGAGAGAGAGGTCTTTCATCCGCTGGTTCACTCCTCGGATGGCTGCAATGGTTGAAGCTTCAGAAGCCAGGAGCCAGGAGCTTCCTCCGGGTCTCCCACATGGGTGCAGAGGCCCAAGGACTCAGACCATCTTCCACTGCTATCCCAGACCATAGCAGAGAGCAGGATCGGAAATGGAGCAGCAGGAACTAGAACTGGCGCCCATATGTGATGCCGGCGCTTCAGGCCAGGGTGTTAACCTGCTGTGCCACAGGGCTGGAACCTAATTTTTCTTAGTTTTTGATTTTGTGAGGAGCAATAAAATTCCTTCAGGATTTAAAAAAGTAGTAACTATCATTTTGTATTTTTCCTCACATGATTATGTAGTATAATGCCCATTTGGATTGTCTTCATTATCTATTTGTCAGTTTTTTTCTAACTCATTATGTCCTGCATTCATCCTTATGAATTCCTTCTTCTGATTTTTTTGGGTTTGCATTTTTTCCCCCAATATTTTAAGTAGGATGTTTATTTTCTTATTTGTATCACTTCACTTTTAGTGATATAACTAGTTTTGACTATGAATTTTCTTCTGAGTGCATTTTATTTATATTTTACAGAGTCTTAGTTTACAGGAGGTGATTTAATCTCCAAGTAAAAGAACTTAATTTGATTATTATATTGTGATTTACTTGCATGTGGTCAGAGAATGTTGTTTTCATCGTAGAGATCTTTCACATCCTTGGTTAAATTTATCCCAAAGTATTTAAAATCTTTTGCAGCTATTGTGAATGAGACTGATTTTTTTTTTTTTTTTGACAGGCAGAGTGCACAGTGAGAGAGAGAGACAGAGAGAAAGGTCTTCCTTTTCCGTTGGCTCATCCCCCAGTGGCCGCTGCGGCCAGCGCACCACGCTGATCCGAAGCCAGGAGCCAGGTGCTTCTCCTGGTCTCCCATGTGGGTGCAGGGCCCAAGCACTTGGGCCATCCTCCACTGCCTTCCTGGGCCACAGCAGAGAGCTGGACTAGAAGAGGAGCAACCGGGACAGAATCCGGCACCCCGACCGGGACTAGAACCTGGGGTGCTGGCGTCGCAGGCAGAGGATTAGCCTAGTGAGCCTCAGTGCCGGCCGAGACTGATCTTACAAGTTCTTTCTCAGCTATGGCATTGTCTGTGTATTCAAAAACTATTGATTTTGCATGTTGATTTTACATTCTTCCACTTTACCAAACTCTCTTATGAGTTCCAGTAATCTCTTAGTGGAGTCTTTTGGGTTCCCCTATATATGGAATCATATTTGTAAACAGGGATAATTTGACTTCCTCCTTTCCTATTTGTATCCCTTTGATTTCTTTTATTTTCTGGCTAAAATTTTGAGAACTATATTGAATAGCAATGGAGGAAGTGGGCATCTTTCCCTGGTCAAGATCTTAGTGGATATTCTTCTAGCTTTTCTGCATTCAATATGGTGGCTGGCCATGTATATTGCTTTGCTTGTGTTGAAGTATGTTCTTTCTGTACCTTCTATATTTGCTTAAGGCTTTTTTTTTAATCAGGAAAGGATGTTATATTTTATCAAATGCATTCTCTGCATCTATTGAGATAATCATTGTTTTTATTCTTCAGTATGTTATTTGACAGAGTGACAGAGATAGGGCAAGACACAGAGAGAGAGTAAGTGAGAGAGAGTGTGTATTTTTTCCTTCTACTCTTCTGCTGGTTCACTCTCTAATATCTCTAACAGCCAGGTCTGAGTCAAACTGAAGTCAGGAGCCAGGAACTCCTTCCTAAAATCCCACATAGGTGGAACAAATCATATGGACTACCTGGCTGCCTTAACAGGCACATTAGCAGGAAACTGGACTTGAAGCACAGCAGCCTGGACTCAAACCAGTACTCTGATATCAGATACCAGTATCATAAGTAGGGCATAACCTTCTGTGCCACAATGTCACTCCCCTCTCCCTTAGGGAGTTTTTATAGCCAATGTATAATAAGGGCCAAGATGACTCTTCAGCTATTTTCTGGTTAAAATTTATCTCTCTTGTGTCATTATAGTCTCTCTTTATGACATTCCTTATGACCAAGATTTGTGTCAAGTCTATTTAACATAATATAATTAGGAATGTGGAGGTATCAGAAGGCCAGGAATTTTAGGGAAATCCTCATAATTTAGAAGTAAATTAAGTTTCATTCACTCTTGGCTTTGGGCACAGTTTTTTTTTATTGGGGTAGAGAGGAATAGGTTTGGGACCACGTGCTACTACGTGCTAGTATGCAGCACTTAAAATTGAAAGGCAATTCTAGTTCTTTGTTAATTCCCCTAACCCAGAAATGGCAGCAATGGCCTTTAAAGTCACCAGATGAAAGAGTTTTTGTTATGAAATACTGGTTATTTAGTGAACCTGTTCCTGGTTTTACCATGAGTGCTCTTTTTATTATTATTGTTATTGGCAGGTAAAATTATATGTGTTGACTGTGTAACACACAATTATTTTTAAGTATTATACATCACTAGATGACTAACTTGAGCTAGTTAACACATGCACTACTCCACATAGGTATAATTTTTGTGGTAAGAACACTTTTACATCCCCTCTCTTAACATTTCTCAAGAATGCAATACTTGTTTATGGCTAATTGTAGACATCCTGTTGAATAAAAGAGCTCCTGAACTTATCCTGCTTACTAACTGAGCTTTGTTTCCTTTGACCAACATCCCACCACCTTCCCCCTTAAAACTCCCCAAACCCTAATGCTACTATTCTAATATCTCCTTCTGGGAATTCAACATTTTTTGTTTCCAACTACAATTGATATCATGAGGCATTTGTCTTTCTTTAGACATCTAAATTCACTTAACATAATGTCTTCCAGGTTCATACATGTGGTCAAGAGACATGCCTTCTTTTCTTCCAATGGCTGAATAGTATCCCATTGTTTAAGTTGTATTACACTTTCCTTATCCATACACGCATTGATGGACACTTCAGTTCAATCTATATCTTGGCTATTGTGAATAAGGTTGCAATACGTCTAGGACTGCAGATACCTCATTGACATGAAGATTACGTGCTTCTTTGGGAATATAAAAGAAGAAGAAAGATAACTGGTGTTGGTGAGGATGGGGAGATAAGGAATCCTTTGTGCACTTTTGAAATTTAAGTTGGTAAGCCATTATGGAAAACAGAGTGGAGGCTCATCAAAAGCTTAGAAATAGAACTATCATATGATCCCGTAATCCTGCCACCACCAGTTTTAGCTACTCAGTGTGGGAGTCTTAAATTGCTTAAGAAGTAAACCACTTCCTTTAAAGTACCATGGAGAGTTCCTTCTAACTTCAGATGTATAGAAGACCTGAAGTCTCAGTAAGTCTACCTTTGCTCCTGAAATCAACCTTTGTTTGTTTAAAATTCTAAATGCAGTTTCAATCCCTGACCTGAGGATGCCAGCAAAGCCTTGCTGAATGCTTTAAACAGGGTGGAACATGCATGGTAAGATTTGTCTTGGAAGCTAGAGAGGTTCACTCCTGTTTAAAACAATTGTTGTGGTTTCATCCAGGGCTCAGAGTTTCCAGGTAAAGTTTTATCCCCTAATTCCCATTCCTTGGCAAAAATTCAAGGCCCCCTAAACCACAAGAATATGAGATTTCTTTCACTGCCATCTCTCCAGCTCCTCAATGGTAATTTGTCATATATTAGATGGTTCAATGAATGAACCAGTTCAGGGGTCAAGCCATTTATTTTTCCTCCAAAACAGAATCAGTGTGTCTCCTTAGGAATTTTTTCTTTGAAATGAAAAAAGAAATTGTTCTTTATTGAAGTTAGCCTGGACTATATATGAGGAATGATCTTTAAAAAGAACCCAACGAGGCTGGTGTTGTGGTGTAGCAGGTTAAGCCCAAGTACTTGGGCTCCCAGCCTCGGCCATTGTGACCACTTCGGGAGTAAAACAACAGAAGGAAAATTTTCTCTCTCTCTCTCTCTTTCTCTCTCTCTCTATTACCTTAGCTGTCTCTCTTTTTCACTCCCACTTTTTCTGTGACTATGCCTTGCAAATAAATAAAATAAATCTATGCTAAGAAAATAAAACTTAGAGAGAATTCAGCAACTCTTGGTCTGTCATCATATCCCCAAACAGGTAAATCTCTCCTCTCAGTGAGTGGGATATAGAGGATAATTGAATTGCATTATAGAAAATGGAGCAAATGTCCTCAGCTCTCTGTGAAAAGACAGGCATGAGATTATCATGTCCCCTGTAGCCAAATACTTGTGTTCACACAGGCCAATCACATACGATTGCTTAGAGTTTGAATCTTTATTAAGAATTGCAGCAAGAACAGAATTTTACATTTTAATGAATATTATTTTGTGTCAGTATTTTATGTCATAAAATATTTAAAATGTTAAACTATGCTAATATAGGTCACTATTAAAAGGAGGATTTTTTTAATTATTTATTTATTTGAAAGGTAGACTTGAGAGAGAGAGAAAGGCAGAGAGAAAGAGAAGTGGGGGGGGAGGGAGAGAGATAGAGAGAGAGAGAGAGAGTTTCCATCTGATAGTTCACTCCCTGGCCAGGGCAGGGCCAGGGAGAAGCCAGGAGCCAGGAGTTTCTTCCAGTTTCCCATGTTGGTGGCAGGGACCTAAGCACTTAAGCCATCTTCTGCAACTTTCCCAAGCATATTTGGAGGAAGCTAATTGGAATTGGAGCAGCGGGGACACAAACTGGCACCCACAGGTAACAACTTTCCTTGCTATACAACAACACTGGCCCCAAACCTAGGATTTCTTAGTCAAACTTTAATCCAGAGCATCTTTCCTAGTATACATGAAAAAATATAAAATAAAGTTGAGCAGTATGAAGAAACAGGTTAAGCTACTTGTTGAGAGGATTGCTTCCCTTATCAGAGTGCATAGTTTGGGGCCCAGCTACCCCACATTTGTGATCCAGCTTCCTGCCAGTGCAGCTGGGAGGCAACAGGTGATGGTCCAAGTACTTTGTTCTCTTTCACCTGGTTGGAGATCCTGGCTCCTGGCTCTGGCCTGACCTAGCCTTGGCTATTGCGAATATTGGGAGAGTGAACCAGCGGACGGATGGTCTCTTTCTGCCTGTCCCTCTTTCTTCATCCTTCTAACTTTCAAATAAAAATAAACAAACAAATAAACATTCTTAAATGGAAAAAAGAGTCATTTTAATTTAAAAAGATTTGAGAGCTTACTAAAATAATGGTTGGTGCTTATTTATTGTAGATGTCAAATTAGTTTTCCTTAAAGTGAAGCAATACATTGCTCTTTGTATTTTCCTTTCTACATCTGTAGTTTGGTCCTGTTTACATTTTGGGGGTGATGGAGAAGCAACTGGTACTTAGATCCAAGTATATGATATAAGTATACACTGGGAATATTCACACCTCCTCTGCTCCTCCTACCCTCCTTCCTTCCTTTATTCCCTCTTTATCTTCATAAGTTCAGTCATAAAACCTGAACACTGTGAAAGCCTTCTACACCATCTTCGCCAGGAGGTTGGGTGGCTTCTGCTAATGCTTTTGCAGTCTTTTTCAAATATTAAGTTCAAAGAGAGGAAGTTCTTACATCCTTGAATGAGTAACAGCACTTTTAAAGTTTTGTTAATATTAAAATATTCAGTGGGAAATATTACATCAAAGTAAGGCCAATCCTAGTATAATGTGGAAGAGTATGAGGACTGAATATACAGGAAAAATTTAAAGTATGGCAAGTCAGTTACATATAAGAAATTAGACAAAACAAGAACTTAAGGACATCAAAAGGAACTGTATGTGGTATGTAAGTACATCAAAGTAGAAAATAAGTGGGAGCTCTATGGTGATGATATTTAAAAGTTGTTGAGTCTCAAAGGCAATATCTTTGCCTCAAAAAGAAATATAAATTATTAGCACTCAGGCTATATTAACTAGCACTGATGTGCTAGTTTAATAGATAGTTGTTCCAGACATAAGGCAAAACTTGAGTCTTCTTGATTTTGAGGAAAATAATTGACTAAAATATATAACCTGATTGAAAGACAATGCCAAATTTAGCTAATTTTAAAAGATCTTTGAAATAATAGCCAAGATAACATTTAAAAGGGATTAAATTAAATTCTGCAGGTTAATTAATTGTGCAAGGCTTAGCAGGAAATTTCCTTAATCAAAGACCCATGGCCTGAGTCACATCAGCCTCTCTCCAGTAGCTTTTCTTTACTCTGTCAGGAGAACCTGGAATTCCCCTGGAAACCTGGCATCCCGAGTGAAATGTCTTATTGCAGAACCAAGGCAGGGCTAGCAGACAAGTGAAATGGAACAATTGGAATTCTCAAAAATAAGAAATAATTCAAATCATACAATTATGGGTCAATAATGAAAGCACAATTTTCTTTTTTTTAAGATTTTATTTATTTATTTGAGAGATAGAGTTACAGACAGTAAGAGGGAGAGACAGAGAGAAAGGTCTTCTGTCTTTTGGTTCACTCCCCAAATGGCAGGAGTGACCAGAGCTGCACCAATCCGAAGCCAGGAGCCAGGAGCTCCTTCTGGTCTCTCACAAGGTGCAGGGGTCCAAGAACTTGAGCCATCTTCTGCTGCTTTCCCAGGCCATAGCAGAGGGCTGAATTGGAAGAGGAGCAGTCGGGACTGGAACCAGCGCCCATATGGATTAACCTACTGCACAATTATCTAAAAAATAGAATGACATCAGGGGTACTCACATACCTATAACATGTGTCTGGACCAAGGACTCAAAATCATCTACAAACTGTATGTAAATCCTATCAATATACCTATGTCATATTTAAATATAATTTGAATAGATGATTTATTGTTTATAAGAAATAAAAAATGGAAACTTTGAAAAGACAAGTGTGATATATTACCCTATGAGGGACAGAAAAATGCTATATGACAACAGTAGTTTCAACGGTTCATATCTCATAGAAAGTTGAAGAGCAAAATGAGGGAGAATATCAAGAAAGTGTGATTATTTGAATAAAAACTCTTGGGAAGTGAGTTATACATGGGGAAAACATTGTTACATTCCTAAATCACACAATACCTTAAATTACAGGTAGATTAAACATCTATAAGCCTTTGAAGGAAATGTTGAAGAATATTTTTCAGGACAGCTTTGATTGATTTAGCTATTTACTTATTACATTTTTCTATAGGTATAAAATTAAGGAAAGTATTTTCAATATAGGCAAAATACTGAAGGAAAACATTTATAGCATATATAATACAAAACATGTATAAATGAGATACTAAAATGATTTCCATAATTATCAAGAGTACCTATAACAATTAAAAACAACCCAGTAGAAAACAGAAAATGTCAATAGATGATTAATAGTTGTAATTGATTAGTATGGAAAACTCAATATCAATAGCAAGTAATATAAGATGAAATTGTATTTTCTAGCCGGCGCCGCGGCTCACTAGGCTAATCCTCCGCCTTGCGGCGCCGGCACACCGGGTTCCAGTCCCAGTCGGGGCACCGATCCTGTCCCGGTTGCCCCTCTTCCAGGCCAGCTCTCTGCTGTGGCCAGGGAGTGCAGTGGAGGATGGCCCAAGTCCCTGGGCCCTGCACCCCATGGGAGACCAGGAGAAGCACCTGGCTCCTGCCATCGGATCAGCGCGGTGCGCCGGTCAGAGCGCGCCAGTTGCGGCGGCCATTGGAGGGTGAACCAACGGCAAAGGAAGACCTTTCTCTCTGTCTCTCTCTCACTGTCCACTCTGCCTGTCAAAAATAAAAAAAAAAAAAAGAAATTGTATTTTCTGTAAAGATCTATCTATCTATCCATCTATCTGAGAGAAAGAGAGAGAGAGAGAGAGAGAGAGAGAGAGAGAGAGAGAGATTTCCATCCACTGGTTTGGTTCCCAAAAGCAGCAACTGCCAGGTCTGGACCAGGCCAAAGTCAGGAACCAAGAACTCTATCTAGGTCTCCCATATATGTGACAGGGATGCAAAGTACTTGGACCATCTTCCACTACTTCCAGGCACAGTAGTAGGGAGCTGGATCAGAAGTGGAGCAGCCAGGACTCAAACTGGCAGTCCTGTGTGGGATGCCAGCATTGCAAGTTGATGGTTTAACCTACTGTGTCACAGTGCAGGCCCCAAGATAAAATTCTAATGGCTGATAATATAATATGTTTATTCTGGCTAATCAGGTAATTGGTAATAAATTAAATCACATTTAGATATTCATAAATTTTTAAATACTATATACAAATATGTATTACAATATGATGTTTAAAATATGAATATATTATGGAATGACTGAATCATGCTAAGTAACACATATTATATCAAATACCACTTTGCAGTGAGAACATTTAACATTGACTCTCAGCAGTTTTCAACAATACAATACATTATTATCAACTGTATTGTTACCATGTTCTACAATGGATCTCTTGAGTGTATTCTTCTAAGCTAACTAAAATTTTGTGTCCTCTGACCATCTCCTCATCTCCCTACCTCTATCCTACCTTAGTGCCTCCTAATTCTATTCTACTCTCCGCTTTCCTAAATTCAAATCTTTGTAGATCCAACATGTAAGTGAGATCATATAGTGTTTGTCTTTCTGTGCCTGGCTTATTTTACTTTTAATAATGGTCTCCAAGTTCATCTTTGTTGTCACAAATAGTAGGAGGTCCTTCATTTTAAAGTTTGAGTACTATTCAATTATATATCTATATCAGATTTTTTAACCCATTCATTCTTTGGTGGACATGTAGGTTGATTTTATATCTTTACTACTTTGAATAATGGTATATCAAACATGGGAATCCAGGTATCTCTATTACATACTGATTTCATTTCCTTTGTATATACAAGGAAGGCTCCAAAAAGTTCATGGAAATTTTGCACATCTTTTAATTTCACTTTTCCACAAACTATTTTAAGTCCCCTCATGTACTCAGTGATGGGATTGTTGGATCCTATGGTGGTTTTGCTTTTAACTTTTTGAGGAAGATCCACGCTATTTTGTACAGTGGGTGTACCGATTACAATCCCAGCAGTAGTGCATCCTCACCAACACTTGTTATCACTTATCTTTTTTATAACAGCCATGCTAACAGGTGTGAAATGACAGCTCATTGCTGTTTTAGTTTGCACTTCTCTGATTTTAGTGATGTTAAACATTTTCTCATATGCCTTTTAGACATCCATGTGTCTTCTTTTGCACATTTTTATTTGAGTTATTTTCTTCCTATTTTTTGAGTTCCCTATGTTTTGAGGTTTGATCCTTTATCAGATATGTGACTTGTAAAATTTTCTCTCATTCTGCTTGTTTCTATTATTCTGCTAATAATTTTATTTGTTGAGCAGAAGATTTTGACTTTGATATCTTATTTGTCTACTTTTTGGTCTTCTTGCCAATGCTTTTGAAGTCATAACAAAAAAATCATTGCCTACACCAACATCACAGAGCTTTTCCCCTATGTTTTCTTCTGGTAGTTAACAGTTTGGGATCTTTCGATTTTAGACATTAATTTAAGTTTTTGACTTGAAATGTTTGCGTACAGCATGAGCTCTTTTTCCTATTGCATATTCTTGAAAATCAGTTAGTTATATATGCATGTATTTATTTCTGGGCTTGCTGTTCTGTTTTACTGGTCTCTGTGTGTTTTTATGCAAGTAGCATGCTGTTATAACTGCTGTGGTTTTACAAATATATTTTGGAGTCAGGTAGTTTGATGCCTGCATTAAACTCTTCTTTTTGCTCAATTTTTTTGGTCTATTTGGGGTCTTATGTGGTTCCATATGACTTAAGATTTTTTAATCTTTCTTGAAAAACATTTCAGTAATTTTCTTATATAAAAATTCAGTGATGATTTTCTATTGGTCAATATTACATGTATGACATTTTAAATAAATTAGTTCTTTTTTGGAGTAGAAAGAATATCAGTTAGACACAGTAATATGTGAACAAATAGCAGTCAGTGGGTATATTCAATTTAGATTTTTTAATATAGTAACCATAGGGGGAGTATCATTATACTCTTAAAATTGTTTATATGAAATATATGAAACTTGTTCCATTTTTATAAATGAAGATTATTTAAAAATCTGAAAAATAATCTATTGCAACTCAATATACTTAAAAATAAAAGGGAGCATTATTAATAATTATGCTAGAAACACAGGTATAAACCAAACTATCCCAGACAAATTGGTGTGGATGTTTACTATTTAGAGTGTGTTACAGTTAGAAAAGTCTTAGGTCTGTTACTAAATTCCCAGGTTCATTTCTTTTTGTATTATGCTTATTCTTGGTTCACTAATTCATGAATATCTTGCCTGGACTGCAATAGAAATTCCCTGATACCTTAATAAATGAATAATGTATGTGTGTATTAATTAAATTACTTAATTTTTCTGGGGCTCAATTTATGCATTAATAAAACTGGGTCACTAAACTTCTTAGTCACAAATAATGCATGAAGAGCATCTAGGGCTTGAAAATGTAGTATTTGATGGACTCACAGTAAATCATAAAATAGATCACTACATTAAAAGAAAGGTTTCATTATCAAATCAGAAATGATAAAAGTGTAATATAATTTAAGCATAGTTTTTCAATTTCTGTTACAACAGAAATAGTGGTCATGTACAATTATTTCACTCTTATTATATATAATCCAAAGCACTATGTGCTATTTTAAGAATAACAAGAACCTCTTCTGCAGAGTTAGCAAGGTTTTAGAAAACCAGACAAATAGACAACCATGTTAGACACAAGTTCCAAACTAGACACTGTAGGGTTGCACAGACACATTATAGTGTGCTCCCTGTATCTTTCACTACCCTTTCCTCAGTTTCAGTTACTGGAGATCATCCATAATCTGAAAATATTAAATGGAAAATTCCAGAAACAAATACTTTATAAATTCTAAGTAGGAATTTCATTCTGAGTAGCACAATGATGTCTTAATGCCATCCTATTCCATTCTGCCTAGAACAGGAATTAACTTTTTATCTAGCATATTCATGTTGTGTATGTTTCTCACCTATTGATCTCCCAGTAGTCCTCATGGTTATTTGATATGCTGTCATAATATTGCAATGCCTGCATTCAAATGAACTTTATAGTAGCCCAATGCCTACATCATTCACCTCATTCATCTTATCATATAGGCACTATATCATCTCATGTCATCACAAGAAGGTGAGTAAAGTACAATAGCATATTTTAAGAGCTAGCACAATGACATTATTTTTATTATACTATGTTGTTATAATTGTTTTATTTTACTTCTTATTATTATTCATCTCCTATAGTGCCTATTTTATTAATTAAACTTTATCATAGATGTATATGTATATATATATATTTGGGGTTTTCTGTGGTTCCATTTTATGTCTATTTGGGGTCTTCTGTGGTTCAATATGACTTTAAGATTTTTTATCTTTCTTTAAAAAATATTTCAATAATTTTCTTATATCTTACATTCAGTGATGATGTACTATTGTCAATATATATTATATATAATATGTATATTACAAAAAACATACTATATGTAGAGTTTGGTATATCCTTGGTTCTGGGCATCAGTGGAGGCTTGGAAGGTATTCTCCACATATAAGCGGTGATTACTGTAGTAGTACTGATCTTCAGTCAACCTATTTCATCTCTCATCCTTGACTTTTATTTCAACTCTTGCCATCTTTAATTATTCAAATAATTGGTTTACTCTCACCCAGTATTCAAGCATTTGATCTGACTTTCCCTTGCTTAATTTCCCCAGCCAGCTAAAGTCAGGGAATTATTCATTTGAAAATAGATATCCTTTGAAATAGAACTGGGAAGCCCTCTGCCAATGATTTGCAGTGAATGGCAATAGCAAATGGTTTAGCCTAGCTTCACACTGATCATCTTTTTTATATACTTATTGTGGGTGAGCTTATTTTTTATGCAGAGAAACTATCCATTTTCAGAGTTCCTGAAATATAGTTCAGGAAGTCAAACTATCAGAATGACAGGATCTCTAAGTTCATGTCCATTGATCTCCAAAGAGCATTCAAAGTTGCCCAGTATTTTCATTGTAGATCTCTATTGCTTTCACCCTTACCAACATTTAATACTTTCTTCTCTCTTTACAACATCTTCTGCTTCATTTTTCTTGAATAAGCTAATATCATATTAACCTGAAAAAATAAATATCATTAGTATTATTAACTCTATTATATAGTACTAACTATAATACTAATGATACTAACTATAAAACTACTACTATTAATAACCATAATAGTAATCATCAAACTGTTCTCTGAATTACCTATCTTTCCTTCTCTAGGATTTTGCTTTTTCATTTACCTATCCTCTTATCATCATTATTTCCTTTACCATCCCATTCCCTTTAGCAGACAAGTACATTTCATCACTCCCCATCTTTTTTTTAAAAAAGCTTTTATTTAATAAATATAAGTTTCATAGGTACAACTTTTGAATTATAGCAGTTCTTCCCTCCATACTCATCCTCCCACCCATACTCCTGTCGTCCCACCTCCTACTCCCTCTCCCATCCCATTCTTCATTAGATTCATTTTTAATTATCTTTATATACAGAAGATAAGCTCTATAGTAAATAAAGATTTCAACAGTTTGCACCCACACAGACACACAAAATATAAAGTGCTGTTTGAAGACAAGTTGTATCGTTAATTCTCATAGTACAACTCATTAAGGATAGAGGTCCTACATGGGGAGCAAGCACACAGTGAATCTTGTTGTTGCTTTAACAATTGACACCCTTATTTATGACACCAGTGATCACCCCAGGCTTTATGTCATGAGGTGCCAAGGCTATGGAAGCCTTTTGAGTTCAAAAACTCTGTCATTATTTAGACAGGGCCATAAGCAAAGTAGAAGTTCTCTCCTCCAGAGAAAAGTACCTCCTTCTTTGATGGCCCCTTCTTTCCACTGGGATCTCACTCACAGCAATCTTTCATGTAGGCCATTTTTTTTTTTTTTGCCATAGTTTCTTGGCTTTCCACACCTGGAATGCTCTCATGGGCTTTTTAGCCAGATCCAAATGGCTTAAGGGCTGATTCTGAGGCCAGAGCATCACTCCCCATCTTAAAGAAAACTAATTCCTGGATCCCATTCACCAATTTCTCTGCTCCTTTTATAGAAAAAAATCTATAGTATGAGCTGACTCCTCAGCCTGTTACCATTCCTTAAACCCTTTCTCACTCACTCCTGCAGCTGCAGGAGTCCTTCTCAGCTCTGACACTTCTCAGCAGGATTAAGTACTACAGAAGGCAACATTCTTATTCAAACTGTTTGTCTCTTGTTTTCTACAACAACAAACCCTCCTTTTTCCTTTTATCTCTGGTTTCCCCATTTCACTTTCCTTGATGGACTTCTCTGCTACTTTTCCACTTCTAAGTGTTGGAGTGTTCCAAAGATCTCTGGATCCTCTTCTCTCTTCCCTTAGCACATTCCTGCCTATATTTGCAACCTCTACTTATGGCAGTATCTTGAATTACACCTTTCAGTCCTTTTGAAATTTATTTATGTATTTATTTACTTATTTGTAAAGATTTATTTATTTATTTGAAAGGCAGAATGACAAAAATGGAGAAAGCAAAAGGAAGAGAGAGGTTTTTTATCTGCTGAGGTACTCCCCAAATGTCTGCAACAGCTGGGGCTGGGCCAGGCCAAATCCAGGCGCCTGGATTTCAACCTACGTCTTCCCTGTGGATGGCAGGCACCCATGTACTTGAGCCATCACCACTGCTTCCCAGGATGAGTATTAACAGGAAGATTGAATTAAAAATGGAGCCAGAACTCAGACCCAGGCACTCCTATATGAAATGCCTTAACCACTGCACCAAACATCTATTCCTAGAGCCTTCTATTCTGTTTTTCAAATATGCTAGGGTTGTTCCTGGGTTATAGTTTTCCACATCTTAACACACCATTATAAATACTCTGAAGCTAGATTATATGGCTGGGTCTGAACTGTCAGTATGACTCCAGGTACTGGCTCAAATTGTCCATAATTGTCCTATTTCTTAAATCTGTTTGCTTTCCTGACTTTCTGCCTTTTTTTTCCCTTTCAGAGAGATTGACTTAGAATTAGTACAGTAAATGTAAATGTTTAACAACCAGCATTTAAATAAATAATAGAAGAAAATGAAGAATAAGCCACGGTGTAAACATTCTTGTGAAGACTAATTTAGTTATCAATATGACATGGAATGCAGATTGGGAAGAGTTGGACACAGCTTTCGCAGGCTGGTACAAGCTCACTCCACCAAAACACACAACTATCTGTTAAGAATTGTGTTCATCTCTCACATTGCCTTATACTTTGTCTGAGACCAATTTTCAGTGAGAAATAAAACTTAAGCAATCCTTTATGATATCAGTTGTGACAAAACATACAAATGAGGGAATCTGATGATGTACTGATTTTGCAAAACTCATATATGAGTTATGCTTCTATAAATATGCTTCTAATTTCAAAGCTCTATTCACCTATTTGAAATTTTTGTTTATAAATGGAAAATTTTGACAACAAAAAACAATCAGTATATAAGGAAGCATATTTATGATTGGTAATTTCTAATTTTTTTTCCTTTCTTGAAATATAAGTTAAGCCTAGCAGTTAAGACACAAGTTAAGATACAATGGCCCTCATTGAAGTATCTGAGTTCAGGTACAGGCTGTGGTTCCTGACTTCAGCTTCCTGCTAATGCAGCTCCTGCAAGGTAGTAGTGATGGCTCGAGTAATTGGGTTCCCAGCACTTGCATGGAACACCTGGATTGAGTTCACAGTGCCTCTTGTTAGCTTTAATCCAGTCTTAGAAATTACAGGCATTCAATTAGTGAAACCATGGACGGGAGTGCAATCTTTCTCCTATCTCACTCTCTCTCTCTCTCTCACTCCCTCTTTCTCTCAACTAAATAAATGAAAATTTTTAAAAAATCAAATGCCTAGAGCAGAACTTTTTCTTCAGAACTATTCCAAATATGAGTGATACCAGTCAGCTTTCATTCCTCCATGAAATACCTATGATAAGCTACCTGTGAAAGAAGGACGTTTATTTCAACTCATGCTTTTGGAGGTTCAAAGTCCAGGATCAAGTGAGCCCCAGGGTGTAGCCAAGTAATAAGACTAGAGGATACCAATGAGGAACATGTGCAGAGGAATAAATGCATGATGAGCCTGAGAACACAACACACAACTGAGCCTGGATTCAGGTTTTAGAAGCAGCGCTCTTACAAGAATTGCCTTCAGCTCAATGATCTAAGGACCCCCCGCTGGGTCCACTGCCTAGATAGCATCATTGGTTGGATCAAGACTCCACCCTCTGAGTACCTTTATTCCTTGACTTTGGGACTTTACTGTTTGCATGAGTTTTTGAGTCATATCCTATGGAAACTACATCATGAAGTTTAAACTTTTTACAAAAAGATTTATTTGTATTTATTTGAAAGGCAGAGTTCCAGAGAGAGGGAGAGCGGGACAGGGAGAGGGATAGAGAGAGGGATGTAGAGGGGGAGAGAGAGAGAGACAGACTTTTCATCCGCTGGTTCACTCCTCCAATGGTCACAAGGCTGGGTCAGGCCAAAGCCAGGAGCCAGGAGCTTCATCTGAGTCTCCCACATGGGTGCAAGGGCCCAAGCACTTGGGCCATTTTCTACTGCTTTCCCAGGTGAATTAGCAGGGAGCTGGATCAGAAGTGGAGCACCAGGTGCCCATATGGGATACCAGCATCACAGGCAATGGTCTAACTTGTTGCACCACAACACCAGCCATGGAGTTAAGAACATTTTTTCTGGGATGTGCATGTTTGTCGTTATCGACATGGTTTCTCCTCCTATTGCGAACCTAAAGACTATTCAAGTGGAAATAAATCAAGAATATATCTAAGTATAAAAGTTTTGTGATAGAATCTTGGAGATGTGTAGCTTGAAGGTTACTTTGGAAGTTTGTGATTCAATCCTCTCATTTTGCAACTGAGAAAACAGAAATCTGGAGAGACAAAATGGTTGCTTCAAAATGCACTGATTGCGGCAGAACAACAACTAAAAAAATCCGCACCACTCACGGTCTATTTGTGAAGCAAGGACACAAAATTGTGCCTCTTCCTCATGCAGCACCTTGAAAACACTCAAAGCATCTTGTGTTTGATTTAAAAACAAAAAAAATCTACTTTCTAGGGATAAGTCATTAGCACTCTTTGCCAAGCAATTTAACCATGTTTCTTATTTTCCACATGACAGTAAAATGAGTGTGTTTTTCAGATGGGAAGGAAATGATTTTCTAATTTAACACTTGTGTTTGTGCAAAAGCTCTAGGAAAACGATGTTGACCATGAATCTGCTGTAAGTAATACTAATTTCAATTCAGAACAAATACGCTTACATTAAATAAAGGAAAATTATAGCTAACCACTGGGAAAAACTTAACAATCAAGATAATAAAACATTGAAATGAGTTGATGTACAGGCTGAGTGATTCATTCGTACCAGACCTATTCAATTAGTGCCATCTGTGTGTGCAGCACTAATCTGTTAGATGCTTCTCTGCATTGACATCCTTTTGTAGGTACCTCCTGTTAAATCTGAACCTGTTACCTAAGCAACACAATGTAGTAGAAGTGACACTTTGCTCATTCCGACGGGTGTGGGAGTAAGCTTTAAGAAGGGGGGCAACATTTACTTATATACTTCAGGGACATGAGTGTACAAAGTCAACTACTCTGAGACCAGGATGCTTTGAGAAGTCCAGTACTAGACACAAGGGTAAGCATCATGGAGAACTAAGGTGTTGATCCACAGCTCTGAGCTCCCAGCCAGCGGGCAGTAACAGCTGGATCAGCATGCATTTAAAGGCACTGGAGTTCAACCTGGCAGAAGTCCAGTCAATTTATGTCAACTGATGAAGCACACATCAGCTGTCCCCAAGGAGCCCTCCCCAGTTTGCAGAATTGTGAACAAATAAAATGATTATTGTTTTCAGTCATAAATTTCGAGGTGTTTGGTTACATAGTAATAGATGGCCAGAGAAGTTTAAGACCTGGTACTGACCTGCAGAACTCTCGCCTGAAGATCATAAACAGAATAGACCCACAACCTCTACAGGTGTGTAGGCATGAGCGCTTAGCTTTTGTCTCCAGGAGCTTATAGTTTGTGCAAACATGAAGAACACTTACCATTTAGATGGAAAATAAAACTATTACTCTGCTTTTGCGATATATTAAACTCCACACCCATTTCACTAAAATATGGAAGGAAATTTGGTTCATGACCTTCAATTTATATTTCCTTTTGAAATGAAAAATAATGATAATACTTCACTGTTTTCCTCAGAGGAGCCCTAATCACCCACCTTTTAAGTGGAGTTTACAGCATGATTGGTATGCAATTCAAGCTATTTCATTAGAAAAGTATTACCGGAGCTAGCATGGTTGATTTCTTTCGCCTGGTTTTACTATACCATATTAGAGATTTACTCCGGTTTAAAATCCCATAATAATAATGAATTCATTGTTTATTATATTTGCCACTGTCATGATGGAAGATAATGGGCTTCCTCTCCAGAAAGGTCATAACTTGGGTAACACAGCCTTATAGCACATTTCAGTATAGCAATCCCCTCTGTTTCCCATCAGCTCTGTGGATGAGTGTGCTTCAGGAAAGCACATGCATTTGATTTAGTTTTTAGTAATCTGTGGCCCTGTGAACTTCAATCAATTCTGGTGAATATCAACAAAAAGTCCCCTGTGGTGTATGATGTTGTTAACTTCTGTATGTGAGTGTTATGAGATACAACCAAGCAGCAATATTTTGGGCAAAATTATCCTTTTAATTTTGCTATTTAGCCCTGAGTGTTTATTGGAGTATATATTCACAATATTTTACCTAGCTCCACCAAAAATGTGTTTGACACATGAGGGCTGGGTTCACTTCCTTGTTTTACATAATTACTTGCAGAGTTCTAAGACTTCCCAAACCTGTTTACTTGGAATATAAAGTTGGTGCTGTCACTCTCCTTGGAATACGGAAAATCTGTCATGCAGTTTACTTACCAGCAGTTTTAATTTTCTCAACTTTATATTTCTGCTCACTTTAAAAATATATAAGATGATTGTTTTGTTATTAAACTGCATTTAGTAAATACTCCACTTTTACTTTTTGTTCTCCTGCAAGGATTCAAATTATACATTCTATGCAAATTTAAGCAAGTTTCCCATCCATATCTTTTCTCAAAATTTGTATTGAAGCTTATCAAATAGAATGGTAAATTTACAAAAAAGCACTGATGTTAAAATGGATCGCTGGAATCAGTTTTAAAATGAAATCAGTACTAGAAATGGCTTGTCCCTCTGGGAGGAATGTCTGGAAAAGTAGAGCTTAATCTGGTAGTATGATGAACTGGAAGATTTCCACATTTCCTGTGGATGTGATTGTGCAGTTTCTATGAAATCCACACATCTCTAGCCAGTCTTTTTGTGGTTGTTGTTGAAGGTTTTTATTTAATGAATACAAATTTTCATATGTACAGCTTTTAGGGATATAGTGTTTCCTCCCCCCCTTCCCACCCTCCCATCCCACCTCTCACTCCCTCTCCTGTTTGATTTTCAATTAAGATTCATTTTTAATTGACTTTGCATATGGAAGATCAACTCTTTACTAAGGAGAGATTTCAACTATTTGTATCCACACAGACATGCCAAGTATAAAGTACAGTTTGAAGACAAGTTTTACCATTAATTTTCATAGTACAACTAATTAAGTACAGAGGTCCAGCATGGGGAGCAAGTGCACAGTGACTACAGTTGTTGATTTAACAACTGACACTCTTATTTATGATGTCAGTGATCACCTGAGGCTCTAGATTTGAGCTGCCAAGGCTATGGAAGCCTTTTGAGTTCACAAACTTCATCCATTTTCAGACAGGGCCGTATGCAAAATGGAAGTTCTCTCCTCCCTTCAGAGAAAAGTACCTCCTACTTTGATGGCCCCTTCTTTCCACTGGGGTCTCACTCACAGAGATCCTTTATGCAGAACCATTTTTGCCAGTATGCCTGAAACGCTTTCATGGTGTTTTCAGTCAGACCTTAGGGGCTGATTCTGAGATCAGAGTTCTAGCCAATCTTAAATGGAGAGAAAGATCAAGGGAGGATCTTTAGTAAGTGATTTAGTTTTCAGGGTTTACTTATTAACTACATAACAGACATCTCCAGGTTTTTTTTTTTTTTTATTGTTCATTTCATCAGGAACTTTTCTTTTTTTTTTTTAACTTTTATTTAATGAATATAAATTTCCAAAGTATAGCCTGTGGGTTACAATGGCTTCCCCCCTCCCATAACTTCCCTCCCGCCCGCAACCCTCCCCCCTCCCGCTCCCTTTCCCCTTCCATTCATGTAAAGATTCATTTTCAATTCTCTTTGTATACAGAAGATCAATTTAGTATATATTAGGTAAAGATTTCAACATTTTGCCCATATAGCAACATCAAGTGAAAAAACTACCATTGGATTACTAATTATAGCATTAAATAGCAATGTACAGCACATTAAAGACAGAGATCCTACATAATTTTTTTTTTCAAAATAATTAATTTTCTGTGCCATTTCCATTTTAACACCGGGTTGTTTTTTTTTTTTTTTCATTTCCAATTCTCTTTATATACAGAAGATCACTTCAGTATATAATTAGCAAAGACCTCATCAGTCTGCGCCCACACAGAAACGCAAAGCATAAAAATACTGTTTCAGTACCAGTCATAGCATCACTTGGCTTTAGACGACACATTAGGGACAGATCCCGCATGGGGTAGGTTTTTTTTTTAATTATTTATTAGAAATGTAGAGTTACACAGAGAGGGGAGAGAGAGAGGGAGAGAAAGAGAGAGATCGTCCATCCACTGTTTCACTTCCCAAATGGCTGCCACCACCAAGGCTAGGCCAGGGCAAAACCAGGAGCCTGGAATTCTATCTGGTTCTCCCATGTGCTTGGCAGGAGCCCAAGCACATGGGCCATCTCCCACTGATTTTCCAAGGTGCATTAGCAGGGAGCCAGATGAGAAGTAGAGCAGCCAGGAATGGAACCATTGCCCATATGAGATACTGGCACCTCATAGCTGATTCCGATCCATAGGTTTTTTTTAACATCAGCAATGGTAAATTGGGTGAGCAAAAATTTCAGGCAGAAGTTTCAGAGAGAGAAACTATACATCAAGACCTGATGAATATGTTTAAAACTTGCTATTCTTGGGCTGGTGTTGTGACACAGTGGGTTAAGTTGCTGCTTGTGATGTTGGCATCTCATATAGGCACTGGTTCCAGTTCTGGCTGCTCCACTTCCAATCCATCTGCCTGCTAATGTGCTTGGAAAGCAGTGGAAGATGACCCAAGTGTTTTGGTTCCTGCCACCCACATGCAAGACCTGGGTGGAATTTCTGGCTCCTGGCTTCAGTCAGCCATTGCTATTGCAGCCATACTGGGGAGTGAACCAGTGTATGGAAGTTCTCTGCCTCTTTTTCTCCCTCTCTGTATAGTACTGGCTTTGAAATAAATAAATAAATAAATAAATCTTTAAAAAACAAGAAGAAGCACTTCCATTTACGCAGTTTAGGAGAGTAGATGCTTAAATGATGTCCTATCAAAAAACAACTAAAAATGTTTGTAACTTTTTGTAACTTTTCAAAGACAATGTTGAGCTACCGAGGCATTAAAGAGCCTCATCCAAACAGTGCTTGTTGAGACTCTTGTCTTGAATTTTACTTTTTGTCATCAAGATGTAGGGAAAAGAGAAAAAAAAAAAAAACAGAAAACACTCATCCACAGTGGAGAGTCTCAGAGCAAACATCTCAATCTTCTGAGCTGGGAAGCTAAGGAGTGAACCTCATGTAAAATAGAATGGGGTCAATCCTGTTTCTTTAAGAACCTACTTGCCGAGTGCATATTTAAAACAAGTCATTCTTCCAACTCAAAGTCTTTATTCAGTGTTATAAAACAAAGAAGTTAAGATTTGTAGCTGAAAGTACTTCCTGTCAATTCATAGTGACCCCAGGAACCTAAGAAACAAATTCAGATCCGGTTGAAGATGCCTTCACACCAGTTGTCTCAGATTCTTCAGGGAAAAAAATTCCAAGGAAAGTAAACTCACACCAAAGCTGATGAACCAACCGAGAAACATGGTATTCACTTCTAGTGCCGACAGGAGAATCAGAAAACAACAGAGTCAAGCTATAATATTGATCAGATACTTAAATATCAAACAAGTTTATCTTTAAAAGAAAAGGAAAAGACACAAAATACTCATTTATCTCACATAAGATGATTTCTCAAACAGTATAAATGCAGAAGAAATGACAGAGCAGTTGTTAAGACCAGTTACAGAATTTGGGGCAGGTGTTTGGCACAGTGGTTAGACACTGCTTGGGATATCTGCTGTGCTCTCAATTGAAGCTTCCTGCTAATCTGCACTCTGGAAGGCAGATGGCTCAAGTGACTGAGTCGTTGACACCCACGTGTCCCAGATCCTGGCTTCAGCCTGCCCGAGCTGGGCTTTTTTGGAGTTTTGGGGAGTGCACTAGCTGATAACAGGTCTCTGTCTCTGTCTCTGCCTTTCAAATAAGTAAAATATATTAAAATTTTTGAAATAACTAATGGCAAAATTTAGCAGTCTTGCTTAAAATAAAGCCATTCTTTAAAAGGCAATTGCATGTTTTTACAAAATATAACTTAAAAGTAATAATTACAAAATTATCAAAATGAAAAATAACAAAAAATAAATCTAAGGAAAGTTTTTAAGATTTTCATGGAAAGGATTAAATATTGTTGAAATACACCAAAAAATCTAGAAACAAGGAAGATGTATGAGTATACCATGTTCATGGTTTGCAAGACACAATATTTTAAGGAAGTCAGTAGTTCCATATTCTATAGATTTAACATCATGAAAATTTTAAAAAATTGTTTTGGATTTAGAAATGTTAAATCATAAAAGTATAAAGCTTAGGTAAAGCAACAAAAGAGGAATTAAACCTGAGGAAAAACAGTAGAGAGGACAACATCAAGTGTCAAGAAGCAAATATCGCTCATGTGAAGGAAACTGCTTTGAGGATAGTGGGGATCAATAGACTTTCAATAAATAGTGAGAGGCCTATTGCTTTCCTATGAGTTTGGGTTCTTAGTCAAATCACATGCAAACAAATCAATCCTAGGTGAACTAATAGTTAAGTGTGAATGTCAAACTAAAAAACTTTAGAATATGATAGAGAACAATATTATTATGAACCTGTGGTTACAAAAGATTATTTATAATAACACACAATAAGCAAAGAACAAAGTAATATCAATAAACACATTAAGAGCTTACATTCATTGAAAGACAGAGTGTGAAAAATTATCACAAGAAATGGCTAATGATAAAAATTATTACCGAGAAATACAAATCAACAAGAAACCAAGTAGCTTTTGGGATATATTATTTTTGGGTTCAATCAACCTCTGATACTCTCCATTCACTGTTCTTGTATCTTTTTTTTGTAGTTTTAAACAATTTTATTTTATTATTTTTATTAGATTATTTGTATTTATGACAAATAATAATTGTACATATTTATGTAATATTTGCAATATTTTAATGAACAAATTAAGATAATTAGCATCTATCACTTCATAAATTCAAGATTTCTTGGTGGTGTGAACATTCAAAAGCCTTTCTTCTAGCTATTTAGAAAAATACAGTATGTTATTGTTAACTATTTTTACCCTACTGTGCAATAGAACACCAAGAGGATGCTTTTTACAATAAGGGGGGAAAAAAAAGTACTTTTAAATTCAATTAAAGTACTAGGAGCTCTCCCAGATTCCCAGGGAAGCCACATTTGCTGTAGGCTTCTTCTAGCTCTTCTCTTCTTCCTTCCCTCCCTCCACCTTCCCCCCTTCATTGTCCTCTCCTTTTCTTCCCTTCACTCTCTCCCATTCCAGGTTCACCATGGTATAAAATTCACTCATTTTAAATACACAGTCTAATGAATTTTGGCAGTTGTGTGCTTTCCTATGTACATGACCATGGTATATTATAAAATACTAAAATGGCTCAAAAAATGCCCTAATCTAATTCTAGCCTCAAGCACACAAACTAGCTCTCTGTCATAAAAGTACTGCTTTTTATGCAGTTACTATACATAGAATCAAATGGGATAGAGTCTTTATATGACCTCTTTCACTTCCTATGATGTTTTTGAAATGTGGCCATGTTGTGTGTATCCACAGTTCATTTATTTTTATTGCTGAATGTATTCTTTTGTTAGGACCATACCATGACTTACTCATCCATTCACCTCTTGATGGACATTTGGATTCTCACAAAAATTTTGGACTATTACACATAAAGCTTCTTCGGAGCTGGAGCTGTGGCACAGAGGGTTAATTCCCTGGCCTGAAGCACCGGCATCCCATATAGGCGCCGGTTCGAGACCCAGATTCTCCTCTTCTGATCCATCCAGCTCTCTGCTATGGCCTGGGAAAGCAGTGGAGGATGGCCCAACTCCCTGGGCCCCTGCACCCACGTGGGAAACCCAGAAGAAGCTCCTGGCTCCTTGTTTCAGATCGGCACAGCTCTGGCTGTTGCAGCCAACTGGGGAGTGAACCAGCAGATGGAAGACCTCTCTCTCTCTGCCTCTCCTCTCTCTGTGTAACTCTGACTTTCAAATAAATAAATGAATCTTTAAAAAAAACCAAAGCTTCTTCATGTGCAAATTCTCTTATAGAGTCTCTTATATTCCTCTTGGGTAAATACCTAGGAGTGGGCCGGCGCCGCAGCTCACTAGGCTAATCCTCCGCCTTGCGGCGCCGGCACACCGGGTTCTAGTCCCGGTCGGGGCACCGATCCTGTCCCGGTTGCCCCTCTTCCAGGCCAGCTCTCTCCTGTGGCCAGGGAGTGCAGTGGAGGATGGCCCAAGTGCTTGGGCCCTGCACCCCGTGGGAGACCAGGAGAAGCACCTGGCTCCTGCCATCGGATCAGCGCAGTGCGCTGGCCGCAGCGCGCTACCGCGGCGGCCATTGGAGGGTGAACCAACGGCAAAAAGGAAGACCTTTCTCTCTGTCTCCCTCTACTGTCCACTCTGCCTGTCAAAAATAAAAAAAAATAAAAAAAATAAAAAAAAAATACCTAGGAGTGGAATGTCTAGATTATATGGGAGGAATATGTTTGTACTTCTAAGAATCTGTCAAATTCTCTTACAAAGTGACCATACGATTTTCTCTTCCTATCTTATGCAGAAGTGTTCTGGTTACTCAACATCTTTTCCAACACTTGACATTGCTAGCCTTCTTAACTTTAGGTATTCTATTGCAGCCTGAAGGAAGAAAAGAAAAGATGCAAAGTGACAGCTGCAAAGCAATCGGGCTATAATAGAACACATCTTTTCAGTTAGGTTGAAAGAACATATTGAAGATATTGATTGCAAATCATGATGAATTTACTTAACAGGGTATTTTATACCTGAGAATTGCTAAGACAGTGTTTTTTTTTTTTTTTTTTTTTTTTTTTTTTTTTTGACAGGCAGAGTGGATAGTGAGAGAGAGAGAGAGACAGAGAGAAAGGTCTTCCTTTTTGCCGTTGGTTCACCCTCCAATGGCCTCCGCGGCTGGCGTGCTGCGGCCGGCGCATCGCGATGATCCGAAGCCAGGAGCCAGGTGCTTCTCCTGGTCTCCCATGCGGGTGCAGGGCCCAAGCACTTGGGCCACTCCACTGCAGAAAGCTGGCCTGGAAGAGGGGCAACCGGGATAGAATCCGGCCCCCCGACTGGGACTAGAACCCGGTGTGCTGGCGCCGCAAGGTGGAGGATTAGCCTGTTGAGCCACGGCGCCGGCCAAGACAGTAGATTTTAAGTGTTCTTACCACACACACAAAAAAGGTAACCGGGTTAATACATATGTTAAGTAGCTTGACTTAACATTTACAGAAGGAATACATATGTCAAAACATCATATTGTGTAACATAAATCTACATAACTTTTGCTTGTAAGTCATAAATATACATAATTTGTAAAAGCAAAAAGGACTTTTTATTTTATGCTAATTTTATTTTGTAAACTCTAAATAACTTTTTATTACAGTATGTTTGTTCTATTAACTATTACCTTTGTTGATCTCATACTGTGCCTAATTTGTAAATTAAATCTTATCATAAATGTGTATAAATAAGGAAAACATATATAGACAGTTCAGTATTTTCCATGATATCAAGAATCTACTAGGAGTCTGGGAACATGTCCCCCACAGAAAGAGGGGACTGCTATCTATTAGCAATTTACAGATCAAGTTAAAAAGCAAAAATGCAGTAGTGATTAACATCTAACTTGATGTTAGATGAGAATATAAAATATGTTGCATTGTGATGTGGGTGTGTTAGATAACCTGCCTCTTATTACACAGATTTCATATTTCTTTTCATGTATCCTAGTCATGTAAATTTGCTTCAAATACCCTTGTGAGGTTCGGTTCATTTACTTGATAGCAAAGCTGCCATCAAATTCAAAATAGAAACAAAAGTTTGCTTTTCTTCTGCCCCCTCTTATTCACAATTCAATCCTACTGTAGCTAAAATTACTTTATAAATAAGTGTCTTTCTATTATTTAAAACAGGCCAGTTCTCAGAAAACAGCTTTGGGAAAATTTAAGACTTAAAAAAAAAGATGTATTTATTTGAAAGGAAAAGCAACAGGGGGAGTGAGAGACAGAAAAAGGGAAATCATCTATCCACTGGTTCACTCTCCAAATGGCCACAATAGCCAGGGCTGGACCAGGCCAATACAAGGAATTGGGAACTCCATCAGGATCTCCTGCATGCATGGCAGGGGCTCAAGCACTTGGTCCATCTTCTGTCGCCTTCCCAGGTGCATTAACAGGGAGCTGGATCAGAAGCAGAACATTTGAGACTTGAAATGAAGCTCTGATACAGGATGCTGACATTGTAGGCAGGAGCTCAACTTGCTGTGCCAAAGCATCTGCCTCTACATTGACTTCTTGGTCATGATCAATATATTTAGTTAATTTTACAAGCTGTTTTATTCAAAAGGAACACCTTTTGAATACCTCTGGATGAGCAGCAGGGGCCTGAATAACTCACATTCTCAGAGGTCTGTAACCCAAGGACCACTGAACTGGATCATCTGTGAATCTTTATGTTTACCTTAAATGATTTGCTTAAACATACCAAGTAGTATGAAAGAATTTCTCTTCCAACTCTTTTGGTAAACATGCCCCATTTATATAAAACCTGGGAAGATCATTTTTGTTTAGCTTCTAGGAAATGGTTTTAGCAAAATAAGATTTGGCCACAGGCAGGCACTGCGGAGTAGCAGGTTAAGCCATCACTTGGGACACCCACATTCCAATATCCTAGTGCCTGTAACTAGAGTCCCTGAAATGCTACGTTTGATTTAATTTCCTACTAATGCATCTTAGGGGACAACAGATGACTCGAGTGCTTGGGCCCTTACCACCCATGTGGAAGACCCAGATGGAATTGAGGGATCCTGACTTTGGCTTTTTCCAGCCCTTCTTCTTGTAGGCATTTAGGATATAAACCAACAGATGGAAGATTTTACTGTGTTGCACATGCTCTTTCTCTGTTTGTCTTTCAAACAGATGAAAATACATAAACAAACATTTTTTAAAGACTTAGCTAACCTTGGATTCAAAAGGCCTAATTAAAGTGTTATTTTTATGATAACAAGAAACTCAATACATACAAAATTATCCTGTAACATGAAAATGAAGTATATGACTATTGAATTTTTAATACCAACTGTGAAAGAAATGTATCATACATTGTTTGAAATGGAAAAAGTATATTAGAAAGTAGTATGTAAGATGTCCTGTAATTACAATTTGGAAAACATACTGACATGAATGCTGGTATGAGCCACTTGAAATTCTGTACTATACTTTCTCCAACTATGAGGATAAGTGTTTTCCTCCATTGCTAGGAATTAATGAAATGATCTATGCAAAAGCTCTTGGACCAAGGCTTGTTACACAGTAAGCACACAATAAGCATTAGTTATTATATCCATATCCATTGCATAATGACTGTGTTTGCTTTTCTATTCTTTGCATGTATCCTACATTTCCCTTGATGCACATATTTTATTATCATCATAAAGTAATTATGTTTATCGTGACCTATTTTGTTATAGAAGCTATCCACTATCCAAGTAAATAAACCATAATACTAGCTTTTTGATAAACTTTCTTCTACATAACAAAAATACATAATGATTTTATAGAGAAATATATACATAGATACACACAGAGAGATACTCCATCCACTGGCTCATTCCCCAGATGCTCATGACAGCCAAGGCTAAGCCAAGCCAAGGCCATTAGCCAAAATATACAAACAGTCCAGATCCCCCATATAGGTGGCAGAGACATGGATATCTCAGGATATGCATTAGCAGGAGGCTGGAATTGGGAGTGGAGCTGGAATTTGAACCCAAGCACTCTGATATAGGATGCAGGTATCTCTAGCAGAGTCATAAACATTCACTATCTGCTCACCCCAACATATTTTATTTAGGACTCTAATAAGACAATATGTATATTTGCATCTTGTCTTCTGAATAGTTAATAGGGAAAGCTTAACTGAAAACAAGGTTTCCACAGGAAAACCATTGTCTTTCAGGTCAACTGAGCCATTAAAAAAGTCCACATTTATCAACTTTCCACCACTCTGGAGAAGATACGTTTTCTTAGGTCTACTGTCAAGTGCTAACATTCTTCTAAAATATTTTTTCAGATTAAAATCTGTTGAATGTTTTGAATTAACCCTATTCATACATTCATTCCAAATACAATCGCCAGTGAATAGAGTTTTCCCCCCACACTGTATGATTTCACAGTCTGGAGCTTATAGTTTCTAATTAAATCCAAAGTCACTTTAAAAAGTGAAATTTCCAGCCTAAAGACCCCATTCATTTGGCTAATGTATAGCTTCAAATACAGACCATCTCTGGTTCGATATCTTTATTAGCACCCATTAAAATTGTTTCTTTCTTTTTTTTTTTTAAAAAAAGATGTATTTGTTCATGTTTTTGAAAGACAGAGTTACAGAGGGAGGGAGAGAGAGAGATCGATCTGCCATTGTATGGTTCACTCCCCCAAAGGCTTCAAAGGCTAAATCTGGGCACATCTGAAGTCAGGAGATAGGAATGCCATCTGATTCTCCCACATGCATATAGGAGCCCAAGTACTTGGCCATCTTCCACTGCTTTCCTAGGCCATTAGCAGGGAGCTGGATCAGAAGTGAAGCAGCCGGGACTCTAACAAATACCCATAAGGGATGCCAGCACTATAGGTAGCTGTTTTACCTCCTAAGCCATAGCACCAACCCATTTAATACTCTTAAATTTCTAGTTGCAAATGTCTTTGCAAATTTGGCAAGGCAGAAGTATTTTAAGTACTTCATGAAAACATAATTTGCTATAAAAAGGTGACCCTAGAATTATATTTATCATGAATATTTGTTAAACGTGTCACATTTGTCTTTCTCAGATCCTTGCATGTCGTGTAATATTGAATTTCTCTAATGGAGATTACAATTTCACCTTTCTGATCAGTCTGTCTTCCAGGGTGCATAAGTGCATGGAAGTAGAGATTTATTTAAAATAGTTCATGATTCCCTAATACTTTGTAGAGCAGGCCAATTATATTAATAGCAATAATAAAAATATTTTTAAAAATTATTACCTACTAAATATCTACAGTCTTTTAGACACAACCATAATCTTCTGATAGATGTGTCTATAAATGTTATATAAATATAAGTAAATATATAAAATATATATTAAAAACATTTGTGCTGAATTTTGTACCTAGCAAGTAGTTAACTTTGTATTGAAATCTAGTATGTTCAGGCTACAAAGTCTAACCTCTTTATCCTTAAGATGCACTTGCTATATCTTTTAGGTTACAGTGTCAAAAATACTCTAAACTAAAGAATTTCTTGGAACTCATTCAGTTTCAGGGACATTGTCTTCCACCCAAGATGGTGTAGAAAGGACTAAATTTAGCCTCACACTTGAAATAACCTATACTCCAAACTAAATAATGAGTTAAGCAGTTTAGGGACATGAACATCGTGAGGCAACCCAGGTCAGCAACCCTTGGGCCAAGTCAAACAAGGTAAGTGCAAAGTCTGTAACAGAGGGATTTTATTTTTTTTTAATTTGTATTATTTTCTTTTTTAAAAAAACTTTTATTTAATGAATATAAATTTCCAAAGTATAGCTTAGGGATTACAATGGCTTCCCCCTCCCCATAACTTCCCTCCCACCCGCAACCCTCCCCTTTCCCGCTCCCTCTCCCCTTCCATTCACATCAAGATTCATTTTCAATTCTCTTTATATACAGAAGATCAGTTTAGTATATATTAAGTAAAGATTTCAACAGTTTGCCCCACATAGCAACACAAAGTGAAAAATACTGTTGGAGTACTAGTTATAGCATTAAATAAGAGTGTACAGCACATTAAAGACAGAGATCCTACATGATACTTTTAAAAATTGATTACTTTTGTATGCAATTTCCAATTTAACACCAGTTTCTTTTTTCATTTTCAATTATCTTTTTTTTAAATTTTTTTAAAATTTTTTAAATTTTTATTTAATGAATATAAATTTCCAAAGGACAGCTTAGGGATTACAATGGCTTCCCCCTCCCCATAACTTCCCTCCCACCCGCAACCCTCCCCTTTCCCGCTCCCTCTCCCCTTCCATTCACATCAAGATTCATTTTCAATTCTCTTTATATACAGAAGATCAGTTTAGTATATATTAAGTAAAGATTTCAACAGTTTGCCCCACATAGCAACACAAAGTGAAAAATACTGTTGGAGTACTAGTTATAGCATTAAATAAGAGTGTACAGCACATTAAAGACAGAGATCCTACATGATATTTTTAAAAATTGATTACTTTTGTATGCAATTTCCAATTTAACACCAGTTTTTTTTTTCATTTTCAATTATCTTTTTTTTAAATTTTTTTAAATTTTTTTAAATTTTTATTTAATGAATATAAATTTCCAAAGGACAGCTTAGGGATTACAATGGCTTCCCCCTCCCCATAACTTCCCTCCCACCCGCAACCCTCCCCTTTCCCGCTCCCTCTCCCCTTCCATTCACATCAAGATTCATTTTCAATTCTCTTTATATACAGAAGATCAGTTTAGTATATATTAAGTAAAGATTTCAACAGTTTGCCCCACATAGCAACACAAAGTGAAAAATACTGTTGGAGTACTAGTTATAGCATTAAATAAGAGTGTACAGCACATTAAAGACAGAGATCCTACATGATATTTTTAAAAAATTAATTAATTTTCTATGCGATTTCCAATTTAACACCAGGTTGGTTTTTTTTTTTTCATTTTCAATTATCTTTATATACAGAAGATCAATTCAGTATATACTAAGTAAAGATTTCATAAGTTTGCACCTACACAGAAACACAAAGTGTAAAAATACTGTTGGAGTACTAGTTATAGCATCACTTCACACTAGACAACACATTAAGGACAGATACCACATGAGATGTAAATACACAGTGACTCCTGTTGTTGACTTAACAATTTGAGTGTCAAATTATTAAGTCAATTATCTTTATATACAGAAGATCGATTCAGTATATGCTAAGTAAAGATTTCATCAGTTTGCACCCACACAGAAACACAAAGTGTAAAAATACTGTTTTAGTACTAGTTATAGCATCACTTCACATTGGACAACATTTTAAGGACAGATCCCACATGAGACATAAGTACACAGTGACTCCTGTTGTTGACTTAACAATTTGACACTCTTGTTTATGGCGTCAGTAATCTCCCTAGGCTCTAGTCATGAGTTGCCAAGGCTATGGAAGCCTTTAGGGTTCACTGACTTCGATCTGATTCTGACAGGGTCATAGTCAAAGTGGAAGTTCTCTCCTCCCTTCAGAGAAAGGTACCTCCTACTTTGATGACCCCGTTCTTTCCACTGGAATCTCACTCACAGAGATCTTTCATTTAGGTCTTTTTTTTTTTTTCCCCCAGAGTGTCTTGGCTTTCCATGCCTAAAATAATCTCATGGGCTCTTCAGCCAGATCCAAATGCTTCAAGGGCTTATTCTGAGGCCAGAGTGCTATTTAGAACATCTGCCATTCTATGAGTCTGCTGTGTATTCTGCTTCCCATGTTGGATCGTTCTCTCCCTTTATGAATCTATCAGTTAGTATTAGCAGACACTAGTCTTGTTTGTGTGATCCCTTTGACTCTTAGACCTATCAATTGTGAACTGAAATTGATCACTTGGACTAGTGAAATGGCATTGGTACATGCCACCTTGATGGGATTGTATTGGAATCCCCTGGCACATTTCTAACTCCACCATTTGGGGCAAGTCCGATTGAGCATGTCCCAAATTGTACATCTCCTCCCTCTCTTTTCCCACTCTTATATTTAACAGGGATCACTTTTCAGTTAAAATTTAAACACCTAAGAATAATTGTGTGTTAATTACAGAGTTCAACCACTAGTGCTAGAACAAAAACAATAAAAAAATACTAAAAAGGATAAAGTATTACATTGTACATCAACAGTCAGGACAAGAGCTGATCAGGTCATTGTTTCTTATAGTGTCCATTTCACTTCAACAGGTTTTCCCTTTGGTGCTCAGTTAGTTGTCGCTGATCAGGGAAAACAAATAATATTTGTCTCTTTGGGACTGGCTTAATTCACTCAGCATGATGTTTTCCAGATTCCTCCATCTTGTTGCAAATGACCGGGTTTCGTTGTTTCTTACTGCTGTATAGTATTCTATGGAGTACATGTCCCATAATTTCTATATCCAGTCTACTGTTGATGGGCATTTGGGTTGGTTCCAGGTCTTAGATATTGTGAATTGAGCTGCAAAAAACATTAATGTGCAGATGGCTTTTTTGTTTGCCAAATTAATTTCCTTTGGGTAAATTCCAAGGAGTGGGATGGCTGGGTTATGTGGTAGGGTTATGTTCAGGTTTCTGAGGAATCTCCAGACTGACTTCCATAGTGGCTTAACCAGTTTGCATTCCCACCAACAGTGGGTTAGTGTCCCTTTTTCCCCACATCCTCTCCAGCATCTATTGTTGGTAGATTTCTGAATGTGAGCCATTCTCACCGGGGTGAGGTGAAACCTCATTGTGGTTTTGATTTGCACTTCTCTGATTGCTAGTGATCTTGAACATCTTTTCATGTTTCTGTTGGCCATTTGGATTTCCTCTTTTGAAAAATGTCTATTGAGGTCCTTGGCCCATCTCTTAAGTGGGTTGTTTGTTTTGTTGTTGTGGAGTTTCTTGATTTCTTTGTAGATTCTGGTTATCAACCCTTTATCTGTAGTATAGTTTGCAAATATTTTTTCCCATTCTGTCGGTTGCCTCTTCACTTTCCTGACTGTTTCTTTTGAAGTACAGAAACTTCTCAATTTGATGCAATCCCAAATGTTAATTTTGGTTTTGATTGCCTGTGCTTCTGGGGTCTTTTCCAAGAAGTCTTTGCCTGTGCCTATATCTTGCAGGGTTTCTCCAATGCTCTCTAATAATTTGATGGTTTCGGGTCGTAGATTTAAGTCTTTAATCCATGTTGAGTGAATTTTTGTGTAAGGTGAAAGGAAGGGGTCTTGCTTCAAGCTTCTGCACGTGGAAATCCAATTTTCCCAGCACCATTTATTGAATAGACTGTCCTTAGTCCAGGGATTAGTTTTGATCTTTGATCAAATATAAGTTGGCTGTAGATGTTTGGATTGATTTCTGGTGTTTCTATTCTGTTCCATTGGTCTATCCATCTGTTTCTGTACCAGTACCATGCTGTTTTGATAACAACTGCCCTGTAGTATGTCCTGAAATCTGGTATTGTGATGCTTCTGGGTTTGTTTTTGTTGTGCAAGATTACTTTGGCTATTCAAGGTCTCCTGTGTCTCCATATGAATTTCAGCATCATTTTTTCCATATCTGAGAAGAAGGTCTTTGGTATCTTGATTGGTATTGCATTGAATGTATAAATTGCTTTTGGGAGAATAGACATTTTGATGATATTGATTCTTCCAATCCATGAGCATGGAAGATTTCTCCATTTTTTTGGTATCCTCTTCTATTTCTTTCTCTAAGGTTTTGTAATTTTCATCGTAGAGATCTTTAATGTCCTTGGTTAAGTTTATACCAAGGTATTTGATTGTTTTTGTAGCTATTGTGAATGGGATTGATTTTAGAAGTTCTTCCTCAGCCATGGCATTGCCTGTGTATACAAAGGCTGTTGATTTTGGTGCATTGATTTTATATCCTGCTACTTTGCCAAACTCTTCAATGAGTTCCAGTAGCCTCTTAGTAGAGTTCTTTGAGTACCCTAAATACAGAATCATATCATCTGCAAAGAGGGATATTTTGAGTTCTTCCTTCCCAATTTGTATCCCTTTGATTTCTTTTTCTTGCCTAATAGCTCTGGCTAAAACTTCCAGAACTATATTGAATAGCAGTGGTGAGAGTGGGCATCCCTGTCTGTTACCATATCTCAGTGGAAATTCTTCCATCTTTTCCCCATTCAATAGAACGTTGATCATGGGTTTTTCATAAATTGCATTGATTGTATTGAGAAATGTTCCTTCCATACCCAGTTTGCTTAGAGTTTTCATCATGAAAGGGTGTTGTATTTTATCAAATGCTTTCTCTGCGTCTATTGAGAGAACCATATGGTATTTCTTCTGCAGTCTGTTAATGTGGTGTATCATGTTGTTTGTTTTGCAAACATTGAACCATCCCTGCATACCAGGGATAAATCCCACTTGGTCTGGGTGGATGATCTTTCTGACGTGTTATTGCATTCTATTGGTCAGAATTTTATTGAGGATTTTTGCATCTATGTTCATCAGGGATATTGGTCTGTAATTCTCTTTCAATGCTGCATCTTTTTCCGGCTTAGGAATTAAGGCGATGCTGGCTTCATAGAAAGAATTTGGGAGGATTCCCTCTTTTTTGATTGTTCTGAATAGTTTGAGAAGAACTGGAGTTAGTTCTTTAAATGTCTGGTAGAATTCAGCGGTGAATCCATCTGGTCCTGGGCTTTTCTTTGTTGGGAGGGCCTTTATTACTGTTTCAATTTCTGTCTCAGTTATGGGTCTGTTTAGGTTTTCTATGTCTTCCTGGCTCAATTTAGGTAGGTTGTATGTGTCCAGGCATCTGTCCATTTCTGATAGATTTCCCTGTTTGCTGGCATACAAGTCCTTGTAGTAATTTCTGATGATTCTTTTTATTTCTGTGGTGTCTGTTGTTACATTTCCCTTTTCATCTCTGATTTTATTGATTTGGGTCTTTTCTCTTCTTTTTTTAGTTATTTGGGCCAATGGGTTGTCAATTTTGTTTATTTTTTCAAAAAACCAGCTCCTCGTTTGGCTGATTTTTTGTAATTTTTTTTTTGATTCAATCCTGTTGATTTCTTCTTTGATTTTAATTATTTCTCTTCTCCTAATAGATTTGGGTTTGGTTTGCTGCAGATTTTCTAGATCCTTGAGATGACTTGAAAGCTCATCTATTTGGTGCCTTTCCAATTTCTTGATGTAGGCACCTATTGATATAAACTTTCCTCTTAACACTGCTTTTGTTGTATCCCATAGGTTTTGGTATGTTGTGCTGTTATCCTCATTTACTTCCAGAAAATTTTTGATTTCTCTTTTAATTTCTTCTATGACCCATTGTTCATTCAGGATCATGTTGTTCAATCTCCATTTGTTTGCATATGCTCTAGGGATTCCTGAGTTGCTAATTTCCAACTTCATTCCTTTATGGTCTGAGAAGCTGCATGGTATGATTCTAATTCTTTTGAATTTGCTGAGACTTGCTTTATGGCCTAGTATGTGGTCAATCCTAGAGAAGGTTCCATGTACTGCTGAGAAGAATGTAAAGTCTTTCTGTGTAGGATGAAAAGTTCTGTAGATATCTGTTAGATCCATTTGGGCTATAGTGTCATTTAAATCTACTGTCTCCTTGTTCTGTCCTGTTGATCTGTCTATCTCTGAGAGTGGAGTATTGAAGTCCCCCAGTACTATTGTATTGGGGTCTAAGTCTCCCTTTAAGTCCCTTAACAAGTCTTTTAAATAAACCGGTGCCCTGTAATTAGGTGCATATACATTGATAATCGTTATATCTTCCTGTTGAATGGATCCCTTAATCATAATATAGTGCCCCTCTTTGTCTCTCCTAACAGTTTTTGTGGTAAAGTTTATGTTGGCTGATATTAAGATGGCTACACCCGCTCTTTTTTCACTTCTTTTGCCATGGTATATCTTTTTCCAGCCTTTCACTTTCAGTCTGTATGCATCATTGTTGGAAAGATGTGTTTCTTGTAAGCAGCAATAAGATGGGTTTTGTTCCTTAACCCAACAGTTCAGGCCATTAACGTTCATTGTGACTATTGAGAAGGAGTAACTTTGCCCTGTCATTTGCCAAAGATATTTTCTAATATATGCTTTGAGATTCCTCTGATGTTTTGTTTTGAGGTTTCCTTCCTTTACCTTCTTTCATATTGGTGACCGTGTTTCTGTGTTTCTGTGTGTAACACATCTTTAAGCATCTTTTGCAGGGCAGGATGAGTGGCCACAAATTCTTTCAGTTTCTGTTTGCTGTGAAAGGTCTTTATTTCACCTTCATTCACAAATGAGAGCTTTGCAGGATATAATATTCTGGGCTGGCAGTTTTTCTCTCTTAGTACCTGGGCTATGTCTCGCCATTCCCTCCTAGCTTGTAGCGTTTCTGATGAGAAGTCTGCTGTGAGTCTGATTGCAGATCCTCTGAGAATAATCTGACGTTTCTCTCTTGCACATTTTAGAATATTTTCTTTATGTTTCACTGTGGTGAGTTTGATTACAACATGTCGTGGTGAGGATCTCTTTTGGTCATGTTTATTAGGGGTTCTATGAGCTTCCTGTACTAGGATGTCTCTGTCCTTCTCCAAACCAAATTTTCTGCTAGTATCTCACTAAAAAGGCCTTCTAATCCTTTCTCCCTCTCCATGCCTTCAGGAACTCCTAGAAGCCGAATGTTAGGTTTTTTAATAGTATCCTGTAGATTCCCGACAATATTTTTTAGATTTCTAATTTCCTTTTCTTTTCTTTGGTTTGCCTGTTTCCTTTCCTGTTCTCTGTCTTCTAAGTCTGATATTCTCTCTTCTGCTTTGCCCATTCTGTTTTTAAGGCTCTCTAATGTGTTTGTCATTTGATCTATTGAGTTCTTCATTTCATTATGATTTCTAGTCACTATCACAGTTTCTTGTTCTACTAGTTGTTTCATTTCATTTTGATTCCTCCTTAATATTTCATTTTCATGAGAGAGATTTTCTATCTTATCCATTAAGGATTTCTGTAGTTCAAGAATTTGTTTTTGAGAACTTCTTAATGTTCTTATCAACTTTTTGAGATCTGCTTCTTGCATTTCCTCTATCTTTTCATCTTCATAATCTTGAATTTTGGTGTCTTGTTCAGTTGAGGGCATCATAGTGTCTTCCTTGCTCTTGTTACCTTGGTTTCTACGTTTATTGTTTGGCATATTGGAGATAATTTATGGGTTTTTTTGCTGTGGTGTTTTTTTCTCGTTACACTATGCCTCTAGATTAAGTGGGCTGTCTGCTTTGATGGATCCTTAGAGGCTGTGATGGGTGTGGCCAGAGAGCTCTGTTTGATTCTTCAGATTTAAGAGTGTGCCAAAGGTGACTCACCCAGATTGTTCTCTCCCTTGCTCTCTCTCTCTCTCTCTCTTTTTTTTTTTTTTTTGACTCAGTTGGGAAGTAATTCCACACAGCTGAGTGGAATTGAGGGTAGTTGAAATCTGGCCTCTGTGGGTATTCGTTTGATCTACCCCTGGGACCACAGAAAGCATTTATGCAGCCCTCAGTGTGTTCTCAAATTTCTCCACAGTCTCTCACTGGGTTGCCCGAGTTCTCTCACTCCCCCTCAGATTTTCACAGTCTCAGATCGTTAGCTCCACCTACTTTCATTAGATTCTAACCTCCTGTTATTTCTCCCGACCAGAGTCTAGTTTTTCTGCTTGGCTATTCGCGGTTGCCACTTTACATATGTAAAATGGCACATGCTCTTTGTCTTGCTCGGCTTTGTAAGGTGAGTGGAGAGAGAGGCTAGTGTCTGTGTCGGTTCCCCTTATTTATTCATTTTTTTTTTCTCTCTTCCAGTCAGCCTGGTGAACTTTCCCCAGTGGGGCCTCAGGCCTCGTTCTGCCTTTGCCCGCCAATGTCTTGGGTTTCTGAGGTTTTTGTCTCACCTCCCTTCCTGCACTGGCAAGATTCTGTGGCTCGACTCCCGCAGCTGGGCTTCCATGTGGTAGGTTCACTGTAGGTCCTCCGTGTCACATCCACTAGTTCCGGAAGCGTTTCCTCTGCAGTTTTTTTCTTGAGTCTTTTCCTGGGGCTACAGTAACTCCACTTTTATTAAACTATCTTTTCCCGGACTATTGGTGGGCGCCCTCACTATCCGCCATCTTGGCTCCGCCCCCAACAGAGGGATTCTTAACATTTTTATACTGTTATTTGACAATATGCTCTTTTGTTTACTTATTTATTTTATTCATTTGAAAGGTGAAGAGAGTGAATATATGAGAGAGAGAGAGAGAGAGAATCTGCAATATGAGAGAGGGAGAGAGAATCTGCAATCTGTTTTTCTCTGCTAAAGGCCCACAACAACTGAAGCTGAACCAGCTTGAAATCAGAAGCCCAGAACTCACTCCAGGTCTCTAATGTTGTGGCAGGGACCCAAGTACTTGAGCTATCACCACTGCCTCCCAAAGTCACATTAGCAGGAACTCTGGAATGAAAAGTAGAGTTGGGATTCAAATCCAGGCATGAGGTGCAGGTATCCAAAGCAGCATCTTCACCACTTATGCCAAATGCCCCATCTTTAATGTAAAAGCAAAATGATCCCAGATGGAAAACATAATCAATACAATGGAACAAACCACACATTAAATAGCAAATAAATAAGTATAATAAACCTTCAAAAACTCACTTAAAAGTTAACTGTTTTAAGCAAACAAAGTAGCAATATAGTGTGGCATTTATAAAATTGCTAGAAATAAGATATATGACAGCAAAAATACAAAGGCCAAGTTAGGGAAATGAGTGGATATTAGTGTTAGATTTTTGTACTATATGCAAATTGTATATTACACAAAGTCACACTATGATAAGTTAACAATATTCACTACACCATAAAATTGGTGTCTATATTATTAAACAATCAACCACAGATTCTTATCAAATAAATCAACAAAGGAGATGATTTTGTCAGGGCTGTAGTTTCTGTATGATGTCCTATTTCTGCTTTTATAATCTGATGTCCCTTGTGCTTTCTTGCCTAATGCACTGGCTACTGCCTCCATTTTATTATTATTAGAAGAGGTGAGGAAAGACAGCTTAGTGGTTTCTTGTTTTGTGGTATTAGTGGGAAAATAATCAATTTTCACCATTAAGTATGATGTAAGTTGCTTAATTTTTATGGACACTCTTCAGGAAGTTTAGAATGCTCTATTTGATTCCTAGTTCACTGTCAATTTCTAAACAAATTTAGAAACACACAATTTCACAAATTTCTGTGTTGTTTTTGTCCTAATTCTTTTGGGTAGCCATATTATTTCAATGTAATTTTCATTGTTAACCTATTAATATTATGAAATATGTTGATTCATATTTCAAATGTTAGTCAAACTTAAATATCATTTAGTCATAATTATCATTTTTACATATGTGGATTCTACCTGCTAATTTTTTTTCAGAACCTGTGCATCCATATGCACAATGGTCATTTGTCTCCCTTTTCTGGTTTTGATATCAATGTAATTAGGTTGAGGGTACCAGGGTACAATGCTGATTCATAGAATGAGTTGGGGAGTGCTCTCTCTGATTTTCTGTAAGAGTTTGGAGGTGATACTGTTTCTTAAATGTTTGATGAATTTCAGAAATGAAGGCATCTTAGCATGGAGTTGTTTATGAGTGACTTTTAATTAAGAATTCAATTCCTTCATTAGATAACTAGTTATTCAGGTTTGGATGTGTCTGATCATTGATAACAATAAATGAATTCATTGTTCTATTTCTTTTTGAACCATAGGTTATTAGACATGTATTAGTTAGTTTTGAGATGCTTAGAGATTTGTCAGATATCTTTGCAGCTTATGTCTCTTTCCCTATCATCATAACCACAGTCCATACTTTGTAGGTTTTAGGTATTCTTAATTATTTAAATTTTCTTTGGCCTAAAATAACATTTTTCTTGGTATATATTCCACACGTGCTTTAAAAAATTTTTGTACTGCCATTGTTTGGTGAAATATTTTTTTTTTTGACAGGCAGAGTGGACAGTGAGAGAGAGAGACAGGGAGAGAAAGGTCTTCCTTTTTTCCATTGGTTCACCCCCAAAAGCCCACCACAGCCAGCGCTGCATTGATCCATTTGAATTTCCTCTCTTGTAAAATGACTGTTGAAGTCCTTTGCCCATTTATTCACTGGATTGTTTGTTCTGTTGTTGTTAATGTATCACATTAATTGATTTGTGATTGTTGAACCATCCCTGCATACCAGGGATAAATCCCACTTGGTCTGGGTGAATGATCTTTTTTGATCTGTTGTTGGATTTGATTAGCTAGTATTTTGTTGAGGATTTTTGCATCTATGTTCATCAAGGAAGATGGTCTGCAGTTCATTTTCTCTATTGTATCTTTTCAGGTTTAGGAATTAAAATGATGCTGATGTTATAGAAGTATTTTGGAGGATTCTCTCCTTTTCAATTGTTTTGGCTATCTTGAGAAGAACTGGAATTAGTTCTTCTTTAAATGTCTGATAGAATTCAGTAGTGAAGCCATCCTGTCCTGGGATTTTCTTTGTTGGGAAGGTCTTTATTACTGATCCAAACTTCATCTTGGTTATTGGTCTGCTTAGGTTTTCTGTATCTTCATGACTCAATGTTGGTAGATGGTATGTATCTATGAATCTATCCATGTCTTCTAAGTTTCCTTATTTGTTGGCATACAACTCTTTGTAATAATTTCTGATGATTCTTTTTATTTCTGTGGTATTGGTTGTTATATTTCTTTTATCATCTCTAATTTTATTTATTTGGGTATTTTTCTACTTTTTTTTGGTTAGTTGGGCCAATGGTGTGTCAATTTTGTTTATTTTTTTCAAAAAGGCAGCTCTTTATTTCACTGATTTTTTTATCTTTTTGGTTTCAATTTTGTTTATTCCTTTAATTATTTCTTTCCTCCTACTAATTTTGGGTTTGACTTGTTGATTTTATAGGTCCTTGAGATGCATTGACAGCTCATTTATTTGTAACCTTTCCAATTTCTTCATTTAGGCACCGATTACTGTAAACTTCCTTCTTAAAATTGATTTTGCTGTATCCCATGTTTTGATATGATGTATTGTCATCTTCATGTGTTTTCAGATCAATACCACAACAAGGTTTCACTTCACTCCCACTAGAACGGCTCATATGCAGAAATCAACAAAGGACAAATGCTGGTGGGAATGTAAACTGGTGCAACCACTATGGAAGACAATATGGAAATACCTCAGAAACCTGAACATAGAAACCTACCATATGATCCTGCCATCCACTCTTGGGAATTTACCCAAACCAAAAGAAGTCAGTATTTAAGAGAGTTATCTGTATTCCCATGTTCACTGTAACACAATTCACAACAGCTCAGATATGGAATCAATCCAGATATCCATCAACTGTTGATTGGATAAAGAAATTATGGTGTACATACACTATGGAGTACTACTAAGCTGTAAAAAAAAAAAAAAATGAAATCCCGTCTTTTGCAACAAGATGGTCACAATTGCAAACCATTTTACTTACTGAAATGAGCCAGTCCCAAAAAGACAGATATCACATGGTTTCCCTGATTCAATGCAACTAATAGAATACCTGAAATGCTATGTATTAGATTGAAATAGATATTTTGAGAGTAGATGATTATTTATAGCCCTTGTCTCTTCCATTGAAGAACAATCTTTTGTTTTGTTTTCTTTCTCTTCAAGCTATTTGCTGAACTCCTTTACTTAGAATATGGTTAACTGTATGATCATTAATTATACCAAAAATAGATCATTGTAAACAGGAATCTGAGAGGGAGGGTTGGAATGTGAGTGGGCAGGAAGGTAGGGGGGGAAGTCCCATTATGTTCCCAAGTCTGTATATATGAAATATATGAAACTTGTATAACTTAAATAAAATTTAAAAGATAAAAGAGTTCATTTCATATAAATTATGCTTCAATAAAACTGTAAACTAAGAAAAATGTCATTCCATGTCTCTAACTCTTTACATATTTGTAAAATTGAAGTGTTCTGGTATTCCCTAAAATCCTTTGAATCCAAAATCAAATTACATATTGGCCTATCATAGGAATGTGCTCATTGCTTATACATGGAATAAGCTATCCCTCACTCTGCTTTATTCACACACAGATTTTCAATACATTTTAATTGTTAATGAGAAAAGATAATTAACATTTAGTGAAATTGGAATGGGTAACACTTAATGGAATTCCTGAAATTAATTTACATTTGCCCAAAATAAATTTCTTACATTTCATCATCTCTATGTTAGTTTGAAGTCTATAAATTCTCTTTGGTAGATTCCAGAACAAAAAGCTGCTCTTCAGGGTGGCAATGACATACACTTGATGAAGCATGTATGAAGTACAAAGTGATTTTAGACCTTGACAGTGCTTTAGAGATTAAGCCTAAAGCCCTTATTTTGCAAGTTAGGAAAATGACACTGGAGAACTGATATTTGCCAAAGGATGGTGACTGTGGTAATGACAGGGCTCAGAAATTCTGATTCCTGTGTCAATATTATTTTCTTTAAGCAGCTTACACTCCTAAGAGTAATAAAGTTTATCATTTTGATCTTTGGTTTTAGGATCCTGTTTGTCTGTGTTCCCCCCTCTCCCCAATGCCAGCCCCATTTCCTTAAACTGAGGGTAAGGTAAATACACAGTTTGAAAAAAAAAATCATTGAAATATTGTTTAAAAAAATCAATTCAGGCCAAGTGAGAGACACCGGTTGTTTTTCCACCCCAACAACAATTTAAATCAATGCCTTCCCAGAGTAGCTTGTTTATCTCTGCAACACAAATTGTGGGCAAAGTGAACACTATTGAAGTGGACTGGAGAGGAAGTTAATCATTAAATAGGGAACTTGTCTTCCAATCTGTTGTTGGGATGTCTTACTAACAATAATTCAAGCTGCAGCCCTCACTCTTGACAAGCCTCACAATTTCTCTACCAGGACACCTTGCCCACAATATATGTGTCCACACACAGAAACACACACACACACACGATTTAGAACACATTTGGGTTTTGATGGCTGTACAAATGACCTTACATTTTAAGCAGAAAAATCACTTCTTGCAAGCCTTGAGTTTGGCAGGCTTTTACTTAAACCAACATGCACTGCAGTGTTAAGTGGCCCCTCACAGATGGAGCAGATGGAGCTGCCACTGAAGCAGCAAGGGAAGGCAGAAGGGGAAAGCCAGAGTCCTGGAGGCAAGAAACTGCTTGTGACTATTTTTGGGGTTTGGGTTCTTTATTACATTTTTATCAACTTAATTTATACATCTTACTTCCAACACAGCTCAGGATTTTGTCAAAAGGTATTCGTATAATTTGAGAGCTCACAATCCCTTTGTCAGGAATGGCTAACGATAAAAGCACAATACACAGGGATAGTTCAGCTTGTTATGGCTTCAGGACCAGGTTTCATAGCTCTGCATAAAGGAGTACACTTCATTAGCGGGAGTTTTCTAAAGCACGCCATCTGTTCCTATCTTTACAGCCATAGGTATTTTTTGCCTTGGAACCTATTCCTTAATACACTACCTCATGCCCTTAGCCTTTTTCTGTCCACAAACTCCAGAAAAACATTTTCATTAGAATAACAGCCTACAAATACTTATATCTGCCATCACTTAATCTCTTTGGAGAATATCAGAGGTAAATAAATAATTCTCAGGTGTAAATGAAATCCATAGGGAATGGGTTGTTCTGATGTTAACAATGTGTAAATTATTTGGTATTGAATTATTAGTCAACTTAAAAATGAAAAATCATCAGTCAGAGAATAGACTTCTATTTCAATCTAGTTTTGTTTGTTTGTTTATTCTTACTTTATTATTCAGGTGGTGAACCAAAAAAAAAAAAAATGGAAAGATGTATTTTAGAAAGATTGTCCAGATTTTGCACCAAAATCTAGAAATTATTTCCATAATTCATTTTTTAAATGCTCAAATTGACACAACCAGGAAATATTAAGAATCAAACTTCATATTTTCTTGTAATGTTGGCAGTGACTCCGTGAGTCTCAGGTACACGTTTTCATCTTGTTCAATGGCTAATAGTCCTTTCCCAGTTTTGCTACAGAGAAAATTGTGGTTTTTTTTTTTTTTTTTTTGACAGGCAGAGTTAGACAGAGAGAGAGAGGGAGACAGAGACAAAGGTCTTCCTTCCGTTGGTTCACCCCCCCAATGGCCGCTACAGCCGGCGCTGCGCTGATCCAAAGCCAGGAGCCAGGTGATTCCTCCTGGTCTCCCATGCAGGTGCAGGGCCCAAGCACTTGGGCCATCCTCCACTGCCTTCCCGGGCCACAGCAGAGAGCCTGACTGGAAGAGGAGCAACCGGGACAGAATCCGGTGCCCCAACTGGGACTAGAACCTGGGGTGCTGGAGCTGCAGGTGGAGGATTAGCTAAGTGAGCCGTGGTGCTGGCTGAAAATTTTGGTTTAATGACACATTACTTATTAAGTAACTTGGGCAGTTGAAAAATATGAGAGTGGCAATGAACCTCTCATCTTCAAAATTCACAGCAAGAATGCAAAAATTCTAAAACTGCAAGTGATAATCATCAGCTCAATTCTGGAAAGAAAGGCTTTCTATTTATCTATTCATTTATTCATTCATTCATTTATTCATTCAAAATGTGGAGAGACAGAAAGCAAGAGAGGGAGAGACAGAGAGAGGAAATGAAGAACAAGATCTTTTATTTGCTTGTTCATTCTCCAAGTGATAACACCAGCTAGGGCTGGGCCAAGTGAAGCCTGGAGCCAAGATCTCCATCCTGGTCTCCTTTGTCGGTGGCAGGAGCCCATCTACTGCTTTCCTAGGTGCGTTAGCAGGAAGCTGGATTGGAAACAAAGCAGCCAAGACTTGAACTATGGGATATGGGATGAGGGCCATGCAAGTCGTGACTTAACCCACTTCACCACAAATGCTGGCCTAGGAAGTTCTTCTTTATGTACATAGGGCAATTTCAGAGAGTCCAAGACCATGGTGACAAAAAAAAAATACCATACTAATACTAAAAATCTCATTATCAGCACATTTTATTGCTCTATATCAATTTCTATAATGACCATTTAGATTTTTAATAGTGGTTAGGTTGCAACTTATCCATTATACTAGTGGTCACATTGCCAAGCATAGAAAGAAGTGAAGGAATGATCAGAGACTGGGTAGTATTAAGAGCCAGTGTCTGTGTGGACCTGGTTGGACATCACAACAGTTCTCTCTACATTAAGAGTGATGGTTTGGGGTCAGAGGAGCAGAAATAGGGCAAAGGAACCATTGAGAACAGGTTTAGGGACACTAGGGACACAAATGATCTAGTTTATTAATATAAGCACCATTATAGGGTGATAACAGCAAAGAATTTAGTATCAAGGGACTTGAGCTTAACCCCAACTCAAATACTTATGAGACTGAGAGACTTTGCACTCATGTAAATTAATGCATAGATATTAGGTAATATCATTACTTTTACTTAGAGAGCCTGCCTTTGAGTTAATGCAAGATATATTTATGGATTAAAATAGTGGGCTAATGTTGACATAAAATTAATTTATAAATGAAACCTAGTTTCACTGAAATCCTATGAAGTTTCTTCATACCAATGAAAGTTGGTAGGTAGTAGTTCAAGGTTTGAATTTAAGCCAATAAATATTGCATAATGCTTTCAGGATATATTGATCACTTCATTAGGTGAAATAAAATTTATTCGATGCAACAGGGACTTGACATCATTAACAGGATGTGACAATTCTATTTCTGAATCTTATTCCAATTGGAAAATAATCATTGCAGATAAAGATGTTTATAGCCTCCTTAAATCAGTTTATAAAATCTTCTTGATTTTGTGCAGTTCATTAATCTTGGCTAATTTGCTATTTTGACTACTTTTACTTTCTGAAAATGAAAATAAAAAAGAGGACAAAAGGAAAGCTCAGCTGATGATCTTGATTCTTTCAAATTTTCCCCATTTAGGCATTCTAAAATTAAAATTCTTCAGACCAAGTCACACAATGATATTACTAAATACATAAATGAGATTAGACTAAATGTCATAATGGTATTTCAGGGAGGACCAAAATCAGGTCATGCTCGGTTTATTACATACATTAATACAAGATTATTTTACCCCCATTAGAAACTCATTTCCTTTAACATATGTTCCTGACTCAGCTCACACACCACAGTGACCACACCAATGGAGCCCTAGTGAATGCTTTATAGGATTTTAAAATATCAAAGCTGCATCTACCAAAATCAGTAACAATGAGTCATTTTATCACCAAAATTGTTTTACTTATTAACTAAGTGCTTTGTGTCCACATTAAATACTAGGAACTGGGTATTGGAATGAAGAAGAATTAACACTGACCTTGCTCTTAAAATTTTTTGTTTGTTCATTTGTTTTTATATGATTGCTGTTAGGAAACACATCTTTGCATTAGAGTTTGATAATTGTAGTAGGAGAGTAGCAAGTGGCACACTACTGGGATGGCAGATGCTGCCCCATTAGAAAATTTATGCTCAAAAATCATCTTACAAAATGCTTTAAAAATATTTGTGCCTCAAAGATGAAAAAAAAAGTTGAGACACAGAGAAACAAAGAAATTTTCTTAAGTATACATAGCTAATAAAGAGCAGTGTCCAGGTGCTATCCTATGGCGCAAAACCACTTGCTTACGCATTTTTCTGGTGACTTCTTAGTTATGCCTCTGAGAAAGCAAACCAAACAATCCAGAGTTTCTTGTCCAATTGGAGCGAAAACCATGGAGGAGGAATGAAAGGCTTCTTGTTTGTATATGCTTTGTAGTCTTATAATTAACACCTGGCTCCTGGTCATCACTTGAAGAATGTAGCAAATGTGTTGAGTAGACAAAATAGTATGATGACTATGAGAGGCTGGGCTTTTTTGTTTATTTGCTTTTGTGTAGATTACTGCTGTTTTGTTTTGATATTTCTGTTCATCAGGGAAAAGGGATTTGTGGTCTACAGAAAGAGTATAAGCACCAAAATAAGACTAAGACAGACTTAGGTCCTAGCTTACTCCCACTCTACTAAGGTTGACCAAAATTATTGTGAATTTTGGGACCAGCATTGCAGTACACAGCAGGTTAAGCTGTCACTTGGGATACCTGCATCCCTTATCAGAGTCCTCGTTTCAGTCGCAGACACGCTGTGCTTCTGATCCAGCTTTCTAGCTAATGTATCCCGGCAGGTGGCAGGCGATGGTTCAAGTGCTTGTGCCCTTGCCACCCACGTGGCTGTTGCTGGCATCTGGGGAGTGAAACAGCAGATGGAAGAGCTCTCCTTCTCTGTCTTTGCCTCACTCTTTGTCATTCTTTCAAATAAAATAAATAAATCTTTAAAAGAGCATTCTACTACTTTTCTTAACGAATTGTGATGCCAGTGTGTTTCTCTCCTTGATTAACCAGTTAAGCACATTTCAAAAACTAATGTGTGAGCTGATAAGTTTATATACTGATTTATAAGATTTTTCAAATGCCATAAGCACTAATGTTATTAAGGGAAATAAAAAGTACTGACATGAAACCCTTGTTAAAGAGAAAAGAAATAACTCTTCAAAGTACAATTTATAATACTTATTTATTAAATCAATAAAACAAATAGAAAATAAGAAGTGGTGTACACTCATTAATTCTACAGAATGAACTACATGTTGTGGCTTATATTAAGATCTAATTTCAGGAAGAAATATTTTATTCTTGTCCTCAACATAATAAGTTTACTTAATCAATAAATTACTCTTTAATGATTTTCAATATTTTAATAACATTATCAGATGATTCATGCCTAGTTGAGAGTTTTGATACTTTTTTAAATACTATACCAAGTACATTGAAACCTTAGTTAAAATAAGCTAAGCACATAGCACCCTATTCTTGAGGAATATTTGCTTTTTTATCTCCTGGGTTAGGCATGTAGGAAGGCACAGTCCTTCTGTGAAGGGAAGACATCCTTGTTTGTTTCACACTATTTTGTTGGAGGATGGAGTCTCAAGTAGCTTAATGTTTCAAAGCCAGGGCTTCGTACATAAACCATGTGTGTTCCAGGATCACGCATGCAGTATTATCAGTGGTTAAATAGCAACGTGCCTGCTTTTACAAGTTAAAATCTATGAGGACTAATCTTAGACGTAGGTATTCAATTGTTTGATAGTAACTCTAAACAGAACTCACACAGACCCACAGGCTGATATACTTTCATTTTGCTGCAACTAAGAAAACTGGTAGAACTGGGAATAGAGTTCAAGTTTTGAGCTCTTTACTTCAAAATTACCTTCTTGAAAAATTATTTTTATTTTACTTTTATTTATCAATTTATTTTATTATTAATTTAGTATATATATTATTTTACAGAAATATTACATTAAAATATATCATACAATAATACAGTGTACAAATTAGTAATGAATTCAAAACACTTTCATACATTTTTCATCTTTTTATCATGCCCGCCTATCAATTAAATAGCAAATTTATGAAGGACAGAGTACCTGATACTCTGAGCACTACAAATGAAATAGAAGTGTTCTTATTTTTAACCTCTAAATTATTATTTTTGAATTTTTAAGTTGAATAAGATTCAAGGATGATTTTAAAATGTAATTATTAAATGCTTAAATATACATATTACAATTGCAAGCTACTGATCAGAGTTTGGATATTCACAGAAAATTTCCTCAAAAAAGGTATATGAGAATTCCCTAGACCAGCAATCTTATCACTGCATATTGTTAGAAATGCAAACTGTCAGGATCAGCACTGTGGTATAGCAGGTAAAGCCGCCTCCTACGACTCTGGAATCCCATCCACTCTGCTGCTTTTCCAACACAGCTCCCTGCTAATGTGCCTGGGTAAGCAGCAGAGGGTAGGTTTATGATATTTTCCTGAATATTTGGCATTAACTTTTGCAGAATTGAACAAAAGCTATGTTTTAGCTACTGTCATTTCTGAAAATCTAAAAAGATTCCAGTCATCTTTGGCAAGTATTGTATTTGTCAAATTATTTTTTTAACTTTTATTTAGTAAATATAAATTTCCAAAGTATAGTTTATGGATTACAATGGATCCCCCCCATAATTTCCCTCCCACTCGCACCCCTCCCATCTCCCACTCTCATCTCCCATTCCATTCACATCAAGATTCATTTTCAATTATCTTTATATACAGAAGATCGATTTAGTATATTTTAAGTAAATATTTCATCAGTTTTCACCCACACAGAACATAAAATGTAAAATATTGTTTCAGTACTAGTTATAGCATTAATTCACATTGGACAACAATTAAGGACAGAGATCCCACATGAGGAGTAAGTACACAGTGACAAATTATTTTAATTTAGATAAAATAAAGGATGAGGCTGGCATTATGGCACACCAGGTTAAGCCACCACATGCAATATTGGCATTCAGTATGGGGACTGCTCCACTTCCCATTCAGCTCCCTGTTAATGCACCTGGGAAAGCAAGAGAAGATACCATGAGTGCTTGGGCCCCTGCCACTCATATGGGAGACCCAGATGGAGCTCCAGGTTCCTGACTTCTGCCTGGTGTAGCCCTGGCTATTGCAGCCATTTGGAGAGTGAATCAGTGGATGGGAGATCTCTCTCTCTCTCTCTCTCTCTCTCTGTCTTTGTCTCTCACTCTGCGTTTCAAATAAATGAATAAATCTTTTTTTTATTTGATAGGTAGAGTTATAGACAGAGAGAGAGAGAGAGAGAGAGAGAGAGAGAGAGAGAGAGAAAGGTCTTCCTTCCGTTGGTTCACTCCCCAAAGGGCTGCTACGGCCAGTGCTGCACTAATCCAAAGCCAGGAGCCAGGTGCTTCCTCCTGGTATCCCACGCAGGTGCAGGTGCCCAAGCACTTGGGCCATCCTCCACTGCCCTCCCGGGCCACAGCAGAGAGCTGGTCAGGAAGAGGAGCAACTGGGACTAGAACCCGGCGCCCATATGGGATGACGGCGCCGCAGGCAGAGGATTAATCAAGTGAGCCATGATGCTGGCCCCCAATAAATAAATCTTTTTAAAAAAAGACTAATATACCTTAGGGAGGTTTTTAAATAAGCATTTCAAAATAACCAGGAAATTTACTGCACTGTAACACCATGTTAGCTAAATGGAAAGGATTTTTTTTATTATGTAAAACATAATATGCATTATAGATTTCAATACTTTCTAATAGTTTTTCTATTTATGGTCACACAAGTAGCCACATCATAGTACTTTTAACAGTTGGAGTGCATAAAAGGCAATTAGCTCTTGCCAGAGTGAGATGAACCATATGTTTGAGTTAATTAGTTCTCTTTGTTCCTGAAATGTTTTTCCTAACTCCTTTGTCATAGTTTTGTCACATTCTAGTCCTTCTCCCACTCCTCCACAGCACTTTGCACAGCTGAAGAAACATATTTTAATGAAACTCAGCTTAAATATCACATTTAAAACCTTCTCCCTGAAAAAAAAATAAATAAATGCATTTAATTGTTTAAAAAGTTGCTATCCTGTTGGTTTTGGTTAAATGTAAACACTAAAGAATATTAACAGTGATGTAATTTTATCGGACAGTAATACATTTTCCAAATTAACTTAGTTTACACACAAATTATAAGTTTTAAAATGTTAACAATGAAAATATTCATGAATCAAACTTTTTTCTTTCTCATAAATACTATTAAGAAGTAATGGAACTCTAATTATTTCATTAAATCCCATGTATATTCTAGGATCATGGAGACAGATTCGTAAGTCTAGACATGGGAGAATTCTCAGGAGGGGCCCCAAATTCTGGAATCACCCCGTCTTCTCCTCTGCCTCGCTTTGAGACTTAGACTCCTCTGCCTCACCTGTGAGAGGAAGGATAGTGCCCCTTGTTGCATGGCTGTGGTGAGGAAGGGACACCGTGCCTTTAACACAACTTGTGTAATGCCTGCTACGGTGTGTTTTCTGTAAGTATGAGCTATTGCTTTAATTATGTAATCAATCAAATGTTAATTTGTTCATTTTACAAACTGTATCTGGTGACTGGGAAGCATTTGGTCGTCACAACTGTTGGGAAAAGGCTGTTTTTACCTAATATGTAGAGGCCAAAAATGCTGCTAAACTTTTTCCAATATGTGGAAAGTCACACAAGCACACCATTATTTGTTGCTGTGAGAAATAGCCTCACCTGTCCACTCAGACGATGGACTCAGACTCAGGAAGTGCAGTGACCGTGAGACTTTGTTAACAGCCTTGCAAGACTGAGTGTCTGCTGGGCCAGCACACCCAGGGTGCTTTACAGTAAGCTGTTTATTTCCTCGCACTAAAGTCCCATCCCCCAGTTCTTCACTGGCTGAATACTGGGGGGTTATAATCCTCCTGGCATTTGCTTCAGCTGTTTTGGCCACTCCTAACATCCTGTTTGCTAAGAACTTTCCAGGCACATGTAGCCTAGCAGTCTAGCTAGATTCTTACAACTTTCTATACATATGCAAGCTGTAGTTACCATCTGACATTTTATATACTTTATCCATTAATTTGTTTGTATGTTTTCTCACACCAAAGGTAAAAAGTGGGGATTTTAACAATTTTTGTCTTTTCAGTGTTTTCAAAAGGCCTGGAACAATATTTGTTACATAATAGGATCAAATAAGTGAATAAAATAACTATAGAAAAACGTAATGGCTGGTATCTATAGAACAGTAGTTTTGTCATTTTAAAAAGGCATTATTTTACATTATTGAACTCCTTTTTCTCCTCTAGAGCAGCACCATCAAGAGAAATTTAATGGGAGCCACATATGTAGTTTTCAGTATTCTAGTAGCCACAAAGGTAAAAAGAAAAAGGCAAAATAATTATTATATTTAATCATTGATTTCGTTTAACCCCAACTGTCTATAATATTATATTGTATGCTTTTAAACTTACAAATATTTCAGTTTAGACCACACCCATTTCAACTTCTCAAGACAGAGGTGTCTTGTAGCCATTGTAGCAGACAGTGTTTAAGTTCTTCATAATCTGTTGTTGATATGTTGAATTTAACTCTGCTTTTCTGTATATTGCAAATGTTAATATATGTATGAATATGTTATTTAAGCTTCATTTTCTAGAATACATATTAATACATATGTATTTAATTCTAAATATTTAATATATTTTAAACTTATGCCTTTAAATGTAGTTTTGGACACAAACTTTCAGTTCAGTGTTGTTTCTGTTGTCTACCCTTTTGTTATCTGGAAAATGTGATGATCATACCAGGGATGTCTTAAATTATGAGCAGTATGGGTAAAAGAAGACAGTGCTGTTAAAGGGCTGCTTGCTCTTTCTGGGGTCAACCTGGAGGCAGATTGGTAGAGTGGCATGCTCAGCATTCTAGCAGCCCCTAGCAGGCTGGGCTTTGTGCCCTCATTCCCCTTCTTCCTCTCAGTTGCTTGCTCCCTGAGAGCAGAGGCTGCTAAGACAACATTCATTTCGGGACTAAAATACAATCATTCATTTAATATTTTGCATCTACAATTACTATACAACTTTGGGAATAACTATCGACCCACCCAAGTTTTGCATTTTTCCCCTTTTAAGATCATTTTCACAACAAACTTACACCTTAAAAACGATAGCACTTTCTCATGGTCCCTATATCAAATGCTGTGTTTGATAATTATGTTTTACTGTGATTATTTCAATAGTAGCAGTTTTTTTATTTGCTTTAAATAATGCTAGAATATTGTTTGCTGCAATAGGCTCATTTTGTGTTCTAATGATATGTGAAATAAGCATGTTCACAAAGAAATATCTTACTTGAATTAGATTGATATTGATTGAAAGAGACAGCCTCTTGTTTATTCCTGAAGGAATTGGTTCTCTAGGAGATGATGAAAGTCAAATTATTGCAGACTGCATGGAACTGAAAAAACCTTCAACCAAAAGTTTTTTCTAAGGCAAAATGTGTTAAAATTGTTTTTTAAGAAAGTTTTCCGAGTATATTTTCTTTATAAGGAAAGTGGATCTGTAATATTTATACTTTTCTTCTTTTGTTTTTTGATTCAGCATTTCCTGTTTTTTTTTTCCTTAAAATATTCCAAGTTTAAAAAAATCAAGAAAGTTAAAAATAATTATGTCTACTATCACTGTATAAATTAGATTCTTAAGTTATCATTTTTAAAAATGTGGATTTTTTTTTTCATTTATTTGAAAGTCACAGAGACAGAGAACTATCTTTCACCTGATAGTTCACTCCCCGAGTGTCTGTGACAGCCAGGGGTAAGCCAGGCTGAAGCCAGGAGAATAGAACTCAATCTGAGTCTTCTACATGGATGGCCAAGATCCAAGCACCCGAGCTATCACCTACCGCCTCCTAGGGTGTGCGTTAGTGAAGACAGAATGCAAAGTGGAGCCCAGAGACTTAAAGGCAGGCATTCTGATATGGAATTCAGGCAAAACAAGGGACATCTGAAATACTGCCCGAAACAATGCCCACGCCTAGTAGACAGTATTTTTAAGGTTGAAGTAGAGAGTGCCTGGAATGGAGTAACGATACATACAGTTAAACTGTCATGGAGGGTTATACTATCTAGATTTGTTTCTAGGACTAGCGTAGAAATATGATTTTACTGAGTAAGGCAGTGAAAGATACACATTAAGTAATATCTTACTAAGGAATATCTTTTTTCTTAAATGTTTTATTGTGAAAAATAATGATGTCTGTACACAAGTAGGGAAAACAGCATAAGGAACTCTACATATCCATCACTCTGCTTCTGTGATGATCAATTCATGGCTGACTTGTCTCATTTATACTCTTCTCCATCGCCTCTACCATGTCATTAGAGATTATTGTGAAAGAAAGCAAAGACACTGTATAATTTCATGTTTTTAGTGGGTAAAATTCTTAAAACTTAACAACATTGCCACGATCACACTTTAATAAGCAATGGTTTCTTAACATCAAATAGCCAGTTTTCAAATTTCAGGGATTGTTTGATCCTATCATTTGCTTGACTGAAGATATAAGTCAGCCTAACCTTTTAAATTAGGTGGTAGCTGAATCTTCCTTCCATCTCCTCTATTTTCCTGGCAATTTTTTTGTTGAGGAAACCCAATCATTTGTTTTACAGATTTATTTTCAGTCTAAATTTGCTGACTCCATTTATGTTATTTTTTCTTTATTTAATTGTTTTGCTCTCTCCTATAGTTGCTCTGAATTGATAGCCCTGTATCATAAGGTTTGACTAGATTTTTAAATGACCCCTTGCAATGATCTCCATTATAATTTTAATTTTATTTGCATTTCTCTTAAGATATGCAAGGTCAAAAATATTTTTCATATGATCAAGGTTGTTTTCATCTTTTTCTGAACCCTCATGGCTTTATAGAGTTGTTGATCTTTTTCTGTACTTTAAATACTTTAGTGTATATGAGGTAATTCATTTTCTATTGATATATATTGTCAGCTTTCTCACTTTAGTTTTTAGGGGTGAGTCTGAAATTTCTTGTATGTTGTTTCAAGACAAAAGGTGCTCTTATTCATGCAAATAAGTCTATTAATATTTTTCACTTATACATTTTTCTCATGCATGTTATAATGTGCAATCCATTTATAACTTGAGCATGTTATAACAAATCAACCTTACCTTTTTTTATACAACTATACCACTTATTTCAACAGCATTTATTAAGAAACCCATTTGTTCTTCTAGATTTATTACAGATACTATTTCTTTTCTTTTCTTTCTTTCTTTTTTTTTTTTTGACAGGCAGAGTTAGACAGTGAGAGAGAGGGAGACAGAGACAAAGGTCTTCCTTCTGTTGGTTTACCCCCCAAACGGCTGCTACAGCCGGCACACTGTGCTGATCCGAAGCAAGGAGCCAGATGCCTCCTCCTGGCCTCCCATGCGGGTGCAGGGCCCAAGCACTTGGGCCATCCTCCACGGCCTTCCCATACCACAGCAGAGAGCTGGACTGGAAGAGGAGCTACCGGCACAGAATCCAGCGCCCCAACCGGGACTAGAACCTGGGATGCCGGCGCTGGAGGCAGAGGATTAGCCAAGTGAGCCGTGGTGCAGGCCCAGATACTATTTCCATATTCAAATTTTCTGTCCCCAGAATATAAGTTAATGGCAATTTTTATTGGCATTGCATTAAATATTTAGTCAAGAAAGAAAGGAAATTGCCAAGTTGCTGATTTTAAGAAAAGAATGTTCTCTCATTCATTCAATTAGACTTTGATGTCTTTCAGTCACATTTATAATTTTTTTTCTTTTTTAAAAGATTCATTCATTTATTTATTTGAAAGGAAGAGTAAGAGAGAGAGAGAAAGAGAGAAAGAATGAGAGACAGATTTTCCAACCCCTGGTCATTCCACAAATGGTCACAATGGCCAGAGCTGGTCCAGGTCAAAGCCAGAAGCCAGGAGCTTCTTCCAGGTCTCCCACATTGACAGGGACTCAAGCACTTGGGCCATTTTCTGCTGCCTTCCCAGGTGCATTAGCAGGGATCTGGATCAGAGTGGAGCAGTAAGGACTTGAACCTGCACTCATACGAGAAGCTGGTATCACAGGCTCTGCACCTCAATGTCAGCCCTGCCAATATTTCTTTCATAGAAGTTTTGAACTTTTTGTGTTGTTTCAATCTAAGTCTTATTAGTGTTGCTGTTAGTATTCCTGTTTTATTTTCTATGACAAATTGAGTTCTCATTGCATTTTACACCTGTTTTTGAGTATTTGAAGCTATTGGTTTTTTATTTTGATTTTTATAAACTTCTATTTAAAAAAAAACTCTTTTTATTTGTGATAGTTTTCCATAAATGCTTGCTTGTTTTCCAAGTATGAGTACATAATCATATAATCAGAAAACAGAAAGTTTTCTCTCAATTTTCACATAAAGTGTACATACTTTTTTTTCATTTATTAAACTTTTATTTAATGAATATAAATTTCCAAAGTACAGCTTATGGGTTACAATGGCTTCCCCCCTCCCATAACTTCCCTCCCACCTGCATCCCTCCCCTTTCCCGCTCCCTCTCCCCTTCCATTCACATCAAGATTCATTTTCAATTCTCTTTATATACAGAAGATTAGTTTAGTATATATTAGGTAAAGATTTCAACAATTTGCCCCCATATAGCAACACAAAGTGAAAAAAATACTGTTGGAGTACTAGTTATAGCATTAAATAAGAGTGTACAGCACATTAAAGACAGAGATCCTACATAATTTTTTTTAAATTAATTATTTTTCTATGCCATTTCCAATTTAACACCAGGTTGTTTTTTTTCATTTCCAATTATCTTTATATACAGAAGATCAATTCAGTATATAATTAGTAAAGATCTCATCAGTTTGTACCCACACAGAAACACAAAGTGTAAAAATACTGTATCAGTACTAGTTATAGCATCACTTCACATTAGACAACACATTAAGGACAGATCCCACATGGGATGTAAGCACACAGTGACTCCTGTTGCTGACTTAACAATTTGACACTCCTGTTCATGGCGTCAGTAATCTCCCTAGGCACTAGTCATGAGTTGCCAGGGCTATGGAAGCCTTTAGAGTTTGCTGACTTTGATCTTATTCCAATACTTTTAAGATTATAAAAAATGTTTAAGTTGTTAAATTTCAAATGATTATGAAAAGACCCAGAAAAACCAATGATCTTGATTATTTAAAGGTAGAATCCTTAGTTAAAGTTGAGTCTCCCAAAAGTCTATCACTCTTTTTTATTCTATGAATGTTGTCTTCAAGTAAATACTTAATAAATGAAATTATAGACATTAAGAATGCTTTTGGTTAAGCTCATAATTATAGTGTCTAGGAAGCTTTCTTATCTTGGGGTGCAGTGGCTTTGAGGGGAATCCACTTGTCTATGGTGGCTAACATGTCCCAGGACTCCTTTTGCTGTATATTCCTAGGTTAGAAAGTGTGTGGTTCCTGGAAGGGAGATGAGAAGCCACAGCCATTCTGCTCTTTGTTCAGTAGACAGCATCGGAAGCAGTGCTGGTGGCATATAGCATGCGGGTGGCTGCTCTGCTGCCACATGTGTTGCACGTGTGTGGCACTGCCATCTCCACCAGATCTGCTCTGCACCCCCCGCCCCGTGAACCCTGGGCTTGGTGCTCACACACTTTGTGGCAAACCATACTTTCTTCCTGCAGGATATTCAAGTCATGGGGTTCAAAGTGTAACTGTCAGGTAGCTACACCGTCAGGAGCCTATGTGTGGAAGAGGAGCTGTAGAAAATGGGAATTTTTAAGGAAAATGCAAAGACAATGAAAAATTTTTAAAGAGAATGCACTTTTTTTGCAGTTAAACAGGGAAATAAGCCCTGAAATCAGAAGAGCAAGTGTAGCAAAAGTAATTGCTCTGCTTCTACAACACTTCTAGATGGGATTCAGTCCTTTCCTCCACAGTCAGCTCAGGGAGATCCCCCTCCCTTCGCCCTGCTCCAAGGAGGCTATGAAGCCTGATAACACTGACTTGATACAGATCCCAGAAGGATTTTTGGGAACTCCACATCTGGAAGGGCCCCATCCAGAATTTCCCAAAAGAAATTTCCCAAAAGATGGTGGGGAGAAACGGGGAACCCACACTCATGACCATAAAAACTCAAGTCCTGAGTGCACTGGGCACACAGTTCTCTCCTGAGATGCCAGCTTGGTCTCTCAGGTGTATTTCTCTTTAAACCTTGCTGCTCACTTATGACAACTCTTTGTCTCACATCTGAATTCTTTCTCACATGAAGACAAAAACCACCGACTGGCCGGCTTCTGCTAACATAACCAGGTATAAAAATCACATAAACAAGTAATTTTTACTGCATAAATGTAATGCTGGAAAGTTGATGCTTCTGGACCAGGTCGCTGGCTTCTCACTTACCAGTGTCTAAGTCACACATTGCCTTGTTCCTTATCTCAACTTCTTTGTCAGAGTAGGGGAACCTGCTCAGGCTGGGTCTAATCTCATAACCTACAGACCTCCAGGACCAACATGGGGAAATAGGGAAGGAATGTATCATCATCAATCTAGTCACTTCTAATCACTCTCTTCTAGCAGAGTGGTAGTTCTGGAGACCCTGAGGTCAGCTACCCTCTCACCTGTAGAGAGATTAAATGTTCTCTTTGCTCTGCCCCCAAACCTCGTCCTCATTGTTTTGATTTGGCCCTGGAGAGAGTGGCTGAGTTTTCTTTCCATAACAGAAGTGCAGTAGAAAGGCACTTTATTATTATTATTATTTTTATTTGACAGGTAGAGTTATAGACAGTGAGAAAGAGACAAAGAGAAAGGTCTTCCTTCCGTTGGTTTACTCCTCAAATGGCCGTGGCCAGTGCTGTGCCGATCCGAAGCAGGATCCAGGTGCTTCTTCCTGTTCTCCCATGTGGGTACATGGCCCAAGCACTTGGGTCATCCTCCTCTGCCCTCCCGGGCCTCAGCAGAGAGCTGGACTGGAAGAGGAACAACAGGGACTAGTACCCAGCGTCCCAACCGGGACTAGAGCCCAGGATGCCGGCGCCGCAGGCGGAGGATTAGCCAAGTGAGCCATGGCACCGGCCCCGGATTCCCTTTGTCTGTGTGGGTTTCCGTTGATTCTCCTGGCTCCCGTTTGTCCTGCTTTTCCTCTTCACATCTCTCTCTCACAACTGACCATAGAGACTCCAGGCACAAACACTAGTCACTAAGGCAATAGATTGTGTAGACCAGACCACACCATCCCACAGATTCTGACCTCCATAATATACCCTTTATTCCATTTCACTTGTATTCGTTCTCAGAAAGCTACCAAAAGGGTTCGTCAGCATGTGAAAGTATTAATTAGCTTGTCAAAGCTCAATCAGGTATGGGATTGGTTATTCTCATAAGTAAAACACGGGAGAGAAGGAAGCTGATTACTGAACACAAAACAAAATCAATAAAGCGAATGAATGAATCTCACATTTAAGTGAGCAAAATGATAGTTTGGCTCAAGTTCAAGCTTAAAACATAATTTCAATAATTATTTCTAAACATTTTAAAAATAAGCCTAGTTGGTTGTAGTATCTTCAGAACCCTTTTTCAATTGCTTAAGATTTGAAGACTGTAGAGTAGTACAAGATTAACCTTACTGAAATGATCCTGATGTTACAAGAAGAATGACCTTCATATAAAATCAAACTTTTTTTGAAAAAAGATTTTATTTGTATGAAAGGCAGAGTGACAGACAAGCGCAGAGAGAGAGAGAGAGAGATCTTCCATCCACTGCTTCATTTCACAAATGGCCACAGTGGTCAGGGCTGGGACAGGAGCGTCTTTCGGGTCTTCCACATGAGTGATGGGTGCAGGAGTCCAAGCCCTTGGGATATCTGCTGCTGCTTTCCTAGGTGCATTAGCATGGAGCTGGATTGGAAGTGGAACAGTAGGGACTTGAACTGGGGCACTGTAGGAAGCTGTTTGCACTACAAGGTTTTGCTTCTTTAAATGCTGCCTCTATATAATTCTGTGGCCCTGGTTAGAGGTTATTCAATTCCCTTTGTTGAGAAGCTGATGAAGTCCTACCCCAACTATTACAGTTATCAGGCTCTCACCCTCAGGGACTACCTTGTACCTATCTTAATTGCCCTGGTACCTGGTATCAGACAGCAGGGGTAGCCCCTGAGCCCTGGAGCCTGGTAAGTCATTGAAATGAGGTAATCTAGAGGGAGATAGAGCAACCCAGCAAGCTTCACCCCACTTGCTGTGCATAAGCAGCTCCCTACATCTGCAGCTGGCTGTTACCCTGTTCTCAGGTGCAAGCCACCATATGTCCCTGCCTGGCAGCTTCTTCCAAGCTTTCAGTACCAAAGTTCTGCTTTCATCTTTCTGAGTGTCAGAGTGGGCATAATGCTAATCAATAGAATCTCTATATCTTAAAAAATAGGAAAACCTCTTCGGGCAAATCTTGGTGAATTGCACTTAGTATGTTATTACCATGACTATAGTTTATGCCAACCAGTGTAGATTTCTAAATTTGCCTAAGTTCACACCATTCAGAGATAGTCAAATTTAATTCCAATTTTTTTTTCTGATTCCAAAGCCTGTACACATTCACTGAACCAAAGATTTATATAAATTATATGTTTTATTTAGCATTTACTATATTGGCAACACATAAAACTAAGTGAATAACTGCAATATATATATTCAGGAAAACATATTTAAAATTCCTATGTGTTAAATAAACTGAATTAAACTTCTCATCATTCACACACACACAGCAAATAGAAACATAACCTATGATAGACTTCTCATGGTTGTTCTCAGTACTTAAGTCAAAATACGGTGCATTAATATGAATTGCTATTGTAACATTGATGTCCAATATTTTAAAAGTGTAAGGACTCACTCTAAGAAATATCTTCCTCACTTACACATTATTATATTGTTATGGGCCTGTGTACCTTTGGTTTTAATCTGGGCTCTCGCCTCACACAGAGAGAGGAATTCTAAGCAGAGATGTAGTAATGTGCACTAGGGAGAACGGGATGTATTTCCAAGTGGGGGAGCAATCATACATTCACTCGTGAGCGTGGTCAACCCACATGAAGAAATGCCCAGTATGAATGGGCTAGAGGGATTCCTGTGAAAGAGAGATAAAAGAGAGCCCCATGGAAAAAAGATCTCTCTCTCTCCCCTCCCCCTCATTCTCAGCCTTTTTTATTGGATAAACAGATGAGGCAGGGTCTTAGCAGGTGCAAAGCCTTTTAGGACTTTTATAATACTTCCATGTGGAATTTGAATACTATGTGGCCATCATGTTGGCTCCTCTTTCCTGCTCCCATATAAGACACAGGTGCATCCTGAGAAGGGGTAATACAAGCTGACAGTTAAAAAGATAAATATTAGGGCCAGTGTTGTGGTGTAATAGTAAAACCACCACCTGCAATGTCAGCATCCCATATGGGCACCAGTTTGTGTTCCAGGTGTTCCACTTCCAATCCAGCTTCCTGCTAATGGCTTGGGAAAAGCAGAGGAGGATGGCCCAAATACTTGGGCCCCTGCACCCATGTGGGAGATCTGGAAGAAGCTCCTGGCTCCTATGTGGTGGCCATCTGGGGAGTGAACCAGTGGATGGAAAGCCTCTCTCTCTCTCTCTCTCTCTCTCTCTCTCTCTCTGATTTTCAAATAAATAAATAAATACAGCTTTTTAAAAAGAGAGATAAATATTATATTTCAGGATTGCAAGAATTCCAGCTCACCTAAACCTGACTGCTTAGTTATACCCAATCAATATCACTTAAATGGTTGATGTCTTTGACTATCTTCCCATTTTAGCAACCATATCAGGTTTCAAATTAGAACCAATTTCCAAACTTTTCATGATTATATTCCTGGTAATCCTGATGGTTCCTAGACCATGTCTCACATCTCAGAAAACATATTTTTTCTATCTATATATTCCCTAGCAAAAAATTATGGAATGGGGATGGGCCAGAGCAAACATAGACAAATCTTTTTTCATAATGAGGCAGAGATGAACCCAACAAATACCCACATATAAAATAACAATTTTATGAAAACTAGGAAAACTGTCCAGAAAAGTCTATGGCATGGCAGGAGGGTGTGATACTGACTTGTGGATCAGTACTGCTTTTCCAGAGGAAGTATCTTTTTGTTAGCTGAAGGTTGGAATAGAGGGAAGACTGTGAAAAGCTGTTTCTGTGTTGGGAGACAGCATGGTACGGTGTCATGTGATGTGTCAGGTGAAGAGAGAAGAACCTCCCTGTGTGAAAACAGCTGTCTTGATATGAGTTAAGGTAGCTAGCTGATCTGGAGGTCACAAACCACAAGGCCCTGCCCCATGTAATTATATCCTATTTGTGTGTCAGACCACCTCACACACCTGCCAATTTCCCAGGACCCTTATTTCCATTAGGGACTTGGGGAAAAGTCCCCAGGTACATAGGTATATTAAGTTCCATATGGGATTTTATGGAGGTGTCACAAACCTTGCAGGTGACTGTATTACCCCGTAAAAGGAGGTGCTGGGAGGTGCTGACTCTCCCTTCTTCCCATCCCCTACCCCTTTTCTCCCTCTGGCCTACTCACTCTCCATGCTCACATGGGTGTGTGCTTGCTTCCTTACCTTTCAAACAAATTTTATCACTTTGTGCATCATCTACATGCCCATCCTTAAAATGCTTTTTATTTAAAAGGCAAGGACCTGGATGAAAATTAAGCCCTACTTCTCCCCCATGACTCTGAGGACTGAAGGACAAGTGAGGCTCCTATAGACTGGGGAGCCCATTGAGAAAGGAGGCCATCACTGTCTCCCATCCAGAGAAGGCAGGTGTTTGGACCAAGGCTGTTCTGGTGCATCTGGAAAGTGCTGAACAGGTTCAAGGAAACTGAAAGACGATATTGACAGGACAAGAGAAAAAGGAGCAGGAGAGAGGAGTGAATATGGATGTGTAGCTTCACGTAATGATGGATGGCAGTGGCGGTGGATGCTTAAGTATGTTTTTCCTTAATGGCCAAATGAAATATGTTGGTTATGCTCAGAAAGAATCTGTGCTACCTAAGAGCTTTATTTGAAAGTCATGAGTAAACATTGGATTTTATCATCTATCTTCTAAGCGTCTATTGAAATTGTCATTTAAAAAAAAACATATTGTTTTACTGGTGCAATTAAGAGATGACCTCATGCGTGTTATCTTTACTGTGTTAGGAATTACAGTTGGTGCCAAAACCTAATGGGTAAAAGTGTCTAGAAACTGCAACAAATAATGGCTTAAACAAGTGGTTTATGTTTCTCAGTTGATAAGTCTTAAACAACTTGTTGCTGGCTTTGGTTTGGGTATTCAGAAGTAATGCCAGGGGCACCAGCAGTATATGTGTTCTAGCTATACCATTCTTGGCATATTTCATTTAATTCTCAAGAATTTTGAGTTGTATTTATAATGTGGTAGCTACATCACAAGCCCTCACTTTGTTTTACCCAGGAAACTGGGATGGAGAGTGGAGAAAAGTGAATCAAAACATATGCTACTTCCCTTTAGAAAGCATTAAGTCACATGATCATTCCAGCTGGAAAGAAGAACAAATAGAACTAACTTAGCAAGGAGGCATTGTTATTAGATGCATCTGTATCTAATACACTTAAAATTTGGGGATTGAAACCATCCACAATGATTTTTCCACTAATTCCATAGCATTTGATCAATGTAGGGTTTTTGTTTTGTTTTGTTTCTATTTTTGTTTTAGCTCTTTAGTAAAATCTTTAATTTACTTTTCAATCTGTTTTGTTTTGACATTAAAACTTACTTGCTTCTATCCGTTCATACTTTTCTTTTTCATTTGTTCCTATCTATGATTGGTGCAACTTTTAAAATGTCTAATGCATTGGCCGGCGCCATGGCTCACTAGGCTAATTCTTCACCTGTGGTGCTGGCACCCCGGGTTCTAGTCCCGGTTGGGGAGCCAGATTCTGTCCCGGTTGCTCCTCTTCCAGTCCAGCTCTCTGCTGTGGCCTGGGAGTGCAGTGGAGGATGGCCCAAGTGCTTGGGCCCTGCACCCGCATGGGAGACCAGGAGGAAGCACCTGGCTCCTTGTTTTGGATCTGTGCAGCGCGCTGGCTGTAGCGGCCACTTGAGGGGTGAACCAATGGAAAAAGGAAGACCTTTCTCTCTGTCTCTAACTCTGCCTGTCAAAAAAAATTTCTAATGCATTAACATTAATTGTTCTGATTTGACGGATCAGAATTTTGTCTCTGGTTTAGTCTGCCAGGGCACCCTTTAAAAAGTACCATAAACTGAATGGCTTAAGTAGCAGAAATCTGCTGATTTACAGCTATGGGGGCTGGAGGTCAGGATGCAGGTGTTGGCAGGGCTTGCTCCTTTGAGGGCTGTGTGAGAGGCTCTGTTCCATGCTCTTTCCCCAATTCCAGTAGGAAAGCTGGCAGTGACTTTCCTGGGCAGCTGGAAGCATCACCACAGTCTTTTCAATCTTCATCTTCACATAGAACTCTCACTGCATGTTTGTCTCCAAATTCACCCTTTTTATAAAGATACCACTCCTACTTGATTGGGGTTCATCCTAATGATTTCACTTTACTTTGATAACCTGTGCAAACACCCTGTCTCCAAGCAAGGTCGCATTCAGAGGAAATGTGGGTAAGAAGTTGACATGAATTTGAGGAAGACAAAAATTCAACTTATAACAATGTCACCCCTGGACATGTGCCATAAATTTCATTGGCATTGCTATAGTATCTTTTTTTTTTTTTCAAAAAAAGATGAATTGAAATTTATCTCTCTCCTATAATAGGAAGACTGAATTAAAAAAAGTCACAGGCAATATGGTAGCAAGATTTGCACAAAATCAAGTAACCTATCATCATAGATAGACCATTCTTTAAATCTCTCCAAGGCAATTATGCCCCCAATAATGAGCACCTCTCTGAAGTTTCTGGAACTCAGGACAAATAGATTATCTCACTTTATTATTAGAAGTGCAAGGACTAAGTCCTCTGTAATATATCACTCAGGCCTCACCACTGTGAGTTGTCCATTATCTCCTAAACTCAGTCTTACCCTGTTTCCCCCAAAGCATCCTAAAATAAAAGCTTCTATACATACAGTTGATTAGGTCAGCAATCAACAGGTGCAAGAGTGAAGAATGTGGGCATGAGAGAATGTAGGACAGATACTACAAAGTGACTATCTTAGTCCATCTAGGCTGCTCTACCAAGAGTCAGCATAGACTGGTTATTGCTCATGGTTCTGAGGTCCAGGAGTCCAAGATTAAGGTGCTGGCCAGTTTAGTGTCTGGTGAAAGCTAGCTTCTTATCCTCTTGGTAAGTGCTTATATGAAGGAAGGATTGCGCTCCCTGAGTCTTTCTCAGAGGACACTAATCCCATTCATGAGGGGCTCATCCTCATGATCTAATTCCGTCCCATAGGAACAACTCCCTAACATAATTACATCCAGGACTGGGTTTCAATATATGAATTTGGGGAGGACATAAACTTCCAGGCAATTGCAGTTAGCTAATTGGTCGTGGCTAGGATGACTGGTGCTGGATTCCACAGGGTCCTCTCAAGAGGATTATGAAAGGTGTCAGAACTGTCCATCTACAGTCTCCAATGCCTTGTTAGTTAAAGGAGACCTCATGGGTCAGCTTGTATGTACATGAATGCCAAGGGAGTCTCTTGTACATTCTCTGTGCCAAGGAGTCAAGGCAACTTTTGTGCAGGATGAAATGCTTTCTCAGGCCTAATATGAGGTATTCTTGGGTGGCACTTGGTGAAGTTAGTCGAAGTTGGCACGGATATTGAATTTATGTCACAGGAGTAAGCAAGAGGTGATTCTAAGAACATGTGCATGGCACATAGCAGTGTCTGACAACCTTTCCTTCCAGTCTCACTCTGGGTCAGCCACAACCGCAACAGCCTCTGTCTCTACTCAAATCATTTTCTACAACTTCCCAAAACGGGCATTCCCTGGGGTACCACTTACCTTGCACATATTTTTGGAGTCTGGCTATTTGTCTGTAGTCATTTTCCTCTTTGTCTCTTTGGGCTGATACTAAACCTCTCCTTCTCTTTTGTCTTGGAAAAAAGCAATTATAAATTGGGCTTTGCTGTCAGACTTTAACAATCACCCTTTCAAGTACGACTCCGTTTTCCTGCCACCTAGTCACTTTTCGTTTTTCAGAATAGATTTTAACATCCATTTCACAGACATCCTCTCTCAATTTCTGTCATAGCTTTCAATGACAACACACCTATTGGGGCATTCAGGACTCTAAGTCTCATTTCCTTTAACTTTTAATCATCAACGAGCTATTCTTTGACTCCATGTCCACCATACATCTTGAGCATCAAAATCAGGTTCTAGACACACCTATTCATAGCTCTGTCATGCAGGCAAAGCCGTACTTAACCACAACCTTTAATTTTCTAAGTTTACTTTTTCAGCTTCCAATCATTTGACGTCGTTATTTTTCACTGAACCATTTCTCAGGGTTCAGTTATGCAATCATCTGTGCCTAATTATTTTTACCTCCTCTTTATTTTGTTTCATGGTTTATTTTTATCATCAATGACTTTGTGATTACTCTGATTCCTTTTGCCCCCTCTCCTTTTTATTTCCATTACTCACCAATTCTAGAAACCTCCCTTCACATTTTCTATAACCATGTGATCAAGCATTCCTGAAGTAAATTGCACAGTAGGAACATAGAATTCTTACAATGATGAGCAACAAAGAGCGTTGCCCAGTGCTCAGATTATCTGTCCCATTCTTATCTCAGGTTGACAGAGGTGTGAGGATGACATATTGTCTTCCTTGATAAGAAAACACAAATAATCTAGTGCATCTAAACTTCTCTCAGTACTTGTCAAATTTATAGTAATCTTTGTTTCTTGACTTATTTTATATTGATCTTTCCAACTATAAATGGGAAACCTCAGAGAGCAAACATCTGTGGATTTCATTCCATACTCCTATCTGTATTCATGTAGCATAGTGCCTTCAATATTATAGTCAGGTGTTCAGGCTAGTTGTTTAGGCAATGGTTAAGATGTCTACATCTCTTATTGGAGTACCTGGTTCCATAACAGGCTCTGGCTCCTGACTTCAACTTCTTCTGGGAGGCATGTGTGATGGCTCCAAGCATTCAGATTCCTGCTATCCTCATGGGAGATCTGGACTGAGTCCCTGGCTTCTGGCTTTAGCCTGGCCATTGCAGGTATTTGGAGAGTGAACCAGGGGATAGAAACTCTCTCTCTCCTTCACCTCATTATCCCTCCCCTTTTCCATCTCTCCTTGTTTGTCAAATAAACAAACAAAAAATTTTAAATTTTACATAATGTAGTCAGTTAAAAAACAGTTGTTTAATTAACAAGTGAGTGCAAGAATGGAAAAAATGGTAGATTCATAAATGTATGGATTGAGTGATAATTGAATGAGCATGAAATTAAATGCCCACACACAATAAACCAAAAATCCAGTATATATTTTAAATAAAAATGACTAGCCGGCGCCGCGGCTCACTAGGCTAATCCTCCGCCTTGCGGCGCCGGCACACCGGGTTCTAGTCCCGGTCAGGGCACCGGATTCTATCCCGGTTGCCCCTCTTCCAGGCCAGCTCTCTCCTGTGGCCAGGGAGTGCAGTGGAGGATGGCCCAAGTGCTTGGGCCCTGCACCCCATGGGAGACCAGGAGAAGCACCTGGCTCCTGCCATCGGATCAGCGCAGTGCGCCGGCCACAGCGCGCCTACTGCAGCGGCCATTGGAGAGTAAACCAACGGCAAAAAGGAAGACTTTTCTCTCTATCTCCCTCTACTGTCCACTCTGCCTGTCAAAAAAAAAAAAAAAAGATAAAAATGACTGTCACCTATTCCTCATTGTATAACTTCTCTAATATTTTGCATTGAACCACAAGCACAGGTCATCTACCTTAGAAAAAATTCTCTCCCACAAATGCTGTTTTTCTTTATTAACCTCTTAGATTTTGGAAAATTGAATTTTACAATGGGGCATAATTATTTGAAAATAGAAAAGGCATTAATTCAAGGCATCCAATGCTTTGCTCCAAAACTACAAATGTCAGTGAAGAATAGTGATGCTTTGGTATATTTTATTTAAGTGAGATATTTGAACCTGTATCTGGAAGTTTCAGATATTTATCTTACTGAAAAAAAATATTGGTCGTAGAAATGTTCTGATCAAACTCACTTTTCCATAAATTTGCTTACAGTGCTACTTTCTGCTTTTGAAGGTGCACAAATACTTTAGTAATTTTGTAAGAGAAATATAAATCTTGGTTTTAGGAATTTATTGGTAGGGAAAGATAATCAGTAATTACTCATTGGGAGTATAATTAGTACAGAAAGAAATATTTTAAACTACTATCAAGTAATCATGAAATGAATGTCTCTACATATAAAAAGATAAAACAACTACATATCCCAATGTTTATGTATTTGTATAAATGTGATGGCATATGTATTTTATATGCATATTTTAATGATTTATGTATAGACATTTTCAGTATTTAATGACGAATACCTTTTTCAAAAAGTTAAGTTATTTATTTAAATTTTTTGAAAGGCAGAGAGACACAGGGAAGGAGAGAGAGAGACAGCTAGAGATCTCTCATCTGAGGCTGGGCCCTGCTGAACCCAGGACATAGGAACTCAGTCAGGTTCTTCATGTACATGGCAGGAACGCAACTACTAGAGCCAACACTGCTGCCTCAGGGTCTGCATTAGCAGGAGCTGGAATTGGGAACACAGCCAGGATTTGAGTCCAGAAACTCATATGGAATGCAGGTGTCCGAAGTGCTGTGCCAATGCCTACCCCATGAGTACCTTTAGACAAAGATATTCATGTGTTTTTATCTAACAAGATTATCATTAGACAACAGGCCTTCACAACTGCTACATTATGCATATTTTCTGAATGAGTTTTAAAGACTGATTTCAAGAGGAAAAGAAGTGGAATTACTAGGTTTGTGATTAATACTATGTCATAAATATAATCTTCATACTAATACTTAGATTGATTAAGCGCTCACAAAAAAACTCATTAATGTGAATATTGAGACAATGTTTTCAGTGGAGGAAATCCAATCACATAATGTTTATTGCCTCAATTATGTTTATGTGTTTTGTGGTAGCAAATTACTTCAACGACTGCTGCTAGGCAAAGGCCTTCTGGAGAGCCAATGTCCTGTATTGGCTGGTGATTCTTTGTCAGCTTAACATACATGTGCGCATTCTAGTGTTTACACCTCAAAGATCAGCATGTAAAACTGAACCAAAAAATGAACTGGGGGGGGGGGCAATGAATCTTTTACCTCATTGCAAATAAAACCTTCATGGTTTCTGTTTTCATTTATGGAAAAATGTAGATTTTCATTTTCTTTTAAAAACTATTGATTACTTGCATTTATACATGTATCGATGAAATAATCATGACTTCTAGTTCTATTTTATTCATCTGATTTTATTTTTCCACCATGCAACTATTTCCCATGAAGAATTACGTATCTCAAGCCAAAAGATGTGGTATACATCATTTACAATCATTCATATTACAGAGGTTAACATACAAATATTGAACAGCAACCTATACCATGTATGCCATTTGTTTTGATTTCCTATATTCCATTTTAGCTGCCAATTTTTTTTTATCTTTTATTTAATGAATATAAATTTCCAAAGTACAGCTTATGGATTACAATGGCTTCCTCCCCCCCATGACTTCCCTCCCACCCGCAACCCTCCTCTTTCCTGCTCTCTCTCCCCTTCCATTCACATCAAGATTCATTTTCAATTATCTTTATATACAGAAGATCAGTTAAGTATATATAAAGTAAAGATTTCAACAGTTTGCCCTCACATAGCAACACAAAGTGAAAAATACTGTTGGAGTACCAGTTATAGCATTAAATCACAGTGTACAGCACATTAAAGACAGAGATCCTACATAATATTATTTTTAAAAAATTATTTAATTTTCTATGCCATTTCCAATTTAACACCAAGTTTTTTTTTTCCATTTTCAATTATCTTTATATACAGGAGATCGATTCAGTATATACTAAGTAAAGATTTCTTCAGTTTGCACCCACACAGAAACACAAAGTGTAAAAATACTGTTTCAGTACTAGCTATAGCATTACTTCACATTGGACAACCCATTAAGGACAGATCCCACATGGGACGTAAGTACACAGTGACTCTTGATGTTGATTTAACAATTTAACACTCTTGTTTATGGCGTCAGTAATCTCCCTAGGCTCTAGTCATGAGTTGCCGAGGCTATGGAAGCCTTTAGGGTTCACTGACTTCAATCTGATTCTGATAGGGTCATAGTCCAAGTGGAAGTTCTCCCCTCCCTTCAGAGAAAGGTACCTCCTACTTTGATGGCCCCGTTCTTTCCACTAGGATCACACTTGCTGAGATCTTTCATTTAGGTCTTTTTTTTTTTTTTTTTCCCCAGAGTGTCTTGGCTTTCCATGCCTGAAATACTCTCATGGGGCTCTTCAGCCAGATCAGAATGCCTTAAGGGCTGATTCTGAGGCCAGAGTGCTGTTTAGGACATCTGCCATTCTATGAGTCTGCTGTGTCTCCCACTTCCCATGTTGGATGGATCTCTCCCTTTCTGATTTTATCAGTTAGTATTAGCAGACACTAGTCTTGTTTGTGTGATCCCTTTGACTCTTAGACCTATCAGTGTGATCAATTGTGAACTGATATTGATCACATGGACTATTAGCTGCCAAAATTTTTACAGCTATTGTAGTCAAGGAACAAGAGCTGGTAAAAGTCTTAGAGATTGTTGGCCAATTTCAGAAAAAGGGTGATTAGGTATGAAACTTGTAATTAGATGATCATTTATTTGTTAAAAATAAGAGCAGTATATGTCTAACGATGAGAAGAAAATAGATTAGGACTCAGATAGAATGTGGAATTAGAGGGACAAATTATTTCCCCTGATATGGCAGATTGACTGCAGAATTGTTAAGACCGGTGGATTCTTTTTTATTTTTGAGATTTTTATTTATTTGAAAGGATGAGTTACAGAGAGAGAAGAGAGAGAGTGAGAGCGAGAGCGAGAGTGAGAGAGAGAGAATCTTCCATCTGCTGGTTCACTCCCCAAATGGCTGCAACAACCGGGGCTAGGCCAGGCCAAAGCCAGGAGCTTCTTCCCAGTCTCCAACATGGATAAAGTGGCTCAAGCACTTGGGCCATCCTCTACTTGTTTCCCAGGCACATTAGCAGGGAGCTGGATCAGAAGTGGAACAGGGATCAGCACTATGGCATAGCAGTTAAAGCTCCAGCCTGCAGTACTAGCATCCCTTATGGGTACTGGTTCAAGTCCCAGCTGCTCCACTTCTGATCCAGCTCTCTACTAATGCACCTAGGAGAACAGCAGAGAATGCTCCAAGTCCTTGGGCCCCTATACCCACGTGGGAGACCCAGAAGAAGCTCCTGCTTCAGATCAGTTCAGCTCTGGCCATTGTAGCCATTTGGGGAGTGAACCAGCAGATGGAAGACCTCTCTCTGTGTCTCTACCTCTCTCTCTGTAACTCTGTCTTTCAAATAAATGAAAATAAATCTTAAAAAAAAAAAGAAGTGGAACATCAGGGACTCAAAGTAGTGCCCACATGGGATGCCAGTGCTACAGGCTGAAGTTTAACCTGCTACACTTCAGGTCTTGGACTTCAATAGTCATTTGACTACTAGAGACACTATCATTGATTTTTACAGTTTTTAATACATCTTTAAATCATTTAAGATTTAAGTATTATGATCCTATAGCTTTACAGTATAGTTTCCTAGAGTTTAATTTTTTTTTTTTTTTTTTTTTTGGCCAGGCAGACTTAGACAGTGTGTGTGTGAGAGAGAGAGAGAGAGAGAGAGAGACAGAGAGAAAGGTCTTTCTTCCATTGGTTCACTCCCCTAATGGCCACTACTGACGGCGCTGCGCTGATCCGAAGCCAGGAGCCAGGTACTTCCTCCTGGTCTCCCATGCGGGTGCAGGAACCCAAGCACTTGGTCCATCCTCCACTGCTTTCCCGGGCCACAGCAGAGAGCTGGACTTGAAGAGGAGCAACCGGGACTAGTACTTGATGCCCCAACTGGGACTAGAACCCATGGTATCGGCGCCACAGGTGGAGGATTAGCCAAGTGAGCCACAACGCCAGCCAGAGTTTAAATTTTTACCCATTATTAAATATATTAGAACTCTTTTTGAAAATGATTCAGTCTACATAAGTTTTCAATAAAGTCAGTTAACTATTTTCATTGATTCAAATCCTTATAGTATAATAAAAGCATATTCTCATAAAGAATCAAAGAAATTACTCAATTGGCAAGACACATTAGTAATTATGTGGCCTAACTTGAAGTTCTTACATAGGACTAGCAGTTGGCAATGAGGACATGAGGTATATGTTATAAAGTTGGATGTCCCAGTCTACTTCATTCTTCACCATGCTTAATATAAAGTTAAATCAAGGCAGAATATTAGAAACCTCGGTCTAAGAGACTCAAGCCCGGTAACTCTCAATGAATCTTGAAAAGTAGTCCAAGGAAGTCAAATCCTAGTCAGAATTTATGTATTACACAGTGGATATACATTGGCTTGGCTGGAAAACATAGGCGTATGTGGTAAGGAGGGTGGGATGAATTTCTCACTGGTTGGAGATTGGAATATGATTGGCTAAAAACACCTTCAGAGAGAAGGAAGGTATCTGAAAAGAGGTGTTGAATAGAAGGCTACTGATGAATTCTAAGGAGGGCATTTCTGGGAATGGATAAGAAATGCATAAAGAACAAAGGATTGGTGCCAACGCTGTGGTGCAGTAGGTTAAAGCACCTGTCTGCAGTACCAGCATCCCATATGGACACTAGTTTGAGTCCCGATGCGTCACCTCTGATCCAGCTCTCTTCTATGGCCTGGGAAAGCAGTAGAAGAAGGCCCAAGTCCTTGGGCCTGTGGACCCACGATGGAGACCCAGAAGAAGCTCCTGGTTCCTGGCTTCAGATTGGCACAGCTTCAGCACTTTCGGTCATCTGGGGAGTGAACCAGCGAATGTAAAACCTTTCTCTATCTCTCTGTCTCTGCCTGTCTGTAACTCTGCCTTTCAAATAAATAAATAAATCTTAAAAAAAAAAAAAAAAGGATTGCTCATGGTTGCCACACGGCAAGGACACAACAGATGACCCAAGACAAAATGATAAATACCTCTCTCTGTCAGATCACTCAGATAAGACTCACTAGATCTTTCTCCTGAATTCCTTGCAGACTTTGTAGGGGCAATTTGTTAGCATTATTTTATTCCCCATTAGTTTTCATTCAAAGGCCTGAACTTGAGGATTTTTTTTTTTTTTTTTTTTTTTTTGCAGAGGTAGGGGGAGGAGTCTTTCCTTCATCATGGTGTATGGCTTCCACATTCCTCTCCCATTTAGATTTAAAACCAAGTATAAGATGCCAGATGCTTGCTTGCCCTGGCTCACCACTGGGGGCATGTATAGATTTTGTGATCAATGAAGTCTGTCATTTTTCTCCCCTCCCCCATTACTGTATTGATGCTATTACTTATCAATATGATGAAAAGAGAACTTTAATGAAAGATATAGGAGCAGGCATTTGGCACAGCAGATAAGATGCTGTTGGGACACACACATCTCACGTTGGAGTGCCTGAATTCAAGCCCCAGCTCTGCTCTTCACTCCAGCTTCCTGCCAATCCAGGGAGGCAAAACTTTGGACAACAAAGGATCCCTCTCCCATTGCTTAATAGCAAGCTTTCTGGGGCTGCCTAACATGCGAACAGCTCACAATACTTCTTTGCATAATTGTTGCATAGTCACTTGAAATCCCATAATAGTTCTTTTTGCTGAAAATAAAATTTGCTGTGCTGTCTTTCCAGAGCCCCTGATGACATTTTAGCAGCCATCTTTGAATATACATTGATTGGCCAAGGCCTGGGCTCATAGGACTTGCCCCAGCCCTTTCTTCTGCACCTATCATGTTCTCTTGTTTTGTTTTATCCAGTTCTGCCTCAGTTACCCTAACTTCATGAATTCCCAAACGTTTCTCTGTACGGGAGATTGATTTGGGCTTTGACGTGATTTGTCCCTGTTTTTCTTCAGGCCTGTGGTAAAAAAAAATAAATGTTCTCTGTCTCAAAAGGTGAATCCAGGGTTTTTATAGCTAACAGGGTACGTGCCAGCAGGACGCCATGACTGATAACACAGACTCAGGTGATGGCTCAAATGATTGGGTCCTTGCTACCCATGAAGTCCAGATTGAAGTCCAGTTCCTGGCTTAAGCCTGGACAAATCCTGGCTGCTGAAGGCATTTAGGGGAGTAAACCAATGGATAGGAGAATTCTTTCTGTCACTAGCATTCATATATAAGTAAATAAATAAAAAATTGTTAAGTTTATACTTCTTATAATCCTCCAAGACAGATTCTGGATGAGTTAAAGATCAAATTATATCAAACTTGAAGACAAATACAAGTCCTCTAAAAATATTTAGAGAAAAGGAAATATCATGGGGTAGATATATGATGTTAGAATAGTGGGGAGTTACAAAACTGACTATTTTTATGCATCATGATGCAAACAGTGACATATGTCTCAAAATGCTCCTCTGGGTTTGGTATCAAGGTTCTATATCAGCCTCACAAACTGATTTAGGTGTTTCCCCTTTCTTTCAATTATCTAGAATAAATTGGATTATATTGGGATTTCTTTATCCTTGAATCTATAAGGATAGCTAGGAAGCCATTTGTAATTCAGACTCCTTTTCCATTTGCCCCTTATATTTTTGTAGGGAGTTGGAGAAAAAGGAAGATTTTATAATGGTACTGCAGAAATGATTGGTATAAGCTATTTTAGTGGAGGTGAGTATACACAATTTGTTGGTATAAATTAATTGTGATATGGTTTTTTACTTTTTAAAAGTGTACTCATGTGTTTTCTACATAGTGATGCCTTGCTTTTTTAGTTATTGTCATCTTTTCCCTCCTTTTTTTTTCTTTTTTTTTCTTCTTTTTTTTTTTTTTTTTTGACAGGCAGAGTGGATAGTGAGAGAGAGACAGAGAGAAAGGTCTTCCTTTTTGCCCTTGGTTCACCCTCCAATGGCCGCCCCAGTAGGCGCACTGCGGCCAGCGCACCACGCTAATCCGATGGCAGGAGCCAGGTGCTTCTCCTGGTCTCCCATGGGGTGCAGGGCCCAAGCACTTGGGCCATCCTCCACTGCACTCCCTGGCCACAGCAGAGAGCTGGCCTGGAAGAGGGGCAACCGGGACAGGATCGGTGCCCCGACCAGGACTAGAACCCGGTGTGCCGGCGCCGCAAGGCGGAGGATTATCTTACTGAGCCGCGGCGCTGGCCATCTTTTTCCCCTTTTAAAAAGCATTAATCTCACCATATATTAGTCTATCACTATTTTACCCAAAATAAATTTGTCCTGTTAATTACCTCTTTCATTTTTCTGCTTTAAATCTTTTTTTTTTTTTTCACTGAAAGATAGAGTGACACAGAGAGAGAGAGTGGAAGAAATCTCCTATCCTCTGATTCACTCACTACGTGGTCACAACCTAGACTAGGTTGAAGCCGGGAGCCAGGGATTCCATCCCATCTCCAATGTGGGTGGCAGGCACCCAAGCTCTTGTGCCATCCTCCAATGCTTTCTCAGGCACATGAGCAGGGAGCTGGCTCTGAAACAGCACCTGGGACTCAAACCAGCGCTCCATTAGAGGATGCCACATTGCAGGGAGTAGCTTAACCCACTGTGCCATGACGCCAGTCCATCTGCTTCATAATAGCTTCTACTTTTATTTATTTTCTTTAGGCTCATTTTGTGAAGTTCACACTAACTTACTGAGTTGAAATATTAGTACCTTACTTTTTAACCCTTTCTAGTTTTAAAATCGGGGCTTTCATTGCTCATTATTTATATAAATGTTGTTTCCATTATGATTAACTTTTTTAAAGATTTATTTACTTATTTATTTGAAAGGCAGAGTTAGAGAGAGGAGTAGGAGAGAGAGAGAGAGGGAGAGAGAGAGAGAGAGAGAGAGAGAGAGAGAGAGAGATCTTCCATCTACTGGTTCACTACCACATGGCTAAAACCACTGGAGCTGAACCAATCCAAAGCCAGAAGCCAAGAGTCTCTCCAAGTCTCTCACATGGTGCAGGGACCCAAGGACTTGGTCCATTTTCTAATGCTTTCCAGGCATATTTGCAGGGAGCAAGATCAGAAGTGGAACAGCTGGGACTTGAACCAGGGCCTATATGGGATGCCAGCACTGTAGGCCATGGCTTTAACCCACTGAGCCACAGCACAGGCCCCCATTATGATTCATTTTAATCCTTGATTTCTTTAGAATGATTTCATAAGTCATTTATTCTTTCATTTATTTGATATTCATTTATTATTTCTTTGCACATTCAAATCCCTTCTCCCATTCCATTGCCTCCAGTATTTTAATTTTAATTTTTTGAAGAACACAAATTATTATTTAAAAATAAAAATATAGAAATTCATATAATGGCTACTTAGTGAATAATTATTCTGATTCTGTCTAATTAAACTAATTTAAATTATAAAAGCATACAGATTTCTTATTCCTGAGGCATTTTTTTCTCATATTGAATAATACAGTAAAAGAGTTTTATTCTCTGTTCATTTACTCAAGTTTTCTTTATATCACAGGTCATTTGATAAAAGTAATCTGAAATAGATAACATCATCCATCCATTAATATTTTAATTAGTACCATTTCTTTACAATGATTATAAAATGCACTATATTTCTGAGATAAAAAGCAAAGCTGGCAAAAGCAAGAAACCAAGCTATTTCAAAGTTATTTTGCTCCTCGTAATTCCAGTGAAAGATAAGGGTTGTGCTCACTTCTGATAAGTTTTAAAGGAAAGCAATTTACCTTCGCTCTTCATATAAGAGAGCTATTCAGTTAGAGTGACATGCTTCGTATTTCAGAATATTGTATTTTAGTGATGTTGATATTTATTTGAGGCAGGGACTGAATGCAAATATTCTGCATTAGCAATCTTTTCAACAACAGGCATCAGTATGCTGCAGAAAAACACTACATGCTGATGCTCTGAGAATATGAATTAATAATTTTGCATGTTAATGTGTAGTTAGAACCTTTAATTTTATAAGTGCATATGGTGTTTTTACTTCTGATGTCTGTGGAATATTTACTCATAATGTTCACTATAGTTATATAGTTCTGGTGCAATTTTTCATTACAAAAATATGCCAGAATAATAATCTACTTTCAATTTTTGAATTTAATGAAATTGGAAGAATTTTTGAGCCTCAAAGTTAAAGTTACCAAATTAAAAAAAATCACAGGAGGCCATGATTTTGTGCTAAGTTCCTGCACTGGGCCCCAACAGACCAGACAAAATCAAAATGGAGTCACCATGCTAAAGTTCTGTGTCACCAACCCGAAACTAAGCTCTTTATCTGGCCATCCCAGAAAGCAGAGTGACAGATGACAGCCAAATTTCCTAAACACGCCAGTTTCAATTGGCATGATAATGAAGCCCTCTCTGCCTTAATCCTTACACAAAAACCTAAAGTCACTAGAGTGTTAATCAACCAGCTATCTTTATGTAGTTCTGTCTCCCTGTCTCACCTTTCAAGGAAAGTAACTTTACTATTACCAATCGAATCTTTCCTCTTTGTTCCTGCTTTCTTCAGCTCTGCTTTCCCTGTAAAACCAACCTCCCCTGCTCCACTCATCAGAAAAATCATGTTTTATGGAATAAAGTGATGCTCAGGTCCAGAATTGAAATAAATCTAATAAACATCTCTAATCGCAATGAGTATAATTCTGTCTTTTGACAAAGTCAAGGTTTAAATTTTTTTTAAAATGTATTTATTTATTTGAAGGGACAAGTTACAGAGGAGGGACAAAGAGAGATATTCCACCCATTGGTTCACTCCTCAAATGGTTGTAAGCCAGGAGCCAGGAACTCCATCCAGGTCTCCTGCAGAGGTGGCCAGAGACCCAAGTACTTGGGCCAGCTTCTGCTGCTTTTGCAGTTGTGTTAGTAAGGAGCTGAATCAGAAGTGGCACAGTCAAGCCTCAACTGGAACTCCAATATGGGAGGTTGGCACCATAGGCTTTACTTCTGCACCACAACCAGGCTCAAGGTTTAAAGTTAAAAGAAGGGGCACAGTGGGTTAATACACTGCTTACAACACCAACCTCTAATATCTGAGCCTTGGTTCAGAATCTGGCTGCTCCACTTCTGATCCAGCATCGTGTTAATGTGCCTGGGACAGTAGCTAAGGAATGGCCCAAGTGCTTGGGACCCCACTACCATGTGGAAGTTCCCAGCTCCTGCTTTCAGCTTGGCCCAGAATTGATCATTGCAGCCATTTGAGCAGTGAACCAACAGACGGAAGATCTCTCTCTCTCTCTGTGTCTCTTTCTCTCTTCATAACTGCCTTTCAAGTAAATGAATAAATCTTTAAAAAAAGGTAAAAGGACCTAAATCTATTATTGCAAATATTAATAAAAAGTAGAAATGTAGTGGCAAACAATGAATATTGCAATATACAATATACTACTTCCCTCTTTAAATGTTTCACATTGCAGACTCTAAAATATCATAAATTATATTAAAATGTATAAATATTTCTGAGTGTAATACTTTTCAACAGTCATGCATGTTATATATTTTTATGCTTTTCACTACATAATCTGCCTCAGTACAGCTGTTTTATTTCTTCTTAACTAAAACTTCATTCAGGTTATGCCATATGTTTGTATGGAGCATGTGTGTAATGGGCAGCTATTTTTAAAGTAGCAGTGACTACTTTAAATAACAGATATTTATCTCAAATCTGCAACATTTTCTTAAATTATTAATTTTCAGGTAGTTGATGTGTAGGGATAGCATTTCAACTTCATAGTCCCATTTTAGAAATTATTTATTAATAAAAAGTCTAAGGTACAAAACTTATTGAGAGTCATCATGTTAACATGGTTATGAAGATCTGAGCACTTAAAGGAGTGCTAACTTTCCCAATCCATTATAAGAAAGATGCCTAGAATTTGTTAACTCTGTTGTGTCCACTATGACTGGCCATTCTACCTGTCTAAATGTGACCTGTGGAATTCTGTTATTACTTGTTACCTTTAATACTGTAACTGCATGTGAATGTCTGTCTATGACGTAGCTACCCAAATACCTATGATGCTGGGACTTACTTGGTAAATTTATTAATCTTCAGTGAGCCAAAAAAGTAATCATTAGTACATCATTTGGATCTAAGGGATTCTTTTTATTTACATTTTCAAATTGTTTTATAAAACACTTATGTTTTAAAGGATGGTTTGGACCAGTTAGGAAGGATTTTTCCATCTAAATAACATTTTAAAATTATTTCATCAGCATCATTTACTTTATTCATTCCTACTTTCCATGTGCCCAGCACAGGGTTTTCACATAATAAAGACTCAATAACTATTTAATTTATAAATATATATGTAAAATATATATTTAATATATAAATATGGTATTACTGTTAGAAGGAAGAATCTTGAAGTCCTGGTTTATTTGTTAGCCTTCATCAGATTTCATATCTCCCTCTTTTCTTTTTAAAATATTTTAGCAACTTTAGATATCAATGGAAGCACAATGTATTTTCAATGTTTGTTGTATACAGTCATGAAGTATGTATACACTCTCAGATATCACCTTGCTAGTATTAGAAACCTGTGTGTTCATGGTTCATGATTTGTTGTAGGTCATGCCAGCTGAAAGAAGCATTTGAAATGTCTAGAAACTTGCACAGTAGCTGGTGTCTGTCTGGTTTACCTTTCTTTAATAGAATACCTGAGACTGGGTAATTTACAATGAGAAGAAACTTATCTTCTTATAGTTCTGGAAGCGTGGAAGTCCAAGGTCAAGGCACTGGTCTTGGAGAGGGCTGTCTTGTTGCATTATCACACGGTGGAAGGCCAAAGAGCAAAGAAGCCAAAACGGGGTCAAATTCACCCTTCTGTCAAAACATTGCCCAGGACTACAGGGGGTGTGCCCTCACAGTCTAATCTCAAAGGTACCACCTCTTAATACAGTAACAATGGAAATTAAATGTCAACATGAATTTTTTGTAGACAAATATTTAAACTGTAGAAGCATATATAATCATTCAAGACAAGACCCCTCATGTTTTTGGTTTAAATGTAAATTTTGAGGTTTTTTTTTTTTTTTTTTTTTTTTTTTTTTACTTTCATGCTAAGAGCATGAAATATCTCTGACAAACATCATTGTGAAAATTTCAGTATGTGGCCAGCAAATATATTTAATGTCTACCTTTCTGTTTAGTAAAAAAATCCATAAATGTTAATAGCCAACACATGCATCTGCTGTTTGGCATTTATAAAGTTCATCAGAAGCATTTGTATTTTCTGTGTCAACTGGGACCATGCCACATTACCCCGATTTACAGGAATCAGTTTTCAAACATAACACCTGCTGCAATAAAAATACACAAGGTCGTGTTTCTCTAAATATCTCAGCTACCAATTTGTTTTCTAAATTTTCCTACCAGTATTTGTATGATTTTTATCATCAACATTTAATCAGCTGGCTCTAAACACACAACTTCACCATACTTAAAGGGCCACACGTATTTTTTTAAAGGATTTCCAATTTTGCTTATACATCCTTAGTATGTCTATGCACTGTAAGTTACATAGTATAAAAATTTTGAATGTTGGTGCTGGGAGACTGGCTAACATCAACATTTTATAGGTTATGTCATAATGAATATTTACTGGATTCTATTATTTGGGTGGGGACACTGACTTTCCCCAGTAGTAGTATTTTGTATTCAGATATTCATATTAGATACTGTGCTAAATACTTATCTCATGGAGATAATATTGTTTGTAAGTCTTCAGTGTGAAAATTTTAAATGACTTGGTGAAACAGAGATTGACTTCAATAGATTTTCTGTGGCGATGGAGAGAGGTAAAATGTTTCCTTAGGAAACAGTGTCACAGTGTAGCTCAGAGAGGCAGTGTTACATGTGCTGAGAACCCCGTCCTGGAGAAGTAGCTACTCTTGCAATATGCTTCCTCTATAACAATTTCTGTCCCTTATTTGGTTTTGCATTGATGGTCAGAAACTGTGTAGGGTCTGAGGATTTTAATCTTACTTGCAAGCAAGCTGCACAGTTTAACTATTACCCATTCATGGATGATGGTAGAAGACATGAGATTCTGGGTCATAAAAGAAGGAATTTATTCTTCATGACATAGCCAGAAAATAAGCTTAAGGGGAGGGCACTGTGGTGTCTAAGCCTCCACCTGCAGGGTCAACATCCCATATGGGTGCCAGTTCATGGTCCGGCTGCTGCTCTTCTGATACAGTTCTCTGCTAATGGCCTGGGAAGGCAGTAGAAGATGGCCCAAGTGCTTGGGGCCCTACACCTACTTGGGAGACCCAGAAGACCCTGGCTCTTGGCTTTGGATCAGCCTAGTTCCAGCCAATTTGGGGAATGAACCAGAGGATGAGACCTTTCTGTCTCTCCTTCTCTGTCTGTAAGTCTACTTCTCAAATAAATTAATTAATATTTAAAAATTTAATTTTCCCATTGGTTCTCCTTATCCACCAAATTCTAAGCATGATGTGAATAGCCCAGATGGGTGCCACACATGCACTAAGAACCCTGGACTTAAAGAACTCAAGTCTTATGTAATATGCAATAAACCTGCCCGAGGGGTAACATTATCTTCACAAGCAGCAGCATCTTTTCCTGACAAAGATGTTTGCTATCCAGTTTCTTTGATGACATAGTCTGTGACCTCCTCCTCCTCTTCCTCGTCCTCCTCCTCCTTCTTCTTGTAAGATTTATTTATTTATTTGAAAGGCAGAGTTACAGAGAGGCAGAGAGACAGAGAAAGAGGTCTTCCATCAGCTGGTTCATTCCCCAAATGGCCGCAAGGGTTGGAGCTAGGCCGAACCAAAACCAGGAGCCAAGAGCTTCTTTCAGGTCTCCCACTTGGGTGCAGAAGCCCAAGGACTTGGACCATCTTCCACTGCTTTCCCAGGCAATAGCAGAGAGCTGGAGCAGAAGTGGAGCAGCTGGCACTCGAACAGGTGTTCATATGGGATGCCGGCACTGCAGGCAGTGGCTTTACCTGCTGAACCAAAGCACTGGCCCCTGAGCCCTTTACATAATGGGCAGAAAGGGGAGAGACCCACGGACTCCCGTAAAGAATTTTTTCTCCTAGGATCCTTCCCTTGTTGGTAATTTTTAGGCCACTACCAAGGAATGATTTCCATACATAAAAGAACATTGAGTTACAGAGACATAAACGCATGACCTCAGCTGTCAGAATTTTCTTTTTTAGATTATTAAAAGGATCTCTTTATGAAAAGAAGGGGTATATTTGCTGCATGTGACTACTGGTATACATTCGGATTTGAAGAAAAATAACAAAGATGTAGAAAGAGATGAAATCTCAACCTCATTTGGGCCACCTCTCTGCTATTTCAGATGTCTCTCACTTGCTATCTCTTCTGCCCCACTCTGTGAATCTCAGTTTAGCAATGGTGCTGCCACTATGGAGTTCAAAACAAGATCTGGAAGCACTGAGAGAAATTTCAAAATAATTCCACAACAGGACAGTGGTTTCCTGAACACGAACGATATCAAGGTGCTGCCCATTAAGCTGAGGGTCTGTTTCTTGGTAAGTAGAAAGCAAAGCCTCCACCAGAAGTGGTTGTCACGGAAAGTGATTTACTTGAGCAAATGAGACCACAGGAACAATTTGCAAAGCCATGGTTGCCCAGCAGAGGGCACTGAGTACCTTAAGAGAAGTGACTATGAAAGGGGCAGTACTCTTCTTCACACCTAGGGGTTGGAGCAGGCTCACTCAGATGCAGTGCAGAAACATGCTTAGACATGCAATGCAATGTGGCTTAAGGGCCTCCTGGGGAAAAATTTGGGAAATATTCAATGTCTGTTAAGTCTCTGACATTTGCACATGCTCAGTTTTCCTGGCTGTGATCATGACTGGTTCCAGCTAGGTTTTGGGGAAGGTAGCCGGGTAGAAATCCCCTGGTCCTTCTATCTGGGCCTGAAAGAACCTCTTGATGAAACATTACTCTTTGGCTGGCTACCCAGAGGAGGGGCACCTCCAAGTCCTGTTGTGTGGGTCCTTGCTATCCCTGTGGGAGACATGGATGGAATTTTGGGCTTCTGGTTTCAGCCTGGCCCAGCTTGGCCGTTGTGGCCATCTTGGGAGTGAACCAGTAGATGGAAGACCTTTCTCTCTCTTTGTCTCTTTTGCTGTCTCTGTAACTCTGCCTTTCAAATAAATAAAAGTAAAATCATACACACACACACACACACACATATATATATATAAAATACATATACATATATATATATATATATATATATATATAAAATCAAGGATTGGTTTAAAGATGTAAGTTTTTTCTCTCTTTTCTTCTGCATGCCTGGGGGTGGGGAGTGGGAACTCCAAAAAAAATGACAATGAAAAAATGTTATTCAAAAACCACAAGCAGACTGCACTGAACCCACATGGTAGTGGTCCCAGCATTTCCATTCACTTTGTTTCTCCAGAGAGAGAAGAAGGGGGAAAGGTGAGAACTAGAAAGAAATCTGAGAGTGTGAATCCTAAAAAAAAAGAAATCATAAGAACATTTTATAAAGTTTGCTCTAATATTTATGTTATTCACCCACTATCCTATCTTAGAAATGTCCCAAGGGGTTTATGCATTTGGTAATAGCATAAATAGAAGAGCTGTATAAGAAACTGCAAATCTCCTCACACAGGTGGAAATTGGGGTTATTTCAACTTTGTCATCTCCAAAACATTTACAATAGTTAACACAAAATAAATAAATATTTATAATAAGCTAAAAGATAGGAAACCTACTTTGTGAAAAGCTAAGTCTCTAGCAGTAGACTGTTATTAAATTGTGATTTTAATTTATAATTTCCTGTCTACCAATGAAGTTGAGTATTATTTTTAAATGTTTATCACATATTGCTATTTGTTTTCTTGGATGAATTATTTATTCATCCTTTTCTTAATAGATCCTGCAACTACTCTGATGCAGTGAATAGCAGTGATTTTTATTTTTCAAAATGTATTTTTTCAGTGGCTGGCACTATGACTTAGCGGGTTAAGCCACCCCATGCAAGGCTAGCATCCCATATGGGTGCTGGTTTGATGCCAGGTTGCTCCACTTCCTATCCAGCTCCCAGTTAATATGCCTAGGAAAGCAGCAAAAAATAGCCCAACTGTTTGGATCCCTATACCTACATGGGAGACCTGAAAGAAGCTCCAGGCTCCTGGTTTCAACCTGGCCCAGCCCTGGCCATTGCAGCCATTTGGGGAGTGAAATAGCAGGTGGAAGATCTCTCTCTCTGTATCTCTTCCTCTCTCTGTAACTCTGCCTTTCAAGTAAAATAAATAAATCTTTAAAAAAATAAATAAAATTTTTAAATGTAGAGATTTTTTGAAATTTTTTCCCTTTTTTGCATAGTTAAGAACAACAATATTTTCATACAAGCTATCTGATTTACAGAAAACTTCTACCTCAGATTATAAGAATAGCAGCTTATTTTTATAGTTTATAAACTATGTTTATAACTATAATCATTATGAATATTAAAGAATTTTTAAAGATTTATTTTAATATTCAAACATCTGGAATTTAGATTCTGTGCATGACATGAGGCTGACATTAATTTTTCTTCAAAAAGATAGCCAATTACTTAAATAACATTGATCTACTTATACAGTTTTTAGCCACCTTTAAACTCATCTTATGTTCTGAAAATGTATGTGTGTACTTACATACTTCTTCTGCCTTACTGATCACTAATTTTCATAAAAATTCACATTGCTCAATTGACTAATTTTATAATTTATTGTAATATGAGGTACAATATATTCTTTTTATTATTTCCTTTTATAAAATATTTTGGATATTCTTTTAAGTTAATTTCCACATCAAACTAGAGTAAACAATTTGAGAGCTATTTTTAAACCGTATGTGTATATATACACATACAAATACACATACATCTAATTATAGTTTTTAATAGAATTACATGGGTTTTACAGTTTAATGCATGGACAATTAGCCCTTTTTTCTATCATTTATTTTCATTTTTAACATGATTTTTTTCTCCCTTGTTACTATTTTTGATCTGCAATAAGCTCCAGATCTCTTGTTATGACTATTTACAAGTATTTTCTACTTCTTGTTATTTTCTTTGGGATATTTCCAAGTGCATTTCTATTGATGTTTGCCCATAAGATATAATGGTTTTCATAATTTCCCTATTCTCTTTATTACTATATTTGATAGCAGTTAGAACAATATTTCTTTAAATTCCAATGCTTCTCTAGATATGTGGTCAAATTTTGCAGCTTGAGAGTATTTTCTCCTTCTTAGTTATTTTTAAAAATATAATTCTGTTATTTTCACATTAACTTGAACGTCTAGAAGTAAGTGGTTGGATATAAAGGAGGAAGATGTGGGGAAATTATCTCAAGCCTAAGTCTTTTTTTATGTAAATATATATTTACTTATTTGAAAGGCAAAGTGATAGAGACAGAGGGAGAGATCTTCCATCTTCTGGTTCATTCCCCATGGCCACGATGTCTAGGCCGAAGCCAGGAGCTTCATCCAGGTCTCTCACAAGAGTGGCAGGGGTCTAAGCACTTGGGCCATTTTGTGCAGGTGCAGTAGCAGGGAGCTGGATCAGAAGTGGAGCAGCTGAGACTGGAACCCGCACCCATATGAGATGCTGGCACTGCAGGCAGTGGCTTGCTACACCACAAAACTGGCCCAAAGCCTAAATCTCTTAGATATAGTAAGGTTAAAACATCTTGTTGTAATTGGCTTATTGAATGGGCTAGATTCAGCATAATGCAGTCAGAAAGCATGTTATTACTATTTATTTTCCATTCAGTTTGTGAAATCAAAGACTTACAGGCCATGGTTTCTTTGTTTCATTTTTTGTTTGTATTCTTTAGTCACCATTTTATTTTTTATCACTAAAAATAATCAGATGAATCTATCATTTGCAGTATCTATTTTTATATACCTGCCTTAATAAAGCAAATATCTCCTAGTGTTATCCCCAAGCCACTCTATTCAATAAATTTAGAAAAGATAAATATCTTGACAGCCTCAAATGAAACCACCACCTATTATATACACAATAATCTTTTTATCTTACTGAAGCATACCAAATCAATACTGATTTCATGCTAAATCCCAGTCTGAAAATAAAATGAGGAAAGGAGCCTTAACAAATCCAAAGAACAAATATGTTTGCTTATCCATAACAGCACCATTTAAATTAGGCCAGGGTTGCTCACTGTGGGATGGCCAATTCACCCAGGATAAGAGTTGATGGAAAGAAACAGCTTTATTCAAGAGATTGGCAATCTTGGGCAAAAACACACATCTTCAGTCTCAAAACCACTTTTCCAAATTCTCAAATTAGCAGGCAAGCTTTTGAAGGGAGCAGAAAGGAGAGGTGAAGGGGAGTCAGGAAAGAGAGGAACAAAGGATGAGGACAGCTGCAAGGCCAGCCTCTGCTGGCTGGAGCCACAGTGCTCACTTTCAGCTGAAGTTATTAATTGGGTCCTCCGGTCACGCTGACCGGGATGGGCCCGACTACTCTGCAATTTCAGCCAGTCTTTTCTGGGCTAATTTCTGGAATTCTCAAGCAGACATTATTTTTGTCTGTTGAATTGAACAGACACTCTAATTAGTCACAAAATCAGCAACCAGCTTTTGTTAATCAGAATGTGCAAAGGAAAGGAAGATGTAATCAGTATGGCTGCAATAGTGTCTTCCACTGTTAGCAGGTGATTTAAGAAAAATCTTACTGCAGGATCCCAAACCTCAAAGAATAGATTAAGGGAATATGATATAGAGAGTTGTAGGCCACTAAGATTATTTCACCATTCAGATGAATGAGTGTGTCTTCATCTATATTCTTCTGCTGCAATAACACAGACTGGGTAATTTATAAAGACAGTAAGTTTATTTTGGTTCATGGTTCTGGAGGATGGGGTGGCCACATTTGGCAAAAGCCTGGTGCTCCATCATGACATGGTGGAAAAGCTAAAGTATAAGCAGCCTCAGCAAAAGAAAAACACTAGGAGTGACCCCACTCAGGGCAACCTGCTTCTCAGTAACTCATCCAGCCCCAAACAGGTGGCATTAACCCCTTCCTGAGGGTGGAGCCCTCCTTACCAAAGCTGCCAGAAAGCTCCCCCTATCTACCAGTACTGTAACATCAGCAATCAAATTTGATCATGAGTTTCCAAGGGAACAAGCCACACTCTAAACACAGCCAGCTGTTTCAGCTATTGCAACATTTATACATGGTTTCTTATATTTCAATAAAATAACATTGCAAAATTCATAATAATCTGTAAGAAATCCAATATTATCTGATAGTAAGTTTACCGAGAAGTATTGTTATGGTTCAACCTCACTGTTTTATATCTTTTATGCCTTTCATTATTTTTGTTGCATTATTTCTTTTACATACATCTCTGACAAGGAAACTGTTTAAAGCTGTGTTTGTCCAGTTCCATAGAAGCTATCCTAATGTGGCTATATAAATTGATATTAATGTGAAATAAAATTTAAACATCAGTGCTTTAGTCTAACCATATTTCAAGAGCATAAAAGCCACATGTGCCATGTGGAACAGTACTGACATAGGAACTGCATCATTATAGAATGTTCTGTTGGACAGCTGTAGCTCAGAGAATGGAAAATCTTGGATATGTTCAATTATTACTTGCAAAACCTTTACATGCTCTCACATTTTTGTAACAGCTTAAAAGTTTTATAGAGATTAAATTTTTGTTTGATCTTCTAAGGGAATCATACCTTTCTTCAATTTTAGTCCGCTTTAAAACTTGAACAGAGGCAGGCATTTGGTGTAGCAGTTAACATGCCACTTTCCTTATTGGAGGTGCCTGGGTTTGTTCATTGTTCTGCTCTTGATTCCAGCTTCCTGCTAATGCACACCCGGGGAGACAGCAGGTGATGGTTCAAGTAGTTAGGTACCTGAAACTCACATGGAACACCTGAACTGAGTTCCCAGTTCCTGAATTCACCCTCAGGCCCAGGGCTATTGTGAGCATTTGAAGACTGAGTAAGTCTGGACCGGCGTGGTGGCGCTCTAGGTTAATCCTCTGTCTGAGGCGCCAGCATCCTATATGGGCACTGGTTCGAGTCCCAGCTGTGCCTCTTCCAATCCAGCTCTCTGCTGTGGCCTGGGAAGGCAGTGGAGGATGGCCCAGGTGCTTGGGCCCCTGCACCCACATGAGAGACCAGAAAGAAGCTCCTGGCTCCTGGCTCCTGGCTTCCGATCAGCGCAGCTCCGGCTGTTGCGGCCATTTGGGGAGTGAACCAACGGAAGGAAGACCTTTCTCTGTCTCTCTCTCTCACTGTCTGTAACTCTACCTCTCAAATAAATAAATAAAATATTAAAAAAAAAAGATTGAGTAAATCATTGGGAGCTCTCTGTGTGTTTCTCTCTTTTAAATACATACATTAGGGGCAGGCAGTGCGGCACAGTAGGTTAATCCTCCACCTTCCACACTGGCATCCCATATTGGCACCAGTTCTAGTCCCAGCTGCTCCTCTTCCAATCCAGCTCTTTGCTATGGCCTAGAAAAGCAGTGGAAGATGGGCCAAGTGCTTAGGCCCCTGTACGCACTTGGGAGACCTGGAAGAAGCTCCTGGCTCCTGGCTTCAGATCAGCCCAGCTTCAGTCCTTGTGGCCATTTTGGGGAATAAACCAGCAGATGGAAGATCTTTCTCTCTGTCTCTCCCTCTCACTGTCTGTACTACCTGGCAAATAAATAAATAATGAAATCTTTAAAAATATAATAAAAATTTCTAAAATCTTTACAAAAATAAATTTTAAGAATAAAATTGGTATCAACTCTCTGAGAAGTTGCTAAGAACTTCAAAATTAGGAAAGGATCAGGGAAAGGGGGGATTTCAGAAACACAATAATAAATAATCTACTTAAGATATCTCTTAATAGGGATGGGTGGATGTTTGGCTCAGCAGTTAAGATATTGGTTAAGATGCCTGCGTTCCACATAACAGTGTCTGGTTCTGTTCCTGGCTCTGGCTCCAGATTCCAGCTTCTCCAATGCAGACCCCGAGAGGAAACTGTGATTTGCAACATGGGAGACCCGGATCACATTCCCAGTTTCAGGCTGTGGCCTCAGCCCAGCCCTAGCCACTGAGAGAACTGAAGGAGTGAAACAGAAAATGGGAGCTCTGTCTGTCTCTGTCTGTCTGTATCTTTCTCAAATAAACAAAAACAAGTAAAAAATTTTTAAAAATGTCTCACATGATATGGTTTCTTTCCTCTCTTGCTCACTTTTATATGACTTTATTCATTACATTCACAACTATTTATTGACTTTTATTTATAATCAGACATTATTCCAGATATTGAGGAGACTGCGCATCAATGTCATGGTCTGAATGCTTGTGTCTGCCGGAGTTCCTGTGTTGGAACCCTAACCCTAAGGTGATGGTATCAGAAGGTGGTGCCTGAGGAGTGATGAGGTCATGGGGGCAGAACCCTCACAGATGGGTTTAGTGCTCTTATAAACAAGGCTTGAGAGAGCTGCCTTTCCTCTCCCACCATGTGAGGGCACATCAAAAGGAGTCTAGGAAGATGGCCATCACCAGACACCAAAATTGTTAGCACCTTGAGTGTGGATTGCCCAGCCTGCAGAACTTTGAGAAATAAATTTCTGTGATGGCCTTTTTGTTATAGCATCCTGAATAATAAACAAAGAAAAAACAATATGTGTAGTCTGCCATTTGGTAATAAGCGCTGAAGTGCACTAAAACAAAAACAAACAATAGCAATTGAGAAAAAAAATCAAGGAAGGAGGATTGATGTTTAGAATTGAAGACGAATTCCTCTGTTATAAAATTCATTTATTTTCACTTTATTTTAGGAGAGAGAGAGAGAGATCTTGCATCTGCTGATTCATTCCCTGAATGCCTGCAGCAGCTACAGCTGGGTAAGGCTGAAGCCAGGAGCACAGACTCTGTTCGGATCTTCCATGTGAGTGGGTCAGGATGCAACTACTTGAGCCATCATCTGTTACCATCCTAAGGTGCATTTTATCAGTTAAGTGGGTCAGAAGCAGAGCTGGGACTCAAACTAGACACCTCAGCATGGGATATGAGCATCCTAAGTAGCTTGCTAACCACTGCACTGAACATTCATCCTGGAATTCCTATTTTAAATGGAATGGTCCAAGAAGTCTTCCAGAACGGTGACTCTTGAGCAGGGACATGAGTAAGAACCCATGTGTCTGCACTGTAGTAGGATAGAGTGTTTTTAATTTGGGCATGTTGCTAGGCTTAATGAACATAGAAAAGGTATACACGTTGATCCCATCCTCAGCAAGGTGTGGGGTGGATAGCAGGAAGAATAACCTGTTACATTCAATCTGCTGAGTGTTGTGTTGGAATATTTGTGTGATGTAGCAGTTCCTTAATCAGCAAGCTGACAGTTTCTCCCAAAGGAACGTTAAGCCTCATGAGTAGTACTGAAAATAGTTATCTATTTATTTATGCAATATTGATTTTTAATGGATAACTAATATTAATGAATCATAAAATGAGTTCTATTAGACACATTGGTCTTATTCTGAACAATGTAAAAATCTTCAGTCACTTTTCACGTTCTCAAGTTAAATCATTTTCCCTTTCAGAGAGGTGAAGTAATTATTGATAAAACTATGAAAATAGAACTAAAATATAAAATAAACAAATAAAATTGTCATTCTCTTTTATCAAGTACATCCTAATAAGTAGATGAAATAAAACATGTAAACTTTGAAATAATTCTTATCCTACTGACAAAATTCATTATTACTATTTATTTATTTGATAGTAGTCTTTGTTCAAAATCAATTTGTTTTATTCTTTTGAAAGGCAGAGGGAGAGAGAAAAGAGAGAGAGAGAGAAACAGAGATGGAGACACAGGGAGACAAAGTGATCTCACATCTGCTGGTTCACTCCCCAAATGTCCATAGAAGCCAGGACTTGGCCAGGTCAAAGCCAGGAGCCTGGAATTCAATCCTGGTTTCCCATGTGGTAGGTGGCAAGGACCCAATCTCTTGAGCTTTAACTTGTTGTCTTCTTGGGTGCACTTTAGCAGGAAGCTGGAATCAGGTGTGGAGTTGGACTTAAACCCAGTGACCTTATTATGGCATGTTGGCATCCCAAGCTATGCTTTAACTGCTACATCCAAAATTCATTATTTTTACAACTGTTTGGGGAAAAAACATTATTTCATTTTTCTAATGTTTTCTGATCATTTTCAGTAACTCCAAAACTTAAGTATAATATTAATAAATTTATATTTTTGAGTTACAGTGTTCTAAATGAATATTAATGACCTTGAAATTAAAACATATAGTTTTTCATGTACTTTGTAATGGATGCCTTGGAAAGATTTACACAGAGAAAAATAAACATATCTATTAGTTATCTCCAATTAACCATGAAAAAGATAAAAGGCAGATAAGTGACTGATTACTAACTGTGAATAATTTGTAATATTATATGTTCATACAGTGTAAACTAAGAACATGATTTTGTTTGTATGAATTGACTGCAAAGCAATTGAACTTAATATGACTTTTAGGTAAAAACAAAAATGGAAGCTTTGAAGACAGCAACCATGTGAAATAAAACCATCGAATAATATTTAAGGAGACCATGAAAGAATATCCCTTTCTACTATTTATAAATAATATTTCTTGTTCTGTATGGGACTTATAAACAAGCAACCAAAAGATATTTATTTAAGCTTATGTTTTAATTCAGCAAAACTTTCAATGTGAATTAGTTCAGCCAAGCTTTCAATCATCTATAACATCATAAATTTTACTGTCTCTAAAATCCATTAATTTAATATTGATCCAATTAATGCCAACAGTTGAATGATTAAATAATTTCTTTTTTTTTTTGCTATTCCAGAACATTTTTTTTAAATTTTTATTTAATAAATATAAATTTCCAAAGTACAACTTTTGGATTATAGCAGCTTTTTCCCCCATAACCTCCCTCCCACCCGCAGCCATCCTATATCCCACTCCCTCTCCCATCCCATTCACATCAAGATTCATTTTCAATTATCTTTATGTAAAGAGGATCAATTTAGTATATACTAAGTAAAGAATTCAACAGTTTGCACCCACACAAAAACATAAAGTATAAAGTACTGTTTGAGTACTAGTTATACCATTAATTCACATAGTACAACACATTAAGGACAGAGATCCTACATGGGGAGTAAGTGCACAGTGACTCCCGTTTTTGATTTAACAATTGACACTCTTATTTATGACACTAGTCTTGTTTATGTGATCCCTTTGACTCTTAATCCTATCATTATGATCAATTATGAACTGAAACTGATCACTTTGACTAGTGAGATGGCATTGGTACATACCACACTGATGGGATTGAATTGGAATCCCCTGGCACATTTCTAACTCTACTGTTTGGGGAAGTCTGAATGAGCATGTGCCAAACTGTACATCTCCTCCCTCTCTTATTCCCACTATAATATTTAACAGGGATCACTTTTCAGTTAAATTTAAACACTTAAGAGTAATTGTGTGTTAATTAAAGAGTTCAACCAATAGTATTAAGTAGAACAAAAAAATACTAAATGGAATAAAACAGTAAGTTGTTCCTCGACAGTGATTAAATAATTTCTAATGAAATTTTAATTATCAGTATGACTTTTCATTTTTTTAAAGATTTATTCATTATTTATTTGAAAGGCAGAATTACAGACAGAGAGGGATAGAAAGACAGCAAGAGAGAGTGAAGGAGAGAGATTCCCCCATCCGTTGGTTTATTCCCCAGCTGGCCACAACAGCCAGGGCTAGGGCAGACTGGAAACCAGGAACCAGGAGCTTCTTCCAGGTCTCCCACGTGGGTGCAGGGTCCCAAGCCCTTGTGCCATCTTACTCTGCTTTTCCTAGTCCATTAGCAGAAAGCTGGATCAGAAGAGCAGTAGTCAGTTCTCCAACCAGCACACTTACAGAACACCAGCATCACAGGCGGCAGCTTTACGTACTGTGCCACAATGCTCGCCCCACTATGGCTGTTTTCTAGAGCGAGATAAAAAGATCTTTGATGGTTTAAAATAAGAATTAATTAAAACAATACACCATGGAGGCCAGTGCTGTGGTGTAGCGGGTAAAGACTGCCTGCAGTGCCTGCTTCCCATGTGTGTGCCGATTCGAGTGTTAGCTGCTCCACTTCTGATCCAGGTCTCTGCTGTGGCCTGCAAAACCAGTAAAAGATGGCTCAAGTCCTTGGGCCTCTGTACATGTGTGGGAGACTCAGAAGAAGTTCCTGGCTCCTGGCATCAGATTGGTGCAGCTCCAGCCATTGTGGCCAATTGGGGTAGTGAGCCAGCGGATAGAAGACCTCTCTCTGCCTCTCCTTCTCTCTGTGTTTAACTCTGCCTTTCAAATAAGTAAATAAATCATTTTAAAAAACCGCAACACACCAACTTTTTAAAAAATTCAGAATCTGTTATGGCAAGGAAAATTTTACTGATCTGTTGAACATTTTTAACTTTTCATTCTCCTGATTCCCTGCTGGAGTGAGGAAAATACCTTGCAATCCCAACTATTTTTCAGGTGTCATTTTGAGCTTGGCCTTCCTCAGGACCTCTGCACATAATCTAGTCTGTCCTTCTCTTTTGCTGAAATGATCATGTTTTGCTCCCTCTCTTGATCTGAGTCTCTTCTAAAATGCTGCCATTTAGGAAAAGACCTGCCTAGCTACATCTAGTCCCTTACCCTGCTGTTTTTCTTTTATTTTTGTAATATTCTGTCTCCCTGTAACTTTTTCAGCAATTGTATTAGTATATATGTGAGTAGGGTGTACATTTTGCTATGCTGTATATCCAGGGGCTGGCAGAGGGCCAAGCTGTGTAGGATTAATTGCCAAATATCTGGGCATTTATATGTGACTGAGTAGGTCTGTTTTTAACTAGCTCTAACTGGTTCACATGGTCAGATGTTTTCCTATAGGTACAATTTAGTTTCAAAACAAATAAAAATCACAACCCAAAGCAGCGGAACAATAAACTAACTCTGTGGTTTCAGGAACTAGAATACTGAATTTAGTTGTATTTTGCTCATGGTAATGAATTGATTTAGGATTGTCCACAATTCTAGATATTCTTTGTATTGCACAGTTATGTAAATTATCAAATAATTTTTTGGTTTCCCTTTCTTAATCCATGTGTCTAGATTTTTCTATGCCTTTCAAGATGTACTTCAATATAATGACAGTTTCTTTTTTTTTAAGATTTATTTTATTTATTTGAAAGAGAGTTACTGAGAGAGGTAGAGACAGAGAGAGAGGTCTTCCATCTGCTGGTTCACTCCCCTATGGCCGGAATGGCTAGAACTGCACAGATCCAAAGCCAGGAGCCAGGAGGTTCTTCTGGGTCTCCCACATGAATGCAGGGGCCCAAGGACTTGGGCCATCTTCTACTGCTCTCTCAGGCCATAGTAGAGAGTTGGATCAGAAGAGGAGCAGCCAGGACTAGAACCAGCGCCCATATGGGATGTTGGTGCTTCAGGCCAGGGCTTTAACCTGCTGTGCCACAGCGCCGGCCCGAAATGACAGTTTCTAAATTTGACTGCAAGTTTGGATTATGGTACTCAGCTTTCTCCTTTATGAAGGCCAAATTTTAACGTGTTGATGATATTGAGTTTAAATTTTATTCATTTATTTGAAAGACACAGTGACACAGAGGGAGATACAGAAAGAGAAACAGTGAGTTTAGTCCATCCACTGATTCACTCCCCAATTGGCTGTAAGAGCCAGGACTGACCTAGACTGAAGCCTGGAGCCAGCAACTCCACCCAGGACTCCCATGTAGGTGGCAGAAGCCTGGGCACTTAGATCATCTTCTGCTGCCTTCACAGGAGGGTTAGCAAGGAGCTGGATGCAAAGCAGAATAGCTGGGACTTGAACCCACCTTCCAAAATGGGGTGATGGCTGGCATTACAGTTGGCAGCTTAAAGTCCTGTGCCACAATGCTGGCCCCAATGCTGAGTCTAAAGAGCTCCTTTCTAGTCAGGTTTTCCTCAGATACTTACCTACCAAATTTTTGACATAGGAAAATGTTTCTTTAAATTCACGAGCACTTTATATTTAGAATGCTAATGTTATCGCACCAGAGTGAAAATAAGGTATTACTTGGGTAATTAAAATAACCTGGGCTGAAATCCCAGCCTTCCTCTTCTGTAGCTCTGGAATTTCAGTATCCACATTTATATGGTAAAGGATTACTGAGCACATACCAGACTCTTATGAGCAAAAATCTGTGTACATTTATCAAAACCGTTCTTGCCACTAAGAGAACACTCATGCCTTTCTCTTCCTTCCCTTATCTCTTCCTACTCTCTAAAATTGGCACAGAAATAGAATTTTATTATTGTGGTAAGGTAATCTTCTTATTTGGAAATCTTCTGGATTTCCCATTAATTAACAACTAGTGATAACTTTTATCATGTATTGCCTTTTGGTTCTCTTAGCCTTAGAATAAACCTATTATAAATGCTGATGACTTCTCAAACACATTTCCTGGAACACACATTAGGCCTTGTGGTTACGACACGGTCAAGATGGCTTCATCCCACATTGGAGAACCTGGGTCCGATCCCCCCCTCTGGTTCCTGACTCCAGCTTCCAGTGAATGCAGACCCTGGGAGGCAGGGGTAAAGGTTCCGGTAACGGTGTTCTACCACCCACGTAGGAGAACTGAATGAATTCCAGGCTCCTGGTTTCAGCCATGGACCTGGCCTCACCCCAGCTGTTGCAGGCCTTTGGGGAATGAACCCGTGAGTGGGAGCTCCTCCTTTGTTTTTCTCTCTGTCTCTCAGTTTCGCAATTAAATAAGTAAAAACTGAAAAAGACCCCTGTATTTCTAACATGAAAAAAATACAGACTAGGAAGCTATTAGTATAAAACTCCACAGATGACACAATCCTTATACGAACCCAAACCGAAAGATAAGGAAGAAGAAAAGAGAAGATGGAGACTGCAAATAAATGAAGGGAAGGATATGTGAACTACGTCATCTCCATCTTAACAATGGTCAGCGGAAATAGATTATATAGATGGGCAGCCAGATGGTTGATTATGAATGTGCTAAAGCAAGAGAACAGCCAATAAAGTCAAGAAAGTTTCTTAGAGCAGGTAATATTCTGTAGAGGAACTGAAATTGGACTGACCTAGAAGAAAAATCAGATTCAATAGGTGGAAAGGAAGCAGAAGGTCATTTCCAAATAGAAATAAAGTCAGGGCATGAACACTTCAGAGCAAGCTGAATTGGTATTTTCTTCTATTTGAGACCATTTTCTACAATCTGAAGTGATTCCCCAAACTAATACAAGTTGCTTGAGCTACAACTTCAACAGATTGTGAGAGACAGATAGTTGAAACCAGTGTCAGGCAAATTCCTGAGTGATAGACAAGGCAGAACATGCAAATGATTTGATTTGACTTCTGCAAAGTGTCCTCCTAATTGCATTTAAAAATACATTCTAAATTAAAGATAACTACCAGTAGAAATAGTTCATTTTTGGAACATACACCAAGTCTCCTATTATTCTTTTATCAGCTCACTATTAGCACTAAATAAGTATGCATACATGTGGAACTTATCTTTTGCTGACAAAATTTCTAAGACTAGGTTTCCTCATCTTTCAAATCAAAATTTTGGCCCCTAAGGTTTAAAACAGCCCTCTATTCTAGTATATAAATTGCCTATTATGAAAAAGAAACTCAGTTATATATGTGAGGGTTAGCATTTTATATTTGATGACTAATTTTTCACTAATTAAATTAAGTTGAGCATAACAGAGAGCATGTTGATATTTATAACACTACATAGTTATCACTTTACCAAGTGCACTGGCATTGGTACCTGCCTCCTTGGTAAAACTGATTTGAAATCCCCTGGCACATTTCTAGCTCCACCATTGGAGGTAAGTCCGAGTGAGCATGTGATAAGTATAAATACACAACCGGTCAAAAAGATAGGGTACGTGTCGAAGAGATTTCACAAATAAGACCAGTGTAAGCAAATAATGAAGGATAGAATTAAAAGGGAGAGAATGATCCTGCGGGGGAAGCAGGACACACAGCAGACTCATAGAATGGCAAATGCCCAAAGCAGCACTCCTGCCTCAGAATCAACCCTTGGGACATTCGGATCTGGCTAAAAGGTCCATGAGAGTCTCACAGGCATGGAAAGCCATGACACGGTGGCAAAAAACAATCTAAATGAAAGACCCTGGTGAACAAGACCCCAGCAGAAGGAACAGGCCATCAAGGAGAGAGGCGCCTTTCTCTGAAGGGAGGAAGGAACCTCCACTGTGACACGGCCTTGACTAAACAAGTTCAGAGTCGGTGAACTCAAGGGACTTCCATAGCCTAGACAGCTCATAGCAAGAGTCTCCGGTGATTGCTGACGTCATAAATAAGAGTGCCAATTGTTAAATCAACAATGGGAGTCACTGGGTACATGCTCCCCACGTAGGATCTCTGTCCTTAATGTGTTTTACTATGAAACTTAAAAACACTACTAGTGGAACAATACCTTATACCTTGTGCGGTTGTGTGAATGCAGCCTGTTGAAATCCTTGCTTAGTATATACTAAGTTGATCTTCAGTATATGAAGGCAATTGAAAATGAAACTCAATAAAGGGCGGGATGGGAGAGGGAGAGGGGAGGGCCACGGGAGGGAGGGAGGTTGGGGGGGGGGGAAGCCACAGCAATACAAAAGTTGCACTTTGTAAATTCACATTTATGAAATAAAAAATAAAAAAAACACTACATAGTAAGAATACGGGTATTTTAAAAAATATCCATTTTTTTTGAAAAGCAGAATTATGGGGAAAGCGAGATCTTCCCTTGGCTGGTTCACTCCCCAGATGGTTGCAGCAGAGCAGCAGGGCTGGGCCAGGCTAAAGCCAGGAGCCAGGAGCTTCACTCAGGACTCAAGTGGGTGCAGGAACTCAAGGACTAAGGCCATCTTCCACTGCTCTACCAGGCACATTAGCAGTGAGCTGGATTGAAAGTAGAGCAACTGGCACTCACACCAGATCCTATATGGGATTCTGGCATCACAGGCAGCAGCTTAACCCACTGTACCACAACACCAGCCCTGAATAAGAGTACCTCAAATATAAAACCTGTTTATTTAAATAAATTGTATATGAATAGGTGGTTGAATTTGTTTTTTTCCTCTCTTGGAAAGCCCCATTCCCCAGTGTCCCCTCCCCCGACCACCACCACACACACCCTTATTATTATGACTATTTGGGAGAAAGGGAGAAGGAGAGAACTCCCATCTACTGATGGTTCACTATCCACATGGCCACAACAGCTGGAATTGAGCTGGGCTGAAGCTGAGTCAGGAACTCAATCCAGGTATCCCACTGGATGGCAGGAATTCAATTAGTAGAGCCATCACTGTTGCCTCCCAGAGTCTGCATGAGGTTCAGGAGCCAGAGCTGGGACTCCAATCCAGTCCTCCAATATGGAGCACAGGCAACTTCTTTTTTTTTTTTTTTTAATTTATTTGACAGATAGAGTTAGACAGTGAGAGAGAGAGAGAGAGAGAGAGAGAGAGAGAGAAAGAAGGGTCTTCCTTCCATTGGTTCACCCCCCAAATGACCACTACAGCCAGAGCTATGCCGATCCAAAGCCAGGAGTCAGGGGCTTCCTCCTGGTCTCCCATGCGGGTGCAGGGCCCAAGTGCTTGGGCCATCCTCCACTGCCTTCCTGGACCACAGCAGAGAGCTGGACTGGAAGAGGAGCAGCCAGGACTAGAACCGGCGCCCATATGGGATGCCGGCGCTGCAGGTGGAGGATTAACCAAGTGAGCCACGGTGTCAGCCCCAAGCACAAGCATCTTAACCCCTGTTCTCACTGCTGTGCCAATGCCCACCCTGCAATCTCCATCTTAAGGATACAATGTTGTTTATGAATGGAGTTCTGCATAGCCAAGCTCCTAGTACAAGAGATGGGAACTGATGTCAGATCTTTCTATATCAATTAATTTTTTACAATGCCCCTATCACCATGATAAAGGCCCCCAGCAGTTGATTTGCTGAAGAATTCGCATTTATGAGCCAGTGTTTCTTAAACTTGGCAAAAAGGAGAAGCAATCAAAAGACAGCTCTGTCGCCATACAGATGCAGAGGCCTGGGTAATTGGCCATTTTCTCAATATGAATCACAAAAGCTCCTCAATCCTTCAGTTTAGAATATCTTTGATTTATATATCTTACCCACATCTGGTCAGTTTTCACATCTATCATGATGAGTCAAATGTCTTGGGAATGCATTTTTCTTTTTTCTACTTACAACTTTACAACTAGACAATATTGATTGAGTGGTGGGTATTTGGATAGTCCCTTCCATAAGACTTTAGGGAATGAATTTAAAATTATTCATTGGCAGATGTCCTAAACAGCACTCTGGCCTCAGAATCAGCCCTTAAGGCATTCGGATCTTGCTGAAGAGCCCATGAGAGTATTTCAGGCATGGAAAGCCAGGACACTCTGAGGAAAAAAAAAACCTAAATGAAAGATCTCTGCAAGTGAGATCCCAGTGGAAAGAATGGGGCCATCAGAGAAGGAGGTACCTTTCTCTGAAGGGAGGAGAGAACTTCCACTTTTACTATGACCTTGTATGAATAAGATCAGAGTTGGTGAACTCAAAAGGCTTCCACAGCCTTGGCAACTCATGACTAGAGCCTAGGGAGATTACTGACGCCATAAACAAGAGTGTCAATTGTTAAGTCAACAACAGGAGTCACTGTACACTTACTCCCCATGTAGGATCTCTGTCCTTAATGTGTTATACAGTGTGAATTAATGCTATAACTAGTACTGAAGCAGTATTTTACACTTTGTGTTTCTGTGTGGGTGCAAACTGTTGAAATCTTTACTTAATATATACTAAATTGATCTTCTGTATATAAAGATAATTGAAAATGAATCTTGATGTGAATGGGATGGGAGAGGGAGCAGGAGATGGGATGGTTGTGGGTGTGAGGGAAGTTATGGAGGAAAAAGCTCCTGTAATCCAAAAGCTGTACTTTGGAAATTTATATTTATTAAATAAAAGTTAAAAAAATAAAATTATTCATTGGAGAGTTTCATTAAAGTCTTTCATGTATGTTTGTATATAAGATATATATGAAACTCCAAAAAATCAATACACAGAGAGTTCAAAATTCAGTGAAGTATGTTCATCAAAGTGACTCCATCTGCTATCTTTTTATCTCATAAAGAAGATGATATTTCATTACATAGTGGATCTACCACTTACTTCTCTGCTTAGGATGAGTTTCTTAAGTTTTTTTTTAAACCTCCATTTCCTCTCTATGCATTAATAATGATGATGCTAACTAGAGACATTTTTTGTGTAATATCTAAACGGAAAATATTCAGTTGAATTTTTCATAGTTTCTGAAACTTGACAGGAAGTCTGTAAGTTACTATCACCAATAGAAAACTAATCTCAAAACTTTCCTCTATGTGTATGTAGAAATAGTCATATGTATATATACGTAGGTATGTACTTGTATATGTATATATTTATAAAATTTCAAAAATGAATTTGTCTTGTTAAACAAATTTCTTTTATTTAGTAAGTTACTTTTTTTGCGTGTTTGTGTGTATGTGTGTGTGTATGTTATTCTATAACAGAATCATTGAACAGATATGAGGAGATTTAAAAAAATGTGTGGAAAACTAATTAAATTTATTTTGGTGCAAAAAAAAAATAGAAACCCATGTATATAAGTAACCTTGAAACTGTCACCACAATAAAGTTAATGAATGTACACATGGTGTCTTCAAATTGTTCATGGAAAATGTATGCCATGAAAAAACTGCACAGATTCCAAGATTTTCTGTAACAAAATAACTTAACTTTTCATTCTATGTTTCCACAGATTTTTGAAGTACCCTCATACATAGAAGAAACCAAGAATATTGACTACCTGACTTCTTAAAATATGAGGATTGGCTTTAAGAGAATCACATATATATATATTCTCAACTAAAATGTATTATATATGTATGTGTGTGCCACAACACTGTTTTCTATGACTTCTAGAAATGACATAGAAATTCTACAGACAACAAATCATGGAAAAAACTTTTATATGATTTAGAAATGGGTCTTACTTCAAATAATTTTACCTAACTTATGCATGCTATTTTAGGTCTGTTGTTTCTGAAGTATTCTCATAAGATATTTTAGAAAATTTAGAAGAAAATAATTATACAATATCCCTTTGTAATATTTGTTTTTTAAATAAAGGTTCATTTATATCAGGTAAGCAAATTTCATATATACAGATTTAGTAGCATGATGATACATCACACCCTACCCTCTTCCCACCCACACTCCCACCCTCCTTCCTCCTTCTTTTCTTAGTCTTTCTTTTAATTTTTGCAATGACATATGTTCAGTTTATTTTATAATCATAAACTTAACCTTCCACCAAGTGAAGAAGTCAACAAATAGAAGAAAAAACCCAAAAATATATGTAATATTTGTTTTTAATGTACATTCTGTTTAGAAACATTTTTGAGATAATCCTTAAATATATTCAGCTTTAACTTGCTTTGCTTTATGCTGTCAAAGTGATAGTAAAATGTGCCTTACAGTAAAACAGATGCATTTGAACAATTCAGTTTTAAAAAATAAATCATACTATGCAGAAATGAAAAGGAAAATAGACTCAACTTTCTATATTTTTAGACAGATATATAATTGACAATTATGTATAATTTAGGTTCTTTTTCTTTAAAGACACAGATCTAGAAAACAAAACAAAACCAAATTTGCAGGTAAAATGAAAAAAAACAGCAAGGTGGGAAATTTATTGTACAGAAGTTAACATACAAATAGAATGCTGCCATAAAAATGCCTTTTCCTATCTCTATCCAAAAAAATGATGGAATTCAGGCTCCTCTTGGTCATTAATACATGAATAATACAACTGTGTATTTCTTAGTCTGAAGAATTTGACATGATGGCTTATTCCAATCCTGGAATTTTAATATTATTGGCGTTAGTTGAAGTTGGGAAGCTTAGGGGAATGACAAGAGATGTTAATATCCTGTTTCTATTGATACATGAGTACTGTAGCCAAGTTGTGTCTTAAAGCATCAAGAAGCCCAAGAGAAAAACTCCCTAAATCAAAGTTACCACCAAATAGGTAGCCTTAGCAGCAACATATAAATCAACAGAATTTTTAAGATTTGGGGAATTAAACAATTATGTATCTCAATTAGATACAATGCAAATTGGAAAACAGTTTGAAAAAGGGTCAACAGTCAGACCATAAATGATTAGTGCAGCTGGGATACCTACCCCTGACTGCTTTGGTCCAGAGAGCTTTCAGGGCACAAACAGGCTTATTAGTGTGCATGTTTTGTTTTGTTTTATTTTTTCCTGAAAATATGAATAAAATTAATTTGCCCATATGGATAATTGCCTTTATTGGAATTTCAATAAATTGTACAGGCAGTTTTTTGTAAGTTATTTTATTTATGTGAATGGCAGAAATACAAAGAGAAAGAGAGAGAGGAATCGTCCATCCGTTGCTTCACTCCTCAAATGGCTGTAATGGCCAGTGCTGGGCCAATCTGAAGCCAGGAACCAGGAGCTTCTCAGTCTCTCATGTGAGTGCAGGGGCCCAAGCACTTTGGCCATCTTCTGCTGCTTTCCAAGGCATATTAGCAAGGAGCTGGATCAGAAATGGAGCAACTGAGACAAACTGGCACCCATATGGGATGCCAGCACTGTAGGCTGAGGTCTAACCTTCTAAGCCACAGTGCTGGCCACCAGGCAATTTTCATAATGAAATTTATTTGAGAATTTCAAATATACAGGAGGAAATTCATATAATTTCAAGTCAATATTGTGCTATCTTCTGATTTTGTCAACCAAGTATCCGTAAGACAGTAAGTTTATCAAATATTGGACAATGGCCCATTTTAAGATACAAGAATTTGGTTCTTTCTTTTTTTTTTAAAGTTTATTTATTTATTTGAAAGGCAGAGTTACAGAGAGGCAGAGGCAGAGAGAGACAGAGAGAGAGAAAGAGAGAGAAAGAGAGAGATCTTCCATCCACTGGCTCATTACCCAAATGTCTGCTAGGGCCAGAGCTGAGCCAATCCAAATCCAGGAGCCAGGAGCTTCTACCGGGTCTCACCTGAGGGTGCAGAGGCCTAAGCACTTGGCCCATATTCTACTACTTTCCCAGGCCATAGTAGAGAGCTGGATCAGAATAGGACTAGCCAGGACCAGAACCAGCACCCATATGGGATGCCAGCACTGTAGGCAGAGGATTAACCTAGTGTGCCACATTGCGGCCCCAGGATTTTGTTTTTTCATTGCTGTAAATCAAGGGTTCAAAAACAGTGAGTTAACACCCCACACCTATTAGACTGGTTATTGTAAAATGATAAAAGATAACAAGTTTTGGTGATGTGGAGAAAAGGGAATTCTTGCACAGGTTTGGTGGGAAGGTAAATTAGTATAGCTATTTTAGAAAACAATAGAAGATTCCTCAAAAAAAAAAAAAATAGAACTACCATATAAGACTGCAGTCCCTCTGCTGAATATATATACAAAGCAATGAAATCAGTATGAGAATGTTGAAGAGATAATTGCACATCCAGGTGCATGCTGAATAAATCACCTGGAGGCTCAGTTTTTAGGAAAGTGAACATTATTTTATTTTGAGTTTTCTGACAGTTTCCTTTAAAAAGAAATCATAAATAGATGTTGATTTATCAAATATATTTGGGATTGAGTCAGTCATTTGGATCAGAGATTAAGATGCCTCTTGGGATGCCTGCATCCCATATCAGGATGCCTGGCTTTGAGTCCTGGCTCCACTCTCTATTCCAGCTTCCTGCTAATTCATACTCTGGGAGGCAGCAAGTGATGATTCAAGAGATTGGGTTCCTGCCACCAATGGAGAAGACTCAGGTTGAGTTTCCAGCTCCTGTTCATTGAAAAGGCAAAAAAGCAGCGACATCACAGAATTTTAACATACGCATTTTTAAAAGGAAGACTAGGTGGCCAGTGTTGTGACACAGCATGGGGTAAGTTGCCATTTGCAATACTGGAATTTTTTATGGGTACCAGTTCCAGTCCCAGCTGCTCCACTTCTGATGTAGCTCCTTGCTAAGGTGCCTAGGAAAGCAGCAGTGGGAGACTAGGAGGGAGTTCCAGGCTCCTGGCTTCAGCCTGGCACATTTCAGCTGTTGCAGCCATTTGAGGAATGAACCAGCAGATGAATGATATAACTGTGTGTGTCTTTTCCTTTCTTTCTGTAACTCTGCCTGTCAAATAAATATTTTTTAAAAAGGAAGACTACTCATTAATGCACACTGACATTTCTAAATGTTATATAGTATATATTTTTATTTATTTGAGAGGCAGAGGGAGAGAGAGAGGGAAATTTCTCATCTACTGGTTCACTCTCCAGATGCCTCCAACAGTCAGGGCTGGACTGGGCTAGGCTGAAGCTGAAAGCCAGGAAGTCAGTCCAACTCTCCCATGTCGGTGATAGAGATCCAATTAATTGAGCCATCACCCGCTGCTCTCAGAGTCTGCATTAACATGATGCCGTAACGAGTTAACCAAATAAACTGGGACTTGAACACAAGCACTTTGATAACAGGCTGTGGGCATCCAAATGTCCACCCCTATACACTGATCTTTCTAAATCAAAAGAAAGATTACTGGGATTTGCCTTTTGTATTTGTATTTCTTTCTCATAGTTTCAAAATGCTGATTATGTATTTTTAATGTTAGCTATGTCTTCTATCTTGATATGTATTCACTTAGTATCAATATTTTTACTATCAGACAATTTAATTCAATTTCAAATTTCTTTGATGCTAGATTTATCTTTCAAACATATCCCAGTAGTAATGCCAGTTAAGAGACAGTGTTTTAAATCATCATAAATAATTCTGATTATGGCACAAAACCAATGCATGATTTTGGGACATTTGTTGTCTTTTCTTTTTTAAATAATTTATGTAAAAACAATGAAAAATTTCCAAATTCGACCGGTGCCACAGCTCAATAGGCTAATCCTCTGCCTGTGGCACTGGCACCCGGGTTCTAGTCCTGGTCAGGGCGCTGGATTCTGTCCCGGTTGCCCCTCTTCCAGTCCAGCTCTCTGCTGTGGCCCGGGAGTGCAGTGGAGGATGGCCCAAGCCCTTGGGCCCTGCACCCGCATGGGAGACCAGGAGACGCACCTGGCTCCTGGCTTTGGATCAGCACAGTGTGCCGGCAGCAGCGCGCCGGCCGCAGCGGCCACTGGAGGGTGAACCAATGGTAAAGAAAGACCTTTCTCTCTGTCTCTCTCTCTCACTGTCCACTCTGCCTGTCCAAAAAAAAGAGTTTCCAAATTCAAAACCATAAAACAAAGTATTTTAAGATAGCTTCAGGCCAGCACCACGGCTCACTAGGCTAATCCTCTACCTGCGGCACCGGCACCCCGGGTTCTAGTCCTGGTTGGGGTGCTGGATTCTGTCCCAGTTGCTCCTCTTCCTGTCTAGCTCTCTGCTGTGGCCCGGGAGTGTAGTGGAGGATGGCCCAAGTCCTTGGGCCCTGCACCCTCATGGGAGACCAGGAGGAAGCACCTGGCTCCTGGCTTCAGATCAGCGCGGTGTGCCGTCCGCAGCGGCTATTGTGGGGTGAACCAAAGGCAAAGGAAGACCTTTTCTCTGTCTCTCTCTCTCACTGTCCACTCTGCCTGTCAAAAAAAAAAAAAAAAAAAGATAGCTTCAGGGCTGGAGCTGTAGGTTAATCTCCCGTCTGCAGCACTGGCATCCCCATATGGGTGCTGGTTCTAGTCCCAGCTGCTCCTCTTCTGATCCAGCTCTCTGCTATGGCCTGAGAAAGCAGTAGAAGATGGTCCAAGCTTTTGGGCCCCTGCACCCACGTGGGAGTTCTGGAAGAAGCTCCTGGCTCCTGGTGTTGGATTGGCCCAGCTCCAGCCATTGTGGCCATTTGAGGAGTGAACCAGTATATGGAAGACCTTTCTCCAAGTCTCTCCTTTTCACTGTTTGTAAGTCTACCTCTCAAATAAATAAATAAATAAAATCTTTAAAAATTTATATAACAAGATATATAGTTTCTTCTTTACCACTTAGTTCTTCCTACTGTTTTTTTTTTTAATTTATTCTATTTATCTGAAAGGTAGGATTTAGACAGAGAGAGGGAGAGATAGAGAGAAAGGTCTTTCATCTGCTTATTCAATCCCCAAATGACCACAACAGCCAGAGCTGGGTTGATTTGAAGCCAGGAACCAGGGGCTTTTTCCAGGTCTCCCACGTGGGCACAAGGAACCAAGTGCTAGGGACATCTTCCACTGCTTTCCCAGGCCATAAGCAGAGAGCTGGATCAGAAGAGGAGCAGCTGGTATACCAACCGGCACCCATATAGGGTGAGGGTGCAGCAGGTGGAGGCTTAATCTACTATGGCACAGCATCAGCTCAGTACTTTCTATTTTTGTCACTCTCCCAAAAGACAGCAATTATACAACTAAATTAACATTGCTGTATTCAAACTTCTTTGACAATATTTACTGAAATATAAAACACATAAAGGTAACTCTTAATCAAAGTTCTATTATGGAAAGGTTATTTTAATTGCTGTAGTTTCATTCTAACAATGAGCAACTTTTTTCTGTGTCTGTTAACATACGTATCAGTTTGCATAAACTGATGACTTACAGAGGTCTGTTGTGGTTGCTGATTGCAGGGAAATCATCACAGTTTCCCATAGATCAGTCCTCAAATTTAGCTAATTTCATCACATTTCTAATTTCAATGACTGAGCTCATCGTGTGTGTGTGTGTGTGTGTGTGTTCTATCCTGACTTTATCGCTGTTGTGCTAATGTCTAGGACCGAGGAACTTCCAGATGCAGGGCTCCTCTGTGTGCCTGGAGAAGAGCTAGAGATGCTGGCCATGGGAAGCACCTAGAGCTGCTTCCTGGGAAGGGGCAGGCGCTCTGAAAATAGTGTCTCCCTAGAAGTTCTCATTCTGAACGTTTCTGCTGCACATATCAACACCTCCCCCTCCCAGGCGTCCTGCCCACTGCCTTCTCTGTTTCTATGGCTGCCAACATCTGCAATGAACTCTGAAAGCATCTATCTCTATGGTGCAGACTCACTTAGTGGTTGAACCTTCATTTTGTAAAAGACTTTTCTGGTTCATGTCTATAGGATGGCAGAGGAAATTATGTGTCTGCAACATAGTGACGATAGTTTTCATTCATATGTTGAAATATAATACCCTACAAAAGATAGCAAATTTCAGCTCAAGAATTACTGTATTTTTATTTAACACATTAATAAGTTCATTTGCCTGCAGTACATTTTGCTTTCCTATATGAACATGCAGAAGAATTAGGACATGATAAAAGCACAACTGGTGAGTTTTCTGTAAAATTTTCTGGAGACTTTTATTTGCCACTATGAACAAGGAGCCCTCAAGTTGGAGGATAATGTATGGAATATTTTTCAAGGTTGTTTATGTAAGAGCCACTTTACTACATGACATAAACTGTGATATATTGTATAAGAAGTGCAAACATCTTTAATTTTCACAATTTATTTTGCTCTTTTTTACCCAGAGAATTTCTAGATCATAAAATACTAAGATATGAGTTTGTCACTACTTGCCTTTCTATTAATGCACTTAATTTTTTAATTGATGCAAAACATACATACATAGTCTTGCAGATTTCATAAATGTAAAACTCAATGAATTTTACCAAACTAAGTCTGGCTATGTAACCAGCATCTGGCATAAGAAACAATACACCCCACTGGCAAAGGAAAGGAGTTAGAAATATCCAAAGACATCCCAGGACCACCTCCTTTTTCTTTAAAAGAATAACAAGTAGTGAGTGAAGTCAGGAGAAAATTCTGTAGAAATGTCATCCCGCCATACTAGATGAACTTATCCTAGGTTGCAGAAATTAGAGTAGAGGTTTTGTTTAACTTCACTGACAGCCAAACTGCAGATCCACCTTCTTCCTCACAGCTTTAGGTCAAAGTAACTATCCAGCAAAAATACAGAGTGAACAACTTAAGGGAAACTTATTAATTCATCTCTGAGCAAATGTTTCATGCAGTACAAACAGTTTCCTTCTTTTCCCTGCTATTCGGCATACTGGTGATAGGACTGGGGACAGAATGAAAACTACAAATGAGGGGCCAGGGCTGTGGTGCAGCGGGTTAACACCCTGGCCTGAAGCGCAGGCATTCAATTTGGGTGCTGGTTCGAGACCTGGCTGCTCCACTTCCCATCCAGCCCTCTGCTATGGCCTGGGAAAGCAGTAGAAGATGGCCCAAGTCCTTGAGTCCCTGCACTCACATGGGAGACCTGGAAGAAGCTCCTGGCTTCTGGCTTCGGATTGACGCAGCTCCGGCCATTGAGGCCATAGGGGAGTGAACCAGCAGATGGAAGACCTCTCTCTCTCTCTCTCTCTCTCACTCTGCCTCTCCTCTCTCTGTGTAACTCTGACTTCCAAATAAATAAATAAAATTTTTTTTTTAAAAAAAGAAAACTACAAATAGATTTGCCCATGGAGGTGTTAATTAATGGGAGAAAGCAGAATTATGACTGACAGTTACAATGTATCCCTTATGGTGGTGGAAATGTCATAGTCAGGGGCAACATCTACATAACTGGAACATATTGCTCCTTCTTACTTACACTGTTTATATTATACTTTAAGTGTCCAAATTTTATTTGAAAGGGGGAGAGAGACAGAGAGACACACAGAGAGAAGGAGAAATCGTCCAGCTGCTAGTTCCCTCCCCACATGCTCACAAGAGTCAAGGCTAAACTGAAGCAAGGAACCTGGAACTCCAACTGGGTCTCCCAAATGGGTGGCAGGGATCCAAGTACTGGAGCCATCTGCACTTTCCCAGCACACGCATAAGCAGGAAGCTGGATTAGAAGCAGAGATGGGGCTGGAAACCAAGCACTCTGATATAGGATGAAGATATCCTAAGTGGCCTCTTTTTATTTATTTATTTATTTGTATATTTTTATTTGACAGGTAGAGTTAGACAGTGAGAGAGAGACAGAGAGAAAGGTCTTCCTTAGTTGGTGCATTCCCCCAAATGGCTGCTATGGCTGGCACTGCGCTGATCCGAAGTCAGGAGCCAGGAGTTTCCTCCTGGTCTCCCATGCGGGTGCAGGGCCCAAGCACTTGGACCATCCTCCACTGCCTTCCCCGGGCCACAGCAGAGAGTTGGACTGGAAGAGGAATAACCAGGACCAGAACCTGGAGCCACAGGTGGAGGATTAGCCAAGTGAGCCAGGGCACCGGTCCCCTAAGTGGCCTCTTAGCCCTTGCACCAAATGGCTGCCCTGGTGGTCATCTTTACTTTTTGTTTGTGTGGGTATTTAAAATTGATTTGGGAATCAATTGATTTGGGAAAAGCCAATGAAGTCCTAGTGGTTTCCATGATCATAACTCACAGTTTAAAACAAACAAACAAAAAATGATGTCTATTATGTTCCTACCACCAGGCTTGTTTCAAACCACAGTATCCCTCATTTTACTCAGTACCATGAAGCAGCTGTTATTTGTCCTGTTTTATTAATGAGTAAGCCCAACAGAGAGACTAAGTACTCTGCCCCAGGTTACACTAGTACCATGCTGAGAAAACAAATTTTACCTCTAGATACATCTGGCTTGAAAATGAAGCTGTCTGTATTTCAGTCTGCATCCTGTAACTGTTTGAGGTTCTGTGCTCCTGAGAACAACCTCTGGCAGACAGGTATTGTTTTCATTTCACAGAGCTGCGGTCACTGAGCATTGGAGTGCAAACGCAGATCAGAATTCTCTTTCAATCAACCTAACTGTATATAGGAGACAGATATGTATATACACTCTTCTTTTTAAATGCAGCTTTATAAAACCTCTTTCTAGTAAGAAGTTCAAAGGCTTACTATCCCACAGAAAAGGAAACATGCTGCTGACTTTAAATAGAAAATGGAAACTCACAGTTTGAAATACAAGGAGGGCATGGACACTTTTCTGATTTTTATGGTACAGTCTAAGAAATGGTTTCTTATACAAGGATACAGGAAATTTGAGCTGGATTTCCCTCATTCATCTTTTTTTAAACATTGATGCCCTATCCTGAAGTATAGGGTGATATTAATTTTTTCAGATATTAATACACACTCAGGTGAAGACCAATTATAAATACATGAAAATATTTAAACATAATATTACACCAGTTAGCGTTATGTATCCAGATAGATGCGTTTACAGAAATTTGAAACACCTTTTAGTGAAATGAGAGAGTGATATTGTAAAGTGTATCATTTTATGATGCATACATTAAATTTCTTGACCATAGTAATCACTTCACTATGATTGCATGTATCAAAATAGCATGTTGTACATCTTTTAAAAATATTTATTTGTTTTTTAAGGTCAGTATTACAGAGAGAGGCAGAGATACAGAGAGATCTTCCATCCTCTGGTTTACTCCCCAGATGGTTACAACAGTTAGGGCTGGGCCAGAACAAAGGCAGGAGCCAGGAGCTTCATTTGGATCCCACTTGGGTGCAGAGGCCTAAGGACGTGAGTCATCTCAGATGCATTAGAAAGGAGCTGGATCAGAAGTGGAGCCACTGGGACTCAAGCCAGCGCTCATTTGTGCTGCCAGAATTGCAGGCCATGGCTTAACCCATTAATCCACAACCTCAGCCCCAGGGTTGTACATCTTAGGTACATACAGTAAAAATTAAATACACTGCTTTGGTTTAATTGTTTCACACTGTTTTCTTCAACTTCTATGGGATATTGGTCTTGCATTTACTTAACTGGTTTTATACTTAGTATAAAGTTAATATAGTATGAAAAAAGGGAATTAAAATGTAAAAATGTTACTTATTTTGGACATTAGAAATTAATGGCTAATTGATATATATATAAATAGTTAAAATAATCATCTTTCTGTAAGATGATCATTATAGTATGTGCTGATAGATATTTCTTTTTCTAAAAAGAAAAAATAAAATATAATTTTTTGAAATAATTTTTTAGATTCATTACAGTTCTATTGACAGAACTGTATTGCTAACCTATGGCAGTAGAAGTTTTGTAATTTATTCACTTTTTTAAGGTATATTTACACACAAAACTCTGTATTCATCTAACATGCACAATTTAATTATTAGAGACAAATACACTGATAAATCACTGTCCAAGTCAAAATACACAACACTTCCATCCCATCCCAAAGCTTCCTTAAGCCTCATTAGAGTAGTACATTCCTCCTGCTCCCCGTGCTAGGCAGTCATTGATATAACTTTTGATCACTATGGATCAGTTTGCATTTTCTAGATTTTGTATAAGTGAAAGTAATCACGCAATATAAACTTTTCTTTAAAAATTTATTTTTTATTTATTTTGAAAGGCAGAGTTACAGAAGGAGAGAGAGAGAGAGAGAGAGAGAGAGAGAGAGAGAGAGAGAGAGAGAGAATCTTTCCTCTGCTGATTCACTCCACAATTAGTTACAAAGGTTGGGACTGGGCCAGGCTGAAGCCAGGAGCTAGGAACTCCACCAGGTCTCCCATGTGGGTGGCAGGATCCTAAGCACTTGAACCATCCCCTGCTGCCTCCAGGTGTATTAGCAGGGAGCTGGATTGAAAGTGGAGCAGCCATGACTGGAAGTAATGTTCCAGTATGGGATGCCAGTATTGCAGGCAGCTGCTTAATTTACTGCAGCATAAGCTGGCCCCATAAAAACTCTTTAAAGATTCCTGTTAGCCCACTGATGGAAAGATTCTTGCATTTTATTATATCAGTGCTTCATTAATTTTTATTGTTGGGTATGTTCAATGCCCAACTTTTATTCATTCATGCATCCGTAGGCGGACATTGGGTTAATTGAAATTTAGGGCTATTTTGATTAAAGTTCCTATGAACATTTGCATGTAAGTTTTCTGTGTGGATGTACATTGCCAACTATGTCAGGTAAGTGTCTTGGCATATATATATATATATATATATATATATATATATTGAATTTTTAAACAGATTGCTAGACAGGTTCCAAAATGTAATTGTGTAATTTTTCATGCCCACTAGCAGAGCTCAAAGTATTTCAGAGGCTCCACAACTTCACAAACACTTGGAATCTTCAGCCTTTCCATTAGCTCTCCCAGTGTGTACGCAGTGGGATTTTTTTACTGTTATTTTAATACTAATTTCTCAGATAGCAAATGATGATTTCATATTCTCATGTGCTTATCTGTCAAGTCTATTTCTTCATGGTGAAATCTGTGTTAAAATATTTTGTCTCATTTTTAATTGGATATAATTTGAATGTTGTATAGTCATCTTCTATTATTGAGTTGTAGAAATTCTTATATATTCTTCATATAATTCCCTTATCAGATAAATGTTGTGTGTGAATACTGTGTCATACTTTGTGGTTCACTTTTTCATTTCTTAAATTGGTATTTTGAAAAACTACAAAACATAATTTTGATATCCAATTAACAGGTTGCTGTTTTGTGTTTCTTTTTTCATATTTTATATAATGTCTTTGCCTACTCCAAGTTCACACTGATACTCCACTATGTTTATTTCTAGTAGTTTAATAGCTATTGTTTTTGCACTTGAAGTTAATTTTGCATGAAGTAAAGACCACTGTTCCTTTTTGTCCCATGTGGCAGCACCATTTTGAAAGAAACTTTTCTATCATACAGAAATTTTGTCAAACATTAAGTGATCATAGAAGTTGGTAAATTCCCAGACTCCCCATTCTGCTTCATTGTGCCATATGCCCATTCTTTTGAAACTTCTACACTGTCTTGTTGCTGTCACTGTGTAGTTGGTCTTTAAATCAGGTAGTGTAAGTCCTCCCATTGATTATTTTTTAAAAAACTTCAATGGTTACTTTAGATCATTCGAACTTCCAGTTCTCCCCCCTCTGACTTTCAAATAAGAATAAGTAAATTTTTATGTATTTAAATTACATCTTCTAATCTGTGAACATGGTCTATGTTTCCTTTTACTTAAGTCTATTAAAAAAATTTATTTATTTTTTGGCAGGCAGAGTGGACAGTGAGAGAGAGAGAGAGACAGAGAGAAAGGTCTTCCTTTTTCCATTGGTTCACCCCCCAAATGGCTGCTACCGATCTGAAGCCGCACTGATCCGAAGCCAGGAGCCAGGTGCGTCTCCTGGTCTCCCACGCGGGTGCAGGGTCCAAGGACTTGGGCCATCCTCCACTGCACTCCCGGGCCAGAGCAGAGAGCTGGACTGGAAGAGAGGCAACCAGGACAGAATTCGGTGCCCCAACTGGGACTAGAACCCCGGGGTGCCGGCGCCGCAGGCAGAGGCGCGGGGCTTCCTTTTACTTAAGTCTTAACTTACTCCAACACAGTTACATCATATTCTGTGCAGAGGTCTTATACATATTTTAGTTAGTTAAATATTTTATGTGTTTTCATTAGTGCAAATGGATTTTTAAAACATCATGCTTGAATGACAGAGTGTTGGTTTTTAAAATTCAGTATATTTGTAGATGTTAATTTAGTGTATACTGGTCTTGCTAAATAAAGTTAATTTTAATCCTATTGTATATTTAAGATTTTCTACATAAATGGTCATGCCATAAGCAAAAAAAAAAAATCTTTATTTTTTCCAATTTCTGTGCTTTTCTCTCATGTTTTATTTTAATTGCTAGGTCACTTGTTACAATGTTAAATAGAAATTGTTAGGAGTAGGCATGTATTTCTCTTTCTGAACTAAATGGTAAAGTATTAACTATTTTACCATTGAATATGACATTAACCATAGGGTATTTAAAATAAATATTCTCTATAAGACTGAGAAAGTCCCTTTTAATTATTACCTTACTACATATTTTTGTCATGGGTAGATATTGAATTAACTCAAAAGCTCCTCCTGCATTTATTGATTTGGTTTACTCCTTTATAATTGATGCACAAAAATTGCACACATTCATAAATTCAAAAATTGGCAAAGACCCGAATAGATATTATTCTAAAGAAGACATGCAAATGGTCAACAGGTATATTAGAGGTGTTCAAAATCACTGATTATCAGGGAAACTGCAAATCAAAATCACAATGAGATATTATCTCACACCTATTAGAAAAGAGAAATGTAGCAAGACTGTGGAGTAAAAGAAACTCTTCTATACTACTTGTGGGAATATAAACTTGTACAGCCATTATGGAAATAATATCTACACTCCTCACAAAGTTGACAAATAGAATTATCATATGATCCATCCATGCCACTGCTGGATATACAAATCAGTCTGTCAAGGAACTACAGACACTTATATTCATGGCAGCATTATTCATAATAGCCAAGATTTGGCAACAACCACAGTACTTACCATCAGATGAATGAATAAAGAAACCATAGTGTGTAACTATATGTTGAATAAAGAAATTGTGGTGTGTATCTCTATGTGCACATACTGTATATGGAATACTATCCATCCATAAAAAAGAAGGAGATTCTTACTTTTGTGATATGATGAATGAAACTTTAGGGCATTGTGCTAAGTGAAATTAGTCAGATGCAGAAAGACAAAGACCACGTAATCTTACAAGTATATCGGGGTCTAAAATGTCAAACTCAGAAAAGCAGAGAGAACAGAGGTATCCAGGGCTGGATAGTGGGCCAAACTGGAAGATGTTGACCAAAGGGGTCAGCTTTCAGTTTTAACATGAGTTAGTTCTGACTGTGGTTAATAACCCGTACTATAATCTTGAAATTGACTAAGAGGGTAGTCTTTATGTATTCTCATCACATAGAAACACACACACACACACACAGATATGGTAATTATGTAAAATGACAAATGTGTAATTAACTTGATTCTAGTAATCACTTTAATAATATATGTGTGTATCAAATTATCACATTGTACACCTTGAATATGTGCAATTTTATCTGTTAGTTATATCTCAGTAAAGCTGGAAACGAAAATTTCTTGTATGGAAACCTAACATCTGGAACATCTTGATAATGACCTCTGTATTTTTAAAGAATGAGTCATATTTTCTTTGCTCATTTTATTTAAGTGAGTTTTTGGTTGTATCCTGGACATCATTATAGTTACGTTGTTAAGGAAATACATTGTATTTTCCTGCAAAGGGTATTTAAAACAAACAGAAAAGGCAAAACAATTACCATGCTTATACCCAAGCCACAATCTTTTTCTCACCTGTTTGAGGCAGTAGTGCAAATCTGTTTCCTTCATTTAGTCTTAGCTGTAATCTGCTTTGAGTGTCCTGCATAGTTGCTGGACTGCGTGGTTAGCCAGGGACTCAGAGAATATGCACACAGAACTCAGGGATTCCTTGTGTACCTTCTTTCCAGGATTCTCCCCTCACTCTCTGAGAGTGACTGCCCCATGCTCTGTGCTCCGATTTTTCAAGTCAAAATAACCATGCTTCTACCAGACTTTTAACTCCTGTGGGTAACACTGAGAAACACCCCATCTGTAACCAATTTCCAACTTCTAATTCCTCTCCCCACAAAATCATTAGAAGGAGTCTTGGTTTTGTTTTGCTTTCACTTTCAGATTTTAAAATTTTGATTCAGATTTTACGGTTATTTTTTGAGCCAATTAATTTGTTATGAGTTTGTTTGTTTGCTTGTGTTTGTTTTTGCCATAGGCAAAGAGGAATGCCTTGGGGTAGAACAATTTCATCCTCTCTGAGAAACAGTGATCTCTTATGGATAGACTCCAAAACATATACTATGTGTACAAAGACTACACCCTTGCCAAAAACAAGATTAGAAAGAATACAAAGAATTATGTCAATGAATCACAAGAGCAGGAGTAACTGAAAGCCTAACAAAGCCTAAGGCAGCATTGTTTGTTTGTTTTCCAAATGAATATATAGCTTATGAGCTGGATTTTGTTTTGGCTGTTGCCTATCATCCTTCCAGATGGTACGATATAAATTGTCTCAGACACAGGCAGAGAGATGCAGGCGGAACACTCGGTTTTCAAGAATCTAGCTTCTCATCACTAACAACACACGCTCCCACATTTCCTTAGCAGTTAAAGTTGTTCATAAGTGCCTTTTGCTCAACAACCTATTTTTATGTCACATGCGTATCTAGTTCTAATTACTCAGAAATTAACCAGTAGGATGCGTTATTTTAAATTACAAATTATGTTCCGTGGTTGTCAATAAATTGCTTCATTCTGGGAAATAAATGCCTTCGCAGGTATGTATTCAGAACTTTGCTTCATTAGTTGAATCAAATTTCTCATTTATTTTGAGACCCAAGTGTGAGTGAGTTATGGGTAAACACCTTAATGCCCTCTCTTGCTTAATTTACTTTTTTTTTTATCATTTTTAATGGTAAGGAGGGAATCAATATATGTAAATAATTGATACTTTTTAAAATTGAAAGCCTATTGTTGTATAATACTGATTGTTTGGTTCAGGAATTAGTTTTGCATTAAGATTTGTAAGAATGCCATAAGTATGTTATTTGAGGTTAACACAGAATGGTATTCAACCAAAAATTCCATATATAAGTAGCATGCAATATCATAAGTGTAGTTTCATTTGAAACATAGTAACCATGGAAAATTACCTTGTATTTCTGTTCCTTTCTTTACTTCATTTGCAAAAATGGATATTTCTATTAATCTCAATATTAACTTTTTTGAAATACAGTGTTTAATTGAAATTCTAACATCACATAATTGTGAGATCTTTAGATCATAAACCCAAATTTCTAGTTGGTCTCTTATTTAATTAGAGAAAAGCCATTCAAACATTTCTGATAATAAAATATACTCCCAAAGATGGATTTCAAAATTATAGAGGTTATCTATAATATTTTACCTAGTTGTTGGAAAAATCAAATAGTATTGAAGTTTTTTTTGTAAAATAAATATACTAATTGCTTAATCTTTGTTGATAAAACATGGGTGTCATGATTATGATATAACAAAACACAAAATTACATTTTAATTCACATTTATAATACATGGGTATTGGAAGAAATACCATTGCATACTAAATTCATAGTCCATTTCATTTCTGACAGCAATTTGAAAGGATGTCTTATGGGTGATTTATAACAAAGATTTTGTGTTGAAATCCTTTGAGCTAATTATTTCTTTGAAAGGTACCAATATCCTATTTCATCTCTATGTTAAAGTACAAGATACAGTTTAATACTTTAGAAAAAATTATTTAAAATAATACCTGAAAATAATTTTTCTAGAACATTATATCTAGAATAAATTGTTTAAAATACTTCTTTTTTTATTTTACTTATTTTAAAGACAGAGTTACAGAGAAAGTTCGAGACAAAGAGAGAAAGTCTTCCATCTGCTGGTTCACTCCCCAAATGGCCACAGTAGCTGGAACTGAGCTGATCTGAAGCCAGGAGCAAGGATTTTCTTCCAGGTCTCCCACGTAGTTGCAGGAGCCCAAGCATTTGGGCCATCTCCCTCTGCTTTCCCAGGCATATTAACAGGGAACTGAGTCGGAAGAAGAGCAGTCAGGACTTGAACTAGTGCCCATATGGGATGCCAGCGCTGCAGGCGGGGCTTTAACCTGCTACACCACAGCGCCAGCCCTTTAAAATATTTCTAATATCTAGAAATGGTTTATCTTTTACAAAACATTTTGATTTTCATCAATTCTCATCAGAGCATCAGTAGTCAGATAAAGAGAGGGTCATTAGATCGTGTGAGATAAACAAAACACTTGTTTTTATTAAATGCCTAACATTTCTAGCTTACCAAGCTCATAAATTGTAGCAATGCTTCCACAAATATGTCTATCTCTTTATTAATCAAAATTACTTCCTCCTAAATTTTCATTTCTTTGTTTTTAAAAACCTTCAGTTTGAGAGCTTACGTTCTCATATATATCCTTTGCATTTTAGTATATGCTGCATGTGTTTGATGTACACATCATAAATCTACTTCACCTCCTTAGTTAAAAGACAACAGTGTTGGAAAAACATCCACCTGAAGGGTACTTTTCTAGGTCTATTGCCTTTGGATTCGCAGTGCTCAGAGCTCAGCAGGCATATCAGAAGTAAGGGGAAGACACCCGAGAGAAGCACTTGGCTCAAAGCCAAGGCCCATCTTTGGCAGGCAGCTCTGCAGAAGCAAGGCAGGCACATCTCCCTGAAATGGGGCTTTGCTTGGAAATTGCCAGAACTGACTAAATTGTGAACTATTTCAGAGGGATTGAAATAAAACAATAAACCATCATTAGGGTGTTTGATGGGCATTTCTTGAACAACATCTAGGGCTGCGATTACTGTGTGTTAAACAAAAAAGTTCACAGTATTGGGAGGAATCCTGTAATTTGGTAACAAAGGCGAAGAGTATTGCTTTACACCCTAGCTGGTATCCCGGGGTGGCGGGGGGCAGTAATGTATTGCACAGAAAAGAGATTTTATTAAACATACTCTTTACCAGCAATCCAGCATATTTTGCAATATTTAAGCTCACATATTGTTATTTTATTATAATATCTTGAGGCTGTTTGTGAAAAAGTATGAATAAAAACAAGTTTTCCCTTACATGTTTCTGAATAATAAACTCAGTTGGAACACATTTCCCCACAAGCCTACTATGTTATAACAAGGAAATATGTAGAGGCTCATTAAAATTGAGGATGCTGGGGTCCAGTGCCATGGTATAGCAGATAAAGCTGCCGCCTGTAGTGCTGGCATCCCATATAGGCACCATTTCGAGTCCTGGCTGCTCCACTTATGATACAGCTCTCTGCTATAGCCTGGGAAAGCAGTGGAAGATGGCCCAAGTCCTTGGGCCCGCACACCAAAAGACCCGGAAAAAGCTCCTGGGTCCTGACTTCAGATTGGCTCAGCTTTAGCCATTGCAGCCACCTGAGGAGTGAACCAGTGGATAAAGACTCTCCTCTCTCTCTCTCTCTCTCTCTCTCTCTCTCTCTCTCTTTGCCTCTGCCTCTCAAATAAATAAATCTTAAAAATAAAATAAAATTGAGGATGCTTAATTTGGCTTTCTTATATATCCTCTTTTTAAAATTTCTGGTGAGTTAATGATGATCATGTTTTCTAGTAAATAATACATAAATATTTATAGAACGTTAAAAAATATATAGTGAATATTACCATATAACAAGTTAGGTGTTACCATCAAATAGGCCATCTTAGTAGCCAGATGCAACTGGAGTTCAATTGAAAATCCATCTGAGGGGACAGTATGGCTACATTTCTTTATGTTTGTCACTTTTAAAATAGCATTTGAAATCTAAGCAGAAAAAAGAAAGATAGGTTTGAAACAAATACTCTGCAAAGTTATGGAACTGCTGAGTTAAAAACAAGTTCATCTTAGGAATTTGTGCATGTGTGTGTGTTTGTGTATCAACTTCTCACATTTCATATTTTTGCACATATGGAAAAAGTACATCACAAGTACAAGCAGAGAAGTGAGAACTCAAAATATATTTGAAAAACAATGGGGACAATCACATTCTTCTGGTTTTCTATATACCATACTTCATAATGAGGAAATTTGGGGCTTTCATTCTTTTTCTTTTTAGATATTAGCACAGGGATTCTATATAATAATATCAAATAAATGAAGAAAACTATTGAATAAAGGACACTGAGCTGAAAAAATGAATGAAAATTGGAGTTTTCTCTCATTTCTAACTTCAAGGAAATATTTAAGTGACATTGAAAACTAAATATGTTAAAAGAGTTTGCAGTTTGCATTGATTCTTTATATTTATTGGGTAGCATTGCTCCTAGAGAATAATGAAGAACTGCAAATCTACAAAAAATTGATGATTTTTTAAATATTTATTTTATTTATTTGAAAGGCATTGTGACAGATATAGAGGGAGAGACATAAAAAGAGAGAGATCTTCCACTGAGTGGTTCACTCTTTGAATGGACGCAACAGCCAGGGCTGGGCAGGGCTGAAGCCAGGAGCATGGAACTCCATTTGAACCTCCACTATAGGTGTCCAAGGGGCCAACTTGGGCCATTTTCTGCGGTAGGCCCAGATGCATTAGTAGGGAGCTGGATTGTAAGTGGAGCAGCTGGGGCTCAAATAGGCACTCATATGGTTTGCTGACATCAAAGGTGGCAGCTTAACCAACTGTGCCATAATGATGACCCTGCTCACCATACTCAATGTTATGATTTTGATTTTTAAAATTTGAAAAGCAGAGAGACAGAGAAGCAGAGACATCTTATCATCTACTGATTCATTCTCCAAATGTTTCCAACGGTTGTGCTGGGGCCAAGCCAGAGCCAGGCCAAAGCCAGGAGTTGGAAACCCAATTCAGGTGGCAAGGACTCAAGCAATTGAGTCATCACCTACGACCTCTCAGTGTGCACATTAATAGAAAGCTAGAATTGGAAGTGGAGGCAGTGCTCAAACTCAGATGCTTAGATATAGGTTACAGGTGTCCCAAATGGGAACTTAATTTATTTATTTTTCATTCATTCAAAGAGAGAAAGAGAAACAGAGCCCTTCCATTTGCTGCTTATTCCTCAAATGTTCACAGCAATCAGATCTGGGCCAGGCTGAAGCCAGGAGCTAGAAACTCAATCCAGGTCTTCTACATGGGTGGCAGAGGTTGAAGTACTTGATCCATCACCTAATGCCTCCCAGGGAGTACATCATCAGAAAACTGGAGTAGGGAGTGGAACCAAGACTTGAACCCAGGCACTATGATATGGGATACAGGCATGTATATGACCCCAAGTAATTTTTTTAAAAGATCTATTTATTTATTTGAAAGGCAGAGTTTGATATATATATATATATATATATATATATATATATATATATATATATACAGAAAGAGAGACAGAGATCTTCCCCCTCGGGTTCACTCCCCAGATGGCTGCAAAAGCCAGGGCTGGGCCAGGCTGAAGTCAGGGGCCTGGAACTCCATCTAAATCTCCCATGTGGTAGCAGTGGCCCAAGCACTTGGGTTATCTTCTGGTGCTTTTCCTGGCACATTATCAGGGAGCTGGATCAGAACTGGAGCAATGGGGACTTTAACAGGCATGCATGTGGGATGCTGGCATTGCAGGCAGCAATTTAACCCATTATTCTACAAGTTACATCTTATGTTAAGTAAAATACCTGCCACTGGGATTTAGAGTTTTTAAGTATATTAAATGACAGAGACATTTAAAAGTAATTTTTAAA